>NC_083887.1:30020374-32520374 GCF_032452875.1 Bos javanicus | reverse complement strand
TATCCTTTGAGCTGTTTTGCAAATTTCAAACTTTCACCACATGGAAGAAGTTAAATTGTAGGCCAACCAGAAGAACATAGGTCCCAGACTGATATGAACCAGAAGGATGTTGCTCTTGACTGCCACCAACCAATCAGAAGAATGTCCACAGGCCGATCAGGTACCCTGCAACTCTCTCCCTTACTCTGTCTTTAAAAAACTTTCTCTGAAAGCCATCAGCAAATCTGGGAGTCTTCTTTTGAGCATTAATGGTGCATGCCTCTTGTTTTGTGTCTGCAATAGATGCTGCACTGTCCTTCATGATCTGGGTGTCAGTAGATTGCCTTTAATGCATATAGGCAATGGACTCAAGTTTGGTTTGATAATGTATTGACAGTATTATTCTGGTCCTGATAACCTTCAGACAGAGTAGTTTAGTTGTTAGGAATATGGGTTCTAGAGCCAGAGGCCCTAACCCCAGCTCTCTTGTTTCCTAGCTTTGTGACACCATATAAATTATTTAACCTTTTTGTGCCTTAGCATTCTGTTGTTTAACACAGGAATAATAACCTGCTTCACAGGTTGGAAGAAAAAAACGAGTTAATCTTCGAAGTGCTTATTCAATAAACCAGAAATAGATGTTTTTCTGGAACTCTCTTACTTTTTCTGTGATCCAACAGATGTTGACAATTTGATCTCTGGCTCCTCTGACTTTTCTGAATCCAGCTTGAACATCTGGAAGTTCATCATTCACGTACTGTTGAAACCTGGCTTGGAAAATTTTGAGCATTACTTTGCTAGCGTGTGAAATGACTACAATTGTGCGGTAGTTTGAACATTCTTTAGCATTCCCTTTCTTTGGGATTGGAATGAAAACTGACCTTTTGCAGTCCTGTGGCCACTGCTGAGTTTTCCAAATTTGCTGGCATATTGAGTGCAGCAGTTTCACAGCATCATCTTTTAGGATTTGAAATAGCTAAGCTGGAATTCCGTCACCACTAGCTTTGTTCATAGTGATGCTTCCTAAGGCCCACTTGACTTCGCATTCCAGGATGTCTGGCTCTAGGTGAGTGATCACATCATCATGGTTATCTGGGTCATGGAGATCTTTTTTGTATCGTTTTTCTGTGTAATCTTGTCACCTCTTCTTAATATCTTCTGATTCTGTTAGGTCCATACCATTTCTGTCCTTTATTGTGCCCATCTTTGCATGAAATGTTCCCTTGGTATCTCTTAATTTTCTTGAAGAGATCTCCGATCTTTCCCATTCTGTTGTTTTCCTCTATTTCTTTGCATTGATCACCGAGGAAGGCTTTCTTATCTCTCCATGCTAATTCTTTGGAACTCTGCGTTCAAATAGGTATATCTTTCGTTTTCTCCTTTGCCTTTAGCTTCTCTTCTTTTCTTGGCTGTTTGTAAGGCCTCCTCAGACAACCATTTTGCCTTTTTGGATTTCTTTTTCTTGGGGATGGTCTTGATCACTGCCTCCTTTCAGTGTAATGAACCTTTGTCCAAGTTCTTCAGGCACTCTGTCAGGTCTAATCCCTTGAATCTATTTGTCACTTCCACTGTATAACCTGAAGGGATTTGATTTAGGTCATAAATGGATGGTCTAGTGGTTTTCCCTACTTTCTTCAATTTAAGTCTGAATTTGGCGATAAGGAGTTCATGATCTGAACCACAGTCAGCTCCTGGTCTTGTTTTTGCTGACTGTATAGAGCTTCTCCATCTTTGGCTGCAAAGAATATAATCAATCTGATTTTGGTGTTGACCATCTGGTGATGTCCATGTGTAGAGTCTTCTCTTGTGTTGTTTGGAAGAGGGGGTTTGCTATGACCAGTGCGTTCTCTTGGCAAAACTCTGTTAACCTTTGACCTGCTTCATTTTGTTTTCAAAGGCCAAATTTGCCGGTTACTCCAGGTATCTCTTGACTTCCTACTTTTGCATTCCAGTCCCCTATAATGAAAAGGACATTTTTTTGGGGTGTTAGTTCTAGAAGGTCGTGTAAGTTTTCATAGAACTGTTCAATTTCAGCTTCTTCGGCATTACGGGTTAGGGCATAGACTTAGATTACTGTGATATTGAATGGTGTGCCTTGGAAACAACAGAGATCATTCTGTCATTTTTTAGACTGCATCCAAGAATTGCATTTTGGACTCTTTTATTGACTATGTGGGCTATTCCATTTCTGCTAAGGGATTCTTGCCCACAGTAGTAGATAAAATAGTCATCTGAGTTAAATTCACCCAATGCAGTCCATTTTAGTTCACTGATTCCTAAAATGTCAATCAATGTTCACTCTTGTCATCTTCTATTTGACCGATTCCAAATTACCTAGATTCACCTTACCTGCCTCCTGAGAAATCTGTTTGCACGCCAAGAAGCAACAGTTAGAACTGGATATGTAACAACAGACTGGTTCCAAATCAGGAAAGGAGTATGTCAAGGCTATATATTGTCACCCTGCTTATTTAACTTACATGCAGAATACATCATGCAAAATGCCAGGCTGAATGAAGCACAAGCTGGAATCAAAATTGCCAGGAGAAATATTAATAACCTAAGATATGCAGATGACGTCACCCTTATAGAAAGCAAAGAACTAAAGAGTCTCTTGATAAAAGTGAAAGGAGAGTGAAAAAGGTGGTTTGAAACTAAAGATTCAGAAAACAAAGTCATGGCATCTGGCCCCATCACTTCATGGCAGATAGATGGGGGAACAATGGAAACAGTGAGAGACTTTATATTTTTGGGCTCCAAAATCACTGCAGATGGTGACTGCAGCCATGAAATAAAAAGATGCTTGCTCCTTGGAAGAAAAAGTTATGACCAACCTAGATAGCATATTAAAAAGCAGAGACACTTTGTGAACAAAGGTCTGTCTAGTCAAAGCTGTGATTTTTCCAGTAGTCATGTATGGGTGTGAGAGTTGGACTATAAAGAAAGCTGAGCGCCAAAGAATTGATGCTTTTGAACTGTGGTGTTGAAGAATCTCGAGATTCCCTTGGACTGCAAGGAGATCCAACCAGTCAATCCTAAAGGAAATCAGTCCCGAATATTCATCGGAAGGACTGATGCTGAAGGTGAAACTCCAATCCTTTGGCCACTTGAAGCGAAGAACTGACTCATTTGAAAAGACCCGGATGCTGGAAAAGATTGAGGGCAGGAAGAGAAGGGGGCAATAGAGAATGAGATGTGGTTGGATGGCATCATGGACTCGATGGATGTGAGTTTGAGCAAGCTCCTGGAGTTGGTTCTGGTGTGCTATAGTCCCTAGGGTTGCAGAGTGGGACATGACTAAGCAACTGAAGGGACTATCTGCCTTACTCATCAACCAGAATAATTATCTCCCCGTTTTTTTGGCCTTGTCCCTTTTGGAATATTAGTTCCCCGACCAAGGATTGAAAGTAGGCTTTTAGCAATGAGCACAGAATCGTAACCACTGGGCTGCCTGGGAATTCCCAAATGGCTGGTTCTTGTTCTGGCTAGTGAGCACTCACTAACGTTTGCTTAGTTCAAGTTGTGCTGGCATTCTAAGTGGGAAGCAGTTTTCAGAGAGGAAATTATTGATTGTATAGGCATCTTAAATGTTTACATTTAGTATGGGTGGAAGAAAACCTACAATTTTCAGAAGCTTTTCAGCCCCAGTCTCCAAATGTGTATATACCTGCTATAATATACCAACTTCTACAGTTACGATTCAGCTTCATTTACTGGGCTTCTGGTCTCACACTTAACTTTTGGTCTCATATTTAACTCACAAGTCAGATGCGTTTAATAAATATTAGTCATCTAAACATTATGCATACCCTGTTTCAAAATAGATTAAACTGGTAAATGCACATGACTGAGTAGCATGTAGCTTTAAAAAGCAAAGAGGAATATTTCTTTAAAATGCTATGGAGTGGTATTATTAAGTGAAAAGGTGGAAAAGGTATACAGTACTATTTAAGAAAGTATAAATGTGTTTGTATAACCTTGTTTATATTAAAAAAACAAAAAACAAAAAACAAATGGTTATGGTGAAAGGAGGAGATGGGGGGAGCGGAATCAGATGTAGGGGATCAGGATGTAAACTAGACTACTCTGAATATATGGTTAATTTTGTCCATTGGCTTGGGAATCACGTACTACATTTTTGCAGTTTTTTAAAAATAAGATAACATCAAGAAGAAAACTCCTAAAAATCCAAAACAAAATGAAGCAAATTAACTGTAATTGTGTAGCAAGTTGGTGGCTTCAATATACAGGAATGTTTCAGTTACCTTTCAGTTCAGTCATTCAGTGGTGTCTGACTGTGACCCCATGGACTGCAGCATGCCAGGCCTCCCTGTCCAACTCCCAGAGCCTACTCAAATTCGTGTCCATCATGTCGGTGATGCCATCCAACTATCTTCATCCTCTGTCATCCCCTTCCCCTCCCGCTTTCAATCTTTTCCAACATCAGGATCTTTTCCAATGAGTCAGTTATTCACACCAGATGGCCAAAGTATTGGAGTTTCAGCTTCAGCATCAGTCCTTTCAATGAATATTCAGGACTGATTTCCTTTAGGGTGGACTGGTTGGATCTCCTTGCAGTCCAAGGGACTCTGAAGAGTCTTCTCCAACACCACAGTTCAAAGACATGAATACTTCGGTGCTCAGCTTTCTTTATAGGCCAACTCTCACATCCATACATGACTACCAAAAAAAACCATAGTTTTTACTAGATGGATGGACCTTTGTCGTGTAAAGTAATGTCTCTGCTTTTTAATATGCTGGCTAGGTTGGTCATAGCTTTTCTTCCAAGGAGCAAGCATCTTTTAATTTCATGGTTGCAGTCACCATCTGCAGTGATTTTGGAGCACCCCAAAATAAAGTCTGTGACTGTTTCCATTGCTTCCCCATCTATTTGCTATGAAGTGATGGGACCAAATGCAATGATCTTAGTTTTCTGAATGTTAAGTTTTAAGCCAACTTTTTCACTTTTTCACTTTAATCAAGAGGCTCTTAATTCTTCTTCGCTTTCTGCCATAAGGGTAGTGTCATCTGCATGTCTGAGGTTATTGATGTCTCTCGGCAATACTGATTCCAGCTTGTGCTTCTTCCAGCCCAGCATTTCACATGATGTACTCTGCGTATAAGTTAAATAATCAGGGTGACCGTATACAGCCATGACATACTCCTTTCCTGTTGGAGTCAGTTATCTTTCAGTTCAGTTCAGTTCAGTCGCTCAGTCGTGTCCGACTCTTTGTGATGCCATGAATCGCAGCACAGCAGGCCTCCCTGTCCATCACCAGCTCCTGGAGTTTACTCAGACTCACGTCCATCGGGTCAGTGATGCCATCCAGCCATCTCATCCTCTGTCGTCCCCTTCTCCTCCTGCCCCAATCCCTCCCAGCATCAGAGTCTTTTCCAGTGAGTCAACTCTTGGCATGAGGTGGCCAAAGTACTGGAGTTTCAGCTTTAGCATCATTCCTTCCAAGGAAATCCCAGGGCTGATCTCCTTCAGAATGGACTGGTTGGATCTCCTTGCAGTCCAAGGGACTCTCAAGAGTCTTCTCCAACACCACAGTTCAAAAACATCAATTCTTTGGCGCTCAGCTTTCTTCACAGTCCAACTCTCATATCCATACATGAAACAGTAATTTGGACACCCTTAGTGTGATATCCCCAAGGGCAAAAAGAACTGGAAAGAAATCAACCTCCTTGATACTTACGTTGTTATTAAGTATGAAAATTGAAATGTATGTAATTAGAATTTTCAGTGTAAGAGAAGAGACATGAAATTAAGGTAAAAATTTTATAGTTCTAAATTTGAATAGGGAGTAATAACTCATCCCTTTATGTATATGAAGACCACTAAATAATGTCCAAATACCATTTCCCATTAAAATGAAGTAGGGCTCCTTGGAGATAAAGCCAATTCCAGTCTTGGGGAGGGTATTCAAATGGGTTGATTAGGGATAATTTTTCTTTAATTATCTAATAAAAGGAATTATAAAATTGGAATAGCAACATTTTTCAACTGTAAACAAATAACATTGATAACTGCTAAATCCTTTGAAGTGAGAAGTTTATGGAGCATTCAGTTACAAATGGATCAGACTTTTGAAACCATTAATCAGTTTGATATCAGAAAAGAAGAATGACTTACTTTGAGGCTTCCCTGGGAAGTCATTTTGTAAGAGTTCAGAACCATTTTAGTACTTCATACTTAAACTGATTTATTTGTGTTATTCCTAGAGAGGTAAGAGAAGTGCCAATTAATTTATGGTTCTTTTTCTTGTCTGGAATCCCTTGCAGAACTAAGCCTGAAATTGGATTGGTTATTGGCTTCTAGCAATGGCATGCAAGATAAATGATGAAACTTAATATTCAGATCTCACAGAACCTCTGGGGCTTTATTGGATTTCTGTTATTTGACATTTAGATCCCCAGATAATTTACTTTTGAAGTGTAAATACAAGCTCGTAAGCACTGTGTCCATTATTAAGCATTATCGCACTCTGCTATGTAGAATATAAATACGGATATAGATAGAGATAGAGATGAATATTATGTTAAACATATTATATATTTAATTATTTGTATAAATACACACAACTTATCTATGTTTCCTGTAGCTTATCATGATCCTTACAGGCTTAAATGTTTTTGTGAAGTTGCTGATCCTCTTCTATTTTTGAAGGTTATTTTAAAAATGGGATTAATTTCCCACTCTTGGGCACATATCTGGACAAAACTATAATTCAAAAAATACATGTACCCCATATTCATAGCAGCAGTATTCACACTAGCCATGACATGGAAGCAACTGAATGTCCATGGACAGATGAATGGAGAAAGATGTGGTATATACACATACAATGGAATATTACTGAATCATAAAAAAGAAAATAATGCCATTTGCAGCAACATGACTGGACATAGAGTAAACATAGTGAAGTCAGAGAAAGACAAATACCATATCACTTACGTGTGGAAACTAAAACATGACACAAGTGAACATATCTTCAAAAGGGACTCACAGAGATAGACCACAGACTAAACAGGTAGGAAGGGGAAGGGAGTGGGGGAGGGATGAAGGGGGAGTTCTGGCTTAGCAGAAGCAAACTATTATATATAGAATGGATAAACAACAAGATCCTACTGAATAGCACAGGGAACTATATTCAATAGCCTGTGTTAAACTGTAGCAGAAAAGCATATAAAAAAGTATCAGTTCAGTTCAGTTGCTCAGTCCTGTCCGACTCTTTGCGACCCCATGAATCGCAGCACGCCAGGTCTCCCTGTCCATCACCAGCTCCCGGAGTTCACTCAGACTTACGACCATCGAGTCAGTGATGCCATCCAGCCATCTCATCCTCTGTCGTCCCCTTCTCCTCCTGCCCCCAATCCCTCCCAGCATCAGAGTCTTTTCCAGTGAGTCAACTCTTGGCACGAGGTGGCCAAAGTACTGGAGTTTCAGCTTTAGCATCATTCCTTCCAAAGAAATCCCAGGGCTCATCTCCTTCAGAATGGACTGGTTGGATCTCCTTGCAGTCCAAGGGACTCTCAAGAGTCTTCTCCAACACCACAGTTCAAAAGCATCAATTCTTCGGTGCTTAGCCTTCTTCACAGTCCAACTCTCACATCCATACATGACCATTGGAAAAACCATAGCCTTGACTAGATGGACCTTTGTTGGCAAAGTAACATCTCTGATTTTGAATATGCTATCTAGGTTGGTCATAACTTTCCTTCCAAGGAGTAAACATCTTTTAATTTCATGGCTGCAGTCACCATCTGCAGTGATTTTGTAGCCCCCCAAAATAAAGTCTGACAGTGTTTCCACCGTTTCCCCATCTATTTCCCATGAAGTGATGGGACCAGATACCATGATCTTCGTTTTCTGAATGTTAAGCTTTAAGCCAACTTTTTCACTCTCCACTTTCACTTTCATCAAGAGGCTTTTGAGTTCCTCTTCACTTTCTGCCATAAGAGTGGTGTCATCTGCATATCTGAGGTTATTGATATTTCTCCCAGCAATCTTGATTCCAGCTTGTTTCTTCCAGTCCAGCGTTTCTCATGATGTACCCTGCATAGAAGTTAAATAAGCAGGGTGACAATATACAGCCTTGATGTACTCCTTTCCCTGTTTGGAACCAGTCTGTTGTTCCATGTCCAGTTCTAACTGTTGCTTCCTGACCTGCATACAGATTTCTCAAGAGGCAGGTCAGGTGGTCTGGTATTCCCATCTCTTTCAGAATTTCCCACAGTTTATTGTATATACATATAACTGAATCACTTTGCTGCACACCAGAAATTAACACATTATAAATCAATACTTTAAAAAGTTTGCAACAAAAAAAAAAAAAAAGTTTGCAACAAAAAAGGATTTTTTATATGGGTGATTTGGGTAATACATGAGAATGTTTTAACAACTGAGATAAGAGAATGGTGGGCAGAGGCTGATTCTGAAATTTATAAACCTCCATAGTTGATTATTTTCACGAAGAGAATGGGTAGCTGCATGTCCTGGAAACTGCAGGTTGACTGAGTTAAACCAGGTTTCTGTTTCAGTTCAGTGGCTCAGCCCTGTCCGACTCTTTGTGATCCAATGGACTACTGTACACCAGGCTTCCCTGTCCATCACCAACTCCAGGAGCTTGGTCAAACTCATGTCCATCAGTTGGTGATGCCATCCAACCATCTTCATCCTCTGTCTTCTCCTCCTGCCTTCACTCTTTCCCAGCATCAGGCATTAAGCACCAAATAGTGGAAGAGGGCCATCTATTGCATAAGAGTCGCCCAGACCCAGGCAAAGAGGAAAAGAAATGAGTTCCACACAGAGAGGGACGGCCTTGGGTGAAGTAACGCAGTTACAGAGGGGCAAAGGGCGAGAGCTCTTAAATCAATGGGTGAGGTCAGCGCGCCTGAGGTTGAGGCCTTAAGTGAGGGGCGCAGTGATTTCTGGTGGGAGCTTCAAGCTCCGCTGCGAACCACGCTCAATTGGGCCATCTCTCTTCCCGGCTCTGAAGGTTTCTTCGTCTGCGGTGGGACCGGGGTAGGAGGGCTGGGGTTGGGGAGAACGCAGGGAGCGGGGTGGGGAGGAGGAAGGGAAGGGAAGGGGGAGGAGGCGGGGCGCGGCTGTGCCGCGTCACCGTGCGGCGCGTCCGGAGAGGCGTAGGCAGCCATGGCGGGAAGCGACCCTGGCAGCCGAGGGAGCTCTCCTCAGCCTCCTCACAGCGACTGGGGCCGCCTGGAGGCGGCCTTCCTCAGCGGCTGGAGGAACTTCTGGCAGTCGGTTGGCAAGGAGAGGGCGGCTCCGAGGGCCTCCGCAGAGGAGGTGGACGAGGAGGCCAGTTCTCTGACGCGGCTGCCGGTGAGCATCAGTCGCCGCCCGCGAGGAACCGAGGGAGGGGCGCTCGCTGGGGCGGCCTCTTGGGGGGCCGGGGAGAGGGTAGCCCGCTGGGCCCAGCCTATGTCTGGCCCGGTCCGTGCAGCTTTACGGGCACTGTCGCCACCTGTGGGGCAGCAGTTGAAAAGAGACGCCTTAGCGTTGACGCTTGGTGCCTGGCAGCCGGACCCAAGGTTGCTGCGAAACTCACCTGCAAGGAGCGCCCTGGTAACCTGCCAGGTCATCCTCAGGTTTTCTCCCCCGAAAACGAGTCTGGGGACTGGGACACCCTGAACATCCTGTTGAGGAAATGCTGAGACCATTCCAGACATTCTTGGAAACATGGACAGCATTCAACGTCTGTGTTCTCAGCATCGTTCATCCTAGGCTTCACGTATCAAAACACACTCGGAGGGTTTTGCGGCTGTTTTCTTACCATGTATTTCAAGTAACAAAACCGACAAGTGAAATCAAATAACTAAGTTACAAGGGCCTCAAGTTACAGCAGGCCTTGAGAATTACACATCTCATTCTTTGTTAAACTGTTTAGGAAGATGGGAACACGGCGAGAGAAGAATATCTTAGAAATTAAAATTCTGTATCTTAGCTGGACTGTTGTCACTTCCCTCTGAGGTACATCAGAAATTGAAAACTGCAGGCTTAAATTTCATCCATGGTTCTCCTTGCAGAGATAACAGATTTTTACAGAAAAACACAGGTGACAGATATACTCTTTGATTTGATCTAATGATAAAATCAGAAGTTTGTTCACTTGAAAAGATTTTATTTTGAAGAATAAATTATTTCATTAAGTAATTTAATGCAAATAATGTGGTAGAATATTCATTAGGAGAAATTAAATAAACTGATTATTTTGTTTGAAAAATACCAGAACAATGGGTGGTTTTTCAGGAATGTTTCAGTGTGTCAAAATGAAGTGTTCATTATGATTCTGCCCTGAGGCAGGAAATTAACTTCAGCATGGTAAATTCATTAGTAAAGATAATGACTGTTAAGTTGATCTTTTGCTATTTAGTATAAAAATTGTTTTTTAATTTTGTAATTTATTGTGATAGATTTAATTATTAAAACGATAGATTGTTCAGTTGACCTTTCCCAGTATAATTATTAATTTGTAATTTATTTTTCAAAAAAACCTATCTGCCAAGGTAAATTATTCATCCCCTTTACCCACCTGCTGCTTCCCTCTGTTTCAGATTGATGTACAGCTATATATTTTGTCATTTCTTTCACCTCATGATCTATGTCAGTTGGGAAGTACAAGTCGTTATTGGAATGAAACTGTCCGAGATCCAATTCTGTGGAGATATTTTCTGTTGCGGGATCTTCCTTCTTGGTCTTCTGTTGACTGGAAGTCTCTTCCAGATCTAGAAATCTTAAAAAAGCCTATATCTGAGGTCACCAATGGTGCATTTTTTGACTACATGGCAGTGTAAGTATCTAGTTTTATGAACTAAAAAGAAGATATTAATTTGATTATAGCAAGTCAGTAGCCTAAGTTAGTCTTGGTCCTACAAATTTGTAGCATGAATTTTAGGTCTAAGGGTCCTTTTGTAAGAATTGGGGGTTAGGTTAAATAACATCACTCAGGACCTACTGTAAAGCCAAAAAAAAAAAAAAAAGTCTGTGACAGAAGATAGCACCTTAAAAAAAAAGAATATTTGTGCTTTAGGTGAGGATTGTTTTCCTGTGCTAGACTTAATACATATGGTTTTTTTTCCCCCCATATTTTAAGTTATTTAGAATCCTTATTCCAATACAGATGCCATTACATCAAGTCTTGTGAGACTCGTTGACTAAAATGTGCATGTGTATAATTTTAACTAGTGATGGCTCAGTGGTTAAGAATCCTGCAGTGCGGGAAATGTGGGTTCAATTCCTGGGTCAGCAAGATGCCCTGGAGGAGAAAATGGCAACCCACTCCAGTATTCTTGCCTGGAAAATCCCATGGACAGAGAAGCCTGGAAGGCTATAGTCCACGGGTACTCAAAAGTCAGACATGACTTAGTGACTAAACAGCATAGCACTGTAGTCTCACTTGCTGGTTACTTCCACATTGTCCCACAGCCAGCCGAGACATCAGGTGTATCTGTGGTGCTGTGGAACTATGTTTTCATAGGGATAGTAATAATCATAGTAATGAACATTTGTGATCTGACTCAATGGATATGAATCTGAGCAAACTCTGGGAGATAGTCAAGGACAGGGGAGCCTGGCGTGCTGCAGTCCATGGGGTTGGAGAGAAACGATTTAGTAGCAAACAACATGGCCATTTGTGAGCATATAAATTATTTCTGATTCTTGTTATCTAGAGTTGATTGTTATTGCTCAAATAATGCAAATTTAAAAAACTGAAGTTCAGACTATAAGTGGCTTATATGACTAATTAAAGTGGTGAGGTTTGGCCAAATCTACCTAGCTGCAACGTTGACTTTTTTTTTTTTTCCTTCTTAAATTACAAGATTCCTAAGTAAAGATGATTTTCTTATAAAGTTAGTGATTGTTTTAAAGGGCTTGATTTAAAGCCAGGCTTGATTTAAAGGGCTTTATTTAGATATGAGCAACTCTGTTTTAATTTTTGATGACATGTTGAATCACTTGTTTAGAAATTTATGGCTATTGAAAAAGCTGTTTCTTTCACATGATTCTTAGTTTGCTGGGTAACCTGTAATAAGTACTTATTGAACTGCTAGTGTTAATGGAAGTACTCTAAGAAATTCAGTTATATTGGTAGCTTTTAGTAATTTTTTTCTTTTTTACCTCTAAGGACATTTTTATGCTATCTATGTAGTTTAGTGCAGGGTTTCTCAGTCTTGGCACTATTGACATTTTGCACCGGGTGTTATGGGAACTGTCTTGTGTGTGCATTGTAGCATGTTTAATAGCATCCCAGGATCTGCTAGATGTTAGTAGCACTGCCCTACTCCCCCTGTAGTTGTAATAACAAAAATGTCTCCAGACATCAGCAGATATTCCCAGGGGGTGCAAAATCTCCCCAGGTTGAGAATCACTGCTCAATGTAATGAATTTTAACCATTAAAACACATGTTAGACCAAGTGTTTCATGAGAGAATCTAAATGAAAAAATAGAAAGTAACCACTTCCTGGAGAAGACTTCCTCAGTTACTTAACCACTACTACTACCATAGCACCTTGTGCTTTTTCTGTCATAGCACTTGACATATGTATTATTAATATAATAGTATCTGTCCTCCACTGCCCTCCATGAGGATTAGGACGGTAACCATTGTATCCCTTTTGTCTAGCAAGTTTTCGATGCATTATATATTGTTGAGTGAATAAATGGCTAAGTATTTGTGTTAATTATCTAATTGTGACAATTTTATACAGCTATAAAATGTGCTGTCCACATACAAGAAGATCCTCAAAATCTAGCCGTCCTATGTATGGAGCTGTCACCTCATTTTTACACTCATTGATCATTCAGAATGAACCACGATTTGCCATGTTTGGACCAGGTTTGGAAGAACTAAATACATCTTTGGTGTTGAGTTTGATGTCTTCTGAGGAACTTTGCCCAACAGCTGGTTTGCCTCAGAGGCAGATTGATGGTAATTTTCATGTTAATGTACAATTCATAATAAGTCAAACACTTTGAGCTTGACTCTAGTAATTACATAGAAAAAAATTAGTTTTTTAAATTATTTAACTCTTTGATGTAATGAAATGTACTAATTTGATGGATGGGAGCCCTCACGTCTCTATGGACGGAAAGAATTAATTTACTTTTTTATAAGAGGTAAGCTTTCTCTTACTTAGTCTAAAATATGAGATTATGTGAAAGCAAATTGTATGTTGTTAAAATGTTGTACCATATTTTAAAAGAATGTTACAGTAAAAACCGTTCAGCATCTACTATATTCAAAGTATTTTGATATGTCTTGGAATTTCCAAAAAGAGCTAAATTGTCACCTTACCTTTATTTCTATGAAAAACAACAGGAACAACAACCATGTAGTTAATTTGGTAAGTAGGATTTATAATAAACATGTGTAATAGTGGTCTAGCTTCTGCTTTACTTTTTCATTTGTTGAGGGTACCTATTAGATACTAAAGATGCAGTGATTTAAAACAGACAACATCAAAAATCTCCTCTTTGCCCTGAAAGGTGGTTAGTCTAGGTGAGGGCAGAGACATGTATACAGATGATTAGAATATGGTGTAATGAGCTTCTTTGTAGAAAGTTAAGGGTCATAGAAGGCTCTGCATTGAACATGATGCCTTATATGAGTCATTTTGATAAGCAGGGGTAAGCCATCAAAAAAAGGGTAAAATATTCTAAGCAGTGAGAACTGCATCTCTAAATTCTCAAAGTTTTGGGTGTGCATGACACACTTGAAGTAGCTCTGTGTGTCTAGAGTGGGGCCAAGTGAGAAGATGCTTATATGTCAGACTTAAGCATTATATTGAAGGATTTGAAGCAGAAAAGTAAGATGATCAAAATGGCATTTTAGATAGATCACTCTGGCTCCTGAGTGGAGAACTGATTAGAATGGGCTCCAAAGGCGTGAATACCCATTAAGAAACCACTATAATATTGTGATAAAATATGAAGGATATGGAATTGACTCAATGTGTATCAGCAGTAATAAGAATAATTCCTAGTTTCTGGGTCTTATTTTCATATTGGATGATGGTGTCATTCTTTAGGTTAAAGAAGCACAGGAGTAGGAAGAGAAACTTTTTATACAAGCAGAGATCAGAGATGCCTGCTATAAGCTAGCCATTTGAATGTGAGTCCCATTAGACGAGACATCTCAGCCTTTTTTTTTAAGAGGTTTTTTTGTTTTTGTTTTTTAAACTGTTTTTGGCTGCACTGGGTCTTTGCTGCTGCATGTGGGCTTTTTCTAGTTGTGGCGAGCTGGGGCTACTCTTCATTACAGTGCTCAGTTTCTCATTTTGGTGGCTTCTCTTGTTGCAGAGCATGGGCTTTAGGTATGCAGGCGTCAATAGTTGCAGCATTCAAGCTCAGTCGTTGCGGCTTGCAGGCTCAGTAGTTGTGGTGCACAGACTTGGTTGCTCTGCGACATGTGCGATTATTCTGGACCGTATCCCTTGCATTGGCAGATGGATTCTCAACCACTGGACCACCAGGGAAGTCTCTCTTGTCAGCTTTATTCTTAGTTGTATCTGTAGTGCTAGGCACATAGTAGACATTCAATACGTATTTGATGAATAAATGAATGATTTTATGGAATACTTTATGCATTCATGTGTCAAAAGAAAGACCTGGGCTAGAAGTGAAGATTTAGGAATCATATGAAGTCCATGTGAACTTGGAAGTTTCTGAAAATAAAGAAAATTGTGAGCCAGGTGATATAGTCTTCAGTGAATGTTTGGAGAAAGGGATTATCAAAAGTAGATTCATAAGTGACCAGGTTAAGGATGGGAAGATGGTATTAGAGCTAAATGGTGTGTGTCTCAAAGAGGTGGAGTTTTTTCAAGAGGGTTGGTGAGTAATGGTTTAAGACGTGGCATTGAGAAGTAAAGAGAACACTTATCTCTGTACCCTGAGATGTGATAGAATAAGCAGTTTAGTTACTGGAAGCCCACTGCAAGAGAAGCAGCACCTAGGCACAGGCCAGTTTCTGGTCGGGTCATGAGGTGGAAGGATCCCATTTCAATTAGAGGTTGGGGATATGGGGAAATTGGCTGATTATGAAATAGCCATTTCATTCTGCAGAGTAATTGTGATTGTTTGAAATTGCCAGTCTAACTGCTTCAGATCCTGCAAGGTCAGGGAAGGGTAAAGGGATGAGTCATTGGCAAGGTGGGGCAAAACAGCATGCAAATCTTATTGGACTGAGGTTAGATGCGTTGAGAAGGTAGTTTCTGGAAGTTAAACTGATGAAAACAAAGATCAGAGACATGGTTGTTGTTCAGTTACTCAGTTGTGTCCAATTCTTTGTGATCCCATGGACTATAGCATGCCAGGCTTCCTTCACCATCTGCTGGAGCTTGCTCAAAATGCATATCCATTGAGTCAGTGACACCATCCAACCATCTCGTCCTCTGTTGTCCCCTTCTCCTCCTGACTTCCATCTTTCCCAACATGGTAGAATGTTGTTATGATATCTTTGGGAAGTCCCCTGGTGGTGGAAGACTAGGGCCGCTTTACCTGAAATGCTTACAGACCCCGCTAGGATCTCTATATAATGTGTTGCCTGAAATGGTGATGTAAGATAGTATGGCATGGCTTCTTTAAATGTCTAGATTGGTTATAATGCAGGGATTAAGGATATGAAAGATGGAGTTGTTCTTGGGCTTCCCTGATGGCTCAGATGGCAAAGAATCACCTGCAATGCAGGAGACCTGGGTTCAATCCCTGGGTCTGGAAGATCCCCTGGAGAAGGGCATGGCAACCCACTCAAGTATTCTTGCCTGGAGAATCCCCATGGACTGAGGAGCCTGGTGGGCTACAGTCCATGGGGTCGCAAAGAGTTGGACACAACTGAGCGACTAAGCACAACACAATGAGGTAAGTAGAGGCCATATTATGTTAAAGTTTTATTTATCTGAAGAGCAGCAGCTTTGAAGAGAAGAGACATAATTAAAGACATTTTAAAGCAATCTCTCCAGCTGCTGTCAGAAGATTGGATAGTAGGGAACAGAAGTGGATTAGGAGCATAGTTAGAAATGATTACAGAAGTTCAAGTGAGAGATGATGATATCTAAATTAAAGCTGTGGGGTGGGAATGGAGAGGAGTAGACAGATCTAAAAGGATGTTTATTAATATATAGCAAAAAGACACAAAGCCAAAAAGGAGTAGAAGGATCTTTGCAGGAGGCAAGAGGAGAATCAACCCCTAAGTGTTAACACAAAGGAGGGAAGGAGTTAAGAAAGAAGGACAAATAATAGTGTTGAATGATTTAGATATAAAATATAATAAGTAATATTTAGCACCTGTTACTTACCAGTTATGTATGTGATCTTATTTAATGCTTACAATAACCCTAAAAAATGTGTATTATTTCTGTATTTCAGTGTCAAAACCAAGGCTCACAGAAACATGAGTATATGTGACAAATTCTAGCTCAAATCTAATTCCAAATTTCAGTGTTTTCCGTATTTCTTCAATTTTCTAAGACACCATGAATTTAAAAATGCCTTTTCAGAGTGCAGGGGAAAAACCCATTTGGTTGAATGTATACATGGAGTGTGAGACTAATGAGAAACAAAAAAAAAGTGAAACTAAGTCAGACTTGAGGATAAGTAGAAGTAGTTGTTATTATGCAGCTGCTACGGACAGGTTGATAATAAAGTTAATAATGATAGTGATGATGGTAAAAAAAAAAAAGCAATGTTAAAGCCTAGGAGTTTTTTATTCTGTATCCATGATTTACTATTTTGTGAATGAAAATTGCATATAGCATCTTTTCTTTAACATAAACATTTTATTCCAAAGCTATATATAACTTGTCATAGTTTTTTGTTGTTCTTTTTATACTAAGTAATTTTTGCATTGTCATCTTTTGCTATCTTTATTTTTTGTTTTGATAACTGTAATTTTCTCCTTTAGGTATTGGATCAGGAGTTAGTTTTCAGTTGAACAATCAACATAAATTCAACATCCTAATACTATATTCAACTACAAGGTAAGGCTACCTATTTAGCAGCCTACCTGAGACATCAGTAATAGAATATTTTAGAGGGGGTGAAGCCTGTTTAGTGTCTGTTTATGTTTTATATTTACATTTTTCTTATAGAAAGGAAAGAGATAGAGCAAGAGAAGAACATACAAGTGCAGTTAACAAGATGTTCAGTGTACAAAATGAAGGGGACGATCAACAAGGGAGCCGGTACAGTGTAATTCCACAAATTCAGAAGGTGTGTGAAGTTGTTGATGGGTTCATCTATGTTGCAAATGCTGAAGCTCATAAAAGTAAGCATTATCTTATTTTCTTTTTAAAAGCGCTTTCTTTGCAGAGCAAATAAGAAAGTATTTTTATAGGCTTTATTGTGGCTTGTTAAGAATATCATGGCTAATTTTATCAGTGTGATTCTGTTAATATTACTATCAATATTGGATTCCCCAACCTTGATGTGTGTTAGGATCGCCTGTGGATCTTGTTAAAAACATGGCAGCCTGATTCCTATCCTGATGGATTATGACTCATAGATGTGGGTTGTGTCTTGGCTCTGTTTTTTTAAACAAACTTTACAGAATTCTGATGCACACTGAAGTTTGCTACTATAACTACATAGTATTTTTTTTGTTGTTTCATGCTTCTGTACTTTTAGTTATTGATATTTTGTTTGCTTTTGGCCTTATTCAAATAATTTATGCAGGTAAATGAAAAATTTTAGGTTATTTTAATCATCCAGATAGTAGAGTGTGAGTTAGTAGAGTTGGTGGAGTGTTCAGTAAAGTGGATTAGTTAAGAACACTCTCCATATATTCTGAATAATTGCCATTCATATTGATAAAGAGCATGAAAATAGAATACTATTGGGCCATAAGCCAATATTGTAATTTCTTTCCCAAATCCATTGTGAACAAGGTAGGGCATAAATATGCACTATATTATTCTCACTTGGAAAAAGGTAGAAGCAGTCCACTTCTGAAAGAATTTACAGTTTATAGTGCACTGAAATTATAACAACAGAAGCCAAATGCAGCTCAACTACTGACTAATTGGACTTGTCTCACTGCATAAATGGCCTAACAGGAGAAGAAGCATACCCATTTGTAGAAGTAAATCCTTTTTACCTCAGTCTCTTCTATTCTTCCACATAAAAACCTAGCATTAAATTAAAAAGTATGATACCAAAAAAAAAAAAAAAAAAAATGAAATGACCCGTTCTTAAGAGATAAAGCAGTCAATGGAACTAGACCCAGAAATGGCCTCAATATTGGCACCCTCAGAAAAGGACATAAAAAGAACTATGATTAATATGTTGAAGAATCTAGTAAAAAAAAAAAAAGTGACCAATATATGTGAACAAATAGAGATTTTCAGCGGAGGGAAAGAAGCTATGAAAAAAGTAAAATGGGTGTGCTAAATACCAAAAATACAACAGGTGAATAATTCCTTCAATGGACATATCAACGAAGGAAACCTTTTGTGAATGTGAAGATAGATCAATTGCAATTACTCAAATTAAAGAGATGGGTTTCCCTGGTGGCTCAGTGGTCAAGAATCCGCCTGTCAATGCAGGAGACATGGGTTTGATCTCTATTCCAGGAAGATCCCACATGCTACAGAGTAACTGAACCTTTGTCATAGAGCCTGGGAATCACAACTACTGAGCCTGTGTGCTGCAGTTATTGAAGCCCATGCACCCTAGAGTCTGTGCTCTGCAGCAAGAGAAGGCACTGCAGTGATAAGCCTGTGCACTGCAATTAGAGAGTAGCCCCCACTTGCCACAACTAGAGAAAAGCCCACATAGCAACGAAGACCCAGCACAGCCAGAAATTAATTAAAAAATAAAAATTTTTAAAAAGGAAAAAATTGGTAGTGGAGGGCAGAGCAAGAGCTGGGGAAAACCAATGAAGTGATCTAACTCAGGGTTGACATTTTCTTAAAGGTCTAGGTAGTACATATTTTAGGCATGTGAGCCATATAATCTCTTACAGTTACTCAGCTCTGATACTATAGTGCAAAAGTAGCCATAGACAGTTTGCGAATGAATGGGCTTGGCGGTTTTTACCAAAATAATTACTTATAAAAATATCTATAGTGTGTGGTATGTGGACCCCTGATTCAATTTATATGTGATTGGAGTCCCAAAATATGAAGAGAGTAAGAACAGGGAAAAAGAAATTTCTGAACAAATAATGACCAAAGCTATTTCAAAATTGCTGAAAGACAATAAACCACAGATCCAAGATTCTCAAAGAACTCCAGACGTGGTAAATAAAAAATACAGATACATTGTAGCCAAACTGGTGAAAACAAAAGATAAAGAGAATATCTTGAAGGCAGCCAGGGCAAAACAAAACATACATATAGAGGACCAAAGATAAGGACGGAGACTTTCTGATAGAATTTTGCTGTAAGCTAGACAGTAGCAAAGGGAAATCTTTATAGTATTGAAAAGGGTGGGGTGGGGGGGATAAAATCCAGCAGAGATATCTTTCAAAATGAAGGCAAAATCAAGACATGTTTTGGACAAACAAAATCTGAGAAAGTTCAGTCAGCAAATTTTTATTACAATAAATATTAAAGGAAACTTTAGGGAAAATAGTATACCAGGTGGAAAACTACATTTACAGAAAGGAAGAAAAAGCCTTGGGATAGAAACAGTATAGCTATACATAAAATGTTTTTTTCTAAGTTTAATTTCTTTATCATTATTTAAAGGAAAACATGATATTTTTTAAAATAAAATATATTGTAACAATATTACACAGCACTGGAAAGACAGAAATGGAAATGTTGTAAGGTTCTATATGTGAAGTTATATAATACTTTTTAAAGGTAGACTGTTGTAAGTTTAAAATATACTTTGTAAATCTTTGAGCAACCAACCACCAAAGAAGTATAACAGATATAATTAAATAAGCCAGTAGTGAAGATAAAATGTAATCATTAAAGAAGTCAGTTCAAAAGAGCACAGGAAAAGAGGGCAAAAGGAACAAAGAATAGATGGGACAAGTCAAAATTCAATAAATATGTGATAGACTTAAATGTACTGTGTTGATAATTACATTCAATGTTTGTTTTCTATTAATATATAACAAATTACTGCCAACCTAGTGGCTTAAAAATGCATCTATTTATTAGCTCAGAGTTCTTTATGTCAGCAGTCTGAGTACAGTATGGCTGGGTTGTCAGCCAAGTGACTCACAGGCTGAAATTAGGGTGAGAGATGGGTTACGTCCCTTTCTGGAGGTTCTGGGGGAAAATCTGCTACCTAGCTCACTCAGATTATTGACTGAATTCAGCTTACTTTTGTAGATCTGAGGTCCCTGTTTCCTATCTGGCTGTCAGCTAGGGGCTGCTCTCAGCTTCACAAGCCATCTTCATTTCTTGCCATGTGACCCCTCTGTCTTCAAATCCAGCAATGGAGGATCTCTCTGACTAGGAAGAATCTAATCTGTTTTAAGGGCTTACCTGACTAGACTAGGCTCACTGATTATAGTCTCCCTTTCTTGAAGTCAGCTGTGTCTTGTAATATAGCCTAACCATGTTGGTGATATCCCATGTGTTCACAGATTCTTCCCACACTCAGAGGAGGGAATAGAAAAGAATTTGAGTTATTAGGGTTATTTTAGAATTCTGCCCACCACCAAATGTCAATGACTTACACTCCACTGAAAGGCAGAGATTTTCGATTTCAATAAAAAAGCTAGACTCAATCATATGTTTAAATTTTAGAAACTCTGGCCTTTGAAAGAAAGGGTAGTGACGGCTACAGAATTTGTGAGAAGAAAATACTTTTATCAGAGTAGTTTTGCTTTTAAACCATAGAAACATGTAAGTGGTACTGTTTTGTTCTCTCTGATTTCATCTAAATCCTGATCCTTGCAAGGCTGATTAATGTAGTTTTATGAAAGATCAGTAAATGAACACAGCAATAGAGGGATAGATGCAGTTTGTTATGTTTGGATCCTGGTAATTTTTATAGTTTTCAATTTTGTATTATTATTTTTTAAATAATGAAAATTAAGAACTTTAACTACATTCCTTAGGACATGAATGGCAAGATGAATTTTCTCGTATTATGGCAATGACTGATCCAGCTTTTGGATCTTCCGGGAGACCAATGCTGGTTTTATCTTGTATTTCTCAAGCTAACGTAAAAAGAATGCCCTGTTTTTATTTGGCCCATGAACTGCGCCTGAATCATCTAAACCACCCATGGATGGTAAGGTTCTATTTTCTCTAGTGAGAAAAATCTCATTTTATTTTTCACTCTGATTTCTAATTTATTTTATTTTTCTTTATTCTTTACTATTCATTCTTTTTGAAAGAATAGCATTCTAAAAGTCAGTTTTAATAGCTTAATCAGTGGGAGATATTTGATATCAAAGCTGAGTTCCAAAATAAGTAATAAACTTCATATTGATAGTAATTATAAGACAGAAGAGAAGATGGTATTTTTAATCTAAACTCTCTAGAAGACAAAACCTGGTTATTTACCCACAGTTTACTGGGATTTTTTTAGTCCTATTCGTTTTTGAGTGTCCAAAAAAATGTCCCACATAATTATAAGTATTTGTGCTTAGTTTCTTAGTAAGTTTCTTAGTAACAAATGGTCTCTTTTTATTTGCTTATAGGTCCAGGACACTGAGGCTGAAACTTTAACTGGTTTTTTGAATGGTATTCAGTGGATTCTTGAAGAAGTAGAATCTAAGCATGCAAGATGATCCTCCTCGTCAACCTTGGCAACTGAAAGCATTTGAAACTTGTTACTAAGGTCATGATGTGGATATTTGCTCAAGTCAGCTCATTCTGCCCTGCCTTTTTGCAGGTAGGCTTTATGTTGGACAGCTGTCACCACTTTAATTTTTATATAACTTTTACTTTTTACCTTAGATCAATTACAAGAAAAAAGTTTCAGTGGTAGCATTTGGCCCCAAAATGAACCTTTTAAGATTTTTTAATAACTTTCATATATATATATTTTAATATTAAATTCTGAAAAGAAAAAAAAAAACAAGTTTGTGCCTCTCTCATTCTTCATGATTTCTCTTCTGTTCAGTTCAAAGATTGCCATCGTGGGGAATAGCAACTTTGCTAAGCTTTAAATAGATTCTTTTCAAGGGTCCTTAACTGGTTATCAGAAAATAAGTTTTATCTATTTTTAATAAATATCCTGCTTAAAGATTTGAATATTCACTGAAATTTCATTTACTGGTATGGCCATACAACTTCTTTTTCTTTTCTGAAATAGTCGGAATTAACTTTTTGTCTTATTCAATACTAATTCAGTGAAAATAACTGGAAATTCTTGCTGTTTTCAAATAACCTGAAAGCTCATGAAGTGCTAAAGCCAGATTTTTTTCCTTGCTCATGAAGAAAATATTCCAGAGACATTCATGATCATATGACCTCCTACTCACTAATTGCTTCCACTTTGCAGAGGAAACAATCCTATCTCAGTGGAATTGAGGGATTTAAAAATTACAGTTAAAAAGAGCATTATATTCTCAGTGGTGCTGCACCCAAGAAACAGCCTCCGTCCTACAAGTGGGTGCCATTCTGAAGAAAGGAGCTCTCACATCTTGGGTGCACTTACTCATCCCTTAACTTGAGCATTTGTAGTTGGGGGAAGAGTGAGAAATGCTGACATCCTGCTTTTCCTAGAAAGGAAGCCCTCTGACTTGGGGAGAGAGTGCTGTTTCCTTGACTGCCTTGGTCTAGAATGGAGTTTCTGTCTTTCTGAGCTGGAGGAGGGATGTCTTGGTTCAAATCCCACATACTCTTACTGTTCTTACTGAGTTGTTGTTGTTTTTTGTGTGTGCTGTGTACCCTTAGATTTTAATGATTTTTTAAAATTAATTTTCTCCAGTTTTTCTGGGGAACCATCACATGATATTCTTCATGCTATTATGCCAAAAATATATCCTCTCCACTTTTAATTATGTGTAGTTAGGTGGCTCAGATGGTAAAGAATCTGCCTGCAATGCAGGAGACCTGGATTCAATCCCTGTGTTGGGAAGATCCCCTAGAGGAGGGCATGGCAACCCACTCAGTTATTCTTGCGTGGAGAATCCCCATAGACAAAGGAGCCTGGCAGGCTACAGTCCATGGGTCGCAGAGAGTTGGGCATGACTGTGACTGAGCACATGTTACCTCATTCTTTGCTGATGTTGGTAATGTATTTTCTTTTTTTCTTCGTGATCAATCTGGCTAGAGTTTTATTGATTTTATTATTCTCAAAGAGCCAGCTTTTGGTCTTACTAATTTATTCTATATTCTGTTTCATTGATTTATGCTCTAATCTCTATTTTTCTGCTTTTTAAATTATAAAACTTCAATTTTTTTTTTTTTTATATTATTAAGGTACAAATTTAGGTCATTGTAGGCTTGAGGCACAGTAGTAAAGAAACCTTCTGCCAGTGCAGGAGGTGCAAGAGACAGGTTCCATCCCTAGGTCGGGAAGACCCCTGGGAAAAGGAAATGATAACCCACTGAAGTGTTCTTGCCCAGAAAATTCCATAGAGGAGCCTGATGGGCTACAGTCCATGCGGTTGTGAAGAGTCAGACACTACTGAGTGACTGAGCACGCACATACACATGGGGTTGCAAAGAGTTGAAGATGACTGAGCAGTTCTTCGAGTATGCATGCATTGAAGTATTGCACTTACATATATTGTAAATTCCAGAAGACAGTGTTATCAATTTTTGATGAAACAGTCATATGTATTAAAAAGAAATTAAAAGAAGAAAAAAATTTTTAAATAATAAAAGTAATCTTTTATTCTTTTCAAGATATAGGCATACCTCATTTTATTGTACTTTGCTTTATTACGTTTCATAGATAACTGTGTATTTTACAAATTGAAGTTTTGTGGCAACCCTGCACTGAACATGTCTATCAGCACCATTTTTCCAGCAACATTTGCTCACTTAATATCTCTGTCACATTTTGATAATTCTTACAATATTTCAAGCTTTTTCTTTTTACTGTATTTGTTATGGTGATCTATGATCAGTGATCTTTGATGTTACCACTCTGACTTGCTGATAGCTCAGATGATGATCTGGAGAAGGCAGTGGCACCCGACTCCAGTACTCTTGGCCTGGAAAATCCCATGGACGGAGGAGCCTGGTGGGCTGCAATCCATGGGGTCTCTAAGATTGGGCACGACTCAGCGACTTCACTTTCACTTTTCACTTTCATGCATTGGAGAATGAAATGGCAACCCACTCCAGTGTTCTTGCCTGGAGAATCCCAGGGACGGGGGAGCCTGGTGGGCTGCTGTCTCTGGAGTCGCACAGAGTTGGACACGACTGAAGCGACTTAGCAGCAGCAGCAGATGATGATCAGCATTTTTTAGCAGTTAAGTATTTGTTAAGATATTTACATTTTATTTTTAAAATTAATTAATTTATTTTAATTGGAGGCTAATTACCTCACAATACTATGGTGTTTTTTTGCCATACATTGACATGAATCAGCCAGGGATGTACATGTGTCCCCTATCTCAAACTGCCCTCCCACCTCCCGCTGCATCCCATCCCTCTGGGCCATCCCAGTGTACCAGCTTTGAGTACCCTGTTTCATGCATCAAACTTGGACTGGTGATCTCTTTCACATATGGTAATATATATGTTTCAATGCCATTCTCTCAAATCATCCCACCCTTACCTTCCCCCCTGGAGTCCAAAAGTCTGTTATTTATATCTGTGTCTCTTTTGCTGTCTAGCATATAGGGTTGTCATTACCATCTTTCTAAATTCCATATGCTAATGCTATGCTAAGTCACTTCAGTCATGTCCGACTCTGTGTGACCCCAGAGACGGCAGCCCACCAGGCTCCCCCGTCCCTGGGATTCTCCAGGCAAGAACACTGGAGTGGGTTGCCATTTCCTTCTCCAATGCATGAAAGTGAAAAGTGAAAGTGAAGTCGCTCAGTCGTGTCCGATTCTTCGAGACCCCATGGACTGCAGCCTACCAGGCTCCTCTGTCCATGGGATTCTCCAGGCAAGAGTACTGGAGAATGTACCACTGTACATGTACCACTGTACTGGAGAATGTACCACTGCCTTCTCCCAAATTCCATATATATGTGTTAATATACTGTATTGGTGTTTTTCTTTCTGACTTACTTCACTCTGTATAACAGGCTCCAGTTTCATCCACCTCTTTAGAACTGATTCAAATGTGTTCTTTTTAATATATGAGTAATAGTCCATTGTGTATATGTATCACAACTTTCTTCTCCATTCATCTGGCAATGGACATCTAGGTTGCTTCCATGTCCTAGCTATTGTAAACAGTGCTTCAGTGAACACTGGGGTACACATGTCTCTTTCAATTCTGGTTTCCTTGGTGTGTATGCTCAGCATTAAGATTGCTGGGTCATAAGGCAGTTCTACTTTCAGTTTTTTAAGGAACCTCCACACTGTTTTCCATAGTTGCTGTACTTGTTTGCATTCCCACCAACAGTAAGAGGGTTCCCTTTTTTCTGCATCCTCTCCAGCATTCATTGTTTCTGGACTTTTTGATAGCAGCCATTCTGATCAGTATGAGATGGTACCTCATCATGGTTTTGATTTGCCTTTCTCTGATAATGAGTGATGTTAAGCATCTTTTCATGTGTTTGTTAGCCATCTGTATGTCTTCTTTGGAGAAATGTCTGTTTAGTTCTTTGGCCCATTTTTTGATTGGGTCATTTATTTTTCTGGTATTGAGCCACATGAGCTGTTTATATATTTTTGAGATTAATTCTTTGTCAGTTGCTTCATTTGCTATTATTTTCTCCCACTCTGAAGGCTGTCTTTTCACCTTGCTTATAGTTTCCTTTGTTGTGCAAAAGCTTTTAATTAGGTCCCATTTATTTTTTTTGCTTTTATTTGCATTACTCTGGGAGGTGGGTCTTGCTGTGAAGATCCTCTGGAAGAGATCTTGCTGTGGTTTATGTCAGAGAGTGTTTTGCCTATGTTTTTCTCTAGGAGTTATATAGTTTCTGGTCTTACATTTAGATCTTTAATCCATTTTGAGTTTATTTTTGTGTATGGTGTTAAAAAGTGTTCTAGTTTCATTCTTTTACAGGTGGTTGACCAGTTTTCGCAGCACCACCTGTTAGAGAGATTGTCTTTTCTCCATTGTATGTTTTTGCCTCCTTTGTCAAAGATAAGGTGTCCATAGGTTTGTGGACTTATCTCTGGGCTTTCTGTTTTGTCTACTGCTCTGTATTTCTGTCTTTTTGCCAATACCATACTGTCATATAGCTTTGTAGTGTAGTCTGAAGTCAGGGAGGTTGATTCCTCTAGTTCCATTCTTCTTTCTCAAAATTGCTTTGGCTTTTCGAGGTTTTTTTGTATTTCCATACAAATTGTGAAATTATTTGTTCTAGTTCTCTGAAAAATACTGTTGGTAGCTTGATAGGGATTGCATTGAATCTATAGATTGCCCTGGGTAATATACTCATTTTCACTATATTGATTCTTCTAATCCGTGAACATAGTATATTTCTCCATGTATTTGTGTCATCTTTGATTTCTTTCATCAGTGTTTTATAGTTTTCTATATATAGGTCTTTTGTTTCTTTAGGTAGATTTATTCCTAAGTATTTTATTCTTTCTGTCACAATGGTGAATGGGATTGTTTCCTTAATTTCTCTTTCTGTTTTCTCATTGTTAGTATATAGGAATGCAAGGGATTTCTGAATATTATTTTATATCCTGCAACTTTACTATATTCATTGATTAGCTCTAGTAATTTTCTGATGGTGTCTTTAGGGTTTTCTATGTAGAGAATCATGTCATGTGCAAACAATGAGAGTTTTACTTCTTTTCTAATCTGGATTTCTTTTATTTCTTTTTCTTCTCTAATTGCTGTGACTAAAACTTCCAAAACTATGTTGAATAGTAGTGGTGAGAGTGGGCACCCTTGTCTTGTTCCTGAGTTTAGGGGAAATGCTTTCAATTTTTCACCATTGAGGATAATGTTTGCTGTGGGTTTATCATATATGGCTTTTATTATGTTGAGGTATATTCCTTCTATGCCTGCTTTCTGGAGAGTTTTTATAATAAATGGATGTTGAATTTTGTCAAAGGCTTTCTCTGCATCTATTGAGATAATCATATGGTTTTTATCCTTCAATTTGTTAATGTGGTGTATTACATTGATTGATTTGCGGATATTGAAGAATCCTTGCATCCCTGTGATAAAGCCCACTTGCTCATGATGTATGATCTTTTCAATATGTTGTTGGATTCTGTTTACTAGAATTTTGTTGAGGATTTTTGCATCTGTGTTCATCGTGATGTTGGCTTGTGGTTTTCTTTTCTTGTAGCATCTTTATCTGGTTTTGGTATTAGGATGATGGTGGCCTCATAGATGAGTTTGGGAGTTTACCTTCCTCTGCAACTTTCTGGAAGAGTTTGAGCAGGATAGGTGTTAGCTCTTCTCTAAAGTTTTGGTAGAATTCACCTGTGAAGCCATCTGGTCCTGGGCTTTTGTTTGTTGGAAGATTTTTTATTACATTTTCTATTTCTGAGCTTGGGATGGATCTGTTAAGATTTTCTGTTTCTTCCTGGTTCAGTTTTAGAAGGTTATGGTTTTCTAAGAATTCATCTGTTTCTTCCAAGTTATCCATTTTATTGGCATATAATTGCTGATAGTAGTCTCTTAATGATGCTTTGTATTTCTGTGTTGTCTGTTGTGATTTCTCCATTTTCATTTCTAATTTTGTTGATTTGATTCTTCTCCCTTTTTTTCTTGATAAGTCTGGCTAATGGTTTGTGTATTTTATTTATCTTCCCAAAGAACCAGCTTTTAGTTATGTTGATTTTTGCTATAGTCTCCTTTGTTTCTCTTTCATTTATTTCTGCCCTAATTTTAATGATTTCTTTCCTTCTACTAACCCTGGGGTTCTTCATTTCTTCTTTTTCCAGTTGCTTTAGGTGTAAAGTTAGGTTATTTATCTGATTTTTCTCTTGTTTCTTGAGGTAGGCTTGTATTGCTATGAACCTTCCCCTTAGCACTGCTTTTACTGAATCCCATAGGTTTTGGGTTGTCATGTTTTCATTTTCATTCATTTCTATGCATATTTTATTTCCTTTTTTATTTCTTTCATGATTTGTTGGTTATTCAGAAGCATGTTATTTAGCCTCCATATGTTTGTATTTTTAATAGTTTTTTTCCTGTAGTTGACATCTAATCTTACCACATTGTGATCAGAAAATATGCTTGAAATGATTTCAGTTTTTTTGAATTTACTAAGGCTATATTTATGGCCCAGAATGTGATCTATCCTGGAGAATGTTCTGTGTGCACTTGAGGAAAAGGTGAAATTCATTGTTATGGGGTGAAATGTCCTATTGATATCAATTAGGTCTAGCTGGTCCATTGTATCATTTAAAGTTTGTGTTCCCTTGCTAATTTTCTGTTTGGTTGATCTGTCCATAGGTGTGAGTGGGATATTAAAGTCTCTCACTGTTCTTGTTAATTTCCCCTTTCATACTTGTTAGCATTTGCCTTGTGTATTGAGGTGCTCCTATGTTGGGTGCATATATATTTATAATTGTTACAGCCTCTTCCTGGATTGATCCTTTGATATTATGTAGTATCCTTTGTCTCTTTTCATGGCCTTTATTTCAAAATCTATTTTTATCTGATATGAGTACCGCTACTCCTGCTTTCTTTTGGTCTCTATTTGCATAAAATATCTTTTTCCAGCCCTTCACTTTCAGTCCCTTGGTTTGAGGTGGGTCTCTTGTAAACAGCATATATAGGGGTCTTGTTTTTGTATCCATTCAGCTAGTCTTTATCTTTTGGTTGCTGTATTCAACCCATTTACATTTAAGGTAATTAATGATAGGTATGATCCTGTTGCCATTTACTTTATTATTTTGGGTTTGAATTTATAAACCTTTTCATGTTTCCTGTCTAGAGAAGATCCTTTAGCATTTGTTGAAGAGCTGGTTTGGAGGTGCTGAATTCTTTTGCTTGTCTGTAAAGCTTTTGCTTTCTCCTTTATATTTGAATGAAATCCTTCCTGGGTATAGTAATCTAGGTTGTAGGTTTTTCTTTCATCACTTTAAGTATGTCCTGCCATTCCTTTCTAGCCTGAAGAGTTTCTATTGAAAGATCAGCTGTTGTCCTTATGGGGATACCCTTGTGTGTTATTTGTTGCTTTTCCCTTGCTGCTTTTAATATTTGTTCTTTGTATTTGATCTTTGTTAATTTGATTAATGTGTGTCTTCGCCTTGGGTTTATCCTGTTTGGGACTCTCTGAGTTTCTTGGACTTTGTTGGCTATTTCCTTACCCATTTTAGGGAAGTTTTCAACTATTATCTCTTCAAGTATTTTCTCATGCACTTTCTTTTTTATTTCTTTTTCTGGGACTCCTATGGTTCAGATGTTGGGGCATTTAACATTGTCTCAGAGCTCTCTGAGGTTGTCCTCATTTCTTTTAATTCTTTTTTCCTCTCTGCTTCATTTATTTCTACCATTCTGTCTTCCATCTCACTTTTCCTGTCTTCTGCCTCAGTTATTCTACTGTTGTTTCCCTCCAGAGTGCTTTTGGTCTCAGTTATTGCATTATTCATTGTTGATTGACTCTTCTTTATTTATTCTAAGTCCTTGTTGAATGTTTCTTGCATCTTCTCAATCCTTGTCTCTAATCTATTTATCTGTAACTCCATTTTGTTTTCAAGATTTTGGATCATCTTTACTATCATTCTGAATTCTTTTTCAGGTAGACTCCCTATCTCCTACTCTTTTTGTTTGGTGGGCATTTATCATGTTCCTTTACCTGCTGAATATTTCTCTGCCTTTTCATTTTGTTTAGATTGCTGTGTTTGGGGGTGCCCTTTCTGTTGGCTGGAAGTTTGTGGTTCCTCTTTATTGTGGAGCCTGCTCCCTACGGATGGGGTTGGACTAGTGGCTTGTCAAGGTTTCCTGGTTAGGGGAGCTTGCGTCCATGTTCTGGTGGGTGGAGCTGGATCTCTTCTCTCTGGAGTGCAATGAAGTGTCCAGTAGTGAGTTCTGGGGTGTCTATGGTTTTGGTATGGCTTTGGGCAGCCTGTCTTTTAATGCTCAGGGCTGTGTTCCTGCTTTGCTGGTGAATTAGCCTGGTATGTCTTGTTATGGAACTTGTTGGCTCTTAGGTGGAGCTTGGTTTCAGTGTAGATACGGAGGCTTTTGGATGAGCTCTTGTCTATTAATGTTCCCTGGAATCAGGAGTTCTCTGATGTTCTCAAGTTTTGGAGTTAAGCCTCCTGCCTCTGGCTTTCAGTCTTAGTCTTAGAGTAGCCTCAAGACTTCTCCATCCATACAGCACAGATGATAAAACATCTAAGTTAATGGTGAAACAATTCTCCACAGCAAGGGACACCAAAAAGGTTCACAGAGTTACATGGAAGAGAAGAGGAGGAGGGAGATAGAGGTCACCAGGAGGAGAAGAGGGAGAGTCAAAGGGGAGAGAGCAATCTAGCCAGTAATCAATGCCCTATGTGCTTTCCACAGTCTGTAACACCCAGAGAGATTCACAGTTACTTAGAGAAGAGAAGAGGGAGGAGGGAGATAGAGGTAACCAAGAGGAGAAGAGGGGGAGTCAAAAAGGGAGAGACCAATCTAGCCAGTAATCAGTTCCCTAAGTGTTCTCCACAGCCTAGAATACCCAGAGAGATTCACAAAGTAGAGAAGAGAAGGGGAAGGGAGGAGATAGAGGTGGCCTGGGGGAGAAAAGGGAGTGTCAAAACGGGAGAGAGCAATCAAGTCAGTAATCGCACCCCTAAGTGAAAGTGGATACTGAAGATTAGATTCTTTTTTTTTTTTTTTTAATTGGTGCCCCGCCTCTTTCCCTTTGTGTTGGTCATCTTGGCGAATCAGCCTGAGGGGCCGGGAGAGAAACCAGAGGCGAGAGGCGGCGGGAGCCACGCGCTGGCCTTTACCTGGCTGAAGATTAGATTCTTAAAGGTACATAACTGATAGCAAATACCAAAAAGCAAAGATTAAAAATCTAGTGTAGAGGCTAGACTCTCAAAAATACAATATTAAAAATACAAAACAAAATCACAAAAATTGTGAAAAATATACATGAAGTTTGCTTTAAAATTAGGGTCTTTTTTTGGCAAGGTAACAGGAGGTTATAAAAATGAAAATTAAAGGAGAAATGAACTTGAATTACAAAAATTAAAAAGTGATAATTGTAAAAATATATTTAGGAACGTCTCTGGAGCTGTTGTGGGCAGTGTGGGGTCAGTTCAGTTTCAGATAGTTCCTTGTTCCAGCTTGTACTTGTTCTCAAAGTCTGAAGGCCGCCTCCAATACTTAGTCAGTGTTAACTACAGGGTTTTAATCTATTGCACCTGTCACTTCCAGAGCGAGTCCCTATTCTTTGTTTATTTTGACTTCCTCTATTTGCAAGTCTCTTTGGTGTCTAATTTCTGCCCTGACACAAAGGGGTGAAGGTGGTCACTTATTTAGGCTCACTTGTTCAGTTGTGTCATGGGGAGGGAGGAACACTGCAAACAAATATCGCTGACGTGTATGGGGAGTGCTCGCAGTGTATGGACTGCATTGGCTTTGCCCCAGCTCACAGCAGCATGTGCTTTCCGGGTCTTCACTGCTCTGGCTCCAGGGTGCTCTGCAGGGCACTGTCCAAAGCAGGCCCTATGTTTCATGCACTTCCCAGGTCTAAGCCGCTCAGGTTCAGGTTCTCGGGTTCTCCTCAAGGGCACAGACTCGGTTGAGCGTGCATTTTGTGCCCTTCCCGGGTCTGACCAGCTCAGGTGACCAGGTGCTTGGTGAGCACACTGTTCCAGGTGGGCCGTGTGTCTTAATCACCTCCCTGGTCCTGGCTGCTCGGCTTCCCAGGTGCACTGTGAGAGCACCATCTCAGGTGTGCCATATGTCTCTTTTGGGGAGCTGATCTCAGGCTGCGGCCCTCCTGGCAGATGTCAACCATCCAGGATCCTAGGAAGACACGATTAGCAACTGGGAGCCTGCTCACAGTTTGCTGGAGGATGCTGGTCTCTGGGGCTGAGATTAGAGCAGCCCCTTGCCTTCCGGCTCTGGCTGTTGCACACCTTCCTCTCTGCCTCCGGTGGTGGTAGGGAGGGGCCTGTATGCAGCCTGGTAGCTCTCCTTTGGTATTCACTCAATCCTTTTGTTCTGTGAATGAGCCAGGCTGTGAGTTAGAGCCTTTTGCAGGAAAGTTCTCTCTCTTTTTTTTTTCCCTTTCTGGCAATCTCACAGTTTGGGTTGCTATCTCACATTATCCCCTTCAGATTGTCCTCAGGGCATTCAGGCCCAGTCCTTACACTAAGGACCGATGACGCCACCCACACCTCCCTGTCCAGATCCCCCTCGCTGCTGGTGGATACCAGCCTCTGGGCTACTACTTTGCTGGCAGTTGCGGTTAGGTGCCTGTTCTGTGGGTTTTGTTTTTTTTTTTTTCCTCCCAGTTATATTGCCCTCTGAGATTTCAGAACTCCCCACAGACCCGCCTGTGAGAGGGTTTCCTACTGTTTGGAAACTTCTCTTTCACAACTCCCTCCTCAGGACGGATCTCCGTCCCTAATTCTTTTGTCTCTTTTTGTCTTCTATATTTTGTTCTACCTCCTTTCAAAGAGAATGGGCTACCTTTCTGAGTGCCTGGTATTCTCCGCCAGCATACAGAAGTTGTTTTGTGGAAGTTGGTCAGCATTCAAATGATCTTTTGACGAATTTGTGGGGGAGAAAGTGGTCTCCCTGTCCTATTCCTCCACCATCTTGGGACTGCCCCCTTACATTGTATTTTTAAACATAATACTGTTGCACACTTAATAGACTACATGAGTTTGTGCATGCTCAGTCACTCAGTCGTGTGCAACTCTTTGTGACCCCATGGACTGTAGCTTTCAAGGCTCCTCTGTCCATGGGATTTCCCAGGCAAGAATTCTGAAGTGGGTTTCCACTCCAGGGGATCTTCCCAACCAGGATCAAATGCATGTCTCTTGTGTCTCCTGCATTGGCAGGCGAATTCTTCACCACCACACCACCTGGGAAGCCTACAGTATACCGTGAACATAACTTTGTATGTATTGTGTTAGCCAAAAAAATCATTCGTTTTTTCTGTAGGCTGACTCTAGTAGTGCTTAGTTGTCTTTAATTTCATTCAAAGCAATTTTGTTAGATTGTATTGGAACAGTTCTCATATCAGCATGCATTAAAAAACTTACCAGCATTGGTGAATTTTTGTGTAGCCATTTTAATGTTGAAGATGGAAGATAAAAACCTCATTTTTGGCATGTTATGCTGTATTATTTAAAGAATGGTAAAAACATAACTGAAAGCAAAGATTTGTCCCGTGTATTTAGAAGGTGCTGACCCTGATCAAACATGTCAAAAGTGGTTTGCAAAGTTTCATGCTGGAGATTTCTCTCTGGATGATGTTCAGACCAGCTGAAGTTGATAGTGATCAAATCAAGACATAATTGACAACAATCAATGTTATACCATGCAAGAGTTAGCTGACATTCTCAAAATATCCAAATCAAGCATTGAAAATCGTTTGCACCAGCTTGATTATGTTAATTGCTTTGATGTTTGGGTTCCATGTAAGTCAATTGAAAAACTTCTTGACTATATTTCCACATGCAATTCTCTACTGAATGTGACAAAAGCATTCCATTTTTAGAACAAATTGTTATGGGTGATGAAAACTGTATACTGTACCATAATGTGGAATGGAAGAGATTGTGCTTGAACAATCACTAACCACACCAAACGCCAATCTTCATCCAGAAAAGGTGAGGCTATGTATATTGTGGGATTGGAAGGGAGTACTCTATTAGCATCTTCTGGAAAACCAAATGATTAATTCCAACAAGTAGTGCTCCTAGTACTACTAGGAAAACAATAGAATGGGAAAGACTAGAGATCTCTTCAAGAAAATTAGAGATACCAAGGGAACATTTCATGCAAAGATGGACTCAATAAAGGAGAGAAATGATATGGACCTAACAGAAAGAGAAGATATTAAGAAGAGGTGGCAAGATTACACAGAACAATTGTATAAAAAAGATCTTCACAACCCAGATAATCACAATGGTGTGATCATTCACCTACAGCCAGACATCCTGGAATACAATGTAAAGTGGGCCTTAGGAAGTATCACTATGAACAAACCTAATAGAGGTGATGGAATTCCAGTTGAGCTATTTCAAATCCTAAAAGATGATGCTGTGAAAGTGTTGCACTCAATATGCCAGCATATTTGGGTTAGGGAAAACTCAGCAGTGGCTACAGGACTGGAAAAGGTCAGTTTTCATTCCAGTCCCTAAGAAAGGCAATGCCAAATAATGTTTAAACTACTGCACAGTTCCACTCATCTCACATGCTACTAAAGTAATGCTCAAAATTCTCCAAGCCAGGCTTCAACAGTATGTAAACTGTGAGCTTCCAGATGTTCAAGCTGGATTTAGAAAAAGTAAAGGAACCAGAGATCAAATTGCCAGCATCCGTTGGATCATCAAAAAAGCAAGAGCGTTCCAGAAAAACATCTATTTCTGCTTTATTGACTGTGCCAAAGCCTTTGACTGTGTGGATCACAATAAACTGTGGAAAATTCTGAAAGAGATGGGAATACCAGACCACCTGACCTGTCTATTGAGAAATTTGTATGCAGGTCAGGAAGCAACAGTTAGAACTGGACATGGAACAACAGACTGGTCCAAATAGGAAAAGGAGTACGTCAAGGCTGTATATTGTCACCCTGCTTATTTAACGTCTATACAGAGTACATCATGAGAAATGCTGGGCTGGAAGCACAAGCTGGAATCAAGATTGCCGGGAGAAATATCAATAACCTCAGATATGTGGATGACACCACGCTTATGGCAGAAAGTGAAGAAGAACTAAAGAGCCTCTCGATGAGGATGAAAGAGGAGAGTGAAAAAGCTGGCTTACTGTTCATCATTCCGAAAATGAAGATCATGGCATCTGGTCCCATCACTTCATGGCAAATAGATGGGGAAACAGTAGAAACAATGGCAGACTTTATTTTTGGGGGCTCCAAAAATCGCTGCACATGGTGACTGCAGGCATGAAATTAAAAGATGCTTGCTCCTTTGACCAACCTAGACAGCATATTAAAAAGCAGAGACATTACTTTGTCAACAAAGGTCCATCTCATCAAGGCTATGGTTTTTCCAGTAGTCATGTATGGATATGAGAGTTGGACTATAAAGAAATCTGAGCGCCAAAGAATTGATGCTTTTGAACCATGGTGTTGAAGAAGACTTTTGAGAGTCCCTTGGAGCACAAGGAGATCCAACCAGTCCATTCCAAAGGAGATCAGTCCTGAGTGTTCATTGGAGGCACTGATGATAAAGCTGAAGCTCCAATACTTTGGCCACCTGATGCGAAGAGCTGACTCATTTGAAAAGACCCTGATGCTGGGAAAGATTGAGGGCGGGAGGAGAAGGGGATGACAGAAGATGAGATAGTTGGAAGGCATCACCAACTCAATGGACATGAGTTTGGGTAAACTTTGGGACTTGGTGATGGACTGGGAGGCCTGGCGTGCTGTAGCCCATGGGGTCACAGAGAGTCAGACACAACTGAGTAACTGAACTGACTTAGTGCTCCCAGTTAGACCAACTGAAAGCAGTACTTGACAAAAAGTGTCAAGAGTGAGTCAACAGAAAATGCATTATCTTCCATCAGGGTTATGCACAACTGCATGTTTCTTTGATGAATAGGCAAAAACTGTTACAGCTTAGTTGAGATGTTCTGATTCATCCTCTGTATTCATCAAACATTGTAACTTTGGATTTCGATTTATTTCAGTCTTTATAAAATTATCTTAATAGAAAAAGTTTCAGTTTCCTGGAAGACTGTAAAAGGCACCAGGAAGAGTTCTTGGCTCAAAATGATAAAAAGTTTTGGAAGACGCAATTATGAAGTTGCTTGAAGAATGGCAAAAGGGAGTGGAACAAAAGGTGAAACTGTTATTCAGTAAAGTTCTTGGTGCAAATGAAAAATGTGTCTTTTATATTTATTTAAAAACCAAAGAAACTTTTTGGCCAATCCAATATTTGGGAACTGAACAATTTGTGTGATTCTATTGTGATAATTTGCTGTATTGCACTGGTATGCCAATACCAGTACTGGTATGCCAAGGTATGCCAATATATATAAAATCATTGGTTGACAATTTTATTCTCTCAGCCCTTCAAGATGTTCTTTTTTTCTCTTCTATACTCTAATTTCCAATAAGTCATTCACTAATTGCATCTTCAGTCCTTTGAATATAATTTTTTTTTTTTTTACTGCTTTCAAGTTTACTTTTTATCTTTGTTTTCAACACTTTTGTTATAGTGCATCCAGGTATGGTGTCTTTATATTTATCCAACTTGGAGGTTGTTAATGAACATATTGAATATAGAAATTCATCTCATTAACCAAGTTAGGAAATTTGGGGTCATTATTTCTTCAAATATATTTTCTTCTCCTTTCTCTCTTCTCTTCTTCCCTTTTAGGTCTCCATTGTGTAACACCATAAAATATGTTGTTATTTAACCTATCCCTGACTCTTTACTCATTTTTTTTTCAATCTTTGTTCTGTAATTTGGGCAGTTGCAATTGATTAATGTCCCTCAAACTCCTCTTTTGTCTCTATCCTCTTGTTAAATAAACCCCAAGAATTTTTCAATTAGATGTCATGTTCTACAATTTCCTTTTTTTTAAGTTTATTTTTCTTAGATTTTTTTCATTGAGAGGATACGTTCCTTTACATCACTGAGAATGATTGTGATGGCTACTTTAAAATCCTTGTCTGTTAATTTCAAAATCTGAAAGAATGGATTTCAGTTGATATTCTCTTATTAAGGAAAAGAGTGTCATTCTCATTTTTCTTTATTATATTGAAGAATTTTTTATTGTATCCTGAAAAATAAATATACTAAGTTGTGGAGACTCTGGAATCTGTTATTTTTCTCCAATAGTTCATGTTGTTTTCATTTGAACAGTTAACATGTTTAGATACAAATTGCAGGTTCTATCCAGTTTGGGCAATAGCTGTACTCTCAGTTCATGTCTTTGTTTAAGTGAGCAGCATAAGTGGTTTTGAACACAAGATTCAGACAAAGATATAGACAGAGAATTAGGGGATTCCCTTCCTAGATTTTTCTTTTCTAAGACTTCCCCTTGTCTCTCTAATGACTGCAATTGGCCTGCGTTGGTAGGCTCATTCCTCATGCCCCAGAGGCTGTGATTATTCTACCAGTTCCCCATGCTACAATGTATATATACCAATACCTACCCACAATCTACAATTTAAAAAAAAAAGTGGGAAATCACTCTGTCAAACTTCCCAGAGAGTGTATATTTTCTACCAAAATTTGCCTGCTTCTCTTGACTGTTTAGTTGTATCAGGTAACTGCTTTTTTATATTATATTCTCTGTGGAAGAGTTAGCCCAGTAGTAAATTGTTGGACCAAAAATCATTTTGACACTATAGCTATGTCACTTTATATTATTTTTTAGTACTTGCTCTTTTGTTGTTCAGTCACTAAGTTGTGTCTGACTCTCTGGGACCCCATGGGCAGCAGGCTCCTCTGTCCTCCACTATCTCCTGGAGTTTGCTCAAATTCATGTCCATTGAGTTGGTGATGCTATCTAATCATCTCATCCTCTGCTACCCTCTTCTCCTTTTCCCTTTAGTCTTTCCCAATATCAGGGTCTTTTTCAGTGAGGCAGCTCTTCGCGTCAGGTGGCCAAAGTATTAGAACTTCAACATCTGTCCTTCCAATGAATGTTCAAGATTGCTCTAGGAATTGTAATATACATTTGGAAATAGACTCTTAGGTTGACATTTTTCTTTCAGCACTTTAAAGATATAATTAATTACCTTTGGCTTCCATTGTTTTTGATAAGTGTCAGCCATCTATGCTATTTTTGTTCCCTGAATTGATTGAGTTATACTTCCCTGGCTACTTTAACTTTCTCTCTCTCTCTTTTTTTTTTGAAGACACTTATTTATTTTTTCACTGTAGTGAGTCTTTGTTACAGTGCATGGGCTTTCTCTAGTTGCAGTGAATGGAGGCTACTCTTTGTTGTGGTGCGCATGCTTCTCATTGCAGTGGCTTCTCTAGTGCAGCACAGGCTGTAGGTGCGAGGGCTTCAGTAGTTGCAGCACATGGGCTCAGTAGTTGCGGTTCTCAGGCTCTAGAGCTGGGCTCAGTAGTGGTAGGGCACAGGCTTAGTTGCTCCATGGCACATGTGATCTTCCTGGACCACATGGATCACTGGACCACCAGGGAAGCCCTAATTTTTTTTTTTTTAATTTTTAATTTTCAGTGGTTTGATCTGTCTCAGTGTGATTTCTTAGTTTTGAACTAAAGAACTGAACCTCTTGGATCTCTGGCTGACCATCAGTTTTGTAAAATCTTTAGCCAATATATTTAAATATTTCCTTTGTCCAGTTCTTTCTCTTTACAGCTTCTGGAACTCCCAGTTACAAATATATTAGATCATTTGACATTTTGTCCCACAGGTCTCTGATAATATTATTTTTTATTATTTATTTATTTGCCACACCATGCAGCTTATTTTTTTTTCTATTCTACCTAGTTTCTTATATATAATTCATTTTTTAAAAATTGAGTCATACTTTTTAATTCTAAAATTTTCATTCTCTTAGAGCTTCTCTTTTTCTGCTAAAATTAGCTTTTCATTCATTCTTTCTTTTCTACTACATTCTTTAACATATTTAAATACTTATTTTAAAAATCATTTTAAATTAATTTCATCATCTAGGTCATTTGGGAGCCTATCTCTCTATTCACTATACTTTCTCTTGACTTGGGGCCACATTTTTCCTTTTTCAGTATATATTTCCTATTTAAAAAAAATTATATGCAGAGAATTTTTCCTTAAGAGAATAGTAGATTGTGAAATAGGTAATACTTTTTATTTTGTCTTTTGTTTTTTAGGCAATTTCATTCATCCTTCCTATTTTCATCAGTCAGGCTTGGTTGACTTGGAGCTAGACCATGTCTTTATTTAACTTAACTCTTTTGCAAATCAGATCATATCTTTCCATTGATGCCAATCCCCAATATGTTATGCTACCACCAAAGAACTGGTCTCATTGATACCATCTGGAAAGGGATTGGGTTGCCTGTATAGTCAGTTTCAGTTCATCTCTAGATGTAATTCTAGCAGTCTTGAAACCTAAGCACTGAATAAAAATGTAAGAGATTTTTCTGCCTTCTTTGTCTCTTGCTAAAATTCCTGCAGGGATGACTTGGGAGGTTCAACGAGTTGTCTTCACATCTGGAGTTCTTTCATCTGTTCAATACAATATGTTGTGCTAGTCATTTTGTCATTAAAGACTTCAGTGGTATTTTTCTCATCTCAGCAAAATCTTGCTTTCTATGATGGGGCTGCTATTCCATCCAAAGATACCCAAAATAGGCAATTGGTTCCATAAAAGCAGTGTAGCTCTTTGATCACTGAAATAGCCTGATTCTCTTTGGAATTTAGTTTATTCAGATTTCTTTTATATACTATTCTTTGATGACTTAAAGTATGATTTTTATTTTATCCTGTATTATTTTATTGCAATAATAATCTTTTGTGACCTTCTACATTCTATCTGAAAACAACTGTTAGTGGTTTTTACCTGTCTTTTAAACACCTTATCACCTACGATGTCCTAGATTACAATGTTCATTTGTTAAAACATTTTTTGTGTTATGTCCATGCATTATCTGAACTATACTAACTTACTATTATATATTGTGAGAAGTTCTCACATAGTCTCATTTCCTCATGATTTTCATCATTATTTCATTTATACTATACAGTATGATGACATTTTACTATTTTTTGGTGGAATTTTGTTTACCTTTGTATTCTTTGATCCTTGGAATAAGTCCTAAGCAAATTTGTATAACATATGAGATCTTATTCTTGATACCAATCTCATCAAATTAAATTTCCTGTATTTAAAAATTTCTAGTTGCTTATTTTTCTACATACTGTATAAGAAGTTGTTAAAGGTGGTATAACTAAATTATCATGTGTGAGGACCCTAAAATCAGATTGGTACAGATTCAAATCTTAACTGTATTACTTCATGATCTTGGGCAAGAGCCTGAGTTTCCCTAATTTAAAATGAAGATAACAGTAGTATCTACCTTATAAGGATCTTAAAAGTTTTAAATAAATTAAACATTCCTTTGCCAAATTACTATTTTAACTAAAATTTATGTTTTACAGCTAATAGTTTGTATCTCTTAAACCCCTCTTAAGGTCCTATCCTTATTATACCCCTCCCCCTTTCCTGTCCTCATTGGTAACCCTAATTTGTTCTCTGTATCCGTGCATCTGCTTCTTTTAAAAATGCACGATACTGGATGCTTGGGGCAAGTGCACTGGGACGACCCAGAGGGATGGTATGGGGAGGGAGGAGGGAGGAGGGTTCAGGATGGGGAACACATGTATACCTGTGGCGGATTCATTTTGATATTTGGCAAAACTAATACAATTATGTAAAGTTTAAAAATAAAATAAAATTAGAAAAAAAAATGATATACTTTTAAGTCAGAAATCTAGATGAATAATTCACTAATAAAGTAGAAGGTAGTAACTGGTAATAAATCATTTGTTACCTTGTATAGACTTGGCACCCCATTCCAGTACTCTTGCCTGGAAAATCCCATGGATGGAGGAGCCTGGTGGGCTGCAGTCCATGGGGTCACTAAGAGTCGGACACGACTGAGCGACTTCACTTTCACTTTTCACTTTCATGCATTGGAGAAGGAAATGGCAACCCACTCCAGTGTTCTTGCCTGGAGAATCCCAGGGACGGGGGCGCCTGGTGGGCTGCCGTCTATGGGGTTGCTCAGAGTCGGACATGACTGAAGCGACTTAGCAGCAGCAGCAGCATAGACTTATTACTTTAACCTAATTTTTGAGGTTGTTTTTATGAACATTATTATGTTCAAGAACCATTTGAATTTTTTCTTCTTTGAGCTTTCTGTTTATGCCTTTTGCGATTTTTCTATTCAGTTGTTCTTTTTTGCACCTCAAAATTTAAAGGCCTTTGTGTATCAGGGAGACTAATCTTGTCTATGGTGTATGTTGAAAAAGTATTTTTTCCCAATTTATCAATTTGTCTTCTGACTTAACAGACAGTATTTTGAATGTGTAAAGCTTTTTAAAATGTAGTCTAATTTATTAATACTTTCTTTGCCGTTGTTTAGTTGCTAAGTCGTGACTGATTCTTTACCACCCCATGGACTGTAGCACCCCAGGCTCCCCTGTCCCTCACTATATCCCGGAGTTTGCTCAGATTCATGTCCACTGAGTCAGTGATGGTATCTAAACATCTTATCCTCTGTTTCCCCCTTCTCCTTTTGCTTTCAGTCTTTCACAATATCAGGGTCTTTTCCAGTGAGGCGGCTCTCTGCATCAGGTGGCCAAGGTACTGGAGCTTCAGCTTCAGCCTCAGTCCTTCCAATGAATATTCAGGACTGGTTTCCTTTAGGATTGACTGGTTTGGTCTCCTCCTTGCTGTCCAAGGGACTCTCACAAGTCTTCTCCAGCACCACAATTCAAAAGCATCAGTTCTTCAGCACTCAGCCTTCTTCATGGTCCAACTCTCATATCCATATATGACTACTGAAAAAACCATAGCTTTGACTATACAGACCTTTGTCGGCCAAGTGATGCCTCTGGATTTTAATAATGTATATTGAAGAGTGTTCTGCCTATGTTTTCTTCTAAAAGCTTTATGGTTTCTGGTCTTACATTTATGTCTTTAATCCATGTTGGGTTTATTTTTGTATATGGCATTAGAGAATGTTCAGTTCCATTCTTTTACATATAGCTGTCCAATTTTCCCTGCACCACTTATTGACAAGATTGTCTTTTCCCCATTGTATATTCTTGCCTCATTTATCACGGATTAATTGAACATAGGTGTACGTGTTTATTTGGGGGCTCTCTGTTCTATTCCATTGATTTATGTGTCTTTTTTTGTGCCAGCAACAAATGCTGTTTTGATTACTGTAGCTTCATAACGTAGCCTGAAGACAAGGAGTGTGATTCCTCCAGCTCCATTCTTTCTCAAGTTTGCTTTGGCTGTTTGGGGTCTTAATGTTTGCATCAGTTCAGTTCAGTTGCTCAGTTGTGTCCAACTCTTTGTGATCCCATGGACTGCAGCATGCCAGGCTTCCCTATCCATCAACCAACTCCTTGAGCTTTCCCAAACTCATGTCTATCTAGTTGGTGATGCCATTGGTATTTCCATACAAATTTAAAAATTATTCGTTCTAGTTTCGTGAAAAATGCCATTGTATTTTGAAAAATCCCAAAATGTACTTTGATAGGAATTGCATTGAATTTGTATATTACCTTGAGTAGTATAGTCATTTTAACAATATTAATTCTTCCAATTAGGAACACAGTATATCTTTCTGTGTGTCTTTGATTTCTTTCACCAGAGTCTTATAGTCTTATAGATTTTTGAATACCTCATTTACTCTAGGTAGGTTTATTCCTGGGTGTTTTATAGTTTTAGATGTGATGATGAATGGGATTATTTCTCTTTCTGGTAGTTTGTTGTTATTGTATGGAAATGCAGCAGATTTTCTCTGTGTTAATTTTGTACCTGCAATTTACTGAATTCATTGATGAGCTCTAGTAGTTTTTTGGTAGCATCTTTAGGATTTTCTATCTTGTTTCAAGTCATCTGCAAATGACAGTTTTAGTTCCTTCTTTTCAAATAGGATTCTTTTTTTTTTTTTTGGTCTGATTGCTGTGGCTAGGACTTCCAATACTATGGTGAATAAAAGTGGCAAGACTGGACATCCTTGTCTTGTACCTGATCTTAGAGGGAATGCTTTCAGCTTTTCCCTCTTGGGTTTGATGTTAGTTATGGGTTTGTCACCTACAGTCTTTATTATGTATTCCTTCTGTTCCCACTCTCTGGAGAGTTTCTATCAAAAATGAATGTTGAATTTTTAAAAAAAACTTTTTATGCATCTATTGGGATGATCATATGATTTTTATTTTTCAGTTTGTTGATATATGGTGTATCACATTGACTGCAGATACTGAAAATTTGAAACTCTAGTTTCCTATTTTTGTGATGTCTTTGTGTATTTCTTTCATGATGTACTCTGCATATGAGTGAAATAAGCAGGGTGACAATATACAGCCTTGACGTACTCCTTTTCCTATTTGGCACCAGTCTGTTGTTCCATGTCCAGTTCTAACTGTTGCTTCCTGACCTGCATACAGGTTTCTCAAGAGGCAGGTCAGGTGTTCTGGTATTCCCATCTCTTGAAGAATTTTCCACAGTTTATTGTGATCCACACAGTCAAAGGCTTTGGCATAGTCAATAAAGCAGAAATAGATGTTTTTCTGGAACTCTCTTGCTTTTTCCATGATCCAGCTGATGTTGGCAATTTGATCTCTGGTTCCTCTGCCTTTTCTAAAAGCAGCCTGAACATCTGGAAGTTCACAGTTCATGTATTGCTAAAGCCTGGCTTGGAGAATTTTGAGCATTACTTTACTAGCGCATGCTGCTGCTGCTGCTTCTAATTCGCTTCAGTCGTGTCCGACTCTGTGCAACTCCGTAGACAGCAGCCCACCAGGCTCCTCTATCCCTGGGATTCTCCAGGCAAGAACACTGGAGTGGGTTGAGATGAGTGCAATTGTGCGGTAGTTTGAACATTCTTTGGCATTGCCTTTCTTTGGGATTGAAATGAAAACTGACCTTTTCCAGTCCTGTGACCACTGCTGAGTTTTCCAAACACACTGGCATATTGAGTGCAGCACTTTTACAGCATCATCTTTTAGGATTTGAAATAGCTCAACTGGAATTCCATCACCTTCACTAGCTTTGTTCATAGTGATGATTCCTAAGGCCACTTGACTTCGAGTTCCAGGATGGCTGGCTCTAGGTGAGTGATCACACCATCGTGATTATCTGGGTCGTGAAGCTCCTTTTTGTACAGTTCTTCTGTGCATTCTTGCCACCTCTTCTTAATATCTTCTGCTTCTATTAGGTCCATACCATTCTGTCCTTTATTGAGCCCATCTTTACATGAAATGTTCCCTTGGTATCTCTGATTTTCTTGAAGAAATCGCTAGTCTTTCCCATCATGAGAAACACTGGTCTGGATGAAGCACAAGCTGGAATTAAGATTGCTGGAAGAAATATCAATAACCTCATATATGCAGATGACACCACCCTTATGGCAGAAAATGAAGAAGAACTAAAGAGCTGCTTGATGAAAGTGAAAGAGGAGAGTGAAAAAGTTGGCTTAAAGCTCAACATTCAGAAAACTAAGATCATGGCATCCGGTCCTATCACTTCATGGCAAATAGATGGGGAAACAGTGGAAACAGTGGCTTACTTTATTTTTGGGGGCTCCAAAAGCACTGCAGATAGTGACTGCAACCATGAAATAAAAAGACATTTACTCCTTGGAAGGAAAGTTATGACCAACCGAGACAGCATATTAAAAAACAAAGATATTACTTTGTCAACAAAGGTCCATCTCGTCAAGGCTATGGTTTTTCCAGTAGTCAGGAATGGATGTGAGAGTTGGACTGTAATGAAAGCTGAGCACTGAAGAATTGATGCTTTTGAACTATGGTGTTGGAGAAGACTCTTGAGAGTCCCTTGGACTGCCAGGAGATCCAACCAGTCCATCCTTAAGGAGATCAGCCCTGAGTGTTCATTGGAAGGACTGATGTTGAAGCTGAAACTCAATATTTTGGCCACCTAATGCAAAGAGCTGACTCATTTGAAAATATCCTGATGCTGGAAAAGATTGAGGGCAGGAGGAGAAGGGGACAACAGAGGATGAGATGGTTGGATGGCATCACCAACTCAATGGACATGAGTTTGGGTAAACTGTGGGAGATGGTGATGGACAGGGAGGCCGGGCATGTTGCAGTTCATGGGGTCGCAAAGGGTCGGACTCAACTGAGTGACTGAACTAAACTGTATATTTCTTTTTCTTTTATTTTGATATGTTCTTAAATATTGTTAATATTATATGTCATATGAAAATATTTTGTATTTCTTATGTTGTATATTTTTATGGTTGTCTTTTTACAAGTACTTGAATGCCTATTTTCTTAGATTTCTCTTTTAGTGACCCTTTTTACCTCTTTCTGTATTTCATTTTCACTATGTTATTTGCTTTGATTTTTGATTATGGCCCTCTTTATAGTCCCAATGTGTGCTGTTCTTCCTTGGTCATCATACAAGGTATGATGAATTTATCTTCATTTTTTCCCCTGTGTTGCTAACTTTCATTTTACATCTTCTTATTTTTATGTTCATTTCTATTTTAACTTTTAAATATATTCTTTAAGTTTTTTTTTCACATAAATGCTCGTTTAAAGGTATTTAATTTTGATTGGCATGTTTTGTTTTCATTTTTCTTTGTTTTGTATTTGTTTCAGGGTAATCGTTTTCATCATCTGAAATGTTTTGATTTTCACTGTTTTTATTTTCTATACAATACTTTTAATATAGATATTGTCTTCTATCTTTTGTTAATTTTAGGAATGGCTTACATTTTTCTAGGCCAGCATTAACAGTTGTGTGTAGAAAAGGAGGAGTTTGGTAGTGTATTAAATTTCTTAGCTCATGAGTGTCCTCTTCTGTTGTTAATGGTGAAATTCAGGTTCTTTGATTAATGTATACATTCTTTGAGTGTCATGAGAGGATAATGAAGTCTTCTGAAATTTGTTTTATTTTTGTGTAGAAGAGATATTTTTTATTGCTTATTTCCTTCTTTCCCCTCACCCTCAAACTCATATAAATCCTTCTCCTTAAAGTTATTCCCTTTCCAATTCTTTTCCACTCTTCGAGAAGGGGTACAACTCCCACTTCTGATTGCAAACATTTTCAAGGCTTTCCCCCCTGATTCCCCATAACCAGAACTCTGAACATCTGAATATCAAACTTATTCTCAGCATTTATGCCCAAAGGGTAGGACTCTACTTCTTTTGGAAAATATCAATATTCCATACCTTAAATGCTTATTTGCTGCTTTAATGTGGGCTCCAGTAGTGCCTCTAATGTTTATTTCCCTAGTTATTTATAAATTGAAGTCTTTTTCTGTTTTATTCATGCTGTAGACATGAGTTATCAGTGGTTTTACTTATTCTTTCAGATCTGTATGATATTCAGAAGGTGTATGGAGATTCTAATTTAGGTGACCCCATTTATCCTATGGTAGTCTAAAATCAAATCACTTTATTTTTGAACAAATGTAATTGTTAGGCAAGTCTTCTTTCCTTGAACTGCAATTTCCTCCTTATAGTTTTTATCTATCAATTCTAGTTGTGTCTTCTGAAACAAGAAAGAATAAATCAAATATACAGCCCATAAAACCTTCTTTTCTCTGGAATAATTACCCTTTGATCCTTCAACCACTCTTCAGGTGGTAAAACTTCAAGTCACCCCTCCCTGCATCTGATCACTGTCTTTATCAAAGATATTAACTTCTCCAGTTCATAGTTTCCTATACTGTATTTACCAGCATAACTTGGAAACACTGTTGCTACTGGAAGATGCTAACAGTAGCAATTGAAAAGTTCACTCTTAGAACAGTAACTTTCTTTCATGCAAATATAATTATTTATGTAAAGAAATAAAGGAAAATTGAAAATGGGAAAAAGCATGTTTTTATATTTTGCTTTCAACAAAAGACAATCATCAGTTGACTGATCTACAAACACAGCAAGTATTTGTTTTGACTAGAAGAACAGTTCACATGTCTAAATGTTTCTAACCAAATGTAGCAAATAAAAAGTAGAATAGCCTGAATGAATATGAATATTTGTGAATCTTTTAACTAGGAGTCTAAAGCTGCAAACTTAGTGCTAATGAAATAAAAGAGTACTGCTTTGCTTGTTCTCATTTTATGTAGCACTGGCAGTTACACTTTTTAGGTAATGATGCAAGCAGATCCTAGGTTGCTGAAAGTTTCAACACAGAGCACAGTATACTTAGAGGGTTCAGATAGGAAGATGATAGGAAAATGTGGGGAAATTGGATGGGGCAAGTGGGAGTTGAAAAAGAAACGTGAGCATAGGATTTTCTTACCAACTTTGGGGGTGGCTCTTGTTGAAAATGGAAGTATATGAAGTTAAATGAGGCATTTTCTCTATGTGACTTCCCTACCTCCACTTTCAATGTGATTTCATACCTCTATTAAAGGGCAGAGAAATAAATCTGAAGATTTGGATTCAGAAAGAAGTATCAGTTTAAGTCTAGAGGATATGGGAACTTTGCACCGGGAGTACTAGTTTTCTAGTTCAGAAGTGTTCAACTTCTGTTCAGCTTTGACACATAAAGGATGATGTTCCCATGCATTACACAAGGCATTTGCATTATCTAGACTTGCCCTCTGTAATTCTATCTCCCTTTCTCTTTGGAAATATTGGGAGGCAAGTGAAATAAAGTGACTTTAATATGGGATTAAACTTGAATCTTATCAAATTTATTTTAAAGTAAGTCTTCCTAAAAGATGATGCTGTTAAAGTGCTACACTTAATATGCCAGCAAATTTGGAAAACTTAGCAGTGGCCACAGTACTGGAAAAGATCAGTTTTCATTCCAATCCCAAAGAAAGGCAATGCCAAAGAATGTTCAAACTACTGCACAATTGCACTCATCTCACATGCTAGCAAAGTAATGCTCAAAATTCTCCAAGCTAGGCTTCATCAGTACATGAACCGAGAACCTCCAGATGTTCAAGCTGGATTTAGAAAAGGCAGAGGAACCAGAGATCAAATTGCCAACATCCACTGGGTCACAGAAAAATCAAGAGAGTTCCAGAAAAACATATACTTCTGTTTTATTGACTAAGCTAAAGCCTTTGACTGTGTGGATCACAACAAACTGTGGAAAATTCTTAAAGAGATGGGAATACCAAACCACCTTACCTGTCTCCTGAGAAACTTGTATGTAGGTCAAGAAGCAACAGAAGTGGACATGGAACAATGGACTGGTTCCAAATTGGGAAAAGAGTACATCAAGGCTGCATATTGTCACCCTGCTTATTTAACTTATATGCAGAGTGTATCATGTGAAATGACAGGCTGGATGAAGCCCAAGCTGGAATCAAGATTGCTGGGAGAGACATCAATAATATCAGATAGGCAGATGACATCACACTTATGGCAGAAAGTGAAGAAGAACTAAAGAGCATCTTGATGAAGGTGAAAGAGGAGAGTGAAAAAGCTGGCTTAAAATTCAACATTCAAAAAATGAAAATCATGGCATCTGGTCCCATGACTTCATGGCAAATAGATGGGGAAACAATGAAAACAGTGAGAGACTTTATTTTCTTGGGCTCCAAAATCACTGCTGATTGTGACTGCAGCCATGAAATTAAAAGACACTTGCTCCTTGGAAGAAAAGCTATGACCAACCTAGACAGCATATTAGAAAGCAGAAACATTACTTTGCCAACAAAGGTCCATATCGTCAAAGCTATGATTTTTCCAGTAGTCATGTATGGATGTGAGAGTTGGATCATAAAGAAGGCTGAGTGCCAAAGAACTGATGCTTTTGAACTGTGGTGTTGGAGAAGACTCTTGAGAGTCCCTTGGATTGCAAGGAGATCCAATCAGTCATTCCTAAAGGAAGTCAGTCCTGAATATTCATTGAAAGGACTGATGCTGAAGCTGAAGCTCCAGTTCTTTGGCCACCTGATGCAAAGAGCCAACTCACTAGAAAAGACCCTGATGCTGGGAAAGATTGAAGGTGGGAGGAGAAGGGGACAGCAGAGGATGAGAAGGTTGGATGGCGTCACCAACTGGATGGACATTGATCAAGCTCTGGGAGTTGGTGATGGACAGGGAAGCCTAGCGTGCTGCAGTCCATGGAGTCACAGAGAGTCAGACACAACAGTGACTGAACTGAAATGAAATCATCATCATGGTTATAAATAGCTTGATATATAATAGTCTCAGTCCAACATGACTGAGTGACTGGACAAAAACATGATAGTCTCCAAATATTCTACTAATCAGGCTCTCTCAGACATAATAGAACAGAAGGGCTCACAGACCAAATCAAGATAATTTAATCATGTTGTTAGTTGAATCAATTGAAAGCATACAACAAGGAGCAAAGGGAAAGAAGTGAGGTAGGTTAATATACTCAGGGTAGTGTTCAAGCAGGATTAAGTTACTATGCCACCTGAATCCTGTGTTACACATGTTCCTACGTCCTCTTTCTATCCCTCTCCCCACTCCTCCCTTACCTTCTCTTCTTTCCTCTCCCTCCTTCTTCACTCTCCACCTCTCTCTCTCTCTCCTTCTCCTCTCTCATATATGAATTCCAAATTATGTAATTAAGGCCATATAAACACTCTCCTTAAAGCAGAAACCTCTGAGCAAAGCACTGAATCATATAATTATGATGCATCATCCACATCTAGCCAATCTCTCTATTCTGAATTTTCAGTAAAAGGATTTAGTTATTTGAACACCAGCTGTTGCTCTGTTCTCAATATTGCATATAATAGAAGCATTTGTAAACTACTCATGTTGTCTTTTTCTATGTACTTAGGAAGACAGGATGTTAATTTTTATTTTAATCACTTCATAATCATTGATTGCAACAAACAGTTTGTCTGAAATCTGAGGAACATGCAAAAGAGAGACATCAGGGGCTAATCTCAATTAAATTCTTAAATTACATTTTGGAATGAAAACTAAAGCATAGACACTAATGGTATAAAATTTATCTCAGATCATTATTTCTTCAAGAAAATTGGAGATACCAGGGGAAAATTTCATGCAAAGATGGTCATGATAAAGGACAAAAATAGTGAGAACCTAACAGAAGTAGAAGAGGTTAAGAAAGGTGGCAAGAATACACAGAAGAACTATACAAAAAATTCTTAATGACACAGATAACCAGAATGGTGTAGTTACTCACCTAGACAGACATCCTAGAGTGTGAAGTCAAGTGGGCCTTAGGAAGCCTTACTATGAACAAAGCTAGTGAAGGTAATGGAATTCCAGCTGAGTTATTTTGAATCCTAAAAGGTGATGCTGTGAAAGTGCTGCACTTAATATGCCAGCAAATTTGGAAAACTCAGCAGTGGCCACAGGACTGGAAAAGGTCAGTTTACATTCCAATCCCAAAGAAAGGCAATGCCAAAAATGTTCTAACAACCATTAAATTGCCCTCATTTCACCTGCTAGCAAAGTAATGATCAAAATCCTTCAGGCTAGGCTTCAAGAGTACATGAACTGAGTACTTCCAGATGTACAAGTTGAATTTAGAAAAGAGAAAAGGCAGAAGAACTGGAGATTAAATTGCCAACATCCACTGGATCATAGAAAAAGCAAGAAAATTAAAAAAAAAAATCTACTTCTGCTTCATTGACTACACTAAAGGCTTTGACTGTGTTAGTCAGAATAAACTGCAAAATTTTTAGAGATAGGAATACCAGACCACCTTCTGCCTCCTGAGAAACCTGTTTGCAGGTCAAGAAGCAACAGTTAGAGCTAGACATGGAACAACAGACTGGTTCCATATTGGGAAAGGAGTAGGTCAAGGTTGTATGTTGTCACCTGCTTATTTCATTTTTATGCAGAATATATCATGCAACTTGCTGGGCTGTATGAATCTCAAGCTGGAATCAAGATTGCTGGGAGAAATGCCAGCAACTTCAAATATGCAGATACCACTCTAATGGCAGAAAACAAAGAGGAACTGAAGAGCCTCTTGATGAAGGTAAAAGAGAAGAGTGAAAAAGCTGGCTTAAAACTCAACATTCAAAAAACTAAGATCGCTTCTGGTCCCATCACTTCATGGCAAATGGATGGGTAAAATGTGGAAATAGTGGCAGATTTTATTTTCTTGGGCTCCAAAATCACTGCATGCGGTGGCTGCAATCACAAAATTAAAAGACACTTGCTCCTTGGATGAAAAGCTATGACAAACCTAGACAGTGTATTAAAAGGCAGAGACATCACTTTTCTGACAAAGATCTGTACAGTCAAAGCTATGATTTTTCCAGTAGTCATATATAGATGTGAGAGTTGGACCATAAAGGAGACTAAGCTCAAAGAATTGGTGCTTTCAAATAATGGTGCTAGGGAAGACTCTTGAGAGTACTTTGGACAGCAAGGAGATCATACCTGTCAATCCTAAAGGAATCAACACTGAATATTCATTGGGAGAACTGATGCTGAAGCTGAAACTCCATGACTTTGGCCACCTGCTACAAAGAGCTGCCTCACTGAAAAAGACCCTGATGCTGGGAAAGATTGAGGGCAAGAGGAGAAGGGGGTGACAGAGGGTGAGATAATTGGATGGCATCACTTATGACTCAGTGAACATGAATTTGAACCAACTCTGGGAGATAGTGGAGGACGGGAGCCTGGTGTGCTGCAGTTCATGGGATCACAAAGAGTTGGACACGACTTAGCAACTGAACAACATGATAAAATGGACAAATGTGTGGTGTGAGTTGTATGTGTTTATGTTTCTTCACTTCTAGAGAAATTCCAGAGTAAATTGACTAAGCTACATTACCTAGATAAAGCAGAGTTTGCAAATTTGCAAAGTTTTTGACAACTAAAAGGGTTTTTATACATCCTATGTTACTCCCTCTGTGGAGCAGAAAGTGATCATAGGGAATACTGTTTTGTTTTGGTTTTTTTCTGCACTGGGTCTTCGTTGTGGCAGGTGGGCTTTCTCTAGTTATGGTGCAAGCTTCTTGTTGCAGAATATGGGCCATAGAGTGCACAGATTCAGTAGTTGCATCACATGGACTTCTCTAGTTGTGGTGCAAGGACTTAGTTGCTCCATGTCATATGTGATCTTAGTTCCCAGACCAGGGATTGAACCCTCATTGCATGCATTGGAATATGGATTTTCAATCATTGGACCACCAGGGAAGACCCTATGTTGTATCTAAATTTGATATTGTACAACACCTAGAAGATCCTACTTGGGTGAATCTGAAAGGAAAAAACCAGCATTTCAGTGATAATATGCAGACTATATAGATTGAAACTGGTTTTAAAAAGCATGATACAGGAATTTCTAATCAAGATAGTAGATTCAGAGAAACAAAGTTTATATTCCTGAATAAACAACAAGAAACTGAATAAAATATATGAAAAAGTTTTTGTAGGTGTTGAACATTAAGCAATAAAGGGTAGTGATTCCATTCACTATTTGAATAGATGAGATGACCTAAATTGTCCAGCTTATTACCCGCAGATTTCCCAAGCCACAAGGGAGAAAGAGTCCAGATAAAGTGTAGTGGTCTTCCTAAACTGAGAAGATGAAGCTAGGAATCTGGGTACACCAAGAACTGAGAGTTCATAGGGAAGAATATAACAGGAAAAAGCTGTTCAGAGACAGGGAAAGAGCTCTCTGGGGATCTGCAAATCCTATGTGTCTTCGGTTGACTACTGGTCACTGCATGAAGGTGAGAAAACTGCTTGATGTAGAAGGGATTAGAGGAAGTAATACTCAGTATTTACAGAGGGTGCCAGCCAAATGGAAAACTTCATAATTTATGGGATTTGGATAGAGGACTCAGAAGTGTTTTGCCCCAGCAGTAGCAGAATCATTCCTAAATTAAATGCTGCTCTTTCCTTCTAACAGTGCTTATAAACTAGACCTGGATGGCTCAAACTGTTCCTAAATAATAACATCACAGAATAAAGCTCAAGAATATTTAAAAGAATTCAAAAATACACAGCATCCAACAAGACCAAATCAATAATGTCCAATCAAAATTATCAGTATGCACAGAGCAAGGTATATGATCCATAAGGAGAAAAATAATCAAAACCAATCTAAATGGGACGCAGAAGATAGAATTAGTAAACAAGAACAGTAAACAATTGCTATATTTCTAAGTTTAAGAATCTGGAGTAAATATTGCACATATTAAGTAAAGACAGAAAGTGTTAAAAAGACCCTCAAGTTAGACTTCCAGGGATGAAAACTGCAAATGAAAAACATACTATTGGGATTAATGACGAATTAGACACTTTAGACACTGGGGAAGAAATTATTATGGAACTTGAAGACATAGTAATGAAACTATACAAATGACGAACATAAGAATGACTGAAAAAAAAAAAAACAAACCCAGCATTAGTGAGTATTTAATAGTACAGATGTGCCAGAGATTTGATGAATCCTCTTAGCTTTTGCCTGCTTTCAAATGGCTCTATTTTGACTTCATGTTAAAAGGACATTTTTACTGGATACAAAATTATAGATTAACTTTTTTTTACATATCAGTACTTTAAAGATGCTATTTAATTGCTTAACTTTCATTGTGTTTTCTGATAAAAAATCAGCTGTCATTCTCATCATTGTTCATTGTCTGTAATAATATCTTTTTTCATTTCAAGATTTTATCTTTATGCTTTTGATTTCAGCAGTACAACTATGATATTCCTAGGTGTAATTTTTTTTTTAATTTACTGTTCTTGGGTTTCACTGAACTTCTTAGGTCTATGGGTTGAAGTCTTTTCTCAGTTTTGGAAAATTGTTGGTCATTATCTTTTCCAATATTTCTTCTGCTCTGTTCCTTTTTCTTGTTTTGGGTCTCCAGTTACATAAATGATAGCCCATTAGATTTTGTTTCACAGTTATTGAATGTTTTGATCCCTTCCTCTTTAATTTTTTTCACTTTATATTTGAGTTTGACTAATTTCTCTTGTCTTCAAATGCACAGATTCTTTGATGTGTTCAGAATGTGAATGAGGCCATCACAATAATTCCTCATCTTATATTTTATTTTTTTATTTTTAGGATTACCATATGGCTCCTTTTTGTAGTTTTCATCTACATAGGGAACAAATTCCCCATCTGTTCACCATGCTATTCATCTTTTCCATGCAATTCCTTAATATATTTAATCATTGTTATTTTATTTTTGATTAATTAATTTTAATTAGAAGATAATTACTTTACAATATTATGATGGGTTTTTGCCATACATGAGCATGAATTGGCCATAGGTATACATGTGTCCCCCCATCCTGAACCTCTCTCCCCACCCTATCCCTCTAGATTGTCCCAGAGCACTGGCTTTGGGTGCCCTGCTTTATGCATCAAACTTGCACTGACCATCTATTTTATATATGGTAATGTATATATTTCAGTGTTATTCTCTAAAGTCCCTCTGGTAATTCTAACACTTAGACCATGTTTGGACCAGATGTTAATGAACTGTTTGTTCTCTTGAGTGTGAGTCACATGTTTTTTTTCCTTTTTTCATGTCACAGTTTTTTAAATATTTGGATATTGACAATAGAACAATAGAAACTGAAATAAATAATATACCCAGAGAAGGGCACATTCATTCTGTCAAGCCAGTAACATGAAGAATTGAGTTAATCTCATTTAAGATTTAGTTGGATCTGGGCTTAGCTGTTTCTTTAGTTAGGTTTATCTTTACCACAGGCTTCAGATAATTAGTGCAAGGGATCAGAATTTTCATTTCAGTCAGACAAGGGACCTGAGTACCTGGAGGATTTGTTTCCATTCTCCTGCTTTGCTCGCAGCCTTCCTGGGACCCTGCTTGTCTACATCTCAGAGGAATGTCTCTAGGTTCTCTTGCTTCTCTCCCAGCCAAAAATCAGTCATTGCTTTGTACCCAGGGAAGAAGGAAAGTTATGACCAACCTAGACAGCATATTAAAAAGCAGAGACATTACTTTGCCAACAAAGGTCCATCTAGTCAAGGCTATGGTTTTTCCAGTGGTCATGTATGGATGTGAGAGTTGGACTCTAAAGAAAGATGAGGGCAGAATAATTGATGCTTTTGAACTGTGGTGTTGGAGAAGACTCTTGAGAGCTCCTTGGACTGCAAGGAGATCAAGCCAGTCAATCCTAAGGGAAATCAGTCCTGAAAATTCATTGGAAGGACTGATGCTGAAGCTGAAGCTGAAGCTCCAATACTTTGGCCACCTGATGTGAAGAGCTGACTCATTGGAAAATACACTGATGCTGGGAAAGATTGAGGGCAGGAGGAGAAGAGGACGACGGAGGATGAGATGGCTGGATGGCATCATCGACTCAATGGACATGAGTTTGGGTGGACTCTGGGAGTTGGTGATGGACAGGGAGGCCTGGCGTGCTGCGGTTCATGGGGTCGCAAAGAGTCAGACACGACTGAGCGACTGAACTGACTGACCTAAAGATTTCAGTTCAGTTTTTCCTATGCTGCCTTCAGACTTCAAGAAACCTTCTATGCTTAAACCTCAGGAAGAATCTCTTTCAGCTTCCCTGCCCCTCCCTCAGTCATAGATTATCACTGCTCTTACTCTGTGTACAACCGGGAGAATTTAAGGTCCTTGGTAGGGCAGCTCTCTCTCAATATTTCTGCACCTCTTCACCAAAGTTAGGTGCCTGGTGCCTTGTATCTGTAAAGCCTGAGTGCTCAAAAGTTTCTTTTAACATTTCTACTCCAGCCCCAACATTTTTCATGACTACTCTGTGAAGTATTGGTAGGTGGGTGTACTCTGTGTTCTAAAGATTCTAAACTATCATATCAGCTCGCACTTAGTCTACAAAAAATTCTTAAAATTTCAGTAGTTTTCTTCTTAAGTTTCCCCAGTTATCTTCTTATCTTTCTTCTTGCTCTGATGGCTTTGTCCTTTTCTACTGCTTCAGCAAGAATGAAAGAAACTGTTGCATTGCTTCCCTCCAAAGAGAGGTTTGTGACTTTCTGGATTTTAATTCATGAGATATTTTTCTCCATCATTAGCTCTCTTGACAGATTTATAATAAACCATGATTTCATGGGTTATCTGGCTTGTACTATTGTTAGGGTAGAAAGGACATTTTTCTTGCAACTTTCTATATTCTAGGCAGAAGCTGACATCTGACAGTTTACATATAAATGATTGTTTAACCTTTCAACATATATATGTTTTGGAATTGATTTGTTAGAATCATTCATCATATTCTTTCAAATACCCTGGGTGGTGGAAAATCTTTAGTTCCAAAAATCATATCTGCTCTAAAATAAGAATAGCAATCAAAATTAAGTTTATAAGTAATGCTGCTGATGAAATTTAGCAGTATTATTAGCAAAAATGTAAAATAATTAGGCTCATTTCCTTATATTTCTTTTAAACATCTTTTGAAGAAAATTTTATATAAACAGTTCAAAACTGGTTTTGAGTGATGACAGCATCATTAAAATAAGAAAACTCTTTCTTATGTTTAATTATGTGATAGCAATTTAAACCAAATAGTTAGGAAGATGCAATTTTAAAATCCATTTTCATTGCTCATGAGCTATCACCTCACACTATCAGAATGATCATCATCAAAGTCTACAATCAAGAAATCCTGGAAAGGGTGTGGAAAAAAGGGAATCCTTCTACACTATTGGTTGGAGTGTAAACTGGTGCAGCCACTGGGGAGAACAGTATGGAGTTTCCTTAAGAAACTAAAAAGAGCCATCAGATGATCCAGCAATCCCATTCCAGGGCATGTATTTGGAGAAAAACACGGTTTGAGAGGATACTTGCTCCCCAGTGTTCACTGCAGCACTGTTTACAATAGCCAAGATATGAAGGCAATCTAAATGTCCATCAACAGACGAATGGATAAATAAGATTTGGTACTAATACACAATAGACTGTTAGTTATTAAAAATATTGAAATAATGCCATTAGCAGTAACAGGAATGGACCTGGAGATTATCATACTTAACTAAGTGAAGTAAGTCAAACAAAGACAAATATCATATGATATCACTTATGCAGAATCTAAAAAAAATTATACAAATGAGCTTATTTACAAAACAGAAACAGACTCATAGACTTAGAGAATGAATTTATGGTTGCCAGGGAGGAAGAATGAAGGGGGAGGGATAGATTGGGTGTTTGGGATTGACATGTATACACGGCTATATTTAAATTAGATAGCCAACAAGATCCTCCTGTATGGTGCAGGGAACTCTGCTCAGGATTCTGTAATAACCTAAATGGAAAAAGAATTTGGAAAGAATAGATATATGTATGTGTATAACTGAATCACTTTGCCGTACATCTGATACTAACACAACATTGTTAAATATACTCCACTATAAAATAGAAAAAATTTAAGATGATTTTAAGTGCTCATATACCTGCTTCAAATACCTGCTTTTAAAATTCTTTAAAATATTTGATTTTAGTTCTTCTTAATAATGCAATGCAATCGATAATACATTTTTTCCATTTTATGATTTTCTTTGTAAATGCAAAAATAGATTTTTTTTCTTAGTTTAATTGAAAATATGTCATAGCCATCTTTACCTTATTTACAACTGCTTTAATTTCATATGAAGCATTTTCGGAGGAAGATAAATACATTTCATTCACAAAAACGAAAGTCGGAAACTTTTACAAAAATTGAGAAGCACAGAAAAGTGGGACCAGACGTGACACAACTCTCCCGGCAGAGGGCAGCACTCAACGGGAAATCAAATGTCACAGGAGAACGCTTCTGAACTTTTGCATTATGTACCAGAGCCTGGTCAAAGCATCAGGAAACATTATTTTAACATTTATTTTAAATATCGAAAAACATTATTTTAACTAAATTTTAAAGAGTCATAAAATGACTACACTTTCTTTAGAGGCTTAATATTTTGGCTAGGTATTTACTTACAGGTGTTTTTTTCTGTCAATACCATAGTTTCAGTTCAGTTCAGTCTCTCAGTCGTGTCCGACTCTTTGCGACCCCATGAATCGCAGCACGCCAGGCCTCCCTGTCCATCACCAACTCCCGGAGTTCACTCAGACTCACGTCCATCGAGTCAGTGATGCCATCCAGCCATCTCATCCTTTGTCGTCCCCTTATCTTGCCCCCAATCCCTCCCAGCAATCAGGGTCTTTTCCAATGAGTCAACACTTCGCATGAGGTGGCCAAAGTAATGGAGTTTCAGCTTTAGCATCATTCCTTCCAAAGAAATCCCAGGGCTGATCTCCTTCAGAATGGACTGGTTGGGTCTCCTTCCAGTCCAAGGGACTCTCAACAGTCTTCTCCAACACCACAGTTTAAAAGCATCAATTCTTTGGCACTCAGCTTTCTTCACAGTCCAACTCTCACATCCATACGTGACCACAGGAAAAACCATAGCCTTGACTAGATGGACCTTGTTGGCAAAGTAATGTCTCTGCTTTTCAATATGCTATCTAGGTTGGTCATAACTTTCCTTCCAAGGAGTAAGCGTCTTTTAATTTCATGGCTGCAGTCACCATCTGCAGTGATTTTGTAGCCCAAAAAATAAAGTCTGCCACTGTTTCCACTGTTTCCCCATCTATTTCCCATGAAGTGATGGGACCAGATACCATGATCTTCGTTTTCTGAATATAAGCCAACTTTTTCACTCTCCTCTTTTCACCTTCATCAAGAGGCTTTTTAGTTCCTCTTCACTTTCTGCCATAAGGGTGGTGTCATCTGCATATCTGAGGTTATTGATATTTCTCCCAGCAATCTTGATTCCAGCTTGTGCTTCTTCCAGCCCAGCGTTTCTCATGATGTACTCTGCATATAAGTTAAATAAGCAGGGTGACAATATACAGCCTTGATGTACTCCTTTTCCTATTTGGAACCAGTCTGTTGTTCCATGTCCAGTTCTAACTGTTGCTTCCTGACCTGCATATAGATTTCTCAAAAGGCAGGTCAGGTGGTCTGGTATTCCCATCTCTTTCAGAATTTTTCACAGTTTATTGTGATCCACACAGTCAAAGGTTTTGGCATAGTCAATAAAGCAGAAATAGATGTTTTTCTGGAATTCTCTTGCTTTTTCCATAGTTTAAGCACATATAATAATTTATTGTATTGTATATTTACTTATTACTGCTTTCTGTGTAAGATATAATTTCTTCTAATTATTGAAAATGACTTATTTTGAATTTCATTGGTATACTCATGTCTTGACAATTGCAGTATTTATTAAATGCAGTATTCTTATATTTTATGAATGTCGATTATGTCTGCATGAGACATCATTTTCTTTTATCCTCTAGACTGGTTTTTAAGCCTTTTATTTATATGGAAGTTTTTTTTTTTCCATTTAGTGTTGTTTTTGTCATTTTCTAAGTGCAAGTTCCTTTGCAAATGCTTTTGTCTTGGCTTATTTTGGGTGTCCTTATTTTATCTTCTGCAGTTCAGTTACACATGTATCGACACATGGTCAGATACAGAAAGCAAAGGTTGGTGCCTGCCAGCAGTATCCTGCAATTGTATATCCTGTATAATGCCTAACTTTTCCCATTCATCCCTTACTCTTTTCTTATTATGAAATATATATACTTACAGAAAAGTTCATAAAATATACATGTACTGTCAAATGAATACTTAAAAAAGAAATACTGGTATAACCCAAGTCAAAAAATAGAACTTTGGCAGCATCCAAGAACACCCACTTTGTTCATGGCTTCTCCCTGATTATAATTCTATCCCGCACCCTGGAAGTGTACACTCTTCTGGCTTTGTGATAATCATACCTTTGTTTTCTTTTATGCTTTTAAACCTATATGTGCATCTATAAACATTGGTGTGGTTTAGCCTGCTTTGAACTTAATATGAATAATAAGACTCATACTTTTGAACTTATTTTTATCTTTCTTCTTTTGTTCAATATTGTGTTTGCAAGATCATCCATACTATACCATTTGGCTATATAATTTTCTTAGTAACTTATTGTTCCATTGTATACATATTTCAGAACTCATTCATACTATTGTAAGTGGAGTTTAAGGTGTTTACAGGTTTTTTGTTGCCATAAATATTCTTACAAATGTATGCTAGTGTATATATTTACATATTTTTAGGGTGGTATTAGCATACTTTAACATTTCCCTGGTGAAATACCTCTTGGACTTTGATATCCAAACTTCAGAATATAGATGTCTTTGCAATATACTTGTCAGCTGATTTATACTTAAAAAATTGTATTTATGTCTCACAAACTCAATACTACATTTTAAACAAAACAGTATACATGTGGGAGGGGAAATCTGGGTTATATCCAGATAGAATTGTTAAGTATTAATGTTTTGAAAGGTGCAGCTAGAATCACCAAAGGGCATGTGTGATGGTTAATTTTATGTGTCAACTTGACTGAAAGGGTTGCTCAGATATTTGGTTAAACATGATTCTGGATGTATCTTTGAAAGAGTTTCTGGATGAGATTAAGATTTGAATAGAAAGAGTAAGTTAAATAGAGGCCCGTTTCTAATGTAAGTGAGCCTCATCCATTTCATTGAAGGCTTGAATAGAACAAAAGGCTGAATAAAGGAGAATTTTCTCTCTCTGCCTATCTTCTAGCTAGAATATTGATCTCCTGCTTTTAGACTTGGACTTGGATAGGAACTACAACATTGGGTTTCCTGTGTCTTCACCAGATTTCTGGGTTCAACTGCAGATCTTGGAACTTCTCATTCTCCATAATCACGTGAGCCAATCCCTTATAATAAATTATATATGGTATATTACATCAATTGGATATCATAAATCTATATAGCTGTATCTATATCTGCAATTGGCTCTGCTTCTCTGGAGAAGCCAGACTAATACAGCATGTTGATGCATACAATGAAACTGTTTGAAGTAACCACATTAGTCATTTAATGAAAACTTTATTCATTTTATATCTTAACATGACAGCTTGCTACATATATACATATATATAGACATTTTACTCTGACTTATGTTTTAGGAAATTAGTTGAGGTTTTAGATCAATACAAAAACATTATAATTTTCCTTATTTAAAATATTGAGAAATGGATTCAATTAGCATATTTTTAATCAAATGGGGAATTTTGAATATAGTGTATTAGAAGAGACAAAAGGTACTGAAATAGAAAGTAAAGATTATTTACTTAAAAAGTAGTTTGACAAAGAGTATGTACAATACGATTTTATATTGATGTGACACTACAAAGGTGTGTATATTGTGTGTGTGTGTCTGGAAATATAGACATTAAGATAAGTAGTAGTGATGGTCTCTGGTGGTGAAGGATTGATTTAATTATACTTTTCTACAATGTTCATGTGCTGCTTTTGTAATAATTTTTAATCAAGTTATACTTAACACACAATGATATATTAGTTTCAGGTATACAAAATAATGATTCATTATTTTTATACATTATGAAATAATCACCACAGTAAGTTTGGTTGCCATCCGTAACTACACATGATAATAATTTCTTAAATATTAGGTAATAAATTAGATAGTAAAAAGTCAGTCCTGTAATAGATTAGTTTTTTTTTTTAACTGATTAATTTTAATGGAGCATAATTCCTGGTAAAAATTGAGATATAAAAGACAGCTAAATATTTTCTGCCTAATAATAATTCTAATTCTATGCATGACTAGCATCTTATATGCTAGATAATCTTCCTGGAAATAACAATTACCTTGATAATTATTAAAAACACCACTCCATAGGCTCGTAGCTTCCTTAGTGGCTCAGACGGTAAAGAATCTGCCTGCAATGTGGGAGACCTGGGTTTGATCCCTGGACTGGGAAGATCCCCTGGAGAAAGGAATGGCTACCCACTCCAGTATTCTGGCCTGGAGAATTCCATGAACGGAGGAGTCTGGCAGGGGCTGCAAAGAGTCGGACAGGACTGAGCAACTTTAACTTTCTTCCACTTTCACTTTATAGATCATAAGTCACCTAGTGTCTTCCCTCCTGATTATGTGCACTTTAATGTGGGTCTTAAAATAGGTAGAACATGTCTTCCTCTATTCTTCTAGCACTTTATATTTGAAGTTCCATCATTTTCAACCCTGTTGTGTCATATTTAGTTTATTAAAGAAGAAATAAATTGATTAAAATAAATTATGAGGAGTTTGCAGATAGCTGTCTGTAGTTATATACAGAGTATTATACTCGCATTTACTTCATTTACATATATGTATTTTTTAAATGCACCTCTTCTTTCTCCCTGTGACTCTTGAAAGCTTGGATTATAATCTGTCAGTTTTAGTACATTTTTATTCTACATGAGAAATTCTTTTATTGATTGATGCGATCATAAAACAATGATCAATGCATTTTAGTGCATTACAATGATTTTAGTGCATAAGTGAACACAAAAGTGAATAAGTAAGGTTCTTTGTCCTCAAGGAGATCCCAATTCAGAAAAGAGAGGAAGAAGAAATGTGCTAAATAGATCTATGAACAAAATAATTTCCAAACCAATAGAATTTCACTTATTTTATTCAGCAAATATTTATAAGTATTTATTAGGCTCCAGGTTCTATGCTAGAAACTAGGCTTCAGAAAGAAAATATATTGTTTCTCCCTTTGAGTTAGCAATAGTCTAGGATAGTAGACTAATAAAGAGATAAACAGACTAACTACGATCAGTATGATTAGTAGCACTTAATCAGTGGTTCTCAAATAGGGAATATTTTGCTTCCCAGAGGACAGTTGGCAATATCTGCAGACATCTTTGATTGTCACATTTGGCATGTGTATGCTGCTGGCATCTGGTACTAAAATAAAGATACTACTAAATATCCTATGATGAAGAGAACAGCCCTGCACAACAGTTATTAGGTCAACAACATCAACAGCAATGCTCTTGATAAACGTTACACTAATCATTGAGTGTTTTTGGTTTATGTAAGAGAAGTGTCTAATCCAGTAAAGATAAGTAGGGGAGAAGGGATGGAATGTTTTTATAGAGTCTGGAGCTGAAGTTTGAAAGACAAGTGGAGGTCACCAGGCAGAGGGTGTCAGCAAGGTAAGTGAAGAGTGCCATGGGAACATACAAGAAGGAAAGTCTAATTTAGGAGAATGATGAGGAGTGGGCATGTATAGACAACTGTCAAAGAAGGCTTCTTGGGGATATTTGATGGTTTAGTCACTAAGTCGTTTCTGACTCTTGCGACCCCATGGACTGTAGCCTGCCAGGCTCCTCTGTTCATGGGATTCTCCAGCCAAGAATACTGGAGTAGGTTGCCATTTCCTTCTCTAGGGGATGTTTGAGTCATGTTTAAAAGAATGACTAGGTGAGGACATAGGCATATGGGGGATGGTGTTGGAAAAGTTCTCAAATTTCAGTTTCAGATTGAAGTTTATAATTCTGCCAAGTGTCATCTTGAGAAGTGGTGCATTTAAGTCCTGTAAAATAACAAAAAAATTGCATATGCCAATAATAACTTATTTGTACCATAAGGGGATCATCATATTTTAGAGATTACATCATATTTAAGAAAGTAATAGAACTTGGTTGCAATGAATATATAAGAATATTTATTGCAGGTTTAATTTCCAAATATTTGGGAATTTTCCAGATATATCTATTTTATTGATTTCTAGTTTAATTCTATTATGAGCTAAAGACATTGATCTCTATCCTTATAAATTTGGATAAGTTTGTTTTATGGCCAAGAATACTATTTATCTTGCTGAATGTTCCATATACACTTGAAAGAAACAGTTATTCATCAAGAGGGAAGGGACATGCATATGTTGGGCTTCCCGGTGGCTCAGACGGACCTATGGCTGATTCATGTTGATGTTTGGCAGAAACCAACACAATTCTGTAAAGCAATGATCCTTCAATTAAAAAATAAAAAGTTGAAAGAAAAGAAAAGAAAGAAATGCTTATTCAAATGTTAGATTGAGCATTCCATAAATGTAAAAAATATGACCTTATAGTGATAGATTGGTCAATAGTGTTGCTTCTCTCTTACATCTTTACTAATTTCTTGTCTTTGTTCTAGCAATTACTGAGAGAGGAAGTGTCAAACTGTTAATTGTGGGTTTATCTATTTCTCTTTTTAGCACTATTAATTTTTGTTTTATATATTTTGAGATTTTGTTAATAGGGATCTACACATTTAGAATTCCTAAGTATTCTTGGAGAATTGATCATTTATTATTATCTAATTTTTCTCTTAAATATTGATAATATTCCTTGTTCTGATGTAACTGTATGATATTATTATAGCCACCCAAGCTTTCTTGTGTTGGTGTTGCATGGTATATCTTTTCCCATCATTTTACTTTTAATCTAACTATGTTTTTGTATTAAGGAGATTTCCTATAAATAGCATATCATTTAAAAAATTCCAATCTGACAGTCTCTGTTTTTAATTGGCACATTTAGATCATTCACATTTTGTCACTATTGATATGGTTGGATCAAACTCTCTGGTTACTCAAACATTTTCCTTATGATTCCATTTTATTTTCACTATTAATTTACTGTCTATACTTCTTAAAAAACTTTAGTACTTTCCCTAGAGATTATGATGTATTTCTTCAGCTAATCAGTCTGCCTTTATAACATTCTGCTTCATGTGTAGAGTTTTTTTTTTTCCTTATATACCACTGACTTCAAAAGAGTATACAGTCATGCTTACCACTAATTACATTATTAAAAATTCTGAAATCTATATTCCTTAGTCTATGTCTAGCAAATGTTCAATAACTGCCTATCAGGAAGAAAAAGTCCTGATTTATAGTCTTTGATAATTTCTGTGATATAACGTCTCCAACCATGGCCTGTTGCTAGCTACTATTGTGCTATCACTAAATGTAGATTTAGAAAGAAAGGAGACAATCACTGCACTGAGCCAGTACAAGCTGGCTCTAGTACATGATTTTGAGTCCATAAGCTCCCCTGGTATTGCTAAGACATGTCCTTGGTTCTTGGTTACTATTCATATTTACTGGGCCTAAAGCTTTCAATTCTCAGACCTACAAATTTAACTTTCAATATCTAAGAAGTCTGCAATTACCTTTCATCCTCTTGCAGGTTTATCTTCTCGTAATGTTAAAGACTTCAGGTTCATTAAAAATGATCTATCCCTTCCAAAGAATTTCTTTCTACCTTCAAAAAAAACCTACCAGTGTCTCCCATATACCTATTTCTATTAACCATGTCTGAAATCAATCTAAAGACAAAACAAAACAAGTAGATGCATCAGGCCATTCTGTAGTTGAAAGTTATTTGTGACGGTTACCCAGGAGTTGGCTGCACTAGCATTGGAGCTTATAGCAGATTTAATTTGGAAAGGATGTGGGAGGGTTAGAGAGCAGGTTTGCATGTTTTCTTCCCAAGACAATGTGATTCATTGGATTGATATATGTTAGCCCAAAGGTCTGCGTTTTGAAGACCTAAAATGACTGCCTTGGTGTTCACTCATAGTCAGCTACTAACTCTCCCAGTGTGAATCAAGTGGTGACTCTGGCCTAACAAGATGAGATCTTATTTACAATGGAACTGGGGAAATGGAACAACTGTTGAATATTTGGAACCTCCTGGGAGAGTCTGCTGCAAGACAGCCTTAAAAGTGTTTCATTTCCAATGTCTTTATAGAAGAGAGAATCTGAGTCACTTATACTACTACTACTAAGTTGCTTCAGTCGTGTCTGACTCTGTGCGACCCCATAGACAGCAGCCCACCAGGCTCCACCGTCCCTGGGATTCTCCAGGCAAGAACACTGGAGTGGGTTGCCATTTCCTTCTCCAATGCATGAAAGTGAAAAGTGAAAGTGAAGTCGCTCAGTCATGCCGGGTTCTTAGCAACCCCATGGACTGCAGCGCACCAGGCTCCCCCGTCCATGGGATTTTCCAGGCAAGAGTACTGGAGTGGGGTGCCATTGCCTCATAGTAAATGTTTAAATAAAGATTTTGGGGGAGGGGGTGGGTATGTGCTGAAGAGAAAAATTATAGAAGCTCAACATATTTGAGAACTCAAATGCTAAGAGACTGGGAAAGGTCATCACAGACTATTAGTATATATTCAAGAAAACATTTTGAATAATAGTGAAGTTCACTACAAAAACAATTAGATTAATATTTCTTGTGTTGTTGTTTCTTCACATTCCAGGATGAAAACAGTAAAAAAGGGTTGAAGAGTCTTAAATCTCATTTCTCATTTCTTACTCCTTTTTTTAAAATTTTTGCATAACAATCATCACCAATATATCAACTTTCTTCTAAAGGAGGAAGTTGGAACATAAAACACATCTTTATGATAAATAAAAGCATGTAGACAGGAGTTGTAAATCATTTAAATTTTCTTTGGTATAGTGATTCCAAAACATTACTTAGTGAACTATTATTGGTATTAATCACCTTTATAGCCAAGAAATTCAGATTTTTCTCCAAATGTATGGTTTTCCTTTTCTGTGAATTAAAGAATATTTACATAAATTTGTCCTAATAATAACATTTTAAATACATAAGAACCATTTTGTTAGACTATGGCTACTTCTGCTTTTTTTTTTTGTTTGTTTTTTAAAACCATGTATTTTTTCTACAATAAGAGGAATAAATACTCATTATTTTAAAAATTGGAAAATATAGATGATACTTATAAATAAAACAGAAAAATCAACCATAACATGAACATGCAGAGAAAAACCTATTAATATTCATAGAATTTCATCTATACACTTTTATGACATATTTTTAAAATTTGGAATTATACTGTATGAGTTCAGTTCAGATGCTCAGTCATGTCCGACTAGTTGCGACCCCATGGACTGCAGCACCAGCCCTTCTAGTCGATTACCAACTCCGAGATCTTGCTCAAATTCATGTCCATCGACCCATGATGCCATAAAACCATCTCATCCTTTGTTGTCCCCTGCTCCTCCTGCCTTCAGTCTTTCCCAGCATCAGGGTCTTTTCCAATGAATCAGCTCTTTGCATCAGGTGGCCAAAGTATTGGCGCTTCAGCTTCAGCATCAGTCCTTCCAATGAATATTCAGGACTGATTTCCCTTAGGATTGACTGGCTTGATCTCCTTGCAGTCCAAGGGACTCTCAAGTGTCTTCTCCAACACCACAGTTCAAAAGCATCAATTCTTCTGCACTCAGCTTTCTTTATAATCCAACTCTCACACCCTTACATGACTACTGGAAAAACCATAGCTTTGACTAGATGGACCTTTGTTGGTAAAATAATGTCTCTGCTTTTTAATATGCTCTCTAGGTTGGTCATAACTTTCCTTCCAAGGAACAAGCATCTTTTAATTTCATGGCTGTAATCACCATCTGCAGTGATTTTGGAGCCCAAGAAAATAAAGTTTGTCACTGTTTCCACTGTTTCCCCATCTATTTGCCATGAAGTGATGGGAATAGATGCCATGATCTTCATTTTTTGAAAGTTGAGTTTTAAGCCAGCTTTTTCACTCTCCTCTTTCACTTTCATCAAGAGGCTCTTTAGTTCCTCTTCCCTTTCTGCCATAAGGGTGGTGTCATCTGCATATCTGAGGTTATTGATATTTCTCCTGGCAATCTTGATTCCAGCTTGTGTTCACCCAGTCCAGCATTTCATAAGATGTACTCTTCATAGAAATTAAATAAGCAGGGTGGCAATATATGGCTTTGACATACTCCTTTCCCAGTTTGGAACCAGTACATTGTTCCATTTCCAGTTTTAACTGTTGCTTCTTGAAATGCATATAGATTTGTCAGGAGGCAGGTAAGGCAGTCTATATTCCCATTTTTTAAAGAATTTTCCACAGTTTGTTGTGATCTCACAGTCAAAGGCTTTGGCATAGTGAATAAAGCAGAAGTAGATGTTTTTCTGGAACTCTCTTGCTTTTTTGAAGATCCAATTGAATTGGCAATTTGATCTCTGGTTCCTCTGCCTTTTCTAAATCCAGCTTGAACATCTGGAATTTCATGGTTCACGTAGTGTTGAAGCCTCACTTGGAGAATTTTGAACATTACTTTGCTAGTGTGTGAGATGAGTGCAATTGTGTGGTAGTTTGAACATTCTTTGGCATTGCCTTTCTTAGGGATGGGAATGAAAACTGACCTTTTCCAGGCCTGTGGCCACTGCTGAGTTTTCCAAATTTGCTGGCATATTGAGTGCAGCACTTTCAGAGCATCATCTTTTAGGGTTTGAAATAGCTCAACTGGAATTCCATCACCTCCATTAGCTTTATCCATAGTGATGCTTCCTAAGACCCACTTGATTTTGCATTCCAGGATGTCTGGCTCTAGGTGAGTGATCATCGTGGTTATCTGGGTCATGAAGATCTTTTTTGTATAGTTCTTCTGTATATTCTTGTCACCTCTTCTTAATAATATATTATGCTTCTGTTAGGCCCATAGCATTTCTGTCCTTTATTGTGCTCATCTTTGCATGAAATGTTCCCTTGGTATCTTTGATTTTCTTGAAGAGATCTCTAATCTTTCTTTTTTTTTTAAATTATTTTATTTTATTTTTATTTTTAAACTTTACATAATTGTATTAGTTTTGCCAAATATCAAAATGAATCCGCCACAGGTATACATGTGTTCCCCATCCTGAACCCTCCTCCCTCCTCCCTCCCCATACCATCCCTCTGGGTCGTCCCAGTGCTCTAGCCCCAAGCATCCAGTATCGTGCATTGAACCTGGACTGGCATCTCATTTCATACATGATATTTTACATGTTTCAATGCCATTCCCCCAAATCTTCCCACCCTCTCCCTCTCCCACAGAGTCCATAAGACTGTTCTATACATCAGTGTCTCTTTTGCTGTCTCGTACACAGGGTTATTGTTACCATCTTTCTAAATTCAATATATATGCGTTAGTATACTGTATTGGTGTTTTTCCTTCTGGCTTACTTCACTCTGTATAATAGGCTCCAGTTTCATCCACCTCATTAGAACTGATTCAAATGAAGTCTTTTTAATGGCTGAGTAATACTCCATTGTGTATATGTACCACTGCTTTCTTATCCATTCATCTGCTGATGGGCATCTAGGTTGCTTCCATGTCCTGGCTATTATAAACAGTGCTGCGATGAACATTGGGGTACACGTGTCTCTTTCCCTTCTGGTTTCCTCAGTGTGTATGCCCAACAGTGGGATTGTTGGATCATAAGGCAGTTCTATTTCCAGTTTTTTAAGGAATCTCCACACTGTTCTCCATAGTGGCTGTACTAGTTTGCATTCCCACCAACAGTGTAAGAGGGTTCCCTTTTCTCCACACCCTCTCCAGCATTTATTATTTGTAGACTTTTGGATTGCAGCCATTCTGACTGGTGTGAAATGGTACCTCATAGTGGTTTTGATTTGCATTTCTCTGATAATGAGTGATGTTGAGCATCTTTTCATGTGTTTGTTAGCCATCTGTATGTCTTCCTTGGAGAAATGTCTATTTAGTTCTTTGGCCCATTTTTTGATTGGGTCATTTATTTTTCTGGAGTTGAGCTGTAGGAGTTGTTTGTATATTTTTGAGATTAGTTGTTTGTCAGTTGCTTCATTTGCTATTATTTTCTCCCATTCTGAAGGCTGTCTTTTCACCTTGCTAATAGTTTCCTTTGATGTGCAGAAGCTTTTAAGGTTAATTAGGTCCCATTTGTTTATTTTTGCTTTTATTTCCAATATTCTGGGAGGTGGGTCATAGAGGATCCTGCTGTGATGTATGTCAGAGAGTGTTTTGCCTATGTTCTCCTCTAGGAGTTTTATAGTTTCTGGTCTTACGTTTAGATCTTTAATCCATTTTGAGTTTATTTTTGTGTATGGTGTTAGAAAGTGTTCTAGTTTCATTCTTTTACAAGTGGTTGACCAGATTTCCCAGCACCACTTGTTAAAGAGATTGTCTTTAATCCATTGTATATTCTTGCCTCCTTTGTCAAAGATAAGGTGTCCATATGTGCATGGATTTATCTCTGGGCTTTCTATTTTGTTCCATTGATCTATATTTCTGTCTTTGTGCCAGTACCATACTGTCTTGATAACTGTGGCTTTGTAGTAGAGCCTGAAGTCAGGTAGGTTGATTCCTCCAGTTCCATTCTTCTTTCTCAAGATCGCTTGGGCTATTTGAGGTTTTTTGTATTTCCATACAAATTGTGAAATTATTTGTTCTAGCTCTGTGAAGAATACTGTTGGTAGCTTGATAGGGATTGCATTGAATCTATAAATTGCTTTGGGTAGTATACTCATTTTCACTATATTGATTCTTCCAATCCATGAACATGGTATATTTCTCCATCTATTAGTGTCCTCTTTGAGATCTCTAATCTTTCCCATTCTGTTGTTTTCCTTTATTTCTTTGCATTGATCACTGAGGAAGACTTTCTTATCTCTTTGTGCTATTCTTTGGAACTCTGCATTCAGATGGGTATATCTTTCCTTTTTTCCTTTGCCTTTCACTTCTCTTCTTTTCTCAAATGTTTGTGAGGCCTCTGCTTTGCATTTCTTTTTGGGGGGATGGTCTTGATCACTGCCTCCTGTACAATGTCAGGAACCTCCATCCATAGTTCTTCAGGCACTCTGTACATCAGATCTAATCCCTTGAATCTATTTGTCACTTCTACTGTATAATCGTAAGGGATTTGATTTAGGTCATACCTGAATGGTCTAGTGGTTTTCCCTACTTTCTTCAATTTAAGTCTGAATTTGGCAATAACGAGTTTATGGTCTGAGCCACAGTCAGCTCTAAGTCTTATTTTTGCTGACTGTATAGAGTTTCTCCAACTTTGGCGGCAAAGAATATAATCAATCTGATTTTGATATTAACCATATGGTGATGTCCATGTGTAGAGTCTTTTCATATGTTGTTGGAAGTGGGTATTTGCTATGACCAGTGCATTTTCTTGGCAAAACTCTGTTAGCATTTGTCCTGCTTCATTTTGTACTCAAAGGCCTGTTACTCCAAGTATCTCCTGTCTTCCTATTTTTGCATTCCAGTCCCCTATGATGAAAAGGAAATCTTTTTTGGGTGTTAGTTCTAGAAGGTCTTGTAGGTCATCATAGAATTTTCAACTTCAGCTTCTTTGGCATTAGTGGATGGGGTATAGACTTGGATTACTGTGATATTGAGTGGTTTGCCTTGGAAATGAACAGAGATCATCGACAAGAGAATGTTCAATTCCACCAAAAAAAGCTACTCCACCTCCAAGGGCAAAGGAGAAGCCCCAACAAGACAGTAGGAGGGGTGAAATCACGTTTAGAGTCAAACCCCATACCAGCCAGAGATGCTCAAAGGGCTTTAACAAAACCTTGCATGCACCAGGACCCAGAAACTCCACAGAGACTGAGCCACACCTGCCTTTGAGTGTTTGAGTGTCTCCTGTGGAGGCATGGATCAGCAGTAGCTTGCCACAGGGACAGGCTCTCTGGTTGCAGCAGACCTTGGACACACAGTGTGTTGCGTAAGCCCTCTTGGAGGAGGTCACCATTAGCCCCACCATAAAGCCACTGAGCAGATGACCCACAAACTGCAGAGCAATTATACTAAATAAATTCTTGCACTGTTAGGAAAGTTCTAGGACACACAACAGATTTCCCAACTTGAGGATCCAGCAAAGGGACTAAGAACCCCCAGGGAATTTGACTTTGGAGGCCAGTGGGCTTTGATTACAAAACTTCCACAGGACTGGGGAAACAGACTCTTGGAGGGCACAAACAAAACCTTGGCACACCAGGAGCCAGGAGAAAGGAGCAGTGTCCCACAAGAAACTGAATCAGACTTGCTTGTTATGTCTGGCAGAGGTATGGGTCGACAGTGGCCTGTTGCAGCATTTGGGGCACTGAATACAAAAGTGGCGGCTTAAGCCCTTTTGAAGGATCCCCCATTACCATCATTACCCCTACCATAGTTTGGCCTCAGGCCAAAACACAGTCCTGCCCATCAACAGAAAATTGGATCAAAGATTTACTGAGTGTGGCCCTGCCCATCAGAACAAGACCCAGTTCCCCCACAGTCAGTCTATCCAATCAGGAAACTTCTCCACAAGCCTCTTATCCTTATCCATCAGAGGGCAGACAGAATGAAAACCACAGCCACAGAAAACTAACCAAACTGATCACATGAACCACAGCCTTGTCTAACTCAATGAAACTATGAGCCATGCCATGTAGGGCCACCCAAGATGGACAGGTCATAATGGAGAGTTCTGACAAAATGTGGTCCACTGGAGAAGGGAATGGCAAACCACTTCAGCATTATTGCCTTGAGAACCCCATGAACAGTATGAAAAGGCAAAAAGATATGACACTGAAAATGGACTCCCTAGGTTGGTAGGTGCCCAATACACTACTGGAGAAGAGTGGAGAAATAACTCCAGAAAGGATGAAGAGATGGAGCCAAAGCAAAAACACCCAGTTGTGGATGTGACTGGTGATGGAAGTAAAGTCCAATGCTGTAAAGAGCATATTGCATAGGAACCTGGTATGTTAGGTCCATGAATCAAGGTAAATGGAAGTGATCAAACAGGATATGGCAAGAGTGAATATCAACATTTTAGGAATCAGTGAACTAAAATGTACTGCATTGGGTGAATTTAACTCAGATGACCATTATATCTACTACTGTGGGCAAGAATCCTGTAGAAGAAATGGAGTAACCCTCACAGTCAACAGAAGGGTCCGAAATGCAGTCTCTAAAGTGACAGAATGATCTCTATTCGTTTCCAAGGCAAACCATCATACTGTACAGTTTCAAATACAAATATTTCCACCAAGAATATATGAGAGCATTTTCCTGTTCTATATTTCATTTGCTAAATCATATTGAATGCTTCTGGCTTCCCAGTGGCTCAGCAGGTAAGGAATCTGTCTGCAATGCTATGTGCGTTTGATCCCTGAGTTCCTGGTAAGATACTCTGGAGTAGGAAATGGCAGCCTACTCCAGTATTATTGCTGGGAAAATCTCATGGACAGAGGAGCCTGGCAGGCTACAGTCCATATAGTCACTGAGAGTCAGAACTGAGCACACATGAGCATGCATCTTTTACTAAATAAAAAGAACAGTGTGAGCATTTGTCTCAAGTTTTTCAATTATTTCCTTGAAAACTTTCAGTTCAGTTGCTCAGTTGTGTCAGACTCTTTGTGACCCCATGGACTGCAGCATGCCAGGCTTCCCTGTCCATCACCAACTCCTGGAGCCTACCCAAACTCATGTCAATCACATCAGTGATGCCATCCAACCATCTCATCCTCTGTCATCCCTTCTCCTCCCGCCTTCAATCTTTCCCAGCATCAGGGTCTTTTCAAATGAATCAGCTCTTCACATCAGGTGGCCAAAGTATTGAAGTTTCGGCTTCAACATCAGTCCTTCCAATGAATATTCAGGACTGATTTCCTTTAGGATGGACTGGTTTGATCTCCTTGCAGTCCAAGGGACTCTCAAGAGTCTTCTCCAACACCACAGTTCAAAAGCATCAATTCTTTGGTGCTCAGATTTCTTTATAGTCCATCCATTCATGACTACTGGAAAAATCATAGCTTTGACTAGATGGACCTTTGTTGGAAAAGTAATGTCTCTGTTTTTTAATATGATGTCTAGTTTGGTCATAGCTTTTCTTCCAAGGAGCAAGTGTCTTTTAATTTCATGGCTGTAGTCACCATCTGCAGTGATTTTGGAGCCCCCCAAGAGATAAAATCTGTCACTGTTTCCATTGTTTCCCCATCTATTTGCCATGAAGTGATGGGACCAAATGCCATGGTCTTAGTTTTCTGAATGTTGAGTTTTAAGCTGACTTTCTCACTCTCCTCTTTCACTTTCATCAAGAGGCTCTTTAGTTCTTCTTCAATTTCTGCCATAAGGGTGGTGTTATCTGCATATCTGAGATTATTGTTATTTCTCCCGGCAATCTTGATTCCAGCTTGTGCTTCATCCAGCCTGGTATTTTGCATGATGTCCTCTGCATATAAGCTAAATAAGCAGGGTGACAATATACAGCCTTGATGTACTCCTTTCTCAATTTGGAACCAGTCCGTTGTTCCATGTCCAGTTCTAACTATTGCTTCTTGATCTGAATATAGATTTCTCAGGAGGTAGGTCAGATGGTCTGGTATTCCCATCTCTTGAAGAATTTTCCACAGTTTGTTATGATCCAACAGTCAAAGGCTTTGGTGTAATCGATAAAGCAGAAGTATGTTTTTCTGGAACTGTCTTATTTTTTGATGATCCAACAGATGTTGGCAATTTGATTTCTGGTTCCTCTGCCTTTTCTAAATTCAGCTTGAACATCTGGATGTTCTGGTTCACGTAGTGTTGAAGCCTGGCTTGGAGAATTTTGAGCATTACTTTACTAGCGTGTGAGATGAGTGCAATTGGGCAATAGTTTGAACATTCTTTGGCATCGCCTTTCTTTGGGATTGGAATGAATCCTGTGGCCACTGGTGAGTTTTCCAAATTTGCTGGCATATTGAGTACAGCACTTTCACAGCATCATCTTTCAGGATTTGAAATAGCTCAACTGGAATTCCATCACCTCCATTAGCTTTTTGTAGTGATACTTCCTAAGACCCACTTGACTTTGCATTCCAGAATGGCTCTAGGTGAGTGATCACACCATCGTGGTTATCTAGGTCATGAAGATCTTTTTTGTATAGTTCTTCTATATATTCTTGCCACCTCTTCTTAATATCTTTGGCTTCTGTTAGGTCCATAACATTTCTGTCCTCTATTGTGTCCATCTTTGCATGAAATGTTCCCTGGGTATCTCTGATTTTCTTGAAGAGATCTCTAGTCTTTCCCATTCTATTGTTTTCCTTTATTTCTTTGTATTGATCACTGAGGAAGACTTTCTTATCTCTCCATGCTATTCTTTGGAACTCTTTGGTATTCAAATGGGTGTATTTTCCCTTTCCTCCTTTGCCTTTCACTTCTATTCTTTTCTTAGCTATTTGTAAGGCCTCTTTAGACAACCATTTTGCCTTTTTACATTTCTTTTTCTTGGGGATGGTCTTGATCACTGCCTCCTGTACAATGTCAGGAACCTCCTTCCATAGTTCTTCAGGCACTCTGTATATCAGATCTAATCCTTTGAATCTACTTGTCACTTCCACTGTATAATCATAAGGGATTTGATTTAGGTCATACCTGAATGGTCTAGTGGTTTTCCCTACATTCTTCAATTTAAGTCTGAATTTGGCAATAAGGAGTTTATAATCTGACCACAAGTAAGCTCCCAGTCTTGTTTTTGTTGACTATATAGAGCTTCTCCATCTTTGGCTGCAAAGAATATTCAATCTGATTTTGGTATTGACCATCTGATGATGTCCATGTGTAGAGTCATGTTTTGTTAGAAGAGAGTATTTGGTATGACCAGTGCATTTTCTTGCCAAAACTCTGTTACCCTTTGACCTGCTTTATCTGGTACTCCAAGGCCAAATATCCCTGTTACTCCAGGTGTCTCTTGACTTCCTACTTTTGCATTACAGTCACCTATAATGAAAAGGACATCTTTTTGGGGTGTTAGTTCTAGAAGGTCTTGTAAGTCTTCATAGAACTGTTCAACTTCAGCTTCTTTGGCATTAGTGATTGGGGTATAGACTTAGATTACTGTGATATTGAATGGTTTGCCTTGGAAACTAACAGAGATCATTCTGTCGTTTTTGAGATGGCATCCAAGTATTGCATTTCAGACTCTTGTTGACTATGATGGCTACTCCATTTCTTCAAGGGATTCTGACCCACAATAGTAGATATAATGGTCATCTGAGTTAAATTCACCCAGTGCAGTACATTTTAGTTCACTGATTCCTAAAATGTCGATGTTCACTCTTGCCATATCCTGTTTGATCACTTCCATTTTACCTTGATTCATGGACCTAACATGCCAGGTTCCTATGCAATATTGCTCTTTACAGCATTAGACTTTACTTCCATCACCAGTTATATCCACAACTGGGCATAGTTTTTGCTTTGGCTCCATCTCTTCATCCTTTCTGGAGTTATTCCTCCACTCTTCTCCGGTAGCATTTGGGCACCTACCAACCTAGGGAGTCCATTTTCAGTGTCATATCTTTTTGCCTTTTTATACTGTTCTTGGGGTTCTCAAGGCAAAAATTCTGAAGTGGTTTGCCATTGCTTTTTCCAGTGGACCACATTTTGTCAGAACTCTCCAACATGACCCATCTGTCTTGGGTGGCCCTACACAGATTGGCTCATAGTTTCATTGAGTTAGACAAGGCTGTGATCCATGTGATCAGTTTGTTTAGTTTTCTGTGATTGTGGTTTTCATTCTGTCTGCCTTATAATGGATAAGGATAAGAGGCTTATGGAAGTTTGAAAACTTAACCACTAGCCATAGCTCATATGCCAATGACATCTTCACTTGGCTTAGTGATTTAAAATTGTATTTATTCGATGAAAAGTAAGTGAAAACATTAGTTGTTCAGTCCTGTCTGACTCTTTGTGACCTCATGGACTGTAGCCTACCAAGCTCCTCTGTCCTTGAAATTTATTCAGTAGGTACCTCCCAATTTTATTGATGATTCAATTTAATTCAATGTCTTTGATTAATAGCAAGTTTAAAATTTCTTTTATATTTTTATATAAATTGTATTACTTCTGTGAATGATCAGTTCTTTTGTTCATTTCTTTTGGGTTACTAGTGGTTTTTGTAATAATTTTTATGCTTTTTACAAAAGTAATTCATTTTTTATATTATTTATGCCAAATGTTACTCTAATTTTAAAATTAGTTTTTTTCTGATATGTCATATAGTCAAATTTATTGATTTTGCAGTTATGTATTTTATTTATTTATTTTTAGTTTTTAAATTTAATTTTATTTTTTAACATTTATATTGAAGTAAGGACTTTCCTAATAGCTCAGCTGGTAATGAAGATGCCTAAAATGCAGGAGACCCCAGTTCGATTCCTGGATTAGGAAGATCCGCTGGAAAACAGATTGGCTACCCACTCCAGTCTTGGGTTTCCCTTGTGGCTCAGCAGGTAAAGAATCTGCCTGCAATGTGAGAGACCTGAGTTAGATCCCTGGGTTGGGAAGATGCCCTGGCAAAGGGAAAGGCTACCCACCCCAGTATTCTGGCCTGGAGAATTCCATGGACTGTATAGTCCATGGGATCATAAAGAGTCAGACACAACTGAGTGACTTTCACTTTCAATTCATGGCTGATTAACAGTGTTGTGATAGTTTCAGGTGAACAATAAAGGGACTCAGATACATATATCCATTCTGATTCTCACAGTATAGAGCATATTGTGTATTTTCCATAGAACATGAATTAACTTAAGTAAATATGTAATTAATATTTTCTAATGCTTGATTTTGTCTACTAAATTTGCCAAAATCCAAAAATGGAGATGGTATAGACTCTAATGCTACCATTTCAGTGAATTTCTTCAATGTATTATAATTTTCATATTTGATATTAAAACTATCTATTACTGAAGGGCTGCCCAGGTGGTGCAGTGGTAAAGAATCCACCTGCCAATGCAGGAGGATGGTAAAGAGTCTGCCTGCAATGCGGGAGATTGGGTTCGATCTCTGGTTTGGGAAGATCTCCTGGAGCAGGGAATGGCAAGCCACTCCAGTATTCTTGCCTGGAAAATCCCATAGATGGAGGATCCTAGTGGGCTACAGTTCATGGGGGTCACAAAGAGTCAGACACAACTGAGAGACAAAAGAAAGATTGCAAGAAAGCAAACAGAGATGCAAGAGACACAAGTTCATTCCCTGGGTTGGGACTATCCCCTTGAGAAGGAAAAGGCAATCCAGTCCAGTATTCTTGCCTAAAAATTTCCACGGACAGATGAGCCTGGCAGGCTAAAGTCCATGGGGTCGTGAAGAGTTGAATATGACTGGGCAACTGAGCATATACATACATCTAGTACTGAAAGTCTCTTAATGATAGCCATCATCTTATTATGAATTGAAATGCTTATCATTATAATTTAATCCTCTAATATAATTTATGTATCATGATTTTTCTTTGTCCAGTTTTATTATTACCTCTTTTTCATTTTTTAAATTTGCCTTTTTCTACATATCTTGGCCCATAATTTTTTTTTTTACATATTTGTACCATTTTGTTTAATTTCTTTCAGTTCAGTTCAGTCACTCAGTCGTGAACTACTCTTTGCGAAACCATGAATCGCAGCACGCCAGGCCTCCCTGTCCATCACTAACTCCCGGAGTTCACTCAAACTCACGTCCATCGAGTCAGTGATGCCATCCAGCCATCTCATCCTCTGTCGTCCCCTTCTCCTCCTGCCCCCAATCCCTCCCAGCATCAGGGTCTTTTCCAATGAGTCAACTCTTCACATCAAGTGGCCAACGTACTGGAGTTTCAGCTTTAGCGTCAGTGCTTCCAATGACCACCCAGGACTGATCTCCTTTAGGATGGACTGGTTGGATCTCCTTGCAGTCCAAGGGACTCTCAAGAGTCTTCTCCAATACCACAGTTCAAAAGCATCAATTCTTCGGTGCTCAGCATTCTTCACAGTCCGACAACTTTCACATCCATACGTGACCACTGGAAAAACCATAGCCTTGACTAGATGGACCTTTGTTGGCAAAGTAGTATCTCTGCTTTTGAATATGCTATCTAGGTTGGTCATAACTTTCCTTCCAAGGAGTAAGCATCTTTTAATGTCATGGCTGGAATCACCATCTAGAGTGATTTTGGAGCCCCCCAAAATAAAGTCTGCCACTGTTTCCACTGTTTCCCCATCTATTTCCCATGAAGTGATGGGACCAGATGCCGTGATCTTAGATTTCGGAATGCTGAGCTTTAAGCCAACTTTCCCAGTTTCCTCTTTCACTTTCATCAAGAGGCTTTTTAGTTCCTCTTCACTTTCTGCCATAAGGGTGGTGTCATCTGCATATCTGAGGTTATTGATATTTCTCCCAGCAGTCTTGATTCCAGTTTGTGCTTCTTCCAGCCCAGCATTTCTCATGATGTACTCTGTCTAAACTCATTTTATGCTGGAGAATTTAAGCCATTTAAATTTACTGCTGCAATCTGTATATTTGTTCTATTGTATTTCTCTGATTTCATTTGTTAATTTTTGGATAACTTCTTTTCTGTGTCTTTTTAGATATATATTTCTCCAGTATTTGCAATGATAAATGCCCTATTTGAAAATTTCATCAGTATATATATTACACTTAAATTAAACTTCTTTAGTCTGTATCAAATTGTCAGATAATTAAACATTATCATTTTAGTCCCCAGGATTTAAATCCACTTACTTTCTTTTCCTTCTCTCTATCATGCCTCTATAATTGTTAATATAATTTATTATTTTGATAATCTAGTCTAGCAGGTGAGAGCTAGCAAACAGCCGCAATAAAATAGATGATATGGAATTGCCACCTATTTGTGAGTCTCAAATCTTATTCATGGGATGTGTAATAGATTCTAACAATGAGCTGTCCATCAATTTTAGTTTTTAATGTTATAATTTTATATTTTGTGTTTATAAAAGTATTTATTTTGGAAAATGTAAGAATTTAAAACTGATTTAGTCAATTTTATGACTATGCCAAAGCCTTTGACTGTGTGGATCACAATAAACTGTGGAAAATTCTGAAAGAGATGGGAATACAAGACCACCTGACCTGCCTCTTGAGAAACCTATATGCAGGTTGGGAAGCAACAGTTAGAACTAGATATGGAACAACAGACTGGTTCCAGATAGGAAAAGGAGTACATCTAGGCTGTATATTGTCACCCTGCTTATTTAACTTATATGCAGAGGACATCATGAGAAACGCTGGGCTTGAAGAAGCACAAGCTGGAATCAAGATTACCAGGAGAAATATCAATAACCTCAGATATGCAGATGACACCACCCTTACGGCAGAAAGTGAAGAGGAACTAAAAAGCCTCTTGATGAAAGTGAAAGAGGAGACTGGGAAAGTTGACTTAAAGCTCAACATTCAGAAAACTAAGATCACGGCATCTGGTCCCATCACTTCATGGGAAATAGATGGGGAAACAGTGGAAACAGTGGCAGACTTTATTTTGGGGGGCTCCAAAATCACTGCAGATGGTGACTGCAGCCATGAAATTAAAAGATGCTTACTCCTTGGAAGGAAAGTTATGACCAACCTAGATAGCATATTCAAAAGCAGAGATATTACTTTGCCAACAAAGGTCTGTGTAGTCAAGGCTATGGCTTTTCCAGTGGTCATGTATGGATCTGAGAGTTGGACTGTGAAGAAAGCTGAGTGCCAAAGAATTGATGCTTTTGAACTGTGGTATTGGAGAAGACTCTTGAGAGTCCCTTGGACTGCAAGGAGATCCAACCAGTCCATCCTAAAGGAGATCAGTCCTGGGTGGTCATTGGAAGCACTGATGCTAAAGCTGAAACTCCAGTACGTTGGCCACCTGATGCGAAGAGGTGACTCATTGGAAAAGACCCTAATGCTGGGAGGGATTGAGGGCAGGAGGAGAAGGGGACGACAGAGGATGAGATGGCTGGATGGCATCACCGACTCGATGGACGTGAGTTTGAGTGAACTCCGGGAGTTAGTGATGGACAGGGAGGCCTGGTGTGCTGCAATTCATGGCGTCACAAAGAGTCGGATATGACTGAGCAACTCAACTGAACTGAACTGAACTGATAATGTTATCCAGACAAAAAGTGAAACATTTTAATTTACCTTTTATTCAGACTAAATAAATCATCACAGCTACTTTAAATTAACTCATTAGAGCTCAAAGAATAATGTTAAATGTGACAAGAATTTGAGGAATAGCTCAGTTAGGTTTCTGGTTATTTGTAGTAGTTGGACAGGTGTCTGATCTTGTATTACAAGGACATTAAGGTTCATCATCCTTATTCTTGGCTTTGGATCATCTTTTCTAAGATGGAAACTTCCTTAAGGGCAGACACAGTTAGCCCCATGTTTTTCTTCTCCTGTTTTCCTCCACTATAAAGCAGAGGTTTTCATTTCTGTTTTGGCTAGGGGAGTATAAAGATAAATGAAACCCGTGTTGCTAGGTTGAAATTCAGGTAAGAGGATGACAAATGGCTATTATTTTTACTTTTATGTTATAATCTGCTAAATTTTAGTTCATGTAGGAAAACAGCTCTGAGTGATTGCATTCACTTCATCTTTCTTGTTCAGCTTTCTTCCATGCATGAAAACCCCAAATGGGAAACATTCCTAAGTTGTATGGAAAGACTTCTGTTCTAATGATGTGTTTTGTATCTTTCCTCTACATTATCAATGTGCAACACCAATCTAATTTTCTCCAAGTTTTGTTCTCTTCAAAAGATTTTCTGTCTACCCTTCTCAATTCCTCTTACTATGATTTAGACCAGTCTTCATTATTTCCTGCCTAGATTGAACAGCAAAATTCTCTTAACTGATTTCCATGCATCCAGTCTCATTCTTTCCTAAACTCTTTCCCAAACTTCCATCTTTGAGATTTTTTTTTTGAGATTTTTTAAAATCATCAAATCAGAGTATGTCATTACTGTTCTAAATAATCCAAATGCCTCTCATTGCCTTCAAAAAGAGTTTGGCAAGACATGTAATTTCCTTTACAATCTAGTACTGAGACACCTCTATATTTATTTATTAATTTATTTAATAGAGCCTATAACTTTATATTTGACACATAAAAGTTTTCAGATAGTAGGAATAAATCTTTATGGATGTTGCCAATGATGACGGTGGGTGTAGCATTGAAAGAAATAGTTCTGGGAGGCAACGGCAAGCAAAGTCAGTAATAAAAAAGCAGCAAAGTCAAAATCTATCCTTCAATTTATTTATTGGATTTTCTACAATTACTAAGGGACGATACATATTTAAAATGAAGTTTAAAGAATGGCAGGAGAAAAACTCTAGGCTTGATAGGTACTGAAAAAGAAGAAAATAGGCTTAATGTTATGAGCTATGCAGAAGGGAGGTTAAGAGTGCTCTTCAGAAAGTCAGGCTGGATTATAATTCTAGTTCTTCTGTTTACTAACTTGGGATAACTACCTGACTTCTTTGTAATTTGGTTTCTTTGGCCAAATGGATAATACTAGTGTATTTATTTTAAGCTCATTGAGAGAACCTAGTTGATTCACGTAAAGAGCTTGACAAAGTAAACTTTAAAGGAAACTTAGCTATCATTGTTTATATTATTGTATTTACCATATTTACCTAAAAAGAGAAAATAGAGACTTTTGTTAACTAGATATAGAGAGTTAGATGACAGAAGCCATCAACTACTTCCTGGACTACAGGAAAACTCCAATTATTAAAATGTAAATAAGGAAAATAAATATGTTACCACCTGGTTCTTAATTTAAAAGGTAGAACACATTGTTTCCTCCTTCTGCTACTCAATTATTTCAAATATTCTATTTAAAATTTATGATTCTTCTTTTTTTCTTTGAGAATAAAAGGTTACACATTTGATTCATACATGTATTTCAAACTCAGCATTCAGTTATGGTTGTAATAATCCTTGAAATTATAACTTTTTTGGGTAAATTTAGAAAGCATTGAATGAGGTTGGGTGAGAACAATCCTTGAGACAATTTTAGAGTATGTTCAGGTTAAATTGTGATATAATAGCCCTCATTTAGTTTGAAATGATTTTCTTGTCCTCCTGTCAATTTCTTTTATCACTTGGCTCCGTTTTGGGCATAACCACTCAAGAACAAATTTTACTATTTTTGAGTAAAAGCATAAAAAAAAATCTATTGGCTCTAAGATTACTTTCATTTAGGGGGATGTGTATGTGGAGTTGGGAGAGAGAAAAAGGAAGATATAAAAACAAGGAAAGACAGTCATTTTCAGGGAGTTTTCTTGAGTTAAGGACAAATGTAGCCTACTAATTATTTTCTTTCATTCTGTAATAAAATTGAACTTTGATGAGCTTAGGTCCAGGGAACAAAATGTGATGCTACCACTTATATTCATGTATTAAATTCATTGGGTGCTACAGTGGAATGATCTGTTTCTCAGAACTTGTTTGTTTGGGATATTTGTGTGAACTTTTTGAACTTTACTCTTTCACTCAAGTATTAACCCTGGGCAAGACAGTCCACAGATCCCAAATTGTGATGTTATTATAAGCTCTCAGAAGGCCTAATACTGCAAAAATGCATTTGTTCTGAACATAAGGTGGAGGGTTTTGAGTCCTTAAATCCTTCTGTTATTGATTTTCTCAAGCAAGTAAATAATATAACTTTTTTTTTTTTTAACTTTACAATATTGTATTGGTTTTGCCATATATCAAAATGAATCCACCACAGATAGCTTTTGGGTGGGCAAAATAATAAAATTCTAGTATTTATGTAAATTGTTGTGATTTATTTTTTATTTTCATTTCTCTTTGCCTTAATATGGAGATGTTAAAGTCTTCCTGCTCTTTATAGAGAAAAAAACTCTCCCAGTTTAAATCCATTTAGCTTTAATGCCTGATTTCAGTTTCATACAAGTAAAAGCTATATTCTCTCTAACTAAAAATAAATGAAACATAGCACACAGGAGTTTGTTTATGAATGTGCTGTAATCTAAGAATGAGGAGTTTTTCATAGAAAAACCAGACCTCTATGATTTTAACCTTAATGGAAGCAATTAGGCTGGTTGTTATTTGAGATTAGTAGCTATGGTAGTTTAGAAAGGTTTTTTCTTTTTTTTAATAGAATGGAAATCATAAATATCAGCTCTATCTCAAAACAAAGCAACCATTATTTCTCCCAACCTCAGTTTGTTTGCAGCACATCACAAATTCTTTAAATTACCAGTAATATCCTGGCCTTTCCTGACCTGGGGAGTCAAACTACTTTTTTCAAAGGACTTTATCAAATATCTGTCTATGCATACTTATATATATATATATATATATAGTTGGAGGGTCTTCCCATTTCTGAGTCCAGTTTAAGCACTGAAATACTATAGAAATGGAAAAAAAAAACTATACATATGTGTGAATAAGCTCCTTGTGAGTGCTATTGTTGTAAAGGAATGACCTTGAACTTTTTTGACATTTATACAAGCCTGAGTGACATCTTATTGTAATGTCTTTTGTAGCATCTGTGGATTGAAATGTATGGTATACATAGCATTCACATAGTTCAATTCAGTTGTTCAGTCATGTCCAACTCTTTGCGACCTCATGGACTGCAGCATGCCAGGCTTCCCTGTCCATCACCAACTCCCGGAGTTTGCTCAAACTCATGTCCATTGAGTCGGTGATGCCATCCAACCATCTCATTCTCTGTCGTCCCCTTCTCCTCCCGCCTTCAATCTTTTCCAGCATCAAGGTCTTTTCCAATGTCAGTTCTTTGCATCAGGTGGCCAAAGTATTGGAGCTTCAGCTTCAGCATCAGTCCTTCCAATGAATATTCAGGACTGATTTCCTTTAGGATTGAGCATTCAGATAAACTAATGAAATATTTGCTTATGTGCAATTTTATAATCTTCATATAAAAATGAATTATGTTTCTGTCAGAAGATCATGATTCACCATCGTACAACATTCTCTTTCTTCTCCGGCACCTGATAAAAGACGAGCTTCTTTGATGGGACACAACATGGGAAAACACTGAGAAGGGCAAAAGGGAAATTGGGGATCTTCTTGTGTATTAGCTTATCATGTAACATACCTAAATACTGTCTCTGCATGTTCATCTGGCAGAGATGATCCTCAAGGAGGCATCCTCAAATCCTTGAGGATGTGGGGAGGAGAGGTGGGGATTGAGGAAGAGACAGTGATGACTGATGTGCAGGAGCATGTAAGTCATGTGCAAATACTCTTTCTCCTTTCTTTTTCCTCCTCATTTAATTACCACTTCCCCTACTGCTCAGGCCAAAAATCTTAGAAAAAACCTCGAATACACGCTTCCCAGGTGGCACTAGTGGTAAAGAACCTGTCTGCCAATGTGGGAGACATAAGAGATGCGGGTTCAGTCCATGGGTCGAGAAGATCCCCTGGAGGAGGGCATGGAAACCCACTCCAGTATTCTTTCCTGGAAAATCCCATGGACAGAGGAGCCTGGCAGGCTACAGTCCATGGGGTTGCAAAGAGTCAGACATGACTGAAGTGACTTAGCATGCACGGCACTGATTTCTTAGAAATTGGTTCTAGTTTTAAAACATATTTATCCAGCAGACAAAAAAAAATAGATATAGAAGATATGAATAACAAAATTAACTATTTGACTTAACAGAGCTATGTGGAACACTAAACCACCAATGACAGGATTTATATTCCTTCTAAAGCCCATGAATGTTTAGCAAAATAGACCATATGATGTGTCATAAGTTGAACAAATTTCAAAGCATTGAAATCTTTCATTGTATTCCCTGACCACCATGAAATTAAGTTAAATGATTAAAAAAAAATAATGAAGCCACTATAATGCCAACATTGAGCACAATACTAGTGAGCCTGATGAATCTCATTTGGGCTAAAGAATTTTCAGTTCATATTATCAAGGCTTGTAACTTAATTAAATATTATCACTGGCTATTCTTAATCAAAGTGCTTATGAAAAAGTAGATTCAAATGTCAGCAGTGGAGAAATAGTTTAATAGTCTGAATAACTTCTAACTAAATAAACAGATGTAATTAACTTAGTTAAATTTGGAGTGGTATTTTAAAGCCAAACAAAGTATTAATTCAAAATTTAACTCAGAACTTAGCATTCTAAATTCCCATAAGACCTTATTTAGTAAACTGCTATAGAGACAAATGGGAAGACATTAGATTGCTAAGTGATTAGTGTAATTTAGATAATTTTCTTTAAACCTCCCTTTGCATACATAAAAATGTATTTACCTTTGGGCTTATGGCAACCTGACCCAATTAAATAATTTGAAGATCACAACCAGTTAAAACAATAGCAGGAGTCAGGTGCTTTGTGTGTCCTGAATTTTTGAATTTTGAATCGCTCAATTTGTTGAATTGCTCAAGTCAGAACTATCTACTTAGTGATGATTTACTAATTCAAGAAGTGTCTCTACAAAATATTTCCGTTACCTCCTTTTCAGCACCTACTTTTCATTCATCCTAGCTTAAACATCACCCAGTAAGCTTTTTTATTAGCTATGTGACTCACCAGTCTTCACAGTCTAGGCTTTAGCATCAGTTTCTTTAAGACTAGGGGAGAGGAGATATGGCAGGGGAAGAATATATTTGCCTGCCGGGTACACTCTGACTCCAGAGGGACCTACTAGGTTTATAGTGTGTGCATGTGTGCTAAGTCGCTTCAGTCATGTCTGACTCTTTGTGACCCTATGGACTATAGCCCACCAGGTTCCTCTGTCTATGGGATTCTCCAGGCAAGAATACTGGAGTGGATTGCCATTCCTTTCTCTAGGGGATCTTTCCAAACCAGGGATCGAACCCAGGTCTCCCACATTGCACGCAGCTTCTTTTCCATCTCAACTACCAGGGATGGTCTCCTAATTACCCATTTTGTTAAAACTTCAGTGGGCTTTTAGTATAGTATAAGGTTGATGCTATCCCCCTAGAAATTCCTAGTCTTTTCCCTGCTTGATAGTCTTCCAAGAGCTACTTGCAAAAGCTTAGAACTTATTAACTTGCCCAAAATATAGTCTTTGTTTGCTCTTCTGGGCTCCTGAACATTGGTTGAGATAGAAGTAAACCATGCTGATTGGGCTCTTTAGATTTCTCCTATTCAATCTCAAATGGATCTTTGCTACTTGACAATTCCTGTATTAATTCCCTTTGGATTCTGGTATATTTCTTGTTATTCTAAACTTTTTGCTCTCTCCTAAAATCCTTAACCTCAATTTCAGCCCTGCCTTCTCACTCTTAGCAGATAATTATCTCTTAATTCATAGAGTATTTAACAACATACATTGTTTTGTCTTTCTCAATTAAAAAATATTCTACATACCTTCAATTTCCATTTCCTTTTAAAAAGAAATATCCCTCCTCTTATATAATAAATACATACATTGTTCTATTTAGATTTTTCTCTAACTCTTTATGTGTTGTTGAAACTTAGTGCATAGTTGTTTTATTTGAACTAATATTAGGTTCAGCAGTCAGTTCAATACCTACCTGTGAAATGAAAGTATATAGTCTTTGTTTATTTGGGGCACATGAGTAATGATGTTTTACAGTCTTTTAGAGGATCTGAGAACTTAGAAGATGAAGTCAAATTTCTGCCATGGCTCTTTTGGACTCTTAATGAATCCATATTTTTTCTGCTTATCTTCAACCATTGGAAAAGAAACTTGAGGAGAGCAGAAGAGGCAGAGTGGGATCTCCTACTCAGTACTGTGATCCTGGAGGAAACATTTCTCAGCTCTGTTATTATGAATGGGAGGCACCCAGGGAGCTGTTTGGAGCCAGCCTTGCCTTTACAATGGCAGGTTGATTCTTTGGGGGAATGTTTTCAGATTTGAACTGAAAGTGTTTGGGAGTTTTTTCTTCGTATTTGTTTTTAATTAACTGGGACTTTTGAAGAGACTTCCTAAAATAAGTGATTTCTAGAATGGAAAACTGCTCAAGGTGAAATCTTTTCAACAAGTAGCATGCCCCACTCTTTCTACTGCCACATTTGAAGACTTCCAGTTATATAATTCTACCAGCCACTAATTTTTACTGTTTTTTTTAAAAAACAAGCGCATTCTTCAATTATGAATTGTTTCCTTTTAAGTGAAGAACATAAGAAAACTTGAGAGGAGAAAATTGGATCATACTATAATCATTACTTTGTAGCTCACTTTTTTAAATGTAAAAACACATTGTGAAAATTTTTTCATGGATTTAAATATTTAGTATTAATAGCATTATTTTAATGGCCACATTAATATTTTCCCTTCTTCATTAATTTATTCAAAAATATTTTTGAACATCCATGGTGTATCAGGTGATGAGGGTAAGGTAGTAAACAAAATAGATAAAACTTCTCATTCTGAAGCTTACATGTTATTTCTTTATGCACATGTATTAGAACTGTCTTAATCAATCATCTCTTTTTTGGTCTATTAGATTCTTTTTTTTGTTATTACAAATTATAAATCATGTATAGTTGAAAATCCTTTTATTATAGGTTTGTGCATGTTATTATTGTATCATGAAGCAAAGTTCTAGAAATGAAATTATTCAGTTCAATTCAGTTGCTCAGTTGTGTCTCTTTGCAACCCCATGGACTGCAGAGCCAGGCTTCCCTGTCCATCACCAACTCTTTGCAACCCCATGGACTGCAGAGCCAGGCTTCCCTGTCCATCACCAACTCCCGGAGCCTACTCAAACTCGTGTCCATCGCATCAGTGTTGCCACCCAACCATCTCATTCTCTGTCATCCACTTCCCCTCCCACCTTCCATCTTTCCCAGCATCAGGGTCTTTTCCAATGAGTCGATTCTTCACATCAGATGGCCAAAGTATTGGAGTTTCAATATTGGAGCTTCAGCATCAGTCTTTCCAATGAATACTCAGGACTGATTTCCTTTAGGATGGACTGTTTGGATCTCCTTGCAGTCCAAGGGACTCTCTAGAGTCTTCTCCAACACCACAATTCAAAAAACATAAATTTTTGGCGCTCAGCTTTCTTTATAGCTCAACTCTCACATCCATACGTGACTACTGGAAAAACGATAGATTGGACTAGGCGGACCTTCATTGGCAAAGTAATGTTTCTGCTTTTTAATATGCTGTCTTGGTTTGTCATAGCTTTTCTTCCAAGGAGCAAGCATCTTTTAATTTCATGGCTGCAATCACCATCTGCAGTAATTTTGGAGCCCCCCAAAATAAAGCCTGTCACTGTTTCCATTGTTTCCCCATCTATTTGCCATGAACTGATGGGACCAAATGCTATGATCTTAGTTTTCTGAATGTTGAGTTTTAAGCCAACTTTTTCACTGTCCTATTTCACTTTTATCAAGAGGCTTTTTAATTCTTCTTCACTTTCTGCCATAAGGGTGGTGTCATCTGTGTACCTGAGCTTATTGATATTTCTCCAGACAATCTTGATTCCAGCTTGTGCTTCATCCAGCCTGGCATCTTGCATGATGTACTCTGCATAGAAGTTAAATAAGCAGGGTGACAATATACAGCCTTGACATATTCCTTTCCCAATTTGGAACCAGTCTGTTGTTTCACGTCCAGTTCTAACTTTTGTTTCTTGATCTACATACAGATTTCTCAAGAGGTAGGTCAGGTAGTCTGGTATTCCCATCTCTTTAAGAATTTTACACAGTTCATTGTGATCCACACAATCAAAGGCTTTGGTGTAATCAATAAAGAAAAAGTAGATGTTTTTCTGGAACTCTCTTGCAAATTATTAATAGATGGAAAATTATTAATTGCCAGATTCTCTCTAGAAGAGCTAGGTTTTTTCTACATTCTTATCATTGGTTAGTATCACTTAAAATTATTTTTCTATTTCTTTCTTAATTAAAGCAAGAGCCCTTTCTTTCTTGGCTTCCTTTTAGATGAAGGACTGTTTATATCTTGTATATTCCATATATATCCTGTATTTTTAGTTAAATGTCTCAACAAGATAGTAGCAAACCAAATCACAATCTGAGTTGAAAGGATAAATTGCTAAAAATGTAATTGTGTCAATGGCTTTAAACTGATAGCATTTGTTTCTGTATCACTATATACTGACACAAAGCTTGGTATATAATAGACATGCAGTAAGTGTTGAACTTAATTTTTAAAATGTATTCTTCTTAATTAAATATGTGTTCTGCTTTAAATGAAAGAAAGTCTCAATGTTTAGTCTCATTCCTTTGTTTCTTTATTTAGGAATGATTTTTGAATAGAGGTTGATATTACAGTTCATTACCATGGTAACAATCATAATCTCACAAACACCAGGCTTTTTAAATGACACTTAATCACTGAAAAGAAGAGAAGTAAAAAGCAAAGGAGAAAAGGAAAGATATAAGCATCTGAATGCAGAGTTCCAAAGAATAGCAAGGAGAGGTAAGAAAGCCTTCCTTGGCGATCAATGCAAAGAAATAGAGGAAAACAACAGAATGGGAAAGACTAGAGATCTCTTCAAGAAAATTAGAGATACCAAGGGAACATTTCATGCAAAGATGGGCTCAATAAAGAACAGAAATGGTATGTACCTAACAGAAGCAGAAGATATTAAGAAGAGGTGGCAAGAATACACAGAAGAACTGTATAAGAGCTTCATGACCCAGATAATCATGATGGTGTGATCACTGACCTAGAGCCAGACATCCTGGAATGTGAAGTCAAGTGGGCCTTAGAAAGCATCACTACGAACAAAGTAGTAGTGGAGGTGATGGAATTCCAGTTGAGCTATTTCAAATCCTGAAAGATGACACTGTGAAAGTGCTGCACTCAATATGCCAGCAAATTTGGAAAACTCCGCAGTGGCCACAGGACTGGAAAATGTCAGTTTTCATTCCAATCCCAAAGAAAGGTAATGCCAAAGAATGCTCAAACTACCGCACAGTTTCACTCATCTCACATGCTAGTAAAGTAATGCTCAAAATTCTCCAAGCCAGGCTTCAGCAATATGTGAACCATGAACTTCCAGATGTTCAAGCTGGTTTTAGGAAAGGCAGAGGAACCAGAGATCAAACTGCCAACATCTGCTGGATCATGGAAAAAAGCAAGAGAGTTCCAGAAAAACATCTGTTTCTGCTTTATTGACTATGCCAAAGCCTTTGACTGTGTGGATCACAACAAACTGTGGAAAATTCTGAAAGAGATGGGAATACCAGAACACCTGACCTGCCTCTTGAGAAACCTGTATGCAGGTCAGGAAGCAACAGTTAGAACTGGACATGGAACAACAGACTGGTTCCAAATAGGAAAAGGAATACATCTAGGCTGTATATTGTCACCCTGCTTATTTAACTTCTATGCAGAGTACATCATGAGAAGCGCTGGGCTGGAAGAAGTACAGGCTGGAATCAAGATTGCCAGGTGAAATATCAATAATCTCAGATGTGTAGATGACACCACCCTTATAGCAGAAAGTGAAGAGGAACAAAAGAGCCTCTTGATGAAAGTGAAAGAGGAGAAAGAAAACTTTGGCTTAAAGCTCAACATTCAGAAAACAAAGATCATGGCATCTGGTCCCATCACTTCATGGGAAATAGATGGGGAAACAGTGGAAACAGTGTCAGACTTTATTTTGGGGGGCTCCAAAATCACTGCAGATGGTGATTGCAGCCATGAAATTAAAAGACGCTTACTCCTTGGAAGGAAAGTTATGACCAACCTGGAAAGCATATTGAAAAGCAGAGATATTACTTTTCCAACAAAGGTCCATCTAGTCAAGGCTATGGTTTTTCCAGTGGTCATGTATGGATCTGAGAGTTGGACTGTGAAGAAAGCTGAATGCCAAAGAATTGATGCTTTTGAACTGTAGTGTTGGAGAAGACTCTAGAGAGTCCCTTGGACTGCAAGGAGATCCAACCAGTCCATCCTAAAGGAGATCAGTCCTGGGTGTTCACTGGAAGGACTGATACTGAAGCTGAAACTCCAATACTCTGGCCACCTGATGCGAAGAGTTGACTCATTGGAAAAGACCCTGATGCTGGGAGGGATTGTGGGCAGGAGGAGAAGGGGATGACAGAGGATGAGATGTCTGAATGGCATCACCGACCTGATGGACATGAGTTTGAGTGAACTCCAGGAGTTGTTGATGGACAGGGAGGCCTGGTGTGCTGTGATTTATGGGGTCGCAAAGAGTCGGACACGACTGAGCAACTGAACGGAACTGAATCACTGACAAAAGGGCTGAAAATTTTTTTCATTTGTGTTGTGATATCTTAATAGTTAGCAATGGTGTACAAAAGGAAATAATGTAGATATTCAGATAAAAATATGCAATTTTGATTACTTTTTGAGCCATGGGAGAGTTTTGATGTCACTGTATTGTAGGTATATTTTGACCTATCAATGATAAAACATTGTACGATAAAAATGGCAAAGGATTTATAGGACTGAAAATCATGAGGCCTGAATTTTAGGTTCCTCTCTGCAACAAATTACTGCCATCATTTAATTTCCTCATAAAATATATACAGTTTTCTTCTAATTATGACATACAGTTATATTGGGAATGTTGGAGAAGACTCTTGAGAGTTCCTTGGACTGCAAGGAGATACAACCAGTCCATTCTGAAGGAGATCAGCCCTGGGATTTCTTTGGAAGGAATGATGCTAAAGCTGAAACTCCAGTGCTTTGGACACCTCATGCGAAGAGTTGACTGATTGGAAAAGACTCTGATGCTGGGAGGGATTGGGGGCAGGAGGAGAAAGGGACAACAGAGGATGAGATGGCTGGATGGCATCACTGACTCCATGGACGTGAGTCTGGGTGAACTCCGGGAGTTGGTGATGGACAGGGAGGCCTGGCGTGCTGCGATTCATGGGGTCACAGAAGAGTCGGACACGAATGAGCAACTAAACTGAACTGAACTGAATGAACTCATACATGTAAACACATGCTTTAAAGTATGAAGTAAATTGTAAGATGTTACTGTCCTTCTTATAGAAGCTGATTTACATAATTTTATATGACCTAAGCATGATGGAGATTGGATCTTTGGTTTTCACATATATATCACTCTACCTTGTAATGGTTTTTAATAAATGTTTTAAAATTGATTGTGGTGATCATTGTGCAATTCTGTGGATATCATAAAAACTGAATTGCACCCTTTATGAAGTGAATGGTATATAAATTAATTCTCAATAAAGTTGATTTTTTTTAAAGCCCATTAGCTATTGCTGTTCAGTCGTTAAACCACTAAAGAATTTTAGCTGGACATCTTTTCATGTGGTACTCAGCTATCTGGTCATAATAATAGGTTTCCATTCTTAACCTTCCCTTTTGCTGTCTTTCAAAAAATCAGACCCTTTAACCTGATAAAACAAAAGGATTCTGCTTCCTTTAGCCCCTAAGAAGGCAATCCAACGTTCTGTTTAAAAGCAGAGGTATTGTAGCCTGGGGTCCAACCCTCAGCTTTGTCCCTTTAAAGCTGTGTAATAATGATGCTTAGGTCACTCTCTCTGTAGTGAGGATGGCAGGAGTAACTCTTCCATAGATATATGGTGTACATTAAATGAATTAATACAGGTCTTAGAGCATTGACTTTCAAGTAATTTGTTGTTGTTATTGGTCAGTCAATAAGTTGTGTCTGATTCTGCGACTCTGTGGACTACAGCCTGCCAGGCTTCCCTGTCCTTTATTAACTCTTGGAGTTTGCGCAGACTCATGTCCTTTGAGTCTGTGATGCCATCCAACTTCTCATCCTGTGTTGCCCACTTCTCCTGTTCTCAGTCTTTCCCAGCTTCAGGGTCTTTTCCAATGAGTTGGCTCTTTGCATCAGATGGCCAAAATATTGAAGCTTCAGCTTTAGCTTTGGTCCTCCCAATGAATATTTCGGGTTGATTTCCTTTGGGCTTGACTAGTTTGATCTTCTTGCAATCCAAGGGACTCTCAAGAGTCTTTTCCAGCACCACAACTCAAAAGCATCAATTCTTTGGTGCTCAGCTTTCTTTATAGTCCAACTCTCACATCCATACACGACTACTGGAGAAACCATAGCTTTGACTATATGTATCTTTCTCAGCAAAGTGATGTCTCTGCTTTTGAGTATGCTGTCTAGTTTTGTCATAGCTCTTTTCCAAGGAGCAAGCATCTTTCAAATTTGTGGTGGCGGTCACTGTCCGCAGTGATTTTGGAGCCCAAGAAAATAAAATCTGTCACTGCTTCCACTTTTTACCCATCTATTTGCCATGAAGTGATGGGACCAGTTGCCATGATCCCAGTTTTTTGAAAGTTGAATTTTAAGCCAGCTTTTTCACTCTTCTTTCACCCTCATCAAAAGGCTCTTTATTTCACTTTCTGCCATCATAGTGGTATCATCTGCATATCTGAGGTTTTTGATATTTCTCCCAGCAATCTCTATTCCAGCTTGCAATTCATCCAGCCTGGCATTTCACATGATGTACTTTGCATGTAAGTTAAATAAGCAGGGTGACAATATGCAGCCTTCTCATACTCCTTTCCCAATTTTGAGCCAGTCCATTGTTCCATGTCTGGTTCTAACTGCTGCTTCTTGACCTACATACAGGTTTTGTAGGAGACAGGTAAGGTCATCTGGTATTCCCATCTCTTTAGCAATTTTCCAACAGTTTGTTGTGATCCACACAGTCAATGGGTAAAAGCAGCTCTTACTATCAAATCCAAACTGTGACCCTTCTTGTCATATTCTCAAACGCATTAAGGTGTTCTGATATATAAAGAGCTCTCCCTTGAGGATTCCATAATTTAGTAATAGAAAATATGGATAGAAAATTTGAAATGAAAACAGTTCCTTTTATGTATGCTCAGATTTCCTTTTATGTTTACTCAGATTTTTATTCAAGGATATCTTTCTCTTGTATGGTCAGTTTCCTGTAGAAGGAAGAAATAACTATAGTTCTTTAGTCATTTACTTTTGTGAAGTGTGATGCGAGAACATTTGTATATATTAAATAGCTACATCCTTTTTGATAACATAATACATAAACATAATTTAAACATAATTATATGTTTAAAATATCCAGTGTAGACTTCATGTATACTCAAATGGATGTGCCTGGCACACAGAAGTGTTCAATAAATCCTTGAAAAGCTAAATGGATGAATGAGCTCAAACAGTATGAAATTATTTCCAGTTTCACTGAGGTCATGCCCTGGTGCTTAGCAGCAAATTGGTTGTGATGTTATTACCATCACTTTGTGTTTATATATTGCATTTTGCTTTCCAAAGCACGTTTACATCTTATTTTGACAATAGCTTAATACATGTAAGATATGTATTTTGTGATTCCAGTTATACATACTACAATTGCATATGCTTGTGTAATGCATCTTGCTTAGAAACATTTCCATAAGTTGTGTATTAATCATTTCATCCTCAGAACAATTTTTATGAGATAGATTGGACTGGTAACACAGTCTTAATTTTCAAAGGAGAAAAATGTTACTGTACAACTTTATAAGGAATTTAATAATAGAATTAGATAAATTATGGAGTTAAGACAAAAATGGAGACTTAATGCTTCACTTTGACTTGGATTACATGCCCATTTTGGTACCTCCATGGCCTGAAGGAAACAATATTTTAATTGTTCAGACCTGGTACTTATGTTCTCTGTGGAGCTTTTTAAGCTACATAGACTAAGAGAAGGGGGGAAAATTCTTCAAATGAAAATGTGGTTCTGTTTTCAAAAGAAGGATTGGAGGCTGGGTTGGCAAAAGAAATAACTGAATCTTGTGACATCTATCCAGCTTTTTACCACAGTTGCCTGTGACTTGGATTTCTATATTTCTATAAACAAACAGCGAAATGGTCAGTTCCAAGTTGTTTATCACTTCCTTTCTCTAACGTCCCTAACATACCATACCCAGACTATACCAAACATTCTTATAGATTTGCAACAGTCAGGTTTGCTGAAACCATTTTTGAAAATTGAAGTAGTGATGATTTACAGTGTTTTATGAATGAAATAATGCCATTTGCAGCAATTTTGACATTGATGGAACTAGAGATTATCATACTAAGTGAAGTAAGCCAGAAAGAGAAAGACAAATACCATATGATATCAGTTACATGTGGAATCTAAATTATGAAGTCTTTTCTTTAACTTAAAAAATTTATTTTAGTATATTCAGAAAATTTAAATTTTGCAACCAGTAAATTGTTGTTTTTTTAATTAAGAAAGAAACAAAATAGCATGTATGGAGGAGGTAGGTAGTTTTTTTTTTTTTTAATGGTGAATAGAGTAGAAGTACAATGACTCAGATCTTTGAGAGGAAAAGAGAATTCCAAATCTGTTCAAGAGTGCTAAAAATGCTAAAATAGTGTGTTTTATCCTGGATTGAATGAATAACAAAAATAGCAAGAATACTTGAGTACCTAAGATCATAAAAATCACACATATGTTTAAAAATCATTAGGACTGGCTAGCTAGGCAGGCTCCCACCTGGGCGGCCTCATGCCCTCCAGCCACCACCTTGGCTGGCTCTTAATGGCCCAACTGCCACTTCAGCAGGCTCCTGAGCCAACTGCAGCCTTCACGGGCTCAGGGAGCAGATGTCAGTAAGTTGCCCACATGTAGAGGTGGGGCGGAAACCATAGCTGAGCCCCGGGGGTTGAGTGACTTAGGAAGCAGCGCTGAAATCTCTCCCCACAGCTGCATATGCTGTGGATTTATATCTCCACTGCCCTCTTTGTAAATTTAGCACTGGCAGGGCATCTGAATGGACACTGGATGCTACTACAACTGAGATAGGTCTGGTCTTAGCAGCTGTAGACTTTGTGGGTGCGTGCTTGTGGGGCCCAGGCCAGGCCAGGATCTGAGCTGCCTTCAGAGCTTCCACTGTAGGTCAAATGAACACAGTGGTCTTGGGACCAGACTTCAGTTGATCTGTACTGGTGGTCTTGTGAAAACAACACCTGAGGGACCCTAGGGCTGATCTCTGGTATTCCCATAATTGAGGTGGGGTTGAGGGCAGGGCCAACAACAGCAGGTGAAAGGTGACACAAGAGAGCGCACTTGGTGAATGGCTCTGGCAGAGGAATACTCAGAGGCTCCTCTCTCAGTGGGAGAGTTCCAATCGCACCTACCTCATACTTCAGCTCAGAAATGGATCTGGGGGCTTCCATCCCAACAAGTAGGCAGCAGACTCTGCCCTTCACAGGGCAGTGACAACCACAGAGCAAAGAGGAGACCCTGCTCAATATCCAGTGCAAGTTCTGGTCACCACAACGCCAATCACACCCCCTCTCCAGGGGAGAGTGGCCAGCATACACTGAGGAAAGAGACAGCAGGCAGGCATCCATACTAAAAACAGCCCTCGTACCGAAAGCACTAAACATGTGCAGACTACATAGGGATGTGCCCACATATAAATAGCCCTCCAAGACCACAGTAGATAATTGTTTCTTCTGAACTCATACAGCAAGAGAAATATAAGTAAAATGAAGAAGCAGAAGAACCACTTCCAGTCAAAAGATCAAGAGAATTCCCCTGAAATAAGAAACAATGAAACAGACCTCTTCAGTCTAATAAATACTGAGTTCAAAAGGAAATAATAAAAATAATGAAGAAATTAAGAGAGTCTATTGACAAAATTGCAGATTACTATAATTAGAATGTATAAAGAACTAGAAATTATAAGGAAGAACAAATAAAAATTAGAACTTCATTTGCACAGACAAAATCTGAACTAAAATCAATGAATAGCAAAATAAATGATTCAAAAGAACAAAAAAATGATCTGGAAGATAGAATAATGGAAATTACCCAATTAGAACCACAGGCAGAAGCTTAAATGAAAGGGAACTGCCATAAGGCTATCAGCTACTTTCTCTATAGAAATGTTGCAGGCCAGAAGGGATTGGCAAGACATATTTAAAGTCCTAAAAGGGAAAAAATCTTCAACCTAGAATACTCTACTCAGAACATTAACATTTAGAATAGAAGGATAAATAAAGAATTTCTCAGATAAGCAAAGACTAAAAGAATACTTCCAACCCAGAGATCAAACCCAGGTCTCCTGCCTTGCAGGTGGATTCTTTACCAACTGAGTCACAAGGGAAGTCCAAAACCTATCCTAAAGGAAATATTGAAAAGTCTTCTCTAAATAGAAAAGAATTAAGAAGCTATAGGAAAGAGAAAATCACAATTGGAAAGTAAATCACTTAAAGAAAAATATTAGCAAATAACAACACATAAAAAGAATCACACACTACGAACAAGTTGGATTCATCCCAGGGTCACAAAGATTGTTCAACATCCACAAATCAATCAATGTGATATAGCACATCAACAAAAGAAAAGACAAAATCCACATGATCACCTCAATAGATGCAGAAAAATCATGCAGTAAAATTCAATATCCATTCATGATAAAAACCCTTACAAAAGTGGGGTGTAGAGGGAACATATATCAACATAATGAAAGTTATTTATGACAAAACCACAGCCAATATTATAGCTAGTGGTGAGAAGCTGAAAGCCTTCGTGCTAAAATCTGGAAGAAGACAAGCGTGCCCATTCTCACTACTTTTCTTCAATATAGTATTGGAAATCATAGCCACAGCAATCAGACAACAAAAAGAATAAAAGTATTCAAACTGGGAAATTGTTGTTGTTGTGCAGTCGCTCAGTCATGTCCAGCTCTTTGTGATCCCATGGACTGCAGCACACCAGGCTTCCCTGTCCATCACCAACTCCCAGAGCTTACTCAAACTCATGTTCAATGAGTCGGTGATGCCATCCAACCCCATCTTATCCTCTGTCACCCCCTTCTCCTCCAGCCTTCAATCTTTCCTAGCATCAGGGTCTTTTCCAATGAGTCGGCTCTTCTCATCAGGGGGCAGAAGTATTGGAGCTTCAGCTTCAGCATCAGTCCTTCCAATGAATATTCAGGACTGATTTCCCTTAGGATGGACTGGTTTGATCTCCTTGCAGTCCAAGGGACTCTCAACACCAACACTACAGTTCAAAGCATCAGTTCTTCAGCACTCAACCTTCTTTACAGTCCAACTCTCACATCCATACATGACTATTGGAAAAATCATAGCTTTGACAAGACGGACCTTTACTGGCAAAGTAATGTCTCTGCTTTTTAATATGCTATCTAGGTTTGTCATAGCTTTTCTTCAAAGGAACAAACATGTTTTAATTTCATGGCTGCAGTCACCCTCTGCAATGATTTTGGGGCCCAAGAAAATAAAGTCTGTCACTGTTTCTGTTGTTTCCCCATCTATTTACCATAAAGTGATGGGACCAGATGCCATGATCTTCATTTTTTGAATGTTAAGTTTTAAGTCAGCTTTTTCATTCTGCTGTTTCACCTTCAAGAGGCTCTTCAGTTCTTCTTCGCTTTCTGCCAAAAGGGAGGTGTCATCTGCATATCTGAGCTTATTGACATTTCTCCCGGCAATCTTGATTCAAATTGGTAAGGAAGAGGTAAAACTGTCATTATATGCAGCTAATATAATACTATATAGAGGAATCCTAAAGACTCCACACAGGAACTACTAGAACAGAAAACTGAATTCAGCAAAGTAGCAGTATATAAGATTAAAACACAGAATTTAGTTGCATTTCATTACATGAACATTGAAATATAAGAAAAGGAATGTAAACAATCGATCTCTTTTAAAATCCAATTAAAAAAAATACTTGAGAACAAGCCTCACCAAGGAGGTGAAAGACTTATATCATGATAACTACAAAACATTAGTAAAGTAAATTGACGATGATTGAAAGAAATAGAAATACATCCTGTCCTCTTGAATTGAAAGAATTAATACTGTTAAAATAACCATATTACCCAGAACAGTCTACAAATTTAATGTGAGCTCTATCAAATTACCCATTTCATAGAACTAGAACAAATAAGCCTAAAAGTTATACAGAAACTTATAGTCAAAGCTATGGTTTTTTTCAGTAGTCATGTATGGATGTGAAAATTGGACCATAAAGAAGGCAGATACCAAAAGCTTGAGGCTTTTGAATTGTGGTGTTGGAAAAGATGCTTAAGAGTCCCTTGGATTTCAAGATCAAACCAGTCAATCTTAAAGGAAATCAATCCCGAATATTCATCAGAAGGACTGATGCTGAAGCTGAAGCTCCAATACTTCAGCCCCCTGATAAGAAGAGCTGACTCACTGGAAAAGACCCTGATGCTGAAAAAGATTGAGGGCAGGAGGAGAAGGGGGCAACAAAAGATGAGATGGTTGGAGGGCATCACCGACTCAACAGACATGAATTTGAGCAGGCTCTGAGAGATAGTGAAGGATAGGGAAGCCCGACAAGCTGCAGCTCATGGAGTTGCAAAGAGTCAGACATGGCTTAGTGACTGAACAACAACACAGAAGACCCAGAATTGCCAAAATAATAATGAGTAGAAAGAACATAGCAGGAGACTAATCCCCTTCCCTCCTCCAGGTTTAAGACAATGTTGCAAAGATAGTAATCCAAACAGTGTGGTACTGGTACAAAAATAGAAATGCTGATCAATGGAACAGAATAGAGAGCCCAGAAATAAACCCACACAGAATTAATCTTTGACAAAGTAAGCAAAAATATACAGCAGGAAAAAGACAGCTCTTCAGCAAGTGGTGTTGGGGAAGCTGGACAGCTGCATGTAAATCACTGAAGTTAGAACAGACCCTCACATCATACACAAAAACTCAAAATGGCTTAAAGACTTAAATATAACACGAGACACCATAAGACTCCTACAAAAGAACACAGACAAAATATTCTCTGATATAAATCATACCAATGTTTTCTTGGGTCAGTTTCCCAAGGCAATTGAAATAGAAGCAAAAATAAACGTGGAATCTAATCAAATGTATCAGTTTTTGCACAGTGAAGGAAGCTGTAAACAAAACGAAAAGACAGCCTATGGAGTGGGAGAAAATATTTGCAAATGATGAAACCAACATTAAGGGGTTAATTTCTAAAGTATACAAACAGCTAATAAAATTCAATAACAGAAAGCAACCCAATAAAAAAAGGTCAAGAGACCTAAATAGATAGTTCTCCAAGACATAGGTGGCCAATAGACACATAAAAAGATGCTCATCATTTCTAATTATTAGAAAAATGCAAATCAAAATTACAATGAGACAGCACCTCACACTGATCAGAATGCTGCTTCTAAGTAGCTTCAGTCGTGTCCGACTCTGTGCGACCCCATAGATGGCAGCCCACCAGGCTCCTCCGTCCCTGGGATTCTCCAGGCAAGAACACTGGAGTGGGTTGCCATTTCCTTCTCCAATGCATGAAAGTGAAAAGTGAAAGTGAAGTCACTCTGTCGTGTCCGACTCTTCGAGATCCCATGGACTGCAGCCTACCAGGCTCCTCCATCATGGGATTTTCCGGGCAAGAGTACTGGAGTGGGTTGCCATTGCCTTCTCCACTGATCAGAATGACCATTATTTTAAAAGGTAGACTTTTTAATAAATAAATAATAAATGCTAGAGAGGGTGTGGAAAAATGGGAACTCTCTTACACTGTTGCTGGGAATATAAGTTGGTACAGCCAAAATGGGAAGCAGTATGGACATTCCTTAAAAAACTAAAAGTAGAGTTAATATATGATCCAGCAATCCCACTTCTTGGCATATACCCAGACAAAACTGTAATTCAAAAAGATACACGCATACCTATGTTCATAGCAGGACTATTACAATAGCCAAGACATGGAAAGAAGCTGAATGTCCGTTGACAGATGAATAGATAAAGAAAACATGGTAAATGTACACAATGGAATGTTACTCGGCCATTAAAAGGAATAAAATAATGCCATTTACGGCAACATGAATGGGTCTAGAGATTATATGCTAAGTAAGTCTGACAGAGAAAGACAAATTATCTTATAATATTGATTTTATGTGGAGTCTAAAATACAACACAAATGAACATATCTATGAAACAGAAACAGACTCACAGACAGAGAACAGACTTGTGATTGCCAAGGGGGAGGGGGCACGTGGGAGGAAGGGATTGGGAATTTGGGGTTGGCAGATGCAAACTATTATGTATAGGATGGATAAACAACAAGGTCCTACCATATAATACAGGGAACTATTTTCAATATCCTGTATAAACCATAATGAAAAAGAATATATATATATATGCATAACTGAGTAGCAGAAATTAACACAACATTGTAAATCAACTGTACTTCTTTTTTTAAAAATTATTAGGACTGGAAAAAATGATTACAAAAGTTTTGGAAAACGTGTCACATACAGATTCAAAGCTCCATCTGAATCTCTGAAACATAGGCTGATTTTTTACTACTTCAAAGAAGAAGAAATTAGAATAAAGTGGAAATACCCATAAGCAGACAAAAACCTTGGTTTCAGTTCAATTTCTGCCTTTTGGAAAAACCACAGAAGGTTTCTGGGCTTTGAATGGGCAGGTTTGGGCAGAGTTGGCTCTCCCTGAACTTTGCGGTTCTAAGTAGTGCTTTTGAATTGACAGTTGAAGAGGATGTTAAAGACCACGGATTTTATCTTCTTCATCTTACAAGTATGGAAACTGGGGCACAGCGGCATTAATTAATTAATTAATGTGTGAATATCAGACTGGTTATTTTTAAAACTGGGTAGCAAGTTGCCAAAAACAATTGATGGAAACTTGATACATAGGGGAAGAATACAATACTTTTCTCTCACCTCTTCTGCCCGAAATGTTCAACCATTTATAGCTCTTATTACTTGTAGAGAAAAGAGACAAGGTAAAAGGAAGAGGAGAGAGAGAAGAGTAAGGAGAAAAAACACAGCACAAGAATATGAGGGATGCTGGAGAGGGCTCATCCTCTGATGTGATAAAACAGTGAAGCTCTTTCTAAAGAATTAGAATAGGCTTACCTTATGCCCCTCGGTCAAGATTCAAATTGTAAGCTTCATTTGCCTAAGTATACTTAGTATGTTTAGTATCCTAAGTATACTTTCTGATGGTGCTGGATAAATAGCTCTTAGGAGATATTTTGAACTATATTCTTACATTATGCTTCAAACTTTGCTTATCTTGAAAAGCTAGAAATACATTTATAAAACATTTTTAGATGTTCGAAGTTGTTTCAAATGAAGATTTATACTTTTCTCCTCAAGTTACTGAATCACTGAACTAATGTTTCCTAACTGCTAGAGAAGAAATCTTTCCTCTTATTCTCGGTCCTCCTTCTGAACTTTTTATTAAGTACAGGCTACTTTTCTTGAAAAGCTAGAAATACATTTATAAAACATTTTTAGATGTTCGAAGTTGTTTCAAATGAAGATTTATACTTTTCTCCTCAAGTTACTGAATCACTGAACTAATGTTTCCTAACTGCTAGAGAAGAAATCTTTCCTCTTATTCTCGGTCCTCCTTCTGAACTTTTTATTAAGTACAGGCTACTTTTCAGAGAACAGTTCTCTTAACTGTTGAAGAACTTTGTTGTAGAATATTTTTATTATTGCATCTTAAAGAAGAGTATTTCCTCCAGGGTCATTACAGCTGCAGAGAAATTGATCAAATATTTTTCCTGTACTATCATCTCTTTCTCACCAGTAGGGGGCACCTGAGGATTTGAACCAAATCTTTTCATCCATTTATATTTCAAAAAGTCATATTGACCAAGTTGTATCTAGTTTTAACCCCTTTGGGTTCCTAACTAATATATATATATATATATCCCTCTGTTGCCTATCAGTAAATTCCCAATCCCTTAGCTTGGAACTTAGGACCTTTTGTAATCTAACATTTCCTGGTGAAGCCCTTCTTTTTACTCTTCTTTGTTTATCAAGTGCTGTCATGTAACCAGTGTTCCAAATGCTTGGCACTTTTTGTATTTCTGTACTTCAATGTCTTTTATTTTAGTCTGAGGCACTACCCTGAGTTTTCATGAAATTGAGTTCATGAAATCACAGTTCAGTTGGTACTTTTCTATCATCTCTCCACTATGAAATACTGGTATCTGTACTTAATGTCAGTAAACAATTTCTAAGTTAGAAGCTCTACATGCAAGTGTTGATCAAGAGTTTATTTCCCATTATGTTAAGAAAAATTGTAGTGTGTTTTATATTACACCCAAACCCCCCAATCAATTTTCTAAAATGTTGCTGTAATATACATGCCTGTGTATAAGAAACAATAATAGGGTTTAAAGCACTTAAACCTATAGTAGTTACTTTATAGGAAATAACATGAGTAACATACTGTGATCCAAACACCTTTTCTATATAGGGGGGCAAATAACACAGCAGTAAATGCATTTGTTATAAAACCACAGACAAAAAATTATACAGGAAACCAGTCAATTTCCTCTGTGAGTTGATATTTACCAAGTGATGTATAAATACAATGTTTGAAGAAAGTTGAGAGGCAAGTGTTGGGAGAGTAATTTCTTCGATTCAGTCTAGCTGCAACAAAGATTTGAATGGTGGATCAGTGTTAGAGCTTGGTTGCAGCTCAGAGTTTTATTTGGTAAACAAAGGATAGTACACATCTGAGGCATGAGGGTGGGCTGACCCCTGAAGGAGAGGTCCCAAACCTCTTGGCTCCTTCTTTTTAAACTTCTTGTCTCCTCCCTTCCCCTCAGCCTGCCCTATGCAAATTAGGGCTAGCACTTACTATCAAGAAGGGAGTGTGTTTGTTTCACCTGAGGTTCCCACTCCAGTCTGGGATTTTCCCTTTGTATCCTTTTCAACAGCTTTTTCCCTTTCTTTGTCTTTTAGCCTCTGGCCATTTTGGACTCTCTCTCTCTTTTTTTTTTTCCTCTATCTTGATGAAAGTGAGAGGAGAGTGAAAAAGTTGGCTTAAAACTCAAGTTTCAGAAAACTAAGATCATGGCATCCGGTCCCATCACTTCGTGGCAAATAGATGGGGAAACAATGGAAACAGTGAGAGACTTTATTTTCTTGGGATCCAAAAATCACTGCAGATGGTGACTGCAGCCATGAAATTAAAAGATGCTTGCTCCTTGGAAGAAAAACTATGACCAACCTAGACAGCATATTAAAAAACAGAGACACTACTTTGCTGACAAACGTCTGTATAGTCAAAGCTATGATTTTTCCAGTAGTCATGTATGGAAATGAGAGTTGGACCATAAAGAAAGCTGAGCTTTCTTATCAAATTGAAGAATTGATGCTTTTGAACTGTGGTGTTGGAGAAGACTCTTGAGAGTTCCTTGACTACAAGGAGATCAAACCTGTTAGTCCTAAAGGAAATTAGTCCTAAATATTTGTTGGAAGGACTGATGCTGAAGCTGAAGCTCCAATAGTTTGGCCACCTGATGGGAAGTACAGACTCATTGGACAAGCCCCTGATGCTGGGAAAGAATGAAGGCAGGAGGAGAAGAAGGGGGCAACAGAGGATGAGATGATTGGATGGTATTACCGACTTGATGGACATGAGTTTGAACAAACTCCAGAGGTGGTGATAGACAAGGAGGCCTGGCATGCTGCAGCCCATGGGGTCATAAAGAGTTGGACACGACTGAGAGACTGAACATGAACTGAAACCCTAGTACCTCGGAATGTGTCCTAATTTGGAGACAGGGTCTTTACAGAGGTATTCAAGTTAAAGTGAGTCCTTTGTTAAAAGTTAAAGTTGGGTGGGTCCAAATTCAATAAGACTGGTGTCTTATAAAAGGAGCAATTTGGACATGCATAAAGAGGTATGCATAAAGGCAAAATGATATGAAGAGACACAGGGGAAAGATGGCCATCTACTAGTCAAGGAGAGAGTCCCCTCCCTAACACTCCTTAGAAGGAAAAAACCCTGCCAATAATCTTAATTTTGGGCTTATAGACAGTTAATTTCTGTTCTTTAAGCCTTCCAGTTTGTGTTACATTGTTACAGCAGCCCTAGCAAACCAATATATTGCTCTAAGAGATGAAAGGCTGGTTTAAGACAGAAAACTTCTTATCTTGCCATATGACACTGTGGTGTCTTTCAGGCATCATATATGCATGTGATTCTGGTGCCCTAATTATTGGACATCAGTTATTGTATTTGAATGTAACCTGAGAATTTTATTCTGTACATCCTTTTGTTTAAAATGTTTGGAGTTTTGAGGATGCAAATATGAATAAATAGAAAAATACAAATATTTTCTAGAATAGAGATTGGTAAACTTTTCCCTAAAGGATCAAATAATAATATTTTAGGCTCTGTGGCCATGTGGTCTCCGTGGCAACTACTCAGTTCTACTACTGTAGTGAGAAAGCAGCCATGGTTAATACATACATCAACAAGTCTGGCTGTGTTCCAATAAAACTTTGTTTATGGATCCTGAAATTTGAATTTCACATAGTTTTCAGTGTATTCTTCTTATGATTTTTCCCTATTCATTTAATAAATGTGAAAATCATTGATTTTTAACTTGTGAATTATACAAAAACAGATGGCAAGCTAAACTTTGCCTGTGGGCTATAGTTTGACTACTTTTCCTATAAAAATGATCTGTGAAGTTTGGTTGTTAATTTTATGTGTCAGTTTGGCTAGACCTTTGTACCTGATATTTGCTCAAACATTATTCTAGCTGTTTCTGTTAAGATATTTTTTAGATGAGATTAGAAAGAGAAGATTAGAAAGAGAATGGCAACCTACTCCAGTACTCTTGCCTGGAAACTCCCATGAATGGAGGAGCCTTGGTAGGCTGCAGTCCATGGGGTCGCTAGGAGTCAGACTTGACTGAGTGACTTCACTTTCACTTTTCACTTTCATGTATCGGGGAAGGAAATGGCAACCCACTCCAGTGTTCTTGCATGGAGAATCCCAGGGACAGGGGAGCCTGGTGGGCTGCCATCTATGGAGTCGCACAGAGTCGGACACAACTGAAGTGACTTAGCAGCAGCAACAGCAGCAGCAGCATTTAAATCAGTAGACTTTGAATGAAGGAGATTGTTCTCTATAATATGATTGGGTGTCATTTGATCAGTTAAAGGCCTGAAAAGGAGAAAAACCTGAGCCCCACCCAACCCTCCCTAAGAATAGAAATTCTGTCTTCAGACTTGTACTCACTCTCCCTTGGGTCTCTGGCCTGTTAGCCCACCCTGCAGAGTTTGGCCTTGCCAACCTATGTAAGGCAATTCCTTAACAGAAATCTTCATTTCTCTTGATATGTGTGTATTTTGTTGTTCAGTCACTAAATTGCATCCAAATCTTTATTATCTCATGGACTACAGCATGTCAGGTTCCTCTGTCCTCCACTATCTCCTGGAGTTTGCTCAAATTCATATCCATTAAGTCAGTGATGCTATCTAACCATCTCGTTCTCTGTCACCCTCTTCTTTTGCCTTCAATCTTTACCAGCATCAGGGTCTTTTCCAGTGAGTTGGCTCTTTGTATCAGGTGGTCAAAGTATTGGAGCTTCAGCATCAGTCCTTCCAATGTATATTCAGGGTTGATTTCCTTTAGGATTGATGGTTTGATCTCCTTGCTGTTCAGGGGACTCAGGAATCTTCTCCAGCACCACAACTCTAAAGCATCAATTTCTTAGTACTCAGCCTTCTTTATGGTCCAACTCTCACATCTATATATCACTAGTGGAAAACCCATAGCTTTGACTATATGGACTTTTGTCAGCAAGGTGATGTCTCTGCTTTTGAATATACTGTCTAGGTTTGTTATAGCTTTTCTTCCAAGGAGCAAGCAAATTTTCATTTCAGAAAATTAGTGTCCTAAAGTAGGTACAAGCTATAAAAATTTAGAGGAAGAAGGACTTACCACTCAGATTCTCTAGTAAGCATTTCCTGGTAAAATACCTGCTTTTGTGGGGTTTTTTTGTTTGTTTGTTTGTTTAATGACTAATTAAAATAATCAGGCTTCTCCAGATAAACAAAATCAATAGGATATATGTGTTTATATACATATAGCCTTGTATACTGGTTTTGTGTGTATATATATACATATGTTTATATACACACATATCCTATCAGTTTTGTTTCTCTGGAGAAGCCTGACTATTGTAATTAGTCATTAAACAAAAAAATCACAAAAGCAGGTATTCTTATCAGGAAATGTTACTAGAGAGATGATCTGAGTGGTAAGTCCTTCTTCCTCAAAATTTGTATAGCTTGTACCTACTTTATAGCACTAATTTCCTAGAGTAGTGTTGCATTATTTAAACTTACACAAATTAATAGGCATAGTTTAGCAACAGTTTCACAGTAAAAATTCAACAGGAAATCACTGTAAAAAGATCTTTTGCTTGTTTCGTCTTTATTATATTTCATATATTAATGTGTACATTGTGCATTTAAAAACACTGCAATTAAACTGTGTATGCTATACTTTTTGGATAATTTAAGAGGTTTTCAAGATATGTTTTGATTACACTTTTTCCACAATCTAGGAATTGATTTTAAATTTTAAGCACCATGTGAACTATGAAAAGAAAAAGAAAGTGAAGTTGCTCAGTTGTGTCCAAATCTTTGTGACCCTATGGACTGTAGCCTACCCGGCTCCTCCGTTCATGGAATTTTCCAGGCACGAATACTGGAGTGGATTGCCATTTTCTTCTCTAAGGAATCTTCCAACCCTAGGATCAAACTCAGGCCTCCCGCTTTGCAAGCAGACTCCTTACTCTCTGAGCCACCAGGGAATCCCATGTGAGCTATAGAGAGCTGCAATTGACTTATGTTAAAATTTTAAAATTACTATCCATTCTTAAAGTTAATTTCACAAAATCCTCAGGGGTGGAAATCTATATTATTCTTTTTATTCCTCAAATAAAACATTTAATAACTATTTACTAATTATAATTCATGGATATGTGCTACATCTGAGAGGAAAATTTTATATTGCATATATGCCTAGATTGAGTCCCCAGTCACTTTCTTTATCTATTTAATGGTGGGTGGGTAATACAAATAGCTTTAATGCAACATTCATTTTCACCTAGAGCTAATGAACATGATTCTTAGGTAGTCTAACTCATTAAACCTTAATAGTCTTACTTATAATATACTTAAGCATTCTTGTAAAATTATATCTTTTCATACTTAAATAGCAAATCCATTTCATCAGTTGCATGGAATCAATACATAGTTGATTATTTCTTCTAGGTTGTACATTTTATTGGCATGCACTTATTTGTAGTAGTCTCTTATGATTCTTTGTATTTCTGAGTTGTTGGTTGTAACTTTTTTATTTCTTATTTTACTGATTTGGGCACTATCTTTTTTCTTGATGAGTCTGGCTAAAGATTTATCAATTTTGCTTATAGTTTCAAAGAGCCAGATTTAGTTTGATTGATCTTTTTATTATTTTTTACTCTCTATTTCATTTATTTCTGCCCTGATCTTTATGATTAATTTCTTTCTACTTAGTTTGTGTTTTGTTTGTTCTTTTTTCTCCATTTCATATAGGTACAAGGTTGGCTTGTTTATTTAAGATTTTTTTCTTATTTCCTGAGATAACCTTGCATTGTTATAAACTTCCCTGTTAGAACTGCTTTTGCTATGTCTAGTAGGTTTTGGATTGTTGGGGTTTTGTTTTCACTTGTCTCTTTGCATTTCTTGATTTCTTCTTTAATTTCTTCAGTGATCCTTTGGGTATTTAGTAGCATACTGTTTGCCCTCTACATTTTTTTTTTTTTTTGGTAGTTTTTTCTTGTAATTGATTTCTAGTCTCATAATGTTGCAGTTGGAAAAGATGCTTGATATGGTTCCAATTTTCTTGAATTTACTGAGACTTGTTATATAGCCTAGAAGAGTGATCCATCCTGGAGAAGGTTCCAAGTGAACTTAAAAAGAATATATATGCATTTTGCTTCTTTTGATTGAAGTGCTCTCTATAGATCAATTAAATGCATTTGATCTAATGTGTTTTTTAAGGCCTGTGTTTCTTTATTGATTTTGTTTCTGGATAATCTGTCCATTGATATGAGAAAGGGTTAGAAGTCCCATACTCTTATTGTGTTAATGTTGATTTCTCCTTTTATGACTGTTAATATCTTCCTTATATATTTAGTTGAGTGCAAATATATTTTCAATTGTAGTATCTTCTTGAATTGATCTCTTAATCATTTTTAAGAATTATTTTTTTGTCCTTTGTAACAGCCTTTATTTTAAAGTCTACTTTGTCTGAATATTGCCAGTCCAGCTTTCTTTTGATCCCCACTTGCATGGAATATCTTTTTCCATCCCCTCGCATCCAGTCTGTTCAGTTCAGTTCAGTTCAGTTCAGTACAGTCGTGTCAGACTCTTTGTGACCCCATGAACTGCAGCACGCCAGGCCTCCCTGTCCATCACCAACTCCTTGAGTCCACCCAAACCCATGTCCATTGTGTCGGTGATGCCATCCAAACGTCTTATCCTCTGTTGTCCCCTTCTCCTCCTGCCCTCAATCTCTCCCAGCATCAGGGTCTTTTCAAATGAGTCAGCTCTTCACATCAAGAGGCCATAGTATTGGAGTTTCAGCTTCAACATCAGTCCCTCCAATGAACACCCACAACTTATCTCCTTTACGATGGACTGGTTGGATCTCCTTGCAGTCCAAGGGACTCTCAAGAGTCTTCTCCAACACCACAGTTCAAAAGCATCAATTCTTCTGTGTTCAGCTTTCTTTATAGTCCACTCTCACATCCATACATGACCACTGGAAAAATCATAGCCTTGACTAGATGGATCTTAGTTGGCAAAGTAATGTCTCTGCTTTTTAATATGCTGTCTAGGTTGGTCATAACTTTCCTTCCAAGGAGTAAGCATCTTTTAATTTCATGGCTGAAGTCACCATCTGCAGTGATTTTGGAGCCCAGAAAAAATAAAGTCAGCCACTGTTTCCACTGTTTCCCCATCTATTTCCCATGAAGTGATGGGACCAGATACCATGATCTTCGTTTTCTGAATACTGAGTTTTAAGCCAACTTCTTCACTCTCCTCTTTCACTTTCGTCAAGAGGCTCTTTAGTTCCTCTTCACTTTCTGCCATAAGGGTGGTGTCATCTGCATATCTGAGGTTGTTGATATTTCTCCCGGCAATCTTGATTCCAGCTTGTACTTCCTCCAGCCCAGCGTTTCTCATGATGTACTCTGCATGTAAGTTAAATAAGCAGGGTGACAATATACAGCCTTGACGTACTCCTTTTCCTATTTGGAACCAGTCTGTTGTTCCATGTCCAGTTCTAACTGTTGCTTCCTGACCTGCATACAGGTTTCTCAAGAGGCAGGTCAGGTGGTCTGGTATTCCCATCTTTTTCAGAATTTTCCACAGTTTATTATGATCCACACAGTCAAAGGCTTTGGCATAGTCAATAAAGCTGGAACTCTCTTGCTTTTTCGATGATCCAGCGGATGTTGGCAATTTGATCCCTGGTTACTCTGCCTTTCCTAAAACCAGCTTGAACATCTGGAAGTTTATGGTTCACGTATTGCTGAAGCCTGGCTTGGAGAATTTTGAGCATTACTTTACTAGAGTGTGAGATGAGTGCAATTGTGTGGTAGTTTGAGCATTCTTTGGCATTACCTTTCTTTGGGATTGGAATGAAAACTGACATTTTCCAGTCCTGTGGCCACGGCTGAGTTTTCCAAATTTGCTGGCATATTGAGTGCAGCACTTTCACAGCACCATCTTTTAGAATTTGAAATAGCTCAACTGGAATTCCATCACCTCCACTAGCTTTGTTCATAGTGATACTTCCTAAGGCCCACCTGACTTCACATTCCAGGATGTCCGGCTGTAGGTGAGTGTGAGTGATCACACCATTGTGATTATCTGGGTCATGAAGATCTTTTTTGTACAGTTCTTCTGTGTATTCTTGCCACCTCTTCTTAGTATCTTCTGCTTCTGTTAGGTCCATACCATTTCTGTCATTTATTGAGACCATCTTTGCATCCCATGTTCCCTTGGTATCTCTAATTTTCTTGAAGAGATCTCTAGTCTTTCCCATTCTATTGTTTTCCTCTATTTCTTTGCATTGATTGCTGAGGAGGTCTTTCTTATCTCTCCTTGCTATTCTTTGGAACTCTGCATTCAAATGGGTATATCTTTCCTTTTCTCCTTTGCTTTTTGCTTCTCTTCTTTTCACAGCTATTTGTAAGGCCTCCTCAGACAGCCATTTTGCTTTTTTGCATTTCTTTTTCTTGGGGATGGTCTTGCTCCCTGTCTCCTGTACAATATCATGAACCTCCATCCATAGTTCATCAGGCACTCTATCAGATCTAGTCCCTTAAATCTATTTCTCATTTCCACTGTGTAGTCATAGGTAATTTGATTTAGGTTATACCTGAATGGTCTAGTGGTTTTCCCTATTTTCTTCAATTTAAATCTGAATTTGGCAATAAGGAGTTCATGATCTGTGCTACAGTCTGCTCCCGGTCTTGTTTTTCTGACTTTATAGAGCATCTCCATCTTTGGCTGCAAAGGGTATAATCAATCTGATTTTGGTGTCGACCACCTGGTGATGTCCATGTGTAGAGTCTTCTCTTGTGTTGTTGGAAGAGGGTGTTTGCTATGACCAGTGTGTTCTCTTGGCAGATCTCTGTTAGCCTTTGCCCTGCTTCATTCTGTACTCCAAGGCCAAATTTGCCTGTTACTCCAGGTGTTTCTTGACTTCCTACTTTTGCATTCCAGTCCCCTCTAATGAAAAGGACATCTTTTTTGGGGGGTTAGTTCTACAAGGTCTTGTAGGTCTTCATAGAACCATTCAACTTCAGCTTCTTCAGTGTTACTGGTCGGGGCACAGACTTGGATTACCATGATATTGAATGGTTTGCCTTGGAAACAAACAGAGATCATTCTGTCATTTTTGAGACTGCATCCACGTATTTGATCCAAGTATTGCATCCAGTCTGTATGTATCTCCTGATCTGAAGTCAGTCTCTTGTAAGCAGCATATATACAGGTCTTGTTTCTGTATCCATTCAGCCACTCAATTTATTTTGATTTGAGCATTCAATCTTTACATTTAAAATAATTATTGATATGTATGTCATTTTGTCAATTGTTTTGGATTTGTTGGTATTAGAATACTCTCTAATACCATATACAAGAGTAAACTCAAAATGAGTTAAAGGCCTATATGTAAGATGAGATATTATAACAAGCCTAAAGAAAAACATAGGCTGAACATTCTTGAACATAAATCACAGCAATATATTTTTTGGATCCGTTTTTTAGAGTAAAGGAAATAAAAGCACAAATAAACAAATGGGATCTAATTAAGCTTAAAAGCTTTTGCAAAGAAAAGGAAACCATTGACAAAATGAAAAGATAACATGGGAGAAAATATTTACAAATAATATGACCAGTATGATATTAATATCAACAACTATAACAGCTCATACAACTCAACATCAAAAACACAAACAACCCAATTAAAATGTGGGCAGGAGAAGTAAATAGACATTTTTACAAAGAGGAAATGCAGATGGCCAACAGGCACAAGAAAAAATGCTCAGTACCACTAATCATCAGGGAAATGCAAATCAAAGCCATAATGAGATATCACTTCAGACCTGTCGTAACGGCTATCATCAAAATAACACAACTAACAAATGTTAACAATGATGTGGAGAAAAGAGAGCCTTCATACACTGTTGATGGGAATGTAAATAGATGCAGCCACCATGGAAAACATTATGAAGGTTTCTCAAATAACTAAAAATAGTACCACCATATGACCTATTAATTCTACTCCTGGGTATATATTTAAAAAAAGCCAAAACACTAATTCAAAAAGATAAATGCACCCCAGTGTTCATTGCAGCATTATTTACAGTTGCCAAGATTTGGAAGCAACCTCAATGTCCATCAACAGATGAATGGATAAAGGAGATGTGGCAAACACAATGGAATACTATTCAGCCATTAAAAATGAAATTTTGCCATTTGTAGCAACATGGATGGACTTGGAAGCAATTATGCTAAGTGAAATAAGTCAGACAGAGAAAGACAAATTCTATACGTTATCACTTACATGTGGAATCTAAAGAATGCAATAAACTTATGAATAAAACGAACAAACAAACAAAAAAAACCAGACTCACAGATATAGAGAACAAACTATTAGTTTTCAGTGGGGAGGGGTAGGGACAATATAAAGATAGAAGAATAAGAGAGACTAACTATTGGGTGTAAGATACATTCAAGGATGGGGAATAAAGCCAATATTTTGTAATAATGGAGTGTAATCTTTAAAGCATATAAAATTTAAAGATTTTTAAAATATTAAATTAAAAACATAGTAGACCAGTCTCAAATATTTCTAGAACTGGGTGGTGATAAGGGCTGCTTTCTGGTTAGTAGTCACATATGATACAAGATCCACTCAAAGGTTTCCTATTTCTAATCATTTGCCTGTATTTGTTACCATAAGAAACTTAACAATTTGGACTAGCCATTGAGAAGGGGAAGAAGAATAGCCAGAAGGAAAGGAAAAGAATGAATAATGGACTTGGGAAGAATCATATGAAGATGACTCTAACTAGAGAATAATGAGACATTGTGGAGTTATTGGTAACTTATTGCTAAGAGATTTAGAATTCCAAGAAGCTGGAGTCTACTAGGTAATGTGTGAATAATAAGTAAGAAATTGGTCACATATTGGCTCGGGGATAATTTCAGTTAATGATGCAACAAAGTCGATAGGTCATGGGTGTTCCATTATCTTACATTCAGCTGAACTCTTTTAATGAAGAACTAAGTATTGACATAGGCCTAATCTAGAATGTATGCCTGATCCTGTTTTAGAGTTTTGGGGACTAGACATACCGGCTTGATTTTTTTTTTTTTTTTTGCTTTCCCTTCTCATCCCAGAGCAGAGCTACTAGAAGTAAATTTGGGCAGATTGATGGAAAATCTTTTCAATGGGTTTGTCTTGATAATACAGTGTGGTCAGGGCTGGATTCCTTTCCAGGATGTTGTGGTTAACTCTAAGGAAGCATGTCCTAATAAACTTGCTGGCATACTTTCACCTCTTACCTAAGTTCCATTCCTAAATAGGATGTGTACGATAAGGGAAAATTATAAGATTTGTTAATTAAAGATATTAGAGCTGAAGTTCCAATACTTTGGCCATCTGATGCGAAATAGCTGACTCATTGGAAAATACCCTGATGCTGGGAAAGACTGAAGGTAGGAGGAGAAGGGGACAAGAGAGGACAAGATGGTTGGATGGCATCACTGACTCAATGGACATGAGTTTGAGGAAGCTCTGGGAGATGGTGAAGGACAGGAAATCCTGGCGTGCTGCAGTCCATGGGGTCGCAAAGTGTTGAACGTGACTGAGTGACTGAACAATGACAACGACTGAGTGACTTCACTCTCACTTTTCACTTTCATGCATTGGAGAAGGAAATGGCACCCCACTCCAGTGTTCTTGCCTAGAGAATCCCAGGGACAGGGGAGCCTGGTGGGCTGCTGTCTATGGGGTCGCACAGAGTCGGACACGACTGAAGCAACTTAGCAGCAGCAGCATGTCAAACTTGCCAATGGCTTCTTTCACCTATGGGTAGAATTCTTTGTTTTAGGAAGAATTACTCAAATTTTTTTCTTTTATGTATGTGGATGTGAAACAATTAAGCAGTTTTGTTTAGGAAGTAACAAATACTTTTCTCAAATGACTTAATATGCTAAGCTCAAAATAATTTTGGGAAAAACTCAGGAAGGTTGATAAATTTAAATGAGAGTCAAAAGGCCACAGAAGGAAAGCTATAGAGACATTGGATTGCTTTTTCCTTGAAGTTCAACGTAATTCAAATCTCTGATGGGTTCGGGAACTCTAATTAAGAGAAACTGTCAAGAATTAGACAGCAGGGTCCCTAAAGAGTTCATGGATGTGTCTTTAACAGGTGGTCTGGGCATAACTCCAGGGACTAGTTTGACCTGGGAGAAAGCTGGAAACCCTGGCTCTACAGATGCCTCTTCAGTAAAATGCCTGAGTCTGTGTGTGTGTGTGCATATGTCTGTGTATCTGAAAATCTGTGTTACTAAAGAGCTGTAACTTTGGATGCCCAGGCCTGATGCAGAGACATAGTCCAAGAAACTTGTGCTTTTCCAGTGAGATGGAGAGGGGAATCTTTTATTAGGCACTGTTTTCAGTGGCTTAGGACTCATCTAGGCTCTGGGCCCCTAGATTTTGGTGGCAGTGAATACCTCAGTCATTATGAGTTTGGACAGCAATCCAGGACTGTGTTGGGTTTCTACAGTGTTGTGTTGGGGGTTAGGCACACCTTTCATCACCACTGGACTTCCAGCAGGGAATGAGGATTGCATTGGTTTGCTTCATTGCTTGTTCCCAGCAGCAGCATCATATGCCAGAGCTGTCCATAAAGACAGAAGCATTGGGGTGCAAGAGTCAATGAAGGAAAGGCCTTTAAATCTAGGTGAGTTGTGTGTTAGTTTCTGAATCTGGACTTCAGTGTCTTCATAAGCAAAATGGGCATGATTATAACTCCTTATTATAGGTTTGTTGTGAAGATTAGACACACTAATATACATGAAAGACTCACAATGGTGCCTGTAATAAGGCAGTGCTCAGTAATGTTAGATAGGAGAAGTAAAGAGCAGAAACCTTATAGGGAATTGACTAAATTTTCCATTTTTTCTCCATAAGTATGTAGAGTCACATCTGAGATGAATGGTTTGTTGTAGATTCAAGATGTGAAGGGAGATAAGACTGTAGTTATTTGATTCAAATATTAAAAACAGGGTTAATACCACTTTTTATCCTAATTTGGTGAAGTTGAACATATCTTTTCATATTTCCACTTAGGTGTTCTTAACAGTTTATCTAAATTATTTCTCCTCAAATTGTCTTGTTGGCTGATATTTCTTTCAAGCAATAATAACCATTCCCAAACCACTCAGGCTAAAAAGTCTGGATCTTGCTTTAAGTCCTTTTTCTTCTTTGGCATCTACCCAGTTAGTCCCTGTTACCCTCTCAGTTTTTCCTTCATAGTGATCCTTGAATCTGTCCTTTCCTCTCCATCCTCACCTTTATTTGTCCAACTAGTCCAGACAAATTCCCAATAAGCTGCATTTGCTCAAGTGCCACAGGACAGAAATAGGTTTTATGAGCTTGTGTTGAGTTGGGAGCAAACAGGGCTGTACCCTGGCAAAACGTGAAGTAGGTAAAGTTTGGCTTTGTCACCTTACCCTTTGCCAGCCTTTCCCCAGAGGTGAAGAAAGCTGTAGCTTCTGGCCAGGAATGCACATCAGCAAGGGAATTCTTCATGAATTCAGTGCTAGCTAATGACTTCCCACTCAACTGCAAAGAGAAGGCAAGAATCTAAGGTTTGTCTGTAAGCTTCCTTCCAAGACCATATGTTCCCTGAAGGTAGACTATATAGCTATTTATTTTTTCTAACCACTGTAGCCTAGTCACAGTGTAGGATAACTAGATGGAATTATAAGAAAGGAAAAAATATCAAGACTGCCAATATCTTTAGAGAGATAGCGATTTGACTTACTTCTCTGAGGCAAGTGTGGCTTCTTTGTTAAGAAGACTTAATGAGACTTCCCCACATCACCCTCACACTACTTCCATACCCTCATTTTTCCATCCAAAAGTCTAGGACTTTTGATTTGTTCACTGTGATTTTTAACATTTTGGAGAGAACTACACATTAATTCCTGCAGCTTCTGTCCCTACATATACTGGTATTCCCTTTATCTGTGGATATCACATTTGAGAATCATTTTCAGTAATTTATCCTATAAAAACAAGGATATTTGTGAAATGTGAATATAAAATAATTTTGTATTATTGAATATGCTTTTTTAAAATTCCATCCTTTCATTCCACATATCTGACATACAACTCTGAGAGAGAACAATTTCTTTAAAGCATGTAGGCATTTAGGTTCAATAGGTCTGAATTAAAATCCCAGCGCCATGATTTGCCAGCTAAAGTTCCTTCAGCATGTTATTTAAACTCTCTGCATCTGTTTTCTCTGCTATTTCACTAGTTTTTTTATGTTGTTGTTAAAAAAATAACATATGTAAATTGCTTTAGCTCAATGCTTGGCACATAAAGAACACCCAAAAAAGAAAGTTCAGTGTTTTAGCTAAAATGGATTTTAGTTATCAGTTCACCTAAGTCTGCCCTTTTTAAGATGAGGAAAATGAAGTTTGGGACTAGAATCCATCTGTGACTCCCTACAAGCTCGTTGGTATTCATCAGAGAGCATGAGTTTGGAACTTGAAGGATTTGAGTTTAATTCTGGATTTTTCTGATCACTTCACCAAATTTAACTTTTCTCAGTCTTAGTTCTTTCATCAATAAATCAGGGGTAAAATATCTCCTCTGATACGTTATATAAAAGGCGTTGGAAAAATTACTGGCATAGTGTGAACGTACAAAATGTCATAGTTTTCCCAGTGCCATACCAAGGTTGGGGCAGTAGGCATGATGTGCTCCAGGTATAGACAATGAGGGGTGGGAGAATATTATCTGTAGAGGATTTAGAAATGGAAATAAAACCAACTAAAATTGGTCTTATTTCTATTATCATTGCTATACATAGCAACACTAAGCATGTGATTCAGTCACCAATAAACATTCCTCTCTGAAGAAACTCTTTGGTTGGTCTGAGTTCTAAACAATTGTTGAGAATACTGTTGAGATTAATTTTATATGTATATGTGGCATGTTTTATGACTTTTCCTTAAAAAATGTATTCTAAATTGAAGTTAATTCAGAGAAGAGTTAGTCCTTGAGGCATACAGGTGACTTGTTCATTTTGAGAGTGATTTTGTAGTGAAGTAGCATTTGCCTTCTTCATACTCTAATCAACCCATATCTTCAGGCTGATTATGCTTCCAATTTATTAGATATACCCATATTTATCTCAATCTCTTATTTAAGCATAAATATGCTAATATGACACTTTCTGAATATTAGTTCTCCTACAGTCAGAAGCTGGGAAGAAGACTCAATTCTCCACTCTTTCTACTCTGGTAGATTAATGGTCAGAAGGAATGTAACTAAACTGATACTGCCAAAGAGAAAAGTATGCCATGGAAACATAGGTTAAGGTGTGTTTTTGGAAATCATAGGATAATGGAGAGACCGATCTCAGGAGATTCAGTTTCGAAGTGAGTGACTGAAAACATCACAAGTGTGATAAGTCATTTGGAATGTGGTGACCACCTAGTATTTATTTTGGAAACAGAGACTGAGATTTGTCCCCAAAGTGATGGCACAAAACAAAGGCAAGGGAGTAAAAAGGGAATCACTAGGAGGCATTCAGTGAATCAGGAAAAACATTAAAAGTGTGTTTGGATAGAAATATTCAGTCCTGTTAAGGAAGAATTGATATCATCTTGGGGAGCACAAAGAAAAGATGGAAAAAAGCAAATACATTAATCAATTAAAATAAAAATAGAGCAATGAGTCAAGGAAGTGTTAGTTTCCAAACTATTGTTGCTGTTGTTCAGTCACCCAGTAGTGTCCAATTCTTTGTGACCCTATGGACTATAGCCCACCAGGCTCCTCTGTCCATGGGATTTTCCAGGTAAGAATACTGGAGTGGGTTGCCTTTTCCTTTTCCAGGGGCTCTTCCTGACCCAAAGATTGAACCTGTGTCTTCTGAGTCCGCTTCATTGGCAGGTAGATTCTTTACCACTCAGCCACCTGGAAATCCCTAGAAATATGTTGGGGGTTCTTCAAAAGATAATCTTCTCTGCTGAAAGGAGAGAGATCTAGGAGAAAAGCTCTATTTCCCCTCATCTTTTCTCACGGGTATGTCGTTATAGATTTGCATGATGTTTAGAACATAGCCATCTTGCATCCAGGAGAAGAGACATATTTGAAGCATCAAGGGTAGCAGAGTAGACAGCTAAAAAGCGCTGGCTCTTGCCTGGCATGATCAAACCACACACCAACCTTGTAATTAACTTCATAGGGACTTCTTTTTATATTTTTAGATAAATATTTTTTATTAGTGGTACTGAAACATTATATTCTCACTAATACGTTAAATTTTTATTAATGTAAAATATTTTAAGAAATAAAAATTGAACATATAACTTTTTTGAAATTCTTTTTAAAACACTTAATGATGTAAAAATTTATGCTCAGGTTGCAGAAGCCATATTATTTTAATATTTTGCTGTAATGGCTGTTTTACTTGAAAAGAAAAACAATGGAAGAACTGTACAGTTGACTCTGGTACTAAATAGTGACACTAATTTTTTAATCGCATATACCATTGGTGCAAAGTTTTTCCTTTTTTATGCAACCTTCTTCGCTAAAATAAGGTCTTTACATTTCAGGAATGTTAGTCAGGTAATCTGTTACTTGAAGCCGAAAGTATCCTAACTGCTAACAAGACTGATAAGAAATCAAAGCAGGAAATTTATTAAACAGCAATGTTTAGACAGTGTTTCAAATGATATTATTCTTTTCCTTTATACTTTAAGCAGTAGAAAGAGCAAAAGGAAATGTGTATTTTATCTTTAGTTCATACTGGGAAGCATAAAGAAAGCAATTTAGAATTTTCCCATTCACCAAAAGAAAAAAAAAAAACAGTTTATTCTAATTTTTGTCCACTGGAGAGTGAAAACAGCTGTGCCATATATGCCTGAGGGAAGAGGAAGCAATGATCCTAGAATACAGTTTGTCATCCTAATTTCCTCTGACATGGGGCCTCAGGCCATGCCATTCTTAAAAGTCTGCAAATGGTGTCAGGACAGGCATCAGATGCTGAAAACCAGGCAAGGGTGGCACCAGAAAATAAAAATGTAAACAAGTGCAAAAATACTTGTAAAATATTAGCAAACTAAATTCAGCAGTCCATTAGCAAATATCATAAAGAAATAAAAGTAAGATATTAGTAAACTCTCGGTGCAATTAACTAGGTTAACAGTTAAACAGGGGACAGCTGTATGATTAACTCCATAGATACCAAAAGTGTGTTGGTTGCTCAGTCGTGTCCCACTCTGTGACCCCATGGACAAGGGGTTTCTCTGTCCATAGAATTCTCCAGGCAAGAATACTGGAGAGGGTTGCCATAACCTTCTCAAAGATGCCAAAAATCCATTGTCTATTGTTTCCATTTTCTGTTCTTTCATTTTTCATTTTAATTTTTAAAATATTTACTTATTTATTTTCGGCTGCACTTGGTCTTTGCTGTGCAAGGGCTTTCTCTATTTGTAGCGAGCAAGGGCTACTCTAGTTATGGTGCACGGGCCTCTCATTGTGGTGGTTTCTCTTGTTGCAGAGCATGGGCTCTAGGTGCTCGGGCTTCAGTAGCTGCATCATGCGGGCTCAGTAGTTGTGACACACGGGCTTAGTTGCTCCATGGCATGTGAGTTCTTCTTGGGACCAGGGATCAAATCCATGTCCCCTCCATTGGCAGGTGGATTTTTAACCACTGAACCCCGAGAGAAGCCCCTGTGTTCTTTTGAAATGTAGCAAGAATTTAATGGCATTTACCAGGCAAAGGAGTACAGAATTCTTCTGTATTTTTATAGTATTTTCCCAAAATTTTACAGTCATCTTACCCACTTCTAAGTCATTAGGTTTTTAAAAGTGATTTTCCTTTATAAGTTTTTACAAAAAATGATTATTTTCATGTCTATTTTTCATCATTATTCTGTAATGGTGATTGAATTGCACAGTTATAGTCATAAAAACAAAGAGATCAAATAGAGTTTTTAACAACGCAACTTCATCTTTGTAAATATGACTCAGCTGATGGGGAAAATGCTGCTACCACTACTAAAAGGTAACTTTTTAGCTATGTTCAACTTCTTTTCAGTATGGTAAATAGAGAAAATACAAAGGTTTGGTAAGTCCCATTAACTTATATCCAACTGCTGCTGCTGCTGCTAAGTCGCTGCAGTTGTGTCCGACTCTGTGCAACCCCATAGACGGCAGCTCACAAGGCTCCGCCATCCCTGGGATTCTCCGGGCAAGAACACTGGAGTGGGTTGCCATTTCCTTCTCCAATGCATGAAAGTGAAAAGTGAAAATTAAGTCTCTCAGTCATGTCCAACTCTTAGCAACCCTATGGACTGCAGCCTACCAGGCTCCTCCGTCCATGGGATTTTCCAGGCAAGAGTACTGGAGTGGGGTGCCATTGCCTTCCCCGTTATATCCAAATATGTTTGTCCAAAACCACAGCCATTAGCCACATGTGGCTATAGAGCATTTGAAATGAGGTTAGTGTAATAGAGGAACTGAATTTCGTATATAATTAAATATGAATAAATTTAAAGTTATATTCTAAAAGCAATACCCAATTCAATCACTGAAAAACTTTTAAGTATATTTGGAGCAAGTTGTATATGTGAATCTACTTTTACAGCCTAAATATATAAACTTTAAATATAAATCATGTATTTTTAACAAAAATTTAATATCTATTCAGGGTCTTTCGTGTTTCCATACAAATTTTAAAAAGATTTGTTCTAATTTAAAAAAATGCCACTGGTATTTTGATAGGGATTTCATTGACTCTGTAGATTGCCTTGGGTAGTATAGTCATTTTGACAATATTGATTCTTCCATCCAATAATACAGTATCCCTTTCCATCTGTGTGTGTCATCTTCAGTTCCTTTCATTGTGTTTTATAGTTTTTGGAGTACAGTCTTTTGCCTCTTTAGGTAGGTTTTTGTGTGTGCTTTGTTACTCAGTTGTGTCTGACTCTTTGCAACCCCATGGACTATAGCCCATCAGGCTCCTCTGTCCATGGGATTCTCCTGGTAAGAATACTGAAGTAGGTTACCATTTCCTCCTCCAGGGGATCTTCCCAACAGGAATTGAACCTGTGTCTCTTGCATCTCCTGCATTAGCAGGTGGTTCTTTACTTTCCACATGGCACTGGTGGTAAAGAACCACGTGCCAATTCAGAAGATGCAAGGGACTCAGGTTTGATGCCTGGGTCAGAAAGACCCCCTGGAGGAGGGCATGGCAACCCATTCCAGTATTCTTGCCTGGAGAATCCCAAGGACAGAGGAGACTGGCGTGCTATAGTCCACAGGGTTGCACAGAGTCAGACAAGACTAAAGCAATTTAGGATGAGCACAACAATCACCTGAGCCAGGAGTTAGGTAGGTTTATTCCTAGGTATTTTATTCTTTTTGATGTGGTGGTAAATGGGATTGATTTCTTAATTTCTCTTTCTATGCTTTGCTGTTTGTGTATAGAAATGCAACAGATTTCTGTATGTTAATTTTGTATTCTAAAACTTACCAAGTTTATTGATGAGCTTTAATAGTTTTCTCGGAGAAGGCAATGGCACCCCACTCCAGTACTCTTCCCTGGAAAATCCCATGGATGGAGGAGTCTGGTAGGCTGTGGTCCATGGGGTCCCTAAGAGTCGGACACAACTGAGCGACTTCACTTTCACTTTTTACTTTCATGCATTGGAGAAGGAAATGGCAACCCACTCCAGTGTTCTTGCCTGGAGAATCCCAGGGACAGGGGAGCCTGGTGGGCTGCCGTCTATGGGGTCACACAGAGTTGGACACGCCTGAAGTGACTTAGCAGTAGCAGTAGCAGTAGTTTTCTGGTAGCATCTTTAGGATTTTCTATCTGTAAGATTATGTCATCTACCAACAGCGACAGTTTTATTTCTTCCTTTCCAGTTTGAATTCCTTTTATTTGTTTTTCTTCTCTAATTGTTGTGTCTAGGACTTCCAAAACTACATTGAATAAAAATGGGGAGAGTGAGCATCCTTGTTTTGTTCCTAATCTTAGAGGAAATGTATTCAGCTTATCACCATTGAGTATTATATTATCTGTGGGTTTATTATATATGGCCTTTATTATGTTGAGGCATGCTCCCTTTATTTCCATTTTCTTGAGAGTTTTTAAAATCATAAATGGGTGTTGAATTTTATCAAAAGTTTTTTCTGCATCTATTGAGATGACCATATGGTTTTTAATTCTTCAATTTGTTAATGTGGTTTATCACTTTGATTTGTGGGTACCAAAAATCCTTGCAGTCCATGATCCTTACTTGATCATGATTTATGATCCTTTTAATATATTGTTGGATATGCTAACGTTTTGTTGAGGATTTTTACATCTATGTTCATTAGTGATATTGCCTTAAATTTTTTGTGTGGCATCTTTGTCTTGTTTTGATATCAGGGTGATGCTGGCCTCATGGAATGAGTTCAGAAGTGTTTCTTCCTCTGTAATTTTCTGAAATAGTTTCAGAAGGATAGTATTAACTTTTTTCTAAGTGTTCGGTAGAATTTACCTGGAAAGCAATCTTGTCCCAGACTTCTGCTTGTTGGGAGCCTTTAAAGTACTGTGTCAATTTCATTCCTTGTAATTGGTCTATTCATATTTTCTATATCATCCTGGTTCAGTCTTGGGAGATTGTCTTTTTTAAGAATTTGTCCATTTCTTCTAGGTTGTCCATTTTATTGGCATATACTTGTTCATAGTAGTCTCTTATAGTACTTTGTACTTCTGTGGTATAAGTATTGAAAGTGTTAGTCACTCAGTCATGTCCGACTCTTTGCAACTCTCTGTCCATGGAATTCTCCAGGCAAGAATACTGGAGTGGTTAGCCCTTCCCTTCTCCAGGGGATCTTCCTGACCCAGGGACTGAGCTTGGGTCTCCTGCATTGCAGGCAGATTCTTTACCATCTGATCCACCAGGGAAACCTGGTATCAGTATTAACTTCTCTTTTTTAATTTCTTGTTTTATTGATTTGGGCATGCTCTCATTTTTTATTAATATGTCTGGCTAAAGGTTTATCACTTTCATTATCTTTTCAAAGAACCAGCTTTTAGTTTCATTGAGATTTTCTATTTTTTGTTTCTATTTCATTTATTTCTGCTTTGATCTTTATGATTTCTTTCCTTCTACTAACTTCAAGGTTTGTTTGTTCTTCTTTCTATAGTTCCTTTAAGTATAAGATTAGATTGTTTATTTGAAATTTTTGTTTCCTGATGTAAGCTGTATTGCTATAAACCTCCCTCTTAGAAATGCTCTTGCTGCATTCTGTAGATGGACTGCCATTTGCAAATGATATGACTGATAAGGGATTAATATCCAACATATGTAAACAGCTTATACATTTCAACATAAAAAACCTCAATTAAAAAATGGGCAGAAGAACTTAATAGACATTTTTTTTTTCAAAGAGGATAGGTAGATGGCCAACAGGCACACAAAAAGATACTCAACATTGCTAATCATCAGGCAAATGCAAATCAAAAGCAGAGTGAGAAATCACCTCACACCTGTCAGAATGACTACCATCAAAAAGAACACAAATAACAAATGTTGGCAAGAATGTGGAGAAAAGAGAGCCATCACGCACTGTTATTGCGAACGTAACAGATGAAGCCACTGTGAACAGCAATATGGATTCTCAAAAGGTTTCTCAAAAGACTAGAAATAAAGCTATCATATGATTCAGCAATTCCACTCCTGAGTATGTCCCCAAAACCACAAAACTCTAATTCAAAAAGATACACGCATCCCCAGTGTTGATAGCAGCATTATTTACAATTGCCAAGATATGGAAATAACATAAGTGTCTATCAACAGATGAATGGATAAAGAAGATATAGTATATATACACAATGGAATATTACTCAGCCATGAAAAAGAATGAAATTTTGCCATTTGCCACAAGATGGGTGGATTTGGAGGGCATTATGCTAGGTGGGCTGCAGTCCATGGGGTTGCTGAGAGTCGGACGCGACTGAGCGACTTCACTTTCACTTTTCACTTTCATGCATTGGAGAGAGAGATGGCAACCCACTCCAGTGTTCTTGCCTGGAGAATCCCAGGGAGCCTGGTGGGCTGCCGTCTATGGGGTCACACAGAGTCAGACACGACTGAAGTGACTTAGCAGTATGCTAGGTGAAATAAGTTAGAGAAATACTATATGATATTACTTATATGTGGAATCTAAAAAGTATAAAAAACTAGTGAATATAACAAACAAGAAGCAGATTCACAGATATAGAGAACAAATTAGTGGTTACCAGAGGAGAGAGGGAAGAGGAGCAATAAAGAGGTGGAGGAGTGGGAGGTACAAACTATTGTGTGTAAGACAGGCACAAGGATGTGTATACAACATGGGGAATATAGTCAATATTTTGTAATAACTGTCAATGTACTGTAAGCTTTAAAAATTGTGTAAAAATCAGCATCTGAACTAAGATGTAGTATAAGTATAGCATACATACTAAAATTTGAATACTTACTGTGATAAAAAGATAAAAATAAAAATATCATTAATAATGTTTATGTTGTTCACATGCTGAAATGACAGTATTTGGGACATAATGAGTTAAATAAAATAGATGGTGAAAATTTTATCTATTTCTTTTACTTTTTTGATGTGGCTACTAGAAAATTTTAAATTATGTATTTAGATTTCATTATATGCTTTTGGATAGCAGTGATTCAGATATTTAGCTGGGAGAGTTTCTACTGTTTCTTTTAAGTCGTATAGTACACTTATAATGACTAGAGAATTTTTATTCTACAAAACAACTTACGTACCTTTACAAATATAACATACTGGGCATTTATTTTATTAGTGTTATGACAAACGATAAGAAACAACCTCAATGGTTTTTTAATAGGGTAAAATAAATGATATTTCAAACACACATGGAATGCTAATCATAAAGAAAATAAAATACATATATACACAGATGAAAAGATGGTCATAACACCTCAAGAATATAATAGGTCATGGAACAATATATATATAATGAAATCCAATTTTTAGTAAATAATTAAGACTCTATAAAAGTTATGCACATTTTCACTATTTTCTATAGATTTCTATATTTTTTGCATTTTCAAAAAGCATGTTTCATAGTTAAAAAATAATTAAGTGACATGGATAGTGACATACAACAACATTTCTTTACTATTTGTTGATCTATGCATCTGTGTTCTAGGTTGAATAATGGCTATAAAATCATAATTTTCAAAATCATTGATGATTTATAGGATCAATCTGTAGGTAAAGCACAAAAGACTTAATTTTAGGTATAGAAAAATTATGAATATTACAAATCCTGCCAATGTAAAAGTAATCAAATTTGGAGATAGTAGGAGAAGAAGGCACACTTGCTGATTTTCTCATCTCAGATAATGGAAAGTCAACAGATGGTGTCTAAAAAATTACCATTTAATTACAATTTGAGTTCAAAAATTTGTCACAATGAACTGAATGTAAATAACAACAAAATTATTTTTGTGCTGCTGCCAAGTCGCTTCAGTCGTGTCTGACTCTGTGTGACCCCATAGACGGCAGCCCACCAGGCTCCCCCATCTCTGAGATTCTCTAAGAACACTGGAGTGGGTTGCCATTTCCTTCTCCAATGCATGAAAGTGAAAAGTGAAAGTGAAGTCTCTCAGTTGTGACTGACTCTTAGCGACCCCATGGACTACAGCCTACCAGGGTCCTCCGTCCATGGGATTTTCCAGGCAAGAGTACTGGAGTGGGGTGCCATTGCCTTCTCCTATTTTGGGGCTAGTGAGCTAAATTTTCATCCTTCATCAATTCAATTCAGTCGCTCAGTCATGTCTGACTCTTTGCAACGCCATGGACTGCAGCATGCCAGGCTTCCCTGTCCACCACCAACTTTTGGAGCTTGCTCAGACTCCTGTCTATCAAGTCGGTGATGTCATCTAACCATCTCATCCTCTGTCATCCCCTTCTCCTGCCTTCAATCTTTCCCAGCATCAGAGTCTTTTCCAATGAGTCAGTTCTTCCTTCATAGCAAGGAGTAAAATGAAATTATCTGATATAAATCAAATGACAATTGAGATTCTTTTACTAAACATTTCATAATTATTTATTGACTGGAATAAATATATAATAAGCTAGTGAAATCAGTAAACAAAAAATTCTGATCCAAATAAATGTTATAAAATAGTTTTAGGAGGGTGACATGATAAATAGAAACCAATATGGATGTTATATAATTTCAGATTATGTTTATCCATAATTACCATAAAACTTCATAAATACTGACTTAATAAAGTTACTTTTCTCATGAAATAAAAAGTGTGGGTTTTCAGTTCACATCTGATATGGTATCTCAACAATGCTCTCAAAGAACAATGGTCTTCTTTTCTCTCCACTCTGCCATCCTTAGTAGGGATAGCTATACAACTAGCTTTCTGTCTGCATTCCAGTAAGGAAGGATGAAATGGATAAGCTGGCTTAAGTTATGTCTCATTGGCATAACTGAATACCATGGCCTCCTTTAGCTAGAAGGAAGCTGAGAAATGAAGTCTTTATCTTTGCAATACCTACATGAAAGGAAGCTGGAATGGGTTAGCCCAGGATTGTTAAGTGACATCTAAACTGACTTCATGGATGAAAAGAAGGAAGCCAGGCAGATCTCTCTCTTGGTGCACTTGGACTGGAGCTGAGGACAGGACAACTGAAGCATAGGATGCAAACTGAAGTGTAGTACGAGATGAGGTTAGAAAGGCAGACAAGAATCAGACCACTCAGGGGCTTCTCAGTCATGATTAGGCATTTCAATTTTATTCTAAATGTAGTATAAGAGTTTAAACAGGGTTTGACTTAACATTTTAAAGACTTCTCTGGCTGCTGTACAGAAATTGGATTGAAATGTGACAAGGATTGAAGCAAGGAGTCCAGTTAACATCTATTTTAGTGGTTCAATTAGGAAACAGTTTGGGTTGGAGTAAAAGGAGCAGATATGTGTAGAAGAGGAAATATTCAAGATATATTTTGATCAGATAGAATTCTTTTGACATTGACTGATTGAATAGAAAGGAAGAAGAAAAAGAAAGAATTAGGGATGATTTTTAATATGAGCATCCAAGTAGATCGTGGTGCTATTTACAGAAGTTGGAGAGACTAAGTGGTATAAATAGTTTAGGATAGGAAATAGGCGGAATCTAGAATTCTATTTTAGAGTTGTTAATTTTGCAAAGCTTGTTACACATGCAAGCTGGAAGCTGGCTTTGGGAGTCCAGAGCTCAGTCAAGAAGTTATGGTTAGAGTTAAAATATTTGGAGTCATCAACATAAAGACAGTTTTCCAAGCCACAGATTAAGCATACAATTTAGAATTGTGGTGATAACCACTGGAAAATTAAAAGCAAAATTAGTAAAAAATTATTTTTCCAGGGAAAGTGATTGGGGTTTGTGGAATTGGGTGGGACGCTTTAACTTTTTATTTGGTTCTGTGTAATTTTGTTTGTATTTTAATTTCATACATATATTTTTAAAAGAAATATAATGTGAAAGAACAGCAATTGAGAAATAATAAAATGGCACACAGATTAAAATGTATGACTTAGTGTATTCATTTCACACTTTTCCTATATTGATCTAAATATTCATGCTGGTGGTGGGAGCCAGTTATTTCAGAAGGACAAACTAGAATATTTGGTTTTAACAAAAGCTAAAGAAAACTCATAGATATTTTAGTATTCAGGACCCTACAATTAGCAATTTGGTCTCTTTCACAGTCTGGGTTAATTTTGGAAACACTTTGACTACATCTTTCTGAACAAGAAATTTTGGTTTAGCTTTTAAATGATCTCAGTGACACAAAGGGTTTAAATAAATTCTGTGGGGCCTTGGGTCCATTGCACTTCAGAATGTCTCAATTCATTCTCCTCATTTGCCCTTCCCTTTACCTTCTTAAAGTGACTCCCCAAAACCCACTGGAACTTCTAAGTAAATGGTTGTAGTCTTTTGTGAAAAAAAGAAAATTAATATCTGAAGGAATACCTCAATTATAAATATGGAATTAGCTGATTTTATTTAATTGGAGTATAATTGTTTTACAATGTAATGTTAGCTTCTGCTATAGAGCTAATTTTATTATTGAGCAAAGCAAATACCCAGAATGCTTACAGGTAGCCAGAAAGCAGTCACAAAGCTGTAGGGGTACTAGTGGTAAAGAACCCACAGGTCAATGCAGTAGACTTGAGAGACGCAGGTTCGATCCCTTGTTCAGGAAGATCCCCTGGAGAAGGAAATGGCAACTCACTCTAGTAATCTTGCTTGGAGAATCCCATGGACAGAGGAGTCTGCTGGGCTACGGTCCATAAGGTCATAAAGAGTCAGACACTACTGAAGTGACTTTATACACACACACAATACACACATACACATGCTCCCCCAATGGCTCAGTGGGTAAAGAATCTGCCTGCAATGCAGGAAACAGAGGAGACTCAGTCTGATCCCTGAGTCGGGAAGGTCATGTGGTAGGAGAAATGGCAGCCCACACCAGTATTCTTGCCTGAAAAATCCCAGACAGAGGAGCTCTGTTTATAAGGAATTAAACTATATTTTCTATACATCATCCTACTTTTAGTAATAATCAGCTAGTATTCAATTTGCATCAGCAGTTACACTGAGTTTACTCTGACACCCTGTAGTTCATAAATTTTTATCCTGTTTACTCCGACATTGTTTTTTTCATAACTCTTTGTCAGATTTTCTCTGACATCCTGTTTTTCGGTAATTCTTCATCAGTACCTCCTACTGTTGTCCTTGACAGCAAATCTTACACAGGTGATTGGTCATATCCTTCAGTATTCCTCAGTGAGTTTAGATTGTTCTTTGTACCCATGCAGAAGAGCATGAGGGTAGCTGTGGAATAAAACCACAGAGTCTCCTGAAACACCCCCGAATGTTTTGGGTCATTGGCATAGGATAGCTAAAATGTGAAAGATATGGGAGTGTACGGATGAGGGAGGAGAGAGAAGCTCAGTTTGGATATTCTAGTTTGCTTTCTCCATGAGAATATAAGCAAGAAAGCAAGACTCAGATTATACTGCAAGTAAGTAATTAAAAACATATACAGGATTTAAAAAACTGAAATATAAATGTCAGTTTCCACAATGGTATCCAAGCAATTGCCAATATCAAGTATAAATATAATAAACTTTGAAATTCTTATCTACATAGTACATTCAGATCCATTTTCTGAATTTGAATGTCTTCCCAGATTTATTCCCCCATGATAGTCATTTGGGGATATGGTGAGAGAAATAGAGAGTGAACTCACCTTGTAGGACCACATAACTGAATATCTTAAGGGACTTTTCAGAGTTTCAGACATCTTACTAGAAATTGTCATTGTAGGATTGAGTTGCATAGTTCATAAATAGAATGCTGGCTCAAATGGAAATGGTAGTATATCCCTCAAATATTTCACTCTAATAAATCTATGGAAAAGACTGAGATCAATTTTAACAAGGGAATCTGCTATTTTTGCCTGGATAGCATTTCTATTACTTTTGAGGAATACCCCTGTCCAATTGCTGAGCACCTTTTCCGCATAGCCTCACATGTAGGCACGTGCTGCAGGCAGAAGAAATTATAACAGCCTCATTCCTCTGACTAGAGTAGTTATTATAGTTCATTTGGGTACATGATCTATATTAAGCTGATCATTCTTCTTCCCTGAATTGACATTCAGGTACTGTGAGGAAGAAGTACTTTCTTTCCACAGACTTTGTAAGCTAAGTGTATATGAATATGGCAATGTAGGTGGCCATTTTTGCCATCAGGCACAGGTAGCCAATTTGCAGATTGAAGTCAGACCACTGAGAGAAGCAAAGTGGAGAGATAATGAATGACAGAGAGCCCTAAATAATAATAGCAGCCTGCAGTCCTAATTGTGTCTGACGAAGCAACTTCTGCGACTTAGTTTGTGGTAAAAAGAATTCATCAGTCCTCCATTTGAGTTGGGTTATTTGTTGCTTGCAATCAAAAAAATTATTACAAATGCTGCTTTCTTCAATTGGGTTTTCTTACTGTTGTCTGGATGTGTGTTCATGCATTTTTTGCTTATGTTGTGACCTTATTTGTTTCACAAATTCATTTGAAAACCCCACAATCTATTTATCTAAATTTTATTAATTGTTTATGTCCCAAGTAATGTCCTTTCTCACTCAGTCTTCACTGATAGCCCACATGGACTCCCTCTGAACTCTTTCAATTTATTTTTTGTGCCACTAGATGAACATTTAATCTGATATTGCCTTATCATACTTCTTGAATTACAGTTCATGCAGTTATTTAGTGTGTGTGCCTCACCAATTAATCTATAAACTCATTGAGGAGACATATATTACATTTTTGTTTTTAAAGTTCCCCAAAATGATAGGCATATCATAAGAACCTGGCAAATATTTGTTGTCTGTGTGACAGAATAAACTGGAACAGTGCCATATAACAAATCTAAATGGAGGCATTGGAGTGAGAGCCAGATGTATGAAATAATCAAGTCTTCCTTAGTATAATGATACTAATTCAAGCTTTCTTTGCTTGTCTTTTGGTGGATATGAAAGGGTAAAAGATAAGAGCAAAGTTATATCTACAGAAGAAAGAACACATTAGATTTTAAAATTAGTCTAGGTTACTGAGAAAAAAATAATGCTTTGATGAGGGATCAGTAAACTACACTTGTCTGTCACCTATTTTTTTTAAAGTTCTTTTTTTTTAATATTTAAGATTTTATTTTTAAACTTTACATAATTGTATTAGTTTTGCCAAATATCAAAATGAATCCGCCACAGGTATACATGTGTTCCCCATCCTGAACCCTCCTCCCTCCTCCCTCCCCATACCATCCCTCTGAGTCGTCCCGGTGCACTAGCCCCAAGCATCCAGTATCTATCGTGCATCGAACCTGGACTGGCAACTCCTTTCTTACATGATATTTTACATGTTTCAATGTCACCTATTTTAATAAATAAAATTTATTGGAACACAGTGCAGAGACCATATGGCTTATACAAAATCTTTACTGTCTGACTCTTTAAAGAACAGTGATTTTCTGACTCCTGGCTTCTGTGTGCTTACTTCTTAACTTAGAGAAAATCAGCCACAACAATTTATGTGGGAAAAATGAATAGAAATGTATACATTCACCAATAGCCTTTGAGTAGTCTCCATTTGCGTCTCACCCTGACATAAAGTACTCAAGTTACAACACATAATTGGGATCAAGGAGGGGTCAGTTTTGGACAGGTTGAGTTTGGCATGCTGTTGGATGTGTGAGTCGAGTTTGGGGAGTAATGTCTAAACTTGAGATAAGAATTTGGGGGCATTAGCATAGAGAGGGTGGATCAAACCTCAGGCCTGAATGAAATAGCCAAGAGAGTATAGTTAATGAACAAGACTGAGGCTGACCCGAGATGCTGTAAAATTAAGAGGTTGGGGAGACTCTGGAAACAAGTCAAGAAGATGGAGGAGAGGTTCACTGAGGGTAGGAGGAGGAGCCCAGTTACTTTCTTCTCCACATTGTCAAAATTGGCTAATGTTAGTAAGTTTCTAACTACTTATTCTATTTAATTAAAGTCATCTCCTTCTCTGTAGGAGGCAACAGAAATTATAGGACTCATGTCCCCACAAATTTTTTTTTTTGCTCTTAAAAAGTGTACCAAAGAAAAGAAATGTTTTAAACATGCCTAGAAACTTAGAAACACCTTTAAAAACCACTATCATCAGAGCTTTTTCTGAAAAGCCCATTTTTCTAATTTATAAAGCAGTAATCTAATTTCTAATACTTTTAATAATAGCATGGCTCTGGCAGCTAATGCATTTTTTAAAATTCTCAGATTCTAATAAAAAAATGCATTTGTCTTCTAATGACTGTGTTAAATCAGCTAGAAATGAAGGCCGACTGCTTCTTTTATGCTTGATGGAAACATGCACATAAAATTACTAGTCCCTCAATCTCATCTATTGGTCGATAACAATTTGTATTTACATGTCTTTTAAATGGAAAAGGCTAAGATGTGTATAAATGCAAATCCAATCATTTGTATTGCACTAAGTATCAAAAGCTTAGATTCATTATAGATAGAAGCATTTATCTCACTGTCAATGAGAGCTATTTTAAATGGTTAACATAAACTAGATAACATAAATTATCTTGATTTACCATTGTCCAAAAGAGAAAATATAATATCAATTTTTCTTGATGTATTTGCCCAAATATTAAAAAGCTCACAGATTGCTTCAATTAAACAGCTTTTTTTTTTTTTTTGTAGGGCAATTTCTACACATATTTTTTAAAATCTACAGCAAATATCCCAAGGTACTGCAGGCTGATCCTTTTATCCTAATTAGACCAAATAAACATATCTACAGTGTGCTGTGAAGCAACTCATTATCAAATGTGCCTAGCAGGTTGAGTGTAATTTGAAATTAGTTTAGAAGAAAACCTAGCAAAGATCAGAGAAGCTGATCTCATTAGACACAATAATGCTTTTTGAGAAATTTAAGTTTAACAATTATTCTGAGTATAAATATCTTAAGAACTCATAAGACTGTAATAAGCAATATTCAGAGGAGAATGAAGAATAAGCTATAAAAAGATGTTCATTAGATTTTCGAGCTAGAAAAATATTTAACCTGGCAGTCAACATAGTCAAACAGTTGTGAGTGACTGAGGAGTTGCTAAGAGATCCGTGATGACTGCTAGTGAATGATATTCTTGGTCAACTTGGATAATTTAGCATGTTTATTAACATTTGAGGAGTAGTACCCATTTACCAGCCAAAAGCACTGTTAAATTTTTTTGAAGGTGTTTGTTGGCTTGCACTGCAGATGGCTTTGCTTAGGAGGCTTGTTCTCTGATATTTGTCAAAATACAAGGAAAACTATTTCATAGATAATTGTCCTGTATTTATTTACATGATGTTTCCATGTTTGGTTGCTATTGATGTGTTTACTGGCTGTAAGTTGATTTTTCATTCAGATTTTTAGCACTAAACTAAAACAAAACAAAATAAGTAAAACAAGGGATGGTTTTAATTTTAGACTCTGACTAAACCAGTTTAAGAACAAAAAGTCTTTCTCTATTTTTATCTATACCTAGGAGCAGGGCCAGGACTAGGGTGAGGTGAACTTGCTCAGGCAGCAAGATTCAGGCGGGCTGGGCCAGAGAATAAAGGATATTTCTCCTATGGAATTTGAGTGTTACTCTATAGGTGAGGAGTTAGCTAGGATATTTGAAACAAAGTAATGATGTGACAATATCTTCCTTTGTCAAAACCAGCTCTTTCCCCAAAACTTACTGAGATAATAAATGAATAACAAGAGTAGAGAGTAATAAGAATGATATTCCACAAATGTAATATCAGTAGATTTCTACTAGAAAGGATGGATGATATCAGATTAAAGAAGCCACCAAAAACTCTTAAACTTCCTAAGAAGTTAGTTCCTGGAGAAGGAAATGGCAACCCACTCCAGTATTCTTGCCTGGAGAATTCCAGGACAGAGGAGCATTGGGGGCTACAGTCCATGGGATTGCAAAGAATCAGACACGACTGAGCAACTAACACAAGAAGGCAGTGAGGGGTTACAGCCTTTGCAGGAAATGAAAACAAGCTGGCCTACCCTCTAAGACTTCCTCTTTTGGAGAAGTTAGAGTTAGTTAATGGCAATGATGAGCAGGGGCAAGACAGGGACCATTCCACTAGGTACCCCTAACCGTAAGTATCACTTAAAGACACACTGAGTCAAACAAGAAATACATTTAAATAAAAACCCATCAGTTCAGTTCAGTTCAGTTCAGTCGCTCAGTCGTGTCCGACTCCCCTCGACCCCATGAATCACAGCACGCCAGGCCTCCCTGTCCATCACCAACTCCCGGAGTTCACCCAGACTCACGTTCATTGAGTCAGTGATGCCATCCAGCCATCTCATCCTCTGTTGTCCCCTTCTCCTCCTGCCCCCAATCCCTCCCAGCATCAGAGTCTTTTCCAATGAGTCAACTCTTCGCATGAGGTGGCCAAAGTACTGGAGTTTCAGCTTCAGCATCATTCCCTCCAAAGAAATCCTAGGGCTGATCTTCAGAATGGAGTGGTCGGATCTCCTTGCAGTCCAAGGGACTCTCAAGAGTCTTCTCCAACACCACAGTTCAAAAGCAGAAATTCTTCGGCGCTCAGCCTTCTTCACAGTCCAACTCTTACATCCATACATGACCACAGGAAAAACCATAGCCTAAAACCCATCAGCTATATCATGATAGGAAAGGACTGATATTGAGCACTGCTGCTAAGTCGCTTCAGTTGTGTCCGACTCTTAGCGACTTCATGGACTGCAGCCCACCAGGCTCCTCCGTCCATGGGATTTTCCAGGCAAGAGTACTGGAGTGGGGTGCCATTGCCTTCTCCAGATATTGAGCTCTGAAACTATTTAAATAAAGTATAAACAACTGTTGTGTGTTTTCAAAATGAAATATACTGTTTGAAATGATGATAATGCTTAAAAATAATCCCAGATGATAATAAAATCATTCCAAATTATAAACAAAACACAAAACAACACCAAAGAGAGGAAGAGGTCATTAAGGAAGGTATAGGTATGCTAATTATTTTGTGTATCATTGAATGAACAAATAAAGCCTGTTTCATTCTCAGCATTGATAATTAGAGACTAGTGGTTTGATTGTAAGATTTACAAGTAAAACAGCATATTTACCTTTCAAGATACTGGAACTAAAAGAAATCAAATAATACATGGACCATATAGCACAAAACTGAAAACTAACAAGCAAAAAAGGCCAGGAGGCAAAGCATAACATGAGACCTCTTAGGATATTACATGTAAATGGGAACACCCAAAGAAGTAGGATGGGGAAGAAGCAGTAATGAGCAAATTCCGCATCAGACTTGCCCCAAATCTGAGATACTATGTCAGGTGAAATGTACAATTTGTTTTAGATTCATCTGTGGACACTAATTCTTTTACGAAGGCAATTTGAAGGATGTTCTGAAAAATGATTTTGTTCTCATGATTCAGTTTCTGAGGCCCCAGAGTCCACCAAAAGAATATAACACCTCTTTTCTTTAGGCTAGAAATTCTTTCTAGAGAGCCATTAGACACTTTTCAATTTCACCATAAATCAATCACCCAAATTATTTTTGTTTCCTTTCAAATATATTTTACTGCTTTTATTTAGTTATCAACTACCAGTGCCTTAGCTGAAGCAGTTTTTCATACTGTTTCTCAAGATTAAGTGTGAAATAAGATAGCATTCTGGCATGGCCCAGATAAGTGTTGACAGCCCATATATTTGGAGTAATGGTTTCCTTGCTGAAGTTTCCACTAGTATGAAATATGAAAATAAGAAAAATACAGTGAATTTCTAGAACAGTTATGTATACTCATTTGTTTCTAATGCAATGGATTCTTTTTATGTATTTATTTGTATTTATATTTCTTTTACAGTTTTATTTTATATTGGAGTATAGTTGATTAACAATGTTGTGTTAGTTTCAGGTGTACAGCAAAGTGATTAAGTTTTTAGTTATATGTATACTTGTATGTACTCTTTTTCTAATTTTTTTCACATTTAGTTTTTTATGGAATATTGAACAGAGTTCTCTGTGCTAAAGAGTAGGTCCTTATTGGTTATCTACTTTAAATATAGCACTGTGTATATGTCAATCCCAATATATCCCCTCCCTTCCACCTGGTAAACATAAGTTTGTTCTCTAAATCTGTGAGTCTGTTTCTGTTCTGTAAATAAATTCACTTGTATCATTTTTTTTTAAGATCCCACAATAAGTAGTAACATCTGATATTTGTCTTTCTCTGTCTGAACTTACTTAGCATGATAATCTCCAGGTCCATCCATGTTACTACAAATGGCATCATTTCATTTTTTTAATGGTCGAGTAATGTTCCATTGTATACATGTACCACATCTTCTTTATCCATTCATGTCAATGAACGTTTAGGTTACTTCCTTGTCTTGGCTATTGTAAACAGTGTTACAATGAATATTGGGTTCATGCCAAAGCCTTTGACTGTATGGATCACAATAAACTGGAAAATTCTGAAAGAGATGGGAATACTGCCTCTTGAGAAACCTGTATGCAGATCAGGAAGCAACCGTTAGAATTGGACATGGAACAGACTGGTTTCAAATAGGAAAAGGAGTATGTCAAGACTGTATATTGTCACCCTGCTTATTTAACTTCTATGCAGAGTACATCATGAGAAACACTGGGCTGGAAGAAGCACAAGCTGGAATCAAGATTGCTGGGAGAAATATCAATAACCTCAGATATGCAGATGACCGGAGAAGGCAATGGCACCCCACTCCAGCACTCTTGCCTGGAAAATCCCATGGACGGAGGAGCCTGGTGGGCCGCAGTCCATGGGATCGCTAAGAATCGGACAAGACTCAGCGACTTCACTTTCACTTTTCACTTTCATGCATTGGAGAAGGAAATGGCAACCCACTCCAGTGTTCTTGCCTGGAGAATCCCAGGGATGGGGGATCCTGGTGGGCTGCCGTCTATGGGGTCGCACAGAGTCGGACACGACTGAAGCGACTTAGCAGCAGCAGCAGCAGCAACATGCAGATGACACAACCCTTATGGCAGAAAGTGAAGAGGAACTACAAAGCCTCTTGATGAAAGTGAAAGAGGAGAGTGGAAACGTTGGCTTAAAGTTCAACATTCAGAAAACGAAGATCATGGCATCTGGTCCCATCACTTCATGGGAAATAGATGGGGAAACAGTGGAAACAGTGTCAGACTTTATTTTTCTGGGCTCCAAAATCACTGCAGATGGTGACTACAGCCATGAAATTAAAAGACGCTTACTCCTTGGAAGGAAAGTTATGACCAACCTAGATAGCATATTCAAAAGCAGAGACATTACATTGCCAACAGAGGTCCATCTAATCAAGGCTATGGTTTTTCCAATGGTCATGTATGGATGTGAGAGTTGGACTGTGAAGAAAGCTGAGTGCTGAAGAATTGATGCTTTTGAGCTGTGGTGTTGGAGAAGACTCTTGAGAGTCCCTTGGGCTGCAAGGAGATTCAAATACTCCATTGTAAAGGAGATCAGTCCTGGGTGTTCATTGGAAGGACTGATGCTAAAGCTGAAACTCCAATACTTTGGCCAGCTGATGTGAAGAGTTGCCTCATTGGAAAAGACTCTGATGCTGGGAGGGATTGGGGGCAGGAGGAGAAGAGGACGACAGAGGATGAGATGGCTGGATGGCATCACCGACTCGATGGACATGAGTTTGAGGAAACTCTGGGAGTTGGTGATGGAGAGGGAGGCTTGGTATGCTGCGATTCATGGGGTCACGGAGAGTCGGACACAACTGAACGACTGAACTGAACTGATCCTTTTGAACCATGGTTTTCTCCAGATATACGCCCAACAGTAGGATTGCTGGATCCCACTGGGTTTTACTATTAAAGATTCCTTTGTTTTAAGAAATGAGTCACTAGTGGGTAGCAGTTTTGAAAATATCCATATTGGCAAAATAGACCGTGTTTTTTAGTAACTCTGCTAGTTTGCCTTCTTTTCTTTTAATATTTATTGTTACCTGAGGTCAGAGAGACTCCATTCATTTTTTACTTAAGCACCTGTTATCTATTGAGATCCTACTATGTGTCAAGCAGTGGTTTAGGTGCTCAGAACACATCAGAGAATTACAAAAGTGTTTATTCTCGGGAATCTTAAATACCACCGAAGGTGGAGTCAAGCAACAAGCAAAAAAATATATAATATATGGAGTGAACATAAATTCAAAGAAAAAAGTAAAGCAAAGTAAGGAGACAGAGAGTGGTGAGTAAGTATCTAAATGGTAAGGGAACATAAGATATTTGAGTAAGTATCTAAATGGTAAGCAAACATTCCAGGATTCAGTGGGGAGTGTGGGTGGGGAGGGAGTTGTCTGCTTCACACATTTCAAGGAACAGTGAGATGGCCTTTGAGCCTAGAAGTCAGTGAACTAGGAGGAGGTAAATGAGATAAGATTTAAGGAATAGCTCATCTCTATTAATACAATGCCTTGCATATTATGTAATTCAATCGTTTTCACATATGATAGAAAACCCAAATTATAAGAACTTTAAACTGTCAAGTAAAGAGGTAGTAGGACGCCTGTGCTAAGTAGGTTATATGGCAGACATTTTTCACAGTTTGAAGAAGCTAAATTTATAGTGCCAACACTTTGACAAAAATATATGTAAAGCTCATGATAAAATAAAAATAAATGACTAAAAGCTGTATTGGCTAAGATGTATTGAAGATAGCAATATTTTGAATTTTTTCCAACTCTTTTTGAGTGCATCAGTTTTAATTAGTTGCTTCTAGTTGAAAGAATAAAGATATAATTAATAGTCATTTTAGCCTTGGTAAGTCTATGTGAGCATATGTCCCAGAAGTTGAAAAAGTACATTGCTCTCCTGACTGTGTAACGCATTATTTTGCAATTCAGGCCAATTATTCTCTCTTAGTGATAGTGAGGAACATACATTGATTGTCAGACAAAAGATCATTGAAGATAACTTTTGATGATAGATGAGTGTGATGGTTTACTAATATAATAAGTATGTAATTTTTACCATATAACTGGGAAGGAATTCAAAGAATGAGTGACACTGGTATACAAAATTCCTTCCATTTCTATCTATATAATTTCTCATCAATTATATCTATCAAAAATATGTAATAGGCATGGAATGTCTATTTCTAAATATTACTAGAAATCAGTAATGTTTATCCATAGTGAATAAATTGCAAAAAGCAGCCCTACTCATGAGCTAGTATTTCCAATAAAGTTTTACTTTTCTATATCTAATAATTATCAATATGTATTTTATTTTGATTAATTGATTACTAATTATAATATATGAATTAAGAATAAATATTTTAACACAAGTTTATGGGTTGAATAGAGTTGGACTGTGAAGAAGGATGAGTGCAGAAGAATTGATGCTTTTGAACAGTGGTGTTGGAGAAGACTCTTGAGAGTCCCTTGGACTGCAAGGAGATCCAACCAGTCCATTCTGAAGGAGATCAGCCCTGGGATATCTTTGGAAGGAATGATGCTAAAGCTGAAACTCCAGTACTTTGGCCACCTCATGCAAGAGTTGACTCATTGGAAAAGACTCTGATGCTGGGAGGGATTGGGGGCAGGAGGAGAAGGGGACGACAGAGGATGAGATGGCTGGATGGCATCATTGACTCAATGGACGTGAGTCTGAGTGAACTCCGGGAGTTGGTGATGGACATGGAGGCCTGGCGTGCTGCGACTCATGGGGTCGCAAAGAGTCAGACACGACTGAGCGACTGATCTGATCTGATCTGATCTGATAGATTTTTATGCCCCAAAAGCAAGCTAGATTGAGTAGCAAAAGAATTTCAAATATAAAAATAGATTGGGCTCAGGTAAAATTCAATAGAGAAAGTGGAATAGAAACACAGCTTCAAGCATAAAAGGAAGTGATGTAAAATTTCTGGCTTTTAAAGAAGAGCTAAGAAATATCAGTAACCTCAGATATGCAGATGACACCACCCTTATGGCAGAAAGTGAAGAGGAACAAAAGAGCCTCTTGATGAAAGTGAAAGTGGAGAGTGAAAAAGTTGGCCTAAAGCTCAACATTCAGAAAACTAGGATCATGGGATCTGATCCCATCACTTCATGGCAAATAGATGGGGAAACAGTGGAAACAGTGTCAGACTTTATTTTTTGGGGCTCCAAAATCACTGCAGATGGTGATTGCAGCCATGACATTAAAAGACGCATACTCCTTGGAAGGAAAGTTATGACCAACCTAGATAGCATATTGAAAAGCAGAGACATTACTTTGCCAACAAAGGTCCGTGTAGTCAAGGTTATGGTTTTTCCAGGGGTCATGTATGGATGTGAGAGTTGGACTGTGAAGAAAGCTGAGTGCTGAAGAATTGATGCTTTTGAACTGTGGTGTTGGAGAAGATTCTTGAGAGTCCCTTGGACTTCAAGGAGATCCAACCAGTCCATTGTAAAGGAGATCAGTCCTGGGTGCACATTGGAAGGACTGATGCCAAAGTTGAAACTCCAATACTTTGGCTACCTCATGCAAAGAGTTGACTCATTGGAAAAGACTCTGATGCTGGGAGGGATTGGGGGCAGGAGGAGAAGGGGACGACAGAGGATGAGACAGCTGGATGGCATCACCAACTCAATGAACATGAGTTTGAGTGGACTCAGGGAGTTGGTGATGGACAGGGAGGCCTGGACTGCTGCAATTCATGGGGAGTTGGACATGACTGAGCGACTGAACTGAACTGAATTAAAATATTTAATTAAAATGGGCAATGATGTTTATTCCTTTGGGGGCATATTTAGAAGAAAGATTATAACAGTTTTACTTACATTTCAATATTTACATATACAAGAAATGATATTGCTTGCAATTATTTAAGCTTATAATAAAAAAAAAAACTATAGTTTTTAAGTTAAAAATTACACAGTTTGGCTACACAGATTGCCAAAGTTTTTTCTGGTAATAAAGGGGAAAAAAAGTTGGAGGTCATTGTCTTGTGATATTTCTTGATATAGTTCTTATATAAACAGTTTCCAATTCTCCCCTGCCTCCCTTGCAATAAAGAAGCTGAAATAAAATCAAATCCTAAGGAAACTCCAGCAGTTACAATAAAACTAAAAAGGATTTCCATTTCTCATCATTGACAGTGAAGTCAAGCAAGCTATATGCTCTTGAATTCCTGGAATTCTCTAATTTGAAACAAAATGTTCTGAGCCTACAGGTGAATAATACCAGTTTTCTCACTTTTTAGAAAAAATATCATAATCAATAGACTTCTATTTTTTCTCTCCTAAAATTTTATTAAAAGCTTAAGTGACACTGGTTTTTGTCTCTTAGTGATCTTTGCTATTGAATTACCTTAGTATTATTTATTATACTATATGCATGCTAAGTCGCTTCAGTCATGTCCAACTCTTTGAAAGCCTAAGGACTGTAGCCTTCTATGCTCCTCTGTCCATGGGATTCTACAGACAAGAAGAATAGGGTGGGTTGCCATGCCCTCCTCCAGAGGATCTTCCTGAGTAAGGGACTGAACTCAAGTCTCTTATGTCTCCTGCATTGGAAGGTGGATTCTTTACCACTAGTGCCACTTGGGAAGCCCTATTATACTATATGCTGCTGCCAAGTCACCTGAGTCGTGTCCGACTCTGTGCGACCCCATAGAGCGCAGCCCACTAGGCTCCTCTGTCCCTGGGATTCTCCAGGCAAGAACACTGGAGTGGGTTGCCATTTCCTTCTCTAATGCATGAAAGTGAAAAGTGAAAGTGAAGTCGCTCAGTTGTGCCCAACTCTTAGCGACCCCATGGACTGGAGCCTACCAGGCTCCTCCATCCATGGGATTTTCCAGGCAAGAGTACTGGAGTGGGGTGCCATTGCCTTCTCTGATTATACTATATAATAATATATAAATTATTTATTTATTTATTATAGTATTTAATATAGGAATATATCATTTATTATTTATGAATTTTTATTATTATTAAGTTAAAAGTAGAAAATGAATATAGAAAACATGAAAATAGTTCATACTGGATTTGATAATTCATCTTTCCTTTCAAAGTTTGTATACTAATGGTTGTTACTTTATATTGTGTGTGCATGTATCTTTCTTGGAGGGGGCTAAGAAAGTTTTTAATTTGTTTAAGAAAATGTAAATGTCAAGATTTCCAAGTGTGGTATAAAGATCATGGTGTTCTGAAAAGATCTTCATGAAGTCTCTACCATCTGAATAAATCTGAGAACCATTAAGATGGATCATTGTAAATTATTAAATAATCTAAAGAAACCAGCTAGTTTTATTTAGGGTGTCAAAATGACTAAACTTTGTGCATATACACAATACATTTAATTTAGAACAATGTACATTTCTACATAAAATTATTATTCAATAAATGGAGTTTCTCCAGAAGGACTTAGTCTCTAAATATGATTGTTATTTTCTTAAATAATTACAAAGACTACTGACAATGAAATTCTGGATTTTCAAGGATCTCATTCAATAGTGGTGTATAGAATTCCTATAATAGTGAGAATTTTTAAACATAATTTCCACTCGTTAGTTAAAAACCAGAACTAGCATTTGTGTCCCCCCAGCATTTGCTTTTTGGTTCTGTAGCTTCCCAGGTGGTGCTAGTGGTAAAGAACTTGCCTGCCAAAGCAGGAGACATAAGAGACCAGGGTTCAATCCCTGGGTCAGGAAGATCCCCTGGAAAAGGGAATGGCAACTCACTCCAGTATTCTTGCCTGGAAAATTTCATGGATGGAAAAGCCTGGAGGGCTACAGTCTATAGGACCACAAACAGTTGGAAGCGACTGAGCATATGAATCAATAATTTTGCTTAAAACTTCATATCTATTGATAGGGGTTCCTTACACACTGCTGCTAAGTCACTTCAGTCGTGTCTGACTCCATGCGACCCCATATACGGCAGCCCACCAGGCTCCCCTGTCCCTGGGATTCTCCAGGCAAGAACACTGGAGTGGGTTGCCATTTCCTTCTCCAATGCATGAAAATGAAAAGGGAAAGTGAAGTCGCTCAGTCGTGTCCGACTCTTAGCGACCCCATGAACTGCAGCCCACCAGGCTCCTCCATCCATGGGATATTCCAGGCAAGAGTACTGGAGCGGGGTGCCACTGCCTTCTCCTCCTTACACACTAGCTTTTAGCATTAGCCTGTTTCGGAAAGCATCTCATTTTCAACTACATTAGCGTGTCTTTGGAGTTGACTTCAATGTATCAACTGTATATAGCTTTATATTGAAGATGGAGTGATTCGAAATCTCTTAAGAAAAAAATCTGCTTATGGAATTTTGGGAAACATCCCAAGTGTTCCAGTTTTCACTTTCTCATGAATTCTGAGTGAATTGTCTCCTTATTTGAGTTATAGATGCACGTCCTTTTTAAAAAAAGCAAAAAACAGAAAAAAAAAAAAAGATGTGTTAGATCAGGGATGGATTTCAACAAATCTTTCATTTCTCCCCAGATTTCATTAATGCTAAGTTGTACATATGAGAAATTTTTTTAGGTATAACACACATTTGATGGCTCAGTCTGAAGAGCACAGTTTGATCACTTTTCTGCATGCATGTATATGCAGAGTGAGAATCTTTTTAACCCCTTGAAGGCATTCTTCCCATTCAATATTGCAGCTCAAGGTAACCACCTTTATGCATTCTTTCACCATTGATTAGGTTTACTTGTTCTTGAACTTTATAAATGTTATCATGCAGTATGTCATCCACAAGTCTGTTTTCTTTCAGCCTGCATAATCTCTGTACAGAGTATAGTTCATCTCTTTAAAGGCAAACATAAGATTAATAATTAACATGAGAGAAGATTAAAAAGATATTATTTGTTTTTTCCTAAATGAAAAGGAAATAATCCCCTTGACAAGATTCTGGTGATCTGTTACAGCCTAGCTCTGGAGGAATTAGTCTTAGGGTGTGGTAGTTTGTGCTGGCTCTCCAGCTTCTGGGCATAGGGCAGGATGGAGCTGCCTGCCACCTTGTGGTTAGGTGGGGCCAGTGACTAGTTTTGGGAAATGAATGTCATGTACAGAAATGACACGTGTCAGTTTTGAGTTGGAGCATTTAGTTGCTGCTGCCTGACTCTCCAGAGTGTTCTTGCTCTGTCTGCCCTCTTGACCAACACGTTCCAGACCGGGGTTGTTTCATTAGAGTCTTGAATGAAAATGGTGCAGAGCAAAACCAACTGGTGGACATTTGTGTGAGAAAGAAAGAAACCTTTGTTGATTTAGGCCTCTGGAGTTGGGTGGTTCTTTGTTCCCAAAGAATAACATTCTATGCTGACAGTTTCCGACAGTGAGAAGGAAATGTCGGGTAAGATCTCGGCTTATATTCCTGGCTGATAAAAGTTTCAGACGTGGTATTGGGACGTAAAAACAGCCCCTCAAGGGGTCCATGTCTCCTCTATTGCTTTTTGTACAGTTTCTTAGCAGATAGCTTTTTTCAGTTCAGTTCAGTTCAGTCACTTAGTCATGTCTGACTCCTTGCGACCCTATAGACTGCAGCATGCCAGGCCTCCTTGTCCGTCACCAACTTCCAGAGTTTACTCAAACTCATGTCCTTTGAGTCGGTGATGCCATCCAACCATCTCATCCTCTGTCCTCTTTCTCCTCCTGCCTTCAATCTTTCCTAGTATCAGGGTCTTTTCTAATGAGTCAGTTCTTCGCATCAGGTGGCCAAAGTATTGGAGTTTCAGCTTCAGCATCAGTCCTTCCAATGAATATTCAGGACTGATTTCCTTCAGGATGGACTGGTTGCAGTCCAAGGGACTCTCAAAAGTCTTCTCCAACACCACAGTTCAAAAGCATCAGTTATTTGGCACTTAGCTTTCTTTATTGTCCAACTCTCACATCCATACATGACTACTGGAAAAACCATAGCCTTGACTAGATGGACCTTTGTTGATAAAGTAATGTCTCTGCTTTTTAATATGCTGTCTAGGTTGGTCATAACTTTTTGTCCAAGGAGCAAGTGTCTTTTAATTTCATGGCTGCAATCACCATCTGCAGTGATTTTGGAGCCCAAAAAAGTAAAGTCTGTCACTGTTTCCACTGTTTCCCCATCTATTTGCCATGAAGTGATGGGACCTGCCATGATCTTAGTTTTCTGAATGTTGAGTTTTAAGCCAAAGTTTTCTTTCTCCTCTTTCACTTTCATCAAGAGGCTCTTTAGTTCCTCTTCACTTTCTGCCATAAGGGTGGTGTCATCTGCATATCTGAGGTTATTGATATTTCTCCCGGCAGTCTTGATTCCAGCTTGTGTTTCATCCAGCCCAGCGTTTCTCATGATGTACTCTGCATATAAGTTAAATAAGCAGGGTGACAATATATAGCCTTGATGTATTCCTTTCCCAATTTAGAACCAGTCTGTTGTTTCATGTCCAGTTCTAACTGTTGATTCCTAACCTGCATACAAATTTCTCAAGAGACAGGTCATGTTTCCCATCTCTTTAAGAATTTTCCACAGTTTGTTGTGGTCCATGCAAGTCAAAGGCATAGTCAATAAAGCAGAAGTAGATGTTTTAGCTATCACTTAATTCAAAGTTCAGTGACATTCTTAGACTGTTTCTTTCATCAGCACTCTCCTCTGACTTGCCTTAAAAAGATCATCACCCAAGAAGAGAGGTTGAGATGACAGTTTGGGGAATGCTTGCTGGTAGACTGACTCATATTCTCTAAGTCCCCTCAGTGAGCTGTCCTCACTTTTCTCTAGGATGCCATAGCCAGGCTGGTCTCCACATGTTACTTTCTGTATAGCACTGATATTTTTCAAGGGATTGAATGCTACACATTTTTGAGTTTTATCACTGATGAGGGTAATTGTTCCTGCCTTTCCATAAATTAAATCATTTGTTCACTGGACATTTATGGAAAGCCATGTGCCAGGGACTGAGCCAAGGATTGTGGTTTCACCAGTGAATAAATTACAGACTGTCCCAAAGGATCTCAGTTTCTGGGAAGAAAGGTCAGAAGGTGAAAAAGGACAGTGAAATGTGATAAGGGCAATAACGGCCATTTGTGGAGGAATTGATTAACTCAATTGTTGTTAACTGTGGTGGTATGGAGGTCAGGAAAAACATCAGAGTAGGAGGCTTTTTAACTAAATCCTGAAGTTATGAACAATTTTGTTAGGAAAACAAGCATAAATAAGCATTAAGTTTGACACAAACTTCAGTATTGGCAATATAACACAACTCAATATCTCAAAATTTTCAAATTCTCAAAATTAAGTAAGATATAGACTACATATTACTCAAGGAAAACATTACATTTATTGTAATATGCTGCTACTGCTGCTAAGTCGCTTCAGTCGTGTCCGACTCTGTGTGACCCCATAGACGGCAGCCCACCAGGCTCCTCCGTCCATGGGATTTTCCAGGCAAGAGTACTGGAATGGGGTGCCATTGCCTTCTCTGGTGTAATATGCTAACATATATTAAAAATTCAGAATAAGTACTTATGGTTATTGTCCATTTACTGCTTTAAAATCAAAGCAAATTTATAATGTGTCAAGCTTTAATAAAAAGTTTTTAAAAATTCTAGACAAATTTGGGGGTTCTATGAGCAATTTATTAAGATGTTAGAAATAATCATATTTCATAGGTCTAGTTAAATTTAAAGTTGTTTTTACTAAAAGTTCTTACCAAAATACCCAAAGTAATCAAAGGAAACGCCCAAAGTAACAACATTCAAATTAATACATGACAAATATTGTTTAATTGCTAAAGTTGAATTTAATGGTACAAAAATGTGTTTGGATATTTTCTGTTTTACTTGTGGTTAACTTGATCCCTTAAGTTTTACTTATGGTGAACCACTTTCTAAGTCATTTTCATTAACACTGCTGTTATTTTTTCTTTTAAACAGTAAACTGTTTCAAAATTATTTTTACATTATTTTAGCAACCCAATCATTTTTAATGGCTGTTCTCCAAATTATAATACTGAAAAAGGTTTAACAATCTATTAACAAAATATTCTCCATATTCTTATTATTACACTTAGTGTTAATGAATGGTTTGTAAGTTGGTATCTATCCAGATATAATTAGTGTATCTATTCTCAATATGTATATGGATTGAGTATCATAAGGTCAATCTTTTTGAGTACTTTGCTTATGTTCCTATCTGTCTTCTCATCACTCAGTTGTCCTTTGCTGAATTTTACTTATCACTGTTTGAAATATTCTGAAAACATTGTGTTCATATTTATCATTTCATTTATAAAATACCCCTTAACACCTCAAGGTCACCTATGCTTTTTACTCACTAACCTGAGATAATTGCAATAACACATTATTATGTTGCATTTGTTGATTCATCACAGAAAATCAAGTCTAAAATTATTGAATAGTAAGCAAAACTTGTACTCAGTGAAAACGTCTTTCAATTATAAATTACCACTCCAACAGAAGTGTAGTTTTCATATCTGGGAACATATTTTAGTATGAGTGAAAGGTCAGCTATGGAGTGTTTATTTTCATTTTCACATTAGGACAGTGTCTACTACTGAAAGACTTTTGGGGCTAAAATTCTAATTGTGTAAATTAGTATTTGGTCACACTGCTAGCTTTGTCCCTTTGTACTTCATTGCTAAATAACCAAAGAAAGAGATCAGGTAACCTTAAGAGTATGGTATAAACCTGCTTGGCTTTTCTTTAATTATGTTAGAAAATCACATAGTGAACAAAATAATCATGGTTATAGCTTAATTAGCATATCACATTTACCAGAAAATTTACATATATTATTTTATTTAACTTTCACTTGACTTATGATGGTCAAATCCAAGATGGACATCTTACTAGGTATTTTATGTTCAAAAGTATTTAACAAGGCTTAGGAGTACTGGTTGACCAGTGTAGAGGATGCTGTGGTCCCACCAGGTTCCCTTTCAGGACTGTGTGTATATGTTTATACTATGTGGATTGCTGAGGACAGTGTCTTCATTGGAGTGAACAGAGTGGTGAGACATCCCAGAGCAGAGTATACAGCAGAGTAGAAGCAAATGTTCTGAGATAATACACCTGAATTTAAGTTACTTTCTGTCCTGTCTCACTCTCTCTGCCTTCCTAACACTATTTTTCAGGTATTGACTAACCAAGAAAGAATAGTTCCCATTCAAAACCAAGTAACAATCCAAAATTAACTAGGATGTGAAAGCAACATTGTAAATAGGACAAAGAGTCAAATGTTTTTTCTTAATGAAGTTTTCCCCCTTTTTAGGGGCAGGTAAACCTGTCCTGAGAACTCAAGTCAACTATTGGCCAGAGAAATGTCACAGGTCTACCTTTACACATAAGGAAAACTGAGAAGTCAAACCTCCACTGTGATGGAAGGCAAGGGAGAAGCTAGTGAGAACAAGTTCCTGTCTGCCACTCATATCCAAACAAGACATGGCTGGATTGAGTTCCAGCTCTGCCATTTACTAACTTTGTGACATTGGACAAGTTACTTAACCTCATTGTCTCAGTTTCTCCATCTTTAAGGATAATGATATTATTAGTATGTATACTTCAGAGGTAGTCATCAAGATTAAATTTATAATTGCAAAGGCAGCACTTAAAACAGTGCCTGGCATATAGTTAGCTGTTAATAGTTATTGTTATTTGTGCTCTAAGGAACTATTTGGCGCTGCTGCTGCTGCTGCTAAGTCGCTTCAGTCATGTCCGACTCTGTGAGACCCCATAGACGGCAGCCCACCAGGCTTCCCCGTCCCTGGGATTCTCCAGGCAAGAACACTGGAGTGGGTTGCCATTTCTTTCTCCAATGCATGGAAGTGAAAAGAGAAAGTGAAGTTGTTCAGTCGTGTCCAACTCTTAGCGACCCCATGGACTGCAGCCTACCAGGCTCCTCTGTCCGTGGGATTTTCCAGGCAAAAGTACTGGAGCGGGGTGCCATTGACTTCTCCAATTTGGCACTAAAATATTGTAATTCCATAAAAGATTATTGATGATAAAAGATAGGATTTACAAGAATTACAAATGATTTAGCTTTGCAGTTAGATCATCTGCTTAAAAAATATTAAAATACTCACTTTTCATAGAGGAAAACCAATGCCAGTAAATAGTTTTAGTGGCTTAAAAGTGTTTTTATTAGAAAAGAAATATGACTTGTGTAGTTGGATGAACTCTTGAGCAAGGAGACTAGTGAACATTGAATGATTATAAGCCTTTAACTTTAAAAACATCTGGAAAGAATCTCTTAAGGGAGTTGTTCTGCCTTATTTTCCTTCAAGTTTGTAAACTGTATTTAAGTTTTCCTAAGCAAGCAGCAATGTGTCCTGAGGGGAATTGTCACAGCTCCCTTCCCCATCAGCCAAAGTTAACTTACCATGAACTGCAAATTTATGAAGACTCTCTTTGTTCCATTACTTAAATCTAAGCTTTATCCTAAAGAAACAAGTCAGATAATAAATAGGAATGCAAGTTATTCTGGATGAAAACTTTTTACTAATGATTGAAATGAAAGCTCACATCTGGGTTAAAAATTTGCTTTTCAAAGTGCTTGTGATTCACTGAAAGAGAAGGTAATTCAGAAAAAAAACCACACAAAAATACAGCAGTTACAGTCTCAAGAGAAAATAGGGGAATATTGGTGGCCATGTTTTCAGAAGAAGAGATTACATGCTTTAAGGTCCTAAAGATGGCATTTGAGTGTGTCATTAATGGATAAGCTGATTTTAGACAGGTACCATTGGGAGAAAGTGTATTTATGTCAGAGGGAAAGAAGGAGCAGGCACAGGGGAAGGAAATTAGAACACAGATATTTCATGAGACATCAGGAACAGATTAGGGTTATAAACAAGTTACGATCAGCCCTTCTCTTAGGGAGCTTACCTTTCAATAGCAAAGATATAAAGTAATAGTACAACTAAATACAAAAACGGAATGAGAGTTGTGAAGTAAACTGAGCGATGGAAAAGATGGTGACTGGGAACGGGTCCAAGCTGGTGCAGAGGTGGAAATTGCTGTTTTATATAGGTTTGCCATCACATCAGCCTTTCTGAGAAGGTGACATATGAGAAAAGACCTGAAAGAATTGAAAACTGATGATCTGGACCTCCTAGTTAAAGGGAAGAGCAGGTGTAAATACTTCAGAATGAGAAAAGCAGGAATAGCTGTGGTGCTGGAACATAGTGAAGCATCGTAGAAGATAAGTTTAGAGAGGGAGGCCGAATCCAGATTACTGAGGGCCAAATGACCCAAGGTCAGAGTTTAGATTTTCTTGTAAGTGTAATGTGAAACTGCTGAAGAATTTAAAGAAGAAAGCAATATGATCTGATTTACATTAGTAATAATAATAAAAATCACCTTATCTTCCAGTATAACACATAGTGAGGGGTAAGAGTGGTGGCAAAAAAAAGACAACCCTCAGAATGGGAGAAAATATTTTTAAACAAAGAAATGGACAAGCAATTAATCTCCAAAATATACAAACAGCACATGCAGTTCAATATTTAAAAGAAAAAAACAATCAAAAAATGAGTGGAAGATCTAAATAGGTAATTATCCAAAGAAGACATACAGATGTCTGAAAAACACATGAGAAGATGCTCAACATCACTAATGATTAGAGAAATGCAAAACTACAACAAGGTTATCACCTCACACCAGTCAGAATATCCATTATCAAACAATCTACAAGCAATAAATGCTGCAGAAGATGTAGCGTATAGGGAACCCTTCTACACTGTTGTTGGGAATGTAAATTGTTACAGCCACTATGAAGAACAGCATGGGGGTTCCTTAAAAAACTAAAAATAGAGCTACCTTATGATCCTTAAGACTTCCCTGGTGGCTCAGACGGTAAAGCGTACGCCTGCGATGTGGGAGACCCGGGTTCAATTCCTGGGTCAGGAAGATCCCCTGGAGAAGGAAATGGCAATCCACGCCAGCACTCTTGCCTGGAAAATCCCATGGATGGAGAAGCCTGATAGGCTACAGTCCATGGGCTTGCAAAGAGTCGGACATGACTGAGCGACTTCACTTTCACTTCACTATGATCCTGAATATCTACTCCTGGGCATTGATTGATTTTTGTGTGTATACTCCTGGGCATATATCTGGAGAAAATCATAATTCAAAAGCATTCATGCACCCCAATGTTCATTGCAGCACTCTTTACAATGGCCAGGACATGGAAGCAATCTGAATGTCTATCAACAAAAGATTGGTTAAAGAAGATGTGCTACATATACATATGGAATATTACTCAGCCTTTAAAAAGGAACAAAGAAATGCCATTTGCCGCAACATGGCTGGACCTAGAGATTGTCATACTAAGTGAAGTAAGTTAGAGAAAGACAAATATCATATGATATCACTTTTATATGGAATCTAAAGAGAGTACAAATGAACTTACCTACAAAATAGAAATAGAGTTACAGGTATAGAAAATAACTTATGGTTACCAAGGGGAAAGGAGATGGAGGGACAAATTGGGAAATGGGATTGACTTATACACATTACTATATAAAATATTTAAAGAGGAAAGCAGCATTGGTGTTGGAGAAGACTTTTGAGAATCCCTTGGACTGCAAAGAGATCAAACCAGTCCATCCTAAAGGAAATCAACTCTGAATATTCATTGGAAGAACCAATGATGAAGCTGAAGCTCCAATACTTTTGCCACCTGATGCAAAGAGCTGACTCATTGGAAGAGATCCTGATTCTTGGAAAGACTGATGGCAGAAGGAAAAGGGGATGACAGAGGACGAGATCATTGGATGGCATCACCAACTCAGTGGACATGAATTTGAGCAAAATCCAGGAGATGGTGAAGGACAGGGAAGCCTGGCGTGCTACAGTTCACGGGGCAGCAAAGAGTTGGACACAACTGAGTGACTGAACAAGGACAATATATAAAACAGATAACTAACAAGGACCTACAGTATAGGGAACTCTTTTTAACATTCTTTAATGAGTATTTTCTCTTTATGGGGGAAAAAAAAAACCTAAATAAGAGTGAATATATATCTATGTATCAATGATTCTCTTTGCTTTACACCTGAAACTAACAGAACATTGTAAATCAACTATACTCTAAAAAATTTTTTCAAAAAAGAATGGTTCAAGAGAGATTGCTGCATTGGTCTAGAGCAGATCTAGTTTCTATATGTTACAGGTACTGACTCCAAATGACTTGATTTGGCACCCAGCTGTGCCAGGTGTTAATTGTTTAGTTTCTATATCACGGGCAGTCATAGGAGGTCACAGAGGAGGGCTCAAAGTGGTTGGCAAGGGCAACTGGCAGGCTCAGTGTAATGGCTAATGTACCAGCTGGTCAGAAGTGGTTCAATATTTTAATGACCAGTGCAGCTGTACATGTGCATCCTGGCTGTCTCAGCCTTGGTCTTAGGATGAAGGTTATAGAGATGGTGAGGAGTGGTTAGACTCATGATTTATTTTGAAGATAGAGATTGTAAATAGGCATGCTGATAAATGTTACAAATAGAATCTATACCTTATAAGTGTGATAAGACTTGGTGCTAAACATTTGTTATAAATTCATCTAAAATATATTGTTTTACTTTACACTCTCAGAAAAAAATAGTTTTCCTTTGCTGAGCTGAATGTTTTACAGGGCTTCAAAGTTATTCTCTTTGAATAATCATGTAGGGATAGGGATACATGATACTAGGAAGAACAGCATTGCATCAGGATAGCAACATCATTTTAACTAAATCTTGGTTATTGACTCAATTTCTTCTGATTAACTTTTTTCTCTTTATGTCAAATAGGAAGGAACTTTGTTTACTGAAGATACTAGCTAATTATTTTTTGATTAAAATGTAGAATGTGAACTCCTGAATCTAAAGAACATTTAAAATGGTAGTACTAGTTTTCCTGTATTTCATAACTTTTAATAAACCACCATTTCTTTAGGATTCTGTTGCCCTTCTTTGAATTAGGGCACATATTCACATTGCAAACCACACAGCACCAGAGTGTATACCAGACCTTGGCAATGAGTTAAAGGATATAAATCAATCTGTAAGTAGAACTGAAAAGCTACAGAACTTTATAAAGACACCATTTTTCAACCTGGGCACATTTAAAGGCACTTTTTTTGAAAAGCACTTTTAAACAAACTCCCTTCCTTCACACTTTTCTCCCATTTTAATTTTAACACTTTAGTCATTGATTTCCTTGGCAATATTAGATCATGAAAGCAGGATACCTAGCCATGATAAGTAATTCCATCTTAAATTAGTCACAAAATTCCCCTTGTTTGAGATATTGAGAGAACTCTAACCAGTCAGAAGCAGACCTTGTTTACTAAGTAGATATCATTTAGAGAAGTCACATTACCAGTTTTATCGTTGTAGCTTAGAGTTCAGTGTCCACATGAATTTGAAAATGTATACAGCCAATTTGATGTTTGCCAAGAAAATTCTGAAAGTCTTTTGATAGTTGTGTCTTGCTTTATGTAGTGGGTATATACCTGAAAAGTTGTGTGTAAATCAAATGTAATTTAGTAAAATTCAGAATAAAAAAGGAAGAAAACTGTTCAAACATAAATGTTAATTCTTTCTAAAACAAATAGACAATCTGTAGTTTAGTTATATTGAGTTTGTGTAGATCTTGGTTTGGCTTGAGGTGGAGTATACCTCTAATACATGGCAAAAATCGTCAAGAGATAGTTCCTGAATACTGACTGATATGGTAGTGTTTAAATAGTCACTTAAACGCAGCGGAAAGCCACTAAATAAAGCATTTATTATCTTAAATAAAAATAATTGGAGATTGTGACTTAATTCAGATTTTAAAAATTGATCTTATGTCAGATTGAGTTTAGGAGTTTATTGTCTTTATTTTATTTTATTTGCTAAAAAAATTACTGATCCTAGGGGATGACAACAAAGGACACCATGTGAGTATCCCAAGTTCAGGGATAAGAACGGCATTGAGATTTCCATTATAAATCTCAATTGTGGGAAGAAGATAGAGGACATACACTGCCAGGATTTATTAAATTCTCGATTTCCAATCTTACCTGTTTACTCATGGTCTAAGCAATACATACAGAAATGTGTGCACAGGTTATACTTTGCTTGAAGTGCACTATTTATTGAGCATTTACTATATGCTAGGGTGGCAGAATCATTCATTTATCTTCAAATGTGAATTAGGCAAGAACTTTGTATAAGTTGTTCTTCTATAACGCAACGCAATATGTGAGCAGTTCACATTGTCTAAAAATGTATGCATTAATGGGGAAGGCATACAAGAAACCTGGAAATTACAAAAGAGCAAAATAAAGACTTTGATAGAGAAAATCCAAGGCAATGAAAATCTTAAAACTAGTTTTAGGTAGAGGTGGGGTTGAGGAATATGTCAGGGTAAGTTTCCCAAAGAAAGTGACAGCTAAGTTATAACCTAACATATGAATTGGAGAAGGCATGGCACCCCACTCCAGTACTCTTGCCTGGAAAATCCCATGCCTGGAGGAGCCTGGTAGGCTGCAGTCCATGGGGTTGCTAAGAGTCAGACACGACTGAGTGACTTCACTTTCACTTTTCACTTTCCTGCATTGGAGAAGGAAATGGCAACCCACTCCAGTGTTCTTGCCTGGAGAATCCCAGGGATGGGGGAGCCTGGTGGCTGCCGTCTATGGGGTCACACAGAGTCGGACATGACTGAAGTGACTTAGCAGCAGCAGCAGCAACATATGAATAGGAATTAGCCCACTGATGAAAATTTGGTGAGCTAAAAAAATTCATATGATTTTAGTGATTCAAAATTATTTCAGTGAAAATGAATATTTCATGTTTAGGGCATTATAATGTTTAGTATGAATGGACCATGCTAGGAAGAGAGGTGAGATGGATGTTGGAAATTATAAACTAAACAGTGATTTTGTGTAGGTCATCTGAGGAAATATCATAAAAGGTCTTAAATACTTTATGTGGATTTTATTCTGAGAGCACTGGGGAGCCATAGGAGTTTCATTCCCCACCCCCACCCCCAAAAGCATGATATATTAGGTTTGCACTTTAGAAAGATTCCTCTGGCTGCAGTGGAGAAAACAAATTGGGCGTAGAAAAAGACTTCAAGATCAGAGACCAGAGAAATCTGAAAAATTATAGTAGTCATTTCTCTTAGAGATACTGATAGCCTGAGCTAAGGTAGTAGAAGCAAAGACAGACAGAAGTGAATGGGATGGAGAGTCATTAAAGAGATTGAATCAACAATTGTTCATTTGGATGAGGTGTAAGAAGGAAGAGTTAGAAACAACACAAGAAGAGAATTAGACTTTGGGGCAGGACTTTAGACCATGTGTAAACATGCTGCATTTGAGTTAACTCCGGGACAACTGTATGGTGATGTTGAGGATGATGTTAAGTAAATGAGTCTGGAATTTAGGGAAGTTGTCTGGATTGGAGGTATAAAGTTAAGAGTCACCAGTATTTACTTGGTAATTGAAGCCTGGATGTGAACGACCATGCCCAGTTCACTTAAAGGTAGGGCCTTCCTGGTGTCTCAGATAGTAAAGAATATGCCTGCAATTCAGGAAACCCAGCTTCAATCCCTGGGTCGGGAAGATCCCATGGAGAAGCAAATACTCCAGTATTCTTGCCTGGAGAATTTCATGGAGAGAGGAACCTGGCAAACTACAGTCCATGGGGTTTCAAAGAGCTGGACACAACTGAGCAACTAACACTCAAAGGTAGAGACTTCGTGCCAGGAGGGCAAGCGAAAAAGACAGGGAATGCCACTCCCTAATACCTTCTTGTTGAACAGGGATCTCCCTCAAGGAAAAGCAAGTCCCCTCCCCCAGCTCTGGTGCAGTGGTACTGGGGTTCTGCCTCAGGGAAAGGCAGGCGTATGTATGGATGAAGAGCTCCAAAACTGTATAGAAGGAATGACGTCATTTGGAACAAAGCTTGGAGAACTCTAGCCTAAAAGAGTTGTTAAAAACAATGGAGATGTTGGTGAAGAGCAATTAAGAGGAGGGTGACAGCTCCTAGATATGAGGAAAATGGCACAGCAAACCAGAAGCTTAATACAACCAGAAAAAGAGACAGCCTTTTAAGATCACTGCTCTATTATTTTCCTAGAGCTGCTATAGCAATGTACCACAAACAGGGGTGAGTGGGGAGGGGTGTTTAAACAACAGAAATTTGTTTTCTTACAATTCTGGAGACTAGAAGTCCTAAATTCTTGTGTCGGTAGGTTTGGTTTCTTCTGAGGTCTTTCTCTGTGGCTTGTAGGGGCCTCTTTCTTGCTGTGTCCTCACATGATGTCCCTCTTTGTGTAAATTTCCTCTTCCTATAAGCACACCAGTCATGTTAGATTAGGGCCCACCTTAACAACCTCATTTAACTTTAATTATCTATTTGAAGGTCCTATCTCCAAATACAGTCACATTCTGAGATACTGGGGAAGGCTACCAAATGGCTGTGAATGGCTCTCCAAATGCTCAACCCATAACAACTGCCAACCTTGGGGTTTGGCAGGCTGTGTGAATGCCCTAAGCTTCATCTTACTCAAGAGAAGCCAAGTATGGTGGAAGGCAAACAACCCAGCAGTCCCGTAGCCTTTCACAGACCTATCTATTTGTTAGGTAGTTAGAATAGGAAAAAGGAGTCCAAAATGTCGGTGGCTAAAAGACGCGAGGGGAAGAGAGGCCTCGGCCCAATTTTGGCTCCTCTTTTTAATTGCTTTTTCTCCTCCCCTTGGGCCTGCCCTATGTAAATTGTACTAGCCAGGAGTGCTGTTTGTTTTACCTGAGGTCCTCACTCTGGTTCTCGGACCTTCCTTTGTTCTATTTTCGTGGGTTTTTCCCTTTCTTGTCTCTAGCCACCACCATTCTGGACTTCTTTTTCCTATTCTAACTACCTAACATATTGACAAAGGGGGAAACTTCTCTGGCAGAAGGAGCTTGAATACAACCTCTGATGGACCACTGATGGAATAAGCTGCTTGGATGCAGGAACAGTTCATAAGTCAGGCTCAAAATTAAAATCAGAATCTCCTGGCAATCTGAAATACTGTGGGTGGCTCCTTCTCAGGAGCAAGCAGAGGGGAATCATTTGAACTGCTGGTCCCTGCGGACATTGGCAGACAAGGTAAACTCCATGAGCTGTTAGAGTGTGTCCAAACAGTAACACACTCGATGGTAAAGGGTAGAAATCTCACTGGCCAAGGGAATGTGAACACAACCTCTGACCTAGGGATGACCCCTGGGTATGCAAGATAAAAGGTAAATGGAAAACATCTGAGTAGGGACAACAGAGGCTGCACACAGTGGAGAAAGAGCCTTCATAAAAATGTTACCAGGTCCAAGCTTGTTCTGCTCCCGGCATGATAGGCTAATAAATCCAAGACAAGATGTTGCGATGAGGAAGGGACTTGATTCGGGAGCTGGCTGACAGAGAAGATGGCAGGCTAGCACCTCAAAATAACCATCTTGTCTGGGCCTGGAATGCCAGGTTCTTTAATGGATCAGAGATCGCCAGGGAGGTAAGGAAACAAAGTAAAAAGATTATTCAGTCCTTGCAAATGTCCCCTAGGATGGCAAGCCTCAGGCAGGAAGATGTGTTAGGTTCACTTCCTTAAATTTAGTCATTTCATGGGTGGTGTGAAATGGAATATCTCCTGTCATATCAACAAACATATCCCCAGATATGTAAGCACCAGAGGAGCCACCCATGCCACTTGCCACACAGAGAATTTAAGAATGTCACAGTCCTTGCCAGGTAGGGTGGGGGTGGGGGTCAGGTTATCTCCCTAAGGCAGGCCATTATGTATGCCTATAATAATAAAAGCGGCTGAGTTAAAGTCACAGAGCAGATCAAGTGTGAATTCAAAATTAACTCTTCCTGAATCAATATGGTGAAAATGAGTATACTACCCAAAGCAATTTATAGATTCAATGCAATCCCTATCAAGCTACCAACAGTATTCTTCACAGAGCTAGAACAAATAATTTCACAATTTGTATGGAAATACAAAAAACCTCGAATAGCCAAAGCGATCTTGAGAAAGAAGAATGGAACTGGAGGAATCAACCTACTTGACTTCAGGCTCTACTACAAAGCCACAGTTATCAAGACAGTATGGTACTGGCACAAAGACAGAAATATAGATCAATGGAACAAAATAGAAAGCCCAGAGATAAATCCACGCACATATGGACACCTTATCTTTGACAAAGGAGGCAAGAATATACAATGGATTAAAGACAATCTCTTTAACAAGTGGTGCTGGGAAATCTGGTCAACCACTTGTAAAAGAATGAAACTAGAACACTTTCTAACACCATACACAAAAATAAACTCAAAATGGATTAAAGATCTCAACGTAAGACCAGAAACTATAAAACTCCTAGAGGAGAACATAGGCAAAACACTCTCTGACATACATCACAGCAGGATCCTCTATGACCCACCTCCCAGAATATTGGAAATAAAAGCAAAAATAAACAAATGGGACCTAATTAACCTTAAAAGCTTCTGCACATCAAAGGAAACTATCAGCAAGGTGAAAAGACAGCCTTCAGAATGGGAGAAAATAATAGCAAATGAAGCAACTGACAAACAACTAATCTCAAAAATATACAAGCAACTCCTACAGCTCAATTCCAGAAAAATAAATGACCCAATCAAAAAATGGGCCAAAGAACTAAATAGACATTTCTCCAAAGAAGACATACAGATGGCTAACAAACACATGAAAAGATGCTCAACATCACTCATTATCAGAGAAATGCAAATCAAGACCACTATGAGGTACCATTTCACACCAGTCAGAATGGCTGCAATTCAAAAGTCTACAAATAATAAATGTTGGAGAGGGTGTAGAGTAAAGGGAACCCTCTTACACTGTTGGTGGGAATGCAAACTAGTACAGCCACTATGGAGAACAGTGTGGAGATTCCTTAAAAAACTGGAAATAGAACTGCCTTATGATCCAGCAATCCCACTGCTGGGCATACACACTGAGGAAACCAGAAGGGAAAGAGACACGTGTACCCCAATGTTCATCGCAGCACTGTTTATAATAGCCAGGACATGGAAGCAACCTAGATGCCCATCAGCAGATGAATGGATAAGAAAGCAGTGGTACATATACACAATGGAGTATTACTCAGCCATTAAAAAGAATTCATTTGAATCAGTTCTAATGAGGTAGATGAAACTGGAGCCTATTATACAGAGTGAAGTAAGCCAGAAGGAAAAACACCAATACAGTATACTAACGCATATATATGGAATTTAGAAAGATGATAAAAATAACCCTGTGTACGAGATAGCAAAAGAGACACTGATGTATGGAACAATCTTATGGACTCTGTGGGAGAGGGAGAGGGTGGGAAGATTTGGGAGAATGGCATTGAAACATGTAAAATATCATGTATGAAACGAGAAACCAGTCCAGGTTCAATGCACCATACTGGATGCTTGGGGCTAGTGCACTGGGACGACCCAGAGGGATGGTATGGGGAGGGAGGAGGGAGGAGGGTTCAGGATGGGGAGCACATGTATACCTGTGGCGGATTCATTTTGATATTTGGCAAAACTAATACAATTATGTAAAGTTTAAAAATAAAATAAAATTATAAAAAAAAATTTAACTCTTCCTGATTACAAAAAGAGTTTAGCCAAGTCACTCTAGGCTTTCAGCTATAAGATAAATAAATTCTGAGGCTCTAATATAGAGTATAGTGACTTTAGTTGATATTATCTTGTACACTTGAAATTCATTAAGAGTAGATCTAAAGTGCTCTCACCATACTCACATTACAGCGGTAACTCTGTGAGGTGATGGAGGTGTTAATTAGCTTGATTGTGGTCATTATTTTACAATGTATTTGTATATCAAATTATCACATTGGACATCTTAATATGTACAATTTTTATTGTAAATAAAACCTCAACAAACCTGGGAAAAAACAAAAAAATGTATTCACAGTTTTTCATACCTGTTCATAGAAGCTTTACTTTTACTGGATGAAAGTGCTGCTGCTGCTAAGTCACTTCAGTCATTCCCGACTCTGTGCGACCCCATAGACCGCAGCCCACCAGGCTACCCCGTCCCTGGGATTCTCCAGGCAAGAACACTGGAGTGGTTTGCCATTTCCTTCTCCAATGCATGAAAGTGAAAAGTGAAAGTGAAAAAAAAGAAAAGAAAAGAAAAGTGAAAGTGAAGTCGCTCAGTCATGTCCGACTCTAGCGACCCCATGGACTGCAGCCTGCCAGGCTCCTGCATCCATGGGATTTTCCAGGCAAGAGTACTGGAGTGGGAAGTGACAATAATCCAAATTCCCATCAACTGATGAATGGACAAGCAGACTGTACAGAGCTTTACGATGGAATATTATTTGGCAATAAAAAGCAAAAAAAAAGTATAGATTTATGTTACAACATGAACAGACCTTGAAAATATCGTGCTAAGTACAAGAAGCCCAATCATAAAGACCACAGATTGTGTAATTTAATTTATAACAATTAGCCAGAATAGGTAATCTATAGAGATAGAAAGGAGACTAGTGGTTGCTAGAGGCTCAGGGGGATGAGGGATTGGGGATTTACTGCTAATGGCTATGGAGTTTCTTTTGGGAGGGATGAAATGTGCTATATTTGCATTATGGTGGTATTTTTACAAACGTGTGTATACTAAAATACATTATATTACACACTTTACATGGATCCATTCTATGGCATGTGAATTATACTTCAATAATGCTATTACTAATTATGTGAATGAAAAATAGCACACAAAATGTTTCAATATTAGGGTACGTATATTAATATCAAGACTTCAACTCTCTTTTAAAACTTCCTTATACATTTGGCCTCTAAGATAAGAATACCTAAGCTTTTAACTCAAATATACTAAAATGCCCTCTCCAACACAAATAGATCTGTTTCTTATGTTTGAATGCTGCCATTTCCACTCTCGTAATGAGTGGGAAGAATTCTGAAAGAGTGGGTATTTCTTTAAACTTTATTTTGTATTTTGTATTTGTAATTGTACAATACAATTTTGTATTGTATTTATTTTGTATTGTATTGTATATATTGTATACAATACAATATAATTGTATTGTATTTTTTATTTGTATTGTATTGCTAAGTCGCTTCAGTCGTGTCCAACTCTGGGTGACCCCATAGACGGCAGCCCACCAGGCTCCCCCGTCCCTGGGATTCTCCAGGCAAGAACATTGGAGTGGGTTGCCATTTCCTTCTCCAGTGCATGAAAGTGAAAAGTGAAGGTGAAGTCGCTCAGTCGTGTCCAACTCTGGGCGACCCCATGGACTGCAGCCTACCAGGCTCCTCCAGGCATGGGATTTTCCAGGCAAGAGTACTGGAGTGGGGTGCTAGTGCCTTCTCCATATTGGGGTATAGCCGATTAATAATACTGTGATAGTTTTAGGTGAACATTGCAAAAAGACTCACCCATACACATACTTGTATCCATTCTCCCCCAAACGCCCTTCCCATCCAGGCTGCCACATAACATTGAGGGGAGTTCCATGTACTATACAGTAGGGCCTTGTTGGTTATTCATAACCTCCCTAACTATCCCCTCTCCTCAAACTCCCATAAGTTTGTTTTCTAAGTCTGTGAATCTGTTTTTGTAAGTAAGTTCATTTTTATCATTTCCTTCAGATTCCAAATATAAGGGATGTCACACAGTATTTCTTCTCTTTCTGACTTTACTGAGTGGGTATTTTAACATCATAATTAGAATACTGATTATTATTGGGTTGATGTAAGTAAAATTACTGGAACCTATCCATAGTGCTTCCCTGGTGGCTCAGAAGGAAGAAGAATCTGCCTGAAGTGAAATAGACCTGGGTTCGACCCCTGTATTGGGAAGATCCCCTGGAGGAAGGCATGGCAACCCATTCCAGTGTTCGTGCCTGGAGAATTCCCAAGGACAGAGGAGCCTGGTGGGCTACAGTCCATGGGTTGGCAAAGAGTTGGACACAACTGAGTGACTTTTACTAACTCACTCATCCAGATGCAAACTGTTGCTTATATAGTTTTGGCCATATATTGACAAAGACTCTCCATGCTTGTTACATACAAAGTAAGTCAGGTAACATTTGGACTGGGTTCAGCATTATGATTCCCTGTGTACTAAGTCAAATGGGCACTTTGTTTTTTACTGTGTTCTTATTAGAGGCCCACCATTCTGTGAGCACTTACTTCCTGCATTTTAATAGCTTAAGGCTTAAAATGAATTTAACCTTGAAAACAGGCCATTAGAGTTAAGTGAACCAGTTCAGTTCAACAAACAAGATGTACAAACCATTAAATGTCCAAAATCAGGTGATGTTGACCAGCTCTTTGTTCTATTTCCTGGTAAGTTAACCAGCAATGTTCCCTGTTTAAAACTCAGGACAAATAATAATGATTTTTAACCATTAGATCTGAACTGCTCCTGAGATCATTTTGCACATATAAAATTTAGCTTTATTAGCTATTAGCTATTAGCAAGAAGCTTCCCTTACTATGCTCTATTCATCTTAAAGAATAAAGTCAGAATCTAAACAACTCAGAAAAATTACATGAAAGGCCTAGATTTAGTTTGCTGTCAAAACTAATGAATGATTTAGATGTCATAGTCTTTCTGTGGGAAATGGATAAAATACAAAAAGCAAACAAAAATAACCAGGAACTGATAATGACCCTGATAGTATGTAAAGTCATGCCAATATCATCTAAACTGATACACAAGCACAGAAAAGGAATCAATTTTATTCAGAAAATAAAGTGCTGATGCTGAGGGAAAAGATATGAATAGATGTTAGATTAAAAGGGATATATGTCCCCATTTTTTCCTCAGATATAATTTGTGAATCCCAGAAAAAGAACAGTGTGCTTATTTGATGTTCTTGCCTCACAAATCTTAAAATACTCCTGCTACAGAAACAGAGAGCTCTCTGTGAGGGTCTGGACAAACCAAGTCCATACTCTGACATGACCAATCCTTGACAAAACTATGAAGGACTTACAATTTGTGTTTGCCTTCCTCCCCCTTTCTGATTCTTGCCTTCTGTTGTGACCTTCTCCTTGAGGCAAGGAGAAGGTCCTGGCTGGAGACCCTCTGACACGCTCTTGCTGCCGTCAAGTATTGCTTTATCTTCATCCCAGTGTACATTTGTTCTTTTAGAACTTGATAATGTCTAGAAGTTGAAGTGATTTTTGGATCCAAAGTTAAAGACTAAACCTAAGACATCCTGCATTTGAAAAAAAGTACATTTGTTTATGGCATGTAGTGAATATTGAATATTTAATGATTTATGCATCAATTATTGAAATGGGGATGAGGGTGGAAGACTGTCTTGGAGAAAGAAAATCTCCTTTTACCCCAAGACAGCACTCTAGGAGGGAGTATGGACACCATTTCTGTGAAGTTGGATCTTGAGCATCTCTCTCAGTTTAGTCCTTTTTATGTCTAAATAAGAAAGGTACTTGAGAGATCACCTAGTCTATGGGATTTCGTGTTTTTCTCTATGGACAGAGACCTAGTGGTTCAAGGTTTTTCCTTAGGTATCATTTTGGAAGCTGAGAAATTGAGAGATCAAATAGATGGAGTTAAGAGATTCACCTTCGATTCAGGAATTTTGATCCATTTAAAAAATGTATTTATTATGTGGACAACCCCAATGGGATTTAGTTTGAACAAAAAGTTGATAGGTATGCCTGCCAAAAGAGTTGCATCTAAGTTTAATCAAACTTCTAAATCATGGAAGAAACCCTAAGGATACTATTAGTCAGATTTAGAATGTGGAAATTCTGTTCCAAAAGAAGATTCATATTATTTACCAAATAACATGGGATGAAAAGGAGGAAGTTAGATGTTAGAGATTTAAAGAGACAATTGTAACTAAATACAATGTTTGGACCTTGTATGGATTCTGATTTGAATAAGCCATTAAACTTCTATTTGAAATAATAGAGGAAAAGTGCAAGGACTGAACACTATAAAATATTAAGGAATTATTATGGATTTTTTAAGGCTTTGAGACTGATATTGTGGCTGTGTTTAAAAAGAGTCAGCTAAACATCCATACCAACATATTTTAGGTTAAATAATATGTTAGGGTTTGCTTTAAAACACTTGAATTAAAAACCTTCAGGGGAATATGTGAAATAAGAATGTTAGTAAGTGACAATCACTGCAGTTGGGTTGTGGTACCAGAGTGTTCATTACACTATTGTATTGGTTTTGAGTATATCTGAAATTGAAAATTTGCTTAATAAAAAATAAGGATAGTACTATTCATTGTACAATAAATAGATCCAAAGATTATGAAGTCCTAGCTCACATAAAAATGTTATTAATAGTTTTGTTACTCCAGTATTTTGGTTTTAGACATCTGCAAAAAACAAATACTGCAGAATTCAAATATATCTTTTGAAAGATCTTGCTTCTTGTTATTTGAATTGTTTTTAACTATAAATTTAAAAGCATTTCCATCATAGTGTTTCTAAATTTACTGTTTGTACTATTTAAATTTACTTCAACTTGTAAATAAGAATAGCTTGACAGTGTGGAATATAAAATAGCTCTTCTACTTAAACCAACTAACAATTTTTTTTTAAAAAAAGAATAAAAAGATGATGTGACGATGTTGAACTTTATCAGAATCCTGTGCTCCCACCGTTTTGTGTTCTGAGAAATGGCTAACGTCAAAGAAGTACTCTGCCCTCACAAAAGATAAGACTCATCCTTCCTCGGTGACTCAGATAGGACCCAGCTCTAACCTTCATGAATCTTAGAATATGATGATGCTCTTGTTTACCTGCCTCTGTAAAACTGCAGGCCCTCCCCCACTTTGCTTACTTTTATTTTCTTGATGTTTCTCTTTAATGAACATTCTCCCTGTTGCAATAGCCTGAATAAACTCATTTCCTTAATTGTCCCCTGCATTTTGCCCTTCACAGGGTCTCTGATTGTTTGATACATCTCCAATATCCTGAGATCTCTAGCTATTCACACATCAGTTCTAGTTATTATCAGATGGAAGAAAGGATGGAAAGTAAACCTCTTTGTGATTCCATCAACAGCAATAGCATAAAAAGTTTCCAAGTTCTTACCCTTTTCCCAGACCCATACACTGCTAATAAATTATAATGGATTAGACTTGTTCAGGGGCTTCCCAGGTGGTCCTAGTGGTAAAGGACCCACCTGCCAGTGCAGGAGAGATGTGGGTTCAATACCTAGTTCAGGAAGATCCCCTGGAGAAGAACATGGCAACCCACTCTAGTACTCTTGTCTGGAGAATCCTGTGGACAGAGGAGCCTGGTGGGCAATAGCCCATAGGGTCCCAAAGAGTCAGACACAGCTGAAGCAACTTAGCATAGCACAGACTTGTTCAAGCAAACTGAGCCAATAGTGTGAAACACTTCTACTCAGAGATTAAAGATTGTTTTCTCTGATTCAAAGCAAATTGATTTGAGCATGGTGAAATTTTAATTAAAAATTTTGCTCACTGTATCCAAGTGTAGTTTTAAAGCACTTCTTGTTTTGACGGGCAAACATTGACTCATGGGCAGGATTCTCAAACATTGCTAATCCCTTTAGTTCTTTGGTTGACTAATGGAGCTTTTATAAATTTCCTAAGAGGTAAGATTTAGAAATATCTATATGATCCATATTTACCTGACCCTCTTCTCATGTGCATTGTTAATTCAGTTTTTCCTCTCTCCAATAGCCCCCCAAATTGTGTTTGTTGAGTGGTTTATTTGAGAATGATTTCTCTTGATATGGTTTGATTGATATGGATTGATTTCACTGGGATAATTGATTTCACTGGGATAATTTCCTATTCTAATTGTTTTTCTACATTATTTGAATGATATGAACTGGTACACAAATATGTTTCTATTTTGGGTAGTAATCAGCTATATTCATAAACCTTGGCTTATCTACATTCCTAAGGCTTATATCCATTCTAAGAATTTTTAGTTATTTGTCAGATAAGATAGGACAAATCTATCCAAATGAAACATATCCACTCTGTGGGATATACAGTGTGAATATCAGTTCAGTTATAGCCTAAGTGCTTAGCACAGAGCCTAATTCATACTAATCATTCAAAAACTTTTGAGGAGTAAATAAGTGAATGAAGAATTTCTATCCAATATTAATCCTGTTCATCTCATGTGCAGAGGAATGGAACAGTTTCATGCAATCAGGAGTGGCTGGCTTTTGTGCTATTTCTGTGTGTTAACTGAGGTAAAATTTTTCTCAGTGCTCAAAAAATATACCTTCTTTTTTACTTGATGTTATCTGAATTGTTTTTAATCTAAAAATTAGCTGCTGCTGCTAAGTCACTTCAGTCGTGTCCGACTCTGTGCGACCCCATACATGGCAGCCTACCAGGCTCCTCCATCCCTGGGATTCTCCAGGCAAGAACACTGAATTGGGTTGCCATTTCCTTCTCCAATGCATGAAAGTGAAAAGTGAAAGTGAAGTCAGTCATGTCCGACTCCTTGCGACACCATGGACTACAGCCTACCAGGCTCCTTCATCCATGGGATTTTCCAGGCAAGAGTACTGGAGTGGGTTGCCATTGCTTCTCCCCTAAAAATCAGAGTTAACTGTAAATCCATAATATATTATTTCCTGGGAGCAGATATTTCTTTCCTTTGAAAGAGAGCACAAGAGACCTAGGTACCTTGTAGGAAAGGGTAACTAATTCAGAAATGAGTTGCTGGGAAAATCAAAGTAGATCTGCTTATGAATAGATTCTGTTGGTGCTTGGGGTAGACAAAATTCTCCCCTTCTGTCCTTGGCAGCATTTGGGGGAAACTTTGATAATGACAAATGCCCAAAGCTTTTAATGTAGGGCCTGGAAATGGAGATGGAAGGCAGGGGATAACTGAGGAATGAAACTGTAGAGCCTAGTGAACTTCTCTCATTGAAGTCATGTGGTTCTTAATGAGGTCAATTTCTGATAAAGCATATATCTAGTCAAATTAAACACACTCTTTCTGCAGAATATTATTATGTTAATAAATTTTTCTTTTCACCTAAATTATACTAGGCTTTTTTTCTGTATCATTTACTTTCCTTTTAGAACACAGTTATTTATAATGCAAGCAAAGCATTCTTAAGTCTCATGAAAACTTCTGCATATAATTTAGCATGTTCATTATCCCTTATTACCTTTGCTATGGGGGTCAGATTATTAGACTCATCATGTAGCTTTATAATATTTTGTAACTTGTCTGTGCTAGGGAAATTTTATTTGACATACTGTTTATGAAATCAGTAGGTAATAAAGCTTAGTCTCTTTTGAATTTGTATACGTGTTAGCATCTTTACTGAGTCTATTCAGTGTTTCATATAAAATGAATGGAGGAATATTTTGGTATACTTATAGCTGATTCACGTTGTATAGAAGAAACCAGTATAACATTGTAAAGCAATTATCCTTCAATTAAAAATAAATTTTAAAAAATGAATGGAGGAATATTTAAAGTAGAGCATACTCTTGGGAAATCTTTGATTTTATTATGTGTGTCTGAAGTTCCAAATAATATAAAAGAATTTCAAGAAATGAAAAATACAAAGAATTTCTTTGCAATGTTGATCTTATTTAGCACATTGATGAAGTTCTGTTAATCCCAGAAAAGGGACATCCACCTAGACCTATTTCTAGTAAAATTATTGAATTTCTAAATTTAAAAAGAAAATTTCACAAGCTTTTATTCAGGAAAAAAGTTATAAAAGTAAAAGTCAAAATGGCTGAAAGCTAGTGAATAGTTAAATAACATTTATACACAACAGAGAGGAAATAATTAGGGTAAAAAATCCTGATGTCACCCCTAATTTCAGTCCCCTATTAGAATCAAGAGGAATATTACTTGTTTATGTTTTCAGATAAAGAAAACAATCACAACAGGGCAGTGACTGAACAACAGTTTAAGCACAACAGAGATCTCTAACGGAGAGCAATTTATTCACTATATGCATAAGTTAACCTTAAAAAGACGACACTAGAAGTGACTAAGATTTTGCAATATAAATGCCAAACAAATATTCTTGGAGTAGAAGAAACACTGTATTACCACCGACTGGATTGCTGCTGCTGCTAAGTCACTTCAGTCGTGTCCGACTGTGCGACCCCATAGACAGCAGCCCACCAGCCTCTCCCATCTCTGGGATTCTCCAGGCAAGAACACTGGAGTGGGTTGCCATTTCCTTCTCCAATGCATGAAAGTGAAAGTGAAGTTGCTCAGTCGTGTCTGACACTTAGCGACCCCATGGACTGCAGCCCACCAAGCTCCTCCATGCATGGGATTTTCCAGGCAAGAGTACTGGAGTGGGGTGCCATTGCCTTCTCCACTGACTGGATTACAACATCCTAAACTGATAACATATCCTGTGATTTAGGAAGAGTGTTGGTAGCTGGTGGGAGGTAAGGAGAAGTGGGGGAAATGAGCCATTCTCATTTTGGTGGTTGGGAAGTAGCGGGGATGAACACGTTGCTGTGGAGAAAACAGGATATCTTGGTAACATTTTCCTCTACTATCAGAATTTGCTTTAATTTTCTTTGCAGTGCAGTTCTGTTAACAACAAATTCTCTCAGCTTTTGTTTATCTGAAAATGTCTTTACTTCACCTTCATTTTTGAATGAGTAGATATAGAATCCTGATATTCCCCCTTGCACATTAAAGATGCCATTCCCCTATTTTCTGGCCTCCTATGTTTCTAATAAAAAGTACACCTATATTCCTATAATGGTTTCCCTATGTGTAATGGATCTTTTATGTTTCCCTTTGGCTTTTAAAAATATTTTCCCTCTTAATCTTTGGTTTTCAACAGTTTGACTGTGATATGTCTAAGTGTGTAGTTGGTATTCAAGAATGTCTCATGGGTGCATGAAAGCAATAGTTTATCTCTTTATTTTGGGGAACATTATTTTATATTATGACCACAGATATTTACCTCCATTCAAACGATTGCCAAAAGGGACAAGCTACCATTTCTTCTTGTTTAGAGTTTCCTCAGTGGCTCAGAGGTAAATAATCTACCTACAATGTAAGAGCTGCAGGTTCAATCCCTGGGTCAGGAAGATCCCCTGGAGTAGGAAATGTTCTTCAGGTAGGATTTTTATTTTCCACCTTTCACTGAGGTGTGGCCTTTCATTGTTTCCAGCTTTATATTGAGAACTTAGTTCCAAGTATACAACTTCTATGGAGATTTTTCTTTGACACTGTGGAGCCACCAAAATCAAGGCTCTAGGTTCCTTTTATCACGTAATGTCCTCAAGGGATAGATTCAGCTGTTATCTAGCTCTTTTGTTTTCAGCATCTGAGGAGTTTCTTTATTGTTTTTGAAACTCAGTTATGCAATTAAAATATTTACTAATATTTTATTCAACACTTCTAGGTGTTTTTTGTTGAGAGATTTTTTTCAGAAAATCTAAATCGGATTTCCCTTCCCCACTCCCAGTTCCTTGTATAGGTCTCTCTCATTATTTAGGTCATAGATCAAAATGTACCTTCTTGGCAAGACCATCCTAAACCACACTAGCAAAAGAAACCAACACCCTTCATCCTACGCCCTTCATTTTCTATCACTTGTTGAAAGTAAAATACTTACATATTGAGGTGCTTATTAATTTACGTATTAAGTTTAACAAGTATAAAATCAAAATCAAGATTTATTAAATTATTAGCTAACTTATTAACATGGCCATTTTTTGTCACCATATTCTACTCAGAATCATCAAAGTATAGGACTTTGACTCATTCATGTTAGAATCTTTCAGTTCACTCACTCAGTCATGTCCACTCTGTGACCCCATGGATTTCAGCATGCTAGGCCTCCCTGTACATCACCAACTCCCGGAGCCTGCTCAGACTCATGTCCATTGCGTCAGTGATGCCATCCAACCATCTCATCCTCTGTCATCCCCTTCTCCTCCTGCCTTCAATCTTTCCCAGCATCAGGGTCTTTTTTAATGAGTCAGTTCTTCACATCAGGTGGCCAAAGTATTGGAGTTTCAGCTTCAGCATCAGTCCTTCCAATGAATATTCAGGACTGATTTCCTTTAGGATGGACTGGTTTGATCTCTTTGCAGTCCAAGAATTAGTATCTTTAGGATTTATGAAAGTACCTAACACATGCTGGTATTCATTAAATATGTATTTGTGTGTGTGTGTGTGTGTGTGTGTTTTAAGTCATTTCAGTCATGTCAGACTCTCTCTTTGTGACCCTATGGACTGTAGACGACCAGGCTCGTCTGTTTGTGAGCTTCTCCAGGCAAGAATACTGGAGTGGGTTGCCATGCCCTTCTCCAGGGGATCTTCTGGAACCGGGGATCGAATCCACGATTCTTATGTCTCCTACATTGCAGGCTGCATTCTTTACCAGTAGTGACACCTGGTAAGCCCCATTCATTAAACACTTGTACCCAACCAAGTAGATGCTTATTTATCAAGGGTTTTATTTGATATCCTCAAATAAGACAGATCATTAACAATTTGACAAACTACTGGTAAAGAACCAGCCTGCAATGCAGGAACCACAGAAGATGCAGGTTTGACCCCTGGGTCAGGAAGATCCCCTGGAGGAGGATATGGCAACCCACTCCAATATTCTTTCCTGGAGAATCCCACAGGCAGAGGATTCTGGAAGGCTATGGTCCATAGAGTCACAAAGAATCAGACACAACTGAAGCAATAGCATGCATGCAGAGGGAAGTAGCAGTGAGACAATACATGGAGAGAGGCTGAGAAAAACTAAAACAGAAATACCGAATGACTTTCCTTTTTCCACTGGACATGGAGTTTTTTCTTATATGTGGGTTCCATAAACTTTCCTGGTATGTTTCAATAAAGGCATTTGAGAGTTTTTGTTTCTTTCAACAAAATATCTTGTATTTTATAAAAATTTAAAAAATCTCAATTTTATAAAAATTGAGAAATTTAAAAATTTGTTAAATTTGGCAATGATTGAAGAAATGGCTTCAGATACTTTTTTGTTCTCAGTGCTGATTGACATAATTTGTGCTGCATGGTAAAATATCACTTCAGTTCAGTTCAGTCACTCAGTCGTGTCCGACTCTTTGCAACCCCATGAATCGCAGCACGCCAGGCCTCCCTGTCCATCACCAACTCCCGGAGTTCACCCAGACTCACGTCCATCAAGTCAGTGATGCCATCCAGCCATCTCATCCTCTGTCGTCCCCTTCTCCTCCTGCCCCCAATTCCTCCCAGCATCAGAGACTTTTCCAATGAGTAAAGTCTTTGCATGAGGTAGCCAAAGTACTGGAGTTTCAGCTTTAGCATCATTCTTTCCAAAGAAATCCCAGGGCTGATCTCCTTCAGAATGGACTGGTTGGATCTCCTTGCAGTCCAAGGGACTCTCAAGAGTCTTCTCCAACACCACAGTTCAAAAGCATCAATTTTTTGGCACTCAGCTTTCTTCACAGTCCAACTCTTACATCCATACATGACCACTGGAAAAACCATAGCCTTGACTAGACAGACCTTTGTTGGAAAAGTAATGTCTCTGCTTTTGAATATGCTATCTAGGTTGGTCATAAGTTTTCTTCCAAGGAGTAAGCGTCTTTTAATTTCATGTCTGCAGTCACCGTCTGCAGTGATTTTTGAGCCCAGAAAAATAAAGTCTGACACTGTTTCCACTGTTTCCCCATCTATTTCCCATGAAGTGATGGGACCAGATGCCATGATCTTTGTCTTCTGAATGTTGAGCTTTAAGCCAACTTTTTCACTCTCCACTTTCACTTTCATCAAGAGGCTTTTTAGTTCCTCCTCACTTTCTGCCATAAGGGTGGTGTCATCTGCATATCTGAGGTTATTGATATTTCTCCTGGCAATCTTGATTCCAGCTTGTGCTTCTTCCAGTCCAGCGTTTCTCATGATGTCCTCTGCATAGAAGTTAAATTAGCAGTGTGACAATATACAGCCTTGACGTACTCCTTTTCCTATTTGGAACCAGTCCGTTGTTCCATGTCCAGTTCTAACTGTTGCTTTCTGACCTGCATGTAGGCTTCTCAAGAGGCAGGTCAGGTGGTCTTGTATTCCCATCTCTTTCAGAAATATCACTTACTTGTAGAAAAATACTCAACAGAGATGGACCTACCCTAGCAAGAAGGCAGATGTGTTTGTTTCTCCATGCTTGTGTCCTTCACTAAGATCATGAGCCCAGTTTGCACTCTTCAAGAATGTAATAAATGGAAATGAGATAAATGGGCTAAAATTTCCAATTTATTTCAGTATTTTCATAGGTTTCTGCTATATAGGTGGGGCTAAATCATGCAATGTTTTTTATGGCATGGTGAAGACTGCTGCTAAGTCACTTCAGTCGTGTCCAACTCTGTGCAACCCCATAGACGGCAGCCCACCAGGCTTCCCCGTCCCTGGGATTCTCCAGGCAAGAACACTGGAGTGGGTTGCCATTTCCTTCTCCAACGCATGAAAGTTAAAAGTGAAAGTGAAGTCATTCAGTCGCATCCAACCCTCAGCGACCCCATGGACTGCAGCCTACCAGGCTCCCCCACGGGATTTTCTAGGCAAGAGTACTGGAGTGGAGTGCCACTGCCTTCTCCGTGGTGAAGACTAGATTTTATAAAATTGACATGAGACACCATTGAAGAGTTTTAAGTCAGAAGTGATATGACCTCTTTTGTAACAAAATTGCAAAGTGTGGAAAACAGATTGGAGGATGGCAGGAGCAGAAGCAGTGAAATCAGCTGGTGAGCCTTTTCGTAGTCAATGTCAGTGCTATAGTTTAGACTATGACCGTAGCAGTGAGATGAAGGTGTATTTTAGAGGTAGAACCAAGAGGACTTGTTGTAGAATTGGATGTGAAGGGTGAGGGAAGGAAAGGATTCAAGGGTAGTTCTCAGGTTTCTAGCTCTAGAAGCTGTGAACTGTGGTGGCAATTATTAAGAGCGGAAGGAATAGAAGACTAGCTTGCCGGTGGGGGAAATAGAGTTTTAAAGAATCAAGTCAATTGTTATATAGGCAGGATGGTTAATTTTATGTCAACTTGAGTGGACTGAGAGATGTCCAGATAGGTGGTGAAACTTTATTTCTGGGTGTGTTTGTAAGGGTGTTTTCAGAAGAGACTAGCATTTGAATCAGTAGACTGAGTAAAGATCACCCTCACCAATGCAGTTGGGCATCGTCCAATCCACCTAGGGACTGAATAGAATAGCAACATGAAAGAAGGGCAAATTTATAATCTGCTTGAGGTGGGACATCCATCCTTTCCTATCCTTGGACATTGGCTCTCCTGGTTCTTGGGCTTTTGGACTTGGACTGGGACTTATACCACTGGCTCCCCTGGTTCTCAGGTGTTTACATTTAGGCTTAAACTATACCACTGGTGTGCTGGAGTCCATGAGGGTACAAAGCTGGGCCTCCAACTTGCAGACAGCATGTGCAGGACAGCATGTGGGACTCCTTAGCCTCCATAATTATGTGAGCCAATTCCTCATAATAAATCTCTTTCTATGTACCTATATATAGCCTCTAGGCTTTATTTCTTTGGAGAACACTAACTAATACAATAGGCAAGTGGATATTCAAGCCTAGAACTGAGATACTGTACCTAAGCTGGGTAAATACTTGGAAATTATCAGCATAAATATGATACTCATTATTATATTAGTAATTTTATTACTATTATATTAGTAAAATATCATTTTAATTATAATAGTTCTACCATAAGTCTTTATACCTGCAAAAACAGGTCTGTGAAAACAAGTCAGTACTTGTTACTTTAAAAACTATTTCTTGGTACCTCATAGTGGTTTTGATTTGCGTTTCTCTGATAATGAGTGATGTTGAGCATCTTTTCATGTGTTTGTTAGCCATCTGTATGTCTTTTTTGGAGAAATGTCTATTTAGTTCTTTGGCCCATTTTTTGATTGGGTCGTTTATTTTCCTGGAGTTGAGCTGTAGGAGTTGCTTGTATATTTTTGAGATTAGTTGTTTGTCGGTTGCTTCATTTGCTATTATTTTCTCCCATTCTGAAGGCTGTCTTTTCACCTTGCTAATAGTTTCCTTTGATGTGCAGAAGCTTTTAAGGTTAATTAGGTCCCATTTGTTTATTTTTGCTTTTATTTCCAATATTCTGGGAGGTGGGTCATAGAGGATCCTGCTGTGATGTATGTCAGAGAGTGTTTTGCCTATGTTCTCCTCTAGGAGTTTTATAGTTTCTGGTCTTACGTTTAGATCTTTAATCCATTTTGAGTTTATTTTTGTGTATGGTGTTAGAAAGTGGTCCAGTTTCATTCTTTTACAAGTGGTTGACCAGATTTCCCAGCACCACTTGTTAAAGAGATTGTCTTTAATCCATTGTATATTCTTGTGCGATCCAAAAGTCTACAAAAAATAAATGCTGGAGAGGGTGTGGAGAAAAGGGAACCCTCTTACACTGTTGGTGGGAATGCAAACTAGTACAGCCACTATGGAGAACAGTGTGGAGATTCCTTAAAAAACTGGAAATAGAACTGCCTTATGATCCAGCAACCCCACTGCTGGGCATACACACTGAGGAAACCAGAAGGGAAAGAGACACGTGTACCCCAATGTTCATCGCAGCACTGTTTATAATAGCCAAGACATGGAAGCAACCTAGATGTCCATCAGCAGATGAATGGATAAGAAAGCTGTGGTACATATACACAATGGAGTATTATTCAGCCATTAAAAAGAATACTTTTGAATCAGTTCTAATGAGGTGGATGAAACTGGAGCCTATTATACAGAGTGAAGTAAGCCAGAAGGAAAAACATAAATACAGTATTCTAATGCATATATATGGAATTTAGAAAGATGGTAACAATAACCCAGTGTACGAGACAACAAAAGAGACACTGATGTATAGAACAGTCTTATGGACTCTGTGGGAGAGGGAGAGGGTGGGAAGATTTGGGAGAATGGAAATGAAACATGTAAAATATCATGTAGGAAACGAGTTGCCAGTCCAGGTTCGATGCATGATGCTGGATGCTTGGGGCTGGTGCACTGGGACGGCCCAGAGGGATGGTATGGGGAGGGAGGAGGGAGGAGGGTTCGGGATGGGGAACACATGTATACCTGTGGCGGATTCATTTTGATATTTGGCAAAACTAATACAATTATGTAAAGTTTAAAAATAAAATAAAATTGGAAGATTTAAAAAAATAAAATAAAAACTATTTCTTTTTGCTTCTTCTCATCTATATTTTCTTACATAGTAACTTTTATATCAATCACTTTACAAAATCAAAAACTTCTTTTTGATGTACAACACTGGTTATAATTTAGTGAACACTGGGTATAAAGAGCAATGACATTGATATATTATTTGATATCACTGACTTAGATGACTTTTGAGATAGACAAATTATTAGAGCTCATCTAACCTATACAGAAGGAGAAGGAAATGGCAATCCACTCCAGTATTCTTGCCTGGAAAATCTCATGGACAGAGGAACCTGCCAGGCTACAGTCCATGGGGTCACAAGAGTCAGACATGACTGAACGACTTCACTTTCAGCCTATCCAGATGAGGATTCTTATGGGTCCTAGAAATGCTTGGGTAGTCAAGAGATGGCCCCAGAGAGATTTGGTTCTGAGATTGGCAAAGGGGAAGAGGCACAGGGTCATACAAGGCAGGAGCCATTGGATAGATATCCTGGCAGATCATTGGCAGTTAATGCTGTCCCATCTCAGATGGTGCCCCTTCAAAAAAAGGAGTATTTGAAACCGTTAAGGGAAATGTTCATAATAGATAGGAATTTGGTGAAATCTGTTCACTATTTCTGATAATAGGTTTCAGTTTTACTCATCATTTAAAAGCCCCAAATGTCATCCAAACTCAATGGATTAGAAAAAAATACAAGCTCTAGAAAAGTGATACAGTCAACTTTTACCATAATATTGTTTTCAGGTAAACTTTGCTCTGCTCTGATGAGGGAACACTCTCTCTCATTTCTCCCAACTTGGAATTGGGAGCATGGTGTTAAAAGACCATGAAGCTATTTGTAATTTTCCAAGTTCTTCTTGCCCCCCCTTTCACTGCCTTTGTGCTTGTACCTCTCGGCCTGCTTTACTCCATTCTCCTCTTCTTTTGATTGTTGTTGTTCATTGTTCAGTTGCTAAGTCATGTCCAACTCTTTGCGACCCCGTGGACTGCAGCACACCAGGCTCCCCTGTCTATCACCAGCTACCAGTTTGCTCAAATTCATGTCCATTGTGTTGGTGATGCCATCCAATCATCTTATCCTCTGTCACCCCCTTCTCCTCTTGCCCTCAATCTTTCCCAGCATCAGGGTCTTTTCCAATGAGCCTGCTCTTTGCATCAGGTGGCCAAAGTATTGGAGCTTCAGCATGAGTCCTTCCAGTGAATATTCAGTGTTGATTTCCTTTAGGATTGACTGGTTTTGGTCTCCTTGCTGTCCAAGGGACTCTTAAGAGTCTTCTTCAGTACCACAATTTTAAAGCATCAATTCTTTGGTACTCAGTTTTATGGGTCAACTCTCATCTGTACATGACTACAGGAAAAACTGTAGCTTTGACTATATGGTAGCGCCTACTCATCTCTTTTAAAATTAGTTAATTTATTTTAATTGGAAGATAATTGCTTTACAATATTGTGGTGGGTTTTGCCATACACTGACAAGAGTCAGCCACAGGTGCACGTGTTTCACCCCATCCTGAACCTCTTCCCACCTCCCGCCCCACCCCATCCCTCTGGATAGTCCCAGAGCACTGATTTTGAGTGTCCTGCTTCATGCATTGAACTTGCACTGGTCATCTATTTTACATATGGTAATACACATGTTTCAATGTTATTCGCTCAAATCATCCCACCCTTGCCTTCAAGTCCCACATAGTCCAAAAGTCTGTTCTTTACATCTGTGTCTCTTTTGCTGCCTTGCATATAGAATCATCATTACCATCTTTCTAAATTCCATATATATGCATTAATATGCTGTATTGATGTTTCTCTTTCTGACTTCTACTCATCTCTCAAAACCTAGCTCATAGGTCACCTTCTTTAAGAAGCTTCTGTGCTTCTTTCTGTTCAAGTGTCTTTTATTGTGTGCTTTTCACTGTCCTGTACTTCTCTGTATCATAATATTTATGACAATGTATTATAATATCTGTTCCTGTGTCCTTCACTATAGTGTGACCTCCTAGAAACTCCAGGGGGGTCTCTTTGATCTTTGCATCCCCAGCACCTGCTACTGTACTCAGCACAAATTATGTATCCAATCAATATTTGTTGGATACAGTCAATCTACTTTCCTAAGAATAATTCTACTTGTAAGAAGAAAGAGTTCAAGCATGCCCCAAACTTCACACCTTAATAGAAACATAACAATGAAATACAAAAAAGATTTATGAATGTAGGGGTTGAATACATTAGCTTAAAATTCATTTTTTCCTGTCATTGACATGAAACCACTTTGAAGAGAAAGAGATGTCAGAAACTTACAGAGTGTGAATAAAACAGCCATATAAAAACTCATTTTTTCCAGATTCTGAAGATGATGATAGATTTTAAAGGCAAGAAACTTGGTGCAGTAGGAAGATGGCCATGTTCTTCAGGTAGAGTTAGCTCAAAATGTGGCCCCTGGGACACTCGTTACAAAAAAAGACATATCTTTCACAATCTGGAAATGATGTTCTAAATAATCAGAGAGGCAAAAGTGTGAAAAAGAGTCTTCAAACAGAGAGAAAATAAAGGATCTGTTCTACTGTTGTATCTAGGGTTCTCAGGAAGTTGAAACTTGAGTTTTGTCTAAATACAAAACAGATGGCAGAGCAAATCTTCTTGCTTTTCCTTCTCTGGCTTTTTGTCAGGTTGTGCTGGAAGACAGCATCTTTCATTACATAACAGAATTTTCCCTAATGGAGCTGGGTATAAAGATGAAACCATACTTCGCTTTAGAATAGAAACAGTATTTTTTCAGAAAAACTAATATGTTTTTCCAAATAAGTTTGTAGAGTATCAAGGCTACAAGGAAATTTCAGTATCTTTTCATTTAACTTGTTGATTTTACATATAAGAACACACATTAAATATAATGAACTAACTTGATCCAGTTCTCAAAAACTTTGATATTCTGAGGTCATCTGATATGTAAACAAATAATATAAAGCATGATAAACATACACGATATAATTGATTGAAAATTAATCAGTGTTAGTTACTAGCAATATGCTTTTATTTTGGAGGAGAAATGTCTTTTTATCCACTATGACAATCATCAAAATGTCCTTACTCATTAATGATATATATTTTGGCATGTGTATAAATGGAAAGCAGGGTTCTGTTGAACTGCATGATCAGTCTCTTTTAAAGTAAATTAAGAGAGTGAGTTAGAAAATGATCAGCAAATTGTAAGTTCCATGGGGCACTGAGAAGTCATCATGTAATTCCTGCTTTGGGGATGGATACTTCAAACACTTTCTGAGAATGACACTCTTGTTATATTTCCACAGCTAATGGAGCAAATGTCATATCCCCCTCCATTCAGGAAGTCTTCTATGTACTCACTGTGTGTATATAAAGTCATTTCTTCTTAAAGATAATCATAAAATTTCTACCCAAAGCAAAATAATATTAATGAATAATGATAAAACTTTATCTTTTGTAAAACTATTTCACATAATTGCTCTGTTTGATCCTCATGAAAACCAAGTATGGTACTTATATTTTCCTCATTTTACATGTGGAATCTTAAGGCTGATAGGTTAAATGACTTGCCTTAGAGCTGATGAGGGCTACAGTATTGGCAGCCAAAACAAGAGGAGGGTGCATTCACCAATACTTGCTCATGGCAAGGGAGCTTAGGCTTCCAGATGAGAACTGATGTTTGGAAAGACAGGCTACTAACTCCTCTAAGATGAAAACTTTAGAAGGAGGAACAAATTTTTGTATTTAATTACAGAACCAACTATATACCTGTTAGTTTCCTAGGTATTTTGCATATTACTTTACTTATAACCACAGTGAATCTTTCCTGTGTTTAGAGCAAGTTGCTACAATTTCAACAATAGTTCCTGGCTTAAGGAGCCATGAACTGAATAACTCAGTTCTATACAGCTTTCAATAGAAAATTAGTTGTTTGTTTACACACACACACATACAATTGTGTATACATATAAAGGCAGCCTAATGAAATGGTTGTGAATACAGGTTCTAAGTCAGGTTCAGTTCAGTTCAGTTGCTTAGTTGTGTCTGATTCTTTGCGATTCCATGAATCACAGTATGCCAGGCCTCCCTCTCAATCACCAACTCCCGGAGTTTACTCAAACCCATGTCCATCGAGTCGGTGATGCCATCCAGCCATCTCATCCTCTGTTGTCGCCTTCTCCTCCTGCCCCCAATCCCTCCCAGCCTCAGAGTCTTTTCCAATGAGTCAACTCTTCGCATGAGGTGGCCAAAGTATTGGGAGTTTCAGCTTTAGCATCAGTCCTTCCAGTGAACACCCAGGACTGATCTCCTTTACAATGGACTGGTTGGATCTCCTAGAGTCTCCAAGGGACTCTCAAGAGTCTTCTCCAACACCACAATTCAAAAGCATCAATTCTTCGGTGCTCAGCTTTCTTCACAGTCCAACTCTGACATCCATATATGACCACTGGAAAAACCACAGCCTTGACTAGACGGACCTTTGTTGGCAAAGTAATGTCTCTGCTTTTGAATATGCCATCTAGGTTGGTCATAACTTTCCTTCCAAGGAGTAAGCATCTTTTAATTTCATGTCTGCAGTCACCATCTGCAGTGATTTTGGAGCCCCCAAAAATAAAGTCTGACACTGTTTCCACTGTTTCCCCATCTATTTGCAATGAAATGATGGGACCAGATGCCATGATCTTAGTTTTCTGAATGTTGAGCCTTAAGCCAACTTTTTCACTCTCCTCTTTCACCTTCTTCAGGAGGCTTTTTAGTTCCTCTTCATTTTCTGTCATAAGGGTGGCGTCATCTGCATGTCTTAGGTTATTGATATTTCTCCCGGCAATCTTGATTCCAGCTTGTGCTTCCTTCAGCCCAGTGTTTCTCATAATGTCCTCTGCATATAAGTTAAATAAGCACTGTGACAATATACAGCCTTGACGTACTCCTTTTCCTATTTGGAACCAGTCCATTGTTCCATGTCCAGGTCTAACTGTTGCTTCCTGACCTGCATATAGGTTTCTCAAGAGGCAGGTCAGGTGGTCTGGTATTCCCATCTCTTTCAGGTAGAACCAACTTAATCCCAGCTCAGCTGTTTACTAGTTGTTGGACCTAACCAGCTGTGTGACTTTGGTCAATCTCTGAGTTTCAGTTTCTTTATCTACAAAGTGGAAATAAGAATAATACTTTCAATAGCAAAGTAAAAATTAATGAGATAATATTTATAAAGTGCTTAGCATATTTTCTAGCATATAGTATTCTCAATAAATGTTAGCAAGGATAACATATATAATACATATGGTTCCAAAAATAGATTTGAGGAAGCTATGGCTTACTCATACAATTTATTAAGTATGTGAAGAAATTGAGGGGATGGAAAATAAGAGGATCATGAATAAGATGATGTTGACAATAAGTTTAGTACATGATATTTGTGGCAAAATGTCCTGTGCACTGCTCTGTGTACACCACAAATATTGGTTCAAGCTTCCTATAAATTAATACATAGAGAAAAACAAAGTTAGGTAAATTTTGTTATGCCCTCAAACAAAAATAAAACAATGCTTTAGTAGAAGACTAGGTTTTGATGCTGACCAAGTCAGTAGCTTTCTTTATTTGGTAGATGTAATAGTAAACAATGTCTTCAACACCTTCCCAAATGAATAAAAAAAATTTCTCTATTTCTTACACACTTGATATAGGCAAAGGCCTAAAACCAAAGTATAATTCAGTGAAACAATTTCATGAGTGAGGGGAACATATGACATATGCATAATTCTCTGATGGCCTGGTTTAAGCCAATCTTGGTTCCAAATTTCAGATATGCAGAGGTATAAATAAATTCAATTCAGCAAATCTTCCATAAATATTGTTTATTAAAACTAACTTTTTGAAAATATGTTGCTTGGAACAGATTGGAAATTATGCTTCCTGAGATGTATGTTGGAATTAATTCTTTGCTTAATTATGAGAGATCTATAAACTTTAATTGTTAAATGAGCTGGAAGGTCTGTGTCTAGTCACAGGACAAGCTGACACAACTTAAACTACCTAATTAGAGAGAAGCGTGGATTTTTTTTTTTTTTTTGCTCAGATTTTCCAAAATCAGAGAAGTCTTTATTAAAACAACACATGCTATAAAAGTGTAAGCTCCAAGAGGAAATGAATTCTATGTTACTTAGGGCTTTATCCCCAAACTTAAAATACTCCCTGACACACGGTAGTGATAAAGGATGACTTTTATTTTTAATTAATGAGGGAACAAATAGATGGTACAACTAGTTCAAAGGAGAATCTTAAAAGCAGACAAGTTTATAGGCATCAATACCTGAAAGGAATTTATAAACAGATGCAAAACTGAGGATACTAGTCAATATCCACAGGGAAATAATTGATTGTATTCCAACAGATACAATTGCATTTCTGGGTAAGAATCATTTATATTGCTGTCAGTTTTCTACAACTTTGTCACAAAATATTTCAGACAATAGGCTGAAATAACTCTGGAGTATGTTTTATACAGGAGAAGGCAATGGCACCCCACTCCAGTACTCTTGCCTGGAAAATCCCATGGACGAAGGAGCCTGGTAGGCTGCAGTCCATGGGGTCGCTAAGAGTCGGACACGACTGAGCGACTTCACTTTCACCTTTCACTTTCATACATTGGAGGAGGAAATGGCAGCCCACTCCAGTGTTCTTGCCTGGAGAATCCCAGGGACATGGGAGCCTGGTGGGCTGCTGTCTCTGGGGTCGCACAGAGTCAGACATGATTGACGCGACTTAGCAGCAGCAGCAGCAGCAGCAGCATGTTTTATACAGGAAAGCCAGTAATCATTTTAGTCACTCCAAAATATTTTTAATATTTTTAATGAGTTAATAATACATACAGATTAGGTAATACATTTAAGTTGGATGTATCATATAGAGAAATATTTAAAGAAGTATAAATAAAAAGGTATGATTTTTACCTTTCTTCACTATTCTTAGCACTGTGAATATAAATACTTTTCTTAACTTGACTTTAAATAGATAAACTCAAGTGCTTGTTTTGCTTATTTGTGTCAAAATCTTATGTGTCTATAGTTATTTGTGTCATTTATTTTTCTCCTGCAGATGCTCAGCTCAAAGGAATATATTATTTGTTATACACTTTCTTTAACTTTAGATCTCTTGCCAACTACTCAATTTCTGCTTACCACTTTGTCCAAGAAAGATAAAAACCAGAACTATGGGTGACTCAGGGACTCACAACTGGTGGGTGCCCTCATGCTGAAGTGAACAGCCTTGTTGGACTGGGCTTTTAAACCTGGGAAGTCTGACGCTAAGTCCAAGTAGTTGGTGTCAGAAATGAATTAATCATTGGACATCTGATCAGTGTCTGGAGAATTGGTTGTTGGTGTTGGAAAACACCCTAGATAACTATGAGCAGAGAGGGCTGTGGAGAAGCCAAAGGAGTTAGAGAAAGCTTGGGAGACCATTGTGTGGTGAAAACCAAGAGAGAATTTTCTTTCTTTTTTTAAAAAATGTATTTATTTTTTTAATTGAAGGATGATTGCTTTACAGAATTTTATTCTTTTTTTTGTCAAACCTCAACAGAGAATGTTCTTATACATGGTCATAGGCATCAATGCTGCCAAGAAATCAAGTAAGGAAAGGCTCGAAAAGTATGGATGGTGTTTAGTACCACCTTTTCCAAGGAAGAGTCAGGGCACAAATGAGGAAAAGGTTGGGGGAGTGCATAAAATGGGGCTTGAGGAAAACCAGATGCAGTGAATTTAAAAGAGAAATGAGGAAGTGAAACATTGTCGAGAGTGCACATAAACTCCTTGACTCTTCATGTGCCAAGCAGCAATTCCAAGTTGTTTTACACACTTTGTCATCCTCAGAAAGCTCAGTATTTTATTCTTTGCTTTGTGGATGATGGTAACAAAATTAGCACAAGGTAGACAAGATAGGATGTGAACCTAGGTCTGTAGGACTACAAATCTGCTCTGTTTTTAGCCACAAGAGAAAACCTCAGTGTCTCTGTGTTAGAAAATTCTCTAATTCAGAATTTCTTATTCCCCCAAGATACTGGACAACTGAGATAATTATGTAGGGGTCTCTTGGGTCACATCACAATAATGTAATTTAGCTGGACCTAAAGTTTGGCACCTTTATACTTAAGACCAATGTTTTTCTTTAAAACACTTCCTATAATGCTGTCTTTGAGATAGGTTGGAGAAGAAAATTGACTCTAAATGCCTAATATAGTTTCAAAATTCCATGAACTTTTAATAAGACTTCAGATGGTCAACACTGAAATCAGATTGATTATATTCTTTGTAGCCAAAGATGGAGAATCTCTATCAGTTCAGTTCAGCTCAGTTCAGTCGCTCAGTCGTGTCCGACTCTTTGCGACCCCATGAATCGCAGAATGCCAGGCCTCCCTGTCCATCACCAACTCCCGGAGTTCACTCAAATTCACGTCCATCGAGTCAGTAATGCCATCCAGCCATCTCATCCTCTGTCGTCCCCTTCTCCTCCTGCCCCCAATCCTTCCCAGCATCAGAGTCTTTTCCAATGAGTCAACTCTTCGCATGAGGTGGCCAAAGTACTGGAGTTTCAGCTTTAGCATCATTCCTTCCAAAGAAATCCCAGGGCTGATCTCCTTCAGAATGGACTGGTTGGATCTCCTTGCAGTCCAAGGGACTCTCAAGAGTCTTCTCCAACACCACAGTTCAAAAGCATCAATTTTTTGGCACTCAGCCTTCTTCACAGTCCAACTCTCTCACATCCATACATGACCACTGGAAAACCGTAGCCTTGACTAGACAGACCTTTGTTGGCAAAGTAATGTCCCTGCTTTTCAAAATGCTATCTAGGTTGGTCATAACTTTCCTTCTAAGGAGTAAGCGTTTTTTAATTTCATGGCTGCAGTCACCATCTGTAGTGATTTTGGAGCCCAGAAAAATAAAGTCTGACACCGTTTCCACTGTTTCCCCATCTATTTGCCATGAACTGATGGGACTGGATGCCATGATCTTAGTTTTCTGAATGTTGAGCTTTAGGCCAACTTTTTCACTCTCCTCTTTCACTGTCATCAAGAGGCTTTTTCGTTCCTCTTCACTTTCTGCCATAAGGGTGGTGTCATCTGCATATCTGAGGCTCTTGATATTTCTCCTGGCAATCTTGATTCCAGTTTGTGTTTCTTCCAGTCCAGTGTTTCTCATGATGTCCTCTGCATATAAGTTAAATAATCAGGGTGACAATATGCAGCCTTGACGTACTCCTTTTCCTATTTGGAACAAGTCTGTTGTTCCATGTCCAGTTCTAACTGTTGCTTCCTGACCTGCATACAGATTTCTCAAGAGGCAGGTCAGGTGGTCTGGTATTCCCATCTCTTGAAGAATTTTCCATAGTTTATTGTGATCACAGTCAAAGGCTTTGGCATAGTCAATAAAGCAGAAATAGATGTTTTTCTGGAACTCTCTTGCTTTTTCGATGATCCAGGGGATACTGGCAATTTGATCTCTGGTTCCTATGCCTTTTGTAAAACCAGCTTCAACATCTGGAAGTTCACGGTTCACGTACTGCTGAAGCCAGGCTTGGAGAATTTTGAGCATTACTTTACTAGCATGTGAGATGAGTGAAACTGTGCAGTAGTTTGAGCGTTCTTTGGCATTGCCTTTCTTTGGGATTGGAATGAAAACTGCCCTTTTCCTGTCCTGTGGCCACTGCTGAGTTTTCCAAATTTGCTGTACAGTCAGCAAAAACAAGACTGGGAGCTGACTGTGGCTCAGATCATGAACTCCTTATTGCAAAATTCACTGAAATTGAAGAAAGTGGAGAAAACCACTAGACCATTCAGGTATGACCTAAATCAAACCACTTATTACTATGCAGTGGAAGTGAGAAATAGATTTAAGGGACTAGATCTGATAGAATGCCTGATGAACTATGGATGGACATTTGTAACATTGTACATGAGACAGGAATCAAGACCATCCCCAAGAAAAAGAAATGCAAAAAAGAGCAAAATGGGTGTCTGGGGAGGCCTTACAAATAGCAATGAAAAGAAGAGCAGCAAAAAGCAAAGGAGAAAATGAGAGATATAAGCATCTGAATGCAGAGTTCCAAAGAATAGCAAGGAGAGGTAAGAAAGCCTTCCTCAGAGATCAGTGCAAAGAAATAAAGGAAAACAACAGAATTGAAAAGACTAGAGATCTCTTCAAGAAAATTAGAGATACCCAGGGAACATTTCATGCAAAGATGGGCTCAATAAAGGACAGAAATGGTAGGGACCTAACAGAAGCAGAAGATATTAAGAAGAGGTGGCCAGAATACACAGAAGAACTGTACAAAAAAGATCTTCACGACCAAGATAATCATGATGGTGTGATCACTCACCTAGAACCAGACATCCTGGAATGTGAAGTCAAGTGGGCCTTAGAAAGCATCACTATGAACAAAGCTAATGGAGGTGATGGAATTCCAGTTGAGCTATTTCAGATCCTGGAAGATGATGCTGTGAAAGTGCCATGCTCAGTATGCCAGCAAATTTGGAAAACTCCAAAAATTTGGAGTTTTCATTCCAATGCCAAAGAGAGGCAATGCCAAAGAATGCTCAAACTACCGCACAATTTCACTCATCTCACATGCTAGTAAAGTAATGCTCAGAATTCTCCAAGCTTGGCTTCAGCAATACGTGAACCATGAACTTCCAGATGTTCAAGCTGGTTTTATAAAAGGCAGAGGAACCAGAGATCAAATTGCCAATATCCCCTGGATCATCGAAAAAGCGAGAGAGTTCCAAAAAACATCTATTTCTGCTTTATTGACTATGCCAAAGCCTTTGACTGTGTGGATCACAATAAACTGTGGAAAATTCTTCAAGAGATGGGAATACCAGACCACCTGACCTGCCTCTTGAGAAATGTGTATGCAGGTCAGGAAGCAACAGTTAGACCTGGACATGGAGCAACAGACTGTTTCCAAATAGGAAAAGGAGTACGTCAAGGCTGTATATTGTTACCCTGCTTATTTAACTTATATGCAGAGGACATCATGAGAAACACTGGGCTGAAGGAAGCACAAGCTGGAATCAAGATTGCCAGGAGAAATATCAAGAACCTCAGATATGCAGATGACACCACCCTTGTGGCAGAAAGTGAAGAAGAACTAAAGAACCTCTTGATGAAAGTGAAAGTGGAGAGTAAAAAAGTTGGCCTAAAGCTCAATATTCAGAAAACTAAGATCATGACATCTGGTCCCATCACTTCATGGGAATAGATGGGGAAACAGTGGAAACAGTGTCAGACTTTATTTTTCTGGGCTCCAGAATCACTGCAGATGGTGATTGCAGCCATGAAATTAAAAGACGCTACTAACGCATATATATGGAATTTAGAAAGATGGTAACAATAACCCTGTGTACGAGACAGCAAAAGAGACACTGATGTATAGAACAGTCTTATGGATTCTGTAGGAGAGGGAGAGGGTGGGAAGATTTGGGAGAATGGCATTGAAACATGTAAAATATCATGTATGAAACGAGATGCCAGTCCAGGTTTGATGCACGATACTGGATGCTTGGGGCTGGTGCACTGGGAGGACCCAGAGGGATGGTGTGGGGAGGGAGGAGGGAGGAGAGTTCAGGATGGGGGGCAAGTGTATACTTGTGGCGGATTCATTTTGATATTTGGCAAACTAATACAATTATGTAAAGTTTAAAAATAAAATAAAATTAAAAAAAAATAAATAAAAGACGCTTACTCCTTGCAAGGAAAGTTATGACCAACCTAGATAGCATTTTGAAAAGCAGAGACATTACTTTGCCAACAAAGGTCCATCTAGTCAAGGCTATGGTTTTTCCTGTGGTGATGTATGGATGTGAGAGTTGTACTGTGAAGAGGGCTGAGCGCCAAAGAGTTGATGCTTTTGAACTCTGGTGTTAGAGAAGACTCTTGAGAGTCCCTTGGACTGCAAGGAGATCCAACCAGTCCATCCTAAAGGAAATCAGTCCTGGGTGTTCATTGGAAGGACTGATGTTGAAGCTGCAACTCCAGTACTTTGGCCACCTCATGCAAAGAGTTGACTCATTGGAAAAACTCTGATGCTGGAAGGGATAGGGCAGGAGGAGAAGGGGACACCAGAGGATGAGATGGTTGCATGGCATCACCGACTCAATGGACATGCGTTTGGGTGGACTCCAGGAGTTGGTGATGGACAGGGAGGCCTGGCTTGCCACCGTTCATGGGGTCGCAAAGAGTCGGACACAACTGAGCGACTGAACTGAAATGAACTCAAAAACAGTTTTATTTTAAAATAAGTATTCTGTCTCTGAGATCACAAATGAAAGATTAGATACAGCCAGTGCATTAAACACAGAAGTTTGAGGCAGAAATCATTTAACGAAGAAAACTTTTACAGGCATTGTAAATCTAGTGATTCATGGCTATGTACAAGTTTACTATGAGAAGATATAAAACAGCAAAATAATTCATTTCTAGAATTCTTTTATTTATCTGAATTCACCTTCATGTACCACAGTTGGCAATTAATGCCAAGATCACAGAAATCACTCATTAGATGGCTGCTTTCCTACTCGTTGAGCTAATTAATTTTTTAAAAGACATTTTCATTAAGAGCCATTCTTTAGAAAGTCAAGTTAGAACAACCACTTTAATTTTATTCAAGTCATCCATTCACAGTCCCTCATAAGATGAAGATATTTTTATTTTTTATTGCTAATTGATATGAGCTGGTACTATTGAGGTTTAATTAGCTAAAGCATATGTTTTTTTTCCTTAAAAAGAAATGCTGTTTTACCATTCTAAACCAAGATTCAGTTTTGTCCATTAACTTATACTACTTGAAAAGAAAAAAAAAACCTTTAAATTTAATTGAGAATAGTTCTCCTAAAGCCTAGGCCCTGATATTAGAGAAAACCAGTAATTATTTCAACTCACTGTTGAAGCAAAGTCAGTGTGTTGCAGTGGGAATGCAAAGGCAGCATATTCTATTGGATAAGACATTTTTTTGTGTTTGAGATGAACTACCACCATTTATGGTAATTTTTGAGGTTGGAAAAAATCATATAATTTTAGACTAGAAAGTTTTTCATAATCTTTCTAGTGCATTGCTTCACAAAATAAAGTACACAAACTGAGGGGTTAGTATATGGGGTGTGTGAATTCTCTATAAATTTTTAACTGTTTATTTTCATTTTGTTGATATTTTATATTGTGACATAAGCATATTTGAAATCATCTGAGGGCCTTCTATACAGTTTCCTCATTCAAATTCTTCCCTGTAGCTCAAACAGTAAGGGATCTGCCTGCAACACAGGAGATCCGGGTTCAAACCCTGGGTTGGGAAGATCCTCTGGAAAAGGGTATAGCAATCCACTCCAATATTCTTGCCTGGAGAATCCCACAGACAGAGTAGCCTGGCAGGCTGCACAGTCCGTGGGTTTGCGAAGGGTCGAACATGACTGAGTTTCTTCATTCAGTGATCATATTTTGCCTTTATGTTTCTAATAGTACTCCCACGAAAGAAATTTCAAATGATGTCGTGGTGTACTCAATGAATGAATGTGTACAGCAGATTAAATTGATAAAATTAGTGAGAGTATTGACTCTTCTTGAGCACACAGAACAGATGAACCAGACTTAACAGAACCTGCACCATTTAATTCTAAACTATTAACTAGTGAGGGAGAAAGCTTTAAAAAGTTAGCAACCCTGTATGCGAGACAGCAAAAGAGACACAGATGTATTGAACAGTCTTTTGGATTCTGTGGGAGAGGGAGGGGGATGATTTGGGAGAATGGCATTAAAATACGTATAATATCGTATAAGAAATGAATTGCCAGTCCAGGTTTGATGCAGGATACAGGAAGCTTGGGGCTGGTGCACTGGGATGAACCAAAGGGATGGTATGGAGAGGGAGGTGGGAGGGGGGTTCAGGATGGGGAACACATGTACACCCATGGCGGATGCATGTTGATGTATGGCAAAACCAATACAATATTGTAAAGTAAAAAAAAAATAATAATAAAATATAAATAAATAAATAAAAAGTTATCAAGTAAGAACTTGTTAGCATTGCTACTAGAGAGTTTTTTGCTAGATAAGTTTTAATTAAAATGAGGACTGATTGTCCTAAACTGCTATAAAAACCTGGAAGTTATTAATGAAATTTTATAGAGCATACTTAAACAATAATAACAGCAGAACTCTCTGAATTTGTGTTGTTGAGGTTAAAATACAGGAACAGACTAAATATAGAACCAAGTCTAGGGCTACAAGTTTGTGTTTTTAAATCCAACATCAGCAATTTAGCTTCAGTAAAACATAAATCTGTCACATTACGTTAGTGCTGTAAGTTTAAATTTTATTTGCGCTTTGGTTTTTAATCTAATTGGCAAGTTTGTTTTGCTTTTATAGTTTTATTAGAGCTAATCACACAAGTAATCTACAAGTACTTTTCCATCTAATCATATTTAATTAACAGTAGAATAAAAGTGGTTTTCATCCACAACGAGTCTAGATGTTTCTGTCATAAAGTCATCTGTTACTGAGAGAGGATTGTTTGCCAAATGATCCATTTGTTATCTGTCTTAGATGGGGTTTCTTCTAAGCAGATTCAGGGACCAGAATTCTTGTGCAGTGATTTATTGAGGAAGTGATTTCAGAAGAGGAGTGAGAGAAGGATAGGGCAGGGAGAATTGCTAAGCAAGGATGTTGTCTTAGCTGGAGACCAGCTGGAACCCATTTGGTTCCCCTGGAAGCTAAGGAGTGTGAATTTCACCCCAGTTCCCCAGTTTGTCCAGTGTCAGCATGGGTGCCACCCATGAAGTTATTATAATGGCTTCTATTAGGAGAAGGGAAAGAACTATGAGCTATTAACAGCTGCTGAGGTGTGACTACTGGTGGATGGCTGTTCCAACCCAGTTAGGAGAATCTAGGCAGAGCAACCATGGGGTTCACTATAGTACAATATCTGCCTTGCAACACTCAGACCCACTTGCTTCTCAAATTAAACTAACTCCATCCAAGCACAGCTTTTCTAGAGTACTGAATTTTCTGAGAACCCTTACAAGAAGAAGATTATACAGACAAGTTACAGCTCCTGCTGGTGCAGTCGGCCCTAAGACCCCCATTGTCTGCCCCGTCTACCACCCATTCTAGACTTCCCTCTCTCTTGGGCAGCGCCTTTGGTGGACCAGTTGACTTGATTTGTGGCATCTGAGACTCCAGTTTTTGTGCTTTTATCAGTCTGTGGTTATTAGACTTGCTTATTATATTATAAAAAGAGTCAGCTCAGGAAGTTACTATGCTTGCTTTAGCTAGCAGTACTTTATTTCTTAATGATCAACAGGGTCAAACACCCCTGCCAGTATGATACTTGCTCTTTGTCTGATGATCTACTGCCATGAGGAACCTAAAGTGACCAGGAGTAGGTCATAGCTTTAAGTTTATGGGGAGTCTCCCTGTTTCTTCTGGAAGAAGCACCCACCCTCTAAGAATGAGGACTCACAGAGCCTAAAATTGCAAGAGTGAGGAAACACAAATTCCCTGAGATGACGGGGAATGATGATGAGTGGGCCTACTCATACTTCCATTCCTTTGTTCCCAGACCTTGCATTCTACTTACTGGGGACACAGCACTACTAAGGCCCATTAGTTTAGGGTATATGCTACATGCTTCAGAAGAGCTGTTCATCCTTGCAAAGTGTGTTCTTCAGGGTAGGGCATCATCTGTGCCCTTAAGAGGACTTTTTACCACTCTATCAAGACAGCAGCTTCTGGATGATCCAGTATATATATGGTGGGCTCAATAACTAGATCTCATGCCATGGGATCACCTGCCACTGTGCCATAAAGTTTGTCCCTTGGTCCCAAGCAATGCTATGTGGGGCTTGGAGTCTTAGATCAAACACTCTGAGCCCCTGAAGCACTGCAAGCTGAACAGTGTAGGTACAGACTGAGAGTTGATTGACAGTTTGGATGAAATATGGCCCCCTGTAATGTGGAATAGGTTCAAGGTAGTCAACTTGCCACCGCTCTATTCTCAGTGTTACCTGTAACTGGCATATGGAAATTCAGTGGTGACAGCAGTTGATAAGCCTTTGTGAGAGGGAACCTATGCTGTGTGGGCCAAAACATAGCCTTCATCTCTGCCACCATTGCTTCTCAGGTTTAGAGCTCAACTGTATGAGCAGTGAGCTGTCCAACAACAGCTACTTGTTGCCATCTACTGATCAGGTCACCCGGTCAGCTTTGTGATTTAGTTCCTTGTCCATGGCGGGTGTTTTCTGTAAGCACTGATTGACTATGCAAAGATTATTACATGTTGTGCTCACTCCTGCAACGCCATCCAAATGCTTCTTCCCCAAACTTCTTTGTCCCTGATCTAATCATCCTCCTTGCAGGCTTCTAACTAACCAGAGAAACCATTTATAACTGAGTCAATTTTTATCTTTCTTGTATACTACTAACTTGTGACTTTTGGAGTGTATACCAGATGCACAGCTCTGAGTTCCTCCCACTAATCACTGTCCTTCATGGCCGTCCCAGAGCACACTGTGGTTCAGTGGCAGTTAGATTTTAGTTTTCACTCATATATTGAGTCAATCTACCTGTGAAAGAAGGGCAGGCTTTTTTCTTCACTACCAGGGATAAATAGAAGCTGTTTTTGATCCCCCTGTCTGTTCAGTTCAGTTGCTCAGTCATGTCTGACTCTCTGTGACCCCATGGACTGCAGCATGCCAGACCTCCCTATCCATCACCAACTCCCAGAGTTTACTCAAACTCTTGTCCATTGAGTCAGTGATGCCATCCACCCATCTCAGTCTCTGTCGTCCCCTTCTCCTCCCACCTTCAATCTTTCCCAGCATCAGGGTCTTTTCAAATGAGTCTGTTCTTTGCGTCAGGTGGCCAAATTATTGGAGCTTCAGCTTCAGCATCAGCCCTTCCAACGAATATTCAGGACTGATTTCCTTTAGGAAGTACTGGTTGGATCTCTTTACAGTCCAAGGAATTTTCAAGAGTCTTCTCCAACACCACAGTTCAAAAGCGTCAATTCTTCAGCACTCAGCCTTCTTTATGGTTCAACTCTCACATCCATACATGACTACTGGAAAAACCATAGCTTTGACTAGACAGACATTTGTTGGTAAAGTAATGTCTCTGCTTTTTAATATGCTGTCTTGTTTGGCTGTAACTTTTCTTCCAAGGAGCAAGCATCTTTCAGTTTCATGGCTGCAGTGATTTTGGAACACCCCAAAATAAAGTCTTTCACTGTTTCCACAGTTTCCCCATCTATTTGAAATGAAGTGATGGGACCAGATGCAATGATCTTAATTTTCTGAACGTTGAGCTTTAAGCCAACTTTTTCACTCTCCTCTTTCACTTTCATCAAGAGGCTCTTTAGTTCCTCTTCACTTTCTGCCATAAAGGTGGTGTCATCTGCATATCTGAGGTTATTGATATTTCTCCTGGCAATCTTGATTCCAGCTTGTGCTTCCTCCAGCCCAGCATTTCTCATTATATACTCTGCATATAAGTTAAATAAGCAGGGTGACAATATACAGCCTTGATGTACTCCTTTCCCTATTTGGAACCAGTCTGTTGTTCCATGTCCAGTTCTAACTGTTGCTTCCTGGCCTCCATACAGATTTCTCAAGAGGCAGGTGAAGTGGTCTGGTATTCCTGTCTCTTTAAGAATTTTTCACAGTTTGCTGTGATCCCCACAGTCAAACAGCGTTGTCTAACAATGAAACTATGAGCCATGCCGTGTAGGGCCACCCAAGGTGGATGGGTCATTGTGGAGAGTTCTGACAAAATGTGGTCCACTGGAGAAGAGAATGGCAAACCACTTCAGTATTCTTGCCTTGAACCCCATGTACAGTATGAAAAGGCAAAATGACAGGACACTAAAAGATGAACTCCCCAGGTTTGTAGGTGCCCAATACGCTACTGGAGATCAGTGGAGAAATAACTCCAGAAAGATGAAAAGATGGAGCCAAAGCAAAAACAACACCCAGTTGTGGATGTGACTGGTAATAGAAGTAAAGTTCGATGCTGTAAAGAGCCCTTTCTGTGGATTGGAAAATAATGCCTTTATAGATAAACAGGTACATACTACACGCTATAATTTGTTAATTTGTTCTGACAAATATACCATACCTAGTATATTCGTCTGGTGCAAAACTGCCTGATGGGGCTATTCTTGGTTAGACTATGGGGCTATTCTGGTGGTCCTCTATCATATGTTTGGATCTATGTAATTTCTTCTAGGGTCACATTAGTGAATTAAATGATGGGAATCATCACCCCTATATTTTGGCCTTTCCCACTATAAATGCTCTTAAATCCATATTTCAGGGTACCAATATAGGGATTCTGCCAGTTGCTAAGAATGTCCATTCTGATTATATGGCAGAACCCAGAAAAATAACACCAAGTGGGCCCACTGATCTAGTGGTTCTACTGTGAGATGGACCTGGGTAGGGGCTTTATTTATTACCTGCAACGGGGGCCATGGTAGTTCCTTGGATCCTTTGGCATCAGTGTCAAAGCAAATGCTACATTCAACAGATTTCTGAAGATCTGGATATTCCTCTCTTTCCAGCATACAGTTGTAGGCATAACTCATTTTTTTGTTCTCTACTTTATAGCACGTCTCAAATATTGCATTTCTTTTTTTACAAATTGAAGGTTTGTGGCAACCCTGAGTTGAGCAAGTCTATTGGCATCATTTTTCCAACAGCATTTGCTCACTTACCGTCTTGAAGTCACATTTTGGTACTACTCACAATATTATAAACTTTTTCATTATTACTATGTTATGGTGATCTGTTATTGGTGATCCTTGATGTTATTACTCCAAAAAGATTATCACTTGCTGAAGGCTCCAGATGATGACTAGAATTTTTTAGCAAGAAAGTATTTTTAAACTAAGGTAGATACATTTTTTTTTTGCTTTAATGCTATTGCACACTTAATAGACTACAGTGTAATATAAACACAACTTTTATATGTACTGGGAAACCAACAAAATTCATGTGACTTGCTCTATTGTGATATTTGCTTTATTGCAGTAGTCTGGAACTGAACCTGGAATATCTCCAAGGTATGCTATATTCAAATAAATGGCCTTAGGTCTCTTTTAAATCTGTTCCTAGTCATATTATGGCTTCCCTGGTAGCTCAGCTGGTAAAGAATCCACCTGCAATGCAGAAGACCCCGGTTCAATCCCTGGAATTGAACCCTTCCTTCCCTGCAGGAAGACATGGCAACTCACTCTTGCCTGGAGAATCTCCATGGGCAAAGAAACTTAGTGGGCTACAGTCCATGGGGTCACGAAGAGTCCGGCATGACTGAGTGACATAGCACAGCTTGTCATATTATGGATTTTGTGGCCAAGAGGAAAGGCAGGGGTAGATGCAGAGGAAGGCAAGCATTGTTTTACTAGACATGTACTTCAGATAAGGTCCAGGTAATATTTTAAAGCAAAGTAAGCCTTTATTTTCTAGGAAAGGAGAGTGGATCACTTCTGTAGTAAATCATTAAAGACCAGAGGTTTCAGGGAATCTGGAGGTTTAAGGCTTTGAAGTGTATCTATCCAGATATTCTCATTTCAGATCTCAGGGCTCCACTTCTTCCTTTTCAGAGTCCAGACTAACTCAGTCTGAAAATTCAGTGTTCAATGTTCTGCCACTCTTATAATAAGTATTGTATGTACTATTAACTCTGTCTACTCTCAGCTGAAAAAGATGAACATAAAAGTCCTCTATTTCTCCCATTTTGCTTTATATTGTGTTTTTAAGCAAAAATCCAATACATATATATGCATTCACACATATGACTCAAGCCTATTTTAGATGCTATCACATGGGAAAATTGTCTTTCTATTTACTTTTCATCTCTGCTCTCACCTGTAATCAAAGCAAATAAATAAAACTTTGTAGGTCATCAGCATCAATTTAGCCTGCAGCTTTTCACGTTATTTAATACATTTAGCTGGGTCATGAGTTCTTCCATCTTAATTAAATATTTGCATTTTAAAAAGTTCTTTTTAGCATTAAAATTCAGAGGCCACTTTATTGGAGCTAACCCCCTGGCATTACAGAGAATGCATATCTCAAGTTGACTGAGGCAAGAGAGCCACCTACTAAAACTCCTCAGGCTGTTCTTATGACTGGTACTCCATCATCATAATCATCAGTCATCTATTCATTCCATTATTACTCAACTAGTATTTATAGAACTCTAACTCAGCTACAGACTGGGGATGATGATGTGAAAAACAGACACGGTCACTGTTCTCACAGAGCTTACAGTCAGTTGGCATAGATGGACATTTGTCCAATAGTCACACAACCTAATGCAAAATGTCAGCTGGGGGTGAGCATGTGTTGATCACAATCATGCATATGTTTATCACCATTGTCAGCAGCAGCTTCAAACATGAGAGTTGTTGAACACCATTTTTCATTTTCTGTAGATTCTAAAATGTACATCTTTTCCATATTTCAACATCTCAAATAAGGATGTACCTTCTGCTTTAGAGTATCTCGATTTGAAAAAACTTTTAGGAAAACTTTAGCTAACTTACTTTATTTGATATGAGCAATGAATGAAATATCTAAGTCTCATACAAGTCTTTCACTAGGAATAAAACCATTGTTTTAGTTGGCAGTATTTTTTTCTTCCTTGTGAAGTTGCTCAGTCGTGTCCGACTCTTTGTGATCCCGTGGACTGTAGCCTACCAGGCTCCTCCGTCCATGGGATTCTCCAGGCAAGACTACTGGAGTGGGTTGCCATTTCCTTCTCCAGGGGATCTTCCTGACCCAGGGATCGAACCCAGTTCTCCCGCATTGCAGGCAGACGCTTTAACCTCTGAGCCACCAGGGAAGCATAAAATAATGGTGCATTTAAAATCAATACTACCTACATTACCATATGTAAGATGGATAGCCAATGGGAATTTGTTGTATGATGCAGGGTACTCAAACAGGGACTCTGTAACAGACTAGAGGGGTGGGATGGGGAGGGAGATGGGAGAGAGGTTCAAGAGGGAGGTGACATATGTATACCTATAGCTGATTCATGTTGATATTTCGCAGAAAACAACAAAATTCTGTAAAGCAATTACCCTTCAATTAAAAAATAAATAAATTTTTTTTAAATTAAAAAAAAAATAAAATCAACAGTACCTCAGAGTATATATGGCAGTGCATTTCACTCTGTGCTGGGAATGTAAGGATATAATTTGCAGCCTCCAGCCTCAGAAAAATCACTTAAACTTCAACTAAATTTAAACACTATCTGGCAGAAGTCATTGAGTGTTCTTCAGCTGGGGCCCCAAATAGGAAGTAGATAATAACACTATTTCATGTTCTAAACATCAGGATTATCTGTGCTTATGTTTTTGGCCTCTTCTTCACTTGCTAAGTGTTCACTCTTCCCCCTAGTTTTCCTAATGTCTCTGTAGCCAATAATGCTCTGAAACAGCAAATACCACAGGCTGATTTGTTTCACGATAGTATTTTAGTAGCTTCACGTAATTAAGTGGAACTGTCTGAGATTTTAAAAGCCAAATGGGAGATGAGGAAAAGAAAGGACACTGTGTGCAGATATTGCTGTGATAACATGAACCAATCTGGTCAGAAGCACATTTAGCCCAACACTGGGTAACACCCCTTCAGAGAGGACAGCTTCGAAGCTTGATTCTGTCTGGAAGGGATGCTAACACAGAGAAGAGGAAGAGTGTTTAGTCTGGGTGGACAAGTTTGTCAAATGTGAAGTTGATGAAAAAGAGCCTGTGTGTGTGTGTGTGTGTTTGTGTACAGAGAGGGGAACATGTGTTTGTGTTTGAGCATTTAATCTCCAGCCTTTTTAATTAGCTTCTGAAACATAATAGATCCCCAATGAATTTTATTTAACATATGACTGATAATGAAGTCCGGAATACTCTTCTGAAACCCAGGTTTATTCTTATTGTTCCCCAGTCTAGACAGAATACTTGGTAATGGTAAATTTTAGGGACAGAGAAACCCTAAATGATTCCATTTTATTACTTATTTTAAAGGTTTTACTCTGGAACGTCATAATACTCTTGTTTTTATTTTTCCTTTGGGAGGTTCACATTGTGAAATAGCCTAATAGCTAAAGCTAGCTACTGATAAGATACTTCAAGCATGTAAACAAATAAAGTCTCTTGACTTCAAGTCAAAATGGAATTTTCTACTGTTGTCTACAACATTAGAATAGTGTTTGAGAATATATCACTTCATTTCTGTTAGATGAATACAGTGGTGGTCTGAATATACAATCTCTGGTTACTAAGGGGTTACCTTACCAAACTACATTGGTTAAAAGAACTGGCAATTTAATCAATTTGGATAAGCAATCGATTTGAAGGTGTCTTCTCACCCTGTTACAATTTAGGAAGTTTGGTTTCTTTATTAGCTTTTGAGACAGAATTCTCCTCATGAATTGATTTCTTTCTTTTAGATCAAAACAAAACTAAACAAGACAGTATCAACAGAAAGAGAAAATATTTGGCATTACCAAGTTCTAATACTGTGAAAAAGAAGCACCATGATTCTCAGCCCACAATGCTACCTCTGAGTAAAAATGGTTCCTGAAAAAGCATCACAACACTATACAGATACAAATACAGTGCGAAAATCTCAAGTCCATATACTCAAGGTCCAATTTGTCTTTGCTTTAAGGCAAAGAGAAATATTCTGATGAGAGTATTGTGAAAGGCTCATTTTGGAGGCACCAGCGGATATAGGAATAAACATTTACTAAAGACCTATGATCTGGCCCTAAAATTCTACTTTTTACCAGCAATGTGACCTAGGACTGGTGATATTACACCTCTGGGCCTGTTTCCTCATCTTTACTCAGACCCACTCACTGAAGAATATCAAACCACTGAAGGTTGGAGAAGATAATCTCTTAAGATAATTTTAGTTCAAATGTTCTTTGATTTTATAAAAAGGATGATGTTTGAAATTAAAGAAAGATTCTTTGACAAGATTTGTACTGGGAGAAATAATAAACTGTAGATAAGACCAGTAGTTATAGTTCAAGAGAATAACTAGCATATACTGGAGGGTTTCCCTGGTGGTTTCCTAATGGTAAAGAATCTGCCTGAAATGCAGGACACCCAGGTTCAATTCCTGTGTCAGGAAGATCCCCTGGAGAAGGGAATGGCAACCCTTTCCAGTACTCTTGCCTGGAGAATCCCAGGGGCAGAGGAGCCTGGCAGGCTACAGTCCGTGGGGTCGCAAAGAGTCAGACATGACTGAGCAACTAACACACTGGAATGGGTACCCATTCCCTTCTCCAGGGATCTTCCCAACCTAGGGACTGAACCCTGGTCTCCTGCATTGCAAGCAGATTCTTTACCCCTCGAACCACTGAAAGTGAAGTGAAAGTGAAGTTGCTCAGTCATGTCCGACTCTTTGCAACCCGGTGGACTGTAGCTCACCAGGCTCCTCTATCCATGGAATTTTCCAGGCAAAAGTACTGGAGTGGGTTGCCATTTCCTTCTCCAGAGGATCTTCCCAACCCAGGGATCAAACTCAGGTCTCCCGCATTATAGGCAGACGCTTTACCGTCTGAGCCACCAGGGAAGCCCTTACTGAGTGCCAGCTGTGTGCTAAGCATTGTGCTAGACACTTACTATCTTAAGATTCACAACATAGCTGCTGCTGCTGCTAGGTAGGGTTATTATCTTTATCTGACATATGAAGAGAATAGGTCGCAGTTAAGCGACTAGTTACACAGCTAGTAAAAGATGGAACCAGAATTTGAATTCAGGAAAAGTTCACAAAGCCACTGTTCTTTTCAGGAAGTAAAGAAGAAGGAAACAAAGATATACCTGTTAGATAGTAACTGGGCTATTTGGGGAAAACAATTTCCTGAGTAAATGTATAACATAGGAGCTTCTGTGTTGTGCTGCTGGCTTCTGAAACCCTTTCCAATGTGCACATTTGGCTTGGGCAGTGGAACCTATGTGACAGCCATGCTATTTATTTCTGCTTGGTAACCTTCACAAAGCAAAAATGCTTTCACCCTTTATTCATGCCCCCCACAGGAGCTCTTTGGTTATTTCTTGTTATTTCTCTTTAGAAGCAGAAGATAAATATTCTTTTTTTGATGGTTAGCATTTTTAAGTAATAAAGTATTTAATTAATTTATTTTTAGAATTTATTCTTTTATTGAGATATAGTTGATTAGCAACATTTTATTAGTTTGAGGTATATGACAAAATGATTCAGAATTTTTATAAATCATTTAAAGTTTTTATAAAATACTGGCCATATGCCCTGTTCTGTACAATACGTCATTGTAGCTTATTTTATATAGAGCAGTTTGTACCTCTTAATCCCCTACCCCTACCTTACCCCTATTATCTTCTATCTCTCCATCAGTAACCACTAGTTTGTTCTCTGTACCTGTGAGCTTGTTTCTGTTTTGTTATATTCATTCATTTCTTTTTTATATTCTACATATGTGGTAACATACTGTATTTCTCTTTCTATGTCTGACTTATTTCAATAAACATAATACCCTCCAGGTCCATCCATGTTGTTGCAAATGGCAAAGTTCCATTCTTTTTAATAGCTGAGTAGTATTCCATTATGGGTTTCCTTGGTGGTTCAGTGGTTAAAAAAATCTGCCTGCAATGCAGGAGACATGGGTTCAATCCCTGGTCAGGAAGGTCCCCTGGAGAAGGAGACGGCAACCCACTCCAGTATTCTTGCCTGGGAAATCCCACAGACAGAAGAGCTTGGTGGGGTCCGTGGGATTGCAAAAGAGTTGGACACAACTTAGTGACTAAAAACAACATTCTGTTACACACACAAATACACAGATGCACACTAAATATTCACAATTAGAAAATGGAAAAAGAGCTTCAGCTTGAGCCCATTACATACTACCTCTTTCCCAAAATGCCAAATAGTCCAGAAGTCCTACATTCTACCTCATCTTTGATGTATATTACAGGGTCTGTCAATACTAAGCACTCAATGAATGGAATCTCTTTCTACTAAAAACTAGACTCATATTTTAAATAAAAAATGAGAATGATAATAGTCCATGTACCTCTCAAGATAAAATGATTCAGTAGCTATGCAAAGGTCTTACAATTAAAAATTATGAATTATACAAACACAAACATAAAAACAAATTATGCATGATTGCAATTTTTGGGGCATACTTCTGATATGAAAACATATGTGCCAATTTTAGCACCTGAAATTTTCAGGTAAGTTCTAGCCTATTTGAAATTCCCCAGCCATGTTAACAAACACTGAACACCCATATAAATTGCCACGGTTGTATTCCCCATTAATAGTCAAGAATAGCTTCCTGAGTTATTTTCTTGGCTCAGGTTTGCAATGAGATCAGAACAGCTGCACAGGAGTGTTGGATATCCACATAGTTCATCCCTTGAGTGATGTTTCTTCCATTTACTGCTACTTATTCCTATTTTTAAATCATTGTCAGTATTTTTTCATTGGCTATTTTCATTGTTTGCACTTTCCCGGCTCTACTACTCGAATGGTTTCATGTCCTTTTTTCTCTTAGATTTAGCATTAATTGAACTGATTTGCACATTTTTGGTCAAAGGTGAGTCAAGAGTTGTTTGTTTGTTTACAGCAAACAGCAGATGTAGATCCTAATTTTGTATTCTTAAAGTTGCAAACAATGTAAAATATTTCATTTGTTAAGTTCTCGGATACTTTATTTCAAATTTTTTAAAAATTTGTGTTCTTCTTATAGCAACAACACAGCATTCTTGGAGAGATGTGTTTTAATACTTTTCCTCTCCTTTCTTTAGTCAGAATAATTATATCTTCAGAGAATACTATCTTTTCTTTGGTTTCAGTACTGTCTTGAATTTTCTGAGTTTCAAATACACTAAAGACTCAGAGAGGAAAAAGTGGGAGCAGTGACAGATTTTATTTTCTTGGACTCCAAAATCACTGCAGATAGTGGCCACAGCCATGAAATTAAAAGACGCTTGCTCCTTGGAAGAAAAGCCATGAAAAACCTAGAAAGCATATTAAAAAGCAAAGAAATCACTTTACCAACAAAGGTCCATATAGTTAAAGCTATGATCTTTCCAGTAGCGTGTATGGATTTGAGAGCTGGGCCATAAAGAAGACTGAGAACTGAAGAACTGATGATTTCAACCGTGGTGCTAGAGAAGACTCTTGACAGTCCGTTAGACTGTAAGGATATCAAACCAGTCAATCCTAAAGGAAATCAACCCTGAAGAGTCATTGGAAGGACTGATGCTAAGGCTGAAGCTTCAATACTTTGGCCACCTGATGTGAAGAGCCGATTCATTGGAAAAGACCCTGATGCTGGGGAAGATTGAAAGCATAAGGAGAAGAGGGTGCCAGAGGGTCAGGTGATTAGATAGCATCACGGACTCAATGGACATGAATTTGAAAAAACCCTGGGAGATAGTGAAGGACAGGGAAGCCTGACGTGCTGCAGGAGTCACAAAGAGTCAGACATGACTTGGCAACTGAACAACAACAAAGACATAGAGATCCTTCTCCTTTGAATTATTTAAATTGTACATTAGGGGATAGCTCCTAGGATTGGTGTTAATTGGGAGCAATGTCATTATTAAGTTAATCATGGAAGGGTTTAGAAACTAATCAAGTAAGGCATTCATTTATTGGACTTCTTAATACCACCCACATTCTTGATCTCTTCCTACTTTCATCAGAATTTAAGATTCTTTCTACACCCAGGGAAGTTAAGGCTTTCACCAAACCAATTTCTAACAAATCCAAATGCCAGATGACCTGGGCCATGGCCCTTCAGTAACAGTATCAATATCTGAGAAGACTTAAGACTACATAGGTGGACATGAAATAGTTAGGCAAATAGAGAACAATTAGTTTCTATTTTTGAAAGATTTATTTTGAAGGTTTATTCTTAAAACCAGAAGAGACTGTAAGCCCCATTAGGTATATTTGATTAATCTTTTCATTTGCAAATAAATTGGACCATACTTGACAATTAAGTTTCACATATTTTATGTAGTGAAGATACAGAAACAGTCCTTCTTTGGCATAGGGCCAGAAAGTAATCTCTAAAGGCATAAATTCTTTTGTGAAAGGGATTACCTCTCACTCATTTGTGTCCTCCCATGGCTTAGTCTATTTCCTGGTGTATAAGAAATGTTCAGGAAGTGTTTGATGAGTAAATGAATAATGCAACAGAGAATCAATGTGTCACCTGAAGTGTATGCTTTTTTACAAAAGAAAAGGGAGCCAAACATTTAGTAGGTGGCCATTTAAGAAATTATAATCATAACAGCTGTTATAATAGAAGCATTCTGAAAACAGCAAACTTACATGCAGAACCTTGATTGCTAAGTGTTTTAGAGCCAAACAAATATCTTATCCTTTACAATGATGGAAAATAACTGTGAACATATCAATTTGAATTCAAACCAGCAAAAATAATCCAAACAGATTTTATTTTCTTGAGCTCCAATATAACTGCAGATGGTACCTGTATCCGTGAAATTAAAAGACGATTGTTCCTTGGAAGAAAAGGTATGACAAACCTAGATAGCATATTAAAAAAAAACAGAGACCTCACTTTGCCAACAAAGGTCCCTATAGTCAAAGCTATGGTTTTACCAGTAGTCATATATGGATATGTGAGTTGGACCATAAAGAAAGCTGAGCATCAAAGAATTGATGCTTTTGAACTATGGTGTTGGAGAATACGCTTGAGAGTCCCTTGGAGAGCAAGGAGATCCAACCAGTTCATCTTAAAGGAAATCAGTCCTGAATATTCATTGGAAGGACTGATGCTGAAGCTGAAGCTGAAGCACCAATACTTTGGCCACCTGATGCAAAGACCCAGCTCATTGGAAAAGACCCTAATGCTGGGAAAGATAAAAGGTAGGAGAAGAAGTGGGCAACAAGAGGATGAGATGGTTGGATGGCATCATAGACACAATGGATATGAGTTTGAGCAAGGTCTGGGAGATAGTGAAGGACAGGGAAGCCTGGCATGTTGCAGTCCATGGGAAAGAGCCAGACATGACTGAGTGACTGAATAAAAACAGCATAGACTCTAATATTGATCAAAGTTTTAATTTCATTCTTAAGTTATATCAAAATAGAAAGCTTGATCACATTGGCAGTTAGCCTTATTGGTATGCAATTTAGAAGAATTTAAGAAATTTGTTCAAGAATCCTTGAAGTTGTTGAGTTATTCTTTCAACTACCATTACCTCACTTCAGGGTCATCACCTAGAAAACAAAGCAAGAAAAGTGTTACACTTTCTTGCTAGCAAAGGGCTTGATCCCAAATGCCAATGGAAAGTCCTGGAGAGCTACATTAATTTTGGTGGAAAATGTGTTTTCTTATCTTGGCTGGCTTCAATTTATTTGAAGGAAGTAGCAGAGAATCCTGCTCAACCTCTATGCGAAGTCTGATGTTTCCACACTTGGAAAGTCTTAAAGAAGTAGAAGAGAGTATAAGAAACTAGGAGAATTTGTCCAAATGCATGGGTAGTTTGGAGGTGCACATCCGAAGTGAGAATGACATCCTTTCTCTCTGACCTCCATTGAGTGTGAGAAGAGAAAGAATCTCATATTAGTGGAAAAAGGAGTTCAACTGAGAACCTATACTTCTGAATTCTCTATTTGTAATTTGGCTTCTAACTCTACCCACTCAATGACCAATTAATTATCTTTAATCAAAACCAATCATAACCCATTCCCTTTGGATATGGAAGGAGAAGGATGAAAAAATTACACAGAACTCCTCCTAGAAACCAACACTAAACAGAACCATTTGACTTCTGCACAACTTCAAATGCTATATAGGAAGAATAAGCAGTTTGCAAAGAAGTAAAGTGTCTGTTCAATCCAACAAAAGTATTCCTATGCCCTGGTGCAAAGGACTTTATAACTACATTCTTTTCATATTATTCTAAAACTCTAGTTCAAAGAGTGTGGTATTGGTGAAAAAACAGAGAAAAATAGATCAAAGGAACAAAACAGAACAAAGAAATAGATTCGCAAAAATATAGTAGTCAATTGATCTTCGGTAAAGGAGCATAGGTAATATAATGAAGCAAAGATAGTTTTGTCAATAAGTAGTGCCAGAAAAACTGGACATCTGCATGAAAAAGTGAATCCAGACACAGACTTGAGACCATTCATAAAATTAACTCAAAATGTATCATAGACCTAAATTTAAAGTGCAAAACAAAAACTCTTAGCAGGTAAAATGGGAAAAAAATGTAGGTGATCTTGGGCTTGGCAATGGCTTTTTAGATACAAGACCAAGGGCACAATTCATGAAATGAAAGATAAATGACTTGGACATCATTAAAATTAAAATCTTTTGCTCTGTGAAGCACACTGTCAAGAGAACAGAAAGACAAGCCAAAGAATGGGGCAAAACATGTGCAAATCACATTTATTAAAGGACTTGCATTCAACATATGCAGAGAACTCTTAAACAACATTAAGATAACAAGCAATCTGACTATAAAATGGGCAAAAGGTATGGATAGATCCCTTATCAAAAAGATATATAGATAGCAAATTGGAATTTGAAGAGATGATCAAAATCATATGTCTAAAAATGGTACAAATGAACTTATTTACAAAACAAATAGAGTCACAGAAGTAGAAAACAGTTTTATGGTTACCATTGGGAAAGTCAGTCCGTCAGTTCAATCGCTCAGTCATGTCTGACTCTTTGTGACCCCATGGACTTCAGCATGCCAGGCTTCCCTATCACCAACACCCAGAGCATGCTCACACTCATGTCCATCAAGTAAGTAATGCCATCCAACCATCTCATCCTCTGTTGTCTCCCTCTCCTCCTGCCTTCAATCTTTCCCAGAATCAGGGTTTCTTTCAGTGAGTCAGTTCTTCACATCAGGTGGCCAAAGTAATGGAGCTTCAGCTTCAGCATCAGTCCTTCCAATGGATATTCAGGATTGATTTCCTTTAGGATTATCTGGTTTGATCTCTATGCAATCCAAGGGACTCTCAAGAGTCTTCTCCAACACCACAGTTCAAAAGCATCAATTCTTCAGTGCTCAGCTTTCTTTATGGTCCAACTCTCACATCCATGTGTGACTAGTGGAAAAACCACATCTTTGACTAGGCAGACCTTTGTTGGCAAAGTAATGTATCTGCTTTTTAATATGCTGTCTCGGTTGATCATAGCTTTTCTTCTAAGGAGCAAGCATCTTTTAATTTCATGCAGTCACCATCTGCAGTGGTTTTGGAGCCCCCAAAAATAAAGTCTGTCACTATTTCCATTATTTCCCCATCTATTTCCCAAGAAATAATGGGACTGGATGCCATGATCTAAGTTTTTTGAATGTTGAGTTTTAAGCCAGCTTTTTCACTCTCCTCTTTCACTTTCATCAAGAGGCTCTTCGGTTCCTTTTTGCTTTCTGCCATAAGGGTGGTGGTGTTTGCATATCTGAGGTTATTGATATTTCTCCCTGTAGTCTTGATTCTAGCTTGTGCTTCATCCAGTCCAGCATTTTGCACAATGTACTCTGCATAGAAGTTAAATAAGCAGGGTGACAATATACAACCTTGACGTACTCCTTCCCCAATTTGGAGCCAATCCATTGTTCCATGTTTAGTTCTAACTTGCTTCTTGACCTGCATACAGGTTTCTCAGGAGACAGGTAAGGCAGGTAAGGTGGTATAGTATTCTCATCTCTTGAAGAATTTTCCAGTTTGTTATGATATACACAGTCAAAAGCTTTGGTGCTGTCAATAAAGCAGAAATAGATGTTTTCCTGGAATTTTCTTGCTTTTTCTATGATCCAATGGATGTAGGCAATTTGATCTCTAGTTCTTCTTCCTTTTCTAAATCCAGCTTGAACATCTGGAAGTTCTTGATTCACGTACTGCCTGACTTGGAGAATTTTGAGCATTACTTTGCTAACATGTGAGATGAGTGATATTCTGTGGTAGTTTGAACATTCTTTGGCATTGTCCTTCTTTGGGATTGGAATGAAAACTGACTTTTTCCAGTCCTGTGGCCACTGCTGAGTTTTCCAAATTTGCTGGCATACTGAGTGCAGCACTTTCACAGCATCGCTTGTTAGGATTTGAAATAGCTCAGCTGGAATTCTGTCACCTCCACTAGCTTTGTTTGTAGTGATGCTTCCTAAGGCCCACTTTACTTCACATTCCTAGATGTCTGGCTATAGGTAAGTGATCACACCATCGTAGTTATCTGGATCATTAAGATCTTTTTTATATAGTTCTTCTGTGTATTCTTGCCACCTTTTCTTAATATCATACCATTTCTGTCCTTTATTGTGCCCATCTTTACATGAAGTGTTCCCTTGGTATCTCTAATTTTCTTGAAGAGATCTCTAGTCTTTCCCATTCTGTTGTTTTCCTCCATTTATTTGCACTGATCACTTAGGAAGGCTGTCTTATCTCTCCTTGCTATCCTTTGGAACTCTGTATTCAGATGGATATATCTTTCCTTTTCTCCTTTGCCTTTTGCTAGTCTTCTTTTCTCAGCTATTTGTAAGGCCTACTCACACAACCTTTTTGCCCTTTTGCATTTCCTTTTCTTGGGTATGGTTTTGATCACTGCCTCCTGTACAATTGGAGAAGGAAATGGCTACCCACTCCAGTACTCTTGCCTGGAAAATCCCATGAATGGAGAAGCCTGGCAGGCTACAATCCATGGGGTTGCAAAAGTCAGACACGACTGAGCGACTTCACTTTCACTTTCCTGTACAGTGTTACAAACCTCTGTCCATAGTTCTTCAGGAATTCTATCAGATCTAATCCCTTGAATCTATTTGTCACTTCTGTAGAATCATAAGGGATTTGATTCAGGTCATACCTGAATGGTCTAGTGGATTTCCCTACTTTCTTCTATTTGAGTCTGAATTTTGCAATAAGGAGTTCATGATCTGAGCCATAGTCAGATCCTGGTCTTGTTTTTGCTGAGTGTATAGGGCTTCTCCTTCTTTGGCTGCAACAAATATAATCAATCTGATTTTGGTATTGACCATCTGGTGATGTCCATGTGTAGATTTGTCTCTTGTGTTGTTGGAAGAGAGCATATGTTATGACCAGTGTTTCTTTTGGCAAAACTCTGTTAGCCTGTGCCCTGCTTCATTATGTACTCAAAGCCAAATTTACCTGTTACTCCAGGTGTTTCTTGACTTCCTACTTTTGCATTCCAATCTCCTATGATGAAAAGGACATCTTTTTTGGGTGTTAGTTCTAGAAGGTCTTGTATGTCTTCATATAACTGTTCAGCTTCTTCGGCATTAGTGGTTGGAGCATAGACTTGGATTACTGTGATATTGAATGGTTTGCCTTGGAAATGAACTGAGATCATTCTATTGTTTTTGATATTGCACCCAAGTACTGCATTTTGGACTCTTTTATTGACTGTGAGGGCTACTCTATTTCTTCTAAGGGATTCTTGCCCACAGTAGTAGATACAATGGTCATCTGAATTAAATTCGCCCATTCTAGTCCATTTTAGTTCATTGATTTCTAGAATATTGATGTTTATTCTTGCCATCTCCTGTTTGATCACTTCCAGTTTACCTTGATTCATGGACCTAACATTGTTTTAGGATCCATCCTAAAATCTTAAATCCTACAAAGGGCTGATGTGCTGATTTTTCAGAGTTGGTTATTAAGAGTGTCCAGTGTACTTAAAATGTTACATTTTTATTGAATGAAGGAAATGAAAAGAATCTTCATTGTCAAATAAATAGGATTTGACTCTTTTAGGGTGTAGAATATGGCAATTATTACAGCCAGTAGGAGAAAGTGTGAGAAAGAGACGGTTCTTAAACCAGCTCTTCTGGACATAAGCAGAAATTAATTGATCAGGAAAGCTGGTTGGTGGAGGAGAGAATAGAATCCGAGCAGGGTTGTTCACTTAGAAGTAAGCAGTGGAAAAAGAAGTTAAATCTATAATGCTTTTACCCTTTGTATGATATGTGCGAAGACCAGCATGTCATCAAAATTCAAATATTACTAAATAGTTTCGTATGCTGTGATCAGTCAAAAGAGATTCTCTTCAGAGCAGAGCTGGAAGATGAACTTTCTCCTGATTGAGCATCTTTTCCACCCCACACCCCGCTTTCCTCCAAAATATCTAGAGGGCCTAGAATCACAAGCCCAGACTTTAACATGGCTGTCTCTCTAGGAATTGAAGCCCTCTTGGTGCTCAAGATTCTCCACAATTATACCATCATCAACATTATAGTCTAGTATAACTGGAATGAGTCAAGTACTGCTCGGATATAATCATAATTAAAGAGAAACAGGAAACAGTCTGAAATTTCCCCTCATTTGAGGAAATATCTGATTTAATTTTTAAAAATACTGAAAAACGACTTTATTCTGAAAGGGAAAAGGGGAAAGAGACAGAAAAATATTTAGATGATTAGTTTCCTACTGCTGCTGTAATACACGGCCACAAACTTGGTGCCTTACCACAGCATAGATTTCTTAACTTTCAGTTCTATAGGTTAGAAATCTGAAATAGGTCTTATTGGCTAAAACGGAGATGCTTGTAGGGCTATGTAACATCCTGGAGGCTCTGGGGAAGAAGTCTCCTTGCCTTTTTCATCTTCTGAAGGTTGCTGACATCCCATGGCTCATAGCCCCTTTCTATCTTCAAAGCCAGCAATAAAATACTCACACTGAAGTACTCTGACACTTACTCTTGCCTCCCTCTTCCACTTTTAAGGAAACTTCTGATTACATTGGGCCCTCCCGAGTAATTTAGTCTACTTTCCTTTCTTAACATCAGCTGATAGCTACCTAAATTTTATCTGCAGCCTTAATTTTCCTGCCATGTAAATAATATATTCACAAATTCTGTGGGTTAGGATGTGGGCGTCTTTTGGGGGGTTGATGAAGTACTATTCTGCTTACTATAATGTGTAGCAAGTCCAGAGCTGTTGCCCGTATCAGGAGATGAGTTGTTCTCTAATACCCCAACTCTTCACAGTATTCTCTAAATCCTCAGAACTTCGTGGAAGCAGTATAAATGATCTCATTAACTGGATTGAGCTAACTAGTAAAAAGGTCATTTGGCAAACTCTACTTTGAAATTCTTTCCACACAAGTTTGTGGCAGAAGGCTGGGGTGGACATAGCTTTTAGACATCAACTTGTATCTACTGATTTACTTATAGATCCTAGTGAATTTAATGTCTTGCTTTGGCACTCTTTTTTTTTTAATGAAGGAAATGTAAAATAAGCAATTTATTTTCAGGACATAGGTCTCTCCTTTGCATGGGACATTGGGAGGGAACAAAAATAGACAAGTAGACATAGCAGACATTCTTACTTTCTGACAACAAATGAATTACTTTATTGATGACTGATGACAGACCTATTCCCAATTTCCTTAGAAATCCTTTGGCGTGAAAACAATGACCAGCAGAGAAATATCTGAGCCTGAGATCTAGGCAGTGACAATTTCAGAAACTAGTGAAGGGATAAGAATTAAAAAACAGAACTGTTTAGTTTCTCTTGGTACTGACCAAACTGGGAATGGATTCCCTGGTCTCACAGACACACCCTTCTAAGAGGAGTAATCCATGATATGTCAAGTCCCCACCCTCCCTAAAGTTGCCTAGGCAAGGGAATTGACAGACCCACTTCTGAACATTCTTTATCAATCAGAGAACTTGAGAGGTGGGATTTGAATTGCCCCATAATTTTGAAATTTATCCTTTCATACTTGAGTCCTTTTGGTTGAAAGGAGGAGATGTTCATTGGGATATTTCAAATATAGAATAATAAAGTTTAGAGATTTCCACCAAGTCCAATATGTCTCCTAACTGTGTCCAGAACAGAATTTTTATGATTATGCAATTGTTTTCCAATTCTCAGCCTCTGAAATAAACATCTGGACAGGATTATAATACCCTGTGTGTAGAGACTGGATCCCTAACTGCTGTTTACCAGTGATATGCTTTAAGTTCCAGGCTCAATAGCACTTCCTTCTCTGTTCTGTAACCTTCATCTTTACGTAAAGATGACTTGGGAGAAATGTTACCTGGAGAACTCAAACTTTAGAATGTTTCAGTCACGAGTCTTCTCAGAACTTGTTCTAACTGCTGATTCTCTACCCCATCACCAGTGAGTCTGATTCCTAAGGTCTAGATGGGTACAGGGAATTCATATTTTTAATAGGCTTCTTGAGATAACTCTGGTCACGCAGGTTTCTCAGCACATTTTGAGGAACACGGCCCCTAGTCCTCTGAACCATTCTGGATGAGCACTGTGTGCATCCACTTTGCACAGCCACCGTCATTAAAGAACACACTCTCACACCACACTCTGGACCAATTAATCTGATTTCTCTCATCATGAGTGTTCTAATCGCTCACTCTTCAAAGTGGCGAGAGATTTCTCAGAAACCACTTTGGTTTTTGGAGAAGCGGAGTGACTGCATCAACACTGATTTTATTTTTGTAATGTGGGCAGAGGACAAAATTAACCTTTTGTTTCCTGGTTTAGGGCAATAATTTCATCCGAAAAGGAAAGCCATTAAAATATTCATTGTATTATCTTTTGTACAAACCCTCTTTGTGTTCATATTCTTAGTAATTGAGACTTTGATGAGTGTCAGCATTCAATGTCCCAATATCCAAGTTGGGAAATGGTGCTGTAGGGGAAGAAAGGGAAGGAGTGAGAGTGGGTGAGGTTATTCAATATAATTTATTTGGGGCACCCTTGCCAGTATTCCTGATCTCAGCTCAAGCATTCCACAAATGAGTCGTTCTTGATACTTGGGGGAGAGTCGTAAACTACCTTTGGGATCTGACTAAAGATCTAAAACTCCTCACCAGGAACATGTATGTAGACAAACAAAAATTTTCAAGCAATTCTAAGTATGTCATGGGTGCACCTCTCCCAAAGCTCATCTAGATTTAAAACTTGTGTTCTGAGAAGATTGTGACCCCTCCTTTAGAGAAATCCTTTTGTTCCAACCACAGACATTCTTGAATGAGTCTTTATTAGTTACAGAACTTTATTAGTTCTATAACTAATAACTGTCTTTATTAGTTTTTATTATAGAACTAATAAAGTTCTATAACTAATAAAGACAGTTACCCCAGGTTTTAGATCACCTGAGGGTAACCGTTAAATGTGTGAATGTCTGACCTCTACCCTCAGAGAGTGATTCAGCAGTTATAGGGTCCAGCTCAAGACACTGAAGTTATTTTACAAGCCTCCAGTGATACTGATGCAGGTAATAAATGATCACAATTTGAGAAATTTCAGAATTGAGAAAATGGGCAATGACTCAGAAAGAAATGACTCAACTAGTACAAAAATATAGAAAAAGAAAAACAAAAAACCAATCAGACTACTTCCTTCTACCAGATAGAAACCTAAGTAAAAACAGTGGGGTTGGCTTTTCACATTCTAAACCCTATTCTCTATCTATTTTTCTGTTCAGTTTGGCTATCCTAGAACACTGTATTCATTTACCCCAATGAAAATTGCACACAATGCCCATTTTAACCTCAAATTTTCTGTATGAAATATTGGGAATAAAGATGGGTAGGCAGAAAGATTTTTTTCTCACCCCAGACTCTTATAAGAGGGGTCGGGTCCTTGGGCCCATTCATTCTCTTCAAAGTGACTTCCTTATGTTTATGTTGGTGGAACTGTACTATTTACAACTCAAAAGAGACAAGGACAGGGTGTGTTGAGTGGAAAGGCTGCAGAGATTCTTCTTCACCAGCTGTTAAATGTTTCCAGACAGTAACTTGGCTGGATATTTTGAAACTGTGCAGAAGACCTTCTGTAGGTTGGCAGCAGCTTCTGGTGACCAATTTTCAACATTTGTTGAGAGTTATGCTTGTGCCAGTGGGTAAGACTACTATAGAAGGAAACAAATGAAGTTTAGACACTCGCCTGCCTTAGTACTCTTGCCTGGAAAATCCCATGGACAGAGGAGCTTGGTGGGCTGCAGTCCATGGGGTCGCTAAGAGTCGGACACGACTGAGCTACTTCACTTTCACTTTTCACTTTAATGCATTGGAGAGGGAAATGGCAACCCACTCCAGTGTTCTTGCCTGGAGAATCCCAGGGATGGGGGAGCCTGGTGGGCTGCCATCTATGGGGTCACACAGAGTTGGACACGACTGAAGTGACTTAGCAGCAGCAGCAGCCTTAGATAGCAGGTTCATTGTTTGCCTCACTGATGTATCAGAACAGTGGTCAGAATATAATACAAACCCATCCATCTGACTCTGATCAAACAGGACACAGAGCTGAAAATTCTATCAAAATATCTAAATACCAAATTTTAATTTCTCCTTTCAGAAAATAAATACATGCTGTTTCTATGGCATTGACCTCAGCTAACTTTTACAACCCTGGCTTTTCAAACTTTCCTCTTTCATCCCTCACTGAAAATGAAGATTACTTTCAGATCATATGAGAAGTAATGGGAAAAAATATTGGCACTTGTGCTCTGATGCAAGATGACATTTTAGTGGCTCTTATCAAAGTAAATGAAAAAAAAAATCTGATGAGTCTTTTATTGTTGACCCAGTGAGATGGTTCCCTTGGCAACTAACATGGGAGGTGATAGAGATGGAAGAGCTGAGAGCTCCTATCCAACTTCACGCACAGCTGACTAAAAGATTTTCAGACAACACTGTTGATGGCATAGGGACCGTGTTGAATGCAATGGTGCGGAGAAGTAGGGGTAGCAGGTTGGGGAAGCAGGGCACCTTCTTAACTATCATCAAAGTCTGAGTGATATAAAGCATACCAGAGGTACTGCTTCATTTACAGTCAAATCAATTAGATTCAATCAAATCTAATTATTGTATGTTGCTATTTGTCTCCTAAGTGATTCCTAGAGCTTCAGAGAACAGAACATTCTCAGTGAGAAAGCAGTCAACATGTATTTTATTAAAGACCTAATGAGACTTGCACTGTGGTAAGCCATGGTGTTTCAAAGAGCAAAAGAGACAACTGGAAGTTTGAAAAACTTGGGTAAACTGAGCTTCCAATGGAAGTAGTATGTGAGAGGCTGTAACACTCTCAGCTTGACAGCAGAGAACTTAAACTCAGGGCTGACCTCTCACTAATATGCTTTGGAGAAGGAAAAAAACAACAACAACAATTAATTGTAGATGTTCTGATGTTGTAGCCACGCGTTCCGGGAAACAAACTCACTCAGAAGGACAATGCAGAGAGTGGAGTACAATTTATTACACCAGCGGGCCCAAGGCAGAGTCTCCTCTTAGCCAAGGACCCTGACCAGCATTTATGAAAATCTTTTATACCCCATGTGTATGTGTCTAAACCCACCACTCCAAATTCCTTGAGACTTACATAAACCAAGGAAAATACAATCCCAATAACCCCATCATTCACGTGCTATGTGCTCATGTGCTCAAACAGTCAAACAATTAGCCAATAATCAATAAACCCGAGGTTACACTCCGATAGATACAGAAAAATTTATGGCCTGTCTGGAGGAAGGGGTGATTAGTGTATGTTTTCTCTTAGGCGATGAGTAACCTAGATATGATCTTCAAGGTTGCCCTGTCTGGTTCCCCTGTTGTTGTTTTCACAGACACTAAACACAGAGTTCAGAGTCCATTGGAAAGGTGGCCGAGCATGATCAGCATGAACAGGCCTAAGATGGAGTCCAGGCCCTATGAATTCCTTCTTCACTGAGAGGTACTAACAGAGTGGTGATGGAAATGCCTCCCTTCCCTCTGTGTCAATGATAGACATGAACATTTGAACATGAACTTTCTTCTTGCTTTTCCAGAACCCTTTCCATAAACTTAGTACACAAATCTTGGTAAAGCTGTCAACTCAAATTCATATCTCACCTTGTCCCTTGATTGGAGGCATTGGCTGCACTCAGATAACTTTACCTTGGAAATATGCACCAAAACTCCATTTGTTGGGTTTCTGCTTACAAATGTGAATTTAGTGAGTTAAGATGTCAATTTCCTGTATATAAAGACAGGATCCATTGAATTATATATAATTTTTGATAGAACTTAATGCCATTTCTGTGAAGTTATAACAATTTAGAGAAGTAAACTGAAACATGGTTGAGAGGTTGTTGCTGAACCACGAAAGACGCCAACATTCTTGGTCTCCAGAGAAGAATTCAAATCCAGGGCTAGAGATGAGGCTTGATCGCTCAGAGCTTTTGTGTAATGAAGTTTTATTGAAGTATAAAAGAGATAGAAAAAGCTTCTGACACAGACATCAAAAGGGGGAAGAAAGAATACCCCCTGCTAGTCTTTAGCTGGATGCTATATAGCTACTAGCAGTCTGCTAATTAAAGAAAGGAAATCTCTCAAAACTCAGAGAATGGCACCAGGCCCCTCACTCATAATAATCTTGGCACCAGGTGAGTCATCCCAGGCCGTAAAATGATCGACATGTACCTTGAAGAAAGGCAGATTCCCATACAAATGTACAGTTTCATTAACATAGATTAGGAGAACAATGTATGAGTATATCATGCTGGTTTGTCAAGTCAGTTCTGAGCCTTTAGGCGGAACGACTTAAAGACAGAGTGGGATAAATGCATAGTACATTAACACAGCTTAAGACAAACATTTCCATAAGAAAAATGCATTGGTTAGCTCAAGGTTTGAGAAAAGTTAAGTTCAGGTGGAGCCAGGAGTCATTATGGCAACACAGATTTTTAAGAGAAACCTCTTTTTAAATTTATATAGAAAAGGGTAAACAATTTAACACTGGTTTGTTTCTTCCTGCCGCTTAAGAGAGAGATTAAAAATATCTGACACTTGCAGCCTATTTCCTCCATTTGGAAACCCCTGGCCTTCCTGCCTGATACCCTCTCATGGTTAAAGACTTACATGCAACAGTGTTCATCACAAGAGTATGATTTATTATACTGTAAAATTGAATATGATATATGTGTTCAACTATATAAACCTGGATAAATAAATTATGACCCCTCCATTATAGCTATTGAAAATCACACTTGTAAATATCAAAGAATATAGAAACATGCTCAGTATTAAATATATATACTATAGAGTGAAAAAAAAAACAGGTGGTAAAATCATGTACAAATAGAATATAAGTGATATGTTTACTCATAAAAATCTGGAAGGTCATGCCATTTAAAATTTCATTTAATAGTAAAAATCTCTAAGTAGTAATGTTAGGGGAAGCACACTGATCGAAACCACCCACCTTGGCCAGGCACTGTAGTAACCATTTGCATGAGTTTTTTACGACAGGAGGTTCTGGTAAGGGAGACGGGACTAATAAGCCAGCACCAACCAGAAAAGTTCAGGAAAGGTCAAAAGGAGACACCACATGATCAACCACCTCCCAGAATCCTTCTCTATCTTGGCTGAACAAGGCATGCACCACCAAGAAGGACTCTGAGTCAGATAATTGGCTAAAGACAACCTGGAAACTAATTCCATCACTGTAAAACCTGAGACTGCGAGCCATGTGGCAGAGCTGTTCTCCTGGGTTCCCTTACCCTACTGCTCTCCACCCAGGTGCCCTTTCCCAATAAAATCTCTTGCTTTGTCAGCACGTGTCTCCTCGGACAATTCATTTCCAAGTGTTAAACAAGAGCCCAGTTTCGGGCCTTGGAAGGGGTCTCCCTTCCTGAAACAGTACGATTATAGGTAAATTCTGCTTTCCATTTCATGTGTCTGAGATTTCAAAATATTTGACAATGGCCATTCATTATAGTTGCCTATTTTTAAAATTGAGTTTTTTATTAATGAGTTCTTTATATATCCTAACACAAGTCCGCTATCGAATATGTGTTTTGCAAATATTTCCTCTCAGTTGATTCATTTTCATTTTCTTAATATTGTCTTATAAAGAGTAAAAGTTTTTAATTTCAGTGAAATACAATTCTGAACTTTTTTTGATTATGCTTTGAATGTCGTATCTAGGAAACCAAACATACACTGGAAGGGTATTCTATTATGCTAATTTTAGCAAAATGCCTTCAAGTCAACAACTTATTCTTAAAATTTGTTGTATTTATGTCCATAATTTTGCATCATATTTCAAGATAAAATTTTATAAAACCATTTAAAAATAACAAATAATTTTGGTTTCCTTTTGAAAGTGAATTCACTTAAAAGTGTTTTTTTTTTAAAACAAAAACAATTCTTGGATAATGAAGACTCTGTATAGAGAGAACCTAGTGAGGGGTCTTCAAGAAAAAGAACAGTTGTTGTTTAGTCGCTCGCTCATGTCCAACTCTTTTGTGACCCCATGAACTGTAGTCTGCCAAGTTCCATTATCCATGGGATTTCCCAGGCAAGAGAGTAGGTTGCCAGTTTCTTCTCCAGGAGATCTTCACCACCAAGGGATCGAACATTCATCTCCTGCATTGAAAAGCTGATTCTTTACCACTGAGTGACCTGGGAAGCCCCCAAGAAAGATCGTAGGCACCACCAACAAGGAGGAGATTTTCGCTGCCTTCCTAACGTCAGTTCCAGATCATTGTTTCACAACACTAACCTTTGCTTCACCATTTAGAGATACTTGCCATTAATAGGGATCTCTCAACCCCTCTCTGGCATAACATGCAAAACTATATTCTTGATTTAGTCTATTTGAAGTGAATGGGCAACATTTAATAGCCTCTTTCCTGGTGGCTCAGACAGTAAAGAACCTGCCTGCAGTGCAGGAGACCCAGATTTGATCCCTGGGTTGGGAAAATCCCCTGGAGAAGGAAATGGCTATCCACTCCAGTATTCTTGCCTGGAGAATTTCATGGACAAAGGAGCCTGGCAGGCTACAGTCCATGGAGTCACAAAGAGTCAGACATGACTGAGTGACTTTCATTCACTAAAGCACTTGAACAGAGTGTAGTTTAGAATTCACCAGCATTTGAAAACTGTTCTGGAGAATCATAGACTGGATTGTTCTTAGTACATTAATAATGCTCTAAAAGTACTGGGGCCATTTTCTAAAATGCCTCAGACTTCTCAACACCCTAAAGTGTTTGGTTCTGGGATTTTGGTGCTGACAGGCATCTTACCATCCCATCTGCTCTCCCCACCACCCTCTATGATGAAAAACCAAGATTCTTCAATTTTTTTGAAAAAGAAACCAAAATCAGCACTGTGGCCGAAAACATTACTGGGTTCTACTGATGATAAAAGGGAAAGCCCAGCAAAAAAAAAAAAAAAAAGAATTCACATACCCTACCAAGGCAAGATAGTATGGCCACAAGAATGTCATACATAGCCCAAACTGACTCAAAAGTATGGATCAGTTGGTTCTTAAGATGGTGTCAGTAAGTCAAAGAGGATGCTGTACATGTTTCAAACTGCATAAAACAAAGTTAAAGTTGTCTAAGGAGCGGTGGCTGCGCAGGTGCAGGAGGGCCGAGAGGAGCTACTCCACGTTCAAAGTCAGGAGGGGCGGTGGTAAGGAGATACCCCTTGTCCAAGGTAAGGAGCAGCAGCTGCACTTTGCTGGAGCAGCCATGAAGAGATACCCCACGTACAAGGTAAGAGAAACCCAAGTAAGATGGTAGGTGTTGCAAGAGGGCATCAGAGGGCAAAAACACTGAAACCATACTCACAGAAAACTAGTCAATCTAATCACACTAGGACCACAGCCTTGTCTAACTCAATGAAACTAAGCCATGCCCTGTGGTGCCACCCAAGATGGGCAGGTCATGGTGGAGAGGTCTGACAGAATGTGGTCCACTGGAGAAGGGAATGGCAAACCACTTCAGTATTCTTGCCTTGAGAACCCCATGAACAGTATGAAAAGGCAAAATGATAGGATACTGAAAGAGGAACTCCCCAGGTTGGTAGGTGCCCAATATGCTACTGGAGATCAGTGGAGAAATAACTCCAGAAAGAATGAAGGGATGGAGCCAAAGCAAAAACAATACCCAGTTGTGGATGTGACTGGTGATAGAAGCAAGGTCCGATGCTGTAAAGAGCAATATTACATAGGAACCTGGAATGTTAGGTCCATGAATCAAAGGCAAACTGGAAGTGGTCAAACAAGAGATGGCAAGAGTGAACGTCGACATTCTAGGAATCAGCGAACTAAATGGACTGGAATGGGTGAATTTAACTCAGATGACCATATTATCTACTACTGCGGGCAGGAATCCCTTAGAAGAAATGGATTAGCCATCATGGTCAAAAAAAGTGTCCAAAATGCAGTACTTGGATGCAGTCTCAAAAATGACAGAATGATCTCTGTTCGTTTCCAAGGCAAACCATTCAATATCACAGTAATCCAAGTCTATGCCCCAACCAGTAACGTTGAAGAAGCTGAAGTTGAGTGGTTCTATGAAGACCTACAAGACCTTTTAGAACTAACACCCAAAAAAGATGTCCTTTTCATTATAGGGGACTGGAATGCAAAAGTAGGAAGTCAAGAAACACCTAGAGTAACAGGCAAATTTGGCCTTTGAATAAGGAATGAAGCAGGGCAAAGGCTAATAGAGTTTTGCCAAGAGAACGCACTGGTAATAGCAAACACCCTCTTCCAACAACACAAGAGAAGACTCTATACATGGACATCACCAGATGGTCAAAACCAAAATCAGATTAATTATATTCTTTGTATCCAAATATGGAGAAACTCTATACAGTCAGCAAAATCAAGACCAGGAGCTGACTGTGGCTCAGATCATGAACTCCTTATTGCCAAGTTCAGACTTAAATTGAAGAAAGTAGGGAAAACCACTAGACCATTTAGGTATGACCTAAATCAAATCCCTTATGATTATACAGTGGAAGCGAGAAATATATTTAAGAGACTAGAGCTGATGGATAGTGCCTGATTAACTATGGACTGAGGTTCATGACATTGTACAGGAGACAGGGATCAAGACCATCCCCATGGAAAAGAAATGCAAAAAAGCAAAATGGCTGCCTGGGGAGGCCTTACAAATAGCTGTGAAAAGAAGAGAAGCGAAAAGCAAAGGAGAAAAGGAAAGATATAAGCATCTGAATGCAGAGTTCCAAAGAATAGCAAGAAGAGATAAGAAAGCCTTCTTCAGCGATCAATGCAAAGAAATAGAGGAAAACAACAGAATGGGAAAGACTAGAGATCTCTTCAAGAAAATTAGAGATACCAAGGGAACATTTCATGCAAAGATGGGCTCGATAAAGGACAGAAATGGTATGCACTGAACAGAAGCAGAAAATATTGAGAAGAGGTGGCAAGAATACACAGAAGAACTGTACAAACAAGATCTTCACGACCAAGGTAATCACGATGGTGTGATCACTGACCTAGAGCCAGACATCCTGGAATGTGAAGTCAAGTGGGCCTTAGAAAGCATCACTACGAACTAAGCTAGTGGAGATGATGGAATTCCAGTTGAGCTATTTCAAATCCTGAAAGATGATGCTGTGAAAGTGCCACACTCAATATGCCAGCAAATTTGGAAAATTCAGCAGTGGCCACAGGCCTGGAAAAGGTCACTTTTTATTCTAATCCCAAAGAAAGGCAATGCCAAAGAATACTCAAACTACCGCACAATTGCACTCATGTCACACCCTGGTAAAATAATGCTCTAAATTCTCCAAGACAGGCTTCAGCAATATGTGAACCATGAACTTCCAGGTGTTCAAGCTGGTTTTAGCAAAGGCAGAGGAACCAGAGATCAAATTACCAACATCCACTGGGTCATGGAAAAAGCAAAAGAGTTCCAGAAAAACATCTATTTCTGCTTTATTGACTATGCCAAAGCCTTTGACTGCGTGGATCACAAAAACCTGTGGGAAATTCTTCAAGAGATGGGAATACCAGACCACCTGACCTGCCTCATGAGAAGCTTATATGCAGGTCAGGAAGCAACAGTTAGAACTGGACATGGCACAACAGACTGGTTCCAAATAGAAAAAGGAGTACATCAAGGCTGCATATTGTCACCCTGCTTATTTAACTTATATGCAGAGTACATCATGAGAAACTCTGGGCTGGAAGAAGCACAAGCTGGAATTAAGATTGCTGGGAGAAATATCAATAACCTCAGATATGCAGATGACACCACCCTTATGGCAGAAAGTAAAGAGGAACTAAAAAGCCTCTTGATGAAAGTGAAAGAGGAGAGTGAAAAAGTTGGCTTAAAGCTCAACATTCAGAAAACGAAGATCATGGCATCTGGTCCCATCACTTCATGGGAAATAGATGGGGAAACAGTGGAAACAGTGTCAGACTTTATTTTTCTGGGCTCCAAAATCACTCTAGATGGTGATTGCAGCCATGAAATTAAAAAGACGCTTACTCCTTGGAAGGAAAGTCATGACCAACCTAGATAGCATATTCAAAAGCAGACACATTACTTTGCCAACAAAGGTCTGTCTAGTCAAGGCTATGGTTTTTCCAGTAGTCAAGTATGGATGTGAGAGTTGGACTGTAAAGAAAGCTGAGTGCCGAAGAATTGATGCTTTTGAACTGTGGTGTTGGAGAAGACTCTTGAGAGTCCCTTGGACTGCAAGGAGATCCAACCAGTCCATTTTAAAGGAGATCAGCCCTGGGTGTTCTTTGGAAGGAATGATGCCAAAGCTGAAACTCCAGTACTTTGGCCACCTCATGCGAAGAGTTGAGTCATTGGAAAAGACTCTGATGCTTGGAGGGATTGGGGCAGGAGGAGAAGGGGATGACAGAGGATGAGATGGCTGGATGGTATCACCAACTCGATGGACGTGAATTTGAGTGAACTCTGGGAGTTGGTGATGGATAGGGAGGCCTGGTGTGCTGCAGTTCATGGGGTTGCAAAGAGTCGGACATGACTGAGCGACTGAACTGAACTGAACTGAACTGAAGTCACCACCTTTAAATTTCATTGCATATTTATTGTTTCATAAATAACAATTCAATCAAACGGTACAGTTAAAATTTCAAAATAAGTACTTAACCTTTTTCCAACTCTTTATTTGGAAAATGTTCAAACTCACCAAAATGTAGGAAGAACAGTGCAATGAACATTCAAATATATTTTGTTTAGATACACCAATTTGCCACGTTTGCACTGTCTCTCTCTCACATCTCTTTTTCTCATTCACTATCCAAACTACTTGAAAGTAAATTGTGCACAGCATAACAATTCACCCCTAAAATTTTAATGAAGCATTAAGAACAAGGACATTTCAAAAAGAACCATAATTCTACTTTTACATCTAGTTTTTTTTCTCAAAGATTCAACCCAGTTATAAAAATTACATTTAGGTATTTTTGCCTTTCAAACTTTTAATTTGAAATAGTCCTCTTGCATTTTGGTTTTGCTTTTCATGATATTGCTTTGGCTATTTTGGGTCTTTTGTGTCTCTATACAACACTTTACAATTTTTTAATTCTAGTTCTGTGAAAAATGCCATTGGTAATTTGATAAGGGTTGCATTGGATCTGTAGAGTGCCTTGGGTAGTATAGTCATTTTGACAATATGGATTCTTACAATCCAAGAACATGGTGTATCTTTCCATTTGTGTCATCTTCAGTTTCTTTCATCAACATCTTATAGTTTTCCGAGTATAGGTCTTTTGTCTCCTTAAGTATGTTCATTCCTAAGTATTTTTATTCTTTTTGATGCAATGGTTGTTTCCTTAATTTTTCTTTCCAATCTTTTGTTGTTAGTGTATAGAAATGCAAAATTTTTTGTGTGTTAATTTTGTATCCTGCAACTTTACCAGGTTCATTGATGAGCTCTAGTAGTTTTCTGGTAGCATCTTTAGTTTTGTTTTGGGGAAATGTAGAACAATTATGATGAGCTTTTTTGATGAACTGTTAGGCAATTACACATTTTTTGCTTTAAGTTACCTTTCTTGCTTTGCCTTACTCTGTAGAGATTTGGAAAATTCTTGCCATTATTCATATTGTATGAGTGATTTTGATATAGGAAGTAAGTCTATCAAAATTTTTGTTTCAAAAATCTTCCAAACTAGACAAATCTGGTAAGCAAAGTTTCAGCTCAAGAAATAAGTACTTAAAAAATTTAAATATAGGGCTAATATAATTGCTTATAAGAACCTTCCTGATTTATTTATATTTTAGTGTGGTTCTTTTTTTTTTTTTTTTTTGGCTCTGGAAAAGCAGTCAAAATGCCACAAAAGAAGTGCAAAAACATGACTCTCGGTGTCCAAATGATCTGGTCTAAAAAATAAAATAAATTGAGGGAAAAATAAACAAAACAAAACATTACCTTCACCCTCTCTTATGTTCCTTAGTTTAAACATCCAGCGTGTTCATGTTTTTCTTTTATCCTCACAATGCTCTCTTCAGAGAATCTGGCACCTTGGTTCCCAAAGGCTGGAAAATCATTTTACCTACAGCAGTAGGGCACCAAACTGCAGGGACACAGAAGAGCCAGAATCTCAGGCTTAACTTTGGCCTTTGTAGCACAGACCTTCCCAAAATGCAATCTCAAATGTCAAGTTTTTACTGTGAGTATAAAGCCTCATTCCTGGCCCATGCTTGTTGCTGACACCTTTGTAAATGAATTAATGAGCATATCTTATCCCAAGAGAAATGAAAAATCTTTCTTACACGATGAGACCCTGCTCAGGAGGTGGCCTCCTTTTTTCCTGGACTGGAATTTGTGTTTGTCTGCCAAAGCTACTGTGCCTCTCTGAGAGCCAGATTAGGCCCTCATGGGGGATGCAGGGTCACTGTTCACATCAGATGCTACCTCGGGCTCAGGCCTACACTCACATTTTCCCCTCTGGGTGGAACACTTCTCCTGGTTTCTCATGACTAACACATCATCCTCAGATCTCCATTTAAAGGTTATGTCTTCAGAGGTGTCTTTCTAGGTCACCCAATAGAGATGGATTCTCTAGACACATTTTCTTATAACTCCATGTTCTTGTCCTTTAAAACATTAATTATATTCTGCAAATATATCAGGTATGTCTGTTTATTGCTTGTCTCTTCCACTGAACTCTCATGAGGCCAGGAATCATTTCTATTTGACTAACCACAGCAAATATGGTCGCTAGCGTAGAGCCTGGCTCATAGCAGGCGTTCAGTACATGTTTGTTCACTGAGTGAACTAATCACCTTTCTTCCACTCACATCCTGCACAGGGGGCTATGGCAGCCACCTGGAGAGATCTACAACAACCAAGCAGAAGCAAGAGCAAATTCACCTTATGCAAAACTATGCAGAAGACTCACAAATGCACCCTAATGCAGGGGTCACAAATAGGCAGAGTGAATTGTGCAAAGCAAGGTCTCTGCTCTCTGCAGCCAATGAAGGAAACCAGAAATCACACAGGCCACATTTAACTAGGTGCCTCGTACAAACCCAGAGTAAAGGGCAGGGCCTTTATTGTTTATTTTATAAACTGAGGTTTTTAAAAATGTATACACTGGTGTTAATATCTTCCTCCCTGTGGGTAAAATAACAAAAGTAACTAGCACAGGAAAAGTAAAACCAAAGAAAATCAGCTTATTGGGATAAACACTTCCAGAGATAGGGCACAGAGTAAAGCATTTGACACCATCTCTTAGCCAAATGGGGAAATACTTGTCTGAGTAGGCTCAAGTGAATACTGAGAGTCAACTAAAAGGAATGTACTAAACAAAAACATCACACCATCTTCCCAGTGCAGCAGAGAACTTTGGGAAGCATTCTGTCCACCTTTAATTCTAATCCAGAGATGGCAAAGAAATTATATCCAGTGGGCTAAGTCTGATCCATTGGCAACGGCTGCCCAGAGTGCCAGGCTGTGACAAGTTCTAAGGCTAAGGCTGGACTCAGTGAGGAAATGAACTATGACCAAGTAGTAATGTCTGATGGGCAGAGAGTAGGGAATTAAAATATGCATGCCATATTGTTGTTACCAGTTAATCTGGGGGGAAAAAAAAGTGACAGAAAGGAGATTCTAATAATAAAGAAGATATTGAGTCAAATTGTAGATGAGGGTGACAAGTGGCTGAGCTTCAGGAAAATACCAAACAACAGACAATCTATGGTAACAGCGTCAAACCCAAAGAGATGCTATTTTTCCCCATTCCATAAAGAACTGACTTCATTCAAGGTCCATGGCCTTCAGAACACCTCCTTTGCTCACCCTTCTTGGACCTTCCTCTGGAAAGTAGGCACTTTCAGGGCAGTGAACAGAGTCTGGTTGCACTTTGCTTACTCAGTGCCATACCAGCACTGATGCTGGGGTCTTTGTTGGCCCACAGGAGATACAGCTAGTTGGATAAATTAATCAATGGAGGGAATCCATCATCTCAGATATTGATGGAAAACTGCACAATAACTATTTCATTGTGATAAGCCATGAAAACACCCCTTAAAAATTTTTCCAGAACAACATGATTGTTTACTTATGATCGAATAGTTTATATAAGAAATAGGATGAGTGACCATCCAGGCAGATTGTAGAAGAGAATTGAAGTTGGTTTGGTGTCACTTCTGCTCTTTGACTCACTCTCTTTTTCTCCCCACTGCAGCCATGCCACCATCCTCTCTTCCCCAATCCCTTTCCTTATAGCAAGATCAACATTTCACAATAACCTTTGCTTACAGCTAGTATTCCTTCCTCTTAAATTTTACAGCATTTTCTGTCTACACGACTGACTTGGCATTTAAATATGACCTGCACTCTTAACAGTTTTTCTGCGCCCTATTTCTTCTATTAGATCATCAGCTTATGGAGGCAGGAACCATGCTTCTGACATATTTGTTCCCCTTATTAAATCCATCAGTGTGCCTTGCACATGGGCAGTGTTTTGCACAACATATAGAACATATAGTCCACTATGTAACAATGTGGGGGCACACAGAGCTTTAGCTGAAAATCAGGAAGCCTGAGTTGAGAACCTAAGCCTTCACTTAAAAGCTTTGTTGTTGTTGTTCAGTCACTCAGTCATGTCTGTTTCTTTGCAACTCCATGGACTGCAACATGCCAGGCTTCCTTGTCCTTCACTATCTCTCGGAGTTTGCTCAAACTCATGTCCATTGAGTTGATGATGCCTTCCAACCATCTCATCCTCTATTGCCCCCTTCTCCTCCTGCCCTCAATCTTTCCCAGCATCAAGGTCTTTTCCAATGAGTCAGCTCTTCACATCAGGTGGCCAAATTATTGGAGCTTCAGCTTCAGCCTCAGTCCTTCCAATGAATATTCAGGGTTGATTTCCTTTAGGATTGACTGGTTTGATCTCTTTGCAGTCCAAGGAACTCTCAAGAGTCTTCTCCAACATCACAATTTGAAAGCATCAATTCTTCAGCATTCAGCCTTCTTTATGGTTCAACTCTCATGTCTGTACATGACTACTGGAAAAACCATAGCTTTGACTATAATATAGACCTTTGTCAGCAAAGTGATATCTCTGCTTTGTGACTTTGGGCAAATTATGTAACTCTCTAAGCTTCTGCATCAAAATATATATAATCAAAGTAATTGTATTCTTCTAACAGAGTGCTTGGAAGGATAGCATGAGATTATGTCTACAAAGTGCTTCATCAACTAGGAAATACCCTGCAAATATTGAGGAGTATTATTGTTTTAAGAGGAACACCTTATTTTTATGATCACTTTTTTTCTTTTAGTTCCTCTGTCTATTCCTTGTAGGTGTAAATAATTTCTTGTTTCCTGGTTGTCAAATAGTTTCTCACTTAGGAAGAGAGCCATTTACTCTGCCAATTCTACTTTCTTTTCCAAGAGTGTCAGATGTGCTGGTTCCTGCTTTTCTTCTGGGTCTATATTAATATGTGAACTAGTAAACATTTCAAGAGAAACAAGCCTTCATAACATATGAGGTTTATAACAAAAATATAGTCTTTGTTTGTTCCAACTTTTAAAAACATGCTTTTTTTTTTAATATAAAAGTAATATGTCGATGAGAGATCAGTTGAAAAGTATAGGTAGATAGAAAAAGTCAGACTTAAAATTATCCACAGCCCCATTACAATCACCAATAACACTTTGGCATATTTATTTTCAGAGTATTTTCATGCATACATATTTAATATAGTTCTAATAATTAACCATTAATTAATTATTGCTCTGCAATAATTAAAATGTTTGATAAATCAACATTTTAATGGTGAAAAAATTTTCATATGAAGATTTTCCTTAACTTTTACCTAATTCTTAAACCTTAAGTTTATTTTCAGTTTTCACATTATGAATAGTGCAAATATTAATATCATTGTATGTGTCAGTTTTATAATTTCTTTTTTTCTCCACATAAGATGACTTGTTAAGAAAAAATCAATAGAAGTGGCATTCCTGTGTTAGAGGTTCAACATTTCTAAGCCGCTAATGGCCTGTTTTAATTTATTTTTCTTAAAGAAGCCTACTGTACACTGGGTGTGGCAGCTTTGATGGTGGATATATAATAGCTCAACAGCTCACTGTGATAATGATTAATGTCAATAAGATGCAAATAAAGAAGTGGGCAGAACCAAGGTCACATTATTTAGAAATAGAAATGGCTGTAGTTCTACTCTCCAGTATGAAAGATAATATGCCAAAGAACATCTCAAGCTTTTCAACACAGTTTTCTTTATGTAAAGCTGTTTGTTAAGTTGAATAAATTTCACTTTGCTTTCCTGAAGTAGAACTCTGACTTAAAGGCTCTCTGTTAAATTCTTCCATGAACTTTAGGACATAATGTAAGAGTGCAAACCCAAAATCCAACTGGATTGAGTTTCAGAGCCAAAGAACATGGGGCAAGGTGATATTTTTAGAGAAAAACTAAATTGAATCTTTAAGGAGATAAGGCCAGTAACTAGCTATATCACTGAAACTACACTTTCATTGAAACTTGCTCCCAAACTTAAGAAAGAGTAAGGCCCTGGCATAACTAACTCAGTAAGTTATTTATAATTATTTGTTTAATTAAACATGGAGGAGAAGCAATTCAACCATTACATGCAGTATTTTGATAGAGATTTTCTGCTGAAAAGCAAACAGCATGCATTTTATTTGGACTTACTCTCAAGAACATATTTGGAAAAGAACTTACCAAGAAAATGATATTTTCTTCCTTTACCCTTCCAAAATGGTAGAGTTCTAAACTTTTCTCTCTCTTTCTCCCCAAACAAAATCTTGTTGACAGATATACACAAATCATCGAGAGATTTGGAGACTTGCATTTTTATTTCTTAAAATGAGAACTAGAGGGGCAAGGAGAGAGAAATTTGGCATTTTCTTCAGCAGTGATTTGGAATTGTGCTTTCTCCCTGTCATTTGACTTATCGTTCTGGAGGAGCCAAAGAAGCTAAGCAGGATAATGTGCATCCTAACCCAGTGTGGGCAGTGGATGCCTCAGGATCCAAGCTGAGAGACATTTTCTGTACACACACACACTGAATATTACTCAGCTATAAAAAGAATAAGATCTTGCCATTTGTGACAACATAGATGGACCTAAAGGGTATTATGCTAAGTGAAATAAGCCAGACAGAAAAAGACAAGTACTGTGTGATTTCACTTATATGTGCAATCTAAAAAATTAAAAAATGAAGAAATATACCTAAACAGAAGCAGAGTCATTGATACAGAGAACAAACAGGTAGTTGCCAGAGGAGAGATGGTGGAAAGAAGAGAGAAATAGATGAGAGAGATTAAGACATACAAACTTACAGTTATAAAATAAATGAGTCACAGGTATGAAATGTACAGTATGGGAAATATCAATAGTTATGCAATATTTTTGTAAGGTGACAGATGATAATTAGACTTATGGTGATAATTTTGAAAAGTATAAACTTATATTTCTTGATTTATCAACTTGGGACAGTGTCTTTTGACTCCCAGTAAGAAAGAAGAAACAAACATTCTAATGTATTTATTACAGTATTATTTTTGAATTGTCTGGGCTTATAGAATTTATAATCTGTGAACTTTTCCCTACCACTTTTTAGAACAGTTTTATATTTCATTGAAGTCTGTGCTCCCTTCTAGTTCTTTTATTTTTATGTCTTTACTAGTGGGAGACATTGGTTGGCAAAAAGTTCATCAAGCAGATTTTTTATGAACAATTCATGACTACTATATTCTCAGATTCTTTATGTTTATAATGTCTGTCTGTTTCTTTACATATGAATCACTATGTAGCTATACAAGAAAGTCTTTGAATTATGTTCTTTCCCTCAGAATTCTAGAGATATTACTCCACTGTCTTTGTCTTTACAGTTGCTAGGGAGAAACATGAAATCATTTTTCCATTACAGGATGATGTATTTTTTCTGCCTAGGTGCCCAAAGATCTTTTACTTTATCTTCAAGATTTTGTTAAATTACAAGGATATGTCTCAGTGTCATTTATGTTGAATCATACTTTCCTTGGACCACAATGTTCCCTTTGAATCTACAAATTTTGTTCTACTTTAATTTCAGAAAATGTTCTCATTATAGCTTTACACATTTTTTTTTTATCCTGGAGTTTCCTACTTCATTGTCAGAAATTATTCTTTTATTTATTCATTTGTCTAACCTCACTCTTGACTAAATTCTTCAGCTTTTATTTGTCTTTTTATTCTTTACTTACTATATTTCACTTATGATTTCCCTCTATAGCATTAATTTGGTTTTCAGTTCTTTTTGTTCTTTACTTACTGATAATATTTTTCCAATCCTGAAATGGCATATCCTTTGTGCCTAATTTATTTGCTTGGCTCTTATCTCCTTTTCTATTTTTTTTAGTTCTTATTAGGGTTCAGTTGTTTTACAATGTTCTATTAATTTCAGGTGGGCAACAAAATGAATCAATTATAATATATCCATTCTTTTTTAGATTCTTGTCCAAAATAGGTCATTACAGAATATTGAGTAGAGTTCTCTGTGCTATACAGTAAGTTCATATTAGCTATCTATTTTATATATAGTAATGTATATATGTCTCTCTTCTCCCAATTTATCCCTCCCTCACCTTTCCCCACTGATAACCATAAGTCTGTTTCTACATCTGTGACTCTATTTCTGTTACATAAATAAGTTCATTTGTACCATTTTTTAACGTTCCACATATAAGTGATATCATGCAATATTTGTCTTTCTCTAACTTACTTTGCTTAGTATGACAGTCTCTCGGTCCATCCATGTTGCTGCAAATGTTACTTTTATGGCTGAGTAATATTCCATTGTACACATGTGCCCCATCTTCTGTAGTCACTCCTCTGTTATGGACATTTAGGTTGGTTCCATGTCTTGGCTATAGTAAATAGTGCTGCAATGAACATTGGGGTCCGTGATCCAATGAATGTTGCCAATTTGATCTCTGATTCCTCTGCCTTTTCTAAATCCAGCTTGTAAATCTGAAAGTTCTTGGTTCACAGACTGCTGAAGCCTAACTTGAAGGCTTTTGAGGATTACCTTGCTAACATGTGAAATGAGCACATTTATACAGTAGTTTGAACATTCTTTGGCATTGCCTTTCTTTTGGATTGGACTGAGAAGTCACCTTTTCTAGTTCTGTGGCCACTGCTGAGTTTTCCCAAATTTGCTGGCATATTGAGTGCAGCACTTTCACAACATCATCTTTTAGGATTTGAAATAGCTCACTTGCAATTCTGTCACCTCCACTAACTTTGTTCATAGTAATGCTTCCTAAGGCCCACTTGACTTCACACTCTAGGATATCTGGCTCTAGGTGAGTACCACACCATCGTGATTATCCAGGTCATTAAGACCTTTTCTGTATAGTTCTTCTGTGTATTCTTGCCACCTCTTCTTAATATCTTCTGTTACTGTTATGTCCTTGCTGTTTCTGTCCTTTATTGTGCCTGTCTTTGCATGAAATGTTCCCTTGGTATCTCTAATTTTTTTGAAGGCATCTCTAGTATTTCCCAAACTATTGCATTTACCTGCGTTCAAATCCCTGACATTACCATTTGCAGCCTGTGACTTCGGGCAAGTTACTTGGCACCTCTGTGCTTTAGTTTTCTCATTTCAAAAATGGAGGTAATTATTGTTACCTATATTACTAAAGTCATTGAAAGGATTAAATTAGCTAACATACATAAAATGCTTAGATTATTGACTACTGCATAGTAAGTGCTATAAATAGTGTTTATTATTAACATTTCTGTAGAATAATTATAAGTTCATAATGCTAACTCTAAGGCACTAAAATAACCAGTTAGTTCGCTGAAAGATTAAAGGAACATAAAGTGATGGTTAAACTGGAAGAATTTCTTACTTTCCCACATTTGAACTACATAGTATTCTGTATTTTATTGTATTGTATTTCCTTAAAACCCAAGAATTCATGTGGCATTTGTATTTATTAATTTTGATTAAGCCAAATACTCCATTATTCAACCATTAGGATAACTCCTTGTTTCATAGATAGTTTATGACAAATTTAACTAATTTTAGTAGTTTATGGCTAACTTGACACTAAATTGTAAATTTTGGATACCCCTCAGATACTGAGTAATAGAATCAAAAGATATATATAAAGAATACACATTAAGCAAGTTATGTGCTCAATGAGGATAATACATAATTTTGCTGTGAAGCAGAAATACAATATTGTCAACCTTAGCTTTCATATTAGTGCTGTTTCTACTGTGCTCATTGTATTTAATTCAAGGATAAAATCAAATTTCATTTGTATGCTTAAAATATCTAATGGAAGGATTCACTCTTACAAGTAGTGTATTTTGCAAAAGTATCTATATTATATAACAAAATTAAGAACTTTAAATGCATATTTTGCTTAAGAGTTTTCTTAACTTTAATTTTTAAAAAAGAAGGTATTTTTCAAAGGCTATAAGTAAAAAGGAAAGGAAAATCCCAACCTTCAGAAGGAAGATTACATGACACAATATTGAAACCAGCAGAAAGAAGGCAGTGGGAATTAATGTCTCTATAATCTGTGGACCAAGCAGGTCATTTTTTTCTCAACCCTCAGGAACAAAAATCAGTAAGCCTCATGTACCATGACTAGACAATACTTGCCCAATAGATAGGTAGATTGATAGACTGATGATAGATAGATATAATAGGTAGATAGACATCCAATCTCCAATAACACTTGGATATTCTAAGTTTGCTAAGTCGCTTCAGTCATGTCCAGCTCTTTGCAACCCCATGGACTGTAGCCCACCAGGCTACTCTGTCTGTCCATGTGATTCTTCAGGCAAGAATATTGGAGTGGGCTGCTATGCCCTCCTCCAGGGGATCTTCCCGACCCAGTGATCGAACCTGCATCCCTTACATCTCCTGTGTTGGCAGGCGGGTTCTTTACCACTAGCACCACCTGGGAGGCCCCTTTTCTAAGTTTAGTCTTATCTCAGCCTCAACAGAGCCTCCACCCAGAAGTGGAGGAGAACATCCTCTTAGACTGGGAAAGTCTAAGTTGTTTACAACAATTATCAAGTTGATATCATTTTACTTTCAGTTAACAAATGCAGTTGCTATACTAGGTTAATATGTCTCCATAAAATTCATGTTCACCCCAAACCTATGAATATGATTTTATTGGGAAATAAGATCTTTGTAGATGTAAGATGAGGTCATACTGGATTAGTGTGGGCTCTAAATCCAATATGACTGGTATCCTTATAAGAAGAAGGAAATTTGGACACAGAGATATAGACACACAGAAAGTGTGTGTTGATGCAGGCCAAAACTTGAGTGATGTTTCTGTGAGCCAAAGAATAATAAGATTTGCCAGTAATCATCAGAATCTACGAGAGAGGCAAGAGGTTCTTTCTTGGAGTTTCTAACAAGAAGCCAATGCACTTGACAATCTGATTTAGAACTTCTGGCCTCCTGCACTGTGAGAGAATAAATTTCTGTTGTTTTAAGTCTGCTAGTTTGTGGTAACTTGTTTTATCAGGCCTAGGAAATGAATACAGATGCTTAGTTACCTGCTTTCTCATCTCACAATCGACTAAAGCAGCTAATGAGAAGGGATAAGAAGGTATATTTTGAAATAACTTTTAATGCTCAAAACGGTTTAATGATTGTTCCAGCTCAGTAAAATGGGAATTCCCTTCTTGGCTGTTGGGACTCCCTCAGTATCTATTTGCAAGTTGATATGATGAGAACTTTGATTTTGGTTGATAGAAAAATCAGAACAGTCAGAGCAAATATAGGTGGGAAGAGATGGACAATGGAAGGGAGTGACATGGTAATTCTCTCCAACTCTAAGCCTGCTGGACTGTTCATCAGTGTTTAGGAGAACCTAAATCAGCTGTTTTCATGGGCAATTCCATGAAAGTTTGGTGTTGCTATGATCAAGTAACAACATAGAAATCAAGGTGGAAAATAAGTTTCTCCTTCCACATGTGGTATGCAGCTCTTGTACTATAATTGTTCTGAGGATAACACTGGTGAATTAATGTATATTAAGTGTTTAAAATAGGTTTGACATGCAGTAAGTGGGTGTTTCCATATGTGTTAAGTACCTCCTAAATCAATGAACACAGTGAAGGGAGAGACCATGTTTAGTCACTGTTACCCCAGTGACAAAGCAGACAGTAAGTAGTAACTGATTGAATACTGGATATGCCATGCACAGCACTGAATGCCAAAAATATAGGGGAATAAGAAATCATTGTCCCACAGGCCAGCAGAACTGAGATAAAATGATGAAGCTAATCCAAGTGGAACATTTTTAAATAAAATTTTAATATTTTTCCCAACATGACCCAAATAAAAGGTTTTGCTTTAAATATCTGGGAAATTAATTGATGTGGAATAACTTGTTTCTCCCAAACTCTCACATAAATCACATGAGAATGAAATTAGGGAAAGCAACATAAAAAGAGTCATTTCAAGTGAATGCACTGAAATGAATGCATTTCCTTTGAAAATTCTTAGAGCATAACTCCTTAACCATTAAAAGATAGTTGGTTGTTGTTTTTTTTTTCCTAAACACAGGCAAGGCATTTCACTCTTATAGCTCTCTGAATATAGAAATATACTGTAGAACACCCAGTTACAATATTTTTATTAAAAAAGCCAACAGGACCTATTTCTTCCTGTAACTTATAGCAGAAACAAGATCCTTTTCCAAGCAATATGATTAAGAATATTACTTTGAAAAAGTCTAATAGCCACTTCTGATCTTCCTCAGACAAAAAGGATAGAAAACATCTACTGTACTATCCCTTGAGCTTTTGGCTGAACTCAGGATATTTTGGCAATCTCTATTTCTGATCTCCCCACCCTGTAAATATTTAATATTGCCAGTTTCCTGCAATGCAAATGCATTGTGAAAACACGACAGCTGTGTGTATACAAAATTTGGACAGGGCTGTGCAAATGGAAGAATTCTTTGAACAAGAGCGATGAAGTCAATAGAGTTCTAATGATAAATAGAAGGAGACTGAGTCTCTGAACTCCCATGCCAACAAATAATAAATTTCCTTCCAGACTCACTACAAAACAGAGCTGAATTCTGAGGTTCCCAGAAGGGCGTGCCCCAATGCCAATCCTTATCTTAAAGAAGGGGAGTCCATTGCCCTAGTGGAGAGTGGCATTCAAATGGATTTCATTGTCTATTTTATAGTGGATTTATAATCTTAGTAAGAATATTATGTTCTATACTGCAGCAATGTGATAGGTTACCACAACACTGCTCAGAATTTAGAGGGATCATCACATAGTTCCAGAGTGAAAAACCATAACAAACAGTAGAAAAAAGATTTGTCAACCATCTAAGCAAAATACACAAAATACTTAATACACATTAGCTTCCTTCCCTACATCTTACTTCTTTTTATCTTTTGTCAAGCTTTCAAAGTGTGAGTACTTACTTCCGAGCTTTAACACAAACAAAACTTAAAAAACAAACAACAAAAAAAGCCCCAGTGATTTCCTTTGCTTTTCCTATCCCTTTTCCATCGATGAATGCAGTCTTTTGTTGGTTTCCCTTGATTCTCCTGGCATACATAAATAGTGCGTGTGTCCTCAGTCTTTCAGTTGTGTCTGACTCTTTGAGACACTATGGACTGTAGCCTGCCAGGCTCCTCTGACTATGGGATTTTCCAGGCAAGAATACTGGAGTCGATTGCTATTTTCTCCTCTAGGAAATCTTCCCGACCCAGGCATAAAATCTTCCTCTCCTACATCTCCTGTGTCTCCTTCATTAGAAGGTGGATTCTTTACCACTGAGCCACACATATAAATAGAACTTTTATTAAATTATCTTCAGTTAATCTGTTGGAGTAGCTATCTGTTTTCTATCAGAACTTTGATACATCCATCATTTTTGTTCAAATCTATTTCAGGAATTGGGAGGAAGATATACGTACCATATATATCATACATCAATTCTATGAACTGACATTGGTTAACATTCACCATTGATAAGATGTGAAGAGTAATGTGGGAAACAGAAAATATTTCTCTTTTTTAATTCAAGTTTTTATTAAACACCAATACTCTATAGAGAAGCAGAGTATGGCCACACTTTATTTCTGTATTTTCCACAAAAGTGAGAAAGATCACATGTTGACCTCATTTTCCTTTTGACCTCCTACTGGTGAGTCATTTGTAGAGTCATATCATCTCTTTAGCCAAGCCCCATGATTTAGGTGAAGGTCTACTGCTGGTGACTAAACACAGAATATTGTGGCAAAAACAAAGAAGAACACAGTTCAAATCAAGTATATGTATGTCCCTGAGAGGAAGAAAAGCATCATGAGGAATTAAAAAGTGCAAAAACAGTGTCATGCATATCTCACTTTGCCATTCAGGATGTGTGAGAATTACCCACCTGATGACTGCTACCCTCTTCCACTGATTCATATGAGGATTGATGATAGGAGAGAAGAAATGGAGGATGCTCCCTTCAGCACTGGGAAATCTTGGGCAGAAAAGTGAGCAACTCTTAGGTACTAAGTGCTGCGTTTCCCTCAGTGAGCCTACTTCGGTACTCATAATCCTCAACAGTGATGGAGGATTGTGCTGTGTGCCAGGAACCAGACCAGTTACTTTAAATAAATATATTGCCTCATTAGTTACCAGAATAATCCCATCTGTATGCTAGGAACTCTATTCCTTTTCTATACGAGGAACCTGAAACACAAGGTTTAAGCAGGTTATAGGAGTTAAAGTGAGAATGCAGAGAATCCAGGATGTAAATCCCAGCCACTGTGGTCCCAAAGCTGTGCTCCAGTACTCCATACTGCTCCCAAGAGGTGGGAGAATTTCTGAAGAAAAAAGAAAAACAGCCAGAGGATAAATTTCTGGAATTTATGGAAATTATGACTATGTCAATTTTAGTGAAAAGAGTGTAGTTGATTTATATTTAATGATGATACGTGCATGACTTAAAGTCTAATTAATATAAAAAAGTATTGACTAAAATATTCTGGCTAAATTTGTTTCTCCACAGTGAGATTATTGAAACAACCTACAAGAAACTAAAATGGACAACTATAAAACTGATACTAAATTTTTATTTTAAGATTTTACTTGCTAGAAAATTAATCTTTTCTTAACTACATGAACAACAGTTCTGTCCTCTCTCACTCAGAAAAATAATGAGTCATCACACTGATTTTTTTTCCTGTTCAGAAACTAGAGAAATTCATCCTGCCCAAGAATCTGACTTGGCCCAAAACACAAGAGTTTTATTTGAGAACTCTTCTCTGTCTGAAAAGAGAAGGGTGACTACTCTTTTAACTTGGAATGCCCAGAAGCAGATCCTAAGACAAGGATTCAAATGCAAGTCAATCATTTGGTTGGGCATCCCAGTAAGACCCCCTAGGGCAATAGGGACATAAGATGGTAGACAAGGTAGTTAATAAAGGGTAGACTACTATATCAACCACCACTGAGGCTACCAGAACTTAGGTCCATTAAGGAATTCTGGAAAATAGCAAAGAACCCTCCTCAGAGTAATCTATCCAAGCTGAGGTATTTATCCACTAAGTTTTTGTCAGTCAGGACAAAAAGTCCTCCTGCAGAGAATCACTGGTATTTACAAAAAGCACTTTTTGGGTTGGGTGCAGTCATCATAGATGGAAGTCAGTGGAATTTTCTGTTTCTTATGTAATGAAAGGCTCATGAGCACAATCTGAAAACAGGAGGGTTAACAAAGGAAAACTTTTGCCCTCATATGTTCTATTATTATGTCGAGAGACAAATGTACCAATTATTTTTGTAATTAGTAAAAATGTTTCTCTATATAAATAAGGATTTATGTTATAGTCTAAGATCACAATAAACTGTGGAAAAATTCTGAAAGAGATGGGAATACCAGACCACCTGATCTGCCTCTTGAGAAATTTGTATGCAGGTCAGGAAGCAGCAGTTAGAACTGGACATGGAACAAAAGACTGGTTCCAAATAGGAAAAGGAGTACGTCAAGTGTCACCCTGCTTATTTAACTTCTATGCAGAGTACATCATGAGAAACGCTGGACTGGAAGAAACACAAGCTGGAATCAAGATTTCTGGGAGAAATACTAATAACCTCAGATATGCAGATGACACCACCCTTATGCCAGAAAGTAAAGAGGAACTAAAAAGCCTCTTGATGAAAGTGAAAGAGGAGAGTGAAAAAGTTGGCTTAAAGCTCAACATTCAGAAAACGAAGATCATGGCATCCAGTCCCATCACATGGGAAATAGATGGGGAAACAGTAGAAACAGTGTCAGACTTTATTTTTCTGGGCTCCAAAATCACTGCAGATGGTGACTGCAGCCATGAAATTAAAAGACACTTACTCCTTGGAAGGAAAGTTATGACCAACCTAGATAGCATATTCAAAAGCTGAGACATTACTTTGCCAACAAAGGTTCGTCTAGTCAAGGCTATGGTTTTTCCAGTGGTCATGTATGGACGTGAGAGTTGGACTGTGAAGAAGGCTGAGTGCTGAAGAATTGATGCTTTTGAACTGTGGTGTTGGAGAAGACTCTTGAGAGTCCCTTGGACTGCAAGGAGATCCAACCAGTCCATTCTGAAGGAGATCAGCCCTGGGATTTCTTTGGAAGGAATGATGCTAAAGCTGAAACTCCAGTACTTTGGCCACCTCATGCCAAGAGTTGACTCACTGGAAAAGACTCTGATGCTGGGAGGGATTGGGGGCAGGAGGAGAAGGGGACGACAGAGGATGAGATGGCTGGATGGCATCACTGACTCGATGGACGTGAGTCTCAGTGAACTCTGGGAGTTGGTGATAGACAGGGAGGCCTGGCGTGCTGCGATTCATGGGGTCGCAAAGAGTGGACACAACTGAGCGACTGATGTGATCTGATCTAAGAATTAATATTTCTCCTAGGAGGATGTTTGTGGATGTATGTTTTTGATCTATTTGGATTATTAGAAAGGATACTGAGGCATACACATAACTAACAAATTTTAGAGAGCCATATCACATTCTCACGCCCAAACCCATTGATCTAGCTGGTACTGCTTTATGCTGAGTAACTCAGAATTTGGAATATATATTACTGGTGGAATATGATATCCACAGATGTCCTTAGGGTAGGGAGTGGGTAATTTTCAGATTCATATCAACTTGTGTAAATAGGGAATGGAGTTACTCCTTCTAGAGAGATGGAGATTTCCTTTGGGAAGTTCAAAAGAGGGAGTCTTCGGAGGGAGGATCTAACTGCAGTGGAGCAACCAAGAATTGAGGTACAGCCATGAGAGAACTTCCTGTAAAGGGCTTAATATTTTAGTGGTTTTTCTTTTTTCTTTTTTTGGTGGATAATGGAAAAAGCCCTATTTGATATACAGTCTTAAATGTACCTGATCCCCATTGTAGTTTCTTTTACTAACCTGCAATCTTTCAATAAAAGCTGATGCACCATACAGACTTCTATGGCAACCATGGGAAGCATTCACCACCCTGTACTTATTTCACCACTGAGAACAGCAAAGAGAACTGCATCATTTATTTCACCACAGAGAATGGCACGAGCACCGCGTCTCCTTATGAATGTGACATTTTAGTTCAGGAATTTCAGAGCAAGACTAGCAGCAAAAAGAGAGACAGCCCAGAGGAGATGGGACCAAGTGGAGGAATATATGATTGATGCGTGACTCAGGGTGGATATTAAGCAAACTCACATTTTTTATAAATACACCAGAGAATGGAATGAGGGAGCTTGATATGTGCCTTGCAATTAGCAGCAAGAACAACAACAAGCAATCATAACTAACTCAAATTCCAATTATGATGCTGCCCTGATAGCTAAGCTTGTTATTGTCTTCATTTCTAAGCTTTGCGTGAGAGCTGGATCAATAACTGAACACTGAATTAGAGCTCAAGAAACTCAAGTAATGATTTAATTTTGGTTTTTAAATGTAAAGTTTAAGAATCTATTATTACTCCCTTAGCACTTATGTCAACAAATATTTATTATACATAGATAAAAATTAATTCCTTTGAAATTGTGTGTCATTTTCTTGTATGATATTGAGAAAGTATTAATTTTATGTGATCATTTTTCAATCAGGCAGCAACCTAGGAAACATGACTAGATTTTGCCAAGCACTATTATAAGTTGGGAATCAGTTATTATAATCAATACCTTCTAAAACATGGAAAAGAAGCATAAGGTATAGGAGGCAGTATAAAGAGGTGGATATGTTAAAGTATTAACATATTTGAAAGTTAAAGATCCTGAGAAATATACATGTTACACTATAGGATAGGAGAATATAATCAATAGGAATATGAATCATAACAGAGTAAAAAATAGTATCACATTTATCACTACATATTTTGATATATTAAGTATTAGAATTGTTAGGATAAAATAAAAATGGATATATAACAAGGAATGTGTACCTCATTCAAAAGAATCAGATCAGTTGGAAATGAAGACAGAATAGCATTATATATCAAGAAGATATAACTTAAAATAGCTTTCTTATTTTTTACTTTTTTCTACTTTTTTATTATTTTTTCTGTTTAATAAAGAATATATGGCTCTTGCAAAAAAGGAAAAAACAACAACAGCAGCAAAACAAACATCCAAAAATTAGGAGAAAAAAGAATAAAAACATCACTAACGTCACGCCACGTATTTATTTACATTCTAGAAGAAGATACACTCACACAAACCTCCACATTTGAAGAAGAAAACAGGACATAAATATTTGCATAGAGATAAAAACATAAGCCAAAACTGGGGATCTCATTGTTAGAGGTGACTTGATGTTCAGTTGCTCAGTCGTGTCTGACTCTTTGCAACCCCATGGACTGCAGCATGCCAGGCTTCTCCGTCCTTTGCCGTCTCCAGGAGCTTGCTCAAACTCATGTCCAGTAAGTCAGTGATACCATCCAACCATCTCATCCTCTGTCATCTCCTTCTCCTCCTGCCTTCAGTCTTTCCCAGCATCAGGATCTTTTGTAATGAGTCATCTCTTTGCATCAGGTGGCCAAAGTATTGGAGCTTCAGCTTCAGCATCAGTCCTTCCAATGAATATTCCGGACTGATTTCCTTTAGGACTGACTGGTTTGATCTCCTTGCAGTCCAAGGGACTCTCAATAGTCTTCTCCAACACCAGGGTTCAAAAGCATCAATTCTTCGGTGCTCAGCCTTCTTTATGGTCCAACTCTCATGTTCATGTATGACTACTGGAAAAACCATAACTTTGACTAGATGGGCCTTTATTGACAAAGTAATGTCTCTGTTTTTCAATATGCTGTCTAGGTTGGTCATAGCTTTTCTTCCAAGGAGCAAGTGTATTTTAATTTCATGCCTGCAGTCACCATCTGCAGCAGTTTTAGAGCCCCAGAAAATAAAGTCTTTCACTGTTTCCATTGTTTCCCCATTTATTTGGCATGAAGTGATGGTACTGGATGCCATGATTTTAGTTTTTTGAATGTTGAGTTTTAAGCCACCTTTTTTACCTCTTCTTTCAATTTCATCAAGAAGCTCTTCAGTTCCTCTTCACTTTCTGCCAAAAGGGTAATGTCATCTGCATATCTGAGGTTATTGATATTTCTCCTGGCAATCTTGATTCCAGCCTGTGCTTCATCCAGTCTGGCATTTTGCATAATGTACTCTCTCTGCATACAAGTTAAATAAGCATGGTGACAATATACAGCCTTGATGTACTCCTTTCCCAATTTGGAACCAGTCTGTTGTTCCATGTCCAGTTCTAACTGTTGCTTCTTAACCTGCATACAGGTTTCTCAGGAGGCAGGTAAGGCAGGTAAGGTGATCTAGTATTCCCATCTCTTGAAGAATTTCCCACAGTTTGTTTTGATACTCCCATTCAAAGGCTTTAGCATAGTCAATGAAGCAAAAGTAGATGCTTTTTCTGGAATTCTCTTGCTTTTTCTATGATCCAATAGATGTTGGCAATTTGATCTCTTGTTCCTCTGCCTTTTCAGGTTGAACATCTGGAAATTCTTGGTTCACATACTTTTGAAGCCTACCTTGGAGAATTTTGAGCATTAGTTTGCTAGCGGGTGAAATGAGTGCAATTGTGCGGTAGTTTGAACATTCTTTGGCGTTATCCTTCTTTGGGATTGGAATGAAAACTCACTTTTTCCAGTCCTTTGGCCACTGCTGAGATTTCCAAATTTGCTAAGATATTGAGTGTAGCACTTTCACAGCATCATCTTCCAGGATTTGAAATAGCTCAGCTAGAATTTCATCACCTCCACTGGCTTTGTTCATAGTGATGCTTCCTATGTCCCCCTCCACTTTGCACTCCAGGCTGTCTGGCTCTAGGTGAATGATCACACCATTGTTGGTATCTGGGTCATTAAGATCTTTTTTGTATAGTTCCTCTGTGTATTCTTGACACCTCTTCTTAACATCTTCTACTTCCATTACATACATACTGTTTATGCCCTTTATTTTGTCCATCTTTGCATAAAATATTCCCTTGGTATCTCTAATTTTCTTGAAGAGATCTGTTAGAGGTGACTAGCTGGTGTCTAACTGATATGAGAACTGAATATAAGGGTTGTCAGTTCAAAACCTAGTAGAGGTTAAATATAACAGTAATGGAAATAGTCATAGAATAAGTAATGGAAATTATAATGATAATAATAATAGCTACTATTTAAGACAACCTAACTCTATGCCAGGCACTATACAAAGCATCCTACATGTATTATCTCTTTTACTATCACAAACCAGTGAGCTAGATACTACATCATTTACATGTGATGCTAAGTAATTTGCCTCTGTATGCACAGCAGGTAAATTATATTAGCTATCAAGGACTTCAACTCCCAGATATATATTAAAAGTTTCATTCAGCGCAGCATATTACATGTTCACTAGACTGCTAACAGTCTCATGACCCTTGTAGCTGGGAAAATTATCAGAGCGTCTCTTTTACTAACAGGAAGGAATTAGTTGTTGAGGCGATGGAAGAAATACTGACCTTGAGAAACAGGGCATTTCTGAATTGCTCTTGTACCCACTATAATAACTTCTCCACTACTTTTCTTTCGTGAGTCATGAGTATCCAACATCTTATTCTGAGCTGGAGAGACCATATCTGGCTGCTGCCGAGACTGTACTCAGGTCACAGAAAGCTGGGGAAGTGAGCTTCTGACTTGTTTACTTTGAGGCTAGATGCCGTCTATGCTTCTCACCATGGTGCAGAGTGAAGGGCTCCGAATACTGGAGGAAAGTCAGCTCCTGGGCCGCCAGAACACAGCAAATGCTTGGGGGGAGGCTACTCTCATTAGAGGAATGCTCCATGGAGGGAGGAAATAAAGGGAGGAGAAAGATTCAAAAGAAAAATAGTAAAAGGTCTGTCATATATCAACTATTTCTTCTCATAAGTTCTTTTGTTCTCATTTTTATTAATTTTTTAATCAATATTCAGTCATGTATTTTTCACATATTTTCTCCATTTCAACACAGGTAGTCTCTGACTAACACATTTAAAATGTTTTGACCTGAAAAAAAAGTATGAAAAATAAATGACTTCCATTTCTTTATAGCAGTCATTTTCAAATTGTCCTCTAAGGAGTTCCACAGGGGTCCTGAAGAGGTCCCTCATGAGATAGGACAGCTCGAGACTCTTTGACTGATTACAGCTTTACTGAGGTATAATCAACAAATAAAATTGTAAAATATTTAATGTGTGCATTGTGTTGATTTGATATTTGTATACATCATGTGAAAGGCATCGCATCACCTAATTAACACATCCATCATTTTGAATATTTATCTTTCTTTTCTTCCCTTTTCTTTCCTTTCAATATTTTTTCTTCTTTCCATGAGAAAATTTAAATTATACTCTCAGCAAATTTAAATACACAGTATTCCCTTTTTTCAAGTTTATTCAGGTGACTCATGTAGGTGACAACTCTGTAGAAGCAATAAAATATTGCTCTGAGGTTTGCAGATAAGAAATAAATTGTTGTTGCTGTTCACTCACTCAGTGGCGTCCAACTCTTTATGACCCCATGAACTACAGCACACCCGGGTTACCCATCCTTCACTATCTCCTGGAGTTTCTCAAACTCATGTCCATTGAGTTGATGATGCCTTCCAAAATAGGGATGTTATGGGCTCAATAAAGGACAGAAAAGGTATGGACCTAACAGGAGCAGAAGATATTAAGAAGAGCTGGCAAGAATACACAGAAGAACTGTACAAAAGAGATCTTCATGACCCAGATAATCACGATGGTGTGATCACTCACCTAGAACCAGACATCCTGGAATGTGAAGTTAAGTGGCCCTTAGAAAGCATCACTACGAACAAAGCTAGTGGAGATGATGGAATTCCAGTTGAGCTATTTCAAATCCTGAAAGATGATGCTGTGAAAGTGCTACACTCAATATGCCAGCAAATTTGGAAAACTCAGCAGTGGCCACAGGCCTGGAAAAGGTCAGTTTTCATTCCAATCCCAAAGAAAGGCAATGCCAAAGAATGTTCAAACTACTGCACAATTGCACTCATCTCACATGCTAGTTAAGTAATGCTCAAAATTCTCCAAGCCAGGCTTCAGCAATACATGAACCGTGAACTTCCATATGTTGAAGCTGGTTAGAAAAGGCAGAGGAACCAGAGATCAAATTGCCAACGTCCGCTGGATCATGGGAAAAGCAAGAGAGTTCCAGAAAAACATCTATTTCTGCTTTATTGACTATGCCAAAGCCTTTGACTGTGTGGATCACAATAAACTGTGGGAAATTCTGAAAGAGATGGCAATACCAGACCACCTGACCTGCCTCTTGAGAAATCTGTATGCAGGTCAGGAAGCAACAGTTAGAACTGGACATGGAACAACAGACTGGTTCCAAATAGGAAAAGGAGTACGTCAAGGCTGTATATTGTCACCCTGCTTATTTAACTTCTATGCAGAGTACATCATGAGAAACGCTAGGCTGGAAGAAGCACAAGCTGGAATCAAGATTGCCGGGAGAAATATCAATAACCTTAGATATGCAGATGACACCACCCTTATGGCAGAAAGTGAAGAGGAACTAAAAAGCCTCTTGATGAAAGTGAAAGAGGAGAGTGAAAAAGTTGGCTTAAAGCTCAACATTCAGAAAACGAAGATCATGGCATCTGGTCCTATCACTTCATGGGAAATAGATGGGGAAACAGTGGAAACAGTGTCAGACTTTATTTTTCTGGGCTCCAAAATCACTCTAGATGGTGACTGCAGCCATGAAATTAAAAGACGCTCACTCTTTAGAAGGAAAGTTATGACCAACCTAGATAGCATATTCAAAAGCTGAGACATTACTTTGCCAACAAAGGTCTGTCTAGTCAAGGCTATGGTTTTTCCCGTGGTCATGTATGGATGTGAGAGTTGGACTGTGAAGAAAGCTGAATGCCGAAGAATTGATGCTTTTGAACTGTGGTGTTGGAGAAGACTCTTGAGAGTCCCTTGGACTGCAAGGAGATCCAACCAGTCTAATCTAAAGGAGATCAACCCTGGGTGTTCTTTGGAAGGAATGATGCTAAAGCTGAAACTCCAGTACTTTGGCCACCTCATGTGAAGAGTTGACTCACTGGAAAAGACTCTGATGCTGGGAGGGGTTGGGGGCAGGAGGAGAAGGGGACGACAGAGGATGAGATGGCTGGATGGCATTACCGACTCGATGGACGTGAGTCTGAGTGAACTCCAGGAGTTGGTTATGGACAGGGAGGCCTGGTGTGCTGCGATTCATGGGGTCGCAAACAGTCGGACACGACTGAGCGACTGAACTGAATTAGTTAAAATGGTTTAGAATCTATTGATCTCTGCAACTAGAAGATAATGCCACAGCGTGTCTTTCAACTCCAAATCTCTTTAAAATAGGGCATGGTAGGGAGAGGGAGGACCTTAAACATTGGGTTTGTTTTTGAATGGCAAGGATCCAGGTGGAACTATGCAGGGAAGCTAATTCTATTCACACAGACCAGAGGAAAAGATCATTGACCCTGCCATCTTAGGTAAGTTAGATTCAGAGCTAGGAATTTCTGTGGTTTTGTGCGGAGAAACTTTCAAATTTAGGATTAAAACCCATCTTCAATTTGTCAGAGTGTCAAAAGGCTCTTATGATTCCTAAGGATTACATTTTCAATTCTTCTTATAGCTATTAATGTGTCTAAAAGTCATTAACATTTTAAATAGATGAACAGTTTATATTCTACTCAAGCTATATTTCATTCTCTTACGGCAGAGTAATCATATATATATACATGTATATACAGCTTCCTGGTAGTCTTGCAGCTAGGATTCAGCGCTTTCATCACCACAGCCTGGGTATATATATATATGTGTGTGTGTATATATATATACATGAAAGATTTGACATATTCTTCAAAGTTGAAACTTAAACCACTGTTTTGCCTTTCTCTAGTCATAGAAATGTAGTAATTTTTCTCTTCATTTTTCTGTAAACACCTACCACGCTGTCAAACAATTATGTACCACGATGCTGACTCAAAGAATAGGTGTATAATGAAATGCCTTTACACTAGGAAATAGCCATTCCAATAAAAATGGTTCTATTAAGGTCATTGTTGTACTATTGAATTCTCCAGGGTTTGCTTGGTTCTGTTTTTCAGATAACAGAGCATTAATGCAGCTATGGGCCATTCTACATTCTACACAGAAAACTCTTTTTATTTGGGTCTCTCACTGGGCAGAATTCACATACTCTATTTCTTTTGTAACAATATCACACATTTACAGTTTACTTGATTAGTGCCATACACTTTCTGGCATATCACTTATTCTCTATGGAAATAATTTTAGTGACAGCAGATTTCAAAGTCATGTTTTTGTACCAACTTTTCTCCCTGGTTGTTCCAGCACAAGCTGGAATATGGCTACATTATTAAAACATTTTTAGGATTTCAGCACTAGATATTCATGTGAAGAATATAAAAAATAGATTGACTGTTTTTTTCATATTCACAAGTAATATATTCCTTTGAAATATGGTAGATTATGTAGAATTACAAATACATCCTTATTTCTCTCTATTCTTCACATTTCTGTGAGGCTCAGCTTCAGCTGTCTTGTGGAATAATAGACCAACATCAGTGTTTTGGTGAGTTCAAGTTCATTGGTTAGATATTTCTTTTAATTATTAAAAAGTGCCAATATTTCAGTGACAAACCTATTTCAGGGAAAACTGAAAGCATTAGGATTATCTCAACCATCTAAATAAATTCCAAATCATTGCTTAAACAGTCATTTAAATGCAGGAGATTAAATTATATAATACAAATGAGTGTCCATAGATTCTACCTATGTAGTTTGCTAATGATAATACAGAAATTGGTGAACTATAAACAATTAAGAAATCTGCATTGCAAATTAATAAGGCAAGTTTCCAGAAAGATAAAATCTATATCCTTCCCTGTATCTCAAGATATTTTGGAAAATAAAACAGAGGAGAGTGTTTTTATTTTAAAAGCCTAACTTCAAGGTAAGAACTGAAAGGAAACAAAATTTTATTTAGAAGTAAGCCAAACCAAAACCAAATTATAAAAAGCACACGTATAGTGGAATAGAAAAATTTCAACACTGCCTGAAGGCACATGGTGAAAACATTTCTGAGGGAAAAGGTCTGCTGGCCAAGCCACTTATATTATTATCAAAGGCTTTTGCCAGCAACTTGCCCACTGGCACCTATCAATTTCAGCATGTATTTGTTTCACACTATGTCTCTCCTCTTACCTGTCAACCTATATACACATGATCATTCTGTCTTTGTCACACTAAAAAGGATGAGGTGAACCTTGTGGCCAACACTGAGTATTGAGTTGTATTTTCTTGTGCAGAGAGTACAGAAATAATCTGATGCATGTCTGAAATAAGACATGGGAGAAATATCCCAAATCATGACACTTATATTGGAAATATACTTTCTTGTATCAGAACTTTAGTGTAAGTGGCAAGATATTTAAAATTTCTCTTTATAAAAATGTTAAAATCCCAAATGATCAGGATGGAAGTTATCTCTTTTTTTAATTGCACAGAACTTTGCAGATATTCTTTTCCAGTAAGTCACCCAGAATGTTTCTCCTGGAATGGTTTTTCTTCCTCTGAATTCTCATTCTTTGAAATAAAGCAAAGCTTGATTTTGTTTCCGAATTTATAGCCAACTTTTCCTATGATAGTCAGCAAACTATTTTGGTTTTATTTTGTTTCTTCAGTAGCAAACTTGGAAAAATATAATGGAAAACAAATTAGAAAAAAACTTATAAAAGCAAAATAACACCATTCTATAATTTTGTAATAAATCTTCTACATCTAAATTCCCAAATAGATTTTCTGAAGTATTTTTAATGTGACATCTTTTGTATTGTAAATTGATACCCAAAGCGTCATTAAATTTTTTTTTTAACGTAGTACCAATGTTTTTATCTACTTTCACCAGGGACTGATCCCTTTGAGTAGACTGCCATGAAGCTTCCAGATGGTCTTTAACGCTTTACCATTTACAGGGTACCAGGTGGCTACTGGAGAAATGTGGCAAACTGAAAAGAAAAGTCTATGTTGCTGAAGTTGGAGAGCTGGCTTTCATCATTGACTCTGTCTTTAATCATAATGAAAGTGAAAGTGAATGTCGCTAACTCGTGTCCAACTCTTTGTGACCCCATGGACTATACAGTCCATAGAACTCTCAAGGCCAGAATACTGGAATGGGAAGCCTTTCACTTCTCCAGGAGATCTTCCCAACCCAGGGAGCGAACCCAGGTCTCCCGCATTGCAGGCAGATTCTTTACCAACTGAGCCACAAGGGAAGCCCAAGAACACTGGAGTGGGTAGCCTGTCCCTTCTCCAGGGGTTCTTCCTGAACCAGGAATTGAACCAGGGTCTCCTGCATCACAGATGGATTCTTTACCAATTGAGCTATCAGGGAAGCTGCCAATGACAAAGTTGAGTTCTCTGGCTGTCTGATTCCTCATTTGTTGTGTAAAAGATTTTACTTCATAATTCTTAGGATCCATTCAATTTTTTTGTAATTTAATTTAATTTTGATACAACATCTTTAACAATGCACAAAAATCAGAGGGAAAAAGTATTACAGGGATATAGAGAAGCACAGTGTTTATATGTAATTATCTATACACTTAGTTGGTGACAGGGACCTTCTTATGCATACACCTATCAAGAAGGCATTATTCTCATTTTCTTAAGTGAGGAAAACAGCAGCCTTGAGAGGAAAAGAACTTGTCTGAAGTTACAGTCTTCAATTCTCAAATGAAGATTTCATTTCATTTCAGACTCCACTATGCTACATGTTTCTAATGTGTACTCAAGGAGTTCAGCTGCTCAGTTGCATCTGACTCTTTGCGACTCCATGGACTGCAGCACACCAAGCCTCCCTGTCCATCACCAACTCCCTCAACTTGCTCAAACTCATGAGTCGGTGATGCCATCCAACCATCTCATAGTCTGTAGTCCCTTTCTCCTCCTGCCTTCAATCTTTCCCAGAAACAGTGTCCCTTCCAATGAATCAGTTCTTCACATCAGGTGGCCAAAGTATTGGAGTTTCAGCTTCAGCATCAATCCCTCCAATGAATATTCAGGACTCATTTCCCTTAAGATTGACTGGTTGGATCTCCTTGCAGTCCAAGGGACTCTCAAGAGTCTTCTCCAACACCACAGTTCAAGAGCGTCAATTCTTCAGCCCGCAACTTTCTTTGTAGTCCAAATCTCACATCCGTATATGACTACTGGAAAAACCATAGCATTGGCTGTACGGACCTTTATCAGCAAAGTAATGTCTCTGCTTTTTAATATGCTGCCTAGGTTGGTCATAGCTTTTCTTCCAAGAGCAAGTATCTTAATTTCATGGCTGCAGTCACCAACTGCAGCAGTTTTGGAGTCCAAGAAAATAAAGGCTGTCACTGTTTCCATTGTTTCTTCATTTATTTGCCATGAAGTGATTGGACAGGATGCCATGATCTTCGTTTTTTAATGTTGAGTTTTAAGCCAGCTTTTTCACTCTCCTCTTTCACTTTCATCAAGAGGCTCTTTAGTTCCTCTTCGCTCTCTGTCATAGGGGTGGTGTCATCTGCATATCTGAGGCTATTGCTATTTCTCCCGGGAATTTTGATTCTAGCTTGTTCGTCATCCAGCCCAGCATTTTGCATGATGTACTCTGCATAGAATTCAAATAAGCAGGGTGACAATACATAGCTTTGACATACTCCTTTCCCAATTTGGAACCAGTCTGTTGTTCCATGTCTGTTTCTAACTGTTGATTCTTGACCTGCCTACAGATTTCTCAAGAAGCAGGTAAGGTGGTTTGGTATTCCCATCTCTTTCAGAATTTTCCAGTTTGTTGTGATCCAGACAGTCTAAGGCTTTGGTATAGTCAATAAAGCAGAAGTAGAGGTAATGTGTACACCCTACTGGCTATTAATCTTTATGTGTCAGAGACCTCTTTAAGCATGATGATTATTATGAACCATCTTCTCCAGAAAAATCTCACATGACACACAATAATTTGCATATTCACCACCTTCTAAGGATAGAGTCATCAAACAGCACGATTTATGCCTATTATTCTGGAGTAATTATTAACAGAACCACTTTTCACTCTCAAAATTGTTCTGATCAGGACTATAAATTATGTGGTTATCCTTAATTATAGGACTGATGTATTCTCTCCTTTGTTCCCTTCTTTACAATCTCACTGATTTACCTTTAAATGTCACCACTACTTTGACTTCTTTAAGTAAAGCAACCAAAATGGAGCATTTTCTCTACCTACACAGTGTGGGCAAGGAACTCATGCCCTAATGACTCACCATCTACCATGCAAGTAGCTCACCTTGGGAAGTTGAAAGCAGAGCCCTGGGGGGGAAAAAAATGGACTGCAGGTAGATAAGTTTTTGTTGGGTAAGGGAATTTCAGTTCAGTTCAGTCACTCAGTCGTGTCCTACGCTTTGCGACCCCATGGACTGCAGCACACCAGGCCTCCCTGTCCATCACCAACTCCCGGAGTCTACACACATTCATGTCCATTGAGTTGGTGATGCCATTGAACCATCTCATCCTCTGTTGTCCCCTACTCCTCCTGCCTTCAATCTTTCCTAGCATCAGGGTCTTTTCCAGTGAGTTAGTTCTTCACATCAGGTGGCCAAAGTATTGAAGTTTCAGCTTCAGTCTCAGGCCTTCCAATGAATATTCAGGACTGATTTCCTTTAAGATGGACTGGTTGGATCTCCTTATAGTCCAAGGGACTCTCAAGAGTCTTCAACACCACAGTTCAAAAGCATCAATAAGTTTGGGGCATATATACAACTTCTAGTCAGGACTCACTAGCTGCTGGCAGTGGGACCCCAAATGCCTGGGAGGGTTAGGAGAAGGTGAGTCCTAAGGCGACAGGGCTAGCAATATGGCAGATAAGGTCACTCACCAAAACGTAAAGTCTTCACAGACACCCATATCATGCTCCAGGACCAAACTTAGTCTGTCTTCAATGTTGTCCCTTTAAAATTGATCTTTTCCATCCAGCTTGTACATTTAACATCTGTAAGTTCTCAGTTGACATACTGCTGAAGCCAGGCTTGAAGAATTTTGAGCACAACCTTGCTAGCATGTGAAACGAGCACAGTTGTATGGTAGTTTGAAAATTCTTTGGGATTAGAATGAAAACTGATACTTTCCAGTCCCATGGCCACTGCTGAATTTTCCAAATTTGCTGGCATATTGAGTGCAGCATTTTCACAGCATTATCTTTTAGAATTTGAAATAACTCCACTGGAATTCTGTCACCTCCACTAGCTTTGTTCACAGTAATGCTTCCTAAGGCCCACTTGACTTCACACTCCAGAATGCTGGCTCTAGGTGAGGGGCCACACCATCGTGGTTATCCATGACCTTTTTTGTGCAGTTCTTTTGTGTATTCTTGTGCAAGAATACGTGGCAAGAATATGTATGCTTCTTAATATTTTCTGCTTCTGTTAGGTCCTTACTATTTCTGTCCTTTATTGTGCTCATCTTTGCATGAAATGTTCCCTTGATATCTCCAATTTTCTTAAAGAGATCTCTAATCTTTCCCATTCTGTTATTTTCCTCTATTTCTTTGCATTGTTCATTTAAGAAGCTCTTCTTATCTCTCCTTGCTAGTCTCTGAAACTCGGCATTCACCTAGGTATATCTTTCCTTTCTCCTTTGCTTTTCACTTTTATTCTTTCCTCAGCTATTTATAGTGATGCGTATGTAGGTTATAAACCATTTTTTTGAAGGAAAGGAAGCTATTATTCCAAAGGTCATGTAAGAGCAAGAGATATTCTTCCATTAACATTCTTGATTTTGTCTGCATGGTATCTGTGGATTATATCCACTCCTAGATAATATTGTTTATTTTGCTGGAAACACTGTGCTATCTCACCTAAGGGTATGTCAAATTAACTTGGTCTGAGTAAATGAAACAGAAATAAGTACCCAATAATCAATATTATCATAGCTATGTCTATTAGACTCCGTCTTTTCTTAAAGGGGACACATATTAATTTGGAAGTCCACATTTCCCTAATTTAAATTTGATGATTTCATTTGGAAGATATCAGAATATAAATTCTTCTTCTTATTCTCTCTCTCTCTCTTTTTTTTTTTTTGAGAATGTAAATTCTGTTTGACTAGATAGGAATGCTCAGTTGCTCAGTCGTGTCTGACTCTTTGTGACTCCGTGGACTATAGCCTGCCAGGCTCCTCCGTCCATAGGATTCTCCAGGAAAGAATACTGGAGTGGGTTGCCATTTCCTTCTCCATAGGTATAACTCAAAGCAAATTCATCTTATCAATATTTTTAGTATTAACTGACAAAATATATTGCAGTAAAGATATATTTAATCTCAATGATCTCATATTACATAATGTGTAAAAGAACTTTATAATCCAATCCCTCTTTTCCTCATGTCATAGGGATTTTCATATCTATGTTAGTCAGCAATATCGGCCTATAATAGTTTTGTGTGATACCTTTGTCTGGTTTCAGTTTCTATAGTGTCTGGCCTCATAGAATGAGCTTGGGAGTATTCCTTACTTTGCAATTTTTTAGAATAGTTTGAGAAAGACAGGTATTAGCTCTTCTCTAAATATTTGACAGAAGTTGCCTGTAAGCCTGGACTTTGGTTTGTTGGAAGTTTTTAAATCACAATTTCACTGTCAGTACTTGTGATTGGTCTGTTCATATGTTCTATTTCTTCCTGTTTTAGCCTTGGAAAATTGTATGTTTCTAAGAATTTGTCCATTTCTTCTAGGTTGTCCATTTTATTACTGTATAGTTGCTTGTAGTAGTCTCTTATGATCCTTCACGTTTCCGTGGAATTCACATATAATTGCAATGAAGTATCAGTACAATTGTACACATAAAGCAAATACTCTAAGAGCATTGAAAGGGGAGCACTAACAACCTGGGAGAGTTGGGAAATGAGGCGATCTGTAAAGGGTCTCACTATGCCTTACTAGTACCTAACAGACTTTCAGGCTATCTTCATCCCACTTTCTCTCTGTCATTAATTTGCTGAGAGGGCTTAAGCAGGCAACTTTGCAAACTTAGGCTTTAAGGACTACATATATAAAATAAGGGAACTGGAAAAGCCATCTCTGAGGTCTCTGTCAATTCTAATACATAACATAATAAAGTTAAGAGGAAAGATTATATAAACAGTAATAACCTTTATTTTGCAATTTTTAACCTACTTTTTATTTATATAGCTATGAAGTCTCTAACAAATATTCTAAGTATCTTTACAAATGTCTCATGAACACATTTGGTTGCCTATCATGTGGCATCTAAACTTGCCTTCCCTTCTACTGGTATGGTCTCCTTATTTTAGTCAGGCTAAGGGAAGTTAGTAACAACTCTGAAATCTTAGTGACTTTGCACATAATAGCTCATTCTTACTCATAACTCATCCCAAGTCCATGGGGATATGACAGCCCTCCTCAGCAATTCCCCTCCAACTTGTGACTTGGAAATCCAATCTAACAAATTTTCCATCTTTTATCATATTTCCAACTCAACAAGTGGCCTGAAGAGTGATTAATATAGGAAAAGAAATACTGAAAAATCTGCAGTGGCTCTTGAATGCTTTGGCCCAGAAGTAAACAGGCCACTTCTGCTCACAGTGTATTGATCAGAAGTAGTTACATAATCTCACTTAATTACAATGAGACTGGATAATGTGGAGAGAATATGACCATATAGCAAGAAATTAGTGTCTCTGGACATTACCTCATTCTCCTTGATAATTTCTATGACTATTGCTGCCATTGATTCATTACAGACTAAAAGTGCCAGAGTGGTGCTATGTATTCTGAAGACTCCAAGCGCTAGAACAAGACAGTGTGCTATCCAGCAGTCTGGAGCAACCTCTTCTCAGGTTGTGTTAGATATTTTTCCTGGACACCAAAGCAGTGCTACTTGCAAACCAATGTCACAAAGCTTTTAATGGGAATGTTTTTCCATTTCTTCTTGTAAGCACTCAGAGATGTAATTAGCTGTTGGGTTATCCAGAAGAAATAGGTCTCTCTTCTAGGGCATACATTTCTTCAACTGCTAACTTTTCTTTTAATCATTCTCCTCCTTCTAGATTTCCACATGCAGACCCTCTGGCACAAGGCTTGTATTTCCCTCTAAAGTTCTGCCAATACAAATATATCAAGGTTTTATTAAAGGCATAAACGGAAAAACGCATACCAGCCCTTAGTCCAGTTAAGGGTTTAATTCAAGGGGACATAAGCATGGAGAATAGAGTTCTCACTATTCTAGGCATGTTATACTTGAAGACATCAATGTAGAAAATTTCATGATCAGTTTATGCCTGGGAGGGACATTACATCTTAGAATTTTTTTTCCTCTTAGCAGAACTTCTCACAAGGCATTAGAAGGCAATTCCTTCCTTGGGCACAGAGAGAAAGGAGTGAGTACTACATGCCACATCATTGACTTCGGATGATTTGCTCCCCATTATTTTGCTTGTACCAGGGCTAACTTCACCTTCAGTGTTCTTTAAAAAGTTCATCAACATTCCAAATATAAATCTTAAAAGATTGTTATCAAGAATGTTAAATAGCTGTGCTTTATGAAGCACTGGGAAAGTTTCCTTTCTTTTTCTCTCCACTATGAAGTCTGAAATCCAGCTGTCAGAGATGGGTTTATCACAAAGCTGCCTCTGGAAAGTTCCCCTGCTGTGTATAACAGGGCAGCCTCTGGTCTCCTGTCTGAGACACTTTCTTCATGGGAAGGCCACCCAAGATGGGACTGTCTGTCATTAGAACTGAGAGAGGTGGAACTGGGATGAGCTAACTTCTCAAACTGCCAATTTAAACAATGACATGATTTTATATGCCAAAAATCTATTTGTACACAATCAGGAAGAGAACAGAAAAGGAAACTGTAATAAGGATAGTTTCTGCTGAGTTTGAATCCAGGCCTGTCCATATTTGTTTGTGCTCTTTATCCCTCCATTAACTTTTAGAACATTAGCTCTTTGAGGAGAGAACAGAACTTTTTAATATTATGTATACAGTCTATCCTGAAGTGACTACTTAATATATTATTATGCCAAAATTGTCATTATAGCTTAAAAATGAAAAGCAGTTTCTCTGTTGGAATAGCACAGTTCCATTTAACTAAAGGAGAGGAAAAAAAAAACTTCTACATTTTCTTTCAAACAATCATTGGATTTAACTATGGTGTGTGTGTGTGAGAGAAAACTCAGTTTTGTTAGGAGCTCTTTCCTCCGAAGTACTGATCTTATTTCTAAGTAAAGAATGTAATAAAAATAAACAAAATATAATTATTAAAAGTCAGTATTTTCAGTGGTAGCAGAAACACTTTTAGTTTGGAGGAATTATATAGATTATATGAAAATAGGAATTTGGGCCTATGTGAAGCAAAAGATCTTGAAAAGAGGAGGATCTAAAGAAGGTAAACACATTACAAAATTTTGATCATGACCAGGATAATCTTAAGAGTTTACAGATTAGTTAGTTACACTGTCCTAGCAATGAACTCAGAGAAATTGTCAATCAGTGAACATTTAAATATTTTGATGATTTTGTCTGAAGGTCCCTTGAATTATTTTTTTTACAGAAAAGTTTTACTAAATATTCAAGAGCCAGATTATTCCAAATGTCTAGACAGTTTTCCATATAAATGAAAACTTGAGAGTATTCTTCCAAAGGATTAAGCAGGTGAATGTAGCTTTGAATCAAAATCAAAGACTGTGTAGGAAAAAAATATAGATCAGTTTGCCCATACATATGCATTTTTATAAAATCACAAAAAATTTTGACAGATTCAAAAATGAGTTTATTATTTTAATTTCCCTTGGATTTTTGTCTTCTGCTTTTGTCTCCTTCACTGCTATATCACAATGTTTAGATCAGTGCTAGTTCAAGGGAGATATTTGTGATGGCTCATTTTATGCATCAGTTTGACTGGGCTAAGTGGTGCCCAAATAGCAAAAACATTATTATATCTATTAAACCCAGATAGGTAAAACATTATTCCTGGATGAGTCTGAGATAGCGTATCCAGAAGAGATTAGCATCTGAATCAGGAAACTAAGTAAAGAAGATCATCCTCATCAAGGCAGGTGGGCATCACCTAATCTGTTGAGGGCCTGCGTAGAATATAAATGTGGAGGAAGGGTCAACTTGCTCTTATTTTTGAGCTAAGAAAAACATCTCCTGCCCTTAGACATCAGTGCTCCTGGTTTTGGGGCCTTCGGACTCAGACAAGTGTTTACACCATTGGTTCTGCTGGTTCTCAGGCCTAAGGATCTGCACTGAGATGACACTATCAACTTTCCTGGTTGTCTAGGTTACAGATAGCAGATCATAGGACTTCTCAGCCTCCGTAATAGCATGAGCAATCACTCATAATAAATTTCTTTCTGTGTATCTATATATATTCTGTTGAGAACTTTGACTAATACAGCATTCAGTAAATATGTGTGGGCTTCCCTGGTAGCTCAGTAGTAAAGAACCTGCCTGCCAATGCAAGAGACTGCCTGCAAAGCAGGAGACCTGTGTTCAATCCCTGGGTTGGGAAGATCCCCTGGAGGAGGAAATGGTAACCCACTCCAATATTCTTGCCTGGAAAATTCCATGGACAGAGAAGCCTGTTAGGCTATAGTCCTTGGGGTCATAAGAGTTGGATACTATTGATTGACTAAGCATGTACACCCACAATGAATGAATAGATGTATAAAAACATGAAAAGAAAAGCTGAGCAGGGAATAAACAGACTGAACATTTAGAAAAGATAGCAACTCCTTGAGGTACAAATTTAAATGAAGAACACAAATATACTTCAGGGCCTAAACTGAGACAAAGGATGGTAAATGAAGATTGATTAAGGGTATTGATCTTCAATGTGTGTGTCACATGTCCAAGTAGCTGAGAAGACAAAATTGGCAGGATTTAGCAACCTTTCTGGTTAGAGGAAGGAATGATTAGAGCAGATTTGCCTCTGTAACCTAGACTCTGACAATTCCCAGTTTCTTTGGTGGGAAACACGACCTGGCAAACTGACATTCTAGTGACAAACCACTAGAATCATATAACAATAATTGAGGCTAACGTTTATTGAGCACTTCAGTTCAGTTCAGTTCAGTCACTCAGTCATGTCCGACTCTTTGTGACCCCATGAAGTGCAGCACGCCAGGCCTCCCTGTCCATCACCAACTCCCGGAGTTCACTCAAACTCACGTCCATCGAGTCGGTGATGCCATCCAGCCATCTCATCCTCTGTCGTCCCCTTTTCCTCCTGCCGGCCAATCCCTCCCAGCATCAGTCTTTTCCAATGAGTCAACTCTTCGCATGAGGTGGCCAAAGTACTGGAGTTTCGGCTTAATTTGTGCTAAATGCTGTAATAAGTTCTTTAAACTTGCCACTTTATTGTTCTTTACTGCAACCTAAAGATGGTCCATAACATTTACCACATTTAAAAATGAGCAAACAGACTTTCTAAGACTTGACCAAGATCCTGAAACTTCTGAATCTCTTTGCACTCAGAATAATACAGGTGAATAGCAAAGTTCACTTGCCAAATTTTTATATTCTATATTTTCATATATGAGAGTATTTTTTAAAAATAAGCTGGTACAGTTTGGAGAAACTAGAAGCTAAGGGGCCATTTGTCACAAAGGCTTGGGGAGCTCATACAGAAGCTTTTGACATGAATGGTAGCTATAAGAATTAAATGGAAGGATCAAGTGTAAGAACTATCACAGTTTGGGAGAGCTATCAAGATTTGATTGAATGTACAAGATGAAAAAGAGCCCAAATAGAAAAGAGTCCAGACAACTCATGTTATAAAGCTTAGGGAACTATAATGAGGTTGTTACCACTGAAAAAATTAGAGAGGTTAGGTAGAGGAGTTCATTGAGTGAGGTGGGTGGGTGATTGGTGTGTGTTTATTCTCCCACAACTTCATGGAAATGTTCAAAGATTAATAGTCATTATGAGAAAGCTAGTGGTCTTTCCTATAATTCCGATTTTTCTCTTTCATTTGAAACTGACCTCTTTAAAGATGTTACATTGTCTTCTGGATTGTGTTATTTCTCATAAGAAGTCTATGAGTACTCTTACTTTTTCCCCCAAATTTAATATCTTTAAAAAAAAATACTTTAAACATGTTCCTCTTAGTCACTGCTGCTGCTAAGTCGCTTCAGTCGTGTCCGACTCTGTGCGACCCCATAGACAGCAGCCCACCAGGCTCCCCTGTCCCTGGGATTCTCCAGGCAAGAACACTGGAATGGGTTGCCATTTCCTTCTCCACTTCCCCAATTTTACTGTTCTGTACCTTGTTGTGACTTCCTTCGTGTTTATCCCATTTTTTAAATTATTGTTGGATCTTGGTTCATAATTTATAAAATTTGGAAACATTTCAAAAAGTATTTCTTTAAAAATCTTCACACCACCCCTTTTCTGGAGGATTCAAAATGCATATATCATCGCTTCAATATTGTGCCACAGGTCACTGAGGGTTTGTTAATTTTTTCCATCATTTTTCGCCTCTGCTTCAATTTGAAGAGTTTTTACTGCTATGTCTTCAAATTTATTGATATTTTCTTCAATGGAGTAAAAACAACTGTTAAACTCTTTCTTTAATTTTTTATTTCAAATATTATATTTTTATGATAATTATTAATTCTAGTTTCAATTTTGTTTCTTTTTTATATTTTTATTTTACTCTTCATATGTATTCACGTTTTTCCTTAAATCGTTGACCTTATTTTTCATCAATGTTTTCAATTTCTTGTTTGGTGATGGCATTATCTCTGTCATAGCTGGGCTTATTGCTTTGTTGTTGTTGTTCAGTCACTAAGTCGTGTCTAACTCTTTATGACCCCGTGGGTTACAGGACAGGTTTCCCTGTCCTTCACTATCTCCTGGAGTTTGCTCAAAACCCACATCCATTGAGTCATTGATGCTATCCAACCATCTCATCTTCTGTCACCCCATTTTCCTCCTGCCATCAATCTTTCCCAGCATCAGGGTCTTTTCCAATGAATTGGCTCTTTGCATCAGATGGCCAAAGTATTAGAGCTTTGGCTTCAACATCATTCCTTCCAATGAAGATTTAGTCTTAATTTCCTTTAGCATTGACTGGCTTGATCTCCTTGCCGTCCAAAGGACGCTCAAGAGCCTTCTCCAGTGTCACAATCTGAAAGCATCAATTATTTGGCACTCAGCCTTATTTATGGTCCAACCTTCACATCCATACGTGACTACTGGAAATATTATAGGTCTTTGCTTTTTACTGAGTTGGTGCAAATGAAGTTGCAGTTTCAGACCATGAATTTTCGGTCATTATAATTAGGCTCAAACACATCTTTATTAATCAAATATAAACCACTACAATCAACACATTTTTGCCAATGAGAAATAAGTTTGTTTATTCATGTAGCATAAAAATCCATGCCTTGGGATTCGACAAACTCCTGAAAAGCATTTTCTGCCTCCTGCTGGTTGTGGAAGCATTTTCCCTGAAAAAAGTTGTTGAGGTGCTTGAAGAAGTGGTAGTCAGTTGGCAAGACGTCAGATGAATATGGTGGATAAGGCAAAACTTTGTAGCCCTATTCGTTCAACTTTTAAAGCATTGGTTGTGTGACAGGTGGTTGAACATTGCATGGAGAAGAATTGGGCCCATTCTGTTAACCGATGCTAACTACAGGCATTTCAGTTTTTGGTGCAACTCATCGATTTGCTAAGTATACTTCTCAGATGTAATTGTTTTGCTAGGGTTCAGAAAGTTGTAGTAGATAACATGGACAGCATATTCTTTTCAAGTGCATATGGAAATTTCACCCAGATGTATGCTCAATCTTAAAAAAGCTTGAGCCTTTTGAAACATAAAAGGACTAAAATTTGTAATTAGCTTAATTAATAATTTTAATTTTATTTTATGACCTAGACTAAATTAGATATCAATAACCAAAACACCTTTAAAATATCCCTGAATATTTGTAAATTATGCAACACATTTATAAAGAAGAAGTCACAAAATACTTTGAACTGAGTGATAATAAAAACAACATCAAAACTCATATAACAAAGCTAAAGCAGTGCTTAGAGGAAAGTTAAATGTCTATATTAAAAAATGAGAAAGGTGAAAAATAATGATCTAAGCTTGTACCTTAAAAAGCTGGAAAAGGAAAAGAAAAGAAAACCAAAAAGAAAAGAAAGGAAGTGATAAAGCTAATATTGGAAATAAATAGGAAATACACAAATAATGGACGAACATCTTTGTAATCAAAAATTGTTTCTTTGAAAACCCTAATGAAATTGATAAGCCTCTAGAAATTTGGATCAAGGAGAAAGACGTAAAGACATAAAGTATGAATCTTAGGAATAAAAGAGATCCAATAGGCCTTAAAAGGATAATTTCTTTGGAAGAAATGATGCTACAGCTGAAACTCCAGTACGTTGGTCACCTCATGCGAAGAGTTGACTCATTGGAAAAGACTCTGATGCTGGGAGAGATTGGGGGCAGGAGGAGAAGGGGATGACAGAGGATGAGATGGCTTGATGGCATCACCGACTCGATGGACGTGAGTCTGAGTGAACTCTGGGAGTTTGTGATGGACAGGGAGGCCTGGCGTGCTGTGATTCATGGGGTTGCAAAGAGTTGGACACGACTGAGCGACTGAACTGAACTGAACTGAAGAGAATATAATAAACTATTAAGTGCAAATAAATTAACAATAGATAAAGTGGATAAATCCTTTATAAAGTACAAATTACCAAAACATACACCAATGAATGTTAGGTCCATGAATCAAGGCAAACTGGAAGTGTTAAACAGGAGATGGCAAGAGTGAATATCAACATTTTAGGAATCAGCAAACTAAAATGGACTGGAATGGGTGAATTTAACTCAGATGACCATTATATCTACTATTGTGGGCAAGAATCCCTTAGAAGAAATGAAGTAGTCCTCATAGTCAACAAAAGAGTCTGAAATGCAGTACTTGGATGCAGTCTCAAAAACAACAGAATGATTTCTGTTTGTTTCCAAGGTAAACCATTCAATATCACAGTAATCCAAGTCTATGCCCCGACCAGTAACAATGAAGAAGCTGAAGTTGAAGAACGGTTCTATGAAGACCTACAAAACCTTCTAGAACTAAAACCCAAAAAAGATGTTCTTTTCATTATAGGGGACTGGAATGCAAAAGTAGGAAGTCAAGAAACACCTGGAGTAACAAATTTGGCAAGTTTGACCTTGGAGTACAGAATGAAGCAGGGCAAAGGCAAATAGAATTCTGCCAAGAGAATGCACTGGTATAGCAAACCACCCTCTTCCAACAACACAAGAGAAGACTCTACACATGGACATCGCCAGATGGTCACCACCAAAATCAACTTGATTGTATTCTTTGCAGCCAAAGATGGAGAAGCTCTATATAGTCAGCAAAAACAAGACTGGGAGCTGACTGTGGCTCAGATCATGAACTCCTTATTGCCAAGTTCAGACTTAAATTGAAGAAAGTGGGGAAAACCACTAGATCATTCATGTATGACCTAAATCAAATCCCTAATGAATATACAGTGGAAGTGAGAAATAGATTTAAGGGACTAGATCTGATAGCAGAGTGCCTGATGAACTATGGATGGAGGTGTCTACAGCAGAATTACCCAGTGTACTTATTAATCAAAGATGGAATGAACATCCCTCATCCTTAGAATCAGTATTAAGGCAAATATATTCATGCTTAGTACATTGTACATTTATTAGATTTATTCAACATTGGACTGAAGGTAGCCATTGCAGTAAGATAAGAATTTTTTAAAAGATATATGATCTTGTACAAAATGAATAAACTATCTTTGTTTTCTGATATTATGATCATCATATGATCATGTATAGAGAAAAACTTAATGGATCTACAAGATAAAGCTCCTATAACCAATGAGTGAATTTATAAATATTTAGAAATACTGTAGCCCACAACTATATACTACCAATAAACACCTGGAAAACAAAAATCCAAAGCAATACCATTCACAGTAGCAGCAAAAAACTGACATACTTAGAGAAAAAAATTTTCATGTGCAAGTTCTGTGTGTACTAAAAGCTGTGAAATACTAATGAGAGAAATTATATATAAATGTAGAGATATACAATTTTCTTACATTAGATGACCTCAAATTGTTAGACTGTCATTTCTTCACAAATTAGTCTACAGTTTCAATGCTGTTCCAATCAAAATTCCAAATGTCTTTTTTTTTTTTTTGGAAAAAATTGACAAGCACCCTCTAAACTTTATATGGAAATGCAAAAGATCCAAAATAGCCAAAATAATTCTGAATATAGGAAAAATAATTTATTATAAAGCTAGAGTGATCAAGGGGCTTCTCTCATGGCTCAGATGGTAAAGAATCTGCCTGCAGTGCAGGAGACTTGTGTTCGATCCCTGGGTCAGGAAGATCTTCTGGAGAAAGGAAAGACTATCCACTCCAGTATTCTTGCCTGGAGATTCCATGGACAGAGGAGTCTGGTGGGCTACAGTCCCTGGAGTTGAAAAGAATCGGACATGAGCAACTAACACTTTGAAGTAATCAAGACTATGGTATTGGCATCGGCATTAGAAAAAAAAGTATGTATATATATATATTTGATCGATTGATTGTGGTGCTTTCTCAGCTGGGGTGTAAACACAATAAGAGAAACAAATGAACACTTACTCCAGATTTCTGATTGTTTTCTACTAACAACATTCTCTAACAATGTGCTCATCGACATTCCTTCCCAGAGACACTAAATATAATACTGAAGAAAATGCAGAGTTTACAGAACATTCTACTTTTGTGGAAGGCAAATGATTGGAGGTCCAAGTCATGCCATTTTCTCTGTGTTGACACTTGGTTCTGAATTGCACCTAAACTAACAATGAGAAAGTGGTGAACTTTATACATTTTTTGGGTCATTCTGTCAACCTCATGAGCCCTGGTGTGATTTTCTTCAGCTCTTGCAATTCTTTCAGTTGGGTCTGTTTTTACTTTCCCTTTGGCAGCTTTCTATCCTGAGTCACATTGACCTCTGTCTGCTCTGAAACAAGGAGGGGTTCAGCTTGGCTGTTTGGGCTCTTGCTGTGAGCATGTGAGGAGCAAGAAGTGACATTATTCACAGGGCTCAGTTTGCAGACTCCCTGAAGCATCATCTATACACAACAGGTCACCCACCAACATCTATGTGTTCTGTCTTCCTTAGGCCATCATTTTTTATCTTAATATAGAAAGAAGGTACTGTACAAAGAAAAGTTTCTTGGTAGAGCCTGAAACTCAGCAGTTTTCAGATATTTCTTTAAGCCTTCAGAGTGTCTGTTCTCCAGTTAAGGAGAAGAGTTTATAGCCTGGCCATTCTTTATTCTGTAGGTCTAATAACCACCTCCAGTATGCTCTACAAAATATCAGTATCTTGTTATCCTATGTATCTGTGTCTCCCTCTAGCCAAGTCTTCTAAAGGATTTAGCTAGGTCACCAGCTGTTCCAACTATGCTGTCAAACCACCATGGCTTATATGAACAAAGGCTTTTTTTTTTTTCCTTTAAAAATAGTTTTTTTAGGGGGAAATAGATGAAAAGGGTAGCTAAATCACTAAACTTATTTGTCTCTTTATTCATCCCATATGTTTGAAGGAAGAAAAGGAAGTTGGTTAGTCTTGGGCTCTGAATTCACAAATCACAGCCATTCTCTCCTTTAACAAATGTCTCCCAAGTTTCCCAAGCAAAACTTCTACTGCCTTCTTCTGAAGGATCATGCTCCAATTTGCACAGAGCCAAAAAATAAGCAGCTGACTAGAAGGGAGATTTTCAAAAGAGTAATCTCTGCCCAGCTCACAGGAAACAGTCTGTGAAGTGTTTCCAAACCAAGACTACCAAAGAAGAATTTTGCCAACTAGTCGTGGTCCCCTGATGTCCAGGATTCTCAAGATCTCTCTCTCACAGCTGACTAAATGCACAATAAAACCTCTAACTATTACAGGGGCAGATTTTGGCATTCACAGATCAGAGCATGGAACACAAACAGAAAGGAAAGAGGAAGATATAAAATAATGTAAACATGCAGGAAACTAGAAAGTACTGCATAGATGTGAACAGTTTGAGATATAAAATAAAACCATGTCAGCTACAGTTGAAAAACACTTGGGTTGCAAATGGAGCATGAGTAAGGGAGTCCAAAGATTAGTTCTGCAGGACAATTTAGGCTGGAGAGTGTTCAGGTGGAGATGGTGGTGGTAGTGGTTTAGTTGCTAAATTGTGTCTGATTCTTGTGACCCCGATGGGTGTGAGGTGAACATCAAAGAGAAATAATATTAATACAAATAAGAGAAACATTATAGGAAAAAAGAGCTCAAAGTTCTTAGAGCTTCATTTGGGTATAGTTTGAGAGGGATGAGTCAAAAAGATTTAGGTACTAAACAAATCCAGCAGATAATGCTGATTTCAGTGCTGCTGCTGCTGCTAAGTCGCTTCAGTCGTGTCCGACTCTGTGCGACCCAGTAGACGGCAGCCCACCAGGCTCCCCCATCCCTGGGATTCTCCAGGCAAGAATACTGGAGTGGCTTGCCATTTCCTCCTCCAATGCATGAAAGTGGAAAGTGAAAGTGAAGTCGCTCAGTCGTGTCCGATTCTTAGTGACCCCATGGACTGCAGCCCACCAGGCTCCTCCGTCCATGGGATTTTCCAGGCAAGAGTACTGGAGTGGGGTGCCATTGCCTTCTCCAGCTGATTTCAGTGGGCTCTCCTCTAATTTGGGTTTTGGAATACATGAATGAAAATTTATAGATACTTTTCTGAAAACTGTATAACTTTGAATTTCCACAAAATTAGTATCATTTTGATGCAGACTGTTATATGGTGGTTATTAAGAAATCCTATGTTTTAAAAATAGTAACACTGGAGAAAGAAGGGGGAATAAAAAGTATAGACTTTCCAGTCTTTAACCAGCTGATATTTCTAATGTATTTATTATTGCTTTTTCCATTAATCTGTATATATACTTAATTCCCTTCTTATCCAGTTTAAAAAGATCCTGTAATCATTACTATAAGCACTCCTCTTCATCGACTACTAATTCTGCTGCTTTTCTCCCCTGTCATCATACTCATTGGCAAATCCCAATCTTGGTTAAAACCAACTATCTGCATTCTCTGCCTCTGGCTGAACAGTTGGAGATGGCGAGAAGAAAATCAGAACCATGCTACAGTTCCCAAACACTATATGGCAACACTACAATTTTCCCTAGTCCTTACTTTCCTCCCCTTTCCAAGACCGCTTTTTATACCTTTCTCTTCTCCCATCTACAACTCCCCCTTCTGTCACCTCACGCTGATGTCATTTCTTCTCATTTCACTAATAAAATAGGGATAAGTGGAAAAGATTTTCCTTGCTTTTTTAACCATTAAATTTTACAAAATTTCCTGCCTATAAGCCAGGGCTCTCTGCTCCTCTCCTATTCCAGGGCGTGAATCATCCATGCTTCCAGCTATGGTAAACATATAACTTGTACTCTTGGTATCATTCTGGGTGGGTTTTTTTACATTTTATTGGAGTATAGTTGATTTATAATGTTGTGTTAGTTTCTGCTGTAAAGCAAAGTGACTCAGTTATACATATTCATACATCCACTCTTTTTGAGATTCTTTCCCCATATATGCCATTACAGAGTATTGAGTAGAGTTCCCTGTACTATACAGTAGGTTTTTATTAGTTATCTATTGTATATATAGTAGTATATATACGATGCTATGCTTTAAAGCAAACACTTTACTCCTGGAGTTCTTCTTTCTTATTTTTATACCATCAGTTTTTTTCTCTCCATTATAAATATTATTCTCAATAGCATATAGACTTGCTGTACTATATCTCTGTTTAACATTAAAAAATTGATCTAAATAAATGAAACCAAACAAAATTACAAAGCTTGGTCTTATATGCCTTTCCAGCTTCAGTTCTATTTCTTTGCTTTACTGTTTGACGAAAGTGCTAGAACTTGTTTACCCTCTTTTTCCAATTTCCCGTTTCACATCCCTTCTCCACTCATTTCAATTAGAACTCTATGTCCAATAGAAATCTAATTCTTCACAGTCATTAATGAACAGCATGTTCAAAACCCAGTGATCTAGTCTCTTATCTAGTCATCTTATTTGAATTCTTAAATGGTACCCCACTCCAGTGCTCTTGCCTGGAAAATCCCACAGACGGAGGAGCCTGGTAGGCTGCAGTCCATGGGGTCGCTAAGAGTTGGACACGACTGAACGACTTCACTTTCTCTTTTCACTTCCATGCATTGGAGAAGGAAATGGCAACCTACTCCAGTGTTCTTGCCTGGAGAATCCCAGGGATGGGGGAGCCTGGTGGGCTGCCGTCTATGGGGTCCCACAGAGTCGGACATGACTGACACGACTTAGCAGCAGCAGCAGCAGCAGTAGCAGCTGATAGATTTGATTGTTATTTTGAAATCATGTCTTGAAATGCTTTCTTCTCTTGGCTTCTGGAACACTAACTACACTGTTTTCCCACCTCCCTCACTGAACCATTTTTTCCCGCTATGGGATCCTACTGACTTAGTGTGTCCAATTCTTAGTCCTCAGAAATCTCAATTTGTACTTTCTATCTAGTGATCCTATTTAGGTCCCCGTGATTCTGTCTTTGGCTCTGGCCATAATTCTTAGATCAAGATATGTAATTGCTTATATGGTATCTCTACCTAATGAATGTGAGGTTTCTGTCTTTGGCTCTGGCCATAATTCTTAGATCAAGATATGTAATTGCTTATATGGTATCTCTACCTAATGAATGTGAGGTTACTTAGCTTTAACACTTACAAAATCAAATCATCTGAATTTCATTCCCACAAACCTGTTCTTTGTATATTTCTCATCTCCAGAAACGATTCCACATTTACCCTGCTGTTCAGAACCAAAAGTTGGGATTTAGCCTCTTTGTCTCACACCTACATAATTTATGAGCAAATCCAGCCAGCTCTACTTCCAAAGTATTGATATATCCTAAATCCAATCTCCCTCATCATCTCCATGACAACCGCTAGAAGCCAGCTTTGTGCTCATTTGTAAATACTATGCTCTAGGGAGAGCTGACTGACTGTAGAATGCTATGTTTATTTGTTTTTTTAATTTTCTTTGTAAGACTGTCTCTATCTATTTTAGTCTCGTTTGTCTCAGAGTTAAATGGTATCTTTACAGACTGTCACAGGTGAAAATTTAAAGTTTAAAAATATCGAGGCCATCTGACCTAATTGGAGCTTTTAGTCATTGGGAGAAAAAGGTAAGAAATGCTTCCCCACCACATTTTAAGGATCTAAACCAATCCATGTGGTGATCAATGTTTCTGAATATCTTAGTGATTAGTAATTAAGATTGTTGGTAGCAAAATGGTCTTAAGCTACACGGTGGGGGGATCAAGTGCCAAGTGACAAGAGATTCTAATTCTGTTTCTGCCAAGCAAGCAAGTCAGTTAACCTTTGTGTGTTTTTCCTTCCAAGCTCTGGGAACAGTTAGTGCCCTTTCTTACACAGAACTATTGTGCAGATAGATGATGAATATGTGTGGAAATGTTTTGTACTTCTTAAAGAAGAAATTTTAAAACCTCAGTTTCCTGAAATACAACTAAAGGTTACCCATATATTTATTTATTTGTGTTACTTTTCCTTATTTTTATTAAATAGTGTACAGTAAATATTTTTTAAAAGCTTTATAATAGAAAAACTAAACTGGGGTTGAAAACACAGGAAATCTTCAATCACATAGAAGTCTTTGTGCATTCTACCTTACACTGGATCTACTTATTCATGATATCAGTAATACTGCCAATTGTACACACAGAGCATCTTTACTATGGGTCAAGCACCATACTGAGTGTTTTACACAACTGCATGCAAACTTCTCTCCTTAAAAGCATGTACAGTCATAACACTTATGCTTTGTCAAATATTCTCCCCTTACTACAGTAAAAAATTGATACTCAGCATGTTAAATTATAGATACTTTTAGCTGCAAAGAGTTGAAACAAAATGGACTAATTGGTGAACTCTTAGTTAACAGAAAAAGTCTAAAGCAATGAATGCAATTATTCCCTAAGAATTCTGATCAGTTGAGATTTGTAAGGTTTTAGTTTTACTTCTGCATTTGTCTTTGTAGATCATCTGGAAATTTCTAGACTATTAAGTAGTTTTAGCTGAGGCTAGGTTTATTGATGTTTCTTGGATTTCCAAGGAGAAAAATTTAGAGTTGATAATTCCTACATTAAGTGACAAAGTTCTATTCTACTTAAGTACTATTTATAGTATCTATTCAGTTATATTTATTTACTCTCACACTTTAGTTTTTGCTTTTTATTAACATTTTATGATACTTTGTTTAACAAAAAGTTACATAAATAGAAATAGTCACAGCCAGTATGACCTTCCACTTTCATATTTCCCAACATCTAGCATTTTGCTTTTGCTTTGTAAGGAAATGGTTTCCTTGGCATTCTTGGCCACTGTCGACCTCCTCTTAATGGGCTGTGTGCTTTTCTAAATGTATAAATCAATCTGCTGTGTTTTGTCACATTCTCTTACTCAATAATGTTTTATTTCATGTCTGGTGGCCTACTTTGTCATATGTTTCTACACCACAACATAATATGAAATATTGATATTATTTCCATCTCTCCCACACTTCTGTTTGAAATTTATACTGTGCCTGTTTTCAAAGAGAAAGCTTAGAATATCAAATCTATGTTAAAGCAGAACAATTAAATATTGAAAATTGAAATGTCACGTGCAATCTTTATCCATCCGGGTCCATGCTCATGCTCAGTCATGTTGAACTCTTTGCGACCCCCCTGGACTGTAGCCCACCTGGTGCCTCTGTCCATGTGATTCTCCAGGTAAGAATACTGGAGTGGGTTGCCATTTCCTTCTCAGGGTATCTTCCCAACCAAGAGATTGAATCTGCATCTTCTGTGTCTCTCCTGCATTGCAGATGGATTCTTTGCCCACTTAGCCATTGGGGAAGCCTGCAGTCCTTACACAGATAAAGTTTCATTAGAATCTAGAAATAAAATTATTACCTCTCTCGAAACTAAATTTAGCTTTATACTATTGAACACAAGTCAAAAGGAAGCATGATGGATATTTTGTCCTCCTTGTCTGATAAAAGAAGGCATCCCAGGTCACCAGGTGGGATTTACATTTTCCTTCAGTTCATTTGGCCAAAAGAATAATTTATTGGTAAAGATTTATTATAATAAAAAATATATTGCAAGAGGTAACATGTGATTTGATGCGGCACAGCAAGGCAAGAGTCCCAATAACAACTGGCAGCAGCCTCAGACTAATGACTCAGTTCCCTTGTCATTCTCTTCAAAGTTCCTGTGCCCCCTCTATGCCCAGTCATATATGTGCATGAGTCACCCTCTCATCACCTCCTTTCTCTTTCCACTTCCACCTGTTGCTCTTGTTTCTGTCCTTTGAAGGCCACTGCTCACTGGCTTCTGTCTGAGACTTTCTGACTTCTACTTCTGACTGTATCCCTTTTGCCACATTGAAACACTGTAATTCAATTGATTGGCCAGTATTCAGAATAGAGTATCACTGGATATATTTCTCTTCTAATGCCTCTGATCATCTGCTGGCCTTCCTCATGTCTGGTCTAGAGAGAACTCACTTTGAGTTCAGTATTAATTCTCAGTGCGATCAGTTATGGACAAGATTGTAGCCTAACCCAACTTAAAAAGAATCTGTGTTTTTCTTTTTACACTAGGTTAGAAACTCTAGAGATTTACTGAGTGTGTTCAAATCCAAGTCTACCATTAACTGTGTAATCTCACCTTCTCTGTATATAGATTCTTCATCTGAAAAAATAAGTGTAATAATAGTATCTCTATCATGACATTGTTATAAGGGTTAGTTAATACATGAAAATCCTTAAGGGAGATTAATGCCACATAGTGTGTACCATATTATGATCAACATTATCATCATCATTATAGCCTATAATGTTAATTATAATTATTTAGGCCATGACTGTTTTCACAGTATGCTTCCCTTAGAGCTAAATTCTAGGAAGAACTTAACTATGGTACTTAGACATGGGTGTTGCAGAGGCTGCTGTAACCAAGCTCAGATCTCAGAAATCTTTGTTTTATATTGCTTCAATAATCCCCATGTCTAGCTGTTGTGGGTGTTGCTGCTCTCAATCTTTTCTGGAGGACGGTTGTTCATGGACAACTGGACCCATCATTCCAAGGTTACCAGAGAGTCTTGCCTCTCCCTTGGAATGACTGTATCCAATGACCAACAGACAAAGGGATAGAACATCCCAGTCTCTCTGTCTCTAGGCAGAACAAGCTCTGTTGTACCATTACTCTCCAGATCTCCAGGGGGGGACCAGGCTGAAACTAAGATTAATCTGAAACCAGCTCTTTGCTAATTTTCTTTGCTTCACTATCCTGCTATCTTCACTCCCATATAGGATTTTCCTGAGAGTATCGTTTCAATAAATCACTTGCACGCAAATTTCCATCTTATACTCTGCTTTTAAGGAAAGAGAATGGATAGCATTGTCTTTTAACCTAAGAGAATGGATAGCATAAAAGACCCTATTTTCATTTTTTATTTTGTACGACTCTAAGCAACCCCACTTTCACTTTTCACTTTCATGCATTGGAGAAGGAAATGGCAACCCACTCCAGTGTTTTTGCCTGGAGAATCCCAGGGATGGCGGAGCCTGGTGGGCTGCTGTCTATGGGGTCGCACAGAGTCGGACACAACTGAAGTGACTTAGCAGCATAAGCTATTTTATTCAAATTAAAATATATATTATCAATTCTTATTTAAATATGTGATTGTGGTACTAGATTCCTTTAAAATCTCCTAGTTATCTATTTCATATATGATTACATTCATTTATTTTATGTTACTTTCCCCTTATGTTTGATTTTAATTTCTTGAAACATGTAAAATAATAATATGATTCAAAATACCAAACCATTTTAAAAGGAATACTTGAAGAGATTATATTTAGTTTTTAATCCTTCCATCTCATCTTCACACACTCCATGTAGGTAACTGGTTTCATTAGTTTCTGGTTTAACTTTTTTTTTCAGTTCTCTATCCTTTTATTTGACTGTGTCTTTACATTCATCTGAGTTCTTAATTTCATTTATTGTATCTTTAAATTTCAGCGTTTGCATGGACCTTTAAAAAGTAAATTCTATCTTTGCTGATGTTTTTATCTTCTATATTTTCTTGAACATATTAATCATATTTAATGTCCCTGTGTAATAGCTTCAATATCTGGATCTCTTACAGATCTTTCTCCTAGTTTTCAGTCATTTGGTCTTGTTTTCTGTTATGCCCAAAGTGATGAAAGACAACAAACCGAAGATTCAAGAAATACTAAGAAAGAATAATAAAATTACACTTTGGGCATATCACAGTCAAACTGCTGAATGACAAAGACGGTTTAGATTGAACGCAGGACCTCGCTTATAAAGAGGCATTTGAAAGCCAGAGATTCTCTTTCCAGAGAGAACTTGCCCTTATTGTGTGTTGTAGCTTATCTAGAGCATGTTGTTCTAATCCAGTCAGAGATTACTGTGATTCAAGGCTCTATTTAGTTTTATTGAGAGCTGATCTCTTTCTGATTCTCTCACTCTTAAGATCTAGCCTTCTGGGGCAGCAGGGGCAGTCTCAAATGAAATACTTGGATATTTGCCAAGCCTCTCCTATCTTGGCAAACCTTGAACTCTAAAGTTGCGTCACTAAAACTCTAAAACTGCCGAAGACTTTACTCAGCTTTTCAACCCCCCAGCTTTAGGAGGAAGGAGGGGTCAAACGGTTTGATTAACCTCTTTTTACTTACCTTCTATATCATCTCTTGGCTCCTTAAGTTTTGATAGTAGTAGGAGTTCTCTAATGTCTTCAAACATTAAAGAAATGTTTTTACCCAGTTTTTCTAGTTGTTCTCTCCAGTCTTTCATAAGCTAATCCACCAAGACAATGATGAGAACCCTTAAGACTCAATATTTTGATGATGCAAATTCTTCTAGGTTTCATTTTATATTAAATATTAATCCAATTAATACACTAATAAGAATTTTTGTGGTGGGAGAAACAAGGGAAACTTTACAAAATAATACTGGGAATTATCTGAAAGATCAAACATCTGAGAATTGATTCGAAAAAACTTTAAAGGGGGCAGTAGCAAACTTGGCATGGAGTTTATCTAATCTTGCCATATTTTAAATTTGATGAAGTTAAAAAAATGGAAGCATTTGACACTAGAGATCAAATAGGTGGATTAATAGAAGATAATTCAGAAATATATCTAAAATAAAAGTGGAAATTCTAATTTTATATACCTGTTAGTTCTGTTTCCCCAGAGAACCCTGACTAATATAGATTTTGGTATCAGAAAATGAGGTGCTACTGTAACAAATACCTAAAATTTTGGAAGTGACTTTGGAACTGGGTAACAGGTAGAGACTGGATAAGTTTGAGGCGCATGTTAGAATACGACCTACATTTCCTTCAAGGTGCTATTGGTAGAAATATGAATGATGGATTCTTCTGGTGAAGTCTGATAGAATTGAGGAACATGGTAGTGGAAACTGGAGGAAAGGGGACCCTTGTTATAGAATGAGAAAGTAGTGGGCTGATTTGTATTCCAGGGTTCTGTGGAAGGTAGGATTTGTGATTATTAACAAATTGGATATTTAGCTGAGAAGATTTTTTAAGCAAAGTGTTAAAGTCACTATCTGGTTTTTCCTTACTGCCCATAGCAAAATGTGAGAGGAAAGAGGTAAATTGACAAAGGAAATGTTATTAAAAATAAAACCAGAACTTGAAAATTTAGAAAATTCTGCTTTTTCATATTGCAAAAACTGATAAAGTGGGTACTCGAGGTACTCTAGCTATGGCCTGATGCTCATAGCTAGATCATGTTCTTCTTTGGGACATACACACTCTCACAAAATACCAGATACCTCGGACAAGGTCATTCTAAGACCTTGATAAAATGAGGCAAAATAAAGCTATTTTATAATTTCATGTAAGTGCAGACAAAAACTATCACTGTACAAAACACAAAATATCAAACATCCCTGTCTCCCAGCTAGTATAAGTGACTGCTGCTTCTATCCCAGCTATCGTTTTAACTTCTTTCCAGTAAGCCTTTTCTGTAGATAGATTTGTTGAGATACCCAGCAACTGGATTAATTGTGATTTTTGACAGCATCTACTCTAAAGCTAATCCCCCTGCTTTGGACCTTCTCCAAAATTAACTAGTATGTTTTCTCCCTCGTTGCCATGAGTAATAAACCTAGTTTATTGACTTGTGTGTATTTCCAGATGGTCTTTGACTGGAGGTAACTTACAGATATTAGTGCAAAAGCACATCAAGTACAATGATGTTCACTGCAGCAACATTTATAAAACAAAACACTGTAAAATGAACTAAAGGCCTGTCAACTGGGGACTGATAAAATAAATTCCAGTACCCTCTTTGAATGCAATTCTTTTTCACTACTCTGTCAAGAACATTCTTAAGTAAAACTTTTTTTTTTTTTTCCCCTGTAAATGCATGGCAATGAAGAATATAATTATTACTTTAGGTGTTTCTGCCTTGGCTCAAGCTGAGTTGCCATTAGTTTTACTGACCACTGTTTTTGCACGATCAGTTCAAGTATAAACACAGTAAAAAAGATAAATAACCTTCTAATATTAACATGAAAATAAATTTGATCTGGGCTTACCAGGTGATGCTAGTGGTAAAAAACCTGTCTACCAATGCAGGAGACATGAGAGGCAAGAGTTCGATACCTGAGTTGGGAAGATCCCCTGGAGGAGGTCCATGGCAACCCACTCCAGTATTCTTGCCTGGAGAATCCCATGGACAGGGAATACAGTCCATGGGGTTGCAAAAGAGTCAGACATGACTGTAGCAACTTAACACGCATGCAGATTTGATTTGAATGGGTCTTGGCTGGAGATTCCAGAGGTGTATGGGACCATACTCTTTGAACTGCTACATCAGAATATCAGTTAAAGCTAGGGAATAGGCATAGTTATATCACACAATTTAAAATGAAATATTCACACTACCATATGTAAAATAGATAGCCAGTGGAAATTTGCTGTACTATGCTAGGAACTCAAATCTGGTGCTCTGTGACAACCTAGGGGGGCGGGATGGGGTGGGAGGTAGGAGGGAGGTTCAAGAGGAAGGGGACATATGTATTAATATACCTATGGCTGATTTATGTTAATATATTGGAGAAGGAAATGGCAACCCACTCCAGTGTTCTTGCCTGGAGAATCCCAGGAATGGGGAGCCTGGTAGGCTGCTGTCTATGGGGTCACACAGAGTCGGACATGACTGAAGTGACTTAGCAGTAGCAGCATGGTAGAAACCAATACAATATTATAAAGCAATTATCCTCCAATTAAAGATAAGTAAATTTTAAAAAACAGAGGGAATTTATTTCTACCATTCTATCTTCTAATTCACTAATCCTATCTTCTGCCTCTGTTATTCTACTATTTGTTGCCTCCAGAGTGTTTTTAATTTCATTTATTGCATTATTCATTATATATTGACTCTCTTTTATCTCTTCTAGGTCTTTGTTAAACCTTTCTTGCATCTTCTCAGTCTTTGTCTCCAGGCTATTTATCTGTGATTCCATTTTGATTTCAAGATTTTGGATCAATTTCACTATCATTATTCGGAATTCTTTATCAGGTAGATTCCCTATCGCTTCCTCTTTGGTTTGGTGGGCATTTATCCTGTTCCTTTATCTGCTGGGTATTCCTCTGTCTCTTCATCTTGTTTAAATTGCTGAGTTTGGGGTGTCCTTTCTGTATTCTGGCAGTTTGCGGAGTTCTCTTTATTGTGGCATTTCCTCGCTCTGTGTGGGTTTGTACAGGTGGCTTGTCAAGGTTTCTTGGTTAGGGAAGCTGGTGTCGGTGTTCTGGTGGGTGGAGCATGAATCAGAGAGGATAAAAGAAAAACGAATTAAAAGAAATGAGGACAATCTCAGAGACCTCCAGGACAATATTAAATGCTACAACATTCGAATCATAGGGGTCCCATAAGAAGAAGACAAAAAGAAAGACCATGAGAAAATACTTGAAGAGATAATAGTTGAAAACTTCCCTAAAATGGGGAAGGAAATAATCACCCAAGTCCAAGAAACCCAGAGAGTCCCAAACAGGATAAACCCAAGGCAAAACACCCCAAGACACATATTAATCAAATTAACAAAGATCAAACACAAAGAACAAATATTAAAAGCAGCAAGGGAAAAACAACAAATAACACACAAGGGAATTCCCATAAGGATAACAGCTGATCTTTCAATAGAAACTCTTCAAGCCAGGAGGGAATGGCAAGACATACTTAAAATGATGAAAGAAAAGAACCTACAGCCCAGATTATTGTACCCAGCAAAGATCTCATTCAAATATGAAGGAGAAATCAAAAGCTTCTCAGACAAGCAAAAGCTGAGAGAATTCAGCACCACCAAACCAGCTCTCCAACAAATACTAAAGGATATTCTCTAGACAGGAAACACAAAAACGGTGTATAAACTCGAACCCAAAACAATAAAGTAAATGGCAACGGGATCATACTTATCAGTAATTACCTTAAATGTAAATGGGTTGAATGCCCCAACCAAAAGACAAAGACTGGCTGAATGGATACAAAAACAAGACCCCTACATATGTTGTCTACAAGAGACCCACCTCAAAACAGGGGACACATACAGACTGAAAGTGAAGGGCTGGAAAAAGATTTTCCATGCAAATAGGGACCAAAAGAAAGCAGGAGTAGCAATACTTATATCAGATAAAATAGACTTTAAAACAAAGGCTGTGAAAAGAGACAAAGATGGTCACTACATAATGATCAAAGGATCAATCCAAGAAGATATAACAATTATAAATATATATGCACCCAACACGGGAGCACCGCAATATGTAAGACAAATGCTAACAAGTATGAAAGGAGAAATTAACAATAACACAATAATAGTGGGAGACTTGAATACCCCACTCACACCTATGGATAGATGAACTAAACAGAAAATTAACAAGGAAACACAAACATTAAATGATACAATAGACCAGTTAGACCTAATTGATATCTATAGGACATTTCACCCCAAAACAATGAATTTCACCTTTTTCTCAAGCTCACATGGAACCTTCTCCAGGATATATCACATCCTGGGCCATAAATCTAGCCTTGATAAATTCAAAAAAATAGAAATCATTCCAAGAATCTTTTCTGACCACAATGCAGTAAGATTAGATCTCAATTACAGAAGAAAAACTATTAAAAATTCCAACATATGGAGGCTGAACAACACGCTGCTGAATAACCAACAAATCACAGAAGAAATCAAAAAAGAAATAAAAATTTGCATAGAAACTAATGAAAATGAAAACACAACAACCCAAAACCTGTGGGACACTGTAAAAGCAGTCCTAAGGGGAAAGTTCATAGCAATACAGGCATACCTCAAGAAACAAGAAAAAAGTCAAATAAATAACCTAACCCTACACCTAAAGCAACTAGAAAAGGAAGAAATGAAGAACCGCAGGGTTAGTAGAAGGAAAGAAATCTTAAAAATTAGGGCAGAAATAAATGCAAAAGAAACAAAAGAGACCATAGCAAAAGTCAACAAAGCCAAAAGCTGGTTCTTTGAAAGGATAAATAAAATTGACAAACCATTAGCCAGACTCATCAAGAAACAAAGGGAGAAAAATCAAATCAATAAAATTAGAAATGAAAATGGAGAGATCACAACAGACAACACAGAAATACAAAGGATCATAAGAGACTACTATCAACAATTATATGCCAATAAAATGGACAACGTGGAAGAAATGGACAAATTCTTAGAAAAGTACAACTTTCCAAAACTGGACCAGGAAGAAATAGAAAATCTTAACAGACCCCATCACAAGCACAGAAATTGAAACTGTAATCAAAAATCTTCCAGCAAACAAAAGCCCAGGTCCAGACGGCTTCACAGCTGAATTCTACCAAAAATTTAGAGAAGAGCTAACACCTATCCTGCTCAAACTCTTCCAGAAAATTGCAGAGGAAGGTAAACTTCCAAACTCATTCTATGAGGACACCATCACCCTAATACCAAAACCTGACAAAGATCCCACAAAAAAAGAAAACTACAGGCCAATATCACTGATGAACATAGATGCAAAAATCCTTAACAAAATTCTAGCAATCAGAATCCAACAACACATTAAAAAGATCATACACCATGACCAAGTGGGCTTTATCCCAGGGATGCAAGGATTCTTCAATATCCGCAAATCAATCAATGTAATACACCACATTAACAAATTGAAAAATAAAAACCATATGATTATCTCAATAGATGCAGAGAAAGCCCTTGACAAAATCAACATCCATTTATGATAAGAACTCTCCAGAAAGCAGGAATAGAAGGAACATACCTCAACATAATAAAAGCTATATATGACAAACCCAGAGCAAACATTATCCTCAATGGTGAAAAATTGAAAGCATTCCCTCTAAAGTCAGGAGCAAGACAAGGGTGCCCACTTTCACCATTACTATTCAACATAGTTTTGGAAGTTTTGGCTACAGCAATCAGAGCAGAAAAAGAAATAAAAGGAATCCAAATTGGAAAAGAAGAAATAAAACTCTCACTATTTGCAGATGACATGATCCTCTACATAGAAAACCCTAAAGACTCCACTAGAAAATTACTAGAACTAATCAATGATTATAGTAAAGTTGCAGGATATAAAATCAACACACAGAAATCCCTTGCATTCCTATACACTAATAATGAGAGAACAGAAAGAGAAATTAAGGAAACAATTCCATTCACCATTGCAATGGAAAGAATAAAATACTTAGGAATATATCTACCTAAAGAAACTAAAGACCTATGTATAGAAAACTATAAAACACTGGTGAAAGAAATCAAAGAAGACACTAATAGATGGAGAAATATACCATGTTCATGGATTGGAAGAATCAATATAGTGAAAATGAGTATACTACCCAAAGCAATTTATAGATTCAATGCAATCCCTATCAAGCTACCAACGGTATTCTTCACAGAGCTAGAACAAATAATTTCACAATTTGTATGGAAATACAAAAAACCTCAAATAGCCAAAGCTATCTTGAGAAAGAAGAATGGAACTGGAGGAATCCACCTACCTGACTTCAGGCTCTATTACAAAGCCACAGTCATCAAGACAGTATGGTACTGGCACAAAGACAGAAATATTGATCAATGGAACAAAATAGAAAGCCCAGAGATAAATCCATGCACATATGGACACCTTATCTTTGACAAAGGAGGCAAGAATATACAATGGATTAAAGACAATCTCTTTAACAAGTGGTGCTGGGAAAACTGGTCAACCACTTGTAAAAGAATGAAACTAGAACACTTTCTAACACCATACACAAAAATAAACTCAAAATGGATTAAAGATCTCAACGTAAGACCAGAAACTATAAAACTCCTAGAGGAGAACATAGGCAAAACACCCTCCGACATATATCACAGCAGGATCCTCTATGACCCACCTCCCAGAATATTGGAAATAAAAGCAAAAATAAACAAACGGGACCTAATTAAACTTAAAAGCTTCTGCACAACAAAGGAAACTATCAGCAAGGTGAAAAGACAGCCTTCAGAATGGGATAAAATAATAGCAAATGAAGCAACTGACAAACAACTAATCTCAAAAATATACAAGCAACTCCTACAGCTCAACTCCAGAAAAATAAAGGACCCAATCAAAAAATGGGACAAAGAACTAACCAATTATGTAAAGTTTAAAAATAAAATAAAATTTAAAAATAAAAAATAAAAAAATAAAAACAAACAAACAAAAAAAGAAAAGATACATACACCCCCCCCCAAAAAAAAGAACTAAACAGACATTTCTCCAAAGAAGACATACAGATGGCTAACAAACACATGAAAAGATGCTCAACATCACTCATTATCAGAGAAATGCAAATCAAAACCACTATGAGGTACCATTTCACGCCAGTCAGAATAGCTGCGATCCAAAAGTCTACAAGCAATAAATGCTGGAGAGGGTGTGGAGAAAAGGGAACCCTCTTACACTATTGGTGGGAATGCAAACTAGTACAGCCACTATGGAGAACAGTGTGGAGATTCCTTAAAAAACTGGAAATAGAACTGCCTTATGATCCAGCAATCCCACTGCTGGGCATACACACTGAGGAAACCAGAAGGGAAAGAGACACGTGTACCCCAATGTTCATCGCAGCACTGTTTATAATAGCCAGGACATGGAAGCAACCTAGATGCCCATCAGCAGATGAATGGATAAGAAAGCAGTGGTACATATACACAATGGAGTATTACTCAGCCATTAAAAAGAATACATTTGAATCAGTTCTAATGAGGTGGATGAAACTGGAGCCTATTATACAGAGTGAAGTAAGCCAGAAAGAAAAACACCAATACAGTATACTAATGCATATATATGGAATTTAGAAAGATGGTAACAATAACCCTGTGTACGAGACAGCAAAAGAGACACTGATGTATAGAACAGTCTTATGGACTCTGTGGGAGAGGGAGAGGGTGGGAAGATTTGGGAGAATGACTTTGAAACATGTAAAATATCATTTAAGAAACGAGTTGCCAGTCCAGGTTCAACGCACGATGCTGGATGCTTGGGGCTGGTGCACTGGGACGACCCAGAGGGATGGTATGGGGAGGGAGGAGGGAGGAGGGTTCAGGATGGGGAACACATGTATACCTGTGGAAGATTCATTTTGATATTTGGCAAAACTAATACAATTATGTAAAGTTTAAAAATAAAATAAAATTTAAAATAAATAAATAAATAAATACTAGACAGATAGTTGATTAAATGGATAGAAAATTATATCATACACAGAGCTTCTTAATTCTAGTGAACCCCTGAAAGCACACACAGATGTAAAACTTGCATACAGACTCCTGGATATGACCTGTGGATCTCAGGTTAAAAACTTGTCCATAGATACTGGGCATTACTCTTCATAAATTTTATTTTCTCTCTCAATTTCATTTTAGCTTAGAACACCTTGCGTGCATGTGTACCTGCATGCTAAATTGCTTCAGTCATGTCCAACTCTTTGCAACCCTATGGACTGTAGCCTGTCAGCTACTCTGTCCATGGGTTTCTCCAGGCAAGAATACTGGAGTGGGTTGCCATGCCCTTCTTCAGGAGATCTTCTCCACCCAGGGATGGAATCCATGTCTGTCTCCTGCATTGGCAGGCAGTTCCTTACCACTAGTGCTATCTGGGAAGCCCTTAGACCACCCTGCCTCTGTCTAAAAGTTTAAATCCTAGTGTTTCATAAAAACTGTTGAAAACATACTCAACCTTTGCAATTTCTCTTTTTGTTGAATCAAGTTCAAGCAGAGAGATGCAGGCTCCATTTGTGTTCTCCCTACTTTGCATCAGTCCTCCTTACTTAGCAGTGACCCTGTGCTCCCTTTCTTTACTGTCCTAACCGTTGAAAAAAGCAATCTCCCACTGCCACAAATTGAATATTTAATACTAATCTCTAAATTTCATTTTTCTCCATTGCCTACTATTTCATCTCAGTACCTAAATTCACTCCATGTAAAGTTGACAAACAGTAAATCCATGATCAGCCTAAGGCACAACCATAAATTAAGAAGTAACATTTCTAAGAGATGTCAATAATGCAAGAGGCATAAGCACACACATTAGAAAGGATTACAGAGAGTACATGTATAATAGTTAATGGCTGTGCATTGTGCCAATTCTTTTCAATTAAGAGAACATATTACTCAGTCTAAAACTTCCACAAGTTTCTCAAAAATAGTGCAGGAAAAGTAAAACTAGAGAACATTATATACATATGAAGGAAGCTCAGAATTTCAGGATGAAACAAAGTTCCTCAAATATGGCTCTTTTCCTGTTTTTTCTATTTCTCAAATGTTTTATAAACAGCATTAATTTTTACAGAAAAGTTGCTTTTATTATAAGATACCATTTTTTTGGTAAAAGGTTGAGATCATTCAGACTATTTGGAATTTTCCGAAATAATATAATAATATGTCCCCAAATAGCAGGAAGTTCTTATCTGGACTTCATGTAGCATATTTCTTCTTTAAAATAAAATTAATTTTTGCAAACATTAGAAAACTTTTGGATTCTGTCTACAATGCTACATAATGCCTTTTGCTGTTTTCTGTTGCCTGTTTTTAAGCAAAAAAGAGAAATCTTAAAAAGAAAGAAAACAAAGGAATGTATCTGAGTTTGTTTTTTTTTCTATAGACAACTCTGCTAACAGAATTCAGTAAGAATTTATGAGACTCTTACTGGACAAAAGATACTTTGCTAGGACCCATAGGAAATGAGCAAGACATGATTTCTGCTATGTAGGTCATAAAATCTGGAAAGAGATATATATATATATATATTTACAAAGTATGAGATGATATGAAATATCAGTCTTAATAAAATACAAAGTTCATGAAAATAGAAAGGTGTTAGTCACTCAGTCGTGTCTGACTCTTTGAAACCCCATGGATGGTAACCCACCAAACTCCTCTGTCCAGAGAATTCTCCAGGCAAGAATACTGGAGTGAGTGGCCAGTCTCTTTTCCAGGGGATCTTCCCAACCCAGGGATCAAACCTGGGTCTCTTGCATTGCAGGCAGATTCTTTGCCATCTGAGCCACATGGAAAAAGAAAGTATAAGATAAATTCTGTTTGAGGCATCACTGAAATATTCATGGAAGAAAATGGAATATAGGGAGGAAATTCCAGGTGAAAGTAATAGGCGTAGGGAATAGATGTAGTAATGGATGGGGGTGTTCTTGTAATGAAGTCCTTCAATTGAGAGAACTGGGTGAAGGGAAAATCAGAGAAGGTAAAAAAGTGTGTGTGAGGGGAGACCTCCTCATCTTGCCTTGTCCTGCCTACGTTAGTCATATCTCCTATTGCCTTTCCTTTTGCTCTCTCATCCCAGCTACTCCAATCTTTTTCTCAGGTATGTCCTTGAACTCAGATGGTCCTCTGGCTACATGCTGCTCCCATTGCTGTGTGTCTTTGCCTAGCTAAATCTTACCTTTGTGCAGATCTCAACCCACTTCCTATTCTTAAGGAAGTCTTTTCTGATTCATCTAAATTATATTATGCTCGCTCACAGTATGCTGTCATTCTCCTTTATAATACTTAACCCTTAAAATGCAACTTTATAAGGATGTGTGGTATTTTCATTAATGCTTGTCTTTCACCAGACTGAGTTCCAAGAAGCAGGAGTGGTGACCACTTTTATATTCATCATTTTATCTCTAGATCAAAGTGCAGTACCTGACACAGAGAAAACATACAATAAATACTTATTGAATGAATGATGAATGAGGTGAAAATGAACTAATTATGTACAAAAAGAAGGAAAGTGGCCAAGGTGATACTGTTTGACCACTCCCACAAAAATCATATGAATATGAAAAACAAAAGATTTGCTTTTGAGTTGTGAATTTAGCTACATGTTTTTCAAGTGTTTAAAACTGGTTTTCAGTGTTCTCTTGAAAAATTCACATTTTGCAATTTTGAAATATACTGCGATGCAAGGAATTTGAATCAAGTAATTACTGAGTACCCTTGGGAGATAAAACCCTGAGGCATAATTTCAAAGTTTCACTTATTCTGAGGCAAGTTTGAATCTCCTGATTTATAAGAAAACACAAGTAGTCTTTCCCACCCAACAGAACACAGGGAAGGAACACCATGAATGCCTAATACTTGTCAACTGGAGTCAAACATGGCCAAAATCCAAGTCTTCTATGTACAGAATCACTTCTGCTCTGTAAATGAGTCATTCACGTGGTGACAGGATGAATAATAACAAAGCTTAGTTCATTTCATATCAGATAGTGCAAGTATGACAAGTTTGAAAAATGAACAGAATAATATTTGGTATTTCAGTAATAAGAGTTTCACTTGATTGAATTTCCCATAGACTCTGAGGCACTCCGTGATAGAGGAATTATTTCTAAGGAGGGCAGAGATAGTTGTAGCTTCATTTTATTAATATCAGTGGTATCAGTGGAATCCATTGCATACTCCCAGCCAAGCCAATCTTTCTCTTCTAGTCATCCTTCCTATGTCTCTAGACTTTTAATTCAGCATGCTCACACCACAGGCCTTGAGCTTGTGTAACAAGCCACAGTGAGCGCCTGGTCCCTAGCTCAGGGATTTCCTAGAGTTTGCTAACACACTGTAATAGGTGCCAAGCAGGTCCAGAATATTCTCACAAATGCTCCCTCCCCTTTCATCCTTCTTGTCTTAGCTCCTCAGCAACTCTAATTCCTCCAGTTACCATCTGCAATGATTTTGGAGTCAAAAATAAATAAATAAATAAAGTCTGTCATTGTTTCCCCATCTATTTGCCATGAAGTGATGGGACCAGATGCCATGATCTTAGTTTTCTGAATGTTGAGTTTTAAGCCAACTTTTTCACTTTCCTCTTTCACTTTCAAAAAGAGGCCCTTTAGTTCTTCACTTTCTGCCATAAGGGTGGTGTCATCTGCATATCTGAGGTTATTGATATTTCTCCCAGCAATCTTGATTTCGGCTTTTGCTTCATCCAATCCAGCATTTCTCATTATATAGTCTGCATATAAGTTAAATAAGCAGGGTGACAATATACAGCCTTGATATACTCCTTTCCCAATTTGGAACCAGTCTGTTGTGCCATGTCCAGTTCTAACTGTTTATTCTTGACCTGCATACAGATTTCTCAGGAGGCAGGTAAGGTGGTCTGGTATTCCCATCTCTTTATGAATTTTACACAGTTTTTTGTGATCCACACAGTCAAAGGCTTCGGCATAATCAACAAAGCAGAAATAGATGGTTTTTTGGAACTCTCTTGCTTTTTCGATGATCCAGCGGATATTGGCTATTTGATCTCTGGTTCCTCTGCCTTTTCTAAAACCAGCTTGAACATCTGGAAGTTCACGGTTCATGTACTGTTGAAGTCTGGCTTGAGAATTTTGAGCATTACTTTGCTAGCATGTGAGATGAGTGCAATTGTGTGGTCGTTTGAGCATTTGTTGGCATTGCTTTTCTTTGGGATTGGTATGAAAACTGACCTTTTCCAGTCCTGTGGCCACTGCTGAGTTTTCCAAATTTGCTGGCATGTTGAGTGAAGCACTTTCACAGCATCATCTTTTAGAATTTGAAGTAGCTTGACTGGAATTCCATCACCTCCTCTAGCTTTGTTCGTAGTGATGCTTCCTAAGGCCCACTTGACTTCGCATTCCAGGATGTCTGGCTCTAAGTCAGTGATCACACCATTGTGATTATCTGGGTCATGAAGATCTTTTTTGTACAGTTCTTCTGTGTATTCTTGCCACCTCTTCCTAATATCTTCTGCTTCTGTTCAGTGCATACCATTTCTGTCCTTTATTGTGACCATCTGTGCATGAAAAGTTCCCCTGGTGTCTCTAATTTTCTTGAAGAGATCTCTAGTCTTTCCTATTCTATTGTTTTCTTCTATTTCTTTGCATTGATCACAGAGGAAGACTTTCTTATCTCTCCTTGCTATTCCTTGGAACTCTGCATTCAAATGGGTATATCTTCCATTTTCTCCTTTGCCTTTCATTTCTCTTCTTTTCATAGCTATTTGTAAGGCCTCCTCAGACAACTGTGCATTTCTTTTTCTTGGGGATGGTCTTAATTGCTGTCTCCTGTACAATGTCATGAACCTCTGTCCTTAGTTCTTCAGGCACTCTGTCTATCAGATCTAATCCCTTGAGTCTATTTGTCACTTCCACTGTATAATCGTAAGGGATTTGATTTAGGTCGTACCTGAATGGTCTAGTGGTTTTTCCTACTTTCTTCAATTTAAGTCTGAATTTGGCAATAAGGAGTTGATGATCTGAGCTACACAGTCCTGGTCCATAATAAAACACGGCATTTTCTACTTCTTCCCACAGTTGTCATAGGGATTTAGGGATATGCCATAGTTGTGGCATCAGTCAGAGAAACACATGACCTCTTATGAACTCTTTGTTCCTCTACTATCAGGATCTCTCCTAAGGAGATGACCTGAGTGCAAGTCCTTACCTTGTCTCTTTCTGTCCTTTTTCATAGCAATCCCTCAATTTAGGGACACACACACATACAAACCCACACACCCCAATAATAAGTATACATTCATCACCATATATTTATTCAGATGAAATGACATTAAAAGAAACATCAAGGGCAATATTAAAGATCAAAATGTAGTAATTCTGCTCAAAAGAAGTTTACACAGATAGCAAGCAGCAGGGAAGAAGGAAGCAGTAGTATCACTCTCTCACTCTCTGTCACGATAAGATTATTGACTGCAAGTGCTCTTTCTCAGAACCAGTCTTCAGTACGACTTCTACCTTCTATGCCCCACACCCAGGTCCATATTTCTACTGCAGCTTTCAGCATGAAACATAATCACTTTCTCTCAGGCTTTCTCTTCTGATCACTTCTACTTAACCCTTTCTAACTGCTTACTTTATGTGTTACTACTTGCCAAATATTACTTGCTGTTCATCACTAATCCATTTCTGGACCTTAAATATGATTTCCAAGCAACTCTCATGCCTTGTACAACAGCATGACTTCAGGGCACATCACACAAAATTACCTAATTTCCAAGGCTACAGTAAACATGAGATGATTTTGGATAGCTTAACCTATCATCTTACTTTAGAATGTTGCATACTTAGTTTCCTTTTGTGTTACTCACTTTATAACCTCTGCATTTATGCAGATTTTATTGCTCTCATTCTCCTTTTCACATGGAATCAAACAAAAATGCTAATATCTTTTTTTTCATTTAGCACTTTACATTTTTAATTCATCTAACATTCCATTTTATCCCATCAGCTGTTGGATGAGTAGGAAAGTTTTTTTCTCTCCACATTACAGATGGTGATACCAAACCTAGAGGGGCTCCTGCACACTTCATCTAGAGACATCATCTGGAGGCCTGGATGTTGTGAAAAATACAAAATATGACTTGTATCAATAGAGTGACTCTTCCCAATGAAAAGACTCCATGTCACAAACATGAGAGGACATCCCATGAATGTATCTGTTCAGTTCACTCAGTTGTGTCCAACTCTTTGCAACCCCATGGACTGCAGCACGCCAGGCTTCCCTGCCAGCCACCAACTCCTGGAGCTTACTCAAACTCATGTCCATCAAGTCACTAATGCCATCCAACCATCTCATCCTTCATTGTCTCCTTCTCCTGCCTTCAATCTTTCCCAGCATCAGGGTCTTTTCCAATGAGTCAGTTCTTCACATCAGGTAGCCAAAGTATTGGAGCTTCAGCTTCAGCATCAGTCCTTCCAATGAATATTTAGGAATAATTTCCTTTAGGATTGACTGGTTTTATCTCCTTGCTGTCCAAGGAACTTTCAAGAGTCTTCTCCAACATCACAGTTGAAAAGCATCAATTCTTCAGCATCAAACTTTATGGTCCAACTCTCACATGAATGTATAAACTATAGTAATTTTACTTAAAATCTTCATAGTTTCAAGATTATTGCTAGTGAGACCAAAACTTTTATCCCTCTTGAGAATGGTACCCTTTCTACATATTTTTGACTTAGCTAATTAATTAGGAAGGGCCAGATAGTGAATATTCAGGCTTTGTTGGCTATTTTGTCTCTATCTCAACTATTCAACTTTACCCTTTCAGTGCCAAAGGAAGCCATAAATAGTACATTCAGATCAGATCAGATCAGTCAGCTCAGTCATGTCCGACTCTTTGCGACCCCATGAATCGCAGCACGCCAGGCCTCTCTGTCCATCACCAACTCCCGGAGTTCACTGAGACTCACGTCCATCGAGTCAGTGATGCCATCCAGCCATCTCATCCTCTGTCGTCCCCTTCTCCTCCTGCCCCCAATCCCTCCCAGCATCAGAGTCTTTTCCAATGAGTCAACTCTTGGCATGAGGTGGCCAAAGTACTGGAGTTTCAGCTTTAGCATCATTCCTTCCAAAGAAATCCCAGGGCTGATCTCCTTCAGAATGGACTGGTATTTGGTATTAATGGGTGACTATGGCAGTGTTCAAAACTGTAGAAAAAGATCTTCACGACCAAGATAATCATGATGGTGTGATCACTCACCTAGAGCCAGACATCCTGGAATGTGAAGTCAAGTGGGCCTTAGAAAGCATCACTACGAACAAAGCTAGTGGAGGTGATGGAATTCCAGTGGAGCTATTTCAAATCCTGAAAGATGATGCTGTCAAAGTGCTGCACTCAACATGTCAGCAAATTTGGAAAATTCAGCGTGGGCATAGGTCTAGAAAAGATCACTTTTCATACCAATCCCAAAGAAAGGCAATGCCAAAGAATGCTCAAACTACTGCATAATTGCACTCATCTCACACGCTAGTAAAGTAATGCTCAAAATTCTCCAAGCCAGGCTTCAGCAATATGTGAACCATGAACTTCCAGATGTTCAAGCTGGTTTTAGAAAAGACAGAGGAACCAGAGATCAAATTACCAACATCCGCTGGATCATCGAAAAAGCAAGAGAGCTCCAAAATATATATATTTCTGCTTTGTTGACTATGCCAAAGCCTTTGACTGTGTGGATCACAATAAACTGTGGAAAATTCTGAAAGAGATGGGAATACCAGACCACCTGACCTGCCTCTTGAGAAACCTATATGCAGGTCAGGAAGCACCAGTTAGAACTGGACATGGAACAACAGACTGGTTCCAAATAGGAAAAGGAGTACGTCAAGGCTGTATATTGTCACCCTGCTTATTTAACTTCTATGCAGAGTACATCATGAGAAACGCTGGGCTGGAAGAAGCACAAGCTGGAATCAAGATTGCTGGGAGAAATATCAATAACCTCAGATATGCAGATGACACCACCCTTATGGCAGAAAGTAAAGAGGAACTAAAAAGCCTCTTGATGAAAGTGAAAGAGGAGAGTGAAAAGGTTGGCTTAAAGCTCAATATTCAGAAAACGAAGATCATGGCATCTGGTTCCATCACTTCATGGGAAATAGATGGGGAAACAGTGTCAGACTTTATTTTTGGGGGCTCCAAAATCACTCTAGATGGTAATTGCAACCATGAAATTAAAAGACGCTTACTCCTTGGAAGGAAAGTCATGACCAACCTAGATAGCATATTCAAAAGCAGAGACATTACTTTGCCAACAAAGGTCCGTTTAGTCAAGGCTATGGTTTTTCCCGTGGTCATGTATGGATGTGAGAGTTGGACTGTGAAGAAAGCTGAGCACCGAAGAATTGATGCCTTTCAACTGTGGTGTTGGACAAGACTCTTGAGAGTCCCTTGGACTGCAAGGAGATCAACCAGTCCATTCTAAAGGAGATCAGTCCTGGGTGTTGTTTGGAAGGACTGATGCTAAGGCTGAAACTCCAATACTTTGGCCACCTCATGAGAAGAGTTGACTCACTGGAAAAGACTCTGATGCTGGGAGGGGTTGGGGGCAGGAGGAGAAGGAGACGACAGAGGATGAGATGGCTGGATGGCATCACCGACTCGATGGACATGAGTTTGAGTGAACTCTGGGAGTTGGTGATGGACAGGGAGGCCTGGCGTGCTGCAATTCATGGGGTCACAAAGAGTCGGACATGACTGAGCAACTGAACTGAACTGAAATGATGGCAGTGTTCAAATAAGCTTTTTTTTTTTGCTCTGTGCAAGTAGCATCAGATTAGAAAAATTGACTAGTGGAGGAGAGTAGAAGACCCTCAGAAGACTCACAGAGATACAAACACTTGATTTATGATGATGGAGACACTGCAGAGCAAAGAGTAAAACATATTTTCTATATATTGTATTGGGACAATTTCCCTACAAGGGAAAGAAAATGAATCAGGTAAATCAACCCTGCCTCATACCACCAGAAAACCAATTCCAAGTGGACTTGAATGTGAAAACCAGCAAAATAAATTTTATAGAAGTTAATATGGGGGATAGTTTCATTATATCAGTTAGGAGAATATTTTATTAAAAAGTATACAATCAATACAACAAAAGACTATATATTTAATTACATTAAATTTTAAAACTTTCTTTTCTCAAAAGAAAGTGAAACTAGACAGTGATAGAAAATATTTGCAACATGTATACTTGACAGAAGGTTTCTATCATATATTGTGCTCTTACAAATCAATAAGTCAGATACCCAGTGGAATACAATAGAAAAAAATGGCAAAGGAATTTAAAAGCCTATTCATAAATCTGGAAAATGAACAACCAAGAAAGTCACATGAAAATGTGCTCATCCCCATTAAATATCAGGGAAATTAAAAAATAAAACCACAAGAATAGACTGTTATTCATTCACCAAAACAGCTAAAATTAGAAGACTTAATATCAAGTGTTATTTGTGAAGCAAGATTTCACAGAGAGAAATGCACATGTACCTAGAGATATGTGTAAGAATTTTCATAGTAATATTACTCAAACAATAAAGGATTGTAAACAACTCAAATGTCCATTAGAAACATAATGAATAGGTTTTGGCAATTGAGTTTTATTCAGTGTATAAATGAATGAACTTCAGTTATTTAGAACAGCATGAACAAAAACTTATAAGTAATATGAGAAAAGAAATCAGATAATAGCATACATATGGCATGATTTATTTATCTATATTTCAAGAAAGTGATACTACACTGTAAGCAGTGTTTAAGGATGAATATTTGGATGGTAAAAGCATAAAGGCTAGGAAATAACATGATATATCTGGACCAGAATTCTTTCTCTGCTACTTACCAGCTACTTATGGCACTGAAATTCTCATCATCATTCATAAAATGAGAGTACTAATGTCTACCTCTTAAGGTTGTTAAAACAGTTAAAACTGGATAACACATGTAAAACTGAGCATATCGCCTGCTGTTAGGGTTTCAGCCTTTGGGTAAATTTACTCTTGTCTCTCATAATTTTGAACCAACTGACACTGGAAAAGGATAAAAATAAGGGCTTAATGACTGATAAATCTGACAACCATAGTTAAACCACAGTGATGTTTCATAATTCATTTTAGAGCTGGAGTATCCATTGGTATCTTTAATATTCTTAGAGATTTGTGAGTGGAAATAGAACAAGTGAGGACATATATTTAGGGGTTTGATTTCATTCCATCTAATGAAGGAGCATCAATCCAAAAGATGTTAGAATCTTTCCATCTCAATATGAGATGGATGCATACTCCTCCCACGGAAGAGGACTGAAGTGTTATCTCATTAAGGTTCATCTCATTAAGGTTCTCTCACCTCATGGAAACAAGAGAGCAGCTTCCCTAAACATATTACACATACTAAAGATTCAAATCATGAACATAGCAGTCATGGTTGTGGAAGTAGAAGTAGCAATTATTTTTTGCTAGGATGATGATGAGACTGATGACAATTTTTAAAATTAAAATAACAGGCAACCATTGAGTAAATGGAAATGCAAAAGTAGGAAGTCAAGAGATATTTGGAGTAACAGGCAAGTTTGACCTTGGAGTACAAAATGAAGCATGGCAAAGGTTAAAAGAGTTTTGCCAAGAGAACACGTTGATCATAGTAAACACCCTTTTCCTACAACCAAAAGACAACTCTACACATGGACATTACCAGATGGTCAATACTGAAATCAGATTGATGATATTCTTTGCAGTCGAAGACGGAGAAGTTCTGTACAGTCAGCAAAAACAAGACCAGAAGCTGACTGTGGCTCAGATCATGAACTCCTTATTGCAAAATTCAGACTTAAATTGAAGAAAGTAGGTAAAGGCACTGGGCCATTAAAGTGAAAGTGAAAGTCGCTCAGTCATGTCCAACTCTTTGCAACCCCATGTACTGTCCATGGAATTCTCCAGGCCAGAATACTGGAGTGGGTAGCCTTTCCCTTTTCCAGGGGATCTCCCCAACCCAGGGATCAAACTCAGGTCTCCTGAGTTGCAGGAAGATTTTTTTACCTGCTGAGCCACAAGGAAAGCCCAAGAATACTGGAGTGGGTAGCCTACCCACCCCTTCTCCAGTGGATCTTCCCAACCCAGGGATTGAACCAGGGTCTCCTGCATTGCAGGCAAATTCTTTACAACTGAGCTATTAGGGAAGCCATTAAGGTATGACATAAATAAAATCCTTTACAGTTAGACAGTAGAAGTGATAAATAAACTCAAGTGATTATATCTGATGGAGTGCCTGAAGAACTATGGACAGAGGTTTGTAACATTGTACAGGAAGCAGTGATCAAAACCATCCCCAAGAAAAAGAAAAGGAAAAAGGCAAAACGGTTGTCTGAGGATGCTTTACAAATAACTGAGAGCAGAAGTGAAGGCAAAGGAGAAAAGGAAAGATACACCCATCTGAAGGCAGAGTTCCAAAGAATAGCAAGGAGAGATAAGAAAACCTTTCTAAGTGAACAAACCAAAGAAATAGAGGAAAACAATAGAATGGGAAAGAATAGAGATCTCTTTAAAGAGATAGGAATACCAAACCACCTTACCTGCCTCCTGAGAAACCTGTATGCAGGTCACGGAGCAACCATTAGAACCAAACATGGAACAACAGACAGGTTCAAAATTGAGAAGTAAGTGTGTCAAGCTGTATATTGTCACCCTATTTATTTAACTTATATGCAGAATACATCATGAAAAATGCTGGGCTGGATAAATCACAAGCTAGAATCAAGATTGCCGGGAGAAATATCAATAACCTCAGATATGCAGATAATACCACGCTCATGTGGTGAATTCCTCAGAAAGTAAGGAGGAACTAAAGAGCCTCTTAATGAAAGAGGAGAGTTTAAAAGCTGGCTTAAAACTCAACATTCAAAAATCTAAGATTATGACATCCAGTCCCAGCACTTCATGGTAAATAGATGGGGAAACAATGGAAAAAGTGACAGACTTTATTTTCTTGGGCTCCAAAATCACTGCAGATGGTGACTAAAGCCATGAAATTAAAAGACATTGCTCCTTGGAAGAAAAGCTATGAGCAACCTAGACGGCATATTAAAAAGCAGAGACATTACTTTGCAACAAAGCTCTGTATAGTCAAAGGTATGGTTTTTCCAGTAGTCATGTATAAATGTAAGAGTTGGACCATAAAGAAGACAGAGTACCAAAGACCTGATGCTTTTGAACTGTGGTGTTTGAGAAGACTCTAGAGAGTCCGTTGAACTGCAAGGAAATCAAACCAGTCAATCCTAAAGGATATCAACCCTGAATATTCATTGGAAGGACTGATGCTGAAGCTCCAATACTTTGGCCACCTGATGTGAAGAGCTGACTCATTGGAAAAGACCCTGGGTTCTTGAAAGATAGAAGGCAGGAGGAGAAGTGGATGACAGAGGATGAGATGATTGGATGGCATCACCGACTCAATGACTCTTTCTAAAATGGTGGCTAATTTCCTGGTACACTGATCAACTTTTAAGTCAAAGTATGGTTGGACATTACCGAACTCAATGAGTTCGGGCAAGCTCTGGGAGATGGTGAAGGACAGAGAAGCCTGGTGTGCTACAGTCCATGGCTTCACAGGGAGTCAGACAGGACTGAACAACTGAACAACATTGAGTAAAAGATGTATAACTCTATAAAATAATTAAGAAACAAAACTAGAAGCCAAAGTGGCAGAGTATTCAAGCATAAATATTCTAATTATACCTTAAGAAAGAGTTTTACATAATTGGTATAAACAGTCATCTGATGGCTATGACTTGGTAGTTCCAAGAAAGGGCCCTCCTGATAATCGTATCCTAAGCTCCTAGTCCAACAGTATATTGCTGTGTGGGGTAGCACCCTTTCAAACATCCATTTCTCTGAAGACCATAGCACTAGAAAACTTCTGTTGATAGTGTCACTAATGACGTTCATTCTTTGTTGTTCATCAGTTCAGCCACTCAGTTGTGTCTGACTCTTTCTGACCCCATGGACTGCAGCGCGCCAGGCTTCCCTATCCTTCACCGTCTCCCAGAGTTTGCTCAAATCCATGTCTATTGAGTCAGTAATGTCCAACCATACTTTGACTTAAAAGCTTGATCAGTGTACCAGGAAACTAGCCACAATTTTAGGAAAAAAGAAAAAAAAAAAATGAGCCAGGTCCAGGGGAATAGTAAACCTGTAACTGAACTGACTTATTACAATGATAGTACAGATAGATATACCCACCCTATCACTAACTTTTATCTTTTCTTTTTCATTTGAATTTTGTTTTTTTTTCATTTTTAATATATTTTTAATAAAATTTTATTTATTTTAATTGGAGGCTAATTACTTTACAATATTGTATTGGTTTTGCCATACGTCAACATGAATCCACCACAGGTGTACGCGTGTTCCGCATCCTGAACCCCTCTCCCACCTCCCTCCCCATACCATCCCTCTGGGTCATCCCAGTGCAGCAGCCCCAAGCATCCTGTATCATGCACCGAACCTGGACTGGTGATTCGTTTCATATATGATATCATACAAGTTTCAATGCCATTCTCCCAAATCATCCCACCCTCGCCCTCTCCCACAGAGTCCAAAAGACTGTTCTATACATCTGTGTCTCTTTTGCTGTCTCTCATACAGGGTTATCGTTACCATCTCTCTAAATTCCATATATATGCGTTAGTATACTGCGTTGGTGTTTTTCTTTTTGGCTTACTTAAAAATACATTTTGTGGGCTTCTGCTGAAAAGATTCTTGTTTCTCAGTGTCTTTAAAAAATAAAAAGAGGACTTTGCAATGCAGATTTTTACAGATGTTAAAAGATTTCTAGAGGCTTATTGGTTTTGGTCATGATTTGACACCATGATTGTTTTTCCTCATAGTTGTCTAATAATGGTAATTTAGTCACTAAGTCATGTCCAACTCTTGCGACACTATGGGCTATAACCTGCCAGGCTCCTCTGTCCATGGGATTCTCCAGGCAAAAATACTGGAGTAGGTGGCCATTTTATTCTCCAGGGGATTTTCCCAACCCAGGAATTAAACCTGGGTCTCCAGCATTGCAGGCAGATTCTTTATTGACTGAGCTATGAGGGAAGCCCACATAGTGATCTATACCTGCCTTACTTTGGACATTTAACTCTGGAAAACAAACATGTTAGTCTTGCCAGATTACCACAGACTCTCATGAACTGATACTTTATTTTTGCTGAGTCCAGGTTATACTGGTCACCACACAACAGTCCAATAAATCAAGAGATGAGGTGTTGGGTCAAGGAATAGCAACTAGTTAGAAAGCCAACAGATCAAGATGATGGTGGACTAGTGTCCCAAAGAACCATTTTTATCAGTTATACTAAAAGGGGAGAGGATAAAGCTGGTTGTTGAAAATTTCTTTGTGTAGGATCCTTTGTTCTTGCAGCTGTCTACTCTGTAAACCTCCAACAGTTATTTTCTGTTCTGCAACTTTGTATTTTTATTTGAATGGAAAATACCTTTAAAGTTCAGAGCCCTGAGAATGGAATACTTTGTTACTCAGCCATATCCGACTGTTTGTGACCCCATGGACTGTAGCCAGCCAGGAGTTGTCTTAAAGGTGTGAGGTATTTGAAGAGTCTAGCATAGCCATAGGGGATAACAGAACTTTGTGTGTCTTAGGAGCTCAGTCATGTCAGACTCTGCAACTACATGGACTGTAGCCCTCCAGGCCCCTCTGTCCATGAAATTCTTCAGACAAGAACACTGGAGTGGGTTGCCATGTCCTCCTCCAGAGAGTGTTCCCAACCCAGGGACTGAACCCAGGTCTCCCACATCGCAAGCAGATTTTTTATTGACTGAACCACCAGGGAAGCCCAGCCACCAGGGACTTTACTCCTACTGTAAATCAGTGGATGATGCACTGCTGTGTATGGACAGCTCTCCCTAAATGGAAACAAAAGATTCAGGGGTCACAGCACCCCTGAACAGTTAGGTTGGACTCTCAATTCTATTTTACATCTATTTAGTTCCCTGTCTCTGGACACTCCTGGTATCTTCTTGGAAGTTGAAAGTTTCTTCTGTCTACTTGGTCTCTCCCCCTTCCCATTCCCCTCAGCAAACTGTTTTTATCCAGACAAGGAACAAGAATATTCTGTCTGTACATATGCATCAGAATATTTCTTGTTTATACCTAGACCACTGGTTTTTAAACTTAAGAGGCAGGATTTGTCATATTCCTTTTCTTGGTTATTCAGTGACCCTTTTCCCCCAACATCAGCAAATTAAAGGCTAAATAGAATAAGTGCAGGTAAATTCATCATTGTTTCAAGCTATCAGAAACTGCTTGATGTACTGGTCTAGCATCCTCTTGCCTTGTAGCTTCACTACTAACTCTTATCCAATCATGTCAGACCTTTTGCAGTTCCAGGAATATGCTATGCTGTGTCATTCATGCTATCTCTTCTTTCTTGTTCTTCTCTTTAGCAGAATGATCTTCCCCTTCCTCATTTTGAAAACTCCTTCAAAACCCAATACCAACATCTTCCTCCAGGAAGCCTTCTCTGAAACTTCATGCTTTTCTCTGGACCTCCAGAATAAGAAGCAAGTTCTGATGTCCCTTGAGGTTAATAGTCTTCTCCTTTGGCAAATTGCTGGCTCAGCAAGTATGAGTAACTCCCCTGAAAAACAGACTGATGTGGTGTCCAATCTTTGTATGCTGCTCCTTTATAACAAGGCCATTCCCTTATAGAATAGTCCATTGTTATATAGTCACCTAGAGGGCCCCTCCATTTATAAATATGAAGAGTGTTTCAGGGGCACGCTCCCATGGTCTGGCCTATGCCACCATATCTGGCCTAGGCAGACCACCCCATGACACAACATGTGTTTTCTGCTGCTTCTCTGCTAAGAAATTTGTCAGCAACAAATCTATTTTATATTTAACCATGTGATGGCTACAGCATGGTCTAGGTGCCAATTGGGCCTCAGTCTGTTAGGTGAGTACTTAACATGTTGTAATAATCAGTTTATGCATTTGAATTTTCCACTAGATTGTAAATTTCTTGAGGGAAGATAATGCTTTGTTTGATTTTGTATTCCTAGGATTCAGGACAGTTCTTACACATAATTGATGCTCAAAAAGACATTAGTGAATATCTCCTTTCATTCTTTAAGCCCCACATGCATACCTATTATTTTATTGAGCTAATGATTCCCCAGTGCTTCTGTTGAATATCATTTTTGTATGAAGAATGCTAATCTTTAATTCAGGAGATTAAGGCCCTATACATGAATAATAAGGGATAAATCAAATTGAAAATTTCAGAGCTGTCTCTAATTGTACACAGTTAAAATTTATTCCTCATTTTTTTAGGTTCAAGAATCATTTCTTCTTCAAATTAATTACATGGTCCTGGTCCAGCCAAATGACTTCTATAATGACTCATGGATCATTCATCACTCTTGTTTATGAGCTTTCAGAATAATTTTAGGGTTTTATTTAAACCTATAAATTATGTGTGTGTGCTTGCTTTCTTTTGCTTTCTTTCAGACTTAAACTGCTAAAAGCAAAATATTTTCATCTGAGATAAACAGTAAGATAACTTGGGTCTTCACAACTTGGCATAACTTGTCAGAGAGAGTAGAATACCAACTAGGAAATCATCTAAGTGTCATTTATTTAATGGGTCACAGGAATTCTGATTCTGATAAGTTTCATTCTAATCTACTGGTACACAGGTGTGGTTTCCTATGTGATAACATTGTTAGCCCTGAAAATAATTGCTCTGTAGGATCCACATGTGTTTTTGAATATTAGAAAAATAATATGCAACCCTTCTAAAGATCAGGGCCCTCCAAACTGCTATTACATGGCTTGGAGAAGGACCCAGGGAAATAAATTAAAGTTATATGTAGAAACATAAAGCATGCCTGCTTGGTGGGATCTTGTGAGAGTAAGTTAACATATGAGGTAGGGGACAGTAGTGGGAGAATGTTAGGAAGAGAGAACAACTATCACTCATAAAGAGCTTGAGCAGATATATTTCTCTCTTTCCTACTTCAGAGACTTCTTCACTCCCTCTCTGGCACTTTGCATTACAGTTTACCTTGTGAGTAGTAGCTTCCTATGTGGCATGATTCTTGGGATGGCAAAAATGGCTTTTGCTTCTAAATACTTCACTGATCAACCAGTGACCCATGTATTGCAGGGTTAGAGCTCTGTTTCCTTTCCTGACCTAACTGGGGACTGTTAAAAGTTCCAAAAGCTGTGACTCATTAGACCTTATCAGATGCCTATAAAGGTAGTGTTCCCACAGCCCTTCAAAGAGTGTAAGACTTCCTCCACAGTCCTCAGATGTGGCACAGAAGAATGGAGTTGAAGGTGGACTTTCCCTTGTTAAGATCTGATACCAATATTTGTGTATGAATGGTTCAGTTCAGCTCAGTTCAGTCACTCAGTCATGCCCAACTCTTTGTGACCCCATGAACCACAGCATGCCAAGCCTCCCTGTCCATCACCAACTCCCGAAGTCCACCCAAACCCATGTCCATTGAGATGGTGATGCCATCCAACCATCTCAACCTCTGTCGTCCCCTTTTTCTCCTGCCCTCAATCTTTCTCAGCATCAGGGTCTTTTCAAATGAGTCAGCTCTTCGCATCAGGTGGCCAAAGTATTGAAGTTTCAACTTCAACATCATTCCTTCCAATAAACACCCAGGACTGATCTCCTTTAGGATGGACTGGCTGGATCTCTGTGCAGTCCAAGGGACTCTCAAGAGTCTTCAACACCACAATTCAAAAGCATCAATTCTTCTGCACTCAGCTTCCTTTATAGTCTAACTCTCACATCCATACATGACCACTGGAAAAACCATAGCCTTGACTAGACAGACCTTTGTTGACAAAGTAACGTCTCAGCTTTTTAATATGCTGTCTAGGTTGCTCATGACTTTCCTTCCAAGGAGTAAGTGTCTTTTAATTCATGGCTGCAATCACCAGCTGCAGTGATTTTGGAGCCCAGAAAAAATAAAGTCAGCTACTGTTTCCACTGTTTCTCCATCCATTTGCCACGAAGTGATGGGACCAGATGCCATGATCGTAGTTTTCTGAATGTTGAACTTTAAGCCAACTTTTTGACTCTCCTCTTTCACTTTCATCAAGAGGCTCTTTAGTTCTTCTTCACTTTCTGCCATAAGGGTGGTGTCATCTGCATATCTGAGGCTATTGATATTTCTCCTGGCAATCTTGAACAGTATGAACAGTATGGATGGTAAATACATTCTTTATTCAGAAGTGAATTTACCTCACCAACTGTTGCCACTCATTTCTTTCTCCTATCAAAAAATGTACCTGGAAGAATTTCAGTTGGATTAGGTTTTACTTGCTTGTCTGTATCCAGGCATTTACCTTTACTCCAGTAAAGGTAAATGCCTTTACTCTAGACTCTGTGGAACATGTTGGATTCCAGTTATATGTCAGAAGTTTCATCTTGTATTCTGACATAATATTGATATAATACTACTGATAATGAGGCTTCCAAATTCTCAGTTGAATGGGGTGAGTTCTAATAATTTAGTGAATAGAATAGTTATGATTTTTTTTTTTGCCTCTCGGTTTTTTTTTTATTAATTTTATTTTTAAACTTTACAATATTGTATTAGTTCCGCCAAACACCAAAATGAATCCGCCACAGGCATACCCGTGCTCCCCATCCTGAACCCTCCTCCACCCCCCTCCCCACACCCTCCCTCTGGGTCATCCCAGTGCACCAGCCCCAAGCATCCAGTATCGTGCATTGAACCTGGACTGGCGACTTGTTTCATACATGATATTATACATGTTTCAATGCCATTCTCCCAAATCTCCCCACCCTCTCCCTCTCCCTCTCCCTCTCCCACAGAGTCCATAAGACTGATCTATACATCAGTGTCTCTATTTCTGTCTCGTACACAGGGTTATTGTTACCATCTTTCTAAATTCCATATATATGCGTTAGTATACTGTATTGGTGTTTTTCCTTCTGGCTTACTTCATTCTGTGTATTAGGTTCCAGTTTCATCCACCTCATTAGAACTGATTCAAATGTATTCTTTTTAATGGCTGAGTAATACTCCATTGTGTATATGTACCACAGCTTGCTTATCCATTCATCTGCTGATGGGCATCGAGGTTGCTTCCATGTCCTGGCTATTATAAACAGTGCTGCGATGAACATTGGGGTACACGTGTCTCTTTCCCTTCTGGTTTCCTCAGTGTGTATGCCCAGCAGTGGGATTGCTGGATCATAAGGCAGTTCTATTTCCAGTTTTTTAAGGAATCTCCACACTGTTCTCCATAGTGGCTGTACTAGTTTGCATTCCCACCAACAGTGTAAGAGGGTTCCCTTTTCTCCACACCCTCTCCAGCATTTATTATTTGTAGACTTTTGGATCGCAGCCATTCTGACTGGTGTGAGATGGTACCTCATAGTGGTTTTGATTTGCATTTCTCTGATAATGAGTGATGTTGAGCATCTTTTCATGTGTTTGTTAGCCATCTGTATGTCTTCTTTGGAGAAATGTCTATTTAGTTCTTTGTCCCATTTTTTGATTGGGTCATTTATTTTTCTGGAATTGAGCTGTAGGAGTTGCTTATATATTTTTGAGATTAGTTGTTTGTCAGTTGCTTCATTTGCTATTATTTTCTCCCATTCTGAAGGCTGCCTTTTCACCTTGCTAATAGTTTCCTTTGTTGTGCAGAAGCTTTTAAGTTTAATTAGGTCCCATGTGTTTATTTTTGCTTTTATTTCCAATATTCTGGGAGGTGGATCATAGAGGATCCTGCTGTGATGTATGTCGGAGAGTGTTTTGCCTATGTTCTCCTCTAGGAGTTTTATAGTTTCTGGTCTTACGTTGAGATCTTTAATCCATTTTGAGTTTATTTTTGTGTAGTTATGATTTTTTTAAAATTTCAGCTTCATCTTGTGTTCCTAAGGCTCAAGAAAATGCCAACTTAAAAAAAAAAAAGTAATCTTCCAGTGAGATTACTAGTCCAAATTGAAATATTGTTTTAGAAATTGGATCAAATTTTGAAGGATCAATTGGCCAAAATGCGATTGAATAGAGGCAACAAGTAAAAAGGCTTCCCAGGTGGCGCTGGTGGTAAAGAACCCACCTGCCAATGCAGGAAATTTAAGGGACATGGCTTTGATCCCTGAATTGGGAAGATCCCCTGGAGAAGGAAATGGTAACCCACTCCAGTACTCTTGCCTGGAGAATCCTGCGGACAGAAGAGCCTGTCAGGCTACAGTCTATGGGGTTGCAAAGAGTCGGACACGACTGAAGCGACATGGCACAAGCACAAGAGGTATAAGACACAAGTTTTTGTAATTAGGTAGTTGACATACTTTTTAAAATGTGTACTTAGTTCACAACAGAAACTTTCTACAAATTCAGCCTCAGAATTTTCCTCTCTATACACCTTTCCTTGTCTTTTTCCTTTTCTTCCTTTTTATTTTTGAACAAAAGTTTTTAAATTCTCTTCAGCTTCTAAGTCCAGTAAATAAATCTGATTCCCATCTGGAAAGCATTCAGATCTACGCCATTCTTTGCTGAGACTCCTTTTAGACATTTTAGATGAGTCCAGCCCAGGATAAGCATATCCCTTGTAAGCATATGGTATTTCCAAGTCTCACTAAATGTGCAGTCCCATGATGATGTTTTCTCTGGTGGATCTCCTAACTTTCCCTCCCAAAGGAAGTTTGTGACCAGGATATCTTTACTGACCTTAGAAAAGTTTTTTCAACTATTACTTTTTTAATCCTCTATTCTAATTATGAATGATAGGAACTTCATGTAAATACATCAAAGTAGGGAAAACAGTGATAATTATCAAGTATGCTTATTATTTTAATTTAAAAAATATGCTCCCCGCCAAGTACAAAGGTGCCTGTTTAGCGAAACAGTGTCATTGTGCTGTGCTGTGCTTGGTAAACAATGTCATTAGAAAAACTTAATTATTAGGTATATGCAACACCAGTGCTAGTGAATGTGTCCCTTAAAGAAACAGAAACCCATCTAGACAGAAGAGCTTCCATTGCTCCATAAAGGGCATCCTTTGTCAATGTGATGGGGCTGGAAAGGAACACGCTTGAGAGCTGCAGGTGAAAATGAAAGTCACTCAGTCATGTCTAAGACTCTTTGTGACCCCATGGACTATGAAGTCCATGGAATTCTCCAGGTCAGAATATTGGAGTGGGTAGCCATTCCCTTCTCCAGGGGCTCTTCCCAACCCAGGCATTGAACCCAGGTCTCCCACACTGCAGGCAGATTCTTTACCAGCTGAGCCACCACAGCTGCAGGTGGGAGGTCCCTTCTAGGACTGAGGCTGCAGAGAAGTGGTTTCAATAAATTAAGAGAAACTCAGGATGAGGTTTCATGGCCCAGAACCAGTCCCTTAGGCTTCATTATTTTGTGCTTTGAAGAGTCATGTTCTGTGCAGAGGTCTTGACATTGTTGTGGATACCTCCTGAAAATGAGCATTGACAGCTTTGGAAGCTCCAGGGCTCCCTGAGGGGAGCCCTTTTACCACAATAAAAGTGGTTCCAGTGGTTGTGAAGGGATGGGATATCTGTTCCATGTGTGGTAGAGGCCTGGCCGATGGAGAGTTTAAGTGGTGTGCAGTGGCAGCATAATTTTTACTGGAGCAGTTTCTTGTCTAAAAGGCATTTTTTCCTGGCTTCACTGCTCCTAGTTATGTAGTTTACAAATTGTATAGCATACAAGTTGCTCGTCTTCCTGGAAACTATATGAGCTATTTATGTTCTGCAATAAATTCCTTACTGCTTAAACCTGCTTAAATCAGAAAGAATAGATCTTACTGTTTGCAAACCAGAATCTTGACCTATGAAGGGTTATTCTTTTCAATATTCTCAAACAAATAAACAAATCCCATGAATTTCTCTAAAGAATATGTTTCCTTGAACAAAGGAAAGTGAAAAATGAATAGTTTTTGCAAAGCACCCAAAATTGAAGTAAAGAGACTAGACAAGCCCTCACTCCAGTATATAGATACAAAAACAGGAGAATGCCAAAGTTTGTAGCATATCCAAAATGTCTGCAACAGGTATGCACTGAAAAGGGCTTTTGCTCAAAGCACTGCTCTATGTGATGAAGCCCATATGAAGAGGGACAATAAAGGCCTAGAGATTTCAGTCCCTGGTGTAAAGTAAAGAACCTCTGGGCTGGGAATCAAGACTACTCATGTTTGTAATCACCATCTTTAGGAACTATTCTAATTATATGGCTTTTGCTTAACCTTTCTGAGCCTTAGGCTCCTCACTGGTTCAATGTAGTGACTGAATTAAATGAAGCTCCACAATCTAGACAGAAAGAGGTATAGGGTGTAGACAATAGAGATATAGAAGCAGACGTTTCAATATTAGTTTCACAAACGCTTCTGTTTAATCATATAGTTGCATATGTTATGTGCACACACATTTTGAAGTTTTTTTTCCTTAATTTGAATTTTGAAAATCTAAGAAGAAAAACTGGGCAGCAAGCAATGTTGTATCATAGAAAATCACCTTTAAAAAAACATACATCTTGGGCTTCCCTGGTGACTCAGTGGTGGGGAATTCCCTTGCCAATGCAGGAGATTCAGGTTGAATTCCTGGTCTAGGAAGATCCCACATGCCTTAGAGCAACTAAGCCTGTGTGCCACAGCTACTGAGCCTGTGCTCTAAACTCAGGGAATCACAGCTTCTGAGCCCACATACTGTGGAACCTGTGCTCCACAACAAGCAAAGCAGCTGCAATGAGAAGCCTACACACCAGAACTAGAGAGTAGCCCCTGCTCTCCACAGCTAGAGAAAAGACCTCACAGCAACAAAGACCCAGTACAGCCAGTAAATAAACACATAAATAAAATTGTATAAAAAATAAAAGTTAAAAATATACATCTTAATTAGCACATAGTCTTTCCCCATTCTTCTGCCACTGCCCCTTGAGAAGAAAAATCTTCCCAAACATTTGGGATAATGAATGATAAAACTGCTTGCTGAAACACTAGGGTTCCCACTTGGAGCATCAGTATGGCTTTCAGTGAATTCATCTGATTGTGGAAAAGTTGTGCTCATCACATCATCACTGTTTGTTTCTGGACTTGGGTCTTAAAACTGATAACATTTCCAATATATATAGATCTTTCACTGTTAAAACCACCTGAAGTTTGAATTCTTACCACAACATCCCTGCCAAAATGTGGACCAAGACATTAATGGTGGAGAGTTCTTCCAGAAAGATTTTGTATCACCAAATAAAATCAATAAGCTGGCTGGAATTAAGATTCTTGGGTCACTGTCTTTTTCTCAAATTTAGGGACAAGTATCTTTTGTGTTTGAGAACTGAGCATCACTAGAGAGAAAACTGAGCCAGCCTGATTCTTCCCAGTTGAAGATGACTTACTTTTTTTGACATTTAATAACTAAAATGTTTTAATATCTAACTTTCTCTTGAAATTAACCTTGACATTCAAGCAATTAGAATGTATTGTAATGTCCAATTTTCTGCTTCAGAATTTCCTGGCACACAGTGTAAAGTTTAGCTTCCCATTTCAAGGATTGAGCTATAAAACTTAGCTCTACATATATTTCTTTTTACATTTATTAAAGCTTCTACATCAAGTATAACATTAGCCTTATGTTAGAAAATTTTAATATGTCATTCATCTCTGTCATCTTTTTTCTAATAGCTTTGATCTGTTTTTTGTATTTTCCTTCCCGTGAAAATCTTTGGAACTCCTGAGTTTGTCTTTCCATACTCTCTACCCCCTAAGATTTGATTTTCTTCATCCTAAAACTAGATGAGCATACCATCTTCAAGGCATATTTTGAAGTTCATATATCTTCTGAAAGTCATGATAAATTTTGGCTAGGACAGAACCCTGCTATAAGCGTAAGATACTTTGACTTTTAAAAAAATTGATTTAATGGGTTAATTGTACCTTAAATAGTAACATATTATTCTATATTTTATTTATATAAAATGTTATAAAGTTAGCTTTTGTCAAATGTCTTAGTAATATTTAGATTTCCATCAATAGCTTTTCTCTGTTCTATTAAATAATCTTATTACAATAGGAATTCATCACTTTTTGGTGAATCCCTAGTAATCTCTACTTTCACTAACTATTTTTTCAACAATGCTTCCTAAAATCTAACTTGAGATTGACATCCCTTTACTAGTTAATATTTTATAGAAATGACATCTTAGTCTTTCTGACAACCTGAAGATATTTCCCTGTCTTGAGTCATTTCATAATATTCCCATTCTCCATGATCCTCGGTCACTGCTGAAATGAACAGTCTCACAAGTTTGTTCTCCATTTGTCTAAAAAGCAGTGAGCTTGGACCAGGTATTGAAGACTCATTTGATTAACCATGCTATAAAGTTGAAGAGAAGGTTTAGAATCTGCCTCTGAAACACAGTATTCTCTTACTATCCCTCAGTTGTCTGGTGCTTGTTGTGTCCCCAGAAAATGGTAAACTCTTCGAGGACAATGACAGTTTTTTTTACTCATTTTAGTGTATACTCTGGAGAAGGCAGTGGCAACCCACAGTGCCTGACCACTACAAGTACTCAATAACTAGTTATTGATCGAATGAACTACTAAAGTAACTTGGAAATACAAAAGATAGGCTTTTGTGTATTGTACTAGCTACTGACAACCAACCATCATAGCATTATCTCTCTAAATGAATTTTTTTCTCAGTTATAACTAACCAGTTTTCAGAATATGACTCATTATTCTTTTAAACATTTTCTCAGATTTGCTTGGGGAATTTTTACAGGGGAAATCCTGTTGTTTCATAATCTTCACTTGAACCCAGAGATAGACCTGCTGTATAGAGACAAAAGGGGTGAACAGGTGACAAAAGAGGAAATAATGAGAATCAAGAAAATTACGGGGCATTATTTGTTGAAAGATTATTCTGCTCACATGGAACTTTATGCTAAATTTGAAGACAAACCAAAACATAAAAATGAGTTGCTAAATAGACTTACTGGGCCATCAAACTCCCTCAGACCAGAGATCTTAGTCTGTGTGTGGCTTTTCAACACCCAGGGCTTCCCTGGTGACTCAGAAGGTAAAGACTCTGCTTGCAGTGCAGGAGACCCGGGTTCAATCCCAGTGTCAGGAAGATCCCCCTGAGAAGGGAATGGCTACCCACTCCAGTATTGTTGTCTGGAGAATTCTATGGACAGAGAAGGAGCCTGGCAGGCTACAGTCCGTGGGTCTCAAAGACTGAGCGACTATCACTTTCACTTTCACTTTTTCAACATCCAGTGTTACTTTTGCATGACCTTTCATCTTGACATTATTTATCTTGGCCCTGTTAAAACCATGACCCCATGTGGTGTCCTTGAGTGCCTTTTTGTGAATATAAATTGCCTCAGTGATTCTAAAGGGACATAACTGTGGGTACCACAGGCATGTCTGATATGGCTAATTGCAGCCATTTGGAATGAGACTTCAGATGAACCTCATTTCACCTAGAAACTGAGGTTGACTTGCTGCAGATTCCTGTTCTTCTGTCTGATATCTAAGAAGAGGGATTAATCTGGAATTGCTGCTATTTGTATCACCTCTAATAATGTCCATACAAATTATAAGTTCTAAAATTCTGTCTTGACAGGTATGAGAGAAGAAAATAAACCTTAGAAAATTAAGAACACGTTCCTAATTTATAATACCTTTCACTAGAAAAGATTACTGACTGGGAATTCAATAGAAAAACTGCAGGATTTAACTTTTCATTCCCATTCAGGTACTCACTCTTCTCTCAGTAGCAAATGAAAAATAAACTTCATGCCCAACCTCAGATCACAGCTCCTTCTTGCACTGAAACAATTTGTTCTGCTGATTAGAAAACCAAATAGTTTTCTGTAGACTGTTATGCCAAATGGTGAAGAATATTTTAGAGTCTTAAGAATCCACTGTTAAAATGGAATGCAGCCAGTAATGGTAGCTTTATCTCATGGGAGGCCTATTTCCAAAACCTGAGAAGTCAGAAGCCAAATGGGGAACCCAGTGAATGGATAGAATCATTTGGAAATGCAGCTCTGAGGAAAAGAAACCAGTCTGCTGACACTACCAGGGCCCTGAGTGGGAGTGTTACATTAACTGAAAATGCTGATAGCTCTAGACATGTTGTTGAAAGAAGATATCCACAGATTCTGCCAAAGCTGCATGGAATAAAGAGGACATTTTGGAATACCTCTTACGAATAATATTATTGCTGTTTTGGGGTGGTTTTATTTTTTTTGTATTCTGGGAAAGAAAAAAGTCTGATTCAGAGGCAAAGTTGATGAATTATAGACTATGCTTAAAGAAATGAAGCTTTGTTTCTTTCAGAACAATCAATTCAATAGCTGCCAGGCCTGCTGGTGTGAACTAATGTGGCCATTTACTATTCCCCCAGGAAGGCAGCATGAGCTTCCTTAAGTAAATGCGTTCTGCCTCTTCAATTGCAAGCCATTCTTTCCCATCAACAGGGATTTTTCAATGTATTAATGGTCACAAAACCCAAATAAAGAAGGCCTAAATGTCGAGGTGGAACTGTACCTCTATAAGGCATCATTGCTGCCATTCCTTACATATTTTAAAACTTTACAGGGCAAATGTTATAAGCCTGATCTTCCATAATTTGCCTTGAACTAGTTATAGTTAGACTGAGATCTTACATTTGGGAGATACCATAATTAAGTCTTAATTCAAATAGGTACTGATACAGGACTGCACACTTAATTCAAAAAGCAGATATACCACTTTTGTTCCGATTTCTATTTGTGCCAGGAAATCTACTCTTCTTTTTTGATTGGTACCACCTTTCCTCACATTGAGCCAAAATATTATTTTTATAAGCAAGGTGCTGGTCTAAATATTTCAGAGATCATGCTTTTGATCCTTTCAACATTATGAGGTATATAGTAGTAACTCCATTTTACTGAAACACAGTGAGGCCAAATAACTCATCAGAGCATACATAGCTAGTAAGGGGTGGAGCTGAGATTCAATACTGGGGTGGCCTTGCCCCAGATGCTATGCTTCCAGGCACTATACATACTGCCAAAATTGATCACTCTCTAGCTTTGAGATGCATTGCCATGCTGCCAACATCTGGCATTGCTTTTAATGGGATTCTGTAATGCCCAGGAGTTATATGCAAATTAAACAATTCTGTTAGATGTCTAAGGAGAAGGAGCAAGCACAAAACAACATTGCTTATATCTTTGAAAACTATACATAATTTATTTTCTTGTGAAGATTATAGGATGGCAGTTAGCAGGAGGAAGATTTCAGCTCAACATAAATGAGAAAATAAAATTTACTTTATTCAGTTCAGTTCACTCAGTCATACCCGACTCTTCACTACCCCAGGGACTATAGCATGCCAGGCCTTTCTGTCCATCACCAACTCCCGGAGTTTACTCAAATTCATGTCCATTGAGTCAGTGATGCCATCCAACCATCTCATCCTCTGTCATCCCCTTCTCCTCCCCCCTTAAATCTTTCCCAGTATCAGGGTCTTTTCAAATAAGTCAGTTCTTCACATCAGATGGCCAAAGTATGGGAGCTTCAGCTTCAGCATCAGTCCTTCCAATGAATATTCTGGACTGATTTCCTTTAGAATTGACTGATTAGATCTCCTTGTAGTCCAAGAGACTCTCAAGAGTCTTCTCCAACACCACAGTTCAAAAGCATCAATTCTTTGGCACTCAGCTTTCTTTATAGTCCAACTCTCACATCCACAATAATATTAATATTTATCAATTTATTAATTAATTTATTAATTAATATTCTATGTTCTACAAAAGTACAGTGAATCATGTGAGGAATACATAAACTCTCCTTCACTGAAGTATTGGGGCTTCCCATATGGTGCTAAGCAGAGATTTTGAAACATAGGTCAAGGGTTGCTGTTGATGAGATCCTGGAATTTGGTCATGAATTGGGCTCAGTGATCTCAAAGGTTCACATGATATAGTTTTCACAGATACACAGACTCTTTGGGAAGCCAGAAGGTATCTCTCATTTATCATCATGCTACAAACCTGCCAGATTTCACCTGGCCTCTGTAACATTTTGTCATTTAGAATTTCCAAGAATATCTGAGCACCGAAGAATTGATGCTTTTGAACTGTGGTGTTGGAGAAGGCTCTTGAGAATCCCTTGGACTGGAAGGAGATCCAACCAGTCCATCCTGAAGGAAATAAATGCTGAATATTCATTGGAAGGACTGATAATGAAGCTGAAACTCCCATACTTGGGGCACCTGATGCGAAGAACTGACTCATTTGAGAAGACCCTGATGCTGGAAAACATTGAAGGTGGGAGGAGAAGGGGATGACAGAGGGTGAGATGGTTGGATGGCATCACTGACTTAATGGACATGAGTTTGAGTAAACTCTGGGAGTTGGTGATGGACAGGGAAGCCTGGCATGCTGCAGTCCATTGGGTTGCAAAAAGTCAGACACGACTGAGCAACTGAACTGAACTGAACTGAACTGAAGGTATCAGAATGAAAACAAACCAAATTATACTTCAAATTACAAAAAAAAAACAAATTAACAGTATAATATTTTGGTACCCCTTTGAGCACAACAAATTTGACAGACTTTAACAGTACCTTAGACTTCCAATTTCATTTTTAGGAACCACTACTTCTGTCTCAACTGCAAAGGTTAATGTGTCTAATTGGGCATTTAGACGTTTTAGTGGCACAAGCCTTTTTATTTATTTATTTATTTATTTTATTCAGAGGCTAATTACTTTACAATATTGTATTGGTTTTTCCATATATTGACATGAATCCACCATGGGTGTACATGTGTTCTCCATCAAGAATTTTTCATTTAGGTTCTGAGAGGTTTCAGGATTTTTCCAACTTGCTGAACTTTCGGCAAATTATTGTCTAAAATGCACTTATTTCTGCTTCCATATGTATCTCAAAGAGATGGCTTGGGAAAGTTTTGGAATTGCTATAGGGTGTAAGGTTTAAACCAGGATTTGACTCCAGATTCAATATGTTCCAGGGTAGAAACAGTTATTCCTATTATTATGGATTTAATTGAGGAAGGTTGAGGTAATTCAGCCAAAGGCACAAATTCCTATCTTTAATTGAAGGATTTCTGCAAAGGAACACTAAGGATCCAATACTCTGTTGAAATTAACCTTTGAAAAGAAGAATTTTAAAAAGGAAGTCCTGGATTTCCAGTAGCAGGTTTTGAGCAGGTCTTGTTTAAATGCAAGGGTTGATTTTTAATTGCTATTATTCCTTGACTGCTCATAAATGTAACATTTTCTATCTGCTGAGCAATTAAAGACAGAATTCAAGCCACTTTTTCTCAGACAAAAACTTCTTCATGTTATGATCAAGATCAAACAAAATTCTCATATTCTTAATTTTCTCTTGGTAATAATTGTCAAATTTTGTTACTTTTATATTTGGAAACTATTTCTTCTTATTGTGTTTTTTACCTCTGAAAAGATTTGAGTTTGCTATATTTATAGTAGCAGTGAGCCTAGCTACATTTCAGGATCTAAAATGCCATGTTGTCAACAGCATACATGACTTTGCAGAATCTTCTCTGATAACAAGAAACATCATAGTCCCCTTAGGATTCTATAAAATGACCAAATTTTACTTAAGTGATAATTTTACTCTATAATGAGACTGTAATGGCTACTATTGGCCAGAAGCCTAAAAGAGATATTTATTGTGTGACTATAAAGAGAACTCTGGGGAGATATTCATGGGTAATTAGGTGCAGCTTTTAAATTCCAAAGTGTGTTTCATTTAACTCCATCTCATAATTTTATAGACTTCCACTGAATGCCTGAATGAGGATGACTAGATGGCATTTATGAAAGGATCTGAGACTATCATGCCTCTAAAAGAGTCATGCACTGAAAGGTCTAGGCATTAAAGTCATGCATTTTACAACATATAGGCAACAATAACAAAATCAAATGACAATACTCAGTCCTTACGCTCCCCAAAGTCACATCACTGTAACTGATGCTAGTTGCAATAAAAATGACCAGAAAGCTAAATGCCTTTGCAATGACAACCACAAGCAGCCTGGCTCACGTTTCCTTCCAGTTCCCTATGCCAGCTTGCCCTTCAAGTCCCAGCATCTCTTGAGGCTGAGGTTACAAGTGTTCCCACAATGACAAAGTCAGCTATAAATATTGCTCTCTCCTGTGCTATAATTTAAAACTAGGAAATGTTTAACTAGCCATGGGAAGGAGGAATTTGGATAGAATTGTTTTTAATCCTAAAATTTCTTTGCAAAATTGATATTTAAATTGGGTTAGTCTTCATCCATGCCATCAGTACAATATTTTCATTATTCTTAGAAGAGATTTGGAGTTGAAATGATGGGGTAGAAACCTTGAGGGAGCTAGTGATAACCCTCCTCTGATGCTCTAGAGTCTTTGACTTTTTCCTCTTTTAACCATGCATACTGCATTCCAGAATATTTTTTCCAATTCCTTCATCTCTTCCTTTCCTCTTCTTTCTCCCATTTTTTTCATTGTCCCTCATTGTTCAAACATAGTGAAGTTTGAACAAAAGAGGAGTAAGAAATATTCTACTCTTCAGGTCCCTAGTTTTATCTTTCATAATAAACCTTGGACAGGAACTTTACAAAGGATGTGGATCATAGAGAAGCTTCTAGCATTTAGGTCTCTGAAGTATATTCATGAACATGTTCTTGTATTCAGGTTTTCAAATACTTTTTGAGTACCCCTTAGTTCATGAAGATAGATGAGGATACATGCTCCTTTCTCTAAGGGATTTTACCTAACATCCCTTCCATAAAATAACTTAAAATGAGGAACAAACAAATAACATGACAAAATAGAATTGGAATGATTTCTTATTTCCCCTCACTTCAAATATCAGTTTCACCATGTCACTATATACGATCTTAAAGTTCTGGGGAGACTGAATGGGTAGATAGATGGGATTAAGGGACATTGAGTGTTGCTTAAGATTCAAAGTCCTTATCACATAGTCCTGGGTTTTCCAAAGAGAGAGCCTGAGCTTACAAATAAATCATATATAAAATCTGAGTTTTCTTATGGCAAATTATATACATAACACACTATATATGTATACATATATATACATATATGCATATACATTCATATAATAACTTCTTTTTTTAATTTTATTTTATTTTTAAACTTTACATAATTGTATTAGTTTTGCCAAATATCAAAATGAATCCGCCACAGGTATACATGTGTTCCCCATCCTGAACCCTCCTCCCTCCCCATACCATCCCTCTGGGTTGTAACTTCTAATATTCTGTAGTTTACATAAAAAATTCATCTCAATTTTTCAGAAGTTTTAGGTGACTACATCCAAGAAGCAGCATTAATGTCACAGCTGGGCCTTGGCTCTGGTCCCTGGACACACAATGCAATGCTTTTATTTTTAGATGTTTCACCTTTACCCTTTCAGATACAATTTTCCTTTCTTCATTGTTGAACATATTTGAGAAACTTTATAATCATCATTCTTCTAATCTGGCCTCAGAAAGCCAGCCACTGATTTTTCTCTAAGAGATACAGACAATGTAGTATTAGAATTTCTCATGATGGAAGAAGTGTAAAATTATTTGTCATAAAGAGAGAAGACCAGTGGCTACATTTCACATTTTCACAGGCTAAATAAATCTGGTCTTCGCTGTGTCTCAAAAGGATTCACTTAGAATGTGTGCAGAAAAAAGCATCTGTCATACTGATACATGGGAATTGCTGGCATCATAAAGATTTTTCCAACCAGCTACAAAAGCTATGACGAGAAGATAAGATATGTCTACTGAAATGTATCCTTAAAAATTCATTTTAATGTTAGCAGGATTTGAGAAAACAAAGCCATTAGAATGTTGCAGCTGGCAGAAGGGAACTTAAGCATAGTTTGAAATTACAGATACTTACCTGAATTCCACAGAATAAATAAATAATAATTACATAACTAACTAAATAAAAGAAACTATCAAATTGTTTGTGCAGACCTAATCCTAAGGTATACAAATTTGTGGACATATAGGGCAAAACAGCCCTGACTGTCTTCCTGGGTCTCAAAGTCTCCTGTCCAGATATCAGGGGGTTCCAGCTTTCTCTCTGAATTTCTAGCCAGATCACTTTCTCTGTTTCTTTCATGTGTCCCAAAGTGAGAAGTCAAGCAAAGTTATCATGTTCCCAGGCAAAAATTAATGTGTGTGTGAATGTGGTTCAATTAAAAGGCAAAGGCCCAAACATCTTTACCTGTCTCTTGCTCACGCTCTGTGAATCAAAGAAATCTGTGCCTCCATCGCGTCCCAAGAAGAGACTTTGAATCATGTGGCTGTCCCCCTACTCCATGTCCTCACCATTTCTCATCATATTCATTAAACTAAAAATAGCAAACTGATCCACAGGACAACCAACTTGGAGAAACAAACACATGAACAACTTGCTTGGTCAGGTAGATTCCCAGTTTGAAAAACCAAATGGAAATAAAAGTAAAAAATACTCATTTTAAGCAGGTCAAGAGCAACTGAGTGTAGTTAATGGCAAAGCACTTTCAGCCTCCTTTAATCTAGAAATACCATCCATCTCTTACCTTGATCCCTTGAATCTTTGTAGATTTCATCTACTTTTCACTCCATAATTATCCTCAACAGTAACCTCCCCTGTGTTGAAATTAACCTGAATCATTGTTTCTACTTTCTAAACCAAAGAGCTCTGATTAAGACAATGCCAAGGAAGACACTTCACAAAATTCATCTCATTCTTTTGTGACTAACCTCTGACTTTAAGGGTGAGCCCTGCAGTTCTTGCATTCATCCTTCTGCTCAGAACACAGCCCTTAGAGCTCCCCAGAGAGACCCCTGAGTTCTTTTGTGACTCCTCTCACTAATTCTCATCATTTGCCCTTTACTCTTGCCCTTTGCAGACTCTTGAGTAAGCCTCTGTATTATACTCATCTAATGTGAACCAGGCAACCTGCTGGTCTTCATACTCTATCTGAATGGAATTTTTGACATACCCAATAGGAAGCCAGTGCTATACTTGTGTCTACTTTAGCTTTGATCTTTTGTTGCTTTACCAGGAGCGAAGTTAGTTTTCCAGTATATTCTCACACATCAAGGATCAGTTCAGTTCAGTTGCTCAGTCGTGTCCGACTCTTTGCGACCCCATGAATCACAGCACGCCAGGCCTCCTTGTCCATCACCAACTCCCGGAGTTCCCTCAAACTCATGTCCATCGAGTCAGTGATGCCATCCAGCCATCTCATCCTCTTGTCGCTCCCTTCTCCTCCTATCCCCAATCCCTCCCAGCATCAGAGTCTTTTCCAATGAGTCAACTCTTTGCATGAGGTGGCCAAAGTATTGGAGTTTCAGCTTTAGCATCAGTCCTTCCAAAGAACACCCAGGACTGATCTCCTTTAGAATGGACTGGTTGGATCTCCTTGCAGTCCAAGGGACTCTCAAGAGTAGCTAAAACCTGCTTTTTATAGGCCTCATCCCAGAGATTTTGAGTTCAGTGAACCTGAGAAGGAGCCCATAAATCTACATTTTATCTAGCTCCCAGGTGGTGCTGATACAAGTGATTCTTGAGCCAACTTTGAGAAACACTGCTCTGGAACACTGGATTCCAAATTCAGTAGGAAACTAATGGATTATTATAACTCGCTGGGGAGCATTTAAAATGATCTCCTCTGGGGTCACACTCATGAATGTTCTGATTCAGTAGTTCTAAAGAAGAGGATGGAAGCATGCTAACTGACCTAAAAAATTGAATGGAAAAGCAAAATAGATGCTCTTTGTATTATTTATATCAGGTAGAGCTTCCTCTGGTGTGTCTCAGAGCATGAACCATTTGCATTAAATTCATCTGCTGAGCTTGCTGCACATGGATTTGCACTCTTCTAGACACAGTGGTCACAATTTCTGGCAGAAGGTGGGTGGGAATCTGCTCATTTGAAAGTTCCTCAAGTGAGACTTACATGTTTCTGCCTTTCTCTTCTTCTAATCACTGATCATCACTGAAGCATGAGCATTACAGCATTTTTTAGATTGTTTCCAAATTTGAAAATACATCCCTTGGCCATGTTAAAACCATTGGTACTGAATTAAGCTTTCTCGTTTCATGAGGTATAAATAATGAAGTATCCATCTGGATTCTCAGAAAAGTTTCCATTTAAATGCTCGTATTGACATGAATAACGTGTAAGTAAACTGTCTGGTTTGGAATGATATTTTAATATTTTCACAAGAGTCACTTAAAAAGTGTATTGATTTTCTGTGTCATTGTGGATCCTTTTACTTCTGCCCAAACACCAAGAGACAGAAAATACCATCAGGCAGGGGTGGGAATGGAGAGCTTTCTCAGAAAAGATATCACCAATATTTCTTCTTAGAAAGAACCAGCAGCAGAAATTGCCTGTAAGGTTTTCATGAATTACAAAGTCTCACCTTTCAAAGAACATACATAATTCCACATGCCGCTAATTCCCCACTATATAAATCACCCCCAAATAAAATGTTTGTGTATCCCTCCCTTTCAAGAAACTGCCCAAAGTTAGAAGAAAGGAAGTAATAAAGATTAGTGCATCAATACATGAAAAAGAGAACAAAAAACAAGAGAAAAAAATCAGTGAAATTAAGACGGGCTTTTTCAAAGATAAGTGATATCAACAAAGTCAGCAGGACTAATCAAGAAAAAAATAAAGAAAATCTTAAATGAAAGAGAAAACATTATAACTGATGCCACAGAAATTTTAAAAAAATCATAAGGAACTATTATGAACAATGATACAGAAGCAAATCAGACAAGCTAGGAGAAATGGATGAATTCCTAGATGCACACACCTACCTTGATATACTGAAGAAGAAATAACAAGCTTGGATTTAAAAAAAGGAGAAAAGGATATACAATGGAAAAAAGACACTCTCTTCAACAAGTGGTTCTGGGAAGACTAGACAGCTACACAAGAAAGAATGAAGTTAGAATATTTTCTCACATGGTGTAAAAAAAATAAAATGGTTTAAAGGCCTAGGTATAAAACTAGAAACCATAAAACTCCTAGAAGAGAATATAGGCAAAACACTCTGACATAAAGTGTAACAATTTTTTTTTTGATCTGTCTCCTAAGGTGAAAGAAACAAAAGCAAAAATAAACAAATGGGACCTAGTTAAACATAAAAGATTTTGCATAGCAAAAGAAACCATTGACAAAGTGAAAAGACAATCTACAGAATGGGAGAAAATATCCGCAAATGATATGACCAATAAAAGGTTAACATCCAGAATACTGTAAACTCATAAAACTCAGTATCAAAAGGCAAACAACACAATTAAAAAATGGGCAGAAGACATGAATAGACATTTTGCCAAAGAGAAAATGCAAATGGCCAAGAGGCAGATGAAAAGATGCTCAATATTGCTAACCATCAGAGAAATGCAAATCAAAACCATGAGAGATATCACTTCACATTGTCAAAATGGCTATCATCAAAAAGTATACAAATAACATATGTTGGTGAGGATGTGGAGAAAAAGGAACAGTTTTACACTGCTGATGGGAATGTCAATTGGTGCAGGCAGGCACTGTGGAAAACAGTACAGATGTTCAACAAAAAGCTAAATATAGAACTACAATATAATTTACCAATTCCACTTGTGGGCATATATCCAGAGAAAACGAAAACACTAATTTGAAAAGGTATGTGCACCCCAATGTCCCAATATTCACGGCAGCATTATTTACAATAGTGAAGGTATGGAAGCAACCTAAGTGTTTATAAACAGATGAATGGAGAAGAAAATGAAATACTACTCAGCCATGAAAAGAATGAGATTCTGCCATTCGCAACAGTGTACATGGACCTAGAGGTATTATCATAGTGAAATAAGTGACGCAGTGAAAGACAAATACTACATGTTATCCCTTATATGTGAAGTCTAAAAATTAAAACAAATGAATGTATATAATAACACAAGAAAACCTGAATCAATAATAAATGAGATTGACTCAGTAATTAAAAACTTCCCAACAAACTCAGTACCAGAGGGTTTCACAGGGATCAAGTCTCAATTAATATACCAATTCTCGAGCATTCTTTAATTGAAGTTTTATGAAAGAAATATTTTTAATGTTTATTAGAATTGTGAGGGAAAAATAAAAATTTGATGGTTTTCAAATTATGTCTAAGTAAGACTGGCTCCTTAATTTGTGGGATCCAGTGCAAAATTAAAATGCAGGACGTTGGTAAAGCATTCTTACAAATTTAAAAGAAAATGACAGCAGAACATTGAAACAAACACATAGTTTTCTAAGCTTGGGATTGTGCAAATACAGAGGTCTCATGCCAAGAAGCCAGGCTATCTCTAAGCTTACAAGTAATTTGTTCTAGAATTTTATTTAATATTTGACTAAGCAAATGCCCAATGGAGGGGGAAATATAGCAGTAACCAAGAAAGAGAATACACACATTTTATCACCATATCACCTAAGAAACTGCTACAGAAACTTACATTATAATATATTTTAAATGTTTTCATTTAATATCTAAAACCAGTAATTACCAAAACATTCAAAAATCCAGGTTAGTAATCCATTTCATTGATATGTAAGATTTAGAAGGTAATAAGTCTGCAGATTAAATAAGGAAGAAATCATCAAATTTTCCATTAAATACAAATGAATCTAAGATATTATACTTTCTACTGGAAATAGAAAAATGATTGAGAAAGTGGAAGTTTATCAGACAAGATGTACAACTACGAAGGGCCATCCTGCAAGATGAGGTGTGTTTTAACAAGCAAGGTTTCTTAATTAATTATGGGCAATTCACTTTCTAATCAGATGTAAGTTATTGCACAAAAACAGGAAATAAATTATATTTGAGTTCTTACATTTTCTCATTTTAATTAGCACATATTGTGTGGTTTGCCTCAGCCCTTCCATAAATAATTTATTTCCTACTGCTCAAAGCTTCAATTTCTTCATCTCAAAAAAGAGAAGTTTCAGCTAATTGAGTTTTGAATGCTCTCCCAGTCCTAATTGAATTCAGTGTTACTTATTGGTAACGTACTGCCCACAAATTTCTGTGCAGGAGACTTCAGAATTTTAAAAAGAATAAGCCATGGTTCCTGACCACAGAGAGGTTACAATCCAGAAGGCAAGGCTAGCCAGGTGCTCAGTAAGTACAATGTAAGACAGCTCCAAAATTCTCGATTTTTAATTCTAAACAAAAATCTTACCGAAGAAACACAGAAACTTTTAAGGTTGAGATATGATGTAAAATTAATAGACTGAAAGCGTGTAATACAAATCAATTTCCTTAAACCTTAGCTGTAGATGCTAGAGGCTTGAGTGAATTTTTTAAGCTATCTTATGTTGGACGTGACTGAGTGACTAAACACATAGCTAGTATCAGGGAAATTCTGCTGCCATGCCAACCATCCAAATGCCCAGGGTGGTATATACTTTATAAATGTGCTTTCTCTATAGTAGGGTGTGTTGACTGAATACATATCATGGACGCAGTTTCAGACCACATTTATCTTCATCACTGACTAGTGCAGCAAAGTGACCATGAGGCAAAACTCAGGCTTCATTATTTCACTTTTTTTGTATCCTGGGAAATTTTATTTGGTTGTCATCGTTTTCAACATTGCATGACTTTCATTTCACATATTCAGTTCAGCTGATATAATCAAGATTCTAGTGCATCATTCATCTTTCAATAAAAAATGAAAATCTGGAAGATTAAAAAGTGACAGTTTAAAATAGAGCATGAAATACAACCAAAGTCACAGAAATTGAATTAATATGGTTTAACATGATTTTCAAAGGTCTCCAGTCTGGAGTTTGGGCCCAATTTCCTGGCTGGCTTAAAATGAGACCACGGATCTTAAATGATATGCCTGAGGAACAGCCATGAGTCAGTGCCTGAATGAGCCAGGCCTGTGAGCAGAGAGGGCACAAGAGATAATAAGCGTTGTAGGTTCCAAACCTCAAAACAATCAAGAGCAAGATTTTCATTAATAAAAAATGTGCTTACTTGAAATGACATCAACATGGAACATGTTAATAGTGGTTGTCATAGGGGACACAGATACAGAGATGAAAGTGAAATTTGCTCAGTCGTGTCCGACTCTTTGCAACCCCATGGACTGTGACCATGGAATTCTCCAGGACAGAATACTGGAGTGGATAGCCTTTCCCTTCTCCAGAAATGGTAATTTGCAATTTGGCGTGTCTCCGGGAGCAGTACCTGTAAGAGAGAGGAGCCAGGACTGGGAACAGGGAGAAATTGAACTATGATGCATCTACAACAGAGGTCTCAACCACTCCTCTCAGAGCCTCGGAGCTGGTTTGGTTCTCTAGACATATGTCCCAAATTAAAGCAAGGGGGATAGGCCCTTTTATGCTGAGGAGGGCCTCAGCTGGAAGCAGTCATTTCCTGGCAGGTGGGGACATGAATGCCTTGGTCCCAGACATGGGTCTGGACTGTGTACCTCAGAATCCACTAGAGTTCACCCTTTGCCTCACGCAGATCCACCTGTTTCCTCCCATCTGAGAAGAGTTCACCAGGATTCTGGGTGTTTTTTTCCCCAGGGAAAACTCAACCTGAAGAAAGTTAACAGAATGACCTGCAGCCTACATCATCACAGGGAGTGTCAGGGCTGCAATGAATACTACCATTTCTTAGCTCAACTAGTGATTCTAGATTATTCTCACCCCCAGCTAGCCCTGTGGCTAGTCTCCGGGGCTCACCTGATGTGATGACTCGGACTCTCATCCCATAACCTTCATAAAAACATGGCTTCTGAATTTCTCTAGCATCATAATCACCCAATAGAGGACTGGCTTCTGCACTTGTCTATTTACTATCAAAATTAGGAGAGAAGCAAGAGACACTCTAGTGAATCATGTGGGAACCAAATATTCTTTCCTGCCCTCATTGTGTAACAACAATCCTACCATCTGTCTCCCAGTCATTAGGATCAATTACCCCTGGTGCTTCTTCTTGTTTAACAGGTGTTCTTGGTACAAAGTAACAAAAGTTGCCAGGAGGCACCTAGTTGTGCTCACTCATGAAAGCCTTGGCCCTCTTGGAACCAGCTTCTTTGGACCAAGAGGGTCTTGCAGGGAAGGGTAGCACAGCTTTTCAACTTCATCTCTGAAATCAGTGGTAAACATAGAGGAAGCACAGGAGTGAAGGTTAGTGTAGAGATCATTTGTAGATTATATTATTAGTAGTATAAGGGAAGGTCGGTCAAATGTCAGAAGAAAAGTAAAATGGTTATGGTAGCAATTCAAGGAAAAACTGAAGAGGCCTAAGGCCAGTAATTAAAGGAGGACCAGTAATTAAGAAAGATCACCATCTAAAACATTAAAAATATGAGTGATGCTGAAGCTGAAGCACCAATACTTTGGCTGCTTAATGCCAACAGCCAACTCATTGGAAAAGACCTTGATGCTGGGAAAGATTGAGGGCAGGGGGAGAAGGGGGTGAAAAAGGATGAGGTGGTTGGATGGCATCACCAACTTAATGCACAGGAGTCTGAGCAAACTCCGGGAGATGGTGAAAGACAGAAAAGCCTGGTGTGCTGCAGTCCAAAGAGTTGTACACAACTTAGCGACTGAAAAAGATAGATGAATGGAAGGAGGCTCATAAGGGAGGATGGGAAACCTCAGGTCACTCCCATGACTCCAGCCCAACTTACTGCTAAGAAGGACAGAGGACACAGGAGAAAGAGCAGGTTTGATTCTTTTGGTTTATTTTCACGTTGCCATAGGAGACAATATTTCAGGGTCACTTATTTAAGGTCACTGGCCCATCAGTGACCTTGAGGGGGCTCCCAATTCTTTATTTGCTAAGTTTAAAGCCTCAGACCTTCTTTAAATGACCTACACATGGAAGTTAGCTGTGCCTTGGCTTTCTGGGAACAGTAGCAAGCATAACTTCACATCTTTTAAATGTTTTATATCGATTACATGCCTCTAGAAAAAGTTAGTAATTTAAAGCAAAACTATGTCTTCCCTGTAATAGCTCCCAAATCTGTATTTCCTTCCTGATTTTTGCAACTATGTATTCCAAACTGCTTGCTGGACACTTTCACATGGAATTCATGCGAGCGTCTCAGATTCACATACCCAAATTCAACTAAGCCCCACCTCTGCCAGTTTTCCCTCATCTGCAAACAGGCTTCAGCTCCTGGAGCCTCTATTTCTAATAAAGGAAGCACTGTCCTCTCAGTTGGGTTTGCAGACCACAGTCCACAGGCCAAACTCAGCCTGTTCCTATATACCAAATTTTATGGCAATATAGCCAAATGAATTCATCTATATATTGTTCATGTCTGCTTTTGTGCCACAGTAGCTGAGTTGAGTGTAGTTGTGACAGAGACCCTTTGGCCCCGAAAGCCTTATTATTATCTGAACTTTTGTAGCGCGTTTGCCCTTACCTGCTCTAAGTCAGCTAGGATCAAAATCTTAGTCCTGTTAGACTTACTTCCCCATTTCTCTCACCTCATCTACTCCCTGCCCTTTAAACATTACAACTACAGATAACTCTCACTCCTGTGTCTCTGCTCTCTCTGAAGCTGACCTGTTTTAGCGCTCTGCAGACCCTTAGCATGCTCTCTTACAGAAAAACCTTTACAAATCTACCTAGCTTCTCTCTCTACCCTTGGTGATGTGATATTAGAGTCTCTCCCTCTGCGGTTTGTCGAAAGGGAAGGGAGGGAGGAGGAAGGGAGTGTGTGTGGGGTTGGGGTGGGGTGTTGGTTAGGGGAAGATTCACAGAAGAAAGAAATGATTCAGCTGATGAAAGATAAATAGGCACTTTGCAGCAAAACAAAGGACCAAGGGGCAGATGGCTAGAGATGTATAGTTGAAGATACTGCACAACTTTTAAAAAGGTGTTTTTGTGGACTAGCAAGTAGTTTGGTATGTCGGGAACACGGCAGGTGGGGAAAAAAGAACAATGTAGTAAGAGCATAATGAGCCTAGACTGAGAAGCCCATTCTAGAACCTTTGTTTAAATCATTATTTCCACCTTGGTCAGCCCACTCCTACTCACCATTCTAGGCCCAGCTGTGACATATCTGGTTTCTTCCAATCAAGTCACTGTATTTTCCTGTGGATTCTAATTAATAATGCACTCTAATGTCTCCCATTTATCACTTTTCTAACTTGGGTGACGGTACGGCAGAATAGAAGCCCAATATTTATGTAGATGTGATAAACTTTTAGTAGGTAGTAATCTCTTCCTCTATAATCTCTTACCACCCTAGAGACCATCAGAGGTCCCCCTGCTTTTCTTGGATGTTGTCTTCCTCACTTATAGTATGGTTGCACCTTGGGAACACCGGAGACTTTTGCAAACTGTAAAGTGCTAAATAAAAACTAACATTTGTAGGGTACTTGAGTGAGTGTTAGTTGCTCAGTCATGTCCAACTCTTTGCAACCCCAACTCTTTGCCAGGCTCCTTTGTCCATAGAATTCCTCGGGCAAGAACACTGGAGTGGGTTTATGTTTCCTTCTCTAGGGGATCTTCCCAACCCAGGGATCAAACTCAGGTCTTCTGCATTTCAGGCAGATTCTTTACCACTGAGCCTCCAGGGAACTTGGTAGAAGTTTATAACTTGAGAAAACACCTAACAACCTGCAAGTTTTTGCCTGTTTATTTACATATCTCCCTTACTGGACTAAACATGGAGGAGGAAACAGCACCCACTCCAGTATTCTTGCCTGGAAAACTCCATGGATAGAGGAGCCTGGTGGGCTACAGTCCATGGGGGTCTCAAAAAGTGAGACATGACCGAGCATGGAAGCATGCACTGGACTAAAAGATAACTTGAGATCAGATAGCAACTCTATCTTGTGCATTTTTATACCATCAGTACAAAAAGAATATTCATTATGTGTTTATAAAATTGTACAAATATTTTAAGTATATAATGCATCATGTCTTTAAATATGTGCATATTTTGACTTAAAAAATACCTCATTGATTAAAAATGCTAGGCACCATCTGTTCCTTCAGTGAGTCATTATCCTTTTACTGGTGGAGGGTCTTGAATGGAAGTTGATGGCTGTTGACTGATCAGGGTGGTAACTGCTAAAGGTTGGAATGGCTGCGGCACTTTCTTAAAATAAGATGACAATGAGTTTTCTTCCTCAATTGACTCTTCCTTTCACAAGCAATTTCTCTATACAATGGAAAGCTGTTTGAAAATATTTTATCTACAACAGAACTTCCTTCAAACTCGGAGTCAGTCCTCTCAAACACTGCTTTATTTTATCTAACTTCATTTTATCTACTTTATCAACTAATTTTATGCAATATTCTAAGGCCTTTATTGTCATTTCAACAGTCTACAGTATCTTCACAAGGAGTAATTTACATCTTAAGAAACCACTTTCTTGACTCCTCTATAAATAGCAATTTCTTATTCTGTTAAAATTTTATCCTGAGATTGCAGCAATTAGGTCACATCTTGAGATCCCACTTCTAATTCTAGTTCTCTTGCTATTTCTACAACATCTGTAGTTACTTCTTTTACTGAAATCTTGAACCCTTCAAAGTCAGCCATGAGGGCTGGAATCAATATCTTCCAAACTTCTGTTATTGCTGATATTTTGATCTCTCCCCATGAATCATAAATATTTTACAATGGCATCTAGAATGGTGAATCTATTCCAGAAAGTTTTCAATTTATCCAGATCCAACAGAAGAATCACTATTTATGGCAGCTATAGCCTTACAAAATGTATTTCTTAAATAATAAGACTTTAGAGTCAGAATTACTTCTTAATCTATGAGCTTTAGAATGGATGTCATATTAGAGGCAGAAACACAACATTAATCTCATTGTCCGTCTTCATTAGAGCTCTTGGGTGACCAGGTGCATTATCAGTGGGAAGTAAAATTTGAAAGTAATATGTCAGAGCTGTACTACTACTACTACTACTACTACTACTACTACTACTAAGTCACTTCAGTCGTGTCCGACTCTGTGCGACCCCGTAGACGGCAGCCCACCAGGCACCCCCATCCCTGGGATTCTCTAGGCAAGAATACTGGAGTGGGTTGCCATTTCCTTCTCCAACCCATGAAAGTGAAAAGTGAAAGGAAGTCACTCAGTCGTGTCTGACTCTTAGCAACCCCATGGACTGTGGCCCACTAGGCTCCTGCGTCCATGGGATTTTCCAGGCAAGAGTGCTGGAGTGGGGTGCCGTTGCCTTCTCCATGTAGGTCTTAACTGTGGGCTTAAAATATCCAGTAAACCATGTTGTAAACAAATGTGATTTGTTGTTCCATTTATACAGCATAGATGGAGTAGTTGTAGCATAATTCTTAAGGGCCTTAGGATTTTGAGGATGGTAATTGAACATTGGCTTCAACTTAGAGTCATCAACAGTATTAGCCCCTAACCCTGTCCTCTGAAGCTTTGAAGGAAGGCATTGACTTCTCTCTAGCTGTGGATGACATCTTCTTCCAAAATAAGGCAGTTTCATCTATATGACTATCTGTTGATTAGTGAATCCACCTTCATTAATCATCTTAGTTGGACTTTCTGGACAACTTGCTGCAGCTTCTACATCCACACTTGCTGCTTCACCTGAACTTCTATGTTATGGAGATGGCTTCTTTCCTTCAACCTCATGAACCAACCTCCGATAGCTTCAAACTTTTCTTTTGCAGCTTCCTCACCTCTCTCAGCCTATATAGACCGGAAGAGGGTTAGGGCCATGCTTTAGATTCAGCTTTAGATTAAGGGATGTTAAGGTTGATTTAATCTTCTATCCAGACCACTAAAACCTTTCTTCATATCAGCAATCAGGCTGTTCTGGTTTTGTTTTTTAAATTCTTAGGTTCAATAAAGTAGCACTTTTATTTTCTTCAACAACTTTTCTTTTACATTCATAACGTTACTATTTGTCTCAAGGTTTTTGTTCAGTTTCTCAGTCATGTCTGACTCTTTGAAACCCCAAGGACTGCAGCCTGCCAGGTTTCCCTGTCCTTCACCAGGTCTCCCATGTTGCAGGCGGAATCTTTACCCACTGAGCCACACGGGAAACCTAAGAATACTGGAGCTGGTAGCCTCTCCCTTCTCCAGTGGGTCTTCCCAACCCAGGAATCGAATCAGGGTCTCCTGCATCGCAGGAGGATTCTTTACCAACTGAGCTATGAGGGAAGTCCAATGTTGATTACTCATTTTAAGTATAGCAGTTTGTACACATCGATCCCAAACTCCATAACTATCCCTCCCCTAAATGGTTCCCTCCTGGTAACCATAAGTTCCTTCTCTAAGTCTGTGAGTCTGTTTCTCTTTTGTAAATAAGTTCATTTGTATCATATTTATAAATTCTTCATTTAAGAGATATCATACAATATTTCTCTTCTGACTGATTTCTGACTGATTTCACTCAGTATGACGATCTTTAGGTACACTCATGTTGCTGCAAACGGCATTATTACATTCTTTTTAATAGCCGAATCACATTCCATTGTGTATACATACCATATATTCTTTATCCATTCCTTTGTCAGTGGACATTTAGGTTGCTTCTGTGTCTTGGCTCTTGTGAACAGCATTGTTGTAATGAACATCAGGGTGCATGTATCCTTCTGGGCCATGTTTTTCTCTGGTATATGCCCAAGAGTAGGCTTGCAGGATCATAAATAGCTCTATTTTTAGTTTCTTAAGGAACTTCCATATTGTTTTCCATAGTGGCTGCACCAATTTCCATTCTCACCTATAGTGTGGGAGGGGTCCCTTCTCTCCACGCCCTCTCCAGCATTTGTTGATTGTGGGTTCTTTGATGACAGCCATTCTGACTGGTGTGAAGTGATATCTCATTGTAGTTTTGATTTACATTTCTCTAATAATTAGTGATGTTGAACACCTTTTTATGTGTCTCTTGGCCATCCATGTATTTTTTTGGAGAAATGTCTATCTAGGTTTTCAGCCCATTTTCTGATTGGGTTGTTTGTTTTCATAATATTAAGCTGCATGAGCTGTTGGTAAATTTTGGAGACTAATCCCTTGTTGGTCATATCATTTGCAAATATTTTCTCCTATTCTGTGAGTTTTTTCATACTGTTTATGATTTCCTTTGCCATGCAAAAGCTTTGAGTTTAATTGAGTCCCATTTTTAAACTTCTGTTTTTATTTCCTTTACTCTCTGAGACAGATTGAAAAAGATATTGCTGAGATTTATGTCAGAGAGTGTAGACAAAACACTCTCTCACTGTCTTTAAAATACTGTGACCTTTAATTTAATTTTCCTTAGGGAGACTGTCACTTAAATAGTATTCTCAAATGGGATTTCCTGGACCATTATCACATATTTTTCCTACAATAAACTCATAGTTTATCTTTTGTAACAATATATGTCATTTGCAACTAATCTTCAATCCATTCCCTGCACTCTCTTTGCTCCCACAGGGACTATTGTATTCTCTATTATCAAGGTTCTCTTGCCTTCCAATTAAGTTTGGCCAGTCGGAAACTGTGGCACATCAGAGGGTTGTAGGAGTGAAATAATACTTCTCTATTGTTCTCTGCTTCAGGTGACATATCTAGCAGTAGCTGCATCTTTTCCATCTCCATTGATCTATTAGCTTCTGTGTTCCATGAGATACTCCTGAATCACTGCAGTAAGTTCCCATTTATGCTTAATGAGTTTTGTTGTTGTTATTCAGTTGCTCAGTCATATCTGACTCTTTGTGACCCCTTGGACTGCAGCACCAGGCTTTCCTGTCCTCCACCATTTCCTGGAGTTTTCTCAAACTCATTTCCATTGAATCAGTGATGCCATCCAACCATCTCATCCTCTTTTGTCCCCTTCTTCTCCTGCCTTCGATCTTTCTCAACATCAGGGTCTTTTCAAATGAGTTGGCTCTTTGCATTAGGTGGCCAAAGTATCGGAGCTTCGGCATCAGTCCTTCCAATGAATATTCTGGGTTGATTTCCTTTAGGAGTGACTGGTTTGATCTCCTTGCAGTCCAAGGGACTCTCAAGAGTCTTCTCCAGCACTACAATTTGAAAGCATCAATTCTGCTGTGCTCAGCCTTTTTTATTGTTCAGTTCTCATATCCATACATGACTACTGGAAAAACCATAGCTTTGACTATATGGACCTTTTTAGGCAAAGTAATGTCTTTGCTTTTTAATACACTCTGTAGATTTATCATTGCTCTTCTTCCAAGGAGTATCTTTTAATTTCTGTGTGTGTTTTTATTACCAGTTATCAAAATGACTTATCCTTAACTTTTCATCACTTAATCATATTCCAGTGTAGCCTCGAATATTCACCTCTTTAGCAGGAAGTGATTTATCATTCTCCAGGTCTAATACAAAATGGCAAGAGGAAAGAGTCACTCATCTTAGGGACATCGTTTACTATTTTCCTATAAAAGTTTTTTTCTAACTCTGAGCTAAGAAACAGAGAAGGCAATGGCACCCCACTCCAGTACTCTTGCCTGGAAAATCCTATGGACAGAGGAGGCTGGTAGGCTGCAGTCCATGGGGTCGCTAGGAGTCAGACAAGACTCAGAGACTTCACTTTCACTTTTCACTTTCATGCATTGGAGAAGGAAATGGCAACCCACTCCAGTGTTCTTGCCTGGAGAATCCCAGGGACGGGGGAGCCTGGTGGGCTGCTGTCTATGGGGTCACACGGAATTGGACACAACTGAAGTGACTTAGCAGCAGCAGAGCTAAGTAAACATTACTTCAGTCTCTCAGGTATCTCCATCTCTCACAAGTCTTCACTGATTCTTTATGAAGCCATTGGAGAAAATAGAATCCATAATAAAGCCTAGGAATAAGAATTGTTGTTGTTCAGTTGCTAAGTTGTGTCCAACTCTTTGCAACCCCATGGATTGTAGCTGACCAAACTCTTCTGTCCATAGGATTTCCCAGTCAAGAATACTGGGGAGTGCCATTTCTTTCACCAGGAGATCTTCCTGGATCAGGGATAACTCATGTCTCCTGCATTGGCAAGTGGATTCTTTACCACTGAACCACCAGGGAAGCCCAGGAATAAGAATTAAAAGTTACTAAATAACTTAGTAAAACTATATATGTGCCAGGTATATATATTTGTAATATATATAAAAATATCACTGAGGAAGGCTTTCTTATCTCTCCTTGCTATTCTTTGGAACTATGCATTCAAATGGGTATATCTTTCCTTTTCTCCTTTGCCTTTAGTTTCTCCTCTTTTCTCAGCTATTTGTATCCAAAAAACATCTTCATGACCCAGATAACCACAATGGTGTGATCACTCACCTAGAGCCAGACAACCTGGGTTGTGAAGTCAAGTGGGCCTTAGGAAGCATCAGTACAAACAAAGCTAGTGGAAGTGATGGAATTCCAGTTGAGCTAATTCAAATCCTGATAGATGATGCTGTTAAAGTGCTGCACTCTGTATGCCAGCAAATTTGGAAAACTCAGCAGGGGCCACAGGACTGGGAAAGGTCAGTTTTCATTCCACCCCAAAGAAGCACAATGCCAAAGAATGTTCAAACTACCACACAATTGCACTCATTTCACATGATAGCAAAGTAATGTTTAAAATTCTCCAAGCCAGGCTTCAACAGTACATGAACCGTGAAATTCCAGATGTTCAGGCTGCATTTAGAAAAGGCAGAGGAACCAGAGATCAAATTGCCAACATCGTTGGATCATAGAAAAAGCAAGAGAGTTCCAGAAAAACATCTACTTCTGCTTTATTGATTATGCCAAAGCCTTTGACTATATGGATCACAATGAACTGTGGAAAATTCTTAAAGAGATGGGAACACCTGACCACCTTACCTGCCTCCTGAAAAATCTGTGTGCAGGTCAAGAAGCAACAGTTAGAACCAGACATGGAATAACAGACTGTTTCCAAACTGGGAAAGGAGTACGGCAAGGCTATATATTGTCACCCTGCTCATTTAACCTATATGCAGAGTACATCATGTGAAATGCCAGGGTAGATAAAGCACAAGTTGGAATCAAGACTACTGGGAGAAATAGCAATAACCTCATATATGCATATGACACCACCCTTATGGCAGAAAGTGAAAAGGAACTAAAGAGCCTCTTGATGAAGATGAAAGAGGAGAGTGAAAAAGCTGGCTGAAAATTCGACGTTCAGAATACTAGATCATGTCATCTGGTCCCATCACTACATGGAAAATAGATGGAGGAACCAATGGAAACAGTTACAGACTTTCTTTTCTTGGGCCCCCAAATCACTGCAGATGGTGACTGCAGCCATGAAATTAAAAGACACTTGTTCCTTGGAAGAAAAGCTATGACCAACCTAGACAGCATAATAAAAAGCAAAGATATTACTTTACCAACAAAGGTCCATCTAGTCAAAGCTATGGTTTTTCCAATAGTCATGTATGGATGTGAGAACTGGACTATAAAGAAAGCTGAGTGCTGAAGAATTGATGTTTTTGAACTCTGGTGTTGGAGAAGACTCTTGGGAGCCCCTTGGATCACAAGGAGATCCAACCGGTCAATCCTAAAGTAAATTAGTCCTGAATATTCATTGGAAGGACTGATGCTAAAGCTGAAACTCCCATACTTTGGCCACCTGGTGCAAAGAAAAGACCCTGATGCTGGGAAAGATTGAAGATGGGAGGAGAAGGGGACCACAGAGGATGAGATGGCTAGATTGCATCACCGACTCAATGGACATGAGTTTGAGTAAACTCCAGGAGTTGGTGATAGACAGGGAGGCCTGGTGTGCTGCAGTCCATGAAGTCACAAAGAGTCAGACATAACTGAATGACTGAATGAAACTGAACTCCCGGATTGCAGGCAGATTCTTTACCAGCTGAGCCATCAGGGAAGCCCAAACTACTGAAGATTTAAAAGATAATAAATGAATTTTTTTGATAACCCTACCCAGCCTACTCAAGGACAAAGCACCTAGACTGATTATTTTTCCAACTGTAAATTTATCAGTTTGTCCACAAATACATAAAGACAGAATTTACTCTTCCCTGCAAGGTTGGTTGGAGAAAGATATGACAACTCGCTCCAGTATTCTTGCCTCGAGCATCCCATGGACAGAGGAGCCTGGCAGGCTACAGTCCATGGGGTCACACAAAAGTCAGACAGGACTCAAGCAACTTATTACACAATGTTGGTAGTGACTCTATTTGTCTGGAATTGCAGTTTTCTCTCTCCAGTCCTGTTTTATTCCCCTTCCCTTTATAGACATGTGTAGCACAAATTCCATTTCAGTGTACTTCTGGAGAATCCACCCACCAATATCAGATGACCCTCCTACACAAAAAATGTAGTAAAAACAAACTTACTGTTATCAAACTGCTCAGACTGTTTTTCCCTTTTCTCTCTTCTTGTAAGTCGGTTCTATTGCAAATGATAGTGTGTCCCTAGGCCTGGGCCTGGAGATGAGCACATGTGTATGGGCAAATAATTTTGATGAATAAAAAGTATAGCCTTGTTTTTTTTTTTTTTTTAACCAATTTAATTAAATACAAATACACATGCATAATGGGCTTCCCTGGTAGCTCAACTGGTAAAGAATCCACCTGCAATGTGAGAGACCTGGGTTCAGTTCCTGAGTTGGAAAGATCCCCTGGAGGAGGGCATGGCAACCCACTTCAGTATTCTTGCCTGGAGAATCCCATGGACAGAGAAGCCTGGTGGGCTACAGCCCATAGGGTGGCAAAGAGTCAGGCATGACTGAGCAGCTAAGCACAGCACAGCACAAATGTGCATGCTAAGTCACTTCAGTCATGTCTGACACTTTGTGACACTATGGACTATAGCCCATCAGGCTTCTCTGCCCATGGGGTTCTCCAGGCAATAATACTAGAGTGGGTGGGCATGCCCTCCTCCAGGGGATCTTCCTGAATCAGGGAGCGAACACGTGTCTCTTACATCTCCTGCATTGGCAGGCAGGTTCTTTACCTTTAGTGCCACCTGGGAAGCCAAAATACAAGCATATATTTTGACAATTTCTAGAAAGGGCATTAGAAATAAATGGTGTTATTTTAAATAACCAATAACATGATAAAAATTTAACAGTCTCCAGTGCTATCAAATCTCAACACTTCCTCAGAATGAAGCATTCTGCAGTGAGAAAGCACCCTCATATCAGGCTTTAACTGAGGTCCACATCCTCGGGGTCATTTCTTTACAGTGTGTAAGGCTCTCCTGAGGAACTTGAGAATCCCGTTATTAAACATGACTTGAGTGAGACTCATGAGTTGGCATTTTAACCAGTACCCATATGCTTTAACTGCATGATCAGAGAGAACATTTTTTTTTGTTTGAATGCAATTGCTTTACAGTGTTGTGTTAGTTTCTGTTGTACAACTGCATGATATAGCATACACACACACACACACACACACACACACACACACATACATATACATATATCCTCTCCTATTTGAGCCTTTCTCCCACTCCCTCACCCACCAAACCCTTCTAGGTCATCACAGAGAACCTAGCTGAGCTCCCAGTGCTATACATCAGCTTCCTGCTGCTGCTGCTGCTGTTGCTAAGACGCTTCAGTCATGTCCGACTCTGTGCGACCCCATAGACGGCAGCCCACCAAGCTATCTATTTTACACGTGTGAAAGTGAAAGTTGCTCAGTCCTGTCTGACTCTTTGCGACCTCATATACTGTGCAGTCTATGGAATTCTCCAGTTCAGAATACTGGGGTGGGTAGCCGTTCTCTTCTCCAGAGGATCTTCCCAACCCAGGGATTGAACCCAGGTCTGCCACATTGCAGGCGAATTCTTTACCAGCTAAAACACAAGGGAAGCCCAAGAATACTGGAGTGGGTAACCTATCCCTTCTTCAACACATCTCCCCAACCCAGGAATCAAACCAGCATCTCCTGCATTGCATGCAGATTCTTTACCAGTTGAGCTACCGGGGAAGCCCCATTTTACACATGGTATACATGTCTATGCAACTCTCTCAGTTTATCCCCCACTCTCCTTCCCACCCACACTGTGTCCACAAGCTCATTCTCTATGTCTGCAACTCTATTCCTATCCTAAAGGAATGAAATTGAGTCAGTTATAGTGATGTGGAGGAACCTAGTCTGTCAGAATGAAATAAACTGCAAAGAGAAGAACAGATTCATATATTAGCACATATATATGGAATCTAGAAAAATGGTACTGATGAACCTGTTTGCAGGATAGGGTTAGAAGGAGAACATTTTTTAAAAAAACTATTCTAGGCTCACTCAAAGTTCTTCACTGATGAAAAAAAGAACCAAGTAATGTCTTCTATTTTGATCAAAGGAATAGAAAAACTGGAATATAAAAACCTCTGGCCTTGACAGAGTAGGGTTACCAGATTTAGCAAATAAAAATATAGGACATCCAGTTAAATTTGAATTTACTATAGGTATATCCCATGCAATATTTGGAAGACATTTATAGTAAAAAAAAAAAAAAGTTATTCATTGTTTAACTGAAATTCAAATTTAAAAAGATATGTGGTCTTCCTGGCCTTTCCCGGTGGCTCAGCAGAAAAGAATCCATGCAATGCAGGAGTTGCTGGAGATGTAGTTTCGATCCCTGGGTTGGGAAGATCCCCTGGAAGAAGGCATGGCAACCCACTCCAGTATTCTTTCCTGGAGAATACCACAGACTGAGGAGACTAGTAGGCTACAGTCCATGGGTTGCAAAGAGTTGGACACAGTAAGTGACTTAGCACGCACCCAAGCATGTGGTCTTCTTATCTGGTAAACTTATTACAGAAAGGTCAATCAGATTTCAATTCAATGTGTTTTAAGGTTCCACTCATGTTTGTCTAGGCCTGAATGGGTCTTTTGAAGGGGGATGATAGCACCTTTTTATTACAAAAGTTTTCAAAATAAAAAAACCCACAGAAAACAAGGAAACATAATTCTGCACAATTCACAGGAGACGTGTTGCTGGACTCCACCAGTGTGCTCCACGTGACCTACAGATGGTCTCTTTCCTGAGACACTCTGGGCTGCTGAGCTCCTTACCATGAAGAAACCAAAATTAGCTCTAAACAGGGTTGATCTTGGTGCTTTTCAGACAATAATTTTAAAAGGGATTTATTTTCTGATTAAAACAAAATCCTGCTTATCTTGATATCAGACTTCCAGCTGATTCTGTTTTTCATTGAACAGTCTTAAATTTACAATTAAAGGGAAAAACTCAGATTTAGAAAATAGCTGGTACTGGCACATGTTCTGTGCCTCTTGGTGTGGCCTTGTGAGTCGAATTACCCTTCTTGCCTTTAAGAGTGTAATTATAATTTGTTCTGGCTGGTGGGTTAGTTAGAGCAGAGATGATATTGGTTGACTATGAGAATTCAATGCACTGGGAAACTGTGTTAGATGGAAAATTCTACAAACTGAAAACCAGGACTGGGAGCATAAGCCCTCTGCCCTTTAATGGTCCCAAAGGACTCCACTCACAGGAAGATGGACCTTCTGCAATGAGGAAATGGCTACCTGTGCTTTGGGGCTTCCCAGAAGCTAGCTCAGGCCTCATCTTCTGATCTAACTTCCTGTTTCTTTCCTTGCTGGGTATGAGCAGCAAAGAAAGTAGAAGTGAGGCCTGAGGACTCAGACTGGGGCCCTGGACTTCTACCTGGCAGCAGCTCTCTGTCTTCCTGGTTTCTCCCCAGCTACTGTGGAAGTAACTTCTTCAGGCCCTGATCTGCTGTGCAGTTGACACCTGCTCTGTCTCCTAACATCTTTGTAAGCATATTAGTTTGCCAGCTGCCATAACAAACTACCACAAACTGAGTGGCCTAAACAATAGGAATTTATCATTTCATAATTCTACAGGCTAGAAGTCTGATATCAAGGTGTCCACAGGCCCATGCTTCCCCCGACAGTGCAAAGGAAAACCCACTCAAAGCCTCTCTCCTAGCAGCTGGTGGTTTGCTGGCTATCTCTGACATTCCTTGACTTATGCTGCATCAACCCGATTTCTGCCTTCATGTTCACATGATGTTCTCCTCGTGTGTACACCAGTCATGTTGGATTAGGGGCTACTCCAGTATAACCTCATCAAAAACTAACTATATCTGCAACAAATCTTTTTCCAAATAAGATCACATCCTGAGGTACTGGAGTTTAGGACTTCAACCTACGGATTTGGAAGCAACACAATTTGATCCATAATGGTAGAACTCAAGAGAAATGGCAAATATGAAAGCACCCTAAAACTTTAAACATAATATGTGAATACTGTCAGGAGGAGCAGGGTAGAGCCTTCTTTGATTTTCTGAGATTTGCACAAAGGAAGAAATTTTCACCATTATCCCTACACAGTGAGTTCTTATTTTTCTCTCTCTGCAGGATCCTTTCCTCTAGGGTGGGAGATGAATCCTTCACAAAAAAGCAATAAAGATTTTATGCAAGAAAATAAAAGAAAATTTGGAATGCAAGATTATATACAAAAGTAAGTACTTGTATATAAGGAGCCAAAGAAAATTGAAGTTACACAATAAGTTATCCTCTTGAATTATTTATAGTCACTCTATTTGTTGGTGCTTACCATATGCCAGATACCATGCTACACATTGTGAGTATGTTATTTTATCCTCGTAACAACCCTTCGGGCAAATATTATTAGGCCCACTTTTAAAGTGAAATGATGACACTGAGGCTCAGATACTTCAAAATCAGAAGTCACCCAGCTCAGAGGCATGGGAGTTGGCAGCGAAATCTAGGTGTCTAGGCTTGAAGCCCATCCTCTTAACCACTATGCCCTGAGTAGGGGTTAGAGTGGGCAGTTGGGAATGGAGGTGAGGGATAGGAGAGAGACAAGGGGACAGGTGCGAAAGATATTATAAAAGAGGAATAGAGAAGACTGAGAACAGGCTAGATTTGAGAGGGAAGCAGGAGTTGGCAGGATTCTCCTGAGAGAGCAATGATAACTTTGACAGGAGGAAGGAAATGCAGAGAGAGAGCAACTGGGGACAAGAAAGGAAAGGGCAGGGGGAGCCCAGCCTGGGCCTCATCATCTCAGGAGCAATAAGCAGAGAGACCATGGTGCCAGCAATCCAGAAATCCATGGGCACAGATGCAGAGGAAAAGTCAAGTGTTGCAACAGACACAGGAGAAGTTGGAAGGAAGTGAGAAACATTAGGTTTAAGTTTTCCTAGTTCTGAATTTTCAGAACTTTCTCTTATAAGAAGCCTCTTCAATTGTGTTTACTAATGATTGTTAAGAGGGTAGGGGGTGAATTATATTTGTTCACCACTGCCCAGTTCAAATTTGATCTTTTTAGATTAAATTTCTCCCTACACTTGTTTTTTCTCAAGAAAAGACAAAACAACTTAAGTTACAAAGTGTCCAAGAAAAATAAACCTCTGTTGCTTATTTATTTCCATTAACGTCTGCCTTATTCACCAAGAATCAAGGGGATTTAGTATTTCTCTTTGTCTTATTAGTGATTTGTTATATGATATTAGGTGCTTAATGTAATTTGTTTCTTATTTTTCTAGTTATAAAATAAATCTTTGACCATATAAGGATTTTGCAAATCTATGGAACATGAGGCCAAGTGAGCAGTTTTAACATTAAAGCTTTATGGAATAATGTGCATGCGTGCTCAGTCACTCAGTCGTGTCCTGCTCTTTGTGATTCCGTGGTCTGTAGCCTGCCAGGCTTCTTTGTCCATGGAATTTCCTAGGCAAGAATACTGGAGTGGGTTGCCATTTCCTTCTCCGGGGATCACCCGACCAAGGGATCTCAGTAGATGCAGGAGACTGAACTCGCATCTCCTGTATTTCCTGCATTGACAGACAGGTTCTTTACCACTGAGTTACCAGAGAACAAATATTTATGTAAATCCAAACACATACATCTTAAATTAACTCAAATTCACATGTGGGAAAAAGATAGTATTAGATGATCTCTCACAATGTAAATTCTATAATTCACTACCTAATGAATCATGCAGAGAAGGCAATGGCACCCCACTCCAGTACTCTTGCCTGGAAAATGCCATGGACGGAGGAGCCTGGTAGGCTGCAGTCCATGGGGTTGCGAAGAGTCGGACACGACTGAGTGACTTCACTTTCACTTTTCACTTTCATGCATTGGAGAAGGAAATGGCAACCCACTCCAGTGTTCTTGCCTGGAGAATCCCAGGGATGGGGGAGCCTGATGGGCTGCCGACTATGGGGTAGCACAGAGTTGGACACGACTGAAGCGACTTAGCAGCAGCAGCAGCAGCAGCAGCAATGAATCATGTACTTAAGAATACTGAGAACATTTTGACATCTCAGCACCTTATAATGTCTCATCTCTTCTCTCCTACCCTCATAAACACTCCTACCTTCTGCTGTCAATAGCTACACACCCACAGAATGAAAATTTTCTATATTATCTATCTTTTAAATCTGTCTCTGTTCCCTTCTAATAGCTTGATAACTAAGTCTGATTAATCTCACTTATTTTTGTTCTTTTTTATTGAATTGGTATCCTGAAAAAGTGTGAAATAGTCACCTTTAAGGAAATTGTTGCTAGTTCTTTGTTGATTACCATTCTCTACTAAGACATGAGCAGGTAACAGTTGTTTCAGTTTTAGGGCACAGTCCCTGTACAGGAGATAGACAGACATTAATCAGTCTCAGTGTATTCCAGCAGTGGTTCTTAAAGGTGATCTCTCGACCAGCAAAATAAGCATCACTTGGAAAACTTTTTAGAAATGCAGATTTTTCAGACCCACCTTAGAGCCACTACATCAGCAACTAGGAGTAAAGGAAGGATTAGGCCCAGTACTCTTCAGTCCAAAAAGTTCTCTGGATAATTCTGATATACACCCTACAGTTTGAGAACCAGTGTATTAGAGTAACAATTGACTCAGCATAGAATGGAAGACTCTTCTTTTCAGAACAAAGTTAATATTCCCTGCTGTACATTAGGAAGACTGGGGTTCATCAGAAGAGCTTTTGCTATTCAATTGTTTTAGGAGAAATGGTATCCTCCCTCTGCCATGAGCTGAGAAGTAAGAGGGAAGATCAGAGTCATCATGGTAAGGTGATAGTAACATATGCACACAGCACACGAGGCACATAGCACGTAGCAATGAAGCCCACATCTCTGGGCCCTATAGGTAGCAGTCTATAATCACATTTCGTACCAAAAATTGTCACATCTCGGTATCAGAGGCAAGTAAACTTTTTCTGTAACAGGTCAAATAGTAAGTATTGCAGGCTTTGGAGGGTCATTGTTCTCTGTCACAACTACTCAATTCTGCCACAACAATGCAACAACAATCCTGAACAGTATGTAAAGGAGCATTTACTGAGTTTCAGTAAAACTTTACTTTGTAAAAAAATGGTGGGTTGGATTTGGCCCGTGGGCCATAGTTTGCCAGCCTGCTTTATAATGCTTCCATTTAATGAATTTTTAAAAGGACTTAACTATTTTTTCCCAGTTGATTGTTTAGTGATTAATCAGATATTTAACTGCTATTCCACTAACAATTCATTAACTAGTTGCAAATCATTAAAAGCAATCCCCCAAAATCCAGTGTCCTTCTTTTGCATTGTTGGTGGTTGATCTGTAAATAGGGCTTCCCAGGTGGCTCAGTGGTAAAGAATCTGCCTGCAATGCAGGAGACATAGGAGATGTGGGTTTGATCCCAGGTCAGGAAAATCCTTTGGAGAGGGATGTGGCAACTCATTCCAGTATTCTTGCCTGGATAATCTCATGGACAAAGGAACCTGTCAGGCTAGAGTCCATGAGGTCGCAAAAGAGTTGGACATGACTGACCACGTGCAATCTGTGAACAATCAACCAAAGCATAGGGTTGACCAAACTCAACTTTATGCCTGATTTTCCACCTAATGTGCAATGGGAACAAATGTTCTGCCTTCATAGACGTACTTTTAAATAGTTTGAGTTTACCACTCTTATCATACTATGGTATACCAATATATAAATTAATCTCACAGGGCATACAAAAATATAAATTAATTTACCTTACAGCTGTGGCTCCTACAACAACCATTTTAGCTGCTGTTCTAATGTACAACTCTTATTCAAAAGCTGCCTCTACAAAGTAGGTTATGGATACCCTGCCTCACCAAAAGTTATTGATGAAACATCGTTAACAGGGTTTATCTGTTTAAAACTTTGACTGAAAAAAAGGAAAGATTACATTTCCTTGCTGTTACTGCAAGTGATGCCATGCAAGTAAATTTAATACATGCTATCAGTGTCTATTCCTTTTTAGCAGGTTAGTGAGCCTAGGTAGAGAAAAAGAAGGACCCAAGATGGTGGTTTAGTGCTTAGTTGTGTGAATACATCCCAGAAACATGAGCAGTTGGGCTCATTTCATAAATGTAAAAAGAAAAGAAAAAACTCTAGACATCTTTCCAAGTACAATAAGAAAACACGTTGGGTAATTTTGAAATTTCCCACCCTTCGCTCTTGTCCCAAGTGAAAGCATATGCCAGAGTAATAACTTGAACTTCTTCTGAACTTTGAGTTAGATTCGTGCTAACTTTCCTTATACTGTTATTCTTTCAGTATTATCTGTATTATCCTTCTGTCCATTCATAATTAGTACTCAACTGAATTTTTGCAGAATACAATACTTAATGAAGAGCCAAGTCTTGGGCTGTTGATGTTTCCACCAACTTGATAAATATTTTGTCACTATGAATCGAGTGGAAAATGGGCGCCACAGAGATAATGGCCTATTGTGTTTTAGAATGATTTCTTTTTTATCATTATTATTATTACTTAGGAAACTATCCTAAAGTATTAAGCATTCTTTTGCACTATCCTGCCACATGGCTTTGTCTCAGTGCACGTATGCCACAGGCTGGCAGTCTCAGGGAACTAAATCGCCAGGAACAGCTCTCAGTCAGGGATGCCTGAAGTTGAAGGGCAAACATCAGCTTCTTCCCATTGCATGTCTGATAAATCTTGATGTGTTTCACATCTAGTGCCGCAGAGAGATTGAGCCCCAGTTGTTCACAGCAACGACCTGCTTGATAATGAGCCTCCTTCACTTCTCTGTCTTGTTTTCTGCTCCCCTACTGATACCCTCTGAGATCACACTCAAATATGGGAAAACAGGAATCACGCACAGGATATACTTTACATATTGATACAAGCATGCAGGAAATTCAAATTTGACTTCTCTTCTTCTTGTTTTCTTAGGGAGGTAAACTGAGAAGAAGATGGGGATTAAATCCCCTAAAATGGACTCACTAGAGGGCTCTCAAGTCTGTATCCCTTGGAGAAGTCACAAACTGAGACAGATGTGCTGCTGCCTGGAATTGTTGTGGTAAAAATTATCTGAATCTCAGATTTCCAATTTATATAGCCTAGCTGAGTTTGACAAATCAAAACACTGAGACCCGTCTGTGAGAATTGATTTGGATCTTTCTTACCCTCTGCTTATTGAATTCTGTGGCCTGAAGATAAAGAGATAAAACTCTCAATGATAAAATTACTAAACTGAAAACCAGAGTTGGGATACTTATTCCAAAGCATATTGAGTTCATAATATGAGTCAGAGCCTTGTTTGACCTTTACAGTGATCTGTAGATTTAGAGAGATTATAAACTCCATTTTATAGATAAGAAAACTGAGGTCAGAAAAGTTAAGTAAGTTGCCTAAAATAACAGCCAGTAGAGCCAGGCTTGCAAGCCAGGATCTTCTCAGTCTAGAACCGAGCTGTAGCCAGTAAGCTGTTCTGATTCTGCAGAGGTAGGCTCCCTCTATCTTTAGCTATCATCACGCCTGACAGTGATGTGTGACATAAGAGTATTCTTCCACATGCAAGAACCACAACATAGCAAGATCAAATTTACACCCAAAACAAAAAAGCACAGGTTTTAGGGCCAGCAAGTTGTGTGATAGACAAATTTTTCTATGACTATAGGTCTTACTTCTACTAAAATGAAGATGTTAGGCTAAAATATTTCCAGGGTCCCTTGCAGTTATGAAATTGTGCTGCTTTGTTTGGAACAAGATGGAAAGATAATTTTTCTTTTCAAACTGCTACAGTTTTATTAATGTATCATAGTAGCTAAGATTCAGAGACCCAACCTGAGATGTAGCAGTGAATTAAAGAGTTAAGGAGTACATTTGTTGGATTGAAAATGCTAAGATGACAATTGATTAATAAGAAAATTTTAAACATAAAAGGCAACTTAAACAGGCATTCAGATGGAAAAGGGAATTATCCTAAGTGCCCCTAATAAAAGATAATTCTACACTTTATCTCTGTGAAACTACTCTACATCCCTCACACTGTACCACCTACTTAAGTTTTAATCTTATTGAAGAAAAGATGATTGCAGATTTAGCTAAGGGATTGCAATATTGATACAGAATTCAAAAGTCTCATCACTAGCCATTTATATCATGTTGTCCATTTCTTTTCACATGTTAAAGGTAGAAACCAACAACAAAACCACCAAATGCTAACCACCTCTCATCCTTAACCCTTCAAATAGAAGGAAACACTATCACTAAAAAAAACAGTGTTGAAATCTCATAACTCTTACATGGAAATGTCTGTTCTCCCATAGCTTGGATGTTTACGGTTGGAATATGGAAGCACAAAGGGTTCGTTTACACTACAAACACAGGGTGAGGCAGTAGGCCTGGTGAAGAAGCCCACGGATGAACTTCTTTCACTTACAGGATTATGAGAACTCACACTTTCATCTTCACATAACAATACAGACTGTGCTTCAGTTTGTAATCACAGTATGACGATCATCTCTGAATACAGAAGAATCATAAGGTGTTCAGTTCAGTTCAGTTCAGTTCAGTTGCTCAGTCATGTCCGACTCTTTGCGACCCCATAAATCACAGCACGCCAGGCCTCCCTGTCCATCACCAACTCCCAGAGTTCCCTCAAACTCATGTCCATCGAGTCGGTGATGCCATCCAGCCATCTCATCCTCTGTTGTAGGTACAATGTTAATATTTCCTGAGTCTTGGGCTCATACCTCTGAGGGCATACCAGAATGAAAGAGCTTAATGGACTAAACATCACAACCTTTCAGGAACAGGTTGAAGTAAGACAAATAACTTCAAAAATTCAGTTGAGAAACAAAGCTTTAAAAGACCAACATCAGCAAATGAACTGATGATAAAGAAAGATTGCCATTCTGCCAAAGAAGCCTCTTTTTAGAACCTTCTACCAGCCACATTCTGGGATGGTCTTTTGAAATCCTTAACAATTCTTTGGATCACCTTCTCTGTGTTCCTATCAGAAATCTCCCTGAAACCTAAAGCATGACAGCCTATCTTCAAGCACTAAACAAGTCAAGCAGCCTTGACTTCTCCCCTTCAGCTCACTAGCTGGTTCAGTTCAGTTCAGTCGCTCAGTCGTGTCCGATTCTTTGCAACCCCATGAATCGCAGCACACCACGCCTCCCTGTTCATCACTAGCTCCCGGAGTTCACTCAGACTCACATCCATCATGTCAGTAATGCCATCCAGCCATCTCATCCTCTGTCGTCCCTTTCTCCTCCTGCCCCCAATCCCTCCCAGCATCCGGGTCTTTTCCAAAGAGTCAACTCTTCACATGAGGTGGCCAAAGTACTGGAGTTTCAGCTTCAGCATCATTCCCTCCAAAGAAATCCCAGGGCTGATCTCCTTCAGAATGGACTGGTTGGATCTCCTTGTAGTCCAAGGGACTCTCAAGAGTCTTCTCCAACACCACAGTTCAAAAGCATCAATTCTTCAGCGCTCAGCCTTCTTCACAGTCCAACTCTCACATCCATACATGACCACAGGAAAAACCATAGCCTTGACTAGACAGACCTCTGTTGACAAAGTAATGTCTCTGCTTTTGAATATGCTATCTAGGTTGGTCATAACTTTCCTTCCAAGGAGTAAGCGTCTTTTCATTTCATGGCTGCAATCACCATCTGCAGTGATTTTGGAGCCCAGAAAAATAAAGTCTGACACTGTTTCCACTGTTTCCCCATCTATTTGCCATGAAGTGATGGGACCGGATGCCATGATCTTCATTTTCTGAATATTGAGCTTTAAGCCAACTTTTTCACTCTCCACTTTCACTTTCATCAAGAGGCTTTTTAGTTCCTCTTCACTTTCTGCCATAAGGGTGGTGTCATCTGCATATCTAAGGTTATTGAGATTTTTCCCGGCAATCTTGATTCCAGCTTGTGCTTTTTCCAGCCCAGAGTTTCTCATGATGTACTCTGCATAGAAGTTAAATAAGCAGGGTGACAATATACAGCCTTGACGTACTCCTTTTCCTATTTGGAACCAGTCTGTTGTTCCATGTCCAGTTCTAACTGTTGCTTCCTGACCTGCATACAGATTTCTCAAGAGGCAGGTCAGGTGGTCTGGTATTGCCATTTCTTTCAAAATTCTCCACAGTTAATTGTGATCCACACAGTCAAAGGCTTTGGCATAGTCAATAAAGCAGAAATAGATGTTTTTCTGGAACTCTCTTGCTTTTTCCATGATCCAACGATGTTGGCAATTTGATCTCTGCTTCCTATGCCTTTTCTAAAACCAGCTTGAACATCTGGAAGTTCATGGTTCACGTATTGCTGAAGCCTGGTTTGGAGAATTTTGAGCATTACTTTACTAGCGTGTGAGATGAGTGCAATTGTGCAGTAGTTTGAGCATTCTTTGGCATTGCCTTTCTTTGGGATTGGAATGAAAACTGACCTTTTCCAGTCCTGTGGCCACTGATGAGTTTTCCAAAGTTGCTCGCATATTGAGTGCAGCACTTTCACAGCATCATCTTTCAGGATTTCAAATAGCTCAACTGGAATTCCATCACCTCCACTAGCTTTGTTAGAAAGCTAGTGGAGCATCACTTAGAAAGTGATGCTTTCTAAGGCCCACTTGACTGCACATTCCAGAATGTCTGGCTCTAGGTCAGTGATCACACCATCATGATTATCTGGGTCATGAAGATCTTTTTTGTATAGTTCTTCTGTGTATTCTTGCCACCTCTTTTTAATATCTTCTGTTTCTGTTATGTCCATAACATTTCTGTCCTTTATCGAGCCCATCTTTGCATGAAATGTTCCCTTGGTATCTCTGATTTTCTTGAAGAGATCTCTAGTCTTTCCCATTCTGTTATTTTCCTCTATTTCTTTGCATTGATCACTGAGGAAGGCTTTCTTATCTCTTCTTGCTATTCTTTGGAACTCTGCATTCAGATGCTTATATCTTTCCTTTTCTCCTTTGCTTTTTGCTTCTCTTCTTTTCACAGCTATTTGTAAGGCCTCCTCAGACAGCCATTTTGCCTTAAATCCCTCTATTCCTTTTCATTTAAATATATCTTATCTCCAATTAACCAATTTCTAAAATACTTTGCAGATTAAACAAAACACCCTTTAGTAGTTGACTTTCAGGCCTGATTGGCCTAAGTTACAATAAACAGTGACCCAACAGCAGATTATTTTTATTGCAGAGCCAAGGATATTTCTATGTAGGTTGATTAGAAGTAGGTTGATTAGGCTGTACTAATACTTACTGTTAAATGAATGTTAGTTATTTTTATATTAGGCGATAGCATAGACAATGGGGAAATCAGGCCAAAGAAAGAGGGCTTGATGGGAAAGTTTGAGGGGAAAGGGGCCAGTGCAGAGTCAGGACCTGAAGAGAACCGTAGCTCTAAGGAGGCTCTATTGGACTCTCTCCACTTCCCATCCAGCTGAGAACGGAGCCCTTGCAGGTTCCTGTGCAGGATGGGATTTATCAAGGCAAACCAAAGTATTACAGTAAGAAGTAATTTAATGACACACAGGTGACCATTTCAAGGTGATTCACATAACTGAGTTTTTGTGAGGTTCTTTGAGGATGTAAAAATGACAAAGTTAGTAGAATTTAATTATTTTTATTTATATAGTGACTTTTAATACATAGAGAAGGTACATGTTCCCAAAAGGATATTTTAAAAACAAAGTTATGTGTAATGAATTTAATTTTTTGAAAGAAAATTAACAGGTTTATTCCCATAAAAAAAATAGTATCTCCAAAGCATACTAAAATCTCTGCTATGAGGAAATTTATCAGCTCACCTTCGAAGAGCACAGCCTGTGTCCAGTGTGGTTCTTCTAGTGTTAATTCTAACGCCCCTTATTAAGCTTGCTTGGGAGGGACACATGGGATGCTGGACTAGGATCTACATCAGTTAAGGATGCAAATTACTCTCTTAACCATGATGTTGTGCTGTGCTTAGTCACTCAGTTGTGTCCGACACTTTGCAACCCCATGGACTGTAGCCCACCAGGCTCCTCTGTCCACAGGGATTCTCCAGGTGCAAATACTGGAGAATTCTCCAGGTGAGAAAACTGGAGGGTTGCCGTGCCCTCCTCCAAGGGATCTTCCCAACCCAGGATCAAACCCAGGTCTTAATTATGATAGTCATGAGTTATTTCTAATTCCTTAGTTAGGAAATAGGTACCAAAATTTCATAATCGGTAGGTAGATGATAAATACATAGACACATGGATGTGTACATATACATGTATGATTTGCTGAAGTCAGTTATATAGTGTGGTATCATTCTGGTGTCTTTAAAGTCTCAATCTAAAGCACCTCCTCCCAGTAATGAATTAGACAGTGTCTGGGGATGCTTGGGCTTCCCTTGTGGCTCAGCTGGTAAAGACTCCATCTGCAATGCGGGAGACCTGGGTTCGATCTCTGGGTTGGAAAGATCCCCTGGAGAAGGGAAAGGCTATCCACTCCAGTATTCTGGCCTGGAGAATTCCATGGACTGTACAGTTCATGGGGTCAAGAAGAGTCAGACATGACTGAGCGACTTTCATTCTCACTTTTCACTTTGGGGATATTTAGAACCTTACCCATTATAATAAATTCTGGTGCCCTAAATGAATTAAAGCAGTTAAGCATATGTCCTACAGAGCTCTGTCTTAACAGGGCTGCTTTTCAAGAGTCAAGACTGCATTACCCTAGCGCGCTGTATGATCACTCCATGCTAGAGTAAAAGTCATCATAAATGTTTCCACCATAAATCAATCTCTGACAGTGTGTAGAGAATAGTATGCACTCTTTTTTTAATTTACTTTTTAACTGGAGGAAAATTGCTTTACAGTGTTGTGTGGTTTCTTCCATGCAACAAGGCAAATCAGCCATAATTATACATAGACCACCTCCCTCCTGAGGCTCCCTCCCCTCCCCAGATCCTACCCTTCTAGACCATCACAGAGCACTGGGCTGGGCCCCCTGTGTTATATAGCAACTTTTCATCAGCTATTTATTTTACAAATGGTAGTGTATATGTGCCAACGCCATTTCTCCATTCATCCCACTCTGTCTTTCCCCACTGTGTCCACAAGTCTATTCCTTATCTGAGTCTCCATTCCTTCCCTAAAAATAGTTTCATCAATACCATTTTTCTAGATTCCATATATATGCTTATTCCGTATATATATTCCATATACACTAATATCTAGATTAATATATTTGTTTTTTTTCTTTCTGACTTGCTCTGTATAACAGGCTCTAGGTTCATCTACCTCTCTAGAACGGACTCACATTCACTCTTGGTGCTTAGGAGAAAGTCCTAGTAATATTCTATCTCCTCCACATTCTATGCTCTCCATTCGCCTCCTCCCCCACCTTTGTCACTGTCACTCTTGAATAACTTGCCAAATAATTTGCAGCATTTGGACCTGGAATAAGCTAAAGTAAATAAATTCCAGGTGTGACCTCACCTGGCTATATTTACCATCCAGAGTCTCAGGGTCAAAGCATATTAAACTAATGCTTTTTCCAGGCCTCCTATAACTAAAAGTATTTATTTGATATTTCTCATTTTGGTATCAGACTGCAGAATTCAACCCGTATGCATACCCACAGGCTTTTTTTTGGAAATATTACTCACCAGATTTATTTTCTCTTTTTAATATCTGTTGTGGTGTGTTTTATCAAATGCATTATCCAGTATTTTGCCAAATGAATTTGAACTTCTTATTTTCTGCCTAGGAGACTTGTCTGGGGATTGAGCTGCTTGCTGGCCTAGCTGCAGATTTTGTTTTAGGGCTAGTACACTGTTTTTTAGCAGCCCACTAATGAGCCATTAAATGAACCTAGCTTCTTCACTGCAATCTGACCAACCCCACCATTAAACACACCAGTTGTCTTTTTTATTTCCTGTTGCTTGGAATAATTCTCCTTACTTAGATTTGGCATTTCATTTAAAAACTGATAAAAGTCCAAAGATTGAACAGAGACCTAAGTCAGGACAAAATAATGGCAGAGAAAGTTTGGTGTTTTGGCCCTATCAATCCCTTCAGTGCCTTTACTCCATTCTCAATATCCTTCCTGTCTTACGGTATCCTGGTCCCTATAGCATGGGCGGGGGGGAATTATCTAACCAACATCTACTATAAGAACAGTGGTCTTTACTCAGGGGTGATTTTGCCCCTCTGGGGCATTTGACAATGTGTGGAAACACTTTTGATTGTTACAACTTGGGGCAGGGGTGGTTCTAGTGGCACCTAGTGGGTAGAGACCAGGGATGCTTTAAATACTCCACAGTCTAACAGAGCAGAGGACAACTCCCACCACAAAGCATTATGCTATTCAATGGCATTAGTAATGTTATCTATTACTCTTTTTTAGAGTTTTTCGTCTTTCAAAAGGGACCAAGAAAGAAATATACTTAACTCTATCGTCTTATCACTTATCGTCTTATCCAACTCAGGTGTACAATTGGATGCAAGACCCATCAGCTTTCAGAGATTCAAACATATCAAGAGATACCCACTCCTCTCTCTCTTCCTCTCTCTCTCTCTCTCTCTCTCTCTCACACACACACACACACACACACACACACACACAGACTAGAAACAGGGAGCAGAGTCTGAAGCCAAATCTGTCCTCTGTACTCCCATACTGAATTAAAACTCAGAGATGGAGTTTTGAGTGTCAAGGCAGATGAGGCCACAGCAGGCTAATGCTCTCAAAACCATGTGCTCCACCTGGAGGGTGTACCGAGAAGTAAAGGTTCAAAGAGGGTGTGATCAGAGTGTGGACTTTCTTCTAATTGGTTTGTGGTGAACCTTCTGCTTCCAATCGGTCTAGAATTTATGTGCTTGTGGACAGCATACCAGCCTTAACCATTATCGGTAACTTCTCACACATGGTGAGGGTTTCTGTATCTGCACAACACCTCAAAGATGTTGTTCTTTATATCCCTTGATGAGGAACCAGGATGTTTCCCCAAGGCTATACAATTGCTTCTCTTGACTGTTCCTCCCAGGCCTCACATCCCCTCCCTACTCTAATTAACACCTGCTTTGAACCTGCCCATTGGAACTCAGGGATTGTGTGGAGGCTGAATGAATCCTATTTCCTGTAATCGAAGAAATGGGGACCCAGGAAGATTTTTGTGCCCAGGAGCCCCACAGGGGCCTTCTCAGTATCAAACCTAATACTGGCATGTAAAACTCTCTTGTTCTCCCCTATAAGCTCCTCCTCCCAATCCAGATGTCCTTTTTGCCATAGTGAGAAAGTTTTCTTTTAAATCAAGGGATTCTTCCAGACTTAGTGGTTCATATTGTAAATTCTGTGTCCTTTATCTCTGTATCAGCCTATAACTTTTAATGTTTCAAAAGAAGTTTTTAAAATGATAAATAAATTTATAAACAGGTAAATATGAATTATTTTCACTTATAGCTGCTAAGCTTTTCAGTTGAAATCAGGGCTTTCAAAACTTGGTTCTGCTAAGTTACAAAAGACTATATAAAAATTCAAAACTAAGAATTTTTTAGTTTTTTTCCTGCGTGATTCTCATCCTGATGGTCTTGGCTATAGGAAAGCTTTACCACCATTAAATGGTGGGAAGAATATAAAAAGAAAGTGAATGGGCAAATATGTAGCTTACTTACAAAATTTACTGTAAATTTTCTCTTCTATTTTTTCTATAACCCACCATAAATAAATGTTGATTCTCATCTAAATATTTCCTGGCTAAATAGGTGGGGTGGAGGGGTTAGGTTGTGACTCTTTCTAGAATCTGTTTCTTTAGAATATTACTCCAAGTTCACTGAGCTTCTACTTGCATCAAGGTCTGGATACTGGAAGAAATGTTCACGCCCCTCCACCGAGGGTCTCACTGCTCCCTCCTCAGTGTGTCCCACGACCCCCTCATCACACAAGACTGGCCTCCAGAGCCCTGGCAGTCCCTGTGTGTGAGGGTGACTCGTGGGGCCTTCACTCAGGGAGTGAACAGCTCCCTGCTGGGATCTTGACCTTGACCTGTGAGGAGAGTCAGCACCAGCCGAACGTGGCCTGACCCAAGAGCTGGGCTTCATCCTTGGGTCTCCTGCCGACTTCCCGAGAACTCCGACCCCGACTAGCTCTGCTTAGCTGCCCACTCTCTTTATGGTAAAACTACTGCCAAAGTTCTATCTCTCTACCAAAAGAAAACCAGAAAGAGCACAGCATAGCTTTAAACTGTTAATGACCATCATGGAAATGTTCACCCTCAAAATTCTTCTCTCTTGCATTTTGAGCCAATATCACAGGAATTAGTCATTCCTCTTAAAGAAAAGACTTTAATGTTTTCAAACATTACAATCCAAGGTAGAAACCTTGATTTTTCATGACATTGACCCTTCTTCCCCTCACTTTTTTCTACTTCTCTGTTGATTATTTCTTGGGGGTTTAAACCATTCTGCAGTATATTTTCAAGCTAAATATTATTTAGTCCACTCTTATAAAGTCAAAATCTGGTTTCTCTCTGCATTCACCATCTCTCCTAGGGTCAAAGTCCTGGCCTCCAGCTGACCTGCTCCAATTTTCATGTAGGGTTTGTAATAGTTCATGGCACACAAGAATTTTTGAAATTCTGGGCTGATGCCCCAAAAGAAATAGATGTGAAACTGCAAAAATAGATGTAATCTTTCCCAATAACTGAACTATTTCTAGCACAGAACTCTCAGTCCCTCCTCATGTATCCTAAATCTTGAGAAAATGAGGAACCTAGATAAGAATAAAAATCTTTTGATGTTAAAAGATATTAAATGATACTTTAGTGAGGTTTATGCTAAATACTATGTTATTTTCTATCCCTTTTACTTTATGTTCTTTTGCCAAATTTTTTTTTCCCGTCACTTAGTTATCAGTGATATCTTTTCTCATTGCGCTGCTACAAAAGGAGAGTGAACACATCTCAAAACCAAGGGGACTTCCCTGTTGGTACAGTGGATAATAATTCACCTGCCAGTGCAGGGGACATGGGTTCAATCCCTGGTCTGGGAAACTTCCACCTGCCACAGAGCAACTAAAGCCCATGAACCTCAATTACTGAGCCCGCATACTGCAAGTACTAAAGCCTGTGCACCTAGAGCCTGTGTGCCACGGCAAGAGAAACCACCACAGTGAGAAACCCATCCACTGCTACAAAGATCAGCTCCTGCTCACTGCACCAGAGAAAGCTTGTGTGCAGCAATGAAGACCCAGCATAACCAAAAAAAAAGAAAAAAAGGATAGGCTGCATTTCTGAATGAATTTGTGCTGAACACATGGAATGGAAGCAAAAGTAAGAGCCAAGTTTTATGAGAAGAAAAGAGAGTTTTGTTTCATTTGTTTGGTTAGAGATTTTGTTTTCTGAAATTCAAAAAACTTGACTTTTCTAAGCAAGAGGAAAACTAAAAGCTAGATTTTTGAGTTTTAAAAATAAACAATAAAACTGAAGTGTTTATAAAATGACAATTTTAGCTATTTTCCCATTCAAAAGAAAAGGTCAATTAGAAAGCAGGAAAAGGAGAATTGAAAGAGATATTGCTGACATTTCGATACTAGAGATACTATTCCTGAGAAATGAAGCAGGAGAATGAAACTTTTAGTTGTTCTAAATGTTATAGTTCTAGACTCTGAAGAAACAGATGCCAAGATGTAATTAGGAATGAAAGAGAATTGGGGATAAAACATTGATGAGAGAAAGTGATAAGGAAGTCAGGAGAGATGTCAACTGTGATGAAGGTCTGAATCCCGCGAAGGAGGGAGGGAAACGAGGGAAGGCAGGGTACAGAAGGCAGTACAGTTCTTAGAAGGTTGCGGGAAAGCCTACGGAGTCCTTGAGCCAAAGTCACCCCTCAGATGAACCCTGGTCCCTCGCAGATAGTTTCTTGACCTTCGTATCCTGACCATGCTCTCATTGACTGGGAACAGCCCCTGGGAAGTATGGCCTCATTCAAACAGTGCATCTCTGATCATGGCAGGTAAAGTCATGGGTAAATCATACTCTCCAGTGTCAGATATCTGAGAGGCACATTTTCCTGAACACAGAAACACTCATGGGATTGAGGTAAATCTTACAGCAGAGAATAAGTTTGCCTAGCTTCTATTGACTGAAAAAAAAAAAAAAAGTACAACCCAAAAGTTGAGAATTATGTTTTATTTAACAGACAAACTGAGGACTTAAGCCTGGGAGACAGCCTTTCAGATTGCTCTGAGGGACTGTTCTGAAGAACTAAAAGGGAGAAGCTAGGATATATAGGAATTCTTGCAATAAAAACCAGGTAGTTGGAACATCAGAAGATTATTGTTAGTTAAAGATACTAGATATCTCAAGTTAATGAATATAGCACTTTTCTATGTATGGAAAGATGCAAGAGTCTGGGCTCATTGAAATCAATCCTTTGGTATGATCTTAGCTAATCAGGGCCAGTATCCTGTATTTTTCTATCCTAAATTCTCTCAGGGCACAGAGTTGGGGGGCAGCTGCAGTGACTGATGGCTTGATAGCCACAACACTCTTTGTTTACTGATATGACAGGCAACATTCTTCATCCACACTTCTATCCTGCAAGCCTAGGAGTTAAGCTTCGAGTCCAATACATCACCTGAGAGGTCAAATATTTATAACAGAAAGAAAAGATCTTGGCAGATTTACTTAGTATAGTAAGGCAGAGCAACCACAAGACTGACTGGAAATGAGTAAGGGAATGCACAGGGTTCTGGTGCCAGAGACATGACACTGACGTGACCCAAAACAATGGCAGTAACTGCGGATATTAGTCATCAATGCCAGTAACAGTGGCATTTCAATCACAGTGTTTTAAAACCGAGTGAGAGTAACCATATCTCAGCTGATATCAAAGAACATCACCCAGTGTTCAGTCTAGAAGACCAGCAAATGCCAGTGTGGACCTGGGTGCTTAGCAATTGCTGTGGAAGGCACTCAGTGAGTGGTAAAGGCCTGAGTAATTTAAGATGGAGTGCATATACAGGAGTCTGGAAGTGAAGAGTAGAAAAATGAAACCCATGTTCTCATCTGGTACGCAGCAGCATTTGTGTTTTTACTGCTGTCTCTAACCTTGCACCAATATAAGCATTCTGCAGCTGTTGGATGAGAACATAATTACTTAATTTTGGGGTCACTGTGATCATCAGTGGCACATATTAATATTTACAGCTTCAGAATACTAAAATCAGCATGCTTATCAGATTTCTTTAATGAAAAAACAGGGAATGAATTACAATATGTTTGTTTTTTCATACTGTGCATGTTTCTAATTCGTTTGAAGTTAATATATCTGAATTATCTGTAAGTTGTTAATAGTAAGCAGAGTTTATTTCAAGGGAAAAAATAGATTCTAATAAGAGCAGACTCAAGTGTTGGCAGAAGAAGCTAAATATTAGCCTTATGGCAAAGTACTAGATTTTGTGAACTGGGGAATCAGTTCAACACTTTAGGCACAGCAGAAGTGAATGGGAGGTGGGAAGACCAAGTTTCTTCCTCTGAGAAGTAAAACTGTGAGGAAGTCCAGCCAGGATGGTCAGCTGCAATTCATAAAATGTGGACAATGCCATTCTGGGGATGAGAAAACAGGAGTCAAAACAAAACTTCTCTCCTGGTTCTACACTACCTACACTCACAGGGCCTCCACATCCCACTCAAAGCCCAGTTCCTTTAGTTTAGACTGTGTCTTTCAAGATAAGCATTAGCTCCTGAGTTATCCTAGGGTAGCTTCGCCTCCCTCCCTGCCAAGGTGTCTGGCTGCTTTTTATCTCTGATAACAGTGAATGACCATCACAGCAGCAGCCTCCTTGCCTGAGCTCAGAAGAAGAGGAAATGCTTTTACTCAAGAGATTAGTAAGCTACTTCTGCTCTACTTATATTATAAAAATTATATTTCTGTTTATTCTTGAAGTATTTTTCTTTCAGCATTATTGAGGTATAAATGGCAAATAAAATGAATACATATTTAGCATGTACAAAGTGATATTTTGATGTATGTATATATTCAATATGAAATTTTTAGCACATCCATCATTTCATAGAGTTACCTTTTTTGGAGAATAATTAGGATCTCTTAGCAAATTTCAAGTATATGATACAGTATTGTTAACTATAGCCAACGTGCTATAAAGATCTCTAGAAATTATTCATCCTACATATCTGAAACTCCAAAGGAAATAAAATCAGTATCTCCAAGAGATGTCTGCCTCCAACCCCCAACCATGTTCACTGCAGTATTTTTCACAATATCCAAGATATGGAACCAACCTAAGCATCTGCCAATAGATGAAGGGACATTGAAAATGTGATATATATGAATATATGTGTGAATATTATTCAACTTTTAAAAAAGAAGAAACCCTGTCATCTGCAACAAGAGAGATGGACTTTGAGGACATTATGCCAAGGGAGAGAAGCCAAACACGGAAGGGTAAATGCTGTATGATCTCACTCATATGTGGCATCTAAAAAAGCTGTGTACTCTTACAAGCAGAGACAGCATGGTGGTCACTCAGGCTGACGGAAATAGGAAGTGTTGGTCAAAGACAGTTTTAACCATCTGTCCCTGCTAAAGATGCCACTGCCCAGGGGAGCTTGGCTCCACCTAAGCAGAAGTTTTCAGCCGTTCCTGCTGTGATGATACAATGCTGTGCCTTAGAGAAGCTCTGCACTGTGTCATCGTGTGATACTCACTAGAACATGAACCCCGTTATCTATTCCTGTAGAGATTTTCAGGAAACAGTGCTTCCATTTTCGTTCTGAGTCCTTTCTCCCCAGCACTCAAGGCAGCCCCAGTGGCAGACACTGTTTCAGTCATCCCTCCCTCAAACCCACGGCAAATTCCTCACAGTCAGAGTGTGTCCCTCAGGGTCTTTAACCTTGAGATGAATGCACCGCAGTCAGGAATCTCTGCTCTCAGGACTCCTGCAAGGAACTCTCAGCCATGCCATGTATTCCTAAGACCACAGGTAAACACAGGCTCCACGTGGAACCCCTGCTTCAATTCTTTTATCCTTCCATTCAAAATCACTTACAATAATAGCTCTTTCTCTATAGATGCTAAACTGTGTGTAATGTAAGAAAAACAGAACTACAGCTTGCCCTCAAGAAATCTACACTCTTATCACACCTAGCAGCCCTGAATATAAATGACTTTTCTGGTATTGAGCAATAGAAGATCAAAGAAAGCAAAAATAATTTATCAGAGGCATCTGAGGAAGTTTATGGAAAAGTTGACACTAGCGTGAGCCTTGAAACATAGGTAGAGTTTTAACAAATATGGTCATTGTTGATGCTATCATAATTCTTCTAGTAAGGATCTGTCTTTGTTTAACATAAAGAGAAAAATCATATGGGTCACAATAACATTAACAATAACATTTCAAATAAATATTTGAAATGCTGTGGAAGGAGTAGATTTTTCTCTTTGTAGCTTTAAGGAATACAAGAGTATTTACTGGGTGAGAGTTACAGAAGACAAGTTTTTTTTTAAGTTTTACATTTTACCTACTTAAAAAAAACCTGCCTTATAAGGTATATGTCAAGCACATGCTATCTATTAGGGATATCATAGAATGCGCTGTGCTGTGCTCAGTCTCATCTGACTCTTTGTGACCCCATGGTCTGTAGCCCACCAGGCTCCTCTGTCCATGGGATTCTCCAGAAAAGAATACTGGAGTGGGTTGCCATTTCCTTCTCCAGGGGATCTTCCTGACCCAGGAATGGAACCTGCATTTCTTGTGACTCTTGGATTGGCAGGTGGATTCTTTACCACTGCAACACCACCCATTATTCTATGATATGGGAAGCCATATCATAGTTATTCTCAAAGGAAGATTTAGAAACCCCTGAAGTTTTCCTGAGATGCTTTCAGGGGATCCTTGAGGTCAAAATGAATTTAACAATTCTGTGGTAGGCAGAATAACATTCTCCCAATGATGTCCGTATTCTATATAATTTCAATAACATGAGAATATATTAATGTCAAAGGGAATCAAGACTCTAATGAAGTAAAGTTGTTAATCATAGGACCTTAAAATAAAGAGACTATGCTGGATTATCTGGGTGGGTCCAATGTAATCACAAGAGTCCATAAAAATAGAAGAGGGAATCTGAAGAGGGGCCCAGAGAAATGACAATGTGAGAAGGACTGAGCCCAAAATTTCTGACCTTGAAGATGGAAAGAGGCCACAGCCAAGGAATGTTGGTGGCCTCTTAAAGCTGGAAAAGACCAAAACAACAACAACAACAGAATCTCTTGAGAACCTTCAGAAGGTGTACAACCCTGTCAATGTTTTGCTTTTAGGTCAATGACACCCATTTTGAATTTCTGATCCTCAGAACTATGATGATGTTGTTCATCACTAAGTCATATCCCACTCTTTGAGACCCTATGTACTGCAGCATGCCAGGCTTCCCTGTCCTTCACTATCTCCCAGAGTTTGTTCAAATTCATGTCCACTGAGTTGGTGATGCTATCTAACCATCTAATCCTCTGCTGCACTCTTCTTATTTTGCCTTCAATCATTCCCAGCATCCAGCTCTTTCCTAATGAGTCAACTCGTCACATCAGGTGGCTAAAGTATTAGAGTTTTGGCTTCAGCATAAGTCCTTCCAATGAATATTCAGAGTTGATTTCCTTTAGGATTGACTAGTTTGATCACATTGCAGTCCAAGGGACTCTTGAGAGTCTTTTCCAACATCACAATTCAAAAGCATCAATTCTTTGGCCCTCAGCCTTCTTTATGGTCCATCTCTCATATCTGTACATGACTACTGGAAAAACCATATCTTTGAATATATGGAATTTTGTTGGCAAAGTGATGTCTCTGTTTTTTAATACACTGTCTAGGTTTGTCATAGCTTTCCTTCCAAGGAGCAAGATTTTTAAAATTCATGGCTGCAGTCACCACTGGCAGTGATTTTGGAGCCCAAGAAAATAAAATCTGTCACTGTTTCCACTTTTTCTCCTTCTGTTCACCATGAAGTCATGGGAACAGATGCCATGATCTTTGTTTTTTGAATGTTGAGTTTTAAGTCAACTTTTTCACTGTCCTCTTTAACCCTCATCAGGAGGCCCCTCAGTTCCTCTTCATTTTCAGCCATTAGAGTGGTATTATCTGCATATTTCATGCTGTTGATATTTTTCCTGACTATCTTGATTCCAGCTTGATATAACTTGAGTATAAGTTAAATAAGCAAAGTGCCAACATATGGCCTTGTTGTACTCCTTTCCCAGTTTAGAACCAGTTCATTGTATATCCAGTTGTAATTGTGGCTTCTTGACCTGCATACAGGTTTCTCAGAGGCAGGTAAGGTGGTCTGGTATTCTCATTTCTTGAAGAATTTTCCACAGTTAAGTTGTGATCCACACAGTCAAAGGCTTTAGTGTATGTAGTCAATGAAGGAGAAGTAGATATTTTTCTGGAATTCTCTTGCTTTCTCTATGATCCAAGGAATGTTGGCTATTGAATCTCTGGTTCCTTTCCTTTTCTAAATCCAGCTTAAACATCTGGAAGTTCTTGGTTCACATACTGCTAAAACCTAGCTTGACGGATTTTCAACCTAACTTTGTTAACATGTGAAACGAGAGCAATTGTATGATAGTTTGAATATTCTTTGGCACTGCCCTTCTTTGGAGTTGGAGTGAAAACTGACCTCTTCCGGTCCTGTGACCACTGCTGAGTTTTCCAAATTTGGTGACATATTTAATGCAGCACTTTGACAGCATCATCTTTTAGGATTTGAAATAGCTCAGCTGAAATTTGATCATCTCCACTAGCTTTGTTCTTGGTAATGCTTCCTAAGGCCCACTTGACTTCATACTCCAAGATGTCTAGTTCTAGGTAAGTGACCATACCATCATGGTTATCTGGGTAATTAAGACCTTTTTTGTACAGTTCTGTATATTATTGCCACCTTTTCCTAATGTCTTCTGGATCTGTTAGGTCCTAACCATTTCTGTCCTTTATCATGCCCATCCTTGCATGAAATGTTCCCTTTGTATTTTCTTGAAGAAAAACTCTAGTCTCTCCCATTCTACTGTTTTCCTCTATTTCTTTGCATTTTTCACTCAAGTTCAGTTCAGTTCAGTTGCTCAGTTGTGTCTGACTCTTCACTCAAGGAAACTTTCTTAATCCTGCTTGCTATTCTGTTTTACTATGCATTCAGTTAGGTATATCTTTTCCTTTCCCCCTTGCCTTTCACTTCTCTTCTTTTTTCAGCATTTTTTAAGGCTTCCTCAGGCAGCCATTTTGCCTTCTTGCATTTCTTTTCTTGGGGATGGTTTTGGTCACTGCCTCCTGTACAGTGTTACAAACCTCCATCCACAGTTCTTCAGGCTCTCTGTCTACCAGTTCTAGTCCCTTGAATCTATTCCTCACCTCCACTGTATAATCATAAGGGATTTGATCTAGGTCATACCTGAATGGCCTTATGATTTTCACTACTTTCTTCAACTGAAGCCTGAATTTTGCAATGAGGAGCTGATAGTCTGAGCCACAGATGACTCCAGGTCTTGTTTTTGCTGACTGTATAGTTCTCCATCTTTGTCTACAAAGAATATAATCAATCTGTTTTCGGTATTGACCATCTGGTGATGACTATGTGTAGAGTCAACTTTTGTGTTGTTGGAAGACGGTGTTTGCTATGACCAGTGTGTTCTCTTGACAAAACTGTTTAGCCTTTGCCCTGCTTCATTTTGTTCTCCAAGACCAAACTTACTTGTTTACTCCAAGTGTCTCTTAACTCCCTACTTTTGCCTGAAAAGGACATATATTTTGGTGTTATTTCTAGAAAAGGACTTATTTTTTGGTGTTATTTCTAGAAAGGACATATTTTTTTGGCATTATTTCTAACACATGTATACCTGTGGTGGATTCATTTTGATATTTGGCAAAACTAATACAATTATATAAAGTTTAAAAAAAATTAAATTAAAAAAAATAAAGGTATGATGACAGTTGCAAAAAAATAAATAAATAAAGTCTTGTAGGTCTTCATAGAACCGTTCAACTTCAGCTTCTTCAGCATCAGTGGTTGGGGCGTAGACTTGAATTACTGTGATATAGAATTGTTTGTCTTGGAAATGAACAGAGATAATTTTGTCGTTATTGAGATTGGACCCAAGTACTGCATTTCAGACTTTAGTTGACTATGAGGACTACTCCATTTCTGCTAAGGGATTCTTGCCCACAATAGTAGATATAATGGTCTTTTGAATTAAATTCACTCATTCCTATCCATTTTAGTTCACTGATTCCTAAGATGTCAAGGTTTACTCTTGCCATCTCCTGCTTGACTGCATCCAATTTACCTTGATTCAAGGACCTAACATTCCAGGTTCCTATGCAAGATTGTTCTTTTCAGCACTGGACTTTACTTTTACCACCAGCAATGTCCACAACTGAGCATCATTTCTGCTTTGGCTCAGCCTCTTCCCTCTTTCTGGAGTTATTAGCAATTGCCATCTGCTCTTCCCCAGTAGCATACTGGATACCTTTAGACCTGGGGGCTCATTTTCCAGTGTCATATCCTTTTGAGGCCTGGCGTGCTGCGATTCATGGGGTCGCAAAGAGTCAGACACGACTGAGTGACTGATCTGATCTGATCTGATCCGACAGTTCATGGGGTTCTTACAGCAAGAATACTGAAGTGGTTTGCCATTTCCTCCTTTTGTGGATCACATTTTCTCAGAACTCTCCACTATGACCTGTCTATCTTGTGTGGCCTTGCATGGCATGGCTCATAGCTTCACTGAGTTATGCAAGCCCCTTTGCCACAGCATTGCTGTGATCCATGAAGAGGCCACCAGAATGGTTTGATTGTTTATTAGTAATTATAATTATTAATAATCATATCATTGATATGAACATTAATTAGTAAATATGAATAATTAATAATAAATCAATGATAAATTTGTGTTGTTCTCAGTCACTAAGTTTGTATTACTTTGCTAGAGCAATAATAAAAAACTAATACAAAGATGTCATTTAGCTTTGTCACTTTCATTCTCCCATGCATATACAGTGGGGTTTTCCAGGGGCTATTTGAATGAAATAATACAACATATTGAATACAGAAGCAGCTAAGAGTATCTATATGTAAAACAGTGACACATATATTTTTGGAAAATATAGTTACTCCTCATGAAGATGTTATTTATCTTAACTTGTAATGGGTCTATATATAAATTTCTAATGTGTGAAATCTTGATAACTTGATAACACTTAAACCAAAGTTCTTTGGACTTCTTAATAATTTTTAAGAGTAGATAGCAATACTGAAACAAACAAAAAAAAACACAAGAAAACAAAACAGAATTTTGGTGAATAGCTATGTCTTTCCATGGCTAAGACCATATGAATACATCAAAGGGACACAGCCCAAATGAATTTTGATGTGAGAGATGAGCAGGGAAAGTTTTGAATTAGTGAAGGAGAGTCACATTGTGAAGGGCAGGCCAGAGTAGCACCACATGGTTAAGTCTGGAAGGACATGAGTGTTAGATGTCGAGGCTTTGTTTGAGCCCCGCAAGAATTGAGGAAGCAGAGAATACACTTTTAATGCATGTTAACTGTGGAAAATTCTGAAAGAGATGGGAATACTAGACCACCTGACCTGCCTCTTGAGGAATCTGTATGCAGGTCAGGAAGCAACAGTTAGAACTGGACATGGAACAACAGACTGGTTCCAAATAGGAAAAGGAATACGTTAAGGCTGTATATTGTCACCCTGCTTATTTAACCTATATGCAGAGTACATTATGAGAAATGCTGGACTGGAAGAAACACAAGCTGGAATCAAGATTTCCAGGAGAAATCTCAATAACCTCAGATATGCAGATGACACCACCCTTATGGCAGAAAGTGAACAGGAACTAAAAAGCCTCTTGATGGAAGTGAAAGTGGAGAGTGAAAAAGTTGGCTTAAAGCTCGACATTCAGAAAACAAAGATCATGGCATCTCGTCCCATCACTTCATGGGAAATAGATGGGGAAACAGTGGAAACAGTGTCAGACTTTATTTTTCTGGGCTCCAAAATCACTGCAGATGGTGACTACAGCCATGAAATTAAAAGACGCTTACTCCTTGGAAGGAAAGTTATGACCAACCTAGATAGCATATTCAAAAGCAGAGACATTACTTTGTCAACAAAGGTCCATCTAGTCAAAGCTATGGTTTTTCCTGTGGTCATGTATGGATGTGAGAGTTGGACTGTGAAGAAGGCTGAGCACCAAAGAATTCATGCTTTTGAACTGTGGTGTTGGAGAAGACTCTTGAGAGTCCCTTGGACTGCAAGGAGATCCAACCAGTCCATTCTGAAGGATATCAGCCCTGGGATTTCTTTGGAGGGAATGATGCTGAAGCTGAAACTCCAGTACTTTGGCCACCTCATGCGAAGAGTTGACTCATTGGAAAAGACTCTGATGCTGGGAGGGATTGCGGGCAGGAGGAGAAGGGACGACAGAGGATGAGATGGCTGGATGGCATCACTGACTCAATGGACGTGAGTCTGAGTGAACTCCGGGAGTTGGTAATGGACAGGGAGGCCTGGCGTGCTGCAATTCATGGGGACGCGAAGAGCTGGACACGACTGAGTGACTGAACTGAACTGAACTGATATATATGTATTTGGTATCCTGTCACTGCCTTCTCTGCTAGAAAGTGAAAAAGAAACTCTAAATAAAATAATACTCCCATAATACTATTTGGAGTTTATAATATCTGTCTGCAATTACCCACTTTGCTTGAAATGAATAGGTTAGAGATATGTGAAACCCAAATTAAAGGCCAAGGTTTATTTTACAAAATAAACTTGACGTCTTGAGGCAATGTACTCTTGGACGAGACGGGCAGGTCTAAAACTTTTATTCAGAAAAACTTACTCTTGAGCGCTCTCTGCAATGCCACTTCACTCAGATGGAAAAATGGATGATTTCCCAATGTGGATGATTCCACATTTCTAACACAAAACAGAACTATTTGCACTTGAACCTGAAAATCTCCCAGTGGATCACTGAAAACTATAGCAATATGTTACTGAGGCATAGACCTCTTACAGATTGCTGGACTCTGAGAACCAGGGAAAAGGCAAAACAAGTTCTGAGCTTGTTTAATAAAATCTCAAAATGAATAAATCTCAAGATTCCAAGCATTTAAAGCTTATGAAATTTGCCATTAGAACAGCCTCTCAACTGCTGTTAACTCTAACTCTAGGTGCATCTACCACACTTGCTGATACACTGTTTAGGTCACACCACTTAAAACAGAAGCAAAACAGTTAGAAGTTCAAGAAAAGAAAGTACCCAGGGCAGACACCCTAATAAAAGGTGGCATTTATTTCTTGCATTCCATATGCTTTCATGGACTGTCCCCGGTGGCTCAGTGGTAAAGAATCCGCCTGCCAGAGTAGGAGATGTGGGTTCAATCCCTGGGTTGGGAAGATCCCATGGAGAAGGAAATGGCAACCCATTCCAGTATTCTTGCCTGGGAAATCCCATGGACAAAAGAGTCTGGCAAGCTATAGTCCATGGTGTCACTAAAGCGTTGACATGACTTGGAGACTAAACAAAAAACAGCAACTATGCTTTAATATATATCTTCTCTAATCCTGATAATCCAAAGAGGTAAATGCTATTCTTCCATTTAACATGTGAAAGACATCTAGCCTTAGAGTTTGAATAACATGCCCAGACCCCAGCGGGGATTCCTGCTGAGTACAGAGCACAGAGGTCAACATGTTTACATCCATCCCTTACGGCACTTTTCTTCCTCCGAAATCGACTTCTCATCAAAACTTATTTAGAAATAAGATACATAGAGTTTTGAGATAAAATATCTTATGTCAGTACTTAAATGTTATGATCCATAAATTAACAAAATAAAAGATATTCATTAAAATGTGTTCATTCTTTCTCTCTTTTTTTGTTGCATTTTCCCTCACAGAATTCAGAGAAGAGCTATTTAAATAAAGAAACAGATGATTTTAATGAAGCCATTGTTTTTAGAAGGCTGCTTTTACTTTAACTAATTAGATCTATTTCAGAATTAGTCAGAAATAATTTCTCCCCAAAGACTTACAAAGCCAGAATTTCTAGACTTCATTAAGGAGAGAGTAAAAGCCTCCAATAGGATGCTCTTGAGAACAGACAGGGGAAGTGGCCCAAGGGGATCTAAGCTTCTTTGGAAAATGCCCCAAACAAGAGCAGGCTGGAGTGGGGTGCAGAGGAGGAGCAACATAGAGGAGGGGATGGCTATGTGGGCTTATTTCCTTTTTTAAGAAAAAAAGTATCTTTTAGTGGCTATTTTCCTTCCTTCTGTCTCAGGAAACCACTTGTGCTCTCCTCAAAGAAATAAGAATCTCATCATAGAAACACAGCTCACTAGCTTTCATCTTATAACACTCTAGCATAACATTCATCTTTATCCTTCAAGACTACAGACTGTACATTTCAAATGTAATGACCTCCTCTATAAATGTAGCAAATTCAGCTCTTGCTTTTGTAAAGAATCTCAAAAGTACAAATGACTAATGAACTAATGTATGTAGCTAAGTTTCTGTAGATGGGGAAACAGTGGAAACAATGTCAGACTTTATTTTGGGGGGCTCCAAAATCACTGCAGATGGTGACTGCAGCCATGAAATTAAAAGACGCTTACTCCTTGGAAGGAAAGTTATGACCAACCTAGATAGCAGATTAAAAAGCAGAGACATTACTTTGCCAACAAAGGTCCATCTAGTCAAGGCTATGGTTTTTCCAGTAATCATGTATGGATGTGAGAGTTGGACTGTGAAGAAAGCTGAGCGCCAAAGAATTCATGCTTTTGAACTGTGGTGTTGGAGAAGACTCTTGAGAGTCCCTTAGACTTCAAAATGATCCAACCAGTCCATTCTAAAGGAGATCAGTCCTGGGTGTTCTTTGGAAGGAATGATGCTGAAGCTGAAACTCCAGTACTTTGGCCACCTCATGTGAAGAGTTGACTCATTGGAAAAGACTCTGATGCTGGGAGGGATTGGGGGCAGGAGGAGAAGGGGACAACAGAGGATGAGATGGCTGGATGGCATCACTGACTCGATGGATGTGAGTCTGAGTAAACTCTGGGAGTTGGTGATGGACAGGGAGGCATGGTGTGCTGCAATTCATGGGGTCACAAAGAGTCAGACATGACTGAGTGACTGAACTGAACTGAAATTTCTGTAAACTCAGCAAGGGCAGGAACCACATTGTTATATATATATATATATATATATATATATATATATATATTTTATATATATATATATATATCCTTCTTTCTGATCATTGTACATGTAGAGTCTATACCATGTCAGGCATATAGAAGACCATCCATATTTGTGCTGAAAGAATGAGTACAAAATTTTATAATTTGACCATCTATAATAATCTTAATTCAGACCAAAATACTAAAGGAATTTCAAACCAAAAGGGCTTGGATAATAGTTCTGAAAAGGGACTGATTCAATCTTTTGTTTTATTTATGATTTCTTTGTTCTTTTGAAAAAAATTCATTGGAGTACAGTTGTTTTACAAAGTTGTGTTAGTTTCTACTCTACATCAAAGTCGGTAGTTATACATATATATATACCCCTGGTGGGACTTCCCTGGTGGCTCAGATGGTAAAGCCTCTGCCTACAATACGGGAGACGCAGGTTCAGTCCCTGGGTCGGGAAGATCTCCTGGAGAAGGAAATGGCAACCCACTCCAGTATTCTTGCCTGGAAAATCCCATGGATGGAGGAGCCTGGTAGGCTACAGTCCATAGGGTCTCATAGAGTCAGACATGACTGAGCGACTTCACTTTCTTTCTTTATACATATATCTCCTTTAAAATTTCCTTCCCATTTAGATCACTATAGAGCATTGAATAGAGTTCCATATGCAATATATTAGGTTTTCATTAGTTATCTATTTTACACATAATGTCAATAGAGTATGCATGTCAATTCCAATCTCCCAATTCATCCCACTTTCCCCCCTTTCTTTGCTCTTTATTTTAATGGAACTATGTAAATGGTGGAAATTATATATAATAAAATTTCACTTAACCAGAAATGAAAATATATACTTAATTGTATTTTGGGATGAAAAAGACAAAATGCAAAGAGGGATATTGAAAAAAAATCTGAATTCTGAGGATGGTTTGAAGTCAATATGCAAAGCAATTCCTACTCCAGTATGCATCCATGTCCAGAGATACCTGTTTAGTGCACAGGAAGGTAAAATATCCATAGGTCCATAGCTAAGTGACAAATTTTATTTTCTTGGGCTACAAAATCACTGCCCATGGTGAGTGCAGCCGTGAAATTAAAAGACGCTCACTCCTTGGAAGGAAAGTTATGACAAACCTAGACAGTGTATTAAAAAGTAGAGACATCATTTTTCCAACAAAGATCCATCTAGTCAAAGCTATGGTTTTTCCAGTAGTCATGTACAGATGTGAGAGTTGGACCATAAAGAAAGCTGAGCACCAAAGAACTGATGCATTTGAACTGTGGTGCTGGAAAAGACTCTTGAGAGTTCCTTGGATGGCAAGATCAAACCAATCAACCCTAAAGGAAGTCAACTCTGAATATTAATTGGAGGAACTGATGCTGAAGCTGAAACTCCAGGGCTTTGGTCACCTGATGCAAAGAGCCAGCTCATTGGAAAATACCCTGATGCTGGGAAAGACTGAAGGCAAAAGGAGAAGGGGGCAGCAGAGGATGAGATAGTTAGATGGCATCACCGACTCAATGGACATGAATCTGAGCAAACTCCAAGAGATTGTGAAGGACAGAAGAGTCTGGCATGCTGCAGTCCATGGGGTTGCAAAGAGTCAGACATGTCTTAGCAACTGAAAAACAACAAATAGCTTAGTTACCTGCCCTAAAGAATTTCCCCTTCTCTGTGTGAGCTTGTGTACATGCACTGCCTTGTTGATTGACTACATCAATATGAATGTGTCTCATATTCTCAAATAAATATCAAAATCTTCACCTTACATTATCTATCTCTCTTTTAAAAGGGTTTTCCCTCAGCCCTAATTCTCTGAATTCACCCAGAAAAGTACACAAATCTAAAAAAAGAAGGTGCTTGCTAACTGTGAAATCCCCAAATCAGAGAGAATAATGATTAATATTTCTTTTCTTGTCCTCAAGAATGAACAGAAATCCAGTATAGTGGTGTAGTACCTGCTTGATAGTTTTCATAAAAATAAAATCATCAAGCAAAAAAGACTCTTTAATCTATCTGCCGGTGAGTTCACAAACCGCTACAGAAAAAGTTACTACAAGTGCCAGCATGAAGACACATGTATACCTGTGGCAGATTCATTCTGATATTTGGCAAAACTAATACAATTATGTAAAGTTTAAAAAAATAAAATTAAATTAAAAAAAAAAAGAAGATAATTTGACTAAGGAAGCAATGGTTTTAAAAGTAAAATAGCAGGACTTCTTGAATTCATAAATACACAGAAACATTTTATTTTTAAATCATTAAAGCTAGTACTGGAAACAGAATAGAGAACAAAATTATATTAAAATTTGCTTTGAATAATGCTGCAATGAACATGGAGGAGGTATCTCTTTCAGACAGTGATTTCATTTTTTTCTAATACCCAGGATAGTAATTGTGGATCATATGGTAGTTCTATTTTTAATTTTTTTGAGGAAACTCTATACTCTTTTCCATAGCGGCTACACAAATTTCCCTTCCCACCAGCAGTACACAAGGATTCTCTTTTCTACATATCTTTCCAATGCTTGTTCAGTTCAGTTCAGTCGCTCAGTCCTGTCCAACTCTTTGCGACCTCATGAACTGCAGCATGCCAGGCCTCCCTGTCCATTTCCAACTCCCAGAATTCACTCAAACTCATGTCCATCGAGTCAGTGATGCCATCCAGCCATCTCATCCTCTGTTGTCCCCTTCTCCTCCTGCCGCCAACCCCTCCCAGCATAAAAGTCTTTTCCAATGAGTCAACTCTTCACATGAGGTGCCCAAAGTATTGGAGTTTCAGCCTTAGCATCAGTCCTTCCAAAGAACACCCAGGACTGATCTCCTTTAGAATGGACTGGTTGGATCATTTTGAAGTCTAAGGGACTCTCAAGAGTCTTCTCCAACACCACAGTTCAAAAGCATCAATTCTTCGGCGCTCAGCCTTCTTCACAGTCCAACTCTCACATCCATACATGACCACTGGAAAAACCATAGCCTTGACTAGATGGACCTTTGTTGGCAAAGTAATGTCTCTGCTTTTGAATATGCTATCTAGGTTGGTCATAACTTTCCTTCCAAGGAGTAAGCGTCTTTTAATTTCATGGCTGTAGTCACCATCTGCAGTGATTTTGGAGCCCAAAAAAATAAAGTCAGCCACTGTTTCCACTGTTTCCCCATCTATTTCCCATGAAGTAATGGGACCAGATGCCATGATCTTCGTTTTCTGAATGTCGAGCTTTAAGCCAGCTTTTTCACTCTCCATGCTTGTTATTTCTTGTCTTTTCGATAATAGTTATTCTAACATGTGTGAGGTAATGCATCATTATGGGTTTTTTCGTTTTTTTTTTCAGTTGTGATTTTGATTTGCATTTCTATGTTAGTGATGTTGAATACCTTTTCATGTCTCTGTTGGTCATCTGTAGGTCTTTATTCTTTAAAAATGTCTGTTCAGGTCCTCTGCCCATGTTTTTAATGGGATTGGCTTTTAGCTATTGAGTTGTATGAGTTCCTTATATATTTTGTATATTAATACCTTATCAGATAGATAGTTTACAATATATCACTCAATTATGTCTGACTCTCTGTGGTCCCATGGATGGTAGCCCACCAGGTTCCTCTGTCCATGGAATTTTCCATGCAAGGATACTGGAGTGGGTTGCCATTTCCTACTCCAGGGGATCTTCCCAACCCAGGGATCAAACCTGCATCTCTTGCAACTCCTGCATTGTCAGGCAGATTTTTTTTTTTTACCACTAACACCATCTGGGAAGTCCTTTACAATATATACATGAATCAAATCATCATATTGTACATCTTAAACTGATAAAATGTTGTATGTCAATTATAACTTAATAAAGCTGGAAAAAATCAATAAAATTGGAACACATCCTCACACCATACATAAAAATAAACTCAAAATAGCTTAAAGACTTAAACGTAAGATGTCACCATAAAACTAGAAGAGAGCATGGGCTCTCTTAAAGTCCAAGTGATATTTCTCATTTGGCCCTTTTGCCTTAAGTTAGTGAAACAAAATCACTAGGTTTGGAAAAGAACAGTGATCCTGGTATCAAGTAATGGTGCAGCAGCCTGTGGCAAGGACAGAAAAGAGTTTTCTGATCTCAAAGGCCTCATATTCCTTACAGTGGGCTCCTTATCACATGCCTTTAGTCAACTATGTTTAGCTAGACTAACATGATGATCTGTAATTATAGGGGGAAACATTGAAATAGAAAATTTTAAATATTTCATGGACTTAAAAACATAAATACATCTAGAGTTCCAGAACCAAAGCAACTTAAATGTTTTCTTACTTTTTTAAATTGACTATAGGTGAGTGGGCTTATTTCCGGGCCTCTATTCTGTTCCATATGTCTGTTTATTGGTCCATATGTCTGTTTTTGTGCCAACACTATGGTGTTTTGATTACTGTAGCTTTGTAGTATTGCCTGAAGTCTGGGAGGGTTATGCCTCCTGCTTCGTTCTTTTTCTTCAAGATTGCTTTAGCAATTCTAGGTCTTTTATGGCCCCATATAAATTTTAAGATTAGTTGTTCTAGTTCTGTGAAAAATGTCATGAGTAATTTGACAGACATCACATTAAATCTATAGATTGCTTTGGTCATACAACCATTTTAACAATATTAATTCTTCTGATCCAAGAGCATGGGATATCTTTCATTTCCTTGAATCATCTTCAATTCCCATTATTAATGTTCTATATATCTCAACATATAAGTCTTTCACCTCCTTGGTAAGATTTATTTCTAAGTGTTTTATTTTTTGATGTGATTTTAAGAGGCTTTTTTTTTTTTTTTTTTACATTTCCTTTTTGATATTTCATTGTTAGTGTAAGGAAATGCAACCAGTTGATGTATGTTAATCTCATATCATGCTGCTGCTGCTGCTAAGTCACCAGTCATATCTGACTCTGTGCGACCCCATAGACGGCAGCCCACCAGGCTCTCCATCCCTGGGATTCTCCAGGCAAGAACACTGGAGTGGGTTGCCATTTCCTTCTCCAATTCATGAAAGTGAAAAGTAAAAGTGAAGTCACTCAGTCGTGTCCGACTCCTAGCGACGCCATGGACTGCAGCCTACCAGGCCCCTCTGTCCATGGAATTTTCCAGGCAAGAGTACTGGAGTGGGTTGCCATTGCCTTCCTGCTACCTTGCTGAATTTGAGACATATTGTTAATAAACTGTTAAAATTAAAGATAAAGTGAGAAATTTGAAAGCAGGAAGAGAAGAGAAACTATCATATACAAGAGAACCCCTCTAAGGCAATCAGTAGATTTCTCAGCAGGCCAAGAGAGAGTGAGATGATATATTTGAAGCACTAAAAGAAAAAACTGCCAACCAAGTATACTTTACCTAACAAAGTTCTCCTTCTGAAGACTTTCCCTGACAAACAAGCTGAAGGAATTCATGACCATTAGACATGCCTTGCAAGAAGTGCTAAAGGGAGTTCTTGAGACGAAAATTAAAGGATGCTCTTTAGTAACCTGAAAATACATAAAAGTACAAAAGTCACTAGTAATGATAAGGGTAAGGTCAAATTCAGAGTACTGTAATACTGTAAGGGTTGTAAATAAATCACTTTAACTTTGATATAAAGGTTAAAAGAATAAGTATTAAAATTAAGTCTGAAAGTGAAAGTTGCTCAGTTTTGTCCCACTCTTTAAAAGTAACTATAGATACTTTGTTAATGGATAATTATCAATAATGGTTAATGGATATACAAAATTTTAAAATATAAGTTGTGACATCAAAAGCATAAAATGTGGAGGGGAAAGTAAAAGGGTAGAGTTTTATTAATATATGCAATTTAAGTTGCTATCATATTGAAACCAACTGTTGTAACTATAAAATGTTTTATGTAAACCTCATTGTAACCCCAAGGCAAAAACCTGTATAATACACAAAATATAATGAGAAAATAGAAAATCATGCTACTACAGAAAGTCATCAAATCACAAAAGAAGATAGCAAAAAAGGAACAGAGGAGCTACAAAAAGTCAGAAAACAATAAGGTGATATTTGTAAGTCTTTACATATAAATAATTACTTTAAATGTTGTTGTTGTTCAGTCACCCAGTCATGTCCAACTCTTCATGACCCCATGGACTGCAGCACACCAGGTCTCCCTGTCCCTCACCATCTCCCAAAGTTTGCCCAAGTTCATGTCCATTGCATCTGTGATGCCATTCAACCATCTCATCCTCTGATGCCCTCTTCTCCTTCTACTCTCAATCTTTCCCAGCATCAGGGAGTTTTCCAATGTATGATCACTGAAATATTATTTAAAATAGCCAAATATGGAAACAACCTGTGTCCATTGATAGATCAATGGGTAAAGAAGTTATTTTGGGTTTTTTGGTTTAATGTTATAGAGATGTTTTCCCACACCCTCTACCCAATATCCCCAATCCCATCCTGGATGGTTTTGAAATAAATCTGAGACATACCATGAAATCCATAAATATTTCAGTATGTATCTCTAGAAAACAAGGAATCTTAAAAAATAAATCCACAATACCATTCTCAAGATTAAGAAGATAAGAGTAATTCATTAATATTATCAAATAAAACAGCAGTTATTTCTGAGTAGGAATGATTAGGAGGGAATGTGGTAATAGTCTTAAGAAAAGAACAAATGAGCCGTGGGAGTTCAGGAAAAGAAAGTTCAGTTGTTCTTTAATGTTTCCAGTATTAAAGAAAAGAACAACTTACCCAGGGGAAAGGATTATGTTTGGACATTTTACAACTGTTTGTTTTTGGCTTTTCTCAGAAAAGTGGTTCTTGAAGTAGTACATAGAAGGAAGTTCCGCTTGTACATGGACTACTTGTGGATTTTGTATTCTTTCCCTTTTCCCTAGTAAGCAAGAAATAACAGAGAAAGAGATTCAGTTAGTAGCAAGGAAGTTGTACATTTACAATTTAGACAAATTCTGAGCATTCAAAGCCAAATTCTACTGATTCCAGCATAGAGTTTATCTTTGTATTCATCTTCCCAATTGAAAATATTCTCCTTTCCCTGGTTTAAAAATCTTATCTCAAGCCATTGAGAGTACCTTTAAATTGCTTACTTGAGAAAAGGCTGCCTGGATTTGTTTTACCAAAATGTACCAAACATTTTGCCATGCCTTCCAGTCTAGCACTTCTAAATGATTTATTCAGGTCAGGTCTAGCACTAAAATTTAATATCTAAAGATGAGTAAGAGGATTTTTTTCTTCACATAATTTTCACTTTCTAGGAAGTCAGAATGCATAAGGTTAAAAAACAAAATTAAAAGAGAAACAAAAAACCTATTCCAGTAAATAATGATAGTATTGGATTATAACCTATAGGTAAAAGTCATGTATCCACATTGATATAAATAAATAATCAATGAGTAAATAAGTAGGGTAGAAAGGAGAGCTCCTCCTTGCAGCAGAAGCCCAATGAATAAACAGAGGAGTGATAGAAATAGAAAATCGCCTTTAGGTGATCACCATAGTAATACTTCTTGCAAAGAAAACTGTTGATGTTAAAATTGAGTGACATATAATGAAAAATAGATTATTTGGAGAGTCAAAGTGTCTCATTGCAATATATTAATTAGTTATAAAGGGGAAAGGAGTTACTTTACAGTGTGGAACCATGACAGGATTCTGGTTAATTATAGTTATCATCATCAATAATAAAATATATTACCATTGTAAATTCTCAACATGATGTTCCTACAAGATACAAACATCATTTCTATGATATTCTTATTCAAAATACATAACTTTTAATAGAGACAGTTTTCAAACTACAGATTAATATGTCTCAAAATTGTTAAGGTTATGAAAGATGATGAAAGACAGAGGAACTGTCACAGACTGGAGGAGACCAAGGGGACAGGACAGCTAAATGCAACATTGAATTCTTGGATTGGATCCTACAATGGCAAAAGAACATTACTGGGAAAACTAGGGAAATCAGAATAAGGTCTGTGAATTAGATGCAGTATTCTTTTAATATTAGTTTTCTGGTTTTTATAATTGTATTATGGTTATGTAAGATGTTAACATTGGGAAAAGCTCATTGGGAATTTTGTGATATTTTTCAACTTTTCTTTAAATACAAAATTATTTCAAAATAAAAAGTTAAACCTTAAGGGGGAAAAAACCCTCTTCCAGCAGTGCACAAGTATATCATGGCTTGAGTGAATCCATTTACAAACATCTCACCCTTTGGATGGTTGGGCTGGGCCATATTTGGACAGTGGACATTTGCTCTGCAGAAAAAGGCATTTTCTTGGATATCTCTAAGTCTCACTAAATACTGTGAAACCCTGAGAACAATCAATAGAAGAGTAAATGTTGGGAAATGTTTGTTTTATGCTCCATGCGTGTTTTAGATCACCCCTGGGAGTAGTTTTTGCTTGTTCTCAAATAGTTGGAGACATAAGGAGGCATTCTGAGGCATGACTAAACCAGAGGAAGCTGTCTGTGCCATGTGCAGACTTCTCTTTCTGGTCCCTTACTCTTTTTTTCTTTTTTAAACTTTTTATTGGAATATAGTTGATTTACAATATTGTGTTAGTTTCGGTGTACAGCGAAGTGAATCACTCATACATATACACTGTTATACATATATCCATTCTTTTTTCAAGATTCTTTCCCCATATAGGCCATTATGGGTATTAAGTAGAGTTCCTTCTGCTATACATTAGGTTCTATTAGTTATCTATTTTATCCTTGAACATCTTGATCATTCCTTACTCTTCCTTCCATCCTACCCTTAATATACTCCCTAAACACTAACCTCTTAAGTGAAAGTAAAGCAAGCACAAGTCAGAAAAAATTCTCATTAAACACGCACACGAGTGCACACCCATGTGTCTGTAGTATAGGAAGTTCTAATGGCATCAATATCCAAACTTCTCTTTCTCCATCCACAGAAGAGCAGCCAAAGTGCAGTCATGTGAGTTTGTGCCTGCTGCTGTAGTGTCTCCCTTTCTGCCCCTTTTCTCCTTAAATGCCATTCCCCTCATCTGCCATTTCCATTTTCTACAACTAGCTCTTTCCTGCTTTGCCTTCACATTCACTGCTAAATAAGAAAGAGATCCAATAGCTTAATTATAGTGACAGAATGTCTGTCACACTAATATAATGTTCCTTTCCTTTCAGGGACACAATGAATTTTTTCAAGGGCTTGGGAATACACAGCAGGCCAGAATGATACTAAGTGTTACATGGACCCCCACGAGCAGGAAGTGCTCCTGGACCCATCAATTCCTAGAGGAAGGGACAGGACTTCAGGTCGACAGACAGTTCTGGAATGAGACCTCTGACTTAGAAATTTCATGAGGAAGTCTCCCAACAAAGTTCCATGCCACCCTGAACCTTCACGGCCACGGTGGAGTATGGGAGACAATTTGCTCTGCCTCTGCAGAGTGTCCAGTTTTGATGTGTGAACCACCCACAGAAAGCCCTATATACTTAGCCCCAAATGCTTTCAGTTCACTACCTCTGTCTCTTGGGATGACATATGTGGAAACCATATCAGGAGATCCCCTTATCTTACTAATTGATAAAAAGATGATTGAGAAGAAAGATAGATTGCTATGAATACTGACTTAATAGTTAAATTTTTCTCATGGCCTTCTGACTCGCCCCCCAAGTCTCTTTCCCCACACTACCGTTGTTAAAACAGTAGTCTACAGTCCTTACTAGAATTTCACCAGGTATCCTGTTACTGCCCTTTTCCCATTCCAGAATCCAGTCCAGGATCCACATTGCATGTAGTTATCATGTCTCCTTGGTCTCCTCCAATCTCCAAATACCTCTGGGTGCTTTCTTTCCTTTGACCCCAGCAAGATGGTAGTTTATAAAGCAGAGTTTCAGTGACTGTCTTAGCCTGGCAGGGACTGTGGAGTCTATCAGAGAAGCTGCCATGCCGCAGGTGAACGTGGAGCTGGGACGCTGTACTACCTTGCTTCTCTCACATCATCACTTTCCCTAATAGGAGCACTCTGAAGTCAAGGATGTCTGGGGACTTAGACCAAAGCTTCAGGCTACAAGCCCGAGGTAGTTTTTTTCTTTTTTTTTTTTTAATATAAATGTATTTCTTTTAATTGGAGGCTAATTATAATATTGTATTGGTTTGAAGTCTCATGCTTAAAGTTTTCAGGGATTTTCTTATTTTACTCAAAATTATATATATTTATTTTTAATTCAGAAAGAATTCTTCCTTACATTTTATAATGAAATTAACAATGCCAGAAAGATGCACCATGTTTATTCCCTTACCTGAAGTATTCATTGTTAATCCCTGCATATTTCAGTCTGAGAAGCTCAAACAGCGTTATTTTACCATTTCAAAAGTATGACCGGATGACACAGGCCATCACGACTAAATGCTGGTGTCCCAGCCACCACCTACAACATGTCCCTATAGGCAAATGCCTTCCAACTTACAAAGAACTGATTTACAAAATTTGGCTCACAATCCACTTCTAAGTGGGGAACTGTTTGTTCTAATATAATATCCTTGCCACAGGGATTTTATATCATCACAACAAATGGTTCTTTTAGTTTCTGTGAAAACCCACCACTTCTTCAAGCTGTATGTTGATTTTTTTTTCCTCCAGATATCAAATGGGCTTCAAGCAGAAACTCCCAATATGGTGATCTAGCTGGGAAAATAGTCTGACAACAACAAAAAGAAGATACATGAAAAAGCAAGATTGAACAGAATGCATTTATAAGCAAGGGCCTTTGATTCTGTGCTCTGTCCTTTGGCTTCAGAATTTAATTTTCCTACTCAATTTTCTGCTGTTCAAATGATGCAGTCATTTTGTTGCTTGTATATAGATGGTAAACTCCAGCTCTGAAAGCAACAAAGTTGGTGAAAAGCCCACAGGAAGCCAGCTTCTTCTTTGAGTCCTCTTTTGTCAAGGACCTTTGTAGTTTCAAAATGATCAAAGGTGAGTGCAGGTGAAAAGCAAATCACTGAAGTGAATGACAGAAAGGGCAAGCCCTGGAAATTTTATTCGCCTCGGAAGACAGATGTCCCTGAAGGGAGGGGGCAGATATTGTTACCTTAGAGCCCACTGGGGTTGGATTTTGAACTTCCCAGCCCCATTTTAGAATTGGCTCAATGCTGTCATTGGTTCTTGGCTATGGGAAACTTCCGTCTCAGGGGATATCTTTTCTTCCCCTTCAATGATTGTTTTTCTAATTGTGCTGCTTCCCCTCCTTCAGGTGTCGTGCTTGAGGAGAGTGAGGGCCACTTCATTTATGTGGCAGTGCTTTCCAGGCTCCTTACAGATGGAGGTAATTGCAAATGGAAAACATACCACAGGAGAAGATCACTGGTGACCACGAGAATTTAAAAGCTGACATGCGTAGGTCATAATGCTCTCTGAAAACCTGGCTTTCTGAGTAACTTTCCGTTCTTTCAAGCTGGAATATTCTCTCTCTTTGCTTATGATTTGGGATAACTGACTACCTCAAAGGAGCCTGGAAACGTATTGAAAGAGCCTCACCTGTGTGTGTGACTCATGGCAAAACAGAAATAGATCAAGCTTCATGCCACTCACATACAATTCCTAGCCTCTGAGAGTTTACCTTTTATACTAGAGTTCATCTTTTATATTAGTTAAATCTTTTCTATTACAGCTCTCTAGACAGATCTGCCCCCACCACTTTGTGTGAGGTTTTTTGTTGTTGTTACTGTTATTTAGCCTACCTAAGAATTTTTAAAAATACTTTTATACGGTTATGGAAAAACAAGAGAAGAAAAATATTTTGTGACACAAGAAACTTACTTGAAACTCAGATTTAAATGTACATGAATATAATTTTACTGGAAACAGAGCCATGAGTATTTATTTATGTACGACTTTTGTCTGCTTTTGTGTCACAACTGCAGAAGTTGCAACAGAAACCGTGTAAATGGCCTGCAAGGACTTGCCAGGTAGCGATAGTGGTAAAGAACCCACCTGCCAGAGGCATGAGACTGTGATTCAATCCCCAAGTTGGGAGGATCCCCAAGGAGAGCATAGCAAGCCACTCCAGTATTCTTGTCTGCAGAATCCCATGGACAGAGGAGCCTGGTGGGTTATAGTCCAGAGGGTTGCAAAGAGTCAGACACGACTGAAGCAACTCAGCACGTACACATGCTTGGCTTGCAAAGCTTATAAAGTTAGCCATTTGGTCCTTTATGGGAAAACTTTGTCAACCTTTATTCCATAACACTGAGAGTTCGCTTTTGCTCAGTGATGTGCAGCAAGAAGGTGGACATGCCTGGGGCAGAGGACAAGTGTCATAAAGGAGTTGGGGAGGGGCAAGCCTGGAGAAGCATGAAAAGCTTTCGAAGGTGCGCTTCCCATTGTCATTGGTTGTCTACAGATAAAGCTGCTCTTTGCTCGCTCTAAAGTATTTCATGCATATTTTTAATAAAAGGAACTAAGATCCCAGTAAAAGTTGGACAAGTTAGGATATAGAAAAGAAGGACAGAACAGCTGTCTGTGTACCATAGTAATGCATTTATCTCTGACTCTTACACTCTGCCTCACTGTCTTTCGTGGTTCCTCTTGAAATGAGAATTGAAAGAAGGAGGAAGAAAAGGAAGAGACAGAGAGAAAGAATTTTAGATGAAAGTAGAGGACTCAGGTAATGAAATAGAGGACATAGCAGAAATCAAAATGAGAATGGTAGAGAAAAAGATTATGGAGTAGTGGGAAGGGCATTGTTAAAAACGTTCTCTGCCGTAGTTGGTGCCATCCTCTATTCTAGATACAAATTAAGCTTTCTAAAAGGAGACTGCAGAGGCTTTATTAATTGATTATAGAAAGAGGGTGAAAGTGAGACATGGCATCAAAAATTAATTTTGCTAGCTGTTATGTGATAAAAAACTTTTTTTTTTAACTTATTGCCATTGGACTCCAAATTCAAATAAAAGGTTATATATGAGCCTAATATGCAGACAACATAAAGATGACCATCCACACACACTCCTCTCCCTTCATCAGGGATTTCCACAGAGATTTCAAGGCACACACACGTCTACTCTCTCCCAAGAATAATCACCATTTTCTCATTTGGGGAGGGGGAGGGGGTCATTCTGACTTCATGGGAGTCACTTTCAATCCAACTGCCAGAATGTAGGAAGACATAAACATGCATTTGCAGTCTCTGTCCACACCGGACTTATATAACTGCCATAAAACGGTTTAGTTTGGTAATCATCCAGATAAATTTACAGCTCACACATTTTTAAACTATGTTGTAATTCTCCCCTGAAACTCAAAAACACTAAGTAAAAGATCAGCTTACTATGCATATGAAGCAGATGAAGGTTTGTTTCATGTGGTGTTGGGCAACTTTTTAAGAGCATCAGACACCTAGAAGAAGAGAACCATTAATCCCTAATTTTAAAATAGCAACATTAGCAGCACAGGGATGACCAGGTCCTGGAGTGAATAGCATTCTTTGTAACCTTAATCTATGGCAAATTTAGATTTATAAAAACATTTGCCATTTGTGTTGAACAAGTCAGTGTGAACAATTAAGGACCAATTTATTGACAAACAGCAATAACAAATTTACAAAGGTAATGATATGTCTTCTTTTAAAGAGTTTTCCATCTTCGTTCATCCTATGGCACACAGGCCAGCTTGTTAGAAGATCAGGAGACATGGGGTTTTTTGCACCCTTCTTGCCATTTACTTGTTCAGACCACACAAACCAACCACATTAGAAAACACACACAAATGTGCCAAGAATGCCTGCCTCTCTCTCCATCATATTTGTAGCCACCGTTTCCTAATGGAGCATGGAATTCCATAACCTCAGGGAACATCAAGACTATTTCAAAACACTCCCAAATGTTCTAGAAAATGGATTTGGACCTGCTCTTTATTTTGCTTTGAGAAATGCATTACTAACATTTGTGCTTAAAGAGGGTCTTCTACTACTCTGAAATATTTTCCTTAGAAATAAATGTATAGTGAGAAGTAGACAACTGAACACATCTACCCCTCCAGCCTCACTTCTTCCCTGTAATTAAAGGAAACAGTATACATCCATCAGCTCTACTTCAAAATCAATAGGAAGAAAAATGTTAAGCACAGAATATGAATTATCTTCTATTTACCTAAAGAAGACTCCCCTAAGGATCCTATTAACATTGAACATGAGTACTTCAAAAGACAACCACATGACTTATGGGTAGGCAGATATAAAAATCAACAGATGTTCTAGTTAACACAGGGAATCAGAGCCTCATGATGAAAACAGGACCTTTATAATTCAGCTCCTGCTGCTGCTAAGCTGCTAAGTCGCTTCAGTCATGTCCAACTCTGTGCGACCCCATAGACAACAGCCCACTAGGCTCCTCTGTCCCTAGGATTCTCCAGGCAAGAATACTGGAGTGGGTTGCCATTTTCTTCTCCAATGCATGAAAGTGAAAAGTGAAAGTGAAGTCGCTCAGTCGTGCCCGACTCTCAGCGACCCCATGGACTGCAGCCTACCAGGCTCCTCCATCCATGGGATTTTCCAGGCAAGAGTACTGGAGTGGGGTGCCATTAGTGTGGGCTAAAATCCTGGTGACCACTGAAAGCTCTCCTAAATGAATTAGTCAGGATGACAGTTAATGACTTGTATGGCTTTTGGTCTCTGAAAAACAGTTCTTTGTGAAAGGCAGAAGTTGGAGGGAAATGTTATTTCTCTTGCATAGATTGTTAAAATTGAACAAAAATACAAGAAGTAATATCAGCACAAAATGACTGTTTTTCTTGTGCAGAAACCCTTATCAAAATCAAAAGCTTACTTTGGAGCAGTAATAAATCTGCTCCTGACTTGCTCCACCCAGAGTTTGAACAGTCTTCAAATGATTATGCCTCAAATAGATTTTCAGTGTTCCATTACCCTGTTCCAAACTACAAAGGGATTTTTCATGCTCTACTACTTAACTGAGCATTGTGTTCCTGCATGAAAGCTTAAGAAGGTCAGAGAAATATATAAAGATTAAATGCATTATGACTCTGGAAATGAATTGTTAGATCAGAGAAATGCATGAAAACCTCATGACTCTTTTGCAGTAATGTCTAGCTTGGAGGTTGGATGGGGTATAAAAGTTGAGTGTTTGAGGGGGAGAAGTTGAATGTGAAGGAGGGAATAAAGCCATAATGTACAGAGTTTAAAAATGGTGGGTTATTACTTGACAGTACATTTGAAATGGTTCCAAAGAATGGTAAATGCAAAGGCTAATGTGAATAGCTGGGAAAGGTTTGACATTATTAGTGAACATGATGACTGACGGGAGGCTTCCTCCAGGAGGGCCTAGACAACACACTGGCTTTAAAAGCAGGCCCGGGTGTTTCAGAGATGAAGGGAGCTCAGGCTTAAAGAGGTCTTTACAATTTTCAGTAATAACTAGGCAGAAAGACTCATAATCCACAGGACAATGGCATTTTTGTAGCCTGGAGGGGGACAGCAACTCACAGTGCTATAGCAAAGGTAGAAAATGCAGAGAAAGGCTAAGCGAAGAGCAGACGGCAGCAAATTCAACCTCAGTTGCTGTATGTTGCTCTCTGGTAACATCTCCAATAGTTAACTGATAGATAAGTTTTTACGGAACATAAACCGTAGACCTAGTAAAAAAAAAAGGCAAGGTACTCTGAGTAAAAAGCCCAAGGAGTTAAAGGTCTAGCTCAGAACACAGAGTCATTTAATGAAACAAAATGTGTATAATAATATATCAGATTATGTGATACTAATAATTTAAAGCTAAAAATAAACACAATAAAGTGTTACTGGAGAAGGAAATGACAAACCACTTCAGCATTCTTGCCTTGAGAACCCCATGAACAGTATGAAAAGGCAAAAAGATATTACACTGAAAGAGGAACTTCCCAGGTCAGTAGGTGCCCAATGTGCTACTGGAGAAGAGCAGAGGAATGGCTCCAGAAGAAATGAAGAGGCTGAGCCAAAGCAAAAACAACGCCCAGTTATATAAGTGTCTGGTGGTGAAAGTAAAGTCCAATGCTGTAAGAACAATATTGCATAGGAACCTGGAATGTTAGGTCCATGAATCAAGGTAAATTGGAAGTGGTCAAACAGGAGATGGCAAGAGTGAACATTGACATTTTAGGAATGGGTGAACTAAAATGGACCGGGACGGGCAAATTTAATTCAGATGACCATTATATTTACTACTGTGGGAAAGAATCCCTTAGAAGAAATGGAGTAGTCCTCATGTTCAACAAAAGTCTGAAAGTCAATACTTAGGTGCAAGCTCAAAAACAGGAGAATGATCTCCATTCATTTCCAAGGCAAACTATTCAATAGCACTGTAATCCAAGTCTATGCCCCAACAACTAATGCTGAAGAAGTTGAAGCTGAATGGTTCTAAAAGACCTACAAGATCTTCTACAACTAACACCAAAAAAAGATATCCTTTTCATCCTAGGGGATTGGAATGCAAAAGTAGGAAGTCAAAAGATACCTGGAATAACAGGCAAGTTTGGCCTTGGAGTACAAAATGAAACAGGGAAAAGGTTAATAGAGCTTTGCCAAAAGAATGCACTGGTCATAGCAAACACTCTCTTCCAACAACACAAGAGATGACTCTACACATGGACATCACCAGATGGTCAATACCGAAATCAGGTTGATTACATTCTTTGCAGCTGAAGATGAAGAAGCTCTATACAGTCGGCAAAAACAAGACCAGGATCTGACTGTGGCTCAGATCATGAACTCATTATTGTGAAATTCAGACTTAAATTGAAGAAAGTAGGGAAAACCGCTAGGCCATTCAGATATGACCAAAATCAAATACCTTACAGTTATACAGTGGAAGTGACAAATAGATTCAAGGGATTAGATCCAATAGAAAGAGTGCCTGAAGAATTATGGATGCAGGTACGTGACATTGTAGAGGAGGCAGTGATCAAAACCATCCTAAAGAAAAAGAAATGCAAAAGGGCAAAATGGTTGTCTGAGGAGGCTTTTAAAATACCTGAGAAAAGAGCAGAAGTGAAAGGCAATGGAGAAAAGGAAAGATACACTCATCTAAATTCAGAGTTCCAAAGAATAGCAAAGACAGATAAGAAAGACTTCCTCAGTGATCAATGCAAAGAAATAGAGGGAAACAATAGAATGGGAAAGACTAGAGATCTCTTCAAGAAAAATAGAGATATTAAGGCAATTTTCATGCAAAGATGGGCACAATAAAGGACAGAAATGATATGGGCCTAAGAGAAGCAGAAGATATTAACAAGAGGTGGAAAGAATACATAGAAGAACTATACAAAAAAGATCTTCATGACCCATATAACCACCATGGTTATATCACTTAGAGCCAGACATATTGGAATGCAAAGTCAAATGTTCGAAGCATCTCTACAAACAAAGCTAGATGGAATTCCAGCTGAACTATTTCAAGTCCTAAAAGATGATGCCGTGAAAGTGCTTCACTCAATATGCCAGCAAATTTGAAAAACTCAGCAGTGGCCACAGGACTGGAAAAAGTCAGTTTTCATTCCAATCCCAAAGAAGGACAATAACAAAGGATATTCAAACTACTGCACAATTGCACTCATTTCATATGCTAGCAAAGTAATGCTCAAAATTCTCCAAGCCAGGCAACAACAGTCCATAAACTGAGAACTTCCAGATGTTCCATCTGTATTTAGAAAAGGCAGAGGAACCAGAGATCAAATTCCCAACATCTGTTGGATCATAGAAAAAGCAAGAGAGTTCCAGAAAAACATCTACTTCTGCTTCATTCACTATGCTAAAGCCTTTGATTGTGTGAATCACAACAAACTGTGGAAAATTCTTAAAAAGATGGGAATTCCAGACCACCTTACCTGCCTCCTGCAAAACCTGTATGCCATGCTATGCTATGCTAAGTCACTTCAGTCGTGTCCGACTCTGTGCGACCCCATAGACGGCAGCCCACCAGGCTCCCCTGTCCCTGGGATTCTCCAGGCAAGAACACTGGAGTGGGTTGCCATTTCCTTCTCCAACCCATGAAAGTGAAAAGAGAAAGTGAAGTCGCTCAGTCGTGTCCGACTCTTAGCGACCCCATGGACTGCAGCCTACCAGGCTCCTCCGTCCATGGGATTTTCCAGGCAAGAGTACTGGAGTAGGGTGCCATTGCCTTCTCCACGAAACCTGTATACAGGTCAAGAAACAACAGTTAGAACTGGACGTGGAAGAACACACTGGTTGAAACTTGGGAAAGGAGTACATCAAAGCAGTATTTTGTCACCCTGATTATTAACTCATATGCAGAGTAATCATGCGAAATGCCATACTAGATGAAGCACAAGCTGGAATCAAGGTCGCCGGGAGCAATATAAATTACCTCAGATATGCAGATGATACCACCCTATCGGCAGAAAGCAAAAAGGAACTAAAGAGCCTCTTGTTAAGGGTGAAAAAGGAGAGTGAAAAAATTGGCTTAAAACTCAACATTCAAAAAAATGAAGATCTTGGCATCTGGTCCCATCACTTCCTGGCAAATAGATAGGGAAACAATGGAAACAGTGACAGACTTTATTTTCTTGGGATCCAAAGTCACTGCAGATGGTGACTGCAGCCATGAAACTGAAAGACGCTTGCTCCTTGGAAGAAAAGTTATGACAAACCTAGACAGCGTATTAAAAAGCAGAGACATTACTTTGCCAACAGAGATCCATCTACTCAAAGCAATGGTTTTTCCAGTAGTCATGCATGATGTGAGATTTGGACCATAAAGAGGGCTTAGCACTGAAGAATTGATGCTTTTGAACTGTGGTGCTGGAGAAGACTCTTGAGAGTACCTTGGACTGCAAGGAGATCAAATCAATCAATCATAAAGGAAATCAATCCTGAATATTTATTGGAAAGACTGTTGCTGAAAATGAAGCTCCAATAATTTGACCACCTGATGTGAAAAGCTGACTCATTAGAAAAGACCTTGATGCTGGGAAAGATTGGAGGCAGGAAGAGGAGACGATAGAGAACAAGATGGTTGGAGGGCATCACCGACTCAATGGACATGAGTTTGAGTAAGCTTTGAGACATGGTGAAGGACAAGGAAGCCTGGAGCTCTGCAGTGCATGGGATCACAAAGAGTCGAACACTTCTGAGCGACTAAAAAACAATAATAGACAGAAAATGGGCTGAGTTCACAGGGAAAGCTCTAAGAAAAGTCATTTAGGAAAGGTTTCTCAGGAATGAATGCAGTGGTTCAGCAGCCCCTCCTTTAATTTTGACTTTAAAACATAATGTTTTTTTCTGTTGCTCAAATTATAATAAAAGCCTTAACCCAATGGTATGACTCTAAGAATGGGAATTGCAGAAAGAGTACAAGGATGTACTTTGTAAGGCTGTAAGATAAATATTTCATTTAGATGCAATTTGCAGTTTTATACATATAGCTTTCCTAAGAGTGTGATTGAAGGTAGAATATCTAAAAGAGAGGAAGAAAGGTCTATTCTCAGAGAACAAATTATTCTAAAATTCTTTTTGTATAGAAACATTATTGCTGTTTCTTAACCCCTGAGTGTCATACATTTTGAATACATATAACAAAAACATTAAACATTAATAATGGGCAATGAAAATTAATTTTATAAATGTAGTTATCTCAAATTCTAGTTTTCTTAGTTTAACTGAAATCATATTTAATTAAAAGAAAAAATTAATGAAGAAAAATGAAACATCTGATGGTAATTTGCAAAAGATGGAAAAGAGATTATGATGATAACTTTGGTAATGCTTTATAAATTATTTTAATAAACTTGATTTTTTTAAAGACTTATTTCTTTACAGCAGTTTAAAATTCACACAATATTGAGAAGGTTCAGAGATTTCCCTTCACCCTTAGTCTGCACCTGTATATCCTCCACATTATCAATTTCCCCCACCAAAGTGTTCCATCTGTTTCAATTGAAGAACCTACATCAACACATTATAACTACCTAAAGTCTATAGTTAACCTTAGGATTCTCTTTTGGTGCTATACATTCTATGGATTTGGAGAAATGTATAATGACATGTATCTATCATTTTTGTTCCATACAGAGTATTTTACTGCCCTAAAATCCTCTGTGATCCACCTATTCCCCTTCCTCTCCTTCAATCCCTGATGACCACTGATCTTTTTACTGCTTCTATAGTTTTGTCTTTTCTAGGATGTCATATAGTTGGAATTATACAGTATTTAACCTTTTCAGAATGGCTTATTTTACTTAATAATATGCATTTAAGATTCTTCCATGTTTTATAGGGCTTAATAGCTCGTTTCTTTTCAGCACTGAATAATATCTCATCATTTGGATGTACCACAATTTATTCATTCACCTACTAAAGGATATCTTGTTTTTTAGTTTTGTGTAAACTTTACCTTTAAATTTAATTTTAACTGGAGAATAATTGCTTTCTAATGTTGTGTTGGTTTCTGCCATAAAACAACATGAATCAGCCATAAGTCTACACATATCCCCTCTTGAGCCTCCCTCCACCCTCCCCCACCCGCTCCGTCTAGGTCATTGCAGAGCACTGGGCGGAGCTGCCTCTGTTGCACAGCAACTTCCCACTAGCTACCTACTTCATCCAAGGTGGTGTATCTATGCCAGTGCTACTCTCTCAATTCGTCCCACCCTCTCCTTCCCCCACTGAGTCCACAAGTTTTTCCTCTATGATTGCATCTCTATTCCTGCCCTGCAAATAGCTTCCTCAGTACCATTTTTCTAGATTCCATATATATGCGTTAATATATGACATTTGTTTTTCTCTTCTGACTTACTTCACTCTATAACACAGATCTTGTTTGCTCCTAAGTTGTGGCAATTACAAATAGAGCTGCTATAATATCTACATGCAGAGTTTTGTGTAGACATAAGTTTTCAACTCCTTTGGGGAAATACGAAGGAGCACAATTGCTGGACCATATGGTATGAATTTGTTCAGTTTTGTAAGAAACCACCAAAATATTTCCCAAGTGACTCTTCCACTTTGCATTCTCACCAGCAATGAATGAGAGTTCCTGCTGCTCCACATCCTCTCCAGCATTGGATGTTCTCAATGCTCTGACTTTCAGTTCAGTTCAGTTCAGTCGATCAATGGTGTCTGACTCTTTGCAACGCCATGGACTGCAGCAGACCAGGCTTCCCTGTCCATCACCAACTCCCAGAGCTTACTCAAACTCATGTCCATTGAGTTGGTGATGCCATCTAACCATCTCATCCTCTGTCGTCCCCTTCTCCTCTCGCCTTCAATCTTTCCCAGCATCTGGGTCTTTTCAAATGAGTCAGTTCTTTACATCAGGTGGCCCAAAGTATTGGAGTTTCAGCTTCAGCATCAGTCCTTCCAGTGAATATTTAGCACTGATTTCCTTTAGGATGGACTGGTTGGATCTCCTTATAGTCCAATGGACTCTCAAGAGTCTCCTCCAACACCACAGTTCAAAAGCATCAATCCTTCAGTGCTCAGCTTTCTTTATAGTGCAACTCTCACATCCATACACAACTACTGGAAAAACCATAGCTTTGACTAGATGGACCTTTGTTGGTAATGTCTCTGCTTTTTAATATGCTGCCTAGGTTGGTCATAGCTTTCCTTCCAAGGAGTAAGCGTCTTTTAATTTCATGGCTGCTGTCACCATTGGCAGTGATTTTGGAGCCCAAACAAATTAACTCTACCACTGTTTCCATTGTTTCCCTCATCTATTTGCCATGAAGTGATGGGACTGGATGCCATGATCTTAGTTTTCTGAATGATGAGATGATGAGTTTTAAGCCAGCTTTTTCACTCTCCTCTTTCACTTTCATCAAGAGGCTCTTTGTGTTATCTGCATATCTGAGGTTATTGATATTTCTCCCAGCAATCTTGATTCCAGCTTGTGCTTCTTCCAGCCTAGCATTTCACATAATGTATTCTGCATATAAGTTAAATAAGCTGGGTGACAATATACAGCCTTGATGTACTCCTTTCCCTATTTGGAACCAGTCTGTTGTTCCATGTCCAGTTCTAACTGTTACTTCTTGATCTGCAATACAGATTTCTCAGGAGGCAGGTCAGGTAGTCTGGTATTCCCATCTCTTTAAGAATTTTATACAGTTTTTTGTGATCCACACAGTCAAAGGCTTTGGCATGGTCAATAAAGCAGAAGTAGATGTTTTTCTGGAACTCTCTTGCTTTTTCCATGATCCAACACATGTTGGGAATTTGATCTCTGGTTCCTTTGCCTTTTCTAAATCCAGCTTGAACATCGGAAGTTCATGGTTCACAGTTCTGCCTTTAGGGCACTCGTAGGTAAGCAGTGGTGTCTCGTTGGTTTCATTTGCACTTCCCTGATAACATATGATGTGGAGCATCACTTCATATGCTTATTTGCCACCTGTGTATCTTTTTGGTGAGATCTGTTAAGGTCTTTGGCCCATTTTTTAAAATGGGTTTTTTGTTTTCTTACTATGAATTTTTAAGAAGGTATTTTAAAATATATTTGGGGAAGCAGTCCTTTATCAGATGTGTTTTTTGCAAATATTTTCTTCCAGTCTGGACTTATCTTCTCATTCCCTTGACATTGTCCCTCATAGAGCACAAGTTTTTGATTTTAATGAAGTCCAGCTTATCATCATGCCTTTGGTGTTTTATCTAAAAAGTCACCATCATAGATTTTCTAGATCATCTAGATTTTCTCCTAGGCTATTTTTTAGGAGTTTTATAGTTTTGCCTCTTGCATTTAGGTCTATAATCCTTTTTGAGTTAATTTTTGTGACAATCTTAAGGCCTGTGTCTAGATTCACTTTTTCACTTGTGATGTTGCTTTGTTCCAGCATCATTTGTTGTAAAGACTGTCTTTGCTCCTTTACATTGTTTTTGCTGCTCTGTCAAAGATGAGTTGATTATACTTATGTGAACCTATTTCTGAGTCCTCTATTCTATTTTATTTATCTATTTGTCTTTTCTTTCACTAATACCACACTGTCTTGATTACTGTAGCTTTATAGTCAATCTTGAAGTTGGGTGGTGTCAGTCTTCCAACTTTGTTCTTCTCCTTCAATATTCTGTTGGTTTTTCCAAGTATTTTGTCTCTCCATATAAACTTCATAATCAGTTTGTTGATATACATGAAATAATTAACATTTTGACTATGGCTGCATTGAACCTATAGATTAAGTTGGGAAGAACTTATGTCTTGAAAATATTCAGTCTTCCTATCTATAAACATGGAATATCTCTCCATATATTTAGTTCTTTGATTTCATTCATTACCATTTTATGATTTTTTTCATGTAGATCTTACATATATTTTGCTAGATTCATGCCTAAATTTTTTATTTGGGGTGATAATATGAATGCCATTGTGTTTTTAATTCAAATTTCACTTGTTCTTTGCTGGTATATAAGAAAGTGATTAATTTTATATATTGATCTTATGTTCTACAGACTTGCCACGATTGCTTATTAGTCCTAGGAATTTTTGTCAGTTCTCTTAGATTTTCTACATAGATGACAATGCCATCTGTGAACAGAAGCAGTTTTTTTTTCTTCCCAGTCTTCATACTTTTAGTTTTTTGTCCTTGTTTTATTTCATCAGCTAGAATTCTCAGAACAATGTTGAAAAGAAATAGTGAGAGATGACATCTTTGCCTTATACCTGATGCTAGTCAGGGAAAATTTGAGTTTCTCACCATAAGTATGATGTTACTTGTAGGCTTTTGGTAGGTGTTCTTAATCAAGTTGAGAAAGTTCCTCTCTAGTTGTTTGAGAGTTTTTATCATAAGTGGGTGCTGGATATTGTCTTTTTCCTGCATCTACTAATATGATCAGATGATTTTTTTTTCTTTAGCCTTTGATGTGATAAACTACATTAACTGATTTTCAAATGTTGAATCAAGCTTGCATGCTTCAGATAAACCCCACTTGGTCACATGCATGGTTCCTTTTATGCATTGTTGGATTTGATTTGCTAATATTTTGTTGAAGATTTTTGCATCTCTATTTATGAGAGATAGCGACTATATTTTTCTTTTCTTGCAATGTCTTTATCTAGTTTTGGTATTAGGGTAATGGTAGACCCACTGAATGTGTTAGGAAGTACTACCTCTACTTCTGTATTTCAAAGAAGATTGTAGAGAAATGGTATAATTTTTTTCTTAAATATTTGGTAGAACACCAATCAATCCATCAGGCCTGATACTTTCTGTTTTGGAATGTTATTTATTCTGATTCAAGTTTTAATAGATATATAGACCAATTTAGAGTTACTTTTCCTTCTTGTGTGAGTTTTGGCAAATTGTGTTTTTTAAGGAATTGGTCCATTTCATCTGTGTTATCAAATTTGTGGGCATAGAATTGTTCATAGTATTACTTAATTGTCTTTTTGATGTACAAGGGATCTGTAGTGAAATCCTGTCTTTCATTTCTGATACTAGGAACTAATATCCTCTCTCTGTCTTTTCTTAGTTATCCTAGCTGGAAGCTTATCAATTTTATTGATATTTTCAAAGAACCAGCTTTTCATTTCATGGATTAATCTCGACTGATTTCCTGTTTTCTCAAGTTGACTGGAAAAAGATTAAGTCTAGACTTCTAAGTCCCTTAATTAAGAGGTTGAAGAAAACTGTATCTCTATTTAGTTCAGTTCAGTCGCTCAGTCATGTCTGACTCTTTGCCACCCCATGGACTACAGCAGACCAGGCTTTCCTGTCCATCACCAACTCCTGGAGCATGCTCAAACTCATGTGTATCAGTGATGCCATCCAACCATCTCATCCTCTGTTGTCCCCTACTCCTCCTGCCTTCAATCTTTCCCAGCATCAAGGTCTTTTCCAATGAGTCAGTTCTTTGCATCAGGTGGCCAAAGTATTGGAGTTTAAGCTTCAGCATCAGGCCTTCCAATGAATATTCAGGACTGATTTCCTTTAGGATTGACTGATTTTTATCTCTATTAGATGATGTATAAGCCTGTGATGTTCTCTAGAGAATCAGCAGAATATTTTATTAATATAGAATCTCAATCTATAACTTTTAAAATTCCCCGTATTTCCTTTATTATAACACTTTACCTTTGGGTTTATAGTCTTCAAAAATATATTATCACTATTTTATAGATTTTTAAAATTCTTTTCCTCTGAAATTAAGCATAATCAACAAGCTTACTTCACATGTACATCCAAACCACACAGAAGGAAGGTACTTTATACTCTTGTCTTTTTATTAATATTAGCATATTGATTTTCTCTACCTTATATTTATTTATTTTAAACAATGAAGGAAATGTATTAGATAGTAAAGTAGACACACAAATAAGTATCTTATAATACAAAGATGGTTGTTTTATAGAAACCAAATAAGTTGACTGGTAAGCAGAGATGGATGGCAAAACTTGGTATTCTGTTACTGGAGTCTAAATTTGAAACAAGAAGAGTTATTTGAGGGTAACAGAGTAAAAGTTGAGTTCCCATAGAGCATACATATGTGGCCTAGAGAGAGCCTACCTGGCTGTTTTTATTAAAAAGTAAAGACTTAAGCACCATGGCTGTTGAAAAGGGAAAAATTACCCACACTCCAGCTGGTGAAATGTACATAAACCTCTGCTCCAGAATTTGGTCTAAATTCAGAGAAAATGGTGTCTTTCATTGGATTGTTGTTGCTGTTCAGAGGCTAAGTCATGTCCAGCTCTTTGCAACCCCATGGACTGCAGCATGCCAGGCTTCCCTGTCTTTCACTGTCTCCCCAAGTTTGATCAGATTCATGTCCATCAAGTCGGTGATGCCATCCAACTGTCTCATCCTATTTTCCCATTCTCCTCCTGCCCTCAACCTTTCCCAGCATCAAGATCTTTTCCAATGAATTGGCTCTTTGCACCAGATGGCCAAAGTGTTGGAGCTTCAGCTTCAGCATCAGTCCTTCCAATGAATATTCAGGACTGATTTCCTTTAGGATTGACCAGGATTGATCTCCTTGCTGTCCAAGTTACTCTCAAGAGTCTTCTCCAGAACCACGGTTCAAAAACATCAACTCTTCAGCTCTCAGCCTTCTTTATGGTCCAACTCTCATGTCTGTACATTACTACTGGAAAAACCATAGCTTTGACTATACTGGGAAAACCATCACTTTGCTGGCAAAGTGATGTCTCTGCTTTTTCACTGGCTACTAGGAAGATATACCATATAATTTGATTCTGAACTTAGCATGGATATATAGCATTGGATTAAGTGTATCCTTGTAGACCAGCTTATTTGAAGAGGTGACACAATCAAGTTTTGTCACCAAAACTACCAGCATGTGGTCAAAAGCCAGCTGCCCTTTCCCATTTGCCATCTTATCTTTGTTTTTCAAATCTGTTATATTGTGGTGTGTAATAAAATACTGTCACCAGGCAAAATCTTGCAAAATTCACTTCAAGCAGGGAAAAAAAACAAACCCAACAGTGTTAGTTACCAGAGCTCAGGCACAGTCCAGTGTTACCAATACAGAACCATCTACGGTTGAGTCAGTCAAAGGCATCAGCTATCAGTGCAGTAAGCAGAGTCAAATAACAAGTCAAATAAGTTGGCTAATCCTGAGTCCACAGGTGAGGTGACAGACAACAGGTAGGTGTCATGAAAGAGGAGTGAAGAAATAGAAATGGCAGACATATCCTAATACCTCTCTGCTAGGAGACCTTATAAGTTCTCCTTTGCTTTCATCACTACCCTCTCAAGAGATGGCTTTCGTAAATTCTTCTGCTTCATTATGGCCACTGTTCTAATCTTTTAATGTCATCTTATCTATTTGTCTTGTGCAATTATCCCTGCAACAAAGGAATCAAATTCAAGGCCTTGGTGACCAGAGTAACTGGTAGAAGACTCCTGCTAAATCCAAGGCTTCCTTGCTGTCCTCTTGACTATTATAGTAAAGTCCAAACCATTGTCAACAACTCCTGTGTGGTTTGTAGAGGTCATACATGGCTGTCCTTCCTATGGGTCTGCCTCTACATTATTATATCTGTTCTCTTAAATAATGACTCCTATTTACAGCTTGCAGAGACAAGCTTTTCTTGTCTCAAGGCCACCATCTCACACAGATCATTTGAGGAGCACATTAATAACAGGAACTATTTCCTTATTTAACTTTTCATGACAAATACCTAACTGCCCAGGACCTAGCAAATTCTAGGTGCCAAATACGTGTTTCTTGACTGATTGAATGACATTTTCTTCAGTTACTTTAACTTTAAAGAAATCTGTTTTCAGTGCTTTTCTTCTCCAGCTTCATAAACAGCCTTCACACTGAAATAATTTATAATCGCCTTGGGTCTTGGGAGGGAGAAACAATTTCCAGACCTTGGGCTATTAATTTAAGAGGATTCATATTAGATACAGAATTAGTGTCACGTTTGATTCAGCCTTTCATGTCTTAAAACATGCCTCAAGCCACATCTGAATGCACCGAAATGCAGCAGGAATTCTAAAGCTGTTGTAAATCTTGGTCAAAGCCATCAGCAGAGGAGAACAAATGAAGTGATCTCATGCTAGGCACTGTTGAGGGTGAGCAGTGCAAGAGGAAGGCCACGTGCAGCCCTTGAGATGTGTGTACTCTGGGATAAGCCAGAGACTCAAGCATATTTAAAGTCTGAGCAAGATTTTTGAGCTCCCCAAAAGTTTGATAGTCAACTGATCTATGTTCTAACATAATAGGGACAACTATGCATGTAATAAAGAACCAGTGTCTAGAGTTGTCCCTACCTTTCCCCCTAATATGTTCCAAATTTCTATTCACCCATCCACCTTAAATCATTGTAACTCTATACTATCATCCAACAGACATACGCACAAATACACACACACAGTTTCCCCAATTATACTAATCTACCTTGACTAAAGTGTGAAAAAAATTACTTTTGTTCTAATTTAGTCAAACTAAAGTGAAAGTTTTTTTAAAAAACACTTTAAGAGGAAAAAACTAACAGAATACAAAACAAAGAGTGTAGAAACAGATGAATTTCACAGAATCATATGTTTATGAGCCAAATTTAATTCAGTTGAATACACTTAGGTTAGCTTGGCTGGCCCCACTTTTCTTCTGATGCTTGGCTGGCCCCAGCATCTTCTGATGCTGAAGCTGAAGCTCCAATACTTTGGCCACCTGATGCCAAGAGCCGACTCATTGGAAAAGACCCTGATGCTGGGAAAGATTGAAGAAAGGAGGAGAAGGGGATGACAGAGGATGAGAAGGTTGGATGGCATCACTGACTTCTTGGACAGGCGTTTGAGCAAGATCCGGGAGTTGGTGATGGACAGAGAAGCCTGGTGTGCTGCAGTCCATGGATGCAAAGAGTCAGACACAACTGAGTGACTGAACTGAACTGAACCAATGAGGAGGGAATCTTTTTGGCACTGAGCATATTTGCACGTTGAAAGTGATGTCCATCACTAGGACTCAGTGATGCAGGCACCCCCATCCATGGCTGCAGTGGCTATGTGCCCTCCCATAAAAAATCCAAAACAAAACAAAAATAAAGTACACATTTTCTGTAACTCTATTCACTACCAAACTTCTTGAAAAACAAAGCCCAACTCACTGCCTTCCCTCCACTTGACCCCCTGCCAGTGACTCTTTATCCCACTGCACTTTGCCTCCTGCCTCCAGCACTTCTCTAGAGCTGTTCCCAGAAAGTCTGCAGCAACCTCCTGATTGCCAAACCAATTCCCAGTTCTCTAGACTTGTTGTTTGACCCTGTTGGCCAACTCCTCATTCTTGGATCTCTTTTCCCTCAGTTTCTGTAACTCTTCTGGTTAAAATCCTACCAGATAAAGTTTGTGTTTGTTAGTTTCAAAATTGACATGAAAGAGCTGATATGTTTTTATGAGTTTCTATTATATACTCTCTTCCTACCACTCTGGCCATTCTCTTGGCCTCTTTCTCTCTGTCTGTCTGTTTCTTTCTCTGGTAGTAACGTTATGTTTACCTATTGCTTCAGTTCAGTTCAGTTCAGTCGCTCGGTCGTGTCCGACTCTCTGCCACCCCATGAATCGAAGCACGCCAGGCCTCCCTGTCCATCACCATCTCCCGGAGTTCACTCAGACTCACGTCCATCGAGTCGCTGATGCCATCCAGCCATCTCATCCTCTGTCGTCCCCTTTTCTTAGATGTAATTATTTATTCTGCCTTCATTTGCATCATTTCTCTTCTTTTCTCTCAAAATATCTTCTATTTCTGTAGCTCCAGTTGTCACATAATGAACAGAAGACTTGTTAACTGACCCACAGCCCTGTATTCTTGGCTCCTGTTTCCCATTGTCTGCTGTCTACTGCCACATTCCTTGATAGAGTTTATCCTTGGCCTGGAGGATTAAATGGAGAGGGCAGTCTACTCACCCTTCTGCAGTCACAAGTTGTTGCATTTTAAAAGTTTACTGACTCTTTTAAGGCATAATTTTCATTATACTGCTTTGATCTTTGATCTCCTCAGTCAGTATTTACCAGTCATAGGAAGCTATGAGCCATCCTGGCTTTGCATTGCCCTTGTCTTTTAATATATCTCATAGTATGTCTGTGGCTTCCCTCATGGCTCAGCTGGTAAAGAATCCTGCAATGAGGGAAACCTGTGTTTGATCCCTGGGTTGGGAAGATCCCCTGGACAAGGGAATGGCTACCCACTCCAGTATTCTGGCCTGCCTGGAGAATTCCGTGGACTCTATAGTTCATGGGGTCACAAAGAGTTGGCCATGACTGAGTGACTTTCACTTCACTTCATAGTATGTCTGCACCTCTTTGGTGGCACAGTGGTAAAGAATCTGCCTGCATTGCAGGAGATTTGGGTTTGATCCCTGGGTGGGGACATTCCCTTTGGAGAAGGGAACGTCAACCCACTCCAGTATTCTTGCCTGAAAAATCCCATGAACAGAGGAGCCTGATGGGCTACAGTCCATGGGATTGCAAAAGAGTTGAACGGGACTTAGTGACCAAACAACAACATAGTATGTCATGCAAATTACTAGATTATAAGCTCTCTGGGGACAGAAATCCAGTCTTGAATCCAATCAGAAATCCAATAATTTAGTTGTTTGTTGCTTAGTACAGTAATTTGCATTAATTCATTCACTTATTTTTAATAAGGTATTCATTTCCCACCTATTCACGCTAGACACATTTTGGGCATTGGAAGTACAGTGGTGGGCAGGACAGATATAGTTCGTACTCTCAAGGAACTAGTTCAAGAAAATAGCCATATAAAAGAAACAGGCTAATTGCAGAGCATAGCAAGTACTATGAAGAAAAAAATGGAATGAGATAGACTGATAGGATTAACTTTATGTACAGGAAGTTCAGGCAGGTTTTCTGACATCTGAGCTGAGATCTAAATAAGAACAATAAGACCCCCACCAACTCCCCACCCCCCACCCACCACACACACACACACATGAATACACACAAAATCCTGAGGAGTAACATTCCACATAAAGGGAATAACAGGATTAGAACAGAGAGGTAAGAAGGATAGAGACTGTGTTGGACTGGGTAGTCCTTGAAAAGGATTTTGGGTTTTTAATTCAATGGGAAATATAAGACAACATTAATCAGACAAGTGATTTGATATGAATTCCAGTTTTAAATTTCAGATTTATTTTTAATGAAATGGGAAAATATAGGAGGACATAAATCAGAGAAATTATGTGATCTGAATTCCAGTTCTGGTTACCATGTGAAGAGCAAACTGAAGAGTGGACATAGGAAATAGGTAAGAGGTGATGCAGGAGCCCAAGTGAGAAGCAATGGCAGTTTGTGTTAGTTTGGGACTTAGGAGGTGGTGGGAATTGGTTCAATTTGTGATAGATTTTAGAGTTTGCCCTAACAGGGTTTGAGTTAGACAAGACGGGAATTGAGAGTTACCACACCGTAGTTACTTAATACGGAGAAGGCAGTGGCAACCCACACCAGTACTCTTGCCTGGAGAATCCCATGGACGGAGGAGCCTGGTAGGCTGCAGTCCATAGCGTCGCTAAGAGTCGCACACAACTGAGCGACTTCACTTTCACTTTTCACTTTCCTGCATTGGAGAAGGAAATGGCAACCCACTCTAGTGTTCTTGCCTGGAAAGTCCCAGGGACAGGGGAGCCTGGTGGGCTGCCATCTCTGGGCTCGCACAGAGTCGGACACGACTGAAGCGACTTAGCAGTAGTAGCAGCATCAATTACTTAATAAAGGTTAATTGCCTGATAGCTGATGAATTCAGGTACTTCCAAGGTAAATGATCTCCTAAGATCCTACAAGTATGGTTTAACAATACAAAAAAAAAGGGGGGGAGCCAGAAATATTTAGCATATGATTTCTACCAAAGGAAGGTAAGAATTCCAGCCTAAGTCCAAATGCCACAACCTCTACTCACATTCCCATCACATATTTCTATATATCCAGGGAAAACAATTATGCATTTTAATTGGATTTAGAGGAAATTTGGGAGACCTGGGTTTGATCCCTGGGCAGGGAAGATCCCCTGGAGAAAGGAATAGCTACCCACTCCAGTATTCTTGCCTGGAGAATTCCATGGACAGAGGAGCCTGGCAACCTACAGTCCATGGTGTCACAAAGAGTCAGACATGAATGAGCGACTAACAATTTAACTTTCAGAGGAAATGTAGAATGAAATCTGTGAATATATATATGTAGAGCTGTCTGCCTTTGTCTTTTGGGGAGATCTTTTTATGTTCCTAACCACACAAAAGACCTCGGACTCTTTAAATAAGTTGACAGTTTATCCTGAATCAATGAAAGGATAATTTGAGGATGATTAGAAGAAACTCTGTTTTGACCAGTTCATAAATATACCTTTTAGTAGTTCTTTAAAGCTGTAAGAGTTTTCTCTATATGAACTATTTTCATGTAAGTTATCTTAAGACTCTCCTAAATGGCCCCCGACATGTCTGTTGTCACAAGGATAAAAATAAAAATGCTTACAGGGAAAATTTTACTGAATTTTGATTCAAAAAAAAAAAAAAACTTAAATGAGAGCTCAATTTGTAGCAGTTTTCAAAGCTCACCAGGCCTGCAAATATGCTCTGGCCAAGTTTTCATTGATTCTTCCTGCAGTAACATGCCTCTGCTGTTTCTTAGGTATCTTCAGTTCCAATGATGTATGTATGTATCTAAGTATGTACGTATGTATCTGTCTAATTGACTTTTTGGAGATTTAAAAAAAATGATTTTAGATTTACAAAAGAATCGCAAAATTACACAGAATTTCTATATACCACTCCCCTAGTTTTCTCTAATGTTTACGTAAACATAGAATATTTATGAAAACTAAGAAATTAATCTTGGTATGATTAACTAATAAACAGCTAATTCAGATTTTACCATTTTTTCCCCCATTAATTCTGCTTTGTCTATACTGCGGGATCTTACATTACACTTAAATCAGGGGTCAGTAAAATGCCTATAACATTCTTGTGCTTAAGGAGGGAATTATAATAAAAGAAATGGTTTTTTAAATACAGTGAAATTGTATAAGAATATTAAAGTAGAAATTTAATGAACTATTATGTTTATTGATATGTCTTCTATTGTAATTAGTGTTGCTACTAAGTCACTTCAGTCGTGTCCGACTCTATGCGACCCTAGAGACGGCAGCCCACCAGGCTCCCCCATCCCTAGGATTCTCAAGGCAAGAACACTGGAGTGGGTTGCCATTTCCTTCTCCAATGCAGGAAAGTGAAAAGTGAAAGTGAAGTCGCTCAGTCATGTCCGACTCTTAGCAACCCCATGGACTGTAGCCCACCAGGCTCCTCCATCCATGGGATTTTCCAGGCAAGAGTACTGGAGTGGGGTGCCATTGCCTTCTCCGTAATTAATGTTATACTTGATCAAAAGTAGCATTTAATGCATTTGGTGACTAAGGGATTCATAAATTAGAAATCTAGACAAAAGTCCTGCTTTGATTAAACTCTAACCAATAGATTTAAGAAAACATAATGGACCTTGCCTACAGCAATTTGAACTATGATAGTCTAATGATGATTTTTAAATTTCCTTCATTCCTTTTACATGTCTTAATTGTACTTCTTCTGTAAGAAAGAGTTGTCACTTCCAGATCATTTATATATTTATACATATATATGAATTTATTACTATATAATGATAATGTAACTATTAGTATGAATTCATGAATATTTATTTTATCCTTTGGGTTATAAATTTTGTCACTCAAGTTCTAAATTTGGCCATTGGGAGCTTTTTTGGAATTTTAAAACTGTGCCCTTTTGATATGCCCCAATTCTTTTTTGTGTGTGTGCACTTCCTTTATTTCAGATTCCACAAGATGTTCAAGCTAATCTTGTGTTTTCCCTGATTCAGTCCTGGAGTAAACCAGTTTTCCAAGAGTCCTGGTTCCTTTTATTGGAGACTGACATTTAGAAAACAAGCTCTGGGTGTTAGATGTGCTCATTGCTACTAGGACATCACTAGTCTAGCCACTCAGTATGTGCTCAGTTGCTCAGTCGTGTCCGACTCTTTGTGACCGGATGGACTGTGGCCTGCCCAGCTCCTCTCTCCATGAGATTTCCCAGGCAGGAATACTGGAGTGGGTTGACATTTCCTCCTCAAGGGAACCACTCTCAGTGGACAAAGCTAAAAACAAACATGAGATCATTTTGATGCCTGTGGCACCAATCCACTGCTATGGGGTTTATGCTACTTTCCTCCTCTCCTCATTTGTAACTTCTTTCTCCAGAAGTGAGAAACGTGGCAGTAGTATGAAAACAAAGTAGTTTCAGAATTGCTACCATATCCTTGTAAGAAATACATTTTCCAATATAGTGAAATGTTTCTATACAGTTCTATTATTTGTAGACTTACAGTGTCCAGTCAAAACACTGTTTCCTAGAGTTACTTCCACTAGTTCCTTTCTTCCCATCTCTTTCTTGTGGCTTTGTGATGTATCTGTTGTATTCGGTTGGTTAGAAGCAAGTCACAGATCTTACCCTTTAGGGAATAAGACCACCAAGGGCAGGATTTTCCTTATGCATTCCTATACTTTCCATCCAAACCCTTAGGACTCCACAGACTTTATTAAGTCATGCTTGTGTTTCACTGGTTAATAATTTCTTTTAAATTATTCAGCTTAATAACAGAAAACCAAAATGACTGCACTGTAGCATGGACATCTAGTCATTTCAACTCTTTTGAACACTGAGGCATTGTGACTCAGCTCAAAACTTAGGACTTCTATGCAGACAAAGTCCAGGAGGCCATAGCTGTCCTCCTATAGCAGATAAACTCTGCTGAGGTCATTCCTTTAATATCAATTCCTTCTCAGATCAAACCAAGAGAAAATAGAAGGCAGGTGTTCTAAGAACTACTGTCTGATTTTTATGCAGCTTACATTCCCCCCACCCCCAACCCCTGGCCCACATTTGCTTCACTTATGTATTGGATACACAAACTAAAACTAATTTTTTTGTAGTCATAATATATAAGCTGGAACCGTGATGAAGTTTAATATGCATACTTTCCATATTACACTCTAGGATAGATGTGGCTGTCTCTAATTTTATTTGTTTCTCCCAGTCCTTATAGGAAAACAAATGCAAAGCATTTGGGAATTTTTGCCGAGTTTTCTAGAATTGAAACCCTGCCTGAATAAAATGAGGAACAAACCCCCTAGAGAAAGTAGCAGGCTCACCATGAGCTGAGCAAACCAAGGAATAGTGTCTTGCCTTGGGGTGAAACAGAAGAGGGATGAGATTTACTTCTCCGTTAAACTTGAAGTAGGTTTATATAATTTAGGAGAAGCTGTTGAACATCAAGTCTAGCCTTAGATAAAAAGAGTCACTTCTATAATTTGCTGCGTAGAGACCTTGTAGGCATAACTCTGAGATGTCCACCCACTCACTGATCTGGCATCAGGCCCATGTACAGCTCTGGGCTTAGCCTCACCCTTTGAAGTGTATGAAAGAAATGTAAGAGAAGACCTTGCTCTCCAAGGACTTTGGAGATTCACCATCTGCTTTCTTCATTGTCTGCCACCATATGAAGATAAGGAGTAACTTTGATTAGAAGGCATGGCCTTTATGAAAGACCAGCGGAGTTAAATAGAAGAGTCTGAATCATTGCATATTTTCAAAGTGGAATATACATGGGAAGTAAAGTAAGGCAGTGCTGTTTATAAAACTCAAGATGCCTGAGGCAAAGGAAAAAAAGAAATACAGACAGACCCTTCAATTGTTGACAGCTTTTGGAAGTATATGAACAAACAGCACATGAACCAAAAAGGCCCCAATGCTCTACTATAAAACTTGAGTCAAATCTGGCACTAAAGGTGAAGCAAGCAAAGATTTCCTAAGATGAAACAACCAAGAAAGAGGTACTGGAACAAGAGGCAGTCTTTGAGTGTTTTTAAAGTATTTTCAGATGTTTGAGTTCTACACTGGAAAGACACAAGAGTGAAAATCTTAAGGCTGCAAAAAGGCTGAAATGAGAACGGAATAATCAACTGCTACCATCTTAGTCCTCAGCATCTCTCACATGTTTTACAACAGCCAACCTCTTGTACTGGTCATTTTCACTCTTGCAACAATTCACCCTCCATACTTCCCTGGTGGCTCAAACAAAAAGAAAGCACCTGCAGTGCAGGAGACCTGGGTTCAATCCCTGAGTCAGAAAGAACCCCTGGAGGAAATGGCAATACACTCCAGTATTCTTGCCTGGAAAATCTCAGGGACAGAGGAGCCTGGCAGGCTACAGTCCTTGGAGTCACAAAGAGTCAGATACGACTGAGTGACTAACACACACACCCTCCATACAGCCTTGAAAATAAACCTTTAAAAGCATTCATTTCTTCCTACTAACAAACTTTCAAATAGCTTTCCATTGCACTTTAATACCTTGTCTTTATTTAATTCCTTGTCTTCATTTAATTCCATGATAGTCACACTAGATTTTCAGAATTTCCAAAGCTTCTTGCTTTACAGTTCCTTCTGTGTGTACCATTCTCACTTTGGCTCCTCATATGACTGGTCCTGCTCATCTTAAGGGTTATTTCCAGAGGGAAGGTTTCCTCGCCCAAATGCTAAGCAGACTCCACGGGGTATTCTATGCCATAATACCCCATTTATTGACTCATGGAAAATATTCCAAATAGTAATTACTTACTTTATACATTTTTATTTTATATTTTTCTCTTTCTCCACCATTAACCATGGGAGAGGTGCTGCCCAACAGGGGCTATGACGTTTGGTAGAGGACTGCAGCCTCTATTCCAGCTGAGGCCTGGCAGAAAGTGAATAAATACCCCACCCACAATCCTCACTCCTTCTGATCTTTTGCTGGCTCCTTTTGACAACAGACCAGGGGCCAAGAGAAACAGGACAATGCAGGCCATAGAGGTTGGCTTTCTGAGACACACAGCAGGACAGAGAAGGGCTGAGGGACAAATGGGTCTGAGAGGTAAATGGAGACTATCCACACAGGGACTGAAAATAGAACAAAGTGATTTTAATGGGACTATAAGAAGAGAAGTACACAGCATACTGTGCAAAGTCTGTGATCAAAAAAAATAGGAAAATAAAATATTTCTTGAATTAAAAAAAGATTTGAGTCTACTGATCGAAAATGCTCATCAAAGAACTGAAATGAAAGAGCTTTAAATAATGTACTATCTAGATACCATGCCTTAAAACATAACTGGATAAAACAAAACTCAAGAATGAGGAAAATAAATGAACTGTGGATAATCATTAACACTCAGAAACCAGGACTTCCCTGATGGCTCGATGGTAAAGAATCCACCTGCCAATGTAGGAGACATGGGTTTGATCCCTGGTCTAGGAAGATCCCATATGCTGTGGCACAACTAAACCCATGCACCACAATTGCTGAGACTGGGCTGTAGCACCCACGTGACACAGCTACTGAAGCCCACGTGCTCTATAATCTGTGCTCCACAACTAGAGAAGTCATCTCAATGAGAAGCCCATGAATTGCAACTAGAATAACCCCTACTCCCCAAAACTAGAGAAAAGCCCACACAGCAACAAAGACCCAGGACAGCCAAAAATAATAAATAAATAATAAATTTTTTAAAACCTCACATACCAGAGACTTCTAAAATATCAATAACCTATTTTTAAATGTTTAAAAATTCCAGTGCAAATATTAAAAGTAAGCTTGTAAAACATAAGAAGCTTATCAAATAAGTTCTCAATTTGAATAATATATGATGTCAATAAAACTGGGAAATTTGGAGAGAATGGGCAAAATTATTTTACAGATGTGTAGATGGAAACCATTGCATTCTTAGTATTCATAAGAAAAACATAATTTTTCTAATTAAAATAATTCCAAATAGTGTGTCTTAGAAATCAACTGAATAAAAAGAAAAAAACAAAACATAATCAAATACTAGAGTAAAAAAATCACCTCTAAGAAGCATTAATGCAGAAGAGGTACATAATCCTAAGCAAAACTGGACTGATAGTATTGAAAAACAAAAACTAATGGATTTGTCAAATTCTTCATGGTCTTTGAAAAGATGGACCTAAAAGTGTAACATAAAGATTTAAATTAAAAAAAAAAAAAGGATTTGTAGGTATGTGTAAAAACAAAAGTGAGTAAAAAACAGTAACTGTTTTTATTGAAAGAAACAACATAGAATTCAAACCTATAAGGACTAGATTAAGGAGGAAAAGGTCAACACTTTATATTGATTCATGGTTCCCCAAAGAAGAGATTATAATTAAGAAACTTTGTGGAGCAAATATCAAGTCATTGAAATATACAAAAAAAAAAAAAAGTGACTGCAGAAAACAAGTCCTTGAAAAAATACAACTTTAATGGGAGACTTTAGCAGTCCACTTTGAAATACAAAAAATGGCATACCTGATTTAAACAATATAAAGATGCCCTATAAATTAGATTAAATACTGTATTTTGGGAATACAAATTAGAGTAAACATTATTTCCTAGTCAAAAACAGAATTGACAATGTTAATACTAGTTAGCTAATTTGAGTTTGTTCCATTTCAGGCACTTATCATTTCATTTAATCCTTACAACAATGCAATGAGAAGGATAATATTGAACATATTTAAAGATGCAAACACTATAACTTAAAGAACTTATCTAATTTGTGCCCCCCACCTCACAATTGTAGTGGGAGAAAAAGAATTTTAACCAACATGCATGACTTCAGGTATGCTCCTAACCACTTTAATATACTCTCTCCCACCCAGATTGTTGTTGCTCAGTTGCTAAGTCATGTTTGACTCTTGTAACCTCATGCAGCACGTCAGTTTTCCTGGTCCTTTACTATGTCCCAGAGTTTGCTCAAACTCATGTCCATTGAGTCAGTGATGTCCATTTCCTCCTGCCCTCAGTCTTTCCCAGCATCAAGGTCTTTTCCAGTGAGTCAGCACTTCTCATCAGGTGGCCAAAGTATTGGAGCTTCAACTTTAGCATCAGACCTACCAATGAATATTTAAGGTTGATTTTCTTAAGGATGGGCTGATTTAATCTCCTTGCTGTCCAAGGGACTCTCAGGAGTCTTCTCCAGGACCATAATTTGAATACATCAATTCTTTGGTGCTCAGTCTTTTTTGTGGTCCAACTTTCAAATACATACATTTGTGTTGTAGAGTTGTGCTTAGTCGCTGCTGTGTCTGACTCTTTGTGACCCCATGGACTTTAGCCTGCCAGGCTCCTCTGTCCATAGGGATTCTCCAGCAAGAATACTGGAGTGGGATGCCATGCCCTCCTCCAGGGGATCTTCCCAAACCAGTGATCAAACTCAGGCCTCCCACATTACAAGCAGGTTCTTTATGGTCTAAGTCACCAGGGAAGCCCAGCTACTGGAAAAACCATAGCTCTGACTATGGACCTTTATTGGCAAAGTAATGTGGACCTTTATTAGCAAAGTAATATCTCTGCTTTTGAATATGCTATCTAGGTTTGTCATAGCTTTTCTTCCAAGAAGCAAACATCTTTTAATTTCATGGCTGCATTCACTATCCACAGTGATTTTGGAGCCCAAGAAAATAAAATCTGTCCTAATTTCCACTTTGACCCCTTCTGTTTGCCATGAATTGATGGGACCAGATGCCATGATCTTAGTTTTTTGAATGTTGAGTTTTAAGCCAGTTTTTTCACTCTTCTCTTTCACCCTCGAGAGGCTCTTTAGTTCCTCTTTACTTTCTGCCAATAGGGTGGTATCATCTGCATATCTGAGGTTTTTGCTATTTCTCCTGGCAATCTTGATTCCAGCTTGTGAGTCTTCCAGCCCGGCATTTCACATGATGTACTCTGCATGTATATTAAATAAGCTGGGTGACAATAGTGGGCTTTCCTCATAGCTCAGTCGGTAAAGAATCTGCCTGTAGTTCAGGAGACCCAGGTTCGATTCTTGGGTCAGGAAGATTCCCTTGGAGAAGGAAATGTGGTGACAATATGCAGCCTTGATGTACTCCTTTCCCAATTTTGAACCAGTCTGTTGTTCCATATCTGGTTCTGTTGCTTCTTGACCTCCATACATGTTTCTTAGGAGACAGGTAAGACAGGTAAGTGAAGCAGAAGTAGATGTTTTTCTGAAATTCACTTGCTTTTTCTATGATCCAACAAATGTTGGCAATTTGATCTCTGGTTCCTCTGCCTTTTCTAAATCCAGCTTGTAATTTAGAAATTCTTGGTTCACATACTGTTGAAGCCTAGCTTGAAGGATTTTGAGCATTATCTTGCTAGCATTTGAAATGGTAGTTCAAACATTCTTTGGCATTGCCCTTCTTTCAGACTGGAATAAAAACTGACTTTTTCCAGTCCTGTGCCCATTGCTGAGTTTTCCAAATTTGTTGGCAGACTGAGTGCAGCACTTTAACAACATAATCTTTTATGATTTTAAATAGGTCAGCTGAAATTCCATCATCTCCACTAGCTTTGTTCATACTAATGCTTCCTAAGGCCCACTTGAACTTCTGAGGCTACTCAGATTATATCACTGTAAGAATTTGATAAGGGCCCATTCTCTGAGCACAATACAATAAAATTAGAAAGTAAGCTTCAATAAAAGATAATTTTAAAAACTCTTTTTTAAAATAAATGAGTTATGCACTTCATTCAAGATTTTAGGAGAAGGAGAAGCACAAAGGGAGTGCAAAAAAACATACCTAAGGACAGAAATTAACTAATTAGAACATAGCTTTTTAAAGGGAGAGATAATCAATATGAAAATACAAGCTCTGGATACACACACACACACAATTTTCATGAAACAAAGTTTAAATTTCCTGAGTGATACACTCTGATGTTTTAATTTCTTTAACAGACTTATTGAGTTATAACTGATAAATACTAAACTACAAATATTTAGTGTGTACTATATAAAAAGTTTTGAAATAGATGTAGACTTGTAGAGTCATCAACACAATCAAGATAATGAAAATATCCAATATTATTAGAAGTTTTCTCATGTCCTTATGGTGTCCCTTCCTCTCACCTGTACTCCTTCCTCATCCACAGAAAATCACTAATGTGCTTTCTATTACCATAGATTAGTTTTAATTTTCTTTCTTTTTTTTTTAGTTTTAATTTTCTATGGAATCATAAAGTATGCACTTTTTGGCCTGGCTTCTTTCACTAATTATGTAAGTTACCTTAGATATCTTAGATATCTTCTGAGAGTTATCTACATTATTTTATCTGTCAGTAGTTCATTTTTTTCGTTGTTGAGTAATATTCCATTGTATGGATATACCACAATTTGTTTATTCATTAACATGCAAGTATGGATTTGGGTTGTTTCCAGTTTGCAATGTCTATTGCAAATAAACGTTATTCTATTTGGTTTCTTTGTTTTAATCTTGTCATGGCCATCTTAAACTGATTGCACTACTAATGTGATGTATGTCACTGATTAGCAAATAGTGCCTGAAAACATCGAAGGCTTAAGGAGAAGGTTTCTTTGGTGGCCCAGCAGTAAAGAATCTGCCTGCAATGCAGGAGCCACAGGAGAGAAGGGTTCAATCTCTGAGTTGGGAAGATCCCCTAGAGGAGGGCATGGCAATCCACTCCAGTATTCTTGCCTGAAGAATCACAGACAGAGGAGCCTGGTGAGCTATAGACCAACTCTACAGATGCAAAGTGTTGGACATGACTAAACAGACTTAGCACAACATACACATATTAAGGAGACTAGGCAGGAACAACAGGAAGATTATTCCTGCTACACTAGCATCCCTCATTCCATATGGATCGACTCTTCTACAAACCTGGTGATGACCAATGTTAATAATTCACTTTTAGTGCCTTGGAGAAGGCAATGGCAACCCACTCCAGTACTCTTGTCTGGAAAACCGCATGGACGGAGGAGCCTGGTGGGCTGCAGTCCATGGGGTCGCTAAGAGTCGGACATGACTGAGTGACTTCACTTTCACTTTTCATTTTCATGCATTGGAGAAGGAAATGGCAACCCACTTCCATTACTCTTGCCTGGAGAATCCCAGGGACGGAGGCATCTGTTGGGCTGCCGTCTATGGGGTCGCACAAAGTTGGACACGACTGAAGCAACTTAGCAGCAGCAGCAGCAGCAGCAGCAGCAGCAGCTATTAACTATTATTCTTAACAGGACATTCATGGAAGAACAAAAATGAAAGACTGGAAGATAGGGTTGGGGAGGAGAATGATTAGGACATGATATAGAATAGAAATGATAGAAGTGTGGATGAGGGCAATTGACAAGGCATCAAGGACATGGTGTAGGAGCCCTGGCCCTTATGTTTCACTCCTTTCTGTCCTTAGCCTGTAACCTTTTGTTCACAGAGGCAAGCAGTGTTTTGGTTATCATTTTGTGCATATGCAAACGTATAAGGATCTACTGTATGTGTGTGCTCACACACTCACAGTATGGAACAGTAATATACTGTATGCACCCACTTAGTACTTCATGTTTTTACTCAGTATTCCAGATGAGTACAGATTAATTGTCTCATTTTTTAAAGACACACACATACCTTTCTTCTAATCAGATAATACTTTATAACCCACATGTTAAAAACTTCCTTTTTAGAATTAATGTTCCTTGGTGGCTCAGCTGGTAAAGAATCTGCCTGCAATGTAGGAGACCTGGGTTCCATCCCTGGGTTGGGAAGATACTCTGGAGAAGGGAATGGCTACCCACTCCAGTTTTCTGGCCTGGGGAATTCCATGGTCTGTATAGTCCATGGGGTCGAAAAGAGTTGGACACAACTGAGTGACTTTCGCTTTGACTTCAAGATACCTACAATCTATTACTAATGTGTTCATTGTTAAATGTCCTAGCCTGTAATAAAAGTAGTCTCTGTAAGATTCACTAGTTCTTTAAATGCATAAGGAACTTTAAATATAGGCGAAGGAGTATAGTTAAAGGGAGAAAATATGAAGGAGTAAAATAAAATTTATTCACTGTCAACAAACCGACAGATCTTTACACACATATTATAGCATTCCTATGAAGTGAAATACTATTATTTCCAACTTGAAGATAAGACATAACCTCCAGCATGGCCATTCTGGATAAGTTTTTACTGAAGAATAATATATGTATAGAAACATGACAAATAATAATATACAATTCAGTGAATTCTTACATACCCATTTAACCATTACCATTATCTAGGTTCGGGTTCCCTGGTGCCTCCTGCCTGCAATGTAGGAGACCCAGCTTCAATTCCCCAGTCTGGAAAACCCCCTGGAGCAGGGCATGGTAATCTACTCCATTATTCTTGCCTGGAGAATTCCATGGACAGAGGAATCTAGTGGGCTACAGTCCATGGGGTCACAAAATGTCAGATAGGACTGAGTGACATTTCCTCCTCCTTCATATCTAGGTTTACAACATTACCAGCACCCCAGGATTCTCACTCTTGCCTTCTCATTGTCAATTCAGATGTCTGGCTTAGAAATCAGTCATGAGACTGGATGATAGCATTAAGGCAATGGTCATGACAGTAAGAGAAAAAACATTTGACTGAAGAGATCTGGAAGCCAGTTGATAGCAAAGGAGTCACAGATACACTCAACTTGTGAGCATCATGTTACACACAGAATAGGTTTTATTGGGCAAAATCTCACAAACCAAGAAGCAGCTGAGCATGCCTGATACCCTGAGTTCTCATTTCCACAGATAGGACTCCAGGGGAAGGGCATCACACCTATAATATGACCAGTGCGTTCTCTTGGCAAAACCCTATTAACTGCTTCATTCCCTATTCCAAAGCCAAATTTGCCTGTTACCCCAGGTGTTTCTTGACTTCCTAATTTTGCATTCCAGTTCCCTATAATGAAAAGGACATCTTTTTTTGGGTGTTAGTTCTAAAAGGTCTTGGAGGTTTTCATAGAACTGTTCAACTTCAGCTTCTTCAGCATTACTGGTAGGGGCATAGGCTTAGATTACTGTGATATTGAATGGTTTGCCTTGGAAATGAACAGAGATCATTCTGTCGTTTTTGAGATTGCATCCAAGTACTGCATTTTGGACTCTTTTATTGACCATGATGGCTACTCCATTTCTTCTAAGGGATTCCTGCCCACAGTAGTCGATATAATGGTCATCTGAGTTAAATTCACCCATTCCAGTCCATTTTAGTTCGCTGATTCCTAGAATGTTGACGTTCACTCTTGCCATCTCCTGTTTGACTACTTCCAATTTGCCTTGATTCATGGATCCAACATTCCAGGTTCCTATGCAATATTGCTCTTTACAGCATCAGACCTTGCTTCTATCACCAGTCACACCCACAACTGGGTATTGTTTTTGTTTTGGCTCCATCCCTTCATTCTTTCTGGAGTTATTTCTCCACTGATCTCCAGTAGTATATTGGGCACCTACCGACCTGGGGAGTTCCTCTTTCAGTATCCTATCATTTTGCCTTTTCATACTGTTCATGGGGTTCTCAAGGCAAGAATACTGAAGTGGTTTACCGTTCCCTTCTCCAGTGGACCACATTCTGTCAGACCTCTCCACCATGACCCGCCCGTCTTGGGTGGCCCCACACGGCATGGCTTAGTTTCATTAAGTTAAATAAGGCTGTGATTATGGTTTGTGTGTCTGCCCTCTGATGCCTCTCACAACACCTACCATCTTACTTGGGTTTCTCTTACCTTGGACATGGGGTATCTCTTCACGGATGCTCCAGCAAAGCGCAGCCACTGCTCCTTACCTTAGATGAGGGGTATCTCCTCACAACTGCCCCTCCTGACCTTGAACGTTCCAACAACACAAGAGAAGACTCTACACATGGACATCACCAGATGGTCAACACCGAAATCAGATTGATTATATTCTTCGCAGCCAAAGATGGAGAAGCTTTATACAGTCAGCAAAAATAAGACTGGGAGCTGACTGTGGCTCAGATCATGAACTCCTTATTGCCAAATTCAGACTTAAATGGAAGAAAATAGGGAAAACCACTAGACCATTCAGATATGATCTAAATCAAATTCCTTTTGATTACACAGTGGAAGTGAAACAGATTTATGGGACTAGATCTGATAGATAGAGTGCCTGATGAACTATGGACGAAGGTTCGTGAAATTGTACAGGAGACAGGGATCAAGACCATCCCCATGGAAAAGAAATGCAAAATAGCAAAATGGCTGTCTGGGGAGGCTTTACAAATAGCTGTGAAAAGAAGAGAAGCGAAAAGCAAAGGAGACAAGGAAAGACATAAGCATCTGAATGCAGAGTTCCAAAGAATAACAAGGAGAGATAAGAAAGCCTTCCTCAAGGATCAATGCAAAGAAACAGAGGAAAAGAACAGAATGGAAAAGACTAGAGATCTCTTCAAGAAAATTAGAGATACCCAGGGAACATTTCATGCAAAGTGGGCTCGATAAAGGACAAAAATGGTATGGACCTAACAGAAGCAGAAGATATTAAGAAGAGGTGGCAAGAAAACACAGAAGAACTGTACAAAAAAGATCTTCACGACCCAGATAATCACGATGGTGTGATCACTCACCTAGAGCCAGACATCCTGGAATGTGAAGTCAAGTGGGCCTTAGAAAGCATTACTACGAACAAAGCTAGTGGAGGTGATGGAATTCCAGTTGATCTATTTCAAATCCTGAAAGATGATGCGGTGAAAGTGCTACACTCAATATGCCAGCAAATTTGGAAAACTCAGCAGTGGCCACAGGCCTGGAAAAGGTCAGTTTTCATTCCAATCCCAAAGAAAGGCAATGCCAAAGAATGCTCAAACTACTGCACAATTGCACTCATCTCACACGCTAGTAAAGTAATGCTCAAAATTCTCCAAGCCTGGCTTCAGCAATACGTGAACCTTGACCTTCCAGATGTTCAAGCTGATTTTACAAAAGGCAGAGGAACCAGAGATCAAATTGCCAACATCCACTGGATCATGGAAAAAGCAAGAGAGTTCCAGAAAAACATCTATTTCTGCTTTATTGATTATGCCAAAGCCTTTGACTGTGTGGATCACAATAAATTGGAAAATTCTGAAAGAGATGGGAATACCAGACCACCTGACCTGCCTCTTGAGAAACCTATATGCAGGTCAGGAAGCACCAGTTAGAACTGGACATGGAACAACAGACTGGTTCCAAATAGGAAAAGGAGAACTTCAAGGATGTATATTGTCACCCTGCTTATTTAACTTCTATGCAGAGTACATCATGAGAAACTCTGGGCTGGAAGAAGCACAAGCTGGAATCAAGATTGCTGGGAGAAATATCAATAACCTCAGATATGCAGATGACACTACCCTTATGGCAGAAAGTGAAGAGGAACTAAAAAGCCTCTTGATGAAGGTGAAAGAGAAGATTGAAAAAGTTGGCTTAAAGCTCAACATTCAGAAAACGAAGATCATGGCATCTGGTCCAATCACTTCATGGGAAATAGATGGAGAAACAGTGGAAATAGTTTCAGACTTTATTTTGAGGGGCTCTAAAATCACTGTAGATGGTGATTGCAGCCATGAAATTGAAAGACGCTTACTCCTTAGAAGGAAAGTTATGACCAACCTAGATAGCATATTCAAAAGCAGACACATTACTTTGCCAACAAAGGTCCGTCTAGTCAAGGCTATGGTTTTTCCTGTGGTCATGTATGGATGTGAGAGTTGGACTGTGAAGAAAGCTGAGCACTGAAGAATTGATGCTTTTGAACTGTGGTGTTGGAGAAGACTCTTGAGAGTCCCTTGAACTGCAAGGAGATCCAACCAGTCCATTCTAAGGGAGATCAGTCCTGGGATTTCTTTGGAAGGAATGATGCTAAAGCTGAAACTGCAATACTTTGGCCACCTCATGCAAGGAGTTGACTCATTGGAAAAGACTGATGCTGGGAAGGATTGGGGGCAGGAGGAGAAGGGGACGACAGAGGATGAGATGGCTGGATGGCATCACCGACTCAATGGACATGAGTTTGGGTGAACTCTGGGTGTTGGTGATGGACAGGGAGGCCTAGTGTGCTGCAGTTTATGGGGTCAGAAAGAGTCGGACACGACTGAGTGACTTAACTTAACTGAAGAATGTTATAGGAACAGCTAAGAATACACAGCTAATCTGTATAGGGTACAGATTACCATGTAACACTGGAAGCTTCCTTCTCCAGAAAGTGAGTGTCTTAGAAAGTCCATTCTGAAGCTCATCAGCTAATATCCACCAGTTTTTAAATTGAGTCAATTCAGCCTCACTAAGCTACCAAAACCAAAGAAGAAATGAGTTTACAGGTCCATCTGGACATCTCTCCTTGGCTAGTGAGAAAGCAATATCAAAGAGTTGAGAGAGATCAGTTCCTTCAAGACTCTGCTGACAGGTCAAGTAAGAAGAAGACCAGGAACTGACCTTTGTCTTTAGCCATGGGGAGTTTACTGATCACCTAGGCAAAGCCATTATTAATGGAGCTGTGGAGGAAATATCTGAATGGGATGAAATTAAGAGCAATTGGAGAAAGGGATTGGAAATAGTGAATATAAGGAATTCTTTCAAAAAGTTTTGCTATCAAAGACAGAGAAAAAAATAGATGATAGCTGGGAGTGGAATTGGAATCAAGAATAGTTTTTCTTTTTAATATGGTAATTATGACTATCTGTCAGGAATGAGTCAAAAGAGAGCAAAAATTGAGAGTAAGGGAGAAGGGAGACAGAAATGTTCTGAGTGAAGCCATATGGAATCTTATGCGCAAGGAGGGGGTCTGGCTTTAGTAGGAGTGGGAATTTGATGAGTCATGACAGGTGTACATGGACAGATGCTGGAAGGTGTATAGATGTAGTGGCAGTGGTGGTAGAGGGCTGGTTTCTGGAAGCTCTCCTCCAATTACTTCAGTCTTCTCAGTGAACTAAGAAACAAGGTCACCAGCTAAAAGTGAGGATGGAGAAGAGGTGTTGGTGTTCGAGGGGAGATGAGAGATACTCAATAATCGTCTGAAATTGTAAACCCTGGTATACAATTGGTAAGTCATTCTGAATGGGCTCAGACAGTAGCATAATTAACAGCTACAAACTTAAACATTATTCACCCAGAAAAATATGGGCGTGCCTGAACTCATTGCTCACAAGACCCAAATCCTGACAGTTCTTTTCTATGACTTAACATCAGGAGGTTAAGTTACAACCTGTTCTCTGTGCTTCCCTTTCATTACAGCACTTCACTTAGGGGTTGAGAAGTGTTAAGCCCATTTCCTTTTAGCCACTTGCCGTTTTGCTATTGTTGTTGTATTGTGTATGCTAAGTCGTGTCCAACTCTTTTGTGACTATAGCCCGCCAGACTCTTCTGTCCATTGAATTTTCCAGGCAAGAGTACTGGAGTGGGTTGCCATTTCCTCCCAGGGGATCTTCCCAGACCAGGGATAGAACTCCTGACTTTGGCATTGGCAGATGGATTCTTTACTTCTGAGACAGCAGGGAAGCCCCCATTTTGCTGTTAGTTACTGTTGAACATGAGCCATATCAGCCATGTTGCACCTCTGAGTGCATATGTGTACTTCTGGCAAGATAAGAGCTTGTTTATCCTGTTTCCTTTTGTTAATTCTTTGCTTCAACCAGGAAAAAACCTAGGTTTCTCGGCTTCATTTTGGTTATGGTGTATCAAAAGGAGACCATCCACATAAACTGAGATCACTCAGTTTTGTTTCACAGGCACGTTTGCCAAATTAAAATCTGGGTTATTTCCCCTCATGGGGAAAAGAAAAGGAAATGATATTTTCAAGGCTAGCTTAGTGCATCCATAAAAAGAAGGAGCAATTTTTCCCCATTCTTGAAAGCATCTCTATTCCAGCTGTCACTGTGGGAAAAAATAGGAAAGAAAGACTGAGCTTTACAGAATTCCTGTTGATCATTCATATGCTTTCAAAATGATGCTAGATTTGATTTTAAAGAAATAATAAGCATGAAATGGAAGGTCCATTTAGCAGACATTTTGGCTTGAACTTGAAGTGGATGATAAGAATAACAGATGGGGAGAGAAGACACGATAAGAGTAATTTTATAAACTAAATCCTGGGCTCGGTATTTTTGGGGGCTCTAGTTAAATAGTAACTTAAACTTTTCAATGTCTATTTGTGTGTGTGTGATAATAACAAGTGGGGGATGAACAAGTCATTCAACAACATTCTATTATATCCAAAATGCCAGAAAATCTGTTTAAGGCTTCCTATAGGAATAAATGAATAAAACTGAAGAGACCTCTGAGGAGGAAATTATACGGTTGTGTCATAGTGCCACCTGGCCTGTACAATACTTTGCTCACATGGCATCAATTTGCTAATGCAAACATGAAATGGGCTATATTTTACATGGAAATTGTATATTTTCAGGCACAGGATAAATTTGAAATGTCACTCCTTCAAAGAGAAAAAATATAGCATAGTGCATTTAGAAGGCTTTCTATTTGGATGATTTGCTGATTTTTGAACAGTCTTGAAGTGACCATTTCCAGATACAAATGCCTTTATCTCAGATACCATCATTATTATAGACTGCTAGCATTATTATCTGGAGAAAGAAATGGCAACCCACTCCAGTGTTCTTGCCTGGAGAATCCCAGGGACAGGGGAGCCTGGTGGGCTGCCGTCGATGGGGTCACACAGAATTGGACACGACTGAAGCGACTTAGCAGCAGCAGCAGCAGCAGCAGCATTATTATCAGACTAGAAAATTTAGGGTGGATGCAGGAGAGGAAATCAGATACCTATAACCCAAATACTATTGCTTAAATTAGAATTTATAAATAAGGAACACTAATTGAAAATTTGCAGGATATAAAGACTTTTTAAACTTTCAGGTGAATTCAGTTGCATTTTTATATATAGTTTACAGCTATTCATTCATTCATTTTAAATTATGATGTCTTGGTTTTGAGATTTATTCATGGTTTTAAAGTTAGATATACTCCCTAACAGGAGCACAGAACACCTATTCATCAAAGCTATAAACAACGTTTTTCTTTTCTTGCCATATATGCTCTGTTTTAAGGTAGAGCAAGGAATAGACATTTAAGAACATTTCAGAAGACTTGGCACACCCGATCAGCATGTGCAGAGGCTTGCTCCCTACACTGCATATAATTTTTTTCAGACTGTGTTTTGGTAGGAGCTTATCCAGATTAGCTATAGAGCAAAGGAATGTTCAAGCAGGAAGGAACCCCAGAGAGGGTCTAGGGCTCAAGGCCAACTCACCCTGCCTGTTTTATAAATTCTCCTGAAGAAGTAAAGAGACTTGCCCAATGTTGCATTACTGTGTAGCATGGCCCCCATCTACCATTTAGGATATTTAGGAAGAATGTACCATGTGTATGTACAAGTACAGACTTGGGGTCAGACTAACCCTCATTAGAATCCTTGCTAAACTGAGAGCGGGTTATGTAACCTTGAGCAAGTTACTCACCCTTTCTAAAACCCAGCTTGCATGTTGTAAATTAGAGATAACATAACACATAGGGTTATAATGTGAATTATGTGAGATAATCAGTTCAACAGGTCATTGCACATAGAAAATAATAACACAGGAAATATAGAAATCCACTATGCTCATATTTATGATGGTATTGTAATACATAGTGAAAATAATATGCTCTAAATTGCTTAAAAATTAAATTTGAATGGAGTTTTATCAAGAAGTTCTTCAGATTGTTTAAATCATATTCATGAATCTCACTAGTTGCACAGGGCATTATGCTGAACCCATAGCACTAAAGCACCCAAAGTGCCTATGTAGAACCAAGCCACATTGAAAGAGATCTGTGTAAGTGAGAAAGCGGATGACTTATGTACCCATCTGGAGGGAAAATGAACATGCTGTAGATACATACATACATAGCTGGAAATTTTAAGTAAACTAGTCCTCTTGATTTATCCTTTTTCATTAATTGAATCTGAATATGATCATATTAAAACCAGATTTTGACATCCTCAAAGAATCAGATCAGATCAGTCGCTCAGTCGTGTCCAACTCTTTGCAACCCCAGGAATCGCAGCATGCCAGGCCTCTCTGTCCAACACCAACTCCTGGAGTTCACTCAGACTCACGTCCATCAAGTCAGTGATGCCATCCAGCCATCTCATCCGCTGACGTCCCCTTCTCCTCTTGCTCCCAATCCCTCCAAGCATCAGAGTCTTTTCCGATGAGTCAACTCTTCACATGAGGTGGCCAAAGTATTGGAGTTTCAGCTTTAGCATCATTCCTTCCAAAGAAATCCCAGGGCTGATCTCCTTCAGAATGGACTGGTTGGATCTCCTTGCAGTCCAAGGGACTCTCAAGAGTCTTCTCCAACACCACAGTTCAAAAGCATCAATTCTTCAGCGCTCAGCCTTCTTCACAGTCCAACTCTCACATCCATACATGACCACAGGAAAAACCATAGCCTTGACTAGACGGACCTTTGTTGGCAAAGTAATGTCTCTGCTTTTGAATATGCTACCTAGGTTGGTCATAACCTTCCTTCCAAGGAGTAAGTGTCTTTTAATTTCATGGCTGCAGTCACCATCTGTAGTGATTTTGGAGCCCAGAAAAATTAAGTCTGACACTGTTTCCACTGTTTCCCCATCTATTTCCCATGAAGTGATGGGACCGGATGCCATGATCTTTGTTTTCTGAATGTTGAGCTTTAAGCCAACTTTTTCACTCTCCACTTTCACTTTCATCAAGAGGCTTTTGAGTTCCTCTTCACTTTCTGCCATAAGGGTGGTGTCATCTGCATATCTGAGGTTATTGATATTTCTCCCGGCAATCTTGATTCCAGCTTGTGTTTCTTCCAGTCCAGCGTTTCTCATGATGTATTCTGCAAAGAAGTTAAATAAACTGGGTGACAATATACAGCCTTGATGTACTCCTTTTCCTATTTGAACCAGTCTGTTGTTCCATGTCCAGTTCTAACTGTTGCTTCCTGACCTGCATACAAATTTCTCAAGAGGCAGATCAGGTGGTCTGGTATTCCCATCTCTTTCAGAATTTCCCACAGTTTATTGTGATCCACACAGTCAAAGGCTTTGGCATAGTCAATAAAGCAAAAATAGATGTTTTTCTGGAACTCTCTTGCTTTTTCCATGATCCAGCGGATGTTGGCAATTTGATCTCTGGTTCCTCTGCCTTTTCTAAAACCAGCTTGAACATCAGGAAGTTCACGGTTCACATATTGCTGAAGCCTGGCGTGGAGAATTTTGAGCATTACTTTACTAGCGTGTGAGATGAGTGCAATTGTGCGATAGTCTGAGCATTCTTTGGCATTGCCTTTCTTTGGGATTGGAATGAAAACTGACCTTTTCCAGGCCTGTGGCCACTGCTGAGTTTTCCAGACTTGCTGGCATATTGAGTGTAGCACTTTCACAGAATCATCTTTCAGGATCTGGAATAGTTCAACTGGAATTCCATCACCTCCACTAGCTTTGTTCATAGTGATGCTTTCTAAGCCCCACTTGACTTCACATTCCAGGATGTCTGGCTCTAGGTGAGTGATCACACCATCGTGATTATCTGGGTCGTGAAGATCTTTTTTGTACAGATCTTCTGTATATTCTTGTCATCTCTTCTTAATATCTTCTGCTTCTGTTAGGTCCTTACCATTTCTGTCCTTTATCAAGCCCACTTTGCATGAAATATTCCTTTGGTATCTCTGATTTTCTTGAAGAGATCTCTAGTCTTTCCCATCCTGTTGTTTTCCTCTATTTCTTTGCATTGATCACTGAAGAAGGCTTTCTTATTTCTTCTTGCTATTCTTTGGAACTCTGCATTCAGATGCTTATATCTTTCCTTTTCTCCTTTGCTTTTCACTTCTCTTCTTTTCACAGCTATTTGTAAGGCCTCCCCAGACAGCCATTTTGCTTTTTTGCATTTCTTTTCCATGGGGATGGTCTTGATCCCTGTCTCCTGTACAATGTACGAACCTCATTCAGGCACTCTATCTATCAGATCTAGGCCCTTAAATCTGTTTCTCACTTCCACTGTATAATCATAAAGGATTTGATTTAGGTCATCGGTTACCATTTTAACGAATGTAGGAAAATTCTGTATAATACTATTATTTTTTAGAATTGATGGATCCAGTTATTTGATCTTCATGTAAGAACTCTGAACCTGAACATCAAACATAGTTTTGCAAAGTATAGTCAATAAGCTGCTAATCAAGAGTGATGGCCAACTGGCACTTAAGTAACTTTTTGGCTGAGAGGCAAATTGCACGGGGGTCAGAGAGAAAGCCAAGTCCCTGAAGATTCTCTCATAACACTCTAAACAGCAATAGCTCCATTGTTCAGATAAGGGGCCCCTTGCTCAAGGCTTCCTTGTAAGTATATAATCTAAAACACATTCAGATAGTAATGACTCTTGTTGGAACAAGCTTTTAAGTAGTGCTGAAAAGTTCTTCAAAAATATATGTAAAATTTAAAAGAACCTTTAGAAAATGAAAGTGTTAGTTGCTTAGTCATGCCTGACTCATTGCGACCCCATGGACTGTAGCCTGACACTGCATCAGTCAGGTCGTTGGGGAGCCACAGAACACAGCCTGCCCTTTGGAAGAGCCTATGCTGGGCAGAAATGGCTCAGCTGTAGTTGCCAGTCACTGGTTGGGTACAGCCTAAAGAAAGTGAAGCCTTGGTGTGAAAATTATGGCAGATCCAAAGGTTGGGCCTCAGGAGGCTGTCTGCCAACCACAATTCTTGGACTAAGTTCTCTGGGAGGGAGATCTAAGCATTTTCTTTTTTTTTTATCTTTCCCACAATGAAATTTATTTATTGAAACTGAAAAAAAAATTTTAATAGCAATAATTAATTTTTTTGAATTTTATTTTATTTTTAAACTTTACATAATTGTATTAGTTTTGCCAAATATCAAAATGATGCCTTCCTAAAATCATATCCATCTCCGACTGGGTTCCTTAAAAAGATAGGCGGAATAGTTAAGAATGATTGAAATAAGAATTGTATACATTTTACTATATATGACATTATACACAATGAAATAAAGTTAACAGCTGGTGTTCAGATAATAATTTCCAGTTTCTATACACAGGCATTGGTAAAATCTTTGGTCTAACATGGCTTAAGCAATTGCTTTTATGGTAAGTGCAAGTTTCCTTCTTAGCTATTTTATGGTTTGTGTTTCTTTTATCTGAGTTTCGTGCAATTGTAGGTTGAAATGGCTTTTCCATCAGATAATTGACCACATTACTAATAATACTATGAAATTATCAGTCTCAACTACTCATTCATTAATCCTGACTTTGTGCACTTTCAGCAGCTTAGTGACTTCTTAATTTCACAAAAGTTAAAGAGTGTTCTTCCTTCTTTGACAGTCATTGTTACGTGGGAATGATGACTTCACTTGTAAGACCTGTCACAGCTCTGCTGTTTCTGAGCTGTCTCTGTTGTTCTACACAGGGAAGACCAGGTGGAGAGGCAATGGGCTGGGTTTCACGTCCCTGGCTTTGGGGCAGAAAAGTAATTGTAGGGTTTGAGTCCAAGAAGAAGCAAATTGTAGTCTGTTAGGATTGCCTCTGTATGACACTACTAAAACCTCTCACTGTAATGACCCAGAAGTGTTTCCACCAGTTTCTAACTTCTAAATCTAAAATATACCAACACCATCCCCAGGCCTAATCAGACCAGCCTCTTGTCTGGCATCATCTAGAATTTCTATTTTTAAAAGAATCATTTTCAGCCTCTAACTAAAACTTTTCCTTTACGCAGGAGTTTAAGAATCACAAAGCTCTGCATATGCAGAGCATTCAAGCAGAAAAGCTATCATGTCTTCTTTGAAATCTTCTAGGGAGCAAGAGATAGAGTTTTTCCAGCAAATCCTGTGCCCAGATAAATTGACAAAGTACAGATGACCTCCTGAGCTAAACCCTTTACCATGATAGAATAATCCAACCTTAACCTAAGATGTGCCAAGAATTCTGACAACTCCTCCCCAGGAAAGAATGCATGTCTCCTCCCTACTTGCACCAAGATGATAATCTACTAGGCCCAGAGATGGGGCACCAGCTCACAGAAGAAATAAAACAGATTGATTATATGGGAGCTGCAATGAGTGACCAGCTTTATCCCACTTTAAACTCTTCTTTTTTTTCACAGTATACAGGTAAATTGGGCTTACATGATGCCGAGGGAGGCCTCATGGAGATTTGTAACACAACCGTCATTCTCTGTGACTCATTTTTGCTTGAATGGTTTTAAGACCTCTCCAGAAATTTGAGTTAATGGAAAAGCCAAATTTTAATGTAAACAATTCTTATTGAAAGTAAAACTCTCTAATCTATTGCTTTGTGTTGTTAATGGAAGAGAGATTTCAGACTTAGTTTGAGTCAAAAGTTTATCCCAGCACTTGGCTACACTGTTTCTTAAACCAAAGCAGATGTATTACTTTCATCTTTATAAAAATTATTGCTCTTTAAAAAAATTACAGAAGTTGCCTTTGCTTACTAGAGGGAAAAAAAACTAGCAAAACTACATGAAGACTGAATTTGTGAAAGTTTTAAATACTCATTGGAAAAAATTCAAATAGTACACAAAATATATGAAATATAGAGTGAATATTCACCTTTTCCCACTTGCCCTTCCCCATTTCCCCTCTCTAGGGGTAACCTAGATATTTTGCTATGCATTTTTACAAAAGTTGGTTCATCCTTTAGTTTTCTATATCAGTAACAGAAGTCATGCCAATGAAGACTGATACATCTCATTCTTCGTATATCTGCATCCCACTTCATTGTATAAAATTTTGATTTAATTGATTATAATAAGGAGCATTTTGTCATCAATTTTTCTCTATTGCCATTAAATATGAAGTAAATATTGTCCATATGCCTTTGTACATGGGTAAATGTTACTCTAGGATAGTCCCAGAAGTAGAATTGATGGTTCAAAGGGTTTGCAGAATTTAAAATTTTATATGTGTAGCCAAATGCCTTTTGAAAATGTTACTAATCATACATAACCATAATTATATGGGAACGCCCCTTTTCTAATGCATTTGTCATCCTAGATGTTATCAATCTTTTATTAATTTAATCTTTAGTACTGGGGTATAATTGATTTTCAATGCTACGTTAGTTTTAGATATACAGAAAAGTGGTATATATATATATATATATATATATATATATATATATCTCCACTCTTTTTCAGATTCTTTTCCCATATAGGTTATTATAGAATATTGAGTTCCCTGTGTTATACAGTAGGTTCTAGTTGATTAACTATTTTATCAATCTTTCTGATGTGTTAATTCAGCATTTGGAAATCACTGAAAATATTATTACCTTTAGAGATAAATTTCCAAACATGGAAATATGTCTAACATTCTAAGGTTGAGAAATATTTGGGTGCATACTTTATATACCAAAAACTAAGAGGTGGAATAAGTGACCACACTAAGGAGATCTATGCATTAGCAGTTAATAATCCTTTCTCCCATCTGGCGACCCCCAAATTGATAAGGATTAAAAGAGTGGTGGTGATCCCTGAGTTACTTTCAAAGTTTCAATCTTTTCAACATTTCAAGATTGAGTATAATGAGGTGAAAATACCATAGATTTTGAAGTCAGTTAGAACTGACATCAAAATCTCTACTTTCCTTTTGAGTAAGTGAGTGAATGCTCTTTTGGTTTGGTTTCTTGAAATGAAAAGTGGTGGTATTTGGTCTTATCTCAAGGCAGAGTTAACTAAGTGAGGAAATAGTCCTTGATGAACAAGTGGGTAAGTATGACTACGTAAAAATTACCTGTCTCTTTATAGAAACACTATATCATTTTTAAAAAGTCAAAAGATAAAGAATATGGAATCATTGTATTCATTACTTTCATTCACATAATTTAATGAAATTTTGTGAGTTTACAAGTATATACCTCTAAAAGGGATTTCTGGATAAAAGGATACAAGATACATGCATTTAAAATTTTATCAGAGTGCGCGTGGCCGCGGCGGCTGGTGTGGGGTTGAGTCAGTTATGAAACCCGGAGCTGCGGACCGGCGAGCGGCCCAGCGAGTCGCCGACAGAGCGGCGGGTGTCGGGTTCGGGAGCCGAGCGCTGGCCCTGCGTCGAGCCGGGCCGGAAAAAAAAAAAAAAAAAAAAAATTTTATCAACATGTCAAATTGTCCTGAAGACAGATTTTACCTATTTACATTCTTAATTGACATTGAATAAGAATGCCTTTTTCTCCACACCCTGACTGATAAGGTATATTACTAATATGTTTTTTCCAATATGATAGGCTAATAAAATTTTTTGTTTTGAGTATCTTTTCATATGTTTATAATTATTTTTATTTTTCTGTGAGTTGTCTCTTAATCATCTTTGAAAAGTTTATTTTTCTACTGGGTAATTTGTCTATTTTTTGAAATCAGTTTTTAAGACTTCTTTATATTAATTAAATTTTTCTCTGTCTTAATCTATTGCATATAAATTTTCATTCTGTATTCTTTAGTGTTTGTTTTTTTCTATCATGGAAATATGTTATGTTTTAAAATTAAAATTCTAGAATATATATAAGCATAAATTATATTATGATTATCTATATCTATGTATAATGAATTTCTTATAATCCCAGTATATTATACTTGACCCATAATAAAGTCAGGTAGGAAATATGAAACACCAAATTTCTGCCCACTGAGTGAAACTATGCTACAAATTTTATTTCACAGTGATCTGCAGTACAATTTTGTATTTATATAAAGAGAATAATGAAAATGGAAATACAAATAAACTTATACTTGGCACACAAACTCCTTCAAAATATGAATTCTTGGGGAAAACAGATAAATTAAACAACTATTTTATTTTAAAACTGTATAACCATTTAATTCATCTCTGTGAATGTGTAAATAGTTTCTAATAGATTAATTTATTGCTCATCTTAAATAAATATTTCAATTTTGACAAGACCATTCTACAAATGAAGACTTAGCCAAAAGAAGAGATTTTGCGATTGGAATTGCATGCTCAGAAAGATGAATTTGGGGTATAGCAGTGTGAGAAAATAGTGGGGAATTTTATCAGGGAAACTTTGATGACCTTGATTTGTGCCACAAAAACTGGGCTGCTGATTCCGCCAGTCTTATTATGACCACTTTCAATAATTTAATGTTACTAATAGTGTTTATTTCTACAAACTTATTTCCAGAGAGAACTCGAACAGGGAGAAAACGGGCTCTAAGTTGTGTTTTGATAATTTTCATTTTAGAATCAACACCCATCATGCATCAGGCATACAAATGTGGTTCAAAATGTTTATTAACCCTTTTGTGAGTTATAAACATGTAAGTGAAACAGCTGATGTATTTATGTTGTTGTTGAGTTGCTCAACTGTGTCTGACTCTTTGTGACCCTATGGACTGTAGCCCACCAGGCTCCTCTGTCCATAGGATTCTCCAGGCAAGAACACTGGAGTGGGTTGCCATTCCCTTCTCCAGGGGATCTTTCTGACTCAGATCAAACCTGGGTCTCCTGTGCTGCAGGTGGATTCTTTACTATCTGAGCCACTGGAGAGCCCATTATCCTCCAGAAGGCACCTCACTTCCTTTTCAGAAGAAGGGGGCTAGGAAAACATTAAATATAAAAAAGGAAATAAATAAAAAATAGATAATAAGGCATACAGAATAAAAACTGTCTATTGTTATACATAAAAATTATATAATAAATTGACGAGAGGATGTACCTCATCTTACATTATACAATGGATGTGTTTCTAGAATGTTGCTTATGAATCAAATTATTTTAAAGAAAATTACACATTTAATCTACTAGAGGAGCTTGCCATTCCAGCATTTGTCAAGTGCAGAATTTTAGGATGATATGAACACTCAGCTTCTGATACAGATGAAGCTTGTGCTGTGCGGATTCAGCTTTTATGCTCCCTGATTTAAAAGAAAATTTTATAATAGCTGGAAATGGACTATAACCTTTAACCTTGTGAATCACTGTGTTGTACATATGAAACTTAATACTGTAAATCAACTATACCTCAATAATAAGAAAACTAGAGTGTAAAAGTAAAAAAGTCCTTGTTCTTTCATTCCCCCACTCCATGCAACTTTCTAAAATTTTTCATGCCCTGGATAGTATCACCAACTCAATGGACAAGAATGAGCAAACCCTGGGAAGTTGCTGATGGATAGGGAAGCCTGGCAAGCTGTAGTCCATGGGGGTCACAAAGAGTGGGACATGACTTAGCAACTGAAAAGAACAACAGAGAAAACCACGGTTAATAATTTAATGTAATCCTTCCAAATAATGAAAAAATTAATATTCATATATGTGGGGAAAATTTTAAAGTTTTTTGTCTCAGATAGATGTTTGTGGTCTGCTGGTTTAAAAACACAAAATGGTTGACTGGCATGGATAACTGGAGAGGGTGTGGAGAAGTCTCAAGAATAGACCTGACCCAGAAAGCCTCTGGGTTCCCATTCTACCCTCACATCTACCTCATTGAATGATTTGGGCCAGTTGTTTTGCTTCTCTCATCAGCTTGCTCACGATAGGATAATCACACCTTTTTCGTAGGACTGCTATGAAGAAACATTGACATAATTTCTGTGAATATGCTTGGAATACTCTATAATGTTAGGAAAACATAGCACAAAATTTGTCAGAAACAAATTTTATGAAACAAACTTAATTTTGACCGACATTGTGATTTACTATTTGTCTGCAACAGTTGAGACCTGCTTGACTTAGCTCTCAAAATTTCTTTCATTCAAGACGTCATGAGTTCCTTCGGTTAATATGTCTCAGCCTTTACCTCATTCAGCATGTGCTGCAGAGGGCCACTGACCTTGAGGAAAGTGCTGTTACGCTGCAGGCCCTCTCTCTCTTCAATAGTCCTCGCCCTGCCTAAGCATGTTTCCCAGCCAGGAATTCTCCAGCAGTTCCTCCCCTCACCTTGACCTTTCCTGGCTTCACTGGGTGGACACCAGGTAGTAGGCAGGTCTATTCCTTTGGTACACAAAGGGATCAGTATTATTCCTCTTGGGTTTTCATGATACCCTTGGAGAAGTCTAATTAGCAAATTAGATAGCTTATTTAGTAACTGGAAATATTCTGTGTGCCTAATTTATATAAAGTTGCTATGAAAAACTTTTTCATATCTGCTCAGATTACTTTCTCATTCACATTCCTTTTTTATTTTTATGTTTCCTCTTCTTTTAAAAATAAAGAGGATAAATAGAAAGAACCAAGTAATATGTGAAGACAAAGAGTAGGAGATGATTGAATGTGAAAGCAAAGAAGGGATGGAAATGCCCTGATCATGGTAAGATTGCTAAATTCACTTCCGTGGAGCATAGGCTGAGTGACAGTGGAAGCTGGATCAGAGCTAGGGGTCCCATCACATCTCTCAGACTTCAAGACTTCTGCCATTTCCACTACTTCAGAAAACCTAGTTGGAGGTTCATAGCTCTCCTCTATCTTGTGGTGATCATAATGGGATTGAATTTGATACTGGCATCAGGAATTTATGAAGGATTTTGATGAACTGGAATATAATTAAGGCAGAGGCCTAGGATGGTATAAGGTCTGGAAAACTCATCACATGAGAAGTAGTGGAAAGACCTCCATGTGTTTGGCCTGGAAGAGAGGTAACTTATGGTGAGACATGCAGAAACTGTGTCTCATGGAAAAAAGCAAATTTAAATTTCTAGTTTTTCCCTATGTGCTTTAGAGATCGAATCAGGTATCATAACAGAATATCAGATTCCAGCTAAAGTACTTTTAACAAATGGTGCGATCTCAGAATGGAACTTGGTTTCCAATGAGGAAGCTAACGGGTTCCACATCAATATAATTATCCAGACAGAAGCTGGAGGATTGTCTATCAGCTACTTTTTAAAAACAAGCTTTTGCATGTAGAGGCAGGATAGAGAAAATAATCTCAAAATATTTAAAGCATTTTAAAAAATCTTTACACTTAAATTATTTAAAGGGGAACATTCTTTCATGAGTCTCTGTTAAGCTCTGTCTTGTCTGGTTCCTTTCTACCTGCTAGCTGCACATGGATGGCATTGCCCAGGCCCTGAGCTTTCCTGAGGGTGACTCTGACTCCACCAGAGAGAGTCAAGGCAATCATATTCCTTTTAATTTTTAAGAGCTCTGAATTGAAATACCAATTCTTTTTTAAAAATAAATTTATTTATTTTAATTGGAGGTTAATTACTTTACAATATTGTACTGGTTTTGCCATACATCAACATGAATCTGCCACAGATATACAAGTATTCTCCATCCTGAACCCCCTTCTTTCCTCCCTCCCCATACCATCCCTCTGGGTCGTCTCAGTGCACCAGCCCCAAGCATCCAGTATCATGCATTGAACCTAGACTGGTGATTCGTTTCACATATGGTATTATACATGTTTCAAAACCATTCTCCCAAATCATCCCACCCTCTCCCTCTCCCACAGAGTCCAAAAGACTGTTCTATACATCTGTGTCTCTTTTGCTATCTCGCATACAGGGTTATCGTTACCATCTTTCTAAATTCCATATATATGCATTAGTATACTGTATTGGTGTTTTTCTTTCTGGCTTACTTCACTCTGTATAATAGGCTCCAGTTTCATCTACCTCATTAGAACTGATTCAAATGTATTCTTTTTAATGGCTGAGTAATACTCCATTGTGTATATGTACCACAGCTTTCTTATCCATTCATCTGCTGATGGACATCTAGGCTGCTTCCATGTCCTGGCTATTACAAACAGTGCTGCAATGAACATTGGGGTACACGTGTCTCTTTCAGTTCTGGTTTCCTTGGTGTGTATGCCCAGCAGTGGGATTGCTGGGTCATAAGGCAGTTCTATTTCCAGTTTTTTAAGGAATCTCCACACTGTTCTCCATAGTGGCTGTACTAGTTTGCATTCCCACCAACAGTGTAAGAGGGTTCCCTTTTGTCCACACCCTCTCCAGCATTTATTGCTTGTAGACTTTTGGATTGCAGCCATTCTGACTGGCTTGAAATGGTACCTCACTGTGGTTTTGATTTGCATTTCTCTGATAATGAGGATGTTGAGCATCTTTTCATGTGTTTGTTAGCTATCTGTATGTTTTCTTTGGAGAAATATCTATTTAATTCTTTGGCCCATTTTTTGATTGGGTTGTTTATTTTTCTGTAATTGAGCTGCAGCCTTCAGAATGGGAGAAAATAATAGCAAATGAAGCAACTGACAAACAACTAATCTCAGAAATACCAATTCTTTGAGATTCATAAAATAAATGGTGATTACAAGCTCTAATACTGGCTCTGGGATCTCCTCTTAAATCTTGGCTAAGAATTTACAGATTAGGAAATAGTTTTTCCCCTGTTGGCTTTCAACAGAGGAAAGAAAGGGTAAATTCATTCCTCAATTGTTTTCTTCCTTTCATGATTCCCCTGCCACCTTCTCAACCAATGCAATTGGGAGTGAAGGCTAGGGACAGGGTGAGGAGAGTCAAGTGTGCTCTTGCAGAATGTTCACAACCATCACATGCTCAACTTCATAATATGCTGCTGAGTCCTGGGCAAGGAAGACATTCCCAGCATTTTTCCACCTGTTACCTGGCTTTCCTGAACCCCTTATCCTAGTATAGTTTTCTCTGAGTGGCTCTTCAGCGATTCACCTATTTATTATCTTTATTATTGTTCACTGTCTCCCCCAACTGGAATGCGAGTCCCGTGAAGGCAAGGTCTCTGTGAGCATGTCAGGTAGGTTTTGTTCCCTGATGCATCTTAAGTTCCTAGAACAAATCTGTCATGGTGCAGCCTCTCCAGTACTTGTTGAATGAAAGAACCTGGTGGATGGGAATTCAGTGTTAGTTTTCAAAAATCCTTTAAAGTAAGTGTGTTTTATCTTTAGAATATTACTAATTTTATCAGCAAATATTGTCATGGTTTAAATTCTCCAGCAAAACAAGAACAGTAGAATTTGGGAGACAATAGCAGTAACCCAGGCAGAAAAGATGATGGTGGTTCAGACCAGGTGCTAGGTATAGAGAGGGCTCAAGAAGAGACCCAATTCTGAACATAGAGTATGACAAAATGTGGAGGATGGCAGTCTGGAGCTCTGTATAAAGACCTAGGTTTGAGATACAAATTTGGAAGCTCTATATTTTCATTCAACTTGATTAAATATTTATTGGGCATCTTACTATTTGCTGGGAACCCACCTAGACATTTTAGATACAAATTGTAAGAATATATAGTACCTCCCTCAGAAGCCTCATAATTAATGTGAACAGTAGACATATTAATAAAAACTGAAATATTTAATAAAAGTAGGTGTAAAGACTTATGAGGGATAGATGCAGGGATAGTTAATTAATTCCACCTTTGGGAAAAGTCAGGCATGAAACAACTGAGTTGGAATTTGAAGGTTAAGGAGAATCTCCCTATCTGGTCAAAGTAGAATATTTCAGGCAGACAGGAAGGCTTGGTAAGTACAACTTCATGTTTCATAAGTTAAAGGTACTCTGTCATGCCTTAACTTGCAGCAAATGAGTTAATTCAGTACCTGATATATTTCCCCTCATAATCTAGAAAATATAAAGAGGCAAATACTACGATAGACCTAATATGATCATATATGAGATCGGAGGATCTTTATTCATGGAGCTTAAAGAGGGCTGCCTTTCATGTAAGCTGCAATTTTATGTCTGGTTTCATAACTTTTTATATTAACCAATGTTTTTAGTGCATGGTGACCTGTCTCTCAAAGATGGAGTAGTCAGTTCCCCTGCCTCACAGAATGAAGGCTCCAGATGAACCCAGAAGAAGAAAGAAGGTAATCTTTCTTTGCTAAGCATGGCCCTGAAATGGTCTCAGGGCACAAACACCAGAATTAGAATATATTTCGTGAGTCCATCTGGCACCTGCTAGACTAGATCAAGTTTGGACTTGAGGGGGAGAAGGGGGAGCAAGGATAAGAAGGCACAGAGGTGATATAAAGGGAGAATTTGGCTATGCCAGAGTCTGAAGTGCCAACTTGGAAGGTCATCTCAGAAGGAGTGGAGTCAGCATTCTAGGACTGCCTGATTTCCACTCCTGTCAGAACTGCCCTTTCCGCCAACCTGGCGGCAGCAGTGACCACCCAGCAGGTGTTCCGCCTGCTTGTGCCCTAATCTCTATGTGGGCAACTCCCCCTTTAAAAACCCCAGACACTGATAAGCACTCCTTCTGCTCTAGGAGAATATAACCCCAGAAGTCAAAGGATTAGGGGTGGTTCTGAGGGAAAGGACATGAATTTGAGCAAACTCTGGGAGATAGTGAAGGACAGGGAAGCCAGGTGTGCTGCAGTCCATGGGTCGCAGAGTTGGACACAGCCTAGCCACTGAGGGAAAGGAAGCCTCATTAGACTTGAATCTAATGATAGAGGGGATAGAGCTGGGGAAGCACCAGTTCAAGATCAACACCCACCTGCCTCAAGACGGGACAGTGTGATCCACACCCCGTCTAGAATCTTCCCCCTCCTTTCCTGCTGGGTGTCCTTGCCTTGAACAGGTGGCTTGCTGAGCCACAGCTGAGCACCGGAAAGGACTCCAAGGAACAGAATTTTCCACTTCCTTGATTCCTTTAAAAACAGGGGTATCTGATGTGACATCTGCTGCCCCCAAGTCCTTGGTCCTGTGTTTCTTCCATTCTTGCCCCACCCACCCTCTGGACTGTCCCCTCATCCCGTACTATTTTCCATGCCCTGGGGATTTTTGTTTTATTCTAGTGCTAAGAAGCTTGGTTTCTTTAAGTTGTTGCTTAAACATTTATCTCTGGGTATAAATTTGGCTTTGTGTCTCGGAATCCTGTAAAATACATACATACATACACACACACATATATATATATATATATATATATGTAATTTAGTAAACTCAAGCTGTTAAATAAATGACATTACAAGTGGCTGTGAGTAATAAAGTTAAATAGTAAAAAGATAGCATGACGCGCTGGTCTGTCAAATCTCAGACAATCTGGAACTGGACTTTTGAACTTTCTGCTTAGAAAAGCCTGTGGTGACGAGAGTTTGATGCTTTAACAACATGACGGGCTTATGCAGAACGACACTGACTTTCTAAAGCACGTTGACAGCTTTTCACTTTATTTTCCCTGCAGTGGAATGGGGTGGAAAGGCCCGTATTTGACAGATGTCACGCGCAGGACATTTAAAAGCCACCTTCCCTAGGTTGCACACAAGGATAATCCGGGGGCTGAGGCCTGTGTCTGAATACCCGCCTCCCTGTGCTCCAGGGTCTGGACATACTCCTATTCTAACATGCCTTGTGTCCTTGGTAAATTACTTCATCTCTCCTGCCTCTGTTTTCTAACCTCTAAAATGAGGTTCTTCCTACTTTTAACTATCTTTTCACTATGCCCCAGCAAGTAGGTGTTTGGAAATTGATTGCAGGTGGAAAGAGGCAGTGTTGGGTTTGCTAATTACGCTTTTCAAGTGGTCTTGTCCGTTTTCTCCCCCTTTCCAGCAGAGAGCTAAGCGTTCCTCTGAATTTGTTGACTGCACTTAGGCTCTTTTAGGTCCTGCCTCCTTTTTGGGAACAGGGGTGGGCGGAGAGGAAGGAAGTGCCTTGCAACTACCAATATTTTCCTCTAGGAGGAGCCGCGCAGCCCAGATGAGAGTGACACGCACCAACTCCCAACTCCTCGCCGGGGAACGCTTTATCCCAGCTCCGCCGAAGGCTCGGCCGGGACGGCGCTCGGCGCCTCCGCAGCGGGTCTCGAACCAGCCGCCCTCAACTCCCGCTCCCCCTCGCTGCGGCCGCCCGGCTCCCGGGGGCGGCTGGCCGGGCCCGGCTTGACCCCTGGTGAACGGCCGCCGCCGGTTCCCACCCCTCCCCTCCCAGCCTCCCTTCCCGGCTCACCCCGCCCCCTCCCCCCTCCCCGAGCCTGACAGCTTGCGAGCCGCGGAGCAGGGCGCAGCCATGGGAAGAGGAGGCGGTCTGGGGAGCAGCGGCGGCGGCGGCGGCAGCGGAGACTGCTGCAGCGGCGGCGGCGGCGGCGGCGGCTGCTGAGCCGAGGCGGCGGCGGGGACCCAGGGGGCCGCAGGGCCCCGCGCCCTGGGCCCCAGCGCGGACGCGAACCGCGCTCTCTCTCCCGAGGCTCGGCTCGCAGGTACTGGAAGGGAGGTCCGGGATCGGGCTGTTACTTTTCCACTGTTGTGTCGGGGGGCCTGGGAGTGGAGCCTGGGACGCCAGTTGTTTATGAAAACTGGGGAATCTGTCTTACGTATTTACACTGATAATTTTTGTCCTGGTGACTTGGGGATTGGAGGTGCGCCCCTCCTCCTCGCCAAGAAGTTGTTTTCAGCTGGTGGGTAGTTGTAACCCGATCCACGCTCTGGACGTGTGTATGTGTGTGTGTGTAAGTTAGTGGGGGGCATCATGGAGTTAGGGGTGACAGGCGAACCGCCCCACGCTGGCGCCTGCACCCACCCGTGTTTGCGGTGCCTGGCGGGGCTTCCTCCGAATCCAGTTTTGTTCAAGTCTTAGAAGTTTTGCGAGCGTTTCTGTTTGACACCATCAGTCAGCGAGGCTGGGGCAGGAACTGCAGAGACTCAGCTGCTGAGCGAGGAGAGGTCCCAGGCTGCGCAGGGAGAGGGCAAAAGAGAGGAGGTGGTCCGGCTGTGCGCCTCTACCCCTCGCGCTCTTCCCCAAAGCGCACCACCCTTTGTGCGTTTGTGCAGGCTGCAGCCGGGACATTGGCACCGACGGAGCTGGGGCTAGAGTCACGGCCAGCAGTCCGCATGAGCTGAGGTGGGTGGAGATCGTGGCGAGCCGAGCTCCTCCAGTCCTGGACACACTTGTGGTTATGAAATCGACCAGGCTCAAAGTTTTGACAGAACTGCTCGAGGCAAGAGAGCCGCGGGTGAGTGGGATAGTGTCGGATCTGGGGTGAAGAGTCTGGCGGTGCTCAGTGGGAGGGTGCTGAGCAGGGTCACCGACTTGCGGGTGCACAGGGAACTCTATTTGGGGGTGAGTGCTTTGTATATAACCCGGAGCAGGAGGGTACGCCTGTTGGGGCCGCGCTGCGGGAGTCGGTGGCCGGTTGCGGGGTCTGAGTGCTGAATGGGTGTACGTGCGCGCTGTGTGTGTGCGCCCATGTGTGCTCCTGGGGGTGGGGGGCGTGTCGGAGCCTGAGCCAGTAGGGTGTGCGGGGGAGTTGGGGGGAGGAGGCCAGAGAGGTGCTGCCCCTCTGTTTGTGCCGCCAGAAGACCTTGGAAGGGACAGGGAAAGGTAACGGGAAGCCAGAGGGTTGGGAAGTCGCAGGAGTTGCTGAACGGGATTTAAGTACCACAGACTTTAAAATACTAATCCCTTAGCCATCCAAGGGCTGGTGGTAGAGGTTTCTGGAGCTCTCAGGAGACCTGCACAGGAGGACTGAGGGTCTAGGAGATGTGTGAATGTGTGGGTCCAGAAGCCCGGAGACGCGGACGCAGTTTGGATCGGTGGATCTGAGATTCCCAGGGTGCTGTTGTCAGTCTCTGCGGAGTTTAGACTCCGTGGTGTGTGTGCCTGGGAAGGCACTCACCTTTCCTCACCGTGGCAGTTCTGTGCCCTGAGCAGTTGTTGTCATCTTGGAAGTCCTCTTCTCTGGGGATTCCAGGGTATATAGACTTTGCAGGTAACTAGTATTGAAACATTTCTAGAAATTAAAATGCTGGATAGAAACGAAATAAAATTTAGTGGACAAGAGTTGTTGGTTCCATCTTTTCTGTGACTGAGGATTGTTTGCTTCTGAGAAAAGCAAAGATCAGTGTTGCCAGATTAGATTTCAGGGAGTCTGGGTCATTGATGGTTTCCCTTCAGATGGACTTTAGATGGAGCTGGAAGGATGTGTTTTAAGCCAGAGACCGTTGAAAACCTTTGTTTGTGGCTTAAGTATGTCCCATCTCTCATCTTCTTCCTCCCTCTTGTAATCTTCTTGCTTTACATGAGTCTAAGGAAAGTTGGTGAGTCAACATTCAGTTTTTCTTTTGGAGTAAATATATCACAGTGAAATTATAGTTTAAATCTCCTGAACAGCATGGAAAACCAGCACTTCATGGGCAGACGTGTGAAATGAAAATCTATAAATGCATTGACAAAGTGACGACACCAGTGCATTTCTTTTTTCAAACTGAGCATAACTTTGCCTGCCAAATATTTGTTCTAGGCAGAGTTTGGGGCTATGCTTTTGATTGTTAGTTTTTAAACAGCAGACTCCACATCATAAACTTTTTAAATGAATTCTATTATTAGATGCCTTCTCTGTGCTATCTCTGGTGCCTGTGTTAACAGATGTTTATAGTGCTTAGTAACCTATGGAATTGTCATATTGAGTATCTTGTTAGCTCAAGACATGTTTATAGCATAATGTAATAAATGAACCCTCATTGCAGTCTGCTTCTGCCAAGCACATGAAGCACCCCAACATGGAAACAAATCTTAAAGTTGGTCCAACTTGGCAAACCTTTTGGGCTATCTGCTAGTAAGCATTGTTAATATAAAGATAGATCTGAGTGATACACTAAGAATAAGGCACAGCATAATGGTTCGCTTAGAAAAAAGGCATGGGTTGTATTTTTTAAATCTACTAACCTTATGCTTCTGGTCATTCCACTGGTAAACTGCACAATTCCAGAGTTTTGGTTTACTTTCAGAGAATATATTTTTAAAAAGTGTGTCAATAATGAAAATAATTTCTACTTTGTGTGTGTGTTCACATATGTCCATACAAATCACCTCTTTTTCTTTTTGAAAAAGAAAACCCTATAAACTGTGGTAGTGACTTAAATAATATGAGTATTCAAATCACCTAATCATTTTCTGAATCTTGAGTTGATAAGAATCAAAGTGTTCTAAGGATAGAGTCATACCTTTGCTAGCTGGGTAAACAAGGCAATACAGGATGTCTTTTTGGTAAAGTGATATTTTTTAAAACTTGGGACAGTATAAAGTAAAGAATATACTCAATAACATGGTTGATTAGTGTGACCACTGACTTAGAGATAACTCCCTACCAGGGGCAAGAACCACCACTTCAGAGCCATCCCTATTAGTGGACCAGCTGAGCTCTTCTTGGAAATAATCAGATGAAAATCTTGCTTCCTCACTAGCCAGTCTTTTCTAAGAGAGATTCATGACTAGAAAGTTCTGCCTGTACTGAATCAACATTTTCTTCTGCTTACTGGCCTAAACTGGAACCACATGCTGCTGCTGCTGCTGCTGCTGCTAAGTCGCTTCAGTCGTGTCCGGCTCTGTGCGACCCCAGAGACGGCAGCCCACCAGGCTCCCCCATCCCTGGGATTCTCCAGGCAAGAACACTGGAGTGGGTTGCCATTTCCTTCTCCAATGCATGAAAGTGAAAAGTGAAAGTGGAGTCGCTCAGTTGTGTCCGACTCCTAGCGACCCCATGGACTGCAGCCTACCAAGCTCCTCCGCCCATGGGATTTTCCAGGCAAGAGTACTGGAGTGGGGTGCCATTGCCTTCTCCGCTGGAACCACATACAGTGAATCTAATCTCCCATCCCTTTAAGTGCTGTATGGAGAACAAATAGCCTGCTCCTTCTTCCTGAATTCTTTTTTGCCTGTTCTCGGAGTTGTTCCTCACCCACTGTGGAGTGCCACACATTTCTGCCCTGACCAATATGTCCTTGAGTCCACATTCTCACCATCTTTCCTAAGGTATATCATCCAAAACATAGATGTGAAATGCTGAGTGCTGGACGTTCTACATCTATTCATTTCAGTTCAGTTCAGTTGCTCAGTTGTGTCCGACTCTTTGCGATGCCATGAATCGCAGCACGCCAGGCCTCCCTGTCCATCACCAGCTCCCGGAGTTTACCCAAACTCATGTCCATCAAGTCGGTAATGCCATCCAGCCATCTCATCCTCTGTCGTCCCCTTCTCCTCCTGCCCCTAATCCCTCCCAGCATCAGAGTCTTTTCCAATGAGTCAACTCTTCGCATGAGGTGGCCAAAGTATTGGAGTTTCAGCCATAGCACCAGTCCTTCCAATTAAGTCAGCTTAATATTCATGAGCTCTTTTAGCCATTTCATTACACTGTTCACTAATTTCAAACCTGTAAACAACTCATTTCTTCTCAGATTATTAATCATCCACAGTCAAAACATTATGATATAATGGTTTCAAGACTTTATTTCATGCCTGAACTCCCAATGAGTCTGTGGAAAATATAATACTGTGTAGGTGAATAGAATTCTACATGCAGTGAAGACAGCTCTCTCATTTCTTACTATCAAGGAGTACCAAGCCCTGAATAGCAGATGTAGAATATTCTGAAAATGAGCAAATTGCAGCTGCGCGTTACAGACAGGTAGAGATGACGTTGTGAGATATTCTTTTCACAAGTGTGAGTTGATACTTGCAGTCAGCATTTATTGAAGGCTTGTTCTGTCCAAGTCCTAGACACTATACTATCTGGCCCTAAATGAAGTGAAAGTACATCAGACAGAGACACTTCCTCAGGCAAATGGGGTTGAAGATGTACATATAGGACATGAACTGAGTCAACAACCTTGTCTTCCTCTGGAGATAAATGCTTGCTGATGCCCCAGGGAAGTCTTGAGCAGTTATATCTCAGTACTCAGGGAGCTCCCTGATACTCCTCACTTACCAAGTCCTCACCTTGGAGGGAGGAAGCAAAGCTGGTGCATACAGGGGAGAGGGCGTGGTGCAAAGGCAACAGCTTTGGGACCCATCTGAGCCCAGTTTGAGTCTGAACTTTACTACCAACATGCAAATTAACTCCACTGAGAATGAATTTTCTCCTCTGTGAATATTTTGTGTCTACTGCCAGTGAGTATTTTCTCCTCTGTGAGTATTTTGTGCCAGGACAGAGGTGTTTCCAAATGTAGCATTTACGACCTGGACTTGGTATTAGACACCTATCTGTTATGATTGATTTCTCTTTTGTGTATCCGGCTGAGGCTTCCCGACTAAATTATGAGTTTCCCCTGCCACCCGCTGAGAATCTGCCCCAGCCGAGACTCTTCTGTCTTCCTGCAGAAAGTGTTTATGCTTGATGATGATGACCGTGTTGTTTATATCAGCAAGTCTGGATGTGAAAGAAATGACCATTTCTTTTTGGTAAAGAGAGAAAACTAACCTATGATAAAGACTGACTTCTGGGCCTATCAGAAGATCCTGCTGCTGCTGCTGCTAAGTCGCTTCAGTCGTGTCCAACTCTATGCAACCCCATAGACGGCAGCCTACCAGGCTCCCATCCCTGGGATTCTCCAGGCAAGAACACTGGAGTCAGAGGATCCTACTTGTGCACAAACTTCAGTCAAGACAAGGGGCCAGTGCGAGTCTTGTGCTCTTAGATGCAATTGTCCATGCTGTCCCCTTTGTGTATGTGTGTGTGTGTGTGTCTATTTGCAGTAATAGTCCTCACCCATCCCCCTTGCATTAAGGTCTCCATTCATATTACATTTTCTTCCTTGCTTTATTCTTTCTTCATTTAAAGGGAGGAAATAGTCAATGATAAAGTGCATTTTTTAAAGTTCAAAAATCTATTTCATTGTATTGACCTATGTGGGAAAAGAAGCTGAAAAAGATATATATATACATATATATGTATGTATATGTATATCTGAACCACTTTGCTGTACACTTGAAACTAACACAATATTGTAAATCAGCTATACATCAATAAAAAAAATTTTTTAATCTATTTCACTACTCCCTACCTCTATTCACCCTCCTCCCTCAAATATATCAGATCTATTGATAAATACTTGAATATATAATTTCTAAACCAAAGTTCTGCTTTGATATTAGAAACCTGCCAGTTAGGATGACATAATGTGACATAAAGTAGGTGTCAGGAAACCTGGGTCTCCTCACCTCTGCTTCCAATAGGCTTTGTAATTTTTGCAGACTAGTTAACTTTCTTGAGCTTCATATTTCTCACAAGTTAATAACAAATAAACAGCAAAAAGAGAGGAATTATCAAGATGATCTCCTAGGATTTTTTGCAGAGCTATATTTGTATCCATTAAATTATTGAATTTCTCTCTCAGATCTTTTTGGGCTTTGCTTGAACATCTGTAGGAACACCTATTTCACTCATTTTCAGTCTCGTGGTCTACTCTTTACATATCTGTCTTCCTTTCTAGGCTGTGGGATTCTCAAGAACACAAAATAAATGTGATTCATTTTTTTTATTGTTTCACTCCGCTGAATGCTGTAGACACAGCCATGTGGAAAGAGTGTTATTTGACTTAATGTGGGCTACCTTGGACAGTTGAGCTATAATTTATATCATTTATTTAACAGTGTGCAACAATTTTGGATATAAGCATCAAGAAATACTGTTTAATGATTCTCTTTCCTTACCATTAATTTTTAAAAATCAGTTATGTAAAACAGATAAAAATGTAATCACAACCATGCTTCCAGCTCCCATTTCTAAACAATACCAGCTCCTCACAGTCTAATGCAGGAGGTCTTCCTGAAGTAGTTTCTTTTTGTTTGTTGTTTTTATTTTGAGTGAAACAAATTTCCATGAAGAGTACCAGACTCTTAAAAGAAGGATGACAGAGAGGGTCATTGCTTAGTCTCAACTTCCTTTTTGGGTGTTTCTTACTACCTTTTAATATAGGCAAATGAACCCTTAGGTCAGGTCCCCATTTCACTGAGTAATGATTCATAGGAAGGCGATGATTTCGTCAAATTGTTTGGCTGTGTGTTTTTAATTAGCCTCTCACCTTCAAATACTCTGTTCCCAAATCAGTAGATAATTTCTTCTACAGAGTCCTTAAAACTTCCAGATGTGTTTACTGCTCTGATTAGGGCTTGCGTCTTTTGTTATTGACTAGACTTCAGTCAGTTTTCTTTAGAAGAATGTCATTATAATCCCAATGAAATAGACTTCTTAGATTGTGAATTTGTTTAAATATAAACAAGTCTATCCCCTTCTGGCTGGGCTTCTCAGTGGAAAATGTATCCTAAGGAAAATGCTCACTTCGTGGAGATTTGGCACCAGTGGTAGAAAGTACCCCATAAATCCCTCAGTCAGCATTAGAACCAAAAGGGCTTGCAAATTGAACAGGTGCTTTGATGTATTGGTCTATGGTGGACAGCCTGCTATGCTAGACATTTGCTGTAATAACTCCTTGATTATATCTTCAGTTGTTTACAAAATAAAACATTTAAAGTAATATATAATTAAAAACCTTAAGAGAGGTATCCTTTAGTATAGGGCTTCCCTGGTGGCTCAGATGGTACAGAATCCGCCTGCAATGCTGGAGACCCAGGTTCAATCCCTGGGTTAGGACGATCTCTTGGAGAAGGGAATGACAACCAACTCCAGTATTCTTATCTGGAGAATCCTATGGATAGAGGGATCTGGCAGGCTACAGTCCATGGGCTCACAAAGAGTCGAAAACAAATGAGTAACTAACACTTGTTAATGTATTAGACATATGATAAAGTCATTGGTGCATAGAAAAACTCATTTTTTTTCTTAAAAATGTCCTTTATCAAAGCATCACATTATATCCACCTTTTTTTTTTTTTTAATCTTTGAGTGGTCATGTCAAAAAGTAGAGTGAGATCATTACAAAACAGAGTCTTACAAAGTTTTCTTCTCCTGCTCATTAAACTAGAAGGTGCTACTGTGGTGCAGAAAATACATCATCTCAAGTTTGAGGATGGCTGATGAGTCCTCAGTTAGACTTCCAGTTATGATTGCTGTCATTCAGCTTTGTCCTTGGTCAGGATGATGGCATATGATCCCACTTCACCCTATCAGTGGCTTCTTTGGACATCTTCAAGCTATGTTATTGTTACCCGGGAGAAACCTCAATTTGATAAAGCAAAGTAAAGAAGAGCCTGGAAAAGCATAAGTGAATGAGAAATTGTGAAAAGATTCCTGAAGACAAACTCTCTACAATGGTTTCTTCCCATAAAGGGAGAAGATACCAGGATCCCTGCCAAGATGGTGATGACAGAAAAGACACCAGTTTTATACCGAACAAGTCAGAAAGACTAAAGAAAGAGCAGCAGAATAAAGAGGAAGGATGTCTTTTTATCAGCAGTCAATGCAGCACAATATTTCCAATAGGGACATGTCCAGAACAATCTTTGTTTGTCATAGAATAAACATTCAATACTGATATGTTACTAATGATATTGTTGTTTTTGTTCAGTCACTAAGTCATGTCTGGCTTTTCGCGACCCCATGGACTGCAGTATGCGAGGCTTCACTGTCCTTTACTATTTCCCAGAGTTTGCTTAAACTCATGTCAGTTGGTCGGTGATGCATCCAGCCATCTCATCCTCTGTCATCCCCTTCTCCTCCTGCCTTCAATCTTTCCCAGCTATCAGGGTGAGTCAGCTCTTTGCATCAGGTGGCCAATGTGTTGGAGCTTCAGCTTCGGCATCAGTCCTTCCAATGAATATTCAGGTTTGATTTCCTTGCCATCCAAGGGACCCTTAAGAGTCTTCTCCAGCACCGCAATTTGAAAGGATCAATTCTTTGGTGCTCAGCCTTCTTTTTGGTCTAACTCTCATATCCATACATGCCTACTGGAATAACTATAGTTTTGACTATATGGATCTTTGTTGGCAAAGTGATGTCTCTGCTTTTGAATATGCTATCTAGGTTTGTCATAGCTTTCCTTCTGAGGAGTGAGTGTCTTTTCATTTCATGACTGCAATCACTGTCCCTCGTGATTTTGGAGCCCAAGAAAAGAAAATCTATACTCTTTTCACTTTCTACCACCTATTTGCCATGAAGTGATGAGACTGGATGCTGTGATCTTAGTTTTTTGAATTTGAGTTTTAAGCCAGTTTTTTTGTTCTTCTCTTTCACCCTCCTCAAGAGGCTCTTTAGTTCATCTTCACTTTCTGCTATTAGAGTGGTATTATCTGCATATCTGAAGTTGTTGATATTTCTCCCAGCAGCCTTGATTCCAGCTTGTGATTAGTCCAGCCTGACATTTCATATGATGTACTCTGCATAGAAGTTAAATTAGAAAGGTGACAGTATACAGTCTTGACGTATTCCTTCCCCAGTTGGAACCAGTTTGCTCCATGTCCGTTTCTAACTCTTGCTTCTTGACCTGCATGCAGGTTTCTTAGGAAAGAGGTAAGGTACGCTAGTATTTCCATCTCTTTGAGAATTTTCCACAGTTTGTTGTGATCCATACAGTCAAAGGCTTTAGCGTAGTCAGTGATACAGAAGTAGATATTTTTCTGGAATCCTGTGCTTTTTCTATGATCGAATGAATGTTGGCAATTTGAGCTCTGGTTCCTCTGCCTTTTCTAAATCTAGCTTTTATATCTGGAAATTCTCAGTTCACATAGTGCTGAAGCCTAGCTTGAAGGATTTTGAACATTACCTGGCTAGCGTGTGAAATGAGTACAATTGTGGTAGTTTGAACATTCCTTGGCATTGCTCTTCTTTGGGATTGGAATGAAAACTGACCTTTTCCAGTCCTGTGGCCACTGCTGAGTTTTCCAAATATGCTAAGATATTCAGTGCAGCACTTTGACGGCATCATCTTTCAGGATTTGAAATAGCTCAGCTGGAATTCCATCACCTCCTCTAACTTTGTTTGTACTAAGGCTCATTTAACTTCACACTCTAGGATGTCTGGCTCTAGGTGAGTGACCACACCATCATCATCTATGTCATTAACACCTTTTTTGAACATCTGTACAGACCTACAAGACCTTCTAGAACTAACACCAAATAAAGAATACCCTTTTCATCCTAGGGGATTGGAATGCAAAAGTAGTCAAGAGACAAGTCAAGAGACACCTGGAGTAACAGGCAAGTTTGGCCTTGGAGTACAAAATGAAGTAGAGCAAAGGCTGACAGAGTTTTGTCAAGAGAACGCACTGGTCATAGCAAACACCCTCTTCCAGCAACACAAGAGATGACTCTACACATGGACATCACCAGATGGTCAATACCAAAATCAGACTGATTATGTTTTTTATATTTTTTGTAGCTGAAGTTGGAGAAGCTCTATACAGTCAGCAAAAATAAGACCCAGAGCTGACTGTAGCTCAGATCATGAGCTCCTTATTTCAAAGTTCAGGGTCAAATTAAAGAAAGTAGGGAAAAACCACTAGGCCAGTCAGATATGACCTAAGTCAAATCCCTTATGATTATACTGTGGAGGTAAAGAATATATTTAAGAGATTAGATCTGGTAGACAGAGTGCCTGAAAAACTATGTGGAGGTTCATAACATTATACAATAGGCAGTGACCAAAACTATCCCAAGGGAAAAAAATGCAAGAAGGCAAAGTGGTTGTCTTATGAGGCTTTACAAATAGCTGAAAAAAGAAGAGAAGTGAAAGGCAAGGGAGAAAGGGAAAGATACACCCAACTGAATGCAGAGAATAGCAAGGAGAGATAAGAAGCCCTTCTTAAATGAACAATGCCAAGAAATAGAGGAAAACAGTAGATTGGGAAAGACTAGAGATCTCATCAAGAAAATTGGAGATATCAAGGGAATATTTCATGCAAAGATGGACACAATAAAGGACAGAAACAGTAAGAACCTAACAGAAGCAAAAGAGATTAAGAAGAACTGACAAGAATATACAGAAGAACTAACGACGTTAGTATGTAGTAAAACAGAGAGAAATTGAGGTTGTTGACAAGACCTACATGGAGAGTTGGGGGCAAAAGGATGTGGATAGAATTGGATGATCACTAGACTCTAAGCTCATAATGCAAATTTAGTGTTAATTCACCTTAGATTAATGATGGCACCCAAACATGATGACCAGGTTTCCAAAGTGGATCTTGTTCAGGGCCTTGGAAACCTTGAAGCAAGGTGCAAACATTTTTAATTTTTCCACAGGATGCAGTAGAACTGGGAATAATCATCCTGTCTGCCAGCTCTTGGTATACCCTCATCACAGAGTATGAAATTTTAATTCTCTTTGCCTTTGTCCTGTACACTTTAGTGTTTTTATTTATTCTTTCAGTACATATAAGGTATGCAAGAGTTAATTATGTCATCTGAAAAGTACTTTGAAAACTAATTAGGAAAAGATGCTGAATAAATAAGATATTTTATTAGCCTGCAGGATGAAAATTGGCCAACCTACTCATTCCGATCTCAAAGAAAGGCAATGCCAAAGAATGCTCAAACTACTGAACTACTGCACAATTGCACTCATCTCCCATGCTAGTAAAGTAATGCTCAAAATTCTCCAAGCCAGGCTTCAGCAATATGTGAACCGTGAACTTCCTGATGTTCAAGCTGGTTTTAGAAAAGGCAGAGGAACCAGAGATCAAATTGCCAACATCCGCTGGATCATGGAAAAAGCAAGAGAGTTCCAGAAAAACATCTATTTCTGCTTTATTGACTATGCCAAAGCCTTTGACTGTGTGGATCACAATAAACTGGAAAATTCTGAAAGAGATGGGAATACCAGACCACCTGATCTGCCTCTTGAGAAACCTATATGCAGGTCAGGAAGCACCAGTTAGAACTGGACATGGAACAACAGACTGGTTCCAAATAGGAAAAGGAGAACTTCAAGGATGTATATTGTCACCCTGCTTATTTAACTTATATGCACAGTACATCATGAGAAACGCTGGACTGGAAGAAACACAAGCTGGAATCAAGATTGCAGGAGAAATATCAATAACCTCAGATATGCAGATGACACCACCCTTAAGGTAGAAAGTGAAGAGGAACTAAAAAGCCTCTTGATGAAAGTGAAAGTGGAGAGTGAAAAAGTTGGCTTAAAGCTCAACATTCAGAAAAAGAAGATCATGGCATCCGGTCCCATCACTTCATGGGAAATAGATGGGGAAACAGTGGAAACAGTGTCAGACTTAATTTTTCTGGGCTCCAAAATCACTGCAGATGGTGACTGCAGCCATGAAATTAAAAGACGCTTACTCCTTGGAAGGAAAGTTATGACCAACCTAGATAGCATATTCAAAAGCAGAGACATTACTTTGCCAACAAAGGTCCATCTAGTCAAGGCTATGGTTTTTCCAGTGGTCATGTATGGATGTCAGAGTTGGACTGTGAATACGGCTGAGTGCCAAAGAATTGATGCTTTTGAACTGTGGTGTTGGAGAAGACTCTTGAGAGTCCCTTGAACTGCAAGGAGATCCAACCAGTCCATTCTGAAGGAGATCAGACCTGGGATTTCTTTGGAAGGAAGGATGCTAAAAAGCTGAAACTCCAGTACTGTGGCCACCTCATGCGAAGAGTTGACTCATTGGAAAAGACTCTGATGCTGGGAAGGATTGGGGGCAGGAGGAGAAGGGGATGACAGAGGATGAGATGGCTGGATGGCATCACTGACTCGATGGACATGAGTCTGGGTGAACTCCTGGAGTTGGTAATGGACAGCAAAGCCTGGCGTACTGCGATTCATGGGGTTGCAAAGAGTCGGACACGACTGAGCGACTGGACTGAACTGAACTGAACTGAACTGGTATTTTGGGAATTACTGTGAAAAATTAAAGACAGAACATGTATTATTTATTTATTTATTTTTGTATTTAAACATGTGTTTTGATTTGTCTGCATTTTAATATATATTTGATGATAATACCACATAATATATAGTCATTTAAAATTTTTTTCATGATCAATCATGTATTTACCTTATACATTAAAATTACTTGAAGATATATAACACAGGTTGATTGGAAAGAATCATCTTTATACAGACTTCATCTTTATACTTCACAAGTATTATCCAAGTTCTATTTATGTCATTTCAAATTTATTTATTTATTTTTATTATTTTAATTGGAGGCTAATTACTTTACAATATTTTGGTGGTTTTTGCCATACATTCACGTGAATCAGCCATGGGTGTACATGTGTTCCCTCCCCTGACCCTCCCTCCCACCTCCCTCCCCATCCCATCTCTCAGGGTCATCCCAGTGCACCAGCCCTGGGCACCCTGCCTCATGCATCAAACCTGGTCTGGCGATCTGTTTCACGTATGATAACATACATGTTTCAATGCTATTCTCTCAAATCATCCCACCCTTGCCTTCTCCCACAGAGTCCAACAGTCTGTTCTTTACATCTATGTCTCTTTTGCTGTCTCACATATAGGGTCATTGTTACCATCTTTCTAAATTCCATATATATGCATTAATATATTGTATTGGTATTTTTCTTTCTGACTTACTTCACTCTGTATAATAGGCTGCGGTTTCATCCACCTCATTAGAACTGATTCAAATGCATTCTTTTTAATAGCTGAGTAACATTCCATTGTGTAAATGTACCACAGCTTTCTTTTCCCTTTGTCTGCTGATGGACATCTAGGTTGCTTCCATGTCTTGGCTATTGTAAACAGTGCTGCGATGAACATTGGGGTACACGTGTCTCTTTTAGTTCTGGTTTCCTTGGTGTGTATGCCCAGCAGTGGGATTGCTGGGTCGTATGGCAGTTCTATTTCCAGCTTTTTAAGGAATCTCCACACTGTTCTCTATAGTGCTGTACTAGTTTGCATTCCCACAAACAGTGTAAGAGGGTTCCCTTTTCTCCGCACCCTCTCCAGCATTTATTGCTTATAGGCTTTTGGATTGCAGCCATTCTGACTGGCATGAGATGATACCTCATTGTGGTTTTGATTTGCATTTCTCTGATGATGAGTGATGTTGAGCATCTTTTCATGTGTCTGTTAGCCATGGGTATGTCTTCTTTGGAGGAATGTCTGTTTAGTTCTTTGGCCCATTTTTTGATTGGGTCACTTATTTTTCTGGAATTGAGCTGCAGGAGCTGCTTGTATATTTTTGAGATTAATTCTTTATCAGTTGCTTCATTTGCTATTATTTTCTCCCATTCTGAAGGTTGTCTTTTTACCTTGCTTATAGTTTCCTTTGTTGAGAACACATATTTATTGAGCCATTACCATGTTCCCAGAAATGTTTGGGACACTGGAGAATACAGAAGTAGTATAAGACATGACCTTTGATTTGCTGCTGCTGCTAAGTCACTTTATTCGTGTCCTACTCTGTGTGGCCCCATAGACGGCAGCCCACCAGGCTCTTCTGTCCATGGGATTCTCTAGGCAAGAATACTGGAGTGGGTTGCCATTTCCTTGTCCAACCTTTGATTTGAGGACCTAGCAATTAAGTTAGGAAGGCAACACTAATAATGTACATGGAGTGCCTATGTACTGACAAGTACACAATTTAACAAAAAATTATATTACAGAATGTAAATGTGACATTTATTTAGAGTGAAGGGAGATCTGTTTTGAGCTAAAGCATTTGAGGTGAGGCATTATGGACAAAGTGGCTCCAAAGCCAGGATTTAAAATACAGTGAATTGTTTGGATACGTAGACATTGTACGGGAGAAGGGTGGGAACTGAGCTCCAGGAGGTATGTCTGGAGCTCGCGGGGTCATTTGTAACAGGGAGCAGGAGGGGTGTAGCAGGCTGTGGATTGGTTTCCCCCCTGGAAGCCCTTCTCATTGCTAATTATGGATTTACAGATGTGCCCTATAGGCCCTTCCTTGGGTGGCTGTTCAGGTAGACATGGCCATCCTGAACCTAGTGCTTGCTAGACAGTGGTGATGCTTGCAGGTGTCTCTGTAGACTTCTCTTGCATGAACATTATGTAAATTCAATTTAAAAACTTCTTTCTTTAGCAGTATTCCAAGAAGTCTATTAAAGATGCCCACATTGTGGTTTCTCTTTAAGAATATGATCTTGAATGTACCCTATGATGGTAGAGTTGGCCTGGGATTTCCTCCTGTAGCCACACTTCCCTGCCACATCCTTGTTCTGACAGTGTTGGGCCTACAGAGCCATGGAGTTTCCTAGAATCTGAGATCCTTCACCAGTGATTCTCAACCATTCAGCTAAGCAGGGCATAGGGGCATTTGGAAATAGGGTTGTTCAAAGGACTGGAAGATTTATGGACTTTTAGTGCCTAGAGTCAGGATGCTAAATCTCTGTAATGCCTGAGGCAACCCTATACAAAGGAGAATGCTGGTGGACCCTTGCTGAAAGCTGAATCTGACATCCTCCCTTTATTTATAGATGAGGAAATGGGAGTGACAAGACTTCCCCAGCATTAAACTCCCCAGGGACAGTGCCAGATTTATAGCCCCGTTCTTCTAGCTTTCTTTCAAGGGTTCTTTCTGCTACATCACAGTCCCACTCATAAACATTGACATTCACTATTTTGTTTATAGCATGTGGTTTATGTCCATCATTCAGGAGTGGGTGGGTTATGGATTAAGACAAGTGACACTTGACCAGCAGTTCTTTTCCCTGGGAACACACAGAGATTTGCCTGTGAGTCAGGGCTGGCGGATGTCTTCTGCGGTGGCAGCCGCTGCAGAAGCTTAAAGGTAGGTTGGCATTTTGGAAAGGGCATGCAGTAGGCTTTGGAATCACACAAATCTGGCTTATCTGAAGAGATTTGAATCCAGCTCAGTCATTTAATCCCCTAGAGAAGGGAATGGCAACCCACTCCAGTATTCTTGCCTGGAGAATTCCATGGACGGAGGAGCCTGGTGGGCTACAGTTCATGGGGTCGCAAATGGGGTTGCAAAGAGTAGGACATGACTAAGCGACTAACGTTTTCACTTTTTCACTGCCATTTACTACCTTTACAACTCTCAGCAAGTTAATGAATCATTCGGAGCTTTATCTGCAAAAGGGGGATAGTGATTCTTGGGAAAGTTGATGTAGTTTAAATGAATCCAAACAATGCCTGGCTCATATGGATGACCAGCAGCACCATCTTGCTCTAAGAGCAAGCCTTCAAAACTTTCCTCCTAAAAGGTTATTTGATACCAATTGCTGCTTTTTCCCCCCTTCTGCTTTCGCTGATCAACCCAAGTTACAGTTTTAATGAGTCCCTGAAGTGTTTTTGTTTGTTTGTTTGAATTGTTGAAATTTCCTCCTTCAGAAGAGGCCAGAGATTAGTTTCTTGTGACTTCTCTGTTAATGTGCCTAGACTATTACTATACAACAGAAATGAAAGATATACCCAGATGATTATCAGTGGCTTGTGAAATTTGACTTTTAACCTCAGTAACATAAGCCATTTCTGGATATATATGTTTGTCAGAGAGATTGCTATCTGTCAGTGTAGGCAAAGTGTTGCTTGGTGAGTTAAGGGACAGTTGAAAGTTGGCCAGTTGGGGTGGTAGGGCTTGTAGTAAAAGGCTTTTCTGAGGACAGAACAGCCTACATTGATGTGCCTTGACTTGTGAGAACCTAGGGGGATGAGCACAAAAGCCCAAGAGTGTTTCAGTCCTTGACTTTGAAAAAACTTGCAGATTTTGACACCTAAGTGCACATCTTCTATTACTGGAACACTTTAAAGTTGCTTCTCTTTGTTAAAGGTTAATTTTCTTAAAAGGTAAAACCATGATAGAAAACAAACATGTAAAATAATACAGATATTGATTAATGAAGGAACTTGAAAAGATGTCATAGTAATTTCAAAGGAGAACCACACAAATGTAGATACAGTAGAGGAATGTTGAAATGAATTTGTAAACTCTGACTTATCCATAGGGAAATAATCAATTACATCCCATGGATACAACTGATTTGCATTTATTTGAACAAAAACTATTTTTGTGGCTCATTTCTACAAGTTAACTTCTGATTCTGCAAAGCTATAAAATAGCATAGTCAAAGACAAAGGCTCAGACTCCCATAGGATCAGGTAATCCCTGGAGGCTCAGCATTCCATTGAAAGGATATCCTGTAATTTCCTTTCTCAACGCATAGTCCAGAGTTTCTCCTTATGCCTTCATGATTCCACAGGACTCCTGTTCATGGTAGAACTTCTAATTTGCTGATGAAAACTTGGTGAGGTGAGACTTCTATAACTTTGAGAATTCTCTATTTTTCTTTGATATACATTTTACTTTAAAAAAGCTTTTGATTGTGGGAAGTTTTACATAAACAAAATAAAGCAAATAGTATTTTGATCCTCAGGTACCCATTACTGAGCTTGCAGGGTCATCAATATTTTGCTAATCTAGTTTAATCTTTCCACATTGCCCCTAAGTATTTTAAAGCTCAGACATCTTATCTTTTCATTTGTAGATGCAACTACTTTAGTATTTTATCTAACAAGTAAACCTCCTATTTTTAATAACCAGATGGTCTATATTTTATGATGGATAGAGAGATAATACTTTATGAAAGGACATTATACTCCTCAGGCCTGACTCTGTAATATGATAGAGGTGTGAATGTGTGTGTGTGTGTGAATACACACACACACACATATATATATATACATATACATCCATGTAAGGCTAGTTCTCTTTTGTCATTCAGGCCCAAGCTCAAATGTCACCTTCTCAAAAGGACTTCTCTGACCCCTAGCTAGAGTAGTCTTTCCTCAACTAGGGGATGCTATCATATATCTCTTTTATTTTCATCACAGCACCTACAACTTACCTAATGTTATCTTATTTATTAATTTGTTTTTCTATTTTTTTGTCCATTTCCCTTTAATAGTACAGATCTTTTGTCTTGTTCACTTTATATCCCATAGAAAATCCTTCCTAAGTTTTAGTTGAATGAATGCATTTTAGTAGTTCATGGAAGTTTTGTTACCATTCTTCCAAAAATTTATTTCCCTTCCACATGTCCAAACACGCATGTCTTTCATGTGCCAGTTCCTAGTGTATTTATAATTTGGTGGGATTTCCTCATACCTGGAAAATCCCATGGACGGAGGAGCCTGGTAGGCTGCAGTCCATGGGGTCGCGAAGAGTCGGACACGACTGAGCGACTTCACTTTCCCATTTCACTTTCATGCATTGGAGAAGAAAATGGCAACCCACTGCAGTGTTCTTGCCTGGAGAATCCCAGGGACGGGGGAGCCTGGTGGGCTGCCGTCTATGGGGTCACACAGAGTTGGACACGACTGAAGCGACTTAGCAGCTTAGCAGCCTCATAGTATGGAATGAGGGACCAGAGGTAAAATTAGGTCAGTTGTTATCTCTCTCTGTACATGCGAAGTCGCTCCAGTTGTGTCCAACTCTTTGCAGCCCTATGGACTGTAACCTGCCAGGCTTCTCTGTCCGTGGGATTTTCTAGGCAAGAATACTGGAATGGGTTGCCATGCCATCCTCCAGGGATCTTCCTGACCAAGGGATTCAAGCCGTGTCTTTACATCTCCTGCATTTGGCAGGTGGGTTCTTTACCACTAGTGCCACCTGGGAAACCCCATCTCTCTCCATAATGACCTTAAACTGATATATTCAGTAGGCTCTTCACTTGAGTTGTGTCTTGGTTTGGATTTCTCCCAGAAGAAAGCCATAACAGAAGGAATCTGGGTAAATGTTTATTTGGGAGAGTGAAAAAAGGAAGGGAAAGGAGCCAACAAAGGATACGTTACGAAGCCAGGTACTGTCACTGGCAGTTTGTCGCCTTCTGGAGTTTGTCATCTTCTTGGAGGGATTTTGGGAGCCCCAGCAAAATACACATCTCAGAGTCCTCTCGCCCAAAGCTGAAAGAATGTGAAAATTTACCCACCAATTTCCATCAGTCATTAATTCCTGGTCGCTAACATTCAGGAGGGCAAAGCAATCTCCAGATGCAAGAGAGAACCTTCAGGCAGAGAAATACAGGTGCAGTGAGAAATCAGGCAGTGTGCCATATTAGGGCTTGGGGAAGGGACAGGCATCTGGCGTCGGATAGCACAATATGAGTTTTTAAAATAAACTTTTTATTTGGGACTAATTTCAGATTTACAGAAAAGTTGCAAAAACTGTGGAGTTCCTGTCTGTGCCTTGCCCAGTTTCCCCTAATGTTAACACCAATAATCATGGTTTATTTGTCAAAATTTAAAAACAAACATTAGTACAAAACTATAAACTCCAGACTTTGTTCACATTTTCTTGGTGTTTTCACTGATGTCCTTTTTTCCATTTCAGAATTCACTCCAGAGTATCACACTTTATTTAATTATAAAATTTTAAAATACTGCACATACACTCTTTTATGAGGGTGCTGTTATATGTTCAACCAGCTAATCTTTGTAACTAAATAGTATGTTCTATGAGTGAAAATCCAATGATGTTGGTTTCCAACAATATGTTGAACACAGAGTATGGTCTCAAAACAAATACATCAAAAGCACAAGACTATTTGGTAGGGCTATGTGTAGCTGAGCCACCATCAGTTAGCTCAGAATTACTCATAGCAGTATGATGACTAGGAAGAAATTTTATTTTGAACATTGTGTCCTGAACATCAAAGGTGAAGCAGGATCCCCTCAATCAGACATGACCCAGTCAGTTCCATGTGCCTGGCTTTGTGTGTACTTGTCACATTTAATTCTGCTAACTGTGAGTCGCATAGCCTATACCTTGAGCCCCTTAGATAGATGAGGGAATGAAACTCAGGGAAGTTGTTACTTGCCCAGAGATTTACAAGTGGTAAATAACTCAGTTAAAATGAAGACATATGTCTTCTGCTTTGGAGCTTATTCTCTTGATACTATCCTCCCACCTTCCCACTCTTCTCCACCTGCTTGCTCAGCCCCTCTCCTTGGTGCCTTTTGATAGTCATGCAGTCATTGACAAATCTGTATTATGAAACATGCATGGTATATTTCTTAGTAATCTGGATTAAACTGTCAGCCTTAGATCTGTGAAACATTTTCTGAGCCTGCCTAACAATTTGTAAAATCTGTTGTCTTGGTATCTGCATACATTGACCAAGAAGCTCATCAGAAAATTCAGACATGACCAGTCGCTCAGTCGTATCTGACTCTGCCACCCCATGGACTGCAGCATGCCAGGCTTCCCAGACCATCACCAACTCCGGAGCTTGCTCAAACTCATGTCCATCGAGTTGGTGATGCCATCCAACTATCTCATCCTCTGTCGCCCCTTCTCCTCCTGCCTTCAGTCTTTCCCAGAATCAGGGTCTTTTCCAGTGAGTTCCTGTGCTCTAACAATAAAGTTGATCCAGGGTCAATAATAGGGTTTAGAATTAAGCACTTCAATAGAGTGGGCATTGATGTTGTATCATAATTCAAATATTTTATTATTTTATAATGTGTTTGACTTTGCTTTGTTAACCTCTATTTCTCAGTCCTTCAATAGTTACTTTTCTTTTTTTAACATATTACATGAAGGATATGGAATATTCAGTGAAATCTTAGACAGATCTCTATACCTTCAGTAGCCCAACTGAAAATTACCCTTGGTTGCTTTGGAACTTGGGTCATGAAATTCAGAAGAAGAAATTTTTATAAATTATTCAAACTTTGACTCTGGGAAGATAAACAACATGGATATCTGGGCTAACCAATGCTGAAAACCCTCTAACCTCTAATTCTAAATTCAGAAAAGAATAGGCTTTAAGGTTTTTTGTTTGTTTTTGCTTTGATTACAAGTTGTTGGAAGCTTAGAGTTAGTATCTAATAACACAATCTATGTAAAACACAAATTATTGGCTCAGAATGAGATCTAACTTCTAAGATGATAGACAGAAACAATCATGTAAAAATGGTCTTTTGTCCTTAGAAAGAATAAATAGGGGTTGACTGAAAGGTGATAATCCCTTCAGATTTTAATGTTTGAAGCACTACACATTTTTAAAGGAGAAAAAGCATTACTGTTCAGGTCATATTTATGAAACTGTTTTCTTTCCTTAAATAACTGCATTAGGTTAGCATGAGCTTAAACCGTGACCTTTGATCGGATGGTCAAAGGGCTATTTGACCTTTGATCTTAGTATTTGTGACCCAGGCACAATCTATTCATGCAGATTTGCAAATTGTGCTTCAGCAAGCCCCCGACTCAGGGCCCTCGGGGTGTCCAGAGGACAGGGCCACGCTGACTGCACTCCAGGCTTCCCTCTGCAGAGTGCTGTGCTCACCTCTGTTTTGTACATGATGCTTCTGAGAAAAAGTTGAAGGAAGAGCCTCTCTTCTCCAAAAAAAAAAAAAAAAAAGCAAACAGGCAACCAAACATATTTAAACCATCATATATTTCCTTATTTTGTTTAGACTGCTTTTCTGAACACTTCTCTTTAGGAACTACATGTTCTCTTTAGGAAGCCCTTGGATTTCTAGAGGAAAAATTAGTTTCTCTATGTCACATTAACTTTTCTATGTCTAAATTCAGATTTACTTTCATAATGGTGAGATTATAAGCTCCCACAGGGCAAAGGAGGCTTCCCAGTGGCACTAGTGGTAAAGAACCCGCCTGCCAATGCAGGAGACTAAAGAGATGTGAGTTTGAGCCCTGGATTTGGAAGATTCCCTGGAGGAGGGCATGGCAACCCACTCTAGTGTTCTTGCCTAGATAAGCCCACAGACAGAGAAGCCTGGCAGGCTGCAGTCAGTCCATAGTGATGTAAAGAGTGGGACACGACTGAACCGATTTAGCACCCATGCACAGGGCAAGGGACTGTGTATATTCTACTTGGTGGGCACTCAGTAGTTTGCTTCGCCAGCTACTGTTGTATGGGCAACATTAAAGTGCTTACTATTACCAGAAGCTATTCCAAGGCCTTTTTTCCTATTATGTTATTTAATCCCACACAAAACCCCCACGAGCCACCAGATTCTATATTTGGTGAAACTATGACACAGGGAGGTTGAATAATTTATTCAATGACCTGCAGCTATAAGTAGCACAGTCAATTTTCAAACATGCACCTTCCAAATTCCAACTCCCATGCTTCTAGCCACTACCTGTGGGGTGGTTTTTAAAAATATATCCACAAATTCTTTGCTACTGTTCCCATCAAGAGGTGGACTCCAGGTTTCTCTCCCTCAGAGTGGGACCTGGACTTGTTGACTCATTTCTAAGGAAGAGAATAAAGTAGAAGTGATGATTTGAAACTTTGGAGTCCAGATCACTCAAAGGCACTGTGGCTTCTGTCTTGGTTGCTCTGTCTTTTGGATCATTCATTCTAAGGGAGACTGACAGCCACATGTTGAGCTGTCCCATGGAGAGGCCCACATGGAAAGCGAGTGAGACTCCCACAGCCAGCGTGGAATGAAACTCAGGCCCCCAACCCAGTAGCCAATGTGAAACCAAAGCCTCTGGACATTAACCACCATGACCTTGGAGATGAAGCCATCAGCCCCAGTCTAACCTCAGAATGACCCTTTCCTGCCAACATCTTGACTGTGACCTTGTCAAAGACCCTGAGTTAGAATCACCCAGCTAAACCTCTTCTAGGCCTCTACCCACAGACTGTAAGATAATAAATGTTTGTTGTTTTAAACTGCTACATTTTGAGTTGTTATGCAGTGATAGATAACTAAGGCAGCCTAACACTACCTTGATCACTTTAAAAAAATAAATTGTCTTAATTTCAGTATATCTTAAATTTTGAAATATTGATAGAGCAAAGAGAAATTTTCCAGAAAAAAACAGCTGCCAAATATAAGTAGTAAAATGTTAATGACCCGTTAACATAATAGTTATAATGACATCCCTGGGATTTGGGATTTTGTAATTCAAAGGACAACTGCCTTAAAAATCCATGATTTAAAAGGAAGGATATTAATAATAACCACATTGCTGAAGATAGCATTTTGAACTTTTAAAAAAATCCTCATGGGAAAACTCAGGAAATATTTTGTTTGGTAAGTTATCACTCATAATCTTAGATCGTCAGGAGCATGCTTGCACTGTAAAGTATTTAAAGAGGGATATAAAACAAAGTTGAATTTTAACCTCTTTCCTAGTGATTCCACTCAACTTTTCAAAGAGGGTCCTAAAAGCTCATAGGTCAAGCCATTTCTTGGTTTGCTCTGCCTGCCAAATTGCATTAACTTTGCTTTATGGCCACTTACAGTTTAATAAATTACTTGGACTTTGATTAATATCTTTTGAGCTTAAACCCAAGAATTTGAATAAGACTTTGGGACATAGTACTGTAAACTTATTTAAAGATGGACTCTCAGAGCTGGAAAGAGATGGGTTAATGTTGGATTTAGTACATGTATACATACTGAATTTAGAGCATTTTAAGATCCTCATGGAAGACTCTAAATGATTTGCCTTTTTAAAAAACATGTAAAGGTGATTTTTTTCTTATATACTTACAAAGGGATTTAAGTAAGTTAAGGAATTATTCATGAAGTGGATATGATTAGTTCTTGCTTGGTATTCAGAATTGAATACAGAGATGCTGGTTTTCCTTCCCTATGTTGGAGAACATAGATTAGACCCTGCTAGTCCTTCCCTTTCAATCTTTTTTCCTCCATGCAGCTTACACCCTGAAAAGTAAAAAATACTTTTTATATTGAACTGGTCTTGTTAATTTATGCTTGACTTTGATTCATGGGTTTGTGCTGCAGGGGAGAATAAAGATGAGTATTGATAGCCTAAGTATAAAGAGCCATCATTACCATAATTCATTCATTCACTCACTCTCAAATCACTCATTAATTCAGTCTATACTTTGCCCAGCAGAGCAGGGACTGGGTGCTGGAATCCTATAATAAGCAACTCAGACATAGCCTTTGCCTCATGTGAGTTTATGGTCTACAATGGAGAAGGACATTAACCAAGTATAATTAAAAGCAGTTTTAAGTATACTATGGAATAAAAGAATAAGGAGACCTAATTCAAGTGGGGGCTTGGTGGGAAGGAAGGCTTTCAAAAGAAGATTTTGAAATCTAAAGGAGTAAGAGTAGGAGGGAGAAGGAAGAGCAATGTGGGCAGGGGAAACAGGAGCCAGAAAGTTACCCAGTACCGTTGAGAAGTGAAAACAGTCAGTGTAGCCAGAGCCCAGGGAGTGACGAGCATGGCCTAGGAGGCCAGAGGAGGAAGCAGGGGCTGTATCTCACATGGTCTTGCAGTCTGCATTGTAGTCTTTATTAACAGAAAAGACAATAGAAAATCATTGAAGAGTTTGAAGCAAAAGGGTGACAGAATCAGGTTTGCATTTTAAGGAGGTCACCTGGCTCTATAATGAAGAATGGATGAAGGGGAAGTGGAAAGAGGTATTCAGGGAGATGAATTCTAAATCTGCTGGAGGCCAGAGATATTGGTAGCTTGGACCAGAGTTGGGGCTTCCCTGGTGGCTCAGATGGTAAAGAATCTGCTTGCAGGAGACTTGGGTTCGGTCCCTGGGTCAGGAAGATGATCCCTCGGAGAAGGAAATGGTTACCCACTCCAGTATTCTTGCCTGGGGAATTCCATGGACAGAGGAGCCTGGCAGGTTATAGTCCATAGAGTCGCTAAGAGTCGGACATGACTGAGAAACTAACACTTTCAACTTTCAACAATAGTTAATGGATTTACCACTTATTTATGAAGGAAAGTGGACTGGACTTCGTGCTGACTTGGATATGACTGGGTGAGGAATGCCATGTAAAACTTCCCAGTATTTGGCTTCTTCGGGTGAATGGGGAACACTGGAGGGACACCAGGCATAGGCTGGGAGACAGTGTTTAATATGGGGACGTTTTCAGTGGGGGGACTTTTGTAAGACATTCAGAAGGAGACCCATTGTAGTCTTAGTCCTGGACCAGAGGTATCTGGAGATAAAAATTTGGAAGTCAATGCTTTCCACACAGTACTGAAGCCACAAAGATATCACCCTGAGCTCCCAGAGTGAAAGTGGAGTGAGAAAAGAAAGAGTAAACCTGAGTCCTGAGGAATTCCAGCATTTAAAAGCTACATGGAAGAGAAGCTGATAAATAAGAGTGAAACCTGTGACAGGGAAGATGGTAGAGTGTCATCTCAGAGGCCAAGGAAAGAGAGTCATTTAAGATGCTGATGAGGGGTAAAGTAAAAAAAAAAAAAAGAAAGAAAAAAAAAGCCCTGAAAATGTCCATTAGGTTAGTAAAATGGGTGTCTGGAAGGACTTTAAGGAGACCTGTGTTGCAGTAGTGATGGAGACAGAGGCCGGAGTGAAGTGTCATGGGGAGCAAGTGGGACATGAAGAAAGGAAGACAGTGGATAGAAGATAACTCAAGATATTTGGCTGTTGAGGGAAACAGAAGGATGGAGCTCTAACTGGAGGAGGAAATATAGCTAAGGGAGATGTTTCTAAGGATGAGAAACCTGAGCTTATCTAAGGGTTGATGGAAAAGAGCAATGCGAAGGTGAGGGGGTGGCTTGAAGCTAGAGAGGGTGGGTAATCCATTGTGCAGGATTCCTGAGAAGATAGCATGGTTCCACTCGGAGAACAGCTAGAGGAATCAGAGAGGAGCGAGGATCCCTGCCCTTCTGTACTAGGAGGGAAGAAGAAGGGAAGGGTGCAGATGCCGAGCTGTGGTAGCTGCAAGTTAGAGGCATTTCTACTTGATGGCTTCTATCAATTTTGGAAAGTAGTTGAATGAGAGAGAGAAAGGGATGGCATCCTGGCAAAGAAAGGAAGCAGTTTCAAATTTTTGTGGAAGACAGAGAGAGCTTGAATAGGAAAGGGAATAAACTAGTAAAGCTTAATAGGATCCCTAGTTATTACTTGAAGGCCCTGTTGAGATTGATGATCACAAATTTATGGTGACAACACTGTTAAAAGGATAAAGTATTTGCTGCTTTCTGGAGGCATTCAACCATTACCACACACAGGGAAAGTGGAATCCTCTAGGCCTTGGGTTTTGTCAGAGAGCTGTGGTGAAAAGATGGCAGGAACAAGGGAGCCACTGAAAGGACTAACCAAGGACCTAAGCTGGTTAAAAAAAAAAGTTGAAATGAGGAGAGAGTAGGAATCAGAGGAGTTAATTAAATGTGGTAGAAGAATAGAAGTCAGTGAGAAGAACAGAATGCTGCACCCAAGAACAAATAAATTCAAATTCTTAAGGGGGTGCTCATTGATTGTTTAAAGCTCACTGGTGATGCCAGTGCTTTTTTGAAAAAGGAATATAGGATGTAGTGTAAAAAACAAACCAAAAACAGGAATATGATGAAATGATTGTTAATAAGTCCATAATGAAAAAAGATACTAGCAGTATGAAATCAAGATGAAGACATAATTAGAGAACTCAGTCAAAAAAGTGTGCCTTTAAAACAAAAACTCTGAAATCAAGCCTTTCCTTCTTCACAAACTGAAATCATAGGCCCTTCTGGCTCATTCTCTTTGATTTTAGAAGTCCATAGCAAAGATTATTATAGGGAAGCTAGTACAAGGGGTTGCTAAGAGTTGGACACAACTGAGCGACTTCACTTTCACTTTCCACTTTCATGCACTGGAGAAGGAAATGGCAATCCACTCCAGTGTTCTTGCCTGGAGAATCCCATGGATGGAGAAGCCTGGTGGGCTGCAGTCCATGGGGTCGCACAGAGTCGGACATGACTGAAGCGACTTAGCGGCAGCAGTGCAATTCAGGAGGGCCTCCCTGGGGGCTCAGTGGTAAAGAATCAGTCTGCCAATGCAGGAGATGTGGGTTTGATCCCTGTGTTGGGAAGATCCTCTGGAGAAGGAAATGACAACCCACTCCATTATTCTTGCCTGGAGAATCCCATGGACAGAGGAGCCTAGTGGGTAACAGCCCATAGGGTTGCAAAGAGTCCAGTACAATTTAGCAACTAAACAACAACGAAATGTACAATTCAGGACAAATTATCTGATGCTGTGGGATTGAGCTGATGCAAACAGGAATTGGAAACATGGTAATATTTGTTCACTACAGTCTCTTTGGAGGGACAGCACTTTGGCTTTCTTGGCATGGGATGCTGTTAGTCTGGCTACAGAGGTCTGAATGTGGGGCTTGGGTTCCTGTAAGGAGCCTGGTTGGCCCTCTGTTAGCCCAGATCCTTGGGCTTGGTGGCTTTATTATGGTCCAGTCTCCTTGGTGTGGTGTCGAAATCTGATTTCATTGAAATCAGATGTGAGGCTACATTAATGTTTTATCTAGAAGTCAGTAACAAAGATCATCACTGCCACTTCTTTTCAGTTCAGAAAACTTACTTCTGTTCTCTACATGTTAAATAGAAGGCCATTATATAGTTAATATCTGGCTAAGCAGACTGCTTATTAAATACATGGGGCTCATAGGCACAACCATTGCCTAAGAAAGCCCAGCAAATCTAGCTAAATACTCCTACTCCCAGGCTTCCCTGATGACTCAGATATTAATGAATCTACCTGCAGTGTGGGAGACCTGGGTTCAATTCCTGAGTCAGGAACATCCCCTGGAGAAGTGAATGACAATCCACTCCAGTATTCTTGCTTGGAGAATCCCATGGACAGAGGAGCCTGGCAGGCTATAGTCCATGGGATCATAAAGAGTCAGACACAAGGAGCAACTAACAGCACGCAGCTGATAACCCTTATCTCTCATCCCATAAATTCCATGTCAAGAGAATTTTCTAGAGAAGATGATCATAAGAAGATTCAGGTAGACAGGACGCAGGTTGTGAAAACTCTGGCATGTTTTACCACTGTTTGAGTGTTCTCCAGAGAAACAGAACCAATAGAATGTGTATACATATGGAAGGAGATTGAAGGAATCAGTTCATACAATTATGGAAGCTAGTAAGCTCAAAATCTGTGGGGTGCACTAAAGCTCTGGAGCAGAACTGATGTTGCGCTTCAAATTCAGTTGTCTGTTGCAGCATTCTCCCTGACTCTGCGAGGTCGGTCTTTTGTTCCATTCAGGCCGTCAGCTGGTTTAGTGAGTCCACCCACGTTCCGAAAGGCAATCTGATATAAAAAAGTCTACTGATGTAAATGTTAATCTCATCAAAAAAACACCCTGAGAATAGTGTTTGACCATGTATCTGGGCACTGTGACCCAGTCCAATGAACACATAAAAATAACCTAATGCCAAGTGGGAGCATTGTCTTCTCTGGAACCAACAACAACAAAAATACGTGGGGAGTGCTTTTGACTTCCCTGGTGGCTCAGATGGTAAAGTGTCTGCCTACAATGTGGGAGACCCTGAGTTGGGAAGATATCCTGGAGAAGGAAATGGCAACCCACTCCAGTATTCCTGCCTGGAGAATCCCATGGATGGAGGAGCCTGATAGGCTACAGTCCATGGGGTCACAAAGAGTCGGACACGACTGAGCGACTTCACTTTCACTTTCTTGTATCTATCAGATGCCACGTAGAACATAAACATCACACTACAAGTTTGGTTTGGTCTTTGCTGGGAATCATGAGCATTTTGCTGTACGTATTTTTTGGCATTTTGGTAATATAACAGTTCTGGGCCAATAGCAAGCACACAGACTGCTCAATGCCAGTAACAAGAGACTTCATAATGATGTGTTTGAAGCCAAAGGTCTGAGAAACAAGGCACCACAGCAGTTAATAGATTTCCATTTGACAGTATCTGGGAACATTAATCAGAAGGATCCCTACCGTGTTCAGCTCATACACTTGGTTGGAGCAGAAGCCACAACCACAGAAGTCCTTATTTACCCTCCTTTATCTCATCTCACTATTGCAAAAAGGAGAAGGGGGTGGCAGAGGATGAGATGGTTAGATAGCATCACCAACTCAATGGACATGAATCTGAGCAAACTCTGGAAGATAGTGAAAGACAGGGGAGCCTGCATGCTGCAGCCCTGGGGTCACAAAGACTTATAGACTGAACAACAACATCATTGCCAAATCATCTTAAATAATTGGTGTTCTGACCACTCACTCTCTCAAAAATCATCTTATTAGTCTAAGGATTGATTGTTAGATTCCTTAGCCACATGGTCAGAGCCCTGTGATATTACCCCAACCTACTTAGCCATCTGAATTTTCTGCCAAGCTTCAAACTGAACTGCTCCTGTGCCCTCAAAATATCTCATTTGTTTCTGCCCAACAATTCTTGTTCATGTTATTCTCTTCACAGTGAGCTCTCTCTCTGTTTCATCCTCTCAGTCTACTCATCCTTTGAGGCTCAGCTCAAAGGCCACGACGTCAGACTCCACAGTGCCTGCTCTGATCTGATCCTTCTCCTGCATCTGCTCCCTTTCCAGTTGCAAGCTCTCTTTTCCTTTCCCCTGGCATTTCCTTGGCGTATTTATGAAAAGTCTCATACTTGCTCTCAAGTTTCTCATGAGTATTATCTAATTGCATATGGCCTACATGTGGGAACGAAGTCCACAGTCTCCCCAATAGCCTCTCTGCAGTGCCTTGCAGGTGCTGAGCACTGTGCTGTGCGAGATCTTGTTGAGAGAAATCAAAATAAGGGGCCTGATGTGTAAACCCTCATTCTGATGTATTAGTTTCATCAAGAAAAGAATTTTTATTTATTTTTTATTTTTTTGCATATCATCCAGAGAAAATTTAGCAGTGTGCTGGCCTATAGTGGCCATTCAGTAATTTGTAATTGATGGATTTATTCAACTTTATAAAGTTGTTTTGGATGCATTCAGACTAAAGTAGATTTGACGATACAAATTTCAAAAGGTAACCTTATTGATGATGCACATTATGAGGGCACTATGGTATCTTTGGGGTTTCCCAGGTGGCTTGGTGGTAAAGAATCTACCGGCCAATTCAGGAAACGCAGGAGACGTGGGTGCAGTTCCTAGGTTGAGAATATCCTCTGAAGGAGGAAATGTCAACCCACTCCAGTATTCTTGCTGGGAAAATCACATGGACGAATGAGTCTGGTGGGCTATAGTTCATGGAGTTGCAGTGTTGGACACGACTGTGTGAGCGCACAGACATGCATGATATCTTTAAAGGCCAGCAGATAGAAAAATGAGTCAGTCAGGAGTGAGAATCATTGATGGAATTGTGCCACCATCAAGCTCTACAGGATTGACACTGATGTCAATAGATAATAACTCACTCTGAGAGCAGGCATAGCTAGCTCTCTGTACTGAACCAGTAGTGTGAGTGTGACTTTTTTCTGGGGTAAAGACTTGGTAGTTTGGTAATCCTTGTGGTTTTTAGAATCTATTTTCATTTGTAAACTTGACGTGACTCTGATTTTCTGTTTCCTCCATCTCTGGTGGTGACTTTTCTGAAGATATTCTTGATATCTCCTGATTCAAATCACAGCAAAAGACTATACCGTAGAAAAATAAGAGAACACTGTAAAGCAACTATACTCCAATAAAACATTTTTTAAAAAAGATTCGCTTGAGGGATCTTAGTGATGGAATTGTCTATATCTAAACAGTGGTGATGGTCACAAAGTTACACGTGTGATAAATAAATAAATCACCACAAAAGAGGTTCAGGTAAATATCAAGAGAGAGTGCCTACGATGTCTGATTTGAAAAGTGTACTTCAATCAACACTGACTTTTTTATTAATTTATTTTTAATTGGAGGATAATTGCTTTACAATGTTGCCTTGGTTTCTGCCATATATCAACGTGAGTCAGCCATAGGTATACATATGTCCTCTGCCTCCTGAACCTCTCCCACCGCCTACCCCATCCCACCCTTTTAGGTTGTCACAGGGCACTGAAGTTGAGTTCCCTGTGTCATGCAGCAAGTTCCCGCTGGCTATCTGTTTTACATATGGTAATGTACATGTTTCAGTGCCACTCTCCTGGTTTGTCCCAGGCTCTCCTCCCCCACTGTGTACACGAGTCTGATCACTATGTCTGCATCTCCATTGCTGCCCTGAATACAGGTTCATCAGTACCAGGCTCAACGTCGCACCAGTCAGAATGGTCATCATCGAAAAATCTACAAACAGTAAATGCTGGAGAGGGTGTGGAGAAAAGGCAACCCTCTTGCACTGGAAGGGAATGTAAATTGAAACATTGACTTTTATGTCAGACATTATGTTTAATAAGGAGGGTCTGATTTAAGCTCAGTGTGTTTGAGAATAGAGCATATTTTTGTTTGCTGGTTTGTTTCAATGTATTTTAAAGTCCTTATTGAGGTAATTGACTAATAATATTGTGTAACTTTTTGTGAGGATCTGATATATGTATTGTAAAATGGTTACCGTATGAATGTTAGTTAACACATCCATCACCTCACATTTGTGTGTGGGGAAGAGAACATGTAAGAGCTATTCTCTTAGCAAATTTCAAGTGTGCAATACAGTATTGTTAACTGTAGTCACCATGCTGTACATTAGGCCTCTAGGACTTGTTCATTTTATAAGTGAAGGTTCATACGCTTTGACAAATTTCTCCCTATTTCACCCAATTTCCAACCCTTCTAGCCACCATTGTACTTTATTTTTATGACTTCATGTCTTTTAGATTCTATATAACTGAGATTGTGCAGTATTTTTCTTTCACAAGAGAGGCTTACAACGGAGTAGTTGAAGCCAAAGCATGGTTAAGCAAAACAGTCACAAACAGCGAGTAAGCTTGCTGTGGATGGGGGCCAGAGTTGCCACAGGAGGCAGAACCGCCCAGGACACCCATTTGTCTGCTTATCTGCACAGGTGAGGCAGCAGCAGTTGGCTGAACTTGGCAAACCTGTGTTCCATACGGAGTGCCTTCATGAGCCAGGCACCAGGAGGCGATGAAGGGCAGGCACCGGCTTTGGGAGCACACAGCCTGGAGCCATTTAATCACGTTCATAACTAACCCCAGGGGGAGGCAGGAGAGATGGAGGCGGCAGAGACTCACTGTCCTGGAGAGTCATGGAAGGCTTGGAAGATATGCCTTTTAAGCTGATTCTTGAAAAGCCCACCAGGTAGAGAAAAGGGGGAAAGGGAGTTCTTAAAGGGCCCACTCATACTCATGGACCTATAAAAGAAGATGGTGTGTTTGATAAGCGATTTAAGGTGGCTGACCAGAGGATATTTTGAGGGTAGGTGAAGAGAAACGAGGCTGGAAAAGTTGATGAGTTCATGCATTGGCCCAGGGATCACAGACCTTTTCTGGGGCACTGTAGGTAGTTGCACCAGTATTTCTTATGTAGGTAAATGACACGATCAGATTTGTTATTTTAGAGATAAAACCACAGATAACCAGTTAGATCCATCCCACCTGCCTTCACTAATTAAATTTGTTGTAAGACTTGCCTGTCCTCTCAGCGGTACCTTGCCTAAACAATCAGATGTTTGCCCAAGTTGTCTCTCAGGAACTTGGAGTCAGCAGCCTCTAGTTGGTGCTGAGCTGGTTGAGACTGGATAGGACTACAGACCCTTCACCTGGGCATGCTTGTGTCTGCTTGGTGACCTTTTGACATCGGAGGGCGAAAACTCCACCCTCAGAAGGTTCAGAGATCCGTAGACTAGTTACACCTGTGCAGAAGGGTGATTCCCGCACCTTTTTCCAATCACCATTCCCCACGCCTCCCATGCTGCGTCTCTATACCCCAGCCCCTCCTCTTCGGGAGGCGGACTGGAGATTTGTTCCCCCCTCTCCTCACTTGGCTGCTGCTGCTAAGTCGCTTCAGTTGTGTCCAACTCTGTGTGACCCCAGAGATGGCAGCCTACTAGGCTCTTCTGTCCTGGGATTCTCCAGGCAAGAACACTGGAGTGGGTTGCCATTTCCTTCTCCAATGCATGAGAGTGAAAAGTGAAAGTGAACTTGCTCAGTCGTGTCCGACTCTTTGCGATCCCATGGACTGCAGCCCACCAGGCTCCTCCCTCCATGGGATTCTCCAGGCAAGAGTGCTGAAGTGGGGTGCCATTGCCTTCTCTGCCTCACTTGGCTGCTTTGCTGCAAACCTTGGCATCTCAGCATTTTGGTTTGCTGTGCATCCTGGCAAGACAAACCTGGTTCAATAACAAAACGACAGCTCACTATGAAGAGAGAGGAATGGATTGCGTTGACTGACAGGTAGGGCAGAAGTGTGTGTTTTTGTTTTTGTTGTAAAATAATAAACCAAATGAGCAATAGCTTGTCTTACTCTTACACGATAAATAGGGATTTCCAGCATCTTTATAGGATGAAAGGAAGTCTGGTATTGATCACCAAATCTTTTGAGGTGTTAATATAATACAACTCCATATTCCATGTTTTGAGGTGAGTCGTCCCTGTAGGGTGTGAAAAGGAATAAAAGTGTAGACAGATAAGTGATTGCAGGGTTCTGTCATAGGGAGTCAAGAAACCAAACCGGATATTTAAGCTGTGGCTATTGATATTGGCAAGGGTTCAGCTCCAGGGAAAATAACTACTCTGAGTTAGTGGTGGTGATGAAAGTGACATAAATAGAGTGGTCTGTTCCTTTTTGTACTGTTGCAGAGAGAGGAAGCTTTAAACCTAATAAGATGGGCTCTTGTGAACAGCTTATTCCTTCAGTTACTGTTTACAGCTCTTTGCCGCAGTGACCTAGGGATCTCCCTCCTAGATAGATGAGACCTGATAATTTGTTCCTCTGAAATGTTTCTAGACATTGCTCTGTAGAAAATTGATTTTTGAGCTTTTAGGAAATTTTATTCCCAATTTATATAGTAATAGAACTTTGAAAATCACGAAGTCATTTGTCGACCAAGTGTTTATTGAAATGATGACTTATCTCACTGGTGAGGGAGGGACTCAACAATCCTTTGCTTTCAGGGAATTTACAGTGCAATGCAAATGTTGCAGGAGAGTCACTCAACTTAGTTCTTGATGCTATGATCCTCTTTTTCCTAACACTTCTGTTGAGGAAGCATTTGGAACACTTTACAGTGTTGGAGCCCAAACTATGTTGCCAGTTCATTGGCAAGAAAAGTAGCGTTTATAGTAAAGCTTTGCTAGGTCAGCATGTTGGGTAAAACCCCCGTTCTTTCTCTCCTGGTAGCTTCAGGTTGCTTTAGTCTTTGAGCCACTATTTCCTCTCTATAGAATTCATAGATTAGACCAGATTGGTGTTTTTCAACTCTGGCTGCCTAATAGAATCACCTGAAAGCTTACCCTTGACAAATTGAGGCAGACCAGTGTAGCTCCTCGGAGAGGGCAATGTCAGCCCACTCCAGTGTTCTTGCCTGGAGAATCCCAGGGACGGGGGAGCCTGGTGGGCTGCTGTCTGTGGGGTCTCACAGAGTCAGACACGACTGAAGCGACTTAGCAGCAGCAGTGTAGCTCCTGGGTGATTCTAGTTTTCTTTTTTAAGCTAGGACTGAAACTCACCGGATTAGGTTGGCGTTCCCAATTGAAAATCTTCAGGTGAGTTTAATATGCACGTGGATATGGAGCTTAATAATCTTTTAAATTAGTTGCCAACATTAAAAAATTTCCAGTTTCTCTTGGAAAAATGGAAAGATTGGGCAGCAATTGGGTTTATAATTCTGAGTGGTAAAAATTCAACAAAATAAACCCCAGTTTCTACCTGGCCTATTTCACTTATTTGTGTTACCTTCCTGGCCTTTGGAGGCATTTTCGTTTGAACTAGAAGGTCTCTAAAGTCTCAAATTATTTAAATTGCTTGTTTCCAAAGCCAGAAAACTGGTGCAAACAAATGGCACCTTTATCTATAAGCTGGTTGTTATATTAAATCAAAGGGAATTTAATCTTTGAAGATGGAAAAACCCCAGAGTCCAGTGGAAGGAGAGAGAATGTGTTAACAGTGGAACTCTACTTGCTACTATTTACAGGACACATGCTGGGGGAGCGGGAAGGGGAGGAAGGGGATTAATTCATCTTCCTGGGATTTTTAATGATAATTTCCCTCTTCTTTTTCATTATTTCCTGTTTGAGTGCTGGATTATTAGTTGGGATGTGACTGGCCCTCCCAAGGGAGCAGAGAGGCAATTATCAGGTTTTGCTCACTTTCCTGTGAGATTTTTGCTGTGGAAGCAAGCCTCTCCAGTCTCGCTCAACTTCAACTTCTTATGTCTGCCTGAGAGCAAATACCTGGGTGGAAGGACTGATTTGTGTGGCTTATTGACAGCTGCCTATCCTGATATTTAAGTGGGTGTATTTGAATTAATAGGATTTTACTTTTTACAGATTGAAAATAAGTAGCCTTGGTTGGTATAAGACCTCTTGCCCAAAGTGAGTAATGCTTTGTGCCTTGCTCTATTTTTCTTACTTTTTTTTTAAACTAAGAGTGATGGTACTTAAGGGTACAAACTCGTAAAGAGAAATAAATAAGCAATTTACTTATTGCAATGAATATAGACAATTATACTATAATTGAGTAATGTGATACATATTACTATTAGCATTCATACTATATATAAATATATAAATGTGTCAAAGTGATCTACTGTACACCTATGATATGTTATATATGGTAATAATAATAATAAATAGCGTTTAATGACTTCCAGGTACTTTTCATAGATATCCAATTTATTCCTCACAACTCTATGAACTAGATGCTGTTTATTATTTCTGTTTTTTAGATGAGGAACAATGAGGTGCAAAACCAGTTATTTGATTTCCCATATGTCATTGCTAGGTTAAGTGAGATCCATTAACCTGTATAACCAGATCTCTGTTTTTGGCAAATTCAAATGTGTATTGGTTGTGACCAAGACATGACACATTGTTGTATGTTAAATATATTTTCTCCCTAGTTCCACCAGTTACTTCACTCGATTTGTTGTTGTTGTCTATTGATGTTGTTTACACATGGTAGGCTACAAAATTTCATGCAACTACAAAAATCTTGAATGTATCTCTTATAAACTATATATCCTGCCTTTAGAAGAAAAAAAATTTGCAGCAATAACCCAAGCAAATTACTTCTTATCCACATGACCATGGGCTTCTCTACTAGTTTTCTTGCTGGAAAAATGGATATTATAATATACACCTGATTTCTATCCACAAGCGTATTTCCAGAATCAAGTATGATCATGAATGAAATGTGTTTCATCAACTCTAGAAATTACCTGTGTGTATCTTAAGTACGCTGTGTTCATTGTGATACAGAATGGGAGATGAACATTCTTTTGTTAAAGAATTGTTGATTGTTAAAAAACAATCCATGGAGATTTTTCCATTTGAGAGATTTAATCCCATTAAAGGCTTTTAGATTGGTTAGACAATGTGAATTTATCTCTGAAACCCAGGCTGAAAAGTTGATTTCGTTTTCCTACTGGTTTCCTGCAGAGTCCCCTTCCACACTGTCTCAAGACAACTGCTGCCAAGCTGTCTTCAGAGTGGATGGATAATGTGATGGATTAATTACTCTAGTTGAAGCCATATCTACTTTTTGGTGCTGAAAGGTTGCTTGTATATATTCAACTTCTGTATATATATCAACCTCTGTTGACAGATGATGTGACTCTGCCCTTAGATGATAGCTCTTACTAACTTGTCAGGCAAGATTTCTTGGGACTGGGAGGGAAATGAGGGCACAGTTTTGCTTGGCTGCTAAGTAATTTAAATTATAAGTTGAGCTTCTCATTTTTTTAATGTGTGATTGTGTGCTTGTCATAACTAATTATCTTGCTGCAAAAGTCATGTCTGACTCTTCACGGCCCCATGGACTGTAGACTGCCAGTCTCCTCCATCCGTGGGATTTTCCAAGCCAAGTATGCTGGAGTGGGTTGCTATTTCTTCCTCCAGGGAATCTTCCTGATCCAGGGGTCAAACCCACATCTTTGGCGTATTTTACATTGGGAGGCAGACTCTTTACCCTTGCGCCCCCTGGGATGGCCAGAAGTAGCAGCCTTTTAAAGTAAAAAAGCTGAAATCGGATTCATAATCTTAGGTCTCCATCCCTGTGGTGTTTTCCACATATGTATGTGTATGCATACCTTCATATCAATATGAATATGTATGTATGCTGTGTGCATACTTACTGTAACTGGTGCTATATATAATTACTGTAGTGAATTCAATAATAACGGGAAATGCAATCTTCCCCAGTAAATAGCCGCCCAAGAAATTTTTTGTTTTTCATATTGTGGGATAAAGTAAACATTTATTTTAAAACAGCTTTCTCATAAAGTTCTCTGTTTGGCACATACAAAACCAATATTTGACTCTTTAATCTTGTGAAAATGGTGAAGAATAAATGCTGAGTTCTATCATCTCTCCTACTCTATTTAAAGACTTATTAAAAAAAGAAATTTAGGAGTTTGCCAGCTGGACTAGAGTTTAAGTCCCATTGTCTTAACACACTAATGATCTAGGTCTTTGGAGTTTAAGCTACTGTATTTCCCACTTTGAGAGGACAGCTTGGTAAGTGGACCGATTATGGGTATTTGAGACCTCTATTCAAATCCTGCTCATATCACTTTCTGTTGTTGTTGTTCAGTCATTAAGTCATGTCCTATTCTTTGAAACCCCATGGACTGAAGCATGCAAGGCTTTCCTGTCCTTCACGGTCTCTCAGAGCTTGCTCAAACTCATGTCCATTTAGTCGGTGATGCTATCTAACCACCTCATCCTCTTTTCAAATCTTGCATGTATCATTTTCTACCCACATGTTATATATGGACTGAATGTGTCCCCCCAAAATCCTTATGTTGAAACCCTAATCCCCAGTGTGACTGTATTTGTAAATAAGGCCTCTGTGGAGGTGATAAATGTCAGATGAGGTTCTAAGTGTTAGTCACTAAGTCGTGTCTGACGCTTTGCGACCCCATGGATTGTAGCCTGACAAGTTCCTCTGTCTGTGGGATTTCCCAGGCAAGAATACTGAAGTGGGTTGCTGTTTCCTCCAATACATCTTGTGACCTTAGAAGAAGAGAAAGAGATACCAGAGTGCTCTCTCTGACAGTCAAGAACATGGAGAAAGGAGCTATCTGCAAGACAGAGGTCTCCCCAGGAACAGAATTGGCTAGAACTGTGAGAAATAGCTTTCTGTTGTTTAAGCCACCTAGTCTGTGGTCTTTTGTATGGCAGCTAAACAAACTGCAATATCACCATGTAAGCAGATTACTTACATTTAGTAGATACATTACTTAAAACTTCAGATCCAAATTCTACCGTTTACTAGCCATAGAAGCACATTACTTTTTTCTTCAGCCTTGCAAAATGGTTTTGTTGTGAAGTTTTAGTTTTGCTTGGCTGATGGGTGACTTTTGTCCCCTCATTCATTCTTTCTGTCCACCACATTTGGCCACAGTGACTTTTCTGGCCAGAGGGACTTTTTTTCCTTCTAAATTTAGACTTCATTATTTCATTATCTGCATAAAATTCTTTCATTGTTCCCCAGTGTTCTTTGAATAAATCTTTACCATTTTTCTCAAAGCCACATGGTCTGGCAGCTGTTTTTCTCTCCAGCTTCACATTCAGTTCAGTCACTCAGTCGTATCCGACTCTTTTCGACGCCATGAATCGCAGCACGCCAGGCCTCCCTGTCCATCACCAACTCCCGGAGTTCACCCAAACTCATGTCCATCGAGTCAGTGATGCCATCCAGCCATCACATCCTCTGTCATCCCCTTCTCCTCCTGCCCCCCAATCCTCCCAGCATCAGAGTCTTTTCCAATGAGTCAACTCTTTGCATGAGGTGGCCAAAGTACTGGAGTTTCAGCTTTAGCATCAGTCCTTCCAAAGAACACCCAGGACTGATCTCCTTTAGAATGGACTGGTTGGATCTCCTTGCAGTTCAAGGGACTCTCAGGAGTCTTCTCCAACACCACAGTTCAAAAGCATCAATTCTTCAGCACTGAGCTTTCTTCGCAGCTTCACATTACTACCCTCCTTTTTGGCAGTTGCCACATATGTCTTCTTTCAGGACCTCAGATGCTGCTGCCTCTGTGCCCCTCTTATGTAATGACTGTCAGTTCAATTGTCATTTCCTTAGGGAGGCCTTTCCTCCCCGCCATTGTCTGACTGTGTGTTTATCTCTACAATTATGTGATTCATGCTTGCCTTCCCCGACTAGTCCCTCAGCATCATGTGGGTGGACCTGTGTGTGTTTGGTTCCAACTGTGCCTTCAGTACCTAGCTCAGTGCTGGTGTCATGAGTATTTGTGAAAGGAAACATGTAGAAAGGAAAAGAGATCATTCTGCATTTCATCTAGGGAAAGTGAGGTGCAGGCATCTAGCCTTAGGGAAGCAGGGTGCTGGCAGGAGAGGTGGATGGGAACAAGTTGGAGAATGGGAAAGCACAGGGAATGAGTGTTAGCTTCTTGGAGACTTTGCTTCTGGTAGACCACCTCCAGGTCTGCCACCTTTAAGGGGTAATGGAAGTAATCCCTCTGGTGTGCAAGCTTCCTCTTCCAGACAGAGGCATGGGACCCAGGGACCAGGAGCTGCCACCTCCATTTTGGAAGCTGACTTTTAAAAATAAGTGGCCAATCTAATGTTCAGTTTCCAGTCCAGATATACTGACTTGAACAAAGAAACTGGGAATTGCTCTGTGTAGGGCTTACTTGAATTGTTAGTTTTCTTGTATCAGTCTGTTACAGGTCATAGCTCTGTTTCTGTCTTTAGAATGATTTGAATGTTTCAACTTGGACTCTGAGTCATAAATTTCTTTAGCATGACCATAGGAATTTTAAGTTGCTTATTAAAATGAAGCTAAGTTAAATTCAGTAATACTTGTAGATTTTTTTTTTTCACTTTTGCACCCAAACAGGATATAAGGGGGGAGACTTTGAATTAATAAAGGTGTTAAAAATCTGATATATATTTAAGCTACTTTGTCATCATATGTAAACTGTTTGATCCACATAGTAGACCTGTTTTCAAATAGATAATGAGATTACCTAAATATTTGTTTTGTGTAAGATTACAGTTAATTCAGTTGGTTCCTTATTATTGGAAACAAATTTCTTCCTTTGTGTCTGGCTTATTGTGGTTATGAGACTGACTGTTTTAGGTATTTTTATAACAAAATGTGTGTGTTTAAGAACACGTGTATATACAGCTGCTGCTGCTGCCAAGTTGCTTCAGTCGTGTCCGACTCTGTGCGACCCCATAGACGGCAGCCCACCAGGCTCCCCTGTCCCTGGGATTCTCCAGGCAAGAACACTGGAGTGGGTTTCCATTTCCTTCTCCAATGCATGAAAGTGAAAAGTAAAATGAAGTCGCTCAGTCATGTCCGACTCTTAGCGACCCCATGGACTGCAGATCACCAGGCTCCTCCATCCATGGGATTTTCCAGGCAAGAGTACTGGAGTGGGGTGCCATTGCCTTCTCTGGTGTATATACAGGGAGGCCCTCAAATCCAGAAATGATAGAACGTTGAAATGCCAACACTTCCTATTGTGTAGTTTTTATTGTTGGAGAGATGTAGCTTTGCATCATAACATTTCTGAAATGGAAAACTAGAATGTGCTAAACATGTACTCTACCTTTAAGCTTTTGAAAAACCAAGAAATTTCCAGAAAATGAGTCATGATAACTTAGTTTCAATATTGCACTGGTAAATATTTAAAGACTAAGTTATAAAAATGTAAGGAGGAGATTCATGATTTTAAAGCTTATACTGCAATTCCTGAAAGATTTTAATATTTGTTTGACCTTTTATTTATTTGATTTATAATAAAATTACTGTCATCTCTGTAAGCATTTATGTAATAATGTTTCATATACTTTTCCATTAAAATTACTAAGATAAATAAGGAGTCTTGGTGAATGAGAGAGAATTTAATAAACATGTATTTCTTGGTAGAAAACTAATCAAGTCCTGCTGTAAATGTATATTTAGAAAGAAGCACAGTAGGCAAACTTAATGACTTTGTCAGTGATATGACTTCAGGGAAAATGTTCTTATGCCATGTTGGCCATATCTTTTAATACTTTCACTGAAAATAAAATTACACTCCAGGATAATGAGGATTGTGGAATTTGATAATTGTATATTTCAACCCTAAATTGATTAACAGTGGTATAAATGTAGATTTTTTAGGTTCAATCTGAGAGTGTTTTCTTAAACTAAAATCTTAGTTTAAAATATTTTCCTGGAAGTTTTCCAAATGGAATAATCATCTTTCTGGAAATACAAAATGAAGGGGAGAGGTGGGTGGCCGGACCACAAACCTCTTCAGAGACCTCTCAACCTATAGCTGTAATTTATATTTTTTTTATTATATTTACCATAAAATGTTTAAAGAATATTTTTAAAATAATTTAGTGCCTACCCCATTGATTTTTTTAAAACCAAGGAAAACATTTGCTCATAGCCACATAATTTAATCCTTTCAGAGCTGGTACTAGATTCCAGGTCTTCTGACTTCTGATGCAGTTTGCATTTATCATTTTCTACCTGCCAGCAGCCGCTCCTCAACGTCCCTCAGGAGTCTGCATTGGTGTGTACTGAGCTTTAATGAGTGCTGAGCACTGCTCTGGGTGTCAAGGATATAATGATGAAGGGAGTTCACATTCTGACTCAAGTTAATTTTCTCTTCTTGTTTCAATGGAAACTGCCCTTTTGCTTCATGTGCAGCATCAAGTTGTAAGTTTCTTTTGACTTTGGAAGTTTTAGACTGTGAGAGTGGGGCTCTCATCAGAAATACTTGTGTGAAAAGTTCAGCTGCCTCATGGAATAAGGTCTCTGGAAGGGAGTAGAAGATGTAGGCAAGAATTATTGCTAAGTCACTTCAGTGGTGTCCGACTCTGTGTGACCCCATAGACGGCAGCCCACCAGGCTCTCCCGTCCCTGGGATTCTCCAGGCAAGAACACTGGAGTGGGTTGCCATTTCCTTCTCCAATGCATGAAAGTGAAAAGTGAAAGGGAAGTCGTTCAATGTCTGACTCTTCGCGACCCCATGGACTGCAGCCTACCAGGCTCCTCCATCCATGGGATTTTCCAGGCAAGAGTACTGGAATGGGGTGCCATCGCAGGCAAGAATGCATCCCCTAAAATATGGAGCTAATCAAGAGAGAGGAACAAAGCAAGTGTGAAGCAGAGGAAAAGTAGGAGGTTCATGACCACGTTCTACGGTTGTGTGCTGACAGGCTGTAGGAGAGGCAGACCAGTGACTTCTCAGCCACGTTGCCTCCGTTTTTCCAAATGTATAGTGGGGCCAAAGAGGGTTAATCTAGGTGATTCCTAGAGTCCTTGGCAAAGCTACTGTTCTCAGTTATGTGTGTACACACACACACATGCTGATGTGTCATTATAAGCATCTTCTATCTTCTCATCTACCAAAAAAAAAAAATCTGATTTTTCTTTCAAAACTAGAAGTAACTAGGTCGCAGTGACCCAAGTGAGTAAATTGAGCAAACAGAAAAAGTACATTGGGATGTATTTATTTTGGGGAAACTAATTTTTGAAATGCAGTAGAAAAATACTCTCTTTCAAGGAATAATTGTTTCCTGTTGCCAATTGAGCAACTCTGCGATCTTCTTGAAAACAGAATTATGTAAATGGTGCTGGGATGGTAGGAACTGTGTGAGCAGAGCCTGAGTTATAGATGGTTAAGAGGAATGGAACATGTTGGTTAATAATGAGCATCTGAATTAAGAAAAGCAGAGCAGCTGGGTCCAGAGGCAGCAGGCAGGTTGGCAAAGCCAGAACAGTAACTTCAGACAGTGTTTTTCTTATACTGAGTATAATGATTTAAAAAAATTTTTTTTGGAGTATAGCTGCTTTACAATGTTGTTTGTTTCTGCTGTACAGTGAAGCGAATCAGCTCTGGGTTTACATGCATCCTCTCGTTTTTAGATTTCCTTCCCATTTAAGTCACCACAGAGCATTGAACAGAGTTCCCTGTGCTCTACAGTAGGTTCTCATTAGTTATCTATTTTATTCATAGTAGTGTCATTTCCAATCTCCCAATTCATCCCAGTTCTCTCTTACTCCCTTGGTATCCATAAGTTGCTTGTCTACATCTGTATCTCTGTCTCTGCTTTGTAAATAAGTTCATCTGTACCATTTTTCTATATGCCACATATAAAAGCCACGTATAAACGATATTTATTTTGTTGTTTTTCTCTTTTTGCATTAGGTTTCAGTATATGAATTGGAAACACAAATATTCAGTCTATAGCAGGTTAATTGCGTGTGCTGGGATTCTCACAGCAAGCTTTGGAAGTGGGAGAGGTGGGAAAATTATCTCCACTTTGCAGATAAGGATTTTGAGGCTCAGAACTTCTCATGTATTGCACCATCTACTTTGACAGACCAATCCATTGTCTACCTTGGCAGATATTGAAGGAGTTGTCAGTGAGGAAAAAAAAGAGAATCTCACAGTGGCAGCAAAAGGGCCCTCTTTCTCCTTGTCAGTGCTTCTGCCCAGCCTTGCCTCTGTCAGTCAGGTCCAAGCACCTCGTCTTAGAGCCTCAAGACACCTTCCCCTCTGGCCAGTGAACAGTCATCTTCCTAGAACCCTGATTCCCCTGACAATAGTGAAAGCCAGACTTAAAGGCTCAGGGTAGCATGGAGAGGAGAGAAGCCTCCTGGGACCCAGAGACCCTAGACTGGCATCCCTAGACTGGATTCTTCTGATTTCTGCATCACCCACACAACTGGAAAATGGAGCTTCTGGTATCAGAACATAAGCATAAGCTGTGCTTGAATTCCAAGTTTGGACTTGATCTGGTCTGTTGCTTCATCTTCTAGCTTCTAGTTTGCTGGTTTGGTGTTTTTTTTCTTTTATAGTGTAAGAGTTCCTTTCTGGAAGGTTCCCAGAGATACTCAGTGTGGGGTAAATACTCATTTCATCTTTCAGAAAAGCATGTTGAGAATTAGCCTGTCTCAAAACCTAATAGTCCCATCTCCTAAGTGGGGGTGGGGAGGAATGGGAGTGGGGAGGAATGTATGTGTGTGTGTATACATAAACATATATGCATGTATATTGCTTATTTGCTAAAAAAAGTCTTGCAATTATTAACTGCTCATTCTCTTCAGTAGACCAGAAGAATATTTAAATTAGCACAATGAAAATCCAAATTCATATCTGTATTCCCAACAGATTTCCTCCAGAATCTGGTGGATCATTCCATCTCTAACAGGAGTTGGATACAGAGGTTCTGTTTGTATCCCACTGCTGCCTCCCTCAAATGAAATGTGACTTTTGGTCATTCCAACACCCATCAGTGCCTTTCTGATTATTAGAGCTAATCACATACCCTCCTTTCAGACCTAAACTTTCTAGAGAGAAATTCTGAATTTAGAGACTAGTTTGCCATAGACCCTAGTCCTAAATGGAAAGATCTTGCCTGCTGTGAGGTTCACTGTAAAATGGAAATGGTCCCCACCCCACCTCTGCCCCCAGGGCTCTGGCTCCCTGCAGTGCTTGAATATTTCTTACTCACATGAAGGAATACTGAATTCAGTCTGAATCTAAATTTGAAGTAAAAATATACCACTCAGTAAAGCTGCTTCTGTGACCACTTTTTCTTCCTAACTGGCATTTCCTTCTTTCCCTATCTTGAGGAGCTTGTTTAGAGCTTTCGTGGACTGGCTTTAATGGTTTTTCAAAAATTCATTGCACTGAACCCATTAGGATAAGCGCACCAAGAATATCTACTATATTCCAGCAGACTTGCTAACTGAGAATGTGTGGGGAGACACCTGGAGCAATATAGCAGATCCTGAGATTGCTTATTGGTGAGGATAAAAGTTGCTGTATATACTGTTTGTAAACTACCTGTAAATATTTGAGGACGTTTCTGTTCCTACCTTCAGGTAGGCCAGTGCTTAGCTCTGGAATGATCTTCATCTTGATGTTTTTCCTAGGAAATGCATTTTTCCTTTTCCTCCAGATTCCTGGTGCCTGGTGTAGCCCTTTTTTGATTTGTTCTTGTTCTGGCAATAAGTTGACCGGGGCTCATGGTCCCTAACATTTTGGGTAAATACTTCCAGCAGTTGTGACTGGGAAGGAATGCAAATCAATGCAAGGCATTTGTATCCACTTTATGTTCGAGGAACTATATTTTAGTGATTTTTTCCCCCGCTGGTTAGTGACAAAAATATGACTGAAAGGAGAAGCTGCTATTTGGAGAACTAATGGAAAATCGAGCAAAATTCACTTTTTTAAGGTGCGTGGTCAGTGACCTTCCTTACTATCCAAATGTTCTGCCATCAGCTCACATGGAGGGAGTATGGCACGCATGCAGAAGGCAGACTGCCTGGGTTCAAAACCCAGCTCCACCACTTGCTGGCGCGACAGTCCCTGACTGCGTTAGTTAACCTTTCTGTCCTTCAGTTTGCTTTTCCAGGATTAAATTAATATTTGTAAAGTGCTTAGGACTGCCTGGTCCCATTATATATACCACATGTCTTTGTGTAAATACATGAAATGTTGAGATTGTTGTTCAGATGGGGGAAACAAGGGTCTTGAGAGGTTTACACATGTTTCTCAAGTAACAGAATCAGGCAGTGGCAGAGGCAAGAATATGATCACTGCCCAGTGCCCTAGTGGAGAGCTATAGCTCTTAAGAGCCATGTGGGGAACGAAAAGAACTGATGAAAACCAACCATTACTAAAGGGAGGATGGGAGCTTGGGAACTACTCATTCATTTATCCAGTGGTTTAGTCAATAAGTAACTATTTAATGCTTATTACGGGCTTTGGCACTGTTAACATTGCAGAGATGATGATAAAAATATAAAAGAAATTTATAGAACATTTACTTAACCTGGGTTAGACAAGATGTCTTTTTTTAGGGCTGGTGACCATTCCACAGAGGACTCTCTTGTCTTAAACTAAAGGACACCTTCTAGCATAGCATGGTATTGTGTAGACTTTCAGCAGAATTTGAAGATGAATTTGCTGACCTTCGGGTAACAAACTGCAAAAGGTCAATGGAGGGAGTATGATGGGATTCCCTCCTTTAAACATCTACTGGAAGATGATGATTGTAAGATACATTAACTGCCTTGGAAGACACATGATATTCTCTTCTTAGAGAATCTAGTTTAGAGAATGTTCTTGTTTTAAATTTAATTTGAGCCAAGAGTTTGGCATAGTGCCCACCCCCCCCCCCCCCCGCCGCCGCCGCCTCCCACCAGATTAGCTCAACTGTGGATTGTACAAATGCTGTTGCATGAAAATAGAAGTATTGTGTACAGATATGCATAGTCAGACGACATCTAGGTTCATGGTTTCAGGTATGCTGCTGCTGCTAAGTAACTTCGGTCGTGTCCGACTCTGTGCGACCCCATAGACGGCATCCTACCAGGCTCCCCCATCCCTAGGATTCTCCAGGCAAGAACACTGGAGTGGGTTGCCATTTCCTTCTGAATGCATGAAAGTGAAAAGTGAAAGTGAAGTCGCTCAGTCGTGTCCGACTCTTAGCAACCCCATGGACTGCAGCTTACCAGGCTCCTCCGTCCATGGGGTTTTCCAAGCAAGAGTACTGCAGTGGGGTGCCATTGCCTTCTCCAGGTTTCAGGTATAGATAAATGCTTTAAGAATGATATTGACAAATTAGAGGACATCTAGAAGCCAGTGCCAGAATTGTGAAAAGGCAAGAAACTGTGCCAAGTGTTTAACAGTAGAAAGAGAATTCAGTGTCTAACTGGAACTTGATAGGTTCATCAAAAGACTGTCATTGGTAGAGTGAAAAAAGAGTCCTTTTAAAAAAAATTTTATTGAAGTATAGTTGATCTGCAGTGTGCTAATTTCTGCATATAGCAAAGTGATTCAGTTATACATATATGTTCTTTTGCATTTTGGTTTATCACAGGGTATTGAGTATAGTTACCTGTACTCTACAATAGCACTTTGTTGTAATAGTTTTCTTTGGCGAATCCCGAATGCCGATCCTTCCCTCCTACACTCCTCTTCCCCCTTGGCAACCACAAGTCTGTTCTCTGTGTCTTCGAGTTTCTTACTGTTTCGTAATTACTTATTGGTGCCATATTTTAGATTCAACATATAAGTGATACCATGTGGTATTTGTCTTTATGTCTTATTTCACTTAATATGATAATTTCTGGGTCTATACACATTGCTGCAAATGGTATTATTTCATTCTTTGTATGGCTGAGTAATATTCCAGTGTGTTTGTGTGTGCACACTACACAAGAGGGTTATTCTTGGTTGCTTCCTGGGTAGGAGGGGTAGATGAGGGACTAAAGCCTAGAAGTGGGAAAATACAAGGAAGATTTTCTAAATAGTAAACTCACACTCCAAGGAAATGGCCTGCCAGGTAAGCAGGGATCTCTGAGACTGGATCTGTTTGTTTGCAGCCAGACGAACAAGCTTCTGGACCCTGGGGACTAGAGTCCTACTGCTGGATGCGAGGTTCAACCAGATCACCTTGGAGGTCCCTTCCATTCTAAGTATCTGCTACTATGATTTCATGACGTGGATATCACCTCCAGTGCTATCCTTACACTGGTTACTCTGAATAATGTTAAAAGTCAGTGTTTGCCTAAAGACTGAATGCACTGCATCAGCATGATTTTTGCCATGTAAGCAGTTGAGGCTAAGAGTGAAACAGTTCTTTCTAAGCAGGAGAGGTATGAATGATGCAAAGATCAGATTTCTCTGTGGCTGAAAAGAATTTGCTTTTGGGCCTTGTTGGATACATTGTAGGTCATAACCAGAACCTAATTGGCCACCTGATGTGAAGAACTGACCCATTTGAAAAGACTCTGTTGCTGGGAAAGATTGAAGGCTGGAAGAGAAGGGGAAAACAGAGGATGAGATTGTTGGATGGCATCACCAACTCAACGGACATGAGTTTGAGTAGTCTCTGGGAGTTGGTGATGGACAGGGAGGCCTGGTGTGCTGCAGTCCATGGGGTCACAAAGAGTCAAACATGACTGAGCGACTGAACTGACTGAATTAGATGATCTGTATAATATGCATGCAGAAGATGAGGCCTTATTCTTAGGTAAAGCTCAGGAAAGCTGGTAAATGAACTCGAATGGCCTTTTGAGGTGTATCTGCCCACCAGTGAGCTTCTGAGAGGAGCCCTCTTCTGACAGTGGAAGTGCTTGGTCTAAGAGGCCATGTGCTTCAGCTGCTGTCAGGGGAGCCAGTCACTTGCTGGTATGGTCAGGACTGAACCTTTGCAAGACACCTTCTAAGTGAGGTGTTGCAGGTAGCCCCGGAAGCAGGCAGAGGTCTTTGGCAAGTTTTGAATGAAGCATTATTTCTCTGACCTGAGCTAAGAACTACAATAAAAGACCCTCTTTAAACATAAGTTCCTTTTTTCTTAAGCGTGCAGTGAGTTTTGATTGCTAACAGTACGTTCTATGAAAGAGAACATCATGGTAATATGCACCCTATGAAAATTGGGTGCTCAGACAAGATGATCAAGGAGGTGTGAGTAGTATTTTGAGGGCTGAGATTCTGTATTTTTAGGAACAATATTTTAATTTTCTACAATATATTTTCCTTTTTTTTACCTTTTGATTTTGAATTATTATGTCTCTTTGAGTCATAATAAGTCTTTCTCAGGGTTAAGGGGATCAAGTAAAGGGATAAGGCTTATTCTTGGGCTGGAATTTCCCCTTGAGTTAGCTGTAATGCAGGCTGCAGAGACTTAGGGTAAGAACAGAGGCAGGTGTGGTATGAAGCTCCTAGGAGGGATCGTAGCAATGTGCTGTCATGGTCATTTATTTTTAAGGTAATTTTGTTTTATTTTTAAGTTATTTTTTAAATAGGAGTATAACTGCTTTACCATGTTGTGTTTCAGCTGTGTGTTGATCTACATATATCTCCTTCCTCCTGAGCCTCCCTCCCCTCCATCCCATACCCTTCTAGGTCCTCCCAGAGCACTGAGCTATTTTTTCTAAAACTGCAAAACATAATGTATTTCAACCAACGAGAACTGATTAAAATCACTGCCTCCTTCCAATTCAGCTTGCCCTCTTATGTGCTTGCCTTCAGGGGGGTGGCGTTGAAGTGAACATGGTGTTTTGTATATGTTATAAGGTATATTTTTCTTAAAGATTTTCCAAGTTGCATAAGTTTCGGGCCTTACAAACATGGATCTTCCCCTGGGGTTGGGAATGCAGTGGATAGCAAATCAGAAATTGCCTATGTAACAGAGTCAGCCAAAATGTCGAGTCACACATGAACATGTGGAGATGCGAGTGAAAGTGAATTGGCATCTGTATTCCTACCAGTTTCTGACCGTAGGCACACAGAGTTTTTCCCTCATCTTAAAGGTCTGTTTTGAACGGGAATGTCCTTTGCATGGTATACCTTTATGTATTGGTTAAGAGAAATACATCATATTAAATATTTAAAATCATGCATTCTTAAAAATAATGTAGATTGACAATGAGCTGTGTGAAAATAATGATGAGAAACTGCTGTTGGAAGAAATTAACGGTATTCTCCCTTTTCCCCTGCTACTTTCCATAATTATAAAACTTTTCCCTCAAGTTCCCTTCTGAGAGAGAAATGCAGCCAACAAAAATTCAGCAGAAACTGGAGGCAATTTACAGCGCTCCAGGGTGGAACTGTCTCTGATAGACTATCAGTGGAATCTTGTGAGGTGAGGGTCTCTTATGCCTTCTCCCCTTCTCTCTTCACACACTTGTGGTTCCTGTTACTGTCACACTACTCTCTTTTTATTTGTCTGAGTACATAGTTTGCAAATGAGAAGTCTGTCCAAGGAGTCTGAGCTTGGTGAATAAGGGTTCCTTTTAGCCCTGTCTGTGAATTTCTGATTCTGGGAGATCTTTGAAGATATATTTTATCTGGACATGTAAAAAGTTTCTTTATAACATTCAAAAAACTGTCTTATTGTTGGTGATAAGGATTACTGAGGAAAGGGATAATCATTCATTATATCAACTGTTTCCCAAATGATACCTAGTTAACATGTTATGGAAGGGAACCAAGCCTAAAAGAGATGCCCATTTAATGAGGCCAAGTGACGTCGTGATAACTAAGGAAAAACTTACAAGGCAAGTCTTAAGCCGGTGTCCAAAACATTAACATAAAGACAAGTTGAGGAGCTATTTGATCAATTCACCCAGATCCGAACTCTCAAAACTCAAGCACTGTCACTCTCAGAGTGACACTGTCAGAGAAAAGATTAAAAACCAGTGATTGTGTATAATATCATATGTGAAACGAATCACCAGTCCAGGTTCGATGCATGATACAGGATGCTCAGGGCTGGTGCACTGGGATGACCCAGAGGGATGGCATGGGGAGGGAGATGGGAGCGGGGTTCAGGATGGGGAACACGTGTACATCCGTGGCGGATTCATGTTGATGTATGGCAAAACCAATACAATATTGTAATTAGCCTCCAATTAAAATAAATAAATTTATATTTAAAAAAAAACCCAATGATTGTAATTGTTGGCTCTCTTGTAATCCTGGGCTATATGCCAAGGGTAGGATTTGACTCCGATTTTTATCTTGTGTTTAGAACTAGCCATGGCAGTCTCTGTGCTCAGCACAAAGAACTTATTAATGGTGGTAAGTGTGTTCTAAACACTCTGCTCTGGGGAGTTTGTGGCCCTTTGGACTCTTCATGCTGTGGACATTCTTAGAAAGCCCAGAAAGGGCATCTTTTATAGACAAACACGCGTCTTATTCCACGTGAACTTAGAACTCAGTGAAACACTGTTCTTTGGACTAAACTCTCAGGACTCATGTGCATGGCATACAATTCATTAACTGAAACTACGATCCATCCTTCACCGCAGGTAGGACCACAGGTGTCCACTGTCTGGATGCCGTTTTACTCTTGTCGTGTGGATGGTTTTCACAAGTTGTAAAAAGTGATCAGAAATAAACACTTTGCAAAAGAGGGAGGTTTGACATTGTGATTGTCCAGCCTGTAACCTTACTCCTGCAATTGTGAAATCTGAGCAAGATGAAAAGATGTTTTCTGTGCATTCTCTTCCAGAAATTCAGAGCTGCTGCTCTTCTGGCTTAAGTATAACCATGCTGCCCTGAGGAGAGCTCAGAACTGCTTTTAAATTCAAGAGGACAGCTGCTTTCTCCTCACTCAGACCCTCTGAGGCCTGACCCAAGACAGAAAAGGGGTTCTTGGCAGAGGCCCTCTGCCAGAGATTCAATATATGAATTTTACCATGAGATTACAAAGTTGGCCTGCTTATAAAAGGTTAATCGAAAGTTCACTATAGGGTGTTCTTCCTTTCCTCTGATGGAATCAATTTAAATTCTGGCCTCTGAGCAACAAGATTTATTTTTTGAAGAGGCAAGCAATCCTTCTGCCAGGTAGTCCCAGAAATGCCTCTAATCTCATGGCAGGAGGAAGGAAAATGGAAGAGTTAGATACTCCAAGGACAATTAACACCCTGGCTCCTTTACTTTAAAGCCAGCCAAGAAGTCTGAGATAAGCTTTTACCCCAAATTCAGTATTTATGAACTGCTGAAAATGAAAAAAAAAATTGTCCTAGCACTGAACTGATTGATAAAATTACACCATCAAATTTTCCCATTATTTTCAGGCTGCTGAAAATTGAAAAATCAATCTGAGAGCTAGAAAAAGGCCTTGTCTTTCCGTCATCAGTCTAGCATCTGAAAATCCACGCTGGGCTGTTTCCACTCCCACACTTGCCCTGCCCTTTCTCACTCTCTACCTTTATGGTCTCCATCTGTTGATTTTTCTCGCTCCTTGGGATCTACCTCCACTGTCCGTTCAACATGAAGGCTCTCTTGTTTTTCTTATTTAGAATTAGCTGCTAATGCCTCATTGTTCTCTAGGCATTGGGTATTATCAATATCCCTATCATAGCCTTTACCGTAATCTGCTGTGTACTTATGTATTGGGTTGCCCAAATGTTCGTTTGGATTTTCTGTACAGTATTATTTTTCCCCCTCCCTTGTTGTTTGAATAAATGAATAGCTAGATACAAAGCTAGAGGAAAAAATGAGCCCTGAAGATGTTTAATAACCTTCCCAGGGCCACATAGAGTTATGGGCTTCACTGAGTCTTAAGTTTTCTTCCAGTATATTTTCTCACCTATTTTAATGCCAGTAAGTCTTTTCTTTTTGCCTAATTTGATTCATTCTATACCCTGGTGGCTCAGATGTTAAAGTATTTGCCTGCAATACAGGAGACCTGAGTTCGATCCCTGGGTTAGGAAGATCCCCTGAAGAAGGAAACGGCAACCCACTCCAGTATTCTTGACTGAAGAAACCCATGGACAGAGGAGCCTGGGGCCTGGCAGGCTAAGTCTATGAGATCATAAAGAATCAGACATGACTGAGTGACTAAAACACACACAGACCATACATACATATATGTATATATAAACACATACACATATATACAAACAGTCCTTTAATTATAATAAAGCTGTCTTTCCAGGGCCCTAGTTGGCTACATGAAGCTCAGAATGCAGTTTTACATAGACTCCATATTACCGTGGAGGGAAGTTACACTCAAAAGCTAGTTCACAAGAAGACTGCTAATTCGGAAAGGTGTGCTGACCAGCTTCACAGGGGCCTAGCTCAACTCAGCTAGCCTTTCCCAAATTCCTCACCTCTATCCCACATTTCTCTCTGCAGCTGTTCTGAATCTCCAGCCCTGAAGTCCTGGCCCCACCCCCTTGTGAGACATCAGCACATGATGTGGTTTACTGATTTTACTAAGATGGTTTAGGTCTGTGGTTCTTAAACTTTAATATATTTAAAAATCACATGGCACAATTTGGGGCTTGCTATAATATAGCTTCCTGAGCCTTATCCCCAGGGATTCTAATTCAGGCGGTCAGGGCGGGGCTCCTGAGCTTGCTTTTCTAACAAACTCGCAGGTCCTACCAGAGGCCCTCACTTTGAGAACCCTGACTTAGACCATTTTATACGATAGGGTATCTTCAACATGAAACTGTCCAGATTTTTATCCTCCCTTTTTTTTTTTTTTTTCTGAATTCTGACCTACAGAAGCCTTATTTTCTTCTCAAGCTGAACCTTGTCACTACCAGTTTTTTATTTTGTCCGTTTCAGGACACTGCTCCAGCATTTAACCCTTCTGTCTTTGTGCATCTTTTACATCATCCGCTCTAATGCCTTATTTCTTTACTACTTTATTAACAAAACTGCTTAAATTTCCTCTGTCAGGTGTACTATTTAAAATACACTTGACCCTTGAACAAAATGGGTTTAAGCTGCGCAGGTCTGCTCACACTACAGATTTTTTTCAATAGCAGATACTGCAATACTACATGATGCGTGATTGGTTGAATCCACGGATACAAAGTAACCACAAATACAGAAGGCCAATTATAAATTATACTCAGGTTTTCAACTGTTGCAGAGTCAGTCAGCACCCCTGACTCCTGCCTTCTTCAAGGGTCAGATACATGTAGCCGTGTCTAGTGATTATAAACGAATTCATATTTCTGTGAAGATACATGACTATTTTGGTTCTCTAGGAATTGTAATTTGGCTTCCAAGTTTGTCTTTTTGTTTGTTTGTTTTATGGAATGGGTGGAACTGACTAAGGACATGTCATAAAAGAAAGTGAACTTGAACCTGCCTGTATCCTAAGGAAGGTCTGTACCTCTGGGTACTCAAACAGCACAGTAGGTTGAGATCTGAATTTGCTCCCCTCTGAGGCACTGCAACATAGACACGCCAGGCAAAGGCACTCCACCTCCTCTAGGCAGTTAGAGGTAGGGGAAGTGAGGACCAAATGTACTTCGAAAATTTCACAGCGAACCACTTTGCATTCTGATTGTTTTCCTTACTGAAGAACCTTGCATAAGGATGCTATGTCTGTTCTTCGTCACTGATACGTTTCATTTGCGTTATCACGTAATTAATCTTGACTATAAATCATAAGTATATTAAATCATTCTAAATTGACTCATTTCTGCCTGTGTTCTTAATATTAAGTCTTTTCCTAATTCAGTGTTGTTGTTCTTTGGATGCCTGAGGAATCAGATAAAGCATGTATATAAGACATGTAAAAGAAATGGAAACTTTTCTGCTTTGTTTTCTAAAGTTGGTTGTATTCCTATGACATGTGCAGCTTGATTGGTTCACATATAACTAACTCTACACTATTTAAATTATCTGACAGAAACCTAGCGAAACGTTGTCTTCTACCTAAGATGTATATTCTTTAACAGACCATATTTTATTCCTTTTGGATCCTTAATAATATTTTGATACAGGGCTCTGAACTTATTAATCAGTGACAGTTGAATGAATGAATGGTAGTCATGAGCGACGTAAGTAAAGTGTTCAGTTCAGTCTCTCAGTCGTGTCCGATGCTTTGCGACCCCATGGACTGCAGCACACCAGGCTTTCCTGTCCATCATCAACTCCCGGAGCTTGCTCAAACACGTCCATTGGTGTTGCCACCCAACCATCTCATCCTCTGTCGTCCCCTTTTCCTCCTGCCTTCAATCCTTCCCAGCATCAGGGTCTTTTCCAATGAGTCAGTTCTTCACATCAGGTGGCCAAAGTATTGGAGCTTCCAACTTCCCTTCAAATGTTTCATTTATTTTAATTCAAAGGGTGCTTTTAAAATATTTAATGGTATGATATTATTCAAATTATTCCTCTTTTCTCTGCATGATTTATAAAAATGCTTGCCTTTCATTACTTAACAGTTTGTGTTTTTTAATTTTTAAAAGATGAGTTCCAGAGCATCACTTAACAAATTTGCAGAAAGAAATCTTCTGCTTAATAATAGCCTCTAACTGAACTGAATATGCTTAGTAATTCATAATCCATTTTTTCTCCTTGTTTTAAATATGCTATTGCTATTGTCACATCAGTTTTCTTCAGAAAATATCATAAATGAGACTGTCATTTTTCATGGTGAATCTCAGTAGTCAAAATCCAATGACTGAACTCTCTTCCCATTGCTCCTTAAAGGACCAAAGTAGTTCTGGAGTCTGGGAATGTCGAAAGGTTCTCTTCCCAGGGGAGCAGTTTTATCAAATAGAATATTATTTAAAAAAAAAAAAATAGGATGTTATAATCAGTGCTTTTCAGTGTATTGGTTTAGTGTATGGGAAACTTTTCTATGTCTAGTTCTTTGGCAATTGGCTGTTATTTTTAACTAACATATTTATTTTTAAGCCTTGGCAAACAAATTTAGGCCAAGAAAAGCTCCATCTTCTGTGATTATTTTGAACATCTGGCTTACATTTTTTGTGACTCAGTTTCCAAATTGGCTCAAAAGGACATGCCTACCTATCAGAGTGCAGTTCATCAGTAGGATTAAAATGAATAGAGATCATGATATACAGCACCATTAATAAAAGGCCCCTAGAGACCAAATCACAAAATTATAAATCAACACAGATGACCTACCAAAGGTCGGATTCCTAGATATGGTTTCTTGAGACAGCGGGCCAGATTTGTTCTTCACTTTTCCATGACACTCACCAAAAATCAGTTAAGAGGTAAATGCTATTTGTCCTCCGGTGTAGGAAGACTGAGTTATTATACCCATTAACCTGTAGGCAGAATAGTATTTAAAACACTAATAAAGATTACTGCCTGTGTAACATAAAGCCCCTGAAAATGAAGCTTAGACTGTTGATATTTGTCAATGGTTCTGAACATGTGCATATCATGAAACTTTTCTGTCAAAATTCAACTTGAAACTTTCAGCTTGTCTTGTCCACAGTAGAAATTGAGAAGAGATACTCATCTTTTGATACAATTTTTTTGATATAATTGACATAACATATGTTAGTTTCAGATATGTAACAGTGATTGATATTTGCATATTTTGTGAAATAATCACAATAATTCTAGTTAACATACATCACCATATATATTGTAGTTACAAAACTTTTTTTCTTGTGGTAAAAGCTTTTAAAATCTCAGCAACTTTCAAACGCACAATACAGTAATAACTATATTCATTATGCTGTACACTCTTATTTTAATACCGAGAAGTTTGCACTTTGTGATCCACTTCTCCATTTTGTGTCCCCTCCCCTGTCCACTCTTGCCCGCTTTTGACAACTGCCAATTTATTCTCTGTGTCCATGAGCTCAGGGTTTTTTGTTACTTAGTTTTGTTTTATTTAGATTCCACATATAAATCATATGGTATTTGACTGACTTCACTTAGCATAATGCTCTCAAGGTCCGTCTGCGTTGTTGCGAGTGGCAGGATTTCATTTCTTAAGGCTGAATAATATTCCCTTATGTATATATACCACGTCTTCTTTATCCATTCATCTATCAATGGATACTTAGGTGCCTTCATATCTTGGCTATTGTAATAATGCTGCAGTGAACATGGAGATGCATAGATCTTTTTTAGTTACTGTTTTCATTTTCTTCAGGTATAAATATCCAGAAGTGGAACTGCTGAATTATATAGTAGTTCAATTTTTAATTTTTTGAGGAACCTCCAGACTGTTTTCAAGAGTGGCTATACCAATTTACTTTCCCACCAACAGTGCATGAGGATTCCCTTCACATCCTTGCCAACACTTTTTATTTCGTATCATTTTGATAATAGGCATTCTAAAAGGTGTGAGGTGGTCTCATTGTGGTTTTGATTTGCATTTCCTGGATGATAAGTGATGTTGAGTACCTTTTCATGTACCTGTTGGTCATCTGTATATCTTATATGGAAAAATGTTTGTTCAGATCCTCTACCCATTTCTTTGCTTCCATGGTGGCTCAGATGGTTAAGAATCCACCCATGATTCAGGAGACCTGGGTTCAGTCCCTGGGTTGGGACGATCGCCTGGAGGAGGGCATGTTCTGCCCCCTCAATGTTCTTTCGTGGAGAATCCCCATGGACAGAGGAGCCTGGTGGACTGTAGTCCGTGGGGTTGCAAAGAGTCAGATATGACTGAGCGACTAAGCACACAGCACATCTAACCCGTTTTTAAATCAGATTTATTTTTGCTGTTGAATTGTATGAGTTATTTGTATATTTTGGATATTAACCCCTTATCAGGTATATGTTTTGCAAATACTTTCTCGCACTGGGTAGATGTTCTTCCTTTTGCTGCTGGTTTCCTCTGCTGTGCAGAAGCTTCTTCATGTGGCCTTCTCCTGCTTGTGTTTTGTGTCCTCTGCTTTGGTGCTAAATCCAAAAAATCTTCCCTGAGACCAGTGTCAAGGAGTTTTCCACTTATGCGTCTTTGAAATTTTATGGTTTCCGCTCTGGTATTCAAGTCTTAGATCCATTTTGAGTTAATTTTTGTGTCTGGTGTAAGGCAGTGGTCTAGTTTCATTCTTTTGCAGGTAGCCGTCCAATTTTCCCAGCACCACTTTTTGAAGAGACTATCCTTTCTCTGTTGTACATTCTTGGCTCCTTTGTTCTAAGCTAATTAACCATATATACAAGGGTTTATATTTGGACTTTCTCTTCTGTTCCATTGATTAGTGTGTCTGTTTTATGCTCATACCATACTACTTAAGATAATTAGCTAGGTGAAAACAGAAGTAGAATATGGGATTGAAATAAAGAAAAATCTCCTTACCTTTTCTGTTAGAAACCTAAGTGCGTGATTACAGAGCCTAGCTCTCCATAATTTCTAAGTAGCTAAATATAGGCTACCACATACACACAAACACGCAGTGTTTTATGCATTGAATGCCACTTTACTGAGAAGCATATTTTTGTTAATTCAAAAAGAACTTTTGAGTTATCATACAGAGGCAAAGATAGGCTTGCCTCTATTGTGTAGAGAGCTGCTTTGGTAATCATCCCCTGCATTGATACAAATTATCATTGGAGTTTCATTTGGATTCTGAGCTTAAGCATTTTGAGCTGTTCTCTCCAGTTTCAGAAGTTATAGCTATTCATCTTCGTAAATAAGACTTTTAAAATAGGACAAAGCCATAAAACAAACATTTGAGAGCAGTGTTGGATGTGCCCAGCTGAATAAACTGCCCATCTATTTAGCTTTTTGAACTCTAAACTTCATTGAAATACCCAGCTTTTTTTGCCTTTCTAAAGAAAAGAAGGCAAAAGTCAACCATTACTGTGGATTCTAAAGAAAAATATAGCAGGAACATTTTGGTAAGAGATATTTATTCATGGAAAAGTACAAAAATTGGGCAAGTACTTGCAGCTTACCAGTAGAACTTGAAAGAATGAACTTCTTAGCCTGTGGAATGGTGTGGGTAAGTTTTGATTACTGAGATGTTCAGAGATCCAGCATTTACTCAAGTACTGGAATGGCTCATGTGGTCACCTGTGGCTTATACTTTATTTCTTCCAGAAGGATTAGGTTGTGTACTACCTAAGACCACATTTACTCTTAGTAATGAGATCACCAGATGAATTATGAGCACTATATACAAATGTTTAGAAGAGCCTCACTAATTTCTCAGAATTGAACAAACTATGATTATAACCCTGGTCCAGAAATCTCAGTTAGCTTGGCAAAACTATGTTTTGCCATTGAATCCACCTGACTGTATTTGCATTTGTGACAGCTGGCGTGGCCTTGATCGGCATATGCCACTTTGCCAACCTCTGAATGCAAAATTAAAGATCAGCAAGTCTTGGTTAGGTGAACTGTGCTTCACAGAAGTGGATACCGTAACAGTAGTAGATAACAGCCTTATCTCGGCCCCCAGTTGATTGCCTGGCTGTGCCATATCATAGGCGTAACAGATTTCTTTAAGAAAACTAATCTTGCATGTTTTTACTTTTTAAAAAAGTGAGTGCCCTCCATCCACTACCAAAAACACTACAGTCGTATCCATTTGTTTTGCATCTTGTAACTGCACAAATTCAAAAGTCACAATTACAAGCATGTTTCCTGAAATCTGAACTATAAAATATTACAATACCACAATCTCTAAGGGGAGCTAGTTTGATGTTAGGGAGCCATTTTTCTGTGTTTTTTAATCATCAGAACACTCTAACTGTTGAAGAAAATGTGAAGATTTTAATTTTGAAATAAGTCTGGCATTTCAGAAGACACACATGAATCTTTCTTGGGGAGGAAAAATGGAAGTTCCATTTTGGACACTGTAAATGGCATTACCAGCTGTTGTCATAATATTTCTAACATCCCCAAAGGATTAATTCCAGGCCCAGACAGCTCACTGGATGAGCAGAAACAACCATAGAAGTAAACACTGGTGCTTATGCCCTGACATTGTGAAGTTAGGCAGGAGACCTCTGGAACTGGGTATCTAGCCAACAGTGGATTATCATGCCTGTGGATCATTCACTTTGTGGATTATCTGCAGAAATTTTAATCCTGAACTTTCCTCTGCTGCTCAGCCCTCTAAATTTCCTGAGTATACCACTATATAGAGAATCTCATTTAAATGTAACCTTTTCATGAATATTCATTAAGTACTCAAGAATAGAAATCAGGAGCACTCAAGGTGGGGATACAGGCCTGGTTTTAAAGCATTGACTTTCACTGTAGAAACAGAGGCATGAGCAGGACGAAACAGACATGAGTTTCAGAGGTCGGTGGACCTGGATTCAAACCTAGTTCTGTTGAACTATGGCCTTAGACCCATTATTTCCATTTCCTAAGGCTGTTTCCTTTTCTAGAAAATATGGATACTAATACTGTGTGGCAGAGTTCTTTTGAGAATAGAAATGTTTTAGATTGCTGCATGGTGGCTGTTTTTCTGAGTCAGACATACTTGTACGTATATTTTCTATGAGACAGAATATGTAAAGTGCTAAGTGAGGAGAGTCCATTTTCCCCAGGCCCAGCAGGAGGTGTGAGTGAAAAATCTGCCCTCCAAGCAATGGGATCAAGCTGGGGCCAGGCATGTGGGAAGGACTTCACTAACCAGGCCAAGGGAGAGGACATTCCTGGGGGCGGGTATAGGTCCCACTTAGGAATGAAGACAGGAATACTCAGTGTTTTCAAGGCAAAGGATTAGGTAGTTTAGGTAAGACTGGAGACCTTGAACAGCAAGCAGACTAGGGCTTCATGAAAGAGTGACCACTAGCTGGAGGAAAAGAAAACCCACAAGGCCTCCTTTCTCCCCTGCCTTCCCTCCTGGACTTCCCAGGCGGCACTAGTGGTAAAGAACTGGCCTGCCAATGCAGGAAAGGGATATGGTTTCGATCCCTGGATTGGGAAGATCCTCTGGAGGGGGGCATGGCAACCCATTCCAGTATTCTTGCCTGGAGAAGCCCATGGCCAGAGGAGCCTGGCAGGCCATAGTCCATGGGGTCACAAAGAGTCGGACACGACTGAGTGACTAAGCACACACCTTCCCTCTTGCCCTGCATTATGTTCAGGCAAAATTCTGGCTTTTCCTTGAACTCTGTTTCTGTTGTTGTTCAGTCTCCCAGTCGTGTCCGACTCTGTGACTCCATGGACTGCAGCATGCCAGGCCTCCCTGTCCCTCACTGTCTCCCGGAGTTTGCCCAAGTTCACTTTCATTGCATCAGTGATGCCATCCAGCCATCTCATCCTCTGATGCCCTGTCTCCTTCTGCCCTCTCTATTTCCCAGCATCAGGGACTTTTCCAATGAGTCTCTGTTCACATCAGATGACCAAAATACTGGAGCTAGTGAATATTTAGGGTTAATTTTCCTCAAGATTGACTGGGTTGATCTTGCTGTCCAAGAGACTCTCAGGAGTCTTCTCCAGGACCACAGTTCAAAGGCATCAATTCATTGGCATTCTGCCTTCTTTACTGTCCAGCTCTCACAACTGTATATGACCACTGGGAAGACCATAATCTTGATTTATATGGACCTTTTTTGGCAGAGAAATGTCTCTGCTTTTCAACACACTGTCTAGGTTTGTCATTGCTTTCCTGCCAAGAAGCATTCATCTGATTTCATGGCTGCAGTCACCATCCGCAGTGATTTTGGAGCCCAGGAAGAGGAAATCTGTCACTGCTTCTACCTTTTCCCCCTCTATTTGCCATACAATAATGGGACCAGATGCCATGATCTTAGTTTTTTTAATATTTAGTCTTAAGCCATCTCTTTCACTCTCCTCCTTCACTCTCATGAAGAGGCTCTTTAGATCCTCTCGCTTTCTGCCATTAGAGTGGTATCATCCACATATCTAAGGTTGTTGACGTTACCCCCGCCTATGTTGATTCCAGCTTGTAACTCATCCAGCGCAGCATTTCTCATGATGTGCTCAGCATATAGGTTAAGCAAACAGGGTGACAGCAGACAGCCCTGTTGTACTGCTTTCTCTCAATCTTGAACCAGTTGTGTTTCTGTGAGTGATTTTTTAAAAAGGCAAAGCTGTCTGCTGTGTAATGATCAGGCAAAAGGCAGATTGAGTTTATGAAACTAGCAAATCCTATGGAGGATAGTGGTGGGAGAAAAAAGTGTCTAATTCTGAGGAATGCAGGGTTAGGATAGAGAAAAGTGAAATACAGTGAATGAAAAAGTAAACAGAAATATGAGGAAGGGACTGCTAGTGGTCTGAGTTTAAGCAGCATAGACAATCTGGTGTGTGTAGCTCAAAACTCCTTGGCGTCTCTTTCTGTTATCGGTCCTTCCTGAAACCAGGAGTGCATGTTCAGGGAGATGCAGATGGGGTTTTGTGTTGTAGGTACTAGTAGTGGAGGTGAACCCAAAGAAGAGATCATGGAGAGGACTGTGGTTCTCCTTGATACCAGTTAATGTTTATATGTAGAAGAAAGAGTGGTTTTCAACATAATTAACTAATGTCAATTATGAAGTAGAATTTGTAAAAGTTAAATATAATCCAGATTTTCTTTTTGCTGCTCATTTGGAAAAAAAAAATCCTTGGAGGAATATATTTGGAATGATTACTAGGGAGCATATCTTGGTATCATAGCTTAAAAGTATTGCTAAGAGAAAGCTCTACACATGGGGCAAATTGAAAAGGTGTATTTTATGTGCACTGAAATTCAAGATAAGGGAACCAAAAATTCTGTTGCCTGGGTAAAAGTTGTGAGAATTAAATGGGGATTTGGCAAACAATGGGCAAAAATTGACTTAAAACACAGATAAGCCTATTCAAGTATTTAAAGGGTGGAGGCTTCAAAGAATTTAGGAAATAGTTTAAATAACAAATACAGTGATGGAATGTGTAATGGGAGAGCAGATTCCTGCTGTCACAAAAGTCATGTTATTGTGTAAAAATGTACCATTATTTGGTACACTTAAGATAAAAAGGAAATGGTGATTTCACCATTGAATGGCTGGGACATTCTCTAGTTTGTGATTCTGTAGGCACAAAACAGGTTTTTGATAGAGTGGAGGTGGGGAATAGACTTACTGTATTAAACGAAAGCCATTGCTTAGAATAAAGCCAGCCTTACTTTATAACAGAGAAGGAAATTGGTGTACACAGAGAAAAGTATTCTCTTAATGGTAGACTTTTAAATTTTAGGCTTTCAAGTATTGTTTTGAAATAACTGCTTAATATTTAAACATTTTCAAACTCTGATTCAAAAAAAAATAAAATAACAAAGAATGGAAACTGTTTCTGTAGAGTGTTATATGCCTAAAAATCACTTTTTTTGTGTGGTTACGTGGATAGATGATACATCATTTCAGATTTTGTATATGACTTTCAAAGAAGATTGTGTTATCTGATAATAAATGATTTTGTGGTGGGATCTAACTCATAATTAGGAGGATCATGCATTATTTGTTACTAATAAAATCCACGTGCAGTGTTGGCAGAAAAGAAAGTAACATGTTAGGATCTGTTAATGCTCATCAGTTCAGTTCAGTTGTTCAGTCATGCCCGACTCTTTGTGACCCCATGGACTGCAGCATGCCAGGCCTCCCTGTCCATCACCAGCTCCTGGAGTCCACCCAAACCCATGTCCATCAAGTTGGTGATGCCATCCAACCATCTCATCCTCTTTTGTCCCCTCTCCTTCTGCCTTCAATCTTTCCCAGCATCGGGGTCTTTTCCAATGAGTCAGTTCTTTGCATCAGGTGGCCAGAGTATTGGATTTTCAGCTTCGGCATCAGGCCTTCCAATGAATATTCAGGACTGGTTTCCTTTAGGATGGACTGGTTGGATCTCCTTGGAGTCCCGTGGACTCCCAAGAGTCTTCTCCAACACCACAGTCCAAAAGCATCAATTCTTCGGCACTCAGCTTTCTTTATAGTCCAACTCTCACATCCATACGTGACTACTGGAAAAAACATAGCTTTGACTAGACAGATCTTTGTTGGCAAAGTAATGTCTCTGCTTTTTAATATGCTGTCTAGGTTTGTCATAGCTTTTCTCCCAAGGAGCAAGCATCTTTTAATTTCACGGCTGCAGTTACCGTCTGCCTATTCCACAATTGTGCTGGAAACTTCTATCGTAGTTGTTTTCGGGCTGAGATAGGCCTAGCTGTCTAGAGGTCAACAAGCATGGTTTTACACAATCAACATGGAGAAGTCATTTAAGAGACTGACACTGAGCTCTTGGAGAGCAGAAAGTGAACCTTCAAGTCTCTTGGGAATACTCCTCACTTCAGCTCCTAAAGTAGGAGCTCTAATGGTTGCTTGAGAGAATCTAAGTCCCATGTGCTGTGCTCAGTCACTCAGTGGTGTCAGACTCTGTGACCCCATGGACTGTAGCCAGCCAGGCTCCTCTGTCCATGGAATTTCCCAGGCAAGAATACTGGAGCGGGTTGCCATTTCCTACTCCAGGGGATCTTCCCTACCCAGGGATCAAACTTGCGTCTCCTGCGTTTCCTGCCCTGGCAGGCAGATTCTTTACCGTTGGACCACCTGGGAAGCCACAGGCAGAGTATACTTTATCCTACTGCTTTTGGCCAAACCACCATAAACCCTGTAACTGAACTATCTTAGGGAGTCAAAAGGAATGACAAGGACTAAAGGGAACATCAAAACCAAGATGGAACCTTAAGGCTCTCTGGCTGACATGACACCTCTCCCTATTGGAACAATTGGGAACCTTACTGATGGGAAGTGACAGGATGGTCATTTTCAAGGGGAAGCAAGAAATCATGCATAACCTCTTGCCTCCCTGTTCTCTCTTTAGTTGGGTACTAGAAATGCAGCTCAAGAAGGAATGGAGCCCTATTCATACTCCTAATATCTAGAAACGGCTCTCATTATTCAAGACTTAATAGGGAAAAAAATGTCTCCTTATGTCCTTTCTTTTCTAAAACCCCTCCAGTACCATCAAGCATGGATAGATATACATGAAAGTATATACATGAAAGCAGAATCCAGGAGACACACCGTCTGTGTAAATAACCCCAGAATCTGAAGCCTTCACTTGACAGTCTGGCTTCCTCAAATCTGCTGGGAGACAGTTGGATCTCTCTGTACCTTCAAGCATAGCTTAGCATGAATTGGGGGATAAGTCAGAAAGTTTATTGCTTTAAGTACAACTACATAGAGCAAGCTGATTCTTGGATGGATGACCTCCTCACCTGGAATTGAAAAATCTAATGAAGAATTTTCTTAACATTGGATATTTATTTCTGTTCACTCTCCTTTATAGATGAGTGAACTACACTGTAAAATTATGTTCCATCTGGGGCAATGCTTGGCTGTCAGAGCCCAACATGCAAGTGGTTGGAATTAAGTCCTTGATTTAGCATACCCGCTAGATAGGTGATGGAAACTCCCATTCCTTTGTTTTTCTGTTTCTGAATATGTGCCTTTTCACTGAGGCAATATGCTAGCATCTACATTTGACTGTCTCACGTGGATAGAACTAAGTGACACATCTAACTGAATGACATGCCTTCCAATTCCAAGCCCCCTTTTTTGGAAGGGGATAGATGATGTTTGAGAGCCAAGCATTGTCCCCGATAGCTCAGTGCATAAAGAATCTGCCTATAGTGCAGGAGACACAGGAGATACAGGTTCAATTGCTGGGTCAGGACAATCCTCTGGAGTAAGAAATGACAACCCACTCCAGTATTCTTGCTTAGGAAATCCCATGAACAGAGGAGCCTGGTGGGCCACAGTCCAAAAAGTCGCAAAGAGTTGAACACACTGAGCATGACTGAAATGATGTCATTTATACTGTACAGCTATTGCTTGAAGGTACTTGCTCCTTCTATGCTACTGCTACTGCTAAGTCACTTCAGTCATGTCTGACTCTGTGCGACCCATTGACGGCAGCCCTCCAGGCTCCCCTGTCCCTGGGATTCTCCAGGCAAGAATGCTGGAGTGGGTTGCCATTTCCTTCTCCAATGCATGAAAGTGAAAAGTGAAAGTGAAGACAGTCGTGTCCAACTCTTCGCAACCCCATGGATTGCAGCCCACCAGGCTCCTCCACCCATGGGATTTTCCAGGCAAGAGTACTGGAGTGGGATGCCATTGCCTTCTCCATGCTCCTTCTATAGACAAGCAAAAAACAGAAGGGAAAAATAATAGCTAGAAGGAAGATGTGCCCGTGACACTTTTTTTCACTCCATCTATCTAATAAGTATTTGTAGAATGTTCCAGGCACTTTGCACATAATGAGAGATGTGCCCACAGAAAAAGAATACAGCAACAGACTTCTTTGAGAGTGATATGGTAGGCTGAAGAGTAAAAGTTGTCTTCCCTACCCCCTGAGAGACTCATGAATTATGTATTAGCTAATTTTTCCACCAAATTTGCAATCATCTCATGTGTTGCTTGCCAGTCTTGCAAGTTATTAATATCTCGTGCTCTATTTATTAACATATTTACATTACTCATCCTGTATTAAACACAATCCCCTGAGTCTCCATCTCTTGTTTTTCCTTGGAACAGCCTTTTGTCACTGCCCTATTACTTCAAGATCAGAAAAGAAATACTGGCCTCAAAATTAGCCCAAGCATGCATATGAGGATGTTCATTTGGGTTGGAGTAGACAGGTGTTTGTGTAGATAACTCGAGCCTGTGTGCGAATCTTCACATTTCAAAAAGCACAATAGAGGAAGCATGAAAGCTTCGGCTTGTAGTGATCTAATGGAGGTGGAGGTCAGGAATCTCAGAGCTAGTTAGCTCTGTATTTTTTCCATTCTGCAAGAGATGATGGTTAATATTTTATCTCTTGCTACAGGTTCGTTTTAGATGAAGTCAGTCCTCTCTGCTGTCCATGTACCCAAATCCACTCTTGACAGCAGCTCTGCCTGCTAAGTCACCAGTAATTCCTCAAATTATGTCAAGTAGCACTCATCCTTTGGGAACACCCTTCTTTTTATTCAGGAAAAAAAGGAAGACAAAGCTGTCTGCATCTAGCCAGCCATGATTTAGCCCTTGGTGAGGAGTTACTGCAGGTAGAGGGCATGCCAGGCTGTTTCGTGACTCACCTCATCTCTTGTCAAGACTAGCTGAGGCAGCAGAGTCAGAAGCCTCACTGTTTTGTGCAGCAATATTTTGTGTTGGAGGGGGATGCATAAGTACAAACATAATTAGGCTTTCTGAGCAGAGAGAATTTGTTCTTCACGACTAGTGAACGGTTTCTGCCATTTAAGGTCTAAAATATTGTCAACTAATGGAGTATACTGGGTTTCTTCCTTTCCAATGACTTTTTCTCTTTGAAGGTCATTAAGCAAACTGGACCAGGCCATTTTTCCCCCCTTAGAGTTTTGATGCAGACCTGATGACATGCAGAAAGCTTAAGACTGGATATGTTGGATACATGTGTATGGAGATGTCCATTTGGAGCTGTGCCTGATTAGGGCACATCAAATGGAAATCCATGCCTTGCATTGTAGGTAGGAGCCTAGTTTCTGGAAGTTGAGGTAATATTTGGCCTGTGGGCTTGTAAGTATCAGGTCCGCCTTGTCCAACAGAACACGAATTATACCTGTTGAAGGTCAGATTGCCTTCAGGACAGTTGGCACCTGTGGATGGCTGAATACTCAGAGTTAGCAGTGTCCAGGCAGAAAGTATATTTATTCTCATCCATCATTTTCATCCATCATTTATCCCCTTAGTTGAGTTAGTGATCCCAGTGCAGGGCATATTTCTTCTCACATTTCATTATATTCAAGATAGTCTCTTCCTAACTTCACTAATTCACCTGGTTTCTTTCTCTTGCCAGAAACCCAGGGCTCTAAGGCTCAGTGGTAACTTTTCAAAGCAGCTTTTGTTAGACTAGAACTGGGTAATCTATTGGTCTTCCCTGGTGGCTGAGTGGTAAAGAATCTGCCTGCAATGTAGGAGACCTGGGTTTGATCCCTTGGTTGGGAAGATTCCTCTGGAGAAGGAAATGGCAACCCATTCCAGTATTCTTGCCTAGAGAATTCCACAGACAGAGGAGCCTGGCAGGCTGCAGCCCATGGGTTTGCAGAGAGTCAGACATGACTAATCTACATGGGTAATCTGTTGGAGTCTAGTGTTCAGACTGGCTTTTAAGAGCATAAATCTTTAGTTTTACCTCTTAGATGCTGCATTGTCCTAGGAATTCTAATCCAAATCCTTCAATTTACAGATAAAATTGTTGGGGTCCACAGTGGTTAAGTGACTCTCTGGGTTTGGTCAGCTGACTGGTTGCGGCCTGAGATTGAGACCTGGGTCTCCTGGGATAGTCGCTTACATGGCATCGTGTGGTCTCTCACTCTGGGTATAGGTAGATGCTGAATATCTCCGTTTCATCCTCCAGCCTGAAACCTTTGCGTGTGGTTTTTCTTCCTCCTCATACTTTCTACCTTGAGCTTGTCAGCATCATGATGAAGCATGGGAAGGGGTTACAGAGGGTTAAGGGCTTTTCTTGTAGCTCAGTGCTAAAAAATCCGCCTCAGTGCAGTAGAGGTGGGTTTGATCCCTGGGCCAGGAAGATCCCCTCAAGAAGGAAATGACAACCCACTCCAGTATTCTTGCCTGTGAAATCCCATGGATAGAGGAGCCTGGAATGTTATAGTCCATGGGGTCACAAAGAGTTAGACACAACTTAGTGACTGAACAACAGAGAGTTATACTTCATTGCTGAGAATATGTGAGTGACATTCAAGAAATTCATTCATTAAGAAACTAATTTGCAGATTATCCCAGCATCTCCAAGGCTTATCTTTCAGGAATAAGAACAGTTGACTTCCCTGCTTCAACTTCCTTAAATTCCTCCCTTAAGCTTTAAAATACCTGCTAAAGGAGGAAGAAACTATACATGTACATACAGGTGAAATGCTGATAAATTTAGAATTTCCTCCTGGCCTGACGTTTTATTTTTAAGCCTTAGAATGCTGTCCTTCAAACTTTTATGAAGCTCTTGTTATATAAAATTTTCAACATTTATAAAGTGAGGTAGAATAGTGTAATGAATTTCAGATAGTTGTTAGCAGCTTCAATAGTTATTAGCTCATAGAAATCTTATTTTATCTCTGCCCCACCCAGTTTACCCTCCCGTATTATTGGGAAGCAAATCCAGGCATCATTTCATTTCATGCATTAGTATTTCGGTATACATCTCTAATGGAGAAGGCAATGGCAACCCACTCCAGTACTCTTGCCTGGGAGATCCCATGGATGGCGGAGCCTGGTGGGGTCTCGAAGAGTCAGACATGACTGAGCAACCTCACTTTCACTTTTCACTTTCATGCACTGGAGAAGGAAATGGCAACCCACTCCAGTATGCGTGCCTGGAGAATCCCAGGGAGGGGAGCCTGGTGGGCCGCCGTCTATGGGGTCGCACAGAGTCGGACACGAGTGACGTGACTTAGCAGTAGCAGTAGTAATACATCTCTAAAAGATAAACTTTTTTTTTTCTTTTTTTAACCAAGATTTATTGAGAGTTTATTTATAGTTGATAAAATTATGAGATATTTAAAGTGTCCATTATGATAATTTGATATGTACATCTCATAAAAGGATTACCCCATCTAGTTAATATATCTATCATTTCATTTAATTAAAAGATAGTATTTTAAGGTATATTCATAATACCATTATTATATTTAAAAATAACAATCTTTAAATCATTGAATATTCATATACTGTTCAATTACAGTTGTCTCATACATGTCAAGAGTCTTGATAGTTTGAATCAGGCTCCAAATTTCCACGTATTGCAATTGGCTATGTCTTTTAAATACCTTTAAATCTATAGGTTCAAAATCTATCCTCCTACTCTGCCTTCTTCTCTCCCTCTCTTTCTCTCTCTCTTTGTCTCACCCCCTTTCTCTCTCTCTCTCTCTCCCTACAGTTTATCAGTTGAAGAAACTGAATTGTTTGTTCCGGAGATGATGTTCCCCCTTTGTATCTTTTGACATGTTTTTCTCTTCTCTTTATATTCTGTAAATTGGTAACTGCATCTGAAAGTTGTATTAAATTTTCTCAAGAAAAAGGAAAAAATACATATGGACGTGCCCTGGAGGGTGGAATGAAGCCGTTGGTGTGTGGAGCTGGCTTTGGGATGTGGAGGAGGAAGACGGTGTGACCTTGGGGAAATGTAACGGCCAGCAGCATAGATACCAGAGCCAGACTGTTTGCGTTCCAGTTTCAAGGTTGTCATTTCTTAGCTGCGTACCTCTGGAAAAATGACTTGACCTCTCTGTGATTCAGCTGCCTCATCTGTTCAATGAGAACAATAGTACAGGACACACCTCACAGTTGAAGATCAAGGTCAACATATATGTACATAACATACTTAGAACATTGCCATGAAGTAAGTACTTCCTAAGTGTGGGCTGTTATTTATGAAAGAAGTTAGAATGGAGTTCAGGGCAAGGACAGTAGTGAAACAAAGATGCATTTCTAGGAGAGAGCAACAGCCATCAAAAAGCCAAAAGACCAGCCTTCCTTTTTTTTTTTTTTTTAATATTTCTTTATTTATTTGGCTGCATGGGATCTTCAGTCTTGGTTGAGGCATGTAGGCTCTTTAGCTGCAGCATGCCAAGTCTCAGTTGTGCCATGTGAGATCTAGTTCCCTGACCAGGGATCTAATTCCCTGACCAGGCCCCTGGCCGTGGGAGCACAGAGTCTTAGCTGCTGGACCACTAGGGAAGCCCCATGACCAGCCTTCCAGAAACTCGCACCAGGCCTGATGATCTTCCTCTGACTAATTTTTCTTCGTTGCATTTTCTATTTTCCTTACTTTCTCCACGTTTCATCCCACATAGTTTATTTTCATATTATGAATGCTTTGCGTGTGAGTAAGGAAGAAAGCAGAGCAGTGACGCCCGTGCCAAGCAGTGCTGGGCCTAGGAGTGAGGGCCCTCAGGAGTTCGGAGGGCATCTGGTCCTCGTGCTCCTGCTCCAACCCCTTACCTTGTATCTGCCTCTTTGTGCCTCAAGAGTCAAAGACTGAAACACTTCCTGGTGTTTCGCATCTGCTCCCAATGGTCCCCTGACCTTCCTGTGGCACCCCCATGCTGTAGTCTGCAGATTATTTTATTCCCTTGAATGTCTTCATTGTCAGGCTTCTATGCATCAGATGGCATTCTCTGCCTTTGCTTATCACGGTTGGCATTGATCTTGGAGCACTTGTGTCTTTGGCTTCACATGGTAAGACAGCTTCTCATGTTGTAGGGATGCCTGCCTCTCCTGTCTCCTTCCCTCTTCTTTGTTGCTTTTACTTCAAGCCCTATGGTTTGTTTCATGGTGATGATTACTGGTGAGAGAGTCTTGCCTATTCCCAAATGTTTCTTGTCTAGTTTTGCATGGTTCCAGTGTCCTTTGAGGCAGGGACTGCCAACTATAGGCCACCTGTTTTTTGAATGTGATTTAATTGGAGCACAGCCACATGCATTCCTTTCCACATTATCAATGGTTGGGGTCTCATTACAGCAGCAGAGCTGAGTAGTTCAGTTCAGTTCAGTTGCTCAGTCGTGTCCGATTCTTTGTGACCCCATGGACTGCAAAACACCAGACTTCTATGTCCATTACCAACTCCTGGAGTTTACTCAAACTCATATCCATTGAGTCAGTGAGGCCATCCAACCATCTCATCCTCTATCATCCCTTTTTGCTCCCGCCTTCAGTCTTTCCCAGCATCAGGATCTTTTCAAATGAGTCAGCTCTTCACATCAGGTGTCCAAAGTATTGGAGTTTCAGCTTCAGCATCAGTCCTTCCAATGAATATTCAGGACTCATCTCCTTTAGGATGGACTGGTTGGATCTCCTTGCTGTCCAAGGGACTCTCAAGAGCCTTCTCCAACACCACAGTTCAAAAGCATCAATTCTTCAGTGCTCAGCTTTCTTTATAGTCCAACTCTCACATCTGTGCATGACTACTGGAAAAACCATAGCTTTGGCTATACAGACCTTTGTTGGCAAAGTAATGTCTCTGCTTTTTAATATGCTGTCTAGGTTTATCATAGCTTTTCTTCCAAAGAGCAAGGGTCCTTTAAATTCATGGCTGCAGTCACCATCTGCAGTGATTTTGGAGCCCCCAAAAATAAAGTCTACCACTGTTTTCACTTTCCCCATCTATTTGCCGTGAAGTGATGGGACCAGATGCCATGATCTTAGTTTTCTGAATGTTGAGTTTTAAGCCAACTTTTTCACTCTCCTCTTTCACTTTCATCAAGAGGCTCTTTAGTTCTTCTTTACTTTCTGCCATAAGGGTAGTGTCATCTGCATATCTGAGGTTATTGATATTTCTCCTGGCAGTCTTGATTCCAGCTTGTGCTTCATCCAGCCCAGCATTTCTCATGATGTACTCTGCATATAAGTTAAATAAACAGGGTGACAATATATAGATAGCCTTGACATACTCCTTTCCTGTTTTGGAACCAGTCTGTTGTTCCATGTCCAATTCTAACTGTTGCTTCTTGACCTGCATACAGATTTCTCAGGAGGCAGGTCAGGTGGTCTGGTATTCCCATCTCTTTAAGAATTTTCCACAGTTTATTGTGATCCACACAGTCAAAGGCTTTGGCATAGACCATAAAGCAGAAGTAGGTGTTTTTCTGGAACTCTCTTGCTTTTTTGATGATCCATTGGATGTTGGCAATTTGATCTCTGGTCCTCTGCCTTTTGTAAAACCAGCTTGAACATCTGAAAGTTCACAGTTCACATACGTTGAAGCCTGGCTTGGAGAATTTTAAGCATTTCTTTGCTAGTATGTGAAATGAGTGTAGTTGTGCAGTAGTTTGAATATTCTTTGGCATTGCCTTTCTTTGGGATTGGAATGAAAACTGACCTTTTCCAGTCCTGTGGCCACTGCTGAGTTTTCCAAATTTGCTGCATATTGAGTGAAGCACTTTCACAGCATAATCTTTTAGGATTTGAAATAGCTCAACTGGAATTCCATCGTCTCCACTAGCTTTGTTCATAGTGATGCTTCCTAAGGCCCACTTGACTTCGAATTGCAGGATGTCTAGCTTTAGGTGAGTAATCATATTTCTCACATGTCTCACATCACATGTCATGATTATCTATATCATGAAAATCTTTTTTGTATAGTTCTGTGTATTCTTGCCACCTCATCTTAGCATCTTCTGCTTCTGTTAGGTCCATACCATTTCTGTCCTTTATTGTACCCATCTTTGCATGAAACGTTCCCTTGGTGTCTCTACTTTTCTTGAAGAGCTCGCTAGTCTTTCCCATTCTATTGTTTTCCTCTATTTCTTTGCGTTGATCACTGAGATTATTGCTTTATCTCTCCTTGCTATTCTTGGAACTCTGCATTCAAATGGGTATATCTTTCAGTCAGCATTAATCTTTATGTTCCAGTCACCATGCCTGTGGCTCTTTGTGAATTGTCCCCAAGCTCCAGGCCTTGGTGATGCCTCTTGAGATGTAAGGAAAAGGAACAATGATGCCTCCAAAATATAAACATTCCTGTGACCATTTGCACCATAAGGAAGCATTTATGATTTATACCTAAGTCCTTGTCCCCCACCTGGCTACCCACACACAAAGTTGGGTGGGTATTTTGTTCATTTGTTTTTGGCTGCCAAACATAGAGCCTCAAGAGAACAGTATGTCCTGAAAAACAAGAATTTCAGCCAGCAGAGGAAGAATCCACTGAGCTTGGTCACCTGACGGAGTCAGTCAGCCCAGAATCTGGATGTGTTTTTTGCCCCTTCCGCAAAGGGGTTAAACCTTAGCTGAAGAGCTGTGAGAAGACCCATTTGCAACAGGGGCTTTTTAAAACAAAACACTGTAAATGTAATGAATACAGAGGTCACAAAGTTGGAAAGCTTGTGGCATCTTCAGTTCAGTTCAGTCGCTCAGTCGTGTCGGACTCTCTGCGACTCCATGAATTGCAGCACGCCAGGCCTCCCTGTCCATCACCAACTCCCGGAGTTCACTCAGACTCACATCCATCGAGTCAGTGATGCCATCCAGCCATCTCATCCTCTGGCGTCCCCTTCTCCTCCTACTCCCAATCCCTTCCAGCATCAGGGTCTTTTCAAATTAGTCAACTCTTCGCATGAGGTGGCCAAAGTATTGGAGTTTCAGCTTTAGCATCAGTCCTTCCAATGAACATCCAGGACTGATCTCCTTTAGAATGGACTGGTTGGACCTCCTTGCAGTCCAAGGGACTCTCAAGAGTCTTCTCCAACACCACAGTTCAAAAGCATCAATTCTTCAGCACTCAGCTTTCTTCACGGTTCAACTCTCACATCCATACGTGACCGCTGGAAAAACCGTAGCCTTGACTAGATGGACCTTTGTTGGCAAAGTAATATCTCTGCTTTTGAATATGCTGTCTAGGTTGGTTATAACTTCCCTTCCAAGGATCTTGGGAAGTAACATAAATGTGTGAAGTGAGCCAGTTGCTTGCAGGCAAGCCTGTGTGCCTTCTAGAGACACTCCTGAACAGAGGAATACTGGTTCTGCCTCCCTTCCTCCTTCCCTGTGTCTTTCTTCTTTCCTTCCTTTTTTCCTTTCTCCTTATCTCTTTCCTCTGTTTTTCCCCCCTTTCCTTCCCTAAGAAGCAGTAAATTTGGAATTTCATGCAATTGTTAGTGTTGACAACCAGGGTTGCCACTGGCTCATCTAGCTCTTTTTCCTAAATTGGAAAATGGCACCCCTTTATCCACGCTGGCGCCCATGATGGTCTAAGTCTAGTGAGGCCTGGATTTTGCTTGCCCCAGGGCTGAGCCTTTTTGCCAGACTCAAGCTGCCCAACTTTAGATGGTGACCCCAAAGTAACATATGTAAGTCAAGCAAAACATATCTGTGGGCCACACTTAGCCCACAGGCTATCATTTTGCAGCATCTGGAGTTGTGGTTAAAACAGAGCTCTGGGGTCAGACTGTCTGACTTCAAATCTGGGTTCTGTCATTTAGCCAAATTATTCCATGTTTCTCTGCCTCAGCCTCCTGTGTCTGTGAAATGGCCTATCTCAGAGGGCTGTTATGAGGATGGGATTAGATAATGTATGAAAGGCATTTAGCCATTCAGAGTGTGTTTAATACTCAGCACTTGATTCAGTTCAGTTCAGTTGCTCAGTCGTGTCCGATTCTTTTGACCCTATGGACTGCAGCACACCAGGCTTCCCTGTCCATCACCAACTCCCGGAGCTTGCTTAAACTCATGTTCATCAAGTCAGTGATGCCATCCAACCATCTCTTCCTCTGTCGTCCCCTTCTCCTCCTGCCTTCAATCTTTCCCAGCATCAGGGCCTTTTCAAATGAGTCAGTTCTTCATGTCAGATGGCAAAGTATTGGAGTTTCAGCTTCAGCATCAGTCCTTCAAATGAATATTCAGGACTGATTTCCTGTAGGATTGACTGGTTTGAGCTCCTTGCAGTCCAAGGGACTCTCAAGATTCTTCTCAGCACTTGATTAGTTGGTATGAAAAATCATGTAAAAACCTGAGTTTGCATACTTAACAGCTTATCTCTGCAAGTCCAGTTTTGTTGGTGAGTTCACAGCCTATGAAGTGGGTAACAAAGTGTGTGTCAAGCCTTCTTGATTTCCTTCCACTTCTTCAGGAAATGCTCACACTTTTGGTGACTTTGAAGGCAGGGAGCTCAAATAGCCAGCTTGACTTACCTACCAATGCTACAAGAACTTGAGTGAAGTAAACACTTTGCTTGAACCACTATTTCTGTCTCAGTGCATAAAGCAATTACAGGGATTAAGAACTGACATCTGTAACAGTGATACTGTAAAACCATTAACAGAAGATAAAATTAATCATGGTGGTGTTTGTTGCAAAAGGCAAAGGTGTATGGGATCATTTTAGAATGATTTACAGTGAAAATAGTCTAAAAGTAGTGGAACTTCAAGTGGCAAATGTGGAATTATTGAGTTCATCTTCTAAACTGGCTCATTCTCTAGGGAGCAGGCCACAGAACCAAGACTCCATCATTAAAAACTGCCCCAGTGGGTTTGCATCCAACAATCCAACAGGCATGCTCTGCATAAAAGATTGATTCTCACCCCTGAGACTGTTCCAGGGGAGAGTTAGCTCAGCGCTGACCATAACAAATCTGAGGTCGGCTGCCAGGGTTTGGGTTGAAATGAGACTACAGCCATCAGGGTTGCTCTGGAAGGTCCAATCATATCGAAGAGTTAAATATAAAGAAGTGGTAACCTATCAACTTACTTTGAAATATACTCAAAAAAAGGAAGTCCAAGAAATAATTTAGTACAACCTACGTCTACATTAACTTTTCTCTCCTGTAGTATCTGAGCTTCCCCTAAACACTCATGTAAGCCCTAAATGAATATGAAAAATATCTGTGAAACTCAAGAAATAAGAATTGCCCCCAAGAACTCCAATTCTTACTTGCCTAGCTTGGTTACACTACCATCCATCTAAAGCTTTCTCTCTAAAGTGAAGTAAGTCCAAAAGAAAAAAAAACCAAATATCATATGTTAATGCATATTTATGGAATCTAGAAAAATGGTACTCATGAACCTATTTTCAGGGACGGAACAGAGATACAAACGTGGAGAAGGGACTTGTGAATGCAGGGAGGGAAGGAGAGAGTCGGATGAATTGAGAGAGCAGCGTCAACATGGATACACTACCATGAATGGAAAGCTAGCTATCCCTGCTGTATAGCACAGGGAGCTCAGGTTGGTGCTCTGTGATGACCTAGAGGGATGGGGTGGGGGTTGGAGATAGGCTCAAGAGAGAGGGGTATATGTATACTTGGGCTGATTCATGTTGTTGTACAGGAGAAGCTAACACAACATTGTAAAGCAATTATCCTCCAATTAAAACTGAATTTTAAAAATATGTAAAGCTTCTCTTTCCATCTCATCACTTGGTTTCTCCATCTTGGCACTATTGACATTTTAGGTCAGCTAAATCCTTACTGTGGTGGCTGCGTTGCCTCTGCAATAAAGAGTAGGATGTTCAGCAGCATCCTTGGTCTTGACCCACCAGATGCCAGCAACACACCTCCCTCAACTTGAGACAATTAAAAATGTCCCTGACCTTGCCAAATGGCTATCCAAAGGAGAAAATCTTGATGATTGAGAACCACTGCTCTAGACTAAGAAAAGTGGCCAGAATTTGTAAACACAATCATTTTTCTGTGTGTGTGTGTTTTAAGTGACAAAGGCCCTAAAGACAAAATTTTCAAAATAAGCTCACGGGCAAGCTATATTTAAAGAATGTTTCAAGAAGGATCCTGTAAGCACCGTGTTTGGCAAATGGGTGATTTTGCTAAGCCTCAGAGCAGCTTTTCCATATGTCATGTTAAATGCTAACAAACTGACCAGTCTAGAAGGATGTGTCATCATTGAGATCACCCTTAAGGTATTTGTCCAGACTTCTTCCAAACAGGAGTGTTTCTTATTCAGCAGTGCTTGTGTTTAAAAACTCAGTAGGTGGGAATAAGGTTCATAAAGCAAAGAGAGATTTCAGATCTTCTAGTTGGCTTCTCATGTTTTATAGGATAAGATACCGAGGTTCAGGGAATAGAGTTTGTAGCAAAATTTATGATAAACCTCAGTGATTCAGATACTAACTTGAAATTTTCAATGATGTAGGCACAAAACAATATAGGTACAAAATTATTACTGAGTAAAATGTCAAAATCATACTCTTATGGCAATTTTAAAGTGCTTAGGAATAATAAAGAGAAACCAGAAACAAAATTTTAAATGTTTTTCAAATCAAAGGCTCAAAAAATTAAGGTTGCCATCAGTGTACCTCTTGCTTCAGAATCCAGAAAGTTCTATATTTGTTTATAACACATGACTGCATAATGCTGATCTATTGGAAATGGTTTTTGTTGTTCAGTCGATAAATCATGTCCAATTCTTTGCAACCTCATAGACTGTAGCATGCCATGCTCCTCTATCCTTCACTATCTCCTGGAGTTTGCTCAGATTCATGTCCACTGAGTCAGTGATGCTGTCTAACCATATTATCCTCTGCTGCCCCCTTCTCCTTTTGCCTTCAGTCTTTCCCAGCATCAGGGTCTTTTCCAGTGAGGGAATGGTAGATTTCCTTTAATGTACCTTATCATACTTATACACTTCAGTTCAGTCACTCAATCATGTCCGACTCTTTGCAACCCCATGAACCGCAGCACACCAGGCCTCCCTATCCATCACCAACTCCCAGAGTTCACTCAAACTCACATCCATCGAGTCGGTGATGCCATCCAACCATCTCATCTTCTTTCGTCCCCTTCTCCTCCTGCCCTCAGTCTTTCCCAGCATCAGGGTCTTTTCAAATGAGTCACTATGCCCACCAAATAAGTTATTTGGAACTTGAAGAATGGTTTATAATTGATTTGTCCTTAAGTTGATCAAATATTCTCTCTTCTCCTCCCTTCATGCAGCATTTTCTTTACCCAGATCATAATTCTAAAATGAAGCAACATGAATGAATTCATCCCATGGGTTCAGGATACCCATCTCTGCATCCAAATTTTTTTTACTAATTGGAGGAAATGGCTAATCATGTATTTAAAACTCAGTGTTCTTTCTACATGTCTAGGATTCATGTTTTCTACATGTGATCAGTTCCTGATCTAAGGAAGAAACAGGCAGGAAAGTGGTCAGATTCAGGTGGTGTTTAACTAGAAGATGAGATCATGACGAGAAGGGCACAGCATGTTCTGGTATGTGGGAGTTTTGATTACACGGTGCACCTTTGCTGCCTGGTGGAGTGCCTCAGGCTCTGCGTGCCTTTAGTTTGTGATTACTAGGTCAGATGTGGATCTAATACTACTCATGTCATGTTCGAGTATCTTCCTGTGCCCAAGCAATAAAAGAAAAGCTTCCTACTGTGACGTGCGTGTAAAGGTTATTGAAAGACTTCAGATAATGCCATCAACCTCGTTTGGCCCTAGAGGATGATCTCTCCAGAAGAGGGTACGGTGTCAAAATATGGAAAGTACCAGTAAAATAAGCATATGACTTGCTTAAAAAAAAAAAAAAACTTGTTTTCAGGGTGGAGATACGATCCACTCTAGATTTTAAGGAGAGATGTGGCTAAAACAGATGTGATATTTTTACCCAAAACAGGGTAGGCTACACTGTCACCTCTTGGCAATGATGTGAAAGGAAGACTGTTAATGCATCTAGCAAACATTTATAGTGGGCTTGTTATTAATAGTGAGTTAATCACTGTTATGGGTAGTAGAGATTCCACAAAGAACAAAGTGCTTTCCCATATTTAGTGAAGGGAGACTGTCAGTAAACAAATATATGTTAAGTTAGGTAGAGTTGAGTGTTATGGGGAAAACAAAACACTATAAGGGGATAGGTGGAGCTGGATGGGCCAAAGGGTTAGTATTTTATATGGGATAGTCAGGGAATCCCTCCCTAATAAGGTGACATTTGCTCAATTAGCTGAAGGAAATACAGCCTGATGCTGTCTGGGGAAGGATACCAGAAACTGTTATAAATGTTTCAACAGGAAATTTATTAGTCCTGAGAAAGGGCAGGTCTATATGTGCTTAGAATGAAAGGGGGTGGGATAAAAGAAAAGGGGGAGCTTTGGGAAAGAATTAGGGCTACATTAATATATATATACTTAATGAAAACAGCACTGATGGGAAAAACCGTAAAACTGGATTGTGTGTTTGCAAATCTCTTACATAGTTTTTAAATGAGACCCATAGTTCTGTTAAACGTCATGGTCGTTTCAGCTGAGTTGTAGTGAACACGGGATTGTCTTTTGAAGTTACCCTGCAAACCTTAGACTCGCTCAGAAAGCAGTAGTTCGGTTTTGTTGCCCAAGCTGGATGATATTATTAATTTGAGCTGAGGTTGTGGCTGACTATGGGCCCTGGTCCAATTCACCAGATTTTGTGCTCTATCTTTAGGGGGGAATGGGCTTTTTATGCCAGGTAGAAGGGAAGAAGGGGCACAATTTCAAGCAAAGTGAAAGTAAAAATGTTAGTCGCTCTTTACCACCCCATGGACTATAGTCTGTGGCCTGCTAGGCTCATTTGTCCATGGGATTCTTCAGGCAAGAATACTGGAGTGGATAGCCATGCCCTTCTTCAGGGGATCTTCCCAGTTCAGGGATCAAACCTGGGTCTCCCACATTGCAGGCATATTCTTTACCATCTGAGCCACCAGGGAAGCCCAGTTTCAAGGAGGAAATGCAGAAAAGCTGAGTATAGGTAAAGATCCCATGTTACCTGAGCCTCCTATGCCCATCTTCAGTATGAGCAATATGGTCTTCTAAGGAGTGTGAAATCTCGAGGACAGGACAAGGATGCTGAGGATTTCAGTCTTTTGGAAATTCTTACCTTATATTCTAGATCTCTATCTTAAGAGGGCCTTCATCCTCTTTTAAGTGTGAAATGAAAAGAGGCATTAGTTAGCCCTGTCCCATTCAGCCAAGAACTGCTCAGGTTTTTTAATGTTAGCATTAAACGAGGTTACCTGTACCAATTGGAAGCTGTTTCCCTGTTCTCAATGACAGTCAGATTTGACCTACACGCCTCTCAGGCCTGGCCTGCCTTGAGGGTTGTTGAGCATGCGTGCTGGGAGTTGTTGGCTGTTTAAAGAAAGGAGAAGTGGCCCAGGAGTAGCAGGAGAAAATGCTAGAATTCTACTTCATAGAGCTGAGGAGCATTTCTGTTGAAGCCCAATTCTTGGACTGATAATCAAGAGTGATTTAAACAAATAAAAAGCAAGGAAGTACTTACTGAAAAGGGATGGCCTCCAAATGCAGCTCATTTCTTGAGCAATTTCTTATCCTCAGTTTGCTCATTCCAAGTACTTCAGTATTCACGGATTTTTGCTTTTACCAAGTCATAATTCTTTTAAAGTGCTGTCGTATACTTAGCAAACATCCTTTGAGCATCTACCCAGGGCCCAGTCTTGTGCCATCCATTGTCAAAAGGAATAGGTAACATTGTCCTTGCTCCTGTGGAATTACTAGTTTTGTTAAAAACATGAGACTTCCAGCAGTGAAACAAGAAGGAGCAAGTGAAAAGTCAAGTAGGAGGCATAACTCAATGAGAAGAATCCAGACTTTGGAGTCAGGCAGCCGTGGCTTTGACTCAGAGCACTGACTCTGACTAAGAGTGTGCCTCTGTGAGGTTCTCTTATCCTGTGTGGGCCTCGGTGTTCTCTTCTGTAAAATGGGACAATAGTGCCTATTACGCTGTCCTTTGGATTGCTATGATAATGCACTAATACTATACATAATGCAGTTAGGGCCTGGAACATAGTAAGCACTTTGTTCTTGTTCAGTTGCTCAGTTGTGTCCAACTCTTTGTGACCCCATGGACTGCAGCACGTCAGGCTTCCCTATCCTTCACCATCTCCCAGAGCCTACTCAAACTCATGTCCATTGAGTTGGTGATGCCATCCAATCAGCTCATCTTCTGTCATCCCCTCTTCCTCCTGTCTTCTATCTTTCCCAGCATCAGGGTCTTTGCCAGTGAGTTGGCTCTTTGAATCAGGTGGCCAAAGTATTGGAGCTTCAGCTTCAGTCCTTCCAATGAATATCCAGGGTTGTTTTCCTTTAGGATTGACTGATTTGATCTCCTTGTAGTCCAAGGGACTCTGAAGAGTCTTCTCCAACACCACAGTTCGAAACCATCAGTTCTTTGGTACTCAGCCTTCTTTATGGGCCAGCTCTCGCACCCATACATGACTACTGGAAAAAACCATAGCTTTGACTGTACAAACCTTTGTTGGCAAAGTGATGACTCTGTTTTTTAATACACTGTCTAGGTTGGTCATAGCTTTTCTTCCAAGGAGCAAGTGTCTTTTAGTTTCATGGCTGCAGTCACCATCTGCAGTCATTTTGGAGTCCAAGAAAATAAAGTTTGTCACTGTTTCCATCATCTCCCCATCTATTTTCCATGAACTGATGGGACCAGATGCCATGATCTTCGTTTTTAGAATGTTGAGTTTTAAGCCAGCTTTTTCACTCCTCTTTCACTTTCATCAAGAGGCTCTTTAGTTCCTCTTCACTCTGCCATAAGGGTGGTGTCATCTGCATATCTGATTCCAGCTTGTGCTTCATCCAGTCTGGCATTTCACATGATGTACTCTGCATGTAAGTTAAATAAGCAGGGTAACAATATACAGCCTTGACATACTCCTTTCCCAATCTGGAACCAGTCCATTGTTCCATGTCCAGTTCTACCTGTTACTTCTTGATCTACATACATTTCTCAGGAGGCAGATAAGGTGGTCTGGTATTCCCTTCTCTTTAAGAATTTTTCTCAGTCTGTTGTGATGCACACAGTCAAAAGTCTTTAGTGCAGTCAATGAAGCAGAAGTAGATGCTTTTCTGGAATTCTCTATTTTCCAGATTCCAAGATGGAAATTTTATCCAGTTTAATATTTCTAAAGTCCAGATGCCCTGTATAATTGATACATATATTTACTGTGGTAATGTTTTTCTCTTTTTTTCTCTCCCAGATGTCATTTCTAAGTGAGAGAGCAGGGCATCTGTTTTTTAAAATTTATTTTTAATTAAAGGATAATTGCTTTACAATATTGTGTTAGTTTCTGTTGTATAATGAAGTGAATCAGCTATAAACATACATATAGCCCCTCCCTCTTGAACCTCATCCCCTCACACCCCTCTAGGTTGTCATAGAGCACTGGACTGAGCTCCCAAGACAGGACATCTTATAAACGATGAAATCTTTGAAGCAAGAGAAATAAATATTTTCCCTGTATTTTGAATGATAAAATAAGGCTGAGAGAAGTTAACTTACATGCTCAAGATTAATGAAAGTAAGAAAGGCACAGCTGGAATTTGACTAAGCTTTGTCTAGTTTTGCATACTTTACCATGCTTCTTGGAAGCAAAAAGTTGCCAACATATAGTCCTTTGCTCACCGTACAGCAAAATATGTTTGATCACTCCTAAATTGAGTGGTAGATTGCCTGTTTATTAGTTCTTAACAGGAATACATTTTTTAATCCTTCAAGCCAGACTTCATAGGCTGTCTTGTGCAATCTATTGTTGACATCTGTTGGGTGTTTACATCACCAGTGACATTGGTCAATCTGAAAAGTTATTTTCTTTTAGATAAGAACCTATTGGACTCGGATCTTTTTTAGAAATCTCACCCTGACCTGAGTTCACCTGGGTGATACCAGCAGATTTTCCCCTAGACTTTCAGGATTCTGGGTCCTTACAAGGAAATGGGGATATGGTCATTAGCAGTTGATTATTAAGCGAATTCATTGAAAATTAACAGCAGTATTCTTTGACCTCAGTTTTTATAGCCAGACTGCTAATCTTCAGTAAATATAAGACTGTATTTCTAATCTATTGACTTAGCACAAATTAGCTATTGAATGGGCCAGTTGTTACTGCTAAACTTTTTTTGAAGTATATTAAAATTCTTCTTTCCTGTGTTTCATTCTCTGAAACACAATCTTAGGGCCTTTTATTATGCCAGGACAACCTCCCCAAAAATCCTATTAAGCTGATTGTTGTTGTTTAGTTGCTCAGTTGTGTCCAGCTCTTTTGCAACCCCATGGACTATAGCCCACCAGACTCTTCTGTCCATGGTATTTCCCAGGCAAGAATACTGGAGTGAGTTGCCATTTCCTTCTCCAGGCAGTCTTCCCAACACAGGGATTAAACCCACATCTGCACATGTCCCCTGCATTGGCAGGCAAATTCTTTACCACAGAACCACCAGGGAAGCCGTAATTATATCACAGTCACAGTTAATGGAAAAAAACTTCAACAAAGGTGATCACTAGCCTTTGTAAGTATCCTTCAATTTGAGAAGTGAAACTTCTATTGAAAAAAGCCATTTGTAAACCTGGTTCCCTGTTAAGTTATTCTGAGGTTCTTACAGTGGAGTTCTGTCTCTCCCTTTAACAAGGCATAGATGTTAGCATTTTCACCTACATTGAATGAATGAATATATTATTTGTTTGGAATTTGCTTTTCCTTCCTCTGGTCTAGCAGCTTCAGCACCAAAGTGTAGTTGTAAAGTTGTGTGTGTGTGTGTGTGTGTGTGTGGTAAGTCGCTTCAGTCGTTTCTGACTCTGTGCGACCCTGTGGACTGTAGCCCACCAAGCTCCTCTGTCTGTGGGATTCTGCAGGCAAGATTTCTGGAGTGAGTTGCCATGCCCTCCTCCAGGGGATCTTTCCAACCCAGAGATCGAACCCACATCTCTGGCATCTCCTGCACTGGCAGGCTGGTTCTTTACCACCAGCTCTATCTGGGAAGAACCCAAATTACACATAGTGGAATTTGAAATGGTTTATGTGTCAGTCAGCAAGAAACAGAATCTAACTCGAGAGGTTCCTGAGACTTTAATGAAGGGGAAATGCAGGAAGTATGGGTGGGGCTAAAGTCACCAACAAGGCATGTTGAGGTTCTCAGACCCCGGCCCCAGGGAGGCTCTTGTCACCCCTAGACCTGGAGCAGCAGTGGAAGGAAATTGTGTTACCGTTGTTCTGGGAGGAGGGACCATATGACAGAAGCTAAGGTCCGGTGGGGACAGGTTCTGACAGAGCGTGAGGACTCGGGGGGAGGTCATCCCCGACCTCTTTCTCAACCTCCTGGTCTCTTTTGTTCAAACGCAGTGGAGAGTCAGCCAGGAAGGGAGCCTGCAGACTCTGCCCCCAGCAGACCAGCCTTCTGAGGTGCAGTAAAGAGAGAAACCTAGAATGGATCCTCTAGGGAAGAAGAGTTAATCAGAGACGAACTGGCCCAGGTGGGAAATGCTGCCCCCACAAACTGCCCCCCAAAAGGAACGGTGTATTCAAGGAATTCCGAGCCCTGAACTCATTTAATCTTGGGTTAGCATCTCCTTTCTGAATCGCCTTCAAATACACTTGGAGTCACCTGATGGCAGATAGAATTGCTGCTCATTTCCATCTGTCCCAGTCGCAGCACTGAATGTGGTTGTAGGGCCAAAGCGGGCTGGCCCTGTAGCTCCCTGATAGCAAACAGGAAAAACAAGAAAAGTGAGAATGTCATTGAGAATTTCTGCAAGGAGTATAATAACTAGGGATAAACTAGGAGTGGTAAGAAAGCCTGGAGGAGGCACAAGCCTAAAAATACCCTGCGAATGATTTCCCAGCTCTTGGGTCGTGTTCTGCCCTATGCTCTTGCAGCCCTGGTATCTTCCAGAGTCCTCATGGCAGGCAGGGTTGGGGATTCTTTATTATAAATAGTGAGTCCCAAGAGATGACTGCTCTCAGTATGAACAGTGGTATTGCCCATCTTACACATCAGCCAACAGGGAGTCTGTATTTGAAGTTACTGTTGTTTCACCAGCAGGAAAGGGAAAAATAATGTCTTTAAAAGGGACAGAAGTATCACTATGTGATGAGATGTTTAGTTGTGGGCTGTCGCTTGGTTAAAGGCTATACTGATTAATGTTCCATTGGCAGCTTGACAAGAAATAAACATCTTTACCCAATGCCTTTATTCTATGGCTCATACCTAAGTCCTTTCTGAGTTGCTAGAACAAGATGCCACAGTCTAAGTGGCTTACAAATGCTAGAAACATACTGCTCACAATTCTCAGGGTGTAAGTCTAAGATCAGGGTGCCAGCTTGGTTGGGTGAGGGGCCTCTTCTGGGTCTCGAACTTCTCATTGTATGCCCACACGGTGGAAGGGTCTACAGAGCTCTCTGGGGTCTCTATAAGATCCCTTATCCCATTTACAAGGGCTCAAGACCAAATCACCTCCCAAAGGCCTCACCACTAATCCCATCACCTTTGGGTATTAAGATTGCAGCTGATGAATTTGGCTTCAGACTGCAGCAATTGATTATAATGTTTTGTACTTCTTTTGCTTCATCATACTTTTGTTTGGCAAAATTCCAGCCCAGAATAAATCCAGCTCTCTACCTACACCATGCCAGCACCTGAGAGCTGAATATGACAGGAGAAAACACACACCATGATGGTCGGTTGCTGGTTAAATGCACGGCCACTAACCTCCCCAAGTTTTTCATACAACTGGCAAAGCCGTCTTCCCTGATCCATTCACTTTGTCTAGACAACTATTTCACAGCTCTTCTCACTGCTCTCCTCAAGCCCCTAACACTTCCTTCCTGCATCCTACGTCTGTGCAGATAGCCGCCTTTCTCTCTCACTGAAGATAGACCCCACGCACAACAGAAGGGAATCTGCAAGCTCCCACCACACCTGCTTCTCTCCTGGAGTCAGTGCCCATCAGCTCTGCCTTCCTCCTGTTAACACAGCATTTTGTAGGCAAACCTCTTCACATGACACCTGCTTTCTCTCTTGCCTTCTTCTTAGGGACATTACCCCCACAACTCTGCCTCTCTCTCTCAGATTTATTTTTTCCTCTCCACTGGATCATTCCATCACCATAAAAACATGCCATAGTGTCCCAACATTATTATAAAAGATAAGCATATAATTGTAGATCCTATGTCTTCTTTTAGCCCCGCCCCCCCCCCCATTTTTCTATCCTTTTCAACAAAACTCCATGTTTGGCTGAAATGTACCCCACTGACTATGGTGGGACAGCGGATGGAAGCTGAGCTTGGCCACTGGGACAGCTGCTGCCCTGTCCCACTTGCTAAATTCAGTAGCACGTCCTCAGTCCTCATCTCAGTTCACCTCTTGGATCACCCACACTTCTTACTTGATGTCCAGGACGCTACATTTTTCTAGTTTTTCTCACACTTCACAGGTCTTCCTTGTAAGCTCTTTGCTATTTTTGCTCATTACCCCCACCTCTGACTGTTAGAATGACCCAGAGCTGGCTTCAGACCTTTTCCGGCACCCTTCTCCCACCATAAGCACTCCCCTACTCCCATTCCAGGAATCCAGGCTCTCATACTAAGAATTAAAACCCAAGTCCACAGGTTTTGTAGCTTTTGGCTTCTACTCCAGCTGCTAGTAGGTTGCTGGAAAAATCAGTCTTTGAAAATTTGAATACATTTACTCTAAGGGTTTAATATAATATACACTGAAAACTTTCAAACTGTTCCCTCCTGAGTTTTGGACACGTCTATTTTGACTGCTGCTGCTGCCACTAAGTCACTTCAGTTGTGTCCGACTCTGTGCGACCCCATAGATGGCAGCCCACTAGGCTCCCCTGTCCCTGGGATTCTCCAGGGAAGAACACTGGAGTGGGTTGCCATTTCCTTCTCCAATGCATGAAAGTGAAAAGTGAAAGTGAAGTCACTCAGTCGTGCCTGACTCTTAGCCACTCCATGGACTGCAGCCTACCAGGCTCCTCCGTACATGGGATTTTCCAGGCAGGAGTACTGGAGTGGGGTTGCCATTCTACCTAGTTGAAATTCCCACTTGATTTATAGCCACTCAAAATTGAGTTCACCAAAATTGAAGTGACCACCCTTAACTGAATCACCCTTCAGTCATCTAGTGTCAGTTGCTTAGGCTGAAAAGCAGTGGAGTCCTCTTGGCTCTGTCTTACTCCATTGTCACTGCTCACTTCCTGGGCCAGCCCTCTCTCACCTGACTGTTGCAAAGGCCCCTCACTGGTCTGTTGCTTTCCACTTGCTCACCCTCTGTTCCTCCATTGTACCACTGCTTTTATTATCAGTGCATCAGGTCATCTCATGCCTCCTCTCAAAGCCCACCAGTACCCTCCCATTTCGTGTGTCCTGTGAGGCCCTGCACTCGGCAGATGTCTCTGGAATAACAGTATATGTGTGTCCTGTAAAACAGGGGCTTCCCAGGTGGCACTAGTGGTAAAGAACCCACCTTCCCAATGCAGGAGACCTAAGAGGCATGAGTTCAATCACTGGGTTGGGAAGATCTGCTGGAGAAGGGCATACCTACCCACTCCAGTACTCTTGTCTGGAGAATCTCATGGACAGAGGAGCCTGGCCAGCTAGAGTCCACAGGGTTGCAAAGAGTTGGACATGACTTAGCACGTACACACTTCCTGTAAAACTCTGTGTTCTGAAAAAAAAAAAAAGTCACTCAGTTGTGTCCGACTTTTTGTGACCCTTTGGACTCTACAGTCCACGGAATTCTTCAGGCCAGCATACAGGAGTGGGTAGCTGTTCCCTTCTCCAAGGGATCTTCCTGACCCAAGGATTGAACGCAGGTCTTCTGCATTGTAGGCAGATTCTTTACCAGCTGAGCCACCAGGGAAGCCCATGTTCTTCCTTACATCTGAAAAATGTACTCAAAAAAATAGGACTTGGGGGGAAAGTAGGATTAGAGTGGGCCTCTCCTAATCTTCTATGACTTAAAACCCCAGCACTCACCAGAGATAGCTTGGGAGAGCTGCACGTTTTTGGGGAGACAGCAAGGGGCAGGTGCTCATTCTCTCAGTTGGAGGTGAAATCCCTCTGGCCTGTGCGGCAGCCAACCTGAGGTCTTTCTCCTTTCCTGCTAAAAGATGAGAATTCTATTCTGGCTCTTCTGGCTCCTTTTGCCTAAGAAAAAAAACAAAACAAATGTTTCCATGTTATACCAACATTTATGCTACTATCTGCCAATAGCCTATGAGCTAATTACTGTTACAGAAACACACGTTGCAACAGAACAGCCTGTCCTGGCTTACTCTCAGTTGTCTTGCCTCCTCCTCCTCCTATGTGTCAGGAGAGCACTCACCGACAGGCTTCTGTCTTTGTTCTTCTTACCGTGAGACCTTCCTCCTAAATCCTCCTGATTTCTTCATCTTTTTCAGATCTTTATGCTAATGTGTCCTGCATATGGCACCTTCCCTGGACAGCTCCTTTAAGAGGACAACAGCCTCACTGTCCCCCCAACCCCGACGCTCTCCTGCACGTCGTTGTTTATTTTTCCCCATGGCGCTTATCATCTGATATATATGACTCACTTATTGCCTGACCCACATCCGTGAGTCTACAAGCTTCTGGGAAGGCAAGGATTGTGGACTTTTTCATTTTATTTGCTTCCTGTGTTTTTCTCCGCTAGATCTTCAGTGCCTGGAACTTAGGCCCACATGTGAGAGAGGCATTTCAAAAATGTCGACTGAATGAATGAACCTCGAACTCCTTTAGAATTCATCAGAATTTCCTTCCAGGCTAGAGAACAGTCTGTCTGCCTTTATTTTTCTTCTGATGTTATTTATATGTTTGTCTGCATATGTGACAGGAAGAGTGGATTTTATCAAGCCTGTTTTCGTGTTTTCTTTGGTATGCATCAGACTTGCATACTGTTTCATACTCACCACAGTGCCCCCGAGGATGTTCTAACCTTTTAAGCTTTGGTATTTTAGTCATTTATTATAAAGGGTGTGCTGGAAAAGATTGTGGTGCCAGGTTGCGTGTATCTTTTTATACCCTTCTACCAACATAAGTACTGTTTGTTCCCCTTTAGAAATCCAAGCTTTTATGAGATCAATTAACAGGTTAATTAGGTTTGTGGCTTTTCAAATGTTAGCCTGTGCTCTAACTGCTATGGGTTACTGTAAAATTGATTTTTGATGGAAATTTGAAATGTATTACCTCTATACCCACTACCAGTCTTAATGTATAGTTAGAGAACACAGATCCTCCCAATATTCCACAGTGATGGCCATGGCACTGGTTTATGCTAATATTACGAAGGGGCAGGGAGATGATGACTAACTCCTTTTGGTGCTGGACGTGGTTTCATGAGGGTGGTGTTGAGAGGTGGTGGTGGTGTTTGAGGTTGATAGGGCAGAGGGTAATAAGTGCAGAGGTTCTCAAGGTTGGGGTGCAGACTGGAGTCATTCCAGTGGATCCAGGAGTCGGCAGGTGCCATTTAAGGCACAGAAATGTACAGATTCCAGTGTATTCATCAATATATGGTGAATAATTAGGCATAGAGGTGAGGGGGAGTGTAGGAAATCCTGACGAGAGCAGCAGACCCTTGTGAACTTGACCCCCGCTAGGGAACTCTCAAAGTTTTAGGTGATATGACTGGATTGGTCTTCCCATTCCTCAGCTTTCCCAAACAGTACTTGGCTTCTTGGAACTGACAGCTTGTTTGGAGAAAAGATATCTGTCCCCAGTGCTTAGATGAGTGCCTGGCATATAATAGAAGGACTTATTTGTTTCGTGAATATATAATACATACACACACACACACACACATAGACGTACACACACATATATGATTTATATACATTTGTTGTTCAGTTGCTAAGTCATGTCTGACTCTTTGCCACACTGTGGACTGCAGCATGCCAGGCTTCCCTGTCCATCACCAATATCCAGAGCTTGCTCAAACTCATGTCCATCGAGTCAGTGATCCCATACAACCATCTCATCCTCTGTTTCCCCATTCTCCTCCTGCCCTCAGTCTTTCCCAGCATCAGGGTCTTTTCCAATGAGTCAGCTCCTTGCATCAGGTAGCCAAAGTATTGGAGCTTCAGCATCAGTCCTTCACATGAACATTCAGGACTGATTTCCCTTAGGATTGACTGGTTTGGTCTCCTTGCAGTTCAAGGGACCCTGAAGAGTCTTCTCCAGTGCCACAATTCAAAAGCATCAATTCTTCAGTTCTCAACTATCTTTATGATCCAGTGCTCACATCCATCGGAGAAGGCAATGGCAACCTACTCCATCACTCTTGCCTGGAAAATCCCATGGATGGAGGAGCCTGGTAGGCTGCAGTCCATGGGGTCCTGAAGAATTGGACATGACTGAGGGACTTCACTTTCGCTTTTCACTTTCATGCATTGGAAAAGGAAATGGCAACCCACTCCAGTGTTCTTGCCTGGAGAATCCCAGGGATGGCGGAGACTGGTGAGCTGCCGTCTATGGAGTGGCCCAGAGTCGGACACGACTGAAGCGACTTAGCAGCAGCAGCAGTTCACATCCATACATGACTACTGGAAAAACCATAGCTTTGACTAGACAGACCTTTGTCAGCAAAGTAATGTCTCTGCTTTTTAATATGCTGTCTATGTTTGTCATAACTTTTCTTCCAAGGAGCAAGCATCTTTTAATTTCATGGCTGCAGTCACTGTCCACAGTGATTTGGAGCCCAAGAAAATAAAGGCTGTCACTGTTTCCACTTTTTCCCCTCTATTTGCTATCAAGTGATGGGACTGGATACCATGATCTTCATTTTTCCAATGTTGAGTTTTAAGCCAGCCTTTTCACTCTCCTCTTTCACCTTCATCAAGAGGCTCTTTAGTTCCTCTTTGCTTTCTGCCATTAGAATGGTATCATCTGCATATCAGAGGTTATTGATATTTCTGCCAGCAATCTTGATTTCCTCTTGTGATTCACCCAGCCTGGCATTTTGCATGATGTATTCTGCATGTAAGTTATATAAGCAAGGTGACGACAATATACAGCCTTGATGTACTCCTTTCCCAATTTTAAACCAGTCCATTGTTCCATGTCTGTTTCTGTTACTTCTTGATCCGTATACAGATTTCTCAGGAGACAGTTAAGGTGTCAGGAGACAGAAAAGGTAGAGAAAATGCAACAGTGAATATTAATATATATTTGAATGAATGATCTATCAATATTCATTTCTGCATTTTCTCTGTAGTAAAGCTTAACTATATATTCAAATCCTTTAGGGTCCTGCACTTGACTAGCAGGTTGCTCATTGAAAACTAGCTTTATAGACTGTGAATTAATAAAAGTAATGGCATAAGTAGACACCCCATAACAGTTTTTGACTTGGATATTTTAGTTGTGACACATCTTCTTTCTCAATTCTGTTTAAGGTTCCTTCTACCAGCTCTGATCTACTTCTCAACTTGTGGTGTTTTAACGCCAACCCCCCCTGCCAAAATAAAAATTTTTGAACACCTTAAGGTTCTTTCTTTGATGTCCTGAACTCGTGGCTCTGGGAGAAAAAAAAATTTAATGATCAAGGAAATAAAATTGAATTAGATCCTTCGTGAAGTTTATGATGAAAACAGTACCCTTCTGTAAGCATAGTCTTCTGGTCTGCCACTGACAGGTTGGGTATCACTGATTAGCTCCTCCACATTTCTGCATCTCAGTAGACTAATGTGGCCAAATTTCCATAATCAAATGGTTACTAGAGACCTAATGTTTTAACCACCACCACCACCCCAAACTTACCTCTTTGGTGAGATTTCAACTGTATAGGTTATATGAGAGGAAAATGCCCTACTCAGCCTCTTTAATCATCTCATCCCAAGGCTGGGATGAGTTGTACACAGTAAAAAGTCATTTGTGCAGTCTCCAAATGACTTTGTGGATTATTCAGCCTCTAGTCCTCTCCCTTCCATGTGGAGGCCAGCTATCTTTGGCAACTTCATAGCTTATTAGCAGCCCAACTAGAGGCCAGGGAGAGGAAATGGATGAGATAAAGCTTAAGTATGTCACATTGGTTCTTTCTTAGCAACTCTGATAAAAGGCTTAGCAGGATGAGGCTAAAACTTGATTAAAGAGGTTTGGGGATTATCTGTGACTTTAACTTATGTATCTTACCTTCCTCCTTTCTCCTATTCCCTTTTCTAGTAATTAAGCATGAGTTGGCTGTAGACATGAATGAGGTTGATATAAAAGTTCTTTACTATCCTATAGGTTCTTGAAAAAAATATGTTTAATTACAGGAAAATCAAAATAAAACTTACTTTGTTATTTTTCCTAGTCAAATTTGGGCAAGTTCTTGACCAGAACTGTGACTAAATATAGTAAAATAATTGCTTAAGTCAAAAGATGCACCTTACAGCTATGTTCTGGATTCCACGTGCAGAAATCTGGCCGCTTACAAGTGGCCTATTGTAGGTCCTCAAACAAGATTTGTTCTGCAAATCTTCCATGAGCAAGGTCACATCTTTGGGTAGGCAGACCCAGAGATTTCACACTCAGAAGATAAATTCATGCTATATTTCTTGGAGAAATCTTTAGCCTTGCTTCTCTGATAACCCAGCCCTTTCTTCCCTCTTGTTAGAATTTGTGATCCCCAAAAATTATTATCTGGGTTTATGTAAACTCCCAGCTATTCATGATCGTGGACATAAATGGTTCTAGATGCAAGAAAAAAAAAATCCAGAGATAGATAATCTGAAATCAACTTTAGTGAAGAAGCCATAGAACAAGGTTCAGGATTTAAGAAACAGAGGTCAAAGTTGGGGCATGGCCTCAGGAAGATGGAGGACAGGGCAGAGATGAACCTGGGACCTCTGGTGAGGCAATGCCCAGGCATGCCCCTGGAACTCTGTCATGGCAGGGACATTGGTAAAGATCGGTAGTTATTACAGAAAGAGAAGGGAAGATGGAAGGAAAAGATTGTGGGAGGGTCCATGGGGTCCCCGTAAATAGTATCATCCCAGTTCCATTTGATAAAGGAGCTTTGTAAACTTTCCTATGTTTCCAACGTCTAAAAGAAGACTGGGTCTTTAGGGACCAATAAGATACTCCATTTCACTGGGAATTTGTGACATCTTGGAGGAGAAAGAGTGGTGGGGGCGTGATGGGCCAGCTAAGTCTCAAAGCCAGCTGTCTCATTAAAGGTGGCCAGAAGAGGGCCGTTACCTTTTATCAAGAGCACAGCTGAAGTTGCAGAGAGTACTTCTGCCACAGAGTCATAACGCACGGTGCAGGTTTACCCAAGATGCAGTATCTTACACATTAGTAGACCCTTAATATGTTTGCTAAATACATACTAGCTGCTGCTTTTTCCCAGATCTCATCAGACTTCCATAGAGACCTTGAACCTGGTCCCTTCCAGAAAACCAAAGAATGACTCTACAGGGAGATGATTGCAAATCCAGAAAGCAGTTTTGCCTTACTGGTAAAAACAGATTTCTTTTCCTCGTAGTTTACTTTGGCATAGGCTAGTGTCTCGTTCATGGCAGACAGCTACTGTTTGCAACTGTTGTTATCATGTGTTTCCTTCCTTATCTTCCAGTATACTCTCTTCCTGTTGTTAATTCTTTCAGTTTACTAATGAAACCCACTTTATAAGCTGTTGCATTTTTCTTCGTCTGTGAGATCCATCTTACTGTGCTCTGGGTCATCTCCATAGCTTTGGCTTCTGTTTACCTGGGAGTTAGTTGTTCACAGGAAAGAAGAGAGATGGTGGACACAGGTTGAGGACTAACTTAATGATTTCCTTCATTTGGCAGTAAGGCTTAATTAAGATCCCCATTGCGTGTTGTTGGATTTAGTCTGTGACCTTCTGGAACACAGTCTTGACTTAACACTGGGTGGATATAAAAACAGTAAGCCAAGAAATTTGTGTTTCTCTGGACTGTAGCTGTTTGTTTAGCTGTAGAAAATTTAGTGGGTGGTCCAGGCTTCACCACCGGTAAGACCAGAGCTGAGTTGGAAAATGGTTGTTGAAGGAGAGCGGTAGCAATCCTTGCATTTCTTCCATTTTATCACAGTCTAGAAATTAGTTCATTGGGCAGGTTGATCTTGCAGTAGTTCGTATTTTCGTTTTCTCTCCATCAAGTCATTTAGTTTAAATCTTAGAGCTATGCTCATTGAAAGCTCTTCCTGACCCATGAAGTGAATAACAATAATGATTGTCACTGGAAACAAAGGCTTTATTTGGCTTACTTTTGGAGTGGATACAGAGAAAAACTGTAATGTTATAGATAGATTTTTATTTACTTTTTGATTATTCGTTTAAGTGATCATAACCTCTAACTGGTATTTGTTTCTGACTTTTGTCAATGTGTTCCCCATATGGGAGAGGCAAAAGACCTGAAGTTGGTGCAGCCAACATATAAAATGTAATAAACTGCCCCATTAATTACCACTTTGATTGCCACCTTTAAAGTGAGAGTTTGTTAACTGGATCACTAGTACTCTGCAACCTAAAGCCTAAAAACGGTTCACCTTTACCATAAACACATAAGCCAAAATCACTTGGATGCAGCGTGACACAGTGGTTGGCTCAGAAGGGCTAACTGGGATCTTGGTTTGGCTGCTCCCAAGCTATGTAACCTTGGGTTTCAGGAACCTGATCTTGGTTTGGCTGCTTCCAAGCTGTGTAACCTTCTGCTACATATGATGATTGCAGAGTTTCTTCATCGGGGTTTTGAAATTAGATAATATATACAAAGAGCTTAGAACAGTATCTCACCCTGTAGAGAAAGTAGGGGAGAAACAATGAAAGGAAAGGGGACAAGACAGTGAGGGGTGGGGAGGAGGAGAAGGGAGAGAATGTTAGAGAAACAGTGGAAGGATCTCAAATATAAAATGGCTGTTTTTTAGTTTTTCACGAGAAGAGATACACAGGCATGCTCATATGATTTGGACAGACTTTGGTGTACATCAGCAAAAGGTTGGAGCCTACACTGAGCCAGAGGTATGGACCTGTGTGATTTATGTCTTGCCCAGTTGCCTGGTGTCCCTGTGGTCGGATTGATCCCTATTGGTACAAAGAATTTTTTGGACAGGTAATTGGGGCAAACTTTGAAGCCTGATTGTTTGAACCTATTTGCCAAAATGTGTAATTATTTACTGGTGCTTGCTAAAGATGTTAGCTTAGCTTTTATGGCTGAGACAGAATTAAGTTTAATACTTGGAGGCATCTTCTTCAGTTGGCCTGGTTGTTGTGACAGCCCTTGGTTTGGCATGTAGCAACCAAACCTACTGGTTAATTCATTAGACATTTATTATTTAGAAATTTATCTTCTCAAAGCACAAAAAACAATGCTTTATTATGTTCCATCTCTTTCCTCTAAGAAGATAGTAACTGTTAACTTAATACCAATGGACTGATATTAAATGGGGGTTGAGAAAATAAATTTTGAAAAGACAGTAATAACAAGAATTTTCCTCTGATGAAGATTTTCTTTTAAATACTTGAAGTGAGATTTATCAAAACAATAATTGAACTTTGAAATAAGATCAAACTAGCGAATTAGAATTTCCAGGAGATCAGGAAGGTGTCTGTGTCCTCTATGACTACATCTTTGGGCCTGTATCAGTACCCAGGTCATGGAGGCACTCAATAACACTGAATGAATGAGTACAGTATCTAAATTAGCATAACTGTCCCTTGGAGTAATATTAAGTCAAAGGGGGATATGTCATCACTTCTTTATGGTCAGGACCTATGTTGTCTGTTCCAATTAAAAGAAAAAATGTGATATAAAGGAAACAAAGTGAAATGCTCTTTATTTCTATTGTGTTTGACATCTTAATAAGTTCTGAGTTGATTTTCCAAATCCTGTTGTATTGAGATTGTCAGACGTTTCTTAGTGGTGTCTTGTTTGTTCAACTTACAGTGAAGGTTAGGTTACTGCCATTCTGGGTAGATGTATGTTTTACGTTATTAAAAAGGCATGTCTTCTGGGCATGATCATGTAATCCAAACACTTGGCATAATTTCTCTTGATGCTGTGCTCTTGCCATTGCAGAGTCTAAGGACCAAATGAGGTCTTGTTCCTTTCCTGATATTCTTCTGAACAATTTAGAATATGCCAAGTCCATTAACACAATGAACTGGCTCAGCGTTCTGTTTTCTGGTCTTCTCAGATTACCCACCAGCTGGAAGTTTAGACATTAAAAACAATGACTGTGATCCTTTCCCTGCACTGCCCTTCCTTCTGCTTCTTTCCCTAAAATTGGTCTCTTGATTCCAGTATATTAATAATGAATAGTATTAACAGTTTTATATGAATATCTTGATAATTATTTTTATTACTAGCATTATAATAATAGCATATGTGTGTACAAACACATATACAAAGGGGAGAGTGATTGGTAGATAATTTGGCCATTGGATGAATGCTAAAATTTTTTATTAAACAAATTTTGTGAGTGTGTGTGGTGGTGTTTGTTCCCTTTGCAACTCAAATAACAGACTTCTTGGGATGTAGGGAAAACATATGCTCAGGAAACAACAGAGCCTCCTTTTCCACTGTCGGTATGGAAGACATATGCAAAAGAAATGAAGGGATGTGTTTGCTGGAGCCAGGGCTCTGTGAGCAATAACACGGGTAGGAAAAAAGGCTCACAGGGAAGTAAAAGCTTGGGGCGCTTTCTCCTGGCAGAGTAATCTTGTCCTCATCAGCTTTTCCCTGGCCTCAGAAGTACATGTGGAGTGACCACAGCAGAGTGCCCAGCTTCTCAGATCCCCATCATCCCCTTCCCAGTATGAGCGGGACACTGCAGGACCATTCTGCCTCTTCCTGCTGTTAGCACACACAGCCTAAATGAACACATCCCAGTGGAGGGGGCACAGCCTGTTGGCATTTACAGGGATCCAGGGTGATATCTGATCTTCCCACTAGAGAAAAGTGAGAGAGTTGATAAAAAGTGCTAAACTCTGCATGGGTCATGTGACTTATTCTTGGCATTCAAGGAGCCAGAGGCTCTTGTGGTCTAATCTGGAGAGAGTCGCTAACTCACTGTGTCACCTTGGCAAATTGGTTGATCTCCTTGTGCTGTAGTGTTCAGTCCAGCTGCTAGAGGGAATAAAAGCAAGACCTCACTGAAACCAGATGCTGCCTCTCTGAAAGGCTTTCAGCAATAAATAATATCGTATATACTTTGTTCCTGGCAGCAAGTGCTGAACTGTTATAACCCCCTGTTTTCACTTGCTTCTAAAATTCTGGAAATTTCTCGTTTGGGCTTGAATTTTTCCATGCTTGTCCTCAGTCCAAAGCTCTTTGGAAATTTTGACCAAAATTTCACTTAGCTGTTTTTCCTGAATGATGGGAGAATGAGGGCAATGCATTGTTTCTTCAGCTCATAAAATAAATGTCAATTTTTGCCTGGTATACGTCAGAAAAACAGCAAAGCTGCTCTGTTTGAAGTGTCTAGTAAAAGAATCGTGGGCTGGTCAAGAATGCCCGCAGAAGACAAATTTAGGTTGTTCAGTGTATCCTCTTGTGTTTAAACAAGACCACACACAATTGGGACACACATGGAAAGCTCTAGTCTAATGTTAAAGATGGCCGAAGAGGAAGATTCCACTTAGTCCCTCAGGAATCCATCCCCAGCTAGTTACCAAGAGGCAGTCGCAGCTACCATCAGTTCTCATCTTTCTTGACCACTTGCTCCATGTCTACGTGGTTCCTAAAGACTTCATGATTATTTACTGTCACTGACCCCATTGTCTACATTTTGAATAAAGTAGACCTTATCTTTCAAGTGGACTTCAAAGAAGCCTTCTGTGACCATCAAACTAGCTCATGCATCTCTTCAAAGCACTTGCAGCCTAATTACATACATGTGTAATGACCTCAGCTATGCTTCCCCACTAGACCCACAGCTCCATTATGGCAGAGCCCATGTCTCTCTTACTCATTGTCTCTGTGACACTTAGCTTTAATGTTGAGCATATGGTGGAAACTCATTGCTGAATGAATTAAATCACTACGACTACAATTGTTCTTACTGGCATTTGTTCATAGATTTGTCCGTTCAGACATGCATGCGTGCGTTCAGCAAGCATCATTATCTGTTTATGCCAAGAGTTGCCGGGAATCTGTCCTTTGGTCGATGACACAGAAGTTCTTAAGGATTTATTACTTATACACCAAAACAAGTATATTATGTGGGCACCATTATAATTGGAATGCTTTTCCTATAATTGGAATATTCGGCTAATAAAAGCAGACCCAGGAAATTTATCATTTACTGAGCATCTGTTATGTGCCAGGCACTGTATTAGATACTGAAAAGAGAAAGATTGGTAAGAAACAGTCTCTGTCAATAAATGTCCTGTAGGCTAATGGTAGCAAGAAGACAGATCCTGAAATAACTATTACTCAAGGCAGAATATAATAATCAGGTGAGAGTTAAAAACTTGAGAGCGATTGCTGTGCCACAGGATACCTTGTGACCTTGTGCAAATCTCCTGAAGAATCAAGGAGAGATTTCTGGTGTTCCCTTTATGGTCAGAGGCCTCCTGAGGATAGGCAGTTAGTTGCGCTTCCTCTCACAGCCGCCTGGGGCTCTCCTTAACCCTACCAGCTTTGCACTCTCTGCCTTCAACCTTGAGAAACGGGTCCAGTCTCTCAGTACTAGAAAACATACTTGCCATCAAGATCATTATTATATGCATAAGACCCCCAAGATCTCTTTATGCTTTATACAAACATGGGTACATTTTTGCCTCTAGATTTCCCTGTTTCACCCTAAGTTTGAAGAATGTATGGCAGAAACCGAAGTGTGTACATTTATAGGCAATTGGCTGGGGGACAAACAGCTCTCTACACTCCAGCCACACTGACTTTTTCTCATGTTCCCTAACCCACCAAGCTAACTGTCCTCTTGCCTGGAATGTTTCATCCTCAGATTTTGGCATTGCTGGCTCCTCTTGTCATTCTGGTCTCAACTCAACTGAAAGGTCTTTTGTGACCCCAGTAACCAACCATCCCTACCCTTGTTTCCATTTACTTTCTATCATGTCATCCTATTATGCTTGCTTTATAGCATTTATACATCTGATAGTTTTCCACTTATTGTTGTTCAGTCACTAAGTCATGTCCAACTCTTTGTACCCGATGGACTGCAGCACCCCAGGCTTCCCTGTCCTTCACTGTCTCCCAGAATTTGCTGAAATTCATGTCCATGGAGTCAGTGGTGCTGTCTGACCATTTTTCACTTGCTTACTGGCTATTGTAAATTTTCTTCCAGTAGAATTCTCAGTTTCATGAAATAGGAAAGCTTTAGTGCTGATTTAGAGTGTCCCAGAAAGTGTATAATGCATGATAGGTGCTCAAACATGCACATTGAATGACTAATTGAATACAAGAATGGCCAGAGGCTGAGGGCAGTGGTTGAATCCTATTATGCTCTTTGCCTGAAGAAAACCTCTTGTCCGCTGATCTTCAGGTGCCTTTGCCTTGGCACCAACCCAAATCTACTCTCTACTGGTGAAGCAATAGCCGCTAGGATGGTATTTATCCATGCTCTTCAGATTAAAGGATGCGCTCTAATGCAGGCTCCTTTGATCTCTACTGTAAAGATGCCATTGCTGAGACCAGTATGTTTCAAGATTTCATCCATAGTTCTTATTCTAGACCTTCTGGTTATCACTGACTTCCAGGTATAATTTAGAATGTCATTTCAGGTTTATGAAGCTCTGTATGCTGTAGGTCTTCTCTGAAACTTTTTCAACACATCTTAAAAACTTTACAGTTTCTCTTGCTAATGATTTTCATCTGCCAAAGAGTCTAGTTAAAAATCAGATCACTGAAGATACCTCAGGTGTCTGTGTGCGCACTAAGTCAATTCAGTCTTGTCCGATCTGTGCAACCCTATGAACTATAGTCCACCAGGCTCCTCTGTCTATGGGATTCTCCAGGCAAGAATACTGAAGTGTGTTGCCATTTCCTTCTCTGGCAGTGGGGGGCGGCGGGGGGAGTCTTCCTGACCCAGGGATCGAACCCACGTCTCTTGCATCTCCTGCATTGACCGGCAGGTCCTTTCACTAGTGCCACCTGGGAAGCCCTACCTCAGGCATACATTTTTCATAATACTTAGGCTGATTGTGTTTTAAGTTGTTTTTTTCTCTATTGAGAAAACCTAAAGGAGGAGGGGGGCAAAACCTGACTTCTTTTTTTTTAAAGAGAAGATTTTATTAGGGTTGAGAGTTCTACTTACATAAAATATATTTCTCTAGTTCTTAACTGAATCAAAAATGAAGCAAACAGGCAATTTGGGGAAATAGTTTGGGGTGACCAGGTTTCAACATATTCGTGGGTTCTCTCAGCTATTTGAAAATGATCTTGAAAGACTTATTTGCATTCCCCAAATTAAAGATTTTAGCCCAAAGGAAAGACAAGTTATGTTTTTTGCTCAGGTTGATTTTTGGGGTGTTACACATTTACAAGAGTGTTTGAAGGGGGGACATGGATAGGACCTTTGTACAGAGTCAGCTGGCCAAAAGAGACACTTCATTGTCCCGTAATTTTGTGTTGCACAGGGGAAAACATCCCAAGCATTATGCCGTTAAGGGGACCCAAATTACCAGATTTGGAAGGAAAGCCAGTAGTTGGTTGAGCCACTTTGTGCATAAATGGCGGTGCAGGTTGACTGCCAAATTTCTTTCAACACAAGAAAAGATCATTTATATATTAAAAAATAAAATTTTCTCATCCATTATGTAAGAAATTTATGTATGTTAGTACTTAACAGAAGAAATGGCACAGATATATTCTGTGTTTCAGCAGTCTGTTGAAATATCTTGATTATTTGTGTGTGTGTGTGTGTTTTAAATTAGAGGGAATATCTTTTTTTGTTTTATTTTATTTTTAAACTTTACATAATTGTATTAGTTTTGCCAAATATCAAAATGAATCCACCACAGGTATACATGTGTTCCCCATCCTGAACCCTCCTCCCTCCTCGCTCCCCATACCATCCCTCTGGGTCGTCCCAGTGCACTAGCCCCAAGCATCCAGTGTTGTGCATCGAACCTGGACTGGCATCTCGTTTCATACATGATATTTTACATGTTTCAATGCTATTCGCCCAAATCTTCCCACCCTCTCCCTCTCCCTCAGAGTCCATAAGACTGTTCTATACGTCAGTGTCTCTTTTGCTGTCTCGTACACAGGGTTATTGTTACCATCTTTCTAAATTCCATATATATGCGTTAGTATACTGTATTGGTGTTTTTCCTTCTGGCTTACTTCCCTCTGTATAATAGGCTCCAGTTTCATCCACCTCATTAGAACTGATTCAAATATATTCTTTTTAATGGCTGAGTAATACTCCATTGTGTATATGTACTACAGCTTTCTTATCCATTCATCTGCTGATGGACATCTAGGTTGCTTCCATGTCCTGGCTATTATAAACAGTGCTGCAATGAACATTGGGGTACACGTGTCTCTTTCCCTTCTGGTTTCCTCAGTGTGTATGCCCAGCAGTGGATCATAAGGCAGTTCTATTTCCAGTTTTTTAAGGAATCTCCACACTGTTCTCCATAGTGGCTGTACTAGTTTGCATTCCCACCAACAGTGTAAGAGGGTTCCCTTTTCTCCACACCCTCTCCAGCATTTATTATTTGTAGACTTTTGGATCGCAGCCATTCTGACTGGTGTGAGATGGTACCTCATAGTGGTTTTGATTTGCATTTCTCTGATAATGAGTGATGTTGAGCATCTTTTCATGTGTTTGTTAGCCATCTGTATGTCTTCTTTGGAGAAATGTCTATTTAGTTCTTTGGCCCATTTTTTGATTGGGTCATTTATTTTTCTGGAGTTGAGCTGTAGGAGTTGCTTGTATATTTTTGAGATTAGTTGTTTGTCAGTTGCTTCATTTGCTATTATTTTCTCCCATTCTGAAGGCTGTCTTTTCACCTTGCTAATAGTTTCCTTTGATGTGCAGAAGCTTTTAAGGTTAATTAGGTCCCATTTGTTTATTTTTGCTTTTATTTCCAATATTCTGGGAGGTGGGTCATGGAGGATGTGATGTATGTCAGAGAGTGTTTTGCCTATGTTCTCCTCTAGGAGTTTTATAGTTTCTGGTCTTACGTTTAGATCTTTAATCCATTTTGAGTTTATTTTTGTGTATGGTGTTAGAAAGTGTTCTAGTTTCATTGTTTTACAAGTGGTTGACCAGTTTTCCCAGCACCACTTGTTAAAGAGATTGTCTTTAATCCATTGTATATTCTTGCCTCCTTTGTCAAAGATAAGGTGTCCATATGTGTGTGGATTTATCTCTGGGCTTTCTATTTTGTTCCATTGATCTATATTTCTGTCTTTGTGCCAGTACCATACTGTCTTGATAACTGTGGCTTTGTAGTAGAGCCTGAAGTCAGGTAGGTTGATTCCTCCAGTTCCATTCTTCTTTCTCAAGATCGCTTTGGCTATTCGAGGTTTTTTGTATTCCCATACAAATTGTGAAATTATTTGTTCTAGCTCTGTGAAGAATACTGTTGGTAGCTTGATAGGGATTGCATTGAATCTATAAATTGCTTTGGGTAGTATACTCATTTTCACTATATTGATTCTTCCAATCCATGAACATGGTATATTCCTCCATCTATGAGTGTCCCCTTTGATTTCTTTCACCAGTGTTTTATAGTTTTCTATATATAGGTCTTTAGTTTCTTTAGGTAGATATATTCCTAAGTATTTTATTCTTTCTGTTGCAATGGTGAATGGAATTGTTTCCTTCATTTCTATTTCTGTTTTCTCATTATTAGTGTATAGGAATGCAAGGGATTTCTGTGTGTTGATTTTATATCCTGCAACTTTACTATAGTCATTGATTAGTTCTAGTAATTTTCTGGTTGAGTCTTTAGGGTTTTCTATGTAGAGGATCATGTCATCTGCAAATAGTGAGAGTTTTACTTCTTCTTTTCCAATTTGGATTCCTTTTATTTCTTTTTCTGCTCTGATTGCTGTGGCCAAAACTTCCAAAACTATGTTGAACAGTAATGGTGAAAGTGGGCACCCTTGTCTTGTTCCTGACTTTAGAGGAAATGCTTTCAATTTTTCACCATTGAGGATAATGTTTGCTGTGGGTTTGTCATATATAGCTTGTATTATGTTGAGGTATGTTCCTTCTATTCCTGCTTTCGGGAGAGTTTTTATCATAAATGGGTGTTGAATTTTGTCAAAGGCTTTCTCTGCATCTATTGAGATAATCATATGGTTTTTATTTTTCAATTTGTTAATGTGGTGTACTACATTGATTGATTTGCGGATATTGAAGAATCCTTGCATCCCTGGGATAAAGCCCACTTGGTCATAGTGTATGATCTTTTTAATGTGTTGTTGGATTCTGATTGCTAGAATTTTGTTAAGGATTTTTGCATCTATGTTCATCAGTGATATTGGCCTGTAGTTTTCTTTTTTTGTGGGATCTTTGTCAGGTTTTGGTATTAGGGTGATGGTGTCCTCATAGAATGAGTTTGGAAGTTTACCTTCCTCTGCAATTTTCTGGAAGAGTTTGAGCAGGATAGGTGTTAGCTCTTCTCTAAATTTTTGGTAGAATTCAGCTGTGAAGCCGTCTGGACCTGGAATATCTTGATTAAAGGCATCTTCAACTCAAAGCTTGAGGGTGACAGCGTTAGTACAGATAAATTCAGTTCTAATAGATTGATCTTTCCATCATCTTAACACTTCTTTCCCCCTGCTCTGGCAATCAACAGAACACTGTAAAGGTAAAAACGTTTTTCTCTGATCTTGAAATGTTAAGTCAAAAATCATCTCTCTGCACTGCCTGTACCCCCGCCTCAATTACTCCTAGCTCATCCTGAAAAAGAGCACCATGTCTACCCATCGCTGTTGAGTGCTGCCTGCGTGGGTTGCCATTGTTACTGTTTGGGCAACTTTTCTCACTCCTAAGGTTCTTTCTCCCCTTAGAAGAAAGAGTATCAAACCCAAAGATCACGCACCTTGTGCTGAAGTGGTTGGCTACGCTTCTGTTCAGCCAAGCCTCATTTACTGGAGGAGAAAAAGAACATTTTATTAGGGCCTATAATTTTCCAGACATTATGCAAGATAATAGAGGAGGCACAGATGAGGTCTTGCTTTTGAAGTCTTAGATCTCTTTCCCTTTGGGCACTGGGGAATGAGAAGGCAGAGCTGAAAAGCTGTGGATGATTTTAAAATTTATTTAGTTTTGTAAAGCAGATGATCACATTTGTTAGGCACCCTTTCCAATATTAAACTGTGTCAGTTTAACACCAAATATAATAAGCCTCTGTCTCCCTAAGGGAACTTCTAGTTTGATAAAAATCACATCCAACTCGTTGTCAGACAAGCTGTGATAAATCTCCAGGCAAGAACACTGTAGTGGGTTGCCATTTCCTTCTCCAAGGGATCCTCTCGACCCAGGGATCGAACCCAGGTCTCCTGCATTGCAGGCAGACGCTTTAACCTCTGAGCCACCAGGGAAGCCCTATAAACTAAGCAAGAGTTTGACAAAGAAAGCATGCAGCTTCAGAGCTCAGAAAGATCCTGCCTGATTCAATGACTGAGGAAAACTTTCTGAAGAAGAGAGAGGAAAATTTGGTAGGTTGTATTACAAGACGAAAAAAGCCAAAACATGGAGAGAAAGGAAAATACAGGGCACTCCAGGTGATATAGAACGTAACAGTTAAAAGTTGGAGTATATCCACGTAACAAATTGAACGACATTGAGTGTAGCTTGAAAGACAGAATGGGACCAGTTCGGATTGAACATTGATTGCCAGCTAAGGAGTTAGGGCCTGAGCATGGGAAGTCATTAAAGAATACTAAACAAGGAAATGTTATGTTCAGAGATGGACTTCTGCTTCCTGGCTACAAAGTGCAAGAAGGATCAGAGACAAAAGTCAGAAAACAGGGGACCAATGAGGAATATGTGGTGGTTAATAGTCTTTAAAGTGAGCAAAGAGGCTGACACACTGTTGGTGAGGATCACAACAAAACCCCTTCACAAATTAGTGTCTTCCAAAGGAGTAGGGTCTGTCTAGAACACAAATTAAGTGAAACATCCAATGGAGATTCATTGCAGTAGGTGAATGGGTGGTCTAAATATGGAATTAGGAGCAATACCTAATGATGTAATAGATCAGTCAGCGATGTATACTGCTACTGCTACTGCTAAGTCCCTTCAGTCGTGTCTGACTCTGTGCGACCCCATGGACGGCAGCCCACCAGGCTCCCCCGTCCCTGGGATTCTCCAGGCAAGAACACTGGAGTGGGTTGCCATTTCCTTCTCCAGTGCATGAAAGTGAAAAGTGAAAGTGAAGTCGCTCAGTCGTGTCAGACTCTTAGCGACCCCATGGACTGCAGCCTACCAGGCTCCTCCGTCCAAGGGATTTTCCAGGCAAGAGTACTGGAGTGCGGTGCCATTGCCATTGCCAATGCCAATACATGTATATTACAGTATACATCTCTGCAGCGATGTATACTGTAAGGCATATATTCAAATATATACATCCATGCTAATCTCCTTGGTTAAAGTCCTGGCCATCTCATTATTCTCTGCAGCATCAAAGACTGCAGTGCTGTGTGCTTTGACCAACAGTAAAGGCAGCTTTGGCCCATGTCCGGTTTCTTGTTCTACTGCTGTGCAGAAGTCTGAGTCTGGAAGGTGAATCTGGCCAGTTTTGAGTTTGACAGTCTGCATGAAAGTGGACGTTCTGACAGGTGCTGTGTCAGACACAGCTTAACCCTTGGGTGGGTTGATTAGTTCCTGCTTGGTTGAGGCTTCAGCAAATTTCACATTTATAAATAATCTACTTGTCATCCCTTCCTTCCCTAAAATACAAGATCTGGAACTTCTTTTGGATCTATGATTTTTAAATCTTCCAAATTCACTAAATATGGAGACAAAATCCATTCTCAGGACCAGAAATAAAAATGAACGAATTAAATGACCCTTCATCTTTTCTAAGTTTATTATGCCAGCCCCAACTTCTTCACCTGAAATAAATTAAATGTAGAATTAGCACTAAAGAGAGAATTTGAATTTTTTCTCTTTTGAACACTGGCTACAACCTACAACACACATTAAAATTCTAATGGAAGAAGAAAAATTGTCATGTAGCTTTCCAGCTTTAGAAATAACTGACAAGCTGTGAGCCTTTTGAGGAAGACTTAGTCAGACATTCAGGAATGAATGGGAGCACTTAACTCTGAAATGATTGTTATGAAAGAAAAAGTCCATGCTGTCTTACAAAAGCATTCATAGTGCCAGTCTAGTTAAAAGGGCAAAATGAGCCATGGATGGAAGTCAGTGGCAACTAGGGGATTCTTATCTATTACCTACTCTTCCTCTTAGCTTTAAAGTAGGAACTTCCAGAATACCTAAAACATGTAGACTTCAGAAAACAAACTGAATTTAGCAAAGGAGGCAAACTTGAAAATATGCGAGCATCTTAGATGTGGAATAAAATTTGACCTAAGTATCAATAGTTGTTTCAAAACTGGCATCAATCAGTTTAGAAGCACTGTTCAGTTCACTTCAGTTGCTCAGTCATGTCCGACTCTTTGCAACCCCATGGCGTGCAGAAAGCCAGGCTTCCCTGTCTATCACTAACTCCCAGAGTTCACCCAAACTCATGTCCATTGAGTCGATGATGCCATCCAACCATCTTATTCTTTGTCATCCCCTTCTCCTCCCACTTTCAATCTTTCCCAGCATCAGGATCTTTTCAAATGAGTCAGTTCTTCACATCAGATGGCCAAAGTATTGGAGCTTCAGCTTCAGCATCAGTCCTTCCAATGAATATTCAGGACTGATTTCCTTTAGAATTGACTGGTTGGATCTCCTTGCAGTCCAAGAGACTCTCAAGAGTCTTCTCCAACACCACAGTTCAAAAGCATCAATATCTTTGGCTCTCAGCTTTCTTTATAGTCCAACTCTCACATCCATATATGCCTGCTTAAAGAACTATTGTCTTAAAAGTGAAATACTGTTCATTAGAAGGATCGGTGAGATAATTTACATTTGTTTGTTATAAAAAAGTTACATATGGGGGAAAAGTGGGAACCTTGTAAGAACTCAAAGCATAAAAATGCCTTTACCTTTTCAAGGGAAAAAGTAATCGGAAATAAAGTCACAGGACTTTAAAAATTTTCTAGATGTGGCTGCAATTCAGTAGGCGCTGTGGAAATGACTGCTAGAGCCAAATCTTTTAGCATGCAAGATTTGTCAGTTTTGCACAAGCTGTGTCATGTTCAGAAGTCGATTGTTGGCATAAACTAAGTTACCTATTCTCTTAGGTTTTCATCTCTTTCAATAAGAACAGCTAAATAGTTTCTAGAGCTGCAGTTGAAGCTGCTCTGGCCAACTCTGTGGAAACATACTTGTGAAGCGTGGTACTATCATAGGACATGCAGATAAAATATACAAGGGACACATTTCTACATACACTGAAATATACATAGAAGCCTATTTGGAATAATTATGGTGGTGGTTTAGTCGCTAATTTGTGTCCGACTCATACAACCCCATGGACTGTGGCCTGACAGGCTCCTCTGTCCCTGGGATTCTCCAGGCAAGAGTACTGGAGTAGGTAGTCATATCCTTCTCCAGGGGATCTTCCCAGCCTGGGGATCAAACCCAGGTTCTGCATTGCAGTGGATTCCTTACCGACTGAGCCACCGAGGAATCTCATTGTTTCTTAAAAGTAAAATCGAGGAAACTAATTATCGACTTTCTCAGAATATTCTCTGCTGTCATTTGAGGCAGCGAGTGTGGTATGCTGGTGCCTCTGTACTTAGGAACTGAGATGACCACAGATGTATGCCACTCATCCTGGATGTTCTGAACGGGATGTTCTGCCTGTACTGCCGTTTTATGGTCACTGTATTATTATTTCAATGTTTCTCAACCAACTGCATCACATAGTAGTATGTGAAATATTTTGATTCTTGTTTTAATGGGTGTTTGCTGGCAGGTTTTCCAATAGTCCACTTGATTAAAATGAACCAGGCCTTTCAGAGCCATTAGCTGCAATTCAGGGAGACTAAACAGAACCCCCCATCTAGCTTCCTGAGTCTTGTCCTGTTTGTGTGACTTCAGGGAGAGAGATTGAGAACTGTTTATTAATCATTGTACGCATGCATGCATGCTGCATGCTGAGTCGCTCCAGTCGTGTCCAACTCTTTGTGACCCTATGGACTGTAGCCCGCCAGGCTCCTCTGTCCATGGAATTCTCTAGGCAAGAGTACTGGAGTGCCCTCCTCCAGGGAATCTGCCTGATCTAGGAATCGAAGCTGTGTCTCTTATGTCTCCTGCATTGGCAGGCAAGTTCTTTACCCCTAGCACCACCTGGGAAGCCCCTTATTAATAATTATGCCCCCACGTCAGACAGTGGAGTACTGAAGCACTCAAATTAGCATGCTTCTTGAAGGCTAGTGAGGAATACAGCTTTTTTCACTTTCATCAGGCTCTGCTGGCACCAGACCTCTGGGAAGCCTTGTGACAGGACCTGGCCTGAGCAGCATCACATGTGATTTGCTTTTCTTCTTGTAAGATCCACTCTGTGGCTTTTCTCTGGAATCTGTGAAGACAGTGTTTCTCAACCTAAAAGCTGGAATTGAGTAAGCTCCCCTTCCTCCTCCTACCAGTTGACTGAGGGTCAACTATTAAGCCACAAGGGTAAGTGCAATGGATGTGGGAGTGACTGTCATGGGTTCAGTGACTGGAACCAACCTGAGTCACCATTTCAGCCTTTGCATCTCAGTGTCATCACAGGGATGGATGCTCCACACGTGGAAAGTCAATATAGTGTGTCTCTAGCTTTCCATCTGTACCATACTTAATGTGCTTGTCGCCTTTGACTCTGGCCAAGGATATAGACTTGGGGCTCTCTAAACTACTTTTGATTTTTTTTTTTTTTTTTTTTGCTTGTTCGTTTGTTTTTGTTTCTGTTTGGGTTTTTTGATAGGTAAGAAGTGGACTTATTTAGAGAGAAACACACTCCACAGTGTGGGCCCTCTCCAAAGGTGAAAAGTAAAAGTGTTACTCAGTTGTGTCTGACACTTTGCTACCCCATGGACTGTAGCCTGCCCAGCTCCTCTGTCCATGGAATTTTCCAGGCAAGTATATTGGAGTGGGTAGCCATTCCCTTCTCCAGGGGAACTTTCCAACCCAGGGATCAAACCCAGGTCCCCTGCATTGCAGGCAGATTCTTTACCATCTGAGCCAAGGTGAGGGTGGCTCAAAAGATGGCTTGGTTAGTGTTTATGGACTGGGTAGTTTCATAGGGTAATGAGTGGATGGATTATCCCAACTATCCTGGGAAAGAGGCAGAGATTCCAGGATTCAGGCCACTGCCTACTTTTTGGTCTTTGATGATCTGGACTCCTGAACTGTCTTGGAGTCGGTGGGTATGTCACTTAACTTGGTGATGTGTTAATGATGAGCATACACTGAGGCTCAGTGTCCAGTGGAGGTAGACTTGTCTGCCATCTTGGACCTGTTTGGGTCTCATCAGTTTATGTTGTGACTTTGGACAGTGTCATTCTTTCAAACCGTGTGCTCTACCCTCTTGCCTCCTGATTGATTCCCCGCTCAGAGACTTTACTTCCATATTCTTATGGGAAAGAGAGGGGTGGCAGTCCATCTTCTTGAACTGCTTCAAGGCTGAGTATGGGTGTCAACCCTGACCTACTTTGTTATTTATGTCATTTTCTTGATGTACTAAGGATGCTACAATACACACCTGTGTACTTGCCACCCAGATGAATACATCAAATGTAAACCTATTTCCCATGCCTGCTTCATAGCCATTGTTTGTAAAGAAGCAAACTATATGGGTAAATGTGAAGTCTCTAACATTTTCCAGTCTCGCCATTCTCTCTGCCACTCCAGAGGATACAGCTGTCGTGTATTGGCATTTTCACAATCCTGTTTTTATACTTTTAAATTTTACTACTACAAATATGAAAATATTATACATGAACCAAATTATTTGCATTTTTTTTCAAGTGTGTATTTTTTACTTTGGGTGTGGAATGTGTTACTCTGGCAATTGCTACTTTAACTACCAAGTATTTTGTTTTCAGAACTCACCTTCATGGTTATATTACCCTGGTTCATTTTTTAAATTGCTGTGTATTACTCCATATTTTGAAAATATCACTATCTATTCCCACACTAGTTGGAATATGAATTGATTTCATTGTTTTACTGAAATAATTGATACTGAAATAAATATCCCCTTGGGCATATGTAATAGAGCTTGTCTGGAGTACGTATCAGTGGAAACTTGCTGATCATAGGATATGTGCATTTTTGTGTCTGTGCTATATCGCCAAATTGCTCCACCAATTGCAAACCAGTTTGTACTAGTATCAGCAATATGTGAGAATCCTCCCTTCCCCAGGTCCCTGCCAGCACTTGATTACTCTCAGATTTAATTATCTGAGAGTTGATGGATACTGCATATGAATCTCATTGTTTTAATTTTCATGACTCATTATTTATGAAATTGAACATCATTTGTGCAGGGCCATTTGGATTTCCTCCTCTGTGTCTTTTCTACTCTCTGTCCATTCTTTTCTTGTCTATTCTCCCTATTGATTTATAGAAACGTGTATACATGTGATCCTAATGTATATATATCTTAATATATGTTTATTTTTCATGATATGCATTCATATATATGTGACAAACCCTTTGTCTATTATACACATAGAAAATTTTGCCTCCCATCTGTTGATTGCATTGTAATTTTTATGACATCTTTTAGCACAGATAATTTTAAATTTTTGATATAGTTAAATTTCCTTATTATTCTGATTTTTGTGCCTTGCTTAAGAAATCATTTTCTCCTCCATGGTTATATTTTATATTAACTCCTCCCATATTCTAAAGTGCTTTAATTTACTTATGAAACTTTTATTTTAAATAAGTAGACTTTTAATTTACGTGGTGTTAATGAATGTGTATGGTGTAAAGCATGAATCTTTTTTCCCATGTGAAAATCTAGTCCCAGCGCCATTAACTAAAAAGCCTCATTCTGTCTCCATTGTTTGTATTGTCTTCTCTGTTATACACTAAAATCCCACATATGCTTTGGACTTTCTAGGCTCTTTTTTCCCACTGATCTGAACTTTCCTATCCTTACAAGATACCATGCTGTGTAAATACTATTTCTTTATAATAAGCATTTTTATGTTATAGTCAAAGTCTTCAAAAATTTCACTTGTACTTCATTATAGTGTAAGTCTTCAAAGTTTCACTTGAAGAATGCTATTAGGTATAGGTTTGGAGGTGACCTATTTTTGTCAGATTAAGAAAATTGTATTTCTAGTTTCTTAAGAGAATTTGTAAATAAATATAAATTATAACATCAGTCTTCTGCATGTTAAAATAACCATTTGACTGCCTCTTCTAAGATATTAATGCTGAAAATTATATTGAGCCTTCTGAAAATGAACTATCCTTACATTTTGAGTCTAAATCTTACTTGAATGGGATGTATTACTATGTCATTTTTGTTTCATTTTTTAGTCTTAAAATGTATTTTTGGTAAACATGCTTTTATGGGTATTGATGTAAATAATTTTTAGAAATGTTTCTTAGAAAAGTTAAAAATGCAGATGTTTTCCTTTCATTTTATTTCAAATATAGGCATTACCTAGGAAAAGGGATTCTCCATTTTCTGCCTATTGAGAATGAAAACATTCCTGGAACAAAAGCCTAAAACATCTCCTTTTCCTATTTTCTAAACTCTGTGAAGACTGTCACTTTTCAAAAAATTGTGATCAGGCTCAGCTTCTCTCTCCCTTCCTAGTCTCTCTGGTGGGCTGTGACTCCCTCAGTCTTCCCCAGGGAGGGTCCCCAGCACCACCCTGCTAATTCTTAAGACAGCAGAACCTGCAAGGACCACATTGACAGCACTCACCACATGTCCGTGTATCTGTCCATGTACCCCTCAGTCGGGCTGCTCACTCCCACATCAGGCACTGTTAGCAATCCCGTTCCACATGCACCGTCTATCTTTCTAACAGAGTAGAGAATCTAGTACATTTTAGTAATCCTTTGAGATAATGTCAACTATTTCCCATATTTTTATTGCCTAAAATGTATTTTCATCTTTTTTGATCAATAAGAAATGTGATTAATATTGTTTTGACAAGCAATATGGAGTTGAATTAGCCATCTGGTTTTGCCTTTCTCTTCCTCATCATTTATTTATTCATCTAGTAAATCCTTACTGCATGTTTTCTCTTGGCCTGCCATGGTTATAGGTATTTGGAGGTACAGCAATGAACAGAGTGGATAAAGTCCCTAAACTCATGTAGTTGATATTCTAGTAAAAGAATAGAGAAAAAAAGTTAACGACTATACAATATAAATGCTCTGGGGGAAAAAAAATGAGTTTAAGGGTTATTATTGATGTAGGTTATCAGGAAAGAGCTCACAGATAAAGTGATATTTGAATAGATACTTAAAGGAAGTCTGGGAGAAAAGTACCCTGTGCAGAGAAAATGGCATATGCTGCCTGAGGGCTAAGAAACATCAAACAGTCTAATGTTGTTGGAGCAGAATGAGCAAAAAAAAGTAAGGTGGTCGATGGTGGCAGAGATGGGGATGAGAGTCGGGGGTGAGGGTTGAGGGGATCAAACAAAATGCTCATACCACTGTGAGCATTTTGGCATTTACTCTGAGTGAAATGGGTACCATCAGAGAGTCTTAAACAAAGAATTGACATGTTCTTGTTTTATCAAGATTAAGATCTTCGTGGGTTTATGTCTTTGGACATAAGATATTCAAGACCAGAAAGTAGACCAATTTAGAAATTATTATAATAATCCAGATAAGAAACATTAGTATCTTGGATAAGGAAAATAAAGATGGGGATGGTAAGCAGTGATCACATTCTGGATATAATTTGAAAGTATGTCTAACAGTATTAGCTCATAAATTAATCAGGGGTATGAGTGAAAGGCCTGAGAATCTGGAAGGATGATGGTGATTTAGGTTGAAATGACCAAGACTATAGAATGAGCAGGTTAGGATGGTAAAATCAGAAGTTTGGTTATAGATTTATAAGTTTGAGATTCCTATCAAACATCCAAGGGAATTATTAGTCATTGGATAGATGAGTTTGTCATTCAAGAAGAGATGTGAATTGAAATTATATGTTTAGAGAACATAATCATAGATGATATTGATGTCATAATACTGAATGAGGTCACCTAAGGAATAAGTGTAAATAGGGGAAAAAGGAGAGGAGAAGTCCTAGAACACCTAGGGGTGTTCCAGTATTACATGGTTGAGAAAATGAAGAGGACGCAGCAAAATTGACCATAACTAAGTGTCCAGCAGGGTGGGAGAATCAGTGGAGAGTGTAGATTATCACGAAAGAGCTCACAGATAAAGTGATCAGATTAAGGTAGTGTTTCAAAGAGAAGGCCACTGTGTCGTATATTGTTTTAACAGTTCAAATGAAGATAATTAAAAAGTAGCTACTAGATTTAGCAATGTATTAATAGAAGTCATTAGAGACCAGGACAAAAGCTATTTAATTGGAGTGGTGAAGATTAAAGTCTAATTTGAGTGCATTTTACAAAAGAGACAAAAATTAATTGGTAATAAAAACATAATGCAATTCCTTCAAAAAATTTTACTTTAAAGGGAAGAAGAGAAATAGTTCAATAACTACAGGATAATAATGAGTAATTGGAAGAGAATCTTGTTTTTGAGACAACAATTTCAGCATTTAAGATTTTTTGTCTTCTTGCAAAATAGCTCCTTTAGTAATTATTTAAATTAGAATCTTTAGGTTGTAAACTCAGTTTTCATATGACTCCGGCTCTGCTGTCCACCCATGCAAAAGACTTAGGGAGCATTTAGCTGGATATCAATTTCTAAATAGATGGTTATTTCTCTACCACTTTGAAGGTTTTCATTTGTGTCCTGTTATCTGTTGTTGATGAGAGAAAGTCTTCTACTTGTCCATTTGAGTTTCTTACTAGGTAATCTGCCTCTATGTAAAGTACTTTTTAAGGTTTTTTTTATTTATCCTAATGCCCTAGAGTAGGTTTACTTTTTATTTATACTACTCAATGATTACTTTTGCTTTTAACCTGAAAACTCATTTTATTCTTTAATTTTTATAAAATTGTCAATAACAACCGTTTCCAAAACTTAATCTTTGCAGTTGGAATTTAATTCAAATTCCATCCTGTGTATGTTGGAGCTTCTCAATCTGCTTTCTTTGGTGTGTAATTGCTCTTTCACATTTTCCAGTACTACTGTCTTAATTTTTTTTTTTTAAATAAGCCTAGCATTGAAGTATTTAGCACAGAAGAGGAAGTACAAAGTGTAAACTTGCATATTGGCTGCATTTCTGGCACTAGTTATTTTTATGGCTAACATACTGTATCATGCAGCTTTGTGCAGGATTAAAAGCCTAAGGTTAATTTGATATCAGTCTGGCAAAATCAAGCCAATTGAAATACTCTATTTTCTCTTCTTGCTACACCTTCATTCCTAGAGAATAACTAAGAAACTGTCCCTTTAAAAATGCATAAAAGAGCAGAAATAAAAAGGTAGGAACTCGAACAAAGAAAATAATGAAAAGGGGAGGACATATATAGATAATTCACATTAAATGTTTCAAAGAAGTAACCTCACTCATTTTCAAATAACTATATTAAAACAGTAGAAGGTCATTTTTACCCATCAAATTAGCAATGATTGGGGGAGAATAAATTTTTTTCTGACGGTTGTACACTGATATTAAAGTTCTCTGTTGCTCTGGTCGGAGTCTAAATTAAGATAGTTTGAAAGCATTGAGTAATATTTATCAAAAAACTTTATAAATTTTTACCACTTTCACACAGTAACGTTGTTTCTGGGAATCAATCACTTGGCAATAAATGGAAATATAGGCCAAGTCCCCTCCCTGCCAGGAGATATTTATTGTACCATTACTTATGATATTTAAAAATTAGAAACAATCTATATCAATGACCTACAAACTTTTTGACTACTGTCCACAGTAAGAAATAATCAGGTCTTCACAGTGAGCCAATAGTCATACACACACTTTAAAAAAAATTTTTCATGTGAGGAAACCACCATTCCATTCCATTTGTCTTATTAGTCTGTTTGGGCTTCTATAACAGAAGTACCATAAACTGAATGGCTTATAAATAACAGAAGTTTATTTCTCACAGTTCTGGATGCTGGGAAGTCTATGATCAAGGCACCAGCAGATTCAGTGTCTGGGGAGCACTCACTTCCTGGTGCACAAACAGCTCTATTTGCTATGTCCTCACGTAGCAGAAAGGTGGCGCAGGCTCTCTGGGACCACTTTTATAAGGGCCCTGGTCCTGCTCATGAGGGCTCTACCCTCATGATCTAATCACCTCAGGACCCCCGCCACGTCCATTTCAAAATATGAATTTGGGTGTCAGGGAGCACAAATATTTGTTCCATAGCATCATTCCATCCCATCCATTTAAACAAATTGACAAAGCTGGTTGAGACACTAAATTGACTCCACAGCCTAATTATAGGTTACGGCTCAGTTTAAAGAATACTCACACCTGAATAGGAATATGATAGAATATTAATTCATACAACCATTTATGTTCATCTTTTATTTTGGTTTAGGATGTGTGCTAAGTTGCTTCAGTGGTATCTGACTCTTTGCAACCCTATAGACTGTAGCCCCCCAGGCTCCTCTGCCCATGGGATTCTCCCGGCAAGGATATTGGAGTGGGTTGCCTTGTCCCCCTCCAGGGGATCTTCCTAATCCAGGGATTGAACCTGTGTCTCTAATGTCTCCTGCATTGGCAGGCAGGTTCTTTAACACTAACACCACCTGGGAAGCCCCTGGTTTGGGATAGGTGGGGATTATACTTTTTCAGGCAGCAAGGGAGAGGATGTTTCCATGTAACTCCATACAATGGGGACTTACTATAAAGATACCAGATCTCTGTGCAGGTTCCCAGTCATCCTTCTGTATCTCCCTGTATCTCCCTTTCACTACCTCATGTACCTTTCATGGATTCTTCTTGATGTCCTCAAGCTCTCTCTCCTCTTGTTACTTCTCCAAGCTGATAGTCTGCCTGGGTCGTCCAACATTTAATTTCAATCATTTCTTACTGGTCTGTTCTTAATATTGGGACTTCATTCTCAGTCTAATCAGTCAATACAGGCTGAGCCAGGTTGATTTCGTTTGAATCAACAAAGAATTGCTAAAAGCTGCATTTCCTAGAAAAAGTGGCAATATAATTGGCAGATGCTTGAGACACTAATGTTAAATGGAAAAAGAAAAATAAACAAATTTTTGGTATGGGATCTTTTCGACCTTTGTTTTAGAAACTATTAGAGAGTGACAGAAAAGGAATCTAAAATTTGTTTTACATTATATTAATTCTTACCAAACTTCTACAAAAATAAGTATTGTATGTTTATAACCAGGGGAAAAAAACCCAAACTGGCTCTGGGGAAAATGATCACTTTGCAAATTCACATCATGTACCCCTACTCTTTTTTTTACCCCTACTCTTGATTTAGCTCATGTTCTTGGTATAAATATCTAAATTTGAAGTATCTACAAATAAAATTCGCCTTGAAACAGAAAGCCTCATGTTTGGATGCAGCCTAGTCTAGGGGGACTGGGTGCAAAAACTTAGAAAGATCCTGTTCCTAAGGCCCCATACTTCCCTACTCTTTGTATGACCATTATTTACTGCCAGATTTTATTTATTCAATAAATCCCCTAGTAACTTGAGGTTTGCTAATTTTGTTTGGGATAAGGTTGGGCAGAGTGTCCCCTGTTTTCTTTAATAGACCAAAATATTTCTGTCTGTTGATGATGGTCATTACTGTGGGCCCTAATAATTCCCTAAATAAAGCTGCTGCTGCTGCTGCTGCTAATAAAGCTACTCATTTCTAAATACTTTTGGTTTCAGTGCACTAGAATTCATAATTCTCTCTTAGAAATGGAAGGGGTGCCTCTTAAGGCCCCATGAAAAAAATTCATGTCAGACTGTCATGTGCTCCTGTCAAGTTTCCCTTTTTATACATATTGAGGATGAAATTTCAGCTTATGCTTTTACATACATGTGTGCTAAGTCGCTTCAGTTGTGTCTGACTCTTTGCGACCCTGAGGACTGTAGCCCACCAGGCTCCTCTGTCCATGGGTTTCTCCAGGTGAGAATACTGGAGTGGGTTGCCATTTCCTTCTCCAGGGGATCTTCCCAACCCAGTGATTGAAGCCAGGTCTCCGCATTGCAGACAGATTCTTTACCTTCTGAGCCACTAGGGAAAGCTTATGCTTTTAGACCTCTTGATTTTTCTTTCCCGCTTCTTTTCAGTTGAACCTGAAAAATTCAGTGAAAAAAATTTTTTTCTTTCAAGAATAAGCTAGAAAGACCTCGACTGGCTGGTCAAACAACCACTGACTAGTTAGTCCTTTATGAGTACTTAAACCCTTATTATCTGAGATCCAACTTCAAGCATGTATGTATGCTCTATCGCTCAGTCCTGTCCGACTCTTTGCAACCCCATTGACTGTAGCCCACCAGTCTCCTCTTTCCATGGGATTTTCCCGGCAAGAATACTGGAGTGGGTTGCCAGTTCCTCCTCCAGGAGATCTTCCTGGCCCAAGGATCAAACTTTTGTCTCCTGCTTCTCCTGCATTGCAGGTGGGTTCTTTACCACCAGTGCCATCTGGGAAGAGCTTCCCAGTTCATAATGAGTTCCAGAAATCTTCCACAGAGGTAGATGCCCTCATCCAAGTGTTTGGTGATCCAGCCCATCAAGCCAGGGGGAGTGGAGAAGGAAAAGTGAAAGGGACATACATTTCCTGAAAGATGTTTCTGCCACTACTGACATCCTGTAACCAGAAGTGAGTCTTAGTATGACCAGAGGTGGCTGCAAGGTTGGCTGTGACAGGTGCTCTCTTACTGGGTTCTATTACTAATTGAAAGTGGGGAGAGTGAATGTTGGGGGATAACTGTAACTATTAACTCACATGATGGGTTATATTAATTGTATGAACAATGAAAATCATTTGAATGTTTTATTCACAGGGGTACCATGATCATATTTGTTTCAAAACATAATTTTTCCATGAAAAAATGATTGGAGGGAGTCTGAGGCTCCTCATGGGTGTTATGAGGCCATTCCTAAAGTCTCAATGAGAGATCATGGCTAGGACTTGGTGGTAGCAGTAGAGAGGATAAAGAGGATGGAATGAATTCAAAAGATACCGAAGAGCTAAAGTTGACAGATGAAATGGGGGCAGAAGAGGTAGAAAAGGTAACCCCTAGATTTCTGGCTTGTGTTGAAGACTCTGGAGGAAGACAGGGTTTAGAGATGAGGTATTCATGGACTCCTGAGTCTGACTTTGGAAACATCTGTCAGAAGGGCTGTTTCTACTTGTCCAATATATCATTCAGAGTAAATGAACTCACAGTCCACCAACTCACAGTCAGGGAGTCTCAAATCTAGTCATTGTCAACTAATCTAATCGAATGAACATTTCCCTGTAAGGTTTTTGTTGTTCAGTGGCTAAGTGGTGTCTGACTCTTTGCAACCCCGTGGACTGCAGCACGCCAGGCTTCCCTGTCCTTCACTGACTCCCAGAATTTGTTCAAATTCATGTCCATTGAGTCAGTGATGCCATCCAACCTTCTCATCCTCTGCCATCTCCTTCTCCTCCTGCCCACAGTCTTTCCCAGCATCAGGGTCTTTTCTAGTGAGTCAGCCCTTCACATCAGGTGGCCAAAGTATGGGAGCTTCGGCTTCAGAATCTGTCCTTCCAATGAATATTCAGTGTTGATTTCCTTTAGGACTGACTGGTTTGATCTCCTTGCTGTCCAAGGGACTCCCAAGAGTCTTATCTAGCACCACAGTTCAAAAGCATCAATTCTTCCATGCCCGGCCTTCTTTATGATCCAACTCTCACATCTATAAATGACCACTGGAAAAACCATAGCTTTGACTTTACAGACCTTTGTCAGCAAAGTGATGTCTCTGCTTTTGAATACACTGTCTAGGTTTGTCATAGCTTTCCTTCTAAGGAGCAAGCACCATGGCTGCAGTCACTATCCATGGTGATTTTGGAGCCCAGGAAAATAAAATCTGTCACTGCTTCTACTTTTTCCCCTTCTATTTGCCATGAAGTGATGGGACCAGATTCCATGACCTTAGTTTTAAGAATGCTGAGTTTTAAGCCAGCTTTTTCACTCTCTTCTTTCACCCTCATCAAGAGGCTCTTCACTTGCTGCCATTATGGTGATATCATCTGTATATTTGAGGTTGCTATTTCTCCCAGCAATCTTGATTCCAGCTTGAGGATCCCCTATGAGGGTTCCTTATATTAAATGGCTTTGTATGTGTCACATGTCACAGAATTGTCTATTGCACACACACACACAGGAAAGCCAGCCAAGCAGGAGTCTTTTAAACAGTAAAAGGCCTTGCTAATTTCAGCTATGCTCATCAATCATGAACAGTCTTTTTTTCAGTATATTATTTTTTAAAACTTTTTATTTTGTATTGGATGGTATATAGCCAATTAACAGTGTTGTGTTTGTTTCAGGTAAACAGCAAAGGGACTCAGCCATACGTACATATGTATCTGTGCTTCCCCAAACTCCCCTCCCACCCAGGCTGCCACATAACATTGAGCAGAATCCCATGTGCTATATAGTAGATCCTTGTTCGTGTCCATTTTAAATATAGAAGTGTGTTCATGTCCATCCCCAAAACCCTAACTATCTCTTCCTCCAGCTTTCCTCCCAGCAACCATAAATTCATTCTCTAAATCTGTGAGTCTGTTTTGTAAGTAAGTTCATTTGTATCATTTCTTTTTAGTTTCCACATATAAGAGATGTTATACAATATTTCCTCTTCTCTGTCTGACTTACTTCACTCAGTATGACAATCTCTAGGTCATCCGTGTTGCTGCAGATGACATTATTTCATTCTTTTTAATGGCCGAGTAATATCCCAGTGTGTGTGTGTGTGTGCGTGTGTTTATATATACATACCACATCTTCTTTATCCTTTCCTCTGTCAATGGACATTCAGTTACTTTCAGGTCTTGGCTGTTGTAAACAATACTGTAATGAACATTGGGGTGCATGTATCCTTTCAGATCATGTTTTTCTCTAGATATATGCCCAAGAGTGAGATTGCAGGGTCATATGGTAACTTTTTTAAGGAACCTCCTTACTTTTTTCCATAGTGATTGTGCCAATTTACATTCCCACCAACACTGTAGGAGGATGAATGGTCTTCTTGTATTGGGAGCATGGACAGGACCATTGGTCATATAAGAATAATACTCACATAGCTTTGCATGCAGGCTTCCCTCATGGCTGACTGGTAAAGAATCTACCTGCCAAAGCAGGAGACACAGGTTCATTCCCTGAGTCGGGAAGATCTCCTGGAGAAGGAAATCGTAACCCCCTGCAGTGTTCTTGCCTGGGAAACCCCATGGACAAAGGAGCCTGGCAGTCTATAGCCCTTGGGTTCGCAAAATCAGACATGACTGAATAACTAGCAGCAAAGCTTTGCGTGCACAGCAGCTCAACCCACACTCAGTGGTGGGAATCATTGTTCTAACTGGTGAGGAGGCTACAGGAAATCTGGTGAAGCTCCAGATAATAGCCACTGATAGGTACTATAATTAAACATGGAACTTTAAGTATGTTGGGATCTCCAATGGGCACTAATGTTTTAAAATTTAATTGCTCACCCTTCATTTAACAAATATTCCACTTTCTATACTCTGGGTTCTTGGGATCCTTCATGGAGATTCCAGCACCTCTGCCCTCCTGGAGCTTCCTTCCTTGAACTCCTTAGCTGTGGGATTAGATTCCGATAACTCTCCCTGTCTTCAGCCCCTCTGGCGTATGGTCTTTGTCAAATTCTAATACGTGGCCTTCTCAGTTGGTCTGGCTGGCTCCATCCTGATGAGCCTTGTGAGCCTCCAGCCCAGGCCTGGCCTTCACTTCAGTTGGCAGAACCCAGCCCTGGGCAAAGGTCGGGGGGTTCGTTATGTGAGGCAATGCGTTGTGTGCTCTAATCTTTTCTGGTACCAGGTTGTGTGTGTGTGTGTGTGTGTGTGTGTGTGTGTGTGTGTGTGTGACTGGGAGGAAGGAAGAGAGAGAAAATGTAATTGATTTGGGGAGGATTTGGGGAAGGTTTATATAGGAAAGCAGCAAGACCAAGAATCTACTGCCAAGCGGTGACCAAGAAACGTTCACCATATTCCTCCTCCAACCCCGCACTGTTTGCCAACTCTTAACCAAATTAGCATAGTGCGGTCTGCTTCCATACATGACTGAATGAATAAGGAAGTTTAGACGTCCTTGCCATAAAGCCTGGAGGAACCATACGAAAATCCAGCCTCTGTTTCAGGAGTGTCTGCTGGACTATTGGTTAGTATTTCCCTTCTTGTTCACTTTGCTTTAAAGGGTGAGAATCAAGTCTCTTTAAAAAAAACAAACAAAAGTGCTTTTGCGCTTGACTTAGTCAGTTGCTTTTCTTCTCCTCCCACCTCGCTCTTCCCTCTTCTGGCTTTATTCCTCTCTCCCTCCTTGCCATCCTCTTCCACTCTTCTTCTTCTACTCTGAATGAAACTTCTTTCTCCTGTCCAGCAGCCTTTAAAATATTCCAGTTAGGCAAAACCTCAGACTGCCTTCCTCCCTGTCCAATGACCATTATAATATAATTTAGGTCTCTGAAGTTTATTCTGTGAATGAAAGGCTAGCTTTCTGCGTGTGTAAGAAGCTGATACATTTTGAGAAAGTCGACAGAAATAATAATTGGCACTCAGGAGACATTTCGGGGTTATAATTGTGGTTCATGTTTTACTTTTCAGCAGTCAGTTTGTATTTTAGAGGAGTGTCATGAAGAAGTGCCACCACGATTGTATATTTGTTTTGCATTTTTTTCCAGGTTTCCTAAAGTCTTAGGGATGGCCAGCATATTGACGAAAAGGAAAATAAGACTTAGTTTTTTTGTACTGCTAGCTGTACCCATTGGCTGGTTTGCTTTGATGTCTCAGGTTCCTACCTGCATGCCTGATTAGGGCTGTCCTGTCATGCCATGGACTTTGCTTGTGTCTCAGACAGTAAAGAATCTGCCTACAATGCAGGAGACCTGGGTTTGATCCCTGGGTCAGGAAGATCTGCTGGAGAAGGGAATGGCTACCAACTCCAGTATTCTTGCCTGGGGGAGCCTGGAGGGCTATAGTCCATGGGGTCGCAAAGAGTCAGACATGAATGAGTGACTAACACACACATGCATCGTGCCTTATATGATAGGAAATGCCACTTATTTTATCTCATTGAAAAGCATTCAGCTGAACTTTCAACAGAAGGATGTGCTCCTACCCCCTTAAAAACATCTATTTTAAAGTCCAGGGGAATCTATTCATTTCTGCAATGATTCATTTCAGGCTGAATGTGTTAGGTATTGCAAGACAGTGGGGGATACAGAGATGACCCTCAGGGGAGAGAAAAGAAAGTAGTGGGCATCTCAGGATGCTATGGTGGAGGTTTGGCAAGGCACCTAACTTCTCCTGGTAGGGAGTGGGGGGCTGTTGCTAGAGATGTATTTAAGTTGAACTGACCTTGAGCTGAGGTTTGGGGAATGAGTACCTGGGATGAATGAAGTGGGAATAGGGTGGAAGGACACAGGGGTGAAGGTATGAATAGCCTGGAGCCTTCTGAGAAGGTTCCTCCGTAAGGGGGAGGTTTGGACAAGGGGTGGAAGATGGACATGGAAAGATAGGAGTCCAGGTGAGATCACACAGGACTGGAAGGACCTTGCTAAGGGTTTGTCATTGATACTAGATAGAGTGAAACAGACTGCCAAGCTGCACTTGGAAGGAGAGCTGTGTGGTGTCAGTGTGGAGAATAGATTTTTGCAAAGTGCTAATCAAAATTATTCTCGGAACTTCAGGCTCAGTTTGCTCCAGTCCTGAGGGCTGGCTGTGAGTAGGTTTCATTTCTCGGTTGTTCCAGGGCTCTTGTCTTAACTCACAGAAGGTGGCTAGGGCAGCTCACTGTGGAGCTGGGAAAGGCCAGGAGAGCTTGGCTCATCTCACCTCCACACGGGTTAGGATTTGTTTGTGCTGAATGCCTAATGATTCATGATATTATATGTGACAGCACGTGTGAGCCTAAGGGTGAACTGACTTTTTGCTCCTTGATAATAGAGCAACATGTTAAAGACAAGGTGAAGTACTGAAAAGCCCACTGGACTGAGGACGAGAGGCCTGGGTGCTGCTCCCAGCTCGGCTGTGAACAGCAGTGGGGTCTTGTACTCATCACTTATTCCCTTTGGGCTTTGCTTACCTCATCTTTGAAGTGAGACCTTTACAGTAGCACGGTCCTTAGGGCCCCATTCAGCCCCTAAGCTCTCTGATTGTGATACCATCTCCCTAGTCATCCTCCCAACCCCCACCATCACTAATGTTAGGCTTCCAGACATTTTTTTTTCTAGAGAAACTAGTAAACCCATTTCCTTAAATGAAGTTGTAGTTTGAAGAATATAATCTAGTGAGCATGGGAAGTAATTTCCAAAGGAAAAAGGAATTGTGATTCGTGCTCTATCCTGTGCCAATGGTAAAAGGGGAGCAGGAAGCCCCCTGCACCTGACTTTCTTCTTTTTCTCTTGACTTTTTCTGCTTGTCCCTCCTGTAAAAGTAGAGAGGAGATTGGCTGTGAATTCTGAGGGGAGTAAGGTAAGACACTGATGGGAAAGACTGACCTGTGAGGTCTGCCTCCTTCCAGAGGAGCAGTGAAGCCTTTCCTCTGGCATAAGCAGCCAGCCGCTCAGGTCGATGTTGGGCAGAATTTTGAGTAACTATGACCTTCTGTGCCTTTGTGAAATTCTCTTGCACTTATATCCAGCATCCTCAGGTGATATTCTGGCTGCCCAAAGATCAGCCCTAGGCCCATCCCCTAACTTCCAAAGTACCCTCTGCTCTCTTTCACGCAAACTAACTCCTATAAGCAGAGTGATAAATAGATGAGGGGAAAGTCTGTGTCTTACCCTGCTGCTGCTAAGTGACTTCAGTCGCGTCCCACTCTTAGTGACCCCGTGGACTGCAGCCTACCAGGCTCCTCCGTCCATGGGATTTTCCAAGCAAGAGTACTGGAGTGGGTTGCCATTGCCTTCTACAGCGTCTTGCCCTGTGGAAACTTACAACAACACAGGCACTGAGAACTCATTCATTCCACAAACAGGGGTTTGTTACCTTGTGACTTCTGTGTCAGGGCACATTTTTATAGTAGAGGGATGAAAGGTTAAGTCTCAGGAGAGTATGGAAGGCTTCATGGAGATAGTGATATTTGAGCATGATTTTGAAGAATCGATAAGTTTTGGGTTTGTCCAGCAGCAGCCTTGAAGGTAAAGGAAGAGAGACTGTGACAGCAGCTGTTTTAAGCCTAAAGAAGTGTGGCAGGCCTGGAGGGAGGAGGCGCTACCTTCCAGAGAGAATTCTGAGATAGAATCACCCCCTTATGGTAACAAGTTACACATGGTGTATATGGAGTAACCAAATTATCACTTGATAGTTCAGCTAATGTGGGAGCCGTAACTTCATTAAGCAAGTTAGAAAATGTATGAGATGAAGCCGTTTGTTTGTTAGGTGGGAAGCTGGGGGCGGGTAGGAGATGCTGAGTTCATTCAGTTTGGACAGGACTGATTTCAGAGGCTTATGGGCATCCCAATGACTATTTCCCTTTGTCTAGGGCACCTGCCCTCTGGTTCGACATTTACATGATGCTCTGTGTAAACTCGGAGAAGGCAATGGCACCCCTCTCCAGCACTCTGAGGAGCCTGGTAGGCTGCAGTCCATGGGGTTGCTAAGAGTCGGACACGACTGAGTGACTTCACTTTCACTTTTCACTTTCATGCATTGGAGGAGGAAATGGCAACCCACTCCAGTGTTCTTGCCTGGAGAATCCCAGGGATGGGGGAGCCTGGTGGGCTGCCGTCTCTGGGGTCGCACAGAGTCGGACACAACTGAAGCAATTTAGCAGCAGCAGCAGCAGCTGTGTAAACTGCCACGGTGGGATTCCCTGTAGCTTTTCTTCCTCTTTTGGAAGTAAAGTTTTGACTGATAAGATGGTCACAAGTGGTTGAAAGTGAAAAATTCATTTGAATCACTTTTCAGTTTGATGGGAAGATGAATGTTTTATTACTGCTCTCCAAGATGTGAAATAACTGGTTTCTCTCAAACAGATTGCAATGGAAGGTGTGTTAGTGTCTGTTCCTTTGACTTCTTCATAGGAGGATGGTCTTCTTGAATTAACAGCCATTCAGACTTTAGCTCAGTCCGCTTGTTCCAGCTTCATTCACTAGCCAACTGATTTAGGAGAAACATGACCAGATCGCTGAGTTAAGTTTCCTGAGTCATGCTGTGGTGGTCCCATGGGGTGGTAAAAATAAGGCTCCTGGAAAATGAACATTCCATTCAGGGGTCTTGAAAACAAGCCCTCCTGAGCCAAGATGTTAGATTTACAAGGACATGTACAAAGATAGCCTGTCCTCCCTTCCACAAGACCTTTTCCTCCATAAATACATGCGCCTTGTCCTTATCTTCTCCCGACTCTATTCTTTCATAGATTTTGACCTTGATTTTGATTTGTCTTTTCATTGACAGTTTTTTAATTTCCTGTCTGACATGAGGTTAAAATGAGAAGCAAGGCCAGCAAACTAATTTAGATGGGATCTCTCAGGCTTTCTCTGGAATCAACTGATCAACTCGTCCAGATTGATGTGTTCAAACAATGAATTGCATCAATTGACCCAGAGATGATTAGATTCTAGGCACCCAATTTACACTGGCCAACCTCATGAGATGAATGCCAATACATTTGTTTGTTTTCCATGTCAGCTGTGAAGCAATTTCATTTCAGCTTGTTATTGTATTAATTTTCCAGAGAGAACCCAGAAAACAAGACAAGAATCGGCAGGTCATTTGACAATTGTAGAGTTAGAATGGAGAGAACTGAGTGGCCTCAAGGGAGAGCATCAGCAGACTCTGAAAGGAGGATTCTTGTACCTGTCTCTGTATTGGGACATTCTTGTTGGTCCTAAATAGTTGGGCGAGACAAAGCCATAAATTATTTACTAATTTTTTTCAGGGTTCTTCATCAGTTACTATTTGATTAGACTGGATTATCTCTAAAGCTCCTTCTGCCTCCAAAATTCTGCGCTCTTGTAAAAATCTCCTCTCCTTTTGGCTGTGTTTCCGTCGGCTTGATAGTTGTCTTCCTGACAAATGTTTAGGATGTCAACCTCAGGCTTGTTTTGTATTGCTTCTAAAAAAATTACCATAAATTGAGTGACTTTATAAAAACCCATTTGTTAGCTCACAGTTCTGTAAGTGAGAAGTCTGGACACAGGCTGGTACAACTGGATTCTCTGCTCAGAGTTCACAAGGCTGAAATCAGCTGTCATTAGGGCTGCATTACCTTTGGGATGTCCTAGGCATGAATTTGCTTCCAAGTTCATTCACGTTATTGACCAAATTCAGTTCGTGGCCGTTGCACGACTGTCGTCCCCCTTTCCTTGCTGATTGTCAGCTAGGAGACCATTTTTGCTCCTCAAGGCTGCCTGCATTGCATCTCATGCTGTATGGCCCCTCTAGTAACAGCAGGGCAAGTCCCTCTCAAGTTTCTAACCTCTCTGACTTCCCTTTCTGCCACATCTCACTGGTTAACTTCCTCTCCTGGTCTTATAGACTAATGTGATTAAATGTAAATCACCCAGACAATCCAGAATAGTCTCCCTATTTTAAAGTCAATTGATTTGTAACCTTAATAACATCTGTGAAGTCTCGCCAGTGCAGTACCTCGAATAATGGTGGAATAACCAGAAATGATTGTCTTTGGGGGACTGGAGAACCTCTTTAGCATTCTGCCTATCCAGTCTGATCAGCAACACTTTGAAATCATGTTATATCATTATTGGAGTGATTAAAATATCTGTGGATGACTGGTCTCATCTGTTTACACATGTTCTTTCTTTTGCAGTTTCATTGGTTAATATTTTCTGATCTTACTTTTCATATTTCAGCATTTAAACCCCTTAGAGGGTTCTGTGTTATTGTTAAAAAATATGTTTATCGGTCAGCTGAATGGGGGAGAATGATGTTTTACTCTCCCCCTCCCCCTCACCCCTCAAGCAGCACCCATAGAAGCTGCTTGGAACAGCTAGACTCTATTTTCACAGACTTCAAAATCAAAGCACGTTTGACTTGCAGTAGGTCATTGATTTTCAGTTTGCTCATGCGTGCTCAGTTGTATCTGATTCTTTGCAACCCTATGGACTGTGTAGCCCACCAGACTCCCCTGTTCATGGAATTTTTCAGGCAAAATTACTGAAGTGGGTTGCCATTTCCTACTCCAGGGAATCTCTCCCACCGGGGATTGAACCCACGTCTCCTGCATCTTCTGCACTGGCAGGTGGATTCTTTTACCACTGTGCCACCTGGAAGCCAAATCTCCCATTTAGCTTTGGTACTATGGTAAAGCCAGGGCATTTGATTGTAAGGTCTAATACACAGTCAAGGCTAAGAACCATTGATATGCTCCCAACATACTCTTTTGGAAAGAAAGAGGCTAAGGGTGTGAAATGATTTACTTAAAGTCCCATACCTAATGACAGATCTGTTTCTGGGCTTATGGTTTAATTATTTGTAGAGTTCAGTGCTCAGTAATTATATGCAAAATGAGTGTTACGGTCTAGAAAAGCCTGCTTCTCGCTTCAGTAGAAAAACTCTTTCTAGGACCTTAATAAATTATTGGACCTTGCCAAATATGTTTAAAAGTCCCTTCTCAGCAGTTTGGTCTACACAGATACATCCTGCAATAGCCAGGGGCTGGGCACGTGGACCTCCCCAGTCTCAGAGTCTCAGAACTGCACCGTCCATTGCAGTGTCCGCTCACTGCCTGCGGCTCTTAAGCACTTTTAATGTGACGGGTGCCAGTTGCCATGTGCTGTGAGTGTGAAATACACACCCGATTCAAAGACTCAGTGTGGGAAAAGAAAAGCGCATAAAATATCTCAATAATTTTCCTATTTACTACATGATGAAGTGATGATATTTTGGATATATTGGGTTAATTAGGATATATAATTAAAATTTATCTATTTCTTACGCTTAATGTGGTTACTAGGAAATGTAAAATTATACAGACAGCAGGCATTTGTGGCTGGCATTATATTTCGGTAACAAGGTGCATTTTCTTTGGAGAGCATTTTCTACTAAAGCTGTTAACAATGATGGTCCACATCAAGCTATTACGCCTTCCATGATCTGAAGAGTGAAATGGTGTATTGTAAACTTCCTGGCGATGAGACGTGACATTGATCTGCCCTGTGTTTGCCATCTATCTGGCAGCCAGTCAGTCTGGCCAAATAGACTTCTTTCTATTTATAATATAGGCTCCAAAGAGGCGGGCAATGCCCTCATGTCATGGAAAGGGCACACCGCATAGCTCTTAAGTAATGTACCTAAAAGTAGACCAGGTGCTCTCGGAATCTCTGAGACATAGAGATGAATATCCTTCTCCTAAAGAAACAACGTCAGCACTTATGAGTTATCACCGTCCTTGACAGGTCCTCAGTACTGGAAATACTATAGTGCCTGTCCCTGTCCATAATTTAAATGCAGACTTTCCTCTCTTTCTCTTGCTCTTTGAGGTATGGCCTGCCTCACTGGTACCCTGCTTGTGTGTTTAGTCAGCCTGGCTTAGCATTTCCAGAGAAGCATGAAGGGCAATGGCAGGCTTGGAGAAGGTTCCAATCCATACCTGGAAGTATTCCGTCTGAGCTTGTGGGATTCCCTTCACTTCTCAAAGCCTCTCTAAACTTTTGTTTCCCTATTTTAAAATGAGGATCTTTTGCAAGGAATGAATGAAATAATAAGGCACTTGGCACATTTATTCATTGGCAGATTTTGGAAGGGGCATCTACTCTGTGGGGTCTGGGGCTAGTTGTTGGGGATAAAAGCATGACTGACACACAGCTGTGGCCTCCAGGTTGCTCACAGCCGAAGAACGAGAAAGACAAGGAGCCTGGCAGCTTCAGGACAGGAGGAACCCTCTGTACTTGGCAGCTGTTTATTACATTGCGCAGCATGGGGTTTGGCGCATCACAGAAGCCTGGTATGGTGTGTAGGTGAAGAGACAGGCCCCGCAGTGATGAACTTACTGCCTGAGCCATCACATCGGGCGATGTAGGGCTGCGTCCAGGGCACAGGACTGCTGACTCCTTTTCTAGCCATGCATTTCCCAGGAGAGCATATTGCCTCACTCTGGGTTTCCCAACTTGTTTACCCTGAAACCACAGCTTCACTATTTTGGACTTGATAAAAGAAAAAAAGAGTTTCTTCCAACGTTTACTCTATATGTGATCCAGGTATGTGAGTGACTCCTTGAATACTCTGAGTTATGGTCGAAATCATTGTCAAATTATATCTCATCAAGATACTGAATCTTTTTTGTTATTTGAAGATTTCATCCTATGAGATCTTCAACAGCTTATCTATTTCCAATAAATTAGGTAAGACAAAGCCTGTATTTCCATCTGAGAGTCTTAGAAGAAACTTCAGCATCTTCAACTTTGTTTAAAGTACATTTTCCATGTTCTGTGTGATCTGTCACAGTAATAAAAATTACATTTTTCGGTGGGGGGAGCCACTCATGGAAAGAGAGAAACCAGAAATCCAGTAAGAGGTTTGCTTTCTCAAATTCTATTTAGGAAAAAAAAATGACTTTGTAGGTGCAATACTGTAAGATATACAAAGAAATGGAACATACTGTTCAAATAAGCACCCACCTATGTGACTGATCTTCTCTTCCATGTACGAGTTACACCTGCCTCTTGCCCAGTGAATGCACCAAGGGTATCAGGCTGAGTGAGTTTGAAGGTCATCCATTGGTCTAACTATTGTGTTGAGGGGTTGCAAAGTGCCACTGGGTCCTGCTGAATTCAGACAGGATGTCCCATGCGCCAAGAAAGGTCCACTCCCAACAGAATGCCCATCCTTACCAGGAAAGGGGAAGCACAAGCATTTGGTCTTGAAATGGCCCTTATTCTTTCACTCCTCCAGAAAGAAAAGGGTGGAAGCCCAGGTTCCTGTAACCCCGTTGCCTTCTCTGTGTTCTCACAGGAAGATTCCTGGCTTTAAACCAAGCATGTCATTATTAGAATTAATCTACCCAGTTTTCAGCTGTAAAATCCATAACTCATGAAACAGATGATCTAGATCCAGTAAACAGGAGCATATAATATTCTTACAGTAGGTGAGATTGTGATTAAGGGGGAAATCAACCTCTGGATTCCCACACTTTTTATTCTGATTACTTTTTCCACCTCCATGTAGGTGTGCAGTTTGCCTGCACACCTAAGCAGAAGTAAGCAGTGTAACATGTGCTATCCTAGGAGATGCACATGTTACATTATGATGATCCTTCCACTTCCCTGGACACTCGTGTGATTTAAGTGCTTGCTTGAAGAGGGGAGTCTCACCTATTGTGCTGATGGCATAACCACATCCCTAGGCTTCCATTCCAGGACCTACAATGAGGGCCCCTCTCCCAACCCCATGGAAACATAAATGGTCTGCTTAATCACTAGTATCAGAAAGTGTAATAAATAGCAAGTGTTGATACACACAGAGTAAACTGAGGTTTGGTAAAGCAAGGATTTGAACCTGATTCCAGAACTTGTGCACTGAGGCCCTAAGCTCACCCTCTGTAGTTGAAGGGCAAGGATAGCATCTATGATAGAGTTTGATAGTAATTTCTATAGCCCTGGAAAAGTATCAATGCTTATTAATGACATATGGCCATCTGACGTGGAACAGGTGGCATCAGATGAACCCAAGTGTCCAGGGCTCACTCAGTAGCACTGTCTCCTGCCTGTTGTGTCCATGTCAGCAGATTGTTTAATCTTTGTACCTGTTACCTCACCTAGAGTCCAGAGAGCATCATTTATTTTCCCAGCTGGTGGTGTGCTCGGTCCAGCTTATACCAACTTGTGAATCAACATTTCGTGATGTCAGTGATTCAGTGAATCCAAGTTAAGTGACTTGGTAGCTTAAAATCAGCCTTAGTGGCGGTATTTATATCACAGAGATTGGCAAATGCTACAAACTGTGGCCCTTTTAAGTTATTACTCCAGAGAGACAATTGTTAGATATTAGTACACCACTGACTATGACTCCGGAGAAGGCAATGGCACCCCACTCCAGTACTCTTGCCTGGAAAATCCTATGGATGGAGGCTCCTGGTAGGCTGCAGTCCATGGGGTCACTAAGAGTTGGACACGACTGAGCAACTTCACTTTCACTTTTCACTTTCATGCATTGGAGAAGGAAATGGCAACCCACTCCAGTGTTCTTGCCTGGAGAATCCCAGGGACGGGGGAGCCTGGTGGGCTGCCGTCTCTGGGGTCTCACGGAGTCGGACAGGACTGAAGTGACTTAGCAGCAGCAGACTATGACTCAGAGATATACTGCAAACTATCATACTTCTAAAGGTAAACAAAGGCACAGTTGGTACCCTAAAAAGCTCCCATAAATATAATCATACCTAAGTCTTCAGTAAATCTTTTGTCCCCATCATTCTGCATTTGGGAAGACCTCTAAAGACTTAACCATTATGATTTCATATGTCATTATAAATATACAATTTTATTTTGTGTATTGTTTTTGTTATGAAGGCAGATATGCTTCTGTAACAGACTAATGTTTCTGAATGCAGGTACAGACATACAAGCCATAAAGTGTGTATATCAGTATTGTCAATAGGAATATAATATATAATTCAAGCCACATATGTAATTTAACTAATTCTCTATAGTTAAATTATTTTAAATGGGGGATAGTAGTTTTAATATTTTATTCAACAGTCCAAAAATATGATTTTAACATGTAATCAACATAAACATTATTGAAATATTTTGTATCCTTTTGTACCAAACCTTCAAAGTCCATGTATATTTTACACTTAGAGTACATCTCAATTTAGATGCTAACTTTTCATCCGAAATATACTTGATCTGTACTTAGATCTTATAAAATGTACAGTTGAAAAAGGTTTACATACTCAACCTGTTCTGAATATATACTTAATTAAATATTTAATTGAAATATTTAATCAAAATTAGGTATAATTTAGCTTGTTTATTCTTCAGTTGCGTTAGCCACGTTTGAAATATTCAGTGGTTGACTGGTAGTAACTGAATTAGCACAAGTGTTCATACCCACCATATATGCTCTATTTTTTTAATAAAAATGGAGACCTACTATATATACCACTTCCAAAGGATTTTTTCTCCCACACCTTATCTATTTAAATTACTTTCTCATCTTGTATTCCCTACCGGATCCAAGAAGGGAGAGAAATTTCAACAAGAGTAGTTATATCAATAATGTCTGTGAATTTTTTTCTCCCTCACTGATAGGAAAGAGATAAATTGACCTAAGGCATTTTGTGTCTGACAGATTTTCAAATGACCGTCACCAAAAAGTAGATAATAACATGAACTCTAGGTGCAATCTATTCAAATAAATGCCTGAAGCTAATTAGAATAGATTATTTCCAATACCCTTTTGGATGAACCTCTTCCTTTTTCAGTGCTGAGTTCTTAGAAAAGCTTTACCAAGAAATCAATGAGATTCAGTTTTGCAATTATTTCATTAGTAATCAACACTAGCATCAGAAAATACACATTTATTAGGTTATCTACCTGGAGTCTTGGTTTTGCAATATAAACAATTCTGCTTCTGTTGGGTTTTTTTTTTTTTTAATCAGCCCTCGCTTTTCCCAGGGCTTCCCTGGTGGCTCAGATGGTAAAGAGTCTGCCTGCAGTGTGGGAGACTCAGGTTCGATCCCTGAGTTGGGAAGATCCCCTAGAGAAGGAAATGGCAACCCACTCCAGTATTGCCTGGAAAATCCCATGGGCAGAGGATCCTGACAGGCTATAGTCCATGCAATCGAAAAGAGTCGGACACGACTGAGCCACTTCACTTTCTTTCTTTCACTTCTTGCAGAGCAGAATCACTAGATCAGTAAAACAGAAATTTGGGGAAACTTATTTCTGCTCAATTCAAGCCACCCTTTTGATATTCTTCCTAACTTGGCTGTGACAGGACTATAAGCTCCCAAATCTGTTATTTTACTCCTCCCATTTATTAAAATGTTAATATCATACTTCTAAGGATGCTTTTTGACTGTTTTCCTTTTAAATACATGATGCAAATCAGAGGTTGTAGGGGGTTTTGGGTAGTAGTTCATTATATCTCTGGTAAATTACTAACCAGATATGAGGACATTTTTTCCTGTATGGCTTTATATCTTTTTTAGTGTTACTTTTAATAAAGATGACATGGGGATTCTTTGCAAAGTAGTCTTATCTTCACTTTAAATTGACCTGCTGCTCATCATTTCTGTGTGAATATCTCTGAAATCCAATAGTGATTTCTCAATGATTTTGATTGCTTTTATATTTTCCATTGTGCCTTGAATAATGCTAGCAGGTACTGGTGATTCAACAAATACTTGCTAATTTTAAGTGAAAGAGAATTGAACCAATGGCTTCCTTTGCCTGGAGTTGGTTATAACATATTGGGAAAAAATATTTTATTTAATCTCCGTCTCTTCTTGTGTGTTTATGGACTGTTTTATAGCCAAGGAACAAAACTATATCATTGGCTGCACTGTGATTTTGAGGCCTCCTCTGCTAGGCAGTTTACAGAATTAAAACTCATGCCAGCTGGATCACAGGGCTTTTCAACTGGCTCTCCCTCGAGGAAGGGGGAACAGGCAAAATGCCTCAGGCATATTGAGCTCCAAATAAATGGTGTGAGTACCCTGATGCAGGAATAGCAGCTCCTTCTTCCCCCACCCCAATGAAAATCATGCCTTGTGGCTATAGCCAAAGAATGCGTAAATATCATTAGAAATGTAGAGAGGGGTTTTCCCTAGGAAAATATTGCAAACTTCAAAAACCCTATAGACGAAGGTACAGTTTAATAGATGCCTCTGAACAATGCCTGCCTCTAGTTAGATTATTATATTAGGAAAGGGAAATAAAGGATTTTCACATCTAGCACATCACTGATAGATTAAAGTACCAAACTTTGTGTTTTGGCACTCTCTCCTCTTCCAGTGACATTTCATCTCCTCCAGAATCTAATGAGAGAGAATCCTGTCATCTAGAAGCTGCCATGCAGAGCTCTGCATAGTTGAAGGGGGAAGCTTACAGTTGAATCATCCCAGGCCAACTAACACTCTGTTCATGTTAAGGCATTAGAGAGAGTTCACTAGGGGAGTGTGAAGGAGCGGGGTACACAAGGGGACTGCTTTTGCATTCATCCCCACTGAGCCAGCAACAGTGGAAGGGGAGCATTAATCTCTAAGGAAACACTTAGCCCTTCCTGGAATCCAGCCACATTGCTTTATCTTCTTCTCTGCTCCCACTCCTTGGAAGGAAAGTTATGACCAACCTAGATAGCATATTCAAAAGCAGAGACATTACTTTGCCAACAAAGGTTCGTCTAGTCAAGGCTATGGTTTTTCCTGTGGTCATGTATGGATGTGAGAGTTGGACTGTGAAGAAGGCTGAGCGCCAAAGAATTGATGCTTTTGAACTGTGGTGTTGGAGAAGACTCTTGAGAGTCCCTTGGACTTCAGGGAGATCCAACCAGTCCATTCTGAAGGAGATCAGCCCTGGGATTTCTTTGGAAGGAATGATGCTAAAGCTGAAACTCCAGTACTTTGGCCACCTCATGAGAAGAGTTGACTCATTGGAAAAGACTCTGATGCTGGAAGGGATTGGGGGCAGGAGGAGAAGGGGATGACAGAGGATGAGATGGCTGGATGGCATCACTGACTCAATGGACGTGAGTCTGAGTGAACTCCAGGAGTTGGTGGTGGACAGGGAGGCCTGGTGTGCTGCGATTCATGGGGTCGCAAAGAGTCGGACACAACTGAGCGACTGATCTGATCTGATCTGATGTATTCCCATAAGCCTATTAGTATAGTCCCATAAGATCTTATGGGAAAACCCGAACGAACTTCTTGGCCAAACTAATATTTTTGCTGGAGACCTCAAATTATGAATATAATGGCCTGTTCATCTAAGAGAGAAGCTCAGTAAAAGTAGATGTGGATGACGCAAAGCCATTAGCCCAGAGCCTTCCAGGTTAAGAATTTAAAACACGGGTGTCATAATAACCCCAACTCACATTAGTGTGAAGTCTCACTGTTGATAAAGTGTATTCCTCTGTGATGTCACACTCAATCCTATGAATGACCCTTAGGGCACTGTATAAGGGCTGTTCTCATGCATGCGGGAACACAAGAGAGATTCCGTTCACCTAGAGATGTTTTCTTAGAATGTTTTAAGAACATAAAAAAATGATACAGAATTTTTAAAATGTTGCATCATCCACTGTCTAGAAATGAAAATGTAGAACATCAGATGTTTAATACCTATTCAGAATTACACAGCTGTTACCTGGCTCAAAGCCTTCCATTACCCATGAAAACAACCATCCGTGTTCATCATTTCAGTTTGATTAGGGGAAATAGAAGGACTATTCTGTTGTTGTCAAGAATGTAATAAAAATAAGTCCAATAAAGTCACTGATGGAGCTCCCAGTATGATGATCAGATCTGCCTGAATAACTTGTAAAGAGCTATAATTTTATGGAAATATTGCAGCTAAGATTTAAAGTAGTTGGCATTAGTCATCAGATGTAGCAACAGCTTTCCAAAGGGCAGTCTGCTGATTTCATTTTAAGCCAGCCTAAACTTGTCTCTTTAGAGATCAAGGAGGTGGACATCTGGTTTATTTATTACAAAGAAGCTTCATTTCCTCCAGGTAAAGGTGTGTGCTGGCTGAGGCATGTTGACCTGTTCCCCCCATTCATCACACTGAAGGGTCCAAGGTGTGGCCAAGCTTGGGATTCCAAATGGCTAGCCCGCAAACTGACCCTTTTTAGAATTTGAGGTGCTCACATTCCTGGGCTTTTCAGAGACCTCATTCCTTCTGCAACTAACACCCACAAGGACACCAGGTGTCCCGGGGAGGCCACCTAGGAAGCACTGATGTTTTTTTCCTTTCCACCTCCCACCTTCTCTCTGCAGCCTTCTAGTTAAGCCTCCTTCCTATGGCTCATTAGCACAGTGTTTTGAGTGTTAATTGAGCTCTTTTGTTCACTGGGAAACACATTGGAGAAACTTTACTATGCCTTAAGTGGGTTGTTTTGTTTTTCCTTTTTTGGCCTGTCCAGCCCAAGGTCCCTTGCTTAGCGATACAGCTGAGGAGTTCCTATTACCAGGTCAAATTAAAGTGAACCATGCTGGCCCTGTCATGAAAGCAATGTGTGGGGGTCATTTGTTGTGAGGTCATTTTATGGCCATGGGCAAGAATGTGGAAATCTAGTGTCCATGTTCTTTCTCAAGGCGAGCACCCACCGGAAGTAGAATGTATGTAAAATGAGAAGTATGACAACGTGAGACTCTAGGGCAGCGAAAAACTTATGAAGATTCCTTCTAGAGCTGATGTGCATGTCAACTCATTCCTGCTTCAGCCGTATTTAAACAATTTTTGATGAACATGGTGTGCTTTTAATTGCTCGGCTTAATTTTATTTTTCTTTGTATGATTGCAGGTCCTACAGGTATGGATCTCTGGCAGCTGCTGTTGACCTTGGCAGTGGCAGGCTCCAGTGATGCTTTTTCTGGGAGTGAAGGTGAGTTCTGCTTTTCCATTCCCATTCGCAGTGTTTTGAAACCACACTGAACTTTATTTGTGAAATCTAAGTTCTTTGGGTGAGGTAATTAAAAGAGGTAAGTTTTAAGTAGCTGTAAATAGAAAACCTGTTGTAGGTTTAAAATTGCAAACTAGGAGGACATCTCTGGGGATGTTTTAGGAGGAATACAGTAGTCAGCTTTGACAGCTGATGTTTCTTCATCAAAAATAAATGCTGCAAATCATGCTGAGGACATTTCTGGTGAAGGCACACCAGGTCTCTTGGTCTCAGGCTCTGGGAGAAAGATTGAAATTGCACTGATGGGTTATTTACCAACTGATCACTCAGCTCATCTGTGACTAAGGTTACCAAAGCCTGTTTCCAGAGCTCAGATTTAAGGCCTCTTAATCATATTCTCTGAGAGTGGAAATTTCAGATTTCAAATAAAGTTCACCTCTCACTCACTGGATGGTTACCATTTGGCTAAGTTAGAAGGAAGAAACAGCTGAAGTAGTTGAATGATGTGCTCAGATGTCACTAATTTCCTTGGCCATCTGTGTAATTCTCCCTTCTTCTTTATTCTCTCTTCCTATTGGAAAAGTTGTCATATATTCAAACTTAGGACTCAAACAGTAATAACTGGAATAGGCGAGTAATGAAAGGGAATGAAAAGGATTTTTCTGCCCTGAAAGAAAACCGTGCTTATAATGAAGTAGGAGACTTTTTAAAATATCATCTTGAATACTTGATATTTTTTTCTTGCCTGAGCATCAACAAAGGAAAGGATCATCTGTTTCTCCTATTCTATGATTTGACAGTCACTTGTGGCTTTAAGAGCAGCCAGCTCCCCTGCTTAACCAGGCAACTCATGTTGGAAAACACAGTTTAGCAACAGAAGTAGTGCCTTAAAATGTCCTCCCTGACCTTCAAGCCAAAAATAAATCCCTAGTAGTGAGCTGCAGAGGGCAACCAGAGTAACTAAGAAAACAAGAAGGGTAAAATGTTATTTTATCTCTTAAAACAATTTTAAAATATTTATAGAAAAGAAGTCACAATTGTTTGAAATATTTTGGGGTCTCTCTGGTGTTACAGTGTCAACATTATGCAAGTCGAACATGGAGGGAATCACAGCCTCCATGTCAGCAGCTTTTCCCATGGCTGGTTTTAGACCCTGGTTCTGAGCCAAAGATTTACAGCTGAGATCCTGTGCCATTCCAAAGTCATGGTGGTTTAATCTCTACTTTCTTCATGAAGATGACTTTCACTCTTCCGGGCTAGGCTTGAGGAATTTAAAAGACTTGTGAAATGAAAAGTATGGCAAAGGACCTCTAAAGAAAATTTAAAATGTGTGCCTGGCTAAAAGACTAGAACTCAGATTACATTTTTGACCTAGAGAGTCTGCAAAGAGCATATATTCAACTGCTTTGACATTTTAGTAAACCTTTAACTTCGTGGAGGAAACAAAACAATTAGTTGGTTTTATGTTTGCTTTTTTTTTTTTTTTTTTGCTTTTTGATAGTTTTTTGTCTGTGGGGAGCATAGAATAAAAAAATGCAATAGTTTATAGTAAATACAAATTGTATATTCAACAGTACTTACAATTTAACAGTACTTGCACATACTAAGTAATTTAGGAAAAAGAAAAAAAAAGTTGTTACTCTTTTTTTCTTAGTGGGCTAACCAAAATTCCTTTGGAATATGTGGCTACTCCAGAATTCTTAGCTTAAAATGGCCTGAGAATTGTTAAGGACAGGGTATGATGTTTATATAAGAAGATGAAGATGAGCATGTTTGAACGTGAGTGAGTGAGTGAGTGTGTGTGTGTGTGTGTGTGTGTGTGTGTGTGTTTGTGGTGCTTGCCAGTTCTGGCCATTTATCTGATGGGTTCAGCCAGAGTGATCTCCTGACATGACATGAATTGAATCTCAGATTACCTTCATGGGCCACGTGTTTTTTTTTTTTTTTCCTGCTAGATCCAGATTGTACCCAGATCAATTTATTTTATCTCCCATTGCATAAGGCAGACTAAAACTGTAAGAGAGAACTTTGGGAAAAAAAAAAAAGATGTTTCTGTAATTTCACCAGCCATTCACTGAATCTAGTTTGGTCAGTGGAAGAGGTGGTGCTGCTGAGCAAGCAATCTGGGAAGCGTCACCTGGAGAAGAGCTGCCCAGAGGCTGGTAGAAGATGGCAGATCTGCATGCCCAGGGAAGGTTGGCACCTGAAGCCTTGAGCAGGGCTTTTCTTGCTTGGGCAGATGAGCAATTAAAAATATACTGGCCCTGAGAGAATTTTTTTATTAAGTCTAATTGGCCTGTCGGAAATTTAATGAGAGCTAAGCACTGAACAGTGCCACCATTGTCTTAGCTACAGTGTTGGAATAGCTGCTTTCTCTGTCTTTCATCCTTAATACATGATTGACTGGGGGATTTTGCAGGAACTAATGCCTCTGCTAGCGATGTGTTATGTAAGTGAATATTGACACACTCCAGTCAATAATGTTCAGGTAACAAAAGTTGTATTAATAGGTCTCTGATCCGTAAGCTGTTAATATTAGTCTTTATATCTAATCCTCAAGGCAGTATACCTACTCTTAGAATTTATTTTTTTTTCCTGGATGTAGTTTGTTTAACTTTTTAAATTAAAATATAGTTCATTTCGGAGAAGGCAATGGCACCCCACTCCAGTATTCTTGCCTGGAGGGTCCCATGGATTGAGGAGCCTGGTGGGCTGCAGTCCATGGGGTCACTAAGAGTCAGACACAACCGAGCGACTTCACTTTCACTTTTCACTTTCGTGCATTGGAGAAGGAAATGGCAACACACTCCAGTATTCTTGCCTGGAGAATCCCAGGGACAGAGGAGCCTGGTGGGCTGCCGTCTATGGGGTCGAACAGAGTCGGACACGACTGAATCGACTTAGTAGCAGCAGCATAGTTCATTTACAATATTATATTACTTTTGGGGTACAGCATAGTGACTTGGTATTTTCATAGATTATATTCCATTTAAAGTTATTGTAAAATTCCAGCTGTAATTTCCCAGACTGTGCAATGTATTCTTGTGGCTTATCTATTTTATATATAGTAGTTATACCTCTTAATTCCATATTGCTATGTTGCCCCTCTTGTCTCCACTCTCCCTACTATTCACTACTAGTTCTCTCTGTGAGTCTGTTTCTATTTTGCTATATTTGTTTTATTCTTTAGATTTCATAAATAAGTGATATGATAGAATATTTGTCTTTCTCTAACTTTTTTCAGTAAGCATAATACCCTCCATGGCCATCCACATTATTGCAAATGGTAGAATTCCATTCTTTCTTATGGCTGAGTAATAGTCCATTGTATATTAACACATATATACATCTTGTTTTATCCACTTGTTGATAGATACTTGGGTTGCTTCCATGTCTTGGCTATTGTAAATAGTGCTGCTGTGAACATGAGGATGCCTGTGTCTTTTCAAATAAGTGTTTCATTTTTTCCAGATATATACCCAGGAATGGAGTCGATGGATCACATGGTACTTCTATTGTTAGTGTTTTGAAGACGTACCATACTGTTTCCATAGTGGCTGCCCCAATTTACATTCCCACCAACTATGTAAGAGGGTTCTCAGGGAGAATTTCTTATTCCAGAATCAGAGATGAGCAACAGTGCCCCATTTTCAGAGGGCTGCACAGGGTTGAACTGTCAACTGGTTGCCTTAAAACTGCGGATCCTGTGATAATGATTTTAATGAGAAATACGCATAAAGATGTTATGGATACAAACGTACTTCTGAGGAGCACCTGTTATATGTTGTTGTACCTCTGCCCTTTCTGTCGGTCCCCAACGGAGCATCCTCTTGACCTCAGCAACTTCAGGTGAGAGCAGGCAAGGCCTGCCCTGAAGAAGTTCAGTCTAGCTGGGATGTGAGGAACCTGTAGGTATTAATGAGAGACTACAGCTTTAAGGTCTAGAGTGTGTGATGAATACTAATGACCAAGATGTTCTGAAAAAGAATAAATCAAGATGGCTGGAATAGTTTAATTCAACAAATTCAGCATATGGATACTTCTTCAGAGCTTCTCATTTTTAAAGATTGAACTCAGGGCTATGAGGAAGATAGTGATTCTTCCTTCAAGGAATTTATCATGACTTAAGAGATCAAGAAAATCCACAGAGAATGACTGTATGAGGTGGTTATGTATGGAAACAGTGGCCTGAACTACTGTCTTTCAGAGGAGTGAAGAGAGGAGAGTCACGTCAAGCTGTGGTGAAGTAGAGGGGACTTCACAGAGGATGTTGGTGTTATTTCAGCAGAAATGAGAATACTGGGTTAAGGCTTGAAAGGCTGAGAAGAGCAGGCATGGCTGTAGAAGTAGCATGGACGGTGATGGAACAACAGAAAAGAAGTGCTCAGGTGTAGATACGCAACAGACGTGGAGAGCAAGTCACCTGGTCACTGGGTTTACACTGCATGCAGGGCACTGTGCTAGGCAGTGAGTGGTCTATTTCACACACAGCATCCAACAGATGTTTTTTCAGCACTTCCTTTGTGGAAGGTGTATAATTAATTTGGTCAGAGTGTATGCTATGTGAACACTGTGTTTGTAATTATTCCCTTTCTATGTAAACTTAGGTCGATGAATTCAAGATAAAGTATAGAAGGTCTAGAGATGGCCAAAGCTTCATGGAAAAGGCAAGGCTTGTTGGGCCGGGAAGATGGGTAGTATTTGGAGAGGCTTATACCGTATCTGGAGAAGGCAATGGCACCCCACTCCAGTACTCTTGCCTGGAAAATCCCATGGACGGAGGAGCCTGGTAGGCTGCAGTCCATGGGGTCACTAGGAGTCAGACACGACTGAGCGACTTCACTCACTTTTCACTTTCCTGCATTGGAGAAGGAAATGGCAACCCACTCCAGTATTCTTGCCTGGAGAATCCCAGGGACTGGGGATCCTGGTGGGCTGCCATCTCTGAGGTTGCACAGAGTCAGACATGACTGAAGTGACTTAGCAGCAGCAGCATACCATATCCAGCAAGTCTTAGTTCTTAAATTCTAGGCCAGGTGAAAGTGTTCATGGTGATGCATTTTGTGCGTGTGTGTGTGTATGTATGTATGTAGAATGTATATATAGGGAATTCCCTGATGGTTTAGTGGTTAGGATTCGGCACTTTCACTTCTGGGGCCAACCCCTAGTCGGGGAACTAAAATCCCATAAGTCATGCAACTTGGCCAAAACATATATATATACATACATACGTGTGTGGATGTGTGTGTATGTAGGGCATGGTTTGCAGACAAAGCACATCGTTAGTATCTTATCACTCTAAATATCATTCCATTAGATAACTTACACTAGGAGTGAGATGCCGTGTCCCAAAGGAACCAAGATCCCTCAAATAATGTTTTCTATCTTTGAACATTTTTCATAAACTTATGCAAACATACACAGCACTTTTGTGAAAGAAAAGACACCTCTGGTCTAATTGCTGGCAATAGGAAATAATGACCCAATGGCAAGAACATTATTTAAAAAAATAAATAAATAAACCTTTCTCTTTCATGCCTGCTTGCAGGCCAAGCCCCACAGAGTCCTGGGAGCTTCAGGTCATGCAGGATGTATTTCACCCATGTATTAGAGTCATGGCTGTAGTTGGTAAACAGTAAAAGGTGTACCTGTTAAAAATGTTTTCAAGAAGGTGTAGTTCAGGGCTTTCCTTGAATTCACCCTAGAAGTTAGTGAGAAAGCCATGAGATGTACCTGTTAAAAATGTTTTCAAGAAGGTGTAGTTCAGGGCTTTCCTTGAATTCACCCTAGAAGTTAGTGAGAAAGCCATGGAGCATGAGATTCCTGCTGTCTTTACTTCAAGAGATGAGAAGAAGTCTTAGTCTCTTCTGGTGCTGTGGACATCAACAGCCCTGTGTCACCTGGTCCTCTTGGTGTATCACAGATGGCTAAGCCGCTGGAGTTCAAGTCCTAGCAGGCCAGGCGATGGAGCTTCCAGTCTCGTCTACCTGGGTGATGCCAATGGAAGATATGCAGAGACCTTTGTGGGTGATGAGGTCTTTCAGCAAGTTTTTATTGAATGTAAATTTGAATGTACCTATCTGCCTTTAAGGAGCTCATGGGCTATAGAAGCCAGACAAGTAAAAAAGTGGTCCTCTGAGGTTATTAAAGAGATTTTTAAAACATATATGATTTTACTTGACTGTGCCAGGTATTATTTGTGGCATTAGGGATCTTCAGTCTTCATTGTGGCATTCGGTATCTTTAATTGCTGCATGAAAACTCCTACTTACAACATGCGGGATCTAGTTCCCTCACCAGGGATCGAACCCAGACCCCCTGTGTTGAGAACATGGAGTCTTAGCCACTCAACCACCAGGAAAGTCCCTAAAGAGTTTTAAGCAAGGTAATACTACTGTTAGATTGTCATTTTGGAAACAGTGACAATGTTTGTAGTAGTAGATTGAAAGTTGCAATGGCCGTAGTAGATTAGAAGTGAATTGGAGAGAGATGAGCATGGAGGAAGGTGGTTGTAATAGGTTAAGAGAGATGATGCAAAGGTGCCAGTGGTGGTCAAGAAGAACAAATAGATGGGTTACAGACATGTTCAGGAGCACCTGGAGTCCAGTTACATGTGGGTTTTTGACTTCAGGAACTGGCAGAGCTTTCTTACTCCATCCATTTCAAAGTTTCTGCGTCTTGAGTTCATGTTACCAGCATCAACGGTGACTCACTTGTCACAGAGTGAAGCCCTGGAATACAGCTCAGCCTATAAGCAGTGAAGTGGTACTTGCACGGCACAGCTCTGTGTTGGGGGGAAACACTGAGACTGATGACAACAGAGTATCTAAGCAAGCTTTCTGCTGTTCCATTAACCAGAACCCCTCCTACCTGTGCCCAGCCTGGGTCCCACAGCCATCTACTCCCCCTCTGTGGTGTGTCTGTGATATGGCTTGGCCACTGAGCCCTGAGGGTCCACGGCAGGAAAAAAAGCCTGAACTCCTGAGTCCATGTTGTCTCTGCACATTCATGACTCAATCCCAAGACCTTGACATATCCCCAGATATTTGATCACCCCTAGAGTCTGCACTTATCTCATGGAATGCGATAAAATACACTCAGGATGAGTCAAGGGCAGCACAGCTATGCACTGAGCAGAATCTGGGAGGTCAATGAGGCTTCCGCAGTAGCTACGTGACTCACCCCTATGAAGCAGCTGGCCATGTGAGTGATGAGGTTTGTACCCTAGCTGCTGCTGCTGCTAAGTCACTTCAGTCGTGTCTGACTCCGTGCAACCCCATAGACGGCAGCCCACCAGGCTCCCCCGTCCCTGGGATTCTCCAGGCAAGAACACTGGAGTGGGTTGCCATTTCCTTCTCCAATGCATGAAAGTGAAGAGTGAAAGTGAAGTCAGCAACCCCATGAACTGCAGCCTTCCAGGTTCCTCTGTCCATGGGATTTTCCAGGCAAGAGTACTGGAGTGGGTGCCATTGCCTTCTCCGTGTACCCTAGCTAGTTAGTGTTAAAAGGACTGGGACCACCCAAGAGTAGTCTAAACCTTAACGTTCAGGTCCCACAGGCCAGTGTTGGACTATACGTCCTATCTTCCACTTTAGATGCCAACGTTACAGGACAAGAGCTTCTATGCACAATGTTGACAAACCACTTTGGTTCAGTAGCCCACACTCAGGCTCCTGTTATGTGGGGTCAGGAATGCAGTGGACAAAATGTGTTTGCTGGTGATGCTGGCCACCAGCTCCCGTCCATCCACACACCTGGTTTCCTGCCTCGAGCAGAGGCTCACATAAGTTTAAGTGTGCAGAAGTCCACACTGGCTTGGACTGGCCTGGCCAGCCTCTCTCTGGCTGATGTCATCTGTCATAGCTAGGGGCCCAGCTCTCTCTGTCATCCAGGTTTCCCTAGGAAACCCTCTTAGGAAGATCCTGTGGGGGCTGGTTTTCTTCTCACCCTGATTTTGAGTCATTGCGTTACTTTCTCGGAGTTGGTTTAGTTCAAAGCCTTAACCTTAAACTCAGTGATAAAGAATTCTAGGCATTTCAGAGCCATCCACAAAGACATCTTTGGAGCTCACCCCTTGCTCCTTGGAACTGCCTGCTTATCCATAGCCATGTATGTCTATAACTTGGTCATTAGGCAGAGTCACCGGCAGCCACAGACCAAGGATCACCCTCAGCTTTCCCAGGCAGCAGGCACTGTAGTTCCGTTTTGGCTCTTCAAGAAATTCTCACATGCTGTCAACAGGGTCATCCCTCCAACCCAGAGCACAGCTCCTTCCTCGTCTGTAGTTAGCAGCAAAGGTGGAGATGATGTGTGGCTTAAACACTGTCTGAAATCCGAGGCAGCCAATCATACAGAGAGGATTCTATGGTGCCCCGTATGGCCAGCACCATGCAGACCAGGAAGCCCCAGAGCCTGGAGTGCTTCTTCAAACCTCAGCTGGAAATCAGAGTTTTCTCTGGTCTGTATTCCCCAAATCTGTCCAAAAATGAATCTGCTATATTTTGTCAGATACATCTATCAGGAATCTCTGTTTCTATATATGAAAAAACTCACCAGCCTTAGGCTTTAACCTTAACTACAGTGTCGGTGTTATATCTCCACAGGAAGGTTGCAGGTATTAGAGCATGGAGGAGTGTGTCCACACAGAGTGAATGTTTCAGCATCTTGTTCATTGTTTTTAGAAATTTTACCAAGACACAGGACAGAGGGGTGGGCTTCTAGAAGGGCTGTCAGTGGCAGAGGATCAGGGGGTGGGAGAGATGACATTTGTTGCACGTCTCTCTTCTAAATGTATCTTCCCCTGGTGGCTCAGATGGTAAAGAATCTGCCTGCAATGTAGGAGACCTGGGTTCGATCACTGAGTCAGGAAGATCCCCTGGAAAAGGGAATAGCAACTCACTCCAGTGTTCTTACCTGGAGAATTCCACGAACAGAGGAGCCTGGTGGGCTACAGTCAATGGGGTTGCAAAGAGTCAGACATGACTGAGTGACTAACACTTTCACTTTTCACTTCTAAATGAAGTTATCATGACATCTGTGTTTTAAGTTGTGTGTCACATTCTGGATTGACCTTGAAATATATGCAATTTGTTTTCAAAAGATTGACAAAATGACTACTTGCAAACTCTGTACAATAAATAGTTACAGGTTAAAACTTAGTAGACCTAAAGATTCATGAAGAGTGTTTTGTTCACTCCTGTTTCCCCATCCTGTAGCATTCTGAGACATGGAGTAGATCTTCATTTTCTTTTCTTTTTTTTTTTTTTGATCTTTGTTTTCTTTAAGGAAATCAGCTTCTAAATCCCGACCTGGGACTTCCCTAGTCATTGTCCCCAGTTGTCACTAATGCTCTGTTATGCCCAGCCCTCACCAGGGCAGAGGCTGGATCTGGACCCCTTTTCAGTAGGAAGGGTCTGGGAATAACTGTGCAGCTATAGAAACTGTTCTCCAGAAAGCCCCAAGCCTCCCTGTGTCTGACCCAAAGCCCTGATTTGTGGGCAGAAGAATCATTTTCTTGCTCTGTACTTCAGATGCCTCTAGAGTCAGAACTTTGCCCAACCCACCAATGCCTGGGCATCTGATGCCATGTCTAAGTCTTGCCAACATTTTCCCAGGTGACTGAACTCTGTACCCCATATACCAGCCACTGGCCAGCATCCTTCATGGAATAGACCAGTCACCCAGCACCTACCCCTGAACCACCTTTATCTGCGCCCCACCTCCCTGATTAAATCGCCTCAAATATTGACAGACAGAGAGATGTCATGAGGGTTTCAGATTCCAGATCCAAATTGTCTCTGCCCCTTTGGACACTGAACTTTTGATTACGAAAGACCCTGATGAGCGATCTTACAGAGAACCGGTCAGTGTTCCCTGCCTCATCCCTGAAATATCAGGTTTTTCCAGTTTTCCAGTGACAGCTCATCTGAAAGTATGAAACTCTCAAAATTGTCAGTCATTTTGATGAAAACCCTACAGTCTTCATCCCTGAATAGGAAAAAAAAATGTATTTTGTGTAATCTAATTTTTTAGTTGTTCTCCAGTCGCTCAGTCATGTCCAACTCTTTGTGACCCCTTGGACTACAGCACACCAGGCTTCCCTATCCTTCACCATCTCCTGGAGCTTGCTCAAACTCTTGTCCATTGAGTCAGTGATGCCATCCAACCATCTTATCCTCTGTTGTCCCCTTCTCCTGTTTTCTGTCTTTCCCAGCCTCGGGATCTTTTCCAGTGAGTCGGCTCTTCACATCAGGTGGCCATAGTATTGGAGCTTCAGCATCAGTCCTTCTAATGAATATTCAGAGTTGATTTCCTTTAGGATTCACTGGTTTGATCTCCTTGCAGTCCAAGGGACTCTTAGTAGTCTTACCAACACCATAGTTCGAAAGTATCAATTCTTTAGTGTTCAGCCTTCTTTACGGTCCAGCTCTCACATCCATACATGACCGCTGGATAAAACATAGCTTTGACTAGATGGACCTTTGTCAGCAGAGTAATAAAATCTTGCAAATTTGTGGGAGAAATAATGTTCAGAATATTTGACTTGTGGACAGTCATGTGTTACCAAGTATTGGGTTGGCCAAAAAGTCGATTCAAGGTTTTCCATATGATCTTATGGAAAAACCCGAATGAACTTCTTGCCAAACCCAATGTTAATAGATTCACATTAGTGGAAATTGAATTGGTGATGTTTACCTTGCCTTTTGTTGTTGTTGTTGAGTTGTATCTGACTCTTTTGTGACTGCATGAACTGTAGCCCGCCAGGCTCCTCTGTCCGTGGGATTTCCCAGGCAAGAATACTGGTGGCTTCCCCCAAACTGAGAGCTCATTTTTTAGGAAAGGACCTTTTGGCTGCCTAACATTCAGGACCTTCCTTTCTCCTCCACTGCCCAACCAGTGGCCCAGCTATGTCCTTGATTGAAGCAAGAAGTACCTGCCTTATATGTATGGCTGAGTCCCTTTGCTGTTCACCTGAAACTACCTCAACACTGTTAATTGGCTATACCCCAATCCAAAATGTTTTGGGTATTAAAATAAAAAATTAAAGAAGCTCCATGCTTTTTCTAACAATAACTAACAATGAATGAATGTGTTGTGAAGAGAGGGCAGTCAGGAATTGGGGGAACCAGTCAAAGAGCCTTGCCCTGTGTCAGGGCACAGTTGGCCCAGACAAGGTTCTGGGGTGCAGAATGCAGTGAAGTATTGAGGTGCTGTGCTTAGACAGCCCAGGCTGAGTTTCCAAACGGGTTTGTGACTGTTCCTGACTTCCATGTTAGCCATGCCAACACCATAGTCTTTGGATGTTTGCTCTGAATTTCATAGGCATGGTTGACTAGCTCTCTCTCCCTTTGTAGCTATCACTAAACCTGACTTCCTGGAAAGCTCCTATCGAGGAATAGAAATCAACTAGATTAACTCCTGTGCATACCCTGGCCATATATACGTGTCAAACTTGTGTTTGTATAGCCATGATGGTTGTGAGAGGTGACAATCTGGCTACTCCCTAGGGTGACCTGTCTTGTCTTGTTTCTGTGGATGAATACTGAAAGCCTGTATTTTTAAGTCTTGAAATCTTACTTTAAGGAAAAAATAGAAGACTATTAAAGAGAAAAGAATATGTAGCACTTTCATTAACGTGAAATGTATCCAAAGTGAAACTATTTCATAACCATCAAATTTGGGAGGGTGGTGATTTCTCCACCACCCTCCACCATGTTGGTTGAGAGTAGGCTGCTGTAAACCCAAAGTCAGAAGACTTTGACAGAGGGGAGAGTTGACAGATGCCTTAAAGCAGAAGGTAGAAGGGAAAGACTGAGATTCTAGGTTGATGTGAGGGGACTGCTTCGGTCGCTTAGCCGTCGGTTGGCATTCAGTAAATACCGTGTAGACTGATGACTGATTTCTGCATTAGTTGCTAGGAACCCAGTTTGATCTGCATTTGCTTTGGTTATACACGATATCCCTCCCGTTCTATGATATTGCCCTTGGCTATCACAGGAGACAGCAGCAATCACCAGAGGCCTAGACCCTCAGAGAGGAAAGGGGACTTGTGGAAGAACTCCCCGTGGGGAAAGGAGAGAGGCTGGTCAGATGGCCTTGGCCGGTACTTGGAGAACGTACAGAGATGCTTAGGGAGTAGGACCAGTAAGCAAGTCTCTGCACCAGCCACTTCTGATTCCTGCTTCTGTCTTCTCTGCCACTGTCAGGAGAAGCAGTCTAGATTAGGGATTTTAGAGCACTGATCTCCAACTTTGTCAGAACTAGGTTTGAATCCCAGTTCTGTCACTTATGAGTGGTGTGATATATTTTTTAGTTTGAGTTCCCCAGAAGCCAGATGCTGAAACAAGGGTTTAAATGAAAGTGGATTATTAGAAAAATATTCCAGGGGAAAACTGAAGAGTAGGGAAATGAGACAAGGGAAAGGCTCAAAAAAAAAAAAAGAAAAAGAAGCAAGAATTGAATATCCAGTGCTGGATAACCATATGATATCTGGTATAGTCTCCTCTAAAGTAGTGTTTCAGGTTGTCCAGAACAGCCCTCAGTTGGTGGTTAAGGACTGACCATGGGATGACCCGGGGAGGTCATCAAATCCTAGAGGCTCCCAGCTCTTCCAGTGCAGGTCCAGATGACAGAGACACAGGTGCCTGGTGTTGAGAGTGAAGGCACAGAAGGAATTCATGTGTACAGATATGGATATGGGCTCTGCATCAGCAGAGCGCTGACAACATGTGCTGCAAAGGCTTTTATAGTTTCTTATACTCTCTAAGCCTCAGTTTTCTCATATGTTAAATGGGAGGAAAAGAGCTTGTTTAAAACCATCAAGGAAGTAACAGTAGTAAAGCACCTGCTGAGATGACACGGGAAAAGCCCCCAAGTACTCAAGAACTGGTAACTCATATCAACCTCAGGTTGACCGACTACAAATCCTGAGGCCTTAAACATGCAAACTAAACAGACATGAAGAATTTGAATTATAACAATATATGCCTAAAAGGAGCAATTCAGTTACACAATGAAGTTTTGGAAGCTAAAGATAATTTTAACAATAAATCCAGAAAACTGTCTAAAAGAGAATTCTAATGTTAAAAGTGCTTTCAACAATAGAACTAAGACCGGATGGTATAAACTTTTAGGAGATTGGACACTGTTCTATAGTTATAGTTTTAACAATAAATGCTCAGAGGACGTTTGATCAAATCTTAGTTCTCTGGTTCTTATACTTTCAATAAAATGGAATCTGATCAATCCAGCAAGTGGGTCTGGAGTGAGTTGATGCTGATACGGGGAGTGGTGCTGGGCGAGTCCATTGACTTCAGTGAACATTCTCTGAGCATTTGCGTATGGCAAATACAAGGCCAAGAGGAGTGAGGCCCACCCAGTTTCCCAAGTTGGTCACTGGCTGGACCGGGGATATGGAGAGAATGAATTAAAACCAGTTCACTGTGATAATAACTGAAGCATTTTCGTGGACCTAGTTTTAAGTACTTCATGCTTGTAACCTTGGTTAATCCCTCCAAGCAATAATAAGAGGTAAGTTCCATCATTACCTGCATTAGGTAAGGACACCAACAATAATTATGTAACTAACTTACATAACTGGCGAAGGCCAAAGTAGGAGTCCAGCCCAAGCAGTCTGAGCCCATAGTGCACGGCACATGGCCTCACAAGTGTCAGGATCCCCATGGTGCTTACCAAACTGTAGTACTCACCTCTGCAGAGATTTCAGCCGAAGTCTCGAAGTTGCATGTTTTACTTGCTCAGCCTAGGTCAAGAATCATAGTTATATTATGTCAAAGAGACAAGAGGCAATTACTTGAACTCCTTCTGTAAATTCTCTAGGTTTCAGATTCATTCGGTTTAATGTAGCACTTTGATATAAGTATCCTATATACTTATATATGAGACTTATGATGAGGTATGGGCAATTTTCCTCAAATCAAATGGGCATCTCTTCCTGAGGCTAACTCAGTAGCCAAGTTTGTGGAGACAGGAGCCTACCTCTTCTTTTGAAAAAAATCTGTAAAAGGTACCTACTGGGCCGCTGAACAATACTGTGTGATACTGTGCAGCCCTGATATCTACAAGGCTCTCCCAATGTTGTTCTAAGGAAGTGCAAGAACTGTCTTATGAAATCAACTCTGGGTTTTCTCTTCTTATCATTCCTGGATTCTCCATGAACGCAGAAACCATTAAAGTAAAGGAAAGCTGTCTCCCCTCTCTGCTAATATGCCTAGAGAATTATACCATACTCACTCTTATACCATGTACTTTTTGCCTGTTTCTAAGTCTATACCTCCTTACTAAAACTTTCCTCATTTTCACAGGATTAACGTTCCCTATTTTGTACCTTGGACTTGTGTTGGGTGTAACATTGTTCCTACACCATTTTTCTTTTTGGGGGGAGGTAGGAGTGGAGACAAAAAAATATTTGTTGATTTATTGAAAATCAGAGACAATGATAAAACAATGCTTATATTTCTCTTATCTTGTATTTCTCTCTATCCTCCCAAGAGTCCTACTTTCTCATAACATTTGTATCAGAAGTGTTTTAAAATGAGTCTATTAATATTTTTAAATATATTTTCTAATTGGAGAATAATTGCTTTACAATGCTATGTTAGTCGGAGAAGGCAATGGCACCCCACTCCAGTACTCTTGCCTGGAAAATCCTATGGACGGAGGAGCCTGGTAGGCTGCAGTCCATGGGGTTACTAAGAGTCGGACACGACTGAGCGACTTCACTTTCACTCTTCACTTTCACGCATTGGAGAAGGAAATGGCAACCCACTCCAGTGTTCTCGCCTGGAGAATCCCAGGGACAGGGGAGCCTGGTGGGCTGCCGTCTCTGGGGTCGCACAGAGTCGGACACGACTGAAGCGACTTAGCAGCAGCAGCTATGCTGGCTTCTGCTGAGCACTGAGCTGGGCTGTGTGTGTCATCTAGAGCTTCCTACTGGCTGCCTGTTTCACACATGGTAGTGTATTATGCCAATGGTACTCTCTCAATTCATCCCACCCTCTCCTTCCCCAGGTATTCCCACAAGTCTGTCTTCTACATCTGCATCTCTATTCCTGCCCTGGAAATAGATTTACCAGCACCATTTTTCTAATAAGATTTGTCCATACAAATCAGTGGAAGAGAAACCACGTTTATGAGAACAAGAATCTTCCACTTAGTGACAAAATCACCACTACCACCAATCACAAAGTCTGGGTGGTTTTGTCACTAAGTCGTGTCCAACTCTTAAGATCTTCTCAACCCAGGGATGGAGGAGCCTGGTAGGCTACAGTCCATGGAGTTTTAAAGAGTTGGACGTGACTGAGCAACTTCTCTTTCTTTCTTTCTGAGCCACTAGAGAAGCCCCTTAGAGTTGGTGATTGGTCAATGCTTATTTCCTGTTACACCATTAGGCAGGATCACTAATGGCAAGAAAGACATTACAGATTTGTTTTTAAACAATTTCTTGATACAGTTTTCTTTTCTGGCAATATGACCCTTTATCCTAAAAGAGTAACACACACAAAAATTTCTTTTTTTTTTATGTAGTAAAGTTTTATTAAAGTATAAAGGAGATAGAGAAAGCTTCTGACATAGGCATCAGAAGGGGGCAGAAAGAGTACCCACTTGCTAGTGTTAATAATGAGGTTATATAATCCAAAGAATGTCTGGAGGTTGTAAAGACCGAGTGGAAGAGTCTTGTTCTCATAAATTTTTGTTCTCAAAGTTTTTACCATCTGAGCTACCAGGGACTGGCAAGTTAATTATACTTTTACCTTTGAGAAAATTATACATGGCTGGGGGGTGGGGTGAGCAGGAACTCATAGTACTGCAGTGATAAGAGAACGATAAAGAGGGGCCTAGAAGTCCCTTTTGTTTATTACAACTAAATGGCTTTCTACAACTTACAGAAATGATTCCCAGATTTCATGGGTATAGTGAAAGAACACATTTGGATCTTTTCTAACTCCATCTCCAGAAGGATCATGCATGTTCTAGTGAATACCGATCCCAACAATACAGACATGCAGAGGACAGAGAGAACAAAGACATCTTAGGAATCTTCTTACCCACTGATTTTCTTCCTTTTAAAAATTTGAGCTATTGATTCACACAAAATCATACCTGGAAACTTACTGTGTAGAAATCAAAATTAAGATGTGAAGCTATATTTAGATTAAATATAGTGGTGTCAAGGCACCAGAGTGCCTTGACAGTTCAGCTCTGCTCTCCAAGACCTTAACCCCAGACCTGTATGACTCAGGAACCCATTCTACTTTGGGATACTTGCAATAGGCATAGAGTGCTTTCTAGAAAAGCGATCTAATTGTCCTTGTTCTTCCCCACTTGAAGGAAACGAAGAAGAGATTCAGTTCAGTTCAGTTCAGTCACTCAGTCATGTCCGACTCTTTGCAACCCCATGAATCGCAGCACACCAGGCCTCCCTGTCCATCACCAACTCCCAGAGTTCACTCAGACTCACGTCCATCGAGTCAGTGATGCCATCCAGCCATCTCATCCTCTGTCATCCCCTTCTCCTCCTGCCCCAAATCCCTCCCAGCATCAGAGTCTTTTCCAATGAGTCAACTCTTCGCATGAGGTGGCCAAAGTACTAGAGTTTCAGCTTTAGCATCATTCCTTCCAAAGAAATCCCAGGGCTGATCTCCTTCAGAATGGACTGGTTGGATCTCCTTGCAGTCCAAGGGATTCTCAAGAGTCTTCTCCAACACCACAGTTCCAAAGCATCAATTCTTCGGCGCTCAACCTTCTTCACAGTCCAACTCTCACATCCATACATGACCACAGGAAAAACCATAGCCTTGACTAGACGGACCTTTGTTGGCAAAGTAATGTCTCTGCTTTTGAATATGCTATCTAGGTTGGTCATAACCTTCCTTCCAAGGAGTAAGCGTCTTTTAATTTCATGGCTGCAGTCACCATCTGCAGTGATTTTGGAGCCCAAACAAATAAAGTCTGACATTGTCTCCACTGTTTCCCCATCTATTTCCCATGAAGTGATGGGACCAGATGCCATGATCTTACTTTTCTGAATGTTGAGCTTTAAGCCAACTTTTTCATGCTCCACTTTCACTTTCATCAAGAGGCTTTTTATTTCCTCTTCACTTTCTGCCATAAGGGTGGTGTCATCTGCATATCTGAGGTTATTGAGATTTCTCCCGGCAATCTTGATTCCAGCTTGTGTTTCTTCCAGCCCAGCGTTTCTCATGATGTACTCTGCATATAAGTTAAATAAGCAGGGTGACAATATACAGCCTTGATGTACTCCTTTTCCTATTTGGAACCAGTCTGTTGTTCATGTCCAGTTCTAACTGTTGCTTCCTGACCTGCATACAGATTTCTTAAGAGGCAGATCAGGTGGTCTGATATTCCCATCTCTTTTTTTTTTTTTTTAATTCCCATCTCTCTTCAATTTTCCACAGTTTATTGTGATCCACACAGTCAAAGGCTTTGGCATAGTCAATAAAGCAGAAATAGATGTTTTTCTGGAACTCTCTTGCTTTTTCCATGATCCAGCAGATGTTGGCAATTTGATCTCTGGTTCCTCTGCCTTTTCTAAAACCAGCTTGAACATCAGGAAGTTCACGGTTCATATATTGCTGAAGCCTGGCTTGGAGAATTTTGAGCATTACTTTACTAGCATGTGCTGCTGCTGCTGCTAAGTCACTTCAGTCGTGTCCAACTCTGTGCGACTCCATAGACGGCAGCCCACCAGGCTCCCCTGTCCTCGGGATTCTCCAGGCAAGAACACTGGAGTGGGTTGCCATTTCCTTCTCCATTACTAGCATGTGAGATGAGTGCAATTGTGCAGTAGTTTGAGCATTCTTTGGCATTGCCTTTCTTTGGGATTGGAATGAAAACTGACCTTTACTAAAAACCTAACTCTTACTAGTAACTATGCCAAGTACTTAACATGCCAGCTCATCTAGCTTTCATGGATGACTTTCTGAGCAAGGTATCATTATCGCCTTTTCAAGATGAGAAAGGAACAAGCTGAGAAATTGAATAACTCAGTCACAGAGTTGAAACTGATAGAATTAAAATTTTTACATGCATAGGTTTGGTTCCCAAAGTCTACATTTTTGGTATGTTATTTTTCCATGCTTTCTAAACAGAATTGTGACCTCTAGCTACTAGATGGTACCCTCCACCCTCAGCTGTAAGAACCAGAACATTTCCAGACATTGCTAAGTGTTCCCTGGGATGGGGGTGAGGGGCGGAGAGGGAGCGGTGGAGGTGGGAAATGACTCACAGTTGAGAACCACTGCCCTAGATCAGGAGCGTGCATGTTGACCTGACAGTGCTCAGGACTGTTGCAGGGTCCGATTAGACAAAGCATGTTTATAGACTTTTAAAGGGAAAGAAAATAGTGTGTGTGTGTGTGTGTGTGTGTGTGTGTGTGTGTGTGTGTGTAGTTACAATGCAGCCCTTATCTTTTCACTGGTTTATTTGTTCATCCAAGATTTTTTGAGCCAGGTGAAGGACACTTTTAAATAATAAACTTTGAGAGCCTTAAAGATTTGCCAAATAAACAAAGGACTTGGACGAAAGAGAACAATCCTAGAAAACATCCCATAATGAATATACATAATATGCACAAAATGCTGTGGGAACCCCAAGGAAGGAAGGGCTGCCTTTGACCGAAACCATAGAGAACGAGTTGGGCTGCATAGTTCAAGCTCTGTGATAACACCATTCAACTAATTGTGACTAATGCTTCTTCATACAGTGACATATATTCATGCAGTTTTTCCAGGAGTATTTAAAGTGCATGCTGACAATGGTCAGCACTGATTAAGGTAGTAATCATTTTTAGGGCACACTTAAAGGAGTATGAACTATGAATAAGCAACTTAATTGAAGTTAGACACCTCTTATTTTGGAGAAGGCAATGGCACCCCACTCCAGTATTCTTGCCTGGAAAATCCTATGGACAGAGGAGCCTGGTAGGCTGCAGTCCGTGGGGTTGCTAGAAGTTGGACACGACTGAGCGACTTCACTTTCACTTTTCACTCTCATGCATTGGAGAAGGAAATGGCAACCCACTCCAGTGTTCTTGCCTGGAGAATCCCAGGGATGGGGGAGCCTAGTGGGCTGCCGTCTACGGGATTGCACAGAGTCGGACATGACTGAAGCGACTTAACAACTTATCAACTTCTTATTTTTCCTTTTATCATACCTGCTCCAATGATAGCAAACAATCAAACAACAAGAACAAAAAAAATAAAGACAAACCCTCCAATCCAGATTTCATTATGTAGATTTCCTTCCTCTATTCCTTCCACAAATACAGGAAGCTCAATCTTGAGTATATTCTTCAGATAAACCTCAATTAATTCATATGAGGTCTGTTGATTCAAGAAGAACCATTCCTAGAATCATGAATACTTGTTTTAAGCTCTAAATCTGACATTGTATATTTAAGTAGAAATAAATTCTGAGTAATTACCTGTTAGTACCATAGAGACAAGTTTGACCATTATGAAAGTACCAGAATTTCCAAACTTTATTCCAAAGTGTTCTACATTAAATAGTCATTAACAAGGAAGCTCCATATAAAAAAACTGGTGTGTCTGATGAAGCCACATTTACCTTAAAGCATTTCCCCCCTTTCAGCTTGCCTGCAATTTTTGCTATTGCTTGTTGCAGAGGTCTATGCAGGTTGACTAGAGCCTGAGTTGCTAGCTTGAGCCTGAACTGCCCTAATGATGCTGAGTCACATTTGTTTTGGAAGATCAGTCTTAAAGCCTGCCGCTCATGCTTGTTTATGGGGAATGCAACAACTTCAGCATCAGCTAACAAATCCCTTTGCAAGAACAGCCACATCTGAGCGCTTCCGACAAATGCTTCCTGTCACTTCTCCCTCTACAGCTTTGAAAATTAGAGCCTGGTGGAGTGAACTGGGAGACAACCCTGAGCATTTAGGAAAAGAAGTATGGGAACTGTAAAGCTGGCTGTTGAAATCAGTGTAATTGGTCTAAGATTACCTTTCATCAGTCTTAAGACCTGCCTTTTACCACCAGAGAAATCAGTCTCCACATTTAAGGTCACATCAATATGGAACATTCTGCATACTGAGCTGTTGGTCACATGCCTTTAGAATAGCATGCCATGCTGTTTTTTAAGCATTATGAGTGAAACAAACAATTGACAAGTGGATCTTGTGGTACATTCAGAATTCTTGTGTAAACTCCCCCAATACTGTTTTTTTTTCAATCTCAATTTGATTGTATTTATGAGAACCGTATATATTATATATAACATAAACATGTATCAGCAGACCTAATATAATGACTCACACTGAAAACCAAGCCTGTATTATGATTTTTAAATCAGGAATTTGTTGGATATATTCATATCTCTAAATCGTACTTATTGTCTTTAGATTCCTTCACTTGAGAAAACCATACTTTTCATAAAATTACTAGGAATTGAGTCAACAGATATTTTTATTGCAAATTAACTCTACTCTAATTAAAGAGGGTTTTAAAAAAGTAAATACTTTCTGAGCATTTATTATGTGCCAGGCACTAGTCTTAATAGGTGCTTAGAATGCTTCAGTGAACAAGAAATATAAAGCATCCTGTACCACAAGCTTTCCTTAACAGGATGTGTTTGCATGTGTGTGTTTTAAAGAAGGTATGTGGATGCATGAGGCAGAAGATAGGCTATAAAAATAATACTTAAATTATCTAGTATGTTAGAAGGTAGAAAGGGCTAGGGAAGACCATTCCATTTGTTCTTCATTGGAGTGTAGCCAAAAGTTGGTCTTGAAATATTTTTATCTGAATCTCCTGTTTTAAATGTAAGTGAAAGTATTAATCGTTCAGTCCTGTCCAACTCTTTGTGACCCCATGGACTGTAGCCACCAGGCTCCTCTGTCCATGGAGTTCTGCAGGCAAGAATACTGGAGTAGGTAGCCATTCCCATCTCCAGGGGATCCTCCTGACCAGGTCTTCTGCATGGCATGAATTCTTTACTGTCTGAGCCACCAGGGAAGCCCTTAAATGTTAGGAATATATTCAAAAATATTTGACACTAAACATGTCCTCATGGTCTTGCCTAGAAGCTACAGCACACACCCTCTCTGTTTATTAAGGAGGAAGCCCAGGCCCAGAAAAGTGAAATGACTTTCCCAAAGTTCCAGTAGTCATCAACAGGAGCAGGGCCGAGATGCAGGCTCCTTCTTCAGTACCTGTTCCTCCATAGGTTAGCCTTTGATGGCAAGCAACCTAGTTGGTGAAATCTATTTGAAAATCTGTTTTGAAACATTGCAAAATTTCAAACACCTAAAGGTGCAGGCTGAGTGGCACCCTCAGGACAGAGTGGTCAAGAGCAGAAAGGAGCTTCTGCGATGAGTGAATTGGGTTGAGACAAGACCCTTATGAAATCATTCTGCCCTCCCCTGTGGCAGGCCAGCCGCAGAAGTGTGACCCCCGATTCTTGCGCCCTCCTTCGTCTTTCTCACTCACAGACTACCACTGACCATTCTCCTGCTTCCTGGAGCACCAAAGACACAGCTGGAGATGGGTCTAAGGCCTTGCTGTCGTGTGTGTATATGTTAGTCACCCAGTTGTGTCCAACTCTTTGTGACCCCGTGGACTGTATCCTGTAGGCTCCTCTGTCCGTGGGATATCCCAGGCAAGAATACTGGAGTGGGTTTCCATTTTCTCCTCCAGGGGATCTTCCCAACCCAGGAATTGAACCCAGGTCTCCTACATTGCAGACAGGTTCTTTATTGTCTGAGCCATAAGGGAAGCCCCCTTGCCATCATAGCTTTTTCTTAGTCCTGTCTCCGTTCCTGTTCCACATATACCTTGGGCTTGGCCATCAATCATTCTTAGAGTTTAATGAAATCATTTGATGAAAATATTGTTTATAAAGGTAAAGAACAGAATTGAAAAGACACTGGAAATAGTCATGCGCTGGAGTAAACTGAAGTCAACAGTCATGGTTCCCAGACTCGCCACCACAAGGCAGCCTCCCTGGGATTTGGTTTCCCTAGCTGTACATGGGGCTTTTTAATCTGCCCGCACACAGGCTTGTTGTAAGGAGTAAAAGGTTAAGGGAGAGTGTGTCTGCATAGCTCTCAGAAAACCATAACTTGCAATCCATACTCTAGAAATTTCAGTTACTTCTGCCCCTTCTTTCTCTGAAGACAAATTACTAGAGGGATAGACAAGTTTACTGTTATTTTGAAGGCTGCTTCAGGCTTATTTTATGTCAGGGAAATTAGTCTTCTCAGAGTTGGAAGGGATCTTAGACACCCTAATGAGGCCAACCCTGGCTGTTACAGAATAAGCTGGGACTTTTTTTTGAAAAATACAGATTCATAAGCTCTATATCCAGAGATTCTGATGCAGAAGCCCAAGAGTGATGTCCTGGAGTTTTATCTGTTTTCATATTATGTGTGTGTGTGTGTGTGTGTTTTAGGAAAACTCCAAACATGAATCTGAAGATCAGCTGGTTTGGAAAACCTTCTTCCAGCTTCCTCTAGTGCTGGGCTCTTTCTCCTTCCATCCCTGGCTTCACTTAGAAATGGAAAACCATTAATCACTCAAGCTCTCATCTTTTCCACTCAGTTGAATTGCCCCTTTGCACCCCCCACCCCCATTACTTGGCACCCCACCTTGACAGCTGCTCCTGCCAAGCCCTGACATTGATCCATTGGGACATCCTCTCCCTTCCACCTGCTGCCCTCTAGTGGAGGTGCTGAGAAGCAACAAAATGTTTAAGTGGGAGCCACCAGGGGTTGGCTGGTCTGAGCTGGCTAGTCCCCTAGGAGATATCCACAGACCACAGCTATGAGAGGAATCATTAGGATAGCCTCAAGCTTACGGGACACTGCGTGCACATGACTTATATTCAGAGCAGAACTTTATAAAGACCCTGGCATCTATTTATGTGTTCCCCCTCCTCACCCCCAGGTTTCAGAAATCTACCTGGCAAAGATTGTCCTTGGGATATTTTTAATTCTTTGGCCCCTCCCTTCTATCACTTACTCAAATCCTACTTCTTGCAAAAGGAGTCGATTCCTCCTCACCTCCCCAAACCTTTGGATTTTTTTAAATTTTGAAAAAAAAAAGGAAGGGTATTTTTTAAAAAATCCTTACACTTTAGAAACTTCCAGTCACTAGATTAAAAGGACAGACATGAACTCAGCATTAAGTGTAAGCAACACCTAGGTAACTGTGCTCACCCTGCATCCCACAGACACCCTGGAAGGTGTATGTGGTAATCATCTTTACCCAGGAGGACCTGAAGTCAAGAGAGCTCAAGGAGGTTATGGTTTGTCACAGCAGAGCCCAGGTCTGGCTGATGGTCAGCCCCTGTATGTTCCTTTAATGTGCTCGCCACCTGCAAGCAGTGCTTGTTTAGTTCTTGGATTAATGACACAGAAATCATAACTTTCATGGTTGTTGCTATTGTTCGGTTGCTAAGCCGTGCCTGACTATTTGCAACGCCATGGACTGCATCATGACAGGCTTCCCTGTCCTTCACCATCTCCCAGAGCTTGCTCAAACTCATGTCCATTGAGTTGATGATGCCATCCAACCATCTCATCCTCTGTCGTCCCCTTCTCCTCCTGCCCTCAATCTTTCCCAGCATCAGGGTCTTTTCCAATGAACTGGCTCTTTGCATTAGGTGGCCCCAGTATTGGAGTTTCAACATTAGTCCTCCCAGTGAATATTCACAGTAACTTCCATAGTAAATTATATTAAATCTCATGTTCAGTTCAGTTCAGTCACTCAGTTGTGTCTGACTCTTTGCGACCCCATGAACCGCAGCACGCCAGGCCTCCCTGTCCATCACCACCTCCCAGAGTCCACCCAAACCCATGTCCATCGAGTCGGTGATGCCATCCAACCATCTCATCCTCTGTCATCCCCTTCTCCTCCTGCCCCCCAATCCCTCCCAGCATCAGGGTCTTTTCACATGAGTCAGCTCTTCGCATGAGGTGGCCAAAGTATTGGAGTTTCAGCTTCAGCATCAGTCCTTCCAATGAACACCCAGGACTGATCTCCTTTAGAATGGACTGGTTGGATCTCCTTGCAGTCCAAGGGACTCTCAAGAGTCTTCTCCAACACCACAGTTCAAGAGCATCAATTCTTCCGTGCTCAGCTTTCTTCACAGTCCAACTCCCACATCCATACGTGACCACTGGAAAAACCATAGCCTTGACTAGTTAGACCTTTGTTGGCAAAGTAATGTCTGCTTTTTAATATGCAGTCTAGGTTGGTCATAACTTTCCTTCCAAGGAGTAAGCGTCTTTTAATTTCATGGCTGCAGTCATCATCTGCAGTGATTTTGGAGCCCAGAAAAATAATCTCATGTTACTGTATTCATAGTAAGTTCATTCTTTTCCTTTAATGAATGTTTAATAATCAGTGTATCCCTCCACCATCTTCAGCTCCTCATGTCAGTACTCTTGCATCTAGAATTATTTTGCAAAGGAACTTGGCAGGTGGGTGAATTTGGGAGGAAGTGAGGACAGCAAAAGCCACAAAAGTGTTGGAAATTTGAGATTGGCTATCACAGGGCAGATACAGTATACTCCTGCAGGCTTCAGTGAAACTAAATAGTTGTCTGTATTAACCAGCAGAGCGGAACTCAGAGGTCAAACACTGATAGAAACTGTGTGTGTGTGTGTGTGTGTGTGTGTGTGTCCATCCAGCTCCCATAGGATCCTGCATGAGTGCTATATCAGCATGAATGTACCCTTTTTGTAGTGGTGGTTTTCCACTCTTTAACCTTGATTGTGAATATCTTGGTAAGTGATCTTTTTATCAATATTTTTCTTAAGGGACAGAACAGTAGATTTCATTTGACTCACTTTTCTGTCCCTTGTATATCACTATTATTGGAATGCTGTCATACAATCTATTTAACATCTTAACTGGAAGGTACGTGTATGTACACACCCACCCACCCTGAACTGCCTTTTCCCCTGCAATGATAGAAAATACAGCTCTGGGTAGATAAGAGAATTATAGTGTGAAAAGAACAATACTTAGGACGTGGACTCCAGTTCCCTGCTGTCCTGCCACTTTAAAACTTTGTTACTTTGTCGGGGTGAGTAAACCAAAGTGAGCCTTGTAAAACCAGAATTCTGTTGCATACAGTCAGTTGATCAGGCTCATCTGAAGGATTCCTCAGAGTCTTTCTAGCTCTCTGAGCTGTATCTTCATTTGTGCTGTCACGAACTTGAAAAGAAAGGTGGAGAGTGGTCAGTAAGGTTGAAAGGGAGGGGATGCTGTGTCTAGATAAGCTTGCGGACCTAACCTGCCCTGTGTCACGGGGGTTGTGTAACATGGAGCCCGTCGAGCAGACTGTGCAGAGAACAGAGTGCATTTGATCTCCTGCAAGGTGAGGGATGCAGAAGATGAGGGTTCAATCCCTGGATTGGGGAGGTCCCCTGGAGGAGGAAACCCACTCCAGGATTTTTGCCTGGGGAATCCCATGGACAGAGGAGACTGGCAGGCTACAGTCCAAAGGGTCGCAAAGAGTCAGACACAACCGAGCCACTAAGCACAAGAGCTTCTAGCACCTGTATGCTGTGTGACCTCAGTGAAGTTACTTCACCTCTCTGTGCCTCAGTTTCCTCATGTAAGGGCGACAATAACAGTGCCTAACATACAGGGTTATTGTGAACATTAAATCAGTTAATACATGTAAGAACTTAAAACCTCTCTAGCACATAAACACTCAATAGATAAAAGCTCTTATTGTTATGAAACTAAAGGAAGAGAACCCGACAGTCATATGGTTTGGTGAAATGTTGATCATATTTCCTTTCTTCCTTCTCCTCTGCCTTCTTCTGATCCCACTTTGCTCCCCTCCCAATACACCCCAGCCTATTTCTCTTCCTTTCAACTTAAGAATTTTCAGCAAAAACGTTTAGAAGAACAGAAGAGATGTGCCAGTTGGAGGGCAGGAAGCTTTTTTTTATGTTATTTTATTTTTTAACTTTACAATATTGTATTGGTTTTGCCATATATCAAAATGAATCCGCCACAGGTATACATGTGCTCCCCATCCTGAACCCTCCTCCCTCCTCCCTCCCCGTACCATCCCTCTGGGTCGTGCCAAGCATCCTGTATCCTGCATGGAACCTGGACTGATGACTCGTTTCATATATGATATTATACATGTTTCAATGCCATTCTCCCAACTCATCCCACCCTCTCCCTCTCCCACAGAGTCCAAAAGACTGTTCTATACATCAGTGTCTCTTTTGCTGTCTCATACAGGGTTATTGTTACCATCTTTCTAAATTCCATATATATGTGTTAGTATACTATATTGGTGTTTTTCTTTCTGGCTTACTTCACTCTGTATAATAGGCTCCAGTTTCATCCACCTCATTAGAACTGATTCAAATGTATTCTTTTTAATGGCTGAGTAATACTCCATTGTGTATATGTACTAGGATAGGAAGCTTTTTGGCTGCCTCCAACAGTAATGGGCTGTATGGCAACAGAAAGCTTGTTTCCCAAGAAATGGGTTTAACTTTTTGATTGACTCAGTGATAATATAGGACAGCTGGACTCAGATATCTAAAAGATGAACACCCTGAGCCTGTCACCGTGCTTTTAGGAGAGACAGTCACTCTGAAAGCCCACTTGTCTTACTTCATCAGTGTTCTGCTTTTGTTGCTGTATTTTGTACAGGTCATTCTCAAGAAAGCACCATGAAATCCAAATGTAAGAGCAGAGTTACCCCTCAGGCCGTCAGTGCCTGCCACGTGTCTCTCCCTAGTGGCAGAGATCCTCACCCTTCTTTCCCAAGGCCCCACTGACCTCAAAGGGCCCGTCTTGTCAGGCCATAAAGTTCGTCTGAGCCAGAGCGCTGGGATTCCAGCCAAAGCTGAATGAAGGTGCAAAATGTCTGACTAAAAAAAGCTCGAACACGTGGCATTGGGTATCGCAGATAAATTTGTTGGAGAAATGGTTTATAAATAACATGAAAAGGGAAGAGGGTCAACATATTGAGTTGCTGTCTGATCCTTGAGGGACACCTTGTCTAATACTAAACCCCAAAGTGATAACACACTGGAAAAAAATGGGCTTCCTGAGTAAATTAACTCCACACAGGCTTCTTTTTTTCTTATCAAGATGTTTGTAAGTTTGGCAGTAAGCATTTTAAAAGAGGGTTGCTTTTATTTGGAATACACTGGAAAACATGGATATCATTTCAAAACAAATGAAATCAAAAGCAAGAAACAAACCCCAGGAAGGCAACGTGCTCTTCTGAGCATGGTCTAAGGCTGGGAGGCTGCAGAAACTGAAATATTTAGGGCTCTTACTAAAATGGTCTCCTCCTCTTCCAAATTAAGCATCGTCACAGGAGGACGCATGGACTCAAGACAGAAGGAATGAGGGGAAAAGGAGATCAGTAACTTGGGAAAGTTTTCTTTTTCTCTGCCCCTTTCTGTTTTTGGTTTTGTTTTGTTTTCCCTTGTCAAAGCCAGAAGGGATCTGAATTCTGCTCCAAAACTCCCAAGACCAGAGGGTCAGGGTGGGCCACTCAGCGGCTGGAAGCTGTGATCTTATCACTAGTCCAACCCCTCCCCCTTCCTCTCTGGGAACCTTGTGCAAACACAACTGCCTGGTCTTCCTGTTTAGTGGCAAAGGTTTTGCTCCCTTCTCTTTTTATTTGGGAATGTGAACTCTGGGGGATATGTTTTGCTGCCTTTTTTTTTTTAAAGAAACAGATTTGTTCCCATAAATCCATTCCCTGGCACAGGAAGACCACAGCTAATTAAAGAACATGATGAGATGCTTAGAGAAGTGGGGCCACGTGCCTTTCCCTGGGGCTGGACCATGTTCTCTGCCCACCATCACCTCTTCTTCCCAGCCTACCCCACCTCCGTCTCCATCATACCTGTGGTTATGTGTCTACCCCTGACTGTGAGTTTTAATCTCCCAGGAGGGTAACCCACTGGCTCAGGGACAATCTTCCAAGATGTGAATGCACTTGTCTTCTCTCTTTGCATAGATATCTGTCTTTGCCAGAGAGGACTGAGTGAGAGAGTCAGGTTTTCAGTGTTCACATGTGTATTGTTTAAAATCATAATTTGCTGTCTGCTTTGAATCTCAAAAATCATGATAATTTGCTGTCTGCTTTGAATCTCATTTTTGAAATCAAAATGATGCTTGGAGTCAGATCCTACTGATGCAGCTTCCAGGGAGTCAGAGAAGTTTGAGCACAGGCTTTGCCAGTGAAATGTCAGGCAATGATGCAGGCTGGTAAAGGGGTACTTTTGGAAGAGAATTGCAAACTGGGAACTTTACCTTTTCTCCAAACAATTTTGGAAAATTTTAGTTCATTTCAGTCCATTAGGTGAATCTAATGAGATCTGTTAGATTGGAAACCCTGTCCTTCTTTTTTCCTCCAGAACAGAATTACCAATTACTTTTCATCTATGGACTTGATAAATCCATATTCATGTCCCCCCACTTTACAGGGGCTCTTCTACCAAAGCCTTTATTGCAAAACCAAATTCAAAACCTTGCAACCTGCCCTTGAAAATCATGACCCAGGCTGTTTAGAATTCTGTAATTCACTTATTGGGTCATTTGTTTAACCATCTATGAATTCACTTATAATTATTCAGAAAACAGGAATAGCTTTTACTTACAGCATAGCATGAGAGACTATGTCCCTCGCCTCACTGAAACTGAGAAACATTTGAGGAACAACATTCTCCTAAACAGCCAGATAATCCTTTCATGAAGGGAAATGAAGTGCATTTCCAATAATGATTTGTTCTTAATGAATCCATGCTGGTTCCAAGTGACCCATGGTTTCCTTTCTGGGTACTCAGAAACCAACAATTCATTCTAGCATATTGCTGGGGATTGAAGCTAAAGGTATGGGTTAAGAATGTGCCCTTTTAACTTATTCAAGCTTTGCAATTATCCTGTTTTTTCCTCTGAAGATCCTCAGAAGTGAACTCATCATTAGCTTTGGGATTATGCTTATGGTTCATTGGCTTTAGACTTCAGTTTTATTAACTTCGTTTATTCGGTACACTCCAGTCTTCATGTTACTACCCTTCACTAAGAAAAAGAAAATTCTATACAAGTTTCCCTTTGCTTTCTTCTTTTCTGAGTTATCTGTTCTTATTGTTTTCATAGTATTTTATAGTTCTGTGAGAAGAGACAAAATATCTCAATTTAGAGCTTTACCTTATAAGTGTGAAAGTTCTAAACTATCAATTATTGCATCAGCTTTTTAAAAAATGGTCTATAGTCTCCCTGTCTCTCTTTCTCTGTGTGTGTACACGTATATATGTGTGTGTGTGTGTGTGTGTGTGTATACACACATGTAGACATACACACATATATGTGTACTTGCATACTTCTTTTAGTATTAACTTGGCTCTTTCAGTGCATCCTGAATATTTTAAGGTCATTTGTGCTACCTATAAGAGGATTAAGAGTCTACTCATGCATAGGTATAATTTAAGGTGGAGATGATTCCTTTGATTTATTATTCCTAGAATATGTAACAAGTCCCCAAATTATAATCTAAACATAGCAAATCATTAGATTTGTACCAATACTTGGCAAGATGCAATGAAACCCAAGATCATGAAGTTCAGGTAGAGAGGGATGGTGGTGAGAAATTCAGAGTCAGCTGGAGGTGAATGGCTCTGGGCCCCTAGAGGTCAACAGGAGGTCAGTGGGAAGTTGGGAGAGGGAAAGGCAGCAGTAACCAATTATTTCACTCATTCATTGGTCAGTGTTTATTGAGAGCCTGCTGCATGCCTGGCATCATCCTAGCTTCCCTGAAAAGGATGAGGGAAGCACACAAAAAGATGGTGAGAATAAATGAGAAGCAATCATCCTCAGCCTTCAATTACAGCTGGCTATGCTTTTCTGAACACACAGCCAAGCACTTAAAGTAACAAGCCATAGACAACTTCTATTTTAACACATAATGCTTCAAAATAATAAAAAAAGAAAGATCCCCAAAGAGCCTATCACCATTTAAAACGGTTTAAGATTAGAGTCCAAAAGGAAGGAGAGATGTTTCTGTGAGGAAAGTTTCTAAGACTAGAGTTTTCTGCTTAGCTACTAAATATGATGCTTTTTTCATTTTTTCCCTTCCTTTGCATATTTACTTATAGTGTGGGGGAGACTGCTCTATTGGCAGCACAATAGAGATGTGATCAGGGAAATGGAAACGCAAATTCAATATTCGAGAGCTTCTATTCCCCTGAAAACAACCACAGAGCATCAGATTTTGCCACATATTCAGATTGCAAACCAGCTACAGAATGCCAAGAAGTTTTCTGTTAGGACCAATTATCCCTGGGTTTTTGCTACTTAAACTCTGCTGTGGGGAACGCAACTATACACCAGCATTAAAAGTAGGCAATCTTGATATTAAGAAGGAGTGTTGCTTGTAACAGTAAGTACATGCATTGACATTCCAACCACTGACTTCTCATGGGTTTGTAGGATCAGAAACCCAGTATGTGTGCCTAGAACTGGCAAGACTCTTCTCAGGGAGTATGAGAGTGAAATGACTCCTTGCCTTCCCTGTTGGATTTCCTTAGACAGCTGTGTGTGTGTTGCAGAGACCATGGCAGATTTCCTTGCTGTAAGCCTAGCAGCTTGTTTTTCAGTAAGCACAGTAAAATCTGAGTAGAAGAGAACTCCCCTTTGGCCACCCACCTCACAAGCTCTAAAAGGGAACTCTGTGTGATGCATTCCGCATTAGGCAAATGTACAGTTCTGCAATCAAAATGAGAAACACTTGGCCTGAAGCATCCACATTAGCTATAGCTTCCAGCCCTGATTTAAAAGAATAGAGAACCTTGCAAGTTTAAGGGAATTGGCAAGCAAGAAAACAGCTGTAACATGGTCAGAGGTTGTCTGTAGGAGCTGTGCAAGCTGTTGACAGTACTTGGGATGCCCAGAAACAGAGCAGACCTTCCGAGTTAGGTCAAAGGAGTGGCAGCAACTCTGGTCAGGAAGTGAACTTTTGACCCTATTGGAGGCAAATTGCTCTCATGGACCGTGTTCTGCTGTTTCCTAGACTAGTTTTCTCCTCCAGAACCAGCGGGTAGGATCTTTAGCTTTTGAATTGTTTCACTGTCATCACCACTAGATGTACTTGTAGCTGCAGCTGAAGGGAAGAAGGATGGGCCTTGAGAACTGTTACTTCCCACCATCCTCCAGTGTCCGCCATCTTCCCCCAGATGAGAAATCATGTCAAGACCATTGCAGTAAATCTCAGATGTGCTCACCAAGGAGAATTGTGCAGTTGGTAAGGTTGTTTCAGCATGTGAATCTTCCACAGCTCTCTCTCTGAGACCCCCCCTCTCTTGTTTCTTACCCACTACACATGCCTCCCGCCCCTCACTGTACTGTGCCTGCCGCCAGAGAATTCCTCTGCATTCCTAACAGGCCCAGCCTCCCAAAAGAGCTCCAGACTTTGGAACTTCCACCTAAAAATCTATTTGCATGTGCCCCAAACTGATGGCCCATGCAAAAATCATAAAATAATTTATGCTGAAGTGTTTGCCCAGCTGAGTCTTCTGAATCTGACAGCTCCCTCAGGGGTATATGCATTTTGATAGAGGACCATGATTCATCCAAATGAATAAATCTCTACTGGTACAATGTCTATTCTCCAGCACCAGCTGGTATGGACATTTTGGTGACTCAGAGGATTCTTCCCTCAGCCCCTCGGGCCATACTCAGTGAATAAATACATTATCTAGCTCCCCATGTTTTCTTAAAGATACATAGTTCAGTTATATCTTTGAAAGCGTCTTTACTTCTTTGCCAGAGTTTATTGAAAAATCAGTGAAAATTAAAGAGGTATTGTATTGACTACCAGTTTATTTCAGGTTGTTAAACCAAGTCTCCAATTAACCTGAAAATATCCCTTCACATCCTTACCTGTACAATTGTTAAACTTCAGAAAACTTCTGTTAACCAAATAATATGAAGTAATGCCAGGTGGACAAATTGATAGAGAGAGATAGCTTAGTCTGGTTAGTTAGAAAAGGGCAATACATGCCCTCTGTTTTTGCTGTTTTAGTCACTCAATCATGTCTAACTCTCTGCAACCCCATAAACTATAGCCCACCAGGCACCTCTGTCCATGAAATTCTCCAGGCAAGAATACTGGAGTGGGGAGCCATTCCCTTCTCCAGGAAATCTTCCTGACCCAGGGATCAAACCTGGGTCTGCTGTATTGGCAAGCAGATTCTTTACCACTGGACCACCTAGGAAGCCCAGTTGCCCTCTAGAAGCCAACAATCCAAAGGAAATTATTTCAAAGATTCTCCATAAAGACAAAGCAGTTTCCAAGTGGAAAATCTGACCTCTACCCTTACAGTTCTATTATAAACATATAGTTTAGAAACAGAGTATGATGGGGACATCATTCTTGTGAAAATGCTATTTAATTATGCAAACACTGTTTATTGTTGCAAAGCAGTCGATACTGTCAAGACATTTGTAGAAATTAATATTGAACTTAAATTTTCAGCTGTGTCATTTCATGTTATTTCCTTAGATGCAAAATGCCTGGTGCCAGGTGCCATATCTCATCAGTCTACATAGCATCTAACAGTGTGCTTTGTGTAAAGTTTATTTAATGAACTGATACAGTTTGGGGTTTTGTTTTATTTTGCTTTTTAATTTTCACTGGAGTATCGTTGATTTACAATGTTGTGTTAGTTTCTGCTGTACAGCAAAGTAAATCAGTTATACATGTTCATATATCCCTTCTTTTTCAGATTCTTTTCCCATATAAGTCATTACCGAGTACAGAGTAGAATTCCCTTTGCTATACAGTGAAAGTCAAAGTCACTCAGTAGTGTCCAACTCTTGCAACCCCATGGAGTATACAGTCCAAGGAATTCTCCAGGCCCGAATACTGGAGTGGGTAGCCTTTCCCTTCTCCAGAGGGTCTTCCCAACCCAGGGATCAAACTCAGGTCTTCCACATTGCAGGCAAATTCTTTACTAACTGAGCCACAAGGGAAGCCCAAGAATACTGGAGTGGGTAGTCTATCCCTTCTCCAGTGGATCTTCCCAACTCAGGAATTGAACCGGAGTCTCCTGCATTTCAGGCAGATTCGTTACCAAATGAGCTATCAGGGAAGCCCTTGCTATATAGTAGGTTATTATTATTTATGTCACATACAGTAGTGTGTATATGTCGATCCCAATCTCCTAATTTATCCCTCCCCCAGTTCCCCCTTGCTAAACATTTGTTTTCTACTTCTTTGACTCTATTTCTGTTTTGTTTAATAAGTTCATTTGTACCATTTTCTAGATTCCACGTATATATGATATCATATATTTGTCTTTCTCTAACTTCACTCAGTATGACAATCTCTGTTTTCCTTAGAATGCAGGGTTAAGCCAAGGGAAGCTGTCTCTTAGCTCTTGCATATCAACATTGATGTCAAAGTAACTATTTTTGCATAAACAAATGCGTTCAACTGATTTGGTGAACATTCTATATCTATGGATATATATATGGGGCCTCGCCTATATTCAAGGTGCCGTGCACTGGGCAGCTGAAGACGTCTGAGGCACTGTTACTTCAGTCTTTCTGCCCTAATTGGATCTTGGACTTGACCTTGGTAGAACTACTTCCTAAGGAGGCCAGCTGTGCTTAAGGGCCACCAAAGGAGCAGCCCTGCTGAGGGTATTTCTGAAGGCCAGGAGCTGAAATGCCTTGCCTGGGCCTGGAATTTAAGAGAGTCCCTGAGAGAGGTCACACACATTTTCCACTTGTGGGGGAATTCCCTTTGCTGGAAATAGAAGGTGATTTCAGAGACCTGATCCAAACCTCGCTTCCTCTTCTGAGTTGAGTAGGCTGATAACCATTCTTGAGGCTCTGGAATAGCGACAGATTTTCTTACTTGGGAATTTAACTGCTGGTTTCTGAAGCAGAGTTTTGAAACTTAAGAATGGCAAGGGCATGAGGCAATAAAGAGAAGCCTAGACCGAGGGATCATTTATCTAGGCTAGCTTCACTTGGTTTATAAAATAAATAAGAAGGTAGAGAATGAAAGGCTAAGAGGACAATCGAGAGAAAAATCATGCACACGCATGCGTGCGCGCGCACACACACACACACACACACACACAGAACTAGGGCTAGCTAAACCCAAATATGGGAGAAGCAGGTGAGAGTACAAAGAATCACTGCGCTGCGGTGAGCTTTTGTCACCTGGTTGCTGTTATTCAATAGCTAAGTCGTGTCTGACTCTGCGACTCCATGGACTGCAGCACGCCAGGCTTCCCTGTCCTTCACCGCCTCCTGGAGCTTACTCAAACTCATGTCCATCGAGTTGGTGATGCCATCCAACCATCTCATCCTCTGTTATCCCCTTCTCCTCCTGCCTTCAATCTTTGCCAGCATCAGGGTCTTTTCCAATGAGTAAGCTGCAGGTGGTTAAAGTATTGGAGCTTCAGCTTCAGCATCAGTCCTTCCAATGAATATTCAGGGTTGACTTCCTTTAGGATTGATTGGTTTGCTCTCCTTGTAGTCCAAGGGACTCTCAAGTCTTCTCCAGCATTTTGAAATATCCACATTTCAAAAGCATCAATTCTTCGGCGCTAAACCTCCTTTATGGTCCAACTCTCACATCCGTACATGACTACTGGAAAAAGCATAGCTTTAACTATATGGACCTTTGTCAGCAAAGTAACATCTCTGCTTTTTAGTATGCTGTCTAGGTCTGTCACAGCTTTTCTTCCAAGGAAAAAGTGTCTTTTAATTTCATGGCTGCAGTCACCATCTGCAGTGATTTTAGAGCCAAGAAAAATTAAGTCTGTCACCTGGTAGAATTCACTACTTACTGACTTTTCATGAGGTCTGCTTGATTCATCACCATGTACAGAGCCTACCATGGTATTTAGCCTAGAGTAGGTGCCTCATAAATGTTCTTAGATGAATGAAATGGTTCCCTGCCTCCAAGGAAAATGAAGCAGGTAAATAAATAGATAAAGTGATATATGTATAAATCACTCTGAAAGGGTCTAATAAACAAGGAAAAGCAGGATTCTCAGCACAAAGACTGGAGCTGAAGTCCTGGGGGAACGGAGACAGCAGCAGAAGCAGATGTGTAATTACTGGATTGCCATTTCACATTCCGGGGAAGCACATAAACCTTCTTGCAGGGCCCTTGGACTGTGGGATTTTTAAGTCACCTGATGAGCAAAGCATTAGCTCCTCCCCTGGTGTAATCAGGAGCCAGGGTACAGTAGACATATATGTCAGAACCTTGGCTCCAGCCTAATCCTGCTGGCTTAGTGTTTGTGGTTGCAGGGAGCACTGGCCTCTCTCCTGGCATGATCAAGTGTCTGAGTTCCAGACCTTCAGGATGAATAGAATTGATTGCCTTAACATTGGGTAAGAACTCTTGCAGAGCTTTGCAGGAAGCCAGATCCTTTTCTTGGAGGCCAGCTTGTAGGGAGATCAGTCTTGAGCAAATGAGTCCTTAACTCTCAGTTCACCAACATGATTGAAAGTGCAGCCCTTAAGCATTGTACTCTACATCGCCAGTGACCTGTTCACTCCCAACTTGTAAGACTTGGGAGGCTGATCAGCGACATAGCCATGGGACGCTATGGAGGATGGTTAGAAAAGGGTGACCACTCCAGCCTCTTGGTTGGGTTCTGTTAAGGTGGATTGGCAAGGACTGTGTGCAGTGCTATTAAATATTGAACAACTGCTCTTGGTGATAGGGAGAAGGGAAGCAGTGAACCGTAGTATTTGCTGATTTCTGTGGTGTAAATACCACCCCCCTCATGGCCAATTTCAAGCTACCAGGGTGACAGAAAGTAGCACTGGGAAGAAAGGCACAGTAGTCTACTGTTATGTAGTTTTTCACCAGACAGATTCAATAGACATAAATAACCTCAAGAGCATAGAGAGTAATGAAATGTAATGAAATAATTGTGAAGTGATGAGTTTTGTCTTGATTAGATTTGTTTTTAATATAATGCATTTAATTTTAAGGTGATATCATTTAATTTTCAATAATGCCTATGTTTAATAACTAGCTCACACAATTCCTAAAAATGTGACCACTAACTCACCCCCATGAACTGGTAAAAGCTGATTCCAGCATTCCACTCGGTGAGAACAATCTGAAAGAAGGACTTTGTTCTGCCAGGAAAGGTGCCAACACTGGCATCCGTGGCTCCAGTGCTGGATCAGGGAAAGAATAATAACTAGGCCCTGCACCATTGCTCCCGGGTCTCTTCCAATGACCCGGGAAACATTCTGAAGGAAGAGTGAATTGTCTTGAATTACTTACTTAGCTTCAGGTCCTGGTATCCATGGTTGACAGTCAGTTTCATTTATGGGTACTGGGTGGTGCCATTTCATAGGTTTGCTGGAAGGCCCTGAGAGCAGAGGGATGATGTTAGGAGATATTGGAATGATTGCTCTGTCCCCCTGCCATATCCACTGCATGCATGCTCCGTCGTGTCTGGCTCTTTGTGACCCCATGGACTGTAACCCACCAGGCTCCTCTGTCCATGGAATTCTCCAGGCAAGAATACTGGAGTGGGTTGCCGTGCCCTCCTCCAGGGGATCTTCCCAACCTGAGGATCGAATCCACATCTCCAGTGTCACGTGCATTGGCAGGCAAGTTCTTCACCAGGGAGCCACCTGGGAAGTCCTGCCATGTCCAGTACTAAGTGGGAAACCCAGTGACACATTCACTGAGGACTCCACCAAGAAATTCAAGACAACCTGAGTAACAGGTTTTGTTTTTTTTTTTCTTTTTCCCCTGAGGGATTTGAGGATTAGATAGACAGAATGCAGAAATAAAGGAGAAATGGGTCTTTTCAGACCCATTTTCAGAGAAAAGCTCTGAAATGGGTCAAAGAAGCATGAAGAAAGCAATATTTGAATTGTCTTTAGTGGTGACTAGAGAAGACTGATCTTGGAAGTGGGAGGGAAAGATGGCAGAGTGGGTATTCTTGGCAGAGGAAACTAGGCACACAAAGGGTAGGAATACGGAGGCTGATAGAGTGTTTCTGTATTGCCCAGGTGCCTACTTGGGTACCTGGGCAGGGGGCTGCTGTGGTCTGAATGTTTGTGTGCACCCAAAATTCAAATGCAAATATATTCTAATAAATTCAAATATATTGACATTCAAATCCCCAAGGCGATGGTAGTAGGGCATGGGCTTTTAGGGGTCATGAAGTCCTGAGGCAGAACAACTGGAATTATAAGAGGTCCCAGAGTGCTCTCACCCAGAGAGCAAGGAGAGATAAGAGTGGGGAGGGGGTCAGGACCAGGTTGTCAGGGGCATTTTTATGTCTTGCTGAAGAGTTCAAATTTTTTTCCTTTTAGTAATAGGATGACTTTGGAATAAGCAGGGAACGGCTTTACAGTTTATGGTAGGAGGGGTTTATTTTTAATATAATTTTTGTTTTTATGTTGAAATACAGTTGACTTACAATGTTGTATTAGTGTGAGGTGTACAGCAAAGTGATTCAATATACATATGTTTTTGGAAGAAGTCTGGAAACACCCTAGGGGGCACCACTCCGTTACTCGGGGATCCTGGCTGAAATTTCCCCAGTCAGTGCACAGGCCATGGGGTACCCCTGGAGGCTTCCTCTCAGGGCTTGGCCCTTACCTGTTCTTACAGGGAATGTTTGCTCACTGCCAAAACAGTAGTCTTTATATCTAAAGTTACTCCACTTCTCTCCAAAAGGTAAATTTGAAAAACAATATACCTTTAGTTAAGAGAATTAATCTTTCATCATTTAAGTCGCTGTTTATGGCAGCTACTTCAGTTTTAAAGACAATTTGATGCACATAAATAGCTATAAGCCCCCAGAACTCTCTTTATGCTTGCGTTTTAAATTTATTGGACCCAACTTCTGCCAGTAATTCTAGAATTTTCTTTGACCTGTCGTCTTCAAGAAATATATTCCTGTAAATCTGGACTGAGAATTTGGAGGGAAAAAATACACATTGCCTAAAGCCTCTTAAAACCTTGCTCTTTAAGGGCAAATTACTCAAGAATAAAAGAAAAACTTTAAAAAATAGATACATCAGTGGAGATACGAATATGCAATATGAAGAATATGTGTAGGCAGGAGCATCTGGAGAGCTCATCTTCATTTAAAATCAGAGTATCTGGCACAGTTTCAAAGCTCTGGGTTATTCAGTTTTGCAGTTCGAAACAAATGTACAGCTGAGTTCTTGAGCTGTCTATGTGTGACCACTGCTGCAACAGTGGGCGAAGCTATCTGAAAGAGATGAGTAGCTTAAGGCAGGCTGGGTCAGTGGCACACTCCTCAGTGGATGCAGTGCCCTTCTGAGATGGGTTTTAGGTTAAACTCCTTGATCCCAGCCTGGTAATATGAGTTGGGGCATAAACTGAAGTGTTTCCACATATCCACAGATGTCATATCAGGCAGAAATGAGAAAATCCAGCCAAGCTACCAAACACCCTACTGGAGTTGGCCTCCTAGGACCATGTGGACCAGATAGATCTTGCCACAAAGCCCACAGACTGATATCTATAGGCCAGATGTTTTATGTCACCCAGACAGCATTTTTATAAAGTCATATTGGTGGGTATCATCTAAAATTTGAATTATTTAGCAAAAAAAAACACAAAACAACCTTACTTCTGTCCCTTCTCTGACTAATTAAACAAGTCTGAGCCTGCATGGTTAAGACAGTTGTCTGGGCCTAAGTAACCACTGGCCCTGTAAGATGGAGCAAACATTCTTTGCTTGTCACCGCACTCTACCCGCTCCAGGCTTCTTTAGACATTTCTGCTACCCACTTGGCTTCAGTAGGCCAGCAAATATTTAAGACTGAATAATAGGTATTATATAGGCAGTCAGATACCAGTCAGCAGGAACTAGGCCTGAGCACCAGCACAGAATCCTAGAATATGAATGTGCTAGACTGGACATTGGAAAAGACCCCAATGCTGGGAAAGATTAAGGGCAGGAGGACAAGAGAATTACAGAGGATGAAGAGGTTGGATGGCATCACTGACTCAATGGACATGAGTTTGAGCAAATTCTGGGAGATAGTGAAGACAGGGAGGTCTGGCGTGCTGCAGTCCAAGGGGTTGCAAAGAGTTGGATGCAGCTGAGCGACTGAACAACAATTGGCTGGACATGACCCCTCTAATTACTGGACCATAAAAAGGTCCAGGAGGTCCCAAGGAAGGAACTGGGGAGGCAGTTCAGGGAGTGGGGCCCTCAGGAGCTTGGGTTGGTAGCTTTTTACCAACTTGCATGGAAATACAGCATGTTTATTAAGAGCATTTCTTTCTTTTTTTTTTTTTAAATTGGAGGATAATTACTTTACAATGTTGTGTTGGTTTCTCCCATATAGCAACGTGAATCAGTCATAACTATATGTATAAATATATCTCCTCCCAAGAGTGCTTCTTAATCTTAATCACAGAGTACCTGTGAAAGAGAAAGAAAGGGAACATGAATGGGCAGAGCAAAAAAGGGGGCAGCAGAAAGACCTTTGTGGTGATGGAATCTCCATTTTGACTGCGGTGGTGGTGACCCGAATCTTCGTATGTGAAGAAATGACACAGAACTCTACATATACCCTATACCAATGTCAATTTCCTGGGTTCGATATCGTCTTATAATTATGTAAGATATAACTACCTTGAAGACCTCGGTAAACGATACAGAGGCTCTTTCTATACTATCTTCGCAACTTCTTGTGAATCTATAATTATTTCAAAATTCAAACAAATCAAACAAAAAGGTAGGGGGAATGGTGGGCAGGGCAGGAAGTTCAGCTGCAGAACAGGCCCAGGGACAGCCTCAGCTGACCCCACAGGAAGCTCAGGAGCCGAGGTGGCCCTTCATAATGGTCTCCCATGAGGCTGAGATGACCTGGTCAGCCACCCCAACACGGATCACTCACTAAATGCGGGAATGGTCTTGCCCTTGGCAGAGGCAGCTCTCTGCTACTGAAGCAGTCCCTGAAAGGGGCTGAGAACTGAAGGCTCTTGGCCTGAAGCACCTCCAGCATCTAGAACAATAGGTCCTTCACTGAAGGGGTCTGGACAGCACACCACAGTGGCCCCTACAGCCAGCAGCTGTACAGTGACAAATATCAACTCTGCCTCTAGACACAGGGTGTGACCCTTTCCTGTATGTTACCCAAGGCTGTGCCTAAGTTCTTTGCACTAATTCAGGATCAAACGAGTTTTGGCCTAAGAGAGCAGTTTGATGCCATAGTACTTTCTATCCCCTTTACTATAGCAACTTATTTAGTCACTACAGAAATTGTTTCATCTTCACATAGTATTAGATCATCAAACTGTTACCATTCTGTGTTCAGAAATCTGAATCAACTCTTAAAATATCTTACTTTAAACCTCAAAAGAGAATGCTTTTTGAGAAGGACCAGAATCTTCCTTCTTCTGATGTCTTCCCTTTTCTTTCCCGTGCAACTCTAACTCTACCGTATTTACCACACAAGGAATAATCAAATGTCTTCAGCTCTGGTTTGTACAATTCCTGGTGCAACTTTTTACTTTTATTTAATTTTGATCTATTCAGAGGATTGGTGATCCAGGCATTTGGAAAAACTCACTTTACTGCAAAATGGATTTTAGGGATTTTAACTCAATAATAGATATATTTTTGTAAGTGGGTCTGAAGCAGTTGTCCCAAAGAAGAAATCACAGTCCCAAACTCACCATAGGTTTGTTATTTTCCAAAATCTCATTGAAGTGTTAATGCAAGTGGAATTTTCCTAATACTCTCTTCCCCTCTCTCATCCCTGATGGGATTAATGTCATTAATTGCTAAAATCTAATCTGATTTATTGCAATTTTATATTAAAGATACATAATATAATTGCCCTTAGATGTCAAATACTAAAGAACCTGTTACTATTTTAGTCATGCTGGTTCTTATTCTTTCAGCTTTTTATTCCTCTCATAAAATTTTAATGAGAATTTATGTGTTAAAGGTTGTTTTCAATAGAATTTGTAGCTCAAAAATGTTCTGTCTCTTGTCTTAAATTTTGAAACCTATAAAAAGAAAGAAGGAAAGAAGCAAGCAGAGTTTAAAAATAAGTCTGGGATTTATTAATAGCTAAGCATTTTCTTGAACACACCAAGTAGGTAGTCCATATTATGCTAAGGGCTAGGAAAGATACAGCCATAAAAATCTGTACTCTCAGTGTACAATCTAATCAGGAAGAAAAGCCTGACACATATAAAGGCAAAGTAAGGCACCATAATAAGTTGCTAAATGCTCTTCTACTGAGTATGTAAGTGATGGCAGAATTCAGAAAACTGAAAGGGGGCAGGGTGGATAGGAGTTGGTCAGGAAGACCGCATGGAAAAGAGAAGTTACCTTGAGTGTTAAAGACGAGAGTGAGATGTGGAAAAACAAATGAAATGGAAGAGGCTCATTTCAGTATAGTAACAATATTAGAGGCACAGAGTTTATAGAAAGATTAAAATAGCAGAGGCTTGATAGTGATAAGAAGTTATTAGTAACTTTCTCCTAAAAATTTCAAGTGTTGAAAACATCCAACCCCTCAATCTACTTTCAAGATTTCCTGGCAAAGTGAAAGAGGCAATTTTTTTTTTTTATTGCTTTACAACTGAGGTTATTGACTTTCTAAACTACAGTTTGGGCTGATTCTAGAGTCAAAGAGTTAGGAATTCAGCATCAAAAGATGAAAATATGTATTTCCTGGCAGTGTGAATATGAGCGAATTGTAAAATATTGTGAGCTCTGGTTTTCTCATCTAGGAATGGAAATGAGAGCCTTATTTATATCACTGGGTTATTGTGGCTATTAAATTATATCAGTCAATGTGAAACTCTTTTTAAAATATTTAACAATACAAATGTTAGTGTTTTTGTTACCCTCTCCACTAGACCACACTTTTATGTCCTTGATTTTGAGTCTTTCATTAAAAAGTTAAGTGCAATGTTTTTTGTTTTAAAGATGAATATATTTTTTGTTTTATTCATTTTTATTTTTATACAATTTTTTATGGTTATAATCTATTTGTTGTTCAGTCATTAAGTCATGTCCGACTCTTTTTGCAACCCCATAATCTATAGCCCACCAGGCTCCTCTGTCCATGGGATTTCTCAGGCAAGAATACTGGAGTGGGTTGCCATTTCCTTCTGCAGGGTACTATTCATTTATAGTTATTATAAAATATTGGCTATACTCCGCCATGTTGTACCATGCATTCTCTCTTACACCCACTGGTTTATGCCTCCCACTTCCCAACTCCTATACTGCTCCTCCTCTCTCCTCACTGGCAACCACTAGTTCTCTGTGTCTGCTGCTTTTTTGTTATACTCATTAGTTTGTTGTATATTTTAGATTCCACATATAAGTAATATCATGTAGTATCTGTCCTTCTTTACTGTATTTAACTTAGCATAATGCCCTCCAAGTCGTCATGTTGCTGCCGATGGCAAAATTTCATTCTTCTTTATGGCTGAGTAGTATTCCATTGTGTACCACATCTTCTTTATCCATTCACCTGTTGGTGGACACTTAGCTTGCTTTCATATCTTGTCAATTGTAAATAATGCTGTTCTGAGCATTAGGGTGCATGTATCTTTTCAAATGCATGTTTTTTATTTTTTTGGATATGTACCCAGGAGTGGAATTACTGGTCATATTATTGTTCTATTTTTAGTTTTTTGAGAAGCCTCTATACTGTTTTCCACAGTGTCTGCAACCATTTACATCCCCACCCACAGTGTACGAGGATTTCCTTTTCTCTGCATCTTCACCAGCATTTGTTACTTGTATTCTTGTGGGTGATAGCCATTTGCCAGGTGTGAGGTGGTGTCTCATTGTGGTTTTGACTGTACTTCCCTGATGATTAGCAATACTGAGCATCTATTCATGTGCCTGTTGGCCATCTGCATTTTTCTCTTTGGAAAAATGCTTAAACAGTCTTCTGCCCATTTTTTAATTGGATTGTTTTGTTTTTTTGATGTTGAACTATATGAGCTGTTTACAGATACTGGATATTAATCTCTTATTGGTCATATCATTTGCAAATATTTCCTTCCACATACTAGGTTGTCTTTTTGTTGATGGTTTCATTTTCTGTTCAAAAGTTTTTAAGTCTGATAAGGTAAACATAGACTTTTTTTTTTTTTTTTTGCTTTTATTACTTTAGAGACAGATCCAAAAATATATTGCTGTAGTTTTTATCAGAGTATTCTGCATATGTTTTCCTCTAGGAATTTTATAGTATCTGGTCTTATATTTAGGTTTTTAATCCATTTTGAATTTGTTTTTGTATATGCTGTTAGAGAATGCTCTTATTATATTCTTTTCCTTGTAACTGTCCAGTTTTCCCAGCACCACTTATTTAAGAGACTCTGTTTTTCTCGGCTGTATTTTCTTGCCTCCTTTGTTGTAGATTAATTGACCGTAAGTGCTTAAGGGTTTATTTCTGGGCTCTGTATACTGTTCCATTGATCTATGTGTCTGATTTTGTGCCAATACCATATTGTTTTGATTACTGTAGCTTTGTAATACAGTCTGAAGTCAAAGAGTGTGATCCTCCAACTCTGTTCTTCCTTCTCAAGATTATTTTAGCTATTCAGGGTCTTTTGTGTTTCCATACAAATTTTTACACTACACGTAGCAATCACAAAATTAAGTAAGGCTCAACTAGGTTTTTTTCCATTTTTTAACCTTTTTACTTTATATTGGAGTATAGTTGATTATACAAAAAAAAAATGTATTAAGGACTCAGATGATCACAATGGTGCAGTTACTCACTGTAGAGTCAGACATCCTGGAGTGGGAAGTCAAGTGGGCCTTAGGAAGCATTACTAAAAATAAAACTAGTGGAGGTTATCAAATTCCACATGAGCTATTTCAAATCCTAAAAGTTGATACTGTCAAAGTGTTGCACTCCATATGTCAGCAAATTTGGAAAACTCATCAGTGGCCACAAACCTGGAAAAGGTAAGTTTTCATTCCAGTCCCAAAGAAGGACAGTGCCAAAGAATGTTCAGACTACTGTACATTTGTGCTCATCTCACATGCTAGCAAGGTAATGCTCAAAATCCTTCAAGCCAAGCTTCAGCAGAACCGAGATATACAAGCTGGATTTAGAAAAGACAGAGGAACCAGACACCAAATTGCCAACATCTGCTGGATCATAGAAAACTCAAGGGGATTCTAGAAAAACATCTACTTCTGCTTCATTGACTACACAAAAATCTTAGCTTATGTGGATCACAGCAAACTGTGGAACCTTCTTCAGGAGATGGGAATGAACGCCAGATTACTTTTCCTGTCTCCTGAGAAACCTGTATGCAGGTCAAGAAGCAACAGTTAGAACCAGACATGAAGCAACAGACTGGTTCAAAATTGAGAAAGGAGTTTGTCAAGGCTGTATATTGTTACCCTGCTTATTTAACTTATATGCAGTGTACATCATGCAAAATGCTGGGCTGGATAAATCACAAGCTGGAATCAAGATTGCCAGGAGAAATATCAACAGTCCCAAATATGCAGATGACACCACTCTTATGGAAGAAAGCAAAGAGGAACTAAAGGGCCTATTGATGAGGGTGAAAGAGGAGAGTGAAAAAGCTGGCTTAAAACTGAACAATCAGAAAACCAAGATCATGACATCTGGTTTCACTACTTCATAGCAAACAGAAGGGGGGAAAGTGGAAGCAGTGACAAATTCTGTTTTCTTGACCTCCAAAATCACTACAGATAGTGACTGCAGCCATGAAATTAAGACACTTTCTCCTTGGAAGAAAAGCTATGGCAACCCTAGATAGCATATTAAAAAGCAGAGACATCACTTGTTGACAAAGCTCCATATAGTGAAAGCTATTATTTTCTCCAGTAGTCATGTATGTGTGTGAAAGCTGGACCATGAAGAAGGCTGAGCACTGAAGAATTGATGCTTTTGAACTGTGGTGTTGGGGAAGACTCTTGAGAGTCCCTTGGACTGCAAGGAGATCCAACCAGTCCATCCTAAAGGAAATCAGTCCTGAATATTTATTGGAAGGACTGATACTGAAGCTCCCATAGTTTGGCCACCTGATGCAAAGAACTGACTCATTGGAAAAGACCCTGATGCTGGGAAAGATTGAGGTCAGGAGGAGAAGAGGGTGACAGAGGATGAGATGATTGCACGGCATCATCGACACAATGGACATGAGTTTGAGCAAACTCTGGGAGACAGTGAAGGACAGGGAAGCCTGGTGTGCTGCAGTTCATGGGATCATAGAGTCAGACGTGACTTAGCAACTGAACAGCAACTTAGTTGGTCATCAACATTGTGTTAGTCTCAGGTGTACAGCAAAGTGATTCAATTATAGGCATACATGTATTTATTGTTTTTCAAATTCTTTTACTGTTAATGTTGTCACATAATACAGACCATAATTCCCTGTATTATACAGTACACCCTTGTTGATTATTCACTTTTAATATAGTGTGTACATGTCAATTCCAAACTCCCTAACTAGTGTTTTTTTACAATCAGCCATCAGTTATATATTATACGTATGGGTCAAATTTGTATTTGGATTGTTGTCATAGATTGAAAGCCCTGGTTATACTACAGTACTGAAAGTACAAAGCATTCAGTCCTCATTTTTTTCAAATCCTCAAGTTAAACCAAAAAAAAAAAAATTCAGAAATAAGTTACACTATTAACATAAGATTATGATGAAATAGGGCATAGTTAGTTCAGTCACTCAGTCATATCCAACTCTCTGTGACCCCTGGACTGCAGCACACCAGGCTTCCCTGTCCATCACCAACTCCCAGAGCTGCTCAAACTCATGTCCCTTGAGTCAGTGAAATAGGGCATGGTACTACATATTCTTCTCTCATAGCTCGTTGGTAAAGAATCTGCCTGCAATGCAGGAGACCCCAGTTCCTGGGTTGGGAAGATCCCCTGGAGAAGGGATAGGCTATCCACTCCAATATTCTTGGGCTTCCCTTGTGGCTCAGCTGGTAAAGAATCTGCCTGCAATGTGGGAGACCTGGGTTCGATCCCTGGATTGGGAAGATCCACTCGAGAAGGGAATGGCTACCCACTCTGGCCTAAAAAATTCCATGGAACATATAGTCCATGGGGTCCTAAAGAGTCAGACATGACTGAGTGACTTTCACTTTCACTACATATTCTGCATTTTTTTTCCTTATGTCTATTGCTGAAACTCAAATTCTACCTTTTCTTCTACCCAGTGTAAAAGTAAAGAGTTGCTTTGTTTGTTCCACTAAAATACTTGCCTAGAACTCATCTTGCCCTATGTTTTCTGGACAATTTTAAATTGCTTATTTTGTATACCTTGAAAACACTTACTGAGTTTGTTTATTTTTTGTGTTTTAAAAATGAAATTTATTTTTGGTTTTTAAAAATAAAAATAAAACTCTCAATCAGGATTGTGGAATCAAAAATAAAACTCAGTATGTATAGAAATCCATTTTATCATCTAAAATCCAGGGCAGAAAGAGATGGTATATGCCAAGAGTTTAAGTAGAGAGAGCATAATGATGTGTCTCTTTACAACAGATTCATAAGTTTAATCAATCCATCCCTGGTGACAAATCCAAAGCTAGCAATAACTGAGAGCCTCTACTTCCCTCATGTCTAAAAGCAAGTGGGGAACACAGCGAGCTAGATCCCAGGTGGGAGTCAGAACAGTAGGAGAAGAGCCATGTGACCAGCGCTGTTATGGTGGAACACAGTCTCTGCCAGAAACAGAAGCAGACAGGGGACTTGGATTTGCATCAAAAATTTTTTTTTTACAGAATATCCTATTAACAGTGGCTCAAGCCATATGTGCATTTTCTGCTTATTTAAATTTAGAAGTGGTCTCAGGTTTGGTTAGGCAGCTTACGGGTATCATCAGGCTCTTCTTGGGTTTCTGCATCACCCCTAGTGTGATGACTTTTTGGCTTCACGAACTTTTTGCCTTCATGATTGTCACTGCTTACAGGCCAGATGATAGCTGAAGTCCCAGACATCACACACATATTCAAGGCATGTAGATAGAAAAGGTAGAAGAGGTAGTGGTGTCAGCAAGCTCTTCTTTTACATCTGTCTGTTTTGTAAGGCATCTACAGGTTTTCCAGACGTCTTCAGCCAACTTTCACAATACTTTCTTCAGCCAGAGTTCTTTCACCTGCACCTCAGTTGCAAAGGGTGTCATAAGTGTGAACATCTGGCAAAGGTGAATGGGATACCTTAACTGGTTTAGACTAATCCCAATCTAGCCATGGGTTTGGGATAATTTGGTTCCTGGCTGTTGAGTAGCCAACCAATAGTGTCGACCCACTAGAACGTCTTTAAAGAATAAAGAATGAAGTGCACTGGGACGACCCAGATGGATGGTATGGGGAGGGAGGAGGGAGGAGGGTTCAGGATGGGGAGCACATGTATACCTGTGATGTATTCATTTTGATATTTGGCAAAACTAATACAATTATGTAAAGTTTAAAAATAAAATTAAATTAAAAAAATAAAAATTTTTAAAAAAAAGAAAAAAATAAATAAATAAAATTAAATTAAAAAAAAAAAAAAGAATGACGTGTCCTGATTGAATTCATAAACACAACAGATTCAAGATCACAGTTTCAAAGAAGGAAATGAATTAGTAGATTAAAAGGATACACAATTGGCCTGATTCATTTCTGCTCTATTGTGAACACAGTTGTCTTTTGCTTTCTCAAGATTAATTCATTTCAGATAGCCTATGAAATCTTAACCTCCTTTACTTCAAAATCACCTTTACCATCTGTATTCTCCATCATTTGCTACAGTGCTCAAGAAGGGAAAATAATGGGCCAGTGATTAAGAGAAATCTTGGAAGATGAGGTGACCTTAGCGACTGTCACTAAAACGCAAACATGGCTTTAAATAGTAAGCAGGAGGCATCAAAGTTCTTGACAGGCAGGGCTCTCAGGAAGGCCCTTGAATGGAAGGAAGCATAATATTGTAAGTGTGTGATAGGAGTTACTCTTCTTTTTTTATTCATGTGTCAACGAGGGAAAGAAATTTCTAAAACAAGAAGACCAGACATAAATCCTAAGAGTACAGAGGAAAGCACGTTCAAAGGGGAAATGAAAAGTAAAAGAAAAGGTCCTGGAGGCCACGGTTACCTGGGTTCTTCCAGCCTCTGGGTCCTCCTTGGCAAGCACCCCATCGGCAGTGAGGCTAACCTGAGCCTGAAGCCCTCCAGTCCTTGAGCCTCTCTCTTCATTGCGAAGCTTGACAGCTTCTTTACTCAGAGGATACAGTTCACTCTTAGAAGAAGAAACAAAACTAAGTGGCTCATAAGCCCGTGGTATGGTATTTTGGGGTCTCTTCAGCTTGTTAGTGGCTGACCACTTAGCATTTCTTTTTCTCAAGCTCTCATGATCCTGGGAATGTAAATTTTGGCTCCTTGGTTAGCCTGAGTTTTCTGAGACTCAGACCTACAAGGGATTTCCTGGGAAATTAGATATGCAGGAGAAATATTAGAGGAGAGGAAAAGCGGGGAAGAAACTGCCTGAGAGGAAAAGGGGGGAAGAAACTGAGGGGACCGGAAGAGCTGTCAGACTGCAGTGCAGTTCCAACTTCTGTGAAGAAGAAATAAATGAAGGGATGAAGAAAGGGAAGGAGAGAAGGAAGGAAGGGGAGAGGGAGGGAGGGTGGGGAGACAGGGAGGAAAGGTCTTAGATAGCAGGCCAGGGCTAGGAAAGTTTTGGCAGGGACCTAGGGAAATAAGGAAAGAGAAGGAACATGATGTATTTTTGATAAGCTACCATCTCGGACTTTCATTTCAAAGTTTTATCCAGAGAAAAAAGTTTTATCTTGATATTGACCTTTCCCTTGTATAAAGAGTATTTTAATGATGTCATACTGTTTTCCTACAGGAAACTCTAACTACAGGCTGAGTTTCACTAAGGCAAGAACTTCAATTTTCACACTGTAGTGTATTAAGACACCAGTAGGTAAATGGTCCTCATTCTAAATTGTGTCATCACATCTGATCTTACTGCCTTCAAAAGTTTCACTTTTCAGAGAGGCCAAACATGTTATTTTAAAATGGCAAAATTAGCGTTACCCAGCTTCTGGTTTTTGTCACCTAAACCATTCCTGGAAACAAGGGTTTAGGACATCATTTGGGACAAGAGATGAATCAGCCTAAAAGTAACTTTATTCTTCTGCCTCTAAACATTGAATACATGTTAATATCTACCAATTTTTTTAAATATTTAAAAATTTGCAAATCTCCATTCTGTAGTAAATACTAGAAATTCTACCCAGCATGCCTCTGTTCATCTCCCGAGCAAGAGGTACTTGTTGCCACTGCCTTTGAACTGCTTTGAAGTTCATTCCTGTCCCTATTACATCACTGTCTCCTATCCTCTCAACTTCAGTCCTCACACACATGCTATTCATATTACCTAACCTAAGGCTATAGTTTTCAGAACAGTGAAAATTTTTCATTTAACCAGTCAAACCAATACATATGTGTATGTGTACCTATTTCTTCATTTTTACTTCTCATTAAAATGTTATCAAAGAGGGAACCAGTAAATGGTAGGTTTTAAGTAGAAAGCAAACCATGAAATAAATAAAGTGTGCACCAGTTTAATTCTATGGTTTTACTTAATTTACAACTCATACTTCTGCTTATGATTCTGAATGCCTTCATACCCTGAGCTTTGCCTGGAACAGAGGAATAACCTGTCAGAGGAGGGACAGATCAGGAAATGGGAGCATGGACCAGTGGAAAGAGCCCTTACAGACAAAGCTAGAGACCTAGATTACATTTTCAGTTCAACTAACTAGTTGTGAGGTTTTGAGCAGTCCCTTAACCACTTTGGGACCCAGTTATTTCATCTCTAAAATTATGACCCATTTAACAATTAGGTCCATTCCAACATCAGCCTTCAATGCTTTTATTTTATTTGCTGCTTTCATTTTGAGCATTTCCTTGTAATCATGTGAAATGAGTGCAGTTGTGCCTTAGTTTGAGCATTCTTTGGCATTGCCTTTCTTTGGGATTGGAATGGGAACTGACCTTTTCCAGCTCTGTAATCACTGCTGAGTTTTCCAAATTTGCTGGCATATTGGGTACAGCCCTTTAATAGCATCATCTTTTAGGGTTTGGAATAGCTCAGTTGGAATTCCATCACCTCCACTAGCTTTGTTTGTAATAATGCTTCCTAAGGCCCACTTGACTTTCCACTGCAGGATGTCTGGCTCTAGGTGAGTGATCACACCATCGTGGTTATCTGAGTTATTAAGATCTTTTTTGTACAGTTCCTCTGTGTATTCTTGCCACCTCTTCTTATTATCTTCTGCTACTGTTAGGTCCATACTGTTTTTGTCCTTTATTGTGCCCATTTTGCATGGAATGTTTACTTGAAATCTTTAATTTTCTTGAAGAGATCTCTAGTCTTTCCCATTCTATTGTTTTCCTCTATTTCTTTACATTGTTCACTTAAGTAGACTTTCTTATCTCTCCTTGCTATTCTTTGGAACTCTGCATTCAGATGGATTTATCTTTCCTATACTCTTTTGCCTTTAGCTTCTGTTCTTTTCCCAGCTATTTGTAAGGCCTCCTCAGACAACCATTTACCTTTTTGCATTTCTTTTTCTTGGGGATAGTTTTGATCACTGCATCCTGTACAATATTATGAACCTCCATCCATTGTTCTTCAGGTACTCTATCAGATCTAATCCCTTGAATCTATTTATCACATTCACTGCATAATCATAAGGGATTTGATTTAGGTCATACCTGAACTGCTGTCAGATTCTGGTGATGATCCAACTGACAGGATTCATAGACAAACATTGAAGGAAATATCAACTAAATTGTGAGGTTTAAGTGTATGAGCTCTAGAGCCTCTGTCTGGCTTAGTTCCATTTACTACCTTGTGATTTGGGGTGAGTTACAGTCTCTGTGCCTCACTATTCACATCTTTAAAAAGATGGTAATAGCACTTACACAGTAGTTTCGTGAGATTGTCTCAGGAATTAATCGGATCGTCTTTGTAAAGTGCTTAACATGGCATGTGGCCCATGGAAAGTGGTTATTAGCTCTCAGCTAGCATGATTTTTCCACATTCAATACCTATGTGCCCATAGCACTGTGCAGAGTGAAGCCACAGAATGTCCCCATTTCTGCCTATGTGAATTTAAAATTTCCAAAATGCCAAAGTTCTCATCCAGGGAGGTGATACATGGAAATGCAGCAAAGTCACTTAATGATGGAGAAGAAAATATTGTACTTAGCTGTTATGAGAAATTATTTTCCTGAATGAAAGCTGAAGAACCAAAAGAGCCTAGAGGTAGAGATAAGAATAGTAAAGAAGGCAACAGGAATGGAAAGATACAAATGTCTTTACTAAGAGTCACAAATGGTGTGATAGTCTCTAAATTATTAGGGTATTGGTTTTAATATGGCTGTTTCTGAGATGCCAGAGAAACAGTAGCTTATCTGCTTCCTTTCAGATAGGACTGACTGAAAATTCATCACATTTAAGTATTTAACTTTTAAATAGTCTGGAACACATTCGCACAGACTTAGCTCTTCTGCCTCTGCCATGAATGAGTACCTCTCAGTCTCGCTACAAAAACAGTTTTGGAGCAAAATATCAGTTTGGGTTTCCATAGTGTTATGATTTAAGGAAACTCGAAAGAAAAAGAGGCATTCCACTTGAGTCTCTGGGAAGATGAGCTATGTCATTGAAATGACCTGAAGTCACAGGCATAATATTTCTCAGAAATGTTCTGCCAGTAAGTGTGCTTGGAAAGCTATTTAATTTTGTCATAACATTAATAATTTTCACAATTATTGGTGATTTGCCACACATGGAGGATAAGTATTAGAAACTCTTCACAACTGTTTTTGATTCTTTCACAAGACATAGCCCCGAAGGATAAAGATAAAATTCTTTTCTGGCATTTTGACCTTTAAAAATTAAAAAAACATTCCTTGAACAGAAGCCAAGATCTTATAATGACTTTGACTTAATCGTGCAGTGTGAGATGGTGATTCCATCAGGCAGTACTGTAATGAGGAATGATGGGAAGAATGGAGAGACCAATACTGAGGATTATATTTGCTAGCGACTGGGTTCTGGTTCCTGGACCAGGGAACCTCTGAGGTTGTATAATTATTGCTCAAATATTTTCCTGATGTTAACTTGCTAGGTGGTGTTATTTTTGTTATTTGTTTTAGATTTTTAATAACATTATAAAACTTCTGGCCATTTAAAGTAATTTCAGCTCAAGGCATTTGATTGAATTTAGGAAGCTGTTTATCCTTTCTGGATTAAATTAGGACTGTACTTGCTCTCAGAATAAGAACTGTACCTTCCAGGAGAGATTTCCATCAAGAGTCCAGAGCCTCACAAACATGTTGTCTGTAATGACCCCTGGTCAGAAATTCTCACTACCCAGCATGCAGTGCAGCCCCTAAAGTCTCCCCTACTATTGGTATGAGATTGGTATATAGACCCTTTGCAAATTAAGCCTCATTTAGTCACAAAATGCAGGTTTTCATTTCCAAATTGTTCTTCCACAGAAGAAATTATTTTCTTTTATAGTTATTCAGACAGAGCTATTTCAAAATCAAAACAAGTACATAATATTCTCTATGACTGTGCCTCTTGGCATTTCTCCTAACTTCTACCTAGCCATCCTCCAGGATCCCCTTTAAGTCCAACTTTATCCATGTAGGTTTCCCAGTTTGTTCCAACTTTCAGTGATCTTGACCACATCACGGCCCTGGTTAGTTAATCATCATGCAACATTTGGGGAAGGCCTCTAGTAATGCTCTGCTAATACTGACTCATCCTTGCTCTTGGTCCACCGTGGGTGTGTTCCAGTCTGGCTCTTTCAACGAAGCTGGCTTTATCTGAGCATGGGGATTTGTCTTATACTTTTACTTCTCACAACCCTTGCCTCTTACATTGCTTAATCTATGCTTGATAACTAATTGGACACAAAACAGCCACTTGATAAATGTTTTTAAGAAATGAGGACACCAAGTATTTCTTAATAGCACTTTATACCAGGCACCACTATGGAAAGCTATGTACTTTGGAGTGCATCATTTCGAAAACAAGAAATTTATCACTTGTAAATTATTTCAGGTATTTGACATTATTTTGAAGACACAAAATTTCCTTAAAAACAGCTACCTGAAAGTGGACAGAAGTAAAAATGAATGAATGGGTGAATGAATGACATACCTAAATGCTATGAAATGTGGAAGTGATTTTTTTTAAGTTAACCTAATCTATTTTTCTTCTCTAATCTCCACTGTGGGTGAAGAATGAGGAAGAATTAGGTATTTGTAACGGCAAATATTCCTGATTCTTGGCTCTTAACATTAGGGACAATAGGAGAAGGGGATAGGATATCTACTTAGAAAATAAACTGGCATTGCAAAGTGTAAATGCCAAGTGTAAATTTTATAGGCCAAATAACAATTTTTGCAAGTCTAATGACTTGAAAGCTACTTGTACCCTGGTTCAAAGGACATTTTCCTTACTGTCTGTAGTAAGCAGTCAGTAAGCTGTATTTGGGATCTGGACCAAATGCTGGCCTTTCATTTCTCAAATTACAGCTTAGTGATCCGAGCTCAGAAGTCCCTCCATACACAATTTAATAAAATTAGCAGCATAAACATGGAACCAGGGTGCAACTATGCCTTGTTCCCTCCAGAAGAAACATGTGAACTCTCTTCTCTTTGGAAGTCTGTTGGTTACCTAATCCCAGATGTTGTGGTGCAGTTTTTGTCCAAGTGTTGCAGCAGAGACAGAAGCCCCTTCAGAAAGCTTCATTTTCATCACTCATTTGGAGGGGTTTCCTCAGGGTAAGTCATGCAGAGATTATGCCTTGTGTTTGAGAAATGGAAAAGAAAAAAGGGAGGAAAAAAATCATTTAGAGAAGCAGTTCTCAAACTTTAAGGTGCATGCAAGTCACTTGGGGAACTTGTTCAGACGCAGGGTCTCATTCTGAAGGTCTGGGGTGGGGCCTAAGACTCTGCATTTCTAACAGGCCACAAATGCTGTTGGCCCACAGACGAGACACTGCTGTGAGTAGCAAGCTTTCTAGAACAAGAATTTTTTTTTTTTTTTTTTTTTTTAGCAAGGAGCGCAAATTACAATTCTAGGCTACATTTCCAAGGACTTGGGGATAGTTTTAGTCATTTTTAATGACTAAAAAACACTGCCTCTCAACACTCCTGTGACACTTAGCAAGAATGGAAGGTGAACACTAGCCATTTACCCTTTCAGCTGTGGCAGGAGCACTGCGGATGCAGTCATCTGTGATTTGTTCCAGCTCCCATTCCAAAGGCCGCCAAGACTTCTTTTTCTCTTGGCCCCAGGGGGGTTTGCAGGTCTGAAACAGGACTTCTCTTCCTAGGTTTGTTTATAAATATTGGAGAGGGGAGCTGAACTTCTCTTGAGTTAAGGACAGAGGGGACCTGAAGAAAAGAGAGAGAGAGAGAATGGATACTTTTTGTAAATGTTTATCTCTGTGTAAGACTGCCAAAGAGCTATTTCCTATAGAAAGAGCTGAAACTGAATATCCCACCAACTTGGGAAGAACTGAGGAGGCTGAGTCAGGCGCAAATCAATTTTACAGAAGTACAATAATGTGGCATTCTTTGCACCCTGATGACTTTGTAGAAAATTTATGCCTGCTTCACACAAAATCTATACTTGGGAAGTTTACAAGAGTATACTCTTAAGATTTTTTAAAACTCTACAGCAAAATACACTAAAGAGAAAATAAGGTTATTTTTGTGCACATACACTGATATGTAGCTGTTAACAGAAATGAGTATAGGAGGCAGAAATAGCCTACCCTGTAAACTTGCACCTTTACTTGTTAATATCAATAATATGCATTCAGTGGGCTTCCCTGATGGCTCAGGTGGTAAAGAATCTGCCTGCAGTGCTGGAGACCCACGTTTGATCCCTGGGTCCAGAAGATCCCTTGGAGGAGGGAGTGGGTACCCACTCCAATATTCTTGCCTGGAGAATCCCATGGTCAGAGGAGCCTGGTGGGGTACAGTTCATGAAGTCACAGAGAGTCAGACACGACTAAGAGACTGACATGCATTCAGTACATAATGCTGACACTTACTTAGGTTAGTACATTGTACACTCTCCTATTTAAAAAAAAAAAGAAAAACAAAAAACTATTTTTCCATCCAGCTTATGGCTTTGTTGGTTGAAAACTGAGTTCTATATGTAAAGGAGATTTAACTGTCTAAGATTTGGGCTATTTTCCAAATTCATTCCCTAGTGTTTTCATATCATAGTCTAATTTTTCTGCTCACTAACGAAATTGGATTACTTTTTAAAAGTCCTAAAACAGTTACTGTCTTGGCTTTTTTTTTTTTTTTATCTTGGCATTTTTAACCAAACTGATGCTATTGAAATAGGGTAGCCATAGACTGTAACCTCCATGAAGGTAGGGATATTTCAGTGTTGTGTCCTTAGAGCTTTGAGTCATGCCAGTCATATAATAGGTGTAGTAGATCATCGGTTGTTATTTGTTGATTTAATGAACAAGTAGAAGCAATTCATTAGTCCGTTGCTGGAAGCACCTCATAAACTTTTAGGTAACTATACTGATATCCACTGAAATATTTTTTTTTGTTTTGAACTTTTTATTTTATATTACAGTGTAACCAATAACAATGTTGTGATAGTTTCAGATGGACAGCAAAGGGACTCAGCCATACATATACATGTGTCCATTCTTCCCCAAACACCCCTCCCATCCAGGCTACCATATACCACTGAGCAGAGGTCTCCGTGCTATACAGTAGAACCTTGCTGGTTTTCTATTTTAAATATGGCAGAATGTACATGTCAATCCCAAACTCCCATCCTTCTCCCCATTCTTCCCCCACTGGCAACCATAAGTTCATTCTCTAAGTCTGTGAGTGTATTTCTGTTTCATAAACAAGTTCCTTTGTATCATGAAATATCTTTCAAATCAAATGTTTTCTTTTTATAATTTCTAAACTTTTTGCCAGAGGCAGACTTGGGCCTTCTGTTCCCTCTTTGGTCAAAGCAGCCCCAATTTAAAATAAATAGATTGAGTCTTTAACATCAAAATGAAGTTATTTTGTCAGGTAAAAATGTCATAACAGAGCCCTGCGTCAAAAGGAAAGGAGGATTTGGCATGGCACACTTTGCAGGGAGGAAAGGAACACCTAATAGAAATTTTTTACCATATTTTTATTTCTCAAGAAGTTAAAACTTTTCAAAACAAACATTTGTGTTAATGTTTGGACCCTTCTGGGTTTAAAGTCTCAACTGACACAAACTTATGATCACACGGGTGTTTTACTACTTAATGGCCATGAGTTTGGTCCTGAAGAGGAGGTCACCCATACCCTGAAGGAGAGAAGCAAGGGGGATGGTCCTTAGGAGACTTGGCAGGAGATGTGGAAAAGGAAACTTTCACATAGAGATCAAGCCATGTGGCAAAAGCCTTGTTTTGTCAAGGTCTTCTGAACAAGTAAGAACAATAGAGAATAATGGATATGATCTCAGTGCTCTCAGAGGTCATGCCTGAGCTATTGCAAGAACCCCTTGAATTCCCCAATCGCTTAGGCATGCGGCTGAAGAGCCCAGTTTCCTAAAACAGCCCTTTTGTCCTATCACACTCTAGTTCAAGAATCTTAGTGGTTCCCATTGCCAAAGGCTACAAGTCTATGTGTTGAGGCCATCTGGCTCTACACTGAATGGCCAGTATTTCCCCCACCTCCACCCAAACACACTCCCCTTCATGGCCATATCTGTCCTTTGCAATGCTTCTGTAAGCCAATCGTGCCCTTTTATCATTGTCCTGGGACATGTTATTTCCCTTCTGCCGATCTATCTGCATCCTCCATCCTGCAAGCCTTCAAAATCAATCCCAACACCATGGCTGCTGTAAAGGTTAGCAAGCACCTCCTGACTGTGCTGCTTTCCCACTTCCCAGACTCCTTGGGCATCACTAAGTTCCAAACATTTTAGCCCTTAGGAGCATCACATAGCATCTGGTCTGTTAGTATTGCTCATGGACTAGTTGAAAATTCCTTCAGTTCAGTTCATTTCAGTCACTTGGCGGCCCCATGAACTGCAGCATGCCAGGCTTCCCTGTCCTACTCCAGCTCCCAGAGCTTGCTCAAACTCATGTCCATCGAGTCGGTGATGCCATCTAACCATCTCATCCTCTGTTGTCCCCTTCTCCTCCTGCCCTCAATTTTTCCCAGCATCACGGTCTTTTCCAATGAGTCAGTTATTTGCATCAGGTGGCCGAAGTATTGGCATTTCAGCTTCAGCATCAGTCCTTCAAATGAATATTCAGGGTTGATTTCTTTAGGATACAGGTTTGATCTCCTTGCAGTCCAGGGGACTCTCAAGAGTCATCTCTAACACCACAGTTCAGAAGCATCAATTCTTTGGCACTCAGCTTTCCTTATGGTCCAACTCTCACATCAATACATGACAACTGGAAAAACCATAGCTTTGACTAGATGGACCTTTTTCACCAAAGTAACATCTCTTCTTTTTAATATGCTGTCTGGATGTGTCATAACTTTTCTTCCAAGGAGCAAGTGGCTTTTAATTTCATGGCTGCAGTCACCATCCACAATAATCTTGGAGCCCTAGAAAGTAAAGTCTGTCAGTGTTTCAATTGTTTCCCCATCTATTTGTCATGAAGTGATGGGACCATGATCTTCGTTTTTTGAATGTTGAGTTTTAAACCAACTTTTTCACTCTCCTCTTTCACTTTCATCAAGAGTCTCTTTAGTTTGTCTTCACTTTCTACCATAGAGTGGTGTCATCTGCATATCTGAGGTTACTAATATTTCTCCTGGAAATCTTGATTCTAGCTTGTCATTTCACATGACAAGTATATAAGCATATAAGTAAAATATATGGGAAATAAGCATATATAAGTAATATAAGTAAAATAAGCAGGGTGACAATAAACAGCTTTGATGTACTTCTTTCCCAATTTGGAACCAGTCTGTTGTCCCATGTCTGGTTCTAACTGTTGTTTCTGGTCCTGCATCCAGATTTCTTAGGAAGCAGGTGAGGTGGTCTGGTATTCCCATCTCGAAGAATTTTCCACAGTTTGCTCTGATCCACAGTCAAAGGCTTTAGCATAGTCAATGAAGCAGAAGTAGATTTTTTTTTGAACTCTCTTGCTTTTTGTATGATCCAGCAGATGTTGGCGATTTGGTCTCTGGTTCCTCTGCCTTTTCTCAATCCAGCTTGAACATCTGGAAGTTCATGGTTCATGTATTGCTGAAGCCTGCCTTGGAGGATTTTGAGCATTACTTTGCTAGCATGTGAGATGAGTGCAATTGTGCAGTAGTTTGAACATTCTTTGACATTGCTTTTCTCTGGGACTGAAATGGAAACTGACCTTTTCCAGTCCTGTGGGCACTGCTGAGTTTTCCAAATTTGCTGGCATATTGAGTGCAGCACTTTCACAGCATCATCTTTTAGGAATTCTATCACCTCCAGTAGCTTTGTTTGTAGTGATGCTTCCAAGGCTCACTTGACTTTGCACTCCAGGATGTCTGGCTCTAGGTGAGTGATCACACCATCATGGTTATCTGGATCATGAAGATCTTTTTTGTGTAGTTCTTCTGAGTATTCTTGCCACCTCTTGCTAACATCTTCTGCTTCTGTTAGGTACATACTGTTTCTGTCCTTTATTGTGTCCATCTTTGCATGAAATGTTCCCTTTGTAGCTCTGATTTTCTTAAAGAGATCTCTAGTCTTTCCCATTCTATTGTTTTCTTCTATTTGTTTGCACTGATCACTTAGGAAGGCTTTCTTATCTCTCTTTGCTATTCTTTGGAACTCTGCATTCAGATGGGTATATCTTTCCTTTATTCCTTTGCCTTTAGCTTCTGGTCTTTTCTCAGTTATTTGTAAGTCCTCCTCAGACAACCATTTTACCTTTTTGCATTTCTTTTTCTTGGATTTGGTTTTGATCATGGCCTCCTGTACAATATTATGAACCTCTGTCCATAGTTCTTCAGGCACTCTTGTCTATCAGATCTAGTCACTTGAATCTATTTGTCACTTCCACTGTATAATCGTAAAGGATTTGATTTAGGTCACACCTGAAAAGTCTAGTGGTTTTGCCTACTTTCTTCAATTTATGTCTCAGTTTTGCAGTAAAGATTTCATGATCTGAGCCACAGTTAGCTTCCAGTCTTGTTTTTGCTGACTGTATAAAGCTTCTCCATCTTCAGGTGCAAAGACTGCAGTCAATCTGATTTCAGTATTTACCATCTGGAACCAAGATGAAACTCCTAAGTTTCATCTATCAGTACTTTTCCTTAGCCCATGAACCTGGCAAAAAGCTATGCATTTAGGCAATGCTCCCTATAAATGGGCTTCTCTGGTGGCTCAGGCAGTAAAGTATCTGCCTGCAATGCAGGAGACCTAGGTTTGATCCCTGGGTTGGAAAGTTCCCCTGGAGAAGGGAATGGCAACCCACTCCAATATTCTTGCCTGGAGAACTCCATGGACAGAGGAGCCTAGTGAAATACAACCCATGGGGTCACAAAAAGTTGAACATGACTGAGCGACTAAGCATGCACCCTATAAATATTTTGACTAAAATGGATAATCAGTTTGCCATCTCAATATTTTTCATTTTTAAAGAGTGGTTTTAGGAAAGACATTTTCAGACAAGATGGGCATATCATCCATTATCTTTACACAGGCTGCCAGTTATGACTAATAAATACTGTGGTTAAACTCAAGAAGGGCTTCCCTGGTAGCTCAGATGGTAGAGAATCTGCCTGCAATGCAGGATACCTGGGTTCAATCCCTGAGTTGGGAAGATCCCTGGAGAAGGAAATGGCAACCCACTCCAGTATTCTTGCCTGGAGAATCCCATGGACAGAGGAGCCTGGTGGGCTACAGTCCACAGGGTGGCAAAGAGTCATAAACAACTGAGTGACTAACACACACACACAAGCTTAAGAAACGAAGGAGGCTACCTGCTGGCACTGCATTCCAGAAGCAGAAATTTGACATTATAAACATATACTTAGTGGGTTTTAATTAAAGAAAATTATGTGATTATCAATTGTAATATGTCTGAAATATACCGGTTTGTGCAAATCTTCTATAAGAAGGTGTTCAAGGAGGGAGAACAATGTAAATTATTTCCTAGAAGCTTTGGGTAGATTCTAATTATTGGAAGTGTCACAAATAGTTCACATTCCAGTGTGACTTGAAGAACGTTTATGGAGCCTCCGTGTCCTCTAACGTTGTTATGCTACTCGTTTATCACATACTCTTAGGTCCCATTTTCCTGTTTGGAGAGATTATCTTAATGATAGTAACTATATACAAATAGTTTACATTCCATGTTTCTGCTTAACAGTCTTTTCAAGAAAAATCACTGACAGACAACTTCAGTAGCCAGTGCAAGGGGAGAGGTGAAATGTCAAAAATTGTCAGAAGGGAGCCAATTTTCAAGGAAGGTCTTGTGAAGGAGCGGGTGTTCTCGGGGAGTTGGAAATTTTGCTCAGGGAGGGAAGTATGGAAACTTTCAGCAGAAGAGGATGAAGAGGAAAATGTAAAGGATAAAGAAACGAGGACACAGGCTGACGATCGTAGGGATGCCGTTTTGACTGAAGAGTGTTTGCATTAATGAGTTGTGGGAAAGAAGTTGGAGCAAAGCAGTGCCTGCTGAAGAAACACTTTGAATGTCAGGCTGCAGAATTTGGACTTTATCCAGCAAGTGAGAGGGTGGCATGTGAGTCTTATCAGCAGGGGCATTGGCTCAGACAGTAAAGAATCTGTCTGCAGTGCAGGAGACCCGGGTTCAATCCCAGGGTCAGGAAGATCCCCTGGAGAGGGGAATGGCTACCCACTCCAGTATTCTTACCTGGAGAATCCCATAGACATAGGAGCCTGGTGGGCTACAGTCCATGGGGTCACAAAGGGTCGGACACGACTAAGCAACTAACACACCCACACAGCAGGAGTATGGCAGAATGACAGTGGTATTTGAGGAAAATTAGAGCACAAAGATTAGACTTGAATCCCTGCTCAGGGCAGAAATAACAGGAAGCTTTGGGGTAAGGCTTGAGTGGAGAAATGTCTCGTTAGGGAAGTAAAAGTGGGAAAAAAGAGGAGGAGCCTAGGAAACACGTCATGGAAGGAAAGAACCAATTGTAGGTTCTGACAACTAGTAGAGAAAGGAGAAATCATAGACAAATCCACAATTGTAGTCCCAAGTCCAAGAAAACAGTGATGATGCACGTCTAGCGACTGAGAAAAGATACTAGCCTATCTCTAGATTACCAACTGTTTGCATTCGAAGATTCTGCCTGCTTTAACAGCCTTTATGCCCAGTTAAGCAAATTAGCAATGATTTATTTGTTGCTAATGTGAGGAATTGTCATAGAGTTTCCAGGAATATATTTATAGATACATCTTTAGAAAGTATAGCCCAGATCTTTTAAATCTAAGGTAACAAGCAAAAAGTAAAGTCCCCATTATTACTAGGTCAAAACCTTCATTTATGCATTTATCCATTTGACAGATATTTATAGAATGCCTACTTTGAGCCAGGAAAGAAGATCCTTGCTTTCTTCAGGCCTTATATTTTAGTGGAAAGAAGACAGGAAAAAGTAGACAAAACTACAAATGAATAAAAGAACTCAACACAAAGATAAATAAGGACTATGAAGAAAATAAAATATGGTGATTGTCCTTCCAATTATTAGGTCAGAGAAGGTGTCCCTAAGAAGATACCATATGAACCGAAGCCTAAGCCATTCACAGGAAGATTACGTGGGTACTAAGATCAGCAAGAGTTCAGTCTGAGTAAGATCGGCAAGTTCAGGGCTGGGGCACAATGGTAAGCAGACATTGGTGCAAAGAGAAAGAAAGGGAAGTGGGGCCACTCTTTGAATATATTAATAGGAGTCAGGATCAGGAGCAAGGGATAGGAAGAATCATTCAAACTAACTTAAGTAATAATAAAAATAATTCATATAATTAGAAAAGAAGAGTTGGAGAAGGCTTTGGATTAGCTAAATACAGCAGCTTCAAATTCATTTTCCAAAAGATGTCTTTGCCCTCTTAGTCGTATCAGCTGCATCTTCAGGTTTGGGGTGAAATGGTTAAAGCAAGGAGACTCATGGCATTCTGTCATTTTTTCCATTAAAATTTCCAGAATGCCTCCTAGTAGGGTTCCCTTTGGGCCACATCCTCTTTCCTGAACTTCAAAAGAGGATAGGAATAGCCCTCTATCCAGTTACACCTACTCATGGAGCTGGGGTTGGGTCGGTTTCTGTTGAGGCACATGAGCTGCTTGGGGAGGAATGGTTACCCAAACAAAATCAAGATTTGGTTGAGAAGGAAGGAGGAAGGCACTCTGGGTAGGCAACCAGACATGTTTACCACACAAGAGATCTTGGTGTCCATTATAAGGAGTTTGAGCTTTAGTGTGATTACATGGGAAGCTGTGGAGCATTTTAGTTAAGTACCATGATCTGATTTATGCTTTTAAAAGGTCACCCTGTTTAATGTTTCAGTACTTAATTGAAGGGGGATAAGCGTGGAAATGAGAAGGCCAATTAGGAGGTCATTTGATAGTCTAGGCAAAAACTGTTGGGAGTTTGGGATATAATAATAGCACAGGGAAAGGAGAGAAGTTAATTGAGATGGAACTGACACAGTTTGTTAGTGGGTTAAACAAGGGAATGGGAGTTAGGGAGGGTGAAGACATGAAGATTACCTATAGGTTTTTAGATTAAGTGCAAGTGTGGATGGGCTCCCCTAGTGGCTCAGTGGTTAAGAATCCACCTGCCAACGCAGGAGACATAGGAGATGCAAGTTGAATCCCTAGGTCAGGAAGATCCTCTGGAGTAGGAAATGGCAACACACTCAAATATTTTTGCCTGGAAAATTCAATGAACAAAGGAGCCTGGTGGGGCTACAATCCATGGGGTTGCAGAGACGGGCAGAACTGAGCATGCGCTCACCAGCATGGATGGTGAAATAATTTACAAAGATAGGGAAGAGTTCAGAAGAAACAGGTTCATCATGAATTACTTGAGACTTCTGTGTTAGGATTGAGATACCTATTGGATATCTAGTGAAGAGGCTGAAGAGCCCAAGTTGAGCCTGGAGTTCAACAGAGGTTCAGGATTTTATGATGAGAAATTTGGATCATCAGCATATAGTGATTTTTAAAGCTGCAAGACTTGATGAGATTTCCCCTTCTAGTGGGGAGAAAGGCTAGGAAAGTGAAGAGTCTATGAAATGGCAATATTTAGGAGTAAAGCAAAGGAAGAGAAGCCAACAAAGGAGAACAAGAAAGAATAGCCAGTGAAGTAAAAGGGAAACCAGGCAAACAAAGATGACCTATAGGATTTTAGATTAAGTAGAAGTGTGGATGGGCTTCTCAAGTGGCTCAGTGGTAAAGAATCCACCTGCCAATGCAGGAGACACAGCCTTCCTAAATGATCAATGCAAAGAAATAGAGGGAAACAATAGAATGGGAAAGACTAGAGATCTCTTCAAGAAAATTAGAGATACTAAGGGGACATTTCATGCAAAGATGGGTACAATAAAGGACAGAAATTGTATGGACCTAACAGAAGCAGAAGATATTAAGAAGAGGTGGCAAGAATACACAGAAGAACTATACAAAAAAGATCTTCATGACCCAGATAACCATGATGGTATGATCACTCTCTTAGGGCCAGACATCCTGGAGTGCAAAGTCAAATGGGTCTTAGGAAGCATCACTATGAATAAAGCTAGTGGACGTGATGGAATCCCAGCTAAACTATTTCAAATCCTAAAAGATGATGCTGTGAAAGTGCTGCACTCAATACGCCAGCAAATTTGGAAAACTCAGCAGTGGCCACAGGACTGGGAAAGGTCAATTTTCATTCCAATCCCAAAGAAAGCCAATGCCAAAGAATGTTCAAACCACTGCCCAATTGCACTCATCTCACATGCTAGCAAAGTAGTGCTCAAAATTCTCCAAGCTAGGCTTCAACAGTATGTGAACTGAGAACTTCCAGATGTTCATGGTGAATTGAGAAAAGGCAGAGGAACCAGAGTCAAATTGCCAATATCCATTGGATCATTGAAAAAGCGGAAGAGTTCCAGAAAAACATCTACTTCTTCATTGACTGTGCTAATACCTTTGACTGTGTGGATCACAACAAACTGTGGAAAATTCTTCAAGAGATGGGAATACCAAAACACCTTACCTGCCTCCTGAGAAATCTGTTTCCAGGTCCAGAAGCAAGTTAAAACTGGACGTGGAACAATGGACTGGTTCCAAATTGGGAAAGAAGTACGTCAAGGCTGTATATGTTCACCCTGCTTATTTAACTTCTATGCACTGTACATCTTGCAACATGCCAGGCTGGATGAAGCACAAGCTGGAATCAAGATTACCAGGAGAAATATCAATAACCTCAGATATGCAGAAGACACCACCCTTATGGCAGAAAGTGAAGAGGAACTAAAGAGCCTCTTGATGAAGGTGAAAGAGGAGAGTGAAAAAGATGGCTTAAAGCTCAACATTCAAAAAACTAAGATCATGGCATCCAGTCTCTTCATTTCATGGCAAATAAATGGGAAAACAATGGAAACAGTGAGAGACTTTATTTTCTTGGGCTCCAAAATCACTGCAGATAGTGACTGCAGCCATGAGATTAAAAGACACTTGCTCCTTGGAAGGAAAGCTATGACCAACCTAGACAGCATGTTAAAAAGCAGAGACATTACTTTGCTGACAAAGGTCTGTATAGTTAAAGCTGTTTTTACTAGTAGTCATATAGTGATATGAGAGTTGGACCATCAAGAAAGCTGAGCACTGAAGAATTTATACTTTTGAACTGTGGTGTTAGAGAAGACTCTTGAGCGTCCCTTGGACTGCAAGGAAATCAAAGTAATCAATCCTAAAGAAAATAAATCCTGAATATTCATTGGAAGGACTGATGCTGAAGCTGAAGCTTCAATACTTTAGCCGCCTGATGCGAAGTACTGACTTTTTGGAAAAGACCCTGATACTGGGGAAAATTGAAGGCAGAAGAAGGGAATGACAGAGGATGAAATGGTTGGAGGGCATCACTGACTGATGGACATGAGTTTAAGCAAGCTGCAGGAGCTGGAGTAGGACCGCGAACCCTGGCGTGCTACAGTCCATGGGGACGCAGAGTCAGACATGACTGAGCACCTGAGCTGAACTGAGGCAAACTTGGCATAATAGATGCTAGACAAAGAGCATACCTTTAAAAGGCAGTGGTCTACTGGGGCAACTGCAACTGAACAGTTGAAATATAAAAGGTAGGAGAAGAGACCATTGAACCTGATAAGAGCAAGTAAGGGTAAGGGTCAGAAGCACAGCTGGAAAGGATTCAAAAGAGAAGAAACGAAAAAGTGGAGCCATTCATTCAGGCAGCATTTAAAAGATCCAGGAACAGGAAAGAAGCTTCTTGGGTGTGCAGCTCCTAAGGATTCGAAAATGAGTATACTTTCCAGATAAAGTTTTTAAATTGTTTTTTTTTGTGTCCTTCTTTCGAAAGAGAATTTTCCTCTTGTGACTTTCATTTGAAATTAATGTTTGTGGCCCAACCATTTCTCTTGATCCTTCTCTGGATCCTTTTTTGCTATGTGCTCCTTCATTAAAAAAAAAAAAAACTGGGCCATTCAGATTTTCCAACTTAGAGCAGGGGCTAATAGCAGACAAGACTCAAGTAGGCTCTGTATGGTCATATATATTATTTTGTGTGCTCTTCAGTTGCACTGGCTGCTGCTTGGAAGTTCATGAAATATAAATATAAACAAAATTTAAGTACAAATTGAATGACATGAATTGTATAAATCATATACATTATATATGTAATTCATATTATTTATATATATATATATTTTTTTTTTTTTTGCACTTGCTGCAAATTTCCTGAACTTGAACTCTATAGAGTCCCAAATCCTTCTTTGTCCCGTCTACCCAAAGGTGTCTTTCTCAGCCTTTTCAACTTACGTCTACCAGAAAGTAGAGCAAGGCAGAAGTTGTATGGGAGTCCTGCCCCTCTCCCTCCCCATCATCTCCTGGCCTCAGCACAATAAAAACTCTGTTCAGAACTTGGCTCATGGCTGTTTTTCCCACATTCGATCAGGGAACGCTTAAAGCCATACAGTGTCCCTGTCTTGCCAGGGAGCCTATGGGCAGGGCGCCCCTGCAGGCGGACACAAAGGCACGCTATGCTGGGCATGCACGGCAGAGCAGCGGCCACATATGGCTGATCAATACGGCCTTTGATTTTCTTTTCTTTATGTCATACCATCATCACGTTAAACATAATTCCAGCAAGGGATCGAAACTTATATTTTACACTACAAGACTTTGCCTGCCCTGTAGCTGCAAAGAAATGAAGTTTCTTTTCAGTTGAAACATATTCCTTCCAGAAAAATACCATAACCTTGTTTTTCACACCCAGTACAGTTTTTTGCTTTAGAGTGATGTTATGTGATTTGATGGACTGTTTTGATTCTAATCGTCCATTTTGGAAACTCTAAAGTTAGATTGAGAATTAAAGTTCAGCCCATAAGGGTTGCTTCTCACTGGAGCCAAAAACTATAGGCCCAGCAGAACAAAGCTCAAAAAAGTAAGCGTCAGGTACCTTGCTGCCAAGGTACGTGTCTGTGGTGGATTGTCACCTTATCCGTCTCCATTCACATTTTGGGAGAACTTCTATTTCCACTGCAAAATAATTTTTGGAATTGATGGCCTGTTAGTTACAGAGTTTCAAGCATTTCTTTCCATAACTGGCCTTCAGAAAAATGAATCTAAAAATTTTGTGTCAAGTATCTTAGAGAAGCTGTATCCAAGTTTTGTTTTCTTTTGGAACTCTAGAACTCTATATATTTTGTGACAAATATATCTATGAAGTGTACATGATCTTCCACTAAGACTCTTTGTTAACCAAAAAAACCTGTAATCTTGTAGATACTAATCAAAAGGAGAGCGTGTTAGGATAAAAGACCATCTAGCCATCATAATACAGATATTAATGGAGGGCCTTATATGTGTAAGGTTGGAAAGGATAAAATGTGGTTCCTACTTTCAGTGGATTTGTAATCCAATTGAGGGGGCAAATATATTAATACAATAATCAGCATTTTTATCAGATGAGTGGCATGTATAATACATGCCATTAACTGAGAGGCAACTGTAAACATAAACATTATGTACCAGACAGTCTTTTTACTTTAAAAAAATTTTTAATTACCTCATGCGAAGAGTTGACTCATTGGAAAAGACTCTGATGCTGGGAGGGATTGGGGGCAGGAGGAAAAGGGGACGACAGAGGATGAGATGGCTGGGTGGCATCACCGACTCGATGGACATGAGTTTGAGTGAACTCCAGGAGTTGGTGATGGACAGGGAGGCCTGGCGTGCTGCGATTCATGGGGTCGCAAGAGTCAGACACGACTGAGCGACTGAACTGATAGTTGACTTCCTATTGTGTTCATTCCTGCTGTACAGCAAAGTGACTTAGTTATACACATATATATTTTTCTTCATATTCTTTTCCATTATGATTTATCACAGGATATTGAATGTAGTTTCCTGTGCTATAGTATCCTATACATACTAGTTTGCATCAGCTAATCCCAAACTCCCAACCCTTCCCTCCCCCACGCCTGCACCCTCTTGGCAGCCACAAGTCTTTTCTCTAAATAAGTATGTTCATTTGTGTCATATTTTAGATTCCACATATAAGTGATGTCATACGGTGTTTGTCTTACTCTTTCTGACTTCACCTAGTTTGACAGCCTCTAGGTACATCCACATAGCTGCAAATAGCATTATTTCATTCCTTTTTTTTTATTGTGCCAGACATTCTGTGAAATACTTTATATATATCAATTTCATTTTCTGAATTATTATCCCCACTCCGTAAGTGGTAATTACCTCTGATTTTTCTCCCCATTCTAGAGAAAGCAAAGAGAATGATATAAGGTGAGCAAAGACCTAAAATCAGGAATGTGCTAGATGGCAAACACATGCATTGGTCTGGAGCCAAGGGTCTATTGAGGGGAATAGAGAGAAATGAACCGTGAGTGCTGTGGGAGTCTCTTCACCACCATATCCCAATGTCTAGCATAGTGCCTTAACATTATAGGTGCTCAGTAAGTATGTCTTGAACAAACAAATGGCCCTCTGGCTTATGTCTATAACTCAGATGAAGTACAGTGGGATAAAGGTACTTAGTGAATTGAAGCTATACACCAAAAAGCCTCAGGACCCTTTGACAACACTTCCCAATTCCCAGCTATTACAGTGAAGGATTCAGGTGGGAAGGACACAGCATAATGGGACAGATGTGACAGCAGTAGCAGCTCCAACTCACTGGTGTCCTTTTCATGAAACTGACATGGTGACGTGGTGAGCGGTCCACACGTCCTCACCCTGGCCTACAAGATGGTGCACTGTCTGACCCCTGGTGCTCCATTACCTCAAATCCTTCTTTACTCCTCTTCCTGTGTTCCTTGTCTCCACTTGCTCCACCCATACTGACCTCCTTTCTGTCCCCCAGCCCCATCTTAGGGCCTGTACTCTTTCATGCTGTGCTCAGGTCTCTTAATCGCCCCTCTCCCACGTCTCACTGCCCTCCCCTGCATCTGCATCATCTGTTGGCTCATCTGTTTCCTGCCTTCCTCCCACATGGTGGACTGTAAGAGCAGACCTCCCTCTGCAGTCCTCACCATCATATCTCTGGCGTCCAGGACAGCACCTGGTATATCGTATAAGTGCCCACACACTGCAATTCTGACCTCTCAATACCTCTCAGATACCTGCTTCTCAAAGGAATAGGCTTTTTTGTTCAAGAAATTCCATGGAAATTGATGAGTAGAGCTTGGGAACGAGAGGCAGAGTGGCAGGAGTTCAGATCAACCTATTTATAAAAGGTGCCTTTGGTCCTTCCCTGGTGGCTTAGATGGTAAAAAGAATCCATCTGCAACATGGGAAATCTGGGTTTGATCCCTGGGTTGGGAAGATCCCCTGGAGAAGGGCATGGCAACCCACTCCAGTATTCTTACCTGGAGAATCCTCATGGACAGAGCCTGGTGGGCTACAGTCCATGGGGTCGCAAAGAGTCAGACATGACTGAGTGACTTTCATTTCACTTGCTCAGCAAAGGAAAAATATGCCTTAAAACCTCTGGCAAAGTATATGCTTGCCTAGGACACCTTTACCATTTCACACTTCTGAAATGCTGCTGCTGCCGTTGCTAAGTCGCTTCAGTCGTGTCCGACTCTGTGCGACCCCATAGACGGCAGCCCACCAGACTCCCCGTCCCTGGGATTCTCCAGGCAAGAACACTGGAGTGGGTTGCCATTTTCTTCTCCAATGCATGAAAGTGAAAAGTGAAAGGGAAGTTGCTCAATCGTGTTCGACTCCTAGCGACCCCATGGACTGCAGCCTACCAGGCTCCTCCATCCATGGGATTTGCCAGGCAAGAGTACTGGAGTGGGATGCCATTGCCTTCTCCATCTGAAATGCTGACCAGTCTCAAAAAGGAGATCCATGAATCTGCCAAAACAACTGATGCCCAGGACTTAAGAGTCAGCAAAACCAGCCTTAGCCCAGTAAATGGTATCAAAAGACTGGCTGACTGCTGTAGCCAAAACCAAGCAAGTGCATCTATCCAGGTAACAGGAAGGCAGGTGAGGAAACTACATGATCCTGTGTTCATTTATTCTTCGAACCTCACTGAACTCTGTTAAGTGGTTTGATACCATGAAGATAAGCTGAAATACACAGACTTTGCCTCAAGTTTAAGCACTCAAGGTCCTGGGTGGACATTTGTCATAAGATCTAATGGTATGCTTTAGAATCTTCCAAATTGAGACTCCAGAGACCACAAAATGCCTGCTAAATTCAGAATAATAATATAGGTAAAGTCATGGTGTCTCGTAACATTTCTTGAAAGACTTCCCAGTGAGATATTCAGTAATTTCATAAATAAATGTTGAGCACTCACTGTATTGAAGGGGCTGTGCTAATGCTTTGGTGGATCAGAAGGAGGAGACAGGGTCCTTGCCATCAAACATCCAGTACATCATTCATTGGCCAAGTCAGATACCTGAGATATCTGACAAAGAATAAGAAATGCCACAGTCCAGCTATTGTGTGAGAGCACAAAGAATGGAGAGGTGGATCCCATCTGGGAGAAAATACAAAATGCATCATGGAGGAGAGGACACACTCATCTTGAAAGGTGAATGGAATTCCCACAGACTGTGGCAAAAAACCTTGATTTGAAGTATTCACTGATTTTTGTGGTATAAATATTACCACCACGGCTGATTCCAAGTCAGTGACATGATATCACAGAATACAGAGTTGAGAAGAGGTCCCAGCTCTGGGGCATCATCTGTGAGTCACCATCTGAGCTTTAGACTTTATTAAATCGTCCGATTCTGTTGCTCTAGTGAGTGTATTCACAGGTATTAAAAACATCTAAAACAACATTATAAGGGAAGAGACCCTTCTGCCCTCTTCCGTGCACATCAATCTAACCTTTTAATACTCTGGCTGTCCTTCCAGTCCCAGTCCTGTGCCCCTGCCTGGCCACCTAGGACTGATAATGGTCTGGTGCCAGCCTGGATTCTGTGTGCTTCCCCTTAGCAGGGCTGTCACCGGGCACAGAGGGCTGGCTTTCCACCCATCGCCTGGTGTTGACACACTTGCTGTTCTCATAATGAGAAGAAGCCTTAAGGGCAGCTAGCAGGGCAGGGTGTTTCACTGTTCTCTCAACAGTTAAAAGGGAAAGCTGGAGGAATTGCTGGGAAGCATGGCCAAAGGAAGATGTAAGCCAGCTGAGATCAGCATGCGTATTAACCTCCTTTAAAAAAAATAAAAGAGGGCACCCTCCCCAATGTGTTCTCCTTAAGTCACTGCACCCCTAACTGGCCTTATCACCCTAAGAGCTACGTTTGAAAAGTCGGGCCCTAGTTTCTGTCTTTAATTACAGGCAGATGTCCTCGGTACGTGCGTAAACTTGTGTCAGGATTTTTTTAACTTAGCATGGAGAACACTGCCAAACAGGAAAGGAACATGTGAAGCTTCAAGCTGTTAGGAAACTTCCTCATTTGTCCACTAGGATCTCTCACTGCACGTTCATTCTTCTATCCTCGAGGCCCAACTACTCTCTAAAAGCATTTACAGCAAAAAAATGACTGCTACAGATTTATTTCAGCATGTGCTTCTTTTCATGACACTAGTTTCTCCTCCAAAATTGCTATAGATTGTCTGCAACACAGGTTTTTTTCTTTGTTTGGGGTTTTGTTTTTTGTGTTTTAGCATTAAAAGGTGTTTGGAACCACCAGCATCATCTCACAACTCCTTTTCTTGTTTGTTTAAATTATCTTATGTAATGTGCTCTGAGATTTACTGTCCAAGTGTAGAAGAACCACATTCCCTCGTGGAGATCTGGGGAGGTGACGCTGTCTGTTTGAAAGGTTCAGAGATTTTCTGTTCAGATTACGCAGGCTTCTTTAGAGCTGCCAAGAGTCATAGTCTGTAGGAGATAATATGCCTTCATTCAGGAGAAACTACGGATGGAAATTCAAGTTAGTCAGTGAGCCCCAGAAGAAATGAAATTCCAGCTTAGAATTGTCATAGCGCTCGGGTCCAGGACTTGGGGTGCCAAGGGTTAGCCATGACCGGGACAACAGCTGCAGCCCCAGGAGCTGCTGTGTACACGTCACTGGATGACACAGCAAAAGGAAGAGGCCTGGCTGCCAGGCTGTTGTGTGCCTTACCTGCTTCCTCATGCGCTGACCCCTAAAGGATATTTGCACCCACAGCCTCAGCACCTTGGTTCCATCAGTTTTACTTTCCAGAACATTTGGAGCATTCAAATAAATCAGGTTGCGCTCTAGTGAGCCATAAACCCCAGCTGTGAACACTTAGCGGGGGAGCCTGGAAGGGGAGCCCCACAGAGGACACAATGGCTGACCAGAGCAAGAAAGTACTGCCAGTGGACAGTTTCTCCAAATGTATCATGTCATAGGAATCACCTGGCTGGGGGTAGGACATGCAAAGTAAACATATATATTCTCAGGGCCTTGCAAGCCTACAGATTGACCTGGGCCCTAGAGACCCAGATTCTATAAATCTGGTACAGAGCCTTGGAATCCACATTTTAACAAATACCACAGTTAAATCAACTATACTTCAGTGAGTGAATACGAACGCCACAGCAAATCTTGGTGGTCAGACAGGTTTGGGAAACAGTAGACTGGGATGGAGTCAGAACCTGGCTGCAGCTCCAAATTTGGCTTCTGCCATGTAATTGCTGGACGGCCTTAGACAAGTTACTTCTTGGAACCTCAGATCCCTCATGCACTGTTGTTGTTCAGTCACTCAGTTGTGTCCAGCTCTTTGCGACCCTGGACTGTAAGCCCGCCAGGCTCCTCTGTTCATGAAATCCCGCTGGCAAGAATACTGGAGTGGGTTGCCATGCCCTTCTCCCGGGGATCTTCCCAACCCAGAGATCAAACCTGGGTCTCCTGCATTGCAGGCAGATTCTTGACCATCTTGAGCCACCAGGGAAGCCCTCCCTCGTGCATACAATGTAACAAATCATATCCACTTCAGAGGGTTGAAGGTAAAAATGGAAAAAATTCAAAAAATGTCTTGAAGTATGGTGCTGGCTACATTTTAAGGGCATAGTAAACATGAGCAGTAAACACCTCACACACATTTTTTTGACTTTGCCGTCAGCTGGCCTCTTCAGAGTCAGCAGGATGGCCTGGGACACGATATCAGTGTGACCAGACAGGGAGCTGGAACTCGAGCCTTACTGCAAGGAGACCACACATCTGGAGGAGATAAGGACTTTAAACTGAATACTCTCTGGTGATGGTGATCATAGTGTGATAGAGAAAAAAAGGACAGAAAGGCAGAAGTGGGTCTGGAAAGAGCTCTAGAGGTTGAAATCTGAGCAGGGGAAATTTCTGAAATATGCTCAAGGATAACTAGACTTCCAAAAGGCAGGAAAAAATGGTCAAGCAAACTTGAGATTTATAAGGAGAGATGTAGTGTGCTGAGAATAAACTGTTTTTCTTTGATCCCCTTTTAGTCCAAAAGCCAAAGTTTCAAGCATTTTTAATTCATCTACCGCCTTTGTTTAGCAAGCTGTATTTTTCTACTAGGTTCCATGCCCTTCACTCCTAACAGAGGTTACAAAGATAAAAGCAATACCTATCTCAAGAAACTTACTGTGTGTCATAGGGCACAGGAAAAGAAGCAGTTACTGCAAAGGGTGTAAGAGTTGTTTCTAGGGCTGCTGGGTGGAAGGACAACTTACTGCCCAAGGGAGACTTCAGTGGAAGTCTTTTTTTTTTTTCCAGCTTTATTGAGATAAAATTATCATAAAATATTGTGCAAGTTTGTGTCCAACACGATGGTTTGATATATGTGTATACCACAAAATGATTATTGCAATCAGAGAAAGTCTTGAAATGGAGATTTCATGACAGTTACATCAGCATTATCTTTATAGTAACCATAAGGTAATAATGATAATAGCTGACGTCAACCGATGCTTATTTTATGGCAGATGCCATATGAGGCACTCTGTGTTCTCCTGCCGTGGTGTAAAATGGTTGCCATATGCTGTATCTTGGTTTACTTACTTGTGTTTGCACTATTCATGACTGATTCCAAATGCCACTGCTGCACGACAGGTAAAGTACAATCCTCAGCAGAACGTTAATTCTCCCATACCGACTTTCCTACTGTAAGTAGGAAGTCACCAACTTACAAGAACTGGAAATGACTGCATTGAGTCCCAGGTAGATTCCCATTCTCAATGCCACTGATCTCACTTCTCCAGGGTCCTACTGCCTGTGTCCAGCCTGCACAGGAGGACCTAAATAAATAGAGCAGATCCTGGCGCACTTAGGACTGAATCATGTCTTCATATGTGCAAAGCCTTAAGCTCACAAAGTCCACTTGTGATTGTCACATTCTTTTACAACAAAGATTCGTGCTGAATTCTTTGTTGTAAAAGATGAGCCCTTACTTTCAGGGTGCGTGCGTGCGTGCATGTTAAGTCACTTCAGTCGTGTCCAACTCTGTGCAACCCTGTGGACTGTAGCTTGCTGGGCTCCTCTGTCCATGGGATTTCCCAGGTAAGAATACTGGAGTGGGTTGCCATGCTCTCCTCTACTTTCAGGGTAGTGGTAGCAATAATAACAGTGACAATAATAAAAATAATATCTAACTCTAAACACTATATTGCATATTTAATGTATTTTATTGTATTGAATACATTGACTTAAACCTCACTTGTGTAGATACTGCAACTGGCCCCATTTTACAGACAGAGAAACTGAGATCCAGTTGTGTGCCATGGTTGGGAAGTTGAGCACAGGGTTGGACATAAGTAGGAAAGTATAGACTGCAGTTTGTTCTTAAGCAGGTTCACCATGAGAAGCTCTACCTCAAGGCCCCGCAAAGGAATAGTTCTCCAGTGTTTGCAGGATCACAATTAAGTTCTTTGGAAAGACCATCCTAACATGACCTCTCCCCACTCAACACATCCCCGGTCAGCCATGCTCTACCCACTCCCGACAGATTGTGACTCACATGCCCCAGCCACGTCTTAGCCCTCTCTTTATTCAGTGCTTCCCTTAGCACCAACTGCCTTATCCTTTCCTTCTCATTTGCTTAGTTATCCCAAATTCAGCACCATCCGAGGGGTCACCTTCCCCAGGAAGTGTCCTGACTTGTTAAAGGACACTGCATTGTTCCTCCAATGCAGACCACTCCTTCCTTTATATATCCCTGCCCAAAAACTGTGGGCTCACCAAGGCCAAGGGCTGTAGCTAATTCATTTTATAATGCCAGGATTTAGAAGCCCCCATGGGATATACTAGAGCAGTGCTTCTCTCATTATTGCCACCCTCACTTGTTTTCCTCTATTACTCAGCACTTCTAGACAGTGAGGACAGCTGGGACACTGAAATTGACCACCGAGGGTGATACCTCCATTTGCTAAGGTGTCACAGTTCTGCTCATGGTTCTCAACTTTGTAATCAGCGCCCTCTCGGTGCTGGCATAAATCGGTGGTTATTCCCCAAGGATGCCATTTGTTCCTTTTATGCCTTGATTCACCATGTTCTGTGGAGGCTGTTAGCTGAGTAAGACTTTCTGATTCATGAAAATGTTACCAAAGACACCATAAAGAGGAAGGCACCAGACCGCTGTCTGCAAGGAACGCAAAAGAGTCGAGGGTGGCCAGCGCTGCCCAAGCATTTCCGGGCCTGAGGTTTGGCTCTGTGGGCTCCCCTAGGGCCTCATAACTGACCCCCCACTGTCTGTATCAGTCATCGTTCTGGAAATTCATCAACTTTCCTGCCGGTCTGAGCCTGGAAACTGGTGTCTTTTTACCCAGTGTCAAGCTGAAAATGGAGAAAAACTCAGTGGATAATTTTGACCAAAATAACACAGATGGTTGTGTGTCTGTCGTCCCTGATTGACTTAATTTTCCTCTTTTTGGGAGCCCTTTTTTTAACATTCTCAAGGCATACATAGTTGTCAGTGAAAGAGGTCATTCACAGTTGAAAGTTATATAAACTTGCCCAACCTTGACCAAAAATAATGTTCTAGTGCCCAATTTAGGGCAAGGGGTAATAAAGTGTTGTCTGATTTGTAGCAAGGAATTAAAGGTGGGGGTTGGGGTCTAGATAATGATAATAACAAAGACTAAGGGTCTCAAGGCAGTGAGTAGACTTGAGGGGATTTTCATAAAATGCAATTTTCCTTTCTGGTCACGTTAAAATCCATGTGTAGTACATTATCTACTCTAGGGAAACGTGTATTCTATTTGCTTTCTGTCATAATTCTTTATTGCATTTGGGAGTAAATTAACTTCTGCAGATAAAGTTAATATTAAAATTTAGAGAGAGAATGAAAAGAAATCCTTTTGGAGCTGAAAGTCATACAGAATTTACAATATTATTCACCAAAGGCCCCCAAACCTAACTTCATTTGGAAAAATACTCTCCCTGATATGCCCAGGCTGCAAAAACTTTTAAGGGTTAGAATTCTGCAGCATTTGATGAGAGGATCTTAATTTCCTCCATTAGGTTCTATATTCTGATCTCCAGACCCGACAGCTGCTTCCTACTGGTTGGCCAGGTGGGAGGAGTTAGTGAAAAAACACATTGAAAAGTGGATCAGGACAGATGGACAGGATTCACCCGTTCTGAAATTCAGGGAGATGGATGTGGGCCAGTTCACTGTCCCTGCATCTTCATTTTCTTCCTCTTCCTTTTTTCATATCAGAGAACCATTTCTCAGCACTGCTACTGTGGGTTTCTATTGAGCACCAGAAGCATTAGCAGTTCCGCTGCTTTGAGGCAGTGCTGTGTGTTTGCTGTGGCCCTGGGTCACACTGCCTCTCCAGCAGCCCAGGGATCACCTAATGGGATGAGAAGAATCTTACAGACACTCCCTTCTCCACCAACCAGACAGCAGTTACAGTATGTTTGCAGTTGAGGTGTTTGCAGTTGAACCCAGTTCAACAGTTCAATGATAGCTACATTGATCATGTTCCATTTTTCCTGTTTTTAATGTAACCTAATACTAGTATTGGGACTTCCCTGGTGGCTCAGACGGTAAAGCATCTGTCTAGAATGCAGGAGACCCGGGTTTGATCCCTGGGTCAGGAAGATCCCTTGGAGAAGGAAATGGCAATCCACTCCAGTACTATTGCCTGGAAAATGCCATGGACAGAGGAGCCTGGTAGGTTACAGTCCATGGGGTCGCAAAGAGTTGGACACGACTGAGCGACTTCACTTTGAATACTAGTATCAGTACCATTAGAACTCCTTTATAATAGATGACTCATTGCCCATCTCATGTCCTAAAGTTCTGTCTCTCCCTCTTGTCCAGTTTTTCACTTCCCCTCATTCCTTCCCTACTCCCAGGGTTGCTCACATGTTTGTTTCTAAGAATAAACGTGTTTGACTGAACTGTTTTTAATACTGCTTTTAAAAAGAATTTATGTTCCTTCTTGTTTTCACAAGCAAGACTTAAGTTTGGACCCAAATGATGTAGGAAGGCAATTTTTCATCCTTCCTAACTGTGTCCAGGCGTGAGACCAGAGGCAACTAAACAAAAGGTTTCCATTTGCTCTGAATATTTAGGAGTTCCTTTTAGAGGATAGGTGCAATTTTAGTTTTGAAAAGAAAGAAAAAAGAAGAGAATTTTTGTGAGGTTGGGCCAGGTCACATGTTGACATTTGAAAATGAGAATGTAACAAGGTCACATCAGACCATTTTTCACAGGGGTGACTAATGGGTTTTTTCCCCTCTTTGTCTTTCAGCCACACCAGCTTTCCTTGTCAGAGCATCTCAGAGTCTGCAGATACTATATCCAGTCCTAGAGACAAGTAAGAATTTCAGTCCTTTTTCTGCCTTTGGCGATAATGTTCAGATTTTACTGCAGTTCAAGCTACTGTTCTTACTCTGTTTTATTTAGGATATGGTAACTGGATGAATTAATAACTGAAATTGTAGGGGCAAACTAAAAAAATTTTTTTTTTCAGAATTTGTCAACTTCTCCACAAGGCCGCTTTTTTTCTGCTTTTCTTTTAACTGAGTTAAAGATTCTTTAAATTCTGTAATGCTTTACAATTTTCAAAATTTTCACACACATGATACCATATAATCACATAATAACCCTTTTTCCCCCCCAACCCCCTTCCTTCTCCCTACTGGTAACCACTCGTTTGTTCTCCATATCCGTGAGTCTGCTTCTTTTTTTTTTTTCATAGTTTGTTAAGTTTTTTAGATTGCACGTATCAGTGACATCATATAGTACTCGTCTTCCTGTGTATGACTTATTTCACTAAGCATAATGCCCTCCAGGCCCATCCATGCTGCCGCAGATGGCAAAATTTCATTTCTTATAGCTGAGTAGTATTCCATTACATGTATATACCACATCTTCTTTATCCATTCATCTGCTGATGCAACTTACATTGCTTCCATATCTCAGCAACTGTAAATAGTGCTGCTCTGAGCATTGGGATAATGTATCTTTTTGAATTAGTGTTTTTGTTTTGGGGAGATATATACTCAGGAGTGGAACTGCTAGGTCATTTTTAGTTTTTTTAGAAACCCCCAAACTGTTTTCCATGACGGCTACTCCAGTTTACATTCCCACCAACAGTGTATAAGGCTTCCCTTTTTTCCACATCTTTGCTAACATTTGTTATTTGTATTCTTTTTGATGATAGCCATTCTGCCAGGTGTGAGATGATATCTCATGGTGGTTTTGATTTGTATTTCCTTGATGGTTACCAATGTTGAGCATCTTTTAATGTGCCTGTTGGCCATCTTCATGTCCTCTTTGGGGAAAAAAAAGGCTGCTTCTTTATTTCTCTCATACAGTTAGTCTTATAGGTTGTTGTTGTTTAGTTGCTAAGTGATGTCCAACTCTTTTGCAAACCCATGGACTGTAGCCCGCCAGGCTCCTCCATCCATGGGCTTTCCCAGGCAAGAATACTGGAATGGGTAGCCATTTCCTTCTCCGGGGGATCTTCCCCACCCAGGGATAGAACCTGTGTCCCCTGCATTAGCAGGCGAATTCTTTACTGCTGAGCCACCTGGGAAGCCCAGCCTTAGAGGTTAAGTAAGACCAACATAATGCAAAGAAAAGAAAGATGAAATAATTTATTGTGAGCCAGCAAGTAGGTTACTGAGTTTAGGAATCTTTCTTTTTACAAGTCCTGTATCATATTGTCATTATTAGTCTGAGATATTTCTTTACCTAATGATCACATTACCACTTAAGTTTGTCCCCTTAACCAAATCACCCTGGACTCTGAAATTCTGCCTTCATACAAGCTGTCTCTTCTCCTTAACATGACTTTCATATCCCCCTCTTCTCCTGTGACAATCTTTTCTTTATCTTAAAGACTGAACTCAAACATCTGCTCTCTTGGGAACGCCTCTCGAAATCCTTTAGCCCCAAAAACCGGTTCTGCATCTATGCTTCCATGGAACTTTGCTCACTGCTCTGTGATAACATTTATACCTCACAACATCATCATGTATGTCTTCGTATCATGCACAGAACTCAAAAAGTTGTGTGGGCTTCAAGAATTAATTATGTTGCAGTCAATTAAGGCAAAGCCCATGTTTTCTGCTTCTTCTAAATCTCTCACATGCCCTAAACAAATCCTAATTACCTCGTAGATGGTAGTGGTTTTGTTTAGTCACTGTCATGTCCAACTCTTTTGTGACCCTGTAGACGGGGACCCACCAGATTCCTCTGTCCATGGGATTTCCCAGGCAAGAATACTGGAGTGGGTTGGCATTTCCTTCTCCAGAGGATTCTCCCAACCATGGGATCAAACTCCCGTCTCTGCATTGGCAGGCAGATTCTTTACCACTGAACCACCTGGGAAACCCACATAGTAGGTACCTTTAATTAAATTCTATGGATGGATTTTCTCTTCCTCAATTGACATATATGCTCAAGTCCACATTACACAATAAAGAAAGGGAAGACAGTGTACCTGACTGTTTAAGCCACTGCTGTTTCATGGGTCATTCCAGCATCATGAAACCATAATTGGGGTTTTATGACTAAATTGCAGGCTACATTTCTAATACGCAATGTAAACATCATTTTTCTTGGAGGTCACTCAAAGGGAGGGTTGGTGCTGTTTTTAACAAACGTCATCAATGTGCCAGTTGTGCCAGACCACAGACTCATTACAACCCTCCTATTTTAGAAGCATCTGACATGTTAATCTGCTCCCTAATTAATGTGAGGGGCTGTAAAAGGGTTAGCTGTTAGTTATGTTTGCGTTATCCCAGCCAGTATGTTCCAGAGCCTTCACTCAGAAGATAATGTAACTTATTGCTACTTTCTGTAAGGAAATGAGAAGGAATGAGTTAAGAATGTTTTACTAATTGGCACATGCTCTTTCCCACACTGAAACCCTCTCCCACACACAAATATAATACATTGCCCTTCACTTTCCTCAAAGTGGTGGTAGAATTTCCCCAAGCCATTTTCTTTGTCATGTCATGGGGTCTGAGGAGCTCAAGCTTTGGGCTTTGTTGAAAGACAACCTCTGAGTATGGTGGATATGTTGAAGAAATTGCTGCCACTTATTTTGCATATGTTGATTTTTTTTGTCCTTGTGATAAGCAAGAAGAATAGCTACTTACCTTCATCTGTGAAAGGGTTAATCGATCAGTCATGCCCAACTCTGATCACAGAGCTCAGCTCAGTGCTCTGTGGTAACCTGGATGGATAGGATGCCGGGTGGAGGAGGGGGGACCGGGTAGGAGGGAAGTCCAACAGGGAGGGGGGACGTATGTATGCACAGCAGAAACTAACACAACACTGTGAACCAACATTACTCCAGTTAAGAAAAAAAAAATTATTGTTCATGATCTGTCAGTTTACAATTGTAATGTATACATTTTCTATGTGCACTTTTCTGAATTCTTAGATTCAAAGCAAAACCCCATGGAAGAAAAATAAATAAACCTCCTCAGAGCGAATCCTAGACAGAACTATCCAAACATAAATAAATGACACCACCCTTCTGCAGGTCACCTCGACTTCATACTAAGGGGTCACAATAACCCCTTAGTAACTGTCTCCCTCCTTCCACCCTCTTCCCACCTCTCCTTCCATTGCCAATAAAGATGTTCAGAATCCAGCATATCCCTCTGCTCTAAATAGCCTTAACTTTAGGGTCTCTTGTACCCTCCCCATTACCTAAAATTTAAACCGCAAACCTATTCCAAGACACTCGAATCCACCATCTGTCGTCTGACCCCAATTGTAAGTCTAGATAAGTCACTCCTCCCCAGGAACACTGTGCTTTCCCTCCTCTGGGACGCTGTTCATGCCATCCTGTCTTCCAAAACTGTCCTCCTCCTGCCTTATCCCACATTCTGGAAATATAAATCCTGCCCATACTTTTAGGTTCAGCCAAAACACTTTAACCCTTGGCCTGGAGCAATCCCTCCTTCCTCCATGTGTGTCTTTGAAGGAGGCCATGTGATTCCTTACCACTCTGAAGTAATATGTTAAACACTGCTTTGGAGTATAGTTGTTTGCATATTTCTCTTATCTCCCTATCTGGATCATGAACAGCTGTGTCTTATTCAGGGTTGTATAGTTCACAGTACCCCAAATGGTACCTTGAACACAGCAAGTAATAAATGATGTTGCAAATAAAATAACTGAATGGAGGCATCCTTTATAGCTCCCTGACTACCCACCCTTTTGCACACTTAACAATTCCCACCAACCCCCCCCACCCCCGCCTTGTTATCATGGAACCTCTTGGCTTACAGGAGGGTGGGGGGCACTCATAGAGGATCAGATCTCGCTGCCTGTATTAACTGCACATTGACCACCTTCAGGGTTCTATTGCTAAAAGAATCATAGAAATCAAATGGTGTATACTCAGAGGACAGCTTCCTGACTGGCAAGAGATACAGTGCAGCTACAGTAGATGGGCAAGTGCACTGACCAGGGTCTGCGGAACCCAAGTGTGCGCCTTTCTGTCCTCTCACTCCCCAGTCACAGCAGTCACCCTTGGTCTCCAGGTCTGGAACCATTACTCATGTTCCTGCCAAGCACCTCAGTACCAGGAAGCCCAAAGTCTGCTCATGACGGAGTTTCCTGGAGTGAGCTGGTCATGTGGGTGCACCCTAGCTATGTAGACAGCCTTAACTGTCAGGCCCCCAGTTCCAGTGAACTTAGGTACAAATCATAAATCTAATTCTATTGCTAAGCAGCATCAACAAGCTGACATATCTTGCCCTGAAATAATTTGGGGAACCATGACTAGAGCACATCATTCATCTTTAGTTAACATGATCCATACACAGCATTGCCAAGCAATACTCTGGGGGAAAAGCATGTGGTCAAACCACACCAGCTAAGATTAACCCACGCAATGCACCACCTAAAGAATTGTCCATTGCACTCATCTCTTTCTTCTCTTGCTCACCAACAAGTGTCTGGCCCATCTTCTAAGCCCTCAGGGCTTTGCTCTCTGTGTGGATACAGGACCTAATCCATGTGAATGGGTGTTTGTGCAGTCATGGGCCCATACTAACATACCTTCCACAGAGTACAGGCTTGAGAAATATTTTCTGGAAACAAAGAACTAATTTTAAAAGTCCCATGAGAAGTTTTCAGCCCACACACATGGGTAGCAGTGTAATTCACCAATGCAGAGATATAAATATGAACAAAAACACACATACAGGCTAAGAAGGGGTTTGAAGGAGTTTACAGTTGAAAGAGATAGACATCTTTATATACTTGAAAGAAGTAATGGCACAAACTTACTACAAAGAAAGCTGCTTTTAGTTGTGGGGGAGAGTGATGAGGATAGTTAGAATCTTTCAGAGAAAGACAAAACATTTTTAGTGTTCCTGAAGTAGGCAGACTCCAGAGTCAGGCTGCTGTGGTCTCATGCATTTTGTTTTTTTAATAATTTCATCTCTCTCTTAGTTGGTTTTTGGCACAGGATTTGATGATTGTATGGGACAAATACTTAAGACTTATTAAGTATTAGAGAAATTATTAGCTGATTGCACATCTTTCTGAGGAGGATTTTGGATATATGTATAAGTGAATTACTTTGTTGTACACAAACTAACACAACAATGTAAATCAGCTATACTCCAATATGAAATTAAAAATTCAATTAAAAAACACATATGAGATTAATAGTTTACTGTAATAACCATCATCTTGCTTGTTGGGGTCCTTACTGTACGTTCATAGCTGGACTCCTGCCCTAGCCTCCTAATTTTTCTTCCCTGCCTCCTCTTTTTTTCCTGTTCCCAGCCCCCTACCCTCTGCTTCCACATTCATCCTTCTTCCCTACCTCTGATCCAGTGATTCTTCTGCCCCGTCATCTTCAGTAGCTCCCCACTGTTTCCTAAACTATGAATAAACTCATCTCTCTGTCCTTTAAGAAGGCCCACAACATGGATCCTGTATGTATTTCCAGCCTCATCTCCCTTGTGTACTATGTACACCCATGTTTATGTCGGCAGAACTCCTGCTCATTATAGCCTTTCATAATGACTCCTTTGCCAGAAATTCCCTCTTCTTCCCTCCCAGGTGGGAACAAACCTTTATGGATTTTTGTCTTTACGGCATATTTCAAATATTGCTTTATCCACAAAGCTTTCCCCAGTTCCCCCAAGAGAATGTGCACTTCCATCTTGGAATCTTGGTAACCCTTTCTTTCCCTCTAAGAGAGGTAGTATGCAGCCCAGTACTTCGAGAACTCAACCTCTGCAACTTTGATGTAGTCCACTTCTACAGCTTACTTCCTGCATGATCTTACTTAAGTTTTGTGACTTCTTTGTACCTTGGTTCTGTTTTGTTTTGCTTTTTTATCTCTAAAATGAACATGCTAATAGTACCTACCTCGTAAGGTTGTGATGAGGATTCTAAGTGTTGATATATTTAAAGTACTTAGAATAGTACCTGGCTCCATGAGGGGCCTGGTAGGCTGCAGTCCATGGGGTCGCTAGGATTCGGACACGACTGAGCGACTTCACTTTCACTTTTCACTTTCATGCATTGGAGAAGGAAATGGCAACCCACTCCAGTGTTCTCGCCTGGAGAATCCCAGGGACGGAGAGCCTGGTGGGCTGCCGTCTATGGGGTCGCACAGAGTCGGATACGACTGAAGCAACTTAGCAGCAGCAGCCATGGTCTTTTGGAGAAGGCAATGGCACCCCACTCCAGTACTCTTGCCTGGAAAATCCCATGGATGGAGGAGCCTGGTAGGCTGCAGTCCATGGGGTTGTGAAGAGTCAGACACGACTGAGTGACTTCACTTTCACTTTTCACTTTCATGCATTGGAGAAGGAAATGGCAACCCACTCCAGTGTTCTTGCCTGGAGAATCCCAGGGAGGGGGGAGCCTGGTGGGCTGCCATCTATGGGGTCGCACAGAGTCAGACACGACTAAAGCGATTTAGCAGCAGTAGCAGCCATGGTCTTTACTGTACTCTCTTATGGCTCTTATTTATATTCCAACAAGAATTAGAATTGAACTGTAGGAATTCCCGTACTCAACTCCATTTTGGACCTCAGTATCATTAATGTCATTTGTTTCAACCTAATGGAGACTCTTATATGCTTTCTATTCCCTCTGATAGACTATACTACCCCAAAGAATAAGGGCTTTATCTTTTACATCCTTATTATCTTACAGCACCTGGTAAGGACCTGGCAAATGCCAAGTCTTTAATGAGTAGTCAGTGGATTTTACATGGACACAAAACAAAAATTCAAAAAATAGAAGCCAGGTGTTCCCCCAGTATCTTAATTATTCTTTGGCTCCCACACAGTAGCTTTATATCCTCCGGCAGTCATTTATGAGAGGATAGAGATTAAAATATGCAGGAGGAGACATTTCTCCTGTCCATTACTATAAGTATGTACAGCCTTTCCCAAAAGCCTTCCATAGAGCCTTATTGTCAGGTCATGGGACTACTGTCACGGGTCTAGTCTTAGGGGGGTGTCCCAGGATGTTCCTATGTCATCACTGTACTAGCCTACAGGCAATTCCAGTGCCAAAGGAATAGAAGCCTCCCTCCTGCCTGTGACCCGCCACTGCCCCCTAAAAGCCAAATGACCCTCTCGGCTTTAATCATTCTTTTTCATCAGATATTTTCAAACTTAAGGGCTTATTAGTTGACAATATAGCTGAAATAAGCACAAGCTAACAATCCATGTAAAGGAAACACAGGATAAAGGAAGTGTGTCCTTGCACAGATCGTGTCTTAGAATGTGCAGCCTTTACTTGTTGAGCTTCGGACACACATTAGAGAGTAGCACAGGGCTGTGACATCAAAGCTGACATTGAATTCTTGACAGTACGCTGTTTACAAACAACTCAGTAGACGACACAGTAAGTTAACATAGATAACTAGGATCCCTTTTAAGGAAATGGTGTTTATGTTGGCTACTTCTTGCACCCAAACTAGTGGTAGCCCTTTCTAACTCACAGACAGCACTGATGTTCTGATAATGCCAAGCATCCTGCAGAGACTATTTAGCCTCTATGCTTGCTTCTCTGAGGTCAGAGGAAGGCCAGTAGAATTATACACTTTATCCGAGAAGAAACAGAGGTAGAGACCAAACAGCTCTCCTGTTGTTCAGCCACTCAGTTGTAGCCAACTCTTTGCTACCACATGAACTGCAGCATACCAGGCTTCCCCGTCCTTCATCAACTCCCGGAGCTTGGTCAAAAACATGTCCATTGAGTCCGTGATGCTATACAACCATCTCATCCTCTGTTGTCCCCTTCTCCTCCTGCCTTCAATCTTTCCCAGCATCAGGGTCTTTTCCAGTGAGTCAGCTCTTTGCATCAGGTGACCAAAGTATTGGAGTTTCAGCTTCAGCATCAGTCCTTCAAATGAATATTCAGGACTGATTTCCTTTAGGATTGACTGGTTGGATCTCCTTGCAGTCCAGGGGACTCTCAAGAGTCTTCTCCAACACCACAGTTCAAAAGTGTCAATTCTTTGGCACTCCGCCTTCTTTATGGTCCAACTCTCACATACATGACTGCTGGAAAAACCATAGCTTTGACTCTACAGACCTTTGTTGGCAAAGTAATATCTCTGCTTTCTAATATGCTGTCTAGGTTTGTCATAGCTTTTCTCCCAAGGAGCAAGAGCCTTTTAATTTCATGGCTGCAATCACCATCTGCAGTGATTTTGGAGCCCCCCAAAATAAAGTCTGTCACTGTTTCCACTGTTTCCCCATTTATTTGTCATGAAGTGATGGGACTGGATGCCATGATCTTCATTTTTTGAATGTTAAGTTTTAAGCCATCTTTTTCACTCTCCTCTTTCACCTTCATCAAGAGGCTCTTTAGTTCCTCTTTGCTTTCTGCCATAAGGGTGGTATCATATGCATATATGAGGTTTTGATATTTCTCCAGGCAATCTTGATTCCAGCTTGTGCTTCATCCAGCCCAGCATCTCACATGATGTACTCTGCATGTAAGTTAAATAAGCAGGGTGACAGTATACAGCCTTGACGTACTCTTTTCCCAGTTTGGAACCAGTATGTTGTTCCATGTCCGGTTCCAACTGTTGCTTCTTGACCTGCAAACAGGTTTCATAGGAGGCAGGTCAGGTGGTCTGGTATTCCTATCTCTTGAAGAATTTCCCACAGTTTGTTGTGATCCACAAAGTCAAAAGTGTTAGCATGGTCAATGAAGCAGAATAAGATGTTTATCTGGAATTCTCTTGCTTTTTCTATGATCCAGCAGATGTTGACAGTTTGATCTCTGGTTCCTCTGCCTTTTCTAAATCCAGCTTGAACATCTAGAAGTTCTCAGTTCACGTACTGATGAAGCCTAGCTTGGATAATTTTGAGCATTACTTTGCTGGCATATGAAATGAGTTCAATTGTGTGGTAATTTGAACACTCTTTGGCATTGCCCTTCTTTTGGATTGAAATGAAAACTGACCTTTTCCAGTTCTGTGGCAACTGCTGAGTTTTTCAAATTTGCTGGCATATTGAGTGCAGCACTTTCACAGCATCATCTTTTAGGAATTGAAATAGCTTAGCTGGAATTCCATCACCTCCACTAGCATTGTTTGTAATGATTCTTCCTTAGGCCCACTTGACTTCACAGTCTAAGATGTCTGGCTCTAGGTGAGTGATCACACCATCATGGTTATCTGGGTCATGAAGATCTTTTTTGTATAGTTGTTCTGTGTATTCTTGCCACCTCTTCTTAATATCTTCAGCTTCTGTTAGGTCCATACCGTTTCTGTCCTTTTTTGTGCCCATCTTTGCATGAAAAGTTGTGTCCAACTCTTATGACCCCATGGACTATAGCCCTCCAGGCTCCTCTGTCCATAGAATTGCCCAGGCAAGAATACTGGAATGGGTTGCCATTTCCTTCTCCAGGGGATCATCTCAACCCAGGGATCGAACCCAGGTCTCCTGTACTGCAGGCAGATTCTTTACCAACTGAGCTACCCCAAAAGCCCGCAGTTCTCGTAAGTCTCTTTAACCAACCGAGAGATTAAAGAAGGTACCAGCAGTGTGATGCTTTATATCTGCACCTAGATGAACAAAATAAAGTGTAGATAATGCATGTTATTGATCAGTGAAATAACAGTGTTCAGTTATCTTCAAGTAGAGACTTGATAGTGACTTTTTCCAGCCTGGAATACGCAGATAATGCCTGCTATTAGTTTCCCAGTGATGGTGCTTCATTATACACTGTCTGCCTTCACATGTAATTGTTGGGGGAGTTAACGATTCTTTGTAGGATAAATAGTAGGTCTTACCTTCTTTATCCTCCTCAACTCCCAGCAATTTGCTGAGCCATAATCAGCAGTGAGTAGATGCTTCCCATTCAGTTTACGAGAGACCTGTTCTCTGTGCACCGGCCTTGGCCAGCGTTAACTGAATATCTGGAGTGGGGAGCGAGCCCACAGCTCAAGACCAGGCTCCTCAAGCACCTGCAGGTCCTTTCTGATTGTCAACATATGTCAAGGTCGTCTGTTTATGACGGATCCTAAAACAGTAAGAAAAGAATTGGAAGTCTGTGGGTATAAGCTTCAGAAAGCCTGGATCATGGAAGTGAGTAATATTTTTTTTAAGTCTGAGAAGGGCGATTAAGCGTCCCTCTAAAAATTCCAGGGGGCCTGTATGGACTCTCTATACCCATTCCTAGTATGGTGTCTCTTCCAGAGCGTAATGCACACTTCTCAGGGGTAAAATCCTAGACAACCATTCTTTCACCCTGGGTAACCCCAGTGGGTGGCAAACTCTTTCGTGATCTGAAAGTTAAAGCATCCCAAAGTTGATTGTGACCTTGGAGTTCTAGCCTGCAGCCCTGCTGAATTGCTAAGTTCTACAGCTTCAAACCCCACTCTAGAATCACTGCTCTCAAGAAAGCTCTTGCTTCTGCACACAAAAGCCTCTCTAGGGTGAGGACCCCAGACTCTGTCATTCCTAAAAGGCCTTTGTCCACACCAGCTCCTACATGCAATGCACAGTTTTTCAGATAATGTGTACTTTTGCACTGAGAAAAAAAATCTTGAATTCATCATATAGGTGTGCCCTGATTTTAATATAGATTCATCTGTGCAATGAGAAAGCAGACTGAACATCACATTTATAAAAAAGATTTATGAAATTCAAAAACAGGTACATGGAATAGAAATTCAGATAATAGTGTGCCTTATGGCAAGCACATGTAATATGAGATAATATATATTTAAACTAAAAATAACTTGAGAGACAACTGATTGCACCATATGTAAAATAGATAGCCAGTGGGAATTTGCTATATGATGCAGGGATTTCAAATCCAGTGCTCTGTGACAACCTAGTGGGGTAGAATGGGGTGGCAGGTGGGAGGGAAGTTCAAGTGGGAGGGAATGTATATATGTGTCCTATGACTGATTCATTTGATGTATGGCAGAAACTAACACAATATTATAAAGCAATTACCCTTCAATTAAAATTTAAAAGAATAAAATAGTCTATACAACTTTCAAAGGGATTTTAAATGTATGTAATTTCTAGGAAATTGATCTGCAAGTAATTCATAATATATAATACAAAAAAAGCTAATTCTTTTTTTAAGGCTGACAAATATTTAAACCAGGGGTTGGCAAGCTACAGTCATCAGACCAGATGCTTATTTTGTACAGTTTTATTGCAATACAACCAGACCTATTTGCTTCAGATCATCTATGGCTGCTTTGGGAATACCATGGCAGAGCTGAGCAACTAAAACATAGACAAGTCTGCAAGCCTGAAATATTTACTATCTGGCCCCTGAAGAAAAAGTATGCCAACCCCTTTTATAAACAGAAAAAAGATTGTTTCTGTAATAAGGTATTTTTAGTCATCATGTTTGAATTCGTTGTTGTTTTTTAGTCTCCTATAGAAAATTGTCTTCAATTGGTAACATTAATGAGAATCCCAGATGCATTTTATGAATTTCCTTCACAGTCACCTCCTCTGAAATACATATTCTATTGTAAAGTAAGATTAACAGTATCTACCAAGCAGTGTGGACTTATACATTTCTATCATTATGGGTATTCCACAAAATGAAAGCTGAGCATCTGTAAATGCTTGGTGATGGATTGAATAGGCAATAGTTTGCAACTGAACTGTCTGAGACGTGTCATCATTATCACATAACATTTATCTTATGAAGAGCTACAGTCAACAACACACAGCTCCAGTTTGAGGGCAGGCTTGACTTTGTGGGTTTGCGGATCATCCATAAGCTGACTGCTGCCACTGAGCACTGAATCCACACTGAAGAATAAAGACAGGAGACTGTCCTGTTAGGAAATTGTGCATCATGAAAGACTCATAAGCCAGAAACCCCACCTCATCGTAGTAGATGTTACTGTTCAGATGAATGGGCTTTGTGTGTCCTCAACATGCTCTTAGATAACATTCGTGTCTTTACTGCTATAGATTATCTTTTCGTTTTCGGGTGTTATGGAAAAGCAGCCTTTAACTCTTCTTTTTTCCTCACTTAATATTCCATAATCAATAGTTTCAGCCCTCCAAATTTGGGTTCATGGGAGAGCAAACATTTCCAGGAGCAGCTCTGTGCTCCTGTCAAGCAGACCCCAGAGAAATGGCAAATGTATGCAATAAGAAATGATACACATTTAAACCAAAAATAACTGAACTAAAACTCTTCTTCTTCTGAATTCCAAGAGCTTTTGAGGTTGTACATCTTTTGGTTGAACACAGGTGGCCTGTGTCCATATGGTAACTTCCCTTCGATTGTAAACTCTTCAGTTCAGTCCAGTCGCTCAGTCATCTCCGACTCTTGCGACCCCATGAATCGCAGCACGCCAGGCCTCCCTGTCCATCACCAACTCCTGGAGTTCATCCAGACTCACGTCCATAGAGTTGGCGATGCCATCCAGCCATCTCATCCTCTGTCATCCCCTTCTCCTCCTGCCCTCAATCCCTCCCAGCATCTGAGTCTTTTCCAGTGAGTCAACTCTTCGCATGAGGTGCCCAAAGTACTGGAGTTTCAGCTTCAGCATCATTCCTTCCAAAGAAATCCCAGGGCTGATCTCCTTTAGAATGGACTGGTTGGATCTCCTTGCAGTCCAAGGGACTCTCAAGAGTCTTCTCCAACACCACAATTGAAAAGCATCAATTCTTCAGTGTTCAGCCTTCTTCACAGTCTAACTCTCATATCCATACATGACCACAGGAAAAACCATAGCCTTGACTAGACGAACCTTTGTTGGCAAAGTAATGCCTCTGCTTTTGAATATGCTATCTAGGTTGGTCGTAACTTTCCTTCCAAGGAGTAAGCGTCTTTTAATTTCATGGCTGCAGTCACTATCTGCAGTGATTTTGGAGCCCCAAAAATAAAGTCTGACACTGTTTCCAGTGTTTCCCCATCTATCTCCCATGAGGTGATGGGACCGGATGCCATGATCTTCATTTTCTGAATGTTGAGCTTTAAGCCAACTTTTTCACTCTCCACTTTCACTTTCAGAGGGAAAGAATTTGGTCTTCCCTCATCTTTATATGCCCTACTCTCTTCTGCCACAACATAAACAGGGCCTGATTCAAAATGACTATTGGTTAAACGAATATTATACTGAGTTCCAGGAGAGACTTGAGAGCAAATGCAGAAGGAAGGTAGAGAGGGAAGTGTTAGTTTAGATCTCATGGCATTTGAGTTTAGCATCCTCTCCACAACACTAACACTGATGAGAATCATTTCCCAAATCTGAGAGCAGCAAACGCATTTTCTCTTCTGCCATTTTTCTTTCTCCTAGGAAAAAGCAGACAAAAAGGTCCTACAAAAGTATTAGAGGTGTTTGTTCTAAACCAGTAGTGATTGTACAGATTCTATTATTGGTTGCAATTGATGTCCCAAGCTGTGCCATGAGGACTTCGGAGGTCAGGGAGCTGGAGAACATGAGTTGTTATGTGTGTATGCACCTGGCATACTGCTGACATGCTGTGGACTCTGATTTATCTGTCAATGGCGATATTGACATCTATCTCAGAGGCTCATTTTGAGAAGCAGATAGGTACATAGGAAAATTCCTGGCACAAAGTAGGCATGGAATAAAAATTAGATATTTTATTATTTTTACTCTTGCTGCTGCTGCTACTAGGACTATTGCCCTTAAGCATCCCATCTACCTCCTCACCTCAGTCACCAGAGCTTTTCTTGTATTTATACTTTCTAGGAGGATAAGAAGGATGCTGAATCTAGTAGAATATATCTCATATTGAGTAGTATATTTTTAATTAATTTTTATTAGAGTGTAGTTGATTTACAATGTTGTGTCAATTTCTGCTGTACAGCAAAGTGAATCAGTCATATGTATACATATATCCACTCTTATTTGGATTCTGTAGCTCAGTTGGTAAAGAATCTGCCTGCAGTGCAGGAGACCCAGGTTTGATCCCTGGGTCAGGAAGATCCCCTGGGGAAGGAAATGGCAACCCACTCTAGTACTCTTCCCTGGGAAATCCCATGGACAGAGGAGCCTGGCAGGCTACAGTCCATAGGATCGCAAGAGTCAGACACGACTGTGTGACTAACTTTCTTTCTTTTCTTTTGATTCTATTCCCATATAGGTCACTACAGAGTACTGAGTAGAGTTCCCTGTACTATAGGGGACTCTAGTTATTCTTTATTTATCCCTTCTACCCCCACTTTCCCCTTAGTAATCTTAAGTTTGTTTTCTACATCTGTAAGTCTATTTCTGTTTTTTGTAAATATCTTCATTTATACCATTTTTTTTAGATTCTACATATAAGTAGTATCATATCATATTTGCCTTTCTCTGTCTGACTTCACTCAGTATGATAATCTCTACATCCATCCATATCACTGCAAATGGCCTTATTTTGTTCTTTTTATGGCTGAGTAATACTCCATTGTTTATATATACCACATCTTCTATATCCATTCTTCCATTGATGGACATTCATGTTGCTTCCACATCCTGGCTATTGTAAATAGTGCTGCTATGAATACTGAAAGTGAAAAAAGAAAGGGGCTTCCCTGGTGGCTCAGATGGCAAAGAATCTGCCTGCAATGCAGGAGACCAGGATTCAATCCCTGGGTCAGGAAGATCCCCTGGAGGAGGGAATGACTACCCACTCCAGTATTCTTGCCAGGAGAATCCCATGGACAGAGAAGCCTGGTGGGCTACAGTCCATGGGGTCACAAAGAGTTGGACACGACTAGGTATATGAATCTTTTCAACTTATGGTTTTCTCCAAATATATGCCCAGGAGTGGGACTGCTGCATCCATATGGTAGCTCTATTTCAAGTAGTATATTTTTTAAGGTAATAAAATTCTCACAGACTCCAGAGAATGCCCGTTGGAGAAAAAATTATTTAAAAAATAAATTTTAATATTAGAAATATGCCTTTTCATTGTCACTTATCTTTACAAAAAAAAGAACAAAACTTCATATCCCAGAAGACCCTCATCTGAGAAGCCCTGCTTTCTTCATGTTCTTCTGTAAGCACTTCAACCTGGACTATAAGTCAGTTCAGTTCAGTCACTTAGTCATGTCCAGCTGTTTGCAACTGCATGGACTAAAGCATGCCAGGCTTCGCTGTCCATCACTAACTCCTGGAGCTTGCTCAAACTCATGTCCATCAAGTCAGTGATGCCATCCAACCACCTCATCCTCTGTCGTCCCCTTCTCCTGCCTTCAGTCTTTCCCAGCATCAGGGTCTTTTCCCAGGAGTCAATTCTTCCCGTCAGGTGGCCAAAGTATTGGAGTTTCAGCTTCAGCATCCGTCCTTTCAATGAATATTCAGGACTGATCTCCTTTAGGATGGACTAGTTGGATCTCCTTGCAGTCCAAGGGACTCTCAAGAGTCTTCTCCAACACCACAGTTCAAAAGCATCAATTCTTCGGTGCTCAGCTTTCTTTATAGTCCAACTGTCACATCCATACATGACTACTGGAAAAACCATAGCTTTGACTAGACAGACTATAGGTCAGGCTGGCCCTTTAGAGCTGGGAGACCATGGGGCACTTACTGAGAGGAAGGGACTGAGGGGCTTGCCAGACTTCAGAGGATGAGATGTGGGCACCAGGTGAGAAAGACGGACACCCCAACAAGGAGGTGGTGGGCAAGAGGAGGACAGAGCAGCCTGGAAGCTGACTTCCTTGCTTCACTGTCTTGCCTCAGGATTGCCCCGGGGCAGGATTAGATCAAATGTTTACCACATTACTTGGCACCCTGTAGGAGGTTGTTTCCTTTTCTTCCTCTTTCCCCTGAAAAAGACTGTCCTTAGTTCTAGAAGCCATGAAGCTGTCCAGACAGTGAAAAGATATGTGATTACGACAAATTTTTTCTACTTTTCCAAAGGGCAACTTTACCCCCAACTGAACTAAACTCAGGCCTAAGCTTCTTTCTTTGAGCTTTTAGAACATTTACTGCCTGGATGAGTCATTTGGTAATAATCAAGTACTGTTTTATTGCTAGGATTCTTTTATATGTATACATTTATAAGTCCCTGGAGTCCCTAACTTAAAATTTAGTTTTGCTTCAGAAGTTCAGCTATAAGGAGGCTCCCCAAATCGAGTTTAACAGCAGCAACAAATAATATATTAACTAATGGTTAAGTACCCAGTCTAGCCTCTGACAGCCTGTTTGAACTGGGTAGCAGGTGAACTGTGGCTGGCTCCAAGAGCTAAATCAGGACCTCTGTGGTTTATAAGGAGAAGGAATATCTCCTTCACCATCTTATCCACGATCATCACACTTCACCCTTCCTGGCTGAAGAACCAGCTGGGGCAAAAATTTTGAAATTTTTCTTTGGTACCTTCTCCCAAAGTTAGTTTTTGACTGGATAATCTTGGATAAACCATGAGCAAATAACCTCCTAGGGTCTAGTCAGCCTCTGTATGAGAAGCTGTCAAACCAGAAAACCAGAAGAGCATACATCAGCTCTTTCCTGACTGGCAAACTTCTCCTTGTGGAGGTATTTTTAAGAGCAGGTGCCTTATTTATGAATCATCAGCTCTGGACAGGACTGGAGAGACATCTCTGACTCCTTTGGATAAATCAAAGACTGAGAGGGCAGACCAGATCCAGAGAGCCAGGGAAGCTAAGCACTAAAATGAGAACAGTTGGGAAAAGAAAGGTGTTTTCAGATGAATAGAAGCTGGAGATAAAAGGAGCAGCCTTCTTGGGCAGCTGAGAAAAAGAAGGCAACTGAGTCTAGAAGGATTATAAGTGAACTAGAAGGGTTTGAAGTCATAGGAGACCAGGGTTTCTCAAGTTACCGAAAGAAAGAAAGCTCCACCTTATTCAGGCTGCAGAATGAGACTCCCTTCCAGTGAGATCTGCTTGGTTAATTGGATGATCAAGTGCTGATCTTCGTCTCCTCCCTTTGAACCTACTGACGAGTAGTCCTCTTTCTACTCACGCAGCCTTGACCATCATCACCATCTATAAAAACTACTTCCAGTGTACTACCTAAGGGATGACCTGATAGCATTTCATTTCAAGTCTGAAAAACAGACTTGGGGGTAAAGAGCAGAAAGTTTTATTGGTCCACTGGAGTCACAGCAAGAGCCTAAATTCCATTGCTGTGGTTCAGTTGCTAAGTCATTTACAACTCTTTGCGACCCCATGAACTGAAGCATGCCAGGCTTCCCTGTCCTTCACTATCTCCCGGAACTTGCTCAAACTCATGTCCATTGAGTCTGTGATGCCATCCAACCATCTCATCCCCTGTTGCCCTCTTCTCCTGCCCTCAATCTTTCCCAGCATCAAGGCCTTTTCCAATGAGTCAGCTCATCACATCAGGTGACTAAATCCAACAGGATGTCAATATAAGCAGGTCAACCCCCAGGGCCCTGAAGTGGTGGTTCTTGATGCATATATGTCCATCAGAATCAGCTGTGGACATTTTCAGTAAGTATGAATGCCATCTACCACAGATCTCCTGAGTCAATCTCCATTGATTCAGGCATATTGTATTTATTTCCTGAAACAGCTGTGTAACGAATTACCTAATCCTAGGAGCTTAAAACAACAACATTTAATCTGTCACGTTTATGGAAGCCAGAAGTCAAAATCAAGGTGACGTCAATGTTGATTCCTTCTGGACTCTCTGAGAATTTATTCCTTCTTCTAGCTTCATCTCCTAGTGATTGTTGGTGTTTCTTGGTTTGTAGATTTATTACTTCAGTCCCTACCTCTATCTTCACATGGTCTTCTCCCTGTGTCTCTATGTCTGGTCTTCTTTTGTCTTATAAGGACACCCATCATTTCCATCTAGAGCCCTAACCCAGGATAACCTTATCTTGAAATCCTTACCTTAATTACATCTGCAAAGACCTATTTTGCAACTAAGGGCACATTCAGATTCTTTTTCAGATTCTCTTTTATTATAGGTTATTACAAGATAGTGAACATAGTTCTATGTGCTATACAGTAGGTCCTTGTTGCTTATCTATTTTATATGAAGTAGCATAAGGTGGTGTTTTTTTTTTTTTAATTTCCTCCACTAATATTCTTCACACACCCTTGCAAAGAACTCTGGCCTTAACTGTTTAGCCTACCATGTTTCCAGTGCTTGGGAAATGCTGGAACATGCAAAGTTAAACAGGGTTCTTCATTACAAAACCACTCAGAGTCTCTAATCTGTCTGTTTGGGCACATTGTGAATATCCAAAAGAAATAAAAGAACCACAGCACTTCCTGAAAATAGTTGGCCAGGGAACTTCTTTTCAAAGCATTACCTACTGCTACCCCAGTGGCCACTAGTGTTCAAAGGAGCACGGTTGCTAGTGACTGACACCTCTGCAGCTGTGCTCAATGCTGTGGGCATGGTGTGGGTCTAGCAATCAAACATGTAGATCTTGGATCAAATATGTAGATTGTGGGTATCTGTACCTACCCTTCCCTGAGTATATATGAATCCCTCACTAAATACCCACAGGGCAATTATCCTCCAATTTAAAAAAAAATACATATTTTTAAATTTTTTTAACTTAAAAAAAAAAACCCACAGGGGTTTGCCTTGAGAATTTGTATATATACATGGATTTTTAGATATCATCTGGTCTCAATGCTTGCTTCCAGCCATTTTTATAGAGGGAGCCTGGTAAAATAGTAGGGTGATAGAGAGGAAAAACGGAGAATGGAAAGAGGAAAGTTAGCCAAGATTACACAGTGAGCTTTTTATCTGAAAACAGCTCAGAATAACTGAAAAAAGATGAAATGACTTCATCCTTTCTATTCCTATCATTACAGTCCCCTAAAAATTGCATCAAAACATGAATCATCAGTAAGTTCATAATGAAACTTTTTAAAAAATGGTCACCTTTGAAAGTTACTAGGGTATTTACTCATTGTTATAAAAACTGATACATTAGGAAAATAAGAAATTACCTTGAATTTTTATATGAATTGCATTTCAAGGTGAAGGAAAGTTGTTTTCTTTTGGTTGTTATTGTTCCTCATTTAGACATACTTAGCTAATAAATGCAGCTAAAGTGGCAGATTAGAGAAATCACCAGTTTAGAAGCCCTAATGACATAATGATTTGGAGAAGGAAATGGCAACCCACTCCACTATTCTTGCCTGGGAAATCCCATGGACAGAAGAGCCTGGTGGGCTACAAGAGTTGGGTCACAAGAGTTAGACACAATTTAATGACTAAACCACCACCACCAATGACATATGATTTGGGCAAGATCATCAGTAAATGATAAAAATTGCTATATTCTAGATTAATCAGGCTGACAACATTTCAAACATAGATAAGTCTTGTCATCATATGATATAATATGTCCCTGATACAGGAGTTCACAGCTACCCATGATGGATTCTTTCCATTAGAGATAAACTCAATAAGCCTCTGGGTCTTACTGCCAGTTTATAGAAAATAGCAGAATAAGAGGGATATCTTAAATGACTCATTAAGAATGCATAAACCCTAAAGAAAATTATCTTCAACCAAAACAATGATGTAACAAAAAACTGAGAAGTATTATGGATTTGGACATACTTGAGACATTGCATGGGCCTAGTTTGTATCCTGATTCAAACAAATGGCCAAAAGACATTTTTTGAGATATTTTTGGAAATCTGAGCACAAAGTGTGTATTAGATGATACTGAGGAGTCATTATTAATTTGCTAGGTATAATATTAGATTATTTTTTAATGAGAGAGTCCTTAGCTTTTAAAGATACATATGTATGTAGCTATAGGTGAAAGCAGATGATTAAAAACAAAGGCAGAGAATGTACAAAACAGGATAGGTCAAATGCTGACAATTGTTTAAGCTGGGTGAGGACCATAGTAAAATCACGATTTCTATTTTTATGTATTTGCAAATTCCATAATAAAAATGGAGCAATCCCTCATGAAGAGATACCCATCCCCACCCCCAAGTAGAGATAATTCACAACCCCAGTGGAAACCATGAATTAGCTTTACTGGTGACCAGAATTCAATGAAAAGGCATTTATATGGAAAAGGCACTTATATGAACATATTAGTTTAGAAAATTGCTATGGGAAAATCAGAAAATACTGAGTTCTAGCTAACTAGACATTAATTGTGTTGAAGTGTGTGGTCCTAAATGGTTCATATTGAAAGATGATACTCTGTTTTCAAGTGGCAAGGAAAATGACTTGTCTAGAATTTAAGATTGTGGCTCTAGGATGTATTTGAGCTCAATTTGGACTGAAATTTTCATTGCTGCTGTCATCTACCATGATGAATTTGCTTGTGCAACTTCTGCTAGAGGTTCAATGTTGATGCAAGCAATTTCCTAGAGCTGAAGTCAAACTACAGTGACCATTGCTGTGTCCCTAGAGAGATTCCAAGATGGCATGGCCATGGAGTATTTACATTCTTTCCCGTTTGAATTAGCCTCTTGCCACTCCTAAAAGAAGAAAAAGAAAAGAAAAATAACCAACAGGCTTTTGATTAAATCACAAACCAAAAAGTGAGGACAGAAAATAGAACCAGTTAGTTGCAGTTTTCTAAATGCAGTCTATTATTTCTACCTTCAAGATACTTGTTCTTGAAGGTCCAGCTTTAAGGCTTGACATTTACAAGCCTGAAGGACATATTTGAAAAATGGCCACCCCTGCCCTTGTCCATGCCACTCGACCTGCCTCCTCTCTACTTCTTCCCTGCTGTCCTAGGTCAGGGGCTTAGAGGTTGAGAGCTCTGAAGATAGCATAGTCATTCAAGCCCATATAAATAGGAGGAGATCTAAATGAAAACCCAAAATAATGGAATTTCATTTCAAAGACTGTTCAGTCCCCTTCGTGTTGTTGCCTGACTTCTAAGCGGCTTAGGCTCAGCTGTTGGATGTATCAGAACCAAGGAAAGGAATCATTTATAACACAGGCATCTGCTTGTTGGCCTGAAAGCTACGAAAATCAGTTCATAATTTAGCTGTTCTAAAAAGAAAAGGAAACCCCATACATTTGAGAAATAATTCCTAAAACAGAACCATGAGCCACATACCTACACATATACATCTGCCCATCAAGCGATCCTTTATGGTTTCCCACAATGCTGTCTTCTACTCCTGCTGTACTTAAGGTTCCATGGAGCAAGAAAAGTCAAAGAAAGTCAAGATTTTATGAAACATTTTCAACCACAGGCTTTGGGCAAGCCAGTTAGAGGAGATGAAATACTGGAAATGAAGTGGCCATCTCTACCTCATCAATGTCGGAGAGCAATGGGTGTTCTCTCTTAGCTGATTACAAATGAACCCCAGAACATCTAACACCAGACTGTTCCAATCATCCCTTTCTTTGCCAGGTTGGGTCCATGCCCATATGTCAAGAAAATGGTGCTTCCAATCTATGGTGGACTAGCATTTTTTCATGCAAGCTAATATGGGTGAGCCTATGTCACCCACAGTAAAAATAAAAGCTTTCTGATACCTGCACACCAGTGTTCATAGCAGCACTGTTTACAGTAGCCAATACATGGAGGCAACCTAAGTGTCCATCAGCAGATGAAAAAAGATGATATGGTGTATATATACACAGTGGGCTATTCCTCAGCTCTGAAAAAGAATGAAATATTTCCATTCACAACATGTGTGAACCTAGAGATTATCACACTAAATGAAATTCAGACAAAGAATCTGAAAAGATGTAGAATCTGAAAAAATAATACAAGTGAAATTATTTACAAAACAGAAACAGCCTCACAGATATATAAAACAAATCTGTGGTTACCAAAGGGGAAAGGGGAGTGGAGGGATAATTAGGAGTATGGGATTAACAGATACACCACTATGTATAAAATAAGCAATAGGGATTTACTGTATAGCATAAGGAACTATATTCTATATCTTATAATAGCTTATAATGTAAAATAACCTGAAAAAGAATATATGTATGTGTGTATACATGTATATGTATAACCAATTACTTTGCTACACTCCTGAAGCTAGCAAAATTTTGTAAATCAACTATAAAACTTTTTACTCACTCAAGTAAATAAGCAAAAGACAGATCTAAAATTCATTGGAATTGAGTTCCAAGAAAACAGTGATTTCTGCTTCGTCTCTTGCGGTGCACTTGGCATATAGAACTAGCCTATAGTGGATATGAATGATATATCCATTCATTCATTCATCCATAAAGGAACAAATGGTTGCAGGTTCCACAGGGAACTTCCCTGTGCTTAGATGAGTCGTCATCCTATAGGCTTGGAGCCACAGTGTCAGTCCTGCAAACTGACTTGATGGAGTGGGGTTGTCCTGCACCAGGCAGATCAACTGAGAGCCTCCCAAGACCCCACAGTGGCCGCCCGCATGCTAGTTTGCATTCCCTTGTCCTTCCTAGATTTTCAAATGAGGAGTCATTGTGGTAACCAGACTAGAAATCATGTTCCCCATACTTTCTCATATTGGGGTTTGGGAGCTTTATCTTTTTTTTGGTGTCTGAAGTTGTTGTTCAGAGAAGCATATTAAACCATGACTCTTTCCATTACCACGCATTTCTGTTACCAACAGAGGAGGTAAATGAATCACTTAAAATGAAACAATTCCATCCTCTTTAGTACACTATAAACATAGCCTTAGCTTTGAGTGTAATTATAGTATGTGGGTGATGCTGCTGAGAAAATGGTATAATTATATCATTATGGTTGAGAACTGTCTGAGTAGAAAACACTGAGCTTCACTGTGCAAAGTTTCAGATGGGATTATGGTCCTTTTTCAATATGAATAAGACTAATTAGCCAACTGCCACTGAGCACTTTGTAGTATGATATTAATAGTGTAATAAAATCAAGAGCCAAAGTAAAAATAAAAGGAAAATCTAATTTTCATATGTTCCCAGGAGTTTTACATGCAAGTATTACGTGCAAGTATAACGAAGAGCAAAGAAGCTCACCAACTGGAAGGAAGCAGAGATAAAATCACAGGAAACTAGCTTAGAAAAACCAGCACTCACGCTTGCCTTTCCTTCTTCGCTCCTGGCTAAAGGGTTTTACATTAGGCACATCAAGTACCCAAAGTGGTATTTCCTTGAATATAGCTTTTGGAGTTTTTACTTCAAAATTTTGAGATGAGTTTTATTTCCCTATGGCTTTTCTTTCCCCAAAAAGTCAGACACAACTCGACAACTGAACAACACAACAACATAGTGTATACATAGAATATATTTTATACGTTCTGTATGTTACATATTCTATACTGTGATACAGTATATAATAGTAATATTATTATTATTGCTATTTTTAATGAAGAGAAATAAAAATGCTACTGCTGCTGCTAAGTCGCTTCAGTCGTGTCCGACTCTGTGCGACCCCATAGACGGTAGCCCACCAGGCTCCCCCGTCCCTGGGATTCTCCAGGCAAGAACACTGGAGTGGGTTGCCATTTCCTTCTCCAATGCATGAAAGTGAAAAGTGGAAGTGAAGTCGCTCAGTTGTGTCCGACCCTCAGCGACCCCATGGACTGCAGCCCTCCAGGCTGCTCCATCCATGGGATTTTCCAGGCAAGAGTACTGGAGTGGGGTGCCATTGCCTTCTAGTAGTAGAAAAAAATAGAAATACTTCCTGTACCTGAGTGGCAGCTCTATGATTTGGGTTGTTTTGGACTTTGCCTCAACAAACTTAGGACAACCTGGAATGCCTTTAGCACTTAAGTCCTGTCTCTTAAACCTGACCGATATTTCTTGTTCTTGGAATCAGTAATGATAATCTTTTCTGAGAGGTTCAAAGAGCACAAGTGATTTTCCTAAAAATTCCCTCAAATAAGAGAGGTACCTGAAAAGTGAACCCTGAAAGGAGCAGTCTTTGAGAAGCTCACCTGAGCACTTAGGCTCTGAATCAGTCAGTCAGTCGTGGCTGGCACTCTGACCCTGCTACTTCCTAGCTGTGGGATTCTGGACAAATCACTTAACCTGTGAGCCTTACGCTGCTGATCAGTAAACAAGGTTAAATGCTACCTGCCTCGTATGCATGCATAAAAATTTCCACAAACGTTAGTTTCCTTTCTTTTTGTATCCAGCTCTGAAAATACGTGGTGTAGGAAGTCGTTAACATTTCATTAACACAGGGGGATAGTATATAAATACACCAAATGCAAGATCTGAGGTCCTTGAGAGTATTTTTTTAAAGGGGCACTAATTTGGAATGTTATCAATGAAATAAGGAATATTTGTAAAATAATAGAATTAATTTAAAAATAAACAAAATACTTTAATGAATTTGGGAAAAATGAACTGAAGATAAAGATTCAGAAAAAGAGGAAATTATCAAAGCAGTGAGATTCAGGGCATATGATATTTTCAAAGTAATAGAAGCCATAAAAACCCATTAAAGAGAAGACAAAGCCAAACAGGCTGGTTCACTTTGAAGGGCTTTTGAAAACAGACATCTGGAAAATTATGGTCTACTCCCTGGGCCTTGTTTCCCACCCTGGAAAAGCAAACTCCTCTTGCGCAAAAAGAACAGCCAGGAGATGAAATGATTTATCAGAACTGGTAAAAATAATTAAATCCAAAAAGCGTGATCCTGGGCATGTAGTAGAGATGATTTTCACAGAGATTTGAAAATAAAGCAGCTCACTACAAGGATTTGGTTTGACTGCTCTAAACCAGTGTGACAGGTTGAGAAATGGAGAATGTTCTGAAAATCCTGTTTACTTTGATGGTGAGCCAGCCAGCCAGGGGGGATACCGGAGTCCTTTTCTTTAAGAAATGTAGGGTTCAGGAGGAAGAAAAAACTAGAAAGGTAAGTTTCAACCTTCAACCTAGTGTATTGAGAATATGTGGGTAAAGAATCCAGCTGCAGTGCAGGAGACAGGGTTCAATCCCTGGGTTGGGAAGATGCCCTGGAGGAGGGCATGCCAACCCACTCCGGTATTCTTGCCTGGAGAATCCCATGGACAGAGAAGCCTGCCAAGTTACAGTCCATAGGGTTGCAAAGAGTTGGACACAACTGAAGCAACTTGGCATGCACGCATGCACTGAGCCTCCATTAAGAGCATAAAACTATCCTAAATGGCCTAGGGAGTGAATGGTTACGGGGCCAGGGGTTGGAAAGAGAGGAGATATGAAGCCTTAAACCTGAAGCCTTACAATTTATTTGAGGACTTTTTGTCCCCATTTTCCTTACACCATGATGTTACTCAAAGTCATACAAGAGGCCATATAAATTTACTGGAGATGATATTACAGAGAACAATAGTGACACTGAAATACTTCCATTATATTCACTACCCCAGTTATCTGCAGTTGCCTGGGGACATTGCAAGCATGGACAGGAAAATCCAGTACCAGGCAGTTCCAGATAATGAAATTATTTGCTCCCAAAACTTTCACAGTATTGCTAAATTAGATTGGTTCAGACTAAAATGTAATAGGACTGATTTGCTTATGTGACTCATGAATTAATTTAAAGATAATTCCTTTAGAAGAAAGTAACAACCTCATTGGGATTTATTTAAAGCTTCCCAAGGTACTCACTTTTAAAGATAATGTTATTTAAATATATGAATGCCTGCATAATTATTAAAATGATAAGTTTTATTACTTTGTAATCACATCAATTGCTAATGGTTGAAATACAATGTATGATATTAGTGAATCTGATGATAATATACAGTATATGGAAGTCTTTCTTTCTGAAGTGTGCCATATATTGCTGTCATTGTAATTGTCCTCTTGAGACCCTGAACCAAATGCCCCAAATAAGTGTATAAAAGTAGTCATATCCGACTCTTAGCAACCCCACAGACTGTAGCCCACCAGTCTCCTTTGTCCATGGAATTCTCTAGGTAAGAATACTGGAGTTGGTAGCCATTCCTTTCTCCAGAGGATGCTTCCAACCCAGAGATCAAACCTGGGTCTTGGGCACTACAGGAGGATTCTTTACCATCTGAGTCACCAGAGAAGCCCCAAATAAGTGTGTAACATAGCCTTTATCCTGACCATGTTTCCAAGTACTGTAAATTTGTGAGTACAAGGAGCCACTGCCAGTTTACAACCATTAACTCCATTAACTCCAAGGTGATTTTAAATGGTTATAGGCCTTCTTTGGAATGTAGTGGACTTAGTATCTAACCTGCTCCATAGGGACTTTGCTGAAAGTGGAGTTGTCAAATAGGGGAAAGAGATCAAGCAAATAGGATTTTCCTTATTTCTCCATTCTAGCAATCCTGCATGGGTAGTAAGGACCCTTTGAGTTGTTCCCAGTGAATTTGAGGTTCCTACCTTGTCACAAAAGAATTTGGAGATGAAGTGATAATAAGAAGTGGATTTATTTAGAGAGAAACATACTCCACAGACAGAGTGTGGGCCATTCAGAAGGTGAGAGAGCCTTGAAATATGGCATGGTTAATTTTTATGGGCTGGGTAATTTCATAGGCTAATGAGTAGGAGGATTATTCCAGTTATTTGTGGGAAGGGATGGAGATTTCCAGGAATTGGGCCTCTGCCCACTGCTTGGCCTTTTATGGTTGACCTCAGAACTGTCATGGTGCCGGTGAGGGTGCCATTTAGCATGCTAGTGTATTATAATGAGCATGTAATGAGACTCAAGGTCTACTGGAAGTCGAATCTTCCACCGTCTTGGACTCGGTTGGTTGTAACCAGTCTTTGTCATGTCCTATGGCTATATCATTTTTTAAAGGTTGTGTCCTGTCCCCTTCCTTCCTGTTTCAAAGTGATTCTAGGAGACTTTCATGAACGTTGTCAAGGCTTGGGCTTCCTATAATTGAATCCTAAAGAAATCACACCACTCACATGTTTCCCCAAAGTGTGTCTGGTTCACACCTGAAAGGCCAAGTCTTTATTTTATGATGGTTTACTCCCAAGTGACCTTCAGGATCCACCCAGCCACATCTCTGATCTTTCTATGGCCTTCCATCATCTTAAAAATTTTAAGAGAGGTTAGTGAACCTCCAGATTGTCAAGGCTGAACCAGATTTTGAGTGGATACCCTGTGCAGTGCTAAGAATGAAACAGAAAGCTTAGTGCATGGTAGCCTTTTACCAGTTAGGAATTGAGAAGAGCTGGTCAGGGACCACAAGTTCGTAGACACACATGGACCAAGAGGCACATTTCTCTCTCAGCTGGGTTGTAGTGTATCCTGGAGCTATGAGAAGTAGGAGAGACATACTCCTTCGAGTGACATGCTGAACTGTTCTTTTTTTTTTTTAGTAATATTTATTTATTTAGCTGTATCGGGTCTTAGTTGCAGCATGCAGGATCTAGTTCCCTGACCAGGGATCAAACCCAGGCCCCCTGCATCGGGAGTGGGGAGTCGTAGCCACTGGACCACCAGGGAAGTCCCTGAACTGTTCTCACTCTCTGGTCTCTCTGCCCCTCAATTTCTTTTATTCTCTCTCTCTCATCTGTCCAGCAAACGTGTTTATTCAAAAACTTTTTCTAGACTGATATTATCAATCCAGAGATGGATGTAGTTTTGAATTAAAAGGGAAAGTTATATTAACTGATTTCATTTGGTAGGACTTCTGCTATATTTTCAACTTAAGCATTATGTCCCAGTACAAGTATTTTTAAAATGTGTTTTCAAACTGATAGGATATTTGCATCAACCATGAATTTGTAAGCCAGAAAGAAAAACACCAATACAGTATACTAACACATTTATATGGAATTTAGAAAGATGGTAACGATAACCCTGTATGCGAGACAGCAAAAGAGACACAGATGTATAGCACAGTCTTTTGACCTCTGTGGGAGAGGGCGAGGGTGGGATGATTTGGGAGAATGGCATTGAAACATGTATAATATCATATATGAAATGAGTTGCCAGTCCAGGTTTGATGCATGATTCTGGATGCCTGGGGCTGGTGCACTGGGATGACCCAGAGGGATGGTATGGGGAGGGAGGTGGGAGGGGGTTTCAGGATGGGGAGCACGTGTACACCCATGGTGGATTCATGTTGATGTATAGCAAAACCAAAACAATATTGTAAAGTAACTAACCTCCAATTAAAATAAATAAATTTATATTTAAAAAACTAAATTAAAAAAAAAAACTCTTGATTTAAAAACATTAACCCAAAAGAGTGCAAAAGAAAAAAGCACTGTTTTAAATTTTATTATAAATGACCTATATGGACATTATTCAGTTGTGTTTGTTTTTATTTAGACTTATTCAAAAAGAGAAATTTCTAAGTGCTCCTTTCCTGTATAACTGTGCTGATAACATAGCTTTCAAATTACAAGTCATAAACCAAGAGTTATTGGCCAAAGAAAAGTTCACAATTAGACTCTGGTAAACTCTCTGCCAAAAGAAGTAAAATGTTGCTCACATCCCACTCCTTATACCAGACAAGATGAATGTACTAGATTCTGTAGCACAGGGAGTTGTGACAACTATAAGGAATTCTGAGCTTTCAGACTTCAAATTCTGAACTCAGGTTTTTTGACCTTAAAAAATAAAGTATGGTCTTTAAAAGTAGGTCTTTAAAAATGATGACACTGCTACAGCATGAATTTTCAAAATTACAGTCTGCATATGGTAGTTATGGCTAGCATGTCAGATGGGGTCTCTGATCTAATGAGTGCCTGCTTTTAAAGACCACGTTTTTATTTCTCCTCTTTTTCTTACCCTATGATTTCACTGACCCAAATGAGTTTTACTACTGTTCACATTACAGAGGCCAGAATGGGTTATTAAAATGGGTTATTACATTAAGAAGAAATTGAGATAATATTTTAGTTCATAAAACACTGGCAAAGTTATTATTTGATGCAGAATTATAAGGAAAGGTTTGTAATAATTGAAGGGGGCAGGGACAGATTGTTTACAGTTCCAGTGTTGAAGACATCCATCATCAGATTTACCACCTGGAAATACTTTATTAATATAATGGGATTTACATCTTATTTACTATGTGCTAAACACTTTACGCAGGTCAGGAAGCAACAGTTAGAACTGGACATGGAACAACAGACTGGTTCCAAATAGGAAAAGGAATACGTCAAGGCTGTATATTGTCACCCTGCTTATTTAACTTATATGCAGAGTACATCATGAGAAACACTGGGCTGGAAGAAGCACAAGCTGGAATCAAGATTGCCGGGAGAATATCAATAACCTCAGATATGCAGATAACACCACCCTTATGGCAGAAAGTGAAGAGGAACTCAAAAGCCTCTTGATGAAAGTGAAAGAGGAGAGTGAAAAAGTTGGCTTAAAGCTCAACATTCAGAAAACTAAGATCATGGCATCTGGTCCCATCACTTCATGGGAAATAGATGGGGAAACAGTGGAAACAGTGTCCGACTTTATTTGTTTGGGCTCCAAAATCACTGCAGATGGTGACTGCAGCCATGAAACAAAAAGACGCTTACTCCTTGGAAGAAAAGTTATGACCAACCTAGATAGCATATTCAAAAGCAGAGACATTACTTTGCCAACAAAGGTCTGTGTAGTCAAGGCTATGGTTTTTCCAGTAGTCACGTATGGATGTGAGAGTTGGACTGTGAAGAAAGCTGAGTGCTGAAGAATTGATGCTTTTGAAGTGTGGTGTTGGAGAAGACTCTTGAGAGTCCCTTGGACTGCAAGGAAATCCAACCAGTCCATTCTAAAGGAGATCAACCCTGGGTGTTCTTTGGAAGGAATGATGCTAAAGCTGAAACTCCAGTACTTTGGCCACCTCATGCGAAGAGCTGACTCATTGGAAAAGTCTCTGATGCTGGGAGGGATTGGAGGCAGGAGGAGAAAGGGACGACAGAGGATGAGATGGCTGGATGGCATCACGGACTCGATGGATGTGAGTCTGAGTGAACTCCAGGAGTTGGTGATGGACAGGGGGGCCTGGCGTGCTGTGATTCATGGGGTCGCAAAGAGTTGGACACGACTGAACAGAACTGAAACACTTTACATATTTAAAATCAGTAATTCTCATCACAATCCTACTATTATCCATATTTAATGGATGAGGAGATGGTGCACAGGAGAATGAGGACTTGTTCAAAGCACACATCGCTAAATACAAAGTGGCAATTCAAACCAGGTAAACTGACTCAGGTAGGTGGGCTTCCCTAGTGGCTCAGCTGCTAAAGAATCTGCCTGCAATGTAGGAGACCTGGGTTCAATCCCTGGGTTAGGAAGATCCCCTGGAGAATGGAACAGCTACCCACTCCAGTATTCTGACCTGGAGAATTCCATAGACTACAGTCCATGGGGTCACAAAGAGTTGGACACTACTGAGAGACTTTCACTTTCACTTTCTCACTAACTGACTCAGGCACCCACACCCTTGCTCATCACCACTGTGCTGTGTTGCCTCTGTACATCTTCTTGATGTAGAACTCTTCTTCTAGAATGATGGGAAGTGGTGATATGGAGGTGCTTCCCTGGAGGCTCAGCGATAAAGAATCTGCCTGCAATGCAGGAGACGCAAGAGACATGGGTTCAATCCCTGGAGAAGGGCATGCCAACCCACTCCAGTATTCTTGCTGAGAAAATCCCATGAGCAAGCACAGTGATTGAAAGTATGGGCTTTGAAATAGGACTTCCTAGGCATGGTATTTTCCATCTGTAGGTCAAAGTTTTCCCATATTTACCATGGGATACCATTAGTCCCCACCTCATAATACTTGTTAGAAAGACTGAATGAGTTAATACACCAAAGCTCTGAGGACAGTCTGAGAGATAGCCAGTTCAAACACCGACAATAGGTATTAGCTCTTGTTATCCTAATATTTATATTACTATCAACCCTAGTATGTGAATTCAGTTCAGTTCAGTCGCTCAGTCATGTCCGACTCTTTGTGACCCCATGAATTGCAGCAAGCCAGGCCTCCTTGTCCATCACCAACTCCTGGAGTTCACTCAAACTCACATCCATCGAGTCCGTGATGCCATCCAGCCATCTCATTCTCTGTCGTCCCCTTCTCCTGCCCCCAATCCCTCCCAGCATCAGAGTCTTTTCCAATGAGTCAGCTCTTCGCATGAGGTGGCCAAAGTACTGGAGTTTCAGCTTTAGCATCATTCCTTCCAAAGAACACCCAGGACTGATTTCCTTCAGAATGGACTGGTTGGATCTCCTTGCAGTCCAAGGGACTCTCAAGAGTCTTCTCCAACACCACAGTTCAAAGGCATCAATTCTTCTGTGCTCAACTTTCTTCACAATCCAACTCTCACATCCATGCATGACCTTTGTTGGCAAAATAATGTCTCTGCTTTTGAATATGCTATCTAGGTTGGTCATAACTTTCCTTCCAAGGAGTAAGCATCTTTTAATTTCATGGCTGCAGTCACCATCTGCAGTGATTTTGAAGCCCAAAAAAATAAAGTCTGTGAATTACAGTAGCCAAATTTCCTGGGTGAAAGATGATTAGCATTTATTAAGTGGGCCCTTTTTAGAGTTTATCTCACAATAACTCAGTAAGATAACTCTTACATTCCCGTTTCACTGAATTTGAGAACATTAAGACTCCAGAACCATATGTTATTTTCTAAAATCAGATAAACAAGGAATCAAACTCAGAACACTTGCCCCAAAGCCTTAGCTCCATCTACTACTCTTGTCTTGTTCTAAAACCCAGGATTGTTCTGTCAGTCCCTACCTTGATCAAAAACAGCAATGCAAAGCAGAGGTAACAGTAAAAGAGAGAATTAATGCTGTGCTTATGAAATTACATCATGGGCATGTAACAGATGCGATTGTTCTGTCAGTCCCTACCTTGATCAAAAACAGCAATGCAAAGCGGAGGTAACAGTAAAACAGAGAATTAATGTTGTGCTTATGAAATTACATCATGGGCATGTAACAAATGCAGTGCAGCTGTATTGGCTCAGTGGATAACAACCATGCTGCTCTGTGCTGAGAGTTGTCCAAGTCCATAAATAAAGTCACGTTAATAATTATGGTATGGTGAGAGACCACCCAGGAAACCTTGCTTGATATACGAAGTGGCAGCTGTGGCTTCTAATGGAGAGTTAACTGCTGCTTGAATCAGTGCTGAATCATGGCTCCAGGGGGATATTAAGACTGCTCTGTCCATGGAAGATGTGAAACTCAACAGCTGACCCGACCACTTGTCATTGTTGACGATCCTATAAATTTCTCTTAAGACAGGAACTTTATGTTCTAGTTCAAACCAAGTGAATATTTCCTGTTTGTTGACCCACACTTCATGGGTGATAAGTCATCAGTTTAGAGAGATTCTTTTACTCCTCTTTACTGTAAGGGTTATTATAGTTCTATCAAATGGTCAGAGGGAATGCCTGCATATTTCCACTTCACCAAATACACTAGCTGTTCCCTCTTGTTTCCTGTCTCCTCTTTACTTTGGGGCTTCCCAGATGGCTCAGTGGTAAAGAATCCGCCTGCCAAGCAGGAGATGTGGGTTCGATCCCTGGGTTGGGAAGATCCCCTGGAGAAGAAAATGGCAACCCACTCTAGTATTCTTGCCTGGGAAATCCTATGGACAGAGGAGCCTGGTGGGCTGCAGTCCATCGGGTCACAAAAAGTCAGACATGACTTAGTGACTAAACAACAACAACAACCATACTTTTACTTTTTCTCTCATCTGTTTATTAATGGTACCCTGAATTTTAAAACCAAGATAGTGGTGCAAAGGCAGTGGGAAATATACTAGTTGTGAATTTCAGAGATCTGGTGCAAATCCCACTTCTGCCTGTTAGCTGAATGAACTTAAATGAGACATTTAACCTCTCAAAGTCTTACATTCCCATCTGTAAAGTGGGAATATCACTGACTGCCTTCTATGGTTACCTTGAGCATTAAATGTACATGTTTCTGGAACATAGTTGCCTGTAGTAAGTGTTAGCTGAATCTGTCCCAGTGCCCTGCCACCACCTCCATGTAAGCAAAGATACATTTCAGAAGACCAAAAAGAGGCTTCTCTTTCAAGGTAAAGATTTACAGTCTCTTCTTAAATGAATCCATTCTAGTATTTAATTTTCTTTATGGGTCAAATATTCTCTCATATCTTACTGAAGTTCACAGCATGAATATAATACTGTCTTTGAAGAGGGAGCCCCTAATGATCTCAGGCCAGCAAGGAAACCTCTGCTCTTTCTCCCTTTGTGGTTACCATACAGCAGCAGTCGCCAACCTTTTTGGCACCAGGAACCAGTTTCATGGAAGAAAATTTTTCCATGAACCAGGAATGGAATGGGAGGGATGGTTTGGGGATGATTCAAGTGCATCACATTTATTGTGTACTTTATTCCTAATTTAATGCTGCCACTGATTTGATGGGAGGTGCCAGTCCATGGCTGGAGGTTGGGGACCTCTGCCATACAACACACTCTGCCAGAGAGTTGGGACCCAAAAATATACAAATCAATGAGGGAAGCAAAAATAGCGATTCCTATGCCTCTCTCAGAGAATTTGGTCTGGAGTGGAGCACTGAAACCTAGGTGTTTCTCAAGTTGCCCTGGTGGAGAGCACAGTGGTTACCCAAGACTAAGTATACCTTCCGCTCCAGGATTTATGTAGATCATTGATCATAGCTCCACAAAGTAGAGAGAGCCAACATGGAGGAAAAAACTACTGGGGCTAAGGAAATGCCTCATCCGGGAAGGAAATTCTCTTGTACCTGCCCCAGAATACCAAACGATTTTCTCCATGACCACATCAACCTTTTTAAGCAATTCCTCACTTTGCTGTGTAGTTCAAAATTGTGAATACATTTTAATTAATTCTCTTGCTTATAAGAGTTCATTTGACAGGATTAATTATAGGAATAAACACTTAGCTTATCCTGTGGTATACTTCTGCTCTAGTATCTGGGTCCTTGTATCACACATAGCTGCATTTTTTGTGATGGTCAGATGCCTTCTCTTTACTATTCCTTGCACCTTTGTGCTTCCAACAATAATTCTTTAAGGATAAAGGCATTTGGAGAGTTGTAGGAGGATAAGGTCTAGTGGTCTGCCCTGGACCTGTGTACCTAAATGTATATCTTATAAGTTAAGCCTGAAAAGGGGATGAATGCAAATAGAAACCAATAGAGTCTAAAGAATTTAAAAATTAATGTTCTGTATTGACCTTAGTAGTCTGTAAGCCTCTGGACCTCATTTGGCTCATTCATCTGTAAAGGGATTATGCTCAGTCATAGGTCACTGAAGTTTGGATTCTATATCCCAATATTTAGTAAAATTTTTTTAAAACTCACAAAATATATGCTTCCATATTTATAATTTATGTGCAGTGTTCTAATATATTTTGTTACAGAATGTTCATAAAAATATACATTTTAAAGTCTTAAGTTGAACCAACAACATTATAAAATAGTCCCGTGTTTGATAAAACAAAATACTTCCTGCAGTGTGTTTGAAGTTTACTTCTTTTGGAGAAAGAAGTCTTCATTTAACAATTTAGGAAACACAGTTTGAAAGGTTGGATCTGTGCTACATTTATTTCATTACTTTGCATTAATTACAATCTCAGTCTCATATCTGAAAAGAATAAGATATATCAAGTTAGATGTTAACAAAAATGAAGAGTAGTTGTAGAAGATGTCAATCTATATTTCAAATCGTCTTTAGGATAATTTCCCCTTTTGGAAATCAGCTTCCTATCAGATTTGGATAAAGCTATTCTACGGGTAAGAAAAGCATCAGCGAGGCCAGTGCCTTATTGTTGACTTGGGCTGGCATCATTAGAATTACTTTCAATAATAGATTTCTTTACTTGAATATTTTTCCTCAGTTTTTTTAATTGAAGTATGGTTGATTTACAATGTTGTGCCAATCTCTGCAGTACAGAAAAGTGATTCAGTTATACACATATATACACTTTTTTTTATATTCTTCTCCATTATGGTTTAGCCCAGGATATTGAATATAGTCCCCATGCTGTACATTAGGACCTTGTTGTTCTTCCATTCTATACGTAACAGTTTGCATCCACCAAACCCACACTCCCGGTGCATCCCTCTCCCTCCCGCTCTCCTCCTCGGCAACCACAAGTCCGATCTCCACGTCTCCGAGTCTGTTTTGCAGGGAGGTTCATTTATGCCATATTTTAGATTCCACATATAAATGATATCATTGCATGAATATTTTTAAATCATTTATTTCCTATGTTATGATTAGCTAAACCACCATAATATCAGTTTAATCTGTTTAGCCATTAAATCAGCCATGTAGAACCTATTTTTAAAAATGCCCTAACATGTTAAAAAAAAGAGACAAGTGAAGGAACTACTCACCAACTCTCTAAACTGTGCCTCCCCATCCTTCCCGCAGAACCCTTCTTGTGCCAAATGTGGTGTGTGACTCTGACACAAGCTGAATGAAGGCTCCCTGTGACTCTCCATGTTCATTATTAGTAAACCTTAATTTCTATGTTAAATAAACAACATATGTTAATAAAAGCTTTAGTGTGTTCTTTTCATTCCCAGTGGATCATTTTACACAGTCCATTTTGAAGACGATGACTTAGACAGTCCTTCAGCCCTTTTGGTGATTAGGTAGCCTCTAATTTTTCTAAATACCTGCCAGTATTTAGAGCCTGCTTTTGTTAATACACATTTCCACCCTGTGCATCATAATAGTCACATCCTGCAACATCTCTTCCCAGACCTGTCTTCTCACTACTGAACATCCCCTATCCTCTGGTAGCCAGAGAAAAGATTCTGTAAATAAATAAAATATTGCCCTACCTGCCAAGAGCCAATGATTCTACAGTTCAACACTGCAACAATCCACCAAATTTTTAGCACCCTACCATACATAAGAAGGAATCTCAGTAAAAAACACAAGAACCACCACTTCAAGAATGTTTGAGAGCATGCAAGAGATTAATACTTGTGAACTTCCACTTTATTCAGTGAATATTGTATGAACTACAATCTGTGTGTAGTTTCCTTTTGTTTTCAATTTCCTAGTTAACTGACTATATACCTAGATACCTATTTGCTGCCATCTAGTGTAATAAAAATAGGTTAATTATGCATGGAATTCTGGACTCATTACGTGGTTGAATGTTAGTACTTAAAATACTTCATCTGGGTTTCTTAAAAGCTTTCAAAGTGCCTAATAGTGGCCTGTTTTTTCTAAAAACAGGGATCCAAGACATGGTTTAATATTGTCATAGAGTCTAGGGCTCAGGATTTAGCTTGGTTCACTCTATAAATGTGACACTTTGAAATTTGGTGAGGCATTAGAGGTTGTCAGATGTGAAGTAAGTCCATAATGATCATCAGGTCGTCATGTTTAGTGCCTGTGATTTTCCCTTCGTGGAGGCAGTGGAGCACGTAGCCTCGCTTCTTACCAGCTGTGTAACCTTGGCCAATTCATTTCTCTCTCTTTTAACATTATATTCTTCAGCTGAGTGAAATGGTGGGCCTTGCTGAGTATAAGTTTATCTGTAGTCACACCTCTAAGAGTGTGTGACTACATATAAACTTCTGTTTAGAATTGCCAAAGTCATGTTCCCAGAATTCTCTTTTTATGTCTGTAATAAATGTTGCTCCTCTAATTCTTCTATATGTTTGTTTGTCTTTTGGGTTATGGTTAGAAGTGAGTGGAAATTCTGACTTGGAAGAGAGAGAAGCAAATATGGGCCATGATTGTATGTCCTTTATTCTTGAGAGTTCCCCCAATGGAATGTTGTCTACCTGTGGATAAGCAGATATTCACCAAGGTGCATTTAACCGCCTCTCTTAACTCACAATGGCAAATTTAGAAGTATAATATCTGTTGCAAATTTAGAAGTATAATATCTGTTATAAATGATCAACTTCCTAAAATGCACCTCCATTTTTTCTCTCCTCCCATCCAAACTTTTCTATGAAAGATCCTAGATCCATTGTAATTTATACTGCTTCTTGCTTTCTTTATACGGATCAATACAGCTACTCCAGGATTTCCTAAATGGTTTATTTTATGATCATTTTATATGTGTACATCTTATTTCCCCAACTAGACTGAAAACTTCACAGAAGCAGGGACTGTTGTTAGTTTCCTGTTTCCATGAGGGGATTTGACACTGCTAGTTAGGGATACATATGACTCTGACCATAAGCATGCTCTTCTGATTTGCATCGGTTAAAAGGTGAAGTACAAGACCTTCTCAGACCAAGTACAGGACACTTAATCTCTAAGCTGTAGTCTCTACATGCTATCTGACAGCTCGTAGAAGCTGATAAATCTCTGAGCCTGATGCCAAAAAAGCAACCTTACCATAAAGAGAAAACCCAAATAAAACTGAAAGCAGCAGTGCAGTGTATGAGGAAAAACATTTTGAAATGAAAAGAATCTGGATTCAAACCCCAGCCTTGCTGCTTGCTGGTTTGTGCTTTGGCTAAAAATGTTGTACCTTTACTGAAGTTAAACTTCCTTATCTATAAAGTAAAGGTTATTATACTCTCATACACCATTCCTCACAGAAGAGATAGATGTCAAGATGAGATGAGAAGTATGGGGCAAGAACTTAGCACATATGAGAAGTTCAGTCCATGGTAGTCAAAAATAACTTTTACACATTAATATATACAATATACAATAAAAATGATTCCATTTATTAATTGTAAGTGCAATTTCATTATAATCAGGGCGTTGGTAATTGAGGTACTAAAGTGAGTGGTACATTCCCATGGAGCACTGGTTCTTACCAGGGGTGAGTCTCACCCTCAGGGGACATTTGGCACTAGCTAGAAATAGTTTGGTGGTCACAGCTGGAGGAGAGGGCAGAGATGCTGACATCTCGTGGGTAGAGAATGATGCTAAACATCCTCCCGTGCTCAGAATTGTTTTGTAATTGCTCAGTCATGTCCAACTCTTTGCAACACCATGAACTGTAGCCCACTAGGCTCCTCTGTCTATGGGACTTCCCAGACAAGAATACTGGAATGGTTGCCATTTCCTTCTCCAGGGGATCTGCCCGACCCAGGAATTAAACCTGTGTCTCTTGCATCACCTGCATTGGCAGGCAGATTCTTTACCACTCAGCCACCTGGGAAGCTCAGGATAGCCCTCACAATAAAGAGTTAGCTGCCCTAAAGTATCAACCCTGCTATAGAACCTAGAGAGCCCATTACTTCTGACAAAAATGTGTTTTACATTTGAGACTGACTGGATACATGAATAAGAAAGTAGTTTCCATTTTGGTGGATTCTAAGTAGATTTGCCTAGTTGTTGGAGAAGACTCTTGAGAGTCCCTTGGACTGCAAGGAGATCCAACCAGTCCATTCTAAAGGAGATCAGTCTTGGGTGTTCTTTGGAAGGAATGATGCTAAAGCTGAAACTCCAGTACTTTGGCCACCTCATGCAAAGAGTTGACTCATTGGAAAAGACCCTGATGCTGGGAGGGATTGGGGGCAGGAGGAAAAGGGGACGACAGAGGATGAGATGGCTGGATGGCATCACTAACTCGATGGACGTGAGTTTGAGTGAACTCCAGGAGTTGGTGATGGACAGGGAGGCCTGGCATGCTGCAATTCATGGGGTCACAAAGAGTCGGACACGACTGAGTGACTGAACTGAACTGAAATATCTTTCTGGGCTTCCCTGGCGGCTCAGATGGCAAAGAATCTGCCTGCAATGCAGGAGACTGGGGTTCGATCCCTGGGTTGGGAAGATACCATGGAGAAAGGAGTGGCTTCCCACTCTAGTATTCCTTCCTAGAGAATTCCATGACAGAAGAGCCTAGCAGGCTAGTCTTTGGGGTTGCAAAGAGTCAGACACAACTGAACAACCAACTTTTACTTTTTTCAAATACCTTTCTATGTGAACCATTTCCGTGTTTCAGAGTCTCATTGTGAATCATACTTTTAGACTAAATTATTACAATGTATAAGGCCCTGTTATATTTCAAAAATAGCCTGGAAACTCAATAGATGAAGGCGTGAGGACCTAACTAATCCACATGAGTAAATACGAGAGCTTTATATACAATTTTAAATTTAGTGAGTTTGTCCTCTGTAATAATGGTGATGGTTCTTTGTTGAAAACCAGTCACATGTCAGGCACTTTATGTAAATAATCTGATTTAATTTTCAGCAACCTGATAGGTATTTTGCTTTCATTTTGCACATGGGAAAATATAATATTTCTAGCAAGTTGCACATCTGAGATTCACACCCACATTCAGCTAGCCTTCAAGCCTGTGCTCTTTCTGCTGCTCCGTGATGCCCCTATTCACCAAGGGTCTAAGACTGGAAACAGAGGCAGGTGTGTTTTAGAGGAAATAAGGTAGGAAAGAAACATCGATTAGGGGCTTCGCTCAGGAAGGTTGGATTGGGTCTCTTGCTGAGGGGCCCATGAGTGTCCATGAACTAGGTGAAAACCTGGAGCTTTCTCAGGACAGTGGATCAGAGAGAATGGATTTGTTGAAATGGGTATTAGCTCTATACCTCAAATTTATACAGCTTGCCAGTTCAGCAACTTTTTTTAGGTCTTCCATGTTTAAGCTGATGCAATGAATTTTCTGAATTCTTCCTTTTTAGTTAAGTATTTTTTCTTTTGAAATCAGTTCTACCATCTAAGCAAGTACTGTCAAATAGAAATGCGAGTGCTACATATGCAGTTTGAGGGCTTTCCAGGTGGCACAATGGCAAAGAACCTGCCTGCCAATGCAGGAAGCAAGAGATGCAGGTTCAATCCCTGGGTCAGGAAGATACCCTGGAGTAGAAAATGGCAGCCCACTCCCTTATTTTTGCCTGGAAAATTCCATGAACAGAGGATCCTGGCAGGCTACAGTCCATGGGTTCGCAAAGAGTCAGACACAACTGAGCACCACCCACCTAACACACACATACAATCTTAAATTTTCTATTAGCCACATTAAAAAAGTAAAAAAAACAGGTAAAATTAACTTTTATATCTTATTTAGCTGAATATTAAATAAGATATATTTATACTATAATTTCAACATGTAATCAACCTAATAAAATGGTATTGTGATATTTTACATTATTTTTTCATAATCTTCAAAATTCAGTGTGTATTTTACATCACACTTTGGGATGCCAAAGTTTCAGAGAAATGAAATGTAGTCCTATTGAAACAAAGTTATATTTAAGGCAAAAACATTTTACACTGCTTTCATTTTTAAATGTAAATTAATTAAAATTGAATAAAATTCAAAATTCAAAATCTTGGTCACAGTGTCCCCATTTCAAGTCTTCAATTGCAACATGACACTAACAGCTACCATACTGGATGACACAGATCTAAATTCTTGCCCCTTGGAATGTGGTCACCAGAAGCAGCATCCAGAAACTTGTGAAAAGTTCAAAATCTCAGGTCCTACCTACTGAATCTGCATTTTAACAAGATTTCAACTTTGGATTTCTCATACTAAAGTTTGAAAAGCATCTCTCTCAAAAAACGTGAATCTCTCCAACAGAGAACTGCAGGAGTGAATAAATGAAGAACCACGAGGATTTAGGAAATTTGCTGCTGGAGCACTGCCAGGGCTTGGTATGATGTGTTCCACTGAGACATAGTCATTTCCCACAAAGGCAGCCGTGGCCATTCTACTGTGTGCACTGACACAGGGCTGTCCTGGAGCCCGGAGCTGGCTCTACTCCCAGGATCTATGGCGCAGAATCTCACAATAATGTCCATGACTCCCACAGTTAAGGCAGCTGCATTCTCACAACACCGTATATGCTTAAAACTGCAACTTTAAATCCCCCAAAACACAGCTGCGAGCATGTGTTTCTGCTCCACACAGTGGAATTTAAGGCTGGGCCTTCCTGGGAGACCCCAGGAAGATCACCCACAGAGGGGCTTGTGCTGTCCACCACACTGCCATCTCGGAGATTTCAGTGCATGCTGCTTTGCCTTGCTAACCTTATTTGGTGTGTTTTTCACAGGACTCGGCATTTAAGGGGCCTTTCAATATATCTGCTAAGGAATTCATTGTACTAATCTAACACAGAAGCTCATTGTTCTAATTCAGAGGTTCCCAACCGTGCTTGCATGTTAGAGTCACCTGGGGCATTTTTTAAAATACCAATGCCTAAGTAGCACTTCAGTCTTTTTCCCTCTGTACATTGAGAGTAGTGTTTATATTTTTAAAGATATAAGTGACATCTAACACTGTATAGGCATCACCCCATCTAATTAAATTAGATCTCTGGAAGGTATGTTGTTAAAGACCACCAGGTGATGTAAATGTGCAGCCAGCGTTGAGAACCACCGGTCTAATTTAAAAGAGCCCTTAGCTGGCAGTCAGAGACCTTAAGTTAATCCTTCTCAATCTTTAATGTACATAATACAGATAACTTGGGAACTTGTTAGAATGCAGATTCTGATTCAACCCAAAGAGGACAAATAAGCCCAACCTTATGTACAGATATGTCCCTCGTGGCATTTGGTTCTTGACCATCATCAATCTTTTTCCATCTCAGCAAACTAGGATTAGTTCACCACTCTCTCCTTATTCATCTTTGAAGACTTCATCTGTCTCTCTATCCTCAGCTATTAGTCATCACAAGTTTCTTTGATTTCCTAAAAGCAATTATTATCTTTATTGGAACTACCTTTTATTGTTAACTACTTCTCACATATTATTTCCTGTACTACTACAGCTCTTCAAAGGCAGACTCCATGTGTCATGTTATTTTCATAATTCCCATAACACTCAAAAGACTACGTTACACATAATGGGTACCACATAAATGCTTCTTGACTAATAGAGTGTCTATATGAAAGTCTCTTTAAAATCCCAAACAAGTTAAAAATGCAAGATGTTTTTCATTGTTGAGAAGACAAAAAAAATTCAATGTTTGTGTTAGCTTTTTCCATTCTGGGTACATATTTAAATTTTGGAGAACTACTTTGTAAGTTAATAGTCTTATTTGTTTGGAAGAGGGTATTATCGTCATTTTACACCAGATAATTCTTTGTCATCTGGTCACAGGAAGTCTCCTGTGCACTGTAGGGTGTTTCACAGCATCTCTGGCCTCTACCTGAAAAATGTCACCCCTCCCCCAGCCATGACAATCCAGTATGTCTCCAGCAAACATCTACTGGGAAGGAAACCCACCCTGGTTGACAGCTCTTGGTTTAGAAGAATGAAGAGTGACACAGCTGCCTTGCTGCAGCACTAAATACCTTTAAAAATTCATATACACACACACACAAGAATTACAAGCTATGTTCCTGAGAAATATGTATATAAGTATTTATAGAAAAATGTTCTCTCATATTTTGGAAGCCATGGCTGTGTATACCATATTTATCTTTGCATTTGTCATACTGGACATTCTTTTATGGAAATAGAAATATATACATGAAACATTTTAAAAATCTGAATATAGACTTCAGAATTCAAACATGTGGTGGGAATAAATTATACCAAGCGAGAAAGTATCCACAGAGCAAAAGTTATGAAGAAAGAATGACCAGGCGAATCTCTCTCAGGGAACTGGCCCAGCCTCTTGCTAGAAAATTGTCTGCTGCGCCATCATCCTTGGACATTTACTGTTCCAGCAAGTGATGCTCATTAAGCTGGAGCCTGGCACATAAACAGATGTTCAATGATTGTTGAATAAGTGGACAATTGAATGAATTCATGTTGCATGTGCCTGTAACCCTAAAACTAAAAAGCTTTGGTGTCCTCATTACAAAAGACCCTGTTTTACTGCATTTGAAACTCCAAACCTTAGAAATGCAATTACATAGAAGACTACATCATCATCAGTGAGAATTAAACGGCCTTGACAAAATTACAAGGACGGGAAAATAAAGACTCATTCATCATTTGGTTTCTTCTGGCGATTGAAGGTTCCCCTGAGACTTTAGGAGGTTTGTGTTTTTCAGTGACAAGAGTTTTGACTTTGGCAAAGCATGGCTATACTTTTAGGCTTGGATGAGAATATACCCACATGTACTTTCTCCTCCCATTCCTGGCAAAGAACTTGTCTGTGAGAACCAGACAAGAGGCTCCAGTGGTGGGAACAAGCAGGATGTCTTCTGGACTCAGAAGGGAAAAGATGATATAAGTCAGTGGTTCTTGAATCCTTCTGTCCTTTAAAATCGCTGAGGAGCTTTTAAAAATCCAATAGCCAGATAACTAAATTGGTGATTCCATGTATTATCAGTTAAAGTAGAATCTCAAAGAGTAGAACACAGCATCAGTAATTATTTTTAATTCCCCAGATTCCAGCATCAGTTCAGTTCAGTCGCTCAGTCGTGTCCGACTCTTTGCGACCCCATGAATCGCAGCACTCCAGGCCTCCCTGTCCATCACCAACTCCCGGAGTTCACTCAGACTCACGTCCATCAAGTCAGAGATGCCATCCAGCCATCTCATCCTCTGTCGTCCCCTTCTCCTCCTGCCCCCAATCCCTCCCAGCATCACAGTCTTTTCCAATGAGTCAATTCTTTGCATGAGGTGGCCAAAGTACTGGAGTTTCAGCTTTAGCATCATTCCTTCCAAAGAAATCCCAGGGCTGATCTCCTTCAGAATGGACTGGTTGGATCTCCTTGCAGTCCAAGGGACTCTCAAGAGTCTTCTCCAACACCACACTTCAAAAGCATCAATTCTTCAGCACTCAGCCTTCTTCACAGTCCAACTCTCACATCCATACATGACTACAGGAAAAACCATAGCCTTGACTAGATGGACCTTTGTTGGCAAAGTAATGTCTCTGCTTTTCAATATGCTATCTACGTTGGTCATAACTTTCCTTCCAAGGAGTAAGCGTCTTTTTATTTCATGGCTGCAGTCACCATCTGCAGAGATTTTGGAGCCCAAACAAATAAAGTCTGATACTGTTTCCCCATCTATTTCTCATGAAGTGATGGGACCAGAGTCCACAATCTTCGTTTTCTGACTGTTAAGCTTTAAGCCAACTTTTTCACTCTCCTCTTTCACTTTCATCAAGAGGCTTTTTAGTTCCTCTTCACTTTCTGCCATAAGAGTGGTGTCATCTGCATATTTGAAGTTATTGATATTTCTTCTGGCATTCTTGATTCCAGCTTACAATGTGCTAATTCTGAGTACAGCCCCTCTGCCAGCCACCTATTTCCAGGAATTGGGATCATTTCACTAAAAAGAACCTGATAACCTCATTCACAAGTGCTTCAGCTAAGTTTCACTTGGGACATTTTCATATGGCCAGGGGATCCAGTAGTCTTTTCTTAAGATTTTTTTTTTTGACGTGGATCATTTTAAAGTCTTTATTGAATTTGTTAGAATTTTGCTTCAGTTTTATGTTTTGGATTTTTGGCCATGTGTGATCTTAACTCCCTGACCAGGGATAGAAGCCACACCCCCAGCACTGGAAGGTGAAGTCTTAACCACTGGACCACCAGGGAAGTCCCCCTCTAGTAGTGTCTTCTGTGCAGTGAGTTATAAACCCTTATATTGTGACATGCCTAAATTAACAACGCATGCCGTATGCTGAGTCATGTCCAACTCTTTGTGGCCCCATGGACTATAGCCTACCAGGCTCCTGGAATTTTTCCAGACAAGAATACTGGAGTGGGTGCCATGCCCTCCTCCAGGGGATCTTCCTGACTCAGGGACTGAACCCGCGTCTCTTGCGTCTCCTGCATTGGCAGGCAGGTTCTTTACCACTAGCGCCACCTGGGAAGCCCCATCTAACTTGTGAAGAACTGTTAAACTTTTTCTGCAGTGACTGTACCAGTTTACATTCCTACTGGAGGTTTCAATTATTCTACATCCTCTTGCTTTATATTTTAATTATTTGATTATATTATCTAAGATGTCCCTTGCTTCAACCAAACAAAAAATAAATTTTACTAAATTTAATGTTGTTTCTTTGACATAGTAAAACCATGCTATAAGAATTTTTTTTTAAATAATAAAACTATGGCAGTTCTATTTCCTAAGTCAGTTATCCTGCAGGGCAGTAAGTATGCATCTTGGAGGTGACGCTCCTCTTTCATCTTCCAGCAGGCTATACTGTTAGAACCTGGAGCAGCTGGAACTGCCTTGGTAGATCCCTCTCCCTAGCCAGAGAAAAAACACCAGGGAAAATAGTGCTCCCACCTGCCCACTCAATTTTAAGAGAATTGATGGGAGAAGAGAGAAAGTCTTAGATAGGAAAGTGTGTGACCATTCTGTCCTAGAGAATTGAGTGAAATAATGGGAAAGTACTGTGTATGTGTGTGTTAGTTGCTCAGTCGTGTCCGACTCTTCGCAACCCCATGGACTGTAGCCCACCAGGCTCCTTTGTCCATGGAATTTTCTAGGCAAGAATACTGGAGTGGGTTGCCATTCCCTTCTCCAGGGGTCTTCCCAACCCAGGGATTGAACCTGGGTCTCTCGCACTTCAGGCAGATTCTTTACTGTCTGAGCCACCAGGGAAAGCAATGAGTAAGCTAAATACACTGAACAAATGCCATGGAGAAGAAAGGAAAGGGGAGAAGAATGATTAATTAATTACCCTGAATATTCAAAACTAGGATTAATTATGTTCAACCACAACGGTTTCAGAAGGGAAGTAAATACATTTGATAATGAAACTGTTCCATGAAAATTAAATAAAACAACAAAACAAACTTTGTGAAAAGATAGAGGCTTAAACGCTAACAGTCCTGCATGCATAGCTCTGTTTCCTGACACTGCCATACAGATGAGCTATCCACAGGGGCCGCATCCAGTTAAGTTCCCTGCCAGACCACATGTGCCGCAAATACTGTTCCAAGACCCTGTAAAGTTCACTTGACTTGACATTCATCTTAAAGTAACTGGATGTTTTCACTAAGTCCTTGTTTTAGTCAAACTTACAGTGTTTTAAATGCACCAAGAACCTATTTTTTAAAGCATACTAGAGTTATTTAAAATAATAAAAAAGAAAGAAATGAATAGTTCAGGGGAAATTTTGTGAACTCTCGGTCTGAACTCTAAGCCATTAAGCGCCTAAGCAGAAGATTTTACAGCTGTGCCTTCCTCATTTCTGCAGAGAACCATAAAGGAAGTCAAGCGTGAAGGTGAATTCCTTACATTTAATATTGTCCAATGCAAAATACTTTATTGGATTCTTTGCCAATTTCCAGTGTTAAAGATTTTTTTCCAATAGCTTATACAAACTGAGTAGTCACAGTTTCAGAACCATTTGATAATTCGTAGGTTATAAAAAGCCTACCAGACTTTTAAAATGTGTGTTCTTTGACACTAGATTATCTATGTGCTCAGTTGTGTCCAACTCCTTTCAGCTCCTTGGACTGTAGTCCACCAGGCTCCTCTGCCCATGGAATTTTCCGGGCAATACTGGAGTGGGATGCCATTTCCTTCTCCAGGAGATCTTCCCAACCCAGGGATCAAACTTGTGTCTCTTGAATTTCCTGCATTGGCAGGCAGGTTCCTTACCACTAGCACCACCTTGGAAGCCCATTTTATCTCTAAGGCAGCTTACTTACTTAACAATAGTGATCAACCAAGAAGTTTACAGACTTCTTTTACCATATTTTGACAGGCTAGCATCCATCAATAGTGATCAACCAAGAAGTTTACAGACTTCTTTTACCATATTTTGACAGGCTAGCATCCATCAAAGACAAGACATTTATTTAGTAAAGGGTTTAAGATGCTCTAGGGTGGAGAAATCACTGAATTTCTGAAGCTCTTCAAATAGGTAAGTGCTTTGAAAATAACAAGTGTACTTTGGAGAAGGATGAAGTGAAGTGAAATTCTCTCTGTTGTGTCTGACTCTTTGTGACCCCATGGACTGTACAGTCCATGGAATTCTCCAGGTCAGAATACTGGAGTACCAGGTAGCCATTCCCTTCTCCAGGGGATCTTCCCAACCCAGGGATCAGACCCAGGTCTAATGCATTGTGGGCAGATTCTTTACCATCTGAGCCACCAAGGATGCATGGCCTCAAAGCAGAGGTTCAAAAGGGAAGACTCCAGAAAGCTGGGCAAGGCGTTCTTTTCCCTCCACCTAAGTGTTTACAAGTGTGTGCAAAATACAGTGCCCCCCAGTCCAGAACCTAGTCCCCAGGAAGACCAGCAAATATTTAGGCTTTACAAAAAAATAAAAGGTAACATTTTAGAAACACAACTCAACCACCTAGCCCATTCCACTTATTTACTTATGAAGTTCATTTGTCTGTTCTATAAAATTGTCTTTTGTATGCCTTTGCAAGTTTTCATTCTTAATCATATCAACGGCCTTTGTTTTCTTTCCTTACTGTCTATGCCACCCAATTCAAAAAGCAGCTGTCAACTGCCTGCGCTCAGTTATGCTTTGGTCAGAGAGCAAGGTTGTCTCTTCACAAGATACTGAGTCCCCAGCCCCCTTTCAGCAGTGATAACAAGTGTCCAGGACTGTTGACAGCAGATGGTCCACATGACAGGCTATAGGGGAGGTTGTACGTTGAAGGGCACGTGGCTGCAGTGTGCCTGCCTTCCCCTCCATGACCTGGTGCTCCAGGAAGAACGTTGTCCTTTCCTTCCCAAAACCCCTTTCCTTCTAGCCTTCCCCTCCCACTTCAATTGCTCCTCTTCTTCCTTCTCTTCTAACCCTGAACCCTCAAGCACACATTGGGCACTTGTATGTGATTTCATTTGGCTTTTGTTTCTGTTTTGTCACGAGTTGAGGATGGGAGAGTGTGACTGGTGAGAGAGGGGAAGAAGGCAAATGACTATTTCAGTGGCAGCAGCTGCTTGATGTCTGTGTCCTGCCCCGGAAGATTGTCTTCCTCCAAAGGGAGAGCCCCTGGGCAGGGAAGGGGGCCCGGCCAGTCTGGCTGCAGAGTCAGTCATGGTCACTGTCAAAGGCGATGTGGGGCAACCAGCAGAGCCTCCCAGCCATTTGTGATCCTTCTGTCATCATAGGATTGAACATAAATCGACTTTTCAAAACTTGAATTGTAATAAAACTCTCTTCAAGCTTTCTTGGAGTAATAATTTCAGTAAGAATACTAATTTATTTTTAATTTTTATTACCAGTTTATAGTCCACCAGAAATTTGGGCAGGTTTAGCATTTAGATGTAGTATTTTATATATGTATTTGAAATCTCTCTTAGTTCTTCAAGGGTTCATGAACCATTATTATATTCTTCGGAGGCCATAATTAACACTCATATCCTTCTAGCACCCTCCAGAACTTGGCTCACAGGACTAACACCAAGTGACACTCTTCATCTGTAGTTGTGCTAGAGCTGATCGGAGAACCTAACGCTATGGAAAGCCAACTTTTCAGTGCTTACATATAGCTGTGTTTCTCTACAGCAGTGGCTGTCTCAACCTGGGCTGCATATTTCAAGCAATGGGTGAACTTTAAAAAATCTCAATGCCGATGCTGCACCCCTGCTACATTTGGTCAAGCCTCTGGAAGTAGACCAAGGGATCAGTATCTTTCACAATTCCTCGGTTGATTCTGATGTGCAGCCACAGTTAGGAAATCCTGCTCTTAGGGCTTGCCAGGTTACAGATAACCGAGAGTTTAGTTAGAGCACGTCTGTTTGCTTATCATCTTTCATTTCTGGGGATTTTTGAGAAGCAAAAGAGAATTATCTAACAAAAAAGCTACTATTTTTTGCTAGTACCAAGAGTTTAGATAAAATCACATAGATTTGTGTTTTAATCCCATCTGCATACAACAGTAATATAAATATGGGCAGCTCACTTCTCTGAACTCCAGTTTTACCCATTTCTAAGTGTAAATAGTACCTGCCTTCTAGAGCTGTTATTAGTGTTAAAGGAGATTATATAAGCATGATATTATCAACATGATGTAATATATAGCATGATGTATGTAAACTAGTAATAATAACTAAGTATGTCATTACAGTTATTTTCAAAATGGAACTCCAAAGAGAATAAAAATGAATCCCAAATGTATTATTAATATTTTTGAATCTTGAGCAGTGTTAATACTAACATTTCTTCAGGAGGCAGGACCACTTGAGTTGAAATAGTCATTTGTCTTAGTGAGAATTAATTTCTCACTAAGGGTCAAAGGTGGTTTCTCCTGTCCCTTGCAACATTAAGAGATGCTGTAAATGGATAGTGTACTACACTGTCTTCAGGGCTATACTAAAAAAAAAAAAAATCACGAACAGGTAAGAAGTATTTCTACTTTAGAAATGACTGTATGTGGCTCATCAAAGAGGAACTCAGAGAGTATCATAACCATTGGTCGTCTTCATAGTGAAACACAGAACAAGTTTCTACTGGGATTTTTAGATCTAATAGGTGCTCATTTTAAGGTTAGGCCAGTACCTCTCAGATTTGGAAAAGCTCAGTATGACTCTAAGGAACTGGACTTAGGAATGCTGAATGTCTTCAACCACAGTGGTAACAGCTGAAGCAGGAGGAAACTAAGAAAAAGAGAAGCAGCCAGCTATACTGCAGTTCTTCTTGCCTCCAAAAGGGAATTTACCCCCTTTCCTATGCTCATGGTGACATATTCTATTTGTGACTTATGTCATTCTTAAATGGTTCTTTGAAGTTCTGATGTGCTCAGTGACTCCTTGCAACCCCATGGACTGTAGCCTGCGAGGCTCCTCTGTCCATGGGGATTCTCCAAGCAAGAATACTGGAGGGAAGTGCCATGCCCTCCTCCAGGGGATCTTCCCAACCTAGAAATTGAACCCAGGTCTCCTGCATTGCAGGCGGATTCTTTACCATCTGAGCCACCAGAGAAGCCCAATATATTAGATTTATTCCTTATATATCAACAACATTCAAACATTTACTATGGTTAGTATTTTTCCCTATCCTTCCTCCACATGGACTTAGCAGGTGGGCCTGCTTCAGATTCTCTCACAGGGCTGTGCTCAAAGTGCCAGCAAGGGCTGTGGTCTCATCTGTGGTGTGGACTGGGGAAGGATCGGTTTCCACACTCACTGAGCAATTGTTTCCCAGGATTCAGCTCTTGAAGGGTTGTTAGACTGAGGGCCTCAACTTCTTGCTAATTGTGGACCAGAGGCCACCCTCAGTTCTTTGCTGTGTAGTTCTCACCACCATGGCAGCTTGCTTCAGCAAAACCGGCAAGAGACTCAGCCAGCCAGCAAGACAGAAGTCACAGTCTTTTGTATTCTAATCCCAGATGCGATATCCCCTCAATGCTGTTATATTCCACAGATTCAAGCAAGTTGCTCAAGGGGAGAACATACTTAAGGTTGTGGATAACAGGAGCCTGGGATCCATGGGGCCACAGCACCTAACAGCACACACCCAGCCATAAAAGAAAGGAAAGAAGGAAGGCAAGGAAGAGGCTGCAAGGAAGAAGGAAGAAAAAAAAAAAAAGGAAGGCAGGGAAAGGAAGACAGGCAATGAAAGACAGACATTTAAAAAAAGACCAAAAAAGTAGCTTTGCTGCACTGCGTCTACAGCAGGATTCCTCTGTGGGCATGTTATTTCATCACATTAGCACCACAACTATGAATTTCCTATTTCTTACTTAAAATGGAAGATAATATGGGGGCTTTCTATACATCTGGAGTTAAAAGGAAACAGAATAATCAGGAACAGTAAGTTGAAGCAAGCAAAATGTGTTTCAAATTAATTCTTTCAAGTTCTTTTCCCCCAAGCTAGCAATTTTTTTCCTTCATGTTTCAAGTTTTCTGATTGGATTTATTCTTTTTACCAGTATGTGGCAGGCTTATTGCACAGAGGCTATAGGAACCTGAATGGTGTTTGCATTTGGTGTTCTCTGGCAGTTTCGGCTCAAATGCCAAAATTATATTTTGATCATGTGCATTGTTATTAACAGCTGTTTATGTCACTTAAGGGCTTTCCGGGTGACTTAGCTAGTAAAGAATCAGCCTGCAATGCAGGAGACCCCAGTTCAATTCCTGAGTCGGGAAGATCCCCTGGAGAAGGGATAGGCTGCCCACTCCAGTATTCATGGGCTTCCCTGGTGGCTCAGATGGTAAAGAATCTGCCTGCAATGTGGGAAACATGGGTTCGATCCCTGGGTTGGGAGGATCCCCTTGAGGAGGGTATGGCAACCCACTCCAGTATTCTTGCCTGGAGAATCCCCATGGACAGAGGAGCCTCGCGGGCTGCAGTTCACGGGGTCGCAAAGAATCAGACACAACTGAGCAACTAAGCACAGCACAGCACATGTCACTTAACTGTAAAAGTGACGTCATAAAGTTTAAGAAAGAGTTCATCTATTCCAGCCTCTCTATTGAGGAAGTTGAGGCCCAAATGACTTGGGAAGTTCAAGGCTAAATATTGTCAGAGCTGAGACTAGATCACAGATCTCTCAAATTGAAATCTGGTGTATTTCCTCTCCTCACATTCTGTGCAAAAGAGCAGTCAGAATGTGCATTCCTTCCTCAACATTGCAGGTATTAAAACATGTTTATTGTTGTTGATGTTAAGTCACTAAGTCATGTCCAACTCTTTGCAATCCTGTGGACTGTGGTCCACAAGGCTTCTCTGTCCCTGGGATTCTCCAGGCAAGAATACTGGAGTGGGTAGCCATTCCCGTGTCCAGAGGATCTGCCCCACCCAGGGATCAAACCCACATGTCCTACATTGGCAGGCATATTCTTTACCAGTGAGCCACCTGGGAAACCCTAAAACATGTTAGTTGTGGCTTAAATGTGGTTTATTTAGCACTTATTTTCTGGAAGGATCTAAAAATAATGCTTCCAGTGCATCAGCTAATAGAAAAAGAACTTTTCCAGCAACTCTACTGTATAATAAAGTGTTTGGCTAACAAAACACACACTTTTTTCATTTGCAACAGATCATACAAGCTCCTATGCTTCAGTTAATTAATACTGACCACCATCTTCAAAATGGCTATGGAAATCAGAAAAAGAATTAAAACTGATACACAAAAATTTGTTTTGCCTCAGACCTACTGCAGATTTTATAGATGCAGAGGAGTCTGCTAATATCCTCACATCTAGGTGGCTTTCTCCACTTCCCATGTTAGAATTGATACATATGTATGCATAAGTTATTTAAAGTAGGTATCTATTTAATAAGTTTACTGGCTGAATCTTTTAAAAGAAGGCAAACGTAACTTTTCATCAAAAATTGGTAAAAAGAGAAAAGGCTCTGTGATGAATGCTGTGGTCCCCACACGACATCCCTTGGGTCCACCTGGTGCCAAGACACTCATCCATGGTGGTCAGCTGCCACCATGCATATCACTGGGCACATTTCAGGTGCCTGTCAAGGTTTCTAAGAAGTCTAGCAAGGACCCTCGACCCATGTGCAGGTGCAGCCTAGAAGTTCGTGGGCATTTGTACCTCCTGGACAGCCCTCAGCCTTGGGAGGTAGGAGTTGGCATATAACACCCTGGTCTTCCAGACAAGGATACCAGGAAGGCACACTCTGACAGCTTCTCAGAGGGACCTCTGTGGGGTTGCCCCCGCCGGCCACTATGGGAACGAGCTGAATAGCACACACCGTATTAGCTGTTCTCTGCTCCCCACATCCCTCTCTTCCTTTACCGGAGTCACCCTCCTAGTAAACTGCTGCTGCTTCTGCTGCTAAGTCGCTTCAGTCATGTCCGAATCTGTGTGACCCCATAGACAGCAGCCCACCAGGCTCCTCCGTCCATGGGATTTTCCAGGCAAGAGTACCAGAGTGGGGTGCCATTGCCTTCTCCTACTTGTGCCCAAGTCCTCATCTCTAACTCTGGTTTCTTAAACAGCATCCCCCACCCCAAGAAATAATGTTGGAAATAAAGACAAAATGGTTTGTTCCTGGAATCAAGGGCTAAGAGAAATAACTGACAACAGCTCTGAAGCTATGGCCCAGAGAAACAGCATTTCTAGAAGTGGTTGCTCTTGATCACTTTAAATGTGTGTCTCATTAGGACCATCCATTACCCTCCTGATTTCATGACTTGTCTTGTCTTTTTACTCTGCAGATTCTTCTGGGAATCCTAAATTCACCAAGTGCCGTTCACCTGAACTGGAGACTTTCTCATGTCACTGGACAGATGGGGCTAATCACAGTTTACAGAGCCCAGGATCTGTACAGATGTTCTATATCAGAAGGTATGGGCTTCATGCTTTTCTGATTTCTGTCCATGAATTTTCTGATGAAAATCCATTGAGTGTCATGCAGTGGTGGGAATGGAAATAATCTTCTTTGGTGATCTAAATGCATTCACCCATTCATTCATTTAAATATATTAGTTAAGCCCTTACTATATGTTGGGTACTATTTTAGATGCTGGAAATATGGCAGTGATGACAAAAAGTCCCTGTCCTCCTGAAGATTAATTTCCAGTGAGGAAAGACAGACAAAAATTTTAAAAATTAAAAAATTAAATTTCAACTGGTATATGGGTTACTGAGAAAAGTAAAGCCAGGAAGAATGTTCAGCTCAGTTCAGTTCAGTCGCTCAGTCATGTCCGACTCTATGCGACCCCATGAATCGAAGCACGCCAGGCCTCCCTGTCCATCACCAACTCCCGGAGTTCACTCAGACTCATGTCCATCAAGTCAGTGATGCCATCCAGCCATCTCATTCTCTGTTGTCCCCTTCTCCTCCTGCCCCCAATCCCTCTCAGCATCACAGTCTTTTCCAATGAGTCAACTCTTCGCATGAGGTGGCCAAAGTTCTGGAGTTTCAGCTTCAGCATCATTCCTTCCAAAGAAATTCCAGGGCTGATGTCCTTCAGAATGGACTGGTTGGATCTCCTTGCAGTCCAAGGGACTCTCAAGAGTCTTCTCCAACACCACAGTTCAAAAGCATCAATTCTTCCGCATTCAGCCTTCTTCACAGTCCAACTCTCACATCCATACATGACCACAGGAAAAACCATAGCCTTGATTAGACGGACCTTTGTTGGCAAAGTAATGTCTCTGCTTTTGAATATGCTATCTAGGTTGGTCATAACTTTCCTTCCAAAGAGTAAGCATCTTTTAATTTCATGGCTGCAGTCACCATCTGCAGTGATTTTGGAGCCCCCAAAAATAAAGTCTGACACTGTTTCCACTGTTTCCCCATCTATTTCCCATGAAGTGATGGGAACAGATGCCATGATCTTCATTTTCTGAATGTTGAGCTTTAAGCCAACTTTTTCACTCTCCTCTTTCACTTTCATCAAGAGGCTTTTTAGTTCCTCTTCACTTTCTGCCATAAGGGTGGTGTCATCTGCATATCTGAGGTTATTGATATTTCTCCCGGCAATCTTGATTCCAGCTTGTGCTTCTTCCAGTCCAGCTTTTCTCATGATGTACTCTGCATATAAGTTAAATATCTGCATGTGCATGAGAGCGTCTGAGGATGAGTGTGTGAGTATGAGTGAGCACGTGTGGGTGCATGAACGTCAGTGTGTAATAGTGGGTATAGTGTGACTGTGCATGAATGTGGGAAAGCAGGTGAGTATGCATGTGTGGGTATGTGTAAACGTGTGGGGTGTGTATGGATGCGCATGAGTGTATCTGTAAATGGGAGCATATGGGAGAGTAAACGTGTGAAAGTGAGCATGCATGAGTGTGTGTGCCTGTTGAGAGCCCAGGTGATACCTTAAATGAGGTCTTCAGAGACCCCTCTATGGTACCTGAGAGCAGAGACATAAAATAGGTGAGAGAGGCCATGTGACTATCTGAAGGAAAGACTGCACAGACAGAGGAAACTGCAATTGGCTGACATGGCAGGTTGGAGGAACGCAGGAGGCTGGCTAGGACAAGGTGGAAGACAAGGAGAGTGATGCGGGGAGAAGTCAGAGGGTTAGATGGGACCAGACCGAGACAAGCCTTGAAGGCCACAGCCCAGCCGACTTCCTCTGTGGTGCAAAGCCATAGGGTTTTTGTTTTTAAGATATGTGTAAGATGGTTTGGTTCCTATGTAGAAAGTCGACTTTGTCTCTGTTAAATTCATTATCTTCGATAAGGGACTGTGATACTTCTCTTTTCCATTTTTACGGGTATTCTATTAAAGAAGAGTGAAGACAAAGATCTTTCAGTGTAATCACCATCCAAGTCACTTATTGCTTGCCCCTCACTTGGTATGATTTGCATTTCTGTATATTCTCATGTTGCACCTTTATGCTCTTTAAAAGCCTAGGCTCAAACTCTCTATCATCTTCTCTCGTCCACCCAACCCTCAGGGAAGGCCTAAACCAAGAGGCAAGGTTAGTGGAGACCCGATTAAGTGGTGGTCATCAGTCCCAGGATGGTGCTATTGATCCCCCGGAGGAGCCAGGAAACTAAAGGAAGGGGCAGCAGTCAGTGAAGGGAGAGAGCTTAGGGCCAACCATCCTATATTTCAGCCTGGCTCCAGCCTTTGCTCCAGAGTAGTACTGGACAGATTAGTCATTCTGTCCACAATTCAGCCACCTCATACGCAAAATGAAGATAACAGAGCTTGCCCCATGGCTTCTTGGGAGGATTCTATTAACTAATGCATGAAAAAGCCTTATCACAGTGCTTGGTGACAAGCATAGTAAGTACTGAATGAGTAATAGCTGCTATTCTTATTATTGCAGTATGAGAATAATTTAAAATACTATAGAATTCCAGTTCCTGGGCTACAAAAGCATTTTTTTTTTTACTGCCTATGATTATTGATATGCTATATTCCATTTTTAATGCAGAGCCGGGTGCTTAATTTGCAAATAAATACGTTGAATTAACAACCAGGACGGGCCTTACTCCCCTGGTGTGAGAGGTCTCTCAAACATACCCCAAAGGGCACACAAGGATGAGATGCTTGGGCACCAAATGAACTTTTACCCCTGCAAGGCTGATACGCCAGGCTTCCTTGTCCTTCACCATCTCCTGGAGCTTGCTCAAACTCATGTCCATCTAGTCAGTGATGCCATCCAACCATCTCATCCTCTGTCATCCCCTTCTCCTCCTGCCTTCAATCTTCCCCAGCATCAGGGTCTTTTCCAATGAGTCAGCTCTTTGCATCAGGTGACCCAAGGATCGGAGCTTCAGTTTCAACATCAGTCTTTCCAATGAATATTCAGGATTGATTTTCTTTAGGATTGACTGACTTGATCTCCTTGCAGCCCAAGGGATTCTCAAGAGTCTTCTCCAACACCACAGTTCAAAAGCATTAATTTTTCAGTGCTCAGCTTTCTTTATAGTCCAACTGTCACATCCATACATGACTACTGGAAAAACCATAGCTTTGACTATACAGACCTTTGTTGGCAAAGTAATGTCTCTGCTTTTTAATATGCTGTCTGGGTTTGTCATAGCTTTTCTTCCAAGGAGCAAGCGTCTTTTAATTTCATGGCTGCAGTCACCATTTCCAGTGCTTTTGGAGCCCAATAAAATAAAGTCTGTCACTGTTTCCATTGTTTCCCCATCTATTTGCCATGAAGTGATGATGGGGCTGGAATGCCATGATCGTAGTCTTTTGAATGTTGAGTTTTTTTGTTTTTTTTTTTAATTTCAAGAGTTTATTTGAGCATCAGTTTGAATTCTTCAATGCTGAACTGAATTTGGTCAGAAAAGCTCTGAAGACGAGCTGGAGAAGGGCTTTTATAGAGCGACCTCAGAGGCAAAGAAAGAAATTACTTGATGGGGCTACAGTTTAAGTGGTGGCTTTCTTTGGGAAAGCATAGTTGGCCGTTTGTGATTGGACATTCTTTTTTTTTTTTTTTTTAACTTTACAAAATTGTATTAGTTTTGCCAAATATCAAAATGAATCTGCCACAGGTATACATGTGTTCCCCATCCTGAACCCTCCTCCCTCCTCTCTTCCCATACCATCCCTCTGGGTCGTCCCAGTGCACTAGCCCCAAGCATCCAGTATCATGCATTGAACCTGGACTGGCAACTCGTTTCATACATGATATTTTACATGTTTCAATGCCATTCTCCCAAATCTTCCCACCCTCTCCCTCTCCCATAGAGTCCATAAGACCGTTCTATACATCAGTGTCTCTTTTGCTGTCTCGTACACAGGGTTATCGTTACCATCTTTCTAAATTCCATATATATGCGTTAGTATACTGTATTGGTGTTTTTCTTTCTGGTTTACTTCACTCTGTATAATAGGCTCCAGTTTCATCCACCTCATTAGAACTGCTTCAAATGTATTCTTTTTAATGGCTGAGTAATACTCCATTGTGTATATGTACCACAGCTTTCTTATCCATTCATCTGCTGATGGACATCTAGGTTGCTTCCATGTCCTGGCTATTATAAACAGTGCTGCGATGAACATTGGGGTACATGTGTCTCTTTCCCTTCTGGTTTCCTCAGTGTGTATGCCCAGCAGTGGGATTGCTGGATCATAAGGCAGTTCTATTTCCAGTTTTTCAAGGAATCTCCACACTCTTCTCCATAGTGGCTGTACTAGTTTGCATTCCCACCAACAGTGTAAGAGGGTTCCCTTTTCTCCACACCCTCTCCAGCATTTATTACTTATAGACTTTTGGATTGCAGCCATTCTGACTGGTGTGAAATGGTACCTCATAGTGGTTTTGATTTGCATTTCTCTGATAGAGTGATGTTGAGCATCTTTTCATGTGTTTGTTAGCCATCTGTATGTCTTCTTTGGAGAAATGTGTATTTAGTTCTTTGGCCCATTTTTTGATTGGGTCATTTATTTTTCTGGAGTTGAGCTGTAGGAGTTGCTTGTATATTTTTGAGATTAGTTGTTTATCAGTTGCTTCATTTGCTATTATTTTCTCCCATTCTGAAGGCTGTCTTTTCACCTTGCTAATAGTTTCCTTTGATGTGCAGAAACTTTTAAGTTTAATTAGGTCCCATTTGTTTATTTTTGTTTTTATTTCCAATATTCTGGGAGGTGGGTCATAGAGGATCCTGCTGTGATGTATGTCAGAGAGTGTTTTGCCTATGTTCTCCTCTAGGAGTTTTATAGTTTCTGGTCTTAAGTTTAGATCTCTAATCCATTTTGAGTTTATTTTTGGGTATGGTGTTATAAAGTGGTCTAGTTTCATTCTTTTACAAGTGGTTGACCAGATTTCCCAGCACCACTTGTTAAAGAGATTGTCTTTAATCCATTGTATATTCTTGCCTCCTTTGTCAAAGATAAGGTGTCCATATGTGCGTGGATTTATCTCTGGGCTTTCTATTTTATTCCATTGATCAATATTTCTGTCTTTGTGCCAGTACTATACTGTCTTGATAACTGTGGCTTTGTAGTAGAGCCTGAAGTCAGGTAGGTTGATTCCTCCAGTTCCATTCTTCTTTCTCAAGATCGCTTTGGCTATTCGAGGTTTTTTGTATTTCCATACAAATTGTGAAATTATTTGTTCTAGCTCTGTGAAGAATACCGTTGGTAGCTTGATAGGGATTGCATTGAATCTATAAATTGCTTTGGGTAGTATACTCATTTTTACTATATTGATTCTTCCAATCCATGAACATGGTATATTTCTCCATCTATTAGTGTCCTCTTTGATTTCTTTCACCAGTGTTTTATAGTTTTCTATATATAGGTCTTTAGTTTCTTTAGGTAGATATATTCCTAAGTATTTTATTCTTTCCGTTGCAATGGTGAATGGAATTGTTTCCTTAATTTCTCTTTCTGTTTTCTCATTATTAGTGTATAGGAATGCAAGGGATTTCTGTGTGTTGATTTTATATCCTGCAACTTTACTATAGTCATTGATTAGTTCTAGTAATTTTCTGGTGGAGTCTTTAGGGTTTTCTATGTAGAGGATCATGTCATCTGCAAATAGTGAGAGTTTTACTTCTTTTCCAATTTGGATTCCTTTTATTTCTTTTTCTGCTCTGATTGCTGTGGCCAAAACTTCCAAAAGTATGTTGAATAGTAATGGTGAAAGTGGATGTTGAGTTTTAAACCAGCTTTTTCCACTCTCCTCTTTCACTCTCATCAAGAGGCTCTTTACTTCCTCTTTGCTTTCTGCCATTAGGGTGGTGTCATCTGCATATCTGAGGTTTTGATATTTCTCCTGGCAATTTTGATTCCAGCCCAGCATGCCGCATGATGTACTCTGCATATAAGTTAAATAAGCAGGGTGATAATATACAGCCTTAACGTACTGTTTCCCAATTTGGAACCAGTCCAGTGTTCCATGTCCAGTTCTAACTGTTGCTTCTTGACCTGCATACAGGTTTCAAAGCAGCCAGGTAAGGTGGTCTGGTATTCCCATCTCTTTAAGACTTTTCCACAGTTTGTTGTGAGCCACACAGTCAAAGACTTTAGCGTAGTCAATAAAACAGAAGTAGAGTTTTTTCCTGAACTCTCTTGCCTTTTATATGATCCAACCGATGTTGGCAATTTGATCTCTGGTTCATCTGCCTTTTCTAAATCCAGCTTGAACATCTGGAAGTTCTCAGTTCATGTACCATTGAAGCCTGGCTTGGAGAATTTTGAGCATTACTTTGCTAGCATGTGAAATGAGTGCAATTGTGCAGTAGTTTGAATATTCTTTGGCATTGCCTTTCTTTGGGATTGGAATGAAAATTGACCTTTTCCAGTCTTGTGGCCACTGGTAAGTTTTACATATTTGCTGGCATATTGAGTGCAGCACTTTCACAGCATCATCTTTTAGGATTTGAAATAGCTCAACTGGAATTCTATCACCACCAATAGCTTTGTTCATAGTTACACTTCCTAAGGTCCACTTGACTTCGCACTCCAAGATGTCTGGCTTTAGGTGAGTGTTCACACCATCATGGTTATCTGGGTCCTGAAGATCTTTTCTGTACAGTTCTTCTGTGTATTCTTGCCACCTCTTAATATGTTCTGCTTCTGTTAGGTCCATACCATTTCTGTCCTTTTTTGTGCCCATCTTTGTGTGAAATGTTCCCTTGGTATCTAATTTTCTTGAAGAGATCTCTAGTCTTTCCCATTCTATTGTTTTCCTCTATTTCTTTGCATTGTTCACTTAGGAAGGCTTTCTTGTCTCTCCTTGCTATTCTTTGGAACTGTGCGTTTAGATGGGTATATCTTTCCTTTTCTCCTTTGCCATTCACTTGTCTTTTTTTCTCAGCTATTTACAAGGCCTCCTCAGACAGCTGTTTTGCATTTTTGCATTTCTTTTTCTCGGGGATGGTTCTGATCACCACCTTCTGTACAATGTTATGAACCTCGAGCCCAAATAGCCCAGCACCATTTATCTGGAAAGGGTAGAATTGATGGGATTAGGAGTATTCAGAATATTAGTATTTGGAGAAGGCAATGGCACCCAACTCCAGTACTCTTGCCTGGAAAATCCCGTGGATGGAGGAACCTGGTAGGCTGCAGTCCATGGGGTTGCTAGGAGTCGGACACGACTGAGCGACTTCACTTTCACTTTTCACTTTCATGCTTTGGAGAAGGAAATGGCAACCCACTCCAGTGTTCTTGCCTGGAGAATCCCAGGGACAGGGGAGCCTGGTGGGCTGCCATCTCTGGGGTCGCACAGAGTCGGACACAACTGAAGCGACTTAGCAGCAGCAGCAGGGCTGCACCTAGTAGAGTACACACGTGTGGGGCTTTGCATCACCTGCTTACAGGAAGAGGCAGATACAGATGCACTTTCTGGCTCCAGTCACTGTTTCTTGGAAAGCAGTTCCCAGGTACCTCCTGGAACCATAGAATCACAACTCCCCGTCCCTGGCACACAATTGAAACTGTGACCCAAAGTCATCCAGAGGCAGAAGTGGAGGCAGGGAGGAGTGGGATGGGGCCACTGCACTCCAGGCCTGGCCTTGGTAGCTAAAGCACCAGGGAATCTAACCAGGTCAGGCTGGTCCACAGGACAGGCCCAGGCTGCATGCTTGGCTGGCTCTGTTTCCAGCCAGGTGAGCCAGTGGAAGAGGCAGCCAATTCAGAACAGTCTGTGCCACCCTGTGACGGGACCATGCCAGGTTCAACCTCGGAGCTGGGCTGGGACTCTGCAGGAATGCAAATTGCAGGCCTGGTGAAAAGGGGCCTCTAGGAGTCTGTCAGCCTGCTCTGCTCTCAGCCTGTTCCTGCAGATGCCTCATTTCCAAAGAAGTGGGCGGGTGAAGACTCGTTCCCAAAGGCTATATATCCCCACCCCCACAAACACCCCCTCAACAAATTATCCTGGCTTTTGACAAGAAAGTTCATTTGCCCTGCCAGGTTGTAGAGGAAATTAGAAAGGAAAATGAGCCGTGTTATTTAAAAAAGAAAAAGAAAATGTTAAATATTAAGCCTAAAACACATGATCTGGATAGCTTGAAAACAGTTGCCCTTAGGACATAAATGATGGTTTGTTTGGGTTTTTTTGTCTTCCAGTTAGGTACCTTTAGATGGAAGGCACGTCTTCTGCTCTTTATTCTGATTTTTATGGATAGGCTCTTTCTAGAGTTCTCAGCCCTGTTTCACAAGCCAGTCTGGGAACAAACCTAAAGCACTTAAGTCTTGGGACTAAAAGAAGGAGAGAGTAGCTTTTAGAAATGGGCTTTGGTCATCTGTAGAGAAATTCAACCCAGTGAAGGCAGGCAACAGAGCATCTGTGTTGTGTGTCCATTTGGCGTTTGTCTAAATTTAACAGTTTAAAAATAAGTTTTAAGTATGTATTTAAAATAAAATTCAACTTCAGTTAATGAGGGAGGGGGTTGGGAGTTGTGTTTTGAAGTGGCTCTTCCTGATCCATTGTGCTTTAGAGAAGTACTTTAAGTTGTTTGTTCTGTGGAGCTAATGGGTTGGAGATAATCTAAACAGGGCTTTTCATACCATCCCTTGGGGACCAGGTTGCTGACAGGCCAGAGTTGAGACACTGCATGCCATACACAGAGCTCATCTCCCATTACCAATCCAGACCTGCTAAGCACCGGCCTACGTCTTCAGAACGTTTTCATACTGACTTTAATACTGTCAATTTGTTAAATACATTTGACTATTATACAAAACTTGACTCCTTAACTATTATATGACAATCTCATTCCCTAGGCAATCTTGTAAAACCATTCTCTTTTACTACACTCGTATTTATTTTTGAAAGTCTATCAAGATAAACTATACCATAGTGCAGTGACCTACCTATCTGTATTTTTCTATCTTTTTCCTATTCTGAACACACACACAGTTTATCTTTCCTTCTACCCTCTACCCCCTTAATTTTCCCATTGGAGATGAATCTCCCTCTCATCCAAGGATATGGAACTTTTAAGAGCCTCAGCCAGAAATTAAGGAACAGTCCACTGTCCATGTTAATCCCAAGTTCTTTCCAACAGCTGATGAGCAGCTGTCTCAAGGACCCCTTGATATTACATAAGTGTCCTCCTAGTGCCAAACAGACCAGCTTGGGAAACAGCTGTAAAGAAGAAAATGTGTGTCTTCTCCCAGCTTCTCATCCCTTTCTTCCAGTCCCTGCCCTTGCACAGCCTGTGGGGTCCTTCTTGTCTCCCGCTGCCAAGCACACACTCCCTAGAGCGATGCTCACAGACCTCCACGGCCTGGCCCGCCAGCCACAAGCACCTCAAGGACACAAGGTCATTTCTTCCCCCTTCTGCCTCAGCCACACGTTACCTGCTTTATGTCTCCTTGATTTGTAAAACACCCTCTCAGCCTAGTGAAGAGTACGTAAATAACGAATGACGCCATCTAAGTAGCAATTCTAATTTAAGAAAGTTTTGCCCAGTGATTCCACTGCCTCTGTTCCCTCTCTTCCTTCCCCTATTGCCACCTTTTAAACTTTTACCCTTCTTCAAGATTGCTAAGAGTACCTTACTCACCCCGAAGCCGCCCATGAATGGTCACAGCAATCATTCTCTTTTCTAACTCCAGTGAGCACCACGTATGAACACTTGCCCACTCTGCTCTGTAATATGGTTTCTCGTCATTCCCCTGAGGCTGAAGTATTTCTTTAGACACACATGACTCCCCTGTATATATCAAGCACAATATTTTATGTATAATTGATGCTTATGAAACACTCATGTCCTGAATAAAGGAGACCAAAAAAAAAAGTACTCAGTGGATAATTTCTGAGTCGCCTTCTAGCCTGAAAGTAGGGATCAAGGCCCATTAATCCTTATGGCCACACAGTGCTAGTGTCAGATATGATACCTGCAGAGTGCTTGCATAGGAGGCACCCAAAGATGACTTGCTGAATTTACTCATTCAGGCAGGCAGGCAGATGGGAGGTTGGAGGAGAGCTGTGTCACATTCTCTCACATATTGCTGCTGGGATGGACTTGAGTCTGAGCCATCTTTTGATTGCTCTGCATTTTTGTTCAGGTCCCCTTGGCAGCTGATCAGGGTGAATCCTTTCCCCAAACTCCGACATCCTCCCCCAGTGACCTTCCTGCCATCTCTTTTCCATTCGACATCAGTTCTGCTGTTTTTTTTTTTTTTCTTAGTTTTATTTTTAAACTTTACAATATTGTATTAGTTTTGGCTCCAGTTTCGTCCACCTCATTAGAACTGATTCAAATGTATTCTTTTTAATGGCTGAGTAATACTCCATTGTGTATATGTACCACAGCTTTCTTATCCATTCATCTGCTGTTGTTTTAAGTCATCGAGGTAAATAATGCTTTCTGTAGAATGGGGTGGAGGTGAGTAACTCTAGGGTGGACCTTAGATATGGAGGTATAGCTTTTCTGATTTCTTCAGTGTTTTCCATGTGTCCATCTGTCATCTATGACTTGTTTCATTTGTTCTTATCTGATCCAAGATACAGAAAAGGATGAGCTCATTCTTTGTAGAGAAACACTCACAAAGGAACTGATAGGTAAACACATTGATTCAATACAGCCCCATTTTTGTTTTTCCATTCTTTTGATATTATAATTAAATGTCCATTCCCATTTACAAAATGGACAAGAAAAATGCTTTCTTAGTTTGGAGAATTTTTTTTAATTTCTGGTCTGGGTTTTAAATTTCTTTGGTTTCTTCTATGAGTAGAGGGGGAAAGGCTAGGAGTCCCATGTTTCTTAAAGGTTACCTGGATGTCCAGCATGTTTGAAATGTTACCATGGCTCTTTGTTTAAGAAAAGATATCAGGAATATGGGAAGGAGTTCAAGGCATCAGGAAAACTCCCACCCTCCACTGCCAAGCACAGGACAACCTTGCAGAGGAGATGGACATAAGATGCAGTGGTTCAGAGTAGGGTGGTAGCTGATTTTCCTCTTCAGGACCACCCACATCTCACTGTCACTCAACTTGAAGAACACCATCCATGTGTCGCCTCAGTTTCTTCCGCCATGAGTTGGGGAAATACCCAGGTCTAAAGACTCAGCTGTTCGCTGGGATTCTCTATAGTTTAGGAGTTGATTCTGCAGTGTTTTAATAAAAGAATATTTTTAAACCTCTGTAAGCCTCAGAACTTTCATCTGTAAGATGGGGGAAGTACCTACCAATGAATCACTTAAATTAGGAGCTGGCACCTTATATGCAGTCAACGAAGGGATACTTTTACTATAGACAGACATGCCAAAAGGCCTCCTCTCAGTCTGCAGACACTGATCGTCAGGCCACAGATGTGCTAGTCCTTGGAAATGGTACCACTAAGATACTTGCTCATAAAATACTCGTGTCCTGGTTTATTGAATGTGACTCTTAAGCAGCTTGCTTTGAATGGCACTACTGCATGATTTGGGGAACAATTCTTGCTTTTTACCCTCCATTTCAGGGACATTCAAGAATGGAAAGAATGCCCCGATTACGTCTCTGCTGGTGAAAACAGCTGTTACTTTAATTCGTCTTATACCTCCGTGTGGACCCCCTACTGCATCAAGCTAACTAGCAATGGCGGTATTGTGGATCATAAGTGTTTCTCTGTTGAGGACATAGGTAAATCACAGGTTTGTGTTTTATTTGACATGGCTTTAGATTACATAAGCGGGGAAGGCTGCAAAGTCCAAGTGCATGCAAGTAGGAAGACTTTGCCATTGCATTGCATTGCATTCTCTGGGTGGATGGAAGTCTCCTTTATAGCACATGAGATAAGCTGGCGAACAAGAAAGGGCAGGGGGAGCTCAGGTTGGCTCTAATATAGAACAATCTGGCAGGAGGTTTATAAAGGGAAGAATAGGAGTCTTATGGAGTCTTTTCCTTGAGAAGGTCTCTGAATGCCAGTTTGTATTCTTGTGTGGCACTACAAGGAAGAAACTCAATGCACTCTTAAGATTCCTTCTCTCCTCATGATCTGGTATGATGATTATATTCAGCTCTACTGAAATACATTGGCCTTGATCTCTGGCATTCCTATCATAAATGCCTATATTTTCTTTAGGTTTCCCAGGTGGCGCTAGTGGTAAAGAACTTGCCTGACTATGCAGGAGATGCAAGAGACACAGGGTCAATCTCAGGGTCAGGAAGATCTCCTGGAGAAGGAAATGGCAACCCAGTCCAGTATTCTTGCCTGGAGAATCCCACAGACAGATGAGCTTGGTGGGCTACAGTCCAAGATTTTCTTTGCCACAAGGCATAATCATTCTGGAATTTTACATTGGCAAAACAGCCAAAATCAGTTTAAAGGCATGTTTATAAGATCTCAAAACAAACACTGGAGAAATCAGTTCAGTGAACTAAGTGAAAGATTCAGGCAGCTTATCCCTTGCCCACCATGTGGACATAGGGGAAATGAAACAAGACAAAGAACCATAATTGGAATATTCGTGTTTGTACTATAATAGTATAAACAGCTAAATAGAATCACAAAAGGACCATAAGTAGCTGACACTGATGCCTCGCATCTATCCACAAAGCTTGTTTGTTGCTTACAGGAACTCCTTGGAGCCTCACTTAGATGTGCTGTTCTTGTGGTTTCCAGGCTGGAAGAGACCAAGAGAGGGAGGGTGGAAGATGCAGATAGAAACAAGTAAATCTGATAGACTGACTGTGGAGGGAGAAGATTGAGAAAAATGTAAAAAGCAGAAGATGACCTGTCTGCATGGTTTAAAGAAACTATTGAATCCAGAGAAGCTATCAGTACTTGAATATATGCCCTAAATTTAGTCATTTAGTCTAATGACTAAATGGGTAGGAGAAAGAATACAGTATCAAAGACTCGTGTTCTAAACCTGTCCTGCCAGTAGCCACCCGACTCGTTCACTTGGCTGATTTTCACTGAGTGCCTGGCTCCTGGCTGGGTGTGTTGGCTACAAAATGAGTAAGACACAGTCAAGTGGGGAAAGCAGGCATGTTTACAAATAATTGAGATACGGCCAGTAGGTGCTGGCCTCGAGGTGTGTGGAATGCACAGCAAGCCGAAGTGGTGGCCAGAGGTGTGAATGATTGACTGGGCCTGAGGGATGAGAAAGGGCTGCGCGGAGATGGTGACAGTTCAGTTACTTCTTAAAGCCTCAGCAGGAGTTGCCAGGTATACAAGATGGACAGTGTCTGCTAATGGCTACTGAGTTTCAAAAGTGATAGCACGGAATAGTCACAGACTCAGGAGCGGTTTGGCAGGCCTGACTGGTTGACCAGAGGAATCATCAGTGATTCTGTGTGCCCCACAAAGGAACCTAGACTTTACCTGACTGCCCAGGGGTACACTTGAGGATGTTTAAGCAGGGAAATGACCTCAGGATATTTACAAAGCATGTACCATAAATCAGGTATGCTAACTGTGCTAGATGGGTTCTATTATAATTTTCATATTACAGATGGTGAAACTGATCCCCAAAGCAGTTCAATGTCTAGCCCAAGGTCAGAACTACTGGTAGGCAGAGCTGAGATTTGCACGTAGGCAGCATAACTCCAGAGCCCACGCTCTTAACCTCAAAGGCATAGTGTGTATGTATATGTGTGCACGCATGCATGCAAAGTTGCTTGAGTTGTGTCCGACTCTTTGCAACTCTGTGGACTGTAGCCCACCAGGTTCCTCTGTCCATGGGATTCTCCAGGCAAGAATACTGGAGTAGGTTGCCATGCCCTCCTCGAAGGGATCTTTCCAACCCAGGGATCAAACCCACATCTCTTATGTCTCCTGTGTTGGGGGGCAAGTTCTTTACCACTAGCGCCACCTGGGAAGCCAGAGAGTATTGTACTAACATCTCAGGGAAATTCATCTTGCTGCAGTATAGAGGGTAGATTAGAATAGCACAGACTAGATTAGAAGGTTTTGTGATAATCAAGGCAAAAGATGATGACAGGCAGGGTTACCGTGATAGCAGGGAGGGAGGGAGCTGAGAATGAGAGACAGCAAAGAACTGGGGTGACCCTATAGCTCTGAAGATGCTGATCACAAGCTTCAGCTTCCTTGTGTATTATGCATATACTCTACTAGACCTCTCAGGGCTGGTCTTTGGATTTAAAGTCGTATATGACTTAGGTGTCTGTCATTTGTTCAGTTTATTCTGCGCTTCTTTGAGTCTCTTCCTTGGGCCAGGCAGCGTTCTAGGTGCTAGAGGCAGGAAGTGTCTGTACCAGGGGGACATTTTCTCAGTGCGGGTGGAAGGAGACCATGCTGGGAGGAAAAACAATGTGGAAAAATAGGAGAGGCTGCAGTGGGAGCATTATCACACATGGCCTCATTGAGACAGAGACACTTGAGTAAAGAAGGAAATGAGAAAACAGTCCCATGTCTATCTGATGGAAGAGGGCATAGACAGGGTAAAGATCTGGAGGTGGAAGCACGCCTTTGCTCACTCAAGGAAGAGCGTGGGGTAGTGGAAGGACACACGGAGAGGGAAGAGGAGCATGATCATAAACCAGATCCTGGAGATCAGAGGGTCAAAGCTATGGCACCCTTTAAGCTTTGGTGTGACTTTGACTTTCGTCTGGAGATAGGAAGCCTTTAGAAAGCTTTAAATGATGAGCAATGTGATCTAACTTAAGTGTTAGGATGACCAGCATGTCCACAGTGTTGAGGATTGTATCGAGAATAAACTGAAGAGGGACATGGACCACAGGAAGAGACTAGTTAGGAGGCTAATGCTTCAAAACAAAATGATAACGGCTAGGACCAGGTAAGAGCAGAGCAGGTGAAGAGAAGTGGGTAGATTCTGGAAATATCTTGGAATTACAGCTGACAGAATGTGAGGTGACGGGGGGGAAAAAAGTGAGTCAAGGAAGGGTTCACCATTTTCATCCTGCAGGAATGGAGTCATCAATAACAGAATTAGGGAAGGTGGAAGAGGAGCAGGTTACAGGCAGAAGACTAGAAGAGAGATGGTTATTATTATGCTCATCATGGTGGTACTGGGCATTCTCAAAAGGGACCCTGTTCTATATCCTCTATTAAAAGTGCGGGAGAGGTGGGGGTGTGGGTAAGATGCAACATGAGTAATAAGTTTGAGAAAATTTCCCTTTAAAAATATTTTTATAGTTCAGTCATATAAAGCGTTAAGCTTTGGTTTTCAGAACTCATCAATCCCCAGCAAAACTGGAAAGATGAGGTGTAGGTATCATTATGCGGCATATGTAGCTTAGCCATTTTGCAAATCCCTCCAATTTAATTTCCAAAATGTGGTCATGACTAATCAAATTGGGACTTTCTCTGTTTTTTTAAAAAGTAGTATCCACTCCACAGAAGTCAATAGCATGCAGTTAAGTGAAACACAGAAAACACTGACTCATCACCATCTGAGATCAGTGTAACGCCCTCCTTCTTTACCTGAAGAAACGATCACATGGGGCCAGGAAGACAAAGGGGTATTTACCAAGTGTTCTGAAGGACTGTGCTTCTGTAGCAGTGCAGAAATAAATGAGAAAGAAAATTTAAAAGGCCTTACCCCAGGTAACATACAGAAGAAAAAAGACTTCTCCACCCTCGCTCCAAAATGACCACACGTTTAAATACACTTGGGTCTTTCTGACTCTCTATTCCTTTCAGTTCGGGGTTAAAGTGAATTCCTTTGCCAAAATCCCAAAGTATTCATCTTATCAGAGCCAAAAGAAATGCAAAATGTGACAGATCTTCAAGAATGGCTATAGATCAGATTTTAAACTCAAAAAGGAATTTTTTATAGAGGCTTTTTTTTTCAGTTAATAACAGGTCATCCTTAATTTTAAAAATGATACTCTGCCATAAAGTGGAAGTGTAATGATGGGAATATTGGAAGAATCGAGAATAATGTATGAAGTAACTTAGTCGTCTTCGGAAAAATGCATTCCACTAACATCAAGCTATGTCTGTGTACTAATTCTCTGCTGAAATGCACAGTACAACCAGATCCACCCGTTGGCCTCAACTGGACTCTACTGAACATCAGTTTGACGGAGATTCATGCCGACATCCTAGTGAAATGGGAACCACCACCCAATACAGATGTTAAGATGGGATGGATAATCCTGGAGTATGAACTGCACTATAAAGAACTAAATGAGACCCAGTGGAAAATGGTAAGATATTATTACATCTCACATTGAAAAACCCTTTGACTTGACTTTTCTTTTTTGTGTTCAACAACCCCTCTCATTTCTAATTAGACTTTCTTTTGACTTAATACCACATATCCCAGTTCTAATTTCTTATTTGAGAAAAATGGATATAATCACTAAAATTTCATGTTGGAATTCTTTAAGACAGCAGATGCTTACATGGAGTTTTATATGGAAACCTATGGAAGAAAAGGAAAATGATTTCTCCAGTCATCACTGGTGTCCGGTCTAACCTTATAATAATATCACATTCTCTAGTCACTCAGCTATCTGTGAGGATGTGGCTAAACATGGGAAAGGTTATGATCAAGGTCAGTAGTGAGCTGTGGCTAAATATTCGCCCAGGATTTTAGTTGCCACTGTTCAGCAGACTCCCACTAAAATAAGTTCTTCAGTGACTCCACGAGGGAAACAAAGGGAGGGAACTGATCCCCTAGAGTTTCAGAAGGATGTTTTGTCACATACCCCAAGGAGAATCAAGCTAAGAGGTTTTTACTTAGGCAAGTAGCCTGGTACTGGGTTGACCTCTGAACTCCTCACTTCCTTGCCAAGGGCATGGGAACTGGGCACTGAGATAAATTCCACATGGCACACAAGAAGAAGAAAAGCAGGATTATCATGCTGCTTTCAATGTAACCAACTCTAAATCAGTTTAACCACAGCCACAGGCCTGGCCAAGCCAAGTGGTTTCTGGCCAGTCACCAGGTCGTGCCCAGCATCCTGGCATGGCCTCACTCCTAGAATTGAGACACCAGGCCCTGTCCATTCAGTGAACTGCTGAAAACGGAGCCAGTTTTGTCATTACAGGAAAGTTAAGTTTAGAGCACTATGAACAGTTAAATATTGGCTTCAAGGTTCTGTTTGTGGAATCATTCTAATTTAGATATCTGTTCCATAACTTGGTACAGAAAAGTTTGGCTGGATACTGAGTCAAACAAAGCATTCTAAATTCAAACTTCAGTCAAACATTTATTCAGCGGTATTGAAATAACTAGTATACACAAAGCACCGTGCTGGGCACCCCAGGGCAGCATTTTCCCAAAGTGTAAATTTTGAACCCTTGAGGGTCCCTGGGACTCTTTCAGGGAGTCCACAGGGTCAAGACTATTTCCATAATAATACTAGAATGTTCTTTCCTTTTTTGACTGCATTGATTTACACAGGTGGTACAAAAGCAATGGTGGAAACACTGCTGCTGCCTTCACACAAATCAGGGCAATAACTCCAGACTATACCGGTAGTCACTATGCTCTGCACCACTCTGTACTCACAGAAAAGAAATGGAAGCAGGCGAGGTGGGGGAGGCAGATGTCCTTGACGAAGCAGTATATATGTTTCTAAGTTTATTAAATCATGATTTCTGACTATGTAGCTTTTTCATATTCTGTGTACGCATAAAGCACTTTGGCTGCATTCGGAGCTGTGGATGGTTATTTTGAGCAAAGGCATTTAAATACCCGAGTTCCTGCTTGAACTAGCTGCTTTTTGCTTGGAACACCATTTTTACTTTGAAGGAACAACTGGTAAACTGATAGATGACTTTTCATATTTGAGTTGGCAAATATTTGGCAAATAGTTCTTGGAAAAGAATAAAGTGAGCTTAACACTTCAAGAAAAACAATTGACAGTATTTGTTGCCAGTGAGAAAATTTGAGCTGTCAAGGTTAAGTTAAAATTTTGGAAAACTTCGCCATCTGCAGCTGTGAACTTGAGAGTGTTCCCAACCTTTGAAGATCTGATGCGATCAATGGTGATCTTAGCAAAAGTGGTTTTTTTTTTAAAATATTGTATAATGAAATGTGTGAACAGGTAGAAAATCTGCATAACTCAGTGAGTGATATTTTCCAAGTGACCAATACATGCTGTAACCAAACGACGAATGGAGAAATGATGCATTCAAAATACTAGTTGCAATGGTGGATTTTAATATAAAGAAGTGTGAAAGATTTATTGACATGGTTTCAGATTTCACACTGCAACTAACCTTTAAGAAAATACTACTTACTGAGTTTTTTTGTTGGTGGTGGTGGTGAGGAAGAATATATATAATTAGCTGAAACAGCTATTAAAAGCTCTCTTCCATTTTCTCACTATATATCTGTGAGATCAAGTTTTATTCATGCACCTCAACCAAAATCACACATCCTAACACAGTTTTAATTCAGAAGCAAATGTAAAAATATAAGCATCTTCTACTAAGCCAGATAGTAAAGAGATTTGCAAAAATGTGAAACAATGTCATTTTTTCACTATAATTTTATTATTTCAGAAAATACAATTCTTATAAAAATATATGAACATAAAATCAGTTTATCATCATTTTGAAATTAGTATTTTTGAAATTCTCAGTAATAAATCCATGATACTTATAAGTTTGGTCATTTGCAAGGGTCTCAGAGTTGCCATGAGTATCAAGGACCCATCTATGACAACTGACCTTTCTTAAAGAACTTATGATCTAGTTGGTTGTAAAAACAAGAGGCATAAGCATTAAAAAAAAAAAAAAGGATTGTAAGTCAAGGGGGAAAAAGCTAATGTGTGTTACTTATATCAGGAATTTACCATTTGACAACATTGAATTTAGTATTAATATGCCCATTTTTTTAATTAAACACATTTTGAATATAATAGTAATTCTAATGACCATGTAGTTGCTTACAAGTATCTACCTGCTAAACCAATTGTGTTTTTGAATTTTTGGGGTTGTTTTTTTAAGACTTAATGAGTGGCATAGAATTATCCACAACATGTGGGTCATCTCTTGAGTACACACTGAAAAAGTAAATGCTGAAAGTGTTAGTCATTCAGTTGTATGGCAACTCTGTGGACTGTAGCCTGCCAGACTCCTCTGTCCATGGAATTTTCCAGGCAAGAATACTGGAGTGGGTTGCCATTCCCTTCTCTATATACCTGATATTGTGCTGGGCTTCAGAAATGTAAAGAGAATGAAAGCATTGTTTTCTCCCAGGGAATATGCGGTATAATATAGAAATTTGAGCGATGAATTAAAAGAAGTAATATGTGTATTCTCAGGCAGGATGGAGTAGGGAAAACTGCCAGAAAAGACTTCTTAGAATATCAGCAGTACTTGCACTGAGAATTAGCCAAGAATAGGTGTTCCCTCATAGGCAGGTGACAGGGGTCAGGGCGGTATTAGTTATGTGAGCAAATCTGAATTTGGTGTGGCTGCTGTGGAGGGCTGAGGGAAGATGAAGAGGGGGCCATAGATCGCATCACTCAGCCCCTTTGGGATTTTGTTATTAATGAAACCTGTAAAGAAATAATATATTGGTGACAGAGAAATGTAGGGCTTCAAGAATAGTAAATAGACTTTTTAAGAAAAATAAAAAGTTTAATATTCAGAAGCATTTCAAGTACATAAATATTCCATGTATTAAGCTTCTATAAAAGATCAAACTAACCATTCTGTGTACATGGGGGGAAAAAAAGAGGTACTTTGTGAGTAGAAACTAACTGTAGCGAAAGGAAATTTGTTTTAGAAGCTAAAGGTCCAGCTTCTAACTTAACAAATTATGAGAATCTTATTTGTGTAAATAACCCAGGCTGTTGAAAAAGAATGTTCCTGGTTTTCCTATAAATGGGAGCAAGATGTTCTACCTGAAAATATATAAAAAGCATATATTGACTACTTACTTTGAATATTTGACTTGAAGGAAAACCCCATCATTAGTCGTGTCTTCCTCTTTGATAGCAACATGTCTGAGAATCTCACCTGCCTTCCCTGGGAAAGTAAAGGAATGGCCTGGCCTTCAGGACTGCGGGATCCTGATGTTTGTTACCAAAGGCCTCTAGTGACTTTTCTTCATAGATTTTGAATAGCATATATTTTTGAGATGGCTTTAAGCCTTATAGAACAAGCTGATAGAATTATTTGAAACTTTAAGACAACTGATTTTTCTAGAACACTTTACAATTCTGTGATCATATGAATGATTACCCAGGATTTCCAAAGAACAGATATAGACATAGAGAATAGGAAATATGTTTGGTTTTTACTGTCCTGATGTCTTTACATAACAATGTAATATTCCAAAGGGTAGGCAGTGTGTCTGTAATCTTCTTTATAATTCTGCCATCCTCTATAATAATTCTATTATGCTTTGATCTTAGGAGAATATCTGACAGCCTAATGCAAGAATAGAGATGCATTTACTTTTAACAAGTCTATTATATCTTTGGGTTTATAACAGAACTAATTTGAGGACTGTGATTTATTTAACAAAGTGACTTTTTTACCATTTTTAAATTGAAGTGTAGTTAATTTACAATGTGTTACTAAGTTACTTACTTAGATCTTTCTCTAAATAGCAAACTCCAGGAGTGCATTTTAAAGTATTTCCTACTTTCCAGAAATTCATTTTGAATAAAAATGCAGAAGCACCTCATGGAGCTTATTGCATTGAGTTGTTGACTCTCTAACCAGTAAGTTTTATATTTTGTCTTGAAAGATGGACCCTTTAATGGTAACATCAGTTCCGATGTACTCGTTGAGACTGGATAAAGAGTATGAAGTGCGTGTGAGAACCAGACAACGAAACACTGAAAAATATGGCAAGTTCAGTGAGGTGCTCCTGATAACATTTCCTCAGATGAACCCATCTGCATGTGAAGAAGGTAAACCTAAGAGATTAAGGTGGCAGCCAACATGGTTTCTGTCAATACACAGGCATACATTCCCTACACTGTTAGAGTGTTGTCCAGATCAATATACATTAGCCTCAGTTTTCAGGATGAGGGACCTGGAGTTCACTACCTGTAACAAGTATTATCCATTACGAAAGAGGAAGAAGGATTTCACTTCTGAATTGTTCAGGAAAAGTCATGATGTAGGTGCAAGTTAAAGAGGAGAAGAGACACAAAGTTACTGATGGAGGAGAGTGGGGTGATAATTCCAGATAGAATTTCAGGTGATTCTTTTCTTTATATGTTTCTGTATTTCTAATATTTTGTTTGAGTTTGTTTTGCATTTATAATAATAAAAAAAGGTTTTTCAAATATACAGAGAAGAAATTCTGAATCTGGATGGATGGCTATCTATGTGGCTTCTAAGAGAAAGCCTAGTATTGAATCAGCATAAGTGGTCAATGGCAGGTGCTTATTGGTTTTAGAAAGTTTGTGTGTGGCTTTTATCTGGAGGAAGGCTTGATAAATCATGTGCTAGTTATGCTCAAGGGTGACATAGAATATTTGAAGATCCTATATAAAAGAAATGTAATTTTAAAATATAAACACAATTGTTTCTGCACATATGGTACAGGTAGAACCCATGATGCTATATAGCACAGGTGAAAATGTCTATAATACCATTTTTTCTAAGCTCTCCTCAGTAGGCTTGTTTCAGACAGTATTTGATATATGGAAATTCTGGCTTAAAAGTACATTTGCAATGTATGGCAAAACCAATACAATATTGTAAAGTAATTAGCCTCCAATTAAATAAATTTATAGTAAAAATTAAATTAAATTTTTAAGAAAAAGTATATCTGCCACATGCCCTTTATCGTGATGGCATTTAATTCACTTAAAGATTTTTTTAAACAACTTTTTACTTCTGTTAGAAAAGGAAAAAAACTCTTGCTTTATATTATGTTCCTAAGTATATATCATTGATATAAAATTATAGATACCACAAGAACAAAAAAAATGGTATTCTCTCCTCCACTAATTCTTTATAACATGCATAATAGCTCCCTTGTAGATTTTAATATGTGAATAAGAAAATAAATAAAAGAATATCACAGCATAAAAGCTTTCTTTCAGTAAAGCAGTGTTATGGTAAAAGTGAAAAAAAGTGGGAAAGTGTTAGCTGCTCAGTCATGTCCTACTCTTTGCCACCTCAAGGACTGTAGCCCACAAAGCCCCTCTGTCAGTGGGATTCTCCAGACAAGAATACTGGAGTGGGTACCCATTCCCTTCTCCAGGGGATCTTTCCCCACCTTGCAGGCAGATCCTTTACAGTCTGAGCCACCAGGGAAATTCCACCTTAAAAGTAGTCAACCTCTGCCACTGTGGCACTTGTTCTAAAGAAATGAAATAGAAGTTTTACAAACAGTCTCCCACAAATTTTCTATCAATTATACTAAAATCTGAATCAATGGGCATAACTCAATGAACACGAGTTTGAGCAAACTCTGGCAGATAATGAAGGATAAGGAAGGCTGGCATGCTGCAGTTCATGGGGTTGCAAAGAGTCAGACATGACTTAGCAACTGAACAGCATTCTAAAATCTGAGAGTCCTAGTACTGATCTTCTGTCAAACAGTACTTTTTACGCTGTAAAAATGTACACCCTGCATATCTAAGAAGTTTTAATAATGATTCAAAAATACAACTTGGCCCCCATCTTTTTGATGGATCCTCAGTCTAGATCAGATCTAGATCTAAAGATCACATTAAAAAAAAAAAGAAGTGGACATTATTTAGGTAAAGTAGTATATTAACAAGCATCACTTTTCCCTCGAGCTAAAGCCTTTTAATGACACACCCTGAACACATAAGATGTTTAAAGCAGGTTGTTTATATAATAAACATGGATTGTGCTTAAATTGTATGCTGTTACTCTTTTTTTTTTTTTTTGGTATACGAAAGGATCTGAAGAAGTGGATAGAGGTGTTCTTAGAAAATACTAAGTAATTGCATTCTATTTCAGTGGCTATCAAGTGAAATCATTGACTTTACTAGATGAATACAAATTAGGAAGTTTTATGTGGAACAGGAGAATGAGATATAAACTTCAACTGTTCATAGTTCTGTGAGATATTATTATTTTTGTGTTTTTCAGATTTCCAGTTTCCATGGTTCTTAATTATTATCTTTGGAATACTTGGGCTAGCAGTGACATTATTTTTACTCATATTTTCTAAACAGCAAAGGTAAGTGTGATATAACCTACTCTGATATGTTTTGCCAGTTATTTAGCAAATGTCCATGTTTCCATTTTTTGTTTGATGTTTTCTTTTGTGAATCCTGAGTGAAGTGTTTCATCAACCCAGTGAAACGTTATCGCTCTACATTTACATCTTTGTTGTGTCCACAGAGAGACAACACAGGTCTCAGTTTTATCTGGAAAGTTGCATAGGATGTTAAGAGGGTGAGGCTAGTGACTACATACCGTGTGACATGCACCTTAAAGTTCCGCACTGATATTTATTCCAGGACCCTGAGGTAGCTTTGAGCAAAAATTTAAGTGGTGAACTAAAGCTACTAGATAATTCAGTCTAATAAAACCTTTCTTTAGACTTCATATGATACCAATCTTAAGTAAATTTGGGTTTATTTAAATTGGTTGGCTACTTACAGTTTGGTATTTTACCTTCTTTTGTCAGAGATAAAATTCTAAGTTTGAGGACACCATCCTGCATCCTCTTGCAGCCAGAAGGCAGGTTTCAGTTATTATTCTGCCACTGTTGTTTGAGTTCATTTGAGTCCCTTTATCTCTAGGACTCCACGTTCTCATGGGTAATTTGAGGGTGGTGGATTGTATGATGTTTAAGTTTCCCTTAAGCTGTAAGGACCATTATTCTATTTTCATTCTTGAAAGAAACTCAGTATAGACTACAGAAACTTTTAATACAAAATACTGGAAAAGTTACTGGTGTGGGTTGCCAGTTTTCTTACATTTAGAATATGCCTTAAGTCCCATAGGTTAATCTTGTCCCTTCTCCTAGAATTAGGGTAGCTAACACTCCATTTGCCTGGGACTTTCCTGGTTTTAACACTAAAAATTCTGTGTCTAGGCAAACCGAGACAGTTGGTTACTCTATCTAAAACCAAATACAAGTTCTCCAGGTGAAGCCATGAGGCATCTAGAAATCAAAATAGGCTTTATATTATGAATATATTGTGAAATTTTTTTACTTTGTTTTGAAGCTGTATAGCATTTGTAAACATCAAAACAGAATTTCAATAGAAGAATTCTAGAGTTACAGAGTGTCAAGCATGCTTAAAAGTCTCCAAGTGGATGCAGGAAGGGTTATTTTTAGTAGAGTTTCATCTCCAATTTAATAATGTAAACTCAGGGGGACAAAATTAACTCTGGAGAATTTTGTTTTCTATCTTTCTAGCAACATTATTGTCTAACAGCAGCTTTCAGTTTGGGAGGGAGGAAATTAGTAAATAAAATTCTAAACAATTATTTACTTAAATGTATTCATTACTTAAGTAATACCAAAGGAGCCAAATTATTCTGTAGATTAATTTGAATTCACTGAACTGTCCAGTTAGGTGATAGGCTACTTTATATATAACTACAGCAGATAAACTCACTACATACATAAAGTAATTTACTTTTAACATTAGTTGTCAATTTCAAGTCATCACGAAGGCCAAGCAAATTTATGTTGCTAAATTACATTAGCTAACAATATTTGGAAGAAAAAGTCATCCTCTGATCAAATAGAATTACAAAGGAAATATATTAACCTTTGTCTAAAAGATAGTTTTCTATGAATAATGAAGTTTTTAACTATGACACTTGGTCAAAATCACCAAATTGGAAAAAAATTTGAAAATCTATTTGTACTGCCAAATTCCCTGTTCTGAATTTAATTCTTTTCAACAAAAAACTTATCTTCCTTTTTCATATGCCCACAAAAACCCTTATCATTGTCTAAATTTCCATGTTCTAATGAAAGCAGGAAATGGTAGAAAATAGCTGTCAGCAAGTGTAGAAAGAACAATTAAAATAAAACTCAAAAGAATGAGATACTATGTCAGTTACCGCAGAACTTCAGGACTATAAAGGATTTCAGGTGCTCCTTGTGTTTGCTTGAGATTTTGTTAGTTCACAAACCAAGCCACTGTTCCCTTTCTTAATCCAAATCATTAAGAGTCAACTCTAGTAAAATGTATAGTGTAATTTGGATTTGAATTAAAGATCAGAAACATAGTTTCATGCCAGTTTATCTTTATTCTAGACTCTGTTGCTCCCACCATACAACTTACTGTAGCCATCAAGCTATATGACTAAATCAGGAACGAAATAACTGAATCAACATAAAACAGAAGTGGCAACCTGAAAGCCAGATTCAGCCTGCAGATCCATGTTTTGCTGGGTTTTTTTTTTTTTTTCCTTCTGATTTTTGAGGGACAGTTTTGCTACAAAGTGTTTCTAAAACAGGGAATTTTCACACAAAAATCAAGATTACTAGATTATTTTAAAAACAGAGATCTTGGACTTCCCTGGTGGTAGGTATAGTCGTTAAGAATCTGCCTGCCAGTGCAGGAGACATGTGTACGATCCTTGGTCTGGGAAGATCCAACATGCTATGTAGTAACTCATCGTCTGCACCACAACCATTGAGCCTGTGCTCTAGAACTCAGGAACTGCAGCTACTGAAGCCCACAGGCCCTTGAGTCCATGCTCTGCAATAAGAGAAGCCACTGCAGTGAGAAGCCCACGCACAAAAACTAGAGTAGAACCCACTCCCCACAACTAGAGAAAAGCCTGTGCAGCAACAAAGACCAGAACACCCAAAATAAATTTAAAAAATTTTAAGTCATTGCCATATTAAAAAAAAAAAAAAAATAGTGAAACTGGGTTGATAATCCTGCATGGCAATATGTCCCGAGACAGAGGACCAACCATCCCATTCGGAAAGGGCTCATGTTCTCTGTCACAATTCCCACCTCTCCTGTCACAATTCCCATCTCTCCTTATGACTGGCTTGGTCGCTCCAGGCTACAGGGTGTGCCACCCTAGCCTAAAGGCAACAACACTTCCCTGACAGCTGACTCTCAAGTACCTAAATGCATCATCCTCTTTAAAAAAAAAAAAAAAAAAAGAGGGACCCATACAGAGCAAAGCATATTTGGGGATCTTTATTTCCTGTAATTAGAGTTATGTTACATTTTTGGTTTTGAACCTGTGAAGCTCTATACAGTCAGCAAAAAGAAGACATGGAGCTGACTGTGGCTCAGATCATCAGCTCCTTATTGCAAAATTCAGGCTTAAATAGAAGAAAGTAGGGAAAACCACTAGGCCTTTCAGGCATGACCTAAATCGAATCCCTTATGATTATGCAGTAGAGGTGATGAATAGATTCAAAGGATTAGATATGGGACACAGAGTATCTAAAGAATTATGGAAGTTCGTAACATTGTACAGGAGGCAGTGACCAAAACCATCCCAAAGAAAAAGAAATGCAAGGAGGCCAAGTGGTTGTTGGGGGCAGGGGCGGGGGGCTTTACAAATAGCTGAGAAAAGGAGAGAAGCGAAAGGCATGGGAGAAAGGGTAAAACATACCCAACTGAATGCAGAGTTCCAGAGAATAAGAAGGCCTTCTTATCTCACCTTGCTAAATGAACAATGCAAAGAAATAAAGAAAAACACTAGAATGGGAAAGACTAGAGATTTCTTCAATAAAATTGAAGATATCAAAGGAACATTTCATGCAAGGATGGGCAGGATAAAGGACAGAAATAGTAAGGACCTAACAGAAGCAGAAGAGATTAAAAAGAGGTGGCATGAATACACAAAACAACTATACAAAAAAGGTCTTAATGACCCAGATAACCACGATGGTGTAGTCACTACCTAGAGTCAGACATCCTGGAGTATAAAGTCAAGTGGGCCTCAGGAAGCATTACTACAAACAAAGCTAGTGAACATGACCGAATTCCAACTAAGCTATTTCAAATCCTGAAAGATGATGCTGCGAAAGTTCTGCACTCAATATGTCAGCAAATTTGGAAAACTCAGCAGTGGCCACAGGACTAGAAAAGGTCAGTTTTCATTCCAATCCCAAAGAAGGGCAATACCAAAGAGTGTTCAAGCTACTGTACAATTGTGCTCATTTCACATGCTAGCAAGGTAATGCTCAAAATCCTTCAAGCTAGGCTTCAACAGTATGTGAACCAAGAACTTCCAGATATACCAGCTAAATTTAGAAAAGGCAGAGGAACCAGAGATCAAATTGCCAACATCTGTTGGCTCATGGGGAAAGCAAGGCAATTCCAGAAAAACATTTACTTCTGCTTCATTGACTACGGTAAAGCCTTTGATTGTGTGGATCACAACAAACTGTAGAAAATTCCTAAAGAGATGGAAATACCAGACCACTTCACCTGTCTCGTGAGAAACTTGTATGCAATAGTTAGAACCAGACACAGAACAATAGACTGGCTCAAAATTGGGAGAGGAGTACGTCAAGGCTATATATTGTCACCCTGCTTATTAAACTTATTTGGAGAGTATCATGCTAAATGCTGGGCTGGACGAATCACAAACTGGAAGCAAGACTGCTGGGAGAAATATCAATAACCTCAGATATGCAGATGACATTACTCTAATGGCAGAAAGCAAAGAGGAACTAAAGAGTCTCTTGATGAGGGTGAAAAGAGAGTGAAAAAGCTGGTTTGAAACAACATTCAAAAAAAACTAAGATTATGGCATCCAGTCCCATCACTTTATGGCAAATAGAAGGGGAAAAAGTGGAAGTAGTGACAGATTTTATTTTCTTGGGCTCCAAAATCACTGCCGACAGTGACTACAGCCATGAAATTAAAAGATGCTGCTCCATGGAAGGAAAGCTATCACACATCTAGACAGCATATTAAAAAGCAGAGATAACACTTTGCCAACAAAGGTCCACATAGTCAAAAAAAGGTATGATTTTTCCGGTAGTCATGTACATATGTGAGAGTTGGACCATAAAGAAAGCTGAGTGCTGAAGAACTGATTCTTTTGAATTGTGATGCTGGGAGAGTCCCTTGGACAGCAAGGAGATCAAATCAGTCAATCGTAAAGGAAATCAGTCCTAATTCATCAGAAGGACTGATGCTAAAGCTGAAATTCCAATACTTTGGCCACCTGATTCGAAGAACTGACTAATTGGAAAAGACCCTGATGCTGGGAAAGACTGAAGGCAAAAGGAGAAGGGGGCAGCTGAGAATGAGATGGTTAGATAGCAACACCAACTCAATGGACATGAGCTTAAGCAAACTCCAGAAGTTAATGGAGAATAGAGGAGCCTGCTGGTGTGCTGCAGTCCATGGGATTGCAAGAGTCAGACATGAGTTAGCAACTAAACAACAACAGAACCTGTGAATTATTTATTTAGAAATGCAGAACCAAGTTAACCCAGCAGCATGACAGAAAGCAAAGGGCATGGGTTTTGGAGTCAGCTGCTTTGAATTTGAGTGCCAGCTGAACCAAGTATTAGTGTGTGATTTGAACATGTTCCTTAAATCTCGAAATCTTTCCATAGATAATATCTTCTTCCTCCCTGGTCGTGGTAAGCACCAAAGGAAATGTTTAGTGCAAGTGTTGGCAAAGTTGTTTTAAAAATAACCGAACAGTAAATCTTCAGCTTTCTGGGCTATGCAGTCTCTGTCACTACTACTCATTTCTGCCACTGTGTCATGAAGGCAGCTGTAGATAATATATAAACTATGTTACATAGATAATATGTAAACTGAACTTGACTCCATGTTCTAAAAGAACTTTCTTTACAAAAACAGAGGGCAGAACAGATTTGGCCCACAGACTGAAATTTGCCAACACAGTTTTGGTGTTTGGAGGCATTATTAGAGGCATTCAAAAGTGGTAGCAGTTATTAATAGCATGCTTTTTTTTTCCCTATTATTTCTATTCATCAGTAACAATTTAACACTTGTCCCACTAAGTAAAACTAGTGAGTCTACTCAAACTCAACTTACAAAATGAAATTTGCCTTGGATTAGGTTAAAAAGTGATGGAAACATTCAGAGAATGGGTTCCCTATTGAGTGCTGTGCTTAGTTGCTCAGTTGTGTGCGACTCTTTTCAACCCCATGGACTGTAACCCACCAGGCTCCTCTGTCCATGGGGATTCTTCAGGCGAGAATACTGGAGTGGGTTGCCATGCTCTTCTCCAGGGGATCTTCTCAACCCAGGGATCAAACCAGGCTCTCCTGCACTGCTGGCAGATTCCTTACCAGCTGAGCTACCCAGGAAGCCCTCCCTATTGAGTAGACCAGACTATTTATTCACACTGAGTAGAATATCATCTGATATCCAAAAATCAGATTAGAATGGATAATCTCTATTCCAGAGCCACAGTGTTGATTTTAAAATGAAAACTCTATTCACACTATTAATGAAATAGACAAATGATTTACTCAGATTTATTCAGGCAATGTTTCTCTGTGCCAGAAATTTTCTAAGTGCTGGGAATACACTTAGGCACAAGATAGGCAGGATAGACATTGAAATAAATTATGGTCAAAAAGTAATGTAGATATTTGGAACAGAAAATTTAAGTGCATTATAGAATTGTGTATATAAACCTGTACTGATTAGAAATAGTTCATATTTAGTCTGTCCCAACTGAAATGAACCACGCAATGACATCCTGGTTAATGAGATTATCTTAAGTAATTTAATAATTCATGTGAGCATTGTGGTATGAACTTATCTCAGCCCACTCTTTTTTTAGGGTACATATCTCTACATGGATTGGCTCTTTCTCCTCCCCTTCCCCAACGAATTATGTATTAAAATTACCTCCTTATAACTGACATGGAAATTGGCTTCAGATGGAATTAAATGTCTAACTCCCAATTCTGAAACTTTATAAAAGACATTAAGGAAAAGTTATAGGAAAACCACATTTTATTTAAATTCACTTCAGATGAGGGTTTTTTTCCATTCTTTAGTTTTGCCTCATCATTCACTGCTTAATGCTTTTCCTTCTCTTTCTCAGATTCACTTATTCCAAATATTCTGTTACTTTATATTAGTAATAATATTGTCAATATTTTATTTCTGTCTTTTGAAATGAGAATGAGTAACTTACATCAAAACAAAATTTTGTTTTCAAGGATTAAGATGCTGATTCTACCCCCAGTTCCAGTTCCAAAGATTAAAGGAATTGATCCAGATCTCCTCAAGGTAATTAATAAAATATCTAAGTTGTACATGACACTAATTAAATGTTACCTTAAGAACAGAGCCTTATGTTGAAACCTTTTGCAAGCTATATGTATCACATTTAATTTTTTGTATTCCTTCTGGGAAAAGTTTTTAAATAATACATCCCTTAAAATTATGAGGATGTCTTACGTATTTAAAAGCTCTTGACTTCTGAATCAAGATGACAGAGTAGTAGAACATGAAGCTCACCTCCTCCCACAAATTTATCAAAAATACATCTACATACGGATTGATCCTCAGAGAATATCTACTGAACACTGGCAGAAGACATCCAAACTCTGGAAAGGGCAAGAAAATCTCCATGTAACCGGGTAGGGCAAAAGAATAAAGAAAGAAACTGGAAAGGGACTCCACCCCAGGAAGTCCCTTCACTGGTGGGGAGATCAGCCAGGACAGAGGGGGAGCTTCAGAGCTTTAGAGAAGAACACAGGAACGGGTTTGTAGCAGCTAGCATGTAGAGAAACCTGAACAGATGGTCAGTGCCACTCCCCTGCACTCCCCAGCCAGAGACCCATGTCCACTGGTGCAGGCTGGGTGCTGAAGCTCAGGCTTCAGAGATTAGACCCAGGGAAAGGACTTGGGTTGGTTGTGTAAAAACAGCCTGAAGGGGCTGCAGTTTGGTGTAACCGCACCTGAGGATGTACATGGTGGAAGCCTGGACCGTCTTAGAGGCCAGGCACCGTTGTTTGGGTGAGGGTCCCTGCATCTGCTCTCAGATAACAGGCACCCCCCTCACCAGCTCCAAGAGCTATCACAAGCCACTACCCACCCCCTACACTTCAGGAGTGGTCATGAGCTGACACCACCTTCCTTGTAGACTCAAGGAGCACCTCACCACCTCTGCTCCCAACACGTGCTCCAGGGGCACACATGAGCCACCACAGATTACCTGAGGATTGGGCACCAGCTATCACACTTGCACACTCTCCTTATCAAGGGAATAAGGCCAGCAGATACTGAGGGAAAAAATGACAGGCATCCATAATAAAAACAAACTACTAGAGTGGATTGCCATTTCCCTCTCCAGGGGATCTTCCCAACCCAGGGATCAAACCCATATCTCCTGCATTGGCAGGCATATTCTTTACCACTGAGACACAAGGGAAGCCTCTGACTGTGTGGATCACAATAAACTGGAAAATTCTGAAAGAGATGGGAATACCAGACCACCGGACCTGCCTCTTGAGAAATCTGTATGCAGGTCTGGAAGCAACAGTTAGAACTGGACATGGAACAACAGACTGGTTCCAAATTGGAAAAGGAGTACCTTAAGGCTATATATTGTCACCCTGCTTATTTAACTTATATGCAGAATATATCATGAGAAATGCTGGGCTGGATGAAGCACAAGCTAGAATCAAGATTGCCAGGAGAAATATCAATAACCTCAGATATGCAGATGACACCACCCTTATGGCAGAAAGTGAAGAGGAACTAAAGAGCCTCTTGATGAAAGTCAAAGAGGAGAGTAAAAAAGTTGGTTAAAGCTCAACATTCAGAAAACTAAGATCATGGCATCCAGTCCCATCACTTCATGGGAAATAGATGGGGAAACAGTGGAAACAGTGAGAGACTTTATTTTCTTGGGCTCCAAAATCACTGCAGATGGTGACTGCAGCCATGAAATTAAAAGACGCTTGCTCCTTGGTAGAAAAGTTATGACCAGCCTAGACAGCATATTAAAAAGCAGAGACATCACTTTGCCAACAAAGGTCCGTCTAGTCAAGGCTATGGTTTTTCCAGTAGTCATGTATCAATATGAGAGTTGGACTATAAAGAAAGCTGAGTGCTGAAGAATTGATGCTTTTGAACTGTGGTGCTGGAGAAGACTCTTGAGAGTCCCTTGGATTGCAAAGAGATCCAACCAGTCCATCCTAAAGGAGATCAGTCCTGAGTATTCATTGGAAGGATTGATGTTAAAGCTGAAACTCCAGTACTTTGGCCACCTGATGCAAAGAGTTCACTCATTTGAAGACACCCTGATGCTGGGAAAGATTGAAGGCAGGAGAAGAAGGGGACAACAGAGGATGAGATGGTTGGATGGCATCACTGACTCAATGGACATGAGTTTGAGTAAACTCTGGGAGTTGGTGATGGACAGGGAGGCCTGATGTGCTGCATTCCATGGGGTCGCAAACAGTCAGACATGACTGAGAGACTGAACTGAACCAGTAAAGCCCACTAAAAATATTAAACCCACACAAACTACATAGGAAAAATGCCACATATAAATAGTCCTCTAAGACCATAGATCATTAATTCTTCTAAACTCACAGAATAAGAGAAATAAGTAAGATGAAGAAGCAGAGGAACAATTCCCTTTTAAACCGAGAGAATTCCCCTGAAAGAACAATGAAACAGACCTCTTCAGTCTAATAGACATCTACTTCAAAAAAGAAGATAATGCAAATACTGAAGGAATTAAGACAGGCTGTTGACAGAAATGCAGAGTACTGTAAAAAGAAATTAGAAACTATAAGGAAGAACAAAGAAATAGAAAACTCATTTGCCAAGATGAACACTAAACTAAAAGCAATGAATAGCAGGAGGAATAATGCAGAAAAATGAATACGTGACCTGAAAGAAAAAACAATGGAAATCAACCAATCAGGACAGCAGACAGAGAGTCAAATTGAAACAAAAACAAACAAAAAAAAAAAATGAAAGCAATATAAGAGACCTATGGGATAATACAAATCTTGCCAAGTGAAAGTCGCTCAGTCATGTCCAACTCTTTGCGACCCTATGGACTAAATAGTCCATAGAATTCTTCCGGCCAGAATACTGGAGTGGGTAGACTTTCCCTTCTCCAGGGGATCTTCCCAACCCGAGGATCAAACCCAGATCTCCCACATTGCAGGCAAATTCTTTACTAGCTGAGCCACCAGGGAAGCCCAAGAACACTGGAGTCTTTCTTCCCTTGCCAATTCATGCATAATAGGGATTCCACAAGGGGAAGAAAGAGAAAAGGGTATTGAAAATGTATTTGGAATGCTGAAAACTTCCCAAACCTAAAGAAAGAAACATCGAGGTATAGGAAGCACGGAGTCCCAAACAAGGTAAACCCAAACACACCAAGACATATTATGATAAATATAGCAAAAGTAAAATAGAGGATTCTAAAGGCATCAAGAAAAAAAAAACAAAGAGTTGATTACAAGGGAACCCCCATAAGGCTATCCACTGATTTCTATACAGAAACACTGCAGGCCAGAAAGGAGTGGCAAGATATAGGTTCAGGATGGGGAACACATGTATACCTGTGGCAGATTCATTTTGATATTTGGCAAAACTAATACAATTATGTACAGTTTAAAAATAAAATAAAATTAAAAAAAAAAAAGTTAATCCCCAAGAAAAAAAAAAAAAAAAAAGTCCTGAAACGGAAAAAGCTGCAATCTAGGATGTTCTACCCAGTAAGATTATTATTTAGAATATGAGATGAATTCCTCAGACAAACAAAAACTAAAAGAATACAGCAATACTAAACCTGCCCTAAAGGACTTCCCTTCTATTGTTTTCCTCTATTTCTTTGCATTGATCACTGAGGAAGGCTTTCTTATCTCTCCTTGCTATTCTTTGGAACTCTGCATTCAAATGAATATATCTTTACTTTTTTCCTTTACCTTTAGTTTCTCTTCTTTTCTCAGCTATTTGTAAGGCCTCCTCAGACAATCATTTCACCTTTTGCATTTCCTTCTCTTAGGGATGTTCTTGATCATTCTCTTATGTACAATGTCACGAACCTCTGTCCATAGTTCTTCACGCACTCTATCAGATCTAATCCCTTGAATGTGTTTCTCACTTCCATGGTATAATCATAAGGGATTTAAGTCATATCTGAATGGTCTAGTGGTTTTCCCTACTTTCTTCAATTTAAGTCTGAATTTGGCAGTAAGGAGTTCATAATCTGAGCCTTCCTCAGTGATCAATACAAAGAAATAGAGGGAAACAATAGAATGCAAAAGACTAGAGATCTCTTCAAGAAAATCAGAGATACCGAGGGAACATTTCATCAAAGATGGGCTTGATAAAGGACAGAAACGGTATGGACCTAACAGAAGCAGAAGATATTAAGAAGAAATGGCAAGAATACACAAAACAACTATACAAAAAAGATCTTCACGACCCAGATAACCACGATGGTGTGATCACTCATTTAGAGCCAGACATCCTGGAATGAAAAGTCAAGTGGGCTTTAGGGAGCATCACTGTGAACAAAGCTAGTGGAGATGATGGAATTCCAGTCGAGCTATTTCAAATCCTAAAAGATGATGCTGTGAAAGTGCTGCACTCAATATGCCAGCAAATTTTGGGAAACTCAGCAGTGGCCACAGGACTGGAAAAGATCAGTTTTCATTCCAATCCCAAAAAAAGTCAAAGCTAAAGAATGTTCAAACTACCACACAATTACACTCATCTCACATGCTAGTAAAGTAATGCTCAAAATTCTCCAAACCAGGCTTCAACAATACATGAACCAAAAACTTCCAGATGTTCAAGCTGAATTTAGAAAAGGCAGAGGAAACAGAGATCAAATTGGATCATCAAAAAAGCAAGAGTGTTCCAGAAAAACATCTACTTCTGCTTTATGGACTATGCCAAAGCCTTTGACTGTGTGGATCACGATAAACTCTAGAAAATTCTGAAAGAGATGGGAATACCAGACCACCTGACCTGCCTCCTGAGAAATCTGTATGCAGGTCAGGAAGCAACAGTTAGAACTGGACATGGAACAGCAGACTGGTTCCAAATCGAGAAAGGAGTACATCAGGGCTGTATATTGTCACGCTGTTTATTTAACGTATATGCAGAGTGCATCATGGGACATTCTGGGCTGAATGAAGCACAAGCTGGAATCAAGATTGCTGGGAAGAATATCAATAACCTCAGATATGCAGATGACACCACCCTTAAGGCAGAAAGTGAAGAACTAAATAGCCTCTTGATGAAGGTGAAAGAGGAGAGTGAAAAAGTTGGCTTAAAGCTCAACATTCCAAAAACTAAGATCATGGCATCTGGTCCCATCACTTCCTGGCAAATAGGTGGGGAAACAATGGAAACAGTGTCAGACTTTATTTTTTAGGGTCTCCAAAATCACTGCAGATGGTGACTGCAGCCATGAAATTAAAAGACGCTTGCTCCTTGGACGAAAAGCTATGACCAACCTAGACAGCATGTTTGCAGAGACATTACTTTGCCAACAAAAGCCCATCTACTCAAAGCTATGGTTTTTCCAATAGTCATGTATGGATGTCAGAGTTGGACTATGAAGAAAGCTGAGCACCAAAAAATTGATGCTTTTGAACTTTGGTGTTGGAGAAGACTCTTGAGAGTCCCTTGGACTGCAAGGAGACTAAACCTGTCAATCCTAAAGAAATCATTCCTGAATATTCATTTTAAGGACTGATGCTGAAGCTGAAACTCCATTACTTTGGCCACCTGATGCGAAGAACTGACTCATTGGAAAAGACCCTGATGCTGGGAAAGATTGAAGGCGGGAAGAGAAGGGGACAACAGAGGATGGGATGATTGGATGGCATCACCAACTCAATGAACATCAGTTTGAGTAAACTCCAGGAGTTGGTGATGGTCAAGGAAGCCTGGCATGCCACAGTCCATGGGGTCACAAAGAGTTCAACACAACTGAGCAACTGAACTGAACTGAATGGACTTCCCTACCTAAAGGGCTTCCCTGGTGGCTCAGCTAGTAAAGAACCCACCAGTCAATGCAAGAGATGCAGGTTCAATCACTGGGATGGGTAGACACCTGGAGAAGGAAATGGCAAACCACTCCAGTATTCTTGCCTGGAAAATTCCATGGATAGAGGAGCCTAGCAGGCTATAGTCCATGGGATCACAAAGAGTCAGACATGACTGAGCGTACACACGTACAAAGGAAATATTGAAAGGCCTTCTCTAAAAGAAGTAAGAATATATAGAGAAGAGGAAATCACAGTTAGAAAGCAAATCACCTAAATAAGCCAGTATACAGATTTTTTTTTAAATGTCTGTGAAAGTGATGATAACCGAAATGAACAGAAAAAGGATGAACATGAAGATATAAGAGGACATCAAAATCCTAAAATGTGGGAGAAAAGAGTACAAAAATGTAAAATTTTTTAATCATTTCCTAGAACATGTTTGAGCCTGTGTGATTACTAGTCTAAGGCAGGTAGAATATAATATGGTATATACATACATGAAAAACAAGGTAACCACAAATTAAGAACAAACAACAGATTCACAAAAACCAAAAAGAACATAATACAAAAATAATTCAAACCACAAAAAAAGAAGGGGGAGGGGGTCAAGGAAGAAATTTAAAAATCAGTGGGAAAGCAGGACTTAAAATAGCAATAAATACATATCAATTAATAATTGCCTTAAATGTCAGTGGACGAGACATCCCAATCAGAATACACAGAGTGGCAGACTATGTGAAAAAATGAGAGCCTACATTATGTTGCCTACAAGAGACCCAGTTTAGAGCAAAGGACACACAGATTGAAAGGTGATGGGAGAAGATTTCATGCAAATAGAAATGACAAAGTGGGAATCACAATATACATGTCAGACAAAACATACCTTAAAATAAAGGCCATAAAAAAGATAAAGGACACTATATAAAGATAAAAGGATCAATACAAGAAAAGAACTTTATACTCATCAACATAGATGCAATAATGTTGCAGCACTCAAATACATAAAACAGATCCTAACAGCTATAAAGGGAGAAACCAACAGGAATACAGTAATAGTACGAGACCTTTAACACCCTATTCACATCAGTGGACAGATCTTCTAGACAGAAATCAAGGCAACAGGGATCATAAATGACATGATAGAACAGTTAGACCTAAATGATATTTTCAGGACATTATATCCATAAGAAACAGAATACACATTCTTTAAATGCACATGAAATAGTCTCTAGGATTGACCACATGCTGCTGCTGCTGCTAAGTCGCTTCAGTCATGTCCGACTCTATGCGACCCCATAGACGGCAGCCTACCAGGCTCCCCCGTCCCTGGGATTCTCCAGGCAAGAACACTGGAGTGGGTTGCCATTTCCCTCTCCAATGCATGAAAGTGAAGTCGCTCAGTTGTGTCCGACTCTTCACAACCCCATGGACTGCAGCCTACCAGGCTCCTCCGTCCATGGGATTTTCCAGGCAAGAGTACTGGAGTCGGGTGCCATCGCCTTCTCCAAGGATTGACCACATACTGGAGCACAAAAACAGGCCTCAACAAAGAATATAGAAATTATCTCAAGCATCTTTTCTCACCACAATGGCATGAAACTAAAAGTCAACCACAGAAAAAGAAATAAAATAAAAATGATCACAAAGCAATATGCTACTAAAAAACCAATGAGTCAATGATGAAAGTAAATTTAAAACTACCTTGAGAAAGATGACAATGAAAATACAACCATACAAAATCTTTGAGATGTAGCAAAATCAGTTCTTAGAGGGAAATTCATAGCTATACAGGCCTTCTTCATCAAAACAAGAAAAAAACCTAATCTACTACTTGAAGTAGAAAATGAACAAACAAAACAGAAAATCAGCAAAAGGAAGGAAACAATCAAGATCAAAGAGGAAATAAATAAAATAGTGATTAAAAAATAGAAAAAAAATCAATAAAACCAAAAGTTCATTCTTTGAAAAGGTAAACAAGATTGATAAACCTCTGGCCAGGCTCACCAAGAAGAGAGAGAACCCAAATAAACAAGAAATGAGAAAGGAGACATAAAAACTGATATCACAATAATAACAAAGACCACAGGGAATGCTATAAACAATTATACGCCAACAAATTTGACAACCTAGAATAAATGGACAAGTTTCTAGAAACATACCCACCAGATTTGAATCACAGCCCACCAAAATTGAATCAAGAAATAGATAATTAGAAAAGACCAATCACTAGAGGTAAAATGGAATATGTAATTTTAAAACTTCCTATAAAGAAAAGTCCAGGACCAGATGGCTTTACAGGTGAATTCTACCAAACATACAAAGAAGAAATAACACTGATCCTTCTCAAAAGCTTCCAAAAAACTAAAGAGGAGTTCCATTAGTTCCAAAGACATTCTATGAAACCACCCTAATACCAAAACCAGACAAACACCACCAAAAAAGAAAATTACAGGCCAATCTTTGAGGAATATAGATGCAAAAATTCTCAGCAAAATATTAGCAGACCAAATCCAAAAGCAACAACAAAAAAAAGATCACATACTACAACCAAGAGTCATTCCAAGTTCACAAGGATGCTCAACATACACAAGTCAATGTGATACATAAACAAAAGACAAAATCACATGATCATCTCAAGAAAAAAGACCATCTGACAAAATTTCACATCCATTCATGATAAAACTCTTACCAAATTGGGTATAAAGGGAACATATCACAACATAATAAAAGCCAAATGACAAACCCACACCCAATGTAATAGCCAATGGTGAAAAACTGAAAGCCTTCATGCTAAAATCTAGAACAGGACCAGGATGCCCACTCTCACCTCTTCTATTTAACATAGTATTGAAAGTCCTAGCCACAGAAATCAGACAAGAAAAAGAAAATTTATCCAAGTTGGAAGGGAAGAGGCCAACTGTTACATGCAAGATGACTTAAATATAAGGCATTTTACCATCAGAGCTTCCCTGGTAGCTCAGACAGTAAAAAATCTGCCTGTAATACAGGAGACCTGGGTTCAATCCCTGGGTTGGGAGGATCCCCTGGAGAAGGGCATGGCAACCCGTTTCAGTATTCTTTCCTGAAGAATCCCCATGGACAGAGGAGCCTCCTAGGCTATACTCCATGGGGTCACAAAGAGTTGGACACGACTGAGCAACTAATACATACATACCATCAAGCTCCTAGAAGAGATCATAGGCAAAACATTCTCTGACATAAATCATATCAATGTATTCTTAGGTCAGTTTCCCAAGGCAATAGAAATAAAAGCAAAAATAAACAAATGGGACTTAATCAAACTTACAAGCTTTTGCATAGCAAAAGAAAGCATAAAGGAAAAGAACTTACATAATGGGAGAAAGTATTTGCAAATAATGAGACCAACCAGGGCTTCATTTCCAAAATATGAAAACAGCTCATACAACTCAACAACAATAAAAACCCAGTCAAAAACTGGGCAGAAGACCTAAACAGACATTTTTTCAAAGAAGAAATACAAATGGCCAATAGGCACATGAAAAGATGTTAAACACTGCTAATTATTAGAGAAGTACAAATCAGAACTACAACGAGGTACCACCTCACACCAGTCAGAATGGCCATCATTAAAAACTACAAATAACAGATGCTGGAGAGGATGTGAACAAAAGGGAACCCTCCTACACTGTTGGAATGTAAGTTGGTACAGCCAATATGGAAAATATTTATAATATGGAGATTCCTCAGAAAACTAAAGAATTACCATATGATTCAAGCTTTTTGTTGGCAGGAAAGCTATGACAAACCTAGACAGCATGATGAAAAGTGGAGACATTACTCTGCCAACAAAGGTCTGTATAGTCAAAGCTATGGTCTTCCCAGTGGTCACATACAGTTGTGACAGATGGACTGTAAAGAAGGCAGAGCACCAAAGAATTGATGCCTTCAAACTGTGGTGATGGAGAAGGCTCCTGAAAGTCCCCTGTACAGCAAGGAGATCAAACCGGTCAATCTTAAGGGAGATCAATCCTGAATACTCATTGGAAGGACTGATGCTGAAGCGACAGTATTTTGTTCATCTGATGAGACAGCCAACTCACCAAAAAAGTCCCTGATGCTGGGAAAGATTGAGGGCAGAAGGAGAAGAGAGCATCAGAGGATCAGATAGCTGAATGGCTTCACTGATGCAATGGACATGAACTTGGGCAAACTTTGGAAGATGGGGAGGGACAGGAAGGCCTGGCGTGCTGTGGTCCATGGGGTCACAAAGAGTCAGACATGACTGGTGACTGAATAACAGCAACAGTGATCCAACAGTCCCACTTCTAGACATATATCCAGACAAAACTCTAATCCGAGAAGATACATGCACCCCTGTGTTCACAGAATCACTATTCACAATAGCCAAGACTGGGAAACAACCTAAATGTCCATCAACAGATGAATGAATGAAGATGTGGTACATATATACAATGGAGTACTACTGAGCCATTTAAAAAAGAATGAAATAATGCTACTTGTAGCAACAAGGATGCAACTAAAGATTATCATACTAACTGAAGTAAATCATAAAGAGAAAGACATATAGCATATGTTACCACTTATATGTGGAATCTAAAATATGATACAAATGAATCTATGTACAAAACAAAAACAGACTCACAGACATAGAGAATAGACTCGTGATTGCCAAGGGGGAGAGGGTTGGAGGAGGGATGGTGTGATGTTGGGGTTAGCAGATATATGCTATTATATATGGAATGGATAAACAAGGTCCTTCTGTCTAGCACAGAGAACTATGTTTAGTATCCTATGATGAACCATAATGGAAAATAATTTTAAAAAAGAAAAGTTCTTCACTAATGTATTTGTTACATGGTTTGTTATATGATTTTGTTACTGATTAGACTCAATATTATTTGTTAAATCAATTGTTGTGAATTTATTTTCATAGATCTTTTTCTATTTTATAGGAAGGAAAATTAGAAGAGGTGAATACAATCTTAGCCATTCATGACAACTATAAACACGAATTCTACAATGATGACTCTTGGGTTGAATTTATTGAACTAGATATTGATGACCCTGATGAAAAGACTGAAGGGTCAGACACAGACAGACTTCTGAGCAATGACCATGAAAAATCACTCAATATCTTTGGGGCAAAGGATGACGACTCTGGGCGTACCAGCTGCTATGAACCTGACATTCTGGAGGCTGATTTCCATGTCAGTGACATGTGCGATGGTACCTCAGAGGTTGCTCAGCCACAAAGGTTAAAAGGGGAAGCAGATATCTCATGCCTTGATCAGAAGAATCAAAATAATTCACCTTCTAATGATGCTGCCCCTGCTAGCCAGCAGCCCAGTGTTATCCTAGTAGAGGAAAACAAACCAAGACCACTTCTCATTGGTGGAACTGAGTCAACTCATCAAGCTGTCCATACACAGCTCAGCAATCCAAGTTCATTGGCAAACATTGATTTTTACGCCCAGGTAAGCGACATTACACCAGCAGGAAATGTGGTCCTTTCCCCAGGCCAAAAGAATAAGACTGGGAACCCCCAGTGTGACACGCACCCAGAAGTGGTCACACCCTGCCAAGCTAACTTCATCGTGGACAACGCTTACTTCTGCGAGGTAGACGCCAAAAAGTACATTGCCCTGGCCCCTCACGTCGAGGCTGAATCACACGTAGAGCCAAGCTTTAACCAGGAAGACATTTACATCACCACAGAAAGCCTTACCACTACAGCTGGGAGGTCGGGGACAGCAGAACATGTTCCAAGTTCTGAGATACCTGTCCCAGATTATACCTCCATTCATATAGTACAGTCTCCACAGGGCCTCGTACTCAATGCGACTGCCCTGCCCTTGCCTGACAAAGAGTTTCTCTCATCATGTGGCTATGTGAGCACAGACCAACTGAACAAAATCATGCCATAGCTTTTCTTTGATTTCCCATGAGCTACCCATTGAATGGCACAGGGTTGGCTGGGGCATGAATGCTTAAACCAAAACAATGTTTAAACTTTTTTTGGGAGGGGGGTGAGTTGAGGGTGGGGAATATGAATTCTAAATGCCTTTTCCTGAAATGTTGAAACATTATATTAAAAAAAGAAGAAGAATCCTTAATCAGATAAATATTCCTGTTGTGAATTGTAAATACTTTAAAGAACTGTCTCAAAGACTGTTTAGTGGCAGTAATTGTCTTGTTATTGTGGGTGTTAATTTTGTGCTACTAAGCATTGAATGGCTGTGTTTTTTAATGTATAGTTAATCATGCTTTTTGAAAAAGCGAAAAATCAGGTGGCTTTTGCAGTTCAGGAAGATTGAATGCAAATTATAGCACAGGATAATTTTTTTTTATAATTGGGAACTAAAATTATAGGTAAGAAGAAATAGTTTGGATATGTAAAACATTTATTTTGGCATAAAATGGATAAAGATATTTTTAATAATTTACACTTTAAGCATGGCTATTTTATATTACACTGTACACGGTGTACTGTAGTTCATGCCAACCCATCTAAAGAATGTAATAACTGCAGTCTAAAGCTGGTTTAATGCTTTGGTCAATGCACCTGAAGAAAAACTAGTTTTTTACAAGGCCCTTTTTATACCTCCTAAAACTCTTTAAGTGATTCTGAAATGATTGTAGTTACCTGCATTATTGGAAAGTGCTCATCTTATCTGAATTTGTAAACAAATATTTGTTAATTTAGAAAACTTTTAAATGTTTGCACAAGTCAACTTACCATGAACCAAAAAAAACAAAACACACACACAGAAGAACAACAACAAAAAAAACCTTTTCTTACCCAAGTTTTGGTTCATGTCAGAGGGCTACATACTAAGAGAAGTAGAAATTACAGCTTGTTCCTATTGACCAGGATGCTTAATCACTGCAGTGCCCTGGAAAAAAGTGTCTTAGCGCATGCATATCATAAGAGTCAAGCCTTAGAACCTCCACCGCAATGTCTCGTATTTCATATTTATCTAAGGAAGGAATAGGAACAAGAAGCATTTTGTAAGTTGAAGCTGGTCAAAGTGAAGTTAACCAGATCATGGAATAAAAGTTCAAGAAGTAGGTTTTTCTTTCATAGCCTATAGCCAGACACATGCTCATTGTTAGTGATAATGAGAAACAAACCAAAAAAAAAAAAAAAACAAGATTTTAAATCCCGAAAGATAACTCAAAAATTTATTTAAACCCATAGCAGAAACTTTCTTCCTCACCACATCTTTTATAGGATTTATTTAAAGCAGTGAAATGAGTTTCATCATTTTTTACCTCCTCTCTGAGTGAATTGGCCTTAAAGCTGGTAGTTAGAAGAAAATGAGGTCTGAGTAATTTATAAATTATTGCTCAATCCCTGAATAAGTTAAACATCATTCACAGGAGCATTGGGATTGCTCCGCAAAAGGTTTGTCAAAAAGAGAAGACTCATCTCACTCATGAATGCTTCTCACTTTAAGTATTTTTTTAAAGTTAATAAAACTTTAAAGTTAGCTTTAACTTAAAAAGCATATTTGCCATTTAGCTCAGACCTTTTTAGAAAATAAGCTTAATGGTTGGTAATTTTAAATTCCTTCTTTCTTGCAGGAAGGACAGTGAAAAACTAAAATTGGGTGTTTAAAGTTCAATATGTTACTTGTAATAAATGTTCAATAGGTTTTCTGCTATCTTGCTGCTATGGTTTTCTCTAAGAGCTACATAATTTAGTTTCATAGACAATTTCATCTATGTAGAACCTAATTCAACTTAAAACTGTGTGTTTGGGGAAACTATCTTACCATTTCACAGTAGGCTGACAACATTTCTATAGCCAAAAATAGCTAAATACCTCAATCGGTCTCCGAATGTCATTTTGGTACTTTGCTGGCCACACAAGCCATTATTCACTAGTATGACTAGTTGTGTCCTGCAGTTTATATTTAACTTTCTTTATGTCTGTGGATTTTTTTCCTTCAAAGTTTAATAAATTTATTTTCTTGGATTTGTGATGGTATCCTTCTGTTATCAAACACCACAGAAAAACATCCTCAATCAGACTGCATACTCTTGAGTTCTTCTCCTTGTAAGGAGAACTTAGCACAGTAGCTTAAACACAGTAGCAATGTGTGTGATTTTTGATCTGGGCTGAAATACAGAAGCAGAGGAAACAGCTCCTTATTTCTTCTTCTTTTTTTTTTTTTTTTTTTTTTTTTTTGAGGAAACAAGAGCCCAGCACAAAAATATCCTGCTGGATTTCCTGGACTCTTAGAGCCATATTTTGGATGTGTCAAAGCATGCACGACACATGCGGGGGTGTTTGTTTGTGAGAAGGGGGAGAGTTTAAGCCTGTTGCCTAGAAGGGAAAAACAGCTCTCCCTCTACCATTCACACATTAGAAGAAGTCAGTTTGTCAGACAAGCCCCTTGTCATAATGGGAGACTGATAAGAAGTCAAGACTGGGAGGGAAGCTAGTCAGGCAGGTTGTGTAGGACCCTGAGAACAGGAAACCCATGAGGCAGAGATTCTTCCACAGAAGGTTCCCGCTCCTAGAGAGATGAAATTGTGATAAATTCAAATCCTATACACACCAGGTGGGCAACCCACAAACAGGAAAATGATTGTATTTCAGAGATTCTCCCACAGGAGTGACAGTTTTAAGTCCTGCATCAGGCTCCCTAGCCTGGGGGTCTAGCATTGGGAGGAAGGGCCCCCAGAGCATCTGGCTTTGAAGGCAACTGGGTTTGATCACAAGACTTCCGCAGGACTGGGGAAAATAGAAATTCCACTCTTGGAGGGCACATACAAGGTCATATAAGCACATACAAGGTCTTGAGAACCCAGGAGGAAAAGTAGTGACCTGGAGACCCTGGGTCAGACCTACCTGCTTGTATTGGACGGTCTCCTGCAGAACCAGCAGCAGGTGGCTGTGACTCAGTGTAGGTACAAAGACACTGGTAGCAAGAGTTCTGGAGGGTACTTATTGGCATGAGCTCTCCTGGAGGCCACCATTTTCTTACCAAGACCTGGCCCCACCCAACAGCCTATAGGCTCCAGTGCTGGAACACCTCAGGCCACACAATCAACAGGGTGGGAACAGGCTGCCTAAAGTTTTACTAAGCCCACAGCTGGTCACTAAACACAACCCTTGACATGGCCCTGCCCAGAGGAGGAACAAGACCCAGCTTCATCCAGCAGTGGACACAAACCAGTCCTCTCTCCAGGAAGCTAGCACAAGCCCCTGAGACCAGCCTCATCCACAAGGGGGCAGATCAGCAGAAGCAACAAGAGCTACAACCCTGCATCCTGCAGAATGGAAGCCATGAAAACAAAGACAAAGATAGCAGAGGAATATATCCCAGATGAAGGAACAAGCTAAAACCCCAGAAGAACAGCTAAGTGAAGTGGAGGTAGACATCTTCCTGAAACAGAATTCAGAGAAATGATAGTAAAGATGATCCAAGATCTCAAAAAAAAACAAAAAAGAAAGAAGAACAGGGGCACAGAACAAGATACAATAAATGCTTAGTGAAGAACTAAAGAACAGAGATGAACAATACAACAAGTAAAATTAAAAGTACACTAGAAGGAATAAACACCAGAATAAATAAGGCAGGAGAATGTATATGTGAGCTGAAAGACAGAATGTTATAAATCACTACTGTGGAACAGAATTTTAAAAAAGAATGAAAAGCAATAAGGACAGTCTTAAGAGATTTCTGGGACAATATTAAATGCACTAACATTAGCAATATAGGGGTACCGTAAAGAGAAGAGATAAAGGACCTGAGAATTAACGGAAGAATTAATAGCTGAAACTTTCCTAACATGGGAAAGGAAACAGTCACCCAAGCTGAGGAAGCAGAGACTTCTCCCAGGAAGGATAAACCCAAGGGGGAACACACACAGACTTATAGTAATCAAATTGACAAAAATTAAAGACAAAGTGATAATACTAAAAGCAACAAGGTAAAGGCAACAAATAACATACAAGTTTATCAGCTTCTTTTTTCAGCAGAAACTCCACAGAAGGTCAAAAGGGAATGGCAGGATATATTTACAGTGATGAAAGGGAAAAACCTAAACCAAGAAGACTTGTTCAGATTTGATGGAGAAATCAAAAGCTTTACAAACAAGGAAAAGCTAATAGAATTCAGCACCACCAGATAAAACCAACTCTGCAACAAATGCTAAAGGAACTTCTCTAGGTGGAAAGGTCACAACTAGAAGGAAGAAAATTACAAATGGAAAAGCTCACTGGTAAAGGCCAACATTCAGTAATGGTAGGAAATCATCCACACGTAAATATGATATCAAAACCAGTCATCATGAGGAGAGTACAAATGTAGGATATTGAAAATGAAATTTAAAAAAAAAACAGCAACTTAAAACAACCTTGTTTACAGACTGCTATATCAAAACCTCATGGTAACTGCAAACCAAAAATCTACAATAGATACACATACAAAGAAAACACAAGAGTAAATTTAGTCATCACAAGGAAGAGAACAAAAGAGGAAGGGAAGAAAAAAGACTTACAAAAACAAATCCAAAACAATTAACAAAATGGCAATAAGAACATACATATCAATGTGTTAAATGTAAACATATTAAATGCTCCAACCAAAAGACACAGACTGACTGAATAGATACAAAAACAAGACCCATACTATAAGAGACCCACATCAGATCTAGAGACACATACAGATAGAAAGGGAGGGGGTGAGAAAAGTATTCTGTGCAAATGGAAATCAAAGGAAAGCTGGGGTGACACTACTTAAGACAAATGGTTAAAAAAAATACTCTTATAAAGGATACTACATAATGATCAAGGTACCAATCCAAGAAGATGTAATAAGTATAAATACATATGCACCTAACATAGCAGCACCTCAATACATAAGGCAAATACTAACAGCCATAAAAGGAGAAGTAAACAGTAACACAATAACAGGAGACTTTAACACCCCACTTTCATCAATAGATCATCCAGACAGAAAATCAATAAAGGAAACAGACCTTAAGGATACACTAGACCAGATGAACTTAATTGATATTTATAAAGCATTTCATCCAAAAGGAACAATAATATACATTATTTTCAAGTGTCATGAGACATTCTCCAAGTTGATCACATGCTAGACCATAAAACAAGCCTTGGTAAATTTAAGAAAATTGAAATCATATCAAGAATTTTTTCTGACCACAACACTATGAGATTAGAAATCAACTACAAGCAAAAAAAAGACTGCAAACACACAAACATGTGGAAGCTAAACAATATGCTACTAAACAACCAGTGGCTCACTGAAGAAATCAAAGAGGGAATAAAAAATACCTGGAGACAAATGACAATGAAAACACAGTGATTCAAAACCTATGGGATGCAGGAAAAGCAGCTGTAAAGGGGAAGTTTATAGCAATAAAACCTTACATCAAGAAACAAGAAAAGTCCCAAATCAACACCTAAAGGAGCTAGAGAAAGAACAAACAAAACCCAAAATTAGTAGAAGGAAAGAAATCATAAAGATCAGAGCAGAAATTAATGAACTAGGATTGAAAAAAATATAAGAAATGAAACTAAAAGCTAATTCTTCAAAAAGATAAAATTGATAAACCTTTAGCCAGACCCAGAATCACCAAGGATAAAAGAAAAAGCACTCAAATCAATAAAATTAGAAATGAAAAAGTTACAATGAACACCACAGAAATACAAAGGGTCATAAGAGATTATTATGAATAAATACATGTCAATATAGAAGTTACTTGAATCCAAACTCTAGGTAGAATCCAAGATCATTTGCTTAATCTCCTTGCTAACTTAATATTTAAGGGCTGTGTGTAAACAGCACAGCTTCAGAGTAAGAATTTGACCTTTTGTTAAGCTCTGTTCCCTTGGAAATCAAAGAATATTATGTCAATTATGTTCAGATCAGATCAGATCAGTCACTCAGTTGTGTCCGACTCTATGCGACCCCATGAATTGCAGCACGCCAGGCCTCCCTGTCCATCACTAACTCCCGGAGTTCACTCAGACTCACGTCCATCAAGTCAGTGATGCCATCCAGCCATCTCATCCTCTGTCGTCCCCTTCTCCTCTTGCCCTCAATCCCTCCCAACATCAGAGTCTTTTCCAATGAGTCAACTCTTCGCATGAGGTGGCCAAAGTAGTGGAGTTTCAGCTTTAGCATCATTCCTTCCAAAGAAACCCCAGGGCTGATCTCCTTCAGAATGGACTGGTTGGATCTCCTTGCAGTCCAAGGGACTCTCAGGAGTTTTCTCCACCACCACAGTTCAAAAGCATCAATTCTTTGGTGCTCAGCCTTCTTCACAGTCCAACTCTCACATCCATACATGACCACAGGAAAAACCATAGCCTTGACTAGACAAACCTGTGTTGGCAAAGTAATGTCTCTGCTTTTGAATATGCTATCTAGGTTGGTCGTAACTTTCCTTCCAAGGAGTAAGTGTCTTTTAATTTCATGGCTGCAGTCACCATCTGCAGTGACTTTGGAACCCAAAAAATAAAGTCTGACACTGTTTCCACTGTTTCCCCATCTATTTCCCATGAAGTGATGGGACCGGATGCCATGATCTTCGTTTTCTGAATGTTGAGCTTTAAGCCCACTTTTTCACTCTCCACTTTCACTTTCATCAAGAGGCTTTTTAGTTCCTCTTCACTTTCTGCCATAAGGATGGTGTCATCTGCATATCTGAGGTTATTGATATTTCTCCCGGCAATCTTGATTCCAGCTTGTGTGTTACACAAGTAAAATTGCTCATGGTTAAAATGACCTGACTGGTAAATTGCATCTGGATAAGGAACAACTCTAAATGCTCAAAGATAAACCGTGCTTTAAACATAAGTATGGTGACTCTCTGAGTACATCCCATGTGGGGACATTGTAAGTTTTGCCTATGGAGTTATAACAAGAGCTAGTGGCACCAGTGAGAAATAGAGCTTCTAAGCCTTGGGTGAACTCCTTTATATGCCCACTACCAGTCTCCTGCTCTTATACCTCAGCGGTCACTTGGCAGAGGAGAGGAAAGAAAATACCACACAGCTGTATTAATGATTGTGTAGACTGCTATATGGACTGTTGCTACAACCATGACTATAAAACAGAAAGCCTCATACTGCCCTGTCCTACATTCTCATCAGTAAACTAGAAATAAGTATTGCCTGTAGTCATCTGGGGAATGTTTACTTGAACTTAAGGTCCCCTTGTGGAGGCAGCAAGAGACACTTGCCACTCCTTGAATAGAGTTTGTGCTTTCCCATCTCCGTGTGTTTTGTTCCTGCCTCTTCCTTCACCTGTAAAGCTCCCACCTACAAAGCCTGCCTGTCAAATTTCCCCTCATTATTCATGACCCAGCTCAAGACTTCCTTCATGCAGCCCCCCTAATTCCTTCGAACCTTGAATGATTACTCCCTCCTTTGAACCACTTCTAAATGGTGTTTATCACACTCTAGTTTTTAGCTCACCTAACAAGCTGCCTAGAATGGGTTTACCAACATGTACTCTAGGGCATACCTGTTCCCTTAACTGGTCTTAAATGAGCAATTCTCTAAAGCTGGAAAACACTTTATACTACACTTCCCTCTGGGAAAGCCAGAGTACAAATTGACATTTTAAACTATTGTTAAAGAAATCTACTTAAATTTAAACACATTTTCCAATTTATTCAACAATGGAAAATATAATGGTAAAGGAGTACACATCATTGGATATATTAACACTTGAGAAAAACAGCTCTAGAAGAATAACTAGCAAGCCTGGCACAAAATAAAGTTATAATAAAATTCATGTAAACATGAATCTGAACTGATCATCTTTGAGGCCATAAAACTTATCAATAAAACTTCCCAAGAAATAAAAGGCAAAGGAGCTGCATACTTAAAATAACCACAGATCCTTCTCAACACAGGTGCATTGTTTTTTCACACATGAAATGACATTTTTCTAAGACCTTGGAGGTCTTAGAGCATTCATTTTCTTCTCTGTGGCATTTACTTTCTATCTCCTTGCTGGAAAAAGACCAAATTTTCCTCTTTCAACTGAAAGACTAGCTGAGGGGGGCTGACACATGGAATTTAGCAATGATAACAAATTCTCGATTTCAGTGCATTTAGTTTACTGTGAAATCTGAGGGTTACAACACTGAAATAGTCACTCTGAAGAGCATATTTTTCTGGGAAGATGCAGAGTAATGTGTATGTTATTGCCTGAACACAAATAATTTCACACCTTATTTTTATCTTCTTAGTCAAAAAAAAAAAAACTGGGGGGAGAGGGGCGGCAGTCCAAAGATGGTGGAGGAATAGGATGGGGAGACCACTTTCTCCCCTACAAATTCATCAAAAGAACATTTGAACATTGAGCAAATTCCACAAAACAACTTCTGAATGCTGGCAGAGGACATCAGGCACCCAGAAAGGCAGCCCATTGTCTTCGAAAGGAGGTAGGGAAAATATACAAAAGATAAAAAGAGAGACAAAAGAGGGAGGGACGGAGATCCATCCCGGGAAGGGAGTCTTAAAAAGAAGAGGTTTCCAAACACCAGGAAACACTCTCACCGGCAAATCTGTGGCAAGCCTTGGGACCTCAGAGGGCAACATAACCAGGAGGAAAATAAGTAATTAAAACACACAGATTACGTGCCTAAGGCAACTTCCAGTGGAGAAGCAGCGCAGACGCTTGCATCCACCACTAGCAAGCGGGAGCTGTGCAGGGAGGCAAGGGCTGCATTGCTTAGAGTAAGGACCAAGCCTGAATGCCCTGAGGGCAGTCTTAGGGAACTAACTTGAGATAGCAAACCAGACTGTGGGATAGCTATCCCGCAAAAAGCCCTAACCTAAAACACTGCCAGGCCTGCTCACAGAACAAGAAAGAAAGTGAAGTTGCTCAGTCACGTCCAACTCTTTTCGACCCTGTGGACTGTAGCCTACCAGGCTCCTTCATCCATGGGATTTTCCAAGCAAGAGTACTGGAATGGGTTGCCATTTCCTTAAGCCACCAGAGAACAAAGGACTGAGCAGAGCTAGCCGGCTGTGGACCAGCCCATCCCCGACCAGAGACAGGCAGACAGGGCAGCCAGAGCCAGAAGGGGACAATCGTGGCCCCAGAGAGGCATCATCTACCAAACTGCAAGCAGGCTCCTTTGCTAACCAAGACTCCTTGGAATTCTGGACGGTCAACATCCGCCGGGAGGGTCGCAGCCAGAGATCAGCTCCCCAGAGGAGAGACACAGCACACCTGAAAGGGTGCGCCTGTTGTACACCCAGAAAACCGAGCGGCTGGGACGGGGGAGGCGATAAGTCACAGCTTGCCAAGCACCTGGTCACCTGAGCTGCTCGGACTGGGGAAGGGCACAAAACGCAGGCTCAATCAAGTCTGTGCTTTTGTGGAGTACCTGAGAACCTGAACCTGAGTGGCTTAGACCTGGGAAGTGCATTCAACCCAGGACAGGCCTCAGACAGTTCCTGGCAGAGCAACCTAGAGCCTGAGCAGTGTAGACTGGGAAAGCACATAAGCCATGAGCGGGGGCAAACCCAGTGTGGCCTAGACCCTGGGAGCTCTCTCCACAGACACCAGTGATATTTGTTTGCAGTGTTCCTCCCTCCCCACAGCACGACTGAACAAGTAAGCCTAAAAAAAGTGACCACCACCGCCCCCTTATGTCAGGGTGGAAATTAATCACTGAAGAGGCCAGCAAACAGAAGCTAAAATAAACAGAGGGAACCACTTTGGAAGTGACAGTTGCAATAGATTAAAACCCTGCAGTTGGCACCAACTACATAGGAATGGGACTACAGATGTTGAGAAGTATAAGCCAGATCAAGGAACTATCTGAAAATGAACTGACCCACACTGTCCACAGTAACACCAGATAAAGTCCTAGATGTATTTTTACTATTATCATTTTTTTTAATTTTTTTAAAATTTTAAAGTCCTCTATTACTCCTTTAATTTTCATTTTTATAACCTACTATTACTTTGCAAAAAAACCTTATTTTTAAAGCAAACTTCATATATATATATATTTTTTTATATATATATATAATTTTTGTGACTTTGTTTTTTTCTTTAATATTGTATTTTTGAGAATCTAACCTATACTCTAGATTTTTAATCTTTGCTTTTTGGTATTTGTTATCAATTTTGTACCTTTAAGAACCCGATCTCCGGTACCCATTTTTACTTGGGAGTGAGATTACTGGCTGGATTGCTCTTTGGAGCATCTTTGGACTCTCCCCTTTGGACTCTCCTTTTTCTCCACCAGGTCACCTCTATCTCCCTCCCTACCCCTTCTCTTCTCTGCCCAACCCTGTGAATCTCTGTGTGTTCTGGGCTGTGGAGAACACTTAGGGAACTGATTACTGGCTGGATCTGTCTCTCTCCTTTTGATTCCCCCTTTTATCCTCCTGGCCACCTCTCTCTCCTTCCTCCCTCTTCTCTTCTCTGTGTAACTCCATGAGCATCTCTGAGGGGTCCAAACAGTGATGAGCATATAGGGAAGTGATTACTGGCTAGCTTGCTCTCGCCTCTTTTGATTCCCCCTCTTCTCCTCCTGGTCACCTCTAACTCCCTCCTCTCTCTTCTCTTCTCCATGTAATTCTGCATACCTCTCCAGGTGTCCCTTACTGTGGAGAAACTTTACATCATTAACCTAGATGTTTTATCATTGGTGCTGTATCTATGGAGAAGTCTTGAGGCTACTGTAAGAATATGACTGAAAACCAGAGGCAGGAGGCTTAAGTCCAAATCCTTAGAACACCAAACCCAGAGAACTCCTGACTCAAGGGAATAATAATTGACAGGAGCTCATCAAACACCTCCATACCTACACTGAAACCAAGCACCACCCAAAGGCCAACAAGTTCCAGAGAAAAATATACCGTGCAAATTCTCCAGCAACACAGGAACATAGCCCTGAACTTCAATATACAGGCTGCCCAAAGTCACACCAAACCCACTGACATCTAAAAACATTACCAGACACCTCACTGCACTCAAGAGAGAAGAAATCCAGCTTCACCCACCAGAACACCGACACAAGCTTCCATAACCAGGAAACCCTGACAAGCCACACGTCCAATCCCACCCACAGCAAGGAACCTCCACAATAAAGAGGAACCATAAACTGCCAGAATATGGAAAGGCCACCCCAAACAAAGCAATATAAACAGGATGAAAAGGCAGAGAAATATCCAGCAGGTAAAGGAACAGAGTAAATGCCCACCAAACCAAACAAAAGAGGAAGAGATAGGCAATCTACCTGATAAAAAATTCTGAATAATGATAGTGAAAATGATCCAAAATCTTGAAAACAAAATGGAGTTACAGATACACCGCCTGGAGACAAAGATCGAGAAGATGCAAGAAATGTTTAACCAGGACCTAGAAGAAATAAAAAAGTCAATATTTAATGAACAACACAATAAATGAGATTAAAAAAACACTCTGGAAGAAACCAACAGTAGAATAACGGAGACAGAAGATAGGATTAGTGAAATAGAAGATAGAATTGTAGAAATAAATGAATCAGAGAGGAAAAAGAAAAATGAATTAAAAGAAATGAGGACAACCTCAGGGACCTCTGGGACAATGTTAAACACCCCAACATTTTTTTTTTAATTTTATTTTTAAACTTTACATAATTGTATTAGTTTTGCCAAATATCAAAATGAATCCGCCACAGGTATACATGTGTTCCCCGTCCTGAACCCTCCTCCCTCCTCCCTCCCCATACCATCCCTCTGGGTCGTCCCAGTGCATTAGCCCCAAGCATCCAGTATCGTGTATCGAACCTGGACTGGCAACTCGTTTCTTACATGATATTTTACATGTTTCAATGTCATTCTCCCAAATCTTCCCACCCTCCCCCTCTCCCACAGAGTCCATAAGACTGTTCTATACATCAGTGTCTCTTTTGCTGTCTCATACACCGGGTTATTGTTACCATCTTTCTAAATTCCATATATATGCGTTAGTATACTGTATTTATGTTTTTCCTTCTGGCTTACTTCACTCTGTATAATAGGCTCCAGTTTCATCCACCTCATTAGAACTGATTCAAATGTATTCTTTTTAATGGCTGAGTAATACTCCATTGTGTATATGTACCACAGCTTTCTTATCCATTCATCTGCTGATGGACATCTAGGTTGCTTCCATATCCTGGCTATTATAAACAGTGCTGCGATGAACATTGGGGTACACGTGTCTCTTTCCCTTCTGGTTTCCTCAGTGTGTATGCCCAGCAATGGGATTGCTGGATCATAAGGCAGTCTATATCCAGTTTTTTAAGGAATCTCCACACTGTTCTCCATAGTGGCTGTACTAGTTTGCATTCCCACCAACAGTGTAAGAGGGTTCCCTTTTCTCCACACCCTCTCCAGCATTTATTATTTGTAGACTTTTGGATCGCAGCCATTCTGATTGGTGTGAAATGGTACCTCATAGTGGTTTTGATTTGCATTTCTCTGATAATGAGTGATATTGAGCATCTTTTCATGTGTTTGTTAGCCATCTGTATGTCTTCTTTGGAGAAATGTCTATTTAGTTCTTTGGCCCATTTTTTGATTGGGTCGTTTATTTTTCTGGAGTTGAGCTGTAGGAGTTGCTTGTATATTTTTGAGATTAGTTGTTTGTCAGTTGCTTCATTTGCTATTATTTTCTCCCATTCTGAAGGCTGTCTTTTCACCTTGCTAATAATTTCCTTTGATGTGCAGAAACTTTTAAGGTTAATTAGGTCCCATTTGTTTATTTTTGCTTTTATTTCCAATATTCTGGGAGGTGGGTCATAGAGGATCCTGCTGTCATGTATGTCAGAGAGTGTTTTGCCTATGTTCTCCTCTAGGAGTTTTATAGTTTCTGGCCTTACATTTAGATCTTTAATCTATTTTGAGTTTATTTTTGGGTATGGTGTTAGAAAGTGGTCTAGTTTCATTCTTTTACAAGTGGTTGACCAGATTTCCCAGCACCACTTGTTAAAGAGATTGTCTTTAATCCATTGTATATTCTTGCCTCCTTTGTCAAAGATAAGGTGTCCATAGGTGCGTGGATTTATCTCTGGGCTTTCTATTTTATTCCATTGATCTATATTTCTGTCTTTGTGCCAGTACCATACTGTCTTGATAACTGTGGCTTTGTAGTAGAGCCTGAAGTCAGGTAGGTTGATTCCTCCAGTTCCATTCTTCTTTCTCAAGATCGCTTTGGCTATTCGAGGTTTTTTGTATTTCCATACAAATTGTGAAATTATTTGCTCTAGCTCTGTGAAGAATACTGTTGGTAGCTTGATAGGGATTGCGTTGAATCTATAAATTGCTTTGGGTAGTATACTCATTTTCACTATATTGATTCTTTCAATCCATGAACCTGGTATATTTCTCCATCTATTAGTGTCCTCTTTGATTTCTTTCACCAGTGTTTTATAGTTTTCTATATATAGGTCTTTAGTTTCTTTAGGTAGATATATTCCTAAGTATTTTATTCTTTTCATTGCAATGGTGAATGGAATTGTTTCCTTAATTTCTCTTTCTGTTTTCTCATTATTAGTGTATAGGAATGCAAGGGATTTCTGTGTGTTGATTTTATATCCTGCAACTTTACTATAGTCATTGATTAGTTCTAGTAATTTTCTGGTGGAGTCTTTAGGGTTTTCTATGTAGAGGATCATGTCATCTGCAAATAGTGAGAGTTTTTCTTCTTCTTTTCCAATTTGGATTCCTTTCTTTTTCTGCTCTGATTGCTGTGGCCAAAACTTCCAAAACTATGTTGAACAGTAATGGTGAAAGTGGGCACCCTTGTCTTGTTCCTGACTTTAGAGGAAATGCTTTCAATTATTCACCATTGAGGATAATGTTTGCTGTGGGTTTGTCATATATAGCTTTTATTATGTTGAGGTATGTTCCTTCTATTCCTGCTTTCTGGAGAGTTTTTATCATAAATGGATGTTGAATTTTGTCAAAGGCTTTCTCTGCATCTATTGAGATAATCATATGGTTTTTATTTTTCAATTTGTTAATGTGGTGTATTACATTGATTGATTTGCGGATATTGAAGAATCCTTGCATCCCTGGGATAAAGCCCACTTGATCATGGTGTATGATCTTTTTAATGTGTTGTTGGATTCTGATTGCTAGAATTTTGTTAAGGATTTTTGCATCTATATTCATCAGTGATATTGGCCTGTAGTTTTCTTTTATTGTGGGATCTTTGTCAGGTTTTGGTATTAGGGTGATGGTGGCCTCATAGAATGAGTTTGGAAGTTTACCTTCCTCTGCAATTTTTTGGAAGAGTTTGAGCAGGATAGGTGTTAGCTCTTCTCTAAATTTTTGGTAGAATTCAGCTGTGAAGCCGTCTGGACCGGGGCTTTTGTTTGCTGGAAGATTTTTGATTACAGTTTCAATCTCCGTGCTTGTGATGGGTCTGTTAAGATTTTCTATTTCTTCCTGGTCCAGTTTTGGAAAGTTGTACTTTTCTAAGAATTTGTCCATTTCTTCCACGTTGTCCATTTTATTGGCATATAATTGTTGATAGTAGTCTCTTATGATCCTTTGTATTTCTGTGTTTTCTGTAGTGATCTCTCCATTTTCGTTTCTAATTTTGTTGATTTGATTTTTCTCCCTTTGTTTCTTGATGAGTCTGGCTAATGGTTTGTCAATTTTATTTATCCTTTCAAAGAACCAGCTTTTGGTTTTGTTGATTTTTGCTATGGTCTCTTTTGTTTCTTTTGCATTTATTTCTGCTCTAATTTTTAAGATTTCTTTCCTTCTACTAACCCTGGGGTTCTTCATTTCTTCCTTTTCTAGTTGCTTTAGGTGTAGGGTTAGGTTATTTATTTGACTTTTTTCTTGTTTCTTGAGGTGTGCCTGTATTGCTATGAACTTTCCCCTTAGGACTGCTTTTACCGTGTCCCACAGGTTTTGGGTTGTTGTGTTTTCATTTTCATTCGTTTCTATGCAAATTTTGATTTCTTTTTTGATTTCTTCTGTGATTTGTTGGTTATTCAGCAGCGTGTTGTTCAACCTCCATATGTTGGAACTTTTAATAGTTTTTCTCCTGTAATTGAGATCTAATCTTACTGCATTGTGGTCAGAAAAAATGCTTGGAATGATTTCAATTTTTTTGAATTTACCAAGGCTAGCTTTATGGCCCAGGATGTGATCTATCCTGGAGAAGGTTCCATGTGCGCTTGAGAAAAAGGTGAAATTCATTGTTTTGGGATGAAATGTCCTATAGATATCAATTAGGTCTAACTGAACACCCCAACATTTGAATCATAGGAGTCCCAGAAGAAGAAGACAAAAAGAAAGGCCATGAGAAAATACTTGAGGAGATAATAGTTGAAAACTTCCCTAAAATGGGGAAGGAAATAGTCACCCAAGTCCAAGAAACCCAGAGAGTCCCAAACAGGATAAACCCAAGGCGAAACACCTCAAGACACATATTAATCAAATTAACAAAGATCAAACACAAACAACAAATATTAAAAGCAGCAAGGGAAAAACAACAAATAACACACAAGGGGATTCCCATAAGGATAACAACTGATCTTTCAACAGAAACTCTTCAGGCCAGGAGGGAATGGCAAGACATACTTAAAGTGATGAGAGAAAATAACCTACAGCCCAGATTACTGTACCCAGCAAAGATCTCACCCAAATATGAAGGAGAAATAAAAACCTTTACAGACAAGCAAAAGCTGCGAGAATTCAGCACCACCAAACCAGCTCTCCAACAAATACTAAAGGATCTTCTCCAGACAGGAAACACAGAAAGGGTGTATAAACTTGAACCCCAAACAGTAAAGTAAATGGCAACAGGATCATACTTATCAATAATTACCTTAAATGTAAATGGGTTGAATGTCCCAACAAAAAGACAAAGAGTGGCTGAATGGATACAAAAACAAGACCCCTATATATGTTGTCTACAGGAGACCCACCTTGAAACAAGGGACACATACAGACTGAAAGTGAAGGGCTGGAAAAAGATATTCCATGCAAATAGAGACCAAAAGAAAGCAGGAGTAGCAATACTCATATCAGATAAAATAGACTTTAAAACAAAGGCTGTGAAAAGAAACAAAGAAGGACACTACATAATGACCAAAAGATCAATCCAAGAAAAAGATAGAACAATTATAAATATATATGCACCCAACATAGGAGCACCGCAATATGTAAGACAAATGCTAACAAGTATGAAAGGGGAAATTAATAATAACACAATAATAGTGGGAGACTTTAATACCCCACTCACACCTATGGATTGATCAACTAAACAGAAAATTAACAAGGAAACACAAACTTTAAATGATACAATAGACCAGTTAGACCTAACTGATATCTATAGGACATTTCACCCCCAAAACAATGAATTTCACCTTTTTCTCAAGCGCACATGGAACCTTCTCCAGGGTAGATCACATCCTGGGCCATAAATATAGCCTTGGTAAATTCAAAAAATTTAAATCATTCCAAGCATCTTTTCTGACCACAATGCAGTAAGATTAGATGTCAATTACAGGAGAAGAACTATTAAAAATTTCAACATGTGGAGGCTGAACAACACGCTGCTGAATAACCAACAAACCACAGAAGAAATCAAAAAAGAAATCAAAATATGCATAGAAACGAATGAAAATGAAAACACAACAACCCAAAACTTATGGGACACTGTAAAAGCAGTGCTAAGGGGAAGGTTCATAGCAATACAGGCTTACCTCAAGAAACAAGAAAAAAGTCAAATAAATAACCTAACTCTACACCTAAAGCAACTAGAAAAGGAAGAAATGAAGAACCCCAGGGTTAGTAGAAGGAAAGAAATCTTAAAAATTAGGGCAGAAATAAATGCAAAAGAAACAAAAGAGACCATAGCAAAAATCAACAAAGCCAAAAGCTGGTTCTTTAAGAAGTTAAATAAAATTGACAAACCATTAGGCAGACTCATCAAGAAACAAAGGGAGAAAAACCAACAAAATTAGAAATGAAAATGGAGAGATCACAACAGACAACAAAGAAATACAAAGGATCATAAGAGACTACTATCAGCAACTATATGCCAATAAAATGGACAACGTGGAAGAAATGGACAAATTCTTAGAAAAGTACAACTTTCCAAAACTGAACTAGGAAGAAACGGAAAATTTTAACAGACCCATCACAAGCATGGAAATGGAAACTGTAATCAGAAAGCTTCCAGCAAACAAAAGCCCAGGACCAGATGTCTTCACAGCTGAATTCTACCAAAAATTTAGAGAAGAGCTAACACCTATCCCACTCAAACTCTTCCATAAAATTACAGAGAAAGGTAAACTTCCAAACTCATTCTATGAGGCCACCATCACCCTAATACCAAAACCTGACAAAGATCCCACAATAAAAGAAAACTACAGGCCAATATCACTGATGAACATAGATGCAAAAATCCTTAACAAAATTTAGCAAACAGAATCCAACAACATATTAAAAAGATCATACATATGACCAAGTGGGCTTTATCCCAGGAGTGCCAGGATTCTTCAATATCTGAAAATCAATCGATGTAATACACCACATTAACAAATTGAAAAATAAAAACCATATGATTATCTCAGTAGATGCAGAGAAAGCCTTTGAAAATTCAACATCCATTTATGATAAAAACCCTCCAGAAAGCAGGAATAGAAGGAACATACCTCAACATAATAAAAGCTATATATGACAAACCCACAGCAAACATTATCCTCAATGGTGAATAATTGAAAGCATTTCCTCTAAAGTCAGGAACAAGACAAGGGTGCCCACTTTCACCACTACTATTCAACATAGTTTTGGAAGTTTTGGCCACAGCAATCAGAGCAGAAAAAGAAATAAAAGGAATCCAAATTGGAAAATAAGAAGTAAAACTCTCACTGTTTGCAGATGATATGATCCTCTACATAGAAAACCCCAAGACTCCACCAGAAAATTACTAGAGCTAATTAATGAATATAGTAAAGTTGCAGGATATAAAATCAACACAAAGAAATCCCTTGTATTCCTATACACTAACAATGAGAAAACAGAAAGAGAAATGAAGGAAACAATTGCATTCACCATTGCAATGAAACGAATAAAATACTTAGGAATATATCTACCTAAAGAAACAAAAGAAAGTGAAAGTGAAGTTGCTCAGTCAGTCTGACTCTTTGCAACCCCATGGACAGTAGCCTACCAGGCTCCGTGGTCCATGGGATTTTCCAGGCAAGAATACTGGAGTGGGCTGCCATTTCCTTCCCCAGGGGATACAGAAAACTATAAAACACTGGTGAAAGACATCAAAGAGGACACTAATAGATGGAGGAATATACCGTGTTCATGGATCAGAAGAATCAATATAGTGAAAATGAGTATACTACCCAAAGCAATCTATAGATTCAATGCAATCCCTATCAAGCTACCAACGATATTTTTCACAGATCTAGATCAAATAATTTCAAAATTTCTATGGAAATACAAAAAAAAACTCAAATAGCCAAAGCAATCTTGAGAAAGAAGAATGGAACTAGAGGAATCAACCTTCCTGACTTCAGGCTCTACTACAAAGCCACAGTCATCAGGATAGTATGGTACTGGCACAAAGACAGAAACATAGATCAATGGAACAAAATAGAAAGCCCAGAGATAAATCCACGCACCTATAGACACCTTATCTTTGACAAAGGAGGCAAGAATATACAATGGAGAAAAGACAATCTCTTTAACAAGTGGTACAGGAAAAACTGGTCAACGACTTGTAAAAAAAAAAAAATGAAACTGGAACATTTTCTAACACCATACCCAAAAATAAACTCAAAATGGATTAAAGATCTAAATGTAAGGCCAGAAACTATAAAACTCCTAGAGGAAGACATAGGCAAAACACTCTCCAACATAAACCACAGCAGGATCCTCTATGACCCACCTCCCAGAATATTGGAAATAAAAGCAAAAATAAACAAGTGGGACCTAATTAAAATTAAAAAGCTTCTGCACAACAAAGGAAACTATAAGCAAGGTGAAAAGACAGCCTTCAGAATGGGAGAAAATAATAGCAAATGAAGCAACTGACAAAGAACTAATCTCAAAAATATACAAGCAACTCCTGCAGTTCAATTCCAGAAAAATATTTTACAACCCAGTCAAAAAACGGGCCAAAGAACTAAACAGACATTTCTCCAAAGAAGACATACAGATGGGTAACAAACACATGAAAAGATGCTCAACATCACTCATTATTAGAGAAATGCAAATCAAAACTACAATGAGGTACCATTTCATGCCAATCAGAATGGCTGATATCCAAAAGTCTACAAGCAATAAATGCTGGAGAGGGTGTGGAGAAAAGGAAACCCTCTTACACTGTTGCAAACTAGTCCAGCCACTATGGAGAACAGTGTAGAGATTCCTTAAAAAACTGGAAAAAGAACTGCCTTATGACCCAGCAATCCCACTGCTGGACATACACACTGAGGAAACCAGAATTGAAAGAGACACATGTACCCCAGTGTTCATCGCAGCACTGTTTATAATAGCCAGGACACGGAAGCAACCTAGATGTCCATCAGCAGACCAATGGATAAGAAAGCTGTGGTACATATACACAATGAAATATTACTCAGCCATTAAAAAGAATACATTTGAATCAGTTCTAATGAGGTGGATGAAACTGGAGCCTATTATACAGAGTGAAGTAAGCCAGAAAGAAAAACACCAATACAGTATACTAACGCACATATATGGAATTTAGAAAGATGGTAACGATAACCCTGTATGCAAGATAGCAAAAGAGACACAGATGTATAGAACAGTCTTTTGGACTCTGTGGGAGAGGGCGAGGCTGGGATGGTTTGGGAGAATGGCATTGAAACATGTATATTATCATATGTGAAACAGATCACCAGTCCAGGTTTGATGCATGATACAGGGTGCTCAGGGCTGGTGCACTGGGATAACCCAGAGGGATGGGATGGGGAAGGAGGTGGGAGGTGGGGTTCAGGATGGGGAACACATGTACACCCGTGGCAGATTCATGTCAATGTATGGCAAAACCAGTACAATTTGTAAAGTAATTAGCCTCCAAAAAATAAACCAATAAATTTTTTTTTAATTAGAAAATTACCCAAAGAAGACTTCAAGGGTAATAGATTTTTACACATAGTCCCAGGAAGCAGTCTTTGTAGGGATATATTGAAAAGCAATTTTATGTTGATTTTTTAATGAATCTCTACACAATTGCTCTGCAGACATTAAGAGATGTTACCAGTATTTTCTGCAAGGATGAAATCATTTGTCAGGAAACTGTAATGCACTTTGACCTTCCCAGTGGGTTTCCCAAAGGCTTCCCTTTAAATAGTACCATATGATAAAAATAATTTGCATAGTGTTTTAATTTTATAAAGTACTTTCATATGTATTGCTTCATTTAAACATAAATCTGTAAGCAACTAAGACATTATTTTTAACATTTCACAGGCAAGAAAACCAAGGCTCAGGAAATCTAACATATTTTCCCAGAGTTAACTGACTGATAAGTGTTAGAGCCAGGAAAGAAGCACAGACCTCCTGACTAGTCCAGTATTCTGAAAACAGTGTAGAACTTCCCTGTGATCCAGTGGTTAAGAATCCTCTTGCTAATGCAGTGTACATGAGTTTCAACACTAGTCTGGAAAGATTCTGCAACTAAGCCTGTCATTACAACAACTGAGCCTACTAATCCTAGAGCCCATTCTCTGCAACAAGAGAAGCCACTGCAATAAGAAGCCCATGCACCACAACTGGAGAACAGCCTCTGCTCTCCACTACTAGAGAAAGCCCATGCACAGCAAAGACCCAGGACAGCCCCCCCAAATTAAATAACTAAAAACTTTAAAAGAAATAATTTTTAAAAAATAAAAACAGTGTAGGTTGTAACATTTCTTGATTAGAAGAAAAGCTTCTGATCCTACTCAGTGTGAAGAAAATGGAAAACTGTTTCAGGATATCCATGAATCCAAAGAATCACCTGCTAGAGATAAAAGTTTTTCTGATAAACATAAGCAGCATTGTGCTAGTAAATGTTTAACAACTAAGTGCAGAGAGGTAGGGGGTGGGAGGGAGCCCAGATTCATAGTATTTGCAAATTTCTGTTGGTTGTGAATACAGTACTCCCAATGTGACTGATTTTAAGCCATCATTGTTTCATCACTGAACACAAAGTCAGGAAGAAATTGCACAATCAGCTCTCCTTCATAAGACAATTGAAACCAGCTCCAGCACACCACTGAGTCTACAAAACCTGAAAATTCCATCTAATGGATGACATTCTTCATAATGGCTAGATAGCATATCTAGCTGATATTTATTAAGCACTTATGTCCCAGACACTTTTCTAAACATTTTACACACATGAAATTATTTTATCCTCCCAACAATCCTATAAAGTAAATTCTATTACTCCCGGCTGTGTTAGTAGCTCAGTCATGTCTGACTCTTTGCGACCCCACCTGGACCATAGCCTGTCAGGCTCCTCTGTCCATGTAATTCTCCAGGCAATAATACTGGAGTGGGCAGCCATTCCCTTCTCCAGGGAATTTTCCTGACTCAAGGATGGAACCTGGGTCTCCTGCATTGAAGGGAGATTCTTTACCATCTGAGCCAGCAGAGAATTCCCAGCTTAATGATGTGGAAACTTGAGAATCATACTTTACTAACCATGATGAAAGTCACAAAATTAATATTAATGTCAAAATGCCAATACAAGCACTCCAGTTCCAGAAAGGAGCTAGAAAAAATGATAAAACTACCATCTTATCCAGTAGTCCCACTTCTGGAATTGAAAACAAGATCACAAAGAGACATCTGCACTCTCTTGTTCATTACTCACAATAACCAAGATATGAAAGCAACCTAAGTGTCCACTGACAAATGAACTGATAAAGTAAATGTGGGATAAAAAAACTGAGATACACCACAGGCTTGCACTAAATCTAGTGCAAACGCAACAGAGAAAGGGATGCCACTTTGGGCTGCTACTGAGCAGAACCACGGATGCCTCCGTATGTAGTGCAAAGGTCCACAGACCACACTTGTGCCAGCAACTGCCTCTTCTGAGACAGGGAATGCACTCAAGGGCAATGGCGCCTGAGCAAACCTAACCTTCAGGGCTTCTACTGCAACAACTGGAGGGTAGACCCCCCATCCCTGACAGGGTGGAGAGAGCCACAGCACAGAGAGAAAACCTGGTCTCACATGTTGTATAGGCTTTAAGTCCACCAACACCAATCAAGGGGATAATGGGCAGCACTCTGAGGAAAGATGTGGCTGGCATCCATACCAAAATCAGCCCACACTCCAAAAACATTGAACACACACAATCCACACAGAGATGCTACCACATAAAAATACCCTTTCAAGCCCACAGTAGGTAATTGAATTCTCCTAAATTCATAGAACTAGAGAAACTTACGGAGAAGGCAATGGCACTCCACTCCAGTACTCTTGCCTGGAAAATCCCATGGACGGAGGAGCCTGGTGGGCTGCAGTCCATGGGGTCACTAAGAGTCAGACACAACTGAGCGACTTCACTTTCACTTTTCACTTTCATGCATTGGAGAAGGAAATGGCAACCCACTCCAGTGTTCTTGCCTGGAGAATTCCAGGGACGGGGGAGCCTGGTAGGCTGCCGTCTCTGGGGTCGCACAGAGTCGGACACGACTGAAGCAACTTAGCAGCAGCAGAAAAACTTAAGTAAACTGGGATGGCAGAGAAACTACTCTGAATTAAAGGACTAAGAAAAATCACCTGAAAGAATGAAACAGACATCACCAGCCTACTAGACACTGAGTTCAAAAAAGGAGGTAATAGAAACGCTCAAGAATGATTGTCAACAGAAATGCAAATTACTGTAACAAGGAACTAGAAACCATAAAGATGAACCAATCAAAAATAGACAACTCAATTGTCAAAATAAAAATCAATCTACACACAGTGAAGAGCAGACTAAATGACATGGAAGAACAAGTAAGTTATTTGGAAGATAGAATAATGGAAACCTCCTAATCAGAACAGCAAACAGACAGATGAAAAAAATGAAAGGAACATATGATATCTATGGGATCACATAAAACATGCCAACCTATGCATGATAGGGATTTCCAAAGAAGAGAGAGACGAGTCGTCTAAAATGTATTTGAAGAAATTAAAATTCCCAAACCTAAAAGGAAAAAGATACCCAGGAACATGAATCACAGACAGTCCCAAATACAATGAACCCAAACAGACCCACACAAAGACATATAATTAACATATAAAGTTAAAGAGAAATATATAATTAACATATAAAGACATATAATTAACATATAAAGACAGCAAGAGAAAAACAAAGAGTTAATTACAAGGAAACTCCCGTAAGGCTATCAGCTGATTTCTTTGCAGATTTGTAGCCCAGGAGACAATGACATGATATATTCAAAGTCCTGAAAGGGAAAAACCTGAAACCTAGGATATGTTACCCAGCAATATTATCATTTAGAATAGAAAGAGATAAAAGCTTGGGGCTGGTGCACTGGGACGACCCAGAGGGATGGTGTGGGGAGGGAGGAGGGAGGAGGGTTCAGGATGGGGAGCACGTATATACCTGTGGCGGATTCATTTTGATATTTGGCAAAACTAATACAATTATGTAAAGCTTAAAAATAAAATTAAATTTAAAAAAAAGAATTTATCTTTATAAATTCTTTATAAATCTCTTTAAAAATACCAAAAGAATTCAGCAAAGCTTAACCTATCCTAAAAGAAATATTGAAGGGTCGTCTCTAAATAAAAAAAGAAGCAAGAATCTAGAAGAAAAAATCACAATAGGAGAAGCAAATATAAAAAGGATTCATGATCACTTAAATAAGCCAGTATATAGATTGAAAAAAAAAAACATTTTATAAAAGTGATGACTACAATTAACAGTAAAAAGATAAGCATGAAGATGTAAAAATAGGATATCAAAATCATGAGATTTGGGAAAGGATTATAAAAATGTAGGGTTTGCCTAGTGGCTTAGACAGTAAAGCGTCTGCCTGCAATGCGGGAGACCTGGGTTCGAACCCTGGGTTGGGAAGATCCCCTGGAGAAGGAAATGGCAACCCACTCCAGTATTCTTGCCTGGAAAATCCCATGGATGGAGGAGCCTGGTAAGCTGCAGTCTATGTGGGCACAAAGAGTCGGACACAACTGATGAACGATTTTCACTTTTCACTTTTATAATGTGTTTGAACTTGTACACTTATCTGTTTAAAGCAAGTAAATATAGTTATGCATCAACATCCTTGAAATCTATGGCCACCACAAATCAAAAACATACAATAGATCCAGAAAGGCCTAAAGAAAAGGAACTCAAGCATACTACAAAAGAAAATCAAACTATGAAAGAAAATTTTCAAACCACAAAAGGAAAGACAAAAATAATAAGTTAATGGAGAACTACAAAACTGGAAAATAGGTTTAAAAAGACAATAACTACATACCCATCAATAATCATTTTAAATGTCAATGGACTGGGACTTCCCTGGTGGTCCAGTCATTAAGACTCCAAGCTCCCGATTCAGGGGGCACATGTTCAACCCCTGGTCAGGGAACTAGGATCCAGCATGCCACATAGTGCAGCCAAAAAAAAAAAAAAAGTCAATGGACTAAAATGCTCCAACCAAAAGACAGAGTGGCAAATCGGATTTTAAAAGACAAGAACCTATAGTATGCCTACAAGAGGCTCACTTCAGGGTAAACACACATACTGAAAGAGAGGATGGAAAAATATTTCATGCAGATAGAAACAAGAAAGTGGGGGTAGCAATACTCATATCAGACAAAAAAGACTAAAATAAACACTATAAAGAAAAACAAAGAAGGGCATTATATAATAATAAAGAGATCAACACAAGAAGATATTACACTCACTAACATACATGCACCCAATATGTGTTCTAAGTCACTTCAGTTGTGTCTAATTCTTTGTAGCACTATGGACTGTAGACTACCAGGCTCTTCTGTCCATGGGAATCTCCAAGAAAAAATACTGGAGTGGGTTGCTATGCCCTCCTCCACAGGATCTTCCAAACACAGGGACCAAAACAGGTCTCTTACATCTCCTGCATTGGCAGGAGCACCACCTGGGAAGCCCCACATCCAAGATAGGTGTACCTAAATATATAAAACAGATAATAACAGATGTAAAGGGAGAAATGGACAATAACACAGCAATAGTAGGAAACTTTAATACTCACTGATATCAATATACAGATCATCTGAAAAATCAATAAGGCAACAGAGATACTAAATGATACAATAAGCCATTTGGACTTGACAGCTACAATAATACCCTACATCCAAAACAACAGAATACATATTGTTAACAAGTTTGCGTGTTACCTTCAAGAGACCATATACCAGGTTTCCAAACAATTCACAAGTTTAAGACAGAAATTATTTAAAGCATCTTTTCTGACCACGATAGTGTGAAATTAGAAATTAAGCATAGAAAGAAAATTGGGAAAATAACAAACAAATGGAGACTAAACAACATGTTACTAAAAGACCAATAGGTCAATGAAGAAACCGAGGAAAATTTTGGAAAATATCAAGGCAAACAAAAATGAAAACCCAACCTACAAAATCTATGGGAAAAAGCAACAGCAATTGTTAAGAGGGAAGTTCATAATGATACAAGAAAGATCACAAATAAACAACCCGATCTATCACCTAAAAGAATTTGAAAAGAACAAAAGCCAAAGTCAGCAGAACAAAGGAAATAAAGATCAGAGAGGAGACAGAGATTTAAAACAAACAAACAAACAAAAAAAAAACCAAAGAGATCAATAAAACTAAGACTCGTTTCAATAAAATAAAACTGGTTTTTTTAAAAGAAACAAAAATTAACAAACTTCTAGCCAGGCTCACCAAGAAGAAAAGCAAGAGGAACCAAATAAAATAAGAAAGAGGAGAAACTGCAACAACTGAAATCACAGAAATTTTAAAAATTCAAAAGAGAATACTATGAAGCTGTATTTTGACAAGTTTGACAACCTAGAAGACATGGACAAGTTTCTAGAAACAGCCTGTCAAAACTGAGTCAAGAAGAAAGAGGTAATGTGAACAGACTGATCACTAGAAGTGAAACAGAATCTGTAATTTTTAAAACTTCCTCAAAAGTCCAGAACTGTATAGCTTCACTGGAGAATTCCACCAAACATGTAAAGAACTTGTACCTATCCTGTTTAAACTATTCCAAAAAATTGAAGAGGAGGACACATTCCCAGAAACATTCTATAAAGCCACCATCACTGTCATACCAAAACCAGACAAGGACATTACAATAAAAGAAAATTACAGCCCAGTATCTTTGACGACACCAAGGCTTCTCTGGTGGCTCAGACAGTAAAAAAATCTGCTTGCAATGCAGGAAACCTGAGCTCAATCCCTGGGCTGGGAAGATCCCCCAGAGAAGGAAATGGCAACGCACTCCAGTATTCTTGCTTGGAGAATCCCCATGGACAGAGGAACCTGGTGGGCTACAGTCCATGGGGTCACAAAGAGTCAGACAAGACTGAGCAACTAAGACTTTATTCATGGAAAACTGGCCAGTACTTGGATGCCTGAGGCCAAGCAACTAGCTGAGTGGGTTCAAAACCCCACTCACCAGGAGACAGGCTGCAATAAGACCCCCTGAGCCCACAGCCACCTCTGGACATGAACCTGCGACACACCAGAGGGACCTGAGATATAGCTGCATCCATCATTGGGCAGACACCAGTCCCAGAATGCCCTGGGTCCAAGCCCTGCCCTCCAGGGAGCCTGGTCTGGTCTCTGGAGCAGCCTCACCCCAGACTCAAGAAAACCAGAATCCCCTAGCCTATAGACCCAGCATGTCCATCAGCAAACCAGAGACTGACCTGAGACTAGCTGGGCCTTGGCCCTGCCCACTAGCAAGCCAACAAACTTCAAGACACTCTGACCCTAAACCCAACTGTGTCAGAAACCAGTCCTGCCCCACCAGCTTTGGGGCCCCTGGGTTTTGCAACCAGACTCCAGGACCTGGCTCTCATCCTTGAACTTGGCTTTACCCACCAGAGGGCAGGCAACACCCCTGAGTCTTCTGACTCTGGCTCAGTCCAGGAGTGAGTGAGCATAAGACTTGAGGTCCTCTGAGACTCCACAGTCAGCTGCTTCACGCCCTCGTCCCATCAATCAGCAGGCTACATTCTCAGTACAAGTTATGGCCTGGCCATCAACTTGACCAACTATGCCAGAATGCTACATGGTAAGCCCACTACAACAGAAAGACCCCCACAGCCCTCATAGGGGAAGCCTCGAGAGCATATAGCTTGAGTTACAAGGGGTAGTATGCTACTTGGATGCACAGGATGTCTCCTTCTCCAAGGCTGGGAAATATAATCAACCTGCTGCTGCTGCTAAGTCGCTTCAGTCGTGTCAGACTCTGTGCAACCTCATAGATGGCAGCCCACCAGGCTCCTCTGTCCCTGGGATTCTCCAGGCAAGAATACTGGAGTGGGTTGCCATTTCCTTCTCCATAGAAAAGAAAAAGAAAAGTCGCTCAGTCGTGTCCGACTCTTTGCGACCCCATGGACTGTAGCCTACCAGGCTCCTCCATCTATGGGATTTTCCAGGCAAGAATACTGGAGTGGGTTGCCATTTCCTTCTCCAGGGGTTTTCCCAACCCAGGGATCAAACCCAGGTCTCCCACATTGTAAGCAGATGCTTTTACTGTCTGAGCCACCAGGGAAGCCATAATCAACCTACCAAATACATAAATATAAAAACAGCAATTTAGGCAAAATAAGGTGACACAGGAACAGATGCCTCATGTTCCAAACAAAGGAACAAGATAAAACCTCAGAAGAACTAAGTGAAGTGGAGATAGGCAATCCACTCAAGGAGGAGTTCCAAATAGTTCAGAATAGTGATCATTAAGATGAACGAAAGATTCAGGAGAAGAATGGATGCACAGAGTAAGAAGCTAGTTTTAACAAAGAGAAATAAAAAGAATAGGAAGCAGGGTCACTTGAGATGCTGTCTCCAGGGCTTGAAATCCTAAAAATTCCCAAGAAATAAAACATAAATCTTAACTTTTAGGTTGTGAATATTTTTGAAGTCCACAGTTATGGCAACCAATGAAGGGACCAGAGCAGATTCCTCTCTTTCACCTGAATTCTACGAGAATCCAGAGCCTTGGAATCAGTGGAGGCCTCTTTTGCCCATCCGCCTCCTCGAGGAGTCCAGACATCCTGGTTCCAGGATCTCATATTATTGGTTGACAATCCTAAGTTTTACTCAGTGAGGGAAGAGGTTATCCTTGAAACTTGGTCTCAAGAAGATGTACCTACGTTATTCTCAAAGGACTTGGGAAGATTTTGCTCAGTTTAGTCACTGAGTGGGTTATCATCAGTTTGAAAGGCACTGGGAAGACTCAGTTTGGATACTGAGCAGTCTTCAGTTTAGAGACTGGGTAAGACTTTGCTAAGCTAAACACCTCATTTTGTCTAAGTTGCTGTTTTTATTTTCATGTATTTGGTAGGTTGGTTGTATTTCCCAACCTTGGAGAAGGAGATATCCTATGCATCCAAGTAACATACTGTCTGTGCTCAGTCACTTCACTCATGTCTGGCTCTTTGCAACCCTGTGGACTGTAGCCCGCCAGGCTCTTCTGTCCATGGGATTCTCCAGACAAGAATACTAGAGTGGGTTGCTTTGCCCTCCTCAAGGGGATCTTCCCCACTCAGGGATTGAACCATGTAAAAGACTGAAATTAGAGCACTTCCTAACACCATACACAAAAATAAATTCAAAATGGACCTAAATGCAAGGCCAGAAACTATAAAACCCATGCAGAACACTCTGACATAAATTGCAGCAAGATTCTCTTTGACCCACCTCCTAGAGTAATGGAAATACAAACAAAAATAAACAAATGGGGCCTAATTAAACTTAAAAGCCTTTGCACATCTAAGGAAACTCTAAACAAGATGAAAAGACAACTCCCAGAATGGGAGAAAATAATTGCAAATGAAGCAACTGACAAAGGATTAATTTCCAAAATATACAAGCCATTCACTCCACTCAATATCAGAAAAACAAACAGCCCAATCAAAAAATGGGCAGAAGACTTAAACAGACATTTCTCCAAAGAACACATACAGATGGTCAACAAACACATGAAAAAATGTTCAACACTGCTCTTTATTAGACAAATGCAAATCAAAACTACAATGAGGTATCACTTCACACTGGTCAGACTGGCCATCATCAAAATATCTACAAGCAATAAATGCTGGAGAGGATGTGGAGAAAAGGGAACCCTCTTGTACTGTTGGTGGGAATATAAATTGATACAGCCACTATGGAGATTCCTTAAGAAACTAAGAATAAAACTACCATACGACCCAGCAAGCCCACTACTGGGCATATACTTTGAGAAAACCATGGTTCAAAAAGACTCACGTGGACTTCCCTAGTGATTCAGCGGTTAAGAGTCCACTTGCCATTGCAGGGTACACATTGATCCCTGGTCCAGAAGACTACACATGCAGTGGGACAACTAAGCCTATGCGTCACAACTACTGAGCCCACCTGCTACAGCTACTGAAGTCTGCACACTCTCAAACCTTTGCTCTGCAACACAAGAAGCCACCACAATGAGAAGCCCATGCACCACAGCTGGAGAGAAGCCCCCACTCACCACAGGCAAAGAAAGCCAGTGCACAGCAACCAAGATCCAGCACAGCCAAAAATAAATAATTTTTTTAAAAGACATGTACCCCAATGTTCATTGCAGCACTATTTATAATAGCCAGGACATGGAAGCAACCTAGATGTCCATCAGCTGATGAACGGATAAAGAAGTTGTAGTACATACATACAATGGAATACTGCTGCTACTAAGTCACTTCAGTCGTGTCGGACTCTGTGCGACCCCATAGACGGCAGCCCACCAGGCTCCCCTGTCCCTGGGATTCTCCAGGCAAGAATACTGGAGTGGGAGGCCATTTCCTTCTCCAATGCATGAAAGTGAAAAGTGAAAGTGAAGTTGCTCAGTCGTGTCCGACTCTTAGTGACCCCATGGACTGCAGCCTACCAGGCTCCTCCAATCCATGGGATTTTCCAGGCAAGGGTACTGGAGTGGGGTGCCACTGCCTTCTCCACCACAATGGAATACTATTCAGCCATAAAAAGGAACAAAACTAAGTCAGTTGCAGTGAGGTGGATGAACCAGAGTCTATCAAAAAGAATGAAGTCATAAAGAGAAAACAAATATTGTATATTAACACACACATATGGAATCTACAAAGATGGTACTGATGAGCCTATTTTCAGAGCAGGAATAGAGATGTATATGTGGAGAACAGATTTGTGGACACAGTGGGGGAAGGAGAGTGTGGGATGAATTGAGAGTAGCACTAACATATATAATCTTGTGTAAAATAGCTAGCTAGTGGGAAGCTGCTGTATAGCAAGGAACTCAGCTTGGTGGTCTATGAAGAGGGGCAGGAGGTTCAATAAGGAGGGGACATATGTATACTTACAGCTGCTTCATTGTTGATTATATCAGAAACTATAAAGATTATATAGCAACTATCCTCCAATTAAAAACAAATTTTAGAAAATCAATGTGTTAATTCGAAAAAAAGGAAAAGAAAATCAAGTTTTAGCATATTAATATTGTAAAAGAGGAAAACTTCTCCATCTACCCTTCTAGGTTCTGTGGCTGACTTAAACTGTCATAAACAGGAAAAAAAAACACTATTTTAATTATGTTCTTATATAAGGAGCCTTTCAAAGATGTGTGAGTCAACAAGCAGCCAGACAATTGAGGCTTATGTACAGTTCTGACCTAATGAAGTGATGAAGGTCTGGATTTCAAAGAGAGAGAAGGCAATTCATGGGAAGGTGAAAAGTGGAAATTAAATGTTTGTTAAATTAATGTTGCCTGCCTTGAAGGTAGGTACCTCAGGTGACTGTTACCTCTGGTGTTAGCTCTCTGGGCTTCCCTGGTGGCTCAGACAGTAGAGAATACACCTGCAATGCAAGAGACCCTGGTTCGATTCCTGGGTCAGAAAGATACCTTGGAAAAGGGAATGGCTACCCCATCCAATATTCTTGCCTAAGATCATGGCATCCAGTCCCATCACTTCATTGCAAATAGATGGGGAAAAATGGAAACGGTGACAGACTTTATTTTCTTGGGCTCCAAAATCACTGAGGATGATGACTGCAGTCATGAAATTTAAAGACGCTTGCTCCTTGGAAGAAAAGCTATGACAAAACTAGACAGCATATTAAACAGCAGAGATATCACTTTGATGACAAAGGTCCGTAGAGTCAAAGCAATGGAATCAGACCAGATCAGTCGCTCAGTCATGTCCGACTCTTTGCAACCCCATGAATCGCAGCACGCCAGGCCTCCCTGTCCATCACCAACTCCCGGAGTTCACTCAGACTCACGTCCATCGAGTCAATGATGCCATCCAGCCATCTCATCCTCTGTCATCCCCTTCTCCTCCTGCCCCCAATCCCTCCCAGCATCAGAGTCTTTTCCAATGACTCAACTCTTCGCATGAGGTGGCCAAAGTACTGGAGTTTCAGCTTCAGCATCATTCCTTCCAAAGAAATCCCAGGGCTGATCTCCTTCAGAATGGACTGGTTGGATCTCCTTGCAGTCCAAGGGACTCTCAAGAGTCTTCTCCAACACCACAGTTCAAAAGCATCAATTCTTCGGCGCTCAGCCTTCCTCACAGTCCAACTCTCACATCCATACATGACCACAGGAAAAACCATAGCCTTGACTAGACAGACCTTTGTTGGCAAAGTAATGTCTCTGCTTTTGAATATGCTATCTAGGTTGGTCATAACTTTCCTTCCAAGAAGTAAGCGTCTTTTAATTTCATGGCTGCAGTCACCATCTGTAGTGATTTTGGAGCCCAGAAAAATAAAGTCTGACACTGTTTCCACTGTTTCCCCATCTATTTCCCATGAAGTGGTGGGACCAGATGCCATGATCTTCGTTTTCTAAATGTTGAGCTTTAAGCCAACTTTTTCACTCTCCACTTTCACTTTCATCAAGAGGCTTTTGAGTTCCTCTTCACTTTCTGCAATAAGGGTGGTGTCATCTGCATATCTGAGGAGCAATGGAATAGTCATGCACAGGTGTGAGAATTGGACCATAAAGAAGGCTGAGCGCTGAAGAATTGATGCTTTTGAACTGTGGTGCCAGAGAAGACTTTTGAGAGTCCCTTGGACTGCAAGTAGATCCAACCAGTCAAGGAAATCAACCCTAATATTCATTGGAAGGACTGACGCTGAAGCTGAAGCTCCATTACTTTGGCCACCTGGTGCAAAGAACCAACTTATTGGAAATGACCCTGTTGTTGGTAAAGACTGAGGGCAGGAGGAGAAGGGGGAAACAGGGATGAGATGGTTGGGTGGCATCACTGAAGCAATGGACATGAGTTTGGGCAAACTCCAGGAGATGGTGATAGACAGGGAAGCCTGGTATGCTGCAGCCCATGGGGTCTCAGAGACAGACACAACTGAGTGACTGAACAATAACTCTCTTCCTGGTATAGGCCCCACTTCTAGTGTAAATTACTCTTACAGAAGGTACCTTCTACTGGTTTCAGAACTTACGTGTCTGCAGTTTCTCAAAATAATCAGCGTCAAAATAATCTGTATGCCAAAGAAGCATAATTTGGGGTGGCATAATCTGCCATCCTTCAATATTTTACTTTCTTTAATAGAGTTGCTTGGAAAAACTAGTTTTTCAAAAAGAGAGGAAGCAGAACAGAAAGAAAAGAATGTATTTTCCTAAAAACAATTATTTCAACAGTGTGACAAAATTAGGTGGTCTTCTCATTGGCATGTTGTAAAATTTATATTATTTGAATGATTAATGTATAAAATTGTCTAAAAATTTAGTTGAAAAATAGCACAGAGTCTCAGTTTGAGGTTCTCCAGGAAGCAAAGTTTAGCATGCAGACTATTAGGGAGTGCCCTGGGAACCAACATCTGTTGCAGAAAGGAAAAGGAGTGGGCAGAACAAAAAGTCAGGATTAAAAGCAGGCCAAGAAAGTCTTCTCATCCCTCTCATCCCACCCCCAGAGAGTGCCAGACCTGGGATATTCAAGATAGTCCTAAACTGTTCCAAGATGCGCAGGCCTACATTTGTTGTTGCTTAGTCACTAAGACACTTTGAGACCCATGGACTGCAACCCGCCAGGCTCCTCTGTCCATGGGATTTCCCAGGCAAGAATAGTGGAGTGGGTTGCCATTTCCTTCTCCAGGGGAATCCTCCTGACCCAGGGACCAAGCCACACCCGCTCCATTGACAAGCGAGTTCATTACCACTGAGCCACCAGGAAAGCCCATTCAAGCCTACATATCCCTGCCTCAATTAGTTAAGAGTATAAACTACTATAGCCATTCTAAAGAGGATGAAATTTAGCAGTTAGTAGATCTGGGTCAGCACACATCCTGTGACTTGTCAATATTACTTGTGTTACTCAGAGTAACTCTTAAATAGATTTATAAGGGAGAAATGGTGTAACAGAGAATTAGAGTCTGTGTTGTCCGTCACTAAGGAACTACATAAGCCAGATGGGGTGGAGGCATATGACAGTCCTATTCAGTTGTCAGAAACAGTGAACTGAGGATAATAGTGAATATTTAATGAACTACATGAACTGTGTGCTAAGTTGTTTCAGTTGTGTCTGACTCTTTATGACATTATGGATTGTCGCCGTCAGGGTTCATCTGTCCATGGGATTACCCAGGTGGGCTGCCATGCCCTCCTCCAGGGGATCTTTTCCACCCAGAGATGGAACCCATGTCTGTCTTCTGCGTTGGCAGGTGGATTCTTTACCACTAGTGCCACCTGGGAAGCCCTTAATGAACTGCAGGTAATGATAATACTAAGAATCTCTAACTTCTTTTTTTTCACCCCTTTCTTTTGTGATTTTTAAGCAAACTAGTAACTTGGAGGAATAAGTTATTCAATTTTATCAATTCAGCAATTCTTTTACTTCAATGAGTAAATTTTAAGTTTCTGGGGGGGAAAAAATGCTAGCTAATTTATTATTTGCCAGGCTCTTTGTTTATCTCAGTTCAGTTTAGTCGATTAGTTGTGTCTGACTCTTTGTGACCCCATGGACGTCATCATGCCAGGCTTTCCTGTCCATCACCAACTCCTGGAGCTTGCTCAAACTCATGTCCATCGAGTCAGTGATGCCATCCAACCATCACATCCTCTGTTGTCCCCTTCTCCTCCTGCCTTCAATCTTCCCCAGCATCAGGGTCTTTTCTAATGAGTCAGTTCTTCACATCAGGTGGCCAAAGTACTAGAGCTTCAGCATCAGTCCTTCCAATGAATATTCAGGACTGATATCCTTTAGGATGGACTGGTTTGATCTCCTTGCAGTCCAAGGGACTCTCAACAATCTTCTCCAACACCACAGTTCAAAAGCATCAATTCTTCAGCGCTCAACTTTCTTTATGGTCCAACTCTCATATCCATACATGACTATTGGAAAAACCATAGCCTTGACTAGACAGACCTTTGTCGACAAAGTAATGTTTATCTGCACCACCTTTATTCAACCCAATGTTCCATTATAGTATTCCTAATCGTGGACACCAAGGAGAGGAGAGGTGACGCAATTTGCTTAAGGTCAGATAGCTAAAAAGTGGCGGAGCCAGGGTTTAAATGGAGAAATTTTAATTTTGAGAGGCCAAAATTGAAAATTTGAGGTCATGCTTTTTAGTGCTTTTGGTTAAATACTTTTAACCACTACCCCAAGTATAAACTTTGTGGATAAAATGTTGAATGGGAAAAAGAACAAGAGCTAGCACATAATATTTATGCAAATGTAAGGCACACCTAATAGATAAATACACCATATCTTTGAATGATATATATCTTGCCGAGGATTTACATTAATCACTTTAGAGTAGCAGCCTTTGATGGAAGAAGGGAAATGGAAGCGGGAAGATGAAGGTTTAAAAGACTAAGAAGAGGAAAGATGCCTAGCATGCATCATGGATACCGTGCTATAAACGGATTATGACTAAGACAACTGCCTTCACTTGGAGCTCAAAGCAAACAAAGTTACAGTAAAACTTCTGATCTGATCAGGTCCTAACTCCCCTGATAAAAAAAAAAAAAAAACACTTGTCATTTATTCTGTGATAATTTACAAAATCCTTTAAAAAGTAGGCAAAATATGGGCCACTTCCACCTTACTCTCAATATCCAGCCATATAGCATTTCTCTGTTCTTTGAACACTTTGTACCTTCCCAGACCATCCTCCTTCAGCCTGATTGTCTGCTCCTTCCCTCCCCAGCTTGGCTACATTCTGCTCATTCTTCAGTTCCTGAAATACCCTTTTTACAGGAAGTTCTTCCTTTGATCTCCAGAGTAGATTAGCTCTTCACAGTACTTTTTTAAAAAATATTTATTTATTTGGCTGCACCAAGTCTAAGTTGTGGCATGCAAATCTAGTTCCCTGACCAGGGATTGAACCCAGACCCTCTGCATACTGGACCTCCAGGGAAGTCTCTAGCACTTACTTTTATTATGTAGTTATTTGTTTTGATTCTGTTTTCATGATTTTCTCCCACCTAATAGGAGGGCATGCATTTTATTTCCTATGTTCATTATCCCTAAGACCAGCAGAGTATTTAGCACATATTAGATACTCAATATTAAATGAGTAAGTCCTTCAGTCGTGTCTGATTCTTTGTGGGCTGGTGGACTGTAGCCCATCAGCCTCCTCTGCTCATGGAATTCTCCAAGCAAGAGTGGGTTTCCATTTCCTTCTCCAGGAGATCTTCCCAACCCAGGGATCAAACCCAGGTCTCTGGCATTACAGGCAGATTCTTTACCCTTGGAGCCACCAGGGAAGTCTGTAGTTTATATGAAATGGCCACAAACTTTTTCATGCTTATCCCTTTAAAAGACAGCTTTCTATGTTTTCATCCTTGGAATCTGGTGAGTTTGTGACTGCTTCAACCAATAGTCTGTGCTATTGTGTGGTGATACTGTGATAAGTGATACTGTGTGGTTTCAAACATTAAGTCACAAAAGGTGATACACCTTCTTCTCAGCTCTCCTGGGACAACCTTTTTGGAAAATCCAGCCACCACTTAACTCTGACAACACGGAAGCCACCATGCTGGTGACGTCATGTGTAGGCACTCTGGACAATAGTCCCCGCTAAGCTCAGCCTCCCAACCACTCCTGCCAGGAAGCCAGAAGAGCAGGGACATTATCTTGTGTGTCGTACAGCAGCCCATCCACCAGTTGGGTACTACAGAATACCTTCAACTGATGACACAAGCAGCAAACGAATTGCTCAGCCAAGCCTTGTTCAAACTCCTGATCTACTGATTATGTGAACTATACTAAAAGGCTTGATGTGAGCATCACTAAGTTTGGGGATAGTTTGTTTTGCCACAATAATAACCAGATCATCTAGAGAGTGGAGAAGAGAGATATAAAGAAACCCTGAATATTGAGATACCATGTGTATGCCAGGTGAACAATACAACAGGCTTATATGAATACAGCTACACATATTCTGGTAATATTTTTAAAGGCAAAGAAGCCTACAGTTATCCAGGATTTCAGGTATCTAACCCCTGCATTATAGGATATACCTTTGGTTTCCAGACAGTAATTCTAATAAGGGCCTCACTCATTGTGACAACCCAAAAAACACCCTTACACATATGAAAAAAAAAGCATGAATAAATTTCTCACAGACTCTTTACAAATTAAAGTATATTCCTTCTATAACTACAGACATTTGAAAAATAAATTAGAAGAGCATTACAGGATTGAGTTTTCAGGCCACATTAATCAGAAGATTTAGTTTTTGAAGCTTTTAAACTTTGTTTTAAAAAGCTAGTACAATTTAAAAATTGTATTGGCAAAGTTGGATTTATTCAGTGTATGGATTCAGAAATACAGGCTCAGGCAGCTCCCTCAGGAAGAAGAACAGAGGGGGAAAAAAGTCTCCACCATCACTAAGGATTTTTTGTTTCTGGAGGTTATCAAATCCTGGTAACTTGCCTCTCAATTCAAACTTGAAAAAATACTGTTACTACATAGCTTTCTATTCTAAAGTTGTGAGATTACAGAGCCCTCAAAGCCTCTGTAAAGAAAATCTCATTGCCACCATAATGAGTATGTGATTACAGCAGAATTCAAACATTTTATCCCAAATTGAGGAAGTCAGTCATTCTGACAGAGTTCTGTACAGAATGTAAGAGTATTATCCATAGTGTAATACCTTACATTATAACAGCTTTTTACTGAAACTCTTTGGAAGACATCTGTCTCAGCTATATTCTAGGGGTTTTTTTTTATTATTATTATTAATAGTGACTTTAGATCCCTGAGTTGGGAAGATCCTCTGGAGAAGGGAAAGGCTACCCACTCCAGTATTCTGCCCTGGAGAATTCCATGAAGTGTATAGTCCATGGGGTCACAAAGAGTCAGACACAACTGAGAGACTTTCACTTTCACTAGCTTTACTGAAGCCTATTTTCTAATAAACTTTAAATCTTGCTTGATAATTTCAAAAGTCATAATGGACTAGATCTCTAAAGATGTGACTGAAAATGGAAATCTAAAGGTAAGTATCTTATTACTATCTTACTATGTAGAGTAGAGGCCCCGCAAAATTCACCCCTGATAGGAATTTTAATGGCAATTTGCTGGTGCTCCCTATATCAAATAATGGCATCAGTATTTATGTTAATCTAAGTTACAAAATATCTAAGCCCCAAATGTCCACTCTGACTCCCAGATACCCATTCCATCAAATTCCATCATCAAAATTCAATTTCTACAAAAGGGGACACTCCTACACTGTTGTTGAAAATGTAAATTGGTATAGCCACTATAGAAAACAGTATGAAGTTTCCTCAAAAAGTCAAAATGGAAATACCAGATGATCCAGCAATTCCACCCACTCCATATCTGAAGAAAATGAAAACACGAATTCAAAAAGATACATACACCCCAATGTTCATAGCAGATTTACTATAGTCAAGACATGGAAGCAACCCCCGTGTTCATCAACAGATGAATAAAGATGTGGTATATATACACAACAGAGTATTACTCAGCCATAAAAAAGAAAGACGTTTTGCCTTTCGCAACATGGCTAGACCTGGAGGTTGTTATGTTTAACAAGTCGGAGAAAGACAAATATTCCATGTTATCACTAGCGTGTGAACTCAAAATGAATGTATATCATGAAACAGACTCACAGATCTAGCGAACAAACAAACAAACTAGTGGTTGCCAGTAGGGAGAGGGAAGCGGGGAGAGGCAAGATAGGGGTAGGGGATTAAGAAGTACAAACTACTACGTGTAAAATAAGCTACAAGGATATACCATATAGCACAGGGAATATAGCCAATACTTTATAATAACTTTCAATGGAGTATAACATAAGAATTTGAGTCACAGTTGTATAATATTATAAATCAATTCAAGTAAAAAATGAAAAAAAGAATAAGAATTCAACTTCTACATACCCCTTGTCTTTAAGAGTTCAGACTTTTATTGTCCAATATCCCAGCCTCAATTTTTTCCATAAATTGTGGCCTTAGAAGTATCTTTCTATAACTTACATATGATTGTGCCAATCCTTTGGCAGCCCCATGTCTTAACCAAAATAATCTTTATGTTCTTTAGTCTGATATTCAAAACTCATCAGAAGCTTATCCAGGGCTCTAGCCTATTGCAGAGTTTCAGGTTAGGCATTTCTAATTCTTATCTTAATCTAGAACAAATCCTTAATCAAAGCTGACTTTTAACTTTGGCTGGGAGATTGATGACCCATGTGGATTTCATTTGCAATGAACTGACTTAGTGGTCTTAGCCTTGCCTTGTGTGCTGACCCTCCCTGACCCATCAAATCTAACCAACAGAAAGGGTGGGGGACGAGGCTTGGCTTTAAACGAATAAATTTTGGAATAACTAAATTCACTTGTATCCTAAAGTATTGTTTACACTGGACTATGCCTATAAAACTGATTGTAACAAAGCCCAAAAGGGAACCCAGAAGATGCCTGCAGTCCTCCCAGGAGGTTATGCAATGCTTCAGGAATGTCACCAGGGGGCGCTGCATCTCCCTCCACCTCTGCCTCTCCAGCACTTCAGCCAGCAGCTGCTGCTAAGTCGCTTCAGTCGTGTCCGATTCTGTGCGACCCCATACACGGCAGCCCACCAGGCTCCCCCGTCCCTGGGATTCTCCAGGCAAGAACACTGGAGTGGGTTGCCGTTTCCTTCTCCAATGCATTAAAGTGAAAAGTGAAAGTGAAGTCGCTCAGTCATGTCCGACCCCAAGCGACCCCATGGACTGCAGCCCACCAGGCTCCTCCATCCATGGGATCCTCCAGGCAAGAGTACTGGAGTGGGGTGCCATTGCCTTCTCCGAGCAAGCAGCTACAGACCCTAAACGTCGAAGACAAAAAACAGGAAAGCTAGAAAAAGGTAAAAAGCAGTGGAGCAAAAATTCAGGAGTGGAAGGCAGGCCAGCTTCATCAGCGTGTGGCCTGTGTAGACGCACAAGGCTCCACATACAGAGGGTCTGTCCTTTGTTCAATGCTCTGTTCAGTCCTGAAGTTTAGTTTTTAATGCAAGGGGCCTCATAATTTGTGTAGCCAGTTCTGGTCAGAGGGTTTGGAGGCTGGCACTTGCAGTCATATCTAACCTTCCCTAAGGAAGGCTTTGATTTTTTTTTTTTTAACACAACCCATGTCCAACCCTCATGGTTCAGTGATAAAGAATCCTCCTGCCAATGCAGGAGACGTGGGTTTGATCCCTGATCCATGAAGATCCCACGTGCCTAGGAGCATCTAAGTCCCCGTGGTCTAGAGCTCACATGCCGCAACTACTGAAGCCCACATACCCTAGAGCCTGTGCTCCGCAATGAGAGAAGCCACCGTGATGAGAAACCCATGCAACACGACTAGAAAGTAGCCCCCACTCACAGAGAAAAGCCCGCACAACAGTGAAAACCCAGCACAGCCAAAAAGTCAGTAATAAAGTCTTTCAGTCACATCTAAAACTAGCTATAGGGTATTGCTGGGCTGCACCCCGCAGGCCTGCAAGCCTTGTTTCCCAGTCTCAAGACCAAAGAAAAAAGCCTGGAAACAGCTACAGAGACAATCAACTGTTCATTGGATAGAGAATCTTACCAGTCCAAAGCAGAATGTTCTGGAGTGACAACCCACTACCTATGGTAGAGAACAGGCAGAACGTGACAGCAACCTTCACTACCTGTGGAGAAGGCGGCTACCATTTATAGGTAAAATTGACATCAGGTGGGCTCATCAGTTAGCAGGGAAACCAGCGACTGGGGCGGAGGCAAGCACGAGGGCTTCCCTGATGGCTCAAATGGTAAACAAATCTGCCTATAATGCAGGAGACCCAGGTTTGATCCCTGGGTTGGGAAGATCCCCTGGAGAAGGGAATGGAAACCCACTCCAGTATCCTTGCACAACTTTCACTCTGTAGTCTAGCTACTGATTAAGCCCTATAATTAAGAGGATTGAAGGAATATAGAGAGAGAGCAAGAGAATAGTCATCTTAAGTGGCCTGACTACTCACTCCACCCCTACATACACTGTACAACCCTTACAATCTTGGTATGCCCCTCTTCCATGATATCCCTGGGGTCAGCTATACAGAAGTGTATAGCTGACACCAAATACCACAAATGCAATACAAACAACAGCAGCTAAAGGGTATCAAGAGTTAAGATACTTAGTATGCTCAAAACAGTGATTCACCAAGAGGTGGGCAAATTCTGGAGCCAGACTCCTGGCATGCAGGACAGGAAGGAGGTAGGCATTTTCAATTGTCCCCACGTAGTGGCATTAGCCTGGTCAACTTTCCATGGTGTCTCACTGCTGACCCAGCAATCAGACTCACTTCATAGTGAGACCACCCTTGTCACCCAGTCCTCAACAGATTTCCTCTGCTCAGACTAGGCATGAAACGTGAGATGTTTGACAGGCACAATCAGGGGAGACATGACTATTAAGCAAAGTCCAGGCAGTCACAGCATTCTGAGACAATACCACCCCTGCCTGGGGTTTTGTCCTGGCTGGCAGTGCCACACTACCTGTCCAGCCTCAGCTGCCACAGTTGGAGCCGAGGACTGGAGACCACACACATCAACAGACGCCAAGGTTAATGTAATGGTACCTCTCCCATAAGGGCCCAGATTACTTTAGTAGTTTTAGGTGTGACCAGGTAGAAGACAGGTGAAATCTAAGTCCCTTTTTGATCCTATTCCCCAAAAGGCAGAAAACCCAAACTACCAGGGATTTACCTGCCAGTCTCAGGCCCATTTTATGGTTTGTTCCCCTGGCAGGGTGGAGGTGGAGGGGTTAGATCCTTTGTCAAAGGTGAAAGTGAGTTACTGTCCTGAGTGAAGGACCTAGTTGCCTCTGGGTTCATGGTGCAAACACTGGACATTCAGTTATAGTCCACAGGGCTTGGTTAGCCGCCTGGTCCTGAGCAAGTTTTCGTCCTAACTGTCATTTGAGTAGTCTACCTACACTTCCCATGAGCCCGGCAGCAGTGGGATTGTAGGGCAGGTGGAAAGGCCAGTGTGTGTCATTTCTGCTGGCCCAAACCTGAAGTTCATGGCTGGTAAAGCAGGCCCCTTGGTTTCTATTCAAGTCCAGGAGAGTGCCATGCATCACGCACAGCTGTTACGGACTCCCAAAGAGTGGTTTTATTGTGTTGTTCAAGGACTCAGGTAGGCCTTTCGTAATGCCTTGCACCTGTTGTCACACACTAGCCCGCATGTAGCGGTTAGCTCCGACACACAATGTCATTACTCTGCCCCTTTCTATAGCTGGGACCAGAAGACCAAAGGTACTCATTTTGTCATTGCCACAGGCCCCAACCAAACTCTTCCGGTTAACTGGCCACATCGAATTCACAAGCCTGTCCCTGGGTTGATATCCCTAAAACCTGTGGCCCTAATTCTGTAGTGTAAATGTTTATCTTACCCAACCACGTAACAGCAAGTATTTGCTAGATAATCCAGGTTCCTGCATTTTGTCTGTATTCAGCGGCCACCCCTGTGCAGTCAGCTGAGCGCAAATGCAGGGCTGCTACTTTTAAAGGTAGAAACGAGACCCTGAGGCTAACAGGATATCATCAGTATCACGACAAGCGTCTCTCACAGTAGTCAGCTGCCTCTGCTCTGAAGAAGGGAGCTGCTCTTCACCTCTATTCCACGAAACGGGGCCTCTGTGGCCTCCTCCCAGCCTTCTTCCTCTTCTTCAGCGCCCTCAGTAGGGTCGTACACCTTGGGGTCCCAATTCAGACGGGCCCTGACCATCTGGATTCTCTTGTGGGCACCCATTCCTTAGTGCACAGCCACGCCAGGGTCCCCCCAGCACCTTTCCGTTCCCCGTTCTTATTTCCCGACATCTTGGCTCTCACAGGAGTCTCTTCAGCCTCCTGGTTCACTCATCAATTGTTGGGCTGCACCCCACAGAACCGTAAGCCTTGTAGTTGCCAGCCTCAAGACCAAAGAAAGAACCCGGAAATAGCAACAAAAACATCAACTGTTTACTGGGAAGGGAATCTTACCTGTCTGAAGCGAAAGGTCATGGAACTACACCCCACCGTGGCTGGCGGTGGCGGACTAACGACGGCAGGAACCTTTACAACCCGGAGCAGAGGAGGATGCACCACTTACGGGGCCAATGACGTCAGCGTGGCTCATCAGTTACCAGGGAAACCTGCAGCTGGGGGGAGGGGGGCAAGCACCGTAGGCAGTCACTGATGATGCCCTGTAATTAAGAGAACTGGATACTCATGTTATTAATGCTAGTTCACATGCTTAACGCACAGTGAGCCCAAACAAACGGAAACTTCAGAGTTTGGAGCGAACAAATTTTACTGCCGGGCCCTGTGAAGAGACCGGGGGCTCGTGCCCTGATAAGCCCTGAACTCCCTAAAGGGTTTTGGCATAACACTTTTAAAGGCCAGGTGAAGAAGGGGGAGGGTTTCTGGGTCTATTGTCAGCTTCTGCACAACTCTCTGGCTGATGGTGAGGTAGCAGAGTGGTGTCAGAGGGGTTAACAGTATCAGTCCTTAGGCTGCAGGAGGCCTGGGGCTATGTGCTCATGGTCATCAAGTAGCTAACTGTCTTCTATTTGTTGGAGAGGGGGAGTTGTTACAAAAACAACCAGGAAATGTGCATCAAATACTATTATCTAGGTACTTCAGGGGAGAAGGTAATGGCAACCCTCTCCAGTACTGTTGCCTGGAAAATCCCCTGGATGGAGGAGCCTGGTAGGCTGAAGTCCATGGGGTCGCTAAGAGTCAGGCACAAATGAGCCACTTCACTTTCACTTTTCACTTTCACGCATTGGAGAAGGAAATGGCAACCCACTCCAGTGTTCTTGACTGGAGAATCCCAGGGACGGAGAGCCTGATGGGCTGCCGTCTATGAGGTCACACAGAGTCGGACACGACTGAATCGACTTAGCAGCAGAAGCAGCAGGTACTTCAGAGAGGAACCAAAGCAGAGGATATGGGGGAAGGCCTGCCCTTCCCACCCCCTCAAGGCCCCGTGGGGTCCTGCTTGGTTACAGTGTGAGTGAAGCAGAGCCTGGTCAATCAGGGGATGCATAGAGAGCAAGAGAACAGCCATCTTGAATGACCTGACCCTACAGCTATCTCACGAGTATTCATTTTATACAACTTGCTAACCCTGGCAGCTGGTTTTCCATGATGTTCTGTGATTTCTTCAGTAAGCAAAAGGATCCAGGTGGAAGTTACCTCCTTTTGTTTCCCATGTGCTTATTTTCCCATTCTTTTTTGGGGGAGTCAGGCAATATTATTTTCCAGTATTCCCCAACAGTGATGATGGAAAAAGCTTCATTGTTGGGAGCTGGTTTTGTGTGTTTTGGCCTAAAGATTCAGATGAAGAGGTTGGTGCCTTCGGCCCAGCAGTTTAGAGGTGTTTAACCCTTCAGCTGAATCTGTGAGCCCTCTGTAACTTAGGTTTCTGTCGTATTTCTTGTTCCTAAAACTGAAATGAGTCCTTTTGGTTCTCATAGGTATTTTATTTTCCACTGTTATCTTGTTTGTTCCAAGACATGACTGTGAGTTCAACAAGTTTTAGCAAATAAATAACCAAGCTCCTGATGGGGACCTGGTTGCAAGGTGCAGTCAAACAGAGCAGCGAACAAAGGGGTCAAGTCACAGGTTGCCACTTCTTCCTCTTTGACCTGGATTCTCCCTTTAAAATCGTAACATAAAGTCTGAAGAGATTACAATATCAGCTTAAATGGAACTCTCTGCAGCAGCGTGAATTAAGAAGAGGATACCAAGTGGTCTTAGTTCATGTCGTATAGCTGAGGAGATGACTCAAATTGAAAATCACACAATGTCATAGGAAACTAATGGATAAATTGTTTCCTACGAGTTATTATGATATTAAAATACTTTAATATCTTTAAATCATTTCAAACTATGCACAATTGCTTTACAATCAAATTGCTATTAATGCTTCTTGGTAAAGATGGGAGATAATAAAATGATGACAGAATCTCACCACATTACAAATTAGTAAAATGAACCAAAAGGAAAAAAAAAAAAAAGATGAAAGCAGTCACAATGTTCAACGACAAGAAACAGACAAGAGAAGAGTCATGACCTCATGTCATATATTTAGAAGATGACAATCAGGAGAAGAAATGGAGGATGGTGAAGAAGAGCTCTTCTACCCACCCTCCCCTCCCACAAGCCTCACTGTTGAGTCAGAAAAGTCCTGAAACTTCTGCTTATACCTTCTAATGATGGAGAGAAATAGACTTAATATTGTTACTTTCTTGTGATTAGGAAAGGGTGGAGGAGGGGTTAAAACTACCAGGTGAGATGGAGGAATGGAAAAACCTGGGCTGATTTTCTTGTAGAACACAGGCTCCCAGAACTCCAGATTGAGTTTAACAATCTCTCATGAAGATATCAGAGAAGGCAATGGCACCCCACTCCAGTGCTCTTGCCTGGGAAGTCCCATGGATGGAGGAGCCTGGTGGGCTGCAGTCCACGGGGTTGCTGGGAGTCGGACATGACTGAGCAACTTCACTTTCACTTTTCACTTTCCTGCACTGGAGAAGGAAATGGCAACCCACTCCAGTGTTCTTGCCTGGAGAATCCCAGGGATGGAGAAGCCTGATGCGCTGCTGTCTGTGGGGTCGCACAGAGTCAGACACGACTGAAGCGACTTAGCAGCAGCAGCAGCAGCATGAAGATATCACCCATGGAGCTGAAATGAGCTCTTATTAAAGAGGCAAATTCCATTTGTGAAGATTTAACACAATCTCAGAGGAGACAGCCTAATCAGTTTTTCCAGGAAAAGCTGCAAACAGCTTTATCTGAGTTGTTCTCATATTCAAGACACAAGAAAGTGGTTAGATATCACTTCCCAGTCTTCACACAGAATTTAGAGGCAAGCTAGATTAATGAAGTAACTTAAGGCATGATATGAAATTTATATTTGAATTTACAATAATAGATATAATAGACATTACATTTCCTCAAACTCCAAAGAGCCAAAAGCCTCCCTCTTAACTTAGTCATGAAATTCAAAGAGTGATAAGTGCCCTAAAACCCAGAAAAATGAGAACCGACTTCCTTCTCCATGGTGAATGCCATGAAGTACTCTGACGGGAGATTCATAGATCACTAAGAGAGATTGCTTCTGCTGCTGCTAAGTCGCTTCAGTCGTGTCCGACTCTGTGTGACCCCATAGACGGCAGCCCACCAGGCTCCCCCATCCCTGGGATTCTCCAGGCAAGAACACTGGAGTGGGTTGCCATTTCCTTCTCCAATGCATGAAAGTGAAAAGTGAAAGTGAAGTCGCTCAGTCGTGTCCGACTCTTAGCGACCCCATGGACTGCAGCCCACCAGGCTCCTCCGTCCATGGGATTTTCCAGGCAAGGGTACTGGAGTGGGGTGCCATTGCCTTCTCCAAGAGAGATTAGTGAAAAGTAAAATATAAGAACACGAATAACTTCCCAAACTGTGAAAACATCTGCTGAACCAGGGAGATGGCTGAAGACCTAGGAAAAGAGTGAGAAAGAATGCCTTCCTTTTATTAAAGGCAGACTATCTCCAGTGAGACAAACCTCAAGAAAGATGATTGGCAGCTCTGTCAACTGAGAGAAAGCTCAAAGAGAAAACTGGGGTAGAGTAGGAAGAGGTTATGATAGACAAAATTGGTGAAAACACGGTTTAAATTCCAGCTTTTTCCAAGTGGCCCTTTTGCCCCTACTGTTTCACATACAGTCCTGGGCAGAGGCCTGCGAGGATCAGGAGAACTGCTGGATGATCAAGTCCTCAGAGAAAAAGGGTAATACTGTGAGGACTCAGGAATCCGGTGGACAAGCAGGTCTGATTCGGCTTTGCCAGCAGCCGACCTCTGAGCATCCACAGCCACAACAGGGCATCCAGCTGTGTTTTGTTGCCGGGGACCAGCCCCGGCTGATCCAGGGTATTCGAAGGAGAGACGGCGTAGGCGAAGATCAGGAAACAATTGCTTAATTAAACGTTAATTAAGGATATAAAGAGTAATAGAATGAGGATAGCTCAGTAGGAAAATTCAGTGGAGAAAAGAGGCTGAGTAGCTTGGTTTACGCGGGAGACCAATAAAACTTCAAGACAAGAAGTTTGCACCACTTACGTAGGCCGCAGGCGCCCTCTCGAATAGCGGAAGGTGCCTCACCCTAGACACCTTCTCGAGTGGGTCTTAGAAGCCCAGGCATAATTAGTAAGCGTGGTGCGTTCCGCGCTCCAGATGGAGACTCAGCTGGAAGTTAAAGGGAAGAATGACATGGGGAGACCAAGTTTCGGTGAACAAGGCCCGTACTTTATTTTCCAAAGTAGTTTGTATACCTTAAGTTATGCATAGAGGATAATGGGGGAAGGGGTAGAGTCTTGCAGCAAACCAGGCTTTCTTCCTGCAAACTTATCATATGCAAAAGCTTAGGTGATTTGCATCATCTTCTGGCCCGGAGGCCTGTTAACATTTTAAGACCTTTTCTTCAGAAAACTTATTTTTCTCTAAGGGTGATTGGTCAGGAGCCACCCTCCAAAAGCATTAGATAAAGTTGCATTCCTACAGAGCAAAGGTGTGGTGGGCTATAACAAGAAAAAGAATTAACTCAAGGGTCCCAGGTTATAAACATTAAAGCTACTACTTACACCAATTATATTAATCAATACACTGCCAGGGACCCAGCAGGTAAGGGATATGGAAACTTAGCAGCAAACATTGGCCCAACAAGTGAAAATTCCTTCACCAATACAATTTCTAATCAATCTTTTAACTACTCAAAAGAATCTGTGTTTAGACAGTTTAGAACATCTCCTGCCTCTCACAGTTGGGAGGCTCTGAACAATCACATGTGGCCGGAAAAACCTATTCAGGCAGGCTAGAGGATTTCCAAAGGAGTTTGTAGGTTAAACACTGTCACACCCAGGAATTATTAACTGGAACCGTAAGCTAACTCTTTCTTCAGAGAGAGGTAGTGGGGGACAGCCCCCGTAAAGTCAGAGGTGTAGGTGAAAGCACAAAGCAGAAAGTAGGCAGACTCTGGTTTTGGGGGTATATGCTTGAGAATTTCCAGGGGGACTCCTGAGGCTCGATCCCCCCTTTGCGTATGCCGAGCCTCCTTCCTCATGACCTTTGTCATGGGCGGAGTTCCTCACACTGGCTACTGGCAGTGATAGAATTCCAGTTGAGCTATTCCAGATCCTGAAAGATGATGCTGTGGAAAGTGCTGCACTCAATATGCAATATGCACTCAATATGCAATATGCCGGCTCCCAGCATTTTGTGTCTCTAAAAGTAATTCATTTCTTTTTAGTTTAATTGCAGTTATTTCACTGATGCTAGTTTTGCTCCTATTGAAGTTTGATAGAATTTTATTTTCCCCAAAAATGTTTTGTAATTAATGCTTATGAACGTATTTCCAACTACATTTGAACACTCTAGAATCTAAAAGCATACTGATGGTATTTTGATTGAACAATCACCTATTACTTCAAGCAAAATTGAAATTTTACATGATCAGATAGACCCATTTTAAATAATAAAGACCATCTTATAGGTTATGAGGATGTTATTTAAAATATGCAAAAGTCATTTAATTTACCTCAATAAATTTCATGTTTTAACAGCAACAACCACCAGTTACTGGAGCTAAACTTATTTTCATTAGTTTAGCTCTAAACTTATAGATTAATTTAGAGGAGTTGACATTCTGCAACAATTTGCTTTTTATTTTTCAATTTCTTTTTGATCTTTGTTATTTTGTTCAGAATATTCCATGTTCTTCAAATGTTTCTAAATTTTATGCAGTCAGTATGAAAATTTTTTTTCTCCTTAAAAAATTAACCCAGTTTGGCTCCCTGGTGGTCCAATGGTTAAGAATCTGCCTTTCAATGCAAGGGATATGAGTTGGGTTTCTGGCCTAGGAAGACCCCACATGCTGCAGAGCAACTAAGCCTGTGTGCCACGACTACTACTAGGCCAGCTCTCTAGAGCCCCCAAGCCGCCACTACTGAAGCCTGTGTGCCTAGAGCCTGTGCTCTACAACAAGAGAAGCCACCACACTGAGCAGCTCAGGTACTGCAATGAAGAGGAGCCCGCACTTGCCGCAACTAGAGAAAGCCCACGTGCAGCAACAAAGATCACCACAGCCCATAAATAAATCTAAAAAAAAAATTAATCCAGTTTATTTTATATAATACATAAAATTAATGTGTCCCAGATTTCATTATTAATTCAAATATTTAGTATTCGGAAAGCATCTTTCTGTAGAAATGGTCAGATTCTATGATTAAGCATACCTATAGATGCTTAACAGTTAAACCTCAGTGTAACTGAAATGCTATACATTCAAGATGAAATTGTAGATTCTGGGCACTAAGAAAATTAACTCTGTGATTAAGAAACAATTTTTAAAGTACCTTTCTTTTCATGTTTGAGAAGAACATTTAACTAGCACAAGGTGAGGGGACAGAGGGAGGCTTGTGTGAGAGGATGAAGAGGACTTCAAGAAACTTGCAAGGGATTTGGAGGTGTTCACACTGGCTCCCAACTTTACATTTTCTCTTATGTAGGTCACATTGCATTTATTAGCCAAAACTAATTTTATTTTGGTAACATACGAATTAATCTAAGAAAGAAAGAGAGATTTCTTAAGGTTGTTGTCGTTATTCAGTTGATCAGTTGTGTCCAACTCTTTGCAACCCCATGAACTGCAGCACACCACAATTCCCTGTCCTTCATCATCTCCCAGAGCTTACTCAAACCCATGTCCCTTGAGTTGGTGATGCCATCCAACCATCTCATCCTCTGTCATCCACTTTTCCTCCAGCCTCCTATCTTTCCCAGCATCAGGGTCATTTCAGGTGAGTTGGCCCTTCACCTCAGGTGGCAAAAATATTGGAGCTTCAGTTTCGGCATCAGTCCCTCCAGTGAATATTCAGGGTTGATTTTGTTTACAATTGACTGGTTTGATCTAGCAGTCCAAGCGAGCCTCAAGAGTGTTCTCCAACACCACAGTTCAAAAGCATCAGTTCTTCGGTGTTCAGGCTTCTTTATGGTCTAACTCTCACATCCTGGAAAAACATGACTACTGGTAAAACCATAGCTTTAACTACATGGATCTTTGCCAGAAAAGTTATGTCTATGCTTTTTAATATGCTGTCTAGATTTTTGATAGCTGTTCTTCCAAGGAGCAAAGTGTCTTTTAATTTCATGGCTACAGTCACCATCCACAGTGATTTTGCAGCCCAAGAAAATAAAGTCTTTCGCTGTTTCCGATGTTTCCCCTCCTATATGTCATGAAGTGATGGTACCAGATGCCATGATCTTCAGTTTTTGAATGTTGAATTTTAATTCAGCTTTTTTACTCTCCTCTTTCACCTTCATCAAGAGTCTCTTTAGTTCCTCTTCCTTTTCTGCCATCAGGGTGGTGTCACCTGCATATCTGAGGTTGTTGATATTTCTCCCAGCAATCTTGATTCCAGTTGTGCTTCATATAGCCCAGCATGTCCAGTGATGTACTCTGCGTGTAAGTTAAATAAGCAGGGTGACAATATACAGCCTTGACATACTCCTTTCCTGATTTGGAACCAGTCCATTGTTCCATGTCTGGTTCTAGCTATTACTTCTTGACCTGCATACAGGTTTCTCAGAAGGCAGATAAGGTGGTCTGGTATTCCCATCTCTTGAAAAATTTTCCACAGTTTGTTGTGATCCACACAGTCAAAGGCTTTATCATAGTCAGTAAAGCAGAAGTAGATGCTTTTCTGGAATTCCCTTGCTTTTTCAATGATCCAATGGATGTTGGCAATTTGATCTCTGGTTCCTCTGCCTTTTTTCTAAATCCAGCTTATGCGTCTGGAAGTTCTTGGTTCACGTACTGTTGAAGCCTAGCTTGGAGAATTTTGAGCATGACCTTGCCAGCATGTGAAATGAATGCAATTGTGCAGTAGTTTGAACATTCTTTGCCATTGCCTTTCTTTTGGGTTGGAATGAAAACTGACCTTTTCCAGTCCTGTGGCCACTGCTGAGTTTCCCAAATTTGCTGGCATATTGAGTGCAGCACTTTAACAGCATCATCTTTTAGGATTTGAAATAGCTCAGCTGGAATTCCATCACCTCTATTAGCTTTATTTGGAGTGATGTTTCTTAAGGCCCACTTGACTTCACACTCCAGGATGTCTGGCTCTAGGTGAGTGATCACACCATCATTGTTATCTGGGTCATGAAGATCTTTTTTGTATAGTTCTTCTGTGTATTCTTGACACCTTGTCTTAATATCTTCTGCTTGTGTTAGGTCCATATCATTTCTGTCCTTTACAGTGCCCATCTCTCCATGAAATGTCCACTTGGTATCTCTAATTTTCTTCAAGAGATCTCTAGTCTTTCCCACTCTATTATTTTCCTCTATCTGCATTGTTCACCTTGGAAAGCTTTCTTATATCTCCTTGCTCTTCTTTGGAACTTTTCATTCAGATGGGTATATCTTTCCTTTTCTCCTTTGTCTTTCACTTCTGTTCTTTTCTCAGCTATTTGTAAGACCTCCTCAGGCAACCGTTTCACTTTTTTTCATTTATTTTTCTTGGGGATGGTTTGGATCACTGCCTCCTGTACAATGTTAGGAACCTTCATCCATAGTTCTTCAGGCACTCTGTCTATCAGATCTAATCCCTTGAATATATTTGTCACTTCCACTGTATAATTGTAAGGGATTTGATTTAGGTCATACTTCAATGGTCTAGTGGCTTTCCATACTTTCTTTGATTTAAGTCTGAATTTTGCAATAATGAGTTCATGATCTGAGCCACAGTCAGCTCCCTGTCTTACTTTTCCTAACTATATAGAGCTTCTCCAACTTCAGCTGCAAAGAATGTAATCAGTCTGATTTCAGCATTGACCATCTGGTGATGTCCATGTGTAGAGTCTTCTCTTGTATTGTTGGAAGAGGGTGACAGGCACCCTGGAGTAACAGGCAAGCTCGACCTTGGAGTAAAAAATGAAACAGGGCAAAGGCTAACAGAGTTTTGCCAATGGAATGCACTGATCATAGCAAACACCCATCCTCTTCTTAAGGTTGAAGTAAAGTAGTGAAGTATTAGTTGCTCAGTCATGTCCAACTCTTTGCAACACCATGGACTATAGCTTGCCAGGCTCCTCTGTCCATGGAATTCTCCAGGCAAGAATACTGGAGTGGGTTGCCATTCCCTTCTCCAGGGGGTCTTCCCAACCCAGGGATCAAACCCAGGTCTCCTGCTTTGCAAGCAGATTCTTTATGGTCTGAGCCACCAGGGAAGCCCCTCTTCTTAAGTTTACTAGGCACAAATTGAGTATAGTAGAAAGGAGTTATTAAAGAGATTGTAAGAAGGTAATTATCTGAGGATTTACTAAACAAAGACAAATAAAATGGTGACGAAAAAGGAGAACTTTCATTAAAGGTCTAGACTCGTAGAGTAATATTGATTTCTTTTCTGACCTGACTCAGTTTCTTTTCAAGAAGAATGTTCTATCTCTAATGTTTATAGTTACCCTGCTATGGTATAAGTATAGGTATAGTTACCTATATTGCCTATTTATATATCTAGCTTCAGTGTGTTAGTTTTTTGATTATTTGTTTTGTTTTTTACTCATGAATCCTTTCTGGAGTTCCCAATAGAAAGGCTGCTAATGACTCCCTTGATGGAAGGCAAGAGTGTGGAGGACATCCCATTTACCTCTGTTTTAAGAATCGCCTGCCTCTTCATTTTCTCCATTTCTTTTTAATATTGCTTGATTATTTATAACTTCCTAGGAGAATACATAAACACCTGTAAATGGGTGATTAAAACTAGGAGTTGTCTCAAAAGACATTGCTATCTAACCACTGTTAGAACTAATGACCAAATTTCAATTTTTCTAACACAAAAATCATTTGTCAGATGTCCTCCAAATTTTATTGGGTTTATACTTAACCATTTTATACAACAGGCCATTTTTTCCCCTTTACTGAAGTATGCATTCTGTAACAATGTTATTTTGACAGGCGTACCTAAAGATAATCTCTTTATTTATTTTTTTTGGGGGGGGCAAAATGACAATATTACCTTCCCTTTATTTATCCTGTTCAAAATTGGCGTCATCAAGAAGTGGAATCTGTTCCTTCACTACTTCTATCTGGGTGGCCCTGTAATGCACTTTGGCCAATATAATGGTGCGGAAGTCACTGGGGGCAGTATTGAGCCTTGCCTTCTAGACAGCCTTGCATACCACTGCTTCTGTCCTGAAAACCTGACACTCCCTAAGGATAAGCCTGACTAAGCCTACTTGAGGATGAGAGGCCAAGTGACAGAATGAAAAGTCATCCCAACTCCTATCCCAGGATGCGAGAGCCCAATCATGACCAACAAAGCCACTTACAGCACTTCCTTGATCCACAGCTGACCCAAAGTTCATAAGCAAACCCAGGCAAGACCAGAAAAACTGCTCACTGAGCTCAGTCTAAATTTCTAAGCAGAAATAGCATTAGGTAAATAAATGTTTGTTTCAAACCACTAAGCTTTAGAGTAGTTTATTACACCACAATAGTTTATTGATTCAGAAACTAACATTGTTCATTGATTCACCAAGTCATTCAACAAATACCTGTGGCCTACTCTAAGCCTGCCCTGATAAGATATAATATTTCATTTTATCCCTTCCATGATCTTCAGAACTTTGTTCTCATTTGAAAATTATAAAACTAAGGGGTAGAGAGAGAAACTGAGTTGCCTAGAATCACACAGCTCATAGGTGCAAAGCCAGGATTGAAGCTGTGTTGTGCTGTGCTTAGTCGCTCAGTTGTGTCCAGCTCTTTGCAACCCCATGGATACCTAACAGTTTATTTATTCCCTTGACCCACAATCAAGTTATCACTAAGAAGGTATGTTATGAAAAAGTTGATGTTCTCAGGAGCAAAGGAATATTCTAGACTTAAACCATTAAACTCATGACATATTATCTTTTTTAAAGTTTTTATTTTGTATTGGGGTATAGCCAATTAACAAACAATGTTGTGATAATCTCAGGTGAACAGCAAAGGGATTCAGCCATACATATTCATGTATCCACTCTCCCCCAAACTCCCCTGCTATCCAGGCTGCCACATAACATTGAGCATAGTTCCCTGTGCTACACAGTAGGTCCTTACTGGTTATCCATTTTAAATATTCATGCTATGACATTAAAGCCATCATGGATCACTTGTTTATGTACCTGTGCAGACTTAAAATTGTATTTGAGAAAAAAAAATCTGACTTCTACTGAGAGTACCCCCATAGTCACCTCCAACCAACTATGGAAGACCAAGCTACCAAGAGTTGGCTAGATTCCTTAATTTTCACAAAAAATAAGTCACCTTTATCATATGCTCATGTCTAAACTGTATTGGTTTCTTCTGAGTAAATAGAATATTTGTACTTTCTGTCCTCAAACAAAAATGCAAATTCTACCCAGTTAGCAATGTGATTCTACTTTTAACAGAAGCCTGTTGAAAGATGGAATATTTACATATATAAGGATGATTGTTTCAAGAAAAGTAGTCCAAATATTCCATGGTTTAGGATTTATCCTGGAGTCATGCCCAAATCCTTCTCTGTACATGGAGAAGGAGAGAGGTCCAACCAACATAGTTCCATGGGGTCATAGACCCTATACACACCCTGTACAGAGTGTCTTTTACCCAATTATTGAAAATAATGCTGAAAACCAGGGAGTCACAGAACTGGGACCTAAAGTTGTAGTTGAAGACAGGACAAGATGGTTCAGTAGCAGATAGTGAAATATGGGAATCAGATAAATACAGAGATAACAGCATGGAGAAGTGTGCCAAGAGTGCAGGAGGGGCACATAAAAGCAACCCCAGCATCTATCTGTTGCCCCCAGCTAACATTCTGATGTATCCCTCGGGGCTTACTTCCATCTTATCTGCTCTGAGACATTCTTCATGATAGTGCACTATATTTAATGCAACTTCTATTCACTTTTTAAATCAAAATCATGGATTTGTGTTTCTTTCCTTCCACTTATTATAATTTTTATTTATCATTTATTTACTTGTTGAAGGAAATGGCAACCCACTCCAGTACTCTTGCCTGGATAATCCCATGGACAGAGGAGCATTGTAGGCTACAGTCCATGGGGTCGCAAAGAGTTGGACACGACTGAGCGACTTCACTTCTTCTCTTTACTTGTTGATTATCTATTTTCCTCTCTACACTGGAAGTCCCCTGGGGTCAGGAACCATGTCTGTTTTGTTTATTCCTAGTGTTCTCATAGATCCCCAAACATGGTTGGTGCTCAACATGTTTTGTTTTGTTTTTAACAAATAGATGGGTTAGTGCTGATGATCTTAAAAAGGCTGTCTTATGAAACTATAAGCTCTGAAGCAGAAGGAGAATGTCTTATTTGTCTTGCTCTCCCTAGCACCTAGACTCTTAGTAGCTGATATCTTGAAAGAACTTAAATATTTTAAAATGGATTAATAAATGAAGTTGTCTATTACAAGAAAAACATCAATGTATCATTCATCTTAAGATCCTTACATACATTAATTGGTAACTTCCAATTTTCTTCAGTTGCATTTATTTTCCAAATCAAGGCACTTTTTAATAGATTCAAACATTAGTTTCTTTCTACTCCCTTTGTTACCATTTATAATAATGTAAGTTATTTCTCTCATGGTTTTCCAGGCAGTTTCTGAGCAAATGTTCAATGAGTCCTTTCTGTTTCTCAGTCAGATGGTATTGATGAATACAACCGTGAAAGGCACTTCCTTTTTAAATGAAATCATGGGCAGTTCATATAGTTTCTCATCGACAGATATATTTTTAACTCACCAGGATTTTTTTCCAAAAAAAAAAAAAAATGCTAACATATACAAACTGGAAGAGAAGCTTGTGACTCATTTCAAACTAGAAGAATCAAGCCAGGTTTTCATGATTTGTTTCTGACATGTTGGTTCTTCTATTTATTCTAACTATGCTGGCACAATACAGAAATACATACATATAATATTATACACACACAAACACAGAGTTTCTTTCTCCAAGGAGCAGACAGTGCAGCAGGAAAGATAAGATATCAATTCAAACAGCCCTAACAAATACCAAGGAAGGCCAGTATGATCCAAAGTAATGGGAAAAAAGTAATAAAAGCATAGAACAAGGAAAAGTAAGTCACTGATGATTGATAAAATCACTGAATGCCTCATGGAGAAGATAACATTTTAGGAGGGTCTTGAAGTGGGTTCATCTCAATAAATAATATAAGTAACACAGAACATTATTTGCATACTTATTATTTTGAATTGGATTCCTTCATGGCTCAGTGGTAAAGAATCTGCATGCAATACAGGAGACCTGGGTTTGATCTCTGGGTCCAGAAGATCCCCTGGAGAAGGAAATGCCAACCCACTCCAGTATTTTTGCCTGAAGAACCCCATGAACTGAGGAGCCTGGTGCAAAGAGTCAAACACAATTGAGTGACTAACAAAACAACAATTATTTTGAATCATCAATTCAAAAGGCCATTTTCAATATCCCTTTGTGTTGTTACTAATGTCAAAGAAAGCCTCTTGGATAGTCAGAAGTTTCATCTCTTGTAAGATCTCTAAAAATTAAACTATGTGTGTGTTTGTGTATGTGAATTTTGTGAAATCAATACAGTAAAGAACATGAAAAGATAACATTTTCAAAACATTTTGATGAGCTATGTTTTATCATAAGACAAATTTAAAATCTTAAAATTTTATCTGTTATTTAGTCCACTTTCCTTATTTCAAAGTGAAAAAAAAAAAGACTTGGGAATCCCAATCTTTCCAAGATTACCAACTGGTCAGCAGCATGAAGAGGTTCCCCCCCACCACCCACATATTTCCCACTTTGATCTAGTTCTGTTGCCACCATGCTATAATACCTTTCAGATAATAATGTATTATTTATCCTGTTACACTTTACATTTTTCTGCTTGCCAATTTTGTTCATAGAAAAATCAAATTAATAAATCTTCCCTCTCCCACTCAAAAAAAAAAAAAAAAGTAGACAGGGAAAAGATGGCAGTGGATACACTTTCAAATGGTTATCAATTTTTTTAATTATAATAATTAATACTTTTAACACTTAACCTTTGGCACGAAGTACATTAAACACTTTTAAAGTACATCATTTCATTTAAACATTACAACAGCTCTATAAAGTAGGCCTTAGCCTGCAGTGTTACTCATTCAGTCCTGTCCAACTCTGCAACCCCATGGGCTGTCTCCCACCAGGCTCCTCTGTCCATGGAATTCTCCAGACAAGAATACTGGAGCAGGTAACCATTACCTTCTCCAGACGATCTTCCCAAGTCAGGGATGGGCAGTTTCTTTATGAGCTGCTGCTAAGTCACTTTAGTCGTCCTACTCTGTGCGACCCCATAGATGGCAAGAAAGCCCATAAAGTAGGCATTAACTAATGTCTGTTTTTACAAAGAGACTGAAGCAGGTATAATTTAGAATCTGCTCACTGATCACCCCCTTGGTAAATAGAAGAGTTGGGGCTTGGATCCACTAAAACCCATGCCATTAAACACTGAGCTACTAAGACAAAAACTCTGTAGAAGGGAGATCATATCCATTAACTGACTCCAGACTGCACAGACTGTATTATATCCATGATTTCATCTCCATCACCTAGCACAGTGTCTGGTACTTTTATAAGCCTGCTGCTGCTGCTGCTAAGTCGCTTCAGTCGTGTCTGACTCTGTGCGACCCCATAGACGGCAGCCCACCAGGCTCCCCCATCCCTGGGATTCTCCAGGCAAGAACACTGGAGTGGGTTGCCATTTCCTTCTCCAATGCATGAAAGTGAAAAGTGAAAGTGAAGTCGCTCAGTCGTGTCCGACTCTTAGCGACCCCATGGACTGCAGCCTACCAGACTCCTCCATCCATGGGATTTGCCAGGCAAGAGTACTGGAGTGGGGTGCCATTGCCTAGTTTATGTTATTAGAATAAACATGGATTACTATTTATTCAGTAGTGGTGACTCATTAATCACAACTTAATCCAATGTGATTTATTATTTGCTCAGAAAATAATTATTGATCTGATAGTCACTACGTGTTGAATCGTATTCTAGTATCTACATGAAAATACCTAAGAAGCCCAAGGAGGTAAGGCTGGAGGTGGGGCCCTAAGGGCAGGCTCAGTGGGGACTAGAAGAAGGGCGGGCCCATTGTTGGGGGAACACGCTTCCTGAGCAGGGGACAACAGTTAGGGCCGGACCAGTACCAGGAAGAAGCTGTGCGTGGGGAGGCTGTGGAAACCGCGAGCGACAACAGGTAACGCTCCAGGCTTTTCCTCCGCGAATTCGAAATTTCCTTTTCCACAGGTATTCTTTACTTAGCACTTCTTAACACTATCCTGGTTTGAGACAGAAGTTTGACCCAGCCACCTCTCCCACCCCAGGGGACTTTTGTCGTGCTGTAGAGTTGAGCTCCTAGGGACACCAGAATGGGAGAGGAAACCTGGAGCCCTAGGCCTCAGGACTGAGGGTGAATTCACGCAGTATGGTGAAGAGGGGGGTTGGGGAGATAACACAAACCTATCCTGGGGTGCGGAGGGCCGGCCTGAGCAGGGTGGGGGCGAGGGCAAGAAGGAAATGGGGCTGCCGCCCACTGTGGGGGTGGTTGAATTTGGGGTTGTAGAGGTCAGGAGTCAGTCCCGGCTTCTCAGCAAGAATTTGCCAATCACTGAATCAGCAGCCTGTGACCTAGTTCACCGGGTGAGAAGACCGTACCAACTGAAGAGATCTTGCTCTTGTCCCTCCTGCATTGGAGGAGAGGTAATGAAGACATCTAGAAGCAATCAGATGGCTTGGCCAGTGTGACAAAAGTGATAGCATGTGTTGCTAGCCAGTGTAATATTAGTGATGATTTTATGAGGAAAAGCACCTCAAGGCTCTCATTAGGAGGAAAGAGTTGGGAGAAATCAAGCTCAAGTAAAACAAACTTAGTTCAGGAGCCAGATTCTGAGACAAAGCTGTAGTAAAACCTTTTATTTATTTAAAATGTTAGGAACTACAGAGAAGATAGGAACTACAGAGAAGACATACAGATGGCCGGTAGACACATGAAAAGATGTAGGTCAAAGCTATAATGAGGTACCAAGTCACACTGGTCAGAATGGCCATCATTTAAAAGTCTACAAGTAACAAATGCTGAAGAGGTTGTGGAGAAAAGGGAACTCTCCTACACTCTTTGTAGGAATGTAAATTCCTACAGCAACTATGGAAAACAGTGTGGAGCTTCCTCAGAAAACTAAAAGTAGAGTTACTATATGATCTAGCAGTCCCACTCCTGGGCATATACCCAGACAAAACTGTAATTCAGATACATGCTGTGAACCCCTATGTTCATAGCAACACCATTCACAATAGCCAAAAGATGCAAACAACTTAAATGTCTATCAATAGATGAATAGATAAAGAAGATGTGGTACATATGCACAATGAAATACTACTCGGCCATAAAAAAGAATGAACTAATGCCATTTGCAGCAACATGGATGCAACTAGCAAGTATAATACTAAGTGAAATAAGTCAGAAGGAGAAATAGAAATACCATACAGTATCACTTGTATGTGGAATCTAAAATATGGCATAAATGAACCTATCTACAAAAAAGAAACAGACTTGTAGGCATAGAGAACAGACTTGTGTTTGCCAAGAGGGAGGAGGGTAGGGGAGAGAAAGACTAGGAGTTTGGGATTAGCAGATGCAAACTGTTATATGTAGAAAAGACAAAGAACAAAGTTCTATTGTATAGCACAGGAAACTATATTCAATATCCTGTGATAAACCATAATGGAAAAGAATATATGTACATAACTGAGTCACTTTGTTGCATAGCAGAGCATGACTCAACATTGTAAATCATCTGTACTTCAATAAAAAAAAAATTTTAAGTTAGAAATTAAGGAAAAAAGTTATGAGGAAAGATTTTTCATCATTACTTCAGATTATCCTATAAATTAAACAAAAATATATATTGTGATGATTTCTAAATTTTGCCCCCAAAGGAATTTTACTGCATTTAAATATTTTAATAGCATCATGGGATGCTATTACAGTTAGTCTTCTGTCTTAAGGAACAAGTTTTAACTATTTTAGAATTTTACTACTATGTGTGATACAGAGGATAATAATTCAGTAAACTGAAAATACACAGCTAAAATTCAAACTTAAAACCACTAATAGTTGTTAATGCAGTATAAAATAAAAAGAGGAAGGAAATGGGGTTTCTTTATAAAGTAACAAATTGTCAAACAATGTCTATGTTTTGGAGTACCTCATTTTAAACAATATGTCCCCAAAATTACTTTGAGTAATTACTTTAGGAATTTTACTTACCTTTTACTTTGGACTACTTATCACTGCCACTGTCACACACCAGGCATTTACACATGCCCTGTTGGAACCAGAAATCAAATTGCCAACATCAGCTGGATCATGGAAAAAGGAAGAGAGTTCCAGAAAAACATCTATTTCTGCTTTATGGACTATGCCAAAGCCTTTGACTGTGTGGATCACAATAAACTGTGGAAAATTCTGAAAAAGATGGGAATACCAGACCACCTGACCTGCCTCTTGAGAAACTTATATGCATGTCAGGAAGCAACAGTTACAACTGGACATGGAACAACAGACTGGTTCCAAATAGGATAAGGAGTTCGTCAAGGCTGCTTATTTAACTTCTATGCAGAGGACATCATGAGAAATGCTGGGCTGGAAGAAGCACAAGCTGGAATGAAGATTGCTGGAGAAATATCAATAACCTCAGATATGCAGATGACACCACCCTTATGGCAGAAAGTGAAGAGGAACTCAAAAGCCTCTTGATGAAAGTGAAAGAGGAGAGTGAAAAAGTTGGCTTAAAGCTCAACGTTCAGAAAACGAAGATCATGGCATCCGGTCCCATCACTTCATGGGAAATAGATGGGGAAACAGTGGAAACAGTGGCTGACTTTATTTTTTTGGGCTCCAAAATCACTGCAGATGGTAATTGCATGAAATTAAAAGACACTTACTCCTTGGAAGGAAAGTTATGACCAACCTAGATAGCATATTGAAAAGCAGAGACATTACTTTGCCAACAAAGGTCCGTCTAGTCAAGGCTATGGTTTTTCCAGTGGTCATGTATGGATGTGAAAATTGGACTGGGAAGAAAGCTGAGTGCCGAAGAATTGATGCTTTTGAACTGTGGTGTTGGAGAAGACTCTTGAGAGTCCCTTGGACTTCAAGGAAATCCAACAAAAGTCCATTCTGAAGGAGATCAGTCCTGGGTGTTCTTTGGAAGGAATGATGCTAAAGCTGAAACTCCCATACTTTGGCCACCTCAGGCAAAGAGTTGACTCATTGGAAAAGACCCTGATGCTGGGAGGGATTTGGGGCAGAAGGAGAAGGGGATGACAGAAGATGAGATGGCTGGGTGGCATCACCAAACTCAATGGGTTTGAGTGAACTCCGGGAGTTGGTGATGGACAGGGAGGCCAATTCATGGGGTCGCAAAGACTCAGACACGACTGAGCGACTGAACTGAACTGTCCTCAATCTAGAATACTGAAATGTCACATTTTTATTTTCTCCTTCGTGTTTGCTAGGGAAAAGTCTAAAGACAAGTATCTCATACATTTAGATTGTTTTAATCGTGATTCTTCTAGCTATTCTCACACCCTCATATGTAAATACTTGCTGTTTTGCAAAAGTCAGTTTCCATCCTAACTAGATGAGCTTACCTCTGGAATTCTGCAGAATGTCTTATGACTGATTCCATAGAACTGAAACTGGAACTCTTATTCTTAACTTCAGCAGTTAGTTGGTTATACCCCAAAGTACTCTTATGTAAAATAAAAGAATAGAAATACTTAGTGCTTGCTTTAAGCATATTAATTTCCTTATGTTCATTATTTACCAAACAGGTTGCCAGCCAAAAAAAATAAGAAAATTAATTGTATATGTCTACTCAGGCTGCTGCTATAACAAAATACTACAGGCTCAGTGGCTTAAACAACAGAAATTTATTTTCTCATAGTTCTGGAAGCTGAGAAGTCCAAAATTAAGGTGACATCAGTGTTGATCCTCGTGAAGACTCTCTCCTTGGGTTTCAGAGAGCCACCACCTCACTGTGTGCTCACAGGGCCTGTCCTCAGTGTGAATGTGTGGAGAGAGAACAAAATCACTCTCTTCCTCTTCTTATGAGGCCACAGTCTTATCAGATTAGGGCCACACCTTTATGATTTCATTCAACTTTAATATTCTCCTAAATATTCTATATCCAAATATAGTCACAGTTGGATTTAGAGCTTCAACATGCAAATTTTGAAGGAGACATAATTCAATTCCTAGCAACAAGCAGACTACCAAGAAATTCTGCAAAAATTATTTGTGGCATGATAGTTAAATATTTTAAACACTTTAAATTGAGAATACATACAAATACAAGTGTCAGTCAGTCGTGTCCAACTCTTTGCAACCCCGTGGACTGTAGCATGCCAGGCTTCTCTGTCCATGGAATTCTCCAGGCAAGAATACTGGAAATGAGTAGCTATATTTAAAAGCCATGTATCAGACTTAGTAATGCATCAGATTTTAAATGCAGTCATATTGATGGCAAAGAGCTGAGTGATGAATGGTGACATAATTTTTGTGTAATAGGGACAAATAATTTCTACATATGCATATATCATTGCACTAATTATAGATTTGTTTAGAGAAAACTTGGCTGGAGTGGCTGTGTAGAAGAGTAGAGAAGCCTTAATTCATTTGATCGTTGTTAATAATAGGGGTATAATAAAAATTCTCTTGAGTGCAATGGAGCTCAAGTATGTGCTCTATGAGTGGAATACAGGAACTTTAGTATTTGAACTATTATCATTATTATAGTGCTTTGTATTTTGTTTGTTTGTTTTAACACTATCTACTCTTCACTAGTTTAGATATGAATCAAAACAGCGAAGGATGTATGAAAAAGATTAGCAGTGTGAATCTTGACAAACTTATAAATGACTTTTCACAGATAGAAAAGGTATGTAAAGATATCCAACAATTGTAGAATATAAGGGAAAGTGTAACAGATTTTGTCAACGGAGGGAGTTAGGAAAAAAAAAAAAAATATATATATATATATATAAAAAGAAGCAAGATAAAAATAATGGAAATGTATTTTTTAAGCCCCTTCTCTCTCATTTTTAAAATCTGTATTTAGAATGTATGTGGTTGTAACTCATTAATACTAGTATCAAAATGTTTTGGGGGCAAGGGAGCAAACAATTGATATACTTTTGCTAAAGTTAAAGGGGAAATACATATGTATATACCCTGGATGCCCATAAACTCAAGAATGGTTTAGTAAGGATTGAAGTAGATTCAATCTTCAATCTCTTACTCTTATGACTAATTTCCTTTTTAGTCTTTCCTGTTCTATCTGTTCCCTTTTCTCTTTTGCCTAAAAGCAGACCTGTTTGAAGTCCCCCTCCCAAACTCTACACAAATTATATGTCAGACCATATCCCCAAGTATATACTAGGCTTTTTGTCTCCTCTGCCTGGGAGAGGAGTAGGAATATCTGTTGAGAAATGTAAGTGGATAAATCAGATTTGGGAAGTGGATTTGTGAAATAGGAATAGGAGGAAGAATAATCCCTACCTCTATTTTCTCTCTTTTTCTTATCATCCTTCTCTATTCCTTCTTTTCCTCTGTACAATGTAGTATTGCCCTCTTAAAAAAATTTTCATGATGATGGGTATTTTCATATAATGAGCTTTTTTCCAACAATGGACTTGTGTTTTTTTAACCAAGTGATTCTGACCAAAGTAAGAGAGGAGAGAGAAAGAAATAACACTTTGGTGGGAGAAGAACTGGTACAAAGCATTTGGAGCTTAACTTGGGATTATCTCTCATATTCTTAGATATTTTAAATTAGAAATATTGTTCTTTTTTAATGTCATAATGGTATTGTGATTGTACTTTTGAGTCATCTCTTAGAGAAGCATGTAAATGATAATATTTATCAATGAAATAATATAGTGTCAAGGAGTTGCTTTGAGATAAATTCAGAAGCAATGAGAATAGAGAATGGGTAGAAGTACAGATTATACAGGATAGGTTATGAGTTGATGATTTTTGAAGGTGTTTGAAGGGTACATGGCAGTTATTACATTATTCACAAAGATATATGTTTGAGAATATTTATTCATTGACTGTAATAGCAAAAAATGGGAACAGCACAAATTTTCCTCAATAGGGAACTATTTAAATAAATTAAATTCATGAATGAAACTCAATGCAGCTGTTAAAAAGAATGAGGTAAGACTTTTACATGCTTATATGCCATCATCTCTGAGAAAGCAGTACTAAGTGGAAAATCCAAGGTGCAGAACAGAGTATAATGTGACCCTTTCCTATAGTTGTTTAGTCATAAAATATTTTGGAAATATTTATAAGGAATGGTTAGTTTTAGGAGTGGAGGTTGAATAGTTGGAAAGAAGGGAGTTCAAATTAGGTCATATTTTTACTTTTTATAACTATTCACCTATTCTAACTTTTTATTATGTTACTCTTTAAAGATAAATTAGGAAATTGACTTATTTAAAAATGTGTGCCAAACTTAATTATTAGACTTTCAGGTATTAAATGGTTTATACTTTCATATTCTTAGGTTAAAAAAAAATCAAAATAGCGGCATTGATTTGGTAATAAAATGTATTCTGTTTCTTCTATAGAAAATGATAGAATCCAGTGGGAAGAACAATATCCTGGATATGCAGTTGGAAAAAGCTAACTGTTTATTAAGAGTAATGCAAACAAAAGAGGTCGCAATGAAACAAGGTTAGTTCTTTGCTACCTGTAGAAACAATCATTATAATGAGTGTGCTTTTTGCTATAACAGTAATTTTACATTTGTAAAATATTTTTAATTCACATAGAACTTTTCAGATTATCATTTCATTTTGTCCTTAATATAGCCCTGAAAGACTATATAGATAGGACTGATGTTATTATTCCACTTTGATAATGAAGAAATATAAACAAAGGAGGGTGATCTATCTGCATCCAGTCAGCTAAGAAATGACAAATCCAAGGCTCAGTCCAGGCCTTCAAACACATGGAAGAAGTACAGTTGAATTCCTGCCTCACAGTTACACCAGAAGAAACTTCAGATGGGTCAAAAATTTTAGTGTTAGAAAGATGCTGTCCTAGTCCCACTCGCTTCTCAGACATCCATGCCACGTGCTCTGCTCAGCTCCCAGCTGCCACCATCCCTTCTTGTGTCTACTCTGCCCCTTCTCTGTGCACCCGTTAGCCCTCAGGGAGCGTGGAAGCCTGGGCACCCAGCCTGGCATGGTGCTACTCGTTGAGAAAGTGGCATTGCTCTGCAGCACAAAGGTCTGGGACTACACTCAGTTGAACAAGCTACCTGACAACTTCTCCCCAGGCCTGGTAGTGCTGGTCTTCCCATGCAACTCATTCCTGGCATCAGGAGAACGCTAGGTACAAAGAGAGCCTGAGTTCCCTCAAGTTCAGAGACTTTTCCAGAAGTGTATGGTGAGTGGCACGCAGATGCATCTGCTCTGCACCTTCCTGTGGAAGGCCTTGCCCTGGCCCCCTGACAACCACTGTTTTCAACAGATTCCAAGCTCATCACTTGATCTCTGTGTGCTGCAGCCATGTTGCCTGGAACTTGGAGAAGTTCCCGGAAGGTGCATCTGTGCCCAACATGGAAACACTGCTGTCCTAGGAACCCAGCTATGCCTAGGGCTCCCCTCCTACTTCTGCTGTTTGCCAGTCACAGTGATACACTCTGTGTGGGTTTCATCCATATTTCCTCTAAACCTGCATGGAGAAACCACCTGATGACCAGGAAAATCCCCCTAGATGAATGTTAGTCCTGTCCATCCCAGCCTCCCCTTTCGTGGACCAAGCCTCCTTACTAATAAAGTGCTGGGCATCAGGAAAAGAAAAAAAGAAGCCGTATACCTACACTTCCTTGTTATGTCAACTGAGAGGGTACATAATCCATAGCAACAAGCAAAACTAGCACCAAGTTTCTAATACTATCTTATTACAAAAGGAACCAGGACTTCTTGAAGAAATGGCTGATTCTAAGACGGGGGCAAGAAATATATAAGTCGAAAGCATCTTGTAGTACCAGGAAATAAAGTACTCAAAAAGGAAAAAACTGCATAATAATGGGGTATGTCAAAGATACAGGACTCAAGTGAAAAAGTACTCAATGACCAAAGCTGAAACAATTTGAGCAACAAAATAAAATAGTATTAGATTAAAACCCCAGGTATATCCATGAGTACATATTCATAAAAATAAATGAATAAATAAATATATGGGGTGAAGAGATAAATCTCTGCAGAATTCCAAATAGCTTATGTAAATGACTTGGCCTCAAGGAAATATAACACGGCACTCATCAGGTGTGGGCTGTGTACAATGATTTTTTTCACTATCAGATCAGATCAGATAAGTCGCTCAGTCATGTCCAATTCTTTGCGACCCCATGAATCGCAGCACGCCAGGCCTCCCTGTCCATCACCAACTCCCAGAGTTCACTCAGACTCACGTCCATCGAGTCAGTGACGCCATCCAGCCATCTCATCCTCTGTCGTCCCCTTCTCCTCCTGACCCCAATCCCTCCCAGCATCAGAGTCTTTTCCAATGAGTCAACTCTCTGCGTGAGGTGGCCAAAGTATTGGAGTTTCAGCTTTAGCATCATTCCTTCCAAAGAAATCCCAGGGCTGATCTCCTTTAGAATGGACTGGTTGGATCTCCTTGCAGTCCAAAGGACTCTCAAGAGTCTTCTCCAACACCACAGTTCAAAAGCATCAATTCTTCGGTGCCCAGCCTTCTTCACAGTCCAACTCTCACATCCATACATGACCACAGGAAAAACCATAGCCTTGACTAGACAAACCTTTGTTGGCAAAGTAATGTCTCTGCTTTTCAATATGCTATCTAGGTTGGTCATAACCTTCCTTCCAAGGAGTAAGCATCTTTTAATTTCATGGCTGCAGTCACCATCTGCAGTGATTTTGGAGCCCAGAAAAATAAAGTCTGACACTGTTTCACTGTTTCCCCATCTATTTCCCATGAAGTGGTGGGACCGGATGCCATGATCTTCGTTTTTTGAACGTTGAGCTTTAAGCCAACTTTTTCACTCTCCACTTTCACTTTCATCAAGAGGCTTTTTAGTTCCTCTTCACTTTCTGCGATAAGGGTGGTGTCATCTGCCTATCTGAGGTTATTGATATTTCTCCCAGCAATCTTGAGTCCAGCTTGTGTTTCTTCCAGTCCAGCGTTTCTCATAATGTACTCTGCATATAAGTTAAATAAACGGTGACAATATACAGCCTTGACGAACTCCTTTTCCTATTTGGAACTCCATGTCCAGTTGTAACTGTTGCTTCCTGACCTGCATACAAATTTCTCAAGAGGCAGATCAGGTGGTCTGGTATTCCCATCTCTTTCAGAATTTTCCACAGTTTATTGTGATCCACACAGTCAAAGGCTTTGGCTTAGTCAATAAAGCAGAAATAGATGTTTTTCTGGAACTGTCTTGCTTTTTCCATGATCCAGCGGATGTTGGCAATTTGATCTCTGGTTCCTCTGCCTTTTCTAAAACCAGCTTGAACATCAGGAAGTTCACGGTTCACATATTGCTGAAGCCTGGCTTGGAGAATTTTGAGCATTACTTTACTAGCGTGTGAGATGAGTGCGATTGTGTGGTAGTTGGAGCATTCTTTGGCATTGCCTTTCTTTGGGATTGGAATGAAAACTGACCTTTTCCAGTCCTATAGTGAAACATATACTGAATGGAAAAGGGGTTGATAAAGAGTAATTATATAGTGGGGAAATCTGACGTACACAACTTAAGGCACGAAATCAAGGTCAGCTTGATGTCATGTTGATAGTAGGTACCTGTGCTATGATGTGATGAAAATGGCACTTTACTTCTATGTTTTTTCTCCCTTTAACCTCATCTCATCATGAGATAAGCATCATATTCACATAGAGGGATATCTACAAAAGACCTGGCCAGTAGTTTGAAAAACTTAAGTGCATCAAAAACAAGAAAGCTCTGAGAAACTGTCACAGCAAAGGGGACCTGAAGAAGACATGACAACTAAATGTAATGTGGTATTGTGGATGGAATCAGAGAATAGAGAAAGGATATTAGGTAAAAATTAAGAAAATCAGAGTAAAGTATGCATGTGTGCTAAGTCGCTTCAGTCGTGTCTGACTCTGTGCAACCCTATAGACTGCAGCCCACCAGACTCCTCTGTCATAAAGAGTCTCCAGGCAAGAATGCTGGAGTAGGTTACCATTTCCTTCTCCAGGGGATCTTCCTGACCATTGGCAGGCAGTTTCTTTACCACCTGTACCATCTGGGAAGCCCAAGTAAAATATAGATTTTAGTTAATAATAATGTATCAACATTGGTTCATTAATTGTAACAAACATACTGTACTAAAGTAAGATATTAATAATAGGGGAAACTTAGCTTAGGATATTTCACAACTCTCTGTAGCATCTTCCCAAGTTTTCTGTACATCTGTGCTCAGTCGTGCCCGACTCTTTGCAACCCTATGGGCTGTAGCCCGCTAAGCTCCTCTGTCCATGGGATTTTCCAGGCAAGAATACTGGAGCAGATTGCCGTTTCATACTCCAAAGGATCTTCCCAACCCAGGGATCAAACCAGCATCTCTTATGACTCCTGCATTGGCAGGCAGATTAGCACCACCTGGGAAGCCCATCTATACATCTAAAACTTTTCTGAATAATAAAGTTAATTAAAGGTCAAAAAGTGAAGCCACAATAGAAGAGAATATAGGGAGTTTTGTTTTTATGTTTTTAAGACTGAAGAAAGCTTTTCCAAGTGTGACACCTATCAGTGGATATCTGGTTAAATAAATTACGGTATATTTTGTAATGAACTACTATATAACTGACAAAAAGAATGAAGTATCTTTATATGATATAGCATCAGTTCAGTTCAGTCGCTCAGTCATGTCCGACTCCTTGCGATCCCATGAACTGCAGCATGCCAGTCCTCCCTGTCCATCAACAACTCCCGGAGTTCACTCAAACTCACGTGCATCGAGTCAGTGATGCCATCCAGCCATCTCATCCTCTGTCGTCCCCTTCTCCTCCTGCCCCCAATCCCTCCCAGCATCAGTCTTTTCCAATGAGTCAACTCGTCGCATGAGGTGGCCAAAGTATTGGAGTTTCAGCTTTAGCATCATTCCTTCCAAAGAACACCCAGGACTGATCTCCTTCAGAATGGACTGGTTGGATCTCCTTGCAGTCCAAGGGACTCTCAAGAGTCTTCTCCAACACCACAGTTCAAAAGCATCAATTCTTCGGTGCTCAGCTTTCTTCACAGTCCAACTCTCACATCCATACATGACCACTGGAAAACCATAGCCTTGTCTAGATGGACCTTTCTTGGCAAAGTAATATCTCTGCTTTTGAATATGCTATCTAGGTTGGTCATAACTTTCAATCTCCCACGTATAGTAAATGAAAATAATAATGTACACAGCAGAGTATTATCATTTTTAAAAAATATATTTTAACGCACAAACACCCTTCCCCCTGTATATTTGTAGATCCCTGGAAAGATAAACAGTGCCCTAGTAACAGTGTTTGCTTTGAGGGGAGGGAAACTGGTTAGTTTTGGGGCAGAGATTGTCAAGATATTCACTTATCACTAAACTTGTGTCTCATGTGTGTATATTATTTGAAAAACATAATCAAATACTTCCTTAAAAATTAGTTATACTTATTCTAAATCTAATGACCTTTTTCTGAATAATACACAATAGAAGTGAAAGAACAAGTGAGAATGATCTCTTAGAAAGCGAAGTGCGTACTAATTCACTTAGGAAGGGCAAACCATGTATGTGACTAGACTTGTTCAAAAGTAAATCATGATATCTTTATATTTTCTTCACTTGATATCAGATAAACAATGCCTTTGCCAGCTCAAGATGGTAACAATATTGATATTGAAGATCAAGTACTATAAAAAAAAGCCTTTTCATGCACATTTTATTTAATATTTCCAACTGATTTATGATATAGATATTAATACCTAAATTGCTTATAATGGTAGAGCCTAAATTTGACCTTAAAACAATCACTGATTTACTAAATTATACAATATAAGTGATAGCTTAATGTTCTGAGCTCTAGTTTTTAAGAATTGGATAGGATAGTTCTTCAAATTGTACTGTAAAGTCCAACAGAAATGATGCGTAGGAGAAGCTTTGCAAAGAGAATTAAAAGCTATTATTCTAAAATAATGAATGATCTTCTATTTTATGGGGCTTCCGTGGTGGCTCACATTTAGTAAAGAATCCGCATGCAATGCAAGAGACCCAGGTAAAATTCCTTACTGAGCCAGTTTCTGTTTTAAAAAATGTGTTTAGAGAGCCACCTTGTGTTCTAAATTTAAAAATACACAGTTTGGAAACATTCGGTATACTTTCAGTTTCAGGGTTCTGTTTTCAATTTGCTAATTACTGAGATAACATACTTTAAAGGCAATGGCACCCCACTCCAGTACTCTCGCCTGGAAAATCCCATGGACGGAGGAGCCTGGTGGGCTGCAGTCCATGGGATCGTGAAGAGTCGGACATGACTGAAGTGACTTAGCATAGCATAGCATAGCATGCATGCTGGATTCGTGCTTCTAAAGGTGCAAGGACAAGTGATGGCAGGATCTGTGCCTCCATTTTTAATTGCAGCAGCTAATACAGTAATATACATGAAGTAGGTAATGTCAGTTGTCATTTAACCATCATTCTGTTACTAGGACTCAGCAACAGAACAAAATGAAGGATGGTGGGAACTTTGAGTTGGCGATAGGGGAGGTAGAGTGGGAAAAAGGAGGAGTAGAACCTTGTACTTGCATAAAGCTTTTAACTTCTACCAAATACTTTCGTTTCTATTAATGTAGTTGAAGTACATGGAGACTGAGTTATAGGACCTCTAACTGAAAATGGGAAGTTTTGAACTCTCCCCTCACAGCATTGGTTCTCTCATTTAGTTAATAAATACAAAAACTATTGAACACTTATGAAATAGTCATCACATTATGCCGAGGTCCAGCCCCGGCTGATCCAGGGTATTCGAAGGAGAGACGGCTTAGGCGACCTATTTATTTATTTATTTATCAAAGATATAAAGAGTAATAGAATGAGGATAGCTCAGTAGGAAAATTCAGTGGAGAAAAGAAGCTGAGTAGCTTGGTTTACGCGGAAAATCAATATAACCCGTTACACCAGGTTAGCTCTGACCGCGGAGGCCGCAGGCACCCTCTCGAATAGCGGAAGGTGCCCCACCTTAGACACCTTCTCAAGTGGGTCTTAGAAGCCCAGGCAAATAAATGGTCGCAGAGGATATCCATGCTCCAGATGGAGACTCAGCTGGAAGTTAAGGGGAAGAATGACATGGGGAGACCAAGCGTTGGTGAGCAAGGCCCGTAGCTGTATTTTTAACAGGGGCTTATATACCCTAAGTTACACATAGAGGATAATAGGGATGCAAAGTCAGCAGTTTTTGATCCTTATCAAAAACCAGGGTTTCTTTCCTGCAAATTTATCGTATACAAATGGTTTAGGTGATTTACATCATCTTCTGGCCAGAAGGCTTATTAACATTTTATGACTCTTGACAAGGACTTATCAACAAAGACTTATTTTCTCTAAGAGTAATTATTTTAAGGTTTGGCGCCATCTTCTGAAGATAAAATTGCATTCCTATAGGGCGGATGTGTAATGGGTTTACAACAAAGGAAAGAATTTATTACCTTAAGGGTCTAAAGTTACTAACACCAAGAACACTACTTATTTTTTCTACATACAAACTATATTAATTAATACACATTCAAGGATACAATACAGGGGATGTGGAAACTTGGCAACAAGCATTGGCTCATCAATGAAATCTTTTACTAGTTTTATTCTGACAGTTTCTAACTCTCTGAGAGGCTCTAAACTATTTGAATATCTTAAGCTTCCCGTGCCTCTCGAGGCTGGGAGACTGTAAACAATCGTATGCATAGCTGTAGGAGTCCGGGTAAACTTGTCAGGCGAGTTAGAGAGCTATCTGAGGGGTTTGGATTTAAACACTCCTAGTTGCCCAGGAACTTTATTAATTGGAGCTGTAAGTTAACTCTTTGACAGAGAGAGCGAGATGGTGGTGGGGGACAGCCCCCAGTAAAGTCAGAGGTGAGAGCACAAAGCAATAAAGTAGGCAGACTCTGGTTTTTTGGGGGGTAGATGCTCGAGAATATCCGGGGGGACTCCTGAGGCTCGATCCCGCCTTTGTGTATGCCGAGCCTCCTTCCTCATGACCTTTGTCATGAGTGGAATGTCTCTCGGGCTCCTGGCAACATTAGAAGTAAGGATTATCAAAATAAATATCTTTACCTGAAAGAGTTCACTGTCTAGTGGGAGAAACCATCTAACTAAAATGTAATGTGAACAATGGATAAAAGTAATATATACAAATTGTGGGACACAGAGGAGAGAAACAGTGACAATGTTAAATATCTGTGAATGAACTTAGAAAGTATATTTTTTCATTTGGTTGTCAGAACAACCTAATATAGGAGAAAAGTACATTACCCAGAGCGTCATAGTTACAAAGTAAAGAAGAAAAAAACTCTAATCCAGTTCTTTTGATTCCAAATGTCATGGTTTCATCAGCATGTTATACAATTCCTGAGGAAGTCTTGAATTAAGAGCACAGGATTTAAAATGTGAAAAACCTGTGTTCAAACCTAGACCTACCATGTACTGTGGAATCTTTGTTAAGTTACCAGATATCTATGGGTGACTTCCTCCTTTTGTGAAATCAAGATAATGATGCCAATTTCTCAGCATCAGTTTGAATACTGATTATAATGTTTATAATGTACTTAATGTAATGCCTGACAGGGTAAATATTCAATAATGTACTTTAATGTACCTAGACAACTTTTTACTGTTAGATAAAAGTATGTCACACTAATGCACAGTAGCTGAATATCCACTGTAGGTCTCTAAAACTGAAAGAAAGAGAATAAGGTTCAATGTTTAATAACCATTAAGCCAAGCACATAAGAACAAAATTGCCTAATCTTTCTTTTTAAAAATACTGTTACTCTTTGTGAAGTTTTCATCATTATATATTTAGCTACTATAATTGTAAACTTAAACTGGTGCAACCTGGGTTTCTCAAACTTATAGTAAAAATGTGATAGCAATAACTATCACTAAGTCTTTCTCTGGCTCTATTCCTGCCCTCTTTCCAGGGCCTCTCACCTATTCAGATTAGTCTGAAGAAGTGATCCTACGCCGATCTTCTTGGTATATTAAAGTAGTTAGAATCATTGGCGTTAGTGCTGGACTGCTTGAGTTCATGTTGTAGCTCTACCATCTACTACTTTTAAGTGTGAGTTTGGACAATTTGCTAAACTTCTATGTGTCAATTTCCTGATATGAAAAAATGAGGCAAATACTAGAATCAATGTCATAGAGTTAAAAGGGTTAAATGAATAGTTGCAAAGCATTTAAAATAGCAGTGTGTTATTATTCTCATACCACTGTTTCTCCATTTACTCCTTACCGTTATAATGCCTGTCAATCAAATCACTTAAAAAATATTTAGGAAATGACTATTATGGACCACAACTCTTCTAAGTACTAGGGAGAAATGTTAAACAAGACAGAAGATAGCCCCTGCTATCCTGAAGCTTACAGCCAAGGGCTGCTTAAAGTTACAGAAGTCTCCACCACTGTTGCCCCGCTTCAAATGTTTAGCTGTTGCCGGTGATACCAAGAATATACATACTGAAAGCTTATTTGCACATTTCGGGCTTGATTGCACAGAATTCTCCCATTATTCAAGAAGACATTGGCACCAAAGTTGCTGATGCCTTGTAACCCAACACATTGAGTTTTTACTCTTTGTCGCTACTCCCTTGTCCTAGGACTCAGGCAAAAGGACAGGTTAGAGGACAATGAGGAAGAAAAGCCTTATCTTCTCCCAAATGACACTTGTTCACCAGCTCTGACTCTCTATCTTTGAATAAAACTTCATTTTCCTTGACTCTCTTTCCTTGGAATGTTCTGACTCTCTTTCCTTGGAATGTTTTTATGGAAAAGCCACTTGGGTACGTGCCTCACAGTTCTCCAGACATATCCAAATGTGCCTTATTTCTAGGGTAGCTGTTGCTAAAGGCACATAGAGGGAATCCCTACTTTACTGGGTTTTTCATGCCTTAGAAAACTCATAACTAAATCATGGAGTGCATTTGACTTAAAGACTGATTTAAAAAGTGTTTATTACAGATGGCTAACAAGCACATGAAAAGATATTTAACATCACTCATTATTAAGAGAAATACAAATCAAAACTACAATGAGATACCACCTCACACCAGTCAGAATGGCCATCATAAAAAAATCTACCAATAATGCTGGAGAGGGTGTGGAGAAGAGGGAACACTCTTGCAGTGCTGGTGGGAATATAAACTGATACAACCACTATGGAAGATGGTATGGAGATTCCTTAAAGAGCTAGGAATAAAACCACCGTATGATCCAGCAATCCCACTCCTAGGCATACACCCTAAGGAAAAAAAATTGAAAAAGACACATGTACCCCAATGTTCATTGCAGCACTATTTACAGTAGCTAGAACATGGAAGCAACCTAGATGTTCGTCTACAGATGAAAGGATAAAGAAGCTGTGGTACATGTATACAGTGGAATACTACTCAGTCATAAAAAGGAATGCATTTGAGTCAGTTCTAATGAGGTGGACGAACCTAGTGCCTATCATACAAAGTAAGTCAGAAAGAGAAAAGAGAAATATTGTATATTGACACATATATATATGGAATCTAAAAAGATGGCTTTGATGAATTTATTTTTAGGGCAGCAGTGGAGAAACAGAGATAGAGAACAAACCTACGGACATAGAGGAGGGGAGGACTGAGAAGGGGAGGTGTGTGGAGAGGATAAAATGGAAATTTACAATACCATATGTAAAATAGATAGCCAATGGGAATTTGCTGTCTGACTCGGGGAACTCAAACAAGGGCTCTGTGACAGGCTGAAGGGTGGTAAGGGGAGGGAGATGGGAGGGAGGCTTGGGAGGGAGGGGATGTGTGTACCAATGGCTGGTCCTTATTGATGTATGACAGAAAACCACAAAATTCTATAAAGCAATTACCCTTCAATGTAAAAAAAAAAAAAGTGTATTATATAACTTATTTTGAGATACCTGGTTGCTTTATTAAGTCTCATAATTGTCAATTAAATATTATTTTAAGTATTTTTTAACTTTGAGATAATAATTCCAAAAAGAAAGTAAATATTCAAATAGATTTGTCTTTTATGTTTTAGAATGTGCTACTCTTCATGATATGATAAAAGGGCTACAGCATACCATTGAATATCAACATAATTTGAAGGGTAAGTTAGAAAAAAAGTAAAATCTAAAAAAAAAAGGTTGTATTTAAGCATCTTTAAGAATAGAAAGTTTTTACATTGCTGACAGTAATCTTCTCTTAATCTGATCTTGTTAAATTTATCAGCTAAGAGCAGGATTCCTTACTACTCAATAATATCTTCCTAAATTATTGTAAAATAAGAAATGTCATGCTGAATAGAACAATTCAGTCATATTCTGACAAAAACATCAGGGTTTTATAGTTGATTATAATAATTCTCTTTATTACTTTAGAAAGGTTAGAAGTATATTTATTCCCAGTAGTATTCTTGGTCTTTAATAACCTTGTGTTCAGTTTTAAAGGATGGGTATTATGAGTAATTACTTCATGAGTATTCTGTTCAAACCTCAGAGATAGTTTAGTTTACTATTTAATTTCTGTCATTGAGTAAGGTTTTTATTTGTGTAAATTAAGCCAACATCTTCAGCCACCATTGAGAAAACAAGGCAACCAAGTGTTTTGTCTTGCTTTAATTTAGCTACAGTGCAATGTTAGTGGCATTTTCCTCTACTATAATTAATTAATTAATAAAAGTCACTCAGTCATGTCCCACTCTTTGCGACCCCATCACCATACAGTCCATGGAATTCTCCAGGCCAAAATACTGGAGTGGGTAGCCTTTCCCTTCTCCAGGGGATCTTCCCAACCCAGGGATTGAACCCAGGTCTGCCGCATTGCAGGTAGATTCTTTACCAGCTGAGCCACAAGGGAAGCCCAAGAATACTGGAGTGGGTAGCTTATCCCTTCTCCTAGGGTCTTCCTCCACTATATTAGAGTTTAAACTAAATTGCCTCCAAGATCTCATAAAACTGACACCAAACAATAAGAATTTTTTATCTTAGTCCTCTGCTTTTCTCATAATGAAACTACTTTACATATATAGGGGAGATACAATACTGACCTTATATGGTATTTATTTGATGTGTTATTCCTTATAGTCTTTTAAGAACTACTATTAGTTTTTACTTTTCCCCCATTGGTTTACCTTAAAATATTTCCTCAAGTGTTAATGAAACAAATATAGGAATTGGATCAGAAGACTTCACACTTAAACTGCCGAACAGCTTCTGCAGTACATAAAGGATTCATTTCCATGTTGATACACCACTAAGAGCTGTTCTGGAGATCAAGAAGGGTAGTAGATAGGGAGCCATATCATCTCCAATATCTTTTTTTAAATTTTTTCCTGCAGATGTCTGATCACGGTATGTCCCATAGGTTTTTGCTTGGCTTAGTTCTAGCATCCTGCTCATTTTTTCCCAGTATTTGATCCCTATCCCACACCTGGTTTGGGCTTTCATTTTTCCATCTCAGTGCCAAGGGCTCAGAAAAACTTTTCCTTTCTCTGACTAAATATGACACCTAGCTGCATTTTTTTTTAATGTATCTGTTCATAATCCTTTACAGGATTCAACTCTTTCCAGGAGTTTAACCCTTTCTAGGATTTTGTTCAAATAAAACATCTACCAGAGATTAACATTAAATACTTTGAAGTTCCAGAAAGTTGATTATAATTATAAACATGTTAAACATATTGCTTTATAAGAGGTTATCAAATATCTACCATAGTCAAGAATATTATATTTTCACAGATATGGTAGTACAGATCTTTTAATAATCCATTTCTGAAAAATGGATATCCTATGCTGCCTCTCAGGAAGAAATAGTGATTCACTGATTTCATTTGTCCAGTGCTCCTACAGGTTTTGCCCAACATGATAGATGTGAACTACCTATCTTTCTTCTCTTTGATCTGTTTGATTCTCAAGATTGTGTGGATAATTTGCTTATCAAGGTTACAGTGGTTGTAAATGTCTGCCTCCCCAGAAACTATTTCCTTTTCTTAATATAAACCTGACTTTTTTTCTAAGATTCATTCTTAATCCACGTGATCATATGCCTCGGGAGAAGCTAGTTACACCCCAATTCCAAGGGAGGGCTTCTGAAATATTTTCCTCTCTCCCAAAAAACTGTTATTCTGGTTGTTGTTAAGTCTGCATATAATGCCTGAAATTGTTGCAGACTGTTTGCTTTCAACCTGAAAGTGATGACAGCATTGAGGAGAGCAGCAAGAAAAGACTAGAAGGATATGGTGTCTTGACTGCATTATTGAGTTACTGAATCAGTTGCCCTCTAAGCTTAAGAGTTTCTTCAGCCACTATGAGAGAAATGATACCTCCCTTTACTCTCATCCATCAGTCTTTTCAGTAGGTGCTTATGGGCTGTGTAAAAGATGATCCATTGAGATGCAGAAAGAAAACAACACAATTCCTATTAATGCTTATTTTTTATTAAAAGTAGTCAGTCATGTACTGGAGAAGGAAATGGCAACCCACTCCAGTACTCTTGCCTGGAAAATCCCATGGGCGGAGGAGCCTGGTAGGCTACAGTCATGGGATCATGAAGAGTCAGACACGACTGAGCCACTTCACTTTCACTTTTCACTTTTATGCATTAGAGAAGGAAATGGCAACCCACTCCAGTGTTCTTGCCTGGAGAATCCCAGGGACGGGGGAGCCTGGTGGGCTGCCGTCTATGGGGTCGCACAGAGTCGGACACGACTGAAGCAACTTAACAGCAGCAGCAGCAGCTACTTACAATCAAAATAATCCTTTCAAACTGGACAGTAGCTTTAAGAAATAAAATATGTTTGACAATAATACTAATAATGCAAGCACAAATCAGCAATAAAAAAGTAGCAAAAAAGTAGCAGAGCTGTCACTTCTACCCTTGTACAAGTTCAGAAACATTAAAAAGTTTAATGAAAAACTATCATAACTGATGAAATGTCAGCCAATGGTGGCCAAGTGTAACTGCCTTTGAAAAAATTAATCTATAGCAGGACTGCTTACAAATGAATATTTAGAAATGGTTCCATCATTAAGTGATTGGGGGCCAAAAATGTGTCAACTTTAAACATTCTTACATGCGTATTAAACTTGGCATAGAAAGCTAAATTCAATTAAAAATTCTTCAAACAATGATCTAACAATGATTCTCAACCCTTTGTTAAATGTTTGTTTTCAAAAATCTTTTGAGAGGCTTATAACAACATCAAGGAAGATGGATTTGACAGAATTTCAAAAACAAATCACTTTTGCCTAATCAGTGTTTGGGACTGAAAAATGAGTACAGTAGGCCCTTCATATCTGCAGGTCCTGCATCCATGGATTCAACCAACCCAGACTGAAAATACTTGAAAAAAATTTCAGAAAGTTTCAAAAAAGCAAAACTTGAATTTGCTAAGGGCTAGTAATGGCACCCCACTCCAGTACTCTTGCCTGGAAACTCCCATGGACGGAGGAGCCTGGTAGGCTGCAGTCCATGGGGTCGCGAAGAGTCAGACATGATTGAGAGACTTCACTTTCACTTTCCACTTTCACGCATTGGAGAAGGAAATGGCAACCCACTCCAGCGTTCTTGCCTGGAGAATCCCAAGGATGGAGGAGCCTGGTAGGCTGCTGTCTATGGGGTTGCACAGAGTTGGACACGACTGAAGCGACTTAGCAGCAGCAGTAACTATTAATGGCAGAAAGCAAAGAGGAATAAAGAGCCTCTTGATGAAGGTGAAAGAAGACAGTTAAAAAGCTGACTTAAAACTCAATATTAAAAAAACTAAGATCATGGCATCCAGTTCCATCCCTTCATGGCAAAAAGAAGGGGAAAACGTGGAGGCAGTGACAGATTTCCTCGACTGCTTCTTGGCAGGAAATCTATGACCAACCTAGAAAGTGTATTAAAAAGCAGAGACATCACTTTGCTGACAAAGGTCCATCTAGTCAAAGCTTTGGTTTTTCCAGTAGTCATGTACTGATGTGAGAGCTGGACCATAAAGAAGGCAGAGCACCAAAGAATTGATGCTTTCAAACTGTGGTGCTAGAGACGACTCTTGAGAGTCCCTTGGACAGCAAAGAGATCAAACCAGTCAATCCTAAAGGAAATCAGGACTAAATATTCATTGGAAGGATTGATGCTGAAGCTCCAATGATTTGGCCACCTGATACGAACAGCTTACACTTTGGAAAAGACCCTGATGTTGGTAAAGATTGAAGGCAGGAAAAGAGGGCAACAGAGGATGAGATGATTGGAGGACATCACTGATTCAATGGATGGGAACTTGGGCAAAGTCCACGAGATGGTGAAGGACAGGAAGGCCTGTCATGCTGCAGTCCATGGGGTTGCCAAGAATTGGACATGACTTGGTGAATGGACAACAATAAAAGTAACTATTTACATTGTATTTATAACTATTAACATAGACTTTACATTGTATTAGGTGTTATAAGTAATCTAGAGATTAAAAAAAATATTAAAAAGATATACAGGATGTGCATAAATTATATGCTAATACTACACCATTTTATGTAAGGGGCTTGAGTATCCATGAATTTTGGTACCCACAGCAGTCCTGGAACTAATCTCCAATGGAAACCTAAGGATGACTGTGTTGTGATTTAGTAAGTACAGCCAGTAATGCATTTGAACCCGCAAATCCAAGTATCAAGACAGCCTGAATATTAAAAAAGTTTTCATAATCAAAGAGTTAAATCAACATTGTAAAAGCTACTGATGCATTTCCAGTGGCATTATCTCACTAAAATTTATCAACAATAATAGTGATTCAATAAAAAGTTTTATAACAGTGCTTTAAATAATATTAGAATAAATTAACATTTTTTTCCTCTTTAGTTCACCTTCTTAACTTCTACTTGTATCCTTTTTAAGAATTATATACAGTAAGAAAGTGATATATATATATAATTTATAAATAGACAAGAATTGGGGTGTACATTCTCATTATTTTTATTAACAGGGCACACAATTATGAGAGTTTGGAGACTATTAGTTTAGAACTTCACTTTATCTGTTTGTCACTACTTTTTAGATTTTGTGATTTTGTTATTTATGTTGGCCCACCTATTCCCTCCTAATATTTACCAGTTACATGTGAGACAGTGGATGATCCCTCTTACCATTCCCTGATGGCTCAGTGGTAAAGAATCTGGCTGCCGATGCAGGAAACTCAGGTTTGATCCCTAGGTCAGGACGATCCCCTGGAGAAAGAACGGCGCAACCCACTCCAGTATTCTTGCCTAGAGAATCCTATGGACAGAGGAGCCTGGTGGGCTATACTCCATGGGGTTGCAAAGAGTTGGACATGACTTAGCAACTAAACAACAACAAACCATTTATGGCAATAGCATTGGAATTTCATAACTTAAGGGAAAACTTGAGTCTCTCATTCTCATGAGTGATTGGATGATTAAGTTAAATATATTTTCTGAGATGTTCTCATTGTCAAGGACCAAAGAAGCTCTTCATTTATTACTGCTAACCTGACACAGAGAAGGAAAGTCATGAAACAATATTTAATGACATCTGTTATGCTGGAGACATCTATCAGGCTGGAGAAAGGCAAGGGCCCATTGTGTAGATTATACAAAAGTGTTGGCAGCCTTTTATACTATGAGCCTTTGTTTTCTTGCTGCTTCATTACCCCAAAGAATGAATTCATTCTATCTTTGAAATAATATGTATTTGGAGTTCAGGATATGAACATAAAACAGAGTATGATTCATCCAATATATCATAAATGATAGGAATATTTTTATATTGTTTCTTATATTATTGTAAAAGTATTATTCTATATTCTACTTTAGGAGAATCTCAGTAATTCACTATATGAGAGATAGTGACATTATACCTGCTAACTTATCATCAGTGGTTATTACTGCCCAGACAAAGGAAACAAGATTCAGAGCCTTTTTTCCACTAGAGGAGAATTATTGCGATATAACCAGCCCTAGATCAATTGAATTTCAGGCATTTAAACACATGAGCAGTGAAAAGAGAAAAAAATAGAGACGTGAAATCAGCCGAATATTCAGAGCACCTCCAAAATCAGTAGAATTCAAACATATTTGCCAATTTTCTCTAAATAATTTATTACAACCTAATATTGCTTTTTTCCTGTCTGAACTGAGCCTGAATAACTTAAATTTATTTGAGCCCTTATACTCTAAAAGAGTGGATTTTAAGGAAGACATTGTTATGGACAGTGCAGCTTTACTGTACAAAATTGTTCTAAACAAAATGATGTAGTCAAAACTGATCACTGATCAGAATGTTTTGAAAAGAGCAAAAGCATATATTCAGTGTTATTCTATAAAAGAATTGTATGAGAAACTAAGCTAATCCATGATCAACTACTACTTAAGAAAAAAAATAATGCTTACATGAAAATTAGTTTGAATAATGTAGAAATACTTCTTTCAATGTAATTGTGAGAAAGACCTTCTTAAAATAATCAGACTTGTTCAGTTCAGTCGCTCAGTCGTGTCCAGCTCTTTGGGACCCCATGAATCGCAGCACGCCAGGCCTCCCTGTCCATCACCAAATCCCGGAGTTCACCCAGACTCACGTCCATCGAGTCAGTGATGCCATCCAGCCATCTCATCCTCGTCCCCTTCTCCTCCTGCCCCCAATCCCTCCCAGCATCAGAGTCTTTTCCAATGAGTCAACTCTTTGCATGAGGTGGCCAAACTACTGGAGTTTCAGCTTTAGCATCATTCCTTCCAAAGAAATCCCAGGACTGATCTCCTTCAGAATGGACTGGTTGGATCTCCTTTCAGTCCAAGGGACTCTCAAGAGTCTTCTCCAACACCACAGTTCAAAAGCATCAATTCTTCAGAGCTTATAGTATATCTTTTGAAGAATGCTATCATATTTATATAAGCATCTTTTAAGTATGGGGAAATGACTTCTTATGAATATGTACTGTAGAATCTTCATTATTTAAAAATTGCCACCTTCCAAGAGAGATTTCCTAAAGGAACATTAAAAGGAAGGTAAAGAACAAAACCTATAAATAATTTTGGCCACCAACATAATTTTCAGGGCACAGTGCAAAGTGAAAACATGGAGTCCATGTTCAAAAATTAGGGAAAAAAATAACATTAAAGGTTCTGAAATATAAAGCTTCTTCCTTTCTTTTGTGATCTCTCAGTTGTCAGGATATTTTATTTGTTGTTTAATATCACTCAATGAAAAATGCTTTTAATTTTAATTATGAGCATGAATTTTACTATTTACCTTTCTATTGTACAAACTAGTTTTAAATTCAAAGAACACAACTCATATGTGGAAGTACAGAAGTACACAATTAATACTTCATAGTTTATACATGTATATCTGTTTCATTCTTACCAGAATAGAGAAAATGCTACACAAAACTACCTCAACCATTTTTCATTCATTTTAATTCTTGAGACATGCACATTCTACCAACACTCTCTACCTTCTGCTTACTGATGAATAAAAAAAAGACTGAAATGAAAAATAACTATGAATTTCCCTATTTTTCCTTTTGTTCCATGTCATCATTTTTTGTCTGGCTAATAGAGAGAAGTAACAGAAGTAGTAAGAAAGGATATGATAGAGTTGCTTGGTCATTCATGTTTCTTAGAAGACCATTTCCTTCTTTCTGGATTTAAAGCAAAATCTAGCTCAGGTTAGACAGCAATTCCTTGTCAAATATCAGGACCAGGTGGACTCTACAGTGATCAAGATGCTATTTGAGTTTATCTCTGCTCCAGCCAGTGCAGCAAGAGCCTTATAGCTTAAGGAAGTAGAGATATGTGTTTGAAAATCTAATGTAAAATCTGGGAAGATGATGAAAAAGAGCTGTGCCAACAATAATAATATAACATGGATTATAATAATAATATAACATGGATTATACTACAGATGAAAGCCAACAAAAAGCCAACTGAGGAGCACTATAAAATATTAAGGAGGTTAGCTGTTTCTTCAGTAGATGACTTTAATTCATAGGTAAGTTATGTGCCTCTGTTTAGCATAATTATAGATAAGCCAAAGCTAGATATTAACATAACATTTAGATGGGTTGATCAATATTTCTGGCAGAGGGAAGACTTAACATCATTAAAATGTCATTTTCCTGAATTTAATATACACATTTCATGTAGTTTAAATTAAAATATTAAATTTAGGGGTAAAGGAGAAGATTGCATAAGCTAATCTTACAGTTCATTTGACAGAAGAAACAAATAAACAAAAACAGAAAGTATGAAAAATAAGAAGAACGTAAGGGAGGAGGACTTCCACTACCAGAAAATAGCATGCTCTGAAGCCATTGTAATGAAATCAATATGGTATTGGCATAGAAAGTGAAAAATACATCCATGGAAAGAATGATCTAGATTCTAGAGACAGGCCCCAGTATTTGCTAACTTAATGATTGATGCAAGGAATATTTCAATCTATTGAAAAAGAATGATATTTTAAAGTATGGTACTGACACAACTATCTTACCATCTGGAAAGTTTTCCAACCATATCAAAAATAAATTCCAGATGGATTAAAAAAAAAACACGTTAGTACAAAAAAGAACAATAGAAACTTAAAATCCAGGAAAAGCATACAACCTGGAGCTGAGGGATATCATCTTAACCAATCTGAGAACCTCAGTTACTATATAAAGAAAAAAAGACCCAACACACCTTCTTAACAACAATGCAACCAAAGTACAAACAACAACAATGCAAAAAGAACCCTACATGTTATGTGTAAAACAAAAGTCAAAAAGCAAATAATTTATTTGAAATAAAAGTGTTTTCAAATACCAACGTAGTTTATATCTACAATACAAAGAGTTCTACAAATTAATCAGCAGGAACAAAGAGAATTTTTAAATGGGCACCTTTAATGTCTGGCTCAGGTACAGATCCTTGCTCTGTTTCAAACCCTCACCACACACTAAATCAGGACTGACTTTTTCCTGATCTAAGTATATGATTTTCCTTAAAACACCTAGTGGTTAACAAGAGTGAATATAGAAAAATGTGAAGCACCCTCCTTCTCCATCATGCCTTGTCAAGAGAAGAGTTTTGATTTAAAAAAAAATGTCAAAATTATGATAGGTATGAAATAATAGGGCAAATTGAAGATGCAAAACTGTATTTTACTTAAATTCATTTTTTCCTAAGTTTTACTTAATAGGGCATTATATAACTATGGTTCTCAATAATATTGTTCAAAGATTAAACCTTCCTTTCCTTCTAGTTTAGCTTAGCTTACTATATCAACTCATCTTCTTTTTAAAAGTATTTATTTATTTGGCCACACCAAGTCTTAGTTGCAGTGTATGGGATCTAGTTCCCTGACCAGGGATCGACCTCTGACTCCCTGCATTGAAAGGTCAGAGTCTTAGCCACTGGACCCCCAGGGAAGCCCCTCATCTTTTTTGTACAGTAGTTTTGTTTCCCTCACCTATCCTAAAATACAAACTATACTAATCCTCAAATACAGATCAATCCAGCCATATACTTGCTTGACTCACAGTGCTATAGGCATAGGCACTGAAGGCTATTGGTAAACATAAATTGCAAAGTCATTTTGAGTCCCAGTTTCACATATACCCTTAATTTATCCAGGCTTTTAAATTTTTCATTCTTTAAGTCCCCAACTTTAAATATTTCTTTCTCATTAAACCTACTTTACTTTCTATTTCATAGAAAAAGCTGTCAGACATAAACTACCTGATTTCCTGTCACCCACTATCCCTTCTTCCCACTGCACTTCCTCCAGTGTATTCATACACAGACATATCCTTTCTTCTTCCTCCTTAGCTTTGAAGAAAAAAAATCCTTCTTCCTATCCAAAGTTATTTTTCCACTTAACTCTCATCTCTCATCACCTCTCTCTTCTGGGATGTTGCATCTTCTACTGTCCCTTCCTTTCTCATTTCCCTCTTTCTATTGGTCATTCCTCTCAGCTTTTAAACAACTCAGATCTCTCCCATATTTTCAATAAACACAACAAAGTGTCCTTGATTTTGTATTTATTCCCTCCAATTACTCTCACTCTTTCCTTTTGCAATGGAATCTCAAGGGAATAGTGTGCACTCACTATCTCTATTTCCTTAGCTTCATCTAGTTTTTGGGCTTCCCTGATAGCGCAGTTGGTAAAGAATCCGCCTGCAATGCAGGAGACCCCTGTTCGATTCCTAGGTCTGGAAGATCCACTGGAGAAGGGATAGGCTACCCACTCCAATATGCTTGGGCTTCCCTTGTGGTTCAGCTGGTAAAGTGTCCACCTGCAATGTGGGAGACCTGGGTTCAATCCCTGGGTTGGGAAGATCCCCTGGAGAAGGGAAAGGCTACCCACTCCAGTATTCTGGGCTGGATTAGTCATACACGGACTATACAGTCCATGGGGTTGCAAAGAGTCAGACATGACTGAGCTACTTTCACTTCCACTTCACTTTTCATCTAGTCTTCAACTTAGAACAATTGGGCATCTCCCAAAGATTTCAGATTCAAAGTTCTCTCATTTCACCTTTTTATTGCATTTACTGCCATGGATTATAACCCCCATAAACTCTCTTCTCTTAGTAACACCCTCTCCTGCATCTCTGGACACTTCTTAGTCTCCTTTATAGGATAGTTTTCCTTTAGCCACCTCTAAATGTTTCTCAGCCTACAAGAAATATTCTCCTGGATATCTCAAGCATTTCAAATTTGGCATGATAAAGATAGAGATCCGTCATTCTAAATCCTAAAAATCTTCCCCTTTAAAATCTTCCCTAATTGATTAACAGTTTTCATCCACTCAAATCAGAAACCTAGAAGGCAAAGGTTCCCCTTTTGCTTTTGCCGCTGCTATCCAATCAGCATTAAGTTTCCTGATAATTCTATTGTCTATATAGTTATCTTTATTTTCCATTGTCTCTTACTGCCAGTAACCTACTTTAGGCTCCCATTATTTCTTACTTGATCTGTTACTGATGTATGGACATCCTCTGGGTTCAACCCCTTCCCTATTCATCTTCTGCACTGCCAGGTAATCTTTTTGAACATGTAACTAATAATTTCATTTCACTGTTCAGAATTCTTTGGTGAGTCTATAACCTATAAAATAAAATTCAAAGTTTTTCATCTAGAATCTGTCTACTTCCTATAAAGTTACTTCCCCAATCTATTTAACACATTCTCCTTATAAATTTACACTCCAACAATACTGTACTTGAATTGTAATTTTCCCAAATGTGCTATATTGATTCAAGCCCAAAGTCTTCTGGATATTTTTCTGTATCTCTCTCCAACTTACTATTTAAGTCTCAGATCAAGTGCTCCCTCTTCTACAAACGTTTTCCTGACTTAGAACTGACCTAAGCTTTTCTTCCATATCACCCCACCATATTTCAGACACACTGCCATTACCAAACAGTTATCACAGCATTATCATAACTGCTTACACATCTATCTGTCTTACCACTAGGCTGTAAGTTCTTTGAAGAGCGATAATTTTTTTGTTTCAGCATTCCCAATGTCATTCACAGAGCCTAACGTGTAGTAGATTTTGTATTCACATGTTTAATACATACATGAACGAAAACTTGATGGGTTAAAAATATTCCCATATTCATTGAAAAGTTCTATATATTATAATACTCTTCATTGACTTTTACACAGGTGAAAATGAACAACTAAAAAGAAATGCTGATCTTATGAAAGAAAAGTTTAAAATGCATGAACAGGTGAGTTTATGTGTCTTTATATTCTATCAAATACCTGTGGAGCATTGTCTTCCCAAATTAGGGGGAGGGGAGTCATTTTTAATTAATATAGGCAGCCAAAAAGATACAAGTTTTGCAGACCCTCAGTGTTTTACAAACTAATGTAATAGTATATTGCTTGCATTACTTTCTTTCAAACAAAAAGGGATGCAACAATTTTGCCATTTATTTAAAAAGTTATCTTAGAGTTTTTACTCTTCAGTATACTCTTAATTAGCACTTTATAAAAGCTTTTTTGTGATAAAGTGAATGCCTTCAGTATTTATGATTTGAGTGATCTATTGAAATTTTATGGCACCATCCAAATGAAGAGAGCATTTTATGTGGGTCCCCAATTTTCTCCCAAGAGCCAGCATACACTCTGCTACTTTTTCTTATCTCCTATAAAAAGAGCATCATGATAATAATTATAGAACATAAAACCTAGTGCCTAGAACATAAAATATCCTCAATGAATATAAGTTCCCACCCCTCTGCCCTTTGGGAGGTTTATTATGCTTGTTTTTTCTCATCTCCCAAGAGCCAATACGTCAAACTCTGGCAGATCTAAGATTTCCAAAACTCAGCTTAGATCTGTATCCACCTTAGAACTTCAACTTGAAGGATCATCTCTGTTTCAATCTGGTTCTTAAAGAGCCTTTGAAGAAACACAAGCTAATTCTGTAAACATGCTGGGGCTTCTAGGTAATACTCAGGAGTAATGAATGGTATCTCATGTACTCTTGGAAAATTTAGCTTCTCATCACCAATTTTGAAATAATTTAAATATCCCTGGGTTATATCCCATTCTTTCTATTTCCTTTATATCTTTACTTTATTTTTCCATCCCTTTCATATCTTTCCTCTACATTTCAACAATAAATGTAGTCAGGGTGTAATTGGAACAGAAAGGGAGAAAACTTTTGCCTCCTCTTCTAAAATGTCAGATTGTAGAATACTTCTTTGTCTAAAATAATATGAATTTTCAGAGGGGTGGGAATGACAGAATAAACACCGTAACCCAAGATTCTGAGCTTATTAACTGCTGTCCAAAGCAAACTAAAGATTACCTCAACCTAATGAACATTCTCTAGTACAACACCTCCAGGCACATCCAAGACATACGGAGAACCACTCCCTAGAAATAAACTTTGGAGTTACTTACCAGCCATATTTATGAGACTGGAAGATTGGTAACTTGTATGTGAAGAATGCTTAAGTTTTATAAGAAGATATAACCAGAAGCTGTCCCTTGGAATTTAAAGTTCTCAAGAAAGCAAATGAAAAGAAGGCAATCAACAAGAACCTGTTGGAATTTTGTCCCCTTAAAAAGAAGAAAGGATTGGACTCTTTGGGGCTGTTACAGATTATACTAGAGGAGAAGAACCCAGTGAGATACAGCCTGGTACCAGCCCAGACGTTTAAGATAGGCTTCATGCCTCGAGACTACAGTGAAAATTCTCAATCTTACCAAACTAATGGCAGCATGTCAGGTGGGAAAATCAATGGAGAATGAAAAGACATGTAGATTTGTCTCCTAGAGTTTCCCAGAGCAACAACTGCTTAGTGCACCAATTTGAGTCAGGAGTCATTTATGAAAGCCATTGTGTAGTTGTCCATCTAGAAATCTAGATTCAAGCATAGGAAAAATATCACAGTCTATGAGATTGACCCCTTCAGTCACCTACCTAACTTTAATCAAAGGCAATGGTTGGATAGGTTCAGCCATTCCTGTAAGTTTTCTGGCAAACTAAGTAACACAAGTAGGAATCCTGACTGTATCCTCTTGAATTTAAGGAAATTTTTAATTATATATATAAATTAATCTTTATTTTTAATTATAGCTGCTTAAACCAGTGGATCTTGACTTTTTTTCATCTCCTCAAATTCCTGAATATACTGAATATCTATTAAAACCCATGAACCCTGATAAAAAAGTGCTCAAAAGGGCACATGCATGCATACAATTTCAGGAAGTTAACAGACCCTTGAAAACCCTTTATCTGGGTCTAGGGTAAGAACCTCTAACTAATAATTCTTATTAGCATTCTCATTCATTGAATACATATCAAGGGATATACACCAGGAGATAGGAATACAACAGTGAGTAAAAACAAAGTCCCTGCTTTTACAGTGCTTAACACACATGCGTGCCCAGTCATGTCCAACTCTTTGCAACCCCATAGACTATAGTCCACCAGGCTCCTCTGTCCATGGGATTTTGGCAAGAATCGTGAGTGGGTTGCCGTTTCCTACTCCAGGGGATCTTCCTGACCCAGGGATCAAACTCTCATTACTTGCATCTCCTGCATTGACAGGTAGATTCTTTACTACTGGTGCCACCTGGGAAGCCTTACCATGTTTATTAGAAGATTTTTCTGGGCCTCCTGCCTGCATCATTGTCTCTTTCTTACTATCCCACTTCACTTTTATTCTTCCTTCTTTCCTTTACTCCTCTCCATCTAGAAATATACCTCTGGAAAAACTGAAAATTTAATCTCTCTGGTGGATTTCTCTTTCCACACTTCTCTCAACGCCTCTCTCTAGGGACTTCCCTGGTGGTACAGTACATAAGAGTCCACCTGACAGTACAGGGGACGTGAGTTTGATCCTTGATCTGGGCGGATTCCACATGCCACAGAGCAGCTGAGCCCATGCACCACAACTACTGAAGCCCATGTGCCTAGAGCCTGTGCTCTGCAACAAGAGAAACCACCACAGTGAGAAGCCCAGGCACCCCACCTAGAGAGTAGCCCCTGCTCTCTGCAACTAGAGAAAGCCCTTGTACAACAATGAAGACCCAGCACAACCGAAAAAATAAAATAAATACTTTTTTTAAATGCTACTCTCCTTATGAGCATAATAAATCACTTCTCTGCTTCAACAACCTATAAAACTAACCTCAGGAGGCTGTTGACCACTTCTCAGATCCCAAATTCATCCTTCTTTAGCCTCCTCATAAAGCTGACCCTTACCATAGATAATGCTTAACCTCCTTCTGGAAATTAGGGATGTTTATATAATTGTCAGAAATGGAAAATTCAGGCTACATTCAAAGAGATTGACCCTATGTTAAGGTAAGTTTGCTGCTGCTGCTAAGTCGCTTCAGTCGTGTCTAACTCTGTGCGACCCCATAGACAGCAGCCCACCAGGCTCCCCCGTCCCTGGGTTTCTCCAGGCAAGAACGCTGGAGTGGGTTGCCATTTCCTTCTCCAATGCATGAAAGTGAAAAGTGAAAGTGAAGTTGCTCGCTGGCTATCAAATGATACATAAAGTTGGCTCTACAATATACTTTGGCTTTTTTGAAATATTTTAATGTTCATGCCATTTCTGCACACACTTAAAATATTTTGAGCATCTATGATAAGTTATGGATATGGTGATGAGAATTCAGGAGGCAAAGATAAAAATCATTGTGTCTAGATGATCTGTCTACTTGAACAAGAAATTGGTCCTTCTCAAAGTTTAGCATTCAAACAATGAACAATATCTTTCCTCTCTAGATATAATTATATATCAAAAATTAATATAAACTTTGAAAATTTCATCTAATCAAAAGATGTGAACACATACTTAAATTGAACAATGAATATATGTTTTAATCTATAGGAACATAGGAATAATATTGCCAAACTTATGAGTGAAATGAAAATCAAAGAGGAGGGACATAAGATTGAAATAACAAAACTTTATCAAGATATGCAGAAAAAAGGTAAGTTTTTATTTTTAATTTACTGAATTCTAAGATACCATATATGCCAGAAAATTTGGAAAACTCAGCAGTGGCCACAGGACTGGAAAAGGTCAGTTTTCATTCCAATCCCAAAGAAAGACAATGCCAAAGAATGCTCAAACTACTGCACAATTGCAGTCATCTCACACGCTAGTAAAGTAATGCTCAAAATTCTCCAAGCCAGGCTTCAGCAGTATGTGAACCATGAAATTCCAGATGTTCAAGCTGGTTTTAGAAAAGGCACAGGAACCAGAGATCAAAGTGCCAACATCCGCTGGATCATGGAAAAAGCAAGAGAGTTCCAGAAAAACATCTATTTCTGCTTTATTGACTATGTCAAAGCCTTTGACTGTGTGGGTCACTGTGGAAAATTCTGAAAGAGATGGGAATACCAGACCACCTGATCTGCCTCTTGAGAAACCTGTATGCAGGTCAGGAAGCAACAGTTAGAACTGGACATGGAACAACAGACTGGTTCCAAATAGGAAAAGGAGTACGTCAAGGCTGTATACTGTCACCCTGCTTATTTAACTTCTATGCAGGGTACATCATGAGAAACACTGGGCTGGAAGAAGCGCAAGCTGGAATCAAGATTGCCAGGAGAAATATCAATAACCTCAGATATGGAGATGACACCACCCTTATGGCAGAAAGTGAAGAGGAACTCAAAAGCCTCTTGATGAAAGTGAAAGAGGAGAGTGAAAAAGTTGGCTTAAAGCTCAACATTCAGAAAACAAAGATCATGGCATCTAGTCCTGTCACTTCATGGGAAATAGATGGGGAAACAGTGGAAACAGTGGCTGACTTTATTTTTGGGGGCTCCAAAATCACTGCAGATGGTGACTGCAGCCGTGAAATTAAAAGACGCTTACTCCTTGGAAGGAAAGTTATGACCAACCTAGATAGCATATTCAAAAGCAGAGACATTACTTTGCCAATAAAGGTCCATCTAGTCAAGGCTATGGTTTTTCCTGTGGTCATGTATGGATGTGAGAGTTGGACTGTGAAGAAAGCTGAGCACCGAAGAATTGATGCTTTTGAACTGTGGTGTTGGAGAAGACTCTTGAGAGTCCCTTGGACTGCAAGGAGATCCATCCAGTCCATTCTGAAGGAGATCAGTCCTGGGTGTTCATTGGAAGGACTGATGCTGAAGCTGAAACTCCAATACTTTGGCCACCTGATGCAAAGAGTTGACTCATTGGAAAAGACCCTGATGCTGGGAGGGATTAGGGGCAGGAGGAGAAGGGGACGACAGAGGATGAGATGGCTGGATGGCATCACCGACTCGATGGACGTGAGTCTGAGTGAACTCCGGGAGTTGGTGATGGACAGGGAGGCCTGGCGTGCTGCGATTCATGGGGTCGCAGAGAGTCAGACACGACTGAGCGACTGAACTGCAGATACCATAAAAAAACTTACATGCATATATAATTTTTTTCTGTAATTACCAGTATTCTTGAGTAAACACTGCCTTTACACATCTCAATTTAGGTTTGTTGCTTTCTTTATATTCATGTGATATAAATTACATTTATAAATTGGACTCATGGAGTTTGAATTTAACATTTATGTGAGATAGTTAATATTATTGTAAAATTAATATAAAATGTAAGTTAGCTTTGATATTTATATACTCATCATATTGAATATAATTTCACTAAGAAATTATATTCACTATTCACTAAGAATGAAATGTAATTTCTCTAAGAAATTATATTCAATATTCAATAAGAATGAAATATTCTTCCTTTAGCAAAGTAGGTCTCATGAACTAATGTTGAGAGTTAACTGGTTTCATAAAGGTATTAAAAAGTTTCTTAACAAGCCTAGATGCACACCGTATGCAAAAATTAACTTGAATAATAGATCTGAATGTAAACCTATATCTATAAAACAGCCAGAAGAAAGCACAGCAGATAATCTTTGTGACCCTGAGTTAGCCACAGTTTCTTACAAAGAAACACAAAGCACAAACAATAAAGGAAAAAATTCTAAATTGAACATCAAAAACTATTAACTTCTGTCCTTCAACACAAAAGAAAATGAAAAGACAGGCTACAGACCAGTAGATAATACTTACAAACGCATAACTGATAAAGAACTTATGTTCAAAAATCTATAAGGAACTCTTAATTCAATAATAAGTCAAACAACCCAATAAGGAAAGGAACAAAATACTTGGACACAAATAATATATACAGATGAAAATAAACACATGAAAACATGTTCAACATAATTGGTTTGTAGAAAAATGCAAATTAAAACCACAGTGAGATACCACATTGCACCTTCTGTTGTTCACTCAGTCATGTCCGACTCTCTGCGACCCCGTGGACTCAAAACCTCAGTGCCAAGTGTTGGTGAGGGTATGGAGCATTGGAATTCTCATACATTACCAGTGGGACTGTAAAATTACACAACCACTTTAGAAAAGAGTTTTGCTGTTTCTTTGGGTTCTCTGAGAAGCAGATGTCTAGATAGAATTAGACATTCAAGAGATTTGTAAAGGAAAACATTTGTGAAGATAGATAGGGAGGGAACTGGGGGAGATGGGTTAGCTGTTACAGGTTGAACCGATGTGAAAAAGAGAAGGAAGAAAGGTGTGCTGGACAGGAGAAGTCAGTCTGTGACACATTTATAAGAAAAAAGTCAGCAAAGTTGGGCCAAAGTTGCCCATCAACCAAGTTCTACAACTCTCAGGAACAACTCTGCCTTAGTATCCATGCCAAGTTCAGTCAGTGGCTAGGAGCAGCTCTTGGGAATCGTGACCTCAGCATAAACATGGTCATGAAAAGCAATGAGTCAGTTACGGTCCCTGAAGTTGGAGATCTGAAAGATGCATTTTCATGGGCACAACAGTTCCCTCCTTATGCTACACGTACCTCCTTCTCCATTGGAGTTCAGGCAGCAGGTTCTCCATACTTCTATGGACGTTTCTTCCTCAGGAGAAACCTAGAAGAGGGGTTGTTGAAGTGTTCTTCCTCCTAGGGACCTAATTGTGTATTTTCAGCCAGCAGGTTCTAGGTCAAAACCTTGGTTCAGGTTAGGGAACTGAGCAAAAAATAATTTTTAATGGGGCCATGTGCCCTCAGCCTCCTGTTCCTCCATTCTTATTTCTTTTGTACTTGTTAAGCAGCATTTACTGCTCATCTGTTAACTAACTCTATGATTCTCAAAAATACCCCTTTGGCTGCTTTCTGACCTTTCTGGTCATTATAGTAATTGTGGCCTCCTGGCTTCTGGCAGTTAAACACCATCATCTGGCTTCTATAACTTGGTGGGGGAAGGGGGACACCATTCATGAATATTAATGAGCCCAACTTTATAACCTCTTACTGGCAGCCCTAGCTTGCAGATAAGAGTGAAAGTTGAACTTCTTGGTGATGCTGGTTTGTCTCTCACCAGCACATTCCCTGTGGCTTGATTAATAGTGTGCCTTCTGTGTCCTCCTAAGGAACATAATCCTTTGGTGCGTTTTCTTGCCTCACAAGATACATCTACTCAAGCATGCCAACTTTTGAGAGCCTCCTTATACCTTTCTCGCTAGCTGCCAGGGCATCTCAGGTGTTGCCACTTCACTCTGTTTTGGCCAGTGCTTTCTCTAGAGGTCTAAGGCTACTCCAACAGAATTTGCCCCATATCCTGGGTCCTTGCTAGGGTATTATGTCCCCTGACCCTAAAGAGTATCTTCAAGTCTATTAATTCTTGCTTACCTAAGTCTTAATTTCTGTAGTCTTCTATCCAGCACCCTCAAAAGTGCCTTCTCAAAGGTATTCACATGGCTCTTCCCAATACAACCTAGCTAATTCTTGCAGCTCTTTGGGGTATATTCACTTTCCCCACTTACCAGCCCCGGTACTCCCCCAGCCAGGTGATACTGAGCTTTAACCCTAGTTATTAGCCTAGCCACCAAAAGAAGAGGCTGGGGCAGTTTTGGAGAAGAGCCTCTGTAGCATCTTTCATCAGTTAAGCTAAGGGCTAGCTCTTCCTAGGAAAAGGTAGGTCACTTCTGCCAATTCTGAGCATTTAGGGGAGCTGTCAAAGCAGTTTCCTCATAGGCATTGATCCAGATACCCCTGTCCTATTTTTTAGGATATTAGGTGTTTCCAACAAGGATTTAGCATGGCACACCTGTTTCTGCTGAGCATTTAAACCTCTCTGGAGTTCTGCAACTTTAATGATTAGATTCTGTTGCTCAGCTGTGCCTGCGCTTCCACTAGAGTTTGTAAGAGCCTGTCTATGGGCTTCCAAAGAGACCCTCTGACTCTCACACCTGTTCTTTAAATCTTTACCTTCTAACAGCTCTGTTTCTTATTATCCCAATGCAGGTAGATGTAAGAGACGCGGGTTCGATCCCTGGGTTGGGAAGATCCCCCAGAGGAAGGCACAGCAACTCACCTCCAGTATTCTTGCCTGGAGAATCCCAGAGACAGAGGACCCTGGTGGTCCATGGGGTCACAAAGAGTCATATACAACTGAACCAGCTGAGCATACACACACAGGAAGTCAATTTAATTTAGTGATAAATAACTCTCCTGTCTTTGTGGGCTTTGTTTCTCATCTTTCAAATGTCTGAACTATTATACCTATAAGGCATTCACCTCCACCAGGACATTTTCCCAGATAACTGCTGATAAAACCTTCAGTGGGCTTCCCTGGTGGCTCAGTGGTAAAGAATCCGCCTACCAATGCAGGAGAGGTGGGTTCAGTCCCTAGGCTGGGATGATCCTCTGGAGAAGGAGATGGCTACCTAACTCAAGTATTCTTGCCTGGGAAATCCCATGGACAGAGGAGCCTAGCAGGCTACACTCCACGGGGTCACAAAAGATTTGGACATAACTTAACGACTAAACAACAACAACAAAATCTTGAGTAATCAGACCCCTGTGGTGTACTAGGAACTCCCAGTCCTCCACATACCACTGATGATGGCGTCCTCTTCCTCACAAAGTGGTAAGTGCCCATCCTAACTGTTTCTTGTGCTGATTCAGATCCTCCAAGGAACCACCGAGATGGGAGTAGAAACTCAGAAATTTACTGGACAAAAATGCCTATGAAGGGAAATAGTGAGGGAGCCAGAACAAGCTGGTATAGCTCTAGTCATCCTGTGATGTGAAGCCCTCTATACATAGGAACCCAGGCTTTGTGTGTCTCTTTAACCAATAAATCTCCTATTCTCCAGGCATTCAGAGAACATTATTCTCTAGATATTTAAGAGTACAAATTAGTTTACTTATTCAAAAGCATTCAATGGGCAGCCCTTTTGTTTCAATCATTTTTAAGGGACTTGTTAAAAATATATAAAAGCTACCCTGCACATAAACAGTTTCTAAAATACGTTTTTATTAATAAATTGTACTTTCTTGTCATTTTTTAAAATACAAAAAAGTAATCTTCTAAGATTTTTGAAATGTTATGGTGAATTTTTTTTATTCAGTCAAATTAAGCGAAGAAAAGAATAAAGAACTGATAGAGAAAAAGGAGTTGGAAATTTCCGAGTTAAATGCAAAGTTAAGAACTCAAGAAAGGGAAAAACAAAATGAAATGATCAAACTACAGCTAGAGGTAAGTGTTTAAGGCTCTGCTGAATTTGAGGATGCATCCCTTAGACTAGGCCATTCTTTGTCATCACAGTGAGATAAATTTCAGGATTAGAAACAAGCCTGTGAGACAGTTTCACACATGCTTATTCTTCATCCATAGCATGCAATGCTCAAACCCTGCACAACTGTTACACTGCCTTTCAGCACTTGGCCTCAAGGTGGGACTCCAGTCGTTCAAAAGGTGCTGATTTCCACAGAGGGTCCTATCTCCTCTGCCTGCAGAGACAGCTCAAAGATTACCTACATTTGACAGCTGAGTCAATGCAGCCAAAAGGACTACTGTTCTAGCAGTAGGGAGAGTGTTTCTAATCCTTAACGTTACTCTCTTCTCAGCAGTAATTGTGAAACCCTAATGAACCAACTGGAAGTTTTTCATTTACAATAAATAACTATTTTTTTCCTAATAAATGTGTAGAAAGATAGATGGTGAAGAATCTGCCTGCAATGCAGGAAACCTGGGTTCAGTCCCTCGGTTGGGAAGATACCCTGGAGAAGGGAACAACTACCCACTGCAGTATTCCGACCTGGAGAATCCCATGGACTATACAGTCTATAGGGTCACAAAGAGCCGGACACGACTGAGCGACTTTTACTTGCTATTCATCTTCATTGTAACTATCCATTCTCTCCCCAAACCAGAACACGATCTCACTGAGTTTATTCTTAGTTCACACTATAAACTCAACCTGAAGGAAAAATAATTGAAGATTTTGCAAAAAAAACATGACCTGTAAGAATGGCCCATGAGAATTTTTTTAACCTGATACAGCTTAATGTCAAACCAGCAAGCATTCAAACTAAATCAGTAAAATCATATCCAAATTCTACTATTTAGCCTCACAGTTTCTATAGAAGGGTATTTAAATGTTTTCCCATGACTGTTGATTACACTACATTTTCTTTACAAAATACACTCATAGCAACATGAAAGTATTTTTATCTACCTTTAAGTTCATGAGATTCTCAACCCTAGTTAACTAGATTCTTAACCCTACATGATAGAATCAATGGATGTCTTGAGGAAAAATGCTCCTGACCCCAGCCCAGAATCTCTAAGGTAGTATCCAGGTATTCGGTTCTTTAAAAAACCTGCCCAGATAATTTTATTTATTTATTTTTTTTTCCAGATAATTTTAAAGTGCAGCTAGGGTCAATCTTGTTTGGGTAATCCTTGTTCTGAAGACTTTTCTATCTTCTGTTATACAGTGAATACAATTGAACTACAGATGATACATCTAAGAATATAGTGGATTATATTTATAGAAACAATTGTTTCATTTAACTAGAATGTTCTCAACTTTCTTTTTAAACTTGATTCAGTTTGATGCCAAGCTAGCAAGAGTTCAAACTAAAACAAAATCATATCCAGATTCTACTGTTTCACCACACAGTATCTACAAAAGGGTACGTGAGTTTTTCTTCCATGATTGTTGCTCAAAAAATTCTTAATGTGTTTCCATAAAAGTTATATTTAAAACAATATACTTAGCAGTTTTCCTGAAAATATATTTATCCCACTATGAGACATTAAATTTTTAATAATCTTTGTAAGTCACTTTCAATTTAAACTAGTAAATCTTAGTAGTAAATTAAAACATTAGACAAGTCCTTTGACTCTTTGGACTATCTCAGGAATTCCACAGTGTATTTTGAACTAAAGCTGACTTACTATTCTGAAGTTGTTTAGATACTCAGATAGCATATTTCTTCTTGTTCAACAAATAGTGCTAATGTGTGTTTTTTGTCCTTACACCAGTTTTACCCTGTTAATGCCTACATAAACAAAATTATAGACCTTTTAAAATATGGTATCTTTTTAAATACCTTCTTCTACTTAAACCAGAAGCATCGTTTTTGCTGTTTTGTTGTTCCTTGTATTAATACTTAGTTGTATTATTTATGAACTGCAATATCAAAATTGTTCTGCTCCATTTAGAAACTTCAACATCTTCAGGAAGAAAAAGACAAGGAGATTGCAGTTCTTCGTAATACCGTTCGTGATTTAGAACAACGCCTCTCTGTCAGCAAAGATTCTCAAGTTAAACTTGTTGGCAAAGATCCTCGCTTTAAACGTAGACGGTTTTGAGTAGATTCATTAGTTGCTATTTAATTTCTTTAAAAGCAGTTGAAAATTAATTTTGATTGTCAATATAACATACTACCTAAGTAATAACAACAATGAAAACAAAAAGCTTTAAACTTTTTAATTGAATTTAAACATCCACATTTTTGCCAGTCCTGTTCTACATTTCTGCTTAACAGTATTGACCATAAAAAAAATTCAGGTTTATAGGACCTGGTTTGCCTATTGAACCATCATTGACTATGGAAATACTTTCTAAGCAATCAAGAGTTAGACAACATTCTTTTATCTTTTCCCATCTATCTTTCAAGATTGGCAAAAAAACAAGATATAAAGGCTTCATTCATATATGATAGTAAAAATCAAGATATGAGTCTTAGATATAGAAAAGTATAAATGAATATCTAAAATGTAATCATAGCAAAGTATTCATGTGTATTTCTGGGTCTGAAAAGACAGAATTCACTTCTTGCTTTAAAGGTTTAATCTGTTAAAAACCTAAGATTAAAAAGACGAAGATAACATTGTTTTGAGAAATAAGAAAGTGGAGAACATGTCTTTGTTGTTCTTCCTCCATTCTCAGTTGCCAACCATCCAACAGAAACCCCTAGGTTATAGTTTACGTTTCTGTTCTCATTAACGCAAGTAGAATACTGGAAAAAGAAAAAGAAAGACATGCTAACCAAACGCTGCAACCACCTCTCAGCTGAATAAAAATATGGTTTGGGTCAAAATTTCTTTGACTTAAATTTTATGGAAGTCAATTTCTCCATGTTTGCACAAATCCAATTCCTATTTTTGGATCACTGTTAATTAGGTACCTTATACAAATGCTGGAAATGCAATTGTGTAGATTGACTTGGGGAATATATCCAATTTCATATATTTAATTTGAAGGTCATTTTCACATTTTGGCCTTATTTTTTCAGCTTCACTTGGTGCTGGCTTCTGTGGGGTTGAGCTGCTGACCTGCTGCCTGTCAGGCAGCTGGAGGCAAACGTCACTGTCAAGATTCAATGACATTCTCCTCTGCCAAAAGGCCCTGTCAGCTACACAAAGAGGGGAGCTTTTCTGTACACTGTCAGGTGATTGCAGACCCTGTTTTTTCAAATACCAGATGTCGACAGTGGCAACAGCAGCTACTCAAAGCAGATTCTGAATCTTTGGGAAACTGTCAGAGTAACTGATTTATGCATCTCTTTCGTCAGAGCTTCTTTTGTGGAAGAGAAGGTTGTAAACTTTCACTTCCTACTGGTGTATCACAGTTATCTGAGTGACCCTGTCTTTGGGGACCCTTGTGCCTGTGGTGGTGGTGATGAAGACCTGAAGGAGGGGGATTCTCAGGGGTATCTGGTGTGTCTGGTTTTGGAGACTCTGAAAGATGAGCATTTTCATGAAGCTGATGCCCATGATGGGGATGGGGGTGGGGATGGGGATGGGGGTGGGGGTGGGGGTGGGAGTGGGGGTGGGGGTGGTGATGTCGCTGTGAAGCCTCAGCTGTTTTCTCCTTGGTAGCCAGAAATACATTTTTACAGACGTCTTCATCTTCCAGTGCCTGGAATACATTTTATAAATCATTTAACAAATTTATAGATTTAGCAAGAATGCATGAAAAAATGAATTCTGGAGTTAACATATATGAAAGTCAAACTGCTTAATTAGATTTGAACTGGTTTTGTGTTTCCAGCATCATATTAATAAGAGAAAAAAAAATTTATCTCAGCCTCAACGCCTAGACTTTTTATTAAATTTGGTTCCCATCCATACCTAATTATAAAGTGCTTCTTGTACAAAGTTTGCATTTAACTAAAGAATCTTCAAACATTTTGCAAATAAATCAATGTAAATGTTTTGAAAATAGATTTTTAAAAATGTAAGTTAAAGCTTTAACAATTAAGCTTCTATACTAGTTAAATCAACAGCAGAATTCAAATTTTCCTTTCCTTATTAAAAGCATTTCCTAAATTTTTAAGAATTCTGAGGAAGAATAAAACCACTATATTTATATCTGCAGAAGCAAAACTAAACTAACTGGTTAAAAGAACTTAGATCGACTGCAGTAAAATCAAACAACTATCAAATCCTAAAATCAGTTTACCAAACGGAACCTTTCACACCAGTGTCAACAAAGCATTGAATATAATATTATTTTCTGAAACAAACTAATTCCTCTGATAACTCAAAAGAGCCAATAAAATTAACTCTGCTAATATTTATAATTACTATTACTATTTATAATTACTAGGCATTTTCCAAATTTCAAAATACTGAAACAAATCCCAAAATAGGAATCAACATAGCTAACATTCATCAGGCACTGAATATAAGTTAGACACTGAGTTAGTACTTTACTTGCTTTACTTCAGTCTCATCTGTAAAAGCAGTAAAATAACCCTCACAGTATTATGCAGATTAAAATGTGAAGAATGACACAACTAAATTAATTAAACTGTTGGTTTTCTTATTAACTTAAGTGAGTCATTAGAATGTGAATGGCTTTCTTTAGAGTTGGGAAAAATCTAAAGGAAGCAGAGCTCATAAATAAAAATTTTAAATTATTTTTGAACCTGAGTTCAAATTTTGCCAACTTGGCTCTGTCAAGGAAACATTGTTTGGAGTTATTTTCCTTCTCAATCTGAGAGGAAAAGAAGTTTATTTAACATAAGAAGTTTAGTTAATATAAGTTAAAATCAATTCTCTAAGTATCTTTTTTATAAATCATACATACATATAGTGTTTCTCATAACAAGGAATAAATATTCTAGTGGTTGTGAAGAAGTAAAAAATAAATAAAGTTATTAATTTTAAAAATAAAATGATTTTTTAAAAAGTATCAGTAATTCCAAGTGCATTGTGTAAGAGCGTCACAGAAAAGCTGACAGTCTTACATTCTTGGTGAATTAAGTAGTTATCTGGGCCTGTTCCACTTCAGGTAATGCCATGGATAATCTTTGCTATCACTATGTACTTACATGAGCACATTCATAATATTGCAATAGTGTATTTTATGTTGGCTGAATTCTTTAAGCACTTAAAGTCATGCAGTATCATTTGGTGGTAATTATAATACGTTGCTGCATTGATTTTTGTTCTCTAAACTCCTCCTAGATAAAAGCAATATGAATCTTGAAAAGATGTTTTAAAGTGTATGTTACATAACAGGAAGTGTAGGTAATTATAAAAATGACTATTGTAGTTTATTTCTAGTATATCAAAAGAAATGCTGATTTAGCTAATTAGTAATGAAACACTAACTTAGATAGCTCTTTAAAGATTTCCTCTTCAAAGAAAAATAATTGAGAAAAATACCTTGAGAGAGCAGTTTCCACATTTATCTTCACAGTAAACAGTCTTAATGGAATCTTCTACATATGTGAAAGTTAGGAAGGAATAAGGCAAACCAAGATGATATACAAGGCGGCCACATCTGAAAAATATAATAGCCATTACAATACTTTGGCTTAAAACTCAATATTCAAAAAAACTAAGATCATGGCATCTGGTCCCATCACTTCATGGCAAATAGATGAGGGAACAATGAAACAGTGACAGACGCTATTTTGGGAGGCGCCAGAATCACTGCAGATGGTGACTGCAGCCATGAAATTCAAAGATGCTTGCTCCTTGGAAGAAAAGTTATGACCAACCTAGACAGCATATTAAAAAGCAGAGACATTACTTTGCTGACAAAGGTCTGTCTAGTCAAAATGTGAAAGTTGGACTATAAAGAAAGCTGAGCGCCAAAGAATTGATACTTTTGAACTGTGGTGTTGAAGACTCTTGAGAGTCCCTTGGACTGTAAGATCAAACCAGTCAATCCTAAAGGAAATCAGTCCTGAATATTCATTGGAAGGACTGATGCTGAAGCTCCAATACTTTGGCCACCTGATGCAAAGAACTGTCACAAAGAGTTGAACACAACTGAGTGACTAAACTGAAGTGAACAATATTTTCAGTGTCATGATCCTACTCATGCACCATCTGGCATGAGACTGTAGGTTTAATGGTCTTATAACTGTTATAAGACCCTTTCATAACTTTAGTAAATTTCCCTGAAGGGGATCTCAAGCTTCCTGGCACTGCATACCAGGTCAGGTCATGAAAAGACTATAGTGAGTCTGATATGGTTGCCAGGTGGGAGGGATAGTAAAGGAGTTTGGGATGGACATGTACACACTGCTATAAAGTGGATAACCAGCAAGGAGCTACTGTATAGCACGTGGAACTCTGCTCAATGTTATGTGCAGCCTGAATGGGAGGGGAGCTTGGGGAAGAATAGATACATGTGTATGTATGGCTGAGTCCCTTCACCGTTCACCTGTAACTACCACAACATTGTTAATCAGCTGTACCCCAATACAAAATAAAAAGTTTCAAAGAAAAAAAAAAAAAGACTACAGTGAGTCCGATACTAGCATTGTGAAAAATGAAATAGATATATGTCACAATAAATAAAGTCAAAATTATGTGGTTATTTTGATTTGGTCAAATACAATTTTGTAATTGGCTCATAAATTCTATCAAAGTTCAAACCACTGACCTCATAAATCAGGTCTGCAAATCACATGATCTTTTCATAACTGCTAAGGCAGCACAAATTCCACACAATAAGAAATCACAGCATAATGAGAAAGATCCTCAAGTCTTGGCCAGTAGCCCACTGATTTAAATAAGAATCTGATGCAGCAAAAATTTCAGCACAATGAAAGAAATGGAAATACACTTGGCATTTTCAGAAACGGTGGAGTTTAAATGTCGTTCTTGCCCCCATTTTATCCTGTATATACAATTTTATATGAATATCAAAAGGTTAAACTTTGCGACAGATTAAATTAGAAGCTCGCAGTCCTGAAAGAATAACATGTAATATTAAAAATACTTAGAGTAAGACCAAGTAGTTCTCAGACCTAGGCAGAGTCTGGCTTACCATCCCTGAAGAGCCAAAAAACAAACAAACCAGCACCAACTAGAAATGATGATAGCAAATAATGTATGCATTGAAGTTCTTTCATAATACAAACATTTTATTCATTCATGGAATCAAAAGCAGATTCATACAGATTATGCCTAAATGATTAACATACTTTATAGTTAAGAAATGCAGATATATAACCTTAAAATGTATTAATAGTAATTTTAGAGATAAGCCAGTAGTCTGCAAAGTACGGTTATTCGTCTGCAACATTTTTAAGTGAGAATTGTACGAAAGGTACAAATTGATTTTTCTTTTTATTTAATCAGAATGCTAATGTACAGAGGGAAGAAAGTATAGTCAATTTTCCTTATTTCCCTATTGGAGTGGTGAATTCTTTTGTGTAAAAGGAAGTCATCTGGCAAAACCAAACATTCTAATGGGCTCACTTTGAGTATTTGGTAACAAGATGAAAGCAGATGTCTTGTTTTAAATCACTTATTACCTTAACTATGAAGCAGGTATACTGTAATGTGGGGGTGGGTGTGCATGCACGTGTGTATAAAGGTGGGGACACACCTGTCATATATGAGGAAGTCATCTTTGTTTCCATTTAAGAGAGTCCAGACATCTGGTTGGTTTTCTTCTTGTTGGTAAACAGGAATATGTTCTGAAACCTTATTTTTAAGATGCACATATTTTAATCGAGAAGAGATTCCTTGATGATTAACAACAACATAGGAGATGTTAGAATATCCTTCTTTCTCCAGTTTTACTCGCAGGTCCTCCAATCTAACATATTTGGAAAAAATACAAAAAAAGGAATAATTAGTGACTTCTCCCTTTCTCCTCTATTTTCCTACATGAAACTCTTTTGTTATTTTTTACTTACTCAGACCTCTTTTTTATATTTTTTAAAAAAACTAAAACTTGTATTTTTCTAATTATTTATTGAACTCTTTATACTCAGTAAAAACTATACGCCAAGTGCTTGCACAAACAGTCCATATGGTCCTCAAAGGAATCCTATGAAGTGTGTATCTTTTTAATCCATCTCCCAGTTACAGAGAAATTGTACCCAATAAGTATTTGGCAAATAACCCAACAAATATATATATTTATAAATTCATTACATGACTCAAGACCTTTGGTGGCAAGTATAGTGTTTGTTCTACTCTGGCAAAGCTCTCATATCTACTTCCTTTATTGAAATAACTAATCCATTTGCAGGAGTACAATTTAAAACATTTTCCTTACACAAGTAATATTTAGTAGGCTACTACAAAATATAGGTACACAAAAAGAAAAAAAAAATTACATAGCTCCAGGAAAGCCACTGTAAACATCCCCCTAGTCTTCTCTCTTCTAACATGTTCTAGGCCAACAAATATAGTTTTTTTTTTAATGCAATTTAGTAAATATATCTTTTCTATTTTTAATGTTTCATGCATGTTATCTATTGAATAGCTATCCCCCTAAGAAATTGTAGACCACAGAAAGACTACCTTACCTAGATGCCTGCAGAATGCACAGGTATCAGCTGGCTTGAAGAAGAGCAACCACAGTCACTGAACCGTAGGAGTTCAGCATAGGGTCTTGATCCTTTATGCTCCAGGGTGGAGGTTGCTTACAATAGGAGCTTTGGCCCTGGCTCTCTGTCCCTCCGGTTAGGAGGAGGCAGAGAGCCAGAGCCAGCCCCAGGCCTCTCCACATGGCTGGGGTTGTCCTGTAAAAGAGAAAACCTTTCTGTCATCTTCACAGTTGTAACAAGGAATCTCTATAAACCAGCAGGTATAATTCTACTTTCTACAAATACCTAGCCAGTGGATTCTGCCTCTGTGTTGTTGGGTTCTTTGTATTGGGCATCTTAGCACCAAATCTCCCTGTAAAGGGGAAAGATCAGCCTGAGTCAGGGAAGCTGCCTAAGCACCTCTCAACTATCTGGCTTAGCAAGATACTTGAATAAGCCTGCTATGAAGATTAGCCTGAACAGGCAGTCCAGTGCTTCTCTAGTAGAAGATATATGTCCAGGAGAAAATACATGTCTAGGGAAATTCTGAGAATATGGCCTCTACAGCCAAGTAACATTCTGTAGACATGATTTGATTTTTGAGACACAAGTTCTGACTGCTTCTTTCTTTTCTCTACCAGTCTAAGCACAGGAAGGGTACATAGGGAATTCTGCATAGAAATGAAAAGACATCATGGGAAGAGAACTTAGGAAGAAAGGAGGTGGCAGTGAGGGAAGTCTGCCAACATGAGATTCAGATGTTATTGCCAGCCAAAATATTGCTATTATAGCCAAGACCAATATGGACCAATGATAAGACACCTGGCCAAGAAGAAATACTACAAATCACTGGGCCTTGTACCACTTAAGATTCACTGAAATCTACACTCTTATGAGTCTACTTATTGGCTACCACTACTTTCAGGAAGTTCCTGTGACTAGATGGCATGTTCTTGGGTAAAAAAAAATGACCCCTCTGAGTAGGGAAGTTAAATAACATGATGAGAAATATTCCCAAAACAAGGGCCAGAGCTCTCTGCAGAGAGGTACAAATAAAACACATGAACTGTAGATAGGTGGTGGAAAAAAGAACATATTCAGCAGAGAAAGAAAAATCCATACATTTAATTTTTAATTTCAGACACACCAAGTGAATCAGGTCATCAAGATAAGCGTGCTTATTTTGATATGAAGGTCGGTGGGAGACAGATCAAGGCAAAATTCCAGAACTAGGAAGTCGGCACATGTTTAGACACTGATCTATGATAAAAAAGTAAAAGTACTTTGGGGACGGGGTGGTTGGGGGAGAGGAGGCAGCTAATGATAAATTACCTAGAGTGAGCCCAGAGTTAAGAGGGGAGCAGAGAAGCTAAAATCAGACTGATATGGGCTCTATTGCACTAGTAGCTGTGGATAGAACTTTTAAAAACCTGATTACAACTATATGACCATTATCTCTTTTTGCAGCTGAGAAAACTGGCTAAGTGTGAGTTTAGGCAGCTTGCCCAAGTCCCACACAGGTACTAAGTCACAGGGAAACTGAATTCAAACCAGTTCTACCGATTCCAACACATGACCTCTTACCTACAGCAATATATTGACTCTTTTCAGATAGGTCACCTTTAGTAACTACAGTAGCCAGAATTTCGGGGTTTTAATTTATTTATTTATTTGCAGTATAACTGCTTTACAATGTTATGTTCGTTTTTGTGCTTTCCATCACATACAACAGCATGAATCAGCTGTATGTACAATATACCCCCTCCCTCTTAAGCCTCCCTCTCTTTCCTCCACCCCACCCCTCTAGGTTAGGACAGAGGGGATTGAGTTTTTTATGCCCTAAAATGACAAAGAAAACATCAAAATTATTCAGGCTTTTTTTGTTTCTTACTAGAATGACTAGATTTTCCCCACTTTATAGAATATAAATTCAGTAGTTACAGACCCTTCAGCATAAACTCGGCACCTGGCACCCTCACTCTGCACAGCATTCCAACTGGCTGAAGAGTGAATATAAATGAAAAGGTTATTTCACTCAGTTTTTTGATGAAAAAATAACTAAAGCCATTGGCAGAGGGTAGTGGATTACAGAGTTCACACTTCCAGATTTTCCCATCACTATAATCAAGAAGCTGTTAACTTTGTTTTCTTAAAATCACTTTTTACATAAACTTTTGATTGATTGCAGCTGTCAGACAACTACATAAAATAATGAGGATAAATAAAATTAGATTTACTGAAAGGTCTTGTGGCTCAGATGGTAAAGAGCCTGCCTGCAATGCAGGAGACAGGGGTTCAATCCCTTCAATCTTGGGAAGATCTCCTGGAGAAGGAAATGGCAACCCACTCCAGTAATCTTGCCTGGAAAATCCCATGGACGGAGGAGCCTGGCAGGTACGGTCCGTGGGGTCACAAAGAGTCGGACACTATTGAGAAACTTCACTTAATGCAGTAACAATTAAAATGTAGTTGTGAATTTCACTAATCTCATCACTTTACAATCACAAGCCTGGATTCTTGACCACAAACAGACCTATATTTGTTTAAAATTCCCCATTTAAAGGCAAAATATGCAGAAACATTTTCCACCCTCTTCCCCTACCCTGCATCCTCAGACCCACTTCTGAGGGTCCCCTTCTCATTCTCCTAAAAGCACCAATAACCACTGATTTTGACAGGGGTTTTAACTCTTTCAAGAATGACTGTTCTCCACAGTGAACCAAACCTGCTTTCTTTTTTTACCTTGAAATTGTTCACAATATCCCTGGACATTTCTACAGCACCCTCTACACAGACCAGATCTCAGTCTCTGCTCCTCAAACCCACCAGCTGTTTTGCCATTAGAGCTCTCACTTTGCATTTCAGTGGGAAATACTTAAGCTTGAACACACAGTATTGCCTATATAACAACACAACTTTTTGCAGAGGAAAAGTATTCCACTTCTCCAGCCTCCTCTGCCCCTATCTTTATCCTCCACTGTGCAGAAGGCAAGGCAAAAATCAGCTAGAACTGATAATGTCCCCACCACACTTTGTGTTCAGACTCTTGTGTTCTTTATTTTCTTTACCATCTCTTTTTTTCAAATCTCTTCTAAGGACAAAAACGTTTTATCAAGACCCGAAAATCAAATCATTTACCAAACTCTCAAAGAATCAAGTTTGGAAAACACAAAGTTCCTACTTACACAACCCCTTCTGACCAGCTTGCTTCCTTTCTCTTTGCTCAGCTGGGCGGCTCCACAAAGCCACAGAGAGAAACTCGGATATTTATAGTCCTGTTGTTTACCTCACCCCCTGAGCGAGAGTCAGAAGTTTAATGCATGCTCAGCCTGTGACCTTGCAAGGAGAGACCAGCCCTGAACTGATTATTACCATCAACTTTTAAAAGTAACAAGCGCTGGCATGCATAAAATGGGGGGAATTGGGGGTAATTACTGGTATATTCCCTATCGTTTTTAGTCACCCTGTTTGCTAGGATTTAATGGTACAGTCGGGGGCGGGAGGAAGAGCTAAGAATAAAGAAGGCTTCCAAGTTATGTTCTTCTCCAAACAAACTATAATAGGGAAAAATATTTGCTAAGCCAGTGAGGTAAGCTGTCACTTTAAAAAAAGAAAAATAATTTTTTTTTCTTTAACTTTGTAGTGGTCAGGTGATAGCCCAACCCAAACCGTGTGAGCTTTGTTAAGTCTCCTGCTGTTAAGGACCTGCTTGGGTTATTTTGCCGCTTTAAAACTTGAATCTCTGGGATCTCACAGGACTTCTGCTCTTTTTTTTTTTTTTTTTTTTTTTATCATTTAAGGGAAGGAATAAGGAAACAGAACTTCTGCCTGACAGAAACGAGGCTTCAGTTTTCTCATCACAGAAGTCCCACTCCCTGGAAGACATATGTATCCCATAGAAGTTCTTAAGAATCTACTGTAAAATCGTTACCAATTTAAGTACCATGCAAATAAGTTAACTGTGATAGTAGCTGCACATGGAAAAGAATATGGACATTTCAAAGTATACAAATATATTGAGAATTACCACCCTTTCAGACAGTGATACAGTCTTTCTATTAACTGCTGCCAATGAGCACATCCATGACAGGTAAGGCAAGTGGCAATTGCGCCAAGAGATGCCGGCCCTGGATAGTGATGATTTTCACGTGAGCCTTGCTTTCCCTACCAGTGCGCTTTGTCCAAGTGAACCCCTATGGATTGGTGAGCTGGGTACTGCTTTACAAGGTGCAGAGAGTGCAAAGAGGCTCAGATGTGATCTTTTCTGTAAGGAAACAAATTATCAAAGTAGAAGCTTTGCGTTTGAAAGCCAAATTCTATTTACTCACACCAAGCAGTAACCTTAATCTTTCAGGGTCCCTTTGAGAATCCAGTAAAATGCTTAGTTTCTCCTCGGGGGCGGGGGGAAATGCACATATACATCCTTGTTTTTAAAAGAATCTTTTGGGGGGAAAAAATTTCGAAATAAAACAGATAATTCCCCCTGTGGTTCATTTGCTTAAGAAATTTAAATAGTCATGTTGGGTCTTTCTGCAACAGAGTATTAAGTATATTACCATCACCTCCTTCCTTTACATGTGGCTTAGCATTTGCCTCCTGTACCAAAGAATTCCCTGCAAATATGCAACTGGCTCCAAAGCCAAGCACCCAGGACTGTGTGTGTCCAGGCGACTGTATGCCTAAAACCCCCAAATGGCCAAAGGAGATGATGGGGAGTTTGCAGTATTTGAAGGGAATCCAGGCTTTTTTAACTGAAGTATAGTTAACTTATTGTGTTAGTTTCAGACATACAGCAAAGTGTTTCAGATATAGTTTTTAGATTATTTTTCATTATAGATTATTACAAGGCATTGAATATAGTTCCCAATGTTGCCCAATAAATCCTTGCTGCTGCTGCTGCTACTAAGTCGCTTCAGTCGTGTCCGACTGTGTGCGACCCCATAGACCGCAGCCCACCAGGCTCCCCCGTCCCTGGGATTCTCCAGGCAAGAATACTGGAGTGGGTTGCCATTTCCTTCTCCAATGCATGAAAGTGAAAAGTGAAAGTGAAGTCGCTCAGTCGTCTCTGACTCCTAGCGACCCCATGGACTGCAGCCTACCAGGCTCCTCCATCCATGGGATTTTCCAGGCAAGAGTACTGGAGTGGGGTGCCATTTATGTATAGTAGCTTGTATTTGCTAATCCCATACTCCTCTAATTTATTACTTCCCCCTTTCCCCATTGGTAACCATAAGTTTGTTTTCTATGTCTGTGAATCTGTTTCTGTTTTGTATATAGATTAATTTGTATTTTTTTAGATTCTACATATAAGTGATATCATATAATATTTGTCTGATTTCATTTAGTATGATAATCTCTAGATCCATCCATGTTGCTGCAAATGGCAATATTTCATTTTTTCTTTTGGCTGAGTAATATTCCACTGTATATATGTACCACATCTTCTTAAACCAGTTATCTGTTGATGGGCACATAGCTTGCGTCCCTGTCTTAGCTATTATAAATAGTTCTGCTATGAACAGTAGGGTGCATGTATCTTTCCAAGTTAAGAGTTTCCACCTTTTCTGATGCATGCCTAGGAGTAGGGTTGCTAGATTATATGGTAGCTCTAGTTTATTTTTTTAAGGACCCTCCATACTGTTTTCCATAGTGGCTATACCAATCTACATTCCCACTACAGGGTAGGAGGGTTTGAAGGGAATCCATTTTTAGTAGCCTCTTCTGTGCTGGGCAATCTAGGTCTAGTCAGGTTCTTAAAAAGCAAAGGTTTTGAACAGACTTTTAGTGAGTATTAAATTATATTAAATCAAACAAAATCAAACATTTATTAGGGGCTTATGCTAGACACAATGTTGAGTTCCTTGTTCTGAAGGACTTCAAAATCTAACAGAATTGACAGACAAGTAAGCAGTGAAAAGACACTAGAAAGTGTGACAATATCTAGAATGCCTGTAAGCACAAGGTTCTGTTGGAACCCTGGAAATGAAAAGAGCAGCATCGTAACGCAGCCTGGAGACAGGGCCAACAGGACAGTTAGCACAAGTTCAACAGGCACTTCATCTTAGGCTTCTCACTCTGCTTCCAAAGTGCCCAGTAACTCTGATCATGGGACTGTCTAGAAAATTACTTTGTTTCAATTTTTAACGAATGATTAAAATCTCCTGATAGCTTGTTCCAGGTACCACCATACAGTGAACATTAAGATGACTGACTGTATCCCATCAAGCTGAACTTTATCCTAATGATCTCATCTCCCATAACTTCCAGCTCTGGAGCCAAGATTCTATCTTTCTTCGTACTTTCTCATTCTTCCATATTTTTCCTCAGAATGTTTATGTAAATGTGTAAACTATGTTTTTAATAAGCATTCTCAACTTTTTAATGTGTCTTGGGTGATTTTCATGGAGAATAGGGCCCTAAGAATCTGAGTTCATTATAGACTTGGAAGAGGACTATGAACTGTGATTTTAGAAATCAGTTAGCTGTAGCAGGTGATAATATGACATTAGCATTTAACATTTGTAAGACACTGATGTCTCAAATAATTAACAAGGGAATGTCATAACCATATGAAGGAACTATATAAAATATTAACCCCCTTAGCTTGGTTGTCAGATGGTGTTTTAAAAGCAAAGGTAAATGAAGATTTTTTTCGCAATATTTTGAGAAATGGAACCCTTTGACCTAAATTCTTTTTCCTCCCCTTTCAAATACATGATGGTGCCCTATACCTCATGTTATGCATTATACCCAATATAATACTTTTTGAACATCCATGTTGAAAGGTAAGTGACTGAGTATGCAAGGGTTGTCCAGGAAAAAACAAGATGCTTTCAAAGTAAAAAAAGCAAAATAAGAACAATGGCCAGAGGAAGGCATGGACCAGAAGCTTAGATTAGATAAGGAGTAATATAAACCTTTGAGATTCATGTGAGCTGAAATATGCTTTGAAGGGAGCTCTTCAGGCTCAGAAGTTTGACAGATCTGAGAACTGTTTGCTATATCAAACATGAATGCAATTGAGGGAGTGATGACATAGACTGCCAAATTTCATGCAGGACTGAGCACATTCAGAGAGTAATAGACAACAGAAGAATTTCTGTTTGAAATAGGCTGTTATTAATTTTTTTTTTTTAATTTAAAAGCTTGTGCAAAACAGCCAGCACCAGCAGCTCCTCAGAGGACACGGCATCAACATACAAGAAGCAAGGGGACATCAAATAGCCCCTTGATGACACATAAAGAAGGAAAAATGATTTTCCCTCTCCCCTTCTAGGTTCGTGGCTGAGACCCCCTATGTAATACAAGGTACAGTAACAAGAGAAAACGAACAGATATTTGATGACAAGTGTTGTTATTGTTGTTGTTGTTGTTCAGTCGCTCAGTCATGTCCGACTCTTTGCAACCCGTGAACTGCAGCATGCCAGGCTTCCCAGTCCCTCACCATCTGCCAGAGCTTGCTCAAACTCATGTCCATTGAGTCGGTGATGTCATTCAACCATCTCATCCTCTGTCATCCCCTTCTCCTTCTGCCTTCAATCTTTTCCATCATCAGGGTCTTTTCCAATGAGTCAGTTTTCACATCAGGTGGCCAAAGTATTGCAACATCAGCTTCAGCATCCGTCTTTTCCTCGAATATTCAGGATTGATTTCCTTTAGGATTGACTGGTTGGATCTCCTTGCAGTCCAAGGGACTCTCAAGAGTCTTCTCCAACACCACAGGTCAAAAACATCAATTCTTCAGCGCTCAGCCTTCCTTATGGTTCAACTCTCACATCCATATATGGAAAAACCATACCTTTGACTAAATGGACCTTTGTCAACAAAGTAATGTCTCTGCTTTTTAACATGCAGACTTTTTAATATGTAGAGGTTAATATATAGGTTTGTCATAGCTTTTCTTTGAAGGAGCAAGAGTCTTATAATTTCATGGCTGCAATCACCATCTGCAGTGATTTTGGAGCCCCCCAAAATAAAGTATCTCACTCTTTCCATTGTTTCCCCATCTATTTGCTATGAAGTGATGGGACCAGATGCCATGATCTTAGTTTTTTGAATGTTGAGTTTTAAGCCAGCTTTTTCACTCTCCTCTTTCACCTTCATCAAGAGGCTCTTTAGTTGCTCTTTGTTTTCTGCCATAAGGGTGGTGTCATCTCCATATCTGAGGTTATTGATATTTCCCCTGGCAATCTTGATTCCAGCTTGTGCTTCATCCAGCTCAGCATTTCTCATGATGTACTCTTCTTAGAAGTTAAATAAGCAGGGTGACAGTATACAGGTTTGATGTACTCCTTTCCCAATCCGAAACCAGTCCATTGTTCAATGTCCAGTTCTCACTGTTGCTTCTTAACCTGTATTCAGGTTTCTCAGGAGGCAGGTAAGATGGTCTTGTATTCCCATCTCTTTAAGAATTTTCCACAGTTTCTTTTGATCCCCACAGTCAAAGGCTTTAGTGTAGTCAATGAAGAAGAAGTAGATGTTTTTCTGGAATTCTCTTGCTTTTTCTGTGATCCAGCAGATATTGGCAATTTGATCTCTGGTGCCTCTGCCTTTTCTAAATCTAGCATGAACATCTGGAAGTTCTCAGTTCATGTACTGTTGAAGCCTAGTTTGGAGAATTTTGAGTATTACTTTGCTTGCATGTGAAATGAGTGCAATTATGTGGTAGTTTGAAAATTCTTTATCATTGTGCTTCTTTGGGATTGGAATGAAAACTGACTTTTTCCAGTCCTGTGGCCACTGCTGAGTTTCCCAAATTTGCTGGCATATTGAGTGCAGCCCTTTAGGAACATCATCTTTTAGGATTTGAACTAGCTCAGCTGGAATTCCATCACCACTAGCTTTATTTGTAGTGATGCTTCCTAAGGCCCACTTGACTTCACATTCCAGGATGTCTGGCTCTAGGTGAGTGATCACACCATCATGGTTATCTAGGTCATGAGATCTTTTTGTATAGTTCTTCCGTGTATTATTGCCACCTCTTCTTAATATCTTCTGCTTCTGTTAGGTCCATACCATTTCTGTCCTTTATTATGTCCATCTTTGCATGAAATTTTCCCTTGGTATCTCTAATTTTCTTGAAGAGATCTCTAGTCTTTCCCATTCTATAGTTTTCCTCTGTTTCTTTGCATTGAACACTTAGGAAGGCTTTCTTCTCTTTCCTCGCTATTCGTTGGAACTCTGCGTTCGGATGGGTATATCTTTCCTTTTCTCCTTTGTTTTTCACTTCTCTTCTTTTCTCAGCTATTTCAAAGGCCTCCTCAAACAACCATTTTGCCTTTTTGCATTTCTTTTTCTTGGGGATGGTTTGGATCACTGCCTCCTGTACAATGTTAGGAACCTCTGTTCATAGTTCTTCAGGCACTCTGTCTATCAGATCTAATCCCTTGAATCTGTTTGTCACTTCCACTGTATAATTGTAAGGGATTTGATTTAGGTCATCCTGAATGGCCTAGTGGTTTTCTCTACTTTCTTCAATCTAAGTCTTAATTTGGCAATAAGGAGTTCATTATCTGAGCCACAGTCAGCTCCCTGTCTTGTTTTTGCTGACTATATAGAGCTTCTCCATCTTCGGCTACAAAGAATATAATCAATCTGATTTTAGTATTGACTGTCTGGTGATGTCCATGTGTAGAGTCTTCTCTTGTGCTGTTGGAAGAGGGTGTTTGCTATGACCAGTGTATTCTCTTGGCAAAACTCTGTTAGCCTTTGCCTTGCTTCATTTTGTACTCCAAGGCGAAACTTGCCTGTTACTCCAGGTATCTCTTGGCTTCCTACTTTTGCATTTCAGTCCCCTATGATGAAAAGGATATCTTTTTTTGGTGTAGGTCTAGAAGGTTTTGTAGGTCTTCACAGAACCGTTCAACCCCAGCGTCTTTGACATTAGTGGCTGGGGCACAGACTTGGATTACTGTGATATAGAATGGTTTGCCTTCAATAACAAGTGTACCTCCTGAAAAATGGGAGAGACCCAGGAAAACTGAGTAACTCCCAGAAATGGCCCACATCACCGCCTTAAATGCCATCTTAAGCTAAAGACAAAAGAAGGTGTTGGGAGCTGGTTATGAGAGGCTACTGGGGAAAGCACAGTAAACAAAAGGTAAGGTTATTACACAGATTTAGGTCATTGTCTTCTCCACTGATAAGTTTCTAGAGATTTGGTCATTCTCCTCTTCCTGTATCAGAGACAGAGATACTCTTACAGATGGAGTTTTCCCTTATAAATGTAAATATCCCTTATAAAAGGATAACTTCTATTCCATTTTCAGAGCTTCTCCTGTGTCTATACACACACATGCTCAGTCGTGTCCGACTCTTGTGACCACATGGACTAGCATGCCAGGTTCCACTGTCCATGGGATATTCCAGGCAAGAATACTAGCATGGGTCACCATTTTCTTCTCCAGAGGATCTTCCTGACCCAGGGATCAAACCCACATCTCTTGGCATCTCTCGTACTGGCAAGCAGGTTCTTTACCACTGTGCCACCAAAAACAAGGTGGAAGGAAGTTCTAGGAAGCCCCACTATGTCTGCAGTTTCTCCAAAATAGTAGCCCAAAGTAACTTTTACTCCAAAGAGATATAAGAGTAATTCTTATTGCCAATGCAGTTCAAGTGATTATTCATTCCCTCACATATCCTAGACATGGAAAACATAAGTCAGTCTGATGAGTTCCTTCTCAAAACTAATAATGCCTTAGACTAGCCACCAAGAGCCCTTTATGCCCATTTTCTTTGAAACTTAAAGAGATTTTTAGTGTGTGTCTGTCATGCTAACCAGTTTACAAAGAGGCCAGATTTATACAGTTGAAACATTTTCTCTAGAATTACTGCCATCATCTTAATTAAATGGATATTTCAAGAAAACCTACTTTCATTTTCTGGAAGTCTTAATTTGCCACTACCATGTGTAAAACAGATAGCTAGTGGGAAGCAGCTGCATAGCACAGGGAGCTCAGCTTGGTGCTCTGTGATGATCTAAGAGAGGTGGGATGGTTTAGGCGGGAGGATCAAGAGGGAGGGGATATATGTATCATATAGCTGATTCACGATGCAGTACAGCAGAAATTAACACAACACTGTAAAGTAATTATACTTTGAATATAAAAGAATAAAAAAATATAGTTCAACTTTTCAAAAAAAGAAATATGGTCTTAATTTGTATCCCATACTGGTGGAAAAGAATATATATGCTCGGTATAAATAATTATAGTCATTCTCTATATAATTGTTTCACAACTATTTGTAATTTAATAATATATCATGGGCATCTTCCCAAGCCATAGACATCTTTTTCTGTCAATATGTACAAAGTTACCTCATTCTTTTTAAAAATTGCACATTATTTCATTCTATGAATAATCCATAATATGTATTCTATTTTAATGTAAGCTTTGCTTCCAGCTTTCAAAATGTAATTGATTATGTGTATATATTTATATCTTTATGAGTGGTATATAATTTCTGCTTGAAGTAAAATTGCTGGTAAAACTGAATACATATTTCAAATTTCAAATGATACTACCAAATTGACCTTTCAAGCATACCAAATTATATTATCACTCAGACGTACACAGCAGTACTTATTTCCATTATCAAATTGTTGTTTAATTTGAGTTTATATCATTATTTTCAAGTTTATTGATTGTGTTAGTTCATTAGGGCTGCCATCGCAAAGTTCTACACATTGGGCAGCTTAAATAACAGAAATTTATTTCCTCACAGTTCTGGAGGCTAGAAGTTCAAGATCAAGGGCTGGTTTTGTTTGGCTCCTAGATGGCCATGTTCTCTCTGTGTCTCCACGTGGTCTTCCTCTGCATGTGCCTCTGTCCTAATAGCCCTTTCTTATGAGGACACCAGTCATATTTCATTAGAATCATCCATATGACCTCATTTTACCTTAACCACTTTTTTCAACAAACTGAAAAACTCTTCAAGAGATGGGAATACCAGACTACCTTAACTGTCTCCTGAGAAACATGTGTGTGGGTCAAGAAGCAACAGTTAGACCTGGACATGGAGCAACTGACTGGTTCAAAATTGGGAAAAGAATATGCCAAGACTGTATATTATCACTCTGTTTATTTAACTTCTATGCAGAGTACATCATGCAAAATGGCAGGCTAGATAAATCACAAGCTGGAATCAAGGTTGCCAGGAGAAATATCAATGACTTCAGATATGCAGATGACACTAATCTAATGGAAGAAAGTGAAGAGGGACTAAAGAGCCTTTTGATAAGGGTGAAAGAAGAGAGTGAAAAAGCTGGCTTGAAATTCAATATTCAGAACACTAAAATCATGGCAGCTGGCCCCATTACTTCATAAATAGATGAGGAAAAAGTAGAAGCGGTCAAGATTTTATTTTCTTGGGCTCCAAAATCCTGCAGATGGTAGTTGCAGCCACAAAATTATAAGATGCTTGCTCCTTGGAAGTGTTAGGTAGTTAGAATAGGAAAATGGAGTCCAGAATGGCAGTGGCTAAAAGGCAAAGAGGGGGAAAGCCCGTGAAAATAAAACAAAGGAAGGTCTGAGGACTGGAGTGAGAACCTCAGATAAAACAAACAGCCCTCCTGGCTAGCCCAATTTACATAGGGCAGGCTCAGGGGGAGGAGAAAAAACATATAAAAAGAGGAGCCAAAATTGGGCCAGAGGTTTTCCTTCTCTTCACATCTTTTGGTTCGGCCTGCCCTCACGCCTTGAGGATGTATTTTCCTTTACTTTCTAAATAAAACTGAGCTGTAACACAGAGCTGTAACATTGGTCTGTCTGAGGAAATTACACGGGGCTGTAACACTGGTCCATCTAAGGGCTGTAACACTAGTCCATCCGTCGTTTCAATTTTTTGTTGCGAAGAGACAGAAGCGAGGAAATTGTACACTCCCCCTGACATCTATGGTGCCATGACTCGGATTTAACCCAGCTGAAACAACCTCGGCTCAGTCTCCGCAAGGTGGAGGCTAAGCATAGCAGAACCCCAACTCAGGGAAAACTCCTGCGGTGGAAGCTGAATGTGAAGAAAACCTAGCGCAGTGGAAGTGACAAGAAACCCACCGTGCTGGAAACCGGGACAGCAAAAACAAACTCAACAGAAAGCTCACGTGGCTCAGTCTCAGATTTCAGAAGACCTCCGGTTAAAGTAGGAGGTCCTTGCTACTATGGCTGGAAAGACATATGGCTAACAAAATCTTAATTCCTTTACAATCGCTCTTTTCTTGTTTCCTCGAACCCTCTGATAATAGGCGAGCAGCAGTGGGTGTAATTGAGGGACTTGGCAGGGGCTACTCCTCAGTGTGTCCCAAAGGCTCCACTATCTGCTGTGCCCTACTAACTGTTGCCCAAGCAGGTGGGGGTTCTTCTATCCCTAATCTTCTTTGTGCCAAGGATCAGGACAATGAAAACTGAGCACAGGTCAGGTATTTAGCAGATTTTTTTGGCAGACTATGAAGGGGATTCCTTGGCATGTTATTCCCACTGCTATTTCCTCCCATCCTTCAGCTCCTCTCTCCTGGGACTTGAGCCCTGCCAAAACCCGTGGTGCCTGGCTTCAGGACCTAATGAAGCTCAAGCTGTGATGTCTCATTGCAAAAATCCAGTGAGAGACACAGCGATAAGAGGTGAATTTGTTCAGATTCAGAGAGAAGCGCAGTCCACAGGGTGTGGGCCATCATAGAGGAGTATGCAGGGGCCATGGAATGTGGTGTGGCTAGTTTTCAAGAGCTGGGTGATTTCATATGCTAATGAGTGGGAGGATAACCCCAACAATTGGGGAACCACCCACTCTCCCCTCTTTCAGCAATGCCTTGGAACTGTCCTAGCAACTCTGGGTGTATCATTTAGCTTGCAGATTGGGGGATCAAGGTTTAGTTGAATTTGACTTGTCATCTTAGACCCATTTGATTTTAATTGGTTTATGTTATGCCCTTGGGCTATGTCATTCTTTCAATAGTTGTGCCCTTCCCCCTTCCCTCCTGTTTCATGCTCTTTTACTAAGCCCCATCCGGGCCCCCAGTGTTGCTTCTACAATCTTCTGGAGGGACAACCAGAAAATAGCTGGCCCTTGGGAGAGAAATACTATATAATAACCAGTCCCTCTAGATATACAGGCCTTCATCTTCCATGTTTCCTACAACATGTGCAACAACAGCATCTCTCAGTGAACCCACTAGGGCAGGTGACAGACACAGGATGCCTGCTGGAAGTTCATCTGTTTGTGGCATCTCTTCAAGGGCAATTGGGCTTCCAGGGATAATGTTTGCCACTTTGGGAGTTAGCCCTGCAGGCTGTTTGGGCCCAAACCCTTACCACCTTTCTCCTAAAGTTACAAACATACCCCTGGATCAAATCTCCACTCCACTTTTATGGAACATCTGGTTTGTTGCCTCTTATCATTTTGTTCTTAAGCCACTTACTAACACTTACAACCAGGACCCTGGCCCCTTTTAGGCAACATTGCACCATCCTGCTTATTATTAAAATACTCTTAATGCTCCTAACAGGACCAGATAACCCACTCCTTTGTCATTACTTCTGTTATTACCTAAAGTGGGTCTATGCCAATGAAATGTTTACCATTGGAAACACCCTAAACTGCTCTTATGGAGGACTAGGGCAGAAATCAGTGACTTACATTCCCTCAGAGCAATAAGAGGATAAGGCTTATGGCTGCTTCACCAGGTTCCCAGTCTCAGGGCACAGGCTTGGATTGCTTTACATCACAATATCTATTCCCATCTGTGGTGAACAAACTGGCAATGAGTTAATCCTTAATCCTTAATCCCTTAATCCTACCCAGCACCGGTCACACTGGAGACCTTGGGGATGCCCAACTCCAGTCCGGGGATCACAGGAGGTCAACCTGTCTCGACTGCCTAGGAATCTGGTCGTTGAAAGGTTGTCATGCCCCAACCTTCTTGGGGATGGCATTACCGACTCAATGGACATGAGTTTGAGTAAACTCTGGGAGTTGGCAATGGACAGGTAGGCCTGGCGTGCTGCAGTCCATGGAGTCGCAAAGAGTTGGACACAACTGAACAACTGGACTGAACTGAACCATCCTGAAGCTAGACTTATTCTGCAAAAGACAAGGGAAATGGACAGAGATCCCTATGTCCAAATTTTCTTCGACTAAGAGATATAAAGGAACTCTGTCTTAAGTATGGGATCGTTGTATTCCCTAAAAGTGAGCCTACTAGGCAAATGGTGTTAGGCACAGACAACCAAGAGAAGAAACCCACCCCCCACCCCTCCGTGAAGGTTCACCTCCCATGGCTCCTGTGTTGCCTGGTGCTCCTTCCTTGAAACGTGCCCCCATATCCGGGAGCACCCCCTCCACAAAAGCCAACTTAAGTATGTCCCTTAGTCAAAACTGGAGGAGAATTCAGACCAACCCAGGTCCATAAGCCCTTCTCCCTCTTAGAACTAAGACAGATCAAACAAGACCTGGGAAGTTATACAGATGACCCAGGCAAATATATAGATACATTCCAACACATTACCTTGGCCTTTGAGCATGCTAGGGTCTTAAAGGAAGCCCAAAGGTATGCTATGGGGCTTCACATGTCAAGCGATAAATACCCAGTAGGGGAAACTGTGGTCTCCTCCTCAGATCCTAATTGGAATTATAATGACCCTGAGCACCTCTGGGAAAGGGATTATTTTCTGATCTGTGTAAAGGCAGGACTGAAAGCAGCCCAGCAAAAAGTAATCAGTTATGCCCGGGTCTCAGCTATAACTCAGGAGCCCAAAGAGAACCCCATTGCCTTTCTGGAAAGGCTAAAAGAGGCCCTCCAAAAGTTTCCCAATCTGGACTTAGACTCTTACGAGGGACAGGTGATTTTAAAGAACAAATTCCTGTCCCAATGTGCATCAGACATGAGCATAAAGCTGCAACAGCTACAGAAGCAGGACCCTGCTGCTTCTTTAGATGAGATGGTCCAGACAGCCACCAATACCTTTTATAACAGAGAACAGGAGAGGGAGGCCAAGGCCCAGGAAAGGGAGAAAAGGAAAAAGACAAGGCATGCCCAGATACTGGCCGCCCTCCATGGAAGCCCTATGGCAAATCCCAAGTCTTTGAAGCACAAGGCATGAGGCAAATGCCTAATTTGTAGACAGGCAGGACATTGGGCCAAAAAGTGTTCAAGCCATGACAAGTCTCCTAAAATGGCTTGCTACAAATGCCATCAACTGGGATATTGGGTGGCACTCTGCCCTTGGGACCCCAAAGCCTCAAGGTCAAGCGCCAAGCCTTCCCTCGTGATGATTCAACAGGACTGAAGCGGCCCACTCCAGCCAGCCCGTTACAGATAACCATCACTGGGCTGGAGCCAAGGGTGCAACTGGATGTGGTAGGTAAGTCCGAGAATTTCTTGGTTGACACAGGGGTTACCTACACTGTCCTGACCTCCAACTCCGGAGCCTTCTCCTCCCAGACCTGTACCATTTTGGGTGCTACAGGAAAAACAATTACTAAAAGATTCACCCGAGCATTCTTTGTTCCTGGGACCAGTTTCTAGTGGTCCCTGAGTGCCCTACTCCCTTACTGGGAAGAGATATACTCACTAAACTGTGGACCACCCTTGTGATGGGAAGCTTTTCAGCCCCTAGAGCCCCATAGCTTCTGGTTACTACTGAGAACCCCATTACACCCTCTCCAATAGGGAGGGACCAAAAACTATGGGAGGACAAAATTAACCCCCAGGTGTGGGACCAGGGGACTCCTGGACAAGCCTACCAAACTGAACTGGTCATCATTGTCCTCCAAGGTCCCACTCGGTTTCCAAACTAGAAACAATATCCCCTCAGAAGAGAAACTCGGGAAGGACTACAGCCTCTAATAAATAAACTCCTTGCCTGTGGGCTATTGGTCCCCACCAATTCACCGTGTAACACCCCAATCCTCCTTGTAAAGAAAAGGACAGAACCTGGCAAATGGTTCAAGATCTCTGGATCATAAATGAAGCTGTGGCCCCCCTCCATCCCAGAGTACACAATCACTATGTAATCTTGGGAGCAATCCCACCCAGTGCCAAGTGGTTTACAGTCTTGGATCTCAAAGATGCATTCTTTTGCATACCACTGGCTAAAGAATCCCAGTATCTTTTTTGCCCTCAAGTGGGAGGCTCCAGGAGAAAAACACCAACAGATGACTTGGACAGTATTACCTCAGGGGTTCAGAGATAGCCCCTACCTGTTTGGGCAGGCTGTTAGCTGAATCTCCTAGATCTGGACCTGGGACCTAATGGAAAGATATTATAATACATAGATAACTTACTAATCTAATCTCCAGATGAAAAAAAATGTCCAACAACATGCAGTTCAGGGTCTAAACTTTTTGGCAGAGAGGGGATATAGTCTCCCACACTAAGGCATGGATGGTTGAGACAAAGGTCACTTACCTGGGGGTTCAGATTACACATGGGTCCAGGAGCCTATCCTCTGACTGGGTACAAGGAATCCTCAAGTTGCCCTCCCCTACAACTCAAAAACAACTGTGAGCTTTCCTGGGGCAAACTGGGTATTGTAGAATCTGGATACCCAACTATGGCCTAATTGCCCAGCCTTTATATAAAAGCTTGAAGGGATGGGATGATTCAATCCCACTGATGTGGGTAACTCCTCAAAAGAAGGTAGAGGCTGCACTAAAACAATCCTTAACTCAAGCACCTGCTTTGAGGTTTCCAGACCCAGAAAAAGCATTCCAACTTCAAGTCCACAAAAAAGAAGGAATAGCCTTGGGAGTGTTAACTCAAAGGTTGGGACCTGAGCCCCAGCCTGTAGCTTACTTATCCAAGAGGCTTGACCCAACCGCCTAAGGCTGGCCTCCCTGCCTTTAAAATCTTGCAGCTATTGCAATCCTGATAGAAGATGCTTTAAAACTCTCTTGGGGGGGGGGGGGGGGCAAACTATTTTTTCCAGTCCCCAAGTGAAACTGATGACTTCCCTGGTGGCTCAGATGGTCAAGCATCTGCCTACAAGGTGGGAGACCTGGTTTTGATCCCTGGGTCGGGAAGATGCTCTGGAAAAGGAAATGGCAACCCACTCCAGTACTCTTGCCTGGAAAATCCCATTTACGGAGGAGCCTGGTAGGCTCCTTCCTCCATGGGGTCGCAAAGAGTCGGACACGACTGAGCAACTAAACTTTCACTTTCAAGTGAAACAACTCGTAATTGGGAGAGGCCATTTATGGGTGTCTGATGAAAGAATCCTCAGATATCAAGTAGTGCTGATGGAAAATCCAGGCCTCACTATATCCCCTTGTGAGGCTCTTAACCCAGCCACCCTCCTGCCTAGCCCTGAGGGCTCTCTCCCCTTTCACTCTTTCCTAGAAACCTTGGACCACTAGACAAAATCCCGAGAGGGGTTGTCAGAAGATCCTCTGACCAATCCTGAGGAAATCTGGTACACTGATGGAATCAGCTTTGTCTTGGATGGAAAAATAAGAGCTGGATATGCAGTAGTCCCCAGTTTTGAGACCATAGACGCTAAACCTTTGCTACCAGGTACTTCAGCCCAATTAGCTGAGCTCATAGCCCTGACTCAAGCTTTAGACCTGGGAACAGGTTAAAGAGTAGCCATTTGCACTGACTCCAAGTATGCCCTTCTGGTGCTACATGCACACGCTGCTACTTGGAAAGAAAGAAGCCACTTGACCACCTGAGGGTCCCCAATCAAATATGGTGATCAAATCCATAGGCTCTTGGAAGCAGTTCATCTGCCCTCTGAGGTTTCAGTCTCCTACTGTAAAGGACACCAAAAAGGGAGCACAGAAGTGGCATGAGGGAACCAAGCAGTTTATCAGGCAGCTAAGAGAGCAGCATTACAGAACAATGACCTAATAGGGGTTGCCACCTTAGTTCCACAGGCTACTCTGTGGAAGTAAGACTACTCTGTCTGCCAGAAACTCCTTCATATACTGAAGGTGAGACTCTTAAAGCTAAGAGTGAGGGCTTTCAATAAGATGATATCAGGTGGTTCCACAAGGAGGGACTCCTTTTTCTGCCTGGGAATCTCCAATGGAAGTCGGTTAACTCCTAACATGCCTCCACTCATTTAGAGGAAAAGGCCCTCCAAAGATTACTAGAAAGGTCCTTCAGCAGAACAGGCCTCCAAATGACCATAAAGCAAGTGGTCTCCTCTTGTCCCACTTGCCAATTAAACAACCCCCAAGGAGCTCAAAACCCCAGCTGGCCTAGCCCATCCAATGACATGGGACCTACCCAGGAGAGGACTGGCAGATGGACTTCTCTCAGATGCCAGTTTCTCAAGGGTATAAATATTAGTCATAATAGATACATTCACAGGATGGATTGAAGGCTTTCCCACCTGGACTGAGAAGCCTGAGGCAGTGGTTTAAAAAAAAAATGCTCCATAAAATCATTCCAAGATTTGGTCTGTCCAGGTCATTACAAAGTGATAGTGGGACATCATTTACTTCTAAGGTCACCCAGGGGGTCTCGAAAGCATTGGGCATTACTTGTTATCTCCATTGTGCCTGGAGGCCTCAGTCTTCAGGAAAAGTAGAAAGAGCCAACCAATTCTTAAAATCAGCGATAAAAAAGATAATCCAGGAGACCTCCCTGGGATGGAAAGAGGCTTTACCAGTAGCTCTCCTCTGCACCTGTATTGCCCCTAAGGAACAAGTTGGTCTTAGCCCTTATGAGATGCTATATGGGAGACCTTTTGTTTATATCAACGACCTATTCCTAGATCCAGAGGCTCAGATCTTCCAGTCTTATACCATAGTCACTGGGCAATTCCAACAGGATATACATTTGTGGTCAACCAGGACCCAAAAGATTCTAAAGAGTCACCACTATATGCTCCAGGGACCCAAATCCTAATTAAAATCTGGAAAGATGGGTCCCCAAAGGCTCAACTCTAGCCCACATGGAAGGGCCCCTACCCTGTAATACTTTCTACCCCCACAGCAGTCAAGGTACCAGGACACAACTCCTGGATTCACTACTCATGAGTCAAGCCATGGAAGAAAACAGAAGAGGATACTCAAAACACCTATGAGCCCCTAGGCGATCTCAGATACCTATTCAGAACCACAAATGAGTGCCATTCTAATGAACACTCCCAAAATTAAGTTTTGGGGATAAGATTTCTCAGGATAGCTCTAAAGAGCCAACACAGCTTGGCAGGGGCTGTACTCCAAAAGAGACAAAACATAGATCTCCTGATCCCTCAACAAGGAAGGATCTGAGCCATCTTGAATGAGATGTGTTGTTTCTGGGTAAATACCTCCAGCTAAGTTAAAGAAAGTCTCACAGTCCTCAAGAAAAACATTCAGACCCTACAGGATCTCAAAGAATGAGCTGGAGAGTTCTTGAAGCGTCTACAATCTCTCTTTGGGGGATCCTCCTGGTGATGGGAAATTAGGAATTGGCTAATGCCCCTACTAGTCCCTGTCATCACCATATTGGTGCTGCTTATGATTGCTCCATGTATTATCAATTGTCTAACCCATTTTGTATCTGCCCAGGTCAACAAGCTACAACATGCAGTGCCAGTTCAACAAGGATATATAAAACTACAGCTAACCACAGAAAATATCATTCAGCCTTAGATGGACACCAATGTAAGGACTCTAAGGCTTGAGACTAGCAAGAAGGGGAGGCCCAATGCCCCTCACCATCCAAGTTCATCAGGAAGTAGCCAGAGAGACCTCTATGCCCCTATTCCCAAAGAATTGGGCCTCCCATCTCTTGAGGGGGGAGTGTTAGGTAGTTAAAATAGGAAAAAGGAGTCCAGAATGGCAGTGGCTAAAAGACAAAGAAGGGAAAGGCCCATGAAAATAGAACAAAGGAAGGTCCAGGGCTGGAGTGAGAACCTCAGATAAAACAAACAGCCCTCCTGGCTAGCTCAGTTTACATAGGGTAGGCTCAGGGGGAGGAGAAAAAACGTATAAAAAGAGGAGCCAAAATTGCACCAGGGGCTTCTCTTCTCTTCGCATCTTTTGGGTCAGCCCGCCCTCATGCTTCGAGGATGTATTTTCCTTTACTTTCTAAATAAAACTGTAACACGGAGCTGTAACACTGGTCTGTCCGAGGAAATTACACGGGGCTGCAACACCGGTCCACCCGTCACTTGAAATTTTTGTTGCGATGAGACAGAACCGAAGAAATTACACACTTCCCCAACAGAAGGAAAGCTATGACAAACATAGACAGCATATTAAAAAGCAGAAACACCACTTTCTGACCAAGGTCCATATAGTCAAAGCTATGGTTTTTCCAGTAGTCATGTACAGATGTGAGAGTCAGGCCATAAAGAAGGGTGAGAGGCAAAGAATTGATTCTTTCAAATTATGCTGGAGAAGACTCTTGAGAACCCCTTTGACGGCAAGGAGATCAAACCAGTCAATCCTAAAGGAAATCAATCCTGAGTATTCATTGGAAGGACTGATGCTGAAGCTGAAGTGCCGATACTTTGGCCACCTGATTCAAAGAGTTGACTCATTGGTAAAGACCCTGATGCTGGGAAAGATTGAAGACAGGAGGAGAAGAGGGTGGCAGATGATGAGATCGTTAGATAGCATCACCAACTCAATGGACATGAATTTGAGCAAACTCCAGGAGGTAGTGGAGGACAGGGAAGTCTGGTGTGCTATCATTCATTCATGGGGTTGCAAAGAGTCAGACACAATTGAGCAACTGAACAACAACCTCTTTCAAGGCTCTGTCTCCAGAGCCAGTACATTCTGAAGTACAGGGGTTAGAACTTCAACACACATATTTGGGAGAATACAATACAGCCCTTAGCACTGACCATTTGCACTCTCTTGGCTATTTTGTTATTAATCGTTTAAAATTTATTACAAACATTATTGCATATTAAGGAAAGTTTCCTTTCTCTGTATGTTTACCTTTGTTGTTTTATGTATCAACTTACATGAATGCATCTTCTAAATTCTGGTTGATTAGCAATATAAGGCTAAGCACAGAAGGAATTTTACTTTTCTTACATCCTTCAATCACCAGCTAGAAGCATGACATCTCTGCTTCTCTTGGAGTTTTCAGACTAGGTTTTTTGTTTTTTTGTTGTTGTTGTTTTAATTAGAGGATAATTAACTTTACAATATTGTGATGGGTTTTGCCATACATCAACATGAATCATCATTGGGTGTATATATGTCCCCTTCCCCTCAAGCCCACATTCCTCCCCATCCCACCCTTCTAGGTTGTCACGGAATACTCGCTTTGCATTCCCTGCTTCATACATGGCTATCTATTTTACATATGGTAATGCATATGTTTCAATGCTATTCTCTCATATCATCCCCCAACTGTCCAAAAAGTCTGTGTCTCCATTGCTGTCTTGCAAGTAGGATCATCAGTACTATCTTTCTAGATTCCATATATATGCATTCATATACGATGTTTGTCTTTCTCTTTCTAACTCACTTCACTCTGTATAATAGGCTCTAGGCTCATCCACCTCATTAGAACCGACTCAAATGTGTTCCTTTTCCAGTTGAATTATATTCCATTGTATATATGTACCATAACTTCCTTATCCATTCATCTGTTGATGGATACCTAGGTTGCTTCCATGTCGTAGCTATTGTAAATAGTGCTGCAATGAACATTGGGGTGCATGTATCATTTTAAATTCTAGTTTCCTCAGTGTTAATGCCCAGTAGTGGGATTGCTAAGTTATTCGGTAGCTTTATTCGTAGTTTTTTAAGAAATTTCTGTACAGTTCTCCATATTGGCTGTATCAATTTGCATTCCCACCAACATTGTAAGATGGTTCCCTTTTCTCCACATCCTCTCCAGAATTTATTGCGTGTTGATTTTTTGATGATGGTCATTCTGACTGCTGTGAGGTGATATCTCATTGTAGTTTTGATTTGCATTTCTCTAATAATGAATGATATTGAGCATCTTTTTGTGTGTTTATTAGCCATCTGTATGTCTCTTTTGGAGAAATGTCTGTTTAGGTCTTCTGCTCACTCTTTGATTGGGTTGTTTGTTTTTCTGGTATTGAGCTGCATGAACTACTTGTGTATTTTAGAAATTCTCCGTCAGTTGTTTCATTTACTGTTAATTTCTCCCATTCTGAGGGTTGTCTTTTCACTTTACTAGGTTTTGCTACAACTTAGTTTCAGTGTAATACTGATAGCATGGGGCCATCCTAGCTATTAAATATGTAAGACCAGCACTCGGATTTAGCTCCAAATTCTCCTCCTTTGTTGCTCCATTATTAACACTCTAGTGCTGGTAAAAGCAATCATGTCATTCAAAAAATATATATAAAGCATATCATACAAGGACTTTAAAGATGTCAAAGCATCTGTTTTTGTAAGCAGGTAAATAATCATCTTTGTGGTTTTAATTTGAGGGGCATAAAAATAACCTGCTCTATGACTTAAGTCCTCCCAATAAAATCATCTTTGTCTCCATAAAGGCCTGGGATACAGCAAATGGTTATCAGAGAGGGAAGGGAGCCGTTCCCTTTTACTCAGTGCTGCAGCAAGGTTGGGATCTAAGGAAATAAGGCCCGGAGCGAAGGATGCTGAAACTTAGGGCTTAGAACTGTGGGGAATATCAGTAGGCCAAGTTGTCATCATAAAATGCTCCTCACCATGTACGTAGGGGATGATGTTTTTCACCAGTGAGATATATGACCTCTGGACCTGTGGGAATCATCATGTGATAAAGCAAAGAAACTGAGCACAGAATGTTCCTTCTGGAGGACAGAGAGCAAACTCCTAGTTGCTCTCTCCCACTCCTAGTTGTCCCTGGAAACCTCTGTTATCACCCTCTATCCCAGCTTTCTGATCTGTGTAACATTGTCTATGGTTCTTTACCACATTCGAGGAGCCTAGAATCACAAACTGTCAGAGAAGGGAGAAATCACCCTCCCTCAAGGATACACAAGTGAGCAGAGGCCACCTGACTTCTCTACACAAAAAAGGAATGTGGGGAAGGCAGGGGCAGACCAAGGTGGGAAAAAGGATGTGTCAGCTCACTATTGATACATTGGGAATTCAGAACTACAGCTGTCGATAGACTCTCTTTCCCTTCTGAAATGAAACATAGGTTGTATAAATGAGGCATCTACTTCATTTTTAAAGTCTTTCATGTTTCAGTTCAGTTCAGTTCAGTCACTCAGTTGTGTCCAACTCTTTACAACCCCATGAATCACAGCACGCCAGGCCCCCCTGTCCATCACCAACTCCCGAAGTTCACTCAAACTCATGTCCATCGAGTCAGTGATGCCATCCAGCCATCTCACCCTCTGTCATCCCCTTCTCCTCCTGCCCCCAATCCCTCCGAGCATCAGGGTCTTTTCCAATAAGTCAACTCTTCTCATGAGGTGGCCAAAGTATTGGAGTTTCAGCTTTAGAATTAGTCCTTCCAATGAACACCCAGGACTGATCTCCTTTAGGATGGACTGGTTGGATCTCCTTGCAGTCCAAGGGACACTCAAGAGTCTTCTCCAACACCACAGTTCAAAAGCATCAATTCTTTGGCACTCAGCCCTCTTCACAGTCGAACTCTCACATCCATACATGACCACTGGAAAAACCATAGCCTTGACTAGACAGACCTTTGTTGGCAAAATAATATCTCTGCTTTTAAATATGCTATCTGGGTTGGTCATAACTTTCCTTCCAAGGAGTAAGTGTCTTTTAGTTTCATGGCTGCAGTCACCATCTGCAGTGATTTTGGAGCCCAGAAAAATAAAGTCTGACACTGTTTCTACTGTTTCCCCATCTATTTCCCATGAAGTGATGGGACCAGATGCCATGATCTTAGTTTTCTGAATGTTGAGCATTAAGCCAACTTTTTCACTCTCCTCTTTCACCTTCATCACGAGGCTTTTGAGTTCCTCTTCACTTTCTGCATAAGGGTGGTGTCATCTGCATATCTGAGGTTATTGATACTTCTCTCGGCAATCTTGATTCCAGCTTGTGCTTCTTCCAGCCCAGTGTTTCTCATGGTGTACTCTGCATATAAGTTAAATAAACAGGGTGACAATATACAGCCTTGACGTACTCCTTTTCCTATTTGGAACCAGTCTGTTGTTCCATGTCCAGTTCTAACTGGTGCTTTCTGACCTGCATACAGATTTCTCAAGAGGCAGGTCAGGTGGTCTGGTATTCCCATCTCTTTCAGAATTTTCCACAGTTTATTGTGATCCGCACAGTCAAAGGCTTTGGCATAGTCAATAAAGCAGAAATAGATGTTTTTCTGGAATTCTCTTGCTTTTTTGATGATCCAGCCGATGTTCGCAATTTGATCTCTGGTTCCTCTGCCCTTTCTAAAACCAGCTTGAACATCTGGAAGTTCACGGTTCACATATTGCTGAAGCCTGGCTTGGAGAATTTTGAGCATTACTTTACTGGCATGTGAGATGAGTGCTTATGTTACTCAAATACGTAAGTGCTTTCATGTTTATGTAACTCAAATACCTAAATGCTCAAACCAAGTAGTCAGTAGTAGGGCATACACTTTCCTTGACTTGAGGATTAATGGAAAAATGACAAAATAGTTGTTCTTTTTGAAAAATGACTCCGTAATAACAATTAAAACAAGTATTGATCTTTTAGTGTGTAGTTTAATCCTGAATGCATATTTATGCAGGGTTATCTCACCGTTAAGGCACAGTCTCATCTTTATAAAAAAGCATAAAGGGATGTGTGTGTATGTGTGCCTTGTGTTCACATGTGTGCACACCCCCGTGCACTGGAACTCTAGATACTGGAGCATGACGCCAGAGTGACAGTAAACGGAAGGCAAGTGCATTAAAGAAGAGTAGGAACATAGAATTCACAGCAGTTCTCCTTCAGTGTAAGGGTGAGTTTTCAGTTCTTCGTATTTATGTGCTTTTTTCTAAAAAGTCTACAGTAGTGATGGCTAAAAAGTCTACAACAGTAAAATGGCTATCTTTTATTATATGCCTGTCACTATCCTAAGTCTTTCCTAGGTAATAGCTCATTTAATCTTCTCAACAGCCTATTACCCTCACTTTATAGTTGAGAAAACTGAAGCAAATGGATATTAAATAACTTGCCCCAGATTCAGATCTAGAAAGTACAAAAGCTGGGATTCAAACTCAGCCGTTCCAATGTTCAAAAAGAGCTTAGCTGCTACAATAAACATGAGTTTACTTTTCCTTATAAATGTGTATGGGTTTATATATACATATATATGTATTATAAGCATTTTTAAGGCTAGACATATGCATGTATTTAAATAAATGCACAGCATCTAAAGTTGAATTTCATTCTCTTAGTTAATAGAGAAGAGTATAACTATTTTCCACAATACCTTAACTCTTAGGTTTTTCAGGAGAAAGAAATTTGTAGTAGGAGGAAGAAGGCTCTGCAAATCCCTCCTACTGTTTGGTAGCCACCTGACTCAGGACTGAAATGCTCTCAGATTATCATCAATACTTGGAGCCTAAAAATCAGATGAGTTTCAGATGAATATGCTATTCAATGACAAAAATGCAGATTTGAAATCCTCAAGCTTCACGTTCACACTTCATAAAGGGAACAATTCCAAAATCTCTCCCCTCAAGAGTCTTCTAGCCTATTCTCAAACGTTTCTAGTGCAAAGAGCTCACCCCTCCAAGAGGCGGCATTTTCCCTCATTGAGCCTCCCATATCATAAGTCTCCATACCGTAAGTAAAGTCTCCCCACGAGAACCTGAAATCTCACAGTGTAAGCCCTGCACTTGGGAACTGCACAGAAAGGCACATTGTCTAAAGCTATGAGGCTACCATTGTGCCCAGCTCTCTCCTTTTGAATTCTACCTTTTTCTTTGTGTTCCCACTCCAGTTACCCTGGGAGATAACACAAGTGAAGCTAATACTTGAAAGTAACTAAGTTCCAATGGAAAACACTTCCTTCTATGGTGCTTTGGTGATGAGGTTATCACATCCTCTTAAATGTTAAGTGTTAACTATAGTGGCTGAAAGCTGGTGCTCAGTAAATTGCCAACAATGTTGCAGGAATGGGCAAATATTTCTATTAAATGAATCAGGCCTTAGGTGTGTAATATACCAGGTTTTCAGTTCTTCAAACCTCTGACCCCAAACCATCAGACCCAGACCCTGACCTCCAGCTCCTGTATCTTTAAGACCATCTGAGGTATCTAAACCTTCAGAACATGCCTGGACCTAAACTTGGCTGCAGCTTCTCAGAATGTTCCAGCTTCAACCTTGGATTTGCCACAAACTGTGGGTTCTGGCTCTGCTCACATTTGGCATCTCCCAATGTACTGACCCAGATCATATTCACTGACCTGGATTCTGCCTTCTGTACAAGGTGTTCACTTCTTGCCAACACTTGCCTATTTATGGCATCATTATTTCAATCTCAGCACTGACAAGGCTCATGAAGGCTGAACCAGGCAGATGGAATGAAGCCAAACCAGCTCTCCCACCTCATCTGCCAGGACTCCTGAGTGTGGCTCCCTTCTCCAGCCTTAGGGCCTCACCTGCTCCCTATCCTCCCCACTTTGTCAGGAACACAATCCCCCTACCCCAGAGTCCCTTTCCCTCTATTCCCAGTTCAAATCCTAGCACAGGGTTAAGAATCCAGGCTCTGGAATCAGAATGTCTGGGTTTGAGTCCAGGTTTTCCACATATTAACTACATGGCCTTAATTAAGTATGACTTAACTCTCAATACTTATGTTTTCTCATGTGTAAAATGAGAATAGTATCAGTACCACTTGTGGAGGCACCACCAGCAGCTGATCCAACATCCGGGTCCTTCCTCCTTCTTCAGCTCAGAAACTTTTAGACAGCTCTGTGCTCAGATTAACAAATGAAAGCCGCCTTCTGTCTCCCAATCCTGCCCCTGAGGTGTCTAGCCAGTGGGACAGAAGGGAAGTCTGAAGTCAGTAGGGATTCCTAGGAAAGTTTTTCTTTCCATTTATTAGCATTTGTTGCTTCCTTTCTTCTGGGATGCCAATTCACAGCCTGCAGTGGATCAGCCCATTTGTACCAGGCATAACCAAACCCAGAGCCTGGCAGAGCAGGAAGGTAGAAGGAGCCAGAACCTTGATGATGTCTCAAGCACCTGCAATGAGCCCAGACTGTCTACTCCTGGACTTCCTCTTCCTTTTTTTTTTTTTTCTTTTTCATTTATTGTATTGGTTTTGCCATACATTGACATGAATCCGCCATGGGTGTACATGTGGTCCCCATCCTGAACCCCCTCCCACTTCCCTCCCCATTCCATCCCTCTGGGTCATCCCAGTGCACCAGCCCTGAGCACCCTGTATCATGCATCAAACTTGGACCAGCGATTCGTTTCACATGTGATAATTTACATGTTTCAATGCCATTCTCCCATATCACCCACCCTTGCCCTCTCCCACAGAGTCCAAAAGACTGTTCTATACATCTGTGTCTATTTTGCTGTCTCGCATACAGGGTTGTCATTACCATCATTCTAAATTCTATATATATGTGTTAGTATACTGTATTGGTGTTTTTCTTTCTGGCTTACTTCACTCTGTATGCTGCTGCTGCTAAGTCACTTCAGTCGTGTCCGACTCTGTGCGATCCCATAGACGGCGGCCCATCAGGCTCCCCCATCCCTGGGATTCTCCAGGCAAGAGCGCTGGAGTGGGTTGCCATTTCCTTCTCCAAAGCATGAAAGTGAAAAGTGAAAGTGAAGCCGCTCAGTCGTGTCCAACTCTTCGCGACCCCATGGACTGCAGCCTACCAGGCTCCTCCGCCCATGGGATTTTCCAGGCAAGAGTACTGGAGTGTGGTGCCATTGCCTTCTCCGTCACTCTGTATAATAGGCTCAATTTTCATCCACCTCATTAGAACTGATTCAAATGTATTCTTTTTAATGGCTGAGTAATATTCCATTGTGTATATGTACCACAGCTTTCTTATCCATTCTCCTGCTGATGGACATCTAGGTTGCTTCCATGTCCTGGCTATCATAAACAGTGCTGCGATGAACATTGGGGTACACGTGTCTCTTTCAATTCTGGTTTCCTCAGTGTGTATGCCCAGCAGTGGGATTGCTGGGTCATATGGCAGTTCTGTTTTCAGTTTTTTAAGGAATCTCCACACTGTTCTCCATAGTGGCTGTACTAGTTTGCATTCCCACCAACAGTGTAAGAGGATTCCCTTTTCTCCACACCCTCTCTAGCATTTATTGCTTGTAGACTTTTGGATAGCAGCCATTTTGACTGATGTGAAATGATACCTCATTGTGGTTTTGATTTGCATTTCTCTGATAATGAGTGATGTTGAGCATCTTTTCATGTTTGTTAGCCATCTGTATGTCTTCTTTGGAGAAGTGTCTATTTAGTTCTTTGGCTCACTTTTTGACTGGGTCATTTATTTTTCTGGAATTGAGCTGCAGGAGTTGCTTGTATATTTTTGAGATTAATTCTTTGCCAGTGGCTTCATTGCTATTATTTTCTCCCATTCTGAAGGCTGTCTTTTCACCTTGCTTATAGTTTCCTTTGTTGTGCAGAAGCTTTTAATTTTAATCAGGTCCCATTTGTTTATTTTTGCTTTTATTTCCAATATTCTGGGAGGTGGGTCATAGAGGATCCTGCTGTGGTTTATGTTGGAGAGTGTTTTGCCTAAGTTCTCCTCTAGGAGTTTTATAGTTTCTGGTCTTACGTTTAGATCTTTAATCCATTTTGAGTTTATTTTTGTGTATGGTGTTAGAAAGTGTTCTAGTTTCATTCTTTTATAAGTGGTTGACCAGTTTTCCCAGCACCACTTGTTAAAGAGATTGTCTTTTCTCCATTGTATATTCTTGCCTCCTTTGTCAAAGATAAGGTATCCATAGGTGCATGGATTAATTTCTGAGCTTTCTATTTTGTTCCATTGATCTATATTTCTGTCTTTGTGCCAGTACCATACTGTCTTGATGATTGTGGCTTTGTAGTAGAGACTGAAGTCAGGCATGTTGATTTCACCAGTTCCATTCTTCTTTCTCAAGATCGCTTTGGCTATTCAAGGTTTTTTGTATTTCAATACAAATTGTGAAATTATTTGTTCTAGTTCTCTGAAAAATACTGTTGGTAGCTTGATAGGGATTGCATTGAATCTATAGATTGCTTTGGGTAGCATACTCATTTTCACTATATTGATTCTTCTGATCCATGAACACAGTATATTTCCCCATCTATTTGTGTCCTCTTTGATTTCTTTCACCAGCATTTTATAGTTTTCTATATATAGGTCTTTTGTTTCTTTAGGTAGATATATGGCTGTATATTGTCACCCTGCTTATTTAACTTATATGCAGAGTACATCATGAGAAACGTTGGGCTGGAAGAAGCACAAGCTGGAATCAAGATTGCAGGGATAAATATCAATAACCTCAGATATGCAGATGACACCACCCTTATGGCAGAAAGTGAAGAGGAACTCAAAAGCCTCTTGATGAAAGTGAAAGAGGAGAGTGAAAAATTTGGCTTAAAGCTCAACATTCAGAAAATGAAGATCATGGCATCTGGTCCCATCATTTCATGGCAAATAGATGGGAAAACAGTGGAAACAGTGTCAGACTTTATTTTTTGGGGCTCCAAAATCACTGCAGATGGTGACTGCAGCCATGAAATTAAAAGACGCTTACTCCTTGGAAGGAAAGTTATGACCAACCTAGATAGCATATTCAAAAGCAGAGACATTACTTTGCCAACAAAGGTCTGTCTAGTCAAGGTTATGGTTTTTCCAATGGTCATGTATGGATGTGAAAGTTGGACTTTAAAGAAAGCTGAGCGCCGAAGAACTGATGCTTTTGAACTGTGGTGTTGGAGAAGACTCTTGAGTGTCCCTTGGACTGCAAGGAGATCCAACAAGTCCATTTTAAAGGAGATCAACCCTGGGATTTCTTTGGAAGGAATGATGCTAAAGCTGAAACTCCAGTACTTTGGCCACCTCATGTGAAGAGTTGACTCCTTGGAAAAGACTCTGATGCTGGGAGGGATTGGGGGCAGAAGGAGAAGGGGATGACAGAGGATGAGATGGCTGAATGGCATCACTAACTCGATGGACATGAGTCTGAGTGAATTCCAGGAATTGGTGATGGACAGGGAGGCCTGGAATGCTGCAATTCATTGGGTCGCAAAGAGTCAGACATGACTGAGTGACTGAACTGAACTGATAGGTTTTGGGTTGTTGTGTTTTCATTTTCATTCGTTTCTATGCATATTTTCTTTTTTGATTTCTTCTGTGATTTGTTGATTATTCAGCAGTGTGTTGTTCAACCTCCATATGTTGGAATTTTTAATAGTTTTTCTCCTTTTTCTTCTTATATGTGAGGAAAAACAATAGCAAACACCCTCTTCCAACAACACAAGAGAAGACGCTACACATGGACATCACCAGATGGTCAACACCAAAATCAGATTGACTATATTCTTTGCAGCCAAAGTTGAAGAAGCTCTATACAGTCAGCAAAAACAAGACCAGGAGCTGACTTTGGCTCAGATCATGAACTCCTTTATTGTCAAATTCAGACAAATTGAAGAAAGTAGGGGAAACCACTGGACCATTCAGGTATGACCTAAATCAAATCCCTTATGATTATACAGTGGAAGTGAGAAATAGATTTAAGGGACTAGATCTGATAGACAGACTGCCTGATGAACTATGGACTGAGGTTCCTGACATTGCCCAGGAGACAGGGATCAAGACCATCCCCATGGAAAAGAAATGCAAAAAAGCAAAATGGCTGTCTGGGGAGGCCTTACAAATAGCTGTGAAAAGAAGAGAAGCGAAAAGCAAAGGAGAAAAGGAAAGATATAAGCATATGAATGCAGAGTTCCAAAGAATAGCAAGGAGAGATAAGAAAGCCTTCCTCAGCAATCAATGCAAAGAAATAGAGGAAAACAACAGAATGGGAAAGACTAGAGATCTCGTTAAGAAAATTAGAGATACCAAGGGAACACTTCATGCAAAGATAGGCTCGATAAAGGACAGAAATGGTACGGACCTAACAGAAGCAGAAGATATTAAGAAGAGGTGGCAAGAATACACAGAAGAACTGTACAAAAAAGATCTTCATGACCCAGATAATCACGATGGTGTGATCACTGACCTAGAGCCAGACATCCTGGAATGTGAAGTCAAGTGGGCCTTAGAAAGCATCATTACGAACAAAGCCAGTGGAGGTGATGGAATTCCAGTTGAGCTATTTCAAATCCTGAAAGATGATGCTGTGAAAGTGCTCACTCAATATGCCAGCAAATTTAGAAACCTCAGCAGTGGCCACAGGACTGGAAAACGTCAGTTTTCATTCCAATCTCAAAGAAAGGCAATGTCAAAGAATGCTCAAACTACTGCACAATTGCACTCATCTCACACGCCAGTAAAGTAATGCTCAAAATTCTCCAAGACAGGCTTCAGCAGTACATGAACTGTGAACTTCCAGATGTTCAAGCTGGTTTTAGAAAAGGCAGAGGAACCAGAGATCAAATTGCGAACATCGGCTGGATCATCAAAAAAGCAAGAAAGTTCCAAAAAAAACATCTATTTCTGCTTTATTGACTATCCCAAAGCCTTTGACTGTGTGGATCACAATAAACTGTGGAAAATTCTGAAAGAGATGGGAATACCAGACCACCTGACCTGCCTCTTGAGAAATCTGTATGCAGGTCAGGAAGCAACAGTTAGAACTGGACATGGAACAACAGACTGGTTCCAAATAGGAAAAGGAGTACGTCAAGGCTGTATATTGTCACCCTGCTTATTTAACTTCTACACGGAGTACATCATGAGAAATGTTGGGCTGGAAGAAGCACAAGCTGGAATCAAGATTGCCAGGAGAAATATCAATAACCTCAGATATGCACATGACACCACCTTTATGCAGAAAGTGAAGAGGAACTCAAAAGCCTCTTGATGAAAGTGAAAGTGGAGAGTGAAAAAGTTGGCTTAAAGCTCAACATTCAGAAAACTAACATCATGGCATCTGATCCCATCATTTCATGGGAAATAGATGGGGAAACAGTGGAAACAGTGTCAGACTTTATTTTTCTGGGCTCCAAAATCACTGCAGATGGTGACTGCAGCCATGAAATTAAAAGATGCTTACTCCTTGGAAGGAAAGTTATGACCAACCTAGATAGCATATTCAAAAGCAGAGACATTACTTTGCCAACAAAGGTCCATCTAGTCAAGGCTATGGTTTTTCCAGTGGCCATGTATGGATGTGAGAGTTGGACTGTGAAGAAAGCTGAGCGCTAAAGAATTGATGCTTTTGAACTGTGGTGTTGGAGAAGACTCTTGAGTGTCCCTTGGACTGCAAGGAGATTCAACCAGTCCATTCTAAAGGAGATCAGTCCTGGGTGTTCTTTGGAAGGAATGATGCTAAAGCTGAAACTCCAGTACTTTGGCCACCTCATGAGAAGTGTTGACTCATTGGAAAAGACCCTGATCCTGGGAGGGATTGGGGGCAGAAGGAGAAGGGGACGACAGAGGATGAGATGGCTGGATGGCATCACCGACTCTATGGACGTGAGTTTGGGTGAACTCTGGGAGTTGGTGATGGACAGGGAGGCCTGGTATGCTGCAATTCACAGGGTTGCAAAGAGTCGGAGACAACTGAGCGACTGAAATGAACTGAACTGAACTGATTATGCTACTATGACCAGTTTTCTGTTACCTAATGGCTTGTCATTGTGAGAACTAAATGAAAATACGGATAAGCACCTCTTGTGATGTCTCATGCAGTAAGTGCTGTAAAACTGTTAGCTGTTGTTATTTCAAACCCCAACTTTGGTCTCAATGGCCCCATGCCAGCCGACTGTGATATCTCCCCTCTCAAAGTGCCCTTCAGACTTACATTGTGTACCACTCGTTAGGCACATATCTTAAGCCTGAAGTCTCTTCTAGGTCTATGTAATTTTTGTACTCTTGTTATTAAATTTGTATTTTCTGACTGTATAGATAGATAATAAACTTTGGGGTAACAATGTCTCAAGGTCTACCCCACAATGCTTACCCCAGTTCTCTGCATATAGGTGCTACTCAATAAAATAAAACTCTAGAACTGCTGAAGCATCTGAAAATTTGCTTCCTCACATTTCCTGTTGTACTTTGCAGCCAAATTCTTTAAAGGATTCTCTAGATGTATTAAACAGCTGAGAGGTTTTCATGAAATTGTTTCAATGGAATAAATGTTTTTCTTAGCTTTTTGAATACTGTAGAACTGATACTCCATCAATGGCAAGTTTTGAAAGGCTACTAATGCAACACAGATTTTTAACAGTAGTATTATCTATTAATACAGAGAAGGAAATGGCAACCCACTCCAGTGTTCTTGCCTGGAGAATCCCAGAGATGGCGGAGCCTGGCGGGCTGCATCTGTGGGGTCACACAGAGTCGGACACGACTGAAGCGACTTAGCAGCCGCAGCAGCAGCAGCTATTAATACAACTGTCTTTCTTATCAAGTGATACAATATTATAATGAGCTGCCCTCACCCCCAGAATTGGACTATGAATGACCGAAGGCTGGGAGAGAAAATGCACTGTCCACAATGACCTATCCATATTTTGCCTCTTCTTCACATGCCTAGATGCAATGCACAGGAGCCAGGCAGTGTAGACCTGTGGGAGTTTGTGTGTAACATGATCAGATCTGGATTTTCAAAAGTCACTTTCATGCACAGTAATTGGAAGACAGGAGGAGGGGCAGTGTGCAGCTTCGACGTCCCAGAGAGCTTCTCCAAACGCCAGTCTTTGCTTTTGCAACCATCACCTCCCTTCTGGCAGGAGTCCAAGGGCTTAACAAGCAGCTTGGAAGAAAAGTCTGGAAGTGGAAAAATGGTCAAATTAGACTGAGAGTGTTGTTGTAAGCTTGTTGCCAGACTTGTGTCTACTCTACTAGCTTTCAAAGGAGACTTAAGAGTCATGCCTTGCCATCTTGCTGACCATAATTACTAACTACACGTGGTTTATTGTCTTGAGTAAAGGGAGAGATTTTTTTTCCCCTAAAGTAATGCCATTTAGGGTCTCTGTAGAAAGCAAAGAAGTGACTGATAAAAGGAGTCAAGAGTCAAGAAGTTTATATGTTTGTGTTGGGGAAAGATGTTTAAATTAAGGAATTTGTGAGCTGGTGTGACAGCATGAGGGGATCTATACCTGATCTATACCTGATTTCCCAGCAGACTCTCACCTTCCCAGGTTTCCACTGGCAGAGCCCAGACACCTGACTAGATAACCACGAATTTCGATAAAAGTAAACAGAGCATTCCTAGGAGCTGAAGACTTCAGTCAAAATCTTATTCGCATTTACCCAGAGAAAAGCCCGGAGTTTTCTTTTCTTGATCTTAGTCCAAGGGTGAGGTTTTCTGGAAAGTCTGAGAAGAAATTTATGCCTAGCAGTTAGAGGCCTATAGGGAAAGAAAACAATATGTTCCTTTTTTTTTTCCTGAAGAAAGCTCCAGCAAAGAGCCTTGCAATCAATTTCTCTGGCATTCCTAAGCCCTTGGAGGACACACATTGGCCATTTTGTACCTATATTCAAAATATCATTTGGTATGGTATGGCCAGCGTCTTTGATTTCACTAGGGTGCTACCAGGGCAAATGGGAGAGAAAGTGCACTGGGAGAGAAAATCAGTGATCTGAGTCCCTAGGAGTGGAGGTCATGCCCTTGGTCTGAGACCTATCAGGTTACACTTCCCATCCTGCAAACTCCTGCAAAAATATGACACAAGTGAATTTACCTACAAAACAGAAACAGATTCACAGGCATAGAGAATAGACTTGTGGCTGCCGAGGGGGATGGGAGGGTTTGAGGGAGGGTTGGGGTGGGATATATAATATGGATAAACAAAATGGTCCTACTGTATAGCACAGGGAATTTTATTCAACATTCTGTGATAAACCATAAGGGAAAAGACTATAAAAAAAGAATATGTGTATATATGTGTGTATGTATGTGTGTGTGCCCAGTCGAGTCCGATTCTGTGACACCCTGGACTGTAGCCTGCCAGGCTCCTCTGTCCATGGAATTTTCCAGGCAAGAATACTGGAGTAGGTTGCTACTTCCTACTCCATGGGATTTTCACAACCCAGGGATCAAATGTGCATCTCTTGTGTCTCCTGCACTGGCAGACAGATTCCTTACCACTGCACCACCTAGAAAGCCCATATGTATATATGTACATATATACATTTATAATGTGTTAATTTCTCCTGTAAAGTGATTGTTTTATATATATGTATATATAAAACATATATATAATATACACATATATAACTGAATCACTTTGCTGTACAGAAGAAATTAACATAACTTTGTAAATCAACGATGCTTTAACAAAATAAATTTTAAAAATAAACTTATACACCAAAAATTAATTAATTAAAATTGAATGGTTGTCCAGTTACACTGTCACCCCATCTTACTTTAATCCATGGGACAGCTCCTAGTACACTTGGATTTTTCTGGGTATTTATTTCTGTATTTGCTTATTATCTGTCTCCCCATTAAAATTAGGGATCATGGCTGTCTTATTTACTTCTGCAGACTCAGTATTTAGGAAAGTAGTTGGCATATAACAAACAAATATTTGTTAATTCATATTACTAAACTGCATCATTAAACAAGGCAATATAGCATACATCAATATGATAAAAGTACATATTTTGAGTCCAAATCTATGTGTGAATCCCATTCCTTTCACATTGCTATTGGCAAAATGACCATTTAACCTCTTTGTCTCCATTTCTACACCCTAAATAAAGGAATAGTAACTACTTCATAATATTGACATGAGAATTAGATGTGTCTTTATGTAAGTGTTCAATATGTTAGATATTAATACTACAGAAAATTAAAGAGAATGAATGACATATAGTCTAACTATAATGCCTCCAAATTTACTTCTATTGTTTGCCTAAAGACTTGTACTCACATATTGCTGTAATTCATTTGCACATAAGAAAACTAATCTTTAACTGAAAACCTACTACCTTCCCATTTTAAGCATTTTTATATCTATTGACTTTAATCTCTATTGATCATATGAGAAAGCTATTACTATACCCATTATATAGTTGAGAAAAACTAAAGCCTAGAAGAGTGAGTAATTTGCCTAAAGTAGGAGACTTCACTTTCACTTTTCACTTTCATGCATTGGAGAAGGCAATGGCACCCCACTCCAGTACTCTTGTCTGGAAAATCCCATGGACGGAGGAGTCTGGTAGGCTACAGTCCATGGGGTCTCTAAGAGTCGGACACGACTGAGCGACTTCACTTTCACTTTTCACTTTCATGCATTGGAGAAGGAAATGGCAACCCACTCCAGTGTTCTTGCCTGGAGAATCCCAGGGATGGGGGAGCCTGGTGGGCTGGCGTCTATGGGGTCGCTCAAAGTCGGACACGAATGAAGCGACTTAGCAGCAGCAGCAGCAGCATACAACTTGTAAGTTGGCTCAAAGTTGACAGTTGTGCTCTATAAAGTTTGTTCTTAATCATTACTATCATGGGCCTCTCTATATTTTAATTAACATTTTAAAAACCCTAATATTAATTCATACTATTATTTTCACATATCAAAATGTCAATATGATTATCATCATTTAAAAACATTTTCCAATTATGATGACAGAATACAGGTTTTTAATCAGTTGGTGGATATAAATTATTTTAGTTGACCTTTTGCTTTTGAACTGTGGTGTTGGAGAAGACTCTTGAGAGTCTCTTGGACTACAAGGAGATCCAACCAGTCCATCCTAAAGGAGATCAGTCCTGGGTGTTCATTGGAAGGACTGATGTTGAAGCTGAAACTCCAATACTTTGGCCACCTGATATGAAGAGCTGACTCATTTGAAAGGACTCTGATGCTGGGAAAGATTGAGGGCAGGAGGAGAAGGGGACAACAGAGGATGAGATGGTTGGATGGCATCACCAACTAGATGGACATGGGTTTGGGTGGACTCCGGAAGTTGGTGATGATCAGGGAGGCCTGGTGAGCTACAGTTCATGGGGTCGCAAAGAGTCAGACACGACTGAGCAACTGAACTGAACTGAACTGAAAAAAATTCTGTAAAACAGGGCTTCCCTAGTGGTCCAACAGTTAAGAATCTCTTTGCAATGCAGGGAACATGGGTTTGATCCCTGGTCCAGGAAGATCCCACATGTTGCGGAGCAACTAAGTCCCTGCACCACAATTATTGAGCCAGTGCTCCAGAGCCCAGGAGCCACAACTACTGAAGCCCCTACACCCTGGAGCCCATGCTCTCCAACAAGAGAGGCCACCACAGTGAGAAGCTCCCCATTCTCTGCAACTAAGGAAAGCCCTCACACAGCAACAGAGACCCAGCATAGTCAAAAATAAGATTTTAAAAAATAAAATAAGTTTTAAAAATTATTTTTAAAAATTCTGTAAGATCACTATTATTAGCCTCACTTTAGAGTTGTAGGGACTCCAGGACCAAAGTCTGAATGTTTCTCCCAACATCACATGCCAAGTTTGAGGGCCAGGTCTTCAACATCTAGTTCTAGGTCTTCTGGTCTTTTTGTAAGAACTGCTGTCTACATTAATGGAATATTACAAGTTTAAGATGGCATATCCTGTTCAGTTTTGAATTAAAAACTGTTAGTTAGAATTTGATATTTGAAGTTTAAGTGTTTTCTAACCCCAACTCTAAAAATCCTCTCAACCTAAATTAAGATCATGCAATGGCATTCTACAAAATCCAAGTTTTCTCCTTTTGGTTTCTGGATGGACTTAAAAAGTTTGGCCAACCTGAAACCATAATGGCCTGCACAGTGACATGGTGGGAGGAATCCTATGAGGGTAACAGAGTAATAAGAAACCCAGAATTAGAGTTTTGCCTATAGAGTAAAGAAAGCTAAAAATCCCGGACAGTCACTCAAAATAAAGCCCAATCAATGCCATGAAAATGAAACAGGAGCAGGAGAGAATGTCTGGAGCTTTCTGAGACCTTCTTAAATGAAAGCAAGAGTTATTCATTCAGACTTTGGGTTTATGAACCCACCCCAGAGTTGCCCCCCCCCCCCCACCCCCTCGCCTCCAGAAGCCCGTACCATGGGGTTAAGACTGACTTCCTGGAGAGAAAAGTACCAAGTGCAACAAGAGAAAACGCCTGTTGAGAGTGAGGTCTGGGGCAGGGAGCAGCTAAGCAGGCCCTAATGGTCCCTTCCTTCTGGTCCTCATGTCCTTGGGTAATTAACTCTCCCTGAGTGCAGGTGGGACAGGAATAAAACACAGCAAAAGTGATGGGATGTTACCTCCGATATTGGGTTACAAAAAGGCTCTGGTTTCCATCATTCTTCCCTCTCTCACTTGCCCATTGGCTCTGAGGGAAGCCAGCCACTATGCTGAGAGCTTTCCTGTGGAGAAGTCCATGTAGCAAGAAACTGAGTGAAACCCTCAGTGCAACAGCCAGCAAAGACGTTAATCCTGCCAGCAACTGCGTGAGCCAGCTTGGAACCAGATCCTCCCCTAGTTGAAACTTTCAGATGAGGCTGTATAGCCCCAGCTGCCACTTTGACTGCAGTCTTGTGAGAGACCCTGAGGCAGAGGTATTCACATAGACTGTTCCCTGATTCCTCACTCCAGAAACTGAGAAATAATAGATGTTTGTTATGTTCAGTGACTAAGTTTGGGATCATTTGTTACACAGCAAATAGATTTTGAATACAGAAACTGTGCCAAAAGTAAGGGCCCCAATATATGAGACTCATTCATCTATCCATTCACTTAGCACCTACTGTTTGAGCATTACTGAGATAAAATCACATAAGGGACAAGGAGAGTTCCCTGTCTTGAAAGAGCTACATTCTGAACAAGTCTACAAACATCTAGGGAAGGCAGCAAGATCAAAGTTCCAGTTGAGAAAGGCATTCCAAAGGAGGTGAGCTAGGTTCTTGGCCAGACCTCCCTGGATAGGCAGTATTCAATGGGCAGGCAGAGATGGGGATAGGAAAAGCCAGAGAGGAGAGTGAATGATGGCAGGTGGGAAGCAGGTCTAGACCTTTGAGAGTCTGCAAGTTAGTGGGAAAAGGTATTAGGAGAAGCCACAGGGGGGAAAACAAGGTTCATTCCAGGTTTCCTTTCTGGCCAGTCACCACCAGCATCAGGGACTCTGGAGTAAGAGACCATCCTCTGCCTGGTCCTAATACTGTCAACACCATGGGTTCATCTTGCCAGAGGTGGGGGCAGGGAGTGGAATTTCGCTCCTTCAGTCTATTGTCCATCTCTGAGGTCATTGTTATACTGCTCCTTTGTTCCTAAGCTCAAGTGAACCATTCATCACTGGAAACGACTATGGGAAAACAAAGTGAACAGAAGGCACTTTCATATGAAGCACCCTGAGGACTTAAGTCTCATCATGTGGACTGTAGAAATTTAGCTAAAATGAGGTATATGTTCATACAATGTGGAAGTGAGAATTCTTGAGTCACAAATACAGATCACTAATGAATATTGCTGGGAGCCAGCACTGGAGTTCCCACCCATGACAAAGGTCATGCCGAGAGGCCTGATATGCAAAGGCGAGTCAGGACTCGAGGGGCCCCCCTGGACCTGCCTGAGCATCTACCCCAAAACCAGAATCTTATCTGTTTTACTATTTTACGACTTTCACAAACTCCTCTGACATTAACGGGGGGGCTATCCCCGACCACCTTTTCTCTGAAGGAAATCAATTTAGAGCTCTAGCTAATTAGCCTCCTGGGCATAATAGGAGTGTTTCAATCCAAACCCCTCAGATGGCTCTCTAACTTGCCTGACAGGTTTACCCGGACTCCTACAGCTACGAGTACGATTGTTTACAGTCTCCCAACCTTGAGAGGCATGGGAAGCTTAAGATATTCAAATAGTATAGAGCCTCTCAGAGAGTTAGAAATTGTTAGAATAAAACTAGTAGTAGCTTTCATTGTTGAGCCAATGCTTGCTGCCAAATTTCCACATCCCCTATATTGTATCCTTGGAAGTGTATTAATATAGTTGGTATATAGAAAAAATAAGTAGTGGCCTTGGTGTTAGCAACTTTAGACCCTTAAGGTAATAAATTATTTCCTTTGTTGTAAGCCCACTGCACCTTTGCCCTATAGGAATGCAACTTTAACACCTTCGGAGGATGGCGCCAAACTTTAAAATAATTACTCTTAGAGAAAATAAGTCTTATGGTTGACAAACCTTTATCAGAGTCATAAAATGTGAACAGGGCTTCTGGCCAGAAGATGATGTAAATTACCTAAACCATTTGTATACGATAAGTTTGCAGAAAAGAAAGCCTGGTCTCGATAAGGATCAAAGACTGCTGACTTTGCATGATTTCACACCCCCTATTATCCTCTATGCACAACTTAAGGTATATAAGCTCCCTTTGAAAATAAAGCTACGGGCCTTGCTCAAAGCTTGGTCTCCCGTGTGGTTCTTTCTTGTTTCCTTTTCCTCCTTTTCTCTTCTGATCTTCCTTCAGGCCAAAATAATTGGAGCTCGGAGGTCCTCTGAGACCACTTACTTGCCTGCGCTTCTAAGACCCACTCGAAGACCCACTTCAGCGACTCGAGAGAGCGCCTGCGGCCCCCGTGGTCAGAGCAAACCTGGTGTCACGGGTTATATTGATTTTCTGCAAAAACCAATTATAATGAGCCTCTAATCTCTGCTTTCCTATCCTTTAATTGCCAACGCCGTCCTCCTGAGGGAATCCCTGGATCCAACCGGGGCTGGACCCCGGTAGAGTATGATTTAGTGAAGATCGTCATAGCAGTCTGAATTCCTATTGTTTGACAATTGCATATCTATAGTATCAGTATTAGACTTACCTGGTTGCTCAGTCAGTAAAGAATCCATTTACAATGCAGGAGACCAGGGTTCGATCCCTGGGTCAGGAAGATTTTCTGGAGAAGGAAATGGCAACCCATTCCAATATTCTTGCCTGGAAATTCCATGAACAGAGGAACCTGGAGGGCTACAGTTCATGGGGTCGCAAAGAGTCAGACATGACTGAGCAAATAAACCACCACCATTATCAGTATTAGACCTTTCTTTGGCTTTTTTTGGAATCTTTGGGAAAATCACATAAGGTTTACTCTAAAAACAGTTATTTCATGAATGAGGTATTTGAGAAGACACAGGATATCCTCAACAGAAGCAGGTGACATTAAGAAGAGGTAGCAAGAATACACAGAAGAACAATACAAAAAAAAAAATTCTCAATAACCTGGTAACCAGGATGGTATGATCACTCACCTAGAGCCAGACAACCTGGAATGTGAAGTCAAGTGGGCCTTAGGAAGCATCACTACAAACAAAGCTAGTGAAAGTGATGGAATTCCAGCTGAGCTATTTCAAATCCTGAAAGATGATGCTGCTAAAGTGCTGCACTCAATATGCCAGCAAATTTGGAAAACAGCAGTGGCCATGGGACTGGAAAAGGTCAGTTTTCATTCCAATCCCAAAGAAAGGCAATGCCAAAGAAGGTTCAAACTACTGCACAATTACACTCATTTCACATGCTAGCAAGGTCCTGCTCAAAATCCTTTAAGCTAGACTTCAACAGTACATGAACTGAGAACTTGCAGATGTTCAAGCTGGTTTTAGAAAAGGCAGAGGAACCAGAGATCAAATTGCCAACATCTGTTGGATCTGAAAAAAGCAAAAGAATTCCAGAGAAACATCTACTTCTGCTTCACTGACTATGCTAACGTCTTTGACTGTGTGAATCACAATAAACTGTGGAAAATTCTTAAAGAGGTGAAAATACCAGACCACCTTACCTGCCTTCTGAGAAATCTGTATGCAGGTCAAGAAGCAACAATTAGAGCCAGGTATAGAGTAACGAACTGGTTCCAAATTGGGAAAGGAGTACATCAAGGCTATATATTGTCACACTGCTTATTTAACGTACATGCAGAGTACATTATGCAAAATGCCAGCCTGGATGAAGCTCAAGCTGGAATCCAGATTGCCAGGGGAAATATCAATAACCTCAGATATTCAGATGATACTGGTGGCTTCTCTGGTGGCTCAGATGGTAAAGAATCTGCCTGCAATCTGGGAGACCCGAGTTTGATCCCTGGGTCAGGAAGATCAGATCCCCTGGAGAAGGGAATGGCAACCCACTTCAGTATTCTTTCCTGGAGAATTCCATGGACAGAGGAGCCTGGAAGGCTACAGTCCATGAGGTCATAGAGAGTTGAACATGACTGAGCAACTAACATACACACACATATGGCAGGAAATAAAGAGGAACTAAAGAGCCTGTTTATGATGAAGGTGAAAGAGGAAAGTGAAAAAGCAGGCTTAAAACTCAACATTCAGAAAACCAAAATCATGGCATCTGGTCCCATCACTTCATGGCAAATAGATGGGGAAAAAAATGGAAATAGTAATAGACTTTATTTTCTTGGGCTCCAAAATCACTGCGGACGGTAACTGCAGCCGTGAAATTAAAGATGTTTGCTCCTTGGAATAAAAGCTATGACAAACCTAGACAGTGTATTAAAAAGTAGACATCACTGCCTACAAAGGATCTGTATAGTCAAAGCTATGCTTTTTCCAGTAGTCATGTATGGATATCAGTTGGACCATAAAGAAGGCTAAGCACAGAAGGATTGATGTTCAAAATGTGGTGCTGGAGAAGACTCTTTAGAGTCCCTTGGACAGCAAGAAGATCAAACCAGTCAATCCTAAAGGAAATCAACCCTGAATATTCATTGGAAGGACTGATGTTGAAGCTGAAACTCCAATATTTTGGCAACCTGATGTGAAGAGCTGACTCATTTGAAAAGACCCTGATGCTGGGAAAGATTGAGGGCAGGACGAAAAGGGGACGACAGAGCATGAGATGGTTGAATGGCATCACTGATTCGATGGATATGAGTTTGAGCAAACTCTGGGAGATTGCGAAGGACAGGGAAGCCTGGTATGCTGCAGTCCATGGAGTCACAAAGAATCGGACACAACTGAGTGACTAAAAAACAACAACAAGGATATCCTCAAACATCTGTTAATGTCGTTTTCATCACTGGTATTAATTTTTAATTTGAGTTATTTTGGTTAGACATTTCTAAGATGGAAGTTGTTACAGGCTGAATTGTGTAATCCCAAAATACATATGTTGAAGACCAAACCCCCAGGACCAAAGAATGTGACTATGTTTGAAGACAGTGCCTTTAAAGGGGTAGTTAGAGTAAAATGAGGTAATATGGGAGGGCACTAATTCAATATGACTGGTATCCTTATACGGAGATTATGACACATGCACACACAGGAAACAACCAGATGAAGACACAAGAAGACTGCCATCTGTTAGCCAAAGACAGTGAGCCTCAGAAGAAACCAACTCTGACCATACCTCGATCTTGGACTTCTAACTTCCAGAACTGTGGGGAAGTGAATTTCTATTGTTTAAGGCACCCAGCCTAGATGGTACATTATGGAAGCCCTAGCATACTAATACAGAAGTCTTTATAGTTTCACAAAAGGAATAAAGAGAGTTCTCTCAAAACTTTTTAATCATCCTTTCACAGTAAATGTTTAACTCATCTAAAAACTATTTGGCATCTGGTATAAGTTTCTCATTTAGAAAAAAATAACTTTCTATTAAGAAAAGATGTTCATTGAAGATAAATTAGAAAATATACATAAGCAAAATGAAGAAAATAAAAATCCATCAACTAATATGATTTATCACCAATGATTTATCCTTGCAGATAGATACATAGGTAGATATATATATATATGGTTGCAAAAAATTTGTGAGGTTTTTCCACTAAAAAACCAATAGTAATGGTTTAACCCAATAGTAATGGTTCAAAATATTCTAATGGAGCATGGACTTTTCCCACACATTATCAATGTGACTTTGGGCAAGTTTGGGCAAGTTGGAAGCTTCATGAGCCTCCATTTTCTCATCTATGAAATGGAGATCATACGGCCTGCCTTCCTGGGGATTTGTCAGTTGTATACAATAACATACAGTATGTAAGCACTGAAAGTGCCTGGCACATAGTAAGCAAACATTGAATGGTATATATACTTTATATAGCCTGCTTCCCGGGTGGCCCAGTGGTAAAGAATCCCATGGACAGAGGAGCCTGGCAGGCTACAGTCCATAGGATCACAAGAGTCAGACATGACTGAGCAACTGAACAGCAACAAACTTTATACAGCCTGTATTTTACCATAACAGATCAACCTGCACACTCTATTTTGTAGTCTGGTTGTTTTGTTTTTTGTTTTTTTTTTTTTCATGGTATAGTTTCATTGCTAGCTATTTATGAAGTGCTGTTTCTGGGTATTTAAGCTCCCCAACACATAAGAATATTGTTTTCTGGTTTCATGGTGTTTTCACTTGAATAGCATTTCTTCAGGCCTCTTGGTATAGAATTTCCTAACATTTTCAGACTCTGGGTTCTTTTAGCAGCCTCCTCATGTTTAGGAAATCTTCCAAAAGCACAGTCGGGGATTGAGAACTCGTTCACATTTGAGCCGGTGTCAGCTGCTAAGAAAAAAACAGAACTGTTCCTGCTGACTCGGCACTGCAGCTGCCAGCCGCCTAGGTTAGCTTGCCAAAGGGAAACAAAACAGAATGGCGAAATGAAATGCTTCGGAGACCATGAAGTGGCGGGGGAAGGATGGGGGCTTGCTCCTCTGCTGCTCTTAGCAGCGGTCCTAAGCATCAGGATGCCTCCAGGCCCACATGTCTGAGCCAGGGCCAGGCTGCCCCAGGATGCAGCCAGCCTATATACAGGAGGGGACCCAGCCGGGCTGCCAAGGGTACCAAAAGTAACCCCCTCAGTGCCTTTGTACCACCCCTTCCAAAAGAAACCTCCTCCACCTGAAGGTCTGTTCACTGATGTTCTTAAAATGCAGAAAGTCACAACAGTATTTAAACCCGAAGTTCTTAAGATGAATGAGTTTTAAGCCCTTTCATAAAGCAGGTTTTGGTGGGGGACAGCTTGAGAGAATACACAGCATGTGGGGATAAGAAAGATACCAGTTCCAAGAAGGGGAGGCTGGAGGCTGAAGTCAAGTCCTGTTTATCTCCAACTGTGCAAGGGCCAGTGGAAGCTGTGCAGGGTGATGGGGTGGCGCCCCAGGTACTCCAGGTCTCTTACAAATACCCTACAGCTGTCATAAGGAAAGGGCTTCCCTGGTGGCTCAGATGGTAAACAATCTGCCCACAATGCGGGAGACTTGGGTTTGATCCCTGGACTGGGAAAATCCCCTGGAGAAAGGAATGGCTACCCCTTCCAGTATCCTTGCCTGGGAAATCCCGTGTAGCCTGGAGGGCTACAGTCCATGGGGTCACAAAGAGTGAGCAATTTAGCCTTTCACTTTCATCATGAGGAAAAAATTATATCCTAAACCAGCATCAGAATATTTCTTATGGACGACCAAGCCAAGGCTGCCTCCATAGAGAAAAGAACTGCTTTTATCCAAGTGGCACTTTACAGAGCGGCCTCGGGCTCTACAGAAAACAGGGAGGGAGGGAGGGTGGTGAGCTCCCCTCTGTCGGCAGCAGTTCTTTCTTCCAGGAGTTTCATCATCACATCAAGTCAATTCAACAAATATTTGCCAGCCATCCACTGTGAGCAGGACACTGCATTAAGGTAGATGGACCTGATGAAGGCTACTCCAGCTTTGCCAGGCATCCGGTGAGCAGGACATTCATTAACGTAGATGGACCCGATGAAAGCTGCTCTAAGGAGCTGGAACTGGTTTGTCCAGCAGCTCTGGCACTGGAGGCTGTAAGGAAGCCAGCAACAGGGAGACTGGGGGAGGAACCCACCCCCACCATTCTCCAAGGTCAACTGCTGTGTCCCCTGCACTGAATGGAAGGATGATCACAATACCACCTACTGGGGCTTCCTGACAACCAGCTTTTCTAAAGACAAAGTGAGAATCTCTCTAATCAAGATAAATAATTTAGCATGGATCTTTGAATCACCCCTGAAAAACACATGTGACATTATTTCATAAGAGAGAGATTTTGGGGAACAGCGTGTTCAGGATTATGTGCCAATGGCTATATATATTTTAATGCTTTTTTCCCTTGCTGGTTTTACTACCCATTTGGAAGCACAGAAGGTGGTCAACATAAACTTTATGCTATAATGATGGCCTCAGTAGAACCCCTAAAATGACACAATTCCCAGAGTCTTGTTTTACAACTAAGCAATTGCATCGATTTTTTAGGATGTCTGAAGACATGGCTCTTCATTTCTTCATATGAAAAGTGTGCATTATACTGGCCAGATGAGTCACAATGCTCCCAAGCCTACAGTCACCTACCAAAGGAAATTGCCACTGCGAGCCCTGCAGGGGAAAACTGCTCCAGGACATAGTCCCAGCTCTGGCAGTACATTACAATCCCTGAAGAGCTTTGAAAAATGTCACTATCCAGGCTCAATCCCACAGATTAATCCTGGATTAATAATAAATAAGGCTCCGATTAATTCTGGATGGGGCCTAATTTTTAAAGTCATCATAGATGATTGTTTTGCAGCCTGAGTTGAGAACTACTGCTGCAGACCATTCCATATGCCAGAGAGGCCAAGCATGACTCTACCCTCTTTCCCCTATATGCAATCGATGGGACCAGTGTGGAACTCTTGGCCCAAGGACAGCCAAGACCTAAGTTGGCCTGGGTCTTTTGAGGTAGCCTGTTGGGATCCCCAAGACAATCCCTATATTCAGAAATTTGCTACAGGCACTCATGGGACTCAACATATAGTTGAACTCTTGGTTAAGATCTATTATGGGGACTTCCCTGGCAGTCCAATGGTTAAGACTTCGCCTTCCTATGCAAAGGGTGTGAGTTCGATCCTTGATGGGGAAGCTAAGATCCCACATGTCTTGGGGCCAAAAAACCAAAATGTAAAACAGAAGTAATGTTGTAACAAATTCAATAAAGACTTTAAAAATGGTCCACACCAAAAAATCTTTTAAAAAAGATCTATTGCAGTGATGGAGGAAGGATACACAGATCCTAATGGAAAAAGACACACAGAATCTAGAGAAATCCATGCACAGGCTTCCTGTGCTCTCTTCCTATGAAGAATACCCTTGAACACATTACTTTCTCCAGGAATGAAAAATGCAGTCATATGTGTGCAATGTTTCTGTCCAGGAAAGCCTACTAGAAACAAAGCATTCAACACTTTTATTTTTCTTGGGGGATGCCCTCACCTGCACTCTCTGCCTAGCATGCATCAGAATCCCAGACTCCCAGAAAGAAAGCAGATGCTCAGCATAAATATCCTTGTTTGCGCGAACAAGGTGCAGAGAACGACCCTTATCAGTTTTAAGAATGATAGAAACACCCAGATACCAGCCAAAGGCCAGTCTTGCAAGCCGGCCCCTTCTACAGATAGCAGTCTCAGGCCTGACCACGGTGACTTTTCTGCACACAGCCCCAAACAGAAGATGATGACTGTCAGTTAGATGGGTAAATTCTGCCTCAGGAATTTGACTGAGAACAGCCTCAGGAAGTTGTTTTGAGAGGATAAGCGACCACACACAAAGAGAAGCAAAGATAAGAACATGACTGAGTCACATGATGGCAATGCTCCAGTAAAGAGAACAAACTCCAGTGCTGAGGGTTCAGCAAGGCATTTCAACTATTAGGCCTCTATCAGTTCTTCTACTTCCCAAATCCTGTTGTTGTTCTTTCCCTGAGACCTATAACCCCAGCCGTTCCTGATTTTCCATGAATCTTTGTGGAGCTGCTTTATAAGTTTATCCTCCACTTAGTTAGTTTATCTTGTAAACCTCACTCAGCCACAGTACGTCTCTTAGTTAAAAGAGCTAACAAGCCCACTCATCACATAATACTGAGCCAGGATCAACTCAGAAGCAGGCAGAGAAAGAGCAACCAACAGCAACCTCAAAAAAAAAAAAAAGGAAAAAAGGCATGCGGACTAGTCACCCAGAATAGGCTTCACAGAGCCAGTTATTCTTAGCCACAGGCCACCTTTCACATCAAGTGGACTTTGAGATGAATGGGATGATACCTTTGAAGAAATTACTACAAAGTTTTGGTCACAGAGACCATGAAGATTTGGTCTTCATATTCCCAGACAGAATACAAAACAACTGATGGAGAACTGTGGAAAAGTTCCCAGCTTTGTGAAACTCATCCAGTTATAACTTGGTCTCACTCATGTAGCAAAACATTATCTATGGACTTCAAAATCTTTCTGGATTTCCCTGGTCGTTCACGGTAAAGAATCTGGCAGTAATGCAGGAGACCTGGGTTCAATCCCTGGCTCAGGAAGATGCCCTGAAGAAGGGAATGGCTACCCACTCCAGTATTCTTGCCTAGAGAATTCCATGGACAGAGGAGCCTGGTGGGCTAGAGTCCATGGGTCACAAAGAGTTGGACATGACTAAGTGACTAACTTTTTCTATCAAAAGATCATGAGTTTATTCCTCTACATTGTACAATCCATCTTTCCAGTGCTACTTTCTATCACCGTTATATATACTTCCTATTACGGTGGTTGTTGTTTCAAATAAATAGGAGAATCTTAGAACTGAAAGAGACATCACCAATAAATCCTTTGGTTTCAAAGATGAGAAGCTATAGGTCCAGCAAGATTTACAGGCTTATTCACAGTCTCACAGCTGGCTTGAACCAGAGCAGAACTAGAACTCTAGTCTCCCAACTCCAGGCTAATTTATTGCCATTGTGGGCTCTACATGTTTGTCTCTTCCTGTGTAACAGAATTAAGGCTCCAAAACTATGGATACCTTCTGACTATTTTGCAGCTTTTTTTCTTTCCAAAGTATGTTATCATTCCCAGAAAACATTAACATTCACAAGGCTGTGGATTTGTGATTGTGCAATAAGTAAATAATACATTGTTCTCAAATGTGCTAATCTTTGCAGACTAAGATCACATGTTCGTAAATAACAGGAAGCTACATTCAAAATATGCACTTTTGAGGTCTCTAAGAAGGAGTCAGCACAATGTGTTTTTTGCTATAGTTACACTGAAAAGAGAATTTAACCTTCACTTGTTTACTTTTAAAGCTATGTCACATGACATTATTCAATTCAAAAAGGGTAATTGTTACCTATATAGCAACTTTACTTAGAAGTTAGGCATCAGTTAATCTATCAGTAATCAATGAAAAAGAACTTATTAACCATTACAAAATCCCCACTGTTAACCATTATTAGAACTCAGCTGTTCCAGGGTTAGGTGTGGGGGAGGGAGGCAAAGCTATATGAACTCAGATGCTCTCAGAGCATTTAATGGGCAGAAGGCAAAACACAGAAAGATATTAAAAATGCACAGAAAGATAATAAGAACAATAAGCACTAAATCATACAATATATCTTACAATAATACCCCAAGAACTCAAAGATAAGAGAGAATAGCAGAGGCAGGAAGGGTCCAATTAATGTTTTTCTGATTGGGCATTTGTGATTGGACTTGGTTAGAATACAGCATTTTTGCCCTGAGGCATAGGAGAAAGGCAGGACAACTTTGAAATCAATATTATTTTTATTTCTATTTTTTTCATCCTTATAATGAGTATTTATTGAGCACATTTTTATGTGCCTGACATTTTGCCAACCATTGCAAAGAATACAACCATGGAAGCACTGCTTAAATTCTCAAGGCCTCAGGTTCCTTATCAATGAAATATGAAAAATATGAAACATGGATCAGGTAATATTAGGTCCTTTCTAGTTCTTTCTATGAGTCTAACATCTCCATGATGAAAAAGGAATTCCTGAGAATTTCAGGAATATGAAATGACAAAATTTGTGTGCATGGGATATTTAAGTAGGAATATATAGTACCTAATTTTCAGGAGTTCTGAAGTTTTTTGTCCTCCTAATACACAGTTAAAGCTTTGGTTTTTTCAGTGGTCATCTATGGATGTGAGAATTGGACTATAAAGAAAGCTGAGCACCGAAAAAGTGATGCTTTTGAACTGTGGTGTTGGAGAAGATTCTTGAGAGTCCCCTGGACTGCAAAGAGGTCCAACTAGTCCATCCTAAAGGAAATTAGTCCTGAATATTCATTGGAAGGACTGATGCTGAAGTTGAAACTCCAATACTTTGGCCACCTGATGTGAAGAAGTGACTCATTTGAAAAGACCCTGATGCTGGGAATGATTGAAGGCGGGAGGAGAAGGGGACGACAGAGGATGAGATGGTTGGATGGCATCACCAAGTCAATGGACATGAGTTTGAGTAAGCTCCAGGAGTTCGTGATGGACAGGGAAGCCTGGCATACTGCAGTCCAAGGGGTCTCAAAGAGTCGGACACAACTGAGTGACTGATCTGAACTGAACTGAGTACACAGGAAGGTTATAACATATTTCTTTCAGTGGCTCAGTCAGGACACTAGAAAACATGCCCCATAGAGAGGAGAATCAAGATGACAGTAAAGGAATATATAGGTTTGAAAAGCTCTCCCAGGTGATTCAGACATGAGCCCTTCCTAGGGGGGCCAGTGGTTCAATGATCATGTGTCTGACTACGAATCAGAACATTCCAGACATGAGCCCCTCTTCCTCAGAGAGGCTCTGCCACCTCTTTGCTCCAGAAAAATCACTGGATTAAATGTTCAAATGAATGGAAGAGTTGAAGGAGGGCCTAACAAACAGAAATGGTAAAGAATAAAATCTTTCATTCAAGATAAATTCAAATACCTACTGTGTTCAAGTCATTGTGCTAGGTGCTAAAAAATTAAAAATACAAAAAATGAGACTTTCCTGGTGGTCCAGTGGTTAAGAATCCACTTGCCAATGCAAGGGATGTGGGTTCAGTCACTGGTCGGGGAAGACTCCACACGCCTCAGGGCAACTAAGCCTGAGAGCCACAACTACTGAGACCACGCCCCCCAACTAGAGAGAAGACTGACAGCCGCAACGAGGATCCAATGCAGCCAAAAATAAATAAATACATTAAAAAATACAAATACAAAAGTTAGGCATACCAGAAACCCAACCCTTAAGGGACTTAAAGCATTATAGTCTAGGTCAACTACAGGACACTATAGACTACAAATATCAGAAAACCTGGCAGGCTTAAATACTGAGGACTCTGATTGGATGATGTAACTGGAATCCTCAAAGTAGCACAAGCAGCTTAATCTAGTGACTCCAATTAGTTGGTTTCAAGGAACTTTGGCTTCAAGTCCCAACTTCCCGTTTACCAGGAATATGACTCAGACACGTTGTTCGATTTCTCTAAATCTTAAGTTCAACATCTGTAGAATAGGAATAATAATTGTTCTTACTTCACTATGTTGTTATAAAGATTGAATGGGACACTGGTATGAAGCACTTAGCCCAACGCCTAGCCAAAAGCAAGGGCTCAATATAGTTATTATCACCATCTTCATAATTAAAGTGACTGATTACATGCAAAAGTAAGATTTTTTAAATACAGAATTTTATTTTTTATTATTTTTAACTGAAGTGTAATTGGTTTACAATGTTGTGTTGGTTTCTGCCGCACAACAGTATGAACCAGCCATAAGTATACATACGTCCCCTCCCTCTTGCACCTCCCTCCCACCCCACTACCATCCCACCCCTCCACGTCATCACAGCACCAGGCTGAGCTCCCTATGTTATACAGCAACCCACAGCTAAGTTTGTGAAAAAAGACAAAAAGTCGGTTGAAAGGGGATTTGGGAAGAATAATTTGTAGAATGTAGCAGAAGGCCTTTCAGAGAAAGGAAGATACAAGGTTGATAACTGGAAGGAGATCTCAGGGAACAGATAGCACTTATTGTTTTGGAAGAAAAAAACCCTGGATATTATTATAGTCTTCGAGGTGAGATCGAGTAGAGTTGAAGAAGTTGAAAATTTAGAGAAAAAGAGAATATTGAAAACTGCAGAGGAGATGGACACTGAACACAGGTGTAGGAATTTGCCTTGAGCAAATGATATGATGACAATTTTTTAATTATCATCTGCTAGACACTTATCTTCACTGAGGACCTCTGTTCAAGTCTAAAACTGAGGTTTGAAAATTGTTAACTAACACCTACTAATAATGGAACACAAATATGAACTTGATTTTCACACCAAAACCTGTGTCTTGAAATGAAAAGAGGTGCATATATTAATACATCTGTAGTTTGGGGTAGGAATTAGTGGGAGTCTGTACTTGATAAAATCCATATTCTCCAGGAAGTATGCAAAATTAACTACTGAAGTAGAGGAGTTGAGACAATGTCTAGAAATCACAAACGAAAGAACAGAGGACTGGGGGAGAGGCAATAGTCAATAAGAATTTTCCAGAATTAATGAAAGACTTAAATGTTCAGATTTAAGAATCACAATAAATACTAAGCTAAACTAGTAAAAATCCACACTTAGATTCATCCAAGTAAAACTACATAACATCAGTGATAAGAAAATTTTAGTATTCAGAACAACAGTAAAAAAAGGTGGCTTACAAAGTCAACAATTAGACTAAAGCAGACTTCTCAACAGGAAAAAAACAAAGACCACAAAATAACAGAAAGTGCTGAGGAAAAATATCTGCTAATATCATTCAAGAGGATGGATGAAACAAAGTGTGTATTTTCAAACAGCCCCTGAAAGAACTACTAAAGAATGTACTTTAGAAAAAGAAAATTTAATAGAAAAGAAACATGTGGAGATCAAAAACCAGTAAGGATCAAAGAACTTGGTAAGTATGTTGGTAAATACTCGTTCACTATCTGAAATAAAGGTAATAATAATGACTACTGAAGAGAGGAATTCAAATGAAGTAAAACTAAGATACTTAAAAAATAGGAGATAAAGAAGGTGATTTAAATTACAGAATTCTAAAGTCATTCTTTTGCTCAGAAATAGGGTAGACATATCAATTTTGACTTTTTAGAGTATTTTTTTAATGTAAGAGTAATTGCTATAAAATTACAATCTCTAGTTTCAAAGGGAGAGAACTTCAAAATCATGATTTGAGAGTACACATAGGAATGGTTGTGACTAACTGTAGGTGTAAGTAATTTCTATAGAGAAAAGAAAGGATCTAAAGGAAATATGACAAAATGTTAGTATTTGTTAGTACTTATCATTTTCTATATTTTTTAAATCCTTTGCAATTAATTTTTTAAAAAAGAAGCTTCTGGTGCTGAACACATATCAAGCTACAATCACTGAACCTTCACTAAATGAAGAAGCTGAAGCAGCAAAGCTCATACTTGTCTAGGTAAGACCTCGCCTCCTGCAGAAGCAGAAGTAGACAGAATGTTCCTTTCTGTTTCTATAAGTAGTGTCCCTGTAAGGCATCTGAACTTGGAGCACGTGAGTCAGTCTCATAACTGCAGTCATAGCCTGTCTCCCCATGTCACAGTGAGCTCCATGTCCTGCTTTGTGATGTTTCTGGAGGAGTAATCTTAGTAGTCGTTCAAAGTCCTTTCCAAGTCTCTGTCTGTCTATGTTCATCATTTTCAGTCTTCATAAACTTATACAGAGTGTGCTCTGCATGATCACAGTCAAGTTTTACAGCTATAGTAAAGATATTATCTGGACTTCCCTGGTGGCTCAGTTGATAAAGAATCCACCTACCATTGCAGGTGACTCAGTTTCAATCCCTGGGTCAGGAAAGTCCCCTGGAGAAGGGAATGGCACCCCACTCCAGTATTCTTGCCTGAAAAATTCCAGGGAGAGAGGAGCATGGTGGGCTACAGTCCATGGGGTCACAAAGAGTGACATGACTGAGTGACTAACACTTTCACTAGCAATCTAATCCCTTCAATTTACAAAAAAGTGAGGTCCAGAGAAGTCAGTTTTCTTGCCCTGTAAATTAGAAAACTGAAAGTCAGATTTCAGACCTGTCACTATCACCATTCTATAAGATAACGCCAACATTCCTAAGCTAGTACAGAATGAAGTATATTATCTGTGAAGGTCCTGAAAGTATCATGATTTATAACCACCTGATAACCCCAGTGGAACAGCATAAGTACAGTGCTTCTGACATTCAAGGCCACGTCCCCTGGATATTCATGTCTGGCTTGTGCTTATCCAGTGCAGCTGTGCACCTGGCATCTTCAGAGATCAGCTCTCCTGTGTGACTCCAAGTTGTGAAGAGTTTGAAGAAAACATGTTTGTTGACAATACAACCTTAACCAGAGTCACAACATCGATAAGACAGTTAGACACACCTCACTGGAATGATCAAGACTGCCCAGGTCATCTGCTATTGAGTTAAAGAATCACTACCCTGGAGAGGACTCTGAGAAGTCACAGAAGGACATCTAGATCTAACCATAGAGCTTCTCAAACTTTAATGTGTACATGAAGCATGCAGGGGTCGTATTAAACTACAGATTCTGATTGAGTAGGCTGGGAGGGGGAGGCCTGAAATTCTGTATTTCTAACAAACCTCCAGGTGGTACCCATAGTTCTGGTCTCATGAGTACCCTTCAAGCAGCAAGGCTTCTCTCTGTGCACAAAACTGTCTCAGGGTCTGTGATGAGGAAACTGTGCTTCTCTAAGGCAGGACTTTGGTGGCCGGGGAGGGTATGAGGCAGGTGAATTGTTTGAGCAGAACCACAGAGCTAGTCATGTGCTGCAAGAATTATGGCTTTGCAGTCAACACATGACCATTCATGATTAGTGAACCTGAAAGACACATTCCCTGAAGGCTTCTGGGAGAAAGAATGGTTCCTATTTTTTGAGACAGAAATTTTAAAGTTACTCTTGATGGTTTCATTCACCTTTCAACCAAGATGGAGTAGCCAAGACCTGTACCTTCCTGCTGGAATTACTGGGGGGAAAAAAGAAAGAAACAGGGTGAAAACATATAAAACAATGATTTTCAGACACTGGGCATCCAGCTGTGTAGGAGAGTAGTCCCTGAGAAATGGGAAAAACTGAAAAACATAAAACAGAGTACAATTGAGCTATGGAACAACTTCAAGCAACTTAGTTATATGTTATTGGATTAACTGGGGTGAGTGTGATGATAAAAGAAAAGATTGGAAGAGATAATGGTTGAAATTCTCCAAATCTGATTTTTAAAAAAATCAGAAACTCAAGATTTAAAAATCTCCACGGAGACCCAGGTTCGATCCCTGAGTCAGGAAAATCCCTGGAGAAGGAAATGGCAAGCCACTCCAGTATCTTGCCTGGAGAATCTCATGGACAGAGGAGACTGGCGGACTACAGTAAGTCGTACATGAGGTCGCAAGAGTCAGACGCGACTTAGCGAATAAACTACCACCACTTGTCCCCAAGCACAAAAAAAAAAGGAGAAAAGAAAGACCATATCATTATGGCAGAGATAATTTTGGAGAAGGCAATGGCACCCCACTCCAGTACTCTTGCCTGGAAAATCCCACAGACAGAGGAGCCTGGTAGGCTGAAGTCCATGGGGTCGCTGGGAGTCGGACACGACTGAGCGACTTCACTTTCACTTTTCACTTTCATGCAATGGAGAAGGAAATGGAAACCCACTTCAGTGTTCTTGCCTGGAGAGCCTGATGGACTGCAGTCTATGGGATCGCACAGAGTCGGACACGACTGAAGCGACTTAGCAGCAGCAGAGATAATTTAAGTCAGTGGTGGAAATCTGTAAAATTTCCCTTAAAAGAAGTCTGTATGTCAACTAGTTTTGAAGAACCTGTTTTAAATGAATTGCTGTTCTCCTTTAAGTCAGTACTGCAACCATTATAATTTGGTTTCTGTTTCTCAAAACTAGCTCAGATAAATGAATAGATCTCATTGTTCTTATGTATTATTCATCTTGTTCACATGTTCAGGGCAGACCAAGCTCAAAGGGCAGCTACAAATTCTGTGCCCATTATCTGTTTCACCATAGCTACACACCCTATATGCCTTTAATGCATGTATTTAGGGGCTAGATTTCAATCCCATTCTTCATTTAGATATACTGAAGGCTGGCATGGTCTACACAACCCCTGCAAACTATTGTGAGTGAAAATATGATGATGATTTTTTTTTTTTTTTTTACTTAATTGTTCCAAGTTTTGTATACCCTTTCTGTCCTCTCAAGCACTGCCTCCTCCCTCCTCACAGTTTCACAATACACACCCCTTATTGTCCAAGAGCACAAGTAGCGTCCAGAAATCAAATGATGAAAGAGGGAGAGAAAGAACTGGACGCTGTCATCAGCCCATTGGCACCACTGTCCCTCTTGGCCCTGCTCCAGCTAATGATTGCTTGTCCCTGCTCTGGGTTATAGTTCCAAGGTTTCATCTCTTCCATTTTGCAGGCACAAGTCCACCCTCTGATGCTCAGCCATTTTTTTCTGTAAAGGCTTGAAATCATGCCAGGGTGAACATGTCATCTAGGAAGTGTTCCTACCTTCAACTGCCTTCCAGTTCAGCCTAAGAGGAGTCTGCCTTCAGCAGATCTGGAATATTCCCATTTCTTTCTCATACGAAGGCCTGATCTCTTCATGCAATTGGTCTCTCCTTCTCCGGAACTCCACATATTAAGTGAAGGGCTCTCTTCATCAAATACAAAATGTTCTGTCCCCTTTCCCAGGATATCAGCTTGTTTGAGTCTCATCCTTGATAATTAAGAGTAGGCAGGGACTTTCCTGGTAGTCCAGTGGTTACGGTTTCACCTTCCAATGCAAGGGGTGCAGGTTCAATCCCTGGCCGGAGAGCTAAGATCCCACCACCAAGAAACCAAAACATAAACAGGAACAATATTGTAACAAATTCAATAAGACTTTAAAAATGGTCCACATCAAAAAAATTTTAAAAAAAAAATGAGTAGGTCATTCATCCTTCTCTTAAGGAAGACTTTATGCATAAAAGTGAAACAACTATCAACGGTTAGATAATTCTTTTATCTCTTTCTATACATATGGAATTTGCTCATATGATATTTTAAAATTCTGCTTCAGTTCCTCACCCCGTTATTCAGAATGTCCCTCACACTAAGAAGGCTAAAAAAATTCCAAAGGACATATACATACAGGTGGGAAAAAACTGCACTGCTTTTTTTGCTTATTTTAATACCAATGATCATTTTTAGACATCAAGACCTTCTAACAGATTCTAATTCCAAGGAATCCCGAGCTCCCCAGAAGTTCTCCAGGCTCCAATCTTGACTGTCTTGACTAACATAAATAAGTAAACAGACCTCTCCTACCCACCAGCTTGGATACACAAGGGTTTCCTTTCCTCCCTGCTCTCAGCCCAGGGCCTCTCTGCCAAGGAGTTGTCTCCACTTGCACCACAAAGAGTGGGCCCAGGTGCTCGTACTTTAGAACTCTTCCCTTTCCCTTGCTGGGTGTGACTGAGAAACAAAAACCAGGGGGGAAACACCCCAGCAAGTGGATGTTTCTCATTCAGACCTAAAACAATTCTCCATCCCAATGAACAAACTCTTCACAAACTCCCAGTCAGAAAAACTCTCAGTACCTCTAGCATCCAGCCATTGACTAGCACATAGTAGGTGCCTGTTCAATACTGAATAAATGAATGAACCAATCTACACCTTTCTATGTGTCTCCGACCGCAGCAAATACCATGAACTTCGGTCGCTTAATATATTAATACTTCTATATTCTCACTTTAACAGGAACATCCCCAAATTTTAAGGCAAAAGAAATTTATTATTGCTCTGAAACACCATGGTTACTCTTATAATAGGATTTCAATACTGCTTATTCTTGCTGTCTGAGGCAGTACCATCCAGGGTTGTTAACACTGGCTTCTACAACAAATAACCCTAAAATTTCATCAAGCCACAGCTGCTTTTATTTCTAGTCCACTGGCATTCTGATATTGATTGGGCAGGATCTAGTCTCCTTCCATCTGCCTCCTGGAAAGGAAAAAGAAGAGCAGAAGATCTAGGGAACATTAGTGGCTGTATCACTTCTACTAATATTCAACTGGCCAGAACTAGCCTCACGGTTCCAACTAGATGCAAGAGCACTGGGAATGTAATTTTCTTGTTTGCCCAAGAACTGAATGTCATAGAGCTTGGTGAATGCATTGCACTGTCTTTGCCATAGAGGCTAAAGGAGCATTTCATATTTCATGTTTCAGTGCGGGGGCAGGGGAAGGGGAGTGCAACATTTGTAATATTTTTAATTATTAATATTGTAACCTTTACCCTATTTCTTCTATGCATTTCTCTTCAGTACAGATTTATCATGCAAGCCCCCTCAATCAGTCACTTAGAATATAAAAGTTTTCACTATGTTCTGAAAAATTACAGTAAACACACTATACAAGTAGGATTGTTCCATGTAAACAGTCTGGTTTCAAAGTCCATGGGTGTTGTTTATGAGATAAAAGTGTCCAGAGATTCAGCAAACATTTGCTATTGATGGTGAAAATGACAGCAGATTACTTCTGCCTGATCTCTGACCTTAACCCTTTCCATCTCAAAACTCTCCCTACAAAGGCCTGCTGCTCTTCCCTGTTCCACTGTGTTTAGCTCCCAGTTCTACTGGGGAAATAACGTCATTTCTACAGCCTCAAGTGTTCAGTCACTCCATCGTGTCTGACTCTTTGCAGTCCCACGGACTAGCCCACAAGTCTCCTTGGTCCGTGGAATTTCCTAGGCAAGAACACTGGAAGGGGTTGCCATTTCCTACAGCAGGGGATTTCCCCCACCCAGGGACCGAACCCACATCTCCTGCATTGGCAAGCGGGCTCTTTACCACTAGTGTCGCCTGGGAAGCCTCTGTGGCCTCAGGTCAAGCCCAAGTGAGTCTTCTCAAGTCTTGAGTTTTGGAGCTACTCCTGATCTATAGGCAGTCCTTCACTTTCTACTACTGTTCATTATACATACTTCTCTCTGCATCAAGGTAGTTTCTTTCTTACATATCATCACCCTCTACAGATCTGTGTGCCTCAGCACTCCCTCTGTGTGGCACAATCAACAGCACACACTGGCCTTTTCGAGAGCGGTGGCGATCGTGGATAGAGCGCCATGAAGGCCTCAGGGATGCTTCGAGAGTATACGGTGGTGGGGCTCTGCCTGCCAACCCCCAAATGCTGCACACCGCCCCTCTATTGCATGAGAATTTTTGCACCTAATCATGTTGTTGCCAAGTCCCACTTCTGGTACTTTGTGTCTCAGTTGAAGAAGATGAAGAAATCCTTGGGGGAAATCGTCTACTGTGGACAGGTGTTCGAGAAATCTCCCCTGCGAGTGAAGAACTTCGGCATCTGGCTACGCCAGGACTCCCACAGCGGCACCCACATGTACCGGGGGTACCAGGACCTGACCACCTCTGGCGCCATCACCCAGTGCTACTGAGACATGGGTGCCCGGCACCGAGCCCGGGCCCACTCCATCCAGATCCTGAATGTGGAGGAGATCGCAGCCACCAAGTGCCACCGACCAGCGGTCAAGCAGTTCAATGACCCCAAGATCGAGTTCCTGCTGCCCCACCGGGTCCTCCGTGGCCAGCACAAGCCACGCTTCACCACCAAGAGGCCCAACACCTTCTTTTAGGTGCAGGCCCTCTGTCCACAGGTCTGCCCAAATAAAACTTAGTGGGAAAACCTAAAAAAAAAGAAGCAAGGGCCCCTTATCACTGAATCCTCAATGCTTACTATGGTCTCTGGGTCAGCTGTTGTCACTGACCTTCTCACCAGCTTCCAGAAGTGAGGAGGACTCTATGGACAAATACTTCTTCTCCACTTCCCCAGTTAACTGCTTATACCCAGGGCCCACCCTCAGCCTCAAGTCAGGGGTCAAAGAGCCTCAGGGAGATCAGAAGGACTCAGAAGCAGGAGGAGGAGCCCTGATGTCTATCAGCATTTGCCAAGAAACTACTGTTTTCTCCACAATTCTAAGAGCTTCTGATGGACTGTCTCCAGGAATCCTCAGAATGCCTGAAGACTATTATGATTTCCCTTTAACAGAAAGTTACATAACCTGCCTAAGGCACACACGCGTAGTTGGTGGAGGGGCACCCAACACAGGATCAAGGAGAGAAACAGGGAGACGAGGACGGGATTCCTTCTTTGGTATGAAGAAAACTGAGAGCAGGAAGATGCTAGTGCCCCACATCTCCCCCTCCTCATCCTGCCCCCTACCCCCACCCCCTTCCCACCTGTCCCACCCAGAGCCAGGGGCTCCCTGCCTCCCTCTCTGACAGGCCCAGCTGCAGTTTCCCTGGCTTATTTTTCAACACTCAGTGCGAAATGGGTTAACTACATTCAAAGGGGGAAAAGAGAAGGAAACTGTGCTTTGGCACTTAACCCCAAAAGCATTCTTCCAGCCAATTTTCCATGAATAAAGTCTTAGACTCAGTCGTGTCTGACTCTTTGTGACCCCATGGACTATAGCCCACCAGTCTCCTCTGTCCATAGGATTCTCGAGGCAAGAATACCAGAGTGGGTTGCCATTTCCTTCTCCAGGGGACCTTCCCAACCAACGGACTGAACCCGGGTCTCCTGCATTTCAGGAGGATTCTTTACCATCTGAGCCACCAAGGAAGCCTTCCATGAATAAAACTGGCCCTTTAAACCTCCAGTTTTCAAAGAAAAGAAAAAAGTACCATTTACACAGTCACGGAAAAGACAATCAACAAGCCTGACACTCTCAGCATGCTAACTCTCGTTACTTGCTAAGGAACCTCAGGTTCATGAACTCTTTCCTCGGGAACATGGAACACCTCATTCTTGTCAAGTCCCTGGTGACAAGGAAGAGCCACAGCTTTCCTCACAGGGAGCAGCCAGGACGGAAGCGAAGCAGAGCCCTCATCAGCCTGAGAACCTGGCCGACACCCCTCATGTCCCCGGTTGTGCTGGTGTGTCTGCTGAACAACGGGTACACTGTTGTCACCTCCTGGGGCTCCTCTCCCCACCCTCCCAGCTGGATCACTTCTCTATTGTCCACATTTAAAAAGCTCAGTCGGGTGGATGGAAATAGCAGCTCCCCGAGAACAAAATCAACTAGAACAGCCTGTGTTCCAAACTGAACTTTCTGCTCTTTCGGTTTCAATTGCTGTTCAGCAAGGAACTCACAATCGCCACCTCTGTCAAGTTTTGGCTTTGCAAAAGAGCCCACAAAATTCATTGAAACCTTCCCACCTTCCCAGAGGCTCAGGCTCAGCCATGGGAGGAATGTTGCCAAAATATGTGTCCCTTTTCCTTTTCCTTAAAGAACTGGTACTCAGGGTCAGCTAACAAAATGACTTAGTTTGAAATTCTTCTAAAAACCACATCAGAATCACGGAATCTCGGAGTCCTTTTTGGATGTTTTGGCCACATGTTTGCTGGCATTTAGAAACATCAACAAATCTTCTCTGACCAAAACCAATTCTTTTCATCCCTCTGACTGAGAATTTATTTCCATTTTTCCTAACAATCCCAGTGGAACTTCAATTTGAGACTGAGCTACAATATTTAGGATGAAATTTCTTGTCCACTCTTGGTCAGCAGGTGCTCCCTCAGTGGGCTCAGGGAACCAGCAAACCCCTGGGGCTTTTTGGGATCTGCCTTCAGCCAGTCACTGCAGGAGAGGGGTCACCAATGCTTAGGGACAGGAGTCCTGCCACACCCATGCCCACTTCTACTCCCTGATGGAGACAAACTGAGACGGGAAAGGAATCATCTACTGCAGGAGCCAGTCCACATAGTTTATCTTCATCTTCAGTGTTCAGAATGGTACCCGCACACACAGCATGTTTGCCAGACCCATAAAGCTGCAGCTCAGGTTTCACTATTTAAGGAGCAGATGTCATGTCCTATTTTGTTTCGTGGTTTATCATATTTTGCACGGTTGCAGCCGTTTTGCCTCCTCTGAGATGACAGAACATCTTGAGCTGGTGTGACACATGGGTGGGGGTGCCGTGGGAGTCTGTCTCTACTCCTTACTACTATGTTATTGACAGCACCTTTAAATGCTATTAGTAAAACAGTCTTTACTGACGAGGAGACCACGTCACTGAATATTGAAGGAGCAAGGGTCTGCATTTCCCTGGCAGGACCCTGTCAGAAAAACAGACAAGAAGGCATCAATTATCAATGAGGGTTTTGGTCCAGAGGCTACTGGTGCATAGAAGTCGAACTATGTGTGAGGATTCCAGCTTCTAGATTGTTTCTGAGCTGTCATTTGATTTTCACCTGGACATGATTCTAAGCCAGCGCTTGTCTTCGTCACACTCTCCTGGAGTTACCACTGACTTGCGTTCTAGAACAGGGCTGCGGCTCACCCATTTTGTACCTGCAGCACCTCTCAGGGTGCCTGGCACAGTGCAGGGCACTGTCAGGGGTGACAGGTCAGCTCCCCACCCATCCCCGCCTTGCTCTGTGCCTGCACCAGGAGGGCTTCCTTGCCTCCGGCTTCTGGATGGATTCCACCCCTGGAGCACACTGGCAGGAAATGGGAGGGAAGAAGGAAAGGGGAGGAACAGAAATCAGAGCCCCTTCCAGCCCAGCTTTGGTCTGGCAGCAGCTGCGTCCCTCTGCTGAAGCCACGCAAGCAGCTTCTCCTTTGGCTGCAGCTCTCACTAAATCTCAGCAGCTCTCACCAATGATTACTCCCTCCTTTTACTCTGCAGGCCCAGGGTGAAGGCTCCCTCCGCTGCTAGTCTCACCAGCATAAGGGGTCTGGGTGGCGCTGCTGCTGCTGCTAAGTCACTTCAGTCGTGTTCGACTCTGTGCGACCCTATAGACAGCAGCCCACCAAGCTCCGCCGTCCCTGGGATTCTCCAGGCAAGAACACTGGAGTGGGTTGCCATTTCCTTCTCCAATGCATGAAAGTGGAAAGTGAAAGTGAAGTCTCTCAGTCGTGCCCGACTCCCAGCGACTCCATGGACTGCAGCCCACCAGGCTCCTCCGTCCATGGGATTTTCCAGGCAAGAGTACTGGAGTGGGTGCCATCGCCTTCTCTGCTGGGTGGCCCTACCCATACACTATTTGCAAAGTCGGGAGTCAGTGAGTTCTCACACGCTGAGTGAAATGTGAAGAAATTTCTAGAAGCACTCCAAACAGTACTCCCAAAGTCCACTGGGGAAACTGGGGCTGAAAGAAATAGGCTGAACTTTAATCCCTGATCTTATTTCCTCTCTATGTATTTTACATATTGGATTTCCAGGTAAGATTATAACAAATAACTTAATTTTTAATTTAAAAACAATTGAAAACCATGGATGTATTATGGAATGTAAATAGTTTGACATTAGGGTTCTTGTCTATCTGGTTCATTGAGAACCCCCAAAGTTTGGAGGAGGGTGGGCACGGAGTAGGCTTTTGATAAATATCTGTTGAGAAAAACATAAATGAATAATCTATTAGCCCACTGAACCCTCACAACAGCCGTATATGAAAAACAAGGCGGGTATTTTCTCCCACACTTTCCTAGGAGGAAACCCAGCCTCAGAGACTTGACCAAAGGCAGGTCACCCATGCCCACCAGGAGCTTGGTCTCAGTGGTTTATTAGGAGTAAATGTACCTGCATGTAGGGGCTGCAGTGTGTTCACATCCTTTCTCTTACCCATATTAAAAGGTGCTCAGAAATGAATAAACAGCAAAGATGACTGAGAAAATTCAAGTATTTCATGTAGTGGAAGACTAACAAATCTAAAGTCAGTACCTTGGTATAACATTAAAATCAAAAGTCTTTCAACCAACTTGAAGGCACCATTGTGGGCTGATGTCACCCCCTTCACCAGGCCTGGGACACAGGTCCCCTAACTGCAGTGCTGTGACCTCTTTTTCCAGATCCTATAGGTCTGACGGATGTCTTCTTTTCTTCCACACACTTTCTTCTACCCTCAGATTCCCAAATATTTAAGATCCAGAATCTACCCTCAGAATAGCCCCTCCCTACCCCAATGAGAACTGCAGAGCTTCCAGCTCCTCCAGGGCATCACCCTGCCTTTTCCCATGTCTTCTTTCTCAGGCCACAGAGAAGAAAGTGGAGCCCAGCGGCCAGAGTGAACACAGGAAGTGGAGGGGCACGGATCTCAGTCTGCGGCAGAAAGAAACCAGACGTCCATCCAGGGAAGGCAATCTCAGTGGGCAGACCATCAAGCTGTTACTTTAAGACCCCTCAGGCAGACCATCAAGCTGTTACTGTAAGACCCCACCCGCCTCAGGTATAAGCAAAAAGAGAGCTGAGTGGGGGTGGGGAGATACAAGCATTCCTGGGTCTGTTATCTCCTCCCCACCTGAAGGGCTCTCCTTAAGCCCAGGACTCACTTTACTCAACCTGAAGCAGGAGGAGGCTATCTGATGTGTGATTTCAGAGGAATCGGAAAATCCTCCCAGCCAGAAACCCCACCAACTTGAGGTTTCTTTAGTGTTAATCACCTTCCTTTACAGTCTATTACTAAAGAGAAGAACGAAGTTAACAGGCAATCACACAGTGCTGCACTGGCAAGGGTGCAGACAGAGGCGGGCTTTGAACCTGCTGGAAAACTGGGGCTTTGGGTGCCTTGTTCAAGAAGAAAAGAATGCTTGTCCAATTAGCAATAGCATATGCTAACATTCAGGTTTCCCAGGTGGCACCAGCAGTAAAGAACCTGCCTGCCAATGCAGGAGACGTTAAGAGATGGGGTTCCATCCCTGGGTCGGGAAGATCCCGTGGAGGAGGACACGGCAACCCACTCCTGGAGAATCCCATGGACAGAGGAGCCTGGTGGGGCTACAGTCCATGGGGTTGCAAAGAGTCAGACACGACTGAAGTGACTTAGCATGCAGGCACATGCTAACAGTGACAGGAAAAACAAGAAATCTCTCAAGCTACTCCGTGATTTGAGGCCCTTCCCTGTTCACCACAGACTAAAACAATACAACTCGGCCAACACAGCAGCCGGACTGGGATGACTTATTTCATCATGTCCCTTCCTTCCTAGTGGCTGGCTGATATTCATCCTCCAACTTGGGGCTTGTGGGAGATGGAACAAAAGGCAGTTGTGAGATATGGATGCCAACACAGTCCCAGTTCATTTGAGACAATCGTGACCTTAGATGTTCTATTAGAGGCGCCCCACTGCACACTATATCTGATCAGAAGGTGTGTTTTCAAATGAACATGTGAAACAGACACACAGGACAGACTGGTGGTTGCCAAGGGAGAGGACACTGGGGAAGCAATGGAGTAGGAGGCTGGGGTCAGCAGGTGTGAAGTTTTCATATACAGAATGGATAAACAAGGTCCTATTGTATAGCACAGGGAACTATATTTAACATCCTATGATAAATCATAATGGAAAAGAATATTAAAAAGAATGTACATATATGTATAATTGAATCACTTTGCTGTACAGCAGAGTCGGACATGACTGAGCGACTTCACTTTCACTTTTCACTTTCCTGCATTGGAGAAGGAAATGGCAACCCACTCCAGTGTTCTTGCCTGGAGAATCTCAGCGACCGGGGAGCCTGGTGGGCTGCGGTCTATGGGGTCACACAGAGTCGGACACAACTGAAGCAACTTAGCAGCAGCAGCAGCAGCTGTACAACAGAAGTTAACAAAACAGTGTAAATCAAGTATACTTCAATTTGAAAAAAATATTGATAAAAAAAGGATGCACACTTTAACTTTTAGTTAAGAAAACAGTCATGATAAATAGCCTTGGAAAAGCAAAGTTTTTCTTTCAATCAGGAAAACAGATAGGACTATGGTCTCTGCCTTTCACTAGCTGGGTAACTGCACAGCTCAAACTCTCAACAACAATTTTCTCAAAAGCAAATGGGGTAATGCTAACTGACTCACAGGGTGGTGAGGAATAAATCAAGTTAGATAAACTACCTAAGGCTGCTATTAAAATGCCTGGGACATTAACAGACCTTCAACAAATAGTAGCTTTGAAACAGAATGTAATTATCAGCCAGAAATGGATTCTGGTTTAATGGTAAACCTGTAACCTGCCTTCACTGGTCAAGCTGGCTTTAACTGCGGCTAGGAAAAACTTGCAAAAAAAAAAAAAAAACACAAAACTCCTCCAAGTGTCATGTAGCCTAATTGTTTGCCAAGTTGTTTTTCAGGAACTTTTTTGAGTCAGATGTGTCTAGTTTGAGCTTGAGCCAGTCAGGACTGGTTAAGATCACCAACCGTTCAACTGGCTATTTGTGTGTCCATTCCAAAAATGATGACATTTTGACATCAGAGGGTTCAAAATTCACCCTCAGAAGGTGCTACCATCAACATTTTCTGAACATGTAGCCCAGGGGAAAGGCTTTGATTAGTATCATCTGTGCAGGACAATGATTGCCTCACCTTTTCTTATTTCCAATCACCTTCCCCCACACTCCCCAGGGCTCAGCTTTATCCCATAGACATCCCGAGCTCCTCGCCTTCCGCAAGGGGTTTTGAGATTTGTTTTCCCATTTTCCCACTTGACTGTCTCGTGAGTAAACCCTTTCTCTGCTGCAAACTTCAGCATCTCAGCGTTTGCACATCAGGCAAAGGAATCTGGTTTGGTCACAGCTTTTGCTGTTATTTGGGTGTTCAGAGAGCAGGAAAGTGTTCTTCTGGGAGAGTTGTATGGATGGATGCAGGGAACTTAGGTACAGATAGACCCACTGCACTGCCCTGGAGAAGTTCAGGTGACAAGGAGTGCTGGGAAGGGTGAGAAGAGGATCTAGTCAGCACAGGAACATGAGGCTCCAGGGACCGGAAGGGTCTGGCTCCCAATGGCGAGGAGAGGAATCCATTTGGGTGGAGCCCAGAGCCCAGCTGTTTGTTTCCTTCCTTCCCCACCTACACCCTGCCCCTGGCATTGCTGACTCCCACGTGAAGGTTACTGAAGCCTACGGGGACTTCAGCTCAAGGCCAGGTGGGCCAAAGAGGAGAAGGACATAGTGAGGGAAGACGATGGGGACTCAGAACAGGGCCTCCAGCTTTCACTCCACCAACTAAAGCCCAAAGGACAACTCGAAGGGCGGTCAGACTTGTCCGCAGTCTGCCTCAGGCACATCGTTCATGTACACCCGCAGTTTATCAGAGTCCAGCCTGCACCCATGCCTCCAAAATCAGCTTCCCTCTCCACTACTTAACCTTCCCCTCTCCCAGGAGCTTACAGATGCAATGCCTCCTTCCTCCCTGTGACTAGATTTGGGGGAAACTTGGCACAGCAGGGGCCCGAGATGTGGCTGAAAACTTCACCTTGTAGAGGAGGACGCTGGTGTTCTAAAGGTTAGGAGAGTTTCCCTGCCACACATCCACGTGATGGCACAGCCTGGATGGAACACAGTTATCTTAATGGATTCCGTATGCCGGGTGTGAGTACTTGTCCTGCAATCCCTGAGGAAGGTGACCATTCTCACAGTGTCCTGCAGGGAACACACTTCAAAGTCTGGAATCAAATCTGGACTCTAATCGATGAATGATCTTAGACAAGCAGCTGAACCTCACAGAACCTCAGCCACTTCACCAATAAATTAGCATAATAATCTTCATAGGTTTCCCTGAGGAGTAAACAGGAGAGTATCTAATATAGCTCGAGCATGCCCCCAACACTGGAGGTATTCCATGCTGCTTACTACCATCATTAATTACGTTGTGGTTCAGTCATTGAACTTCAGATTGCTAGAGAAAGCTGGAGGGTTCAGGAACCGGAGGAAAGAGGACTCTTCTGATGAGGAGAAAGCCAAGGCCGGTTTGCTTCACGTCTTTGGTAATTCTGAGGCCCGCCAAACTTAAGGTCCCAGGGGGAAGGTGGATCCAAGCCAGAGGAGAACAGAGAGCTCTGACCTCTAAGTTCCTCTTGGCTGTTTGATCACGTTCTTTCTCAAGCATCTGACCTTGAACACAGGGGACTTGGGGGCGGTAGGAAGAGCGCCGAAAGTGACAGGCACAGCACAGCAGAGCTGTCCTTGGAATGGAAGCAGAACTCCTGGGACCTCAGCATCCTCACTGGGAATGCCAAGGGTCTAATAATGCCCATACAATGACTCAAAACTTTAAAAAAAATATGAGAGACGAGCAGAAGAAAATTAACCCTGAAAACTATTCAATATCAAATGACAGCAACTGATTCTTTGTCAACAGTCAGAGAGCTAACAAAACTACAGCAGCTGCTGAAAGATCGTCTCTGCCCCACTGACAGGCTTTACACTGGAATTCCAGCTGCTGCCCTATTGGCCACGATACACTCACACATTTTTTAAATTAGTGTCCTAAATTTACCCAAAGTGCAAAAGGAACTTTCTTATGGGTATTTTTTAAAGGGAGGATTGGAAGGGGAAAAAAACCCTCAAATTTTAAGGACCAAAGCCAATTACTTAAAAATCTTGAGTGTTCAATTAGAGAAAGATAACCTGACTTCACTCTAAAAATTGTGAATTCAAAATTTAGCCCTTTCAATAAGAAAAGATTAGAAAGAGAAGGGAGCACGTCTAATATTTAGCTTTTCTCAAGGCATAACCCACACCTGGAAATCATTAAATGTCAAAAACGAGAAAGCATTTCATACAATACATGTGGGCTCAATAAACCATGTCCTTGGGTCTATTCCTGCTCCTCTGTACAAAGAGCACAAGTGTGTGTGCGTGCGTGAGTGTGTGTGTGTGAAAGAGAGAGAGAAGCTGAGGACTGCATTTGGAGCACTCCTATGTCTTACCTCCCTCTACTGGAGGAAGAGCACATATGTGTGTGGTGTGTGCATGGAGTGGCTAAAGGTGGGGGTGGAAGTGTGGGGAGGTGGGGGCGGGCCTGGGGGAAGAAAGAGTGGAAAGCAGAAAGCCTAGAATTTCTGTCCCAAGCCTGAAGTAAAGCTTCTGTATGATCTACCGCCAGCTTTTGATCAGGTCCCAGCACAGGCAGGAGCAGCAGACAGGCCAACTCTGACCTCACAAAGGGGAACTTCAATCTAAAAATGCTAATCAAACATTTTCTCTGCAGAATCTGCCAGTAAAGAGTTATCTCTGGTATAGACTTAGCTATGAATTCATCTCCCAGTGGTCAGGGCCCTCTCTCTGAGGCTACTTTATGATCTTAGGTTACCAGATAGTCAGGCATTGGAAGGGTGATAATTTTGAATTACCAGGGCCCTAGACTTGATTGGCACCAAACGACCCAGAGAGACTTCTAAAATAGAAAAGTAATCTAAACCAGTGAGCCTTAATTTGGGGTCTTCAGATACTAAAGGCTCCTTTGAATGTAGTGAAAAAAAAAAAAAGAAAAGAAAAGGTCAGAGATATTTAAGACTGTAGTTAAAAAAAAACCACTGTATCTTCATTTGCCTACTTTAATGCTACAAACACTTACTAGACTCCCAAGGTTTTTTCACTTTTAGCTAGAGCTATGTCAATTCATTTTAGTTACAGAGGTACTTTGTGACTCACAGGTAATCCAATATTTTAAAAACACAAACATAAATCAGAGTGGTTCCTTATACAATAGAAGTATTCCTCACTTCACCAAAATATTCAGTGTTTAAAAATTAGCCTTTTCATATGGATCTCACCTTAGCCTTTTAATATACATTGAGTAACAGCAAATTTATAGTTGTAGTTGTACCAAATCCCTTGGGAATTGTATATTCAGTTTAGTTCTGACACAAATGTTTTAACCAACGGCTGTTCTGGGAGGCTGGCTAGCATCCTTTCTGAATGTTGAGAATTTTAATAAGGATAAAATCTAAATCTGAAACTATCCTGTCTCTGCATGAGTGTACATCCTCCTCCTCCATTTTTAATAGTGATTTTTAAAAATTGTATACATACAAAAATTTGTGCATAATTAATGTGTACAATTTGAGTTTAGTGACAAGCGTGTGTATGTGTGCTAGGTCGCTTCAGTCATGTCCAACCCTTTGCGACCCTATGGACTGTACCCACCAGGCTCCTCTGTCCATGGGACTCTCCAGGCAAGAATACTGGAGTGGGTTGCTATTTGCTTCACCAGATCTTCCCCACTCAGGGATCGAACCCACGACTCTTATGTCCCCTGCATCAGCAGGTGGGTTCTTTACCACTAGCGCCACCTGGTGATTTTAAACGGTGATAACATGTTGTTGTACTCAATTTTTTTTCATGTAGGTTTCTATTGCATAAAGTCAGGTATAGCCATCGTTTGTAAAAACATGTACAAAGAGGATGAGGGGCATTGATGGAACCAATGTCATCTATCCCCTCCCCCCATTTCCCTGGGTAACTGAGATTTGTTTTGAAGCCACTTCCCAAGCAATTGGATTCTACATGAAGTGGTAGCGGTTGGTTCATGGTCAGCCCAGGAGACGTCAGATTGTTCTTTGTCCTTTGTTGACACATCAGCAAGCTGAAAATTGTACTGAGTAGTGGCTTTGGCATGTTCTACATCTGGGCCAATGAGGACTGCAGTCAGGGTAAACCCTCCTTGTTTACATAGCAGCGTCTCTTTCACTAGTGACCCTGCCTGCCAAAGGAGCTAGAGGCCTTGATTTCTCAAGAGAAGATGCTACATATGGTAGATCTAAGCTACTTACTTTTCCTTGGAGGGAAAAAAAAACCTTGCAAATTTTTTAATATGTAGCTTTAAAAACCTCCTATCTGAAAAGCAAAGTTTTCTAGTAGCATTTATTAGGCAGCTTGCTGTAATGTGTTTAGTAAAGGAAACAAGGAAGTGATGGTTCTTAATCAAAAAAGCACAGTAAGAGAAAGAATGTACACCATGTTCCTCCTATTTCACAGAATAGCAGAGTTCTTGGTCTTTCCTGGGACTTCACAGTTTAATTCAACAGGATGATTGCTATGTAATTATAAAACCCTGCTGATTTATTTAGTATTCTCTTGAAATCTGGAGAAGGAAATGGCAACCCACTCCAGTATTCTTGCCTGGAGAATCCCAGGGACAGAGGAGCCTGGTGGGCTGCCATCTATGGGGTCGCACAGAGTCAGACATGACTGAAGCGACTTAGCGGCGGCAGCAGCTCTTGAAATCAGACCTTGAGTTAAGCACCGGGCAGAAGGAGTCTATCTCAGAGATTATGCCAGAAGCAGGAGCACATGATCTGAGAATGAGACAAGGAAAGAGGGAGAGTCCAGGCAAGGGTGCATTACCTGTCTTTCTCTCCACTTTCCTCTCTCTTTTAGGTCACTCTGGGGCCAATAGCCATGTGGCTGAGCTTGGAAAAGGAGCCTCCAGTCAAGTCCTCTAGGGCTGGAGCTGCAGCTCAGAGCTTGCCTGCAGCCTCCCGATAGACTGTGGGCCAGAACTACCCAACTAGGCCACTCAAGGATTCCTGACATTCAGACACTCCCCTGCTGCTGCTGCTTGGTTGCTTCAGTTGTGTCTGACTCTGTGTGACCCCATGGACTGTAGCCTGCCAGGCTCCTCTGTCCATGGGATTCTCCAGGCAAGAATACCGGAGTGGGTTGCCTTGCTCTCCTCCAGGGGATCTTCCCAACCCAGGGATCGAACCCAAGTCTCCTGCATTACAGGTAGATTCTTTACCACTGAGCCACCAGGGAAGCCCTCAGACACTTTGTGAGATGACAAGTTTGTTGTTTTAAGCTGCTAAATTCTGGGTTAATTCGTACTGCGGCAATAGATAACCAACACTGTTCATATTAAGTAGAATATTAAGTGGTACTAAGATATCAAATTTTCAAAGAATACTGGATGACATGAAAAAGTGATGAGTACACAATATTAGGTGGAAGCAGCAGGAAGCAGTACCATCTGCGGAGTGTGTTGCATAAACATTGCTTTCGTCCTATTAGCACATGTCCATCCCTGCTTTCTTCCACTAACAGAATTTCCCTTTCTCGTATGAAAACAACTCCGTGTGTTTCCAGTGGTGCTGACTCCAACCCATGTAGGCCAAAGAAGTGACTCAGGCCAAAGTTTAAGTTCCTCGTTCACTTGGCACATCATCAAAGATGGACTAACGAGAACAATTCCTGTACTTTTTCTTCCTTGAGTCATTAAGGGAGAAAAGGACCTGAACTTTCAAAAAAAGTTCAAGATGGTAAGGGTATCAGATGCCCTGGATTGAGTAGTTCTCAAGATGGTAAGGGTATCAGATGCCCTGGACTGAGTAGTTCTCCAAGTTAGAACCAACCTTGGGATTTTCGGTTATGAAACAATAAACTTGGCTTAATTGGGACTGAGGTTCTGTGGTACAACACAATAGTATCTCAAATTTTTATAAAAATAAATAAAATTACTTACAAACAGAGAAAATGGTAGAATCTACCAAATGTTAACAGTGGTTCTATCTAGATTTGTGGTTTCAAATTAGTGACCTTGCTGCACCAGAATTTTTAAAACACAGGTTCTCAGGCTTCATATTGGGAAACTTTAACCCAGCAGCTCTAGATTAGAGACCAGAAATGTAGATTCTTAATAAGCTCTCCATAGTGATCAACAAACAGCAGTGGAAAGAAGTGAGTCTACAGGAGTAGATTATAAGTGAATTTTTTTTTTCTCTACATGCATTTTCCAATTTTATGATGAACACGTACTATTTGGGTAATGAGTACATTTCTTCAAAGGACAACTTTTAGTGACTTGATAATGTTTAATATTTATTATTTACTTTTACATATTTGGCCATGCCAGGTCTTGGTTGAGGTGTGTGGGATCTAGTTCCCCGACTAGGGATCGACCCTGGGCCCCTGCATTGTGAGCTCAGAGTCTTAGTCACTTGACCATGAGGGAAGTTCCAGTGTTTAATATTTGACATGAAATTTTTTATTGCAAGGAATCAAAAACCCCATTGGTTAGTAGATCAGCAAAAATAAAATACTTAGACATTATTTACTATGACAGTAAGCATTTTCTTAACTCTGATAAAGAATATGGTCCAGCTATTGGGGCAAAGTATACAGCAGATGGGAGCGAGAACCCAGCTCCCCAGGGCCTTTCTTATCTCTAAAGAATGTGTGAGGGCCACACCACTTCAGAGGAATCTTGAATTTTCTCACCTGCAGGCTACTATTTCCCACTAATGCCAGAAACACATCATTAATATCCTAACTCCAGCCCCTTCCCTACAAGACAAAGAAACTTCCACGTGACTATTACGCAGACTTACTATCCTTCCTGGTCAGATTTCACCTCTTTAAGAACCCATAAGAGTTCTGCTGCTACCCAAGGGGTTTCTTGCTAAGGGCTGTCCAACACCATCTCTACCATGTTTAAAGCTGTGCTTTGTCTACATGTTGATTTTAAAAATTGAAAACAGGGAATTCTCACACGGTCCAGTAGTTAGGACTCCACACTTTCACTGCCAAGGGCTCAGGTCAGGGAACTAAGATCCCACAAGCTGCACAAAAAAATATGTATAAATAAGTTAAAAATAAATAAGGAACGTTTATATTGTTAGTCTATGTAATACTGATCACTACGGGGCCACATAATGTCCTGGGATTCCATTTCCTTCTCCCATTTCCAAATGATTCCAAAGTTCAGATCTAATGGATCCTCCCTTCTTACAGGCTATTCATTCTTCAAGATCATCAGCATTTTTGTCTGTTTATTTGCTTCATATTTGGACCTTGGCTTCAGAGTGTGGCTTTTTTTTCCCCAGAGAGTTTCTAAATACTCTTGGTTTTTTCTGAGTTCCATCTACCCCCTCATAGCCTACATATTCTGCCTCCATGTATCTCATCTCCACTTCCTTCTAGAACATCTTCAAGAAACTTCTCCAGAAATAGTGCAGGAGAAGAAAAATATCTGAGCCATTGAACGTCTGAAAAGTCTTCGATTTTGTTGACAATAATTCATATTTGTTTGGCTATAAAAGTACAGCTTTGAAATCATTTTACCACTAGTTTGCTCCTGAACAGAAATTCTAAGTAAAAAGCTCTGTATATATAGCAGAGTTTATCCATTAACAAGATTTTAGAAGGAATGATGCAAAACATAACTGAAAAGCATCAGCACATATGCTAGAGGCCCCCAGTTTTCCTTGCATGTTCAAGTTCTTTAGGGAAAAAACCTCCCAGCTTTTATTCGGAAGGTAAATTCCAGCCACCTGCTCTCAAATGGAGACATAAGAGAGAGAGTATGAAGACAGTGGGCACAGGCTTTTATAGGCAGACTCTTAGTACACACTGTAGCTTCAGCACCCCTCTCTACCTGCTAACAAGGGCACAGCCTGGGGGGTTGCCATGGCAGAAGACTCACTATATCCCTGCATTTTCGCACCTTGGGTTGCAAATTCTTCCTCTCTTATTTTCCCAACTTGCAATAGTAATTGACATATCTCATCTGTTGATACCTCCATCCTATTATCTTTACTTTGATTTGAATTTTTATTATTTGCTATTAGTTTAAGGAAGCAACGAGAAGAGACAAACATGAATCCTCTGTTTGCCATCCTAAATAAGAAGCTGTCTTCTTAGGAAGAGCTTTTAAAGTTGGCAAGAAATGGGGCAGCTACCAAAAAGCCTCTAATGACATCTTTTAATCAAGGGCACAACTCTCATGATTTAGAGCAAATGTGAGGAATCCTCTTTATGATGAAGATGGAGAAGAAGGCCAGGGATTAGTTCATATCTAGGGTCAGACATAACCACTCTAAGTCCATAAGAGGTGTTAGACAGTTCCAGCCACTCTGACCTGAGAGCCTGGGGCCTCCAAATTCCTGTTTAGATGACCAACCAGCCATTACACTGACCTCTTTGACTCCTTTAAGAAGGAAGAGAGGAAGTTTAAGATATTTGAGGATTTTCTCTACAGTTTATAAATTATTTCTATCTAAAAAAAGTATTATAAGCTTAAAATAGACTGTTATAACTATAAGATGTTTTGAATAAGCTTCATGGAAAATCACAAAGGAAAAACCTGTGGGAGACACACAAAACATAGAGACAGGAATAAAAGCATACCACGAGAAAAAAATAATCATCAAATCACAAAGGAAGACAGCAAGAAAGTTAGAGAGGAACAGAACTACCAAATAGTCAGAAAATAATTAATAAAGTGGCAATACTAAGCCTTTACCTATCAGTAATTACTTTAAATGCAAATGGATTAAATTCCCCAATCAAAAGACAGAGTGGCTGAATGAATTTTAAAAATAAGATCCAACTATATGTGCCTATAAGTTTTAGCTTCAGGACACATAGGATGAAAGCAAAGAGATGGATGAAGATATTCAACATAAATGATAACCAGAAGAGAGGAGGGGTTGTTATATTTGTAGCAGACAAAACAGAGCAAAGAAGGTCATTATATAATGAAAAAAGGGTCAATTCAGCAAGAGGACATAACAACCATAACTGTATATGTACCCAGTGTCAGATCAGATCAGTCGCTCAGTCGTGTCCGACTCTTTGCAACCCCATGAATCGCAGCACGCCAGGCCTCCCTGTCCATCACCAACTCCCGGAGTTCACTCAGACTCACGTCCATCGAGTCAGTGTAGAAGCACCTAAATGTATGAAGTAAATATGAACAGAATGAAGAGAGATATACAGAGCAATACAATAACAGTAAGGGACTTCAATACCCCCACTTTCAACAATCGATAGATCAGACACAAAATCAATAAGGAAAAGGGGACTTGAACAACACTCTAGACCCAATGTACCTAACTGACATATAAAAGACATTTTCTCCAAAAGCAGCAGAATCCAAGTTCTTCGCAAGTTCAACACAGTATATTCTCCAAGACAAATCATATATGTTAGGCCACAAAACAAGTATTAAATTTACAAATGAAATCATATCAAGTATCCTTTCTGACCAACATGCTGAGAAACTAGAAAACAATAATAAGAGGAAAAGTGGAAAGTTAACAAATTTGTGAAAATTAAACCACATACTCCTGAACAGCATTGGGTCAAAGAAGACATCAAAAGTCAAAAAATATCTTGAGACAAACAAAACTAGAAGCACAAGACATGAAAACTTATAGGATGCAGCAAAAGCTGTTCTAAAAGACAAGTCTATAGCAATGAAAAACAGACTGGAGGATCCTCAAAAAATTAAAAATAGAAGGTTGTATGATCCAGCTATTCCAATTCTGGGTATTTATGGAAAAAAAAAAAAAATCCAGGTTAGGATCTTGAAGAGACATTTCTGTGTTCAGTGCATTATTCACAGTAACCAAGATATAGTGAGTGAAAGTCGCTCAGTTGTGTCCAGCTCTTTGTGACTATACAATCCATGGAACTCTCCAGGCCAGAATCCTGGAGTGGGTAGCCATTCCCTTCTCCAGGGGATCTTCCCAACCAAGAGATGGATATAACCTAAGTGTCTATCAGCAGATGACTAAAGGAAATGTCATGTATACATACATGGACTACTATTCAGCTTTAAAAAAAAAAAATGAAACCCTGCCATCTGTGACAACATGAAAGTTAAGTGAAACAAGCCAGACACAGGAAGACAAATACTCTATGATCTCACTTGTGGAATCCAAAAATGGTCAAATCATAGAAGCAGATAGTAGAATGGAGTTTGCCAGGGGGTGGCAGAAGGGGAAATAAGGAGGTGATGGTCAAAGGGTACAAAGTTCTAGTCATGCAAGATCAATAAATTCTCAAGATCTACTACACAGCATAGTAACTAACAACACTACAAGGCATGCTTAAAATTTCCTAAGAATGTACACCTTATAAAATTATTCTCATCCTCCCCAAATAATGATGATGATGATAGTAATAATAAAGAGGGCAAGAAAAAACTTTGGGAAGTGATACATGTTTATGGACTTGATGGTGGGTTTCACAGATTTATACTTAGCCCAAAACCCATCAAGTTGTATATAGTAAATGTGTTTGGATTTTTACATGTCAATCATACCTTAACAAAAAATTTTTAATAAATAGATCATAAACAAGAATTTTGCTGGGGATTCATCTGTGATGGCTACTCTAAAACAAAGGGGTAACACTAGCCCTGGGGTAGGAGGGTCTCCCTCCAGGTGCGTTAGGAGCTGCGCAGAGCAGGAGGAGCTGGGGTTGCAGAGAAAACTTGGGGAGAGCCGACAGTCCCGGATCTCCTTTGGCCTTCAGGGCTGCAGATGAAGACTAGCATGGCTCTTTCTATAAAGCAGCAGTCTCCAACCTTTTTGGCACGAGGGACCAGTTTTGTAGAAGACAACTTTTCCATGGAAAGGGACAGGGGTTTGACAGTTTCCGGATGATTCAAGCATGTTGCACTGATTGTGTAGTTTACTTCTATCATGATTACATCAGTTCCACCTCAGATCAGACAGTAGGTTATGGAGGTTGGGGACCCCTGCTGTAAAGGACAGAATGGTTCCTTCTGAGAAAATGGGACACAGGCAAACTGCAACCCAGCTTCAATTTTCCACAAACCCTGATAAGCCCTCATTCCCTCTCCTTAGTGATTACAAAAGAGGAGAGGGAGACACCTTCTCCGGTGGGGGCTCTATCTACATTTTTATTCATGCCATTTGGTACACATTTATATGTAACCAAGCAAGAAAATATCCAGAATTAAGTGGAAAAATCTAAATCCACAGATGACCCAGATATTGATAGAAAAAAAGGAAAGTGGTAAAATCAATAATATATATGAGATTAAATAAGTCCAGTTTTGGAGAAGGAAATGGCAACCCACCGCAATGTTCTTGCCTGGAGAATCTCAGGGACGGGGGAGCCTGGTGGGCTGCCGTCTATGGGGTCGCACAGAGTCAGACATGACTGAAGCAACTTAGCAGCGGCAGCAGCAGCAAGTCCAGTTTGAATGTTTTCATCCCTAGTGTAATCACTAAAAATATATAATGTACATAATAACCAATATACAATTTAATATATAACCAATAATCTGTAATAACCAACATATAATATATTGTAAAAATAACATATAGCCAATAAGTCATGACTCAATGGACATGAGTTGAGCCAACTTGATCAATGCAAAGAAATAGAGGAAAACAATAGAATGGGAAAGACTAGAGATCGCTTCAAGAAGATTCTCAAGATACCAAGGGAACATTTCATGCAAAGATGGGTTCAATAAAGGACAGAAGTGGTAGGGACCTAACAGAAGCAGAAGATATTAAGAAGAGGTGGCAAGAATACACACAAGAACTGTACAAAAAAGATCTTCATGACCCAGATAATCACGATGGTGTGATCACTCACCTAGAGCCAGACATTCTGGAATGTGAAGTCAAGTGGGCCTTAGGAGGCATCACTACAAATAAAGCTAGTGGAGGTGATGGAATTCCAGTGGAGCTATTTCAAATCCTGGAAGATGATGCTGTGAAAGTGCTGCATTCAATATGCCAGCAAATTTGGGAAACTCAGCAGTGGCCACAGGACTGGAAAAGGTCAGTTTTCATTCCAATCCCAAAGAAAGGCAATGCCAAAGAATGCTCAAACTACTACACAATTGCACTCATCTCACACGCTAGTAAAGTAATGCTTAAAATTTTCCAAGCCAGGCTTCAGCAATACGTCAACTGTGAACTTCCAGATGTTCAAGCTGGTTTTAGAAAAGGCAGAGGAACCAGAGATCAAATTGCCAAAATCCACTGGATCACTGAAAAAGCAAGAGAGTTCCAGAAAAACATCTTATTTCTGCTTTATTGACTATGCCAAAGCCTTTGACTGTGTGGATCACAATAAACTGTGGGAAATTCTGAAAGAGATGGGACTACCAGACCACTGGATCTGCCTCTTGAGAAATCTGTATGCAGGTCAGGAAGCAACAGTTAGAACTGGACATGGAACAACAGACTGGTTCCAAATAGGAAAAGGAGTACGTCAAGGCTGTATATTATCACCCTGCTTATTTAACTTATATGCAGAGTACATCATGAGAAATGCTGGGCTGGATGAAGCACAAGCTGGAATCAAGATTGCCGGGAGAAATATCAATAACCTCAGATATGCAGATGACACCACCCTTATGGCAGAAAGTGAAGAAGAACTAAAAGCCTGTTGATGAATTGAAAGAGGAGAGTGAAAAGTTTGACTTAAAGCTCAGCATTCAGAAAATGAAGACCATGGCATCCAGTCCCATCACTTCATGCCAAATAGATGGGGAAACAGTGAAAACAAGTGGCTGACTTTATTTTTGGGGGCTCCAAAATCACTGCAGATGGTGATAGCGGCCATGAAATTAAAAGACGCTTACTCCTTGGAAGGAAAGTTATGACCAAACATAGAGAGCGTATTAAAAAGCAGAGACATTACTTTGTCAACAAAGATTCATCTAGTCAAGCCTATGGTTTTTCCTATAGTCATGTATGGATGTGAGAGTTGGACTGTGAAGAGGGCTGAGCGCCGAAGAATTGATGCTTTTGAACTGTGGTGTTGGAGAAGACTCTTGAGAGTCCCTTGGACTGCAAGGAGATCCAACCACTCCATCCTAAAGGAAATCAGTCCTGGGTGTTCATTGGAAGGACTGATGTTGAAGCTGAAACTTCAATACTTTGGCCACCTGATGCAAAGGGCTGACTCATTTGAAAAGACCCTGATGCGAGGAAAGACTGAGGACAGGAGAAGAAAGGGACAACGGAAGATGAGATGGTTGGATGACATCACCGACGCAATGGATATGAGTTTAGGTGAACTCCGGGAGTTGGTGATGGACAGGGAGGCCTGGTGTGCTGCGGTTCACAGAGTCGTAAAGAGTCGGACACGACTGAGCAACTGAACTGAACTGCACTGAAAAATATCTCATAGCCAATAAATCACGACTCAATGGACATGAGTTTGAGCAAACTCCAGGAGATGGTAAAGAACAGGGAAGCCTGGCTGCAGTCCATGAGGTCTCAAAGAGTCAGACAAGACTTAGTGACTTCACTCATTATCAGAGAAATGCAAATCAAAACCACTATGAGGTACCATTTCACACCAGTCAGAATGGCTGCGATCCAAAAGTCTACAAATAATAAATGCTGGAGAGGGTGTGGAGAAAAGGGAACCCTCTTACACTGTTGGTGGGAATGCAAACTAGTACAGCCACTATGGAGAACAGTGTGGAGATGCCTTAAAAAACTGGAAATAGAACTGCCTTATGATCCAGCAATCCCACTGCTGGGCATACACACTGAGGAAACCAGAAGAGAAAGAGACACATGTACCCCAATGTTCATCGCAGCACTGTTTATAATAGCCAGGACATGGAAGCAACCTAGATGTCCATTAGCAGATGAATGGATAAGAAAGCTGTGGTACATATACACAATGGAGTATTACTCAGCCATTAAAAAGAATACATTTGAATCAGTTCTAATGAGGTGGATGAAACTGGAGCCTATTATACATAGTGAATTAAGCCAGAAGGAAAAACACCAATACAGTATAATAACGCATGTATACGGAATTTAGAAAGATGGTAACAATAACCCTGTGTACGAGACAGCAAAAGAGACACTGATGTATGGAACAGTCTTATGGACTCTGTGGGAGAGGGAGAGGGTGGGAAGATTTGGGAGAATGGCATTGAAACATGTAAAATATCATGCATGAAATGAGATTCCAGTCCAGGTTCGATGCACGATACTGGATGCTTGGGGCTAGTGCACTGGGACAACCCAGAGGGATGGTATGGGGAGGGAGGAAGGAGGAGGGTTCAGGATGGGGAACACATGTATACCTGTGGCGGATTCATTTTGATATTTGGCAAAACTAATACAATTATGTAAAGTTTAAAAATAAAATAAAATAAAAAAAGACTTAGTGACTGAACAACAAGTCAATAAAGAAAACAATGAAAAATTAAAAGTATCTGAGTATTCCAGAGGAAGATAAGAAATGGAGAGAAATGGAACATAAAACTTATGGGCCAAATAGACAAACAGCAAAATGATAGATATAAACCTGATTATATCAAATTACATCAGTTCATCACCAAGGCCTGAATATTTTATGTGGTATGTACAACTTTGGCTTCTCTCCTTCCCTCACTATTGCTCAAATTCCAATCTGTATAACCAGTCACCTAGACTATTCAATAAGTCTCTAACAACTGTCCATGCTTCTCCTATTGTTTCTTCCAATCCACTCTCCTTAGAAATGCCACCGCAATTTTTCTGATGTGAATTTGACCATGTCTCCCTTCTGCTTAAAATATTTCCATGGTTCCCATTAACTTAAAGAAGACATCACACATTGAGGCATCCCTGACTATTCTGCCTTTCTGGAAAAAAGTAAAAGGGTCCCAAGAACACTTGTGTTACTTCGTGACAACAATTTCCCAAAGCAGTGCACTTTTAGAACAGGGGATTTCCACTTTGCTCTTTGCCTCTAGTTCCTGTTTCCTGCCTGGCTCTGGAGCCAAATATCAGTTGCTTTTTCAGCATACAGTATTTCAGGGCCTGTGAATGAGGGGAGGACTATTGCTCTGGATTTGTGTCACAAATAAAAGTGGTAAAAGACAGACAGAGAGGGCAGTATGTTTCAAAAACAAATGGGAGAGAGCCTATTCTTTTAAAGACCCTTCCTACAGATAAGTGTAAAATGTCAGCCTGCTCCCTTCCTTGTAAACATTGTCTGCCTGCCCCTGTGGGCACCGCTGCTTAACACAGCACACAAGGCTCTTAGTGATTGGACTTTTGTCTCAGTCCCCATCTTTGTCCTCCTCCATTCCCAGCCTGTGTCCTTATGCTCCCTAAAATGTTGAATTTTTCATAGGAGGTCACCTACCCATCCACATCACTCTGTGCCTTTGTGCCTTTGCTATGCTGTTCTCCTTAATTATATGATCAATTCAGATGTCATCTGACCTGAGAATCTTCCTGGAGTGTTCTCCCTGAAGCTGGGTCCTTCTCCACCTTCCAGCATCTATTTAAAATTTTTTCTTTATATTGGGCAGACTATACTGTAATCGCCTTTGCATGTGTTTTCTTCTTGACTGGCTTATGAGTGCTTTGATGTCTTGTTTTTGTAGCTCCAAGGCCTAGCACAGGGAAAGACACATAATCTTCTAAGTGCTATTGACATGATATGAAAAGAAATCATTTAAACTCAATAAAATGTTAATGTATTTTGTTTCTGCCTCACGCCACCACAAACCTAAAAATTCTGAAAGCAGGCACTTTCGTAACAACACTTTACTAATTAGTATACTTTTAATTGGAAACATTTTACAAAGTTTCCTTATACCAATTATCTCATAACATATTTGGTTATGTATCCACCATCCTTATTCAGGGCGTGAGGAAACCGGCCCGGTCCAATGGCGCCACCTGGTGGCAATATTGAGAAACTGTTTGACAGCCTTGAGATTAGCCATAGAAGTGGGATATGGTATCCGTTTTAACTCCTGCCTTCACAATGGCACCCCACTCCAGTACTCTTGCCTGGAAAATCCATGGACAGAGGAGCCTGGTAGGCTGCAGTCCATGGGGTCGATAAGAGTCGGACACGACTGAGCGACTTCACTTTCACTTTTCTCTTTCATGCATTGGAAAAGGAAATGGCAACCCACTCCAGTATTCTTGCCTGGAGAATCCCAGGGATGGCGGAGCCTGGTGGGCTGCCGTCTATGGGGTCGCACAGAGCCGGACACGACTGAAGGGACTTAGCATTGGCATTCCTCTTCTAGGAGATCATGAAGAATCTATGGCTAGTTGAACCTGAACCTCTCCTGAAATAGAGTGAGGACATTTTTGTTTGTTCCCAAGGAAGAAAAGGGAATCCCCATACTGTGGTTTGAGAGCTGCGTATATTGGGAAGGTATGAGTGGAACTACATGGGAAAAGGGATAAACAGTTTTAAGACACAAACTTAAGCATCTTTTTAGATGCCCTCAACTACCTTCCTTTCTCCTTCTTAGTTGGCGTGCCACTCTGGGTTTTGGGTGAAACACCAGCCCACCAAGTATGGGATCTAACATCCTGAAAAGCCTGAGAGACAGAAGAAACAACCCAAGAGCAAGAGTTAGGCTCCTGAAAGGGGAAATTTGACCAGTGAAAAACAGAGACATCAGGGAACCTGGCAAATAAACTTCCTCTTCATTCTTCAGCAGACCTTCCAAGGTGTGGTTTCTCCCCAACTCCAGCTGGAGAACTAGTCGAGTCCCACCGTGCTGGGTCATCTGCTGTGTCTTCCCCACTCACGCGAAGGCGGAGGCAGCACATCCCATCACGTTGTGTACTGTCTTCCTTCTCCTGTCTTTTCTTCCCTCCTAATCACCAGAGCTTGCACAACCCAAAGGGGCTGTTGGCATCTAAACTCCGGCTTTAGCCTTTACTTTCTAGAGAGCCCAGCTGAAGACAGGCAATGTGTTTCTTAACTCTGTCCCCCTCTCTTTACACCTGTAACACCTTTTTTTTCTCTGTGACATTTATGGAAGAAATTCCATCATCATTTCCTATGAAACACTCCAACATTCTTGACTTATTTAACTACATACCCAAAATGCCACTTTCTAAATTAGTAGTTAGAACTGAATCTGGATTCAATTCAGGCTTGAGTCTGAGTTTTTTTGGCAAAAATATCTAATAGATAGTGCCGCATATACCTACTATGGATTCTCAGGTGACTCAGGGGTAAAGAATCCTCACCTGCCAATGCAGAAGATATGAGTTCAATCCCCGGATTGGGAAGATACCCTGGAGAGAAAATGGCAACCCACTCCAGCATTCTTGTCTGGGAAATCCCATGGACAGAGGAGCCTGGCAGGCTACAATCCATGGGGTCACAAACAATTGGACATGACTGAGCATAGATGCACACCTATTGTGTCACTTTAAAAGGTACATTTTGTCCAGTTGTACCCTTTGGATAAAGTTAAAATTGATTAGCAATTTCAGGCCAACCCATTTATTACAAAGTTCTCCATCAGACTTTCACATGATGGCTTTAGGAGCCATTGATTGATATTGTCTAGCTCCATTATTTTATTAAGAATTACAAAATGGCAATATTGTAATTCTAACATTCTACTTTTACTAGTGGGACTTCTTAAGAAGGAACACTTTCTTATCAACTATTTGTTTACCCTGAAACTTGGCTTGAGAAGAGAAATCAGGATAAACATTTATCTACCAGTTTTCTAAGGGGCTTCCCTGGTGGCTCAGACAGTAAAGAATCGGCCTGCAATGTGAGAGACCCAGGTTTGATCCCTGGAGAAGGAAATGGCAAACCACTCCAGTATTCTCACCTGGGAGAGAGGAGCCTGGCGGACTACAGTCTATGGGTTCGCAGAGTCAGACATGACTGAGCGACTAACACTTTCACACTTTCACCAGTTTCCTAATAATTATTTGGTGTGCTAAAAACTTCCAATTTTTTTTTAATGAGTTCTTTTGTAATATCATTATGAATTTTAACCTGTTTGATGTATTTCAATCCACTGGGAGTTAGATAAAGAGGAATCAGCAGAGGAGATTGAATTCAAGAGCCATCAGAAAAGTCAGGGGAAGTTGGTACACAAATATTCAGCCAAGTAAAAGTATTTCAAGGGGGAAAAAGTAATCAGCTGAGTCAAATGCTACAGTGAGGCCAAGTAAGATAAGGACTTCAGTTCAGTTCAGTCGCTCAATAATGTCTGACTCTTTGTAACCTCATGAATTGCAGCACACCAGGCCTCCTTGTCCATCACCAACTCCCGGAGTTCACCCAAACTCATGTCCATCGAGTCGGTGATGCCATCCAGCCATCTCATCCTCTGTCGTCCCCTTCTCCTCCTGCCCCCAATCCTTCCCAGCATCAGGTCTTTTCCAATGAGTCAACTCTTCGCATGAGATGGCCAAAGTATTGGAGTTTCAGCTTTAGCATCTGTCCTTCCAAAGAACACCCAGTACCAACCTCCTTTAGAATGGGCTGGTTGGATCTCCTTGCAGTCCAAGGGACTCTCAAGAGTCTTCTCCAACACCACAGTTCAAAAGCATCAATTCTTTAGCGCTCAGCTTTCTTCACAGTCCAACTCTCACATCCATACATGACCACAGGAAAAACCATAGCCCTGACTAGATGGACCTTTGTTGGCAAAGTAATATCTCTGCTTTTGAATATGCTATCTAGGTTGGTCATAACTTTCCTTCCAAGGAGTAAGCATCTTTTAATTTCATGGCTGCAGTCACCATCTGCAGTGATTTTGGAGCCCCCAAAAATAAAGTCTGACACTGTTTCCACTGTTTCCCCATCTATTTCCCATGAAGTGATGGGACCGGATGCCATGATCTTAGTTTTCTGAATGTTGAGCTTTAAGCCAACTTTTTCACTCTCCTCTTTCACTTTCATCAAGAGGCTTTTTAGTTCCTCTTCACTTTCTGCCATAAGGGTGGTGTCATCTGCATATCTGAGGTTATTGGTATTTCTCTTGGCAATCTTGATTCCAGCTTGTGTTTCTTCCAGCCCAGCATTTCTCATACTGTACTCTGCATATAAGTTAAATAAGCAGGGTGACAATATACAGCCTTGACGTACTCCTTTTCCTATTTGGAACCAGTCTGTTGTTCCATGTCCAGTTCTAACTGGTGCTTCCTGACCTGCATATAGGTTTCTCAAGAGGCAGGTCAGGTGGTCTGGTATTCCCATCTCTTTCAGAATTTTCCACAGTTGATTGTCATCCACACAGTCAAAGGCTTTGGCATAGTCAATAAAGCAGAAATAGATGTTTTTCTGGAACTCTCTCGCTTTTTCAATGATCCAGCAGATATTGGCAATTTGATCTCTGGTTCCTCTGCCTTTCTAAAACCAGCTTGAACATCTGGAAGTTCACAGTTCATGTATTGCTGAAGCCTGGCTTGGAGAATTTTGAGCATTACTTTACTAGTGTGGGAGATGAGTGCAGTTTTGCAGTAGTTTGAGCATTCTTTGGCATTGCCTTTCTTTGGGATTGGAATGAAAACTGACCATTTCCAGTCCTGTGGCCACTGCTGAGTTTTCCACATTTGCTGGCATATTGAGTGCCGCACTTTCACAGCATCATCTTTCAGGATTTGAAATAGCTCCACTGGAATTCCATCACCTCCACTAGCTTTGTTCGTAGTGATGCTTTCTAAGGCCCACTTGACTTCACATTCCAGGATGTCTGGCCCTAGGTCAGTGATCACACCATCGTGATTATCTGGGTCATGAAGATCTTTTTTGTACAGTTCTTCTGTGTTTTCTTGCCACCTCTTCTTAATATCTTCTGCTTCTGTTAGGTCCATACCATTTCTGTCCTTTATCGAGCCCATCTTTGCATGAAATGTTCCCTTGTATCTCTACTTTTCTTGAAGAGATCTCGTCTTTCCCATTCTGTTGTTTTCCTCTATTTCTTTGCATTGATCGCTGAAGAAGGCTTTCTTGTCTCTTCTTGCTATTCTTTGGAACTCTGCATTCAGATGCTTATTTCTTTCCTTTTCTCCTTTGCTTTTTGCTTCTCTTCTTTTCACAGCTATTTGTAAGGCCTCCCCAGACAGCCATTTTGCTTTTTTGCATTTCTTTTCCATGGGGATAGTCTTGATCCCTGTCTCCTGTACAGTGTCATGAACTTCCGTCCATAGTTCATCAGGCACTCTATATATCAGATCTAGTCCCTTAAATCTATTTCTCACTTCCACTGTATAATCATAAGGAATTTGATTTAGGTCATACCTGAATGGTCTAGTGGTTTTCCCTACTTTCTTCAATTTAAGTCTGATAAGGACTTAGAGTTGGTAATTATGAATTTAAAAGCAGGTCAGTGAGCATGGTGTTATATTTTTCTTTAGGCTTTTCTGGCTGGCAAGTGTGTGCATTAGAGAGATGAACTTACAGGGGGTTGTGGTTTCACCAAGTATAACAAGATGGTAAAGGGGCAAAGATGTGGAAGCCTTATGCAAGAGTGCAGATATGATCATTAAACACAGGACTTCTCTGGTGGCACAATGGACAAGAATGCATCTGTAAATGCAAGGGACATGGGTTCACTCCCTGGTCCTGGAAGATTCCACATGCCTTGGAGCAACTAAGCCTGAGCACACCAACTACAGAGCCTTCGAGCTGCAACAACTGAAACCTGCAAGCCTTAGAGCCTGTGCTCTGCAGCAAGAGAAGCCACCCTGATACACCACAATGAAGGGTAACCCCCGCCAAGAAAATCAGGGTTAGGGTTAGGTTTACGGTTAGGGTTACCTCAACTAGAGAAAGCCCACTTAAAGCCATGAAGACCCAGCACAGCCAAAAATAATTTTTTTAAATAATAATGAAACAAGAAATTTAAGTTGGGTAAAGAGAAGACATGAGACAGAAAAATGAAAAGGTGTAAAATTTAAAAATTAAGGGCTCTTGTGGGGTCAAAACTGTAGGAATCCAGATATAGTAATTGAGAAAATGAGTTAGAAAAACAGAAGGAGATGGTCAGAGGAGGGGCTGTTAAAAGTGAGAGTATGAAAGCACTGAAGTTACTGAGATTTAAAAAAGCCAAGGATATGATTGATACACAACTGTGAGAAAAGAGGACTTCAAGAAGAGACTCGGGCAAATTAGTTTCCAGTTGCTTCTGTGAAAAAAATACCACAAACTTCACGGCTTAAAACAACATGAATTTATCATCTTACAGTGCTAGAGTTCAGAAGTCTTAAGTCAAGGTGTCAACAGGGCTGCGTTTTTCCTGAAGGCTCCAGAGGAGATTCTGTTTTTTCTAGTTTCTGGAAGTCACCTGCACTCCTCAGTTCATGGCCAGCAGCAAGCATCAAATTGTGATTACATTGGGCCTACCGATAACCCAGGGTGATCTTTCATCCTGAAGATCTTTAAGATAATCATATCTATAAAGTCCCTTTTTGCCATGTAAGGTAACATAGTCACAGGCTCTGCAGATCGGGACGTGGGCATCTTTCGAAGCCATTATTCTGTCTACCAAACGTGGCGTCACAGCTCATGACTCACTAATACGGATTAAGGCAGCTATACTAGTACTTGTGGAGAAAACAGTCCCTACCGCCCTCCTACCGAAAGATACTGCTTGAGTCAAGAATTCTAAATAAGGTTTTTTAATATGGTCTCTGAAACTTCATTTCTGTCAACAGAATTATATTTTAAACTATTGATATGGAAAGAGTTTTTAGACCAGTGAGTGTAACTTTTATGAAACTTTTTTTTTTTTTTTGCTATTAATCACTCGGTATTATCTTTAATTACAAAGACTTTTCCAATCACATCACATAGAGATCATTTTATCCACTGCTCTGTTTGGCTGCCAATCTCTTATCTCTCTCCTCAGCAATGGTAAGGCAAATACCCTTTCCACAGGGAAGAGAGATCCATGGTTTGTTGCCTTTGCCAATAATGAAAATGTGTGAGAGCCGTGTGGCAAAGCTGTTGCCGTTCGCATCTTTCACATGAACTATATCGAAAGAACCTGGACGTCTCTCCCGGTTTGTAATCACACCAATTCTTCCCAGGCTAGCACCTCCAGTCACCATGCACAGGTTACCAGTGTCAAATTTGATGAAATCAGTAATCTTGCTAGTCTCCAAGTCAATCTGAATGATATCATTCACCTTGATGAGGGGATCAGGGTAACAGATGATACGAGCATCATGGGTTACCAGATGAGGGATTCCTTTTGTCCCCACAAATATCTTTCTTACTTTGCACAATTTATACTTGGCCTCCTCAGGTGTAATACGATGAACAGCAAAGCGACCCTTGGTGTCATAGATCAAATGAAAATTCTCTCTAGTCTTATCAATGCTCATGACATCCATAAAACCAGCAGGGTAGGTTATATCTGTGCGGACTTTGCCATCGATCTTAATGAAACGCTGCATGCACATCTTCTTTACTTCATCTCCAGTTAGGGCATACTTAAGTCTATTCCTTAGGAAAATGATTAGGGGGAGACATTCCCTTAGCTTGTGGGGGCCGGTAGATGGACGAGGGGTAAACACACCAGTCAGTTTATCCAGCATCCAATGTTTTGGAGCTGCTACGGGTTTCAGGTGCTTCTTGGGACCCTGAGCCATGGCTGCGCTAGGCACGAAAAGAGCTATGAAACATTTAATTGAGGTATGATTGACATACAGGGCTTCCCTCAGGGTTCCAAGGGTAAAGAATCTGTCTGCAATGCAGGAGATGGGGGCTCCATCCCTGGGTCAGAAAGATCCCCTGGAGAAAAGAATGGCTACCCACTCCAGTATTCTTGCCTGGAGAATTTCATGGACAGAGAAGCCTGGGGGGACTACCGTCCATGGATTCGCACTGAGTCGGACCCGACTGAAGTGACTAAGCAGCAACAGCAGCATATGCATTGGTAAAACCACAGTCTGTGCCACAAATACATCACCTCCAAAAGTTTCCCTTCACCCCCTTATTTTTTGGCATGAGACAAAGACACTTAAAGTAAGATCTCACTTAGCAAAATTTCCAGTATGAACATATTATTGCTGTATGGCTGAGTCCTTTTGCTGTACACCTGAAACTATCACAACATTGTTAATAAGCTATCAGTTCAGTTCAGTCACTCAGTCGTGTCTGACTCTTTGCGACCCCATGAATCGCAGCATGCCAGGCCTCCCTGTCCATCACCAACTCCCGGAGTTCACCCAAACTCACGTTCATAGAGTCAGTGATGCCATCCAGCCATCTCATCCTCTGTCGTCCCCTTCTCCTCCTGCCCGCAATCCTTCCCAGCATTAGAGTCTTTACCAATGAGTCAACTCTTCACATGAGGTGGCCAAAGTACTGGAGTTTCAGCTTTAACATTATTCTTCCAAAGAAATCCCAGGGCTGATCTCCTTCAAAATGGACTGGTTGGATCTCCTTGCAGTCCAAGGGACTCTCAAGAGTCTTCTCCAACACCACAGTTCAAAAGCATCAATTCTTCGGCGCTCACCCTTCTTCACAGTCCAACTCTCACATCCATACATGACCACAGGAAAAACCATAGCCTTGACTAGATGGACCTTTGTCGGCAAAGTAATGTCTCTGCTTTTGAATATGCTATCTAGGTTGGTCATAACTTTCCTTCCAAGGAGTAACCGTCTTTTAATTTCATGGCTGCAGTCACCATCTGCAGTGATTTTAGAGCCCCCCAAAATAAAGTCTGACACTGTTTCCACTGTTCCCCCATTTATTTCCCATGAAATGATGGGACTGGATGCCATGATCCTAGTTTTCTAAGATCATGAGCTTTAAGCCAACTTTTTCACTCTCCTCTTTCACTTTCATCAAGAGGCTTTTTAGTTCCTCTTCACTTTCTGCCATAAGGGTGGTATCATCTGCATATCTGAGGTTATTGATATTTCTCCTGGCAATCTTGATTCCAGCTTGTGCTTCTTCCAGTCCAGTGTTTCTCATGATGTACTCTGCATATAAGCTAAATAAGCAGGGTGATAATATACAGCCTTGACGTACTCCTCTTCCTATTTGGAACCAGTCTGTTGTTCCATGTCCAGTTCTAACTGGTGCTTCCTGACCTGCATATAGGTTTCTCAAGAGGCATGTCAGGTGGTCTGGTATTCCCAGTTCTTTCAGAATTTCCCACAGTTTATTGTGATCCACACAGTCAAAGACTTTGGTATAGTCAATAAAGCAGGAATAGATGTTTTTCTGGAACTCTACTCCAATACAAAATAAAAAGTTTAAAAAAAAAAAAAAACAATATTGTTAACTGCAAGCACGATAAAGGACCAGAAGCAGGGATGAGAAAGGAAAGCAGGCGACAAACGGGCTTCTCAACTTTGGGTTTTAGTCTAAAGCCACTCCCTTCCCCGTGAGGGAAGTTCTAGTTCTCTCCCTCTCCCTTTCTCTAGTTCTCTCTCACTTCTGTTAACAGCCGCGTCTTTTGAAATTCTCCTATACACTCTTACCTCCAGTGACTCCAGCCAAAGGTGCATCAAGGTTTTGTGGAACAGCAAGCTTATGCGGGGTGAGGGGCGTCTTTAAGAAAGACGGGGGTGGGGGGGAGGAATCTTAATTTTGCAAATTTTACTTGAAAGCTCAAGTCTCACTAGCTTAAAGGTGAACCTTCCCCAGACGCCAACTTATGAATGTTAAATTATCCAAATGTTCCTTTCCCGCGGCATCCTTTTCGACGGAGGATGGAAAACGCCAAGGAGGGCGATCCGAGAAAGGAATACGCTCATTGGAAGAGCATAAAGCAGACGGTAGACAAGGAAAAACGTAACTATCCCAAGCTCATGCAGAGCTTACTTTCTGCCGAAAACTGCCCCCACGAGGCGCTGCGTGTTTTTATGAAGCCTCTGCACTCCGGCTTCCCCCGGCCACCGGTGCTCCGACGCTCGCTGTCCACTAGGTGGCCCCTGGTGGCCGCAAATCCCCGGCGACTTTGGGAAATAGCTCGGAACCCCGCCGCCCCACAGCACCGTCCCCCCAGCACCCTGAGCCAGCGCAGCGCCCCCAGAGGCCCCAGGCGACGGAAACCCTCCCGCTATTCCTTCGGCGCTGCTGATGCTTCCGTGAGCCCCTAGACGAGAGATCAGCGGCTCCAGGCATCCGAGTGGGCCGTAAACGGAAACCGAGGGAATGGGGGCGGACGAAGAGCTTAAGAAACCAGCGGAAGACGCTGCGCCGGGCCGCTGAGTGCGCGGGAATCCGGACGGCTAAGACCAAGACCGCTCCGCCGCCCGCGCACCCCTAGTCCTGAGCGTGGCCCACCCCGCCGCACCCCGCCCCCCAGCCCCCGCCTCGAGACCCAGCTGCTCTTGGCTAGAGCCCTCTGAGAGGGCGAACTTTTCCTACCCTTATAGACCTGTTAGCGTCGCCCCCCCTCCCCCGCTCCCTCACCAACCACCCGGAGGCTTTCTCCTCCGATTCCAGGCTGCCCACCCTGCGCCCCCAACCCCAGCCCTGCGAGCCCCAGCACCCGCGCGCCTTTCCCGCCACCCCGGGAAAGTGGAGGGTGCCATCCAGTTCTCAGTTACCAGCTGCGGATCCCGGCCTCCCCGCTGTACCCACCGAGTTGTGGAGCCTGGGGGAGAGACTACAGGTCATCCTTCCGAGGCCGGCGGGGAAAGGCATCACCCCAACAACCTAGATGCGGAGGCGAAACGAGGCGGAGGTTCAGTCCCGACAGCTGCAGCCGCCACGAACCAGCCCGGACCCCAGGCTCGCCCTTCTGCAGCGCCCGCGGGAGGCGGGGATACAGCAACACAGCCTTAGATGAAGGGTTGGACTCAGAGCTCGGTTCGCTGACGAAAAAAACAATCCTTATTGAATGTGCCTGATTTGCATGGAATTAAAAGACGCTTACTACTTGGAAGGAAAGTTATGACCAACATAGAGAGCGTATTAAAAAGCAGAGACATTACTTTGCCAACAAAGGTCCGTCTAGTCAAGGCTACGGTTTTTCCAGTAGTCGTGTATGGTTATGCGAGTTGGACTACAAAGAAAGCTGAGCGCCGAAGAATTGATGCCATTTTGAACTGTGGTGTTGGAGAAGACTCTTGAGAGTCCCTTGGACAGCAAGGAGATCCAACCAGTCCATCCTAAATGAAATCAGTCCTGGGTGTTCATTGGAAGGACTGATGTTGAAGCTGAAACTCCAATACTTTGGCCACCAGATGCGAAGGGCTGACTCATATGAAAAGACCCTGATGCTAGGAAGGATTGAAGGTGGTAGGAGAAGGGAACAACAGAGGATGAGATGGTTGGATGGCATCACTGACTCAATGGACATGAGTTTGGGTGAACTCCAGGAGTTGGTGATGGACAGGGGGGTCTGGTGTGCTTCAGTCCATGGAGTCGCAAAGAGTCGGACACGACAGAGCGACTGACTGAACTGAACCAAACTGAGTTCCTACATGTGGCATCATTCAGTCCTCACAAAGAAGAAATTTACTGCCCACTTGTATGAAGTGAGAAAACCAGCTCGGTTGGAGAGGTTAGATCACTTTAATTTACCCAGTCCTACAGCTGGTGAGGGGCAGAGTTTAAACTTTCAGGTCTATTTCCAAAAGTTACTTGTTATGTTTAATACATATTAATTCCTGTGGTAACCCTTTTCAGTATTACAAAAAAAAAAAAAAATGCACTCACTTTGAAAAAAGTGGAAAATGAAAGTAAATGACCTATAATTTCAACAGGTACTAACACCACTATTCATTGACATTTTCATATATTTGGCTTATATGTATGCTTATTTGTGGAAATGCATGTAATACATACATACTTACAAAATTAAGCTCATTCTCTATATGTTGTATCATTAGCACTCAAAGGGTCAGTTTTGATATTTTTCTAAGAGTTTTTTTTCAAATTTATAGGCAGCAGCAAAAAAGTTGAGACAGAGAAATCCAACATTCTTTAAAATCTTGACAAGAATAATCAGTGAAAACTGTTCAGTAAACTAGGATTAAAAGAAACATGTAAACATGGTAAATTGGCTTCCAGAAACCTATTTAAAAGATTTATTATCTAGGGATTTGTCTTTCATTAGGCAAATTGATCTAGAAGAAAATAATAACTAAAAGATTGATCATTTTTAAGTGAATATTATCCAGTTATGCACCCCACTCCAGTAGTCTTGCATGGAAAATCCATGGACGGAGGAGCCTGGTAGGCTGCATGCAGTCCATGGGGTTGCTAAGAGTCGGACACGACTGAAGCGACTTAGCAGCAGCAGCAGCAGCATCCAGTTATATAAAGATATAATGGGGACAAGCCTTGAACTGTGTAACCAACATTTTGATTTTTAGTTTTCTACTTTTGATTTTTCCTATGAAAGCAACCCCAGGAATTGCAACTATTGATTGCAATATTAATAGTAAGAATGATTCCATGATGGAATGGCATAATTTCTCTCCTCAGTTCCATCAATTCTGGCATTTTTAAATCAATGTCACCTAAGATCAATGCCAACACACCACCAAGCTGCTGCTGCTAAGTCGCTTCAGTCATGTCAGACTCTGTGCAACCCCATGGACAACAGCCCACCAGGCTCCTCTGTCCACAGGATTCTCCAGGCAAGAATACTGAAGTTGCCATTTCCTTCTCCAACACCCCACCAAAACAGCCCACAAAAACAGTGGAGTAAGTTCAAGGTGAATTCAGGGCTCTGGCTAAAAGGGATCACCCAACTTGGGGTCCTAAGATAATGCCTACTGCCTAAAACATTCCTGGAAGAAGGCTGAGGATGCCTGAAGCTCTGCTTCCTCCACTGCAGAATTTTAAGCCTGCTTTCTGTAGGAAAAGTGTGGCTGTGACCTAGTTTCATCTCCAGGTCTAAAGAAGTGTGTCTGGGCTAAGAGATAAAATGAAGTTTGTTCCAGGCCTCTTAGGGTGTCAGAAATCCAAAAAGGACAGATAGGGGGAAATTGGGCCATCCTACGTGTATTTTTCAAAGTTGAGTAGACTGTAGTATGGATTGGAACAGAGTTGGGAAAACTTCAGTAGAGGGCCTGGTGAAGAAAGGGCATTTAGGGGCAGTTATTCACAACTTTTACCACCTTGGCAAGTCTGCTCTAGAATGTTTATGGTGTCTACTTCTTTTGGCATCTCTTCCAGGTAGAAATTGTCTGATTTTTTACAGAAAGTTCAGCTCACAGTCTTAGTTAGTTCTGGGGCAGGAATGGAATTCAGGTCTTCCAAGCAGCCTTATGCTGGGAAGAAGGAGCAACCTGGTATTTGGTTCAGGCAGTGAGGAGAGGTAAGACGGGCAGATGGAAAAACACTAATCCCTCTCTCTCTCTCTACTTATCTACCTATTTTAATTTTCTACTTTTGAACATCCCTTTATAAAAGGAAACAGATTTGTTTTAAGTGCAACTGAGCAAAATTACAAGATCCTGAGTTCTGGGATTCAAACTATCTGGGTGCAAACATGAGTCCCAACACTTACTAAATTGTGTCAATATCATCTCTAAAACCTTAGGGTTTTTTACCTGTGAAGCAAGGGCAATAAGAACACAAATCTTCCTGGACTGACGATGGGGTCACATCCTGATAAACCCATGGTAAGTTGAAAATATTGTAAGTCAAAAATGCATTTAAGGGCCTCCCTGGTGGTCCAGTCGTTAAGAATCCACTTTGCAATGCAGGAGACATGGGTGTAATTCCTGGTCCAGGAAGATCCCACATGCCTCAGAGCAACTAAGCCTGTGTGCCACAATTACTGAAGACTGCATGCCTATAGCCCGTCCTCCAGCAACAAGAGAAAGCAGCACCACAAAAAGCCCTGGCACCGCAACTAGAGAGTAGCCCCCGCTCACCTTAAGTAGAGAAAAGTCCACACAGCAATGAAAACCCAGTGCCGGGGACCAGCCCCGGCTGATCCAGGGTATTTGAAGCGGGGACGGCATCAGCGACCTATTTATTTAAATATTTTATCAAAGATATAACGAGTAATAGGATGAGGATAGCTCAGTAGGAAAATTCAGTGAAGAAAAGAGGCTGAAATAAGGATAGCTCAATGAGGAAATTTAGTGGAGAAAAGAGGCTGAATAATTCAGTCAGAAGGTGAGAGAAAGAACGACATGGGGAGACCAAGTTTCGGTGAACAAGGCCCACACTTTATTTTCCAAAGTAGTTTTTATACCTTAAGTTATGCATAGAGGATAATGGGGGAAGGGGTAGAGTCATGCAGCAAGCCAGGCTTTCTTCCTGCAAACTTATCATATGCAAAAGCTTAGGTGATTTGCATCATCTTCTGGCCCGGAGGCCTGTTAACATTTTAAGACCCTTTCTTCAGAAAACTTATTTTTCTCTAAAGGTGATTGGTCAGGAGCCACCCTCCAAAAGCATTAGATAAAGTTGCATTCCTACAGAGCAAAGGTGTGGTGGGCTACAACAAGAAAAAGAATTAACTCAAGGGTCCCAGGTTACAAACATTAAAGCTACTACTTACACCAATTATATTAATCAGTACACTGCCAGGGACACAGCAGGTAAGGGATATGGAAACTTAGCAGCAAACATTGGCCCAACAAGTGAAAATCCCTTCACCAATACAATTTCTAATCAATCTTTTAACTGCTCAAAGGAATCTGTATTTAGACAGTTTAGAACATCTCCTGCCTCTCACAGTTGGGAGGCTCTGAGCAATCACATGTGGCCGGAAAAACCTATTCAGACAGGCTAGAGGACTTCCAAAGGAGTTTGTAGGTTGAAACCGTCACAGCCAGGAATTATTAACTGGAGCTGTAAGCTAACTCTTTTTTCAGAGAGAGGTAGTGGGGGACAGCCCCCCATAAAGTCAGAGGTGTAGGTGAAAGCACAAAGCAGAAAGTAGGCAGAGATGCTCGAGAATTTCCAGGGGGACTCCTGAGGCTCGATCCCGCCTTTGCGTATGCTGAGCCTCCTTCATCATGACCTTTGTCATGGGTGGAGCTCCTCACGCTGGCTCCCGGCAGTGATAGAATTCCAGTTGAGCTATTCCAGATCCTGAAAGATGATGCTGTGGAAAGTGCTGCACTCAATATGCAATATGCACTCAGTATGCAATATGCCAGCTCCCAGCAACCCAGCACAGCTAACAAGAAATTTTTTTAATGCATTTAATATATCTCACCTACCAAATATCATAGCCTAGCTCAGCCTACCTTAAATGTGCTCAAGAACACTGTAGACTTAAAAAATAAATAAATAAATAAGCACAGTGTAAGAGTTGTAAGTGAAGTTTTACCTGGGGCAAAATGAGTACCATGACTCAGGAGATAGTATTTCAGATAGCTCAGAGAAACTGCTCCAAAGAAGTAGGGGGAAGGTCAGTGTATATGTAATTTTGGTGAAGGGGTAGTCCATTCAATCAAGCACATATTTTTTTTTTTTTTGCAGAAGCTTTCTGTTAGTCACGAGGAGAATTCCTCACCATGAAGAATGTTAGTGCTTTTCTAGATATGAGGAGATACAAGAATTGGGCTGATAAAATTGGCTCCAGAAAATATCCATCTGAAAACCTATTCTGCCAGTTCCCCACTACCTCAGTATGGAGTGCCTCGTTTCTGCTCTCCCCCAAGCTCCTTTCAGAAGATGTTGAAGGTCAGCAGCTGCAGCAGCTCATGATTTAATCCTTGTAGAGGTAGATGGCAAGTGATTTAATCCTTGTAGAGGTAGCTGGCAAGTGCTAATTTGTACTTGTTAACAGTTACATAGACCTACAGTTGAATAAAATCGCCTAACACAAAGCCCAGTTTATAATAATGTGTTGAACAACTGGTGCAGTTTAGTGAATGCTGTACTGAAAATGAAAACCAGAATGGTTGTGTGTGTGTACTGGATGCTTATAAGAGTATCAGTTGTTCACCCTGGTGATTCCATGACTTGGAGCTGTGGCCGCTACTGCCCACCATCATGAGAGTGTCATACGGCATATCACTAGCCCAGGAAAAGATCAAAATACAAAGTGTGGTTTCTAACGGATGTGTGTCATTTTTGTACCATCATAAAGTCGAAAAATTGTGTTAGACCAGCGTAAGTCAGACTGTCTGTGCCTACCTCAGAGAGTGACTAGGTAAAGTGCTTTCCGAAATGGTGACTACAAGGAAAGTGCTCAGTAAGTATCTATTGTTATTTCTTAAGATAGAAACTTACCATTAGTGAAGAATATTATTGTTTAGTGCTAAGTCGTGTCTGACTCTTTTGCAACCCCTTGGACTGTAGCCCGCCAGGCTCCCATATCCATGGAATTTTCCAGGCAAGAATACTGGAGTGGGTTGCCATTCCCTTCTCCAGGGGATCTTCCCAATCTAGGGATTGAGCCTGGGTCTCCTGTATTGCAGGCAGAGTCTTTACTGCTGAACCACCAGGGAAGCCCTTAGTGAAGAATATATGCCCCCGCAAAAAAGAGTAGCTGAGTTTTAGTGTGCTCTTGCTGTGAAAGGATAATTTTGACTTTTGAAATCAAATATACTGTGAAATTATTTTATGATTCTTGTATGTGTGTATGTTAGTCACTCAGTTGTGTTTGACTTTGTGGCCACATGGACTGTAGTCCACCAGGTTCCTCTGTCTGTGGAACTCTCTAGACAAGAACACTGGATTAGGTGGCCATTCCCTTCTCCAAGGGATCTTCCCAACCCACGGATTGAACCTGGGTCTCCTGCATTGCAGGCAGATTCTTTACCATCTGAGCCATCAGGGAAGCCCATAATTCTTATATTCATAGTTAGTTTCTAATCCTCTTTTCAGAAACACTGATGGAAACAGATTACAGTTTTCCTCCACTGAGCATATAGATTGATCATGCCTTTTTTTCTAATGGACTAATTCTGTCCATTAAACATAGTAAAATTCAATTAACAGACATAAAGGTTAATGGACATACAGTGCCTGCTTTATCCTGGACACCCAAAAAGTGAGTGAGGCCTGGGTCCCATCCTCCTTACACAGTCAGTCTAATTGGGGAGCTAGACAACACCAGGACCCCATGAGATTGACTTAAAGACCAGAAAGACCAAGCTGAATGCTCAGGAAATCTGTAGTGGCTCATATTTTATCATGATGTACTGAGGATTAAATAATCAAAGACATTTTTTAGACATTTAGAAAATAAAGGGAATCCAAGAAGACAGTTTAGACCCTACAGGGTGGCAGCAAATAGAAGCTTAGGACATAGGAGGGGGAGGTAGCCAAGATGGAGTAGGAAGACCTGAACTCACCTCCTCCCATGGATGCACTAAAATTGTAACTACTCACAGAGCTACTATCTGTGAGCACAACCTGAAGGCTAATAGAAAAAAGTTTCCACAACGAAAGGCATATAGAAGGAACCACAATAAGATGGATAGAAGGGGTGGAGACAAGGTATGTCAGGACCCACAAGCCGGGGCCAGCAACCCACAAGTGGGAGGATAATTACAATCATAGAGGTCCTCCCCAAGGAGTAAGGGGTCCAAGCTCCACACTGGGCTCCCCAGCCAGGGCTTCTGCACTAACAAGTCCCCCAGCAGGAAAACTGGAGGGCTAAAGAAACAGATTCTGCTCTTAAAGGGCCCGCACAAAATCTCACATGCTCCAAGTCCTCGGGGAGAGGCGGTAATTTGCAAGATGCCTGGGTCAGACCCATTTGCTGATCCTGAAGTTGCCTCCTGCCTCTGGGACTTCCCTGGGGCTAGAGATGCTGGCCACAACCATTCTGGGGAGCTCCACCGGTGCTGGCAAGCACCGTATGGAATCCTCCCTCCAGCCTATTAGCAATGTATTCTTTGACATCAGTCTTAGCAATGCGTTGTGGATCAGTCTCCTCTGTCAAGGGGAAAAAAAGCAAAATTAAACAAATGGAACTATATTAAACTAAAAAGCTTTTGCAAAGTAAGGGAAACTATCAACAAAATGAAAAAGCAGCCTAAGAATGAGAGGCCACAGGCCAGGCCCTGGGGCCTTGGCTCCCAGTCTGTCTCCAACCTTGATGGCATAAGAACAGAGTTATTAAGAGCTTAAGGACAACAGGAAGCCAGCCTCCCAGACGGACAGTTATACCACTTTGTCACTGCCCCAAGACTCAACTATGTATTTCTTCCTGACTCATGACATTAAAAATCTGTGCCCAAATGTAGTCCCTCCATTTACAGTCCCAAAGGAGAGGAAGCCAAGGCCTCGAGATCCTTATCCCTGGAGTAGTGAGGTTCACTCAGGTTTGCCTGATCCCATTCCCAGTGTCCTTCTAACCCCATGCCTGGTACTCTTCGCTATGAGGAAACAGCATCTATGCTGTGGTGGGAATTTCCTTTTGAAATTGAGCCTATCAAAATTTGCTTATGTTGTTGACCATTTTTCAGTGGTTAAGAAAATCTCACTGAGAAAAGGAGTCTCTTGGCAAAGGGTGGGTGGAAGATAGGCTGTGTTTGTGAGTGTGTGTGTGCTCAGTCATATCCGACTCTTTGCGACCCCATGGACTGTAGCCCACCACGCTCCTCTGTCCATTAGATTTTCGAGGCAAGAATATTGGAGTGGGTTGCTATTTCCTCCTCCAGGGAATCTTCCTGACCCAGGAATTGAACCCAGGTCTCCTGAATCAGCAGGCAAATTCTTTACCAGTGAGCCACCTGGAAAGCCCTGGAAGAAACACTAAAAGAGGGAAATATGAGAGGACAGAAGATGAGAAAGAGGAAGTGTTCTGATGAAACTGTGTCCCAATTAGGACTCTCATATACCTTCTGACTTTTTCTGAATTCAGGGGAAAATGTTTCAAAATTGTCGATAAAGAGGGAAGAAATGAGAGCCAGGACAAAAAGATGAGAAAGAGGAAGTGTTCTGATAAAACTGTGTCCCAATTAGGATTCTCATTTACCTTCTGACTTTTTCTGAATTCAGGGGAAAATGTTTCAAAATTGTCAATTATTTCAAGCTATTCTTATAGGGCTGGATATCTCAGCACATGGAGCCACAAGAGGGGTAGTATGTTAACTGTTGCCTTCAAGGGCTTCTATCCAACAGTGAAAGCCTCTTAAAATCATGAACTTCAGTATTTTTTAAATGCTTCTATAGTCTAAAGAGATTTTATAGTTTATCACCTTGGTAATAGCAGTTATCACAGAAAGCATTATTGGAATACAAGTATGCATTCCTCCTTGCAGAGATTCAGTGTTTTCATAAAAACACAATGAATGAGGCTTTTAAAATATCAAACATCCATTTTTTTCCTAAGTCAGATTAGTTATGATTACATGAACAGTTTTGGAAAATATGTAACAGTTATAGCTTATAACTAAGTGGTGCTACAACTTCAAACAGCACTTCTTAATGTTTTCATATCATGACACATAAAAGATGAAAATATTTGGCATCTGGGATAAAGTGAAGAGAATTGTGTGTGTCTTGGCACCTAGGATAAAGTGAAGAGAACTGGGGAGAGGTTTATAAGGCTTGGTTTTAAAAATCATTGCTTTTTAGTATTATGATTTTATGGTAAAAACAAAGTATTCAGGAAAACAATAAATACTGAATTTGCCTAAAATGTCCACATATGCCACTTTCTACATTGTGATAGATTTGAGTTTTCTAATATCAGTAACGTTATAACCGATTCTTACTAAAAAACATTTTTCATTGAGAAAAGCTGAATTCACTGTGCAAGAATTCTGTTTCAGTCACAAAGTGTATTATAAGACCATAGTTCTTGATGTTTCATGATATTTCAGAATTAGCCATGTTGACATTCATAGTTTCGAATGCATCAATCCCCACCCTAGCACCAGCTGGGGACTGGGGTCCAAGCCTTGTTGTTTACCAGGACTGATTGCCTTCAGCATTAGCCCTCTGGGAGGCCAGCTTTTTAAAAGAACAAGTAAGTCTACGCTTGCACAAGCTTCCAAAAACCTGGAGAAAGGGAATACTCCCCAAGTCGTTTCGTAAAACCAGAATAAATTTAACATAAAAACTGAAAAGGATATTGTTGGGGGTGGGGGGGAAGCCACCAGCCAATCTCATGTATGAAAAATAATACAAATATTTTAAAATATTAAAATATTTTAATATATATAATATCAAGAACAAATTGGGTGTATGTTAGTGTCAAATTGTCCAGTGTAACTCCATGCTCTAAAAGAATAAAATAAAAAAATCTCAACCGATAAAGAGAAAAATCATTTGACAGAAATTCAAGATCTATTCATGCTTTCCTCTTTTAAAAGAATTTTAAAAATTCATTTATAAAGATCCTGCCACCTGCCTCTCAATCCACCCTCTAAGTCAATCTGTCTGACAAGAATCAAATGATTTTAATTTGTTTATATCATGGACTAGCCCATCCCACGGTAACTCTCAATAACAAAAATGTAACTGTCCTCAGGTTTAGAACCAGGGAAAGAGGAAACAGACATTGTGGTAGTTCAAGCCTCAGTCTCCTTCTCAGGAGCTAACTCTGACTTCAGCTGGCTGGGAATTGGGCAGCATGACCGCTCTCCGTAGCCACGGTCCTGGACTGAGCGCAATGCACCATGCTTCTCCCAGCTGTCACCTGAGAACTGGATGACTGCGTCTGGCCTCTGCATCCCTGGGACCTCTTACAAGGAACTTGTTTCCAACTCCCAGCACACAATCTGAGTGCTTCTTAGCTCCAGAGTGAACACAAATCACCTGTGGGTACCTTTAAAACTTTAAAAACTAATTCGGTCAACCTGTAACAGACCCCATGCGGCCTTCGTGGTGTTGGGGGGTCCGGAGGACCGGCCTTCCCCCACATCCTCTACTTTAGCTCCTCTTTTAAGTTTCCAGATAATAGTATTTTATGCAAATGTCCTGAGTTGTTTTGCAGATGTGAACTCCCACAAGACCTCCATCAAAAGGAAAATGTTAACTACTTGATACTCTGAAGCACACCCCCCCAGGCCTCCTGGAGCCTAAGGACTGATAGGTTAACCCCTGTGAAACCGCCTATCTCACCATCAACCAGTCAGAGGGCTGTGCACAAGCTGACCCTAGACACTGCCTCCACCCACCCCCCCTCCCCTCACCTGGCCTTTAAAAGAGACCTTTTAGGCTTTGCCTAAACCTTTTGGGGAGCTCAGGGTATTTTAGGGCATGAACCACCCTTCTGCTTGCGTGGCCCTGCAAGAAACCCTTCTCTGCTCCAGTCTCCGACATTTCTGTTTATTTGGCTTCACTGTGTGAGAATGGCAACCCACTCCAATACTCTTGCCTGGAAAATCCCATGGACGGAGGAGCCTGGCAGGCTGCAGTCCATGGGATTGCTAGAGTCTGACACGACTGAGCGACTTCACTTTCACTTTTCACTTTCATGCATTGGAGAAGGAAATGGCAACCCACTCCAGTGTTCTTGCCTGGAGAATCCCAGGGATGGGGGAGCCTGGTGGGCTGCCGTCTATGGGGTCGCACAGAGTCAGACATGACTGAGGCGACTTAGCAGCAGTAGCAGTAGCAGTGTGGGAACTGGCACTAACAAATCTGGGGTAAATCTGCCAGGTGATGCCTGTGGAGCTCCTTCTGCTGACCACACTTTAAGCAGCAAAGTAGACTACATACTATCCCAGCTTACATCCCACCCAATGGGAGGGCAAGATAGGAAATAGGGAAAGCCATTGCTGTTTTCCATTAACCAATCAGGCCCTCCTGTTGCAGCTGCAGCCACTGACTTAACAGTGCAAAGGTGGAAGGTAAGTCCACCTGGGGAGGCATGAATGAACTTCTTTTGAGGGTGGCAGTTGGGAATGGGGTACAGGATGAATAATATCTAAGCAAACAATGTTCTGCACTGTTTCTGTTACAAATTGGTCAGAAACACTCATCTTCCAGGATATGATCTGGAGACAGCAGTCAGACTGCAGTTTCAAATTCTGAATGACTCTGAGGTTTTAATGATGTTGGAGAATAAAGTTTCATTTTAGGCAGTGAAATGTGTTTTTAAATCTCATGTCTTTACTTTACATTTTCAGATCCAGTGATCTCTAGAGTGGTTAAGAATAGATTTTATGAATTACCACTCTGTTCAGTTCAGTTCAGTTCAGTCGCTCAGTCGTGTCCGACTCTGCGACCCCATGAATCACAGCACGCCAGGCCTGCCTGTCCATCACCAACTCCCGGAGTTCACCCAAACTCACGTCCATCGAGTCAGTGATGCCATCCAGCCATCTCATCCTCTGTCGTCCCCTTCTCCTCTTGCCCCCAATCCCTCCCAGCATCAGAGTCTTTTCCAATGAGTCAGCTCTTCGCATGAGGTGGCCAAAGTACTGGAGTTTCAGCTTTAGCATCATTCCTTCCAAAGAAATCCCAGGGCTGATCTCCTTCAGAATGGACTGGTTGGATCTTCTTGCAGTCCAAGGGACTCTCAGAGTCTTCTCCAACACCACAGTTCAAAAGCATCAATTCTTCGGCGCTCAGCCTTCTTCACAGTCCAACTCTCAAATCCATACATGATCACAGGAAAAACCATTAGCCATGTTTAAAATATTTTCTCTATTTTCTAAAACATCTTGTCACAGACCTAAAAATAACCATAACCAATAGGAGATCAAGAGAGTCTATCTTTTCACAGCTATTGGTAGGAAACCAGAAAAGTAGAATTTATTTATCTGAATGCTACCAATTATGAGTCAAAATTAAGACCCTTCATTCTTGACTGAAAGTCGCTCAGTCGTGTCCAACTCTTTGTCACCCCTTGGACTTTACAGTCCATGGAATTCTCCAGGCCAGAATACTAGAATGGGTAGCCTTTCCCTTCTCCAGGGGATCTTCCCAACCCAGGGATTGAACCCATGTCTCCTGCATTGCAGGCGGATTCTTTACCAGCAAAGTCACAAGGGAAGCTCTCAAAAGAGAAGGAATCCCTTTTCTTCTGTTCACTCTCTACCTTATTTCTCCCCTCTACTTTTCTCACTCTAAATCAATATGGTGGGGAAAAAATCAATCAATCAATCAATCAATATGGTGGGAGGAAAAAGGGAGAAATTTCACTTTTCCATCACAAATTATGTGCTTTACCAATAAGAAGATGTAATGAGACTCCTTTATGGAATCCTGAAAGATGGGAGAAGATTGTAGCCAAGGGAGAAACCAGGCTCTCTCTCGCTCTCTCTCTCTCCATGTATATATGGAACACACTTGGATTGAAGGTAAACACCTCTGAATATAATTTGTAGATTTTGATTTGAAAAAACATTTACTACTTTAAAAATTGTTTTATAATTATGTAAAATAATTTTTAAAATTGGAACCAAAATGAATAAAAAAGATGCTAAATGTGTAAAAGCTGGTGTCATAACCACACAAAGAGGAATTATTTCAAGTGACTTTAAAGACAGTAATTTTACAATTTCTCTCCAGTGTGATATACCTAAGATTTGAAAAACCGCCCCCAAATTATAGTGATTTTGGTTATCATATTATTGGTGTTGAAACTGTTATTCTGACAAGGTTTTGTTGCCTTGTGTTTGTATTGGGAATGACTGGGTCATAGGAGGGGGAGAGAACAGGGAGGAAACTTGTTTCATCTGGAGGAAACTTCTCTCTCTGGTTCAAACTCCTTTCTATGCTCCCATTTTTATTTTTGTCTTATTTTTTTAAGTACAATATAATGATTTAATATACAGTATATGTTGTGAAATGATTAATATAACCAAATTAACACATCCATCACCTCACGTAGTTGTGTGTGAGTGTGTTGAAAACAGGAGTGTTCCCCGTTCTTCTTTAACGTCAGGCGAGTGTATTCTCCTCGGTTCTGTCTCCTCACAACGAAGATATCAAGTGACGGACATTAACGCCCTCAGCCCGTCACAGCTCTAGGGTCTTGGACAGACCGTGTTAGAGCTCTCAGGTCTCGAACAGACCTTGTTAGATCGCTTAGACAAATCAGTGTTACAGCTCTGTGTTACAGTTCTATTTTATGTAGAAAATAGCAGGAAAATCCATCCTTGAGGCGTGAGGGCATGTCGACCCTAAGACGCAAAAACAGTGCCACAGCACGTGGGAGAGAAAGAGAGAGAGTCCCGGCCCTTTGGCTCCTCTTTTTATATGTTTTTCTCCCCCTGGGCCTGTCCTATGTAAATTTGGCTAGCCAGGAATGTTGTTTGTTCTACCTGAGGTCCTCACTCCGGTCCTCGGACCTTCCTTTGTTCTATTTTCCTGGGCTTTTTCCTTCCTTGTCTTTTAGCCACCACCATTCTGGACTCCTGTTTCCTATTCTTACTACCTAACATTTAGGTTTCAGCTTTTTTGCTTTAATGGCTACTAACCGCTTGCTCACTTTTAATGTGAATGCCTTCTTAGTGTTGCCTAATAATGCTGTGCATTTGGGTCACTAGTCTTATTTTAAGCAAACTTAGATTTGAAATGCAAGCTAATACTTTCAAATACATGTCAGGGCTTAACCTGGAAGGCAAAAGATGAGCACTAAAGACTTGCATTTTCCCAATTAACTGAGTTCTTTGCTCTCCTCCTTAACATCTAAATGAAGAAATCAACGAAATGACTTACTTTAGGGCTGGGAAGGCAAATTGTCGTGTAAAACATTTCCTCAGTCTATAAAACCTGTCAGGAAAAATTGTTACGTTATTATTGACCAAATGCGGGTGATATAATTCAGGAAATTTTTTATATGCCTAGAAAATGAAAGGTACGGAAAGGAAACTGCCCCCGCCCGTGCTGAAGCCCTTGATGGCTGTGTATCCCCAGCTCACGACCTCAGTCCGTGCTGCGCCCGCCTTCCTGCCTGCTCTGCCCGGTCCCAAGGCGTGGAAATCCCAGAGCGCCTGCAGAATTCTGCACCTGCTTCAGGCTGAAGAGAAGTGGGCACCAGTTGTCTTTGTATTTATAGTGAAGGAGGAAACAGAACAGGCTCTATCTTGAAAGCAGGACTCCATCTTGGCCAGACCGTGGACTTTGAGCTATATGCCCAGTATCTATGGAAACGACATACCAACTGGAAAAACCAGGCCCCCTGAAGGAAGAGCCCCAGGGCTCTCCATTGCCTAAAAGAATACCCTAACGTAAATAGAATCATACATTCTATTATGCTTATTGGGGTATCACCACAGGCGTATTGATAATTGTCCACTGTTAACTACCTAGGCTTAAGGCATATGAATCACCGGTTAATTTTGATTGTCAGGGAATTTGGGGAGGTGGGTTTGTGCACATGCACTTAGGGTATATAACGTTTTCCAAAAACTAGTCGGGGTCCTTGGCTAAGAGGAGACTCTACCTTGGGCCTGCCGGTGTAATAAACTGTACTCCACTATCTGCATTGTCCTTCTGAGTGAGTTTGTTTCCCAGAACGCAGGGCTACAATAGTAGCTCTTTTCAAAAAACCTGACAAACGCCAGGCTCTCAATAAAGGATTATTAAATTAATGGCATTATGCAAAGTTTACAACACTGGAGAATAAACTTTGGTCATGAAAGATACTAAACAGAAGATGGCTATTCTTGTTACAGTTTTACTGTGGATCCATATAAAAATGTAAAAATCTACCTTAAGGATATTTTTAAAGGCCATTTGTTCTTCATTGGGAGTATCCTTCTATCATAATGTTGTTGTTTAGTCACTTAGTTGTCGGACTTTTTGTGACCCCATAGACTGTAGCCCGCCAGGGTCCTCTGTCCACTGGATTTTCCAGGTAAGAAAACTAGAGTGGGTTGCCATTTCCTTCTCCAGGGGATCTTTCCTGTGTCCAACCCGCCTCTCCTAAATTGCAGGTGGATTTTATTTTACCGCTGAACCACTGGAGAAGTCCTCTATCATAATAGTATTGATCAAACAATGATGATTATACCTTTACTAGGGTTATTAATTATATTATGTCAGAAGTTATCACTATAAATAAATTACTTTTTAAAAAAAAGTACAGAGGAACGAGAGAGGAAGAATATACGCATGAGAGAGTGCTTTTTCTTTCTCTTTAATATTTTGAATTAAAGTTTTGATCTGGAGAAAGGCAAAGGGCAGGGGACAAAACCCTGATCTTGAGCTCTCGTGCAGTCTGCTAACAGGTCCTCTCCTGGTCCTGGGCATGTCAGTGGGAGGTGTTCAACCTGGCCAGTGGCAGAGGCATACTGATTGTCAGCCTCACACAAAGCAGGTCTTTAAATCTGGGCAGCTGTGAGAGTGGATATGCAGTGAGGCAGGAATCTGGTTAAGTGGGAGATATTTCTGCTTGGAAAATGTTCCTTTCCTGAGAAACATCTTTTAGGTCTTCCATTTCTTGACCCTCTACGCTTGTCACGAGTCCACCACCACCACTCCTAGACCCTAGCCACATTCAGACTCCCGTCTCTGGGAGAGCAGCACCCAGCCTGGATCCCATGAGGTCCCAGGATGCAGCCCTCCTCGCTCCTGTCCCAAGATCCCCATGTTAATGAAAATTATCACATATATAAAGGATCAAAATATCTTTTATTTTGATAAGATAATTCATAATAGAAGGGCTGATAAGAAAGGGAAAATAAATTTTTAAGATGAAGTATTGAGAAAAACTCGGGTTTTTTTCTTTTACATTTCCCTTTTTCTCATCTAAAAGTCATGAATGATATCAAACTAATATTCTCAAAATATCCTGAACACAGAAAAGGAAAAAAGCTCGAATACTTGAATATTTTCTAAAGACAATCTAGATTAATTCTATCAAGTTGTTAAAAGACAGAGAGACTGTAATAAGCTTTAAGAAGTATAAAGTTGAATGTTTGTCACCGTTGTTTCTTTTTCTGGTGTTTATCAACAGAAATAGAATGCACTTAACAGTTGAAGCATAACAGGATTTATTAGGAGATAAAGATCACTTAAAATTCAATTGAAAGATGAATCCAGATTTTAGACTGAACAACAGAGAGTATTTTTCAGAAGCTCACTGCAAACTAAGCCACAAAGAGAGATTCTGTCAGAAATCAGAAAATGCTGCATCTGTGGCTACCACCCCACATCTGCTCTCTGAGAATCATGCAGCCCCTGGCAAATGTTGGGATTTGGGGTCATTCAGAGTGTTTGTGGGAAATGTGTGCATCAAGTGTTAATAAACTTCACGCAGTATTGTTAGAGGGTAAAGACTACATTCATTCTAAAGAACCACCCAGCAAAAGTTGGTAGAGTTAGGTTTATACGTTTTCTATGACATGATTCTGCTCATGGGTATATATCCTACAGAAATTTTCTCACAGATCCATAAGGAACTATTATATATGGTGGTGGTAACTAAACAGCAAATATATAAAGTGGCAGACTTATCAGAGGCTAATGTGCCAGATGTGGAAGCAGATCGAAAGTCCATGTAAAGATCTTAGGAATTTACAAATGAGTGAGAAATAATAAATAAAATAACATGTTTAGCCTAATATCTTTTACATGAATTGAAAATATAAGCACACAATAAATCACATAAGACTGACACAAGAAGAGACTTTTAAAATAAAATATTCATAGGAAGAAATTGCAGTGGAAGAAGGGAAAGCAAATAATAACTAGTTGTGTCTCTCCCCACATTGGATTTCGGCTGTGACTGAACTCTGAGTTGGCCTCACTCTCCATCCACAAAGGCAGAGCTCTGCTCTCTAATCTGAATATCTTTGTCTGAATCTTCACCTCAGCTGTAAATGTCTTTAAATTACTTCCTGAATTTATCTAGCTAGAGTTTTCAATCATCTGCCATCTTTACTGTCTGTTCTGTTTGATTTTTCAGTTTTGTTACATTTACCATTTATTATATCTATTATGGTCTTCCCCTACTGCAGCTAACAATAAAAAGCTGGCTTTCAAAAACAGAAATATAGATCAATGGAACAGAACAGAAAGCTCAGAAATAAACCCATACACCTATGGTCAATTAATCTATGACAAAGGAGGTAAAAATATACAATAGAGAAAATACAGTCTCTTCAATAAGTTGTGATGGGAAAACTGGACAGCTACATTTAAAAGAATTAAATTAGAATATTTTCTCACAGCATACAAAAACATAAACTCAAAATGGACCAAAGACCTAAATGTAAGACCAGATACTATAAAACTCTTAGAGGAAAACATAGGCAGAACACTGACATAAATTGCAGCATTATCTGTTTGGATCCACCTCCTAGAGTAATGAAAATAAAAACAAAAATAAACAGGACCTAATTAAATTTAAAAGCTTTTGCACAGCAAGGGGAAGCATACACAAAATAAAAAGACAACCCACAGAATGAGAGAAAATATTTGCAAATGAAGTGACCAACAAGAAATTAATCTCCAAGGTATACAAACTCAATATAAGCTCCAAAGTATGCAACTCAATAACAACAACAAAAAATCCAGTCAAAAATAGAAGATCCAAATAGACATTTCTTCAAAGATGACATGCTGCTGCTGCTGCTGCTAAGTCACTTCAGTTGTGTCCGACTCTGTCCGACCCCATAGACAGCAGCCCACCAAGCTCTCCCGTCCCTGGGATTCTCCAGGCAAGAACACTGGAGTGGGTTGCCATTTCCTTCTCCAATGCATGAAAGTGAAAAGATGACATACAGATGGCCAAAAAGCACATGAAAAGATGTTCATCGTCATTAATCAATACAGTAATACAAATCAAAACTACAGCTCACATCATCATGAAGTCTGCAAACAATAAATGCTGGAGAGGGTTTGCAGAAAAGGGAACCTTCCTACACTGTTGGTGGGAATGGAAATCGGTACAGCCACTATGGAAGTTTCTTTTAAAAAGTAAAAATAGAGCTACCATGTGACCCAGCAATCCCACTACTTGGCATGTATTTGTATAAAAGCACATTTAGACTAAGATACACCCCCAACGTTCATTACAATACTATTTACAATAGCCAAGACATGGAAGCAACCTAAATGTTCATCAACAGACAAATAGATAAAGAAGACAATATAGATAAATAGATACAATGGAATATTGCCTGCCTGCTCAGACTCTGTGACACTACAGACTGTAGCCTACCAGGTTCCTCTGTCCATGGGGATTCTCCAGGAGCGGGTCACCATGCCCTCCTCCAGGGGATCTTCCCAACCCAGGGATTGAACCCCTGTGTCTCACATCTCCTGCACTGGCAGGTGGGTTCTTAACCACTAGCCCACCTGAGAAGCGCTTCTATACCCCAGTGTTCGCTCAAACATTTTTTCCCCTCCAGTGAACTAGTACTTTTCCTTTTCAACCCTAATCCAACCTATCTTGAAGAGATTTGATCTGCGTAATTTTATCCGAGATGTACGTTTTTGTACTAATAGTATTAGGTCTTCTGATGCAGTTATCTCCTAGGATTAATGCCGCCACCCAACCTCCTTCTGATAGGGCCGCCAGGAGGCCAGAAAAGCATAAAAACTGCGGACTGAGGACTTCTGAATCTCAGACACTCTGCATCTCCTAGTGTGAGACCCGCGCGTTGGCGCAGCGCTTTCCCAGCTGTGAGCTCAGAGCCTGGGGTCTAGCCGGCGAGGCTCTGGGGCCCTAGAAGCCGCCAGACCAGAGCTCCGCGGACTCCGCGTGGCCGCCGCTCCCCTTCTACACTGCCCTGTGTGAGCTCTCCTGGGACCGTCCGGGTTTCGATGGGGAAATGCTCTCTAGTCCCTGCGGGCTCTGGCGCTGGGACAGTTCACGAAACGGACGCTTTGCTGGAGCCCGGAGCACCTCGCGGCTGGACGCAAAGCCCCCCTGCCCCGGACACGACGCCGGAGACCCACCCGGACCCAGAGGCGCCCCGGGGAGAAGCGGCCGCCGCCCCAGCAACCTCCCTCGCCGGGTGGCACCTTTTCCTAGACCAACGAGAGGATCCAGGGAGCGCCGAGAGCGGGGACACTACGGAGCCTCGCGCAGCTCCTGCCTTCAGAAGCCATCGCAGGTGCCAAGGCTGGAGGCAGTGGATCCGACGCGCTGGGGCCCGGAAGACCCAAGGATGCCAGGAGTCCGAGGTTTGCGCTGTCTCTCATTTCCGCGGGCAAATGCTACCGTGACAACTCTGCCTTTGCTCCACAAGGATGGAAGCCCTTTGCCTTCAGAGTTCTCGGATAATTTTCCTTTCGCTAATCAATAAAGATGACGAAAAACGATGTCACTGTTTGTTGTTCCTCCGGTGAGTGAGTCTCTGGTTTGTCTGTTTGGTAAGACGAGGCTCACGGACGGCGGTGGCTGCCTGTTCCCAGCGGAGATCCTTGGTCGCCCGACTTTGCTGGGCGCCGCTGGGACCCCGGGGTCGCCTGTGCACACAGGGAAGGGTGGGGGGACACTGGGGGAAGGGCATGGCCTCCCGTAGACCCCCAGACCCACACTGGGCCTCCAAAGAGAGCAGACAGGCGGTCTGCAGCCCCGAGGACTCCGCTCGCCCGGGAAGGGTCCCGGCTCCGAGGCCGTGGTCCCTTTTGGCTCCGAGTCCAGCTCAGGGCCCTCCAGTACCTGCGCGCGGTTCTGGCTCCGCCTCCACCGCTTTCCTCCACCCGTTCCCTGAACTCACACAGTTCAAGGTTCCTAAGGCCCAGATGTTTCGGCTTCCTCAGGCGCAATCCAAATCCCAAAAAAGAGTCCCTTAATCCCTCTGACCCTACCCACCGTCCTTGCCCAACGCCCGCCAGCGACCGGCAGAGATGACCTGCTCCGAGACCGCTGGCTTGGAAGCCAAGGGGATAATGACCGTGGACTAGAGGCCGGGAAACCAGCCACCCTGCTCTGCTGGGAGAGAGAAATCGCTGCCTTTCCTACTCCAACCGAGTGACTTTGGAAGGTGGGACTCCCATATAGACAGGATTGTACCAGTGAACGGAAACGACCAGGAACGAACCTCTCTCCAAGAGGACCCTCCTCTCCTCCCCTCCCCCTCCTTTAATCCAATCACCAAAAAACCACTCAGAGCTTCCATGCCCCTCCCAGAAAGATGTGGTTATCTCCTCAGTCCCCAGGGACCCCGAGGTAATTTGCAAGGCAAATGAGTGTGGATCCCACCTATCAACACCCGGGTTTCCCAAAACCAGGTCAGACAGGCACTATAAAAGGCACGCTCCACACCCAGCAGAAACATTCGCCCCTGTGCTAGAGCCATTGCACTCTCGGTCTCGTGAGGAGGCTGAAGCCATGGAAGCGCAGTCTTGGAGGAGGGCACATCCCGAGCCCGCCTTGCCTCCGGGCCTGAACCGAGAACAGGCCTGGGCCTGGGCTCTGGATAACTTCCCGGCGCTGAGCCGCCCCTCCTGCCTAAGCCCCGAGTTCTGCGGGGACGCGCACTACTGCGCCTGTGGGCTGTCGCGCCACGCTTGCCCCGGACACGCGGACGGTCCCCGCGTCGAGAGCGGCCAGAAACGCTGGCGAGACTCGCAAGGCCAGGAGCCGGCTGCTAGTCCGGGATGGAGCGACAGTCCCGTCAAGAAGAGGCCCAAGCCACACAGCGCCGGGCCCAGGAGGGTCTGAACAGCCAGCAGCTGCGGAGGCTGCCAGATCCGCGGCCAGATCGCCTCCAGGAGGCCAGGAGGCCTCCACCCCACCCCACACACCTCGAGGCTGCGGAAAACTGAGACTTGAAACCCGGTGGAACCCGGCAAGGGAAAGAATAGTAGCTTCCCGTCTGGCTCACAGTACCCCTTCAACCGCTGCCCTGGACTGGAGCCTGAGTCACTCCAGCGGAGGCCTCATTCTGCCGGGTTAGACTTCTCCCCTGGGCCCTGCCTCGCTCAGCTATCTTAAGGAACTTACTTGTAGCTGCACTCAGAATCGTTGTGTTTCTTATGTATTCCAATTGTGCACAATGATTAAAGCCGGTTTCCCTATTCTCTGCCTGTGGAATCGATTTGGGTGGGTGGAGTCAGGACTGGAAGTGGTATGGGTGAGGGGCAAGGCTGTACCTGAAAAGGGAGCTAGGACCCAGGTCAGGGCTCCTTAACATCAATGAACTGAAAAGTGAAACAATGTCATAATTTTGACTACCATGGAGGCCTACATTAAACTTTTTCATTTTGTCCACTGTTGGTAATGTAAAAACTCCACAACACAGCTTTTGGGAATTGATTTGAAAGGATCTTTGGAAAGGCAATATTGTATGGAAAGCACATTAAACATATCAATGTGAACACTATTTTGACCCAGAATTTCACTTCTTACAAGCGAAGAATTATACTTTTTTAAAAAATGTGCTTTCCAGTAAAGGCTGGAAAATAAATATGATATGTCTCCAGGAGTCCCTCTCCCATTTGAACAACTATTTCCCACTTCCCTATTCATATGTCTGCAGGAGTAGCCAAGTTAATGCTTGTAAGTTTGTTGTTGTTGTTTTGGCTACTCTGGGTCTTGGCTGCACCAGGCTTTCTCTATTGTGGCGTATGGGGGCTACTCTTCATTGGAGTGTTCGGGCTTCTCACTGCAGTGGCTTCTCTTGTTGAGGAGCAGGGGCTCTAGGCACTTGGGCTTCCGTAGTTGCCCCACAGGCTCAGCAACTGTAGCTTGTGGGCTCCAGAATGCTGTCTCAGTAGTTGTGGCTCAGGGCCTTAGTTGCTCCACAGCATGAGGAATCTTCCTGGATCAGGGATTGAACCTATGTCCTCTGCGTTGGCAGACAGATTCTTAACCACTGAACCACCAAGGAAGCCCTAGAACTTGATCTGAACATGTACTCTAAGTACCAATTTCCTTCCCAATTTCTTGTTATCTATCTCAAGTCTACATGTAAAGGGATGTCCACATGTCTCTTCCTGGATCGTTCACACAACCATTACATCACGGCTCTCCCTGTGGCCCACTCTGTTACTCCAGCTCATCTATAAGAAAACTTCACATCACTGCTCCTCTCCCACTGGATGAATGGATGCCAGGACATGTGTGCATGCTAAGTCACTAAGTCGCTTCAGTCGTGTCCAACTCTTTGTAATGCTATGGACTGTACCTGCCAGGCTCCTCTGTCCATGGGATTCTCCAGGCAAGAATATTGGAGTGGGTTGCCATGCCCATCTCCAGAGTATCTTCCCAACCCAAGAATTGAACCTGGATCACCCACATTGCAGGCAGATTGTTTAGTGTATATTCTGCACTATAGTGTCCTGCATTGCAGACAGATTCTTTACTGCTGAGCTACCAGGAAAACCCCCAGATGCCAGGACATGGTCACCCTAACAGCACATAGTTGTCAGTGAGCTGGTTCTGAAAAAAGATTACTGTTTCAGGATGCATTTCCTCTTTACTGCCCATTCTTTAATTCCATGAAGTATCATCACACAAGGTTGAACAGCTATATTGATTTTTAGAGAAGGATGGGGTAACTACACATCAAACAGGAGAAAATTAAACTAAATATTTAATTTTTAAAAAGTTATCATTCTGAGAGTACCCTTTGACCCACTGTAGAAGATGAGCCTCTTTAGAATTAGTCTACTTACAGGGCACAATAACAATTCAAAATAGAATCTGAATATGTACCCTGTGCACTAAACAGAACCAACTGGGTTTCCCAGACTGTCCAGAGTGTACTGCTCCCTTAAATCAAATGGGCTTACAGCTATCACCTACTTGTGCTAGGAGGGCTGAAAGACAAAGCTGTGGCTCCTCCTTCCGACTGGACTGGAGCCTGAGTCACTCCAGCTTCCTCCTTCTAAACGTTTTGTTCCTCCTTCTGAACATTTTGTTTCAGTTCTTTCTCAAAACATAAAGAACAGCAGCACTAAGAAGGTGGTCAATAAGCAAGGCCTCCTCATCCTCAAACTGGAATCCCAACCCCCAGGAAAAGGAACTCACCTTTTGAAACGTATAGTTAGCATCCCTGAGAATAGAAGGATCCTTGAGGGTCCTGTAGTACCACACTAAGACTGTCCCTGACTCCCACCAGAAGCCAATCCGTGCCTCACATACCCTTGTTAACTCTTCTCACAGACCTATCTATATTCTATCATAATATTCTTTTTCGTAACAATGGACCAAGACTTATTTTTGGTATTGCTAGAAAAAGAAATGGACTTACTTTATTCAGAAGCCTGTCTACATTATTTCACATTCATTTTGATGATTATTTGTTGAAACTATAAAATACTCATTTTTTCTTCCGTTCTTGAAACCACCTCATTCCTGCCTTGAGACTATAGCTACCTGGAAGATATATTCCTATTTCACATGCCCAATATTGAAGGATGAGTTTGCTCCATGCTGGCTTACAGGATCAATGGAATTCTCCTATTCTTGATGCTCAGAAAAGTTATTTATGAATGAAATTTAGAAAAAACAGGTAGGACAGAGTACTTGATTTGCCATTTTCTTTGAAAACTGAAAGATAAAACGTAAAAGAGAATGCAAACCCTTACAGATTAAAAGAGACCGTTGCTGCTCAGTCACTCAGTCGTGGTGTCCAACTCTTTTGGAACCCCATGGACCGTAGCTCGCCCGGCTACTCTGTCCGTGGGCTTTCCCAGGCAAGAATACTGGAGTAGGTTGCGGTTTCTTTCTCCAGGGCATCTTCCCAACCCAGGGACCAAACCCACATCTCCTCATTAGATTCCTCGCCCCAAACCCTGCCACAAATCAGTTGCAGCCATTCCATGTTATTCTAATGAACCCCTTCAACTTACCACTATTGGCTTTCTTGACCAGAGCTTCCAACCCTCTACTTGCTCTGTTGTTCATACTTTCATCCACTTACTTTATTTACTTACTTCTCATATTTTTCATTTTGATTGTTTTCCTTCTTTCCTCTGTTTCCTTGCCCCTCATTTTTACACCTCATTTTACAAAGACATTTTTACCATTGTCTTTTTTCCTCAGCTCATGCAAAATATCGGCATTAGTGAGTCTTTCAAACATAGAGTTTTCTTTCCAGGCAGCAAATCACCTGTCATAGGGAACAAGATTCAGCTGTATCTTCATGTTCTCTTGTCTGTGTCTTTGCTCTCCCCTTAAAATTCAGCTCTGCCAAAGCAGGACCCAGTTCTACAATTCTGCATGTGCAGCACCATCACAGCAGCTTGCTCATGGTAGGTTGTCCAAACATTCTTAGAACTCTTTGAATTAAACTGGCTTTGTTAAGTTGAAGATAAATGACTGATCAAGGAAATTTAGGCTTGGATGCACTGACATGTTTGCCAAGACATTGTCCAAAAGAAATAAGGAAGGATGTAAGGAGATGCAATTTCACTTTAGATCTGACACTAGAAGGGAAAAACAAATCATTCTGATTAAACACACAGAAAGAGACATTTTCAGTTTGCTATTGATTGATGCTACGTTTAATATCCATGATTATATTACCAAGAATGATGATGATAACAACAATTGTAATAGGTTTTTTTTAGATAGGAATATCTAATTATTTGACTTTGTTATTGAATTAGCCATAAAAGCTTCCTGTTAAATTTTTGCTATTATCCAGGTAAAAATATGAAGACAAGAAGGTTAGGTAACTAGCTGAGTCATATACAAATAATAGACAGAACTTGTACCCAAAACATCTGCATCTAGATTCCTAGACCAACTCCCCCTACCAACATGTTGGCTCAAAGTCTGAAGTAGTTTTAGTTTAGAACTGAAGAACTAGAATGAGAGTCTGACCAGCAGTGTGATTTCATACAAAAATGGCCAACTTCTCATTCTAGTCAACTGGGTAATATTTGATGGAACTTTCCCAGGAGAAGGGCCCTGAGACTCAATGGACATACAGTTACCTAAAAGTGTCAGGCACTTGGGATACTTTTCATAAAAGAGTAACCTTCCAAAGGACTTGTCTTGACAGAGCTCCTGTACCTGTTATTCCTGTAAAAACAAACAACACAAGAACATTAATTCTCTCAAACCACTAAATCAACTCAATTTTGAATAACTCAATCAGATGACTGGATTTTCCTTTAACCTCCCTGGATCCCTCCTTCTAAACCAACTTGCAACGGGAATAAAAAGACAGGTCAGGATCAAAAGCCTCGCTGCTGTAGAGTCACTAAGTCCCCTCTGACTCTCTTGCTACCCCAAGAACTGTAGCCCGCCAGGCTCCTCTGTACATGGAATTCTCCAGGCAAGAATATTGGATGGAGTGAGTTCCATTTCATTCTCCAGGGTATGGAACCGGGTCTCCTGATTTGCAGGCAGATACCTTACCGCTGAGTCTGAATTTTCCTTTCATCTCCTCAGGTCCGGCCTTCTGAACCAATTTGTAACAGGAGGACAACCACATATCAGGACTACAAGCCCAGAAAAGCATAAATTCGCAAGGAGGGGATTCCTGGAAAGTTCTCCTCCACTGAGGGGAGAAGCGATGGAGCACTTTCCCAGCTGTGTGCACGAGTCCTGGGGTTCCTCAAAGGAGCCCCAGAAAACAGAGGTGCTGCAACTCTTGAGCTTAGCGGACCCTGAGGAATGGCAGCTGCCTTGCTATCCTACTCTGGGCGAATGCTCTTCGAACAAGGAGAACTTCAGTCGGAAACAGCTTTCTACCCTCTGCGGGCTTCTGCGCCCGTACTGCCCGAAATACGGACCCGGACGCAGAGCAACTGCGGGCCGGGAGCCGGGCCGCCAACTCCGGACACCACGCCCGCGCCCGGCCGGGAGCCACCGGCGCCCTCAGAACGGGAAGACGCCGCGCGCCCCCAAAGCTTCCCTGGGCGGATCTTGCCGCAACGGGAGGACTCATCGTTTGAAACCCGAGACCTCTGACCCCGGAGACTGTTTCGGAGCATCGCCCTCCTCCTGACCTGGGGAGACACCACCGCAAGTCCCAAGAATGGTGGCCGTGGACCTATTCTCAGCGGCCGGAAAGACCTAGGCTGCCTCTCCCGCAGCCTTTGGCCCCAGGAGCCCTCATCTCCGCTGAGACTCTCCATTGGACGATCCTCTGCGACAGACGCTATTACAATAGCCCCTCTATGTTTAGAAATCGTGGAAGAATTCGTCTTCATAGACATTTGGGAATTTCTCTTTCTCTTAATAAACGGTACCAAATTCCAACGTCTTTCTCTCTCCTGCTTTGACTTTTGAGGGAGGACCGGGCACGGGGGCGTGGTGGCCGGTGCTGTTCTCCCGAGGGACCCTCAGTCCCCTAATTTGCTGAACTGGGGGTGGGGGAATCGGTGGGGTCTCTTGGGCACACCGAGTGGCCAGGGGGCCACACAGCTGTTGTCAAACTGAGTCACACGTGTCAGGATCCAGGAGATTCAGCAAAGCGCAGCCAGCAGCCTTGAGAACTCCGCTTCCCGGAAACGCTCCTGCTCTCTCGCCGGACTCGTTCACTTCCAGTCCATTTGCTGGGCGTCCAGTTATTTGCACGTGGCTGTGGCTCAGCTGATAAAGAATCCGCCTGCAATGCAGGAGACCTGGATTCGATCCCTGGGTTGGGAAGATCCCCTGGAGAAGGGAAAGGGTACCCACTCTAGTATTCTGGCCTGGAGAATTCCACGGACTGTATAGTCCATGGGGTCACAAAGAGTCGGACACGACTGAGTGACTTTCACTTCACCCCGCCCCCCAGCGCCCGTCGCCGCTCCAAACTTTTCCAGAAGCCTGGACTCAGCAGCGCAGAGTTCCTGTCTCCCTCGAACACTTTCCTGGGCAAGTCCCTTCTTCCTCTGAGCCGCCACGAACCAGATTTCCAGCTCGCACGCCCGAGCTGACCTGGAGCCAGATCGCTAGGGCCGCAGAGAGAACCCGGGATTGGCTTTGTGGTGAGGGATTTCTCCCGCCAGATTCTGGAGCGGTTAGGCTCGCTTCACATCCTAACTCCAACTCCACGACTTGCCAAGGATCCTAACTTCTCATTACCAATCACAGCAGAACTCTATTTCCCCCAAACCTGGGGTTGAAATGGGGCGCTAAGAGAACAATGGCAGGCCAAGTGTAAGAGCTTAATAAATGTTAACACAGTCATTCTGAGAATCTCTCAACTGCTGTGATCTGGGGGTAAAATCCTTCACCGGGATTAAGCTCACAAGAGTCTAAACGTGGGGACTCCCTTTCCAGGTAGGTATTTCTTTTAATTCTTTCACCTCACCTCTCCAGTTTCTGGTATACCGCCCAAACCCACCCTTTCTCTCTTTTCAGGCTAGGATTCCATGGACCACCTATGCAGACTTCATGCTGTGCCTCAACCAGTATGTAACCCTGACCTGTCCCCAGGGAATTGCAAAAAGTATTCTTTTCACCCACCTATTGGGCCCCAGGGTGATATTTTACCTTTTAGACTCAAATAGAATTTTTCCAGTGATACTTCGCATAGGAAATATACAGCACGCAATAAGAGGATGTAAAAGCAGCTTCATAAGGGCACACTAGGTTTCTAAATGATGGATCCTGAGAGCAGGAACAGATAACTGGCAAGTGATTATTGGGAAACTTCAGCAGTGACCCCCCAAAAATCTGGCTGCAGCATTGCTGTGCCAAGTAATAGAAATATGTCTGTCCCAGTATGAACAGTGAATTGACCTTTGCATAGTAGGGAGAGAAAATAGATTGAGTGGCTATAGCACACAAGAGGACTGAGGTTTCCCAATGGGGAGCCCCATTAATCAGGCAAAGACCTATTAAGCAGCTTTCCAGCTGACACCCCTCTCCCTCCAAGCCATACAAGTCATGTTATTGGTTCCTTACAACCTCCCTAGAAAGAAACTGCTGAGAGGGGAGATAGTGTATTAGAGAAACTTCAGTTTACACAATTCAAATTACACTGTTGTTTTAAAATTCTACTGGTCACTAGTGTCTTGGAAAAGCTTCTTGAATCATCACTTACAATATGTGTCTTACACACATTTGTATCTACCATGGAAAAATAGTGACATAACCTAGAAACTAAATAACTCAGCTGATGTATGGGGTCATATAATCTGACAGAGTAAGGAAAGAAATGTGAACACATCTTCAAACACCATCAGTTAGGTCTTCCTTATCAATCCTTCAGATACATCTATAGTCAATCTCATAATTTATTAGGTCAATATCATATATTTGAGCAGTCTTACAGCCAGTAATTAAATCATCCAATCAAAATTTACTAAAAACTTCAGCCATCATCTGAATGATCTATCAAGTGTACTTTGAGGCTGTCAGGGCCTCTTGAACAGAGAACTCCACAATTGCTGTGGTCAAGATACATTACACTTAGGATTGGTTCAGAATGGTGGAGTAGAAGGACATGCATTCATTTTCTCCTGCAAAAGCACCACAGTCACAACCAGCTGTTGAACAATCATTGACAGGAGGACGCTGGAACCCACCAAAAAAAGATACCGGACATCCAAGGACAAAGGAGAAGCAAGGAGGCAGTAGGAGGGGAGCTATCAGGATAAAATCAAATCCTATACCCACTGGGTGGGCAACCCACAAACTGGGGAAATAGTAATACCAAAGAAGTTATCACACTATTGTGAAGGTTCTAGGCCCCACATAAGGCTTCCCAGCCTGGGAATCCAGAAAGGGACTGGGGATCCCCAGGGAATCTGATTTTGAAGGCCAGAAAGATTTGATTACAGGACTTCCACAGCACTGGGGGAAACAGAGACTCCACTCTTGGAGGGCACAACAAAACCTTGTGCACACTAGGACCCAGGGGAAAGGAACAGTGACCCCACTGGAGACTGAGCCAGACCTACCTGTGAGTGTTTGAGGGTCTCCTGCAGAAGCATATGTTGGCAGTCATGTGCTGTCAGCTGCAAGGATGGGGGCACTGGCAGCAGCGGTCCTGAGAGATGTGTGTTGGCATAAGTCCTCTTGGAGGTTGCCATTAGCCCTATCATAGAGCCTGTAGACTCCAGGACTGGGTCACATCAAGCCAAACCACTAACAGGGTGGGAGTACTGTGGTACCTGTCAGTAGACAATTGGATCAAAACTTTACTGAGCACAGCTCTGCCCACCAGAGCAAGACCCAGTTTCCTCCACAGCCAGTCCCTCCCATCAGAAAGCTTACGCAAGGCCTCTTATCCTCAGCCATCAGAGGGCAGACAGAAGAAATGGGAACTACACTCCCGCAGCCTCCAGAACAAAAACCACAATCACAGAAAGCTAACCAAAATTTAAAAAAAAAAAAAAAAGAATTATGTCCCAGATGAAGGAATAAGATAAATCTCCAGAAAAACAACTAAATGAAGTGGAGATAGGCAACCTTCCAGAAAAAGAAGTCAGAATAATGATAGCAAAGATGATCCAGGATCTCAGAGAAAGAATGGAGAAGATGCAAGACATGTTTACCAAAGACTTAGAAGCACTAAGGAACAAATAGAGATGAGCAATACACTAGAAAGAATCAATAGCAGAATAACTGAGGCAGAAGAACAGGTAAATGACCTGAAAGACAGAATGGTGAAAATCACTGCAAAACAGACTATAGAAAAAAGAATGAAAAGAAATGAAGGCTCATTATACTTAGGCCATGTGAAGCCAGAATTTGACCTCCTTCTCTCCCTGGCTGCATTAATCTTATTCTATGGTGAGCCCTTAAATTGATATTCTCTTTTGATGATGACCCCTCCTCTAGATTTAGCATGATTTTCTCACATAACTCAGATCTAAGTTGAAAGGACACTCCCATATCTTTAAAAATTCTATCTTGACCCTTGCAAGATAGGAGGAGCACCCTCCCAAAAACATTCTTTCAATTAGTTTATAACCATTCTTGATACACTAAAATAACCTTATAAATTTACTTGTTGACATGTTTACTGTCTGTTCTTCCCATGAAAGTATCTGGCACTTCATGGCAGATCTCACTGTCTGCTGGGTTTTGTGTTTATACCCAGGACCACGTACATAGGTAGCATATTCGTGCTAGTTAAGTCTTGGGAATGAAGAAAGAATGAATACACAGAACATATTCTCCAGCCACAGGCTGAAAAAAAGAAGGGCAGATTTCTTTGAAAAGGAGAAAAATATCTTTCTTGGAGGGAATTGTTTGTTTTTCCATGCTATTCTCAGAAGATGCTACTAGACTTACTGTAACTTTCTAATGCTAACACAACCCAACCACTCAAACCTGACCAAACCTTACTCAACTTAGTTTCATTGGGTGGCATTCAAGAAGGGCATATTTAGATATTTCTTCTCACCAGTCCTGGCATCCTGAAGCAATGTGCAATATAAGTTACCACATCCATGTTTTAGCACCTTGTTTCTGATGCCTTAGAGGCCCTAAGCTTGAGGACTTCTGTTTCCTGCTCTTCTCTCTCTATTTGGGGACATGCTGCTTCATCCTATAGGAGAGTGAAGGTTTGGCACTTCACCTGTCTTGCTGCAAAGGTTGTCTGCAAGCAAGAGGTAGGAACCTGGCTACAGCTCCCTTCACTGAGTAGAAGCCTGTGTCTGGACAACCTCCAGGGGCTGGGCAGAGCCTCCGGGGCGTGCTCGGCTTCTGGGAGCATACTGTGTGGGAGAGATATAATGAGAGCTCAGATGCTATCTCTGTGCTATGAATAGTTGGGAAGCTTCCAAAAAGGCCTGCCTGGGAGTTGACACTTGGGTTCCTGCCTGGTCCCACTGCAGCCCCAGAGAAGCTGAATACCCAGAAAAGCCACAAAACTCCATTGCAGGAGGTCAGAGGGTGCCCACAGGGTAAGGACCGGGATTTCTGTCTTCTCTAAGCCTACGTGGGCGGTGACCTCAGTGTTTTTTCCCCTAACTTGGTTAAAACCATCTCCTTGAATTCAAAGTCCTGTTGTTATAGTCACTGCCTGCCCAGTGTTCAGTCCCCCTAGTATACCTTCAGCCTCTGGGACAGCTTTTCAAAATCATACCTTCCATTTATTTCTTCTGTGCTTTCCTGGTGGCTCAGACGGTAAAGAATCCGCCTGCAATGTGGGAGACCTAGGTTTGAGCCCTGGGTTTGGAAGATCCCCTAGAGGAGGGCATGGCAACCCACTCCAGAGCTCTTGCCTGGAGATTCCCCATGGACAGAAGTCCTCTGGGGAATCTCCAGGCCTGGCAGGCTACAGTCCATGGCGTCGCAGAGTCGAATACGCGAGACGAAGCACAACCATTTATTTCTAGGGCTGTGTAGTTTTGGATCATGCTGATATAACCATAATTTTTTAAATCATGTTAAAGGATGATCCCGAGGTTGCTCGCTGGCCGGCAGCAGTGTGCACTCGCTCTTTCTCAGTACTTTTAAGCGTCCCGGGACGTCGTTTTCTGAGTCTGTTATTGGCGCACCGGAAAGGCGGTTTATCCTTCCAACCAAAGTGTTTCCGAACATGCACCAAACCTTCTCCACTCTCCCCGCTTTCTCGCCAGCAGCACAGCTACTTGAGCAGCCCGGGGATATTTCCTTTCGTAAAAGCAGTAAGTTGCCCAGAAACCGCCGTGCGACACAGAACTCACCTTCCAGTTCGACCGCAGCTCAGGGCGTGGGAAAGCTCTCCACAATCGAACCCCTAAGTTCTCCCAGGACACCTTCCCCACCCCTGTTACCGGTGGCACTTTGGTTGTACTGAGCCCGAAGCCTTTCTATCACAGAACACGTTTGCATGCAGTCATTTTCTCGGTGGCCTCGGTGCTCCTCCTGCGTCCCTGCGCGGTTCCTTGCTCCCGGGCCGCGTTGATTGGAGCCAGCGCAAGTTGCGGCGCCGGCGCCCGTATTTTGCGAATCGCGGCTGGAGAAAGCTAGTCAGCGTGGTTTCCTGAGCAAAGCGAGTCGCCATTCAGGACCAGCGCCTGCGATTTCTCAGTCGTAGAAAGCCGGGCTTTAACCTTGCTCTCGGGATTTTTTAGTCTGAGCAAGCCGGACTGGAGGGATTCCTTAGGGTAGCAAGTCGCCTTTCATTGCGGCCTGCGAGTTTTCAGTCGTAGCAAATTCCGGTTTCAGAACAGCAAGTTCTGGCTGGCGGTTCCTGGTTTGCGGTGCCGCCGAAGCTCCAAAGCCAAAGTATGGGCCCGGCGGGCCGATCCCTCCCCTATGTGGTCGCTTTGTGGGACCTCGCAAAGCTCGTGTCTGCCTGATGCCCTTGGACGGTGGTGGAACGATGAGATTAGCCTCGTGCGATTGTAGCCCTTAGTGGCAGTGTGTGTGTGTGTGTGTGTGTGTACGCGCGCGCGCGCGCGCGCGCGCGCACTCTCAGTCGCTCAGTCCAACAGGACTCTTTACGACACCATGGACTGTAGCCTGCCAGGTTTCTCCATCTATGGGATTGTCCAGGCAAGGATACTGGAGTGGGTTGCCATTTCCTACTCCAAGGGAGCTTCCCAACCCAGGGACTGAACCTATGTCTCCTCCATTGGCAGGTGGATTCTTTATCATTGAGTCACCTGGGAAACCCTTAGTTTTGTTTACGTGGCCCAAACCCGTTATGTCCCATAGGGGGATTTTCAAGCCTTATCTATATTTTATTTCCTTTCATCCCACTTCATTCATCTCATTTTATCCCCTGCAACTCTCATCTTTCCTGAGAGTTGCTGCTGCTGCTAAGTCTCTTCAGTCGTGTCCGACTCTGTGCGACCCCATAGACGGCAGCGCACCAGGATCCCCCGTCTCTGGGATTCTCCAGGCAAGAATACTGGAGTGGGTTGCCATTGAGTTAGCAGCCCTCATTTCTCAGTGTCCGCTCTTTTTAGTGCCTTGAAAGCTCCCAAATGAATAGTTGTCTTTGAACACAACGCTGCTGAACTGTGGCGACCTGGCTGGGTCCCTGCACTGGCCCCATTAGAGGCTCTGTGTCAGAGTTTTGGAGGTTGCGGCCCTGGCCAGTACACTGGACCGGAGTTTTCTCAGAACTTGCCATTAGAGCCAAGTTGGCACTTTCTCAGGGTCGCAGCCCCTCGGCCATCCCCATCCTCAGAGCGAGTGGCCAGAAGCAATGTACTTGCTTAGAGCTCGTTTCAATTTGGCAAGTTCCACATTAACCTCTGCTTCCCATTTCACTCTTGTACAAATCACAAGTCTTACAAGTTGTAGTATGTCCCGCTCAGCGATTTTCAGGGTGACCAACACTGATTTAGCAAGAGTGACAGTAACCATTTAATGATAGTGTTACTAATCAGGGTTCCTGGCCTTTTTAATCAATAAAAATTGAAGAGAGGCTAGATGAGAAATTCAGGCAAGTCTTTACTGGGGCCCCTGCTGCAGAAAGTGGGAGCTGAGAACTGGCTTTCTCAAGGAGGTGGGGCAGCTGGTTCCTTATATGGGGTGAGGATAGGGGTGTGCCCAGGGGTTGGTGGATTGGGTGGTTTACCAACCGCTTAGAGAGCGTCGTGGGCAAGGAGCATGAGCAGTACCCTACTCTTGCTCTCCGCTCTGTGTAAGTAGCAGGTGTGATTTTAGGTCTCTTTGTGTCTCCTTGTCCAGAATTTGCCCCAACTGGACAGGCACACGGTTCTTTTTAGTCCCTTATAGTTTCTTTGTATCTTGGTGCCTCTGGAGGAGACATTTTTGTCCAGGTGCAAGCATTGCAGGACTGCAGCAAAGGGTCCCAGGTCTTAGGCCATCGCAGTAGACTATACCTATCCACGGTGTCTGCTGTCTGATCTTTGTAGAGTTAGCTTCTCTGAAAGGTTACTGCTGCTGCTGCTGCTGCTAAATCGCTTCAGTCGTGTCCGACTCTGTGCGACCCCATAGACGGCAACCCAACAGGCTCCCCCGTCCCTGGGATTCTCCAGGCAAGAATACTGGAGTGGGTTGCCATTTCCTTCTCCAATGCATGAAAGTGAGAAGTGAAAGTGAAGTCTCTCAGTCGTGTCCGACTCAGCGACCCTATGGACTGCAGCCTACCAGGCTCCTCCATCCATGGGATTTTCCAAGCAAGAGTACTGGAGTGGGGTGCCATTGCCTTCTCCCTGAAAGGTTGGCTTGCATAAATTCTTTTTCGGTGTGGATTGCTCTGCAATCGGTGAGATCGTCTTGTTTTGTTTTTACTTGATTCTGCTCCTGAGGACTTATTCTCATTTGTATTATTATAATGTAAGTGTAGTTTTCCACCGAGTCGCTGGGTCTGTCTGCGCTCAACGGTAACCCTCTGGGGCACATCCGGATCTTGCGCCGCCAGTGAAGGGTCTGGGAGCCAAGGTTGCGGGCGGTTCCAGCCGCCCAGCCGGGGGTTTCTCAGCCGCACTTAGGCCTGCAGCGCCGAGCCGGCGCTTTCTCTTTGGCATCCACCCTCCCGGCACTAAAGGGAACTTCTCTCCCTCGCGTGGGCCCCAGGTCCCCTGTGCTGTCACGTCTCGGCCCTAGCACCGCTCGGTTCGTGCCGCCTGGTCGGCGTCGCGGCGCCGGGATTCGCCCCGACCTGGGGATCTATTAACATTTTCGCTGGGAGACAGACGGGCTGCCATTTTTCGGACACAAGGAGAGTCTGCTACCCGCTGGGTGTCTTGTTGGCGGCGGCACCGTTCCTTCTTCCAAACCCGATGTTTCTCGGCCGCTGACCGCTAGGATCTCAGAGTTTCTCAGTGACTTTCCCGACGCCAGGCCTCCCCAGCCTCACCTCCCTAAAGAAAGGGGAGTTGAACTAGAATATAGACGCCCTGTCCCGGGCTGGTGTGGGGCGCCGAGTTAGAATCAGGTCCAGCACCGTCTAAACGCTCGGTGAATGTTAACTACAAGTCTTCTTAGAATCGTTCTCCTACTGCGATTTCTCGGGGACCAAAATAGTTCCAGAGGATTGAACTCACTGGTGATTGAAAATCTGTATTCTCTTCCCCGGGCGCCGTCTCCTATAATCTCTTCGTCTCCCTTGGCTAGTGTCTGGCACCCCACACTCCCCCTCCCTTCACTGACAGGACTCTGTGTGCGCAGTTGTAGACGTGAGTGCTGTGACTCCGTTGTTACAAAGCTGCGACCCAGAGAAAGGGCCAGCTCGGCTCTGGTGGAAGCTACTAAGAAAACACCGGCCCAGTGCACTAGCCCAAGGGCGATCGACAAAACGCTGCCCCAGAGACCTAAGGGTGGCGGCACCCAGCAGGCGGGCACAGCGCAGATCGCAACGCTGTGTCCAAAGGCACATGTCAGTTTTGGAGCTTTTTGAGGGTGCTGTCCACTAGAAACTGAGAACCGAGTTTCAAAAGAGTTTGAAATATTGAAAGATGGGAGGTGCAGGGGATAAATGGCATGAATAAGGTCGGGTAAAAAGAAAGAAAACATAGACCTGCCGTGAAAACTCCCCTGATGGAGAAAACTGAATAAGGCACATAAGCAAAACTAAATCGAGTTTATTCAAAACACAGGGATAATATAACTCAGCCTATTTCTTACAAATGCTTTTGAAAGTGATTTTTTTTTTTTTAACTGTTGTTATCTTCTTAAAACGAAGTAGGATAATCACTTTAACCAGTCCCCTGCTCCCTGGAAACCCGGAGCATAATAACCAAGCATTGTAAAGGTCAATTTCCTCATGTTCACTTTATAAGCTGCCCTGAGACATCAAGCCTCTGAGCTTCATACCAGTTTTGAATTTGAAATCTTCCCTTTTGAGAAGTTTGTTTCTTCTTCAATAAAATATTTATATGCAGTAAAGCTCTCTGAATTTTCTTTTAAGGATTCTTGTTGTTAAAATAGGGTAGGAAGTAATCTGAAGCTGGTGAGTAACTGCAAGAGGTACCCATGGAGCCCATTGTGCTCACTGATTTCGGACTGATTTGAGATCTCAGGTCTTCTCCCTTTGGTTGAGCTCTCCAATTCTGTTGAGGGGCCTTTGTGGAAGCTTCTTGGTAACTCAGTCTACTCTGTTCAAAAAGGAGGTATCTCATGATTCTCTGTTTTTTGAAAAATGGCCTGGCAGTGTTGTGGCCTTAGGGAATAAATGCAAAGATGGGTTCCATTGGTACAAAACTAGAAATACGATCTTGTGCCTTTTTGGGAAATGTGTCAACTATTGATGATTTGTGAGGAAATAAAATTTCTATTTCAAGGCAGGACAATAAAATTTAACATAAAACTCTCTTTCCCTTCATGCTCCCCTTTTCAGCCTCCTCTTTCCCTCCTAGTGTGCATCCTGTGATACACACCAGCCAGACCTCCTGCAAGAGGGGAATGCCTGTTCCACAGCAGAGATATTTCCCCCTCTTTTTGTGACCCTAGCAATGCAACTTCTTAAAGATGACCATTCTTTTCCAACTCCATAGGGGGTCATAGTGATATACTGCTTGCTTTGTGTTTACTTGGACAATGTATCTTTGGTGAACTTAATGTAAAGTGTCATTTTGTAAGCTCCTTTGTCTCAAAAATGTATATGACTATGCCTTGGGCTGCTAATAGGAGGAAGTGTTCTCACAGCTTCTAAGGGTCTATCTCCTGGGTTACAATCCACAGTTTGATTTGAATCAAATTCTCTTTTGCTTCTTGATTGTTAATTGAATTCCTGTCAATATTTGCTTGGCATAGTTGGCAGGATACAAGAGACACCCAACAGAGGAAATTGGGACTGTACCCCGAACAGGTGCTCGGACACATGCCCTGCCCTTTGAGCTTAACCCGCTTTTCGGTATTCCTTTTCAGTATTTATCTTTTGGGTAAATTCTCCTGATATCCCGGCATCGTTGCTTTAAATTTAAAGTTTAAATGACATCCAAAGTTTCACTCAAGCCGTTTTCCTTGGGACTTGGCGTCCCAGGTGAGTACTGACATTCCCTACGCTGGGACGGGAAAGGGGGGTTGGAGTGAACAAGCTTAGTTGCCTTTTTAATTTTTGACTTAAGTTGGAAAGACTGTGTATCTGTGGTCTGAACAAACCGTTTGCTAGTGAGAGACAGCCGGCTCAGCTCCGAAGAAAAAGGACCCTTGTTCCTCCCAGCTATAAGGCGTTCTCCAGCGACTGAGAACCCAGCAGAAGTGTCTGAGGGTTAGTCCTCATGAAGGGAGGCAGGGATCCCGCGATCGAGCCGGCTGGGCTGCCGCGGGCTATGTCCGCGGCTCAGGGACCCCGGCTGTCCGCGCCTTGCCCGCCCCCAGGACGACCGCTGACCCGCCGGGCTGGAAGCGCCAAGCCGGCTCAGGCCAGCCGCGCCTCCCAGCTCCTCCATGTCCAGCCGCCAGGCGAGCTGGCCGCAGCCGCCCTGCTCGCCCTCGCTGCGGACCCAGTCTGCCTGCCTGCCGTGCTGGCGGCCGCGGGTTCGAGGCCGCCTGGATGCCCGAACCAGACTCCAGGATGCAGGGCTTCTTGCTGCAAAGCGGAGCTGGCTCTTCTGCTGCTGGGCCTGCTGGAGCCACATAGCCGTCAAACTGGCCTTGCCGCCTCCTGAGCCCATCTACCACGATGCTGGCAACCTTCCCTGGCCTCGGTCGCCGCCACCGCCCTGGCCCAGCCGCACAGCAGCCGCCAGAGGAGGGCGCGGGGCCTGGAGCGTGCAACCTGCGCCAGAGCGAGAGCGCACACTTGGAGGTGCTCCCGGTGCGAGCTGAATGCCGTTCAGGTTTTCTAGCGCACCCCTAGGGACAAGCGGCTAGGCTGCATGTTCCTGTGCTGGGCGCCTTCAGCCGCTGCACGCTGTTCTCTCCCACCGCAATGCCGCGGGCCTGGGCCAGATGCGTAGCTTCTATTGATACATCGGCCTCCGCTCGCGTATCAACTGCAACATTTCCTTACCACGACTAGGGCTACGGCATCAGCCTGGGCAAGCCCTCTACACTGATACCGACGCCACCTGGCGGGCGCTGCACCCAATATGGCGTTAAGTCCTGAGAACATCATCTCGTATGGTCATAGCTTTTGGAAGTTCCTACCCAGTGGTAGAACTGACCTCCAGGTATGAGTGTGCAGTTGTAATTCTCCATTCGCCGCTGATGTGTGGATTGCGTGTGGCTTTTCCCGATACCAGTAAAACACACTGCGTTGATGCTTTCCCTAACATTGACAAGTATTTAAAGTCACCTCTCCCATACTTGCGCTGTACACAGGACGAAGTCATGGCTATGTACCTACGAGTGCTTTCCCGGGGCCGTGGAGCCCCTCTGGGTCAAAGGGACCGGGATAATGACATACAGTTTTATATATACAATACCTAGAAAGACTACGACAGTTCATATCTCACGAACTTCCTAATTCCTGAATATGACTTGATTTTACTTCATCAACTGTGAACATGCTTCAACTGGATGGCTGTCATGGGCCTGATAACCACGAGGAAATGCCCAGCGTTTGGGGGCGTCCTAATCAAAGAGCTGAGGACATCTTGGTCTTTGGTATATAGAGGTTCTTCTAACCCACACATCATGTTAAACCGAACAGTTGTGATTTCCAGCTTTGTTGCCTTGTGGAATGGAAAGGAGAGCTGAGTGGGGGGATGGTTTTCTTGTGCTTTAAGAAGGATGCTCACACCCCTTTCTCCACCTTGCCCGTGAGGTGGGAATCATTTATGTAGGACTTAACCTCTCTCCAAATAGGTTTTGGGGTCTCATTTCCCTGGTGGCTCAGAGGTTAAAGCGTCTTCTTGCAATGCGAGAGACCTAGGTTCTATCCCTGGGTCGAGAAGATCCCCTGGAGAAGGAAATAGCAACCCACTCCAGTACTCTTGCCTGGAGAATCCCATGGACGGAGGAGCCTGGTGGGCTACAGTCCATGGGGTCCCAAAGAGTTGGACACGACTGAGCAAATCCTTAGTTTAGTAGTAGTAACCTCTCTCCACCAGTGTTCTCAGTATTTGACCCTTTCAGCCACCTGATTCATGGCTCTAATCCATTGTGAAGCTGTGGTAGTGTAACTGGAAACCACTGTGATGAAAATTCCTTTGTTAATTTTTGTTAACATGCTGATCTTTACCCCACACAAATCAAATTAAAGGATGATTTATTGGAACAATTGTGAACAGCTTCATCAAGTAGAACAATATAACTGGAGTCTTCTTATATAAAAGTAAACAGGATTTTTAAAGCATGAATTTATTACTAGTCCACAGAGTTTTAATATTTTGATCACCTGATTAGTCTAACAAAGAATCTAGCCCACTGTCCTTCGGTAAAGTCCTCCTTGTAGGTTTCTTTAAAGTGCTGTACATATTTGCAATTGCATTGTGCACAGATTGTTAATGGGTAATTTTCTTTTGTCAGGCGTCAACAACAAAACTGCAAATTTATTTGTAATGTAAATGACTGAATACATTTTCTTAATATGTTTTACTCCTATATTTTGCTATTAAAAATGTTAGAACATTTCTGAGACAAAAATTACAAGTTTATGCTTTGAAAAAATTATGTAATTAAAATTTCACTAAATTTATAGTTCAGGAGTTACTTGGGTTTGACACAGGAGTTGTGCCAATAAGCATCAGAAGTGTAAAAATACTAAAACTGCTACACTACGTGTATTGGTTGGCGTTTGGATTTGAGGGGGTCTTTGGTTTTATTAAAATAATTTTCTTCCCCCAATTTGAAAGCCTTAAATGTACTGTAAGCCTTAGATTGCTGTCCAGTCGGATTAAGATTGATTGCCAGTTTGTATACTGTTGCTTGGACATGACACAGTAGTTGGTCATGGAATAAAGGATGCATGGATCAGAAAGAACTTTTAAAAGGAATTCTGAAAAAAGAGTTTTATGCATGGTGAACACTCAATAAAAATAGATTGAATTCAATCAGGTGAATGAATTTTAATAGTGAAGTTGTACAAAACTAGACTTGCCTTTTCCCTTACTAAGAGGACAAAGTTTTCTTGAAACACTGATCTTTTTTGATAAATAGATTGTAAACTTTCTTTACTAACTCTTATGCAATCTGTTGTAATTTTCTGTATTTGCCTTTGAAATCTTTTATTGTCGCTTTGGTTAAATGACTAAGTGGTGTTTCACAGTGACTATGATCCTAGTTAGCCAAATGTTAAAAATCCTTCTGATATTCAACAAACTTTTTCAAATCAAATTCTGAATAAAGTTCTTTTGACCTCTGGTTAATTTTGAATGTGTCCCTGAACATCTCAAAGAGAGATAGTAAACTAATTAGGCTTATTTGGTATGCTAAATTACATGGAAAATATTGACAAATAGTGATAAATCTTCTTAGGTTATAAAGTTCTAGAAATTATATGATCTTTCCTAAAACTTGAAATGTTGTAGTATGTTCTCAATCATTTCCAGTTATTATCTCAAAATGTTGTATGTCACAGAAATAGCCAAATTTCCTTGACAACTGTATTATAACCAGATCTTTAGCTATGTTTCTTGTCTTTTGTCATTTATAGTCATTATCTCACTCTGATGCTTTTACAAAAATCTATGTAGATGACTTGCTTTTATGCTTGTAAACTAAATTTGAGGAGCTGGAGGGGTACAGTCCTAGCAATCACAAAGAGTCCAACAAGACAGCACATTTCTCATTCATAATCTCAGGCCTGCCTATACTCTGATTTTAGATTTTTAATTTTTTCCCTTGAATTTCCTTTTCTTAGTGCCAGCTTGTCCTTGTCCCTAGGATTCCAAAGTTTAGCAGTCTTCTGGTTTCTTTATCTGCTATTTCTATCCATTTCACACCCTATTCTGATGAGCTTTCCCATCCCGTGTGAGCAAAACCAGAGGAATAGTTTCAGCAGAAATCTCAGGGGTCCTAAGATGCTTAGGCTCTGCTTCCAGCATTATTGGAACTGGCGATGGTGGTCCCTGGGGCAGGAGCTGAGCTGTAATGCTTGGAGGTGTCCAGGACACTAGAGTGTCCATGCTCAGTTCGCAGAATCGGGAAACTCCGGCTGATGATGAGATCCCTCATCAACAGATCTCCTCCACAGCGTCCACCTCTTCTGGGGACTCCTTTTATGGATCCTTATGACTCTCGGGAGTGGGGCTCTAGGCTGCTTCTATACACTGCCACAGGATGCACTGCATTCTGGATCTGTGTCACCAACAGTTGCAATGCACACACTCACAGAGACCAGAAAACAAATCTCACTCGAAGTCCTGGAGGTCCCAAGAGAGTGGATTCACCCTGGGATAGGATCAAAAGGTGACATCTCCTGGCTCCCTCATCCTAGATCATTCTTTAAGTGTCCCCTCCACCCACTAGCTTCCCAGGTGGTGCTAGTGGTAAAGAACCTGGCTGCCAATGCAGGAGATGTAAGAGACATGGGTTCGATCCCTAGGCCAGGAAGATCCCCTGGAGAAGGGCACAGCAACCCTCTCCAGCATTCTTGCCTAGAGAATCCCATGGACAGAGGAACCTGGTGAGCTACAGTCCATAGGGTCACAAAGAGTCAGACACGACTGAAGTGAACTTACCCACCCCCACAACCCCCATTACCATTTCCCTGGGCAGGACCTGTGCTTCAGTCTCTGCTCCAGCACTACCAGTACAGTGCTCTATGTCAGCTGGTCTGAGAGCTATGCACTGGAACAGAACTTCCAGGCTGTGAGCTGCAGGCCTGGGATTGCACAAAAGAGTGGCGAGTGAGAAGATCAGCAGATTCCAGACCCTGCCCGAGTCACCTCTCTTGGGATCATGCTTGCATGCATGCGTGCTCAGGTTGCTTCAGTCATGTCCCACTCTTTGTGACCCCATGGACTATAGCTCACCCCTCCATCCATGGGATTCTCCAGGCAAAATAATGGAGTGAGTTGCCAGGGGATCTTCCCTGTGTTTCCCCCATTGCAGGGGGATTCTTTACAACTGAGCCACCAAGGAAGCCCCCTTTTGGGGATCACCTGGACTTAAATGGCAAACTGCTTTCCAGTCTTTACCAGTTTCTGAGTTAAGGCTCAGAAACCAGAGTACTTCCAGGTGGGGCACCGAGCCACCAGCCCCAAAACGGATGCTCACCACCTGCCAGAGGTGCCTGCAGGAGAGGTGGCCGCCAGTAATGAGGAGCCCCATTGCCACCTCCATGGCAGACTCCCTCAGCAGGTGACACTGTTTCTTAGGATGAACAAGTGGAACACTGAAACACAGATGGCTTTGCCCTGCTCCTGCTCTGGGAGCCACCACTGCATGTCCCAGTGCTGCTGGCAGCAGATGCCAAGAGTTGAGGCCTATAAGAATATAGGCTGTCTCCATCTTCTGTGTCCAGAAGTCTGAGATTTCCACCGAGACCTTTCACTGGGTGATCCTCTGCTCTGGATATTATAGCAACATCCCTCTGCTCACATGATGGGCAATGTTGTGTCTAGAAAAAAATGTGTGCCCACTTTTCCCCACTCTTTTAATAAAGTTGCCCATAAATGTGAGATTCTTCTTTCTCATGTTGATTTCTACTTTGGCTGTTGGAGATGGAGGAGGTACAGGGGTGGAGGAGTGAGTGTGGGTTGTGGGGCTGGTATTCTCAGGATACGGGAAGGGTGGTTCTGCCCCTGGGCATACAGAGATGGTCAGAGCTTTTCAAAGTCACAGACATGCACTGGTCATCTAGAAGATCCAGTAGACAGGATCTCTGAGAATTTCATTGAGTCCACTGGTATCGTTCAGTCATGCCTGACTCTTTGGGACCGCATGGACTGCAGCCTGCCAGGCTTCTCTGTCCAAGGAAGTCTCCAGGCAAGAATACTGGAGTGGTTTGCTATTTCCTTCTTTAGGGATCTTCCTGACCCAGGGATCAAACCTGGCTCTCCTGCACTACAGGCAAATTCTTTATCAACTGAGCTGCCAGGGAAGCTCATTGAGTCCAGGGCCCCAACTGTCTTCCTGCACCTCCTGGAGTCCCAGCCTTCCTTCGGAGGGGGCTTTTTGAGTTATTCCAGCTGCTCTGGCATCTCTATCTCACTTCTCTGTCTTCTTAATCAGGATCAGTTAGTAGGCTATAAATGAACAGGGGTATGGGCCAGATCTCTGATTCTAACTTTTGTGAGGATAATACTTGCATGGACTTCTAAAAACTCTTTTCTTCTTTTGGTGGATGGGCTAGTGCCCTTCCTACCTCTGGGCTTGGTGTGTGTGAGAGGAGGGCATCCAAAGTGGCCAGTGGCAAAGGAGATCCAGCTGTTGGTCTCAGAGTCACCCTACAAATTTGGGACTAGGATAATTTTGGCCTCTTGGATAATTTTCTTTCTGGGTCTAGCTAGGGAGCTGCTCTTCCATCCAATAGGGACAGAATAAAGGGATAATGTGAGTAATTAAATACCTAATTCCACTAGAGAATTGCAAGTAAAGAAGTAAGTATGGAAGACCCTCATAAGTTAATGGTCACTCAAGAAAGCAGGTCTGCTTAACTGCAAAACCAACAGGCTTGCTTAGCAACAAAACCATGTAGCAGAAGTGTAAGATATGCACCCAAACAATAAAATAATGGTAGCTTGAGACCCATATCCTGTGAATTCAGTAGGTTAATGACCCCTAGGACATGCTCTCTGCACACATAAAAAGCAAGAAGTTATGAAAAGGTGACATTTCAAAGTGGAAGACCCTCATTGTACTGAGACCTGAAATAATTTTTCCACAGTGCCATGACAGTACTGGCTTAACCATGTAAGGACAAGAAAATTCCCCTGCCCAACCTGGAGGAGAAGAGAGGATGGAAACATGACATCCAATTAAAGTGAGGAAGAAAGTGGTTTTTTTCCCCTTCCCCACTTTTCCTTTGATTATGAAAAATGTAGATTTCAGCTTGGCGGTTTCGGGTGTTCGGTCAAACTGGGGCGCGATGTGTTCGGGGGCTAACTGAGCTGCTGAGGAATTTTACGCTGGTCTTCTGCAGGAATTTGATGAAAATAAAAAAGGAATCCGTAAAGACCCATTTATCTATGAGGCTGATATTCAAGTGCAGTTGATCAGCAAAGGCCAACCAAACCCTTTGAAAAATATTCTACATGAAAATGAAACCATATTTATTGTGGAAAAAGTGCCTTTAGAAAAGGAAGAACCAAGTCCTATTGAAGAGCTACAGTCTGAAGACACTGCTATTTCTGATCTCTCTACTGGTGAAAATGTTGGCCTGCTTGCTTTACCAATTGGGAGAGCCAGGCAGTTAATTGGATTTTATACCATGGCTCACAATCCTAATATGACCCATCTGAAGATTAATCGGCCAGTTACTGCCCTTCCTCCTCTCTGGGTAAGGTGTGATGGTTCAGATCCTGAAGGTATCAGTTGGCTGGGAGCTGAGCTTATCTCAACCAGTAGCAACATCACAGGAATTGTCTTGTACATGGTCACCTGTAAAGTGGATAAAAATTATTCTGTAAATCTTGAAGATCTAAAAAAGTCACACAAGAAAAGACATCACTTGTCTACTTTAACAGCCAGAGGCTTTGCCCGGTACGAGCTCTTTAAGTCCACTGCCTTGGATGATACAGTTGCTGCCTCACAAACCACGATCACTTTGGATATTTCCTGGAGTCCTGTGGATGAGATCCTTCAGACCCCTCCGCTCTCTTCCACTGCAACTCTGAATATCAAGGTGGAATCGGGAGAGCCCAGAGGTCCTTTGAGTCAGCTTCACAGAGAACTGAAATTTCTCCTTGGACACACACTCTTGGCATCTTGGGCAGAATCATGCTTTGTGGTTTGGGACCATTCTACATGCTGGAAGATATGTAGCCTCCTTGCATGCGTGCCAGGTTGCTTCAGTCGTGTCTGACTCTTTGTGACCCTATGGAACATAGCCCTCCAGGCTCCTCTGTCCACAGGATTCTCTGGGCAAGAATACAGGAGTGGGTTGCCATGCCATCCTCCAGGAGATCTTCTCAACCCAGGAATCGAACAGCAGTCTCCTTTGTCTCCTGTTTTAGCAGGCGGGTTCTTAACCACTAGCGCCACCTGTAGCATCCTTGCTGCTGCTGCTGCTAAGTCACTTGTCATGTCCAACTCTGTGCAACCCCATAGATGGCAGCCCACCAGGCTCCTCCATCCCTGGGATTCTCCAGGCAAGAACACTGGAGTGGGTTGCCATTTCCTTCTCCAGTGCATGAAAGTGAAAAGTGAAAGAAATCTCTCAGTTGTATCTGACTCTTAGCGACCCCATGGACTGCAGCTTTGGCCCCTACCAAACTAAATGCCCACAGTCACTGTGACACCAGAATTTATCTTCACATTTTCCTGAAAACTCCCTGGGGGTGGAGGATGATCTTACTTCTATTGAGAAACATTGTACTTCTTTTTTTCCTTAGACTCTATCCTGAGTATTTGTGATGGGGGAATTCTCAGCTGCTTGATCATGTCATTTTCCTGCCAGAAAATCAACAGTGGCTGTTGTCTTCCAAATGAAATAAAAAATTATTTAAGATCAAAAAAAAAAAAAAATGTAGCTCACTAAGTTTTCAGGGCATGGCTCCTTCTTGCCCACTCACCTATATGCCTCACAAGCCTCCTATTGTCATAAATACTTTCTTCTCTATCACTTTATCTCTTGCTGAATGCTTTCTGAGTGGAGACATAAAGGACTGAAGGTCCTTGGAGCCCCTAAAACATCGCCTAGTGGTTTCAGTTTCAAGTCCTCTGCATCCCCAGTGCTCACCTACCACCAATCCTCGTCCATTACCATATACAGACTTCTGATGCTCTAATCACTGAGCTACTTTAGTGACCAGCAAGAATCAGAGGAGCTCCTGGCTTTGTCCTGGGGTTCTGTTATTTAAAGTAACACATAGGGATTTCCATGGTGGTCCAATGGCTAAGGCTCTGTGCACCCAATGCAGGGGGCCTGGGTTCTATCCCTGGTCAGGGAACCAGATCCCACGTGTCACAGAGATGAGTTGACATGCTGCAACTAAAGATCCCCCATTCCGCAACTAAGACCTGCTGCAGCCAAATAAATAATTTTTAAAAATTAAAAAAATAAAGTAACACATACAAAAGAAATAAAGCATCATTATTTAACTGTTTTATTTATTTCTTGATGGAAATACATGTACAAAGGGAAACTGTAAAAGTTCCAAATGAAAGATTGCAGGGAATTTTTCTTCTTTTCACTTTTTTTCTCATTGAAAAATCATGATCAGCAGAAAACAAACATCCTGAAAATACCCTGAATGCAGAAATTAAACTTTAAAAATATTTATACATTTCATTCAGGGCATCTAGATTCATTTTTATAAGGTTGGTTAAATAAATAGGATTGAAATAAGTCAGTAAGGATGAAGATAAGTGTCTTTTCACTGCCTTACTTATTTTATACCTTCTAAGAAACAAACACAACACTCAAATAACTTACACAGGAGATTTATTAGAGGAAGGAGATAACTGGAATTTGATGGAAAAGGAAGACAACAGACATCAGACTGAACATGCCTCGGGAAAAGAGTCTGAGAACCATACTGCAAACTGGCCCCCAAGAGAGACACAGTCAGAGATCCAAAAAGAAAAACATTGAATCAAAAGATTCACTAGCTGCTCTCTTTGGGACCATGCAACTGATTACACGTGGTAGAATACTAGGTCATTCCAAGTATTAATATGTGGGGAACATATGCATAGAGTAATCTGTAATCCTCATGCACTACTTCCTGATCATAAACGCTGCATTGTTCCCAGAGAATCATCTGGCAGTACTCCCTTAAATTTGGTTGATGCATTTTCCATGACATGCCAGTTCTGCTCCTGGGTACCTATCCTAGAGAAATTGTCTCACTGACCAATAGAGATGATTCCATATGCTAATGGCAATAATTCCATATGGTAATGACTTAGCAATCTGAGTGTCCCTGGGGTACAGTGCAGGGGTGAAGTATGACAGAAGCTCACTAGAGGGGAACAGGCAAGAGAAGGAAGCAGCAGATGAAATATTCATACAGAGATTTTGCAAATTGGCAAACAAGTGAAATGTAATGAATAAAATTAGGATAGAACACATTTACTTTTACATGAATATAGAGGCATGCAGAAAATTATTATATAATGCAACACTGAAAAATATTAAAAATACACACTAAAAATACGATGCAAAAATACAAGTTATTAATAGAAAAAATTACGCCTAAAGGGGAGAAGACAAATGAGAATCACTTATGATAGAGTGGCAATAATTACAAATAAACAGGATAGGGGCCACACAAACGACACGATTAAAAACACGGTGTTCACTCAATTCAATGCGCTCTGAAAAGTATGAAAATCAGGGCAAACCAGGTTGGTTAAGAACCCACCTACCAGTGCAGCAGATGTGGGTTTGATTTCTGGTGGAGGAACTAAGATCCCACAAATGGCAGGGCAAATAGAGAGACTTCGCGCTCCAAAACTACACATCCCTTTCACTCTGGAGCCGACACAGCCACAAGGAAGACCTGAAAAAGAGTGAAAGTGTTAAGAGCCACGTTCTGTCTCTCTGCAACTTCATTGTCCTGTAAGGAAGACCCGGTGCAGCCATAAATATTTTTTCTTAAAAAAAAAAAAAAGAAATATCAGAATTCTAAGTAGGCGTGGGACTCTCCTTTTCCCCACCCCTACATGATCACTCCGTTCCTCTTTTCCCTTTCTGATGTGAAAGCAAGAGGACCTGGAATCTCAGCCCAGCTCCAGCATGAACCAGCTGTAAGCTGTGGGTTTTGCAAAGGGGGAACCTGGCTGAGCCTCGTCTCCAACACCAGGCCATCCTCTCTCATCTGCTCAAAGGAGAGAACCTGAAGTGTGATTTGACCAGTTGTGCCTTCCAAGCAAAGAGGCTTCTTCCAGTGAATGGAAACTGCCAGGGACCCTCATCTTCTCCCCTCCCCTCCTTTAATCCAATCACCATAAACCACTCAGAGCTTCCATGCCCCTCCCAGAAAGATGTGGTTATCTCCTCAGTCCCCAGGGACCCCGAGGTAATTTGCAAGGCAAATGAGTGTGGATCCCACCTATCAACTCCCGGGTTTCCCAAAACCTTGTCGGGCAGGCACTATAAAAGGCACACTCCGCACCTAGCAGAATCATTCGCCTCTGTGCTAGACCCGTTGCACTCTCGGCCTGGTGAGGAGGCTGAAGCCATGGAAGCGCAGTCTTGGAGGAGGGCACATCCCGAGCCCGCCTTGCCTCCGGGCCTGAACCGAGAACAGGCCTGGGCCTGGGCTCTGGATAACTTCCCGGCGCTGAGCCGCCCCTCCTGCCTAAGCCCCGAGTTCTGCGGGGACGCGCACTACTGCGCCTGTGGGCTGTCGCGCCACGCTTGTCCCGGACACGCGGACGGTCCCCGCGTCGAGAGCGGCCAGAAACGCTGGCGAGACTCGCAAGGCCAGGAGCCGGCTGCTTGTCCGGGATGGAGCGACAGTCCCGTCAAGAAGAGGCCCAAGCCACACAGCGCCGGGCCCAGGAGGGTCTGAACAGCCAGCAGCTGCGGAGGCTGCCAGACCCGCGGCCAGATCGCCTCCAGGAGGCCAGGAGGCCTCCACCCCACCCCACACACCTCGAGGCTGCGGAAAACTGAGACTTGAAACCCGGTGGAACCCGGCAAGGGAAGGAATAGCAGCCTTCTCTCTGGCCCACAGTACCCCTTCAATCACCACCCTGGACTGGGGCCTGAGTCACCCCAGCGGAGGCCCAATCTGCCGGGCTGGACTTCTCCCCTGGGCTCCGCCTCTCTCTGGGACGAGCCTGGAGATATCTGTGGGACAGAACATTCCTTCTTTGTTCTTCCTTTCTTGGATAATTGACGGCCTTTTCAATTAGAAATCTCTTCAGCCATACAAAGGAGCGCATTTGAGTCTAGTCTAATGAGGTGGATGAACCTAGAGCTTATTATTCAGAGTGAAGTCAGTCTGAATGAGAAAGATAAATCTCCTATACTAACGCGCATACATATATGGAATCTAGAAAGATGGTACTGATGAATTTATTTGCAGGGCAGCAATGGAGAAACAGACATAGAGAACAGATTTATTGACAGGGTAGGGGGAGGAAGGAGAGGGTGAGCTCTATGGAAAAAGTAACAGGGAAACTTACATTAGCATATGTAAAATAGATAGCCAATGGGAATTTACTGTATAACTCCTGGAACTCAAACTGGGGCTCTGTAAGAATCTAGGGGGGTGGGATGGGGAGAGAGATGGGAGGGGGTTCAGACCAAGGGGGGACATATGTATACCGATGGCTGACTCACGTTGATAGCTGGCAGAAAACAAAAAAATTCTGTAAAACAATTACCCTTCAATTAAAAAATACATTAGAAAAAAAGAAATCTCTCTTCAGGAATCTATGCTATCAAGGAACTTTCCCGTCGATGTACTCAGAATTGTCATACTTCTTAGATTAATTCCAATTTGCACAATGATTAAAACATGCTTCCCTATTCTCGGCTTATGAATCGATTTGGGTGGATGGAATCAGTATTGATTTGGGTGGGTGGAGTCAGGATTGGAAGTGGTATTGGGATGGGGGAGTCTTTGGCTGGAAGAACTGAGACCCAGGTCAGGGCTCCAAAAGATTAAGGAAATACAAAATGAAACCATGACATATAACCTTGAGTACCATGGTGGCCTATATTAATCTTTTTCATTTGTTCAAATATTGGTAAAGTAGCACTCCCCAACATAGCTTTTGAGAAAAATTTGAAAGGATCTTTGGAAAGCCAGTATGACAATATGCATTAAACATTTCAACATGAATACTCTTGAGCCAGAGTACTAATTCTATAAGCAGAAATTGTAGTTAAAAACAGACGTGTGTGCCAATACAAGATAAAAAATGTAAATAATAGTCTGCACATATCTGCACAATTCCAAACTATACTGCTCTTAGAGATAAAATGGAAGGCATGATTTTTAAAAAGTTTTAATTTTTGACTGCTATTTCTTCATTGCTACGCTGGCTTTTCTCTAGTTGTGGTGAGTGGGGGCTCCTCTTCAGTTGCAGCGTGCGGGCTTCTCATTGCCGTGGCTTCTCTTGTTGCAGAGCGTGAGTTCTAGGGCTTGTGAGCTTCAGCAGTTGCAGCACGTGGGCTCTAGAGCACAGACTCAATAGTCGTGGCACCAGGGCTTAGCTGTTCCACAGCACGTAAGATCTTCCCAGATTAGAGACCGAATCCATGTCTCCTGCATTGACAGGCAGATTCTTTACTGCTGAGCCACCAGGGAAGACCCGGCAAGGCATGATTTTTAAAAGACACCCAGAGGCTGAATGTACCACAGCAGTACTTGAATCCTAGACAGGGAGTGACTATAGCAACTGAGCTTGAAGGGAGTGTTTCTAAGCCAAGTGGGAAGGGAAAGCACGAAGGCACAGCTACCCATAAGGCTGAGAGAGGGCAGTTTCCAGAGCCTTTCCTATGTAACATTCTGCTGCAGTTCCTTCCACAAGTGCCTACATCGGTCTTGCATGGCTTTTCCGGGTCTCACGCAGCCACCTGATCTACAGTATTCAGCTTCCTGGGGGCTGAAGTTAGAGATGATGGGGAACCATCATTCACCACACAATTCTCCTCCTAGTACCAGTGGAGCATTCCCCCAGTCTCAGCCTCTGGGGGTTGATCAGACCCAAGTTCCTGTGCCCTGTGGGGCAGGGAGTAAGTAACCCAGGCTACCCCTCTGGCTTCCAGACAACAAAACGCTTGAGGGTAGACAGATGAAGTTGCAAACCTTTGGTCTCCTAGATGCTGAATCAATCTATCTGGGCCAAGAGGTTGGACCCAGAAAGAGTTTTGTGGAGAACGGGCAATGCCCACGTGACAGTAACACACAGAGCTGTGTAGTTTTCCAATGGAAAGTACAGATCCCAACATGTGCTAATCAGCACTTCATGCTGAAATATGACTTCAATTCTGTAACCCTACATTTTCTTACTTATAAAATGTAATTTATAATAGCACTTAAAGGAATGGGATAATAAAAAAGACATAGTACAGTGCTTATCATAAGTTCTTAGTGACTACTACCTGTTGTAGCTTTAAAGGTAATGTGAATAGGCATTAGAATCCTTCTATTTCTTGTTGAACTATCTCTAAACATTTTAGTATCAAAGTTATACATATTTTAAAGTGAAATAGGACAGTACTTTACAAATTGAAACTATAACTTACACCCTATCCCTTCCCAACTGATGAGTAACTATATTGATATATATTGAAGAATGTTTTTATGTTTTACAAATGTAAACACACTAATGCAAATTAATTAAACAAATATTATTTCCCTCCAAAGAACCACGCTATACGCATGGATTAATGACTTGTCGGTCATTACTGCTTTGGACACCTTTCTTTCTTTATTCAAAGGTGTGTGTGTGCATGCTAAATCGCTTCAGTTGTGTCAGACTCTTTGTGACCCAATGGACTGTAGCCTGCCGGGCTCCTCAGTCCATGGAATTTTCCAGACAAGAATACTGGATTGGGTTCCCATTTCCTCCTCCAGGGGATCTTCCTGAACCAGAGATCCAGTTGGAGTGTCTTGTGGCTCCTGCATTGGTAGGCGGGTTCTCTACCACTGAGCCACCTGGGAAGCCCCACAACACAGGCTACTTGCTGCTAACCTCTGTGGGGGAAGTAGCTGTCATTTGTGTTCAAACAACTTTCTGGGAAGTTTCCTCACCACCAGAGCCTAATAGCATCATGCTGAGCCTTCAAAGAGGACAGTGTTGTTGTCCTTCCCTTAAGCCTGGACCAGCAGAGCTTTCTACCTTGAATATCCTTATTAGATTCCCCAAGTCAGTTGCTTCCCAGGTGGCTCAGTGGTAAAGAATCTATCTGGGACAACCGGAGACTTTGGTTCCATCTCGGGGTTGAGAAGATCGCATTAAGAAGGAAGTGGCAACCCACTGCAGTATCCTTGCCTGGGAAAAACCTGGTGGGCTACAGTCCATGGGGTTTCAAAAAGTCAGACCAGACGTAGTAACAACAAGAACAAAGTCAGTTGCTCTAATGAACCCCTTTAACTTACCACTCTTGGCTGCCTTGACCAGAGCTTCCAACTCCCTGCCTCTTGTGTTGTCCATATTTTCCATCCTCTTTATTTCTTTATTTCTCATTTTTGGTTTTGGTTCTCTTCCCTCCTTTCTCTATCTCCTTTCTCACTTGTATTCCTACTTTTCTTTCTTTTTTCCCCCCTCAGTTCATGCACAACACTGGCTTTAGTGGGGAATCATCTTAAACATTAGAGTTTGCTTTCACGGCAGAGAATCAACTACCATAGGGAAGAAGATTCAGCTGTGTCCTCACAGTCTCTTGTCTATGTTCTTCCCCTAAAATTCAGCTCTGCCAAAGCAGGCGCAGGTTCTACAAGTCAGTGTGCAGTACCCATCACAGCTCCTTGCTCACAGCAGGTTGTGGAAACACGCTTGTTTAAAATGCTTTGAATTAAACTGACTTTGTTAAGTTGAAGATAAATGACTGACCAAGGACATCTAGGCTTGGATGCACTGACATGTTTGCCAAGACAGTGTCTGAAACATCTGAGGAAGGATATAAGGAGATACAATTTCACTATACATCTGACACTAGAAGGGAAAAGCAAACCGCTACGATTAAACACAGAAAGAGACAACATTTTGAGTTTGCTATTGACTGATGTTTTGTTTAATAGCCATGATTATAGCACTAAGAATGATGATGAAAATCACAATAACTGTAATGGAGCAACTTATTATTTTGCCTGGGACTATGTAATTACCTGGCCTTGGTTAATGAATTTAATCAAAAAATTTGCCTTTAAAATGTTAAACTTCAGCTACCATCCAGGTAAGACTATGAAGACAAGAGAGGTTAGACAACTAGCTGAGTATCTTCTACCAAAGACTCTGCATCTAAATCTGTAGATCTTGACCCTGACACTTCTACTTGTTGGCTGAAAGTCTGAAGCAGTTTTAACTTAGAATTGAAGACCAAAGGGAAAGTCTGACCAGCAGTGTGGTTGCATGCAAAGATGGCCACATTTTGATCATCTCGGTAAGATCTAATGATACTCTGTTTCTAGGCAAAAGGCCCTGAGAATTAATGGATATAGTAACCTAAAAGTAGCCTCCCAAATAGCTTTTCTTGACAGAGCCCCTATTTCGTTTAAACAAACAACAAAAGTTTTAATCCTCTCAAATCAACAAAATCGACTTAAATTCTAATAACTCCATCCAAGATGACTGAATTTACCCTCAATCTTCTCAGATCCCACCTTCTGAAGCAATTTGCAACCACCCACCCCAATAGCCTCTGGTTGGACGCCTAAGAGCCCAGAACACTATAAATTCGCAAGGAAGGGGTCCCTGAAGACTTGTCTTCTCACCCGCTGAAGCGATGGAGCACTTTCCCCGCTGTGTGCGCGAAGCCTGGGATTCCGCGCAGGAGCCCCAGGAACCAGAGGTGCGGCAGCTCCTGCGCTCAGTGAACCCTAAGGAATGGCAGCTCCCTTGCTATCCTAGGCTGGGCGAACTCTCTCCGGACGAGGAGGACTTCAGTCCGGAAGAACCTTCTCCTCCCTGCAGGCTTCTGCGCCCACATTGCCCAAAACACGGACCCCGAGCACAGAGCCCCTAGAGGCCGCGCGGCGGGTCTCCGGCTCCGAACACCACACCCGCTCCCGGCCAGGAGTCACCGACGCCCTCAGGACGGGAGGACGCCGCGCTCCCACAAAGTTTCCCCGGGCGGATTTTGCCACTTGAGGAACCCAGTGTCTGAAACCCGAGACCTCTGACGCCGGACACCCTTCCGGAGCATCGCCCTCTTCCTGATCTGGAGAGACACCAACAGACGCCCCACGCACTGGACAGAAAGACTCTAGGTTGTCTCTCCGGCCGCCTTCGCCCCCAGGACCCCTCCTCTCCGCTGAGACCCTTCATTGGAGGACTCTCTGCGACAGATGCTATTACAAGAAAACCTCTCCGTTTAGCAATCGTGGAAGAATTCATCACAGGCATTTGGGAATTTCTCTGTTATTTAATAAATTGTATCTTTATTACTTACTTAACCATTACTTACTTGATGGTTAAAGTAAATAAAAAAACTAATACATATAAAACAAACATTCTCAAAATATCCTGAAAACAAAAAGAAAAATTTGAGTATTTACATATTAAGGAAATCTAGATTTATTCCACTATGATTGTTAAACAGATTGCAATAAGTAAATATAATGTTGACTGGTGCCACTGTCGTATTTCTTTTGATGGTTTTTAGGAACAGAAATGGGATAGCTCAATCATGTAAACATAAAGTAATTTATTAGGGGATAACACATAACTTGTGCGGTGCCCTGGGGCCCCAGTGTGCGGCTCAGCGTGCAGCTCAGTGTGCGGCTTCAGTGTGCATCTGGGGGCTGGAAGCTGGATGCTGAGGAGCCAAGGTTGCATGCTGTGCCTGGAAACTCAAGAGTCCCCGCTGCCTGCACAGGTGGAGTACCTGACCGTGTGCCTGAGTCGGAGAAGGCGTCGGCTTACTACAGCCTGGAAAACATGCACTTCCATTTAGCTTTCAGCGTCCATCTGAACCTTTGGTAGTCTCATTCAGCAGGAAATATGCAAAACTATTCAGTACTGTGTGAGAACCCCTGTATTGAAAGCTCAGGAGAAAATAGTTGGCTCTTGGGTTTTTTAATTAATTAATTTTTTCCATTTTATTTATTTTTAATTGGAGTATAATTGCTTTACAGTGCTGTGTCAGTTTCTACTGTACAACAGCATGAACCAGCTATATGTTTGCCTATAGCCCCTCCCTCTTGAGCCTCCTTCCTATTCTCCCACCCCCCACTCCCTGTTAGTTTTTCACCTCTGGTCCAATTTCACTGAGTGCCAAGACTGAAGGAAAGGGATCCTGCAATGGAGAATCTATTCCAGTCTACACAGAAGTGGAGAATTGTTGCTCTCGTCTGATTGATCCCAAAGTGGCTGTCTTCCAGATGCAGACATACCTGGCCAACAGGAAAACAAAGACTGTGAGGCTGGAGGTGGCCAACGTGACTGGGAACCACATCACCTCCAGGAGTACCAACAGCTGGAAAGGGAAGATCCTTAGGATCCCGCCAGTGACGCCAACCATCCTGAACTGCTGCAGCGTAAAGGGGACTACTCTTTAGCTGTGTCTGTTCACATTCCGGGTGCTAAAACAAGTTGATGCTTGAGCTCCTGCTAGTGATTAGCACGATTCCATTAGGAACTCCAGAATATCCAGGCGGTTCATATGAGCTGGTTGACACTGACTCTGCCAGATCAGCCGGAAACACCACCAAACTATGAAAATGTGGCATGGGAGGAAGAATTCTCTAGACACACTTCTTACCTTCAACCCCCTGGGAGGGGGAGTCATGCCATCCTTTGTTTGCCTTGCCTCAGGAATCAGATTTCAGACTCTGCCTCTTTATTCAGAGGTAAATTCACATCCTAGAGGTGTAGAAGAGACCCAGCCTGTTTCCTCCATTCTCTGAACGTGTTTCAGAAATCACTGTGTCCATCATCAAATTAGAACGTTGGTTCTTTACCCCGCCCTTTTGAGCAAGAGGGAGGGCAGATGAGCTTAAGGTCATAAATATATATCAGCACTGAAGATGACAGAAGTTAAAGAATTTGTTACTTACCAGTGGGGCAACAGGATTGTTGCACAAGTTTGTGATGTGGTCTTGTGCCCCTTTTGAATGAGAGGGCAAAGATGTGAAAAGTCACAGAATGTAATGGAAGTCCTGATGTGATAAAGTGGAGGGGTGCCTGTGTTGACCCAAGAGAAAGTGCCTATATATAGTGGAAATACTATGTGGGCATATCTTTAAGAGGGTTTCTCAAAGTGGAAAAGCTGTATCCTAAGCCTTAACGTCCCGTGAATGCATTGGGAGGAGATAATTTTGGAGGATATAGTAGCACAGGGGTGTAAATGAACAGAAAAGGAGCCCACTCTAAATACAAAGTGAGCCCTCTGGTGTCAGGGTCTTTACATTCCACAGGACAGCTGGAAGAATCATCGCTTTGACTAAACGGACCTTTGTCAACAAAGTAATGTCTCTGCTTTTTAATATGTTGTCTAGGTTTGTCATAGCTTTTCTTCCAAGGAGCAAGCGTCTTTTAATTTCATGGCTGCAGTCACCATCTGCAGTGCTTGTGGAGCCCCAGAAAATAAAGTCTGTCACAGTTTCCATTGTTTCCCCATCTATGTGCCATGAAGTGTTGGGACCAGATGCCATGATCTTAGTTTTTTGAATGTTGAGTTTTAAGCCAGCTTTTTCACTCTCCTCTTTGACCTCCATCAAGAGGCTCTTTAGTTTCTTTTTTGCTTTTTGCTGCTAGGATGGTGTCATCTGCATATCTGAGGTTATTGATATTTCTCCCAGGCAAGCTTGATTCCACCTTGAGCTTTCTCCAGCCTGGCATTTTGCATGATGTACTCTGCATACAAGTTAAATATGCAGGGTGACAACATATAGCCTTGACGTACTCCTTTCCCAATTTTAAACCAGTCTGTTGTTCCACGTCTGGTTCTGTTTCTTCTTGACCTGCATACAGGTTTCTCAGGAGACAGGTAAGGTGGTCTAGTAGTCCCATCTCTAAGAATTTTCCAGAGTGTGTTACGATCCAAAGTCAAAGGCTTTCATGGTCAATGAAGCAGAAGTAGATGCTTTAAAATGATAACCTTACATGAATTGAAGACACGCGTTCACAAAACTATGTCACATATTACAAGTCTGATACAAAACCACATGTAGAAAATAAAATAGTTCTTTAATAGGAAGAACTGCAGTAGACGTAGGGAGAGCAGAGAGAAAGAGGAGCCCCGAATAATAGAATGAACATAAATTCATAAGAAAGGATAAGAGTTTTGCAAATAACAAAAAAGAACGAAAGAAAGACGTCTTGAAAACGTGGCATTAACTCTATGCATTTGTGAACTAGGTATGAAAACCATAGTATATATGAAGTCTTCTTTTGATTCAGATCATCTACTGTAGAAAAAAATAGGAATATTACAATTCTAAGGAGGCGTGGGACTCTCCTTTTCCCCACCCCTACATGATCACTCCGTTCCTCTTTTCCCTTTCTGATGTGAAAGCAAGAGGACCTGGAATCTCAGCCCAGCTCCAGCATGAACCAGCTGTAAGCTGTGGGTTTTGCAAAGGGGAACCTGGCTGAGCCTCGTCTCCAACACCAGGCCATCCTCTCTCATCTGCTCAAAGGAGAGAACCTGAAGTGTGATTTGACCAGTTGTGCCTTCCAAGCAAAGAGGCTTCTTCCAGTGAATGGAAACTGCCAGGGACCCTCATCTTCTCCCCTCCCCTCCTTTAATCCAATCACCATAAACCACTCAGAGCTTCCATGCCCCTCCCAGAAAGATGTGGTTATCTCCTCAGTCCCCAGGGACCCCGAGGTAATTTGCAAGGCAAATGAGTGTGGATCCCACCTATCAACTCCCGGGTTTCCCAAAACCTTGTCGGGCAGGCACTATAAAAGGCACACTCCGCACCTAGCAGAATCATTCGCCTCTGTGCTAGACCCGTTGCACTCTCGGCCTGGTGAGGAGGCTGAAGCCATGGAAGCGCAGTCTTGGAGGAGGGCACATCCCGAGCCCGCCTTGCCTCCGGGCCTGAACCGAGAACAGGCCTGGGCCTGGGCTCTGGATAACTTCCCGGCGCTGAGCCGCCCCTCCTGCCTAAGCCCCGAGTTCTGCGGGGACGCGCACTACTGCGCCTGTGGGCTGTCGCGCCACGCTTGTCCCGGACACGCGGACGGTCCCCGCGTCGAGAGCGGCCAGAAACGCTGGCGAGACTCGCAAGGCCAGGAGCCGGCTGCTTGTCCGGGATGGAGCGACAGTCCCGTCAAGAAGAGGCCCAAGCCACACAGCGCCGGGCCCAGGAGGGTCTGAACAGCCAGCAGCTGCGGAGGCTGCCAGACCCGCGGCCAGATCGCCTCCAGGAGGCCAGGAGGCCTCCACCCCACCCCACACACCTCGAGGCTGCGGAAAACTGAGACTTGAAACCCGGTGGAACCCGGCAAGGGAAGGAATAGCAGCCTTCTCTCTGGCCCACAGTACCCCTTCAATCACCACCCTGGACTGGGGCCTGAGTCACCCCAGCGGAGGCCCAATCTGCCGGGCTGGACTTCTCCCCTGGGCTCCGCCTCTCTCTGGGACGAGCCTGGAGATATCTGTGGGACAGAACATTCCTTCTTTGTTCTTCCTTTCTTGGATAATTGACGGCCTTTTCAATTAGAAATCTCTTCAGCCATACAAAGGAGCGCATTTGAGTCTAGTCTAATGAGGTGGATGAACCTAGAGCTTATTATTCAGAGTGAAGTCAGTCTGAATGAGAAAGATAAATCTCCTATACTAACGCGCATACATATATGGAATCTAGAAAGATGGTACTGATGAATTTATTTGCAGGGCAGCAATGGAGAAACAGACATAGAGAACAGATTTATTGACAGGGTAGGGGGAGGAAGGAGAGGGTGAGCTCTATGGAAAAAGTAACAGGGAAACTTACATTAGCATATGTAAAATAGATAGCCAATGGGAATTTACTGTATAACTCCTGGAACTCAAACTGGGGCTCTGTAAGAATCTAGGGGGGTGGGATGGGGAGAGAGATGGGAGGGGGGTTCAGACCAAGGGGGGACATATGTATACCGATGGCTGACTCACGTTGATAGCTGGCAGAAAACAAAAAAATTCTGTAAAACAATTACCCTTCAATTAAAAAATACATTAGAAAAAAAGAAATCTCTCTTCAGGAATCTATGCTATCAAGGAACTTTCCCGTCGATGTACTCAGAATTGTCATACTTCTTAGATTAATTCCAATTTGCACAATGATTAAAACATGCTTCCCTATTCTCGGCTTATGAATCGATTTGGGTGGATGGAATCAGTATTGATTTGGGTGGGTGGAGTCAGGATTGGAAGTGGTATTGGGATGGGGGAGTCTTTGGCTGGAAGAACTGAGACCCAGGTCAGGGCTCCAAAAGATTAAGGAAATACAAAATGAAACCATGACATATAACCTTGAGTACCATGGTGGCCTATATTAATCTTTTTCATTTGTTCAAATATTGGTAAAGTAGCACTCCCCAACATAGCTTTTGAGAAAAATTTGAAAGGATCTTTGGAAAGCCAGTATGACAATATGCATTAAACATTTCAACATGAATACTCTTGAGCCAGAGTACTAATTCTATAAGCAGAAATTGTAGTTAAAAACAGACGTGTGTGCCAATACAAGATAAAAAATGTAAATAATAGTCTGCACATATCTGCACAATTCCAAACTATACTGCTCTTAGAGATAAAATGGAAGGCATGATTTTTAAAAAGTTTTAATTTTTGACTGCTATTTCTTCATTGCTACGCTGGCTTTTCTCTAGTTGTGGTGAGTGGGGGCTCCTCTTCAGTTGCAGCGTGCGGGCTTCTCATTGCCGTGGCTTCTCTTGTTGCAGAGCGTGAGTTCTAGGGCTTGTGAGCTTCAGCAGTTGCAGCACGTGGGCTCTAGAGCACAGACTCAATAGTCGTGGCACCAGGGCTTAGCTGTTCCACAGCACGTAAGATCTTCCCAGATTAGAGACCGAATCCATGTCTCCTGCATTGACAGGCAGATTCTTTACTGCTGAGCCACCAGGGAAGACCCGGCAAGGCATGATTTTTAAAAGACACCCAGAGGCTGAATGTACCACAGCAGTACTTGAATCCTAGACAGGGAGTGACTATAGCAACTGAGCTTGAAGGGGGTGTTTCTAAGCCAAGTGGGAAGGGAAAGCACGAAGGCACAGCTACCCATAAGGCTGAGAGAGGGCAGTTTCCAGAGCCTTTCCTATGTAACATTCTGCTGCAGTTCCTTCCACAAGTGCCTACATCGGTCTTGCATGGCTTTTCCGGGTCTCACGCAGCCACCTGATCTACAGTATTCAGCTTCCTGGGGGCTGAAGTTAGAGATGATGGGGAACCATCATTCACCACACAATTCTCCTCCTAGTACCAGTGGAGCATTCCCCCAGTCTCAGCCTCTGGGGGTTGATCAGACCCAAGTTCCTGTGCCCTGTGGGGCAGGGAGTAAGTAACCCAGGCTACCCCTCTGGCTTCCAGACAACAAAACGCTTGAGGGTAGACAGATGAAGTTGCAAACCTTTGGTCTCCTAGATGCTGAATCAATCTATCTGGGCCAAGAGGTTGGACCCAGAAAGAGTTTTGTGGAGAACGGGCAATGCCCACGTGACAGTAACACACAGAGCTGTGTAGTTTTCCAATGGAAAGTACAGATCCCAACATGTGCTAATCAGCACTTCATGCTGAAATATGACTTCAATTCTGTAACCCTACATTTTCTTACTTATAAAATGTAATTTATAATAGCACTTAAAGGAATGGGATAATAAAAAAGACATAGTACAGTGCTTATCATAAGTTCTTAGTGACTACTACCTGTTGTAGCTTTAAAGGTAATGTGAATAGGCATTAGAATCCTTCTATTTCTTGTTGAACTATCTCTAAACATTTTAGTATCAAAGTTATACATATTTTAAAGTGAAATAGGACAGTACTTTACAAATTGAAACTATAACTTACACCCTATCCCTTCCCAACTGATGAGTAACTATATTGATATATATTGAAGAATGTTTTTATGTTTTACAAATGTAAACACACTAATGCAAATTAATTAAACAAATATTATTTCCCTCCAAAGAACCACGCTATACGCATGGATTAATGACTTGTCGGTCATTACTGCTTTGGACACCTTTCTTTCTTTATTCAAAGGTGTGTGTGTGCATGCTAAATCGCTTCAGTTGTGTCAGACTCTTTGTGACCCAATGGACTGTAGCCTGCCGGGCTCCTCAGTCCATGGAATTTTCCAGACAAGAATACTGGATTGGGTTCCCATTTCCTCCTCCAGGGGATCTTCCTGAACCAGAGATCCAGTTGGAGTGTCTTGTGGCTCCTGCATTGGTAGGCGGGTTCTCTACCACTGAGCCACCTGGGAAGCCCCACAACACAGGCTACTTGCTGCTAACCTCTGTGGGGGAAGTAGCTGTCATTTGTGTTCAAACAACTTTCTGGGAAGTTTCCTCACCACCAGAGCCTAATAGCATCATGCTGAGCCTTCAAAGAGGACAGTGTTGTTGTCCTTCCCTTAAGCCTGGACCAGCAGAGCTTTCTACCTTGAATATCCTTATTAGATTCCCCAAGTCAGTTGCTTCCCAGGTGGCTCAGTGGTAAAGAATCTATCTGGGACAACCGGAGACTTTGGTTCCATCTCGGGGTTGAGAAGATCGCATTAAGAAGGAAGTGGCAACCCACTGCAGTATCCTTGCCTGGGAAAAACCTGGTGGGCTACAGTCCATGGGGTTTCAAAAAGTCAGACCAGACGTAGTAACAACAAGAACAAAGTCAGTTGCTCTAATGAACCCCTTTAACTTACCACTCTTGGCTGCCTTGACCAGAGCTTCCAACTCCCTGCCTCTTGTGTTGTCCATATTTTCCATCCTCTTTATTTCTTTATTTCTCATTTTTGGTTTTGGTTCTCTTCCCTCCTTTCTCTATCTCCTTTCTCACTTGTATTCCTACTTTTCTTTCTTTTTTCCCCCCTCAGTTCATGCACAACACTGGCTTTAGTGGGGAATCATCTTAAACATTAGAGTTTGCTTTCACGGCAGAGAATCAACTACCATAGGGAAGAAGATTCAGCTGTGTCCTCACAGTCTCTTGTCTATGTTCTTCCCCTAAAATTCAGCTCTGCCAAAGCAGGCGCAGGTTCTACAAGTCAGTGTGCAGTACCCATCACAGCTCCTTGCTCACAGCAGGTTGTGGAAACACGCTTGTTTAAAATGCTTTGAATTAAACTGACTTTGTTAAGTTGAAGATAAATGACTGACCAAGGACATCTAGGCTTGGATGCACTGACATGTTTGCCAAGACAGTGTCTGAAACATCTGAGGAAGGATATAAGGAGATACAATTTCACTATACATCTGACACTAGAAGGGAAAAGCAAACCGCTACGATTAAACACAGAAAGAGACAACATTTTGAGTTTGCTATTGACTGATGTTTTGTTTAATAGCCATGATTATAGCACTAAGAATGATGATGAAAATCACAATAACTGTAATGGAGCAACTTATTATTTTGCCTGGGACTATGTAATTACCTGGCCTTGGTTAATGAATTTAATCAAAAAATTTGCCTTTAAAATGTTAAACTTCAGCTACCATCCAGGTAAGACTATGAAGACAAGAGAGGTTAGACAACTAGCTGAGTATCTTCTACCAAAGACTCTGCATCTAAATCTGTAGATCTTGACCCTGACACTTCTACTTGTTGGCTGAAAGTCTGAAGCAGTTTTAACTTAGAATTGAAGACCAAAGGGAAAGTCTGACCAGCAGTGTGGTTGCATGCAAAGATGGCCACATTTTGATCATCTCGGTAAGATCTAATGATACTCTGTTTCTAGGCAAAAGGCCCTGAGAATTAATGGATATAGTAACCTAAAAGTAGCCTCCCAAATAGCTTTTCTTGACAGAGCCCCTATTTCGTTTAAACAAACAACAAAAGTTTTAATCCTCTCAAATCAACAAAATCGACTTAAATTCTAATAACTCCATCCAAGATGACTGAATTTACCCTCAATCTTCTCAGATCCCACCTTCTGAAGCAATTTGCAACCACCCACCCCAATAGCCTCTGGTTGGACGCCTAAGAGCCCAGAACACTATAAATTCGCAAGGAAGGGGTCCCTGAAGACTTGTCTTCTCACCCGCTGAAGCGATGGAGCACTTTCCCCGCTGTGTGCGCGAAGCCTGGGATTCCGCGCAGGAGCCCCAGGAACCAGAGGTGCGGCAGCTCCTGCGCTCAGTGAACCCTAAGGAATGGCAGCTCCCTTGCTATCCTAGGCTGGGCGAACTCTCTCCGGACGAGGAGGACTTCAGTCCGGAAGAACCTTCTCCTCCCTGCAGGCTTCTGCGCCCACATTGCCCAAAACACGGACCCCGAGCACAGAGCCCCTAGAGGCCGCGCGGCGGGTCTCCGGCTCCGAACACCACACCCGCTCCCGGCCAGGAGTCACCGACGCCCTCAGGACGGGAGGACGCCGCGCTCCCACAAAGTTTCCCCGGGCGGATTTTGCCACTTGAGGAACCCAGTGTCTGAAACCCGAGACCTCTGACGCCGGACACCCTTCCGGAGCATCGCCCTCTTCCTGATCTGGAGAGACACCAACAGACGCCCCACGCACTGGACAGAAAGACTCTAGGTTGTCTCTCCGGCCGCCTTCGCCCCCAGGACCCCTCCTCTCCGCTGAGACCCTTCATTGGAGGACTCTCTGCGACAGATGCTATTACAAGAAAACCTCTCCGTTTAGCAATCGTGGAAGAATTCATCACAGGCATTTGGGAATTTCTCTGTTATTTAATAAATTGTATCTTTATTACTTACTTAACCATTACTTACTTGATGGTTAAAGTAAATAAAAAAACTAATACATATAAAACAAACATTCTCAAAATATCCTGAAAACAAAAAGAAAAATTTGAGTATTTACATATTAAGGAAATCTAGATTTATTCCACTATGATTGTTAAACAGATTGCAATAAGTAAATATAATGTTGACTGGTGCCACTGTCGTATTTCTTTTGATGGTTTTTAGGAACAGAAATGGGATAGCTCAATCATGTAAACATAAAGTAATTTATTAGGGGATAACACATAACTTGTGCGGTGCCCTGGGGCCCCAGTGTGCGGCTCAGCGTGCAGCTCAGTGTGCGGCTTCAGTGTGCATCTGGGGGCTGGAAGCTGGATGCTGAGGAGCCAAGGTTGCATGCTGTGCCTGGAAACTCAAGAGTCCCCGCTGCCTGCACAGGTGGAGTACCTGACCGTGTGCCTGAGTCGGAGAAGGCGTCGGCTTACTACAGCCTGGAAAACATGCACTTCCATTTAGCTTTCAGCGTCCATCTGAACCTTTGGTAGTCTCATTCAGCAGGAAATATGCAAAACTATTCAGTACTGTGTGAGAACCCCTGTATTGAAAGCTCAGGAGAAAATAGTTGGCTCTTGGGTTTTTTAATTAATTAATTTTTTCCATTTTATTTATTTTTAATTGGAGTATAATTGCTTTACAGTGCTGTGTCAGTTTCTACTGTACAACAGCATGAACCAGCTATATGTTTGCCTATAGCCCCTCCCTCTTGAGCCTCCTTCCTATTCTCCCACCCCCCACTCCCTGTTAGTTTTTCACCTCTGGTCCAATTTCACTGAGTGCCAAGACTGAAGGAAAGGGATCCTGCAATGGAGAATCTATTCCAGTCTACACAGAAGTGGAGAATTGTTGCTCTCGTCTGATTGATCCCAAAGTGGCTGTCTTCCAGATGCAGACATACCTGGCCAACAGGAAAACAAAGACTGTGAGGCTGGAGGTGGCCAACGTGACTGGGAACCACATCACCTCCAGGAGTACCAACAGCTGGAAAGGGAAGATCCTTAGGATCCCGCCAGTGACGCCAACCATCCTGAACTGCTGCAGCGTAAAGGGGACTACTCTTTAGCTGTGTCTGTTCACATTCCGGGTGCTAAAACAAGTTGATGCTTGAGCTCCTGCTAGTGATTAGCACGATTCCATTAGGAACTCCAGAATATCCAGGCGGTTCATATGAGCTGGTTGACACTGACTCTGCCAGATCAGCCGGAAACACCACCAAACTATGAAAATGTGGCATGGGAGGAAGAATTCTCTAGACACACTTCTTACCTTCAACCCCCTGGGAGGGGGAGTCATGCCATCCTTTGTTTGCCTTGCCTCAGGAATCAGATTTCAGACTCTGCCTCTTTATTCAGAGGTAAATTCACATCCTAGAGGTGTAGAAGAGACCCAGCCTGTTTCCTCCATTCTCTGAACGTGTTTCAGAAATCACTGTGTCCATCATCAAATTAGAACGTTGGTTCTTTACCCCGCCCTTTTGAGCAAGAGGGAGGGCAGATGAGCTTAAGGTCATAAATATATATCAGCACTGAAGATGACAGAAGTTAAAGAATTTGTTACTTACCAGTGGGGCAACAGGATTGTTGCACAAGTTTGTGATGTGGTCTTGTGCCCCTTTTGAATGAGAGGGCAAAGATGTGAAAAGTCACAGAATGTAATGGAAGTCCTGATGTGATAAAGTGGAGGGGTGCCTGTGTTGACCCAAGAGAAAGTGCCTATATATAGTGGAAATACTATGTGGGCATATCTTTAAGAGGGTTTCTCAAAGTGGAAAAGCTGTATCCTAAGCCTTAACGTCCCGTGAATGCATTGGGAGGAGATAATTTTGGAGGATATAGTAGCACAGGGGTGTAAATGAACAGAAAAGGAGCCCACTCTAAATACAAAGTGAGCCCTCTGGTGTCAGGGTCTTTACATTCCACAGGACAGCTGGAAGAATCATCGCTTTGACTAAACGGACCTTTGTCAACAAAGTAATGTCTCTGCTTTTTAATATGTTGTCTAGGTTTGTCATAGCTTTTCTTCCAAGGAGCAAGCGTCTTTTAATTTCATGGCTGCAGTCACCATCTGCAGTGCTTGTGGAGCCCCAGAAAATAAAGTCTGTCACAGTTTCCATTGTTTCCCCATCTATGTGCCATGAAGTGTTGGGACCAGATGCCATGATCTTAGTTTTTTGAATGTTGAGTTTTAAGCCAGCTTTTTCACTCTCCTCTTTGACCTCCATCAAGAGGCTCTTTAGTTTCTTTTTTGCTTTTTGCTGCTAGGATGGTGTCATCTGCATATCTGAGGTTATTGATATTTCTCCCAGGCAAGCTTGATTCCACCTTGAGCTTTCTCCAGCCTGGCATTTTGCATGATGTACTCTGCATACAAGTTAAATATGCAGGGTGACAACATATAGCCTTGACGTACTCCTTTCCCAATTTTAAACCAGTCTGTTGTTCCACGTCTGGTTCTGTTTCTTCTTGACCTGCATACAGGTTTCTCAGGAGACAGGTAAGGTGGTCTAGTAGTCCCATCTCTAAGAATTTTCCAGAGTGTGTTACGATCCAAAGTCAAAGGCTTTCATGGTCAATGAAGCAGAAGTAGATGCTTTAAAATGATAACCTTACATGAATTGAAGACACGCGTTCACAAAACTATGTCACATATTACAAGTCTGATACAAAACCACATGTAGAAAATAAAATAGTTCTTTAATAGGAAGAACTGCAGTAGACGTAGGGAGAGCAGAGAGAAAGAGGAGCCCCGAATAATAGAATGAACATAAATTCATAAGAAAGGATAAGAGTTTTGCAAATAACAAAAAAGAACGAAAGAAAGACGTCTTGAAAACGTGGCATTAACTCTATGCATTTGTGAACTAGGTATGAAAACCATAGTATATATGAAGTCTTCTTTTGATTCAGATCATCTACTGTAGAAAAAAATAGGAATATTACAATTCTAAGGAGGCGTGGGACTCTCCTTTTCCCCACCCCTACATGATCACTCCGTTCCTCTTTTCCCTTTCTGATGTGAAAGCAAGAGGACCTGGAATCTCAGCCCAGCTCCAGCATGAACCAGCTGTAAGCTGTGGGTTTTGCAAAGGGGGAACCTGGCTGAGCCTCGTCTCCAACACCAGGCCATCCTCTCTCATCTGCTCAAAGGAGAGAACCTGAAGTGTGATTTGACCAGTTGTGCCTTCCAAGCAAAGAGGCTTCTTCCAGTGAATGGAAACTGCCAGGGACCCTCATCTTCTCCCCTCCCCTCCTTTAATCCAATCACCATAAACCACTCAGAGCTTCCATGCCCCTCCCAGAAAGATGTGGTTATCTCCTCAGTCCCCAGGGACCCCGAGGTAATTTGCAAGGCAAATGAGTGTGGATCCCACCTATCAACTCCCGGGTTTCCCAAAACCTTGTCGGGCAGGCACTATAAAAGGCACACTCCGCACCTAGCAGAATCATTCGCCTCTGTGCTAGACCCGTTGCACTCTCGGCCTGGTGAGGAGGCTGAAGCCATGGAAGCGCAGTCTTGGAGGAGGGCACATCCCGAGCCCGCCTTGCCTCCGGGCCTGAACCGAGAACAGGCCTGGGCCTGGGCTCTGGATAACTTCCCGGCGCTGAGCCGCCCCTCCTGCCTAAGCCCCGAGTTCTGCGGGGACGCGCACTACTGCGCCTGTGGGCTGTCGCGCCACGCTTGTCCCGGACACGCGGACGGTCCCCGCGTCGAGAGCGGCCAGAAACGCTGGCGAGACTCGCAAGGCCAGGAGCCGGCTGCTTGTCCGGGATGGAGCGACAGTCCCGTCAAGAAGAGGCCCAAGCCACACAGCGCCGGGCCCAGGAGGGTCTGAACAGCCAGCAGCTGCGGAGGCTGCCAGACCCGCGGCCAGATCGCCTCCAGGAGGCCAGGAGGCCTCCACCCCACCCCACACACCTCGAGGCTGCGGAAAACTGAGACTTGAAACCCGGTGGAACCCGGCAAGGGAAGGAATAGCAGCCTTCTCTCTGGCCCACAGTACCCCTTCAATCACCACCCTGGACTGGGGCCTGAGTCACCCCAGCGGAGGCCCAATCTGCCGGGCTGGACTTCTCCCCTGGGCTCCGCCTCTCTCTGGGACGAGCCTGGAGATATCTGTGGGACAGAACATTCCTTCTTTGTTCTTCCTTTCTTGGATAATTGACGGCCTTTTCAATTAGAAATCTCTTCAGCCATACAAAGGAGCGCATTTGAGTCTAGTCTAATGAGGTGGATGAACCTAGAGCTTATTATTCAGAGTGAAGTCAGTCTGAATGAGAAAGATAAATCTCCTATACTAACGCGCATACATATATGGAATCTAGAAAGATGGTACTGATGAATTTATTTGCAGGGCAGCAATGGAGAAACAGACATAGAGAACAGATTTATTGACAGGGTAGGGGGAGGAAGGAGAGGGTGAGCTCTATGGAAAAAGTAACAGGGAAACTTACATTAGCATATGTAAAATAGATAGCCAATGGGAATTTACTGTATAACTCCTGGAACTCAAACTGGGGCTCTGTAAGAATCTAGGGGGGTGGGATGGGGAGAGAGATGGGAGGGGGTTCAGACCAAGGGGGGACATATGTATACCGATGGCTGACTCACGTTGATAGCTGGCAGAAAACAAAAAAATTCTGTAAAACAATTACCCTTCAATTAAAAAATACATTAGAAAAAAAGAAATCTCTCTTCAGGAATCTATGCTATCAAGGAACTTTCCCGTCGATGTACTCAGAATTGTCATACTTCTTAGATTAATTCCAATTTGCACAATGATTAAAACATGCTTCCCTATTCTCGGCTTATGAATCGATTTGGGTGGATGGAATCAGTATTGATTTGGGTGGGTGGAGTCAGGATTGGAAGTGGTATTGGGATGGGGGAGTCTTTGGCTGGAAGAACTGAGACCCAGGTCAGGGCTCCAAAAGATTAAGGAAATACAAAATGAAACCATGACATATAACCTTGAGTACCATGGTGGCCTATATTAATCTTTTTCATTTGTTCAAATATTGGTAAAGTAGCACTCCCCAACATAGCTTTTGAGAAAAATTTGAAAGGATCTTTGGAAAGCCAGTATGACAATATGCATTAAACATTTCAACATGAATACTCTTGAGCCAGAGTACTAATTCTATAAGCAGAAATTGTAGTTAAAAACAGACGTGTGTGCCAATACAAGATAAAAAATGTAAATAATAGTCTGCACATATCTGCACAATTCCAAACTATACTGCTCTTAGAGATAAAATGGAAGGCATGATTTTTAAAAAGTTTTAATTTTTGACTGCTATTTCTTCATTGCTACGCTGGCTTTTCTCTAGTTGTGGTGAGTGGGGGCTCCTCTTCAGTTGCAGCGTGCGGGCTTCTCATTGCCGTGGCTTCTCTTGTTGCAGAGCGTGAGTTCTAGGGCTTGTGAGCTTCAGCAGTTGCAGCACGTGGGCTCTAGAGCACAGACTCAATAGTCGTGGCACCAGGGCTTAGCTGTTCCACAGCACGTAAGATCTTCCCAGATTAGAGACCGAATCCATGTCTCCTGCATTGACAGGCAGATTCTTTACTGCTGAGCCACCAGGGAAGACCCGGCAAGGCATGATTTTTAAAAGACACCCAGAGGCTGAATGTACCACAGCAGTACTTGAATCCTAGACAGGGAGTGACTATAGCAACTGAGCTTGAAGGGGGTGTTTCTAAGCCAAGTGGGAAGGGAAAGCACGAAGGCACAGCTACCCATAAGGCTGAGAGAGGGCAGTTTCCAGAGCCTTTCCTATGTAACATTCTGCTGCAGTTCCTTCCACAAGTGCCTACATCGGTCTTGCATGGCTTTTCCGGGTCTCACGCAGCCACCTGATCTACAGTATTCAGCTTCCTGGGGGCTGAAGTTAGAGATGATGGGGAACCATCATTCACCACACAATTCTCCTCCTAGTACCAGTGGAGCATTCCCCCAGTCTCAGCCTCTGGGGGTTGATCAGACCCAAGTTCCTGTGCCCTGTGGGGCAGGGAGTAAGTAACCCAGGCTACCCCTCTGGCTTCCAGACAACAAAACGCTTGAGGGTAGACAGATGAAGTTGCAAACCTTTGGTCTCCTAGATGCTGAATCAATCTATCTGGGCCAAGAGGTTGGACCCAGAAAGAGTTTTGTGGAGAACGGGCAATGCCCACGTGACAGTAACACACAGAGCTGTGTAGTTTTCCAATGGAAAGTACAGATCCCAACATGTGCTAATCAGCACTTCATGCTGAAATATGACTTCAATTCTGTAACCCTACATTTTCTTACTTATAAAATGTAATTTATAATAGCACTTAAAGGAATGGGATAATAAAAAAGACATAGTACAGTGCTTATCATAAGTTCTTAGTGACTACTACCTGTTGTAGCTTTAAAGGTAATGTGAATAGGCATTAGAATCCTTCTATTTCTTGTTGAACTATCTCTAAACATTTTAGTATCAAAGTTATACATATTTTAAAGTGAAATAGGACAGTACTTTACAAATTGAAACTATAACTTACACCCTATCCCTTCCCAACTGATGAGTAACTATATTGATATATATTGAAGAATGTTTTTATGTTTTACAAATGTAAACACACTAATGCAAATTAATTAAACAAATATTATTTCCCTCCAAAGAACCACGCTATACGCATGGATTAATGACTTGTCGGTCATTACTGCTTTGGACACCTTTCTTTCTTTATTCAAAGGTGTGTGTGTGCATGCTAAATCGCTTCAGTTGTGTCAGACTCTTTGTGACCCAATGGACTGTAGCCTGCCGGGCTCCTCAGTCCATGGAATTTTCCAGACAAGAATACTGGATTGGGTTCCCATTTCCTCCTCCAGGGGATCTTCCTGAACCAGAGATCCAGTTGGAGTGTCTTGTGGCTCCTGCATTGGTAGGCGGGTTCTCTACCACTGAGCCACCTGGGAAGCCCCACAACACAGGCTACTTGCTGCTAACCTCTGTGGGGGAAGTAGCTGTCATTTGTGTTCAAACAACTTTCTGGGAAGTTTCCTCACCACCAGAGCCTAATAGCATCATGCTGAGCCTTCAAAGAGGACAGTGTTGTTGTCCTTCCCTTAAGCCTGGACCAGCAGAGCTTTCTACCTTGAATATCCTTATTAGATTCCCCAAGTCAGTTGCTTCCCAGGTGGCTCAGTGGTAAAGAATCTATCTGGGACAACCGGAGACTTTGGTTCCATCTCGGGGTTGAGAAGATCGCATTAAGAAGGAAGTGGCAACCCACTGCAGTATCCTTGCCTGGGAAAAACCTGGTGGGCTACAGTCCATGGGGTTTCAAAAGTCAGACCAGACGTAGTAACAACAAGAACAAAGTCAGTTGCTCTAATGAACCCCTTTAACTTACCACTCTTGGCTGCCTTGACCAGAGCTTCCAACTCCCTGCCTCTTGTGTTGTCCATATTTTCCATCCTCTTTATTTCTTTATTTCTCATTTTTGGTTTTGGTTCTCTTCCCTCCTTTCTCTATCTCCTTTCTCACTTGTATTCCTACTTTTCTTTCTTTTTTCCCCCTCAGTTCATGCACAACACTGGCTTTAGTGGGGATCATCTTAAACATTAGAGTTTGCTTTCACGGCAGAGAATCAACTACCATAGGGAAGAAGATTCAGCTGTGTCCTCACAGTCTCTTGTCTATGTTCTTCCCCTAAAATTCAGCTCTGCCAAAGCAGGCGCAGGTTCTACAAGTCAGTGTGCAGTACCCATCACAGCTCCTTGCTCACAGCAGGTTGTGGAAACACGCTTGTTTAAAATGCTTTGAATTAAACTGACTTTGTTAAGTTGAAGATAAATGACTGACCAAGGACATCTAGGCTTGGATGCACTGACATGTTTGCCAAGACAGTGTCTGAAACATCTGAGGAAGGATATAAGGAGATACAATTTCACTATACATCTGACACTAGAAGGGAAAAGCAAACCGCTACGATTAAACACAGAAAGAGACAACATTTTGAGTTTGCTATTGACTGATGTTTTGTTTAATAGCCATGATTATAGCACTAAGAATGATGATGAAAATCACAATAACTGTAATGGAGCAACTTATTATTTTGCCTGGGACTATGTAATTACCTGGCCTTGGTTAATGAATTTAATCAAAAAATTTGCCTTTAAAATGTTAAACTTCAGCTACCATCCAGGTAAGACTATGAAGACAAGAGAGGTTAGACAACTAGCTGAGTATCTTCTACCAAAGACTCTGCATCTAAATCTGTAGATCTTGACCCTGACACTTCTACTTGTTGGCTGAAAGTCTGAAGCAGTTTTAACTTAGAATTGAAGACCAAAGGGAAAGTCTGACCAGCAGTGTGGTTGCATGCAAAGATGGCCACATTTTGATCATCTCGGTAAGATCTAATGATACTCTGTTTCTAGGCAAAAGGCCCTGAGAATTAATGGATATAGTAACCTAAAAGTAGCCTCCCAAATAGCTTTTCTTGACAGAGCCCCTATTTCGTTTAAACAAACAACAAAAGTTTTAATCCTCTCAAATCAACAAAATCGACTTAAATTCTAATAACTCCATCCAAGATGACTGAATTTACCCTCAATCTTCTCAGATCCCACCTTCTGAAGCAATTTGCAACCACCCACCCCAATAGCCTCTGGTTGGACGCCTAAGAGCCCAGAACACTATAAATTCGCAAGGAAGGGGTCCCTGAAGACTTGTCTTCTCACCCGCTGAAGCGATGGAGCACTTTCCCCGCTGTGTGCGCGAAGCCTGGGATTCCGCGCAGGAGCCCCAGGAACCAGAGGTGCGGCAGCTCCTGCGCTCAGTGAACCCTAAGGAATGGCAGCTCCCTTGCTATCCTAGGCTGGGCGAACTCTCTCCGGACGAGGAGGACTTCAGTCCGGAAGAACCTTCTCCTCCCTGCAGGCTTCTGCGCCCACATTGCCCAAAACACGGACCCCGAGCACAGAGCCCCTAGAGGCCGCGCGGCGGGTCTCCGGCTCCGAACACCACACCCGCTCCCGGCCAGGAGTCACCGACGCCCTCAGGACGGGAGGACGCCGCGCTCCCACAAAGTTTCCCCGGGCGGATTTTGCCACTTGAGGAACCCAGTGTCTGAAACCCGAGACCTCTGACGCCGGACACCCTTCCGGAGCATCGCCCTCTTCCTGATCTGGAGAGACACCAACAGACGCCCCACGCACTGGACAGAAAGACTCTAGGTTGTCTCTCCGGCCGCCTTCGCCCCCAGGACCCCTCCTCTCCGCTGAGACCCTTCATTGGAGGACTCTCTGCGACAGATGCTATTACAAGAAAACCTCTCCGTTTAGCAATCGTGGAAGAATTCATCACAGGCATTTGGGAATTTCTCTGTTATTTAATAAATTGTATCTTTATTACTTACTTAACCATTACTTACTTGATGGTTAAAGTAAATAAAAAAACTAATACATATAAAACAAACATTCTCAAAATATCCTGAAAACAAAAAGAAAAATTTGAGTATTTACATATTAAGGAAATCTAGATTTATTCCACTATGATTGTTAAACAGATTGCAATAAGTAAATATAATGTTGACTGGTGCCACTGTCGTATTTCTTTTGATGGTTTTTAGGAACAGAAATGGGATAGCTCAATCATGTAAACATAAAGTAATTTATTAGGGGATAACACATAACTTGTGCGGTGCCCTGGGGCCCCAGTGTGCGGCTCAGCGTGCAGCTCAGTGTGCGGCTTCAGTGTGCATCTGGGGGCTGGAAGCTGGATGCTGAGGAGCCAAGGTTGCATGCTGTGCCTGGAAACTCAAGAGTCCCCGCTGCCTGCACAGGTGGAGTACCTGACCGTGTGCCTGAGTCGGAGAAGGCGTCGGCTTACTACAGCCTGGAAAACATGCACTTCCATTTAGCTTTCAGCGTCCATCTGAACCTTTGGTAGTCTCATTCAGCAGGAAATATGCAAAACTATTCAGTACTGTGTGAGAACCCCTGTATTGAAAGCTCAGGAGAAAATAGTTGGCTCTTGGGTTTTTTAATTAATTAATTTTTTCCATTTTATTTATTTTTAATTGGAGTATAATTGCTTTACAGTGCTGTGTCAGTTTCTACTGTACAACAGCATGAACCAGCTATATGTTTGCCTATAGCCCCTCCCTCTTGAGCCTCCTTCCTATTCTCCCACCCCCACTCCCTGTTAGTTTTTCACCTCTGGTCCAATTTCACTGAGTGCCAAGACTGAAGGAAAGGGATCCTGCAATGGAGAATCTATTCCAGTCTACACAGAAGTGGAGAATTGTTGCTCTCGTCTGATTGATCCCAAAGTGGCTGTCTTCCAGATGCAGACATACCTGGCCAACAGGAAAACAAAGACTGTGAGGCTGGAGGTGGCCAACGTGACTGGGAACCACATCACCTCCAGGAGTACCAACAGCTGGAAAGGGAAGATCCTTAGGATCCCGCCAGTGACGCCAACCATCCTGAACTGCTGCAGCGTAAAGGGGACTACTCTTTAGCTGTGTCTGTTCACATTCCGGGTGCTAAAACAAGTTGATGCTTGAGCTCCTGCTAGTGATTAGCACGATTCCATTAGGAACTCCAGAATATCCAGGCGGTTCATATGAGCTGGTTGACACTGACTCTGCCAGATCAGCCGGAAACACCACCAAACTATGAAAATGTGGCATGGGAGGAAGAATTCTCTAGACACACTTCTTACCTTCAACCCCCTGGGAGGGGAGTCATGCCATCCTTTGTTTGCCTTGCCTCAGGAATCAGATTTCAGACTCTGCCTCTTTATTCAGAGGTAAATTCACATCCTAGAGGTGTAGAAGAGACCCAGCCTGTTTCCTCCATTCTCTGAACGTGTTTCAGAAATCACTGTGTCCATCATCAAATTAGAACGTTGGTTCTTTACCCCGCCCTTTTGAGCAAGAGGGAGGGCAGATGAGCTTAAGGTCATAAATATATATCAGCACTGAAGATGACAGAAGTTAAAGAATTTGTTACTTACCAGTGGGGCAACAGGATTGTTGCACAAGTTTGTGATGTGGTCTTGTGCCCCTTTTGAATGAGAGGGCAAAGATGTGAAAAGTCACAGAATGTAATGGAAGTCCTGATGTGATAAAGTGGAGGGGTGCCTGTGTTGACCCAAGAGAAAGTGCCTATATATAGTGGAAATACTATGTGGGCATATCTTTAAGAGGGTTTCTCAAAGTGGAAAAGCTGTATCCTAAGCCTTAACGTCCCGTGAATGCATTGGGAGGAGATAATTTTGGAGGATATAGTAGCACAGGGGTGTAAATGAACAGAAAAGGAGCCCACTCTAAATACAAAGTGAGCCCTCTGGTGTCAGGGTCTTTACATTCCACAGGACAGCTGGAAGAATCATCGCTTTGACTAAACGGACCTTTGTCAACAAAGTAATGTCTCTGCTTTTTAATATGTTGTCTAGGTTTGTCATAGCTTTTCTTCCAAGGAGCAAGCGTCTTTTAATTTCATGGCTGCAGTCACCATCTGCAGTGCTTGTGGAGCCCCAGAAAATAAAGTCTGTCACAGTTTCCATTGTTTCCCCATCTATGTGCCATGAAGTGTTGGGACCAGATGCCATGATCTTAGTTTTTTGAATGTTGAGTTTTAAGCCAGCTTTTTCACTCTCCTCTTTGACCTCCATCAAGAGGCTCTTTAGTTTCTTTTTTGCTTTTTGCTGCTAGGATGGTGTCATCTGCATATCTGAGGTTATTGATATTTCTCCCAGGCAAGCTTGATTCCACCTTGAGCTTTCTCCAGCCTGGCATTTTGCATGATGTACTCTGCATACAAGTTAAATATGCAGGGTGACAACATATAGCCTTGACGTACTCCTTTCCCAATTTTAAACCAGTCTGTTGTTCCACGTCTGGTTCTGTTTCTTCTTGACCTGCATACAGGTTTCTCAGGAGACAGGTAAGGTGGTCTAGTAGTCCCATCTCTAAGAATTTTCCAGAGTGTGTTACGATCCAAAGTCAAAGGCTTTCATGGTCAATGAAGCAGAAGTAGATGCTTTAAAATGATAACCTTACATGAATTGAAGACACGCGTTCACAAAACTATGTCACATATTACAAGTCTGATACAAAACCACATGTAGAAAATAAAATAGTTCTTTAATAGGAAGAACTGCAGTAGACGTAGGGAGAGCAGAGAGAAAGAGGAGCCCCGAATAATAGAATGAACATAAATTCATAAGAAAGGATAAGAGTTTTGCAAATAACAAAAAAGAACGAAAGAAAGACGTCTTGAAAACGTGGCATTAACTCTATGCATTTGTGAACTAGGTATGAAAACCATAGTATATATGAAGTCTTCTTTTGATTCAGATCATCTACTGTAGAAAAAAATAGGAATATTACAATTCTAAGGAGGCGTGGGACTCTCCTTTTCCCCACCCCTACATGATCACTCCGTTCCTCTTTTCCCTTTCTGATGTGAAAGCAAGAGGACCTGGAATCTCAGCCCAGCTCCAGCATGAACCAGCTGTAAGCTGTGGGTTTTGCAAAGGGGGAACCTGGCTGAGCCTCGTCTCCAACACCAGGCCATCCTCTCTCATCTGCTCAAAGGAGAGAACCTGAAGTGTGATTTGACCAGTTGTGCCTTCCAAGCAAAGAGGCTTCTTCCAGTGAATGGAAACTGCCAGGGACCCTCATCTTCTCCCCTCCCCTCCTTTAATCCAATCACCATAAACCACTCAGAGCTTCCATGCCCCTCCCAGAAAGATGTGGTTATCTCCTCAGTCCCCAGGGACCCCGAGGTAATTTGCAAGGCAAATGAGTGTGGATCCCACCTATCAACTCCCGGGTTTCCCAAAACCTTGTCGGGCAGGCACTATAAAAGGCACACTCCGCACCTAGCAGAATCATTCGCCTCTGTGCTAGACCCGTTGCACTCTCGGCCTGGTGAGGAGGCTGAAGCCATGGAAGCGCAGTCTTGGAGGAGGGCACATCCCGAGCCCGCCTTGCCTCCGGGCCTGAACCGAGAACAGGCCTGGGCCTGGGCTCTGGATAACTTCCCGGCGCTGAGCCGCCCCTCCTGCCTAAGCCCCGAGTTCTGCGGGGACGCGCACTACTGCGCCTGTGGGCTGTCGCGCCACGCTTGTCCCGGACACGCGGACGGTCCCCGCGTCGAGAGCGGCCAGAAACGCTGGCGAGACTCGCAAGGCCAGGAGCCGGCTGCTTGTCCGGGATGGAGCGACAGTCCCGTCAAGAAGAGGCCCAAGCCACACAGCGCCGGGCCCAGGAGGGTCTGAACAGCCAGCAGCTGCGGAGGCTGCCAGACCCGCGGCCAGATCGCCTCCAGGAGGCCAGGAGGCCTCCACCCCACCCCACACACCTCGAGGCTGCGGAAAACTGAGACTTGAAACCCGGTGGAACCCGGCAAGGGAAGGAATAGCAGCCTTCTCTCTGGCCCACAGTACCCCTTCAATCACCACCCTGGACTGGGGCCTGAGTCACCCCAGCGGAGGCCCAATCTGCCGGGCTGGACTTCTCCCCTGGGCTCCGCCTCTCTCTGGGACGAGCCTGGAGATATCTGTGGGACAGAACATTCCTTCTTTGTTCTTCCTTTCTTGGATAATTGACGGCCTTTTCAATTAGAAATCTCTTCAGCCATACAAAGGAGCGCATTTGAGTCTAGTCTAATGAGGTGGATGAACCTAGAGCTTATTATTCAGAGTGAAGTCAGTCTGAATGAGAAAGATAAATCTCCTATACTAACGCGCATACATATATGGAATCTAGAAAGATGGTACTGATGAATTTATTTGCAGGGCAGCAATGGAGAAACAGACATAGAGAACAGATTTATTGACAGGGTAGGGGGAGGAAGGAGAGGGTGAGCTCTATGGAAAAAGTAACAGGGAAACTTACATTAGCATATGTAAAATAGATAGCCAATGGGAATTTACTGTATAACTCCTGGAACTCAAACTGGGGCTCTGTAAGAATCTAGGGGGGTGGGATGGGGAGAGAGATGGGAGGGGGGTTCAGACCAAGGGGGGACATATGTATACCGATGGCTGACTCACGTTGATAGCTGGCAGAAAACAAAAAAATTCTGTAAAACAATTACCCTTCAATTAAAAAATACATTAGAAAAAAAGAAATCTCTCTTCAGGAATCTATGCTATCAAGGAACTTTCCCGTCGATGTACTCAGAATTGTCATACTTCTTAGATTAATTCCAATTTGCACAATGATTAAAACATGCTTCCCTATTCTCGGCTTATGAATCGATTTGGGTGGATGGAATCAGTATTGATTTGGGTGGGTGGAGTCAGGATTGGAAGTGGTATTGGGATGGGGGAGTCTTTGGCTGGAAGAACTGAGACCCAGGTCAGGGCTCCAAAAGATTAAGGAAATACAAAATGAAACCATGACATATAACCTTGAGTACCATGGTGGCCTATATTAATCTTTTTCATTTGTTCAAATATTGGTAAAGTAGCACTCCCCAACATAGCTTTTGAGAAAAATTTGAAAGGATCTTTGGAAAGCCAGTATGACAATATGCATTAAACATTTCAACATGAATACTCTTGAGCCAGAGTACTAATTCTATAAGCAGAAATTGTAGTTAAAAACAGACGTGTGTGCCAATACAAGATAAAAAATGTAAATAATAGTCTGCACATATCTGCACAATTCCAAACTATACTGCTCTTAGAGATAAAATGGAAGGCATGATTTTTAAAAAGTTTTAATTTTTGACTGCTATTTCTTCATTGCTACGCTGGCTTTTCTCTAGTTGTGGTGAGTGGGGGCTCCTCTTCAGTTGCAGCGTGCGGGCTTCTCATTGCCGTGGCTTCTCTTGTTGCAGAGCGTGAGTTCTAGGGCTTGTGAGCTTCAGCAGTTGCAGCACGTGGGCTCTAGAGCACAGACTCAATAGTCGTGGCACCAGGGCTTAGCTGTTCCACAGCACGTAAGATCTTCCCAGATTAGAGACCGAATCCATGTCTCCTGCATTGACAGGCAGATTCTTTACTGCTGAGCCACCAGGGAAGACCCGGCAAGGCATGATTTTTAAAAGACACCCAGAGGCTGAATGTACCACAGCAGTACTTGAATCCTAGACAGGGAGTGACTATAGCAACTGAGCTTGAAGGGGGTGTTTCTAAGCCAAGTGGGAAGGGAAAGCACGAAGGCACAGCTACCCATAAGGCTGAGAGAGGGCAGTTTCCAGAGCCTTTCCTATGTAACATTCTGCTGCAGTTCCTTCCACAAGTGCCTACATCGGTCTTGCATGGCTTTTCCGGGTCTCACGCAGCCACCTGATCTACAGTATTCAGCTTCCTGGGGGCTGAAGTTAGAGATGATGGGGAACCATCATTCACCACACAATTCTCCTCCTAGTACCAGTGGAGCATTCCCCCAGTCTCAGCCTCTGGGGGTTGATCAGACCCAAGTTCCTGTGCCCTGTGGGGCAGGGAGTAAGTAACCCAGGCTACCCCTCTGGCTTCCAGACAACAAAACGCTTGAGGGTAGACAGATGAAGTTGCAAACCTTTGGTCTCCTAGATGCTGAATCAATCTATCTGGGCCAAGAGGTTGGACCCAGAAAGAGTTTTGTGGAGAACGGGCAATGCCCACGTGACAGTAACACACAGAGCTGTGTAGTTTTCCAATGGAAAGTACAGATCCCAACATGTGCTAATCAGCACTTCATGCTGAAATATGACTTCAATTCTGTAACCCTACATTTTCTTACTTATAAAATGTAATTTATAATAGCACTTAAAGGAATGGGATAATAAAAAAGACATAGTACAGTGCTTATCATAAGTTCTTAGTGACTACTACCTGTTGTAGCTTTAAAGGTAATGTGAATAGGCATTAGAATCCTTCTATTTCTTGTTGAACTATCTCTAAACATTTTAGTATCAAAGTTATACATATTTTAAAGTGAAATAGGACAGTACTTTACAAATTGAAACTATAACTTACACCCTATCCCTTCCCAACTGATGAGTAACTATATTGATATATATTGAAGAATGTTTTTATGTTTTACAAATGTAAACACACTAATGCAAATTAATTAAACAAATATTATTTCCCTCCAAAGAACCACGCTATACGCATGGATTAATGACTTGTCGGTCATTACTGCTTTGGACACCTTTCTTTCTTTATTCAAAGGTGTGTGTGTGCATGCTAAATCGCTTCAGTTGTGTCAGACTCTTTGTGACCCAATGGACTGTAGCCTGCCGGGCTCCTCAGTCCATGGAATTTTCCAGACAAGAATACTGGATTGGGTTCCCATTTCCTCCTCCAGGGGATCTTCCTGAACCAGAGATCCAGTTGGAGTGTCTTGTGGCTCCTGCATTGGTAGGCGGGTTCTCTACCACTGAGCCACCTGGGAAGCCCCACAACACAGGCTACTTGCTGCTAACCTCTGTGGGGGAAGTAGCTGTCATTTGTGTTCAAACAACTTTCTGGGAAGTTTCCTCACCACCAGAGCCTAATAGCATCATGCTGAGCCTTCAAAGAGGACAGTGTTGTTGTCCTTCCCTTAAGCCTGGACCAGCAGAGCTTTCTACCTTGAATATCCTTATTAGATTCCCCAAGTCAGTTGCTTCCCAGGTGGCTCAGTGGTAAAGAATCTATCTGGGACAACCGGAGACTTTGGTTCCATCTCGGGGTTGAGAAGATCGCATTAAGAAGGAAGTGGCAACCCACTGCAGTATCCTTGCCTGGGAAAAACCTGGTGGGCTACAGTCCATGGGGTTTCAAAAAGTCAGACCAGACGTAGTAACAACAAGAACAAAGTCAGTTGCTCTAATGAACCCCTTTAACTTACCACTCTTGGCTGCCTTGACCAGAGCTTCCAACTCCCTGCCTCTTGTGTTGTCCATATTTTCCATCCTCTTTATTTCTTTATTTCTCATTTTTGGTTTTGGTTCTCTTCCCTCCTTTCTCTATCTCCTTTCTCACTTGTATTCCTACTTTTCTTTCTTTTTTCCCCCCTCAGTTCATGCACAACACTGGCTTTAGTGGGGATCATCTTAAACATTAGAGTTTGCTTTCACGGCAGAGAATCAACTACCATAGGGAAGAAGATTCAGCTGTGTCCTCACAGTCTCTTGTCTATGTTCTTCCCCTAAAATTCAGCTCTGCCAAAGCAGGCGCAGGTTCTACAAGTCAGTGTGCAGTACCCATCACAGCTCCTTGCTCACAGCAGGTTGTGGAAACACGCTTGTTTAAAATGCTTTGAATTAAACTGACTTTGTTAAGTTGAAGATAAATGACTGACCAAGGACATCTAGGCTTGGATGCACTGACATGTTTGCCAAGACAGTGTCTGAAACATCTGAGGAAGGATATAAGGAGATACAATTTCACTATACATCTGACACTAGAAGGGAAAAGCAAACCGCTACGATTAAACACAGAAAGAGACAACATTTTGAGTTTGCTATTGACTGATGTTTTGTTTAATAGCCATGATTATAGCACTAAGAATGATGATGAAAATCACAATAACTGTAATGGAGCAACTTATTATTTTGCCTGGGACTATGTAATTACCTGGCCTTGGTTAATGAATTTAATCAAAAAATTTGCCTTTAAAATGTTAAACTTCAGCTACCATCCAGGTAAGACTATGAAGACAAGAGAGGTTAGACAACTAGCTGAGTATCTTCTACCAAAGACTCTGCATCTAAATCTGTAGATCTTGACCCTGACACTTCTACTTGTTGGCTGAAAGTCTGAAGCAGTTTTAACTTAGAATTGAAGACCAAAGGGAAAGTCTGACCAGCAGTGTGGTTGCATGCAAAGATGGCCACATTTTGATCATCTCGGTAAGATCTAATGATACTCTGTTTCTAGGCAAAAGGCCCTGAGAATTAATGGATATAGTAACCTAAAAGTAGCCTCCCAAATAGCTTTTCTTGACAGAGCCCCTATTTCGTTTAAACAAACAACAAAAGTTTTAATCCTCTCAAATCAACAAAATCGACTTAAATTCTAATAACTCCATCCAAGATGACTGAATTTACCCTCAATCTTCTCAGATCCCACCTTCTGAAGCAATTTGCAACCACCCACCCCAATAGCCTCTGGTTGGACGCCTAAGAGCCCAGAACACTATAAATTCGCAAGGAAGGGGTCCCTGAAGACTTGTCTTCTCACCCGCTGAAGCGATGGAGCACTTTCCCCGCTGTGTGCGCGAAGCCTGGGATTCCGCGCAGGAGCCCCAGGAACCAGAGGTGCGGCAGCTCCTGCGCTCAGTGAACCCTAAGGAATGGCAGCTCCCTTGCTATCCTAGGCTGGGCGAACTCTCTCCGGACGAGGAGGACTTCAGTCCGGAAGAACCTTCTCCTCCCTGCAGGCTTCTGCGCCCACATTGCCCAAAACACGGACCCCGAGCACAGAGCCCCTAGAGGCCGCGCGGCGGGTCTCCGGCTCCGAACACCACACCCGCTCCCGGCCAGGAGTCACCGACGCCCTCAGGACGGGAGGACGCCGCGCTCCCACAAAGTTTCCCCGGGCGGATTTTGCCACTTGAGGAACCCAGTGTCTGAAACCCGAGACCTCTGACGCCGGACACCCTTCCGGAGCATCGCCCTCTTCCTGATCTGGAGAGACACCAACAGACGCCCCACGCACTGGACAGAAAGACTCTAGGTTGTCTCTCCGGCCGCCTTCGCCCCCAGGACCCCTCCTCTCCGCTGAGACCCTTCATTGGAGGACTCTCTGCGACAGATGCTATTACAAGAAAACCTCTCCGTTTAGCAATCGTGGAAGAATTCATCACAGGCATTTGGGAATTTCTCTGTTATTTAATAAATTGTATCTTTATTACTTACTTAACCATTACTTACTTGATGGTTAAAGTAAATAAAAAAACTAATACATATAAAACAAACATTCTCAAAATATCCTGAAAACAAAAAGAAAAATTTGAGTATTTACATATTAAGGAAATCTAGATTTATTCCACTATGATTGTTAAACAGATTGCAATAAGTAAATATAATGTTGACTGGTGCCACTGTCGTATTTCTTTTGATGGTTTTTAGGAACAGAAATGGGATAGCTCAATCATGTAAACATAAAGTAATTTATTAGGGGATAACACATAACTTGTGCGGTGCCCTGGGGCCCCAGTGTGCGGCTCAGCGTGCAGCTCAGTGTGCGGCTTCAGTGTGCATCTGGGGGCTGGAAGCTGGATGCTGAGGAGCCAAGGTTGCATGCTGTGCCTGGAAACTCAAGAGTCCCCGCTGCCTGCACAGGTGGAGTACCTGACCGTGTGCCTGAGTCGGAGAAGGCGTCGGCTTACTACAGCCTGGAAAACATGCACTTCCATTTAGCTTTCAGCGTCCATCTGAACCTTTGGTAGTCTCATTCAGCAGGAAATATGCAAAACTATTCAGTACTGTGTGAGAACCCCTGTATTGAAAGCTCAGGAGAAAATAGTTGGCTCTTGGGTTTTTTAATTAATTAATTTTTTCCATTTTATTTATTTTTAATTGGAGTATAATTGCTTTACAGTGCTGTGTCAGTTTCTACTGTACAACAGCATGAACCAGCTATATGTTTGCCTATAGCCCCTCCCTCTTGAGCCTCCTTCCTATTCTCCCACCCCCACTCCCTGTTAGTTTTTCACCTCTGGTCCAATTTCACTGAGTGCCAAGACTGAAGGAAAGGGATCCTGCAATGGAGAATCTATTCCAGTCTACACAGAAGTGGAGAATTGTTGCTCTCGTCTGATTGATCCCAAAGTGGCTGTCTTCCAGATGCAGACATACCTGGCCAACAGGAAAACAAAGACTGTGAGGCTGGAGGTGGCCAACGTGACTGGGAACCACATCACCTCCAGGAGTACCAACAGCTGGAAAGGGAAGATCCTTAGGATCCCGCCAGTGACGCCAACCATCCTGAACTGCTGCAGCGTAAAGGGGACTACTCTTTAGCTGTGTCTGTTCACATTCCGGGTGCTAAAACAAGTTGATGCTTGAGCTCCTGCTAGTGATTAGCACGATTCCATTAGGAACTCCAGAATATCCAGGCGGTTCATATGAGCTGGTTGACACTGACTCTGCCAGATCAGCCGGAAACACCACCAAACTATGAAAATGTGGCATGGGAGGAAGAATTCTCTAGACACACTTCTTACCTTCAACCCCCTGGGAGGGGGAGTCATGCCATCCTTTGTTTGCCTTGCCTCAGGAATCAGATTTCAGACTCTGCCTCTTTATTCAGAGGTAAATTCACATCCTAGAGGTGTAGAAGAGACCCAGCCTGTTTCCTCCATTCTCTGAACGTGTTTCAGAAATCACTGTGTCCATCATCAAATTAGAACGTTGGTTCTTTACCCCGCCCTTTTGAGCAAGAGGGAGGGCAGATGAGCTTAAGGTCATAAATATATATCAGCACTGAAGATGACAGAAGTTAAAGAATTTGTTACTTACCAGTGGGGCAACAGGATTGTTGCACAAGTTTGTGATGTGGTCTTGTGCCCCTTTTGAATGAGAGGGCAAAGATGTGAAAAGTCACAGAATGTAATGGAAGTCCTGATGTGATAAAGTGGAGGGGTGCCTGTGTTGACCCAAGAGAAAGTGCCTATATATAGTGGAAATACTATGTGGGCATATCTTTAAGAGGGTTTCTCAAAGTGGAAAAGCTGTATCCTAAGCCTTAACGTCCCGTGAATGCATTGGGAGGAGATAATTTTGGAGGATATAGTAGCACAGGGGTGTAAATGAACAGAAAAGGAGCCCACTCTAAATACAAAGTGAGCCCTCTGGTGTCAGGGTCTTTACATTCCACAGGACAGCTGGAAGAATCATCGCTTTGACTAAACGGACCTTTGTCAACAAAGTAATGTCTCTGCTTTTTAATATGTTGTCTAGGTTTGTCATAGCTTTTCTTCCAAGGAGCAAGCGTCTTTTAATTTCATGGCTGCAGTCACCATCTGCAGTGCTTGTGGAGCCCCAGAAAATAAAGTCTGTCACAGTTTCCATTGTTTCCCCATCTATGTGCCATGAAGTGTTGGGACCAGATGCCATGATCTTAGTTTTTTGAATGTTGAGTTTTAAGCCAGCTTTTTCACTCTCCTCTTTGACCTCCATCAAGAGGCTCTTTAGTTTCTTTTTTGCTTTTTGCTGCTAGGATGGTGTCATCTGCATATCTGAGGTTATTGATATTTCTCCCAGGCAAGCTTGATTCCACCTTGAGCTTTCTCCAGCCTGGCATTTTGCATGATGTACTCTGCATACAAGTTAAATATGCAGGGTGACAACATATAGCCTTGACGTACTCCTTTCCCAATTTTAAACCAGTCTGTTGTTCCACGTCTGGTTCTGTTTCTTCTTGACCTGCATACAGGTTTCTCAGGAGACAGGTAAGGTGGTCTAGTAGTCCCATCTCTAAGAATTTTCCAGAGTGTGTTACGATCCAAAGTCAAAGGCTTTCATGGTCAATGAAGCAGAAGTAGATGCTTTAAAATGATAACCTTACATGAATTGAAGACACGCGTTCACAAAACTATGTCACATATTACAAGTCTGATACAAAACCACATGTAGAAAATAAAATAGTTCTTTAATAGGAAGAACTGCAGTAGACGTAGGGAGAGCAGAGAGAAAGAGGAGCCCCGAATAATAGAATGAACATAAATTCATAAGAAAGGATAAGAGTTTTGCAAATAACAAAAAAGAACGAAAGAAAGACGTCTTGAAAACGTGGCATTAACTCTATGCATTTGTGAACTAGGTATGAAAACCATAGTATATATGAAGTCTTCTTTTGATTCAGATCATCTACTGTAGAAAAAAATAGGAATATTACAATTCTAAGGAGGCGTGGGACTCTCCTTTTCCCCACCCCTACATGATCACTCCGTTCCTCTTTTCCCTTTCTGATGTGAAAGCAAGAGGACCTGGAATCTCAGCCCAGCTCCAGCATGAACCAGCTGTAAGCTGTGGGTTTTGCAAAGGGGGAACCTGGCTGAGCCTCGTCTCCAACACCAGGCCATCCTCTCTCATCTGCTCAAAGGAGAGAACCTGAAGTGTGATTTGACCAGTTGTGCCTTCCAAGCAAAGAGGCTTCTTCCAGTGAATGGAAACTGCCAGGGACCCTCATCTTCTCCCCTCCCCTCCTTTAATCCAATCACCATAAACCACTCAGAGCTTCCATGCCCCTCCCAGAAAGATGTGGTTATCTCCTCAGTCCCCAGGGACCCCGAGGTAATTTGCAAGGCAAATGAGTGTGGATCCCACCTATCAACTCCCGGGTTTCCCAAAACCTTGTCGGGCAGGCACTATAAAAGGCACACTCCGCACCTAGCAGAATCATTCGCCTCTGTGCTAGACCCGTTGCACTCTCGGCCTGGTGAGGAGGCTGAAGCCATGGAAGCGCAGTCTTGGAGGAGGGCACATCCCGAGCCCGCCTTGCCTCCGGGCCTGAACCGAGAACAGGCCTGGGCCTGGGCTCTGGATAACTTCCCGGCGCTGAGCCGCCCCTCCTGCCTAAGCCCCGAGTTCTGCGGGGACGCGCACTACTGCGCCTGTGGGCTGTCGCGCCACGCTTGTCCCGGACACGCGGACGGTCCCCGCGTCGAGAGCGGCCAGAAACGCTGGCGAGACTCGCAAGGCCAGGAGCCGGCTGCTTGTCCGGGATGGAGCGACAGTCCCGTCAAGAAGAGGCCCAAGCCACACAGCGCCGGGCCCAGGAGGGTCTGAACAGCCAGCAGCTGCGGAGGCTGCCAGACCCGCGGCCAGATCGCCTCCAGGAGGCCAGGAGGCCTCCACCCCACCCCACACACCTCGAGGCTGCGGAAAACTGAGACTTGAAACCCGGTGGAACCCGGCAAGGGAAGGAATAGCAGCCTTCTCTCTGGCCCACAGTACCCCTTCAATCACCACCCTGGACTGGGGCCTGAGTCACCCCAGCGGAGGCCCAATCTGCCGGGCTGGACTTCTCCCCTGGGCTCCGCCTCTCTCTGGGACGAGCCTGGAGATATCTGTGGGACAGAACATTCCTTCTTTGTTCTTCCTTTCTTGGATAATTGACGGCCTTTTCAATTAGAAATCTCTTCAGCCATACAAAGGAGCGCATTTGAGTCTAGTCTAATGAGGTGGATGAACCTAGAGCTTATTATTCAGAGTGAAGTCAGTCTGAATGAGAAAGATAAATCTCCTATACTAACGCGCATACATATATGGAATCTAGAAAGATGGTACTGATGAATTTATTTGCAGGGCAGCAATGGAGAAACAGACATAGAGAACAGATTTATTGACAGGGTAGGGGGAGGAAGGAGAGGGTGAGCTCTATGGAAAAAGTAACAGGGAAACTTACATTAGCATATGTAAAATAGATAGCCAATGGGAATTTACTGTATAACTCCTGGAACTCAAACTGGGGCTCTGTAAGAATCTAGGGGGGTGGGATGGGGAGAGAGATGGGAGGGGGGTTCAGACCAAGGGGGGACATATGTATACCGATGGCTGACTCACGTTGATAGCTGGCAGAAAACAAAAAAATTCTGTAAAACAATTACCCTTCAATTAAAAAATACATTAGAAAAAAAGAAATCTCTCTTCAGGAATCTATGCTATCAAGGAACTTTCCCGTCGATGTACTCAGAATTGTCATACTTCTTAGATTAATTCCAATTTGCACAATGATTAAAACATGCTTCCCTATTCTCGGCTTATGAATCGATTTGGGTGGATGGAATCAGTATTGATTTGGGTGGGTGGAGTCAGGATTGGAAGTGGTATTGGGATGGGGGAGTCTTTGGCTGGAAGAACTGAGACCCAGGTCAGGGCTCCAAAAGATTAAGGAAATACAAAATGAAACCATGACATATAACCTTGAGTACCATGGTGGCCTATATTAATCTTTTTCATTTGTTCAAATATTGGTAAAGTAGCACTCCCCAACATAGCTTTTGAGAAAAATTTGAAAGGATCTTTGGAAAGCCAGTATGACAATATGCATTAAACATTTCAACATGAATACTCTTGAGCCAGAGTACTAATTCTATAAGCAGAAATTGTAGTTAAAAACAGACGTGTGTGCCAATACAAGATAAAAAATGTAAATAATAGTCTGCACATATCTGCACAATTCCAAACTATACTGCTCTTAGAGATAAAATGGAAGGCATGATTTTTAAAAAGTTTTAATTTTTGACTGCTATTTCTTCATTGCTACGCTGGCTTTTCTCTAGTTGTGGTGAGTGGGGGCTCCTCTTCAGTTGCAGCGTGCGGGCTTCTCATTGCCGTGGCTTCTCTTGTTGCAGAGCGTGAGTTCTAGGGCTTGTGAGCTTCAGCAGTTGCAGCACGTGGGCTCTAGAGCACAGACTCAATAGTCGTGGCACCAGGGCTTAGCTGTTCCACAGCACGTAAGATCTTCCCAGATTAGAGACCGAATCCATGTCTCCTGCATTGACAGGCAGATTCTTTACTGCTGAGCCACCAGGGAAGACCCGGCAAGGCATGATTTTTAAAAGACACCCAGAGGCTGAATGTACCACAGCAGTACTTGAATCCTAGACAGGGAGTGACTATAGCAACTGAGCTTGAAGGGGGTGTTTCTAAGCCAAGTGGGAAGGGAAAGCACGAAGGCACAGCTACCCATAAGGCTGAGAGAGGGCAGTTTCCAGAGCCTTTCCTATGTAACATTCTGCTGCAGTTCCTTCCACAAGTGCCTACATCGGTCTTGCATGGCTTTTCCGGGTCTCACGCAGCCACCTGATCTACAGTATTCAGCTTCCTGGGGGCTGAAGTTAGAGATGATGGGGAACCATCATTCACCACACAATTCTCCTCCTAGTACCAGTGGAGCATTCCCCCAGTCTCAGCCTCTGGGGGTTGATCAGACCCAAGTTCCTGTGCCCTGTGGGGCAGGGAGTAAGTAACCCAGGCTACCCCTCTGGCTTCCAGACAACAAAACGCTTGAGGGTAGACAGATGAAGTTGCAAACCTTTGGTCTCCTAGATGCTGAATCAATCTATCTGGGCCAAGAGGTTGGACCCAGAAAGAGTTTTGTGGAGAACGGGCAATGCCCACGTGACAGTAACACACAGAGCTGTGTAGTTTTCCAATGGAAAGTACAGATCCCAACATGTGCTAATCAGCACTTCATGCTGAAATATGACTTCAATTCTGTAACCCTACATTTTCTTACTTATAAAATGTAATTTATAATAGCACTTAAAGGAATGGGATAATAAAAAAGACATAGTACAGTGCTTATCATAAGTTCTTAGTGACTACTACCTGTTGTAGCTTTAAAGGTAATGTGAATAGGCATTAGAATCCTTCTATTTCTTGTTGAACTATCTCTAAACATTTTAGTATCAAAGTTATACATATTTTAAAGTGAAATAGGACAGTACTTTACAAATTGAAACTATAACTTACACCCTATCCCTTCCCAACTGATGAGTAACTATATTGATATATATTGAAGAATGTTTTTATGTTTTACAAATGTAAACACACTAATGCAAATTAATTAAACAAATATTATTTCCCTCCAAAGAACCACGCTATACGCATGGATTAATGACTTGTCGGTCATTACTGCTTTGGACACCTTTCTTTCTTTATTCAAAGGTGTGTGTGTGCATGCTAAATCGCTTCAGTTGTGTCAGACTCTTTGTGACCCAATGGACTGTAGCCTGCCGGGCTCCTCAGTCCATGGAATTTTCCAGACAAGAATACTGGATTGGGTTCCCATTTCCTCCTCCAGGGGATCTTCCTGAACCAGAGATCCAGTTGGAGTGTCTTGTGGCTCCTGCATTGGTAGGCGGGTTCTCTACCACTGAGCCACCTGGGAAGCCCCACAACACAGGCTACTTGCTGCTAACCTCTGTGGGGGAAGTAGCTGTCATTTGTGTTCAAACAACTTTCTGGGAAGTTTCCTCACCACCAGAGCCTAATAGCATCATGCTGAGCCTTCAAAGAGGACAGTGTTGTTGTCCTTCCCTTAAGCCTGGACCAGCAGAGCTTTCTACCTTGAATATCCTTATTAGATTCCCCAAGTCAGTTGCTTCCCAGGTGGCTCAGTGGTAAAGAATCTATCTGGGACAACCGGAGACTTTGGTTCCATCTCGGGGTTGAGAAGATCGCATTAAGAAGGAAGTGGCAACCCACTGCAGTATCCTTGCCTGGGAAAAACCTGGTGGGCTACAGTCCATGGGGTTTCAAAAAGTCAGACCAGACGTAGTAACAACAAGAACAAAGTCAGTTGCTCTAATGAACCCCTTTAACTTACCACTCTTGGCTGCCTTGACCAGAGCTTCCAACTCCCTGCCTCTTGTGTTGTCCATATTTTCCATCCTCTTTATTTCTTTATTTCTCATTTTTGGTTTTGGTTCTCTTCCCTCCTTTCTCTATCTCCTTTCTCACTTGTATTCCTACTTTTCTTTCTTTTTTCCCCCTCAGTTCATGCACAACACTGGCTTTAGTGGGGATCATCTTAAACATTAGAGTTTGCTTTCACGGCAGAGAATCAACTACCATAGGGAAGAAGATTCAGCTGTGTCCTCACAGTCTCTTGTCTATGTTCTTCCCCTAAAATTCAGCTCTGCCAAAGCAGGCGCAGGTTCTACAAGTCAGTGTGCAGTACCCATCACAGCTCCTTGCTCACAGCAGGTTGTGGAAACACGCTTGTTTAAAATGCTTTGAATTAAACTGACTTTGTTAAGTTGAAGATAAATGACTGACCAAGGACATCTAGGCTTGGATGCACTGACATGTTTGCCAAGACAGTGTCTGAAACATCTGAGGAAGGATATAAGGAGATACAATTTCACTATACATCTGACACTAGAAGGGAAAAGCAAACCGCTACGATTAAACACAGAAAGAGACAACATTTTGAGTTTGCTATTGACTGATGTTTTGTTTAATAGCCATGATTATAGCACTAAGAATGATGATGAAAATCACAATAACTGTAATGGAGCAACTTATTATTTTGCCTGGGACTATGTAATTACCTGGCCTTGGTTAATGAATTTAATCAAAAAATTTGCCTTTAAAATGTTAAACTTCAGCTACCATCCAGGTAAGACTATGAAGACAAGAGAGGTTAGACAACTAGCTGAGTATCTTCTACCAAAGACTCTGCATCTAAATCTGTAGATCTTGACCCTGACACTTCTACTTGTTGGCTGAAAGTCTGAAGCAGTTTTAACTTAGAATTGAAGACCAAAGGGAAAGTCTGACCAGCAGTGTGGTTGCATGCAAAGATGGCCACATTTTGATCATCTCGGTAAGATCTAATGATACTCTGTTTCTAGGCAAAAGGCCCTGAGAATTAATGGATATAGTAACCTAAAAGTAGCCTCCCAAATAGCTTTTCTTGACAGAGCCCCTATTTCGTTTAAACAAACAACAAAAGTTTTAATCCTCTCAAATCAACAAAATCGACTTAAATTCTAATAACTCCATCCAAGATGACTGAATTTACCCTCAATCTTCTCAGATCCCACCTTCTGAAGCAATTTGCAACCACCCACCCCAATAGCCTCTGGTTGGACGCCTAAGAGCCCAGAACACTATAAATTCGCAAGGAAGGGGTCCCTGAAGACTTGTCTTCTCACCCGCTGAAGCGATGGAGCACTTTCCCCGCTGTGTGCGCGAAGCCTGGGATTCCGCGCAGGAGCCCCAGGAACCAGAGGTGCGGCAGCTCCTGCGCTCAGTGAACCCTAAGGAATGGCAGCTCCCTTGCTATCCTAGGCTGGGCGAACTCTCTCCGGACGAGGAGGACTTCAGTCCGGAAGAACCTTCTCCTCCCTGCAGGCTTCTGCGCCCACATTGCCCAAAACACGGACCCCGAGCACAGAGCCCCTAGAGGCCGCGCGGCGGGTCTCCGGCTCCGAACACCACACCCGCTCCCGGCCAGGAGTCACCGACGCCCTCAGGACGGGAGGACGCCGCGCTCCCACAAAGTTTCCCCGGGCGGATTTTGCCACTTGAGGAACCCAGTGTCTGAAACCCGAGACCTCTGACGCCGGACACCCTTCCGGAGCATCGCCCTCTTCCTGATCTGGAGAGACACCAACAGACGCCCCACGCACTGGACAGAAAGACTCTAGGTTGTCTCTCCGGCCGCCTTCGCCCCCAGGACCCCTCCTCTCCGCTGAGACCCTTCATTGGAGGACTCTCTGCGACAGATGCTATTACAAGAAAACCTCTCCGTTTAGCAATCGTGGAAGAATTCATCACAGGCATTTGGGAATTTCTCTGTTATTTAATAAATTGTATCTTTATTACTTACTTAACCATTACTTACTTGATGGTTAAAGTAAATAAAAAAACTAATACATATAAAACAAACATTCTCAAAATATCCTGAAAACAAAAAGAAAAATTTGAGTATTTACATATTAAGGAAATCTAGATTTATTCCACTATGATTGTTAAACAGATTGCAATAAGTAAATATAATGTTGACTGGTGCCACTGTCGTATTTCTTTTGATGGTTTTTAGGAACAGAAATGGGATAGCTCAATCATGTAAACATAAAGTAATTTATTAGGGGATAACACATAACTTGTGCGGTGCCCTGGGGCCCCAGTGTGCGGCTCAGCGTGCAGCTCAGTGTGCGGCTTCAGTGTGCATCTGGGGGCTGGAAGCTGGATGCTGAGGAGCCAAGGTTGCATGCTGTGCCTGGAAACTCAAGAGTCCCCGCTGCCTGCACAGGTGGAGTACCTGACCGTGTGCCTGAGTCGGAGAAGGCGTCGGCTTACTACAGCCTGGAAAACATGCACTTCCATTTAGCTTTCAGCGTCCATCTGAACCTTTGGTAGTCTCATTCAGCAGGAAATATGCAAAACTATTCAGTACTGTGTGAGAACCCCTGTATTGAAAGCTCAGGAGAAAATAGTTGGCTCTTGGGTTTTTTAATTAATTAATTTTTTCCATTTTATTTATTTTTAATTGGAGTATAATTGCTTTACAGTGCTGTGTCAGTTTCTACTGTACAACAGCATGAACCAGCTATATGTTTGCCTATAGCCCCTCCCTCTTGAGCCTCCTTCCTATTCTCCCACCCCCACTCCCTGTTAGTTTTTCACCTCTGGTCCAATTTCACTGAGTGCCAAGACTGAAGGAAAGGGATCCTGCAATGGAGAATCTATTCCAGTCTACACAGAAGTGGAGAATTGTTGCTCTCGTCTGATTGATCCCAAAGTGGCTGTCTTCCAGATGCAGACATACCTGGCCAACAGGAAAACAAAGACTGTGAGGCTGGAGGTGGCCAACGTGACTGGGAACCACATCACCTCCAGGAGTACCAACAGCTGGAAAGGGAAGATCCTTAGGATCCCGCCAGTGACGCCAACCATCCTGAACTGCTGCAGCGTAAAGGGGACTACTCTTTAGCTGTGTCTGTTCACATTCCGGGTGCTAAAACAAGTTGATGCTTGAGCTCCTGCTAGTGATTAGCACGATTCCATTAGGAACTCCAGAATATCCAGGCGGTTCATATGAGCTGGTTGACACTGACTCTGCCAGATCAGCCGGAAACACCACCAAACTATGAAAATGTGGCATGGGAGGAAGAATTCTCTAGACACACTTCTTACCTTCAACCCCCTGGGAGGGGGAGTCATGCCATCCTTTGTTTGCCTTGCCTCAGGAATCAGATTTCAGACTCTGCCTCTTTATTCAGAGGTAAATTCACATCCTAGAGGTGTAGAAGAGACCCAGCCTGTTTCCTCCATTCTCTGAACGTGTTTCAGAAATCACTGTGTCCATCATCAAATTAGAACGTTGGTTCTTTACCCCGCCCTTTTGAGCAAGAGGGAGGGCAGATGAGCTTAAGGTCATAAATATATATCAGCACTGAAGATGACAGAAGTTAAAGAATTTGTTACTTACCAGTGGGGCAACAGGATTGTTGCACAAGTTTGTGATGTGGTCTTGTGCCCCTTTTGAATGAGAGGGCAAAGATGTGAAAAGTCACAGAATGTAATGGAAGTCCTGATGTGATAAAGTGGAGGGGTGCCTGTGTTGACCCAAGAGAAAGTGCCTATATATAGTGGAAATACTATGTGGGCATATCTTTAAGAGGGTTTCTCAAAGTGGAAAAGCTGTATCCTAAGCCTTAACGTCCCGTGAATGCATTGGGAGGAGATAATTTTGGAGGATATAGTAGCACAGGGGTGTAAATGAACAGAAAAGGAGCCCACTCTAAATACAAAGTGAGCCCTCTGGTGTCAGGGTCTTTACATTCCACAGGACAGCTGGAAGAATCATCGCTTTGACTAAACGGACCTTTGTCAACAAAGTAATGTCTCTGCTTTTTAATATGTTGTCTAGGTTTGTCATAGCTTTTCTTCCAAGGAGCAAGCGTCTTTTAATTTCATGGCTGCAGTCACCATCTGCAGTGCTTGTGGAGCCCCAGAAAATAAAGTCTGTCACAGTTTCCATTGTTTCCCCATCTATGTGCCATGAAGTGTTGGGACCAGATGCCATGATCTTAGTTTTTTGAATGTTGAGTTTTAAGCCAGCTTTTTCACTCTCCTCTTTGACCTCCATCAAGAGGCTCTTTAGTTTCTTTTTTGCTTTTTGCTGCTAGGATGGTGTCATCTGCATATCTGAGGTTATTGATATTTCTCCCAGGCAAGCTTGATTCCACCTTGAGCTTTCTCCAGCCTGGCATTTTGCATGATGTACTCTGCATACAAGTTAAATATGCAGGGTGACAACATATAGCCTTGACGTACTCCTTTCCCAATTTTAAACCAGTCTGTTGTTCCACGTCTGGTTCTGTTTCTTCTTGACCTGCATACAGGTTTCTCAGGAGACAGGTAAGGTGGTCTAGTAGTCCCATCTCTAAGAATTTTCCAGAGTGTGTTACGATCCAAAGTCAAAGGCTTTCATGGTCAATGAAGCAGAAGTAGATGCTTTAAAATGATAACCTTACATGAATTGAAGACACGCGTTCACAAAACTATGTCACATATTACAAGTCTGATACAAAACCACATGTAGAAAATAAAATAGTTCTTTAATAGGAAGAACTGCAGTAGACGTAGGGAGAGCAGAGAGAAAGAGGAGCCCCGAATAATAGAATGAACATAAATTCATAAGAAAGGATAAGAGTTTTGCAAATAACAAAAAAGAACGAAAGAAAGACGTCTTGAAAACGTGGCATTAACTCTATGCATTTGTGAACTAGGTATGAAAACCATAGTATATATGAAGTCTTCTTTTGATTCAGATCATCTACTGTAGAAAAAAATAGGAATATTACAATTCTAAGGAGGCGTGGGACTCTCCTTTTCCCCACCCCTACATGATCACTCCGTTCCTCTTTTCCCTTTCTGATGTGAAAGCAAGAGGACCTGGAATCTCAGCCCAGCTCCAGCATGAACCAGCTGTAAGCTGTGGGTTTTGCAAAGGGGGAACCTGGCTGAGCCTCGTCTCCAACACCAGGCCATCCTCTCTCATCTGCTCAAAGGAGAGAACCTGAAGTGTGATTTGACCAGTTGTGCCTTCCAAGCAAAGAGGCTTCTTCCAGTGAATGGAAACTGCCAGGGACCCTCATCTTCTCCCCTCCCCTCCTTTAATCCAATCACCATAAACCACTCAGAGCTTCCATGCCCCTCCCAGAAAGATGTGGTTATCTCCTCAGTCCCCAGGGACCCCGAGGTAATTTGCAAGGCAAATGAGTGTGGATCCCACCTATCAACTCCCGGGTTTCCCAAAACCTTGTCGGGCAGGCACTATAAAAGGCACACTCCGCACCTAGCAGAATCATTCGCCTCTGTGCTAGACCCGTTGCACTCTCGGCCTGGTGAGGAGGCTGAAGCCATGGAAGCGCAGTCTTGGAGGAGGGCACATCCCGAGCCCGCCTTGCCTCCGGGCCTGAACCGAGAACAGGCCTGGGCCTGGGCTCTGGATAACTTCCCGGCGCTGAGCCGCCCCTCCTGCCTAAGCCCCGAGTTCTGCGGGGACGCGCACTACTGCGCCTGTGGGCTGTCGCGCCACGCTTGTCCCGGACACGCGGACGGTCCCCGCGTCGAGAGCGGCCAGAAACGCTGGCGAGACTCGCAAGGCCAGGAGCCGGCTGCTTGTCCGGGATGGAGCGACAGTCCCGTCAAGAAGAGGCCCAAGCCACACAGCGCCGGGCCCAGGAGGGTCTGAACAGCCAGCAGCTGCGGAGGCTGCCAGACCCGCGGCCAGATCGCCTCCAGGAGGCCAGGAGGCCTCCACCCCACCCCACACACCTCGAGGCTGCGGAAAACTGAGACTTGAAACCCGGTGGAACCCGGCAAGGGAAGGAATAGCAGCCTTCTCTCTGGCCCACAGTACCCCTTCAATCACCACCCTGGACTGGGGCCTGAGTCACCCCAGCGGAGGCCCAATCTGCCGGGCTGGACTTCTCCCCTGGGCTCCGCCTCTCTCTGGGACGAGCCTGGAGATATCTGTGGGACAGAACATTCCTTCTTTGTTCTTCCTTTCTTGGATAATTGACGGCCTTTTCAATTAGAAATCTCTTCAGCCATACAAAGGAGCGCATTTGAGTCTAGTCTAATGAGGTGGATGAACCTAGAGCTTATTATTCAGAGTGAAGTCAGTCTGAATGAGAAAGATAAATCTCCTATACTAACGCGCATACATATATGGAATCTAGAAAGATGGTACTGATGAATTTATTTGCAGGGCAGCAATGGAGAAACAGACATAGAGAACAGATTTATTGACAGGGTAGGGGGAGGAAGGAGAGGGTGAGCTCTATGGAAAAAGTAACAGGGAAACTTACATTAGCATATGTAAAATAGATAGCCAATGGGAATTTACTGTATAACTCCTGGAACTCAAACTGGGGCTCTGTAAGAATCTAGGGGGTGGGATGGGGAGAGAGATGGGAGGGGGTTCAGACCAAGGGGGGACATATGTATACCGATGGCTGACTCACGTTGATAGCTGGCAGAAAACAAAAAAATTCTGTAAAACAATTACCCTTCAATTAAAAAATACATTAGAAAAAAAGAAATCTCTCTTCAGGAATCTATGCTATCAAGGAACTTTCCCGTCGATGTACTCAGAATTGTCATACTTCTTAGATTAATTCCAATTTGCACAATGATTAAAACATGCTTCCCTATTCTCGGCTTATGAATCGATTTGGGTGGATGGAATCAGTATTGATTTGGGTGGGTGGAGTCAGGATTGGAAGTGGTATTGGGATGGGGGAGTCTTTGGCTGGAAGAACTGAGACCCAGGTCAGGGCTCCAAAAGATTAAGGAAATACAAAATGAAACCATGACATATAACCTTGAGTACCATGGTGGCCTATATTAATCTTTTTCATTTGTTCAAATATTGGTAAAGTAGCACTCCCCAACATAGCTTTTGAGAAAAATTTGAAAGGATCTTTGGAAAGCCAGTATGACAATATGCATTAAACATTTCAACATGAATACTCTTGAGCCAGAGTACTAATTCTATAAGCAGAAATTGTAGTTAAAAACAGACGTGTGTGCCAATACAAGATAAAAAATGTAAATAATAGTCTGCACATATCTGCACAATTCCAAACTATACTGCTCTTAGAGATAAAATGGAAGGCATGATTTTTAAAAAGTTTTAATTTTTGACTGCTATTTCTTCATTGCTACGCTGGCTTTTCTCTAGTTGTGGTGAGTGGGGGCTCCTCTTCAGTTGCAGCGTGCGGGCTTCTCATTGCCGTGGCTTCTCTTGTTGCAGAGCGTGAGTTCTAGGGCTTGTGAGCTTCAGCAGTTGCAGCACGTGGGCTCTAGAGCACAGACTCAATAGTCGTGGCACCAGGGCTTAGCTGTTCCACAGCACGTAAGATCTTCCCAGATTAGAGACCGAATCCATGTCTCCTGCATTGACAGGCAGATTCTTTACTGCTGAGCCACCAGGGAAGACCCGGCAAGGCATGATTTTTAAAAGACACCCAGAGGCTGAATGTACCACAGCAGTACTTGAATCCTAGACAGGGAGTGACTATAGCAACTGAGCTTGAAGGGGGTGTTTCTAAGCCAAGTGGGAAGGGAAAGCACGAAGGCACAGCTACCCATAAGGCTGAGAGAGGGCAGTTTCCAGAGCCTTTCCTATGTAACATTCTGCTGCAGTTCCTTCCACAAGTGCCTACATCGGTCTTGCATGGCTTTTCCGGGTCTCACGCAGCCACCTGATCTACAGTATTCAGCTTCCTGGGGGCTGAAGTTAGAGATGATGGGGAACCATCATTCACCACACAATTCTCCTCCTAGTACCAGTGGAGCATTCCCCCAGTCTCAGCCTCTGGGGGTTGATCAGACCCAAGTTCCTGTGCCCTGTGGGGCAGGGAGTAAGTAACCCAGGCTACCCCTCTGGCTTCCAGACAACAAAACGCTTGAGGGTAGACAGATGAAGTTGCAAACCTTTGGTCTCCTAGATGCTGAATCAATCTATCTGGGCCAAGAGGTTGGACCCAGAAAGAGTTTTGTGGAGAACGGGCAATGCCCACGTGACAGTAACACACAGAGCTGTGTAGTTTTCCAATGGAAAGTACAGATCCCAACATGTGCTAATCAGCACTTCATGCTGAAATATGACTTCAATTCTGTAACCCTACATTTTCTTACTTATAAAATGTAATTTATAATAGCACTTAAAGGAATGGGATAATAAAAAAGACATAGTACAGTGCTTATCATAAGTTCTTAGTGACTACTACCTGTTGTAGCTTTAAAGGTAATGTGAATAGGCATTAGAATCCTTCTATTTCTTGTTGAACTATCTCTAAACATTTTAGTATCAAAGTTATACATATTTTAAAGTGAAATAGGACAGTACTTTACAAATTGAAACTATAACTTACACCCTATCCCTTCCCAACTGATGAGTAACTATATTGATATATATTGAAGAATGTTTTTATGTTTTACAAATGTAAACACACTAATGCAAATTAATTAAACAAATATTATTTCCCTCCAAAGAACCACGCTATACGCATGGATTAATGACTTGTCGGTCATTACTGCTTTGGACACCTTTCTTTCTTTATTCAAAGGTGTGTGTGTGCATGCTAAATCGCTTCAGTTGTGTCAGACTCTTTGTGACCCAATGGACTGTAGCCTGCCGGGCTCCTCAGTCCATGGAATTTTCCAGACAAGAATACTGGATTGGGTTCCCATTTCCTCCTCCAGGGGATCTTCCTGAACCAGAGATCCAGTTGGAGTGTCTTGTGGCTCCTGCATTGGTAGGCGGGTTCTCTACCACTGAGCCACCTGGGAAGCCCCACAACACAGGCTACTTGCTGCTAACCTCTGTGGGGGAAGTAGCTGTCATTTGTGTTCAAACAACTTTCTGGGAAGTTTCCTCACCACCAGAGCCTAATAGCATCATGCTGAGCCTTCAAAGAGGACAGTGTTGTTGTCCTTCCCTTAAGCCTGGACCAGCAGAGCTTTCTACCTTGAATATCCTTATTAGATTCCCCAAGTCAGTTGCTTCCCAGGTGGCTCAGTGGTAAAGAATCTATCTGGGACAACCGGAGACTTTGGTTCCATCTCGGGGTTGAGAAGATCGCATTAAGAAGGAAGTGGCAACCCACTGCAGTATCCTTGCCTGGGAAAAACCTGGTGGGCTACAGTCCATGGGGTTTCAAAAAGTCAGACCAGACGTAGTAACAACAAGAACAAAGTCAGTTGCTCTAATGAACCCCTTTAACTTACCACTCTTGGCTGCCTTGACCAGAGCTTCCAACTCCCTGCCTCTTGTGTTGTCCATATTTTCCATCCTCTTTATTTCTTTATTTCTCATTTTTGGTTTTGGTTCTCTTCCCTCCTTTCTCTATCTCCTTTCTCACTTGTATTCCTACTTTTCTTTCTTTTTTTCCCCCCTCAGTTCATGCACAACACTGGCTTTAGTGGGGATCATCTTAAACATTAGAGTTTGCTTTCACGGCAGAGAATCAACTACCATAGGGAAGAAGATTCAGCTGTGTCCTCACAGTCTCTTGTCTATGTTCTTCCCCTAAAATTCAGCTCTGCCAAAGCAGGCGCAGGTTCTACAAGTCAGTGTGCAGTACCCATCACAGCTCCTTGCTCACAGCAGGTTGTGGAAACACGCTTGTTTAAAATGCTTTGAATTAAACTGACTTTGTTAAGTTGAAGATAAATGACTGACCAAGGACATCTAGGCTTGGATGCACTGACATGTTTGCCAAGACAATGTCTGAAACATCTGAGGAAGGATATAAGGAGATACAATTTCACTATACATCTGACACTAGAAGGGAAAAGCAAACCGCTACGATTAAACACAGAAAGAGACAACATTTTGAGTTTGCTATTGACTGATGTTTTGTTTAATAGCCATGATTATAGCACTAAGAATGATGATGAAAATCACAATAACTGTAATGGAGCAACTTATTATTTTGCCTGGGACTGTGTAATTACCTGGCCTTGGTTAATGAATTTAATCAAAAAATTTGCCTTTAAAATGTTAAACTTCAGCTACCATCCAGGTAAGACTATGAAGACAAGAGAGGTTAGACAACTAGCTGAGTATCTTCTACCAAAGACTCTGCATCTAAATCTGTAGATCTTGACCCTGACACTTCTACTTGTTGGCTGAAAGTCTGAAGCAGTTTTAACTTAGAATTGAAGACCAAAGGGAAAGTCTGACCAGCAGTGTGGTTGCATGCAAAGATGGCCACATTTTGATCATCTCGGTAAGATCTAATGATACTCTGTTTCTAGGCAAAAGGCCCTGAGAATTAATGGATATAGTAACCTAAAAGTAGCCTCCCAAATAGCTTTTCTTGACAGAGCCCCTATTTCGTTTAAACAAACAACAAAAGTTTTAATCCTCTCAAATCAACAAAATCGACTTAAATTCTAATAACTCCATCCAAGATGACTGAATTTACCCTCAATCTTCTCAGATCCCACCTTCTGAAGCAATTTGCAACCACCCACCCCAATAGCCTCTGGTTGGACGCCTAAGAGCCCAGAACACTATAAATTCGCAAGGAAGGGGTCCCTGAAGACTTGTCTTCTCACCCGCTGAAGCGATGGAGCACTTTCCCCGCTGTGTGCGCGAAGCCTGGGATTCCGCGCAGGAGCCCCAGGAACCAGAGGTGCGGCAGCTCCTGCGCTCAGTGAACCCTAAGGAATGGCAGCTCCCTTGCTATCCTAGGCTGGGCGAACTCTCTCCGGACGAGGAGGACTTCAGTCCGGAAGAACCTTCTCCTCCCTGCAGGCTTCTGCGCCCACATTGCCCAAAACACGGACCCCGAGCACAGAGCCCCTAGAGGCCGCGCGGCGGGTCTCCGGCTCCGAACACCACACCCGCTCCCGGCCAGGAGTCACCGACGCCCTCAGGACGGGAGGACGCCGCGCTCCCACAAAGTTTCCCCGGGCGGATTTTGCCACTTGAGGAACCCAGTGTCTGAAACCCGAGACCTCTGACGCCGGACACCCTTCCGGAGCATCGCCCTCTTCCTGATCTGGAGAGACACCAACAGACGCCCCACGCACTGGACAGAAAGACTCTAGGTTGTCTCTCCGGCCGCCTTCGCCCCCAGGACCCCTCCTCTCCGCTGAGACCCTTCATTGGAGGACTCTCTGCGACAGATGCTATTACAAGAAAACCTCTCCGTTTAGCAATCGTGGAAGAATTCATCACAGGCATTTGGGAATTTCTCTGTTATTTAATAAATTGTATCTTTATTACTTACTTAACCATTACTTACTTGATGGTTAAAGTAAATAAAAAAACTAATACATATAAAACAAACATTCTCAAAATATCCTGAAAACAAAAAGAAAAATTTGAGTATTTACATATTAAGGAAATCTAGATTTATTCCACTATGATTGTTAAACAGATTGCAATAAGTAAATATAATGTTGACTGGTGCCACTGTCGTATTTCTTTTGATGGTTTTTAGGAACAGAAATGGGATAGCTCAATCATGTAAACATAAAGTAATTTATTAGGGGATAACACATAACTTGTGCGGTGCCCTGGGGCCCCAGTGTGCGGCTCAGCGTGCAGCTCAGTGTGCGGCTTCAGTGTGCATCTGGGGGCTGGAAGCTGGATGCTGAGGAGCCAAGGTTGCATGCTGTGCCTGGAAACTCAAGAGTCCCCGCTGCCTGCACAGGTGGAGTACCTGACCGTGTGCCTGAGTCGGAGAAGGCGTCGGCTTACTACAGCCTGGAAAACATGCACTTCCATTTAGCTTTCAGCGTCCATCTGAACCTTTGGTAGTCTCATTCAGCAGGAAATATGCAAAACTATTCAGTACTGTGTGAGAACCCCTGTATTGAAAGCTCAGGAGAAAATAGTTGGCTCTTGGGTTTTTTAATTAATTAATTTTTTCCATTTTATTTATTTTTAATTGGAGTATAATTGCTTTACAGTGCTGTGTCAGTTTCTACTGTACAACAGCATGAACCAGCTATATGTTTGCCTATAGCCCCTCCCTCTTGAGCCTCCTTCCTATTCTCCCACCCCCACTCCCTGTTAGTTTTTCACCTCTGGTCCAATTTCACTGAGTGCCAAGACTGAAGGAAAGGGATCCTGCAATGGAGAATCTATTCCAGTCTACACAGAAGTGGAGAATTGTTGCTCTCGTCTGATTGATCCCAAAGTGGCTGTCTTCCAGATGCAGACATACCTGGCCAACAGGAAAACAAAGACTGTGAGGCTGGAGGTGGCCAACGTGACTGGGAACCACATCACCTCCAGGAGTACCAACAGCTGGAAAGGGAAGATCCTTAGGATCCCGCCAGTGACGCCAACCATCCTGAACTGCTGCAGCGTAAAGGGGACTACTCTTTAGCTGTGTCTGTTCACATTCCGGGTGCTAAAACAAGTTGATGCTTGAGCTCCTGCTAGTGATTAGCACGATTCCATTAGGAACTCCAGAATATCCAGGCGGTTCATATGAGCTGGTTGACACTGACTCTGCCAGATCAGCCGGAAACACCACCAAACTATGAAAATGTGGCATGGGAGGAAGAATTCTCTAGACACACTTCTTACCTTCAACCCCCTGGGAGGGGGAGTCATGCCATCCTTTGTTTGCCTTGCCTCAGGAATCAGATTTCAGACTCTGCCTCTTTATTCAGAGGTAAATTCACATCCTAGAGGTGTAGAAGAGACCCAGCCTGTTTCCTCCATTCTCTGAACGTGTTTCAGAAATCACTGTGTCCATCATCAAATTAGAACGTTGGTTCTTTACCCCGCCCTTTTGAGCAAGAGGGAGGGCAGATGAGCTTAAGGTCATAAATATATATCAGCACTGAAGATGACAGAAGTTAAAGAATTTGTTACTTACCAGTGGGGCAACAGGATTGTTGCACAAGTTTGTGATGTGGTCTTGTGCCCCTTTTGAATGAGAGGGCAAAGATGTGAAAAGTCACAGAATGTAATGGAAGTCCTGATGTGATAAAGTGGAGGGGTGCCTGTGTTGACCCAAGAGAAAGTGCCTATATATAGTGGAAATACTATGTGGGCATATCTTTAAGAGGGTTTCTCAAAGTGGAAAAGCTGTATCCTAAGCCTTAACGTCCCGTGAATGCATTGGGAGGAGATAATTTTGGAGGATATAGTAGCACAGGGGTGTAAATGAACAGAAAAGGAGCCCACTCTAAATACAAAGTGAGCCCTCTGGTGTCAGGGTCTTTACATTCCACAGGACAGCTGGAAGAATCATCGCTTTGACTAAACGGACCTTTGTCAACAAAGTAATGTCTCTGCTTTTTAATATGTTGTCTAGGTTTGTCATAGCTTTTCTTCCAAGGAGCAAGCGTCTTTTAATTTCATGGCTGCAGTCACCATCTGCAGTGCTTGTGGAGCCCCAGAAAATAAAGTCTGTCACAGTTTCCATTGTTTCCCCATCTATGTGCCATGAAGTGTTGGGACCAGATGCCATGATCTTAGTTTTTTGAATGTTGAGTTTTAAGCCAGCTTTTTCACTCTCCTCTTTGACCTCCATCAAGAGGCTCTTTAGTTTCTTTTTTGCTTTTTGCTGCTAGGATGGTGTCATCTGCATATCTGAGGTTATTGATATTTCTCCCAGGCAAGCTTGATTCCACCTTGAGCTTTCTCCAGCCTGGCATTTTGCATGATGTACTCTGCATACAAGTTAAATATGCAGGGTGACAACATATAGCCTTGACGTACTCCTTTCCCAATTTTAAACCAGTCTGTTGTTCCACGTCTGGTTCTGTTTCTTCTTGACCTGCATACAGGTTTCTCAGGAGACAGGTAAGGTGGTCTAGTAGTCCCATCTCTAAGAATTTTCCAGAGTGTGTTACGATCCAAAGTCAAAGGCTTTCATGGTCAATGAAGCAGAAGTAGATGCTTTAAAATGATAACCTTACATGAATTGAAGACACGCGTTCACAAAACTATGTCACATATTACAAGTCTGATACAAAACCACATGTAGAAAATAAAATAGTTCTTTAATAGGAAGAACTGCAGTAGACGTAGGGAGAGCAGAGAGAAAGAGGAGCCCCGAATAATAGAATGAACATAAATTCATAAGAAAGGATAAGAGTTTTGCAAATAACAAAAAAGAACGAAAGAAAGACGTCTTGAAAACGTGGCATTAACTCTATGCATTTGTGAACTAGGTATGAAAACCATAGTATATATGAAGTCTTCTTTTGATTCAGATCATCTACTGTAGAAAAAAATAGGAATATTACAATTCTAAGGAGGCGTGGGACTCTCCTTTTCCCCACCCCTACATGATCACTCCGTTCCTCTTTTCCCTTTCTGATGTGAAAGCAAGAGGACCTGGAATCTCAGCCCAGCTCCAGCATGAACCAGCTGTAAGCTGTGGGTTTTGCAAAGGGGGAACCTGGCTGAGCCTCGTCTCCAACACCAGGCCATCCTCTCTCATCTGCTCAAAGGAGAGAACCTGAAGTGTGATTTGACCAGTTGTGCCTTCCAAGCAAAGAGGCTTCTTCCAGTGAATGGAAACTGCCAGGGACCCTCATCTTCTCCCCTCCCCTCCTTTAATCCAATCACCATAAACCACTCAGAGCTTCCATGCCCCTCCCAGAAAGATGTGGTTATCTCCTCAGTCCCCAGGGACCCCGAGGTAATTTGCAAGGCAAATGAGTGTGGATCCCACCTATCAACTCCCGGGTTTCCCAAAACCTTGTCGGGCAGGCACTATAAAAGGCACACTCCGCACCTAGCAGAATCATTCGCCTCTGTGCTAGACCCGTTGCACTCTCGGCCTGGTGAGGAGGCTGAAGCCATGGAAGCGCAGTCTTGGAGGAGGGCACATCCCGAGCCCGCCTTGCCTCCGGGCCTGAACCGAGAACAGGCCTGGGCCTGGGCTCTGGATAACTTCCCGGCGCTGAGCCGCCCCTCCTGCCTAAGCCCCGAGTTCTGCGGGGACGCGCACTACTGCGCCTGTGGGCTGTCGCGCCACGCTTGTCCCGGACACGCGGACGGTCCCCGCGTCGAGAGCGGCCAGAAACGCTGGCGAGACTCGCAAGGCCAGGAGCCGGCTGCTTGTCCGGGATGGAGCGACAGTCCCGTCAAGAAGAGGCCCAAGCCACACAGCGCCGGGCCCAGGAGGGTCTGAACAGCCAGCAGCTGCGGAGGCTGCCAGACCCGCGGCCAGATCGCCTCCAGGAGGCCAGGAGGCCTCCACCCCACCCCACACACCTCGAGGCTGCGGAAAACTGAGACTTGAAACCCGGTGGAACCCGGCAAGGGAAGGAATAGCAGCCTTCTCTCTGGCCCACAGTACCCCTTCAATCACCACCCTGGACTGGGGCCTGAGTCACCCCAGCGGAGGCCCAATCTGCCGGGCTGGACTTCTCCCCTGGGCTCCGCCTCTCTCTGGGACGAGCCTGGAGATATCTGTGGGACAGAACATTCCTTCTTTGTTCTTCCTTTCTTGGATAATTGACGGCCTTTTCAATTAGAAATCTCTTCAGCCATACAAAGGAGCGCATTTGAGTCTAGTCTAATGAGGTGGATGAACCTAGAGCTTATTATTCAGAGTGAAGTCAGTCTGAATGAGAAAGATAAATCTCCTATACTAACGCGCATACATATATGGAATCTAGAAAGATGGTACTGATGAATTTATTTGCAGGGCAGCAATGGAGAAACAGACATAGAGAACAGATTTATTGACAGGGTAGGGGGAGGAAGGAGAGGGTGAGCTCTATGGAAAAAGTAACAGGGAAACTTACATTAGCATATGTAAAATAGATAGCCAATGGGAATTTACTGTATAACTCCTGGAACTCAAACTGGGGCTCTGTAAGAATCTAGGGGGGTGGGATGGGGAGAGAGATGGGAGGGGGTTCAGACCAAGGGGGGACATATGTATACCGATGGCTGACTCACGTTGATAGCTGGCAGAAAACAAAAAAATTCTGTAAAACAATTACCCTTCAATTAAAAAATACATTAGAAAAAAAGAAATCTCTCTTCAGGAATCTATGCTATCAAGGAACTTTCCCGTCGATGTACTCAGAATTGTCATACTTCTTAGATTAATTCCAATTTGCACAATGATTAAAACATGCTTCCCTATTCTCGGCTTATGAATCGATTTGGGTGGATGGAATCAGTATTGATTTGGGTGGGTGGAGTCAGGATTGGAAGTGGTATTGGGATGGGGGAGTCTTTGGCTGGAAGAACTGAGACCCAGGTCAGGGCTCCAAAAGATTAAGGAAATACAAAATGAAACCATGACATATAACCTTGAGTACCATGGTGGCCTATATTAATCTTTTTCATTTGTTCAAATATTGGTAAAGTAGCACTCCCCAACATAGCTTTTGAGAAAAATTTGAAAGGATCTTTGGAAAGCCAGTATGACAATATGCATTAAACATTTCAACATGAATACTCTTGAGCCAGAGTACTAATTCTATAAGCAGAAATTGTAGTTAAAAACAGACGTGTGTGCCAATACAAGATAAAAAATGTAAATAATAGTCTGCACATATCTGCACAATTCCAAACTATACTGCTCTTAGAGATAAAATGGAAGGCATGATTTTTAAAAAGTTTTAATTTTTGACTGCTATTTCTTCATTGCTACGCTGGCTTTTCTCTAGTTGTGGTGAGTGGGGGCTCCTCTTCAGTTGCAGCGTGCGGGCTTCTCATTGCCGTGGCTTCTCTTGTTGCAGAGCGTGAGTTCTAGGGCTTGTGAGCTTCAGCAGTTGCAGCACGTGGGCTCTAGAGCACAGACTCAATAGTCGTGGCACCAGGGCTTAGCTGTTCCACAGCACGTAAGATCTTCCCAGATTAGAGACCGAATCCATGTCTCCTGCATTGACAGGCAGATTCTTTACTGCTGAGCCACCAGGGAAGACCCGGCAAGGCATGATTTTTAAAAGACACCCAGAGGCTGAATGTACCACAGCAGTACTTGAATCCTAGACAGGGAGTGACTATAGCAACTGAGCTTGAAGGGGGTGTTTCTAAGCCAAGTGGGAAGGGAAAGCACGAAGGCACAGCTACCCATAAGGCTGAGAGAGGGCAGTTTCCAGAGCCTTTCCTATGTAACATTCTGCTGCAGTTCCTTCCACAAGTGCCTACATCGGTCTTGCATGGCTTTTCCGGGTCTCACGCAGCCACCTGATCTACAGTATTCAGCTTCCTGGGGGCTGAAGTTAGAGATGATGGGGAACCATCATTCACCACACAATTCTCCTCCTAGTACCAGTGGAGCATTCCCCCAGTCTCAGCCTCTGGGGGTTGATCAGACCCAAGTTCCTGTGCCCTGTGGGGCAGGGAGTAAGTAACCCAGGCTACCCCTCTGGCTTCCAGACAACAAAACGCTTGAGGGTAGACAGATGAAGTTGCAAACCTTTGGTCTCCTAGATGCTGAATCAATCTATCTGGGCCAAGAGGTTGGACCCAGAAAGAGTTTTGTGGAGAACGGGCAATGCCCACGTGACAGTAACACACAGAGCTGTGTAGTTTTCCAATGGAAAGTACAGATCCCAACATGTGCTAATCAGCACTTCATGCTGAAATATGACTTCAATTCTGTAACCCTACATTTTCTTACTTATAAAATGTAATTTATAATAGCACTTAAAGGAATGGGATAATAAAAAAGACATAGTACAGTGCTTATCATAAGTTCTTAGTGACTACTACCTGTTGTAGCTTTAAAGGTAATGTGAATAGGCATTAGAATCCTTCTATTTCTTGTTGAACTATCTCTAAACATTTTAGTATCAAAGTTATACATATTTTAAAGTGAAATAGGACAGTACTTTACAAATTGAAACTATAACTTACACCCTATCCCTTCCCAACTGATGAGTAACTATATTGATATATATTGAAGAATGTTTTTATGTTTTACAAATGTAAACACACTAATGCAAATTAATTAAACAAATATTATTTCCCTCCAAAGAACCACGCTATACGCATGGATTAATGACTTGTCGGTCATTACTGCTTTGGACACCTTTCTTTCTTTATTCAAAGGTGTGTGTGTGCATGCTAAATCGCTTCAGTTGTGTCAGACTCTTTGTGACCCAATGGACTGTAGCCTGCCGGGCTCCTCAGTCCATGGAATTTTCCAGACAAGAATACTGGATTGGGTTCCCATTTCCTCCTCCAGGGGATCTTCCTGAACCAGAGATCCAGTTGGAGTGTCTTGTGGCTCCTGCATTGGTAGGCGGGTTCTCTACCACTGAGCCACCTGGGAAGCCCCACAACACAGGCTACTTGCTGCTAACCTCTGTGGGGGAAGTAGCTGTCATTTGTGTTCAAACAACTTTCTGGGAAGTTTCCTCACCACCAGAGCCTAATAGCATCATGCTGAGCCTTCAAAGAGGACAGTGTTGTTGTCCTTCCCTTAAGCCTGGACCAGCAGAGCTTTCTACCTTGAATATCCTTATTAGATTCCCCAAGTCAGTTGCTTCCCAGGTGGCTCAGTGGTAAAGAATCTATCTGGGACAACCGGAGACTTTGGTTCCATCTCGGGGTTGAGAAGATCGCATTAAGAAGGAAGTGGCAACCCACTGCAGTATCCTTGCCTGGGAAAAACCTGGTGGGCTACAGTCCATGGGGTTTCAAAAAGTCAGACCAGACGTAGTAACAACAAGAACAAAGTCAGTTGCTCTAATGAACCCCTTTAACTTACCACTCTTGGCTGCCTTGACCAGAGCTTCCAACTCCCTGCCTCTTGTGTTGTCCATATTTTCCATCCTCTTTATTTCTTTATTTCTCATTTTTGGTTTTGGTTCTCTTCCCTCCTTTCTCTATCTCCTTTCTCACTTGTATTCCTACTTTTCTTTCTTTTTTCCCCCTCAGTTCATGCACAACACTGGCTTTAGTGGGGAATCATCTTAAACATTAGAGTTTGCTTTCACGGCAGAGAATCAACTACCATAGGGAAGAAGATTCAGCTGTGTCCTCACAGTCTCTTGTCTATGTTCTTCCCCTAAAATTCAGCTCTGCCAAAGCAGGCGCAGGTTCTACAAGTCAGTGTGCAGTACCCATCACAGCTCCTTGCTCACAGCAGGTTGTGGAAACACGCTTGTTTAAAATGCTTTGAATTAAACTGACTTTGTTAAGTTGAAGATAAATGACTGACCAAGGACATCTAGGCTTGGATGCACTGACATGTTTGCCAAGACAGTGTCTGAAACATCTGAGGAAGGATATAAGGAGATACAATTTCACTATACATCTGACACTAGAAGGGAAAAGCAAACCGCTACGATTAAACACAGAAAGAGACAACATTTTGAGTTTGCTATTGACTGATGTTTTGTTTAATAGCCATGATTATAGCACTAAGAATGATGATGAAAATCACAATAACTGTAATGGAGCAACTTATTATTTTGCCTGGGACTATGTAATTACCTGGCCTTGGTTAATGAATTTAATCAAAAAATTTGCCTTTAAAATGTTAAACTTCAGCTACCATCCAGGTAAGACTATGAAGACAAGAGAGGTTAGACAACTAGCTGAGTATCTTCTACCAAAGACTCTGCATCTAAATCTGTAGATCTTGACCCTGACACTTCTACTTGTTGGCTGAAAGTCTGAAGCAGTTTTAACTTAGAATTGAAGACCAAAGGGAAAGTCTGACCAGCAGTGTGGTTGCATGCAAAGATGGCCACATTTTGATCATCTCGGTAAGATCTAATGATACTCTGTTTCTAGGCAAAAGGCCCTGAGAATTAATGGATATAGTAACCTAAAAGTAGCCTCCCAAATAGCTTTTCTTGACAGAGCCCCTATTTCGTTTAAACAAACAACAAAAGTTTTAATCCTCTCAAATCAACAAAATCGACTTAAATTCTAATAACTCCATCCAAGATGACTGAATTTACCCTCAATCTTCTCAGATCCCACCTTCTGAAGCAATTTGCAACCACCCACCCCAATAGCCTCTGGTTGGACGCCTAAGAGCCCAGAACACTATAAATTCGCAAGGAAGGGGTCCCTGAAGACTTGTCTTCTCACCCGCTGAAGCGATGGAGCACTTTCCCCGCTGTGTGCGCGAAGCCTGGGATTCCGCGCAGGAGCCCCAGGAACCAGAGGTGCGGCAGCTCCTGCGCTCAGTGAACCCTAAGGAATGGCAGCTCCCTTGCTATCCTAGGCTGGGCGAACTCTCTCCGGACGAGGAGGACTTCAGTCCGGAAGAACCTTCTCCTCCCTGCAGGCTTCTGCGCCCACATTGCCCAAAACACGGACCCCGAGCACAGAGCCCCTAGAGGCCGCGCGGCGGGTCTCCGGCTCCGAACACCACACCCGCTCCCGGCCAGGAGTCACCGACGCCCTCAGGACGGGAGGACGCCGCGCTCCCACAAAGTTTCCCCGGGCGGATTTTGCCACTTGAGGAACCCAGTGTCTGAAACCCGAGACCTCTGACGCCGGACACCCTTCCGGAGCATCGCCCTCTTCCTGATCTGGAGAGACACCAACAGACGCCCCACGCACTGGACAGAAAGACTCTAGGTTGTCTCTCCGGCCGCCTTCGCCCCCAGGACCCCTCCTCTCCGCTGAGACCCTTCATTGGAGGACTCTCTGCGACAGATGCTATTACAAGAAAACCTCTCCGTTTAGCAATCGTGGAAGAATTCATCACAGGCATTTGGGAATTTCTCTGTTATTTAATAAATTGTATCTTTATTACTTACTTAACCATTACTTACTTGATGGTTAAAGTAAATCTCTTACTTATCGAATTCCAACGTCTTTCTCTCTGCTGCTTTGGCTTATGGGGGAGGACCGGACGTGCGGGCGGGGTGGCCAGTGCAGTTCTCCCGCGGGACCCTCGGTCCCCTGATTTGCTGAACTAGGGGTGGGAGGTCGTGGGATATCTTGGGCACACCGGGCGGCCAGGGGGCCAACACAGCTGTTGTCAAACTGGGTCAAACTTGCCAGGATCCAGGAGATCGCGCAAAGCGTAGCCAGCAGCCCTGAGAACTCCGCTTCGCCCTGGAAAGGCTCCTGCTCGCTCGACCCGCTCTTTCCCTTCCAGTCCATCTGTGGGGCGTCCAGTCATCTGCACGTGGCTCCCCGGCGCCCAGCGCAGGTCGCCGCTCCAAATGCATCCAGAAGCCTGGACCCCAGCAGCGCAGAGCTGCTTTTCTAGGACACTTTTCTAGGGCGCGTCCCTTCTTGCTCTGAGCCGCACCAACCCGATTTCCAGCTAGCACGTCCGGCTGACCTGGAGCCAGAGTGCTGGGGCAGCGGACAAGAGAAAACTCGAGACTGGCCTCGTGAGGAGGGATTTCTGCGGCCAGATTTTGGAGCGGTTGGCTCCCTTTACATCCTAACTTCAACCCGGCGACTTGCCAAACCTCCTGACTTCTCATTACCAATAGCAGCAGAACTCTTGTTTCCACCAAACCTGGGGTTGAAATGGGGGAGCTGAGAGAACAATGCAGGCCAAGTTTAAGACCTTGTTTAGTTGCTAAATCATGGCCGACTATGCTACTGTGGCCCGCCAGGCTCCTCTGTCCATGGAATTCTCCAGGCAAGAATACTGTAGTGGGTTGCCATTTTCTTCTCCAGGGAATCTCTGACTCAGAAATCAAGCTTGCACCTCTTGCATTGGCAGGCAGGTTCTTTACTATTGAACCAACATGGAAGCTCATGTAAGAGTATAATAAACATTAATACAGTCATTCTGAGATTTTCTCAACTGCTGTGATTCTCCTGAGGGCAAATCCATCACTGGGATTAAACTGGCAGGAGCCTGAAAGTGAGGGCTCCCTCCCCGGGGAGCTGTTTCCTATGATTCTTTGCACGCACCTTTCTAGTTTCTGGTATCACACCCACAAGCCACCCGTTTTCTCTTCCCCTGCCAGGATTCCACGGACCTCCTGTGCCCAGTGCATGCTGTGGCTCGACTAGCGTGTAACCCTGACCTGTACCAAGGAGTTGCAAAAGTACTCTTTGCACCCCTATTGGAACACAAGATGGTATTTTACTTTTTCAGATTCAATCAAAAAGTATCAAGTGAGGCTTGAGCCTGTAAAACATACAGCACATAACCAGAGGACGTGAGGACCGGGCTGTGTGTTGCAGTCACTGCTGTGCCTCTATTAATGTATTTTCATGTTCTACTTTGTCCTTTATTTCTTCAAAAGTGTATGTGAGAAATGAAATCAATAAGAACTGGAAATAAAGAAATTACTTTTACATTTCATCTTCATTTTTCAGTAGGAATTTCAAATTCTTAGATAAATAAATGAAACAGCCCTTGAATTCATGGAAAGACAGGGTTCTTTATAAGCCCACCTGTCAAGAAGCACTAGCAGGATTTGGAATATACAGTTCTAAAGTTCTTTTAGCAATTTGAAAATCCAAAATTTTATGCAACCTAACCTTTTGTGTGTAAATTTTGGTTCAAAGCTCTGTGGAAAGCAAAATATGGCAGAGAGTGATGTGAAGCCATAGGGCCCAAAGTAGCAGGAGTGTTTGTAGGAATGACTGCTTCCTGGGCTGTCTTGGACCTTGTAGATAGGGTTGCACTCTATCAGGTAAGCTCTTATTATCACTTTATAAGCTTCTTACATTTTAAATTATGATTACATCTAGACCCCAGTATTTTATTAAGTATATTATAATATCTTTAAAATTAAATAGGAAGCTGAGTGCAGCTGTGTTGTGCTAGGGAGCAGAGATATATCTGTCCAGGTGTGAACAGTGTGTGGACATTTGCATTGTAAGAAGAGAAGGTGCCTGGGTGGCTATAACACATAGAGGAATGAGGTTTCCCAATGGGGAGTCCCATTACCCAGGCAGAGACCTACTGGGCAGCCCTCTAGCTGACATTCCTCGCCCTCCAAGCCATGAAAATCACCATACTGGTTCCTTTCAACTTCCCTAGATGGAAGTTGCTAAGCGGGGAGATGATGTATGAAAGGATCTTCAGTTTACACACTCCAGATTACTCTGTTATATTTAAAGCCAATTCTACTGCTGTCTAGTGTCTTGGAAAAGATTTTTGAATTATCACAACATTTTTTCCTTCTGTTTATTTTTATTGCTGCAGAAAAAAAAAAAAAAAAAAACAATGTCATAACCTAGAAACTAAACAGCTTAGCTGATATATGGGGTCATATAATCCTACAGAGTGAAGAAGAAAATGTGAACACACCTTCAAGTACCATCACTAATTAGTTCTTCCTTATCAATCCCTTGGCTTGAGAGATCTATGGTCAACCAGATAATTGATTAGGTCAGCAAAGTCAGTAATTCAACTATTCAATCAAATCTAACACAAAATTTAAATCTTTCATCATAATTGTCTATTAGGTATGATTTTATGCTAGTAGGTCCTCTCAGAAAGAAGACTCTGAGATTGTGAAGGTCCAGATATATCTCACTAGGACCAGAGAAAGCCTGCATTTGCCTTCCCTCTGTCCATGACTGTATTCACCTTTTTCTAGGCTGAGTTTGGGAAGTGGATGTCCTCTCTTGATGGTGAGGTTTTCCTTCCTCTAGCATTTCCATCACATTATTGAGATCTAAGTTGAAAGGACACTCTCATGTCTCTAATCATGCTATTTTGACTCTTCAAGGTAAGCATAGCACCCTTCTAGTTACCTTCTTTCAATTCACTTATAAAGCATTCTTGATAGCACTTATCATACGAAATGAGTTTTATTTGCTTATTTATTGGCATGTTTCCTGCCTGTTCCTTCCATGGAAGTCAAACACTGTATGACAGATCATGTCTGCTGGTTGATGGCTTTAGCTTCCGGATCATGTACACACGCAGTACAGTACTGATGCTTAGTAAGGCTTTTCGAATGAAAGAGTAAACATAGAAAAAAAAAATTCTCCTGCCACACACTGAACAGAGGAAGGGCAGATGTCACTGAAAAGGAGAAAAATACCTTTCCTGTGAGGATTTATTTCTTTGTTTTGTCTTGCTGCTTCTTAGAACCACTGGTAAACATATGGTGAGCATCAAATGCCAGGATTGCCTAATCAATCAGATCGGACCAAAGCCACTCAACTTAGTTTTGTCATTCAGAAGAGGATATTCATTTGCTTCTTCCCCTGGACTTGGCATCTTGAAGGAATGTGTACCGAGGGTTGACACCTATGTCTATTTCTCAGTATCTTGTTTCTGACGTCTTAGAGGTCCTAGGCTAGAGGACTTCTGCTTCTTGTTCCTCATTCTTGGCCCAGACATGCTGTTTCATGGTACAGCAGAGTGAAGGTTTGGCACTTCACCTGTCTTGCTGTGAGGGCTGTGTTGTCTGCAAGCAAGAGCAGAAATCTGGCTACTGCCCTCCCTTCACTGAGTAGAATCCTGAGTCTGGACAACTTTCAGGGGCTGAGCAGAGGCTCAGGGGAGTACTCTACTTCTGGGAGGGTGGGAACTACTGAGCAGGAGAGAAATAATGAAGACTCAGAGGCTTTCTCTGTGTCCTGAGTACTTTGGAAGCTCCCACAAAGGCCTGTCTGGGAGTCGACACTTGGGTTCTAGCCTGGTCCCACTGCAGCCCCAGAGAAGCCAAATACTGCAGATCAAGTGGCTGAATGGGATCCAGAAAGGCCAGGATACCCCAGGGTAGGTGGTCACAGGTGTCCCCAGGGGAAGGGCCTGGAATTCTGCCCTCTCATAGCCTACATGGGTGGTCCTCTCAATACTTTCCTCTGCAGCTTGGTGAGACTCTCCGCCTTGAGTCCAAGCCCTGTTGTTACAGTCACTGCACTGTGTTCTAGGTTATCTTCTCAACCACCCATCCAAATCAATTCCACAGGCAGAGATTAAGAAGTTACATTTTAATCATTGGGGACAATTGGAATTAATATAAGAAGAATGACTTAACTACAGCTACAAATAAGTTTCTTAAGAAAGCATGGGTTCCCAGAAGTTGTTGTTCTTCAGTTCCTCAGTTGTGTCAGACTCTTTAGGACCCCATGGACTGCAGCTCACCAGGCTTCCCTGTCCATCATCATCTCCCCAGAGCTTGCTCAAACTCATGTCCATTGAGTTGGTAATGCCATCCAACCATCTCATCCTCTGTCACCCCCTTTTCCTCCCGCTTTCAATCTTTCCCAGCATCAGGGACTTTTCTAATGAGTCGGCCCTTTGCATCAGGTGGCCCAAGTATTGGAGTTTCAGCTTAAGCATTAGTCCTTCCAATGAATATTCAGGGTTGATTCCTTTTAGAATTGACTGATTTGGTCTCCTTGCAGTGCAAGGGACTCTGAAGAGTCTTCTCCAACACCACAGTTCAAAAGCAGAAGAGAGATTTCTAACTGAAAAGCCTGTCAGTAATTCAGGAAAGGAACTATAAGAAGGAATGCTGTGCCCAAAGAGATCTCCAGGCTCATCCCAGAGCAAGGCAAGGGACCCAGAGAGAAGTCCAGCCAAGTAGAAGGAGGCTTCCCCTAGGATGACTCAGGCCCCAGTCCAGGGCAGGAGTTGAAGGGGTGCTGTTGGCCAGACAGGAGGCTGCTATTCCTTCCCTTGCCGGGTTCCACCGGGTTTCAAGTCTCAGTTTTCCGCAGCCTCGAGGTGTGTGGGGTGGGGTGGAGGCCTCCTGGCCTCCTGGAGGCGATCTGGCCGCGGGTCTGGCAGCCTCCGCAGCTGCTGGCTGTTCAGACCCTCCTGGGCCCGGCGCTGTGTGGCTTGGGCCTCTTCTTGACGGGACTGTCGCTCCATCCCGGACAAGCAGCCGGCTCCTGGCCTTGCGAGTCTCGCCAGCGTTTCTGGCCGCTCTCGACGCGGGGACCGTCCGCGTGTCCGGGACAAGCGTGGCGCGACAGCCCACAGGCGCAGTAGTGCGCGTCCCCGCAGAACTCGGGGCTTAGGCAGGAGGGGCGGCTCAGCGCCGGGAAGTTATCCAGAGCCCAGGCCCAGGCCTGTTCTCGGTTCAGGCCCGGAGGCAAGGCGGGCTCGGGATGTGCCCTCCTCCAAGACTGCGCTTCCATGGCTTCAGCCTCCTCACCAGGCCGAGAGTGCAACGGGTCTAGCACAGAGGCGAATGATTCTGCTAGGTGCGGAGTGTGCCTTTTATAGTGCCTGCCCGACAAGGTTTTGGGAAACCCGGGAGTTGATAGGTGGGATCCACACTCATTTGCCTTGCAAATTACCTCGGGGTCCCTGGGGACTGAGGAGATAACCACATCTTTCTGGGAGGGGCATGGAAGCTCTGAGTGGTTTATGGTGATTGGATTAAAGGAGGGGAGGGAGAAGATGAGGGTCCCTGGCAGTTTCCATTCACTGGAAGAAGCCTCTTTGCTTGGAAGGCACAACTGGTCAAATCACACTTCAGGTTCTCTCCTTTGAGCAGATGAGAGAGGATGGCCTGGTGTTGGAGACGAGGCTCAGCCAGGTTCCCCCTTTGCAAAACCCACAGCTTACAGCTGGTTCATGCTGGAGCTGGGCTGAGATTCCAGGTCCTCTTGCTTTCACATCAGAAAGGGAAAAGAGGAACGGAGTGATCATGTAGGGGTGGGGAAAAGGAGAGTCCCACGCCTCCTTAGAATTGTAATATTCCTATTTTTTTCTACAGTAGATGATCTGAATCAAAAGAAGACTTCATATATACTATGGTTTTCATACCTAGTTCACAAATGCATAGAGTTAATGCCACGTTTTCAAGACGTCTTTCTTTCGTTCTTTTTTGTTATTTGCAAAACTCTTATCCTTTCTTATGAATTTATGTTCATTCTATTATTCGGGGCTCCTCTTTCTCTCTGCTCTCCCTACGTCTACTGCAGTTCTTCCTATTAAAGAACTATTTTATTTTCTACATGTGGTTTTGTATCAGACTTGTAATATGTGACATAGTTTTGTGAACGCGTGTCTTCAATTCATGTAAGGTTATCATTTTAAAGCATCTACTTCTGCTTCATTGACCATGAAAGCCTTTGACTTTGGATCGTAACACACTCTGGAAAATTCTTAGAGATGGGACTACTAGACCACCTTACCTGTCTCCTGAGAAACCTGTATGCAGGTCAAGAAGAAACAGAACCAGACGTGGAACAACAGACTGGTTTAAAATTGGGAAAGGAGTACGTCAAGGCTATATGTTGTCACCCTGCATATTTAACTTGTATGCAGAGTACATCATGCAAAATGCCAGGCTGGAGAAAGCTCAAGGTGGAATCAAGCTTGCCTGGGAGAAATATCAATAACCTCAGATATGCAGATGACACCATCCTAGCAGCAAAAAGCAAAAAAGAAACTAAAGAGCCTCTTGATGGAGGTCAAAGAGGAGAGTGAAAAAGCTGGCTTAAAACTCAACATTCAAAAAACTAAGATCATGGCATCTGGTCCCAACACTTCATGGCACATAGATGGGGAAACAATGGAAACTGTGACAGACTTTATTTTCTGGGGCTCCACAAGCACTGCAGATGGTGACTGCAGCCATGAAATTAAAAGACGCTTGCTCCTTGGAAGAAAAGCTATGACAAACCTAGACAACATATTAAAAAGCAGAGACATTACTTTGTTGACAAAGGTCCGTTTAGTCAAAGCGATGATTCTTCCAGCTGTCCTGTGGAATGTAAAGACCCTGACACCAGAGGGCTCACTTTGTATTTAGAGTGGGCTCCTTTTCTGTTCATTTACACCCCTGTGCTACTATATCCTCCAAAATTATCTCCTCCCAATGCATTCACGGGACGTTAAGGCTTAGGATACAGCTTTTCCACTTTGAGAAACCCTCTTAAAGATATGCCCACATAGTATTTCCACTATATATAGGCACTTTCTCTTGGGTCAACACAGGCACCCCTCCACTTTATCACATCAGGACTTCCATTACATTCTGTGACTTTTCACATCTTTGCCCTCTCATTCAAAAGGGGCACAAGACCACATCACAAACTTGTGCAACAATCCTGTTGCCCCACTGGTAAGTAACAAATTCTTTAACTTCTGTCATCTTCAGTGCTGATATATATTTATGACCTTAAGCTCATCTGCCCTCCCTCTTGCTCAAAAGGGCGGGGTAAAGAACCAACGTTCTAATTTGATGATGGACACAGTGATTTCTGAAACACGTTCAGAGAATGGAGGAAACAGGCTGGGTCTCTTCTACACCTCTAGGATGTGAATTTACCTCTGAATAAAGAGGCAGAGTCTGAAATCTGATTCCTGAGGCAAGGCAAACAAAGGATGGCATGACTCCCCCTCCCAGGGGGTTGAAGGTAAGAAGTGTGTCTAGAGAATTCTTCCTCCCATGCCACATTTTCATAGTTTGGTGGTGTTTCCGGCTGATCTGGCAGAGTCAGTGTCAACCAGCTCATATGAACCGCCTGGATATTCTGGAGTTCCTAATGGAATCGTGCTAATCACTAGCAGGAGCTCAAGCATCAACTTGTTTTAGCACCCGGAATGTGAACAGACACAGCTAAAGAGTAGTCCCCTTTACGCTGCAGCAGTTCAGGATGGTTGGCGTCACTGGCGGGATCCTAAGGATCTTCCCTTTCCAGCTGTTGGTACTCCTGGAGGTGATGTGGTTCCCAGTCACGTTGGCCACCTCCAGCCTCACAGTCTTTGTTTTCCTGTTGGCCAGGTATGTCTGCATCTGGAAGACAGCCACTTTGGGATCAATCAGACGAGAGCAACAATTCTCCACTTCTGTGTAGACTGGAATAGATTCTCCATTGCAGGATCCCTTTCCTTCAGTCTTGGCACTCAGTGAAATTGGACCAGACGCTGAGCCGCACACTGGGGCCCCAGGGCACCGCACAAGTTATGTGTTATCCCCTAATAAATTACTTTATGTTTACATGATTGAGCTATCCCATTTCTGTTCCTAAAAACCATCAAAAGAAATACGACAGTGGCACCAGTCAACAGTATATTTACTTATTGCAATCTGTTTAACAATCATAGTGGAATAAATCTAGATTTCCTTAGTATGTAAATACTCAAATTTTTCTTTTTGTTTTCAGGATATTTTGAGAATGTTTGTTTTATATGTATTAGTTTTTTTTTTTTTTAATGCTTATTTGTTTGCTTTCCTGGGGTATTAGTTTCCAGACACAGGATCTTCGGTGTGTGTGTGGCCTGAGTAGTTGCCCCAAACCAGGGATGGAATCCATGTCCACTGCATTGCAAGGCAAATTCTTAACCACTGGATCACCAAGGAAGTCCCTATATCAGGGTTTTTAGATGAGTTCATAAGGATCAAAGATGAAAATTGTCTCTCAACACCTTATCTTGAAATTTTACATCTTTCCGTTCTCACACATCTTTCCACCACAAATTATATAAACCATTCTAATAAAGATATTTAAATGTCTTTCGTTTGCCTTAATATTTTAAACACAGGGATCCTGGGGCAGGAGCAAGGAGCTACTCAGACCCCTGGTAGGCACTGAAGTAGCCCAGAGATTGGGGCATCCGGAGTGTGATGTGATGAGGGGCTGAGCCTAGTGGTGGAGTGAATGTGGACAGTTGAAAGGACCCTGCAACTAAAGACCAAAGTGCAGTTCCTTAGCTAGACCAAGAAGGAAAATCATCAGAGAGACAGAGACTTCATGACTAATCGCCTTTCCTCATTTACTCACAACCCTTCCCTGAAAAGGGAAGAAGGAGAAGAAAAGGGAAGAAGGGGAACAGGAGATAGTGCAAGAGGAAGAAAATCAAAAAATAGTGTTTGACTCTCAGAAAATTCTAGCAGCTTCAGATCATGGAATTTTCCCCCCAAGTCTCAAGTCAACCCTTCCCTCTTCCCTCTTCTACCTGCCAATGCAGGAAACTCAGGTTCAATCCCTGGGTGGGGAAGATCCCCTGGAGGAGGAAATGACAACCCAATCCAATATTCTTGTCTGGAAATCCAGACAAGAAGAGGCAGGCTGGCTACAGTCCATAGGATTGCAGACTTTACTTAGTGACTAAACAACATTTATGCCATATCGCTCAAATGCTACAGGGGTCTTGGTTTTAGGCTTAGAAAATATGATGATGGTGCAGAGGCTCAGAGCTATCAGAGCAGGAGAATGCACGGAAGAAAAGTAAGTTGGAAGAAAGAAAAAGGGAGAGGAAAGGAAATCAAAAAAAGGATTTTGGGCGTCAAAAAATCCTGTAGACTTTAGAGTCGAACCAAAGTACAAGGGTCCAGTAGAGTCACCGCCTCTAAAACCAACAGCCAACAAAAGTCATTTGCAAAAGTCAAGTACAACAAAAACAATTTTTGTTTTCCCACAAATTTCCCACACAGTTTAGACTTGGGTTCCTGCCAGAAGATCCACTCTGCCCACCTTCTATGTAGTGTTCATTTCACATCCATGCAAGTAGGGAGATGGTACTGACTAGGAAAGGGCTCAGATCTGGCACCTCAGTTGAGGGATCCCATCTCAGCCCACCCTCCCAGTGCCGGGCCTGACCCTTCCTCTTGCCTGACTCAATTATTTGGAGAGGGTTGTGGGGAGTAGACGGGTTGTGACGGACTTCAGTAGTCCAGACAATTTCAGCCTTTGTTAACCTCCAGGCTGGATGTTTGGGTCTCTCTCCTTCCGGAAGAAAAGCAGTGGGGCCTTTGCCATTCACTCACCACTAGGGGACAGCAGCAAGCCAGGCTCTACCGTGGTTGAGGCGTCAATATTGCGATTTGCCCCTGCTGCTGCTGCTGCTGCTGCTAAATCGCTTCAGTCGTGGCCGACTCTGTGCGACCCCATAAACGGCAGCCCACCAGGCTCCCCTGTCCCTGGGATTCTCCAGGCAAGAATTCTGGAGTGGGTTGCCATTTCCTTCTCCAATGCATGAAAGTGAAAAGTGAAAGTGAAGTCGCTCAGTCAAGTCCGACTCTTAGCGACCCCGTGGACTGCAGCCTACCACCCCTGACACAAACCCAAACGCTGAGGTTCAGGGGCAAACCTAGAACTTGCAATGGCCTAAAGCTACAGGCTCAATCCTGAGACGATTAACCAATTAACCAAATTCAGCCACCAGGGAAGTGGTGTCGCTTTCTCAAAAAGTGAAAGTGAAAACATTTTGTCTCTCCCCCACAACCTTTATTGATATATAATAAACATATCTTGTAAGTTAAGGTATACAATGTGTTGATTTAATATACTTATATACTGTGAAATAATTGCTATGGGAACATTAGTTAATACCTGCATCACATTGCATAATTACCATTTCTTTTCCTGATGACAGTATTTAAGATCTACTCTTCCGGCACCTCTTAAGTTCACAGTGTGCCCTTTGACCTCTCTTCTTTTCCCCCACATCCCAGCCCTGGCAACTATCATTCTACTCTCTGTTTCAATGAATTCAGCTTTTCTGAAGGTCTGCCCATGTTGTTGCAAATGGCAGGATTTCTTTCTTTCTCACGGCTGAGTAGTATTCCACTGAGTATATATACGCGGAGTTAGTGGTAAAGAATCTGCCTGCCAATGCAAGAGATGTAAGACACATGGGTTTGGTCCCTGGGTTGGGAAGATCGCCTGGAGGAGGGCATGCAACCCACGCCAGTATTCTTGCCTAGAGAATCCCATGGACAGGGGAGCTTGGCAGGATACGGTCCATAGGGTCACAAAGAGTCGGCCATGACTGAAGCAACTCAGCACAGGCATGCACGCACCTCGTCTTCTTTGTCCATTCATCTGTTGACTGACACAAGGGTTGTTTCCATATCTTGTCTGTTATGAATAATGCTGCAATGAACATGGGAGTGCAGATATCTCATCAGGATCCTGATTTTGTTTCCTTTGGATATACATACCCAGAAAGGGGATGAGTGGATCATGTAGTCATTCCATTTTTAGCTTTTTGAGGAACCTCCAGTAAATACTACTTTCCCTAGTGACTGCAACAAGTTACCTTCCCATCAGCAGTGCACATCCACCTCCTCACAAATGCTTGTTACCTCTTGTCTTTTTGGTGACAGCCATTCCAACAGGTGTAAAGTTCTATCCCATTGTGGTTGGGTTTAGAGTTCCCTTGTGATTAGTGATGTTGGTATCTTTTCTTGTACCTGTTGGTCATTTGTATGTCTTCTTTAGGAAAGTATATCTGTTCAGTTCCTCTATTTCTTAATTAGATTTTGTTGCTACTATGAGTTCTTTATGTATTTTGATATGAGCCCTCATATATCTTTTATAAGATATATGATTTGCAAATATTTTCTCACATTCTATAGGTTACCTTTCCATTTGGGTGATTGTTTCCTTTGCAATACAGAAGCATTATTTTTTATATAATCCCACTTACTAACTTTTGCTTTTGTTGCTTGGGTTTTTTGTGTCATATGCCAAAATATCATTGGCAAGACCAGTGTTAAGGAGATTTCCCCTATGATACCTCGACAAGTTTTAAGGTTTCAGGTTTTCTGTTTAAGTCTTTATGAACAATTTATTTGTTTTTGGCTATGCTGGGTCTTTGTTGCTGCATGTGGGCTTTTTCTAGTAGCTTTTTCTACCGTTTACTGCTCCATTCTTATTTCAGCCACTTCTCTTGCGGCAGAGCACAGGCTCTAGGCACACGGACCTCAGGAGTTGCAGCATGTGAGCCTTAGTTGTCCCACAGCCTCAGGGATCCTCTGGGACCAGGAATCAAGTGGCGTTTTAAGAGTGCTGTAAGTAAGATAAGGATCCAATTTCACTTTTCGTGAATGTGGTTATCTATTTTCCGTAACATCATTTATTGAAGAGACCATCCTTTCCTCACTAAGTATTTTTGGATCTCTTGTCACGTATTAGCTGACTGTGCATGTTTGAGTTTATTTCTGGGCTATCAATTCTGTTCCACTGGTCTTCTTTTATGCCAATACCATATTGCTCTGATTACTGAATCTTTGTAGTACAATGTGATGCCACCAGCTTTGTTCTTCTCTTTCAGGATTGCTTTACTATTTGGGTCTTTTTTGATTCCATACAAATTTTGGGATTTTTAGGACTTTTTCCTACTTCTGTGAAAAAGGTCAATGAGGTTTTGTTAGGGGTTGCACTTAATATATAGAAGGCTTTGTATAGAATGAACATTTTAACTATATTAATTCTTCTGATCCATGAACACTAGCTATTCTTCCATTTATTTGTGTCTTCTTTGATTTCTTTTATCAGTATCTTATAATTTTCTATATACAGATCTTTTGCAACCATAATTAAATTTATTCCTAAATGTTTTATTGTTTTTGGTGCTATGGTTAATGGGATTATTTCCTTTATTTCTTTTTCAGGTCATTTGTTGTTACTGTATAAAAACACAACTGATTTCAGTATGTTGATTTTTTAATCCTGCAACTTCACTGAATTTGTAGATTAGTTCTAACAATTTTTTGGTGGAGCCTTTAGGATTGTATGTATAAGATCATACCATCTGCAGACAAAGAAAGTTTCCTTCTAACTTTCCTGTTTGGATATTTATTGCTGTTTTTGTTTTGTTTCTTTCTTTCTTTGTTCTGCCTGATTTCTGTGGCTAGGACTCCCAGCACTATGTTTATAAGAGTGGTGAAAGTTGGCATCTTGTTTTGTTCCTAATCTTACAGAGAAAGCTTTCAACCTTCCACCACTGAGTATGATATTAGCATGGCTTGTCATATATGACCTTTATTATGTTGATGTATTTTCCTTCTATGGGCTTCCTAGATGGTGCTAGTGGCAAAGAATTCACCTACCAATGCAGGAGATATAATAATTCGATCCCTGGGTTGAGAAGATCCCCTGGAGGAGGGCACAGCAATCCACTCCAGTATTCTTGCCTGAAGAATCCCATGGACAGAGGAGCCTGGTGGGCTATAGTCCATAGGTATGCAAAGAGTCGGACATGACTGAAGCAACTTAGAACACACGCATTTCCTTCTATACTAAATTAGCTGAGAGTTTTTGTCATAAAAAGATTTTGGGCTTTGTCAAATTATTATATGAACCTATTAAATTATTTAATAATTTTTACCTTATTTTCTATTAATGTGGTGTGTCACATGTTTTGAATTGCATATCTTGAAACATCCTTATACACCAGGGATAAAACCTGTTTGATCATGGTGTAGGATCCTTTTCATGTACTGCTGAATTCAGTTTGTTAGAATTTTGTTGAGAATTTTTGCACTTGAATTCCTCAGAGACATTGGCCTGTGGTTTTCTTTTTTTTACAGTGTCCTTATCTTGCTTTGGTATCAGGGTAAAACTGACTTCATAAAATGATTCTATGAGTGTTCCCTTCTCTTCATTTTTTTGGGGGGAAGAGTTATGTAGGATTTGTGTTAATCATTCTTTAAATGATTGGTAGAATTCACCAGCAAAATCATCTGGTCCTTGGTTTTTCTTTTTAGGCAGGTCTTGGATTACTGGTTTAATCATACTCATTATCAGTCTGTTCAGATTTTCTATTTTTTCATGATTCATTCTTGGTAGGTTGTCTGTTTCTAGGAATTTTCCAGTTCTTCTAGGATATCCAGTTTGTTGGTGTTCATAGTAATTTCCTATGATTCTTTGTATTTGTGAGGTATCAGTTGTAAGGTCTCCTCTTTAATTTCTGACTTTTTATTTCTTTTCTCTCTTTTTTTCTTAGTCTAGTTAAAAGTTTGTCAATTTTCTCTATCTTTAATAAAAACAGTTCCTAGTTTCCATGATCTTTTCTATTTTCTATTGTTTTTCTGGTCTCTCTGTCATTCTTTCCGCTCTGTTCTTTATTTCCTTTTGTTGCTAACTTTGGGCTTAGTTTGTTCTTTTTCTAGCTCCTTAAATTGTAAAATTAGATTGCTTATTTGAGATCTTTCTTTTTTCTTAATGAAGGCATTTATCACTATAAACTTTCCTCTTTGAACTGCTTCTGCTGTATCCATATGTTTTGGTATGTTGTTTTTTCATTTTTGTTTGTTTTAAGATATTTTTACTTCTCTGCTTTATTGACTATGCCAAAGCCTTTGACTGTGTGGATCACAATAAACTGTGGGAAATTCTGAAAGAGATGGGAATACCAGACCACCTGACCCGCCTCTTGAGAAATCCGTATGCAGGTCAGGAAGCAACAGTTAGAACTGGACATGGAACAGCAGACTGGTTCCAAATAGGAAAAGGAGTACATCAAGGCTGTATATTGTCACCCTGTTTATTTAACTTATATGCAGAGTACATCATGAGAAACGCTGGGCTGGAAGAAACACAAGCTGGAATCAAGATTGCCGGGAGAAACATCAATAACCTCAGATATGCAGATGACACCACCCTTATGGCAGAAAGTGAAGAGGAACTAAAAAGCCTCTTGATGAAAGTGAAAGAGGAGAGTGAAAAAATTGGCTTAAAGCTCAACGTTCACAAAACGAAGATCATGGCATCCAGTCCCATCACTTCATGGGAAATGGATGGGGAAACAGTGGAAACAGTGTCAGACTTTATTTTTGGGGGCTCTAAAATCACTGCAGATGGTGATTGCAGCCATGAAATTAAAAGACGCTTACTCCTTGGAAGGAAAGTTATGTCCAACCTAGATAGCATATTCAAAAGCAGAGACATTACTTTGCCAACAAAGGTCCGGTTAGTCAAGGCTATGGTTTTTCCAGTGGTCATGTATGGATGTGAGAGTTGGACTGTGAAGAAGGCTGAGTGCTGAAGAATTGATATTTTTGAACTGTGGTGTTGGAGAAGACTCTTGAGAGTCCCTTGGACTGCAAGGAGATCCAACCAGTCCATTCTGAAGGAGATCAGCCCTGGGATTTCTTTGGAAGGAATGATGCTAAAGCTGAAATTCCAGTGCTTTGGCCACCTCACACAAAGAGTTGACTCATTGGAAAAGACTCTGATGCTGGGAGTGATTGGGGGCAGAAGAAGAAGGGGATGCTAGAGGATGAGATGGCTGGATGGCATCACTGACTCGATGGACGTGAGTCTGAGTGAACTCCGGGAGTTGGTGATGGACAGGGAGGCCTGGCATGCTGCGATTCATGGGGTCGCAAAGAGCTGGACACGACTGAGCGACTGAACTGAACTAAACTGAACTTCTCTTTTGATTTCTTCTTTGATCATTAGTTCTTCTGTAGTATGTTGCTTAATTTCCACATATTTATTATTTTTCCAGTTGGCATACTGTTATTCATTTCTAGTTTTATACTATTGTGATATTGAAGTACTTGGTATAATGTCAATCTTCTTATATTTGTTAACACTTGTTATATGACCTATGATATAAGCTGTCCTGGAGAATGTCCCAGGTAGAAGATGTGTTGGTTGGAGTCTTCTGTATATGTCTGTGAGCCTCACTTAGGGTAAAGTATAGTTCAAGTCTAATGTCTCTTTGCTGATTTTCTCTCTGGAGGATCCCTCTATTGTTGAAAGTGGGATATTGAAGTCTTCTACTATTACTGAATTGCTGTCCATTTCTCCCTTCAGATCTGTTAGTATTTGAATAATATATGTTTAGGTAGGTATGTGTTGATTGTTACATTTTCTTCATGAATTCATACTTTTACGGTTACATAACCATTTTTGTCTTTAGTCATTACTTTTGGCTTAAATGGGCTATTTTGTCTGATACAAGTATAGCTCACCTTGCTCTCTTTTGGTTTCCATTTGTATCAAATATATTTCTCCATTCTTCATTTTGAGCTTATATGTGTTATTTAATCTGAAGTGAGCCTGTTATAAGCAGCATACAGTTGGTTCTTTTTTTTTCCCATCCAGCCACTATGACTTTTGGCTGGAGAATTTAATCTATTTCCAAATAGAGGATTATTAATAGGTAAGAACTTATTAATGCAATCTTATTCATTGTTTTATGGCTGTTTTGAAGTTCCCTCATTCCTTTCTTCCTCTCTTGTTACCTTCCTTTGTGGACTGGTGATTTTTTTTGTACTTGTATGCTTTGATTTGCTTCTCTTTATCTTTTGTGAATCTACCATAGGTTTTTGCTTTGTGGCTACCAAGAGGCTTAACATAAAACATCTTATAGACAGAACAGTCTTTTATGATTATAGCCACATAACTGATTGCATGCATAAAGTACCCGTTTACCACCCTTTTAATGTTTTTAACAATTTAGCTCTTTTTATACTGTGTATTCATACACATTATTGTAGCTATAGTTATTTTTTAACACTCTTATCCTTTAAACTTTATTCTAGAGTTAAGTGGTTAACACACCACCAAATTACAGTGTGAGAGCATTCTGAAATTGACTAGATACTAACTTTACCCAGTGTGTTGTGTGCTCTCAGGTTTCATGCTCCTCCTAGATTTTTCATGTTCTTTGAAGTTACATCATTGACTTCTCATTTGAAACAGCAATCACCTCCACCAGGCTTTACTCTGTGAAGATAAATGTCTTTCCTCAGCCCCCCGAGAGATTCGGAGGCTCTCTCGGCAGGCTATGGACACACCTACTCCACTCTTCTTGTTCCCTCTGTGGTTGAATTCTCCAGTTCATATGCCTTCTCTGGCTTCTTAAGAGATGGGAATACCAGACCACCTGACCTGCCTCCTAAGAAATCTGTATGCATGTCAAGAAGCAACAGTTAGAACCAGACATGGAACAATGGACTGGTTCCAAATTGGGAAAGGAGTACATCAAGGCTGTATATTGTCACCCTGCATATTTAACTTGTATGCAGAGTACATCATGCAAAATGCCAGGCTGGATGAAGCACAGGTTGGAATCAAGATTGCTGGGATAAATATCAATAACCTCAGATATGCAGATGACACACTATCTTTATGGCAGAAAGCAAAGAAGAGCTAAAGGGCCTCTTGATGAAAGTGAAAGAGGGGAGTGAAAAGGTTGGCTTAAAATTCAACATTCAGAAAACTAAGATCATGGCATCTGGTCCCATCACTTAATGGCAAGTAGACGGGGAAACAATGGAAACAGTGACAGACTTTATTTTGGGGGCTCCAAAATCACTGCAGATGGTGACAGCAGCCATGAAATTAAAAGACTCTCCTTGCAAGAAAAGCTATGACCAACCTACACAGCGTATTAAGAAGCAGAGACATTACTTTGCCAACAAACATCCGTCTTGTCAAAGCTATGGTTTTTCCAGTAGTCATGTATGGATGTGAGAGTCGGACCATAAAGAAAGCTGAGCGCCGAAGAATTGATGCTTTTGAACTGTGGTGTTGGAGAAGACTCTTGACAGTCCCTTGCACTGCAAGGAGATCCAATCAGTCTATCCTAAAGGAGATCAGTCCTGAATGGTCTTTGAAAGAACTGATGCTAAAGCTGAAACTGCCATATTTTGGCCACTTGATGCGAAGAACTGACTAATTGGAAAAGACCCTGATGCTGGGAAAGATTGAAGGCAGGAGGAGAAGGGGACGACGGAGGTTAAGATGGTTGGATGACATCACCGACTCAATAAATTTGAGCAAGCTCCTGGAGTTAGTGATGGATAGGAAAGCCTGGCGTGCTGCAGTCCATGGGGTCGCAAAGAGTAGGACACGACTGAGTGTCCGAAATGAGCTGAACTGGATTCTGCAATGAACCTGGCCTAGGGCTGACTGTCTCTCTTTCCCAAAGGTGGCGCTCAAGCTCAAGTTTGGACACATACGGGCAAGCCAAGTTGGGCAGGCGTTCCGCGCATGCTCACTTGTCATCTGCCAAAGCGCCTTCCTTCTGCTACAGCAGGAGAGGGCGTTTTCGTCAGTATCTCAGAGCTGGAGAAGCAGTGTTCACTCACATGCTCTCATTCCTTCAAAAAGAGCGCAGACCAAGAAGACCTCTCTTGGCCTTACTGTGCTACTTTGGGGGATGGGAGATGCAAGTAAAGTCAAGCTGTATTCGTACCCCTTTTGAAACATCTAAACTCATATGTGTACACACACACACACACACACACACACACACACACACATTTTCCCCATCCAGTAACATGCTAGAACCTCACTGGAAACTTGGACTTCCACAAAAGTCTCTTGTCATCCATTGGTAATTTTCTAAGACAGTGCTTTCCAAGGCTCCTGGGCCGCAGCCAAGAGAAGCTGGAGCTAGATCACAGATCACTGGAGGATCCGTGGCCAGAATCAAGGTCTAAATGCGTATTACCTGATGCACAGTTGGAAAGCCTTCTCCTGAGCCCCTTGGCATATGGTGCTGTATCCCACAGCTCCCACAAAGACACCTTTGTTTGTAAACAGATGCCAAGCTAATGATGTTGATGGGGCAGACAAAAACAAGAAACATCTTATTCTACCATGATTGTGATGCCAATTTCTGGAAACTCCTCTGTACCAGTCTTCCTATCAATGTCTGCTGGGAGAAGTGAAAGGAAAGAATAGAAGGCAAGTCTTTGTAAAGTTGAGCATAAAAAGAAAATCAAGAGCCAGGTAAGACTTTGTAGGTATGACCACTGCTGACCATTTTAGCCACAGGTGGTCTAAAGGAAGGGATGAATATTATATATAATCCAGAAAGAATAATAAATGGAATTTTGACATATTTATTCTTCATTTTATTTTTTACATTATAAAGATTAATTCAAAAATTTTTATTAAGGGCTTCCTGGTAGTTCAGTGGTTAAAAATCTGCCTGCCATTGCAGGGGGACCAAGGGCTTGATACTTGGTCCAGGAAGATTCCACATGTCTCAGGACAGCTAAGCCCACGTGTCACAACTACTGAGCCCACATGCCTAGGACCTGTGCTCTGCAACAACGGAAGCCACCGCAATGAGAAGCCTAAGCACTGCAATGAAGAGTAGCCCCTGCTTGCCGCAGCTAGAGAAAGGCCATGCACAGCAACGAGGACCTAGCATAGCCAAAACTAAATAAATTAATTAAAACTATGTATTATACATCTACTATATACAAAGCACTGTTCTGGGCACTTCAAATACATAAGGGAACAAAAAAATGCATCTGTCTTCATGGAACTTACATTTGATAGTAGCACATGCTTGGTGTAAAACATTCAGTTCAGTTCAGTTCAGTTCAGTCGCTCAGTTGTGTCCAACTCTTTGCGACCCCATGAATCACAGCACGCCAGGCCTCCCTGTCCATTACCAACTCCCGGAGTTCACTCAGACTCACGTCCATCGAGTCAGTGATGCCATCCAGCCATCTCATCCTCTGTCGTCCCCTTCTCCTCCTGTGCCCAATCCCTCCCAGCATCAGAGTCTTTTCCAATGAGTCAACTCTTCACATGAGGTGGCCAAAGTACTGGTGTTTCAGCTTCAGCATCATTCCTTCCAAAGAAACCCCAGGGCTGATCTCCTTCAGAATGGACTGGTTGGATCTCCTTGCAGTCCAAGGGACTCTCAAGAGTCTTCTCCAACACCACAGTTCAAAAATATCAATTCTTCGGCACTCAGCCTTCTTCACAGTCCAACTCTCACATCCATACATGACCACAGGAAAAGCCATAGCCTTGACTAGACGGACCTTTGTTGGCAAAGTAATGTCTCTGCTTTTGAATATGCTATCTAGGCTGGTCATAACTTTCCTTCCAAGGAGTAAGCGTCTTTTAATTTCATGGCTGCAGTCACCATCTGCAGTGATTTTGGAGCCCCAAAAATAAAGTCTGACACTGTTTCCCCATCTATTTCCCATGAAGTGATGGGGCCAGATGCCATGATCTTCGTTTTGTGAATGTTGAGCTTTAAGCCAACTTTTTCACTCTCCCTTTCACTTTCATCAAGAGGCTTTTTAGTTCCTCTTCACTTTCTGCCATAAGGGTGGTGTCATCTGCATATCTGAGGTTACTGATATTTCTCCTGGCAATCTTGATTCCAGCTTGTGTTTCTTCCAGCCCAGCGTTTCTCATGATGTACTCTGCATATAAGTTAAATAAACAAGGTGACAATATACAGCCTTGACGTACTCCTTTTCCTATTTGGAACCAGTCTGTTGTTCCATGTCCAGTTCTAACTGTTGCTTCCTGACCTGCATACAAATTTCTCAAGAGGCAGGTCAGGTGGTCTGGTATTCCCATCTCTTTCAGAATTTCCCACAGTTTATTGTGATCCACACAGTCAAAGGCTTTGGCATAGTCAATAAAGCAGAAATAGATGTTTTTCTGGAACTCTCTTGCTTTTTCCATGATCCAGCGGATATTGGCAATTTGATCTCTGGTTCCTCTGCCTTTTCTAAAACCAGCTTGAACATCAGGAAGTTCACGGTTCACATATTGCTGAAGCCTGGCTTGGAGAATTTTGAGCATTACTTTACTAGCATGTGAGATGAGTGCAATTGTGCAGTAGTTTGAGCATTCTTTGGCATTGCCTTTCTTTGGGATTGGAATGAAAACTGACCTTTTCCAGTCCTGTGGCCACTGCTGAGTTTTCCAAATTTGCTGGCATATTGAGTGTAGCATTTTCACAATATCATCTTTCAGGATTTGAAATAGCTCCACTGGAATTCCATCACCTCCACTAGCTTTGTTCGTAGTGATGCTTTCTAAGGCCCACTTGACTTCACATTCCAGGATGTCTGGCTCTAGGTCAGTGATCACACCATCGTGATTATCTGGGTCGTGAAGATCTTTTTGTACAGTTCTTCTGTGTATTCTTGCCACCTCTTCTTGATATCTTCTGCTTCTGTTAGGTCCATACCATTTCTGTCCTTTATCGAGCCCATCTTTGCATGAAATGTCCCCTTGGTATCCTTACTTTTCTTGAAGAGATCTCTAGTCTTTCCCATTCTGTTGTTTTCCTCTATTTCTTTGCATTGATCGCTGAGGAAGGTTTTCTTATCTCTTCTTGCTATTCTTTGGAACTCTGCATTCAGATGCTTATTTCTTTCCTTTTCTCCTTTGCTTTTTGCTTCTCTTCCTTTCACAGCTATTTGTAATGCCTCCCCAGACAGCCATTTTGCTTTTTGCATTTCTTTTCCATGGGGATGGTCTTGATCCCTGTCTCCTGTACAATGTCACGAACCTCATTCCATAGTTCATCAGGCACTCTGTCTATCAGATCTAGGCCCTTAAATCTATTTCTCACTTCCACTGTATAATCATAAGGGATTTGATTTACGTTATAGCTGAATGGTCTAGTGGTTTTCCCTACTTTCTTCAATTTAAGTCTGAATTTGGTAATAAGGAGTTCATGATCTGAGCCACAGTCAGCTCCTGGTCTTGTTTTTGTTGACTGTATAGAGCTTCTCCATCTTTGGCTGCAGAGAACATAATCAATCTGATTTTGGTGTTGACCATCTGGTGATGTCCATGTGTAGAGTCTTCTCTTGTGTTGTTGGAAGAGGGTGTTTGCTATGACCACTACATTTTCTTGGAAAAACTCTATTAGTCTTTGCCCTGCTTCATTCTGTATTCCAAGGCCAAATTTGCCTGTTACTCCAGGTGTTTCTTGACTTCCTACTTTTGCATTCTAGTCCCCTATAATGAAAAGGACATCTTTTTTGGGTGTTAGTTCTAAAAGGTCTTGTAGGTCTTATAGAACCGTTCAACTTCAGCTTCTTCAGCGTTACTGGTTGGGGCATAGACTTGGATTACTGTGGTATTGAATGGTTTGCCTTGGAAACGAACAGAGATCCTTCTGTCATTTTTGAGATTGCATCCAAGTACTGTATTTTGGACTCTTTTGTTGACCATGATGGCTATTCCATTTCTTCTGAGGGATTCCTGCCCGCAGTAGTAGATATAATGGTCATCTGAGTTAAATTCACCCATTCCAGTCCATTTTAGTTCGCTGATTCCTAGAATGTCTACATTCACTCTTGCCATCTCTTGTTTGACCACTTCCAATTTGCCTTGATTCATGGACCTGACATTCCAGGTTCCTATGCAATATTGCTCTTTACAGCATCGGACCTTGCTTCTATCACCAGTCACATCCACAGCTAGGTATTGTTTTCACTTTGGCTCCATCCCTTCATTCTTTCTGGCGTTATTTCTCCACTGATCTCCAGTAGCATATTGGGCCCCTACTGACCTGGGGAGTTCCTCTTTCAGTATCCTATCATTCTGTCTTTTCATACTGTTCATGGGGTTCTCAAGGCAAGAATACTGAAGTGGTTTGCCATTTCCTTCTCCAGTGGACCACATTCTGTCAGATCTCTCCATCATGACCCGCCCATCTTGGGTGTAAAACATTAGAAAATACTAAACCTTGTAAGGAAGAAAAGAAAAAGTGTCTATTACTTTAACAAAAGATAGTGAGTTTTTAACATTTTGATGCATTTTAAGTTGATTTTTTTGCTTTGCCTATTGTTGTTGTTCAGTCGCTGAGTCATGTCCGACTCTTTGTGACCCCATGAACTGCAGCACACCAGGCTTCTCCATCCTCCACTATCTCCCAGAGTTTGCTCAGATTCATGTCCTTTGAGCTGGTGATGCTATCTAACAATCTCATCCTCTGTCACTCCCTTCTCCTTTTGCATCCTGGCTTTCCCAGCATCCAGGTCTTTTCCAGTGAGTCAGCTCTTAGCATCAGGTGGCCAAAGTATTGGAGTTTCCACTTCAGCATCAGTCCTTCCAATGAATATCCAGGGTTGATTTCCTGTAGGATTGACCAGTTTGATCTCCTTGCTGTCCAAGGGACTCTCAAGAGTCTTCTCCAGCACCACAGTTCAAAAGCATCAATTCGACAGCACTCAGCCTTTTCTATGGTCCTACTGTCATATCTGTAAATGACTACTGGAAAAATCATAATTTTGACTATAGGGACATATGTTGGCAAAGTGATGTCTCTGCTTTTTAATACGCTGTCTATGTTTGTCATAGCTTTCCTTCCAAGGAGCAAACGTCTTTTAATTTCATGGCTGCAGTCACCCTCTGCAGGGATTTTGGAGCCCTAGAAAATAAAATCTGTCACTGCTTCCACTTTCCCCCCTTCTATTTGCATGAAATGATAGGATCAGATGCCACGATCTTAGTTTTTTGAATGTTGAATTTCAAGCCAGTTTTTTCACTTTCCTTTTTCACCCTCAAGAGGCTCTTTAGCCCCTCTTCACTTTCTGCCATTAGAGTGGTATCATCTGCATATCTGAGGTTGTTGATATTTCTCCCTCCATTCTTGATTTCAACTTATGAGTCATTCAGCCCAGCATTTCGCAGCTTTCCTGGTGGTTCAGATGATAAAGAATCTGCCTGCAATGCAGGAGATCTGAGTTCAATCCCTGGGTTGGGAACATCCGCTGGAGAAGAGAATGGCTACCCACTCTAGTATTCTTGCCTGAAAAATCACAGACAGAGGAACCTGGTCAGTTACAGTCCATGGTGTCACAAAGAGTTGGACACAACTAAGGGACAAACACTTTTACTTTCACTCTGCATATAAACTAAACAGAATGACAATATACAGCCTTGTCGGACTCCTTTCCCAATTTTGAACCAGTCAGTAGCTCCGTGTAAGGAACTGCTTCTTTTTGCCCCACATACAGGTTTTGCAAGAGACAGGTAAGGTAGTCTGTTATTTCCACAGTTTGTTGTGATCTACAGTCAAAGGCTTTAGCCTAGTTAATGAAGCAGAAGTCCATGTTTTTCTGTAATTCCCTTGCTTTCTTTATGATCCAGCGAATGTTTGATCTCTGATCCTCTGTCTTTTCTAAACCCAGCTTGTACATCTGGAAGTTCTCCATTCACATACTACTGAAGCCTAGCATGAAGTATTTTGAGCATTTCCTTACTAGCATGTGAAATGAGCGCAATTGTACAACAGCTTGAACATTCTTTGGCATTGCCCTTCTTTGGGACTGAAAGCCGCTTCCCCATGACAAGGCTGTGATCCATGAAGGGGATGCCTACATTCACACATATATATAGTTTTAAAATTTGGGATTTTATTGTACCCTTGACTTACATAATATTATATCCTTTGTAATACATAATACAAATATCCTTTGTAAAAGGATATGAAACTGTCAATGCCTTTTCATAAAAGTTGCCAAATGGCTTTCTGGGAGTTTTGTTAATCAATGATCTGAGTTGTTAGGGGCTTAATATAAACAGAACTTGGTAATACATTGATTAGATGTATGTGTGTATGAAAGAGAGAGAAAAGTGGGAGAGAAAAGAAAAAGGGATGCTTCTCAGATTTATGACTTGTTCTACTAATGGGCAGATGTGGAGATCAATAAACAAGAATAGAATTCAGTAAAAGGAATAAATTTCATATGCAAAAAACATGGTTTTGAGGTACCCCTTGGGCATCCCAACAGAACCACCAGCCTAGAACTGAACATTAATGTCTGAGCTGGAGATTTGGGTCTGGATTTTATATTAAGCAAGATGAAGAGTGAGATCACCTAGCTAGAGTTTGTAGAATAAGAGGAAGATAAAAGCTGAGTTTCAGCGAATTTGCACTGTCCCAGAGACTTGGCCTTGGACTCTCCAGTCTGGGGGAGCCTGGGATGGGTGGGATATTTCTAGGGCAATCTAGAGTTTCCATCTACTCTGACATTCGCTTAAGATGGCTCTGGAGTTCCCTGATTGAGTTATCCGTTGGGTTTATCCCTAATCAATTGGCTTATGGGGTCAAAATTGAGGTATAGATTTTGTTTATTTCCTCCATTTTCCCTCTACATGCTCATACATTCTTTGAATTTAGCTTAGATTTTTTCCAGTTAAGATTTTTTAATCATGGTAGGAAAGTATAAGGGAAAATTATGCACTGCAAATCTAGAAATGTTATTGCATTATTGCAAAATTATGCGTAAAATGGAATTTTGGGAGTCCTAACAGTGGAATGTGAAATTCATATTTTGGTACCCAAACTTTTAGAAGTCAAAATGAGTCAGTTTAAAGAAAGAGTTAAGTTTAAAAACAAATTTAATTATTTTTTATGGCTAACATTCCATTGTATATATGTGCCACATCTTCTTTAACCATTCTTCCTTTGATGGGCATTTAGGTTGCTTCCATGTCCTGGCTATTGTAAATAGTGCTGCAATGAACATTGGGGTGCATGTATCTTTTTGAATTATGATTTTTCTCTAGATATATGCCCAGGAGTGGAATTGCTGGATCATGTGGTAGCTCTGTTTTTCTTTTTTTAAAAAATTAATTTATTTGTTTTAATTGGAGGCTAATTACTTTACAATATTGTAGTGGTTTTTGCCATACATTGACATGAATCAGCCATGGGTGTACACGTGTCCCCATCCTGAACCCCTTCCTGCCTCCCTCCCCATCGCATCCCTCAGGGTTGTCCCAGTGCACTGGCTTTGAGTGCCCTGTTTCATGCATTGAACTTGGACTGGCAATCTATTTCACATATGGTAATATACATGTTTCAATGTTATTCTCTCAAATCATCCCCCACAGAGTCCAAAAGTCTGTTCTTTATATCTGTGACTCTTTTGCTGTCTTGCATATAGGGTCATTGTTACCATCTTTCTAAATTCCATATATATGTGTTAATATACTGTACTGGTGTTTTTCTTTCTCACTTACTTCACTCTGTATAATAGGCTCCAGTTTCACCCACCTCTTTAGAACTGGTTCAAATGCATTCTATTTAATAGCTGAGTAATATTCCATCATGTATCTATTTTCTTTTTAAAGAACTTCCACACTGTTCTCCATAGTGGCTTCATAGGGAATTTACATTCCTCCATGGGGAATTTACACTCTCATCAACAGTGTAGGAAAGTATTCTATTCTACACACACTTCCCACCATTTATTGTTTATAGATTTTTTGATGATGGCCATTTTGACCAATGTGAGGTAATAAATCATTGTAGTTTTTAAAACTCTTTATTGAACTTGTTATAATATTTTTTGCTTTATATATATATATATATTTTTTTTTTTTTTGGACCTTGAAGCATAGGGATCCTAGCTCCCCAGCCAGGGATTGAACCCATACCCCCTGCATTGTAAGGCAAACTGTTATCCACTGGACCACACGAATCCAGTGTGGTCAATCCCCTTCACTGTAGTTTTGATTTGCATGCTGCGATTCATGGGGTCCCAAAGAGTCGGACACAACTGAGCGACTGAACTGAACTGAATGATTAGTAATGTTGAGCATCTTTTCATGTGATTGTTTGCTATTTATATGTCTTCTTTGGAGAAATGTCTACTTAGATCTTGGGCCTATTTTTTTTATTGGATTTTTTTTTGAGCTATTTAAGCTGTATATTTTTGGAGATTAATCCTTTATTGTTTGCTTCTTTTGCAAATATTTTATCCTATTCTGAGGGTTCTCTTTTTGTTTTGTTTATGGTTTCCTTTGCTGTGCAAAATCTTTTAAGTTTAAATTGGTTCTGTATTTTTTTTCATTACTCTAAGAGGTGGATTGAAAAAGGTCTTGCTGTGATTTACGTTAAAGACAGTTTTACCTATGTTTTCTTCTAAGAGTTTCATAGAATCCAGCCTTACATTTAGGTCTGTAATCCATTTTGAGTTTATTTTTGTGTGTGGTGTTAGGGAGTGTTCTAACTTTATTCATTTATGCAGCTGTCCAATTTTCCCAGCGCTACTTATTTAACAGACTACCTTTTCTCCATTGTATATTCTTGCCTCCTTTGTCATAGATTAGGTGACCATAGGTGCATGGGTTTATCTCTGGTCTCTATCCTGTTTCATTGATCTACATTTCTGTGTGTGTGTGTGTGCCAGTACTATACTGTTTTGATTACTGTAACTTCTTAGTTTAGTCTGAAGTCAGGGAGCCTGATTCCTCCAGATCCATTTTTCTTTCTCAAGATTAGTTTGCCTATTCATGGTCTTTCACATTTCCATACACGTTGCTGCTGCTGCTAAATCGCTTCAGTCGTGTCTGACTCTGTGTGACCCCATAGACAGCAGCCCACCAGGCTCCCCCGTCCTTGGGATTCTCCAGGCAAGAACACTGGAGTGGGTTGCCATTTCCTTCTCCAATGCATGAAAGTGAAAAGTGAAAGTGAAGTCGCTCAGTCGTGTCCGACTCTAGCGACCTCATGGACTGCAGCCTACCAGGCTCCTCTGTCCATGGGATTTTCCAGGCAAGAGTACTGGAGTGGGGTGCCATTGCCTTCTCTGTCCATACACGTTACTCAGACATAAAAAAAGAACAAAATAATGCTATTTGCAGCAACATGGATGCACCTAGCAATTGTCATACCAAGTGAAGTCAGACAGAGAAAGAGAAATATAACATGATATTGCTTATATGTGGACTCTTGAAAAAGGTACAAATGAACTTATCTACAAAACAGAAATAGAGTTGCAGATATAGAAAACAAACTTACGGTTACCAGGGAGTGAGTGGGGAGCAACAAAGTGGGGGGGGTGGGGTTGACATACACACACTACTCTATATGAAATGGCTACCCCAGTGGCTCGATGGCAAAGAATCCACCTGCAATTCAGCAGCCACAGGAGATGCAGGTTCGGTCCCTGGGTTGGAAAGATTCCCTGGAGGAGGGCATGGCAACGCACTCTGAAGAATCCTACAGACAGAGGATCCTGGCAGGCTAGAGTCTATAGGTTCACAAAGAGTGCTAGGCTCCTGGTATGATGATGAATATGACCAAGGCCAATGCAAGAGTTGGAGTCAGAGGAAGCAGGAGGTCCATCCGAATTGAGACTTCATATACTTGAAAGGCCTCAGAGACAGAGCTACAGTGACAAGAATGCAAGATGGTGATTTTACAACTTTAACTTTTTGTCCCTGTTTGGCACTATCAATTATCTTCTTTCTCCTGCCATTTTGGGCGGAAAGCATAACTATATTATATTATACTTTAACTTACAAAAATCAGAAATTTGTTAAATCAACACTTTAAAATAGGCTACCATTTTTGGAAACCTGTTTCAGGATTTCTTGATGCTTTAATATGCCAGAAACCTCCAAAAATGAGAGAGGCTGTGCCCTGTTGATACCTGAGAGCCCACAGAGAAGACATAGTCTCAATCCTCAAAAAACTTCCAACCTAAGGGGAGACAGAGACACATTAACAGGCTATTTCAGTATTAGGTGAACCTGAAGCTTTCTTAAGCACAGCGTGTGCATCTTTCAAAAAAAAAAAAAAAAACCAGTGGCCACAACAACAATGGTTTGGTCAGTAACAGATACTAAATGAAATACTTTAGTTCTCAGGGGAAAAATGCTAAAATTTTTCACTCCATTTACTGTTCAGTTTTCAATTAATTCCCATGTCCCATTCTGCTACTCCTATCATTTTATTTCAATAAAAGTTCAAAATGTATTGAAAAAGTTACTTTACCACTTTTCTTCTAGTTGATGTTATCTTATGAAGTGCAATTATCAGTCATGAGTGTTTTGGGGAAAGACAAATTATTTGGGTGCAAGTACCTCCAAATTAAGAGTCTCTATGACCATCCCAGGTCTCCTCCCTACTACAGGTTATAAACAGACTGGTCGCACAACACAATCCTCAATGTCTTTCTTTATACCCACTATAATGTTATATATATGTATATGTATATTTTTTGACTGACATCAACTGCTGGACTCTGTTTGACTGATCCTCAGAGGGAAAAAACCAAAATAGGTGTTTAAAAGATTCAGAAGAAATCAGTGAACATATAAGAAAGTGCTGTCTTTACCAATAAAATTAAGCTCTGGGCTCTAAAGCTTACAAAAGGAAGTACCACATGGTGGCGACTGAGGGAGTCTCACAGTAAACCCATGTGCCCTTACTCTAACTCAGAGATTTTCACTTAGACCTAAAAAAAACCTCTCATTTATCACAATCACTATCAGGGTAGCCTGGACATAGGCATTACTTCCCCTTTAATACTGTCTGGCTCAAGGAAGGACAAAATATTACCAGCATAGAGTGTTATGGAATATTTAAAGAAGTCTTTGGTGATAACTTCCTGATGTTCAAGCTGGTTTTAGAAAAGGCAGAGGAACCAGAGATCACAATGCCAACATCCGTTGGATCATGGAAAAAGCAAGAGAGTTCCAGAAAAACATCTATTTCTGCTTTATTGACTATGCCAAAGCCTTTGACTATGTGGATCACAATAAACTGTGGAAAATTCTGAAAGAGATGGGAATACCAGACCACCTGATCTGCCTCTTGAGAAATTTGTATGCAGGTCAGGAGGCAACAGTTAGAACTGGACATGGAACAACAGACTGGTTCCAAATAGGAAAAGGAGTACGTCAAGGCTGTATATTGTCACCCTGCTTATTTAACTTCTATGCAAAGTACATCATGAGAAATGCTGGACTGGAAGAAACACAAGCTGGAATCAAGATTGCCGGGAGAAATATCAATAACCTCAGATATGCAGATGACACCACCCTTATGGCAGAAAGTGAAGAGGAATTAAAAAGCCTCTTGATGAAAGTGAAAGAGGAGAGTGAAAAAGTTGGCTTAAAGCTCAACATTCAGAAAACGAAGATCATGGCATCTGGTCCCATCACTTCATGGATGTGGACCAGATGGAAACAGTGGAAACAGTGTCAGACTTTATTTTGGGGGGCTCTAAAATCACTGCAGATGGTGATTGCAGCCATGAAATTAAAAGATGCTTACTCCTTGGAAGGAAAGTTATGACCAACCTAGATAGCATATTCAAAAGCAGAGACATTACTTTGCCAACAAAGGTCCGTCTAGTCAAGGCTATGGTTTTTCCTGTGGTCATGTATGGATGTGAGAGTTGGACTGTGAAGAAGGCTGAGTGCTGAAGTATTGATGCTTTTGAACTGTAGTGTTGGAGAAGACTCTTGAGAGTCCCTTGGACTGCAAGGAGATCCAACTAGTCCATTCTGAAGGAGATCAGCCCTGGGATTTCTTTGGAAGGAATGATGCTAAAGCTGAAACTCCAGTACTTTGGCCACCTCATGCAAAGAGTTGACTCATTGGAAAAGACTCTGATGCTGGGAGGGATTGGGGGCAAGAGGAGAAGGGGATGACAGAGGATGAGATGGCTGGATGGCATCACTGACTCGATGGACGTGAGTCTGAGTGAACTCCGGGAGTTGGTGATGGACAGGGAGGCCTGGAGTGCTGCGATTCATGGGGTCGAAAAGAGTCGGACACGACTGAGCGACTGATCTGATCTGATCTGATACGTGGTTGGTGAAACATTCCAGAAATGAGCAATGAGAACAAATCCACATACTAACAAAGAAGAGGATTTGATGTGAGTTAAGATCTTAACTCATGGAATCTCATGGACGGAGGAGCCTGGTGGGCTACAGTCCACGGGGTGGCCAAGAGTCAGACAGGACTGAGGACTTCACTTCACTTCTTCAAGAACCTATGTTGTGCGTAGTCACTCAGTCGTTTCTGACTCTTTGTGACCCCATGGACTGTAGCCCGCCTGGCTCCTCTGTCCATGGGATTCTCTAGGCAAGAATACCAGTGGGTTGTTATGCCCTCCTCCAGGGAATCTTCCCAACTCAGGGATCAAACCTAGGTCTCCTGCATTACAGGCGGATTCTTTACAGTCTGAACCACCACAGAACCCCAAAGTTTACCACAGATACATAATCAGACTGTAGCCCACCAGGCTTCTCTGTCCATGGAATTCTCCAGGCAAGAATACTGCAGTGGGCAGCCAGTCCCTTTTCCAGGAGATCTTACTGCCCCGGGATTGAACCAGGGTCTCCCACATTACAACCAGGTTCCTTACCATCTGAGCCACCAGAAGAACCTATCCCCTAGAAAAAAGAGAACAGGGAGTAGATTATTCCTCAAAGGGCAAGAAGTCAAAGTTTGAATCATCTCTAACACTGGAAATGCTTATCCCAGTTACCAATGTCCCTAGCTGCCTGCCAAATGCAAAAGTAAATCACTTCATGGAGGAAGATAAAGTCATTGTATGCCTCAAATTATTTATAAAAATTTTCACACATAATATCAGCATTCAAGAAAAAATAATTAAGAAATAAGGAAATAAAACAACATGATAAAAAAATCAAGAGAAGCAACAAAGAAATAGAGTTTCCAGACAATGAGATATAGACTGTAAAGTAACCACTCTTAATGTGTACAAGAAAATTAAAGACAAGAGTGAGAAACTTAGAGAATTTGAAATGGTAACAAAAAGGTAAAAATAACTAAAAATAAATAACAACCAAATTAAGAACTCAATAAATTAAAAGATTAGACACACTTGAGCAGACAATCAGTGAGCTGCAAGATCAGAAGAAAATGTCCATGTGAAAGCAAGGAGAAAAGGCAAGAGATGGAAAATACAGAAGAGGTTAAAAAAAGAAAAAAGAAAAAAACATCGAGAATGCAAATAGAAAGTCTAATATATATGTATTTGGAAACTCAAAAGGAGCCAGCAAATAGAACAGAAGGAATATGAAAAATATTATGCCACATCCCTCTGACATTCTGATGCCTGATGAGAAATCTATGGTCATCTGAATTGTTTTTCCCTTAAGGCAATGGCACCCCACTCCAGTACTCTTGCTTGGAAAATCCCATGGACGGAGGAGCCTGTTAGGCTGCAATCCAAGGGGTCGCTAAGAGTCGGACACGACTGAGCGACTTCACTTTCACTTTTCACTTTCATGCATTGGAGATGGAAATGGCAGCCCACTCCAGTGTTCTTGCCTGGAGAATCCCAGGGATGGGGGAACCTGGTGGGCTGCCGTCTATGGGGTCACACAGAGTCGGACACGACTGAAGTGACTTAGCATAGCATATAAGTTTTTACTTCTTTTCTGGCTGCTTTTAAGAATTTGTCTTTAGGCTTCATAAGTTTAATTATGATGTATCTTGATTTTGATTTCTTTTGACTTACCTGATTGGAGTTTGCTCATCATCTTGAATCCGTATGTTTACACCTCTTATCCAGTTTGAGAAGTTTTCAGCCATTAGTTCTTCAAGTATTGATACTTTTTTAGCCTCACTCTTTCTTCTTTCCTTTTGGGTCTCTGCTGACATGAATGTTAAATCTTTTGCTGTAGTCCCCATAGATTGCTAAAGCTCTGTTCTCTCTTTCTTCTTTTTAACTTTTCTTCTTCTCTCTGTTCTTCAAATTGGGTTATTTTTTGATTCTTCCATCTTCCAATTCACTGATTCTTTCCTCTATACTCTTAGTTCTGCTGAACCCATCCATAGAGCTTTCTATTTCAGTTACTGAATTTTTAGTTCTCAAATTTCCATTTGGTTCTTCTTTATATCTTCTATTACTTTGCTGAGGCTTTGTCATTTTCTTCATTTATTTCACCCATGTTCATAATTGCTTCTTGAAACATTTTCATCATGGATAAAATGGTCTACTCATTCTTACATCTCTGTCATTTTTTTGTTGGCACCTATTGATTGAAAATAGTTTGAAATCTATTGGTTCTTGCTTAGTAGAATAAGTGATTTTTTCCCCCTTAGGATGAATAACTTTCTAAATTGAAACTTGGATATTTTACAAGTTATAAGACTCTGCATTTTATTTAAACCTTCTGTTTTGACTGTTTGTTTGTTTGTTTGTTTAATGACACAGCTCCTGCAAAGGAAAAGGGCACCTTATTACTGCTCAATGGAGGTAGAAGTCCAGGTTCCTCACTTGGCCTCCACAACACCCAAGGAGGAGGTTGATCCTTGTCATTACTGGGCAGGAACGGATGTTCTGGCTCCCTCCATGGTCTTTACTGACAAGGCCATGGGGGTGGCCTCTTACTGCTGAATAACGGTGAGAGTCCTGATGCCCCACAAGGTCTCCTGTAACATCACCCCAGGGAAAGAGCTAGGGGGACTTTGTTACTTCTGGGTGTGAATAAAAATCTGGGCTCCTGTTTGGCCTTCTCTGACACCACCACATCAGAGAAGAGGGATAGGGGTTCCTCATTATGGCCCTGAGACTGCAAACATTTAGGCTCCTCACTCAGCTTTGCTGCTGTGGGTAGGGATGGGACCATATTCTTTCCTGTGATGTTTTGGCTTCAATAGAGCAGTTTTGTTTTTTTTTCCCTAAAAGTTTTATGTCTTGTGAAGCTGCCCCTTTCTTGGTGCTTCAACTAGGGACAGCAGGGTTTTGTTTAGCAGGCTTTTTTTCCCTTAGGCTCACTGGCACCTCTGATTTGCTGGGTTCTTTGCCTACAAATCTGGGATGTAGAGGCCAAAAGAAAATTCCAGAAACTTAGCAGTGTGTTGTTTCTCAGATTCTGAGATCCCAACTCATCCTTCTTTTTCTGTTTTTCTTTCAGAGTCTTGGTATGTTTGTTTTTTACATAAGGTATAGGGTTTGTTTTGTTGTTGTTGTGCTTAATGAGAGAAATAGTGAAAGGCACATCTACTCTCTGGCAGTGGAAGTCTTTCATTCATTATGCTTTCTAAAAACAATGTGTAAGAATATTATTTGCCTTGATTTCTGAGTTTTGATCCCCTCTTAAATTTGGAAATTTAGGCAATCACCTCCTTCACCTCACCCTACTTCCAGTCCTGTTTGGAAGTCATCATAGAGGCTGGAATAATTGAGAAAAACATTAATCCAAAATAATGTAAGAAATGAGACAGAAGTAACACAGAAAAGTAAGACAAATAGAAAACAAATGTTACCATGATAGATTTAATTCCAAATATATTGAAATGACTAAGTAATACACAGGGGTACTCCAACATTAAGAAGTTAAGGAAAAGAGGAAGATCCACAGTGAGACCAGGGAGGGTTCAGTAAGTTCCTTGTTTGCAAGAAAAATTTAAAAATGAGAGCAGCAACACTTGGATCCTAAAGGACCCTTTGACAACATAAACATTTGGGAGTTTCTCCAACTTCCAGGAGAATAGTAACCACTTCCACATCTGCATGCTAATACATTTCATATTGTTGTTATTCCAAGACAGGACCAGAGTTAAACTTGAACACTCAAGATTTAGCAGCCACTTGGGACAATAATGCTGAAAAGAAATTTCTAGACCTGGTGTGTCATCCCCTGCTTAGCCTGCTATCTTCTGGGATTTTTGCCACCTGAGGCTGTTCTGTCTTCTTTCTCAGCTCCACAGGAATGACTGAGTACGCTCCTAGTTTAAAGTTTCCAAGCCAACATTAGAGTTTACTGCAAGAATCAAGGCCATCATCTACAAGCTGAGAAGCAACTAAGTAACTGTTCTCAAGTGCATATTATCATCCTGGTTCCAACACATTGCCTGAAGGAAGAAAAGGAGGAAATAACTCTAGGTATCTGTAGCATATGTAAAGTATTAAAGGCCCCTCTGAAAAGTCTGGACTTGTCAGGATCCCTTTTTCAGCTTGCTGTATCTGTGGGCTCATTGGGGATATCCCAGAGTTTTAGTTCATTTCGGTAACCATAAAACAATTTCTCTTTTTTTGGCCGCACCATGCAACTTGTGGGATCTTAGTTCCCAGATCAGATATTGAACCCCAGGGCCAAGCAATGAAAGTGCCAAGACCTAATCACAGGATCACCTGGGAATTTCCAAAGATTTCATTTTTTGACCCATAAGTAGTTTTTAAAAAATTTTAGCAGCTAGCAAATAGAACACAAACTTTATATTGGGGCATAATAATGAAGATCATGTAATTAAAGGTTGCTGTGTACAGGTACTAAAGTTAATATAAGTGCTTCCCATGTATTATCTCATTTGCTTTTCACAACAACACTATTCTACAGGTGAGGAAATGGAATATTGATGAAGTTAAACAATTTGCCCAAAGTCACCCTGGTTTGATCCCTGGTTGGAAAGACCCCCTGGAGAAGGGAAAGGCTACCCACTCCAGTATTCTGGCCTGGAGAATTCCATGGACTGTATAATCTGTGGGGTCGCAAAGAGTCGGGCATGACTGAGCGACTTTCACCCCACTATTAAGTTGAACTAAGACTTCAGCCCAGGCTATCTTCAAACCAAAGTCTTAAACACAAGACTATCTCCTTCCCAATGTTGCCTTGAAACAGACACAGGGATATGGTAGCCAGAACTACCTTGATTTTGCCAACTCTCCTTAAGTTTGAACAATCCATTTTCACTCCAGAGAACACCTGATAATTATTAACTGACACAAAGCCTGCACCACAGAGAACTGTGTTTTAACACTAACTTCATTCTTAGGTCTTCAATCTTATTATCCTTGTAGGTACCTGATTACTAAACACTTCTGGAAGAAATCTCAATGTCTGAGAAACTGCTATCATATAAATTCAAGGTCACGAACTTCTACCAGATCCCACTGATGCTACTGTGATATTATGTCCTAGATCCATTTCGAATCTTTCCATTCTGTTCTGTAGTAGGCAGCTTCTAAGATTGCTACCAATGATTATGCCTCCTAGGACAGGCATACCTCATTTTATTGCATTTCCGATAATTAAAAAATAATAATAAGCTTAAGATTTGTGATATGTCAGATGATGATTGGTATTTTTAAAGCAACAAAGTTATTTTTAATTAAGGTGCCTGTGTGCTAAGTCGCTTCAGTCATGTCCACCTCTTTGAGACTCCATGGACTGTAGCCCACCAGGCTCCTCTGTCCATGGGATTCTCCAGGCAAGAATACTGGAGTGGATTGCCATGCCCTACTCCAGGGGAATCTTCCCGACCTAGGGATCGAACCTGTGTTTCCTGGGGCTCCTGCATCTCAGGGGGGTTTTTCATATATTTTGTCATCTTCCTCTCGGCTGGATTCTTCTCTGTCAGCATTTACATTAAGATTCTCTCATCCCAAAACACAAAAACTAAAACTGGCTTGACATATCACCCTCTGCAAATAGTCCTTTCTTTCCTCTCTCATTTTTTAATGACAGTTTGATCATTGCCAACTCAATTTATTTTCCTAACTATTCCTTAACCTGCTTATTTATTCCTGTACTCCCCTACCCACCATGGAACGTTCCTAATCTTTACTTAGCTTAAGCACTTTGCAGCATTTGGCACTGCTGATCATACCATCTCTTTGAAACACGGACCTCCTTGATGTCATACTCCTCTGCTTTTCCTTTCTCCAGCTGCCATACTGTCTTTTCAGGTTTTTTCTTTACTGCTAAGCCTATAAACATTGATACTTCTTAGATATAAAGTCCTTCACCCATGTCCATTCTGACCCTGTAGGCCAAAAGTCCAAATTCAAATGCTTTAAGAAAAAGGCAGGTAAAAAGGAATGACATTCACTGGGTCTAAGACTCTCAAAAGTGGTGGGGGCTGTGGTGAACTGGATAGTCCAAATTCCATGGAGAGATGGCAATCTCTGTTTGGCTTAATCTAGTTGTTTTATAGGAAAGCAGCCATATAGATTGGAATTTCTAAAATGCCTATTTCTAGGTGCAATTTCTTCATCTTAAAAACTCTGTAAATAATAATGATAATAATAATATTAAAACACCAGGAGTTCAAGTTAATCTACAAACCACTCCACTAGTCCATCACCCCCACAGATTGCCCTAAAACTATCTCATCATTTCCCATGGCTTCAATAGCCATTTTATGCTAAAATTTTCCAGATCTCTAAGGTTAGCTCTCTCCTCCAAGCTCTATACAGATCCAAATGTAAAATGCCTTCCTTTTTTTTTTTTTTGCCTCACCAAGTGGCTCAATTCCCCCACCAGGGATCAGACCCACAGCCCCTTCAGTGAAGAGTGGAGTCCTAACCAACGGAGTGAGTGAGTGGAAGTCACTCAGTTGCAATCAACTTTGCAACCTCATGGACTGTTGCCCCATCAGGCTCCTCTGTCCACAGAATCCTCCAGGCAAGAATACTGGAGTGGGTTGCCATTTCCCCTTCCAGGGTATCTTCCCGACCCAGGGATCAAACCCAGATCTCTTATGTCTCCAGCACTGGCAGTCAGGTTATCACTAGGGCAAGCCCCTAACCACTGCACCACCAGGCAATTCCCTCTGTCAAATTTCTAATCTCATTTGCCACCATGGTTTCATCTAGATTACTAACAATCTCCCAACTAATCTCTACTTCTATTTCATCTCATTTATTCTCCACAGAATTCTCTTTACAAAGTAAAATTTACGATGTCACTATCTCGCTCAATCTTCAAGACTTCCCTTTGCCATCATGAGAAACTCTATGCCTTTAACACTGTTTACAAGGCCCTTGTGGGTCTGCCCAGCAACATTCCTTCAGCTCCAGAGAGCTTTAGTCTCTCCCATACCTCAGCATGTTATTGACTAAGAACACTCAGACTTCATATATATCACTAGTTTTCCTTGACCTCCAGATTATCTTGTTCTGTCTCATAACACTCAGCAGTCAGCACCAGGAAATTCATTGTTCAATAATGTCTATTTACTCTATCACACTCAGATCAGGAAGGCAGAAACCACATTTGCCTTGTTCACCACTGGAATTCCTAGTCCCTTAAATAGTGCCTAGGCTTCCCTGGTGGCTCTAAACTCCGGTTCATTCCCTGGGTTGGGAAGATCCCCTGGAAAAGGAAATGGCAACCCACTCCAGTATTCTTGCCTGGAGAGAAATCCATGGAGCAGAGGAACCTGGTGGGCTACAGCCCGTGGGGTCACAAAGAGTTGGACATGACTGAGTGACCAACACTAAAGAGTGCCTAAGACAATGTCGGCTCTTAATAAATATCTGCTGAAATAATCATTACATTTACCCTTGAAAGTGTTAGTCGCTCAGCCGTGTCTGACTCTTTGTGACCCCATGGACTGTAGCCCACCAGGCTCCTCTGTCAATGGGATTCTCCACGCAAGAATACTGGAGTGGGTTGTCATTTTCTTCTCCAGGGGATCTTCCCAACCCCGGGATCTAATTTGTGTTTCCTGCATTGGCAGGAGGGTCCTTTACCGTCTGAGCCATCAGGGAAGCCCAGATCCCTGGTAGGTCAGCTGGTAAAGAATCCCTCTGCAGTATAGCAGACCCCGGTTTGAATCCTGGATCAGGAAGATCCCCTGGAGAAGGGATAGGCTACCCACTCCAGTATTCTTGGGCTTCCCTGGTGGCTCAGCTGGTAAAGAATCCGCCTGCAATGTGGGTGACCTGGGTTAGATGCCTGGTTGGGAAGATCCCCTGGAGAAGGGAACGGCTACCCACTCTTCTGGCCTGGAGAATTCCATGGACTACAGTCCATGGAGTTCCGAAGAGTGGGACACGACTGAGCGACATTTACCCCTGCAGACAGCTATTTAAACCCTTCCCTAATCCTTAATCCTAATCTCTCTTTTGAGAGAAAAGAATGAGTAAATTTGGACTATCTCATTCTCAAAATGTCATTCCCCGCCTCCCCCCCCCCCCCAGGAATGAATGAATGATCCAGTCACGTGGGGCTTACTATGGGCCACTGGCCTCTTTAAGCGTGGGACCTGGGGAATGGAGAGCTGCAGTTAACAACACCACGTGTAATAACCCGAGCAGCCACAGGACCTAAGTCTAGCAAACACGCGCTGCCCGCCGAACACAGAGAGGGCGGGCACCCGGGAGGAAGATCCTAGGCGGCCGGAACGTGCTCGCGCCCGTGGCCGCCGCTGCCCGCGCCGCGGCCGACCCGGTGTCGGAGCGAGCGCACGTGCGCCGGCCGGACCCAAGCAGAGGGAGCGCCCGGACATTGGCGAGGAAATGGCTGGAGAGGCGCTGTTCAGGGGTAGGGAGAAGTGCGGGGCGAGTTTCGCCCTGAGAGGGGAGAGCAGAGAAGGAAAGGCTTTTAGGACTGAGAGGAGAGAGGGAGGATCTTGAGCTAGGTAAGGTGGCCAGACTTAGGCCTCGGGAGGAAGGGGACGGGGCGGGGCGTGGTGGGGGAGGGGGGCAGCGCTATAAAACACACCCGGAACCGGTTGCGAGTTTATTCTGAGGTCCGGCTCGGAAGTGTTCACACCTGGAGTGTGGCGCGGGTGGGTAGAAGGTGGAGCCCCACCCCCGACAAAGCCAGGCCGTAAACCGGCCTAACCCCGCCTCAGCTGCACTCCCTCCTCCCTGTGCGAGCGGCCTAAGCTTCGCGAGCGCCAAATCTCTCGGTTAGCTCCGCCCTGCCATTAGAGGAGGGCGGGCGGGGGCGTGGCCCTGCCGCTCTCTAGTCTGCGCTTAGGCGTCCGCGTCAGCCGGAGTCCGACGCCGTGACACAGCACGTCGACGTAAGTGACGCGCAGGCCCGGGCCGCTCCTCCTTCCCTGAGTGAGTGCCGGCCCGGTCGGGGCGGGGGAGAAGAGGGAGGGCGGGGGAGGGAGAGGCGACCCGGGAGTCGTTGTGGGCCGCGGGCCGGACCGGGTCCCGGGAAGGCGGGAGCCGGGGACGGGCCGAGGGGCTTGGCGGGCCATTGGCGGGCCGCGGCGGCTGTAGGGTCTCCTCCCCTGCCGGACTTGCGCGCCCCGGCGCTCGGAGCCTCCGGCGCTGTGCCCACCCCGCTCCAGCTCGCGTCTCCCGACTCCAATTAGGTCAGGCTCGGAGTCCCGCGGCCGCGGCTCCGGCCCCCAACGCGCGGCGGCCGCCCGGCTCGCCTTTCTTTCTTCCCTCGCCTTCCTCTCCTCTTGCCTCACCCTCCCCCCTTCTTTCACGTTGCTGGGGTTTTGTTTTTTTTGTTGTTATTTTATGCTTTAGGGGTTTTGTTCCTCAGCCCGAGCTCATGGGTGTACATTATCATGCTCCTCTTTTGTAGAGCAACCGGACGGCCATGGAGGCCGAAGAGACGATGGAATGCCTTCAGGAGTTCCCTGAACATCATAAAATGATCCTGGACCGATTGAATGAACAGCGAGAGCAGGACCGGTTTACTGACATCACCCTTATTGTCGACGGTGAGCAGGGTGGTGGGCTGAGGAGCTAAGTTTGTGCCTTCAGATCTCTTCCCTTCCCCCACCCGCCTTTTTTACTCACCTTCTGTAGACTACCTGTCGAAAGTCTGTGGAGGGTGCGCTCTCGGACCCGAGGACACTTAGCAGTATCCTTTAACGGAGACCATGCTGCAGAAGGCTGGTCACGCTTTCGACGTAATCATGGCATTTTAACTTCTTGCAGCCTTCTCAAGTGTTCTCATTGCACACTTTAGTGCAGGATGAGGGCGTGGGTTAGGGAGGATGTCTCTGAATGTTTGGTTAGTAGATTTCTGCAGCTAAGCTGCTTTGAGCAGTCACTCACAGGAGTCATTTGCGAAGTGTTGATTCTTTATAGTTTCCCAAATGGTCTTGGAGGTAGAATGTGAGAGACTTCTTTGCAGCACTGGTACCCGCTTTGATAACCCCCAAAATAGAATGGGGTATTTACCAGTCTTGAGAGTTGTCATTACAGTGGAGACAAACACAGCTTAGGTGTCTTTTCTATTTAGTGAAAACAGACTTAAGGCAAGCTAATCTTTGTTATAGGTCTGCTATAAGTTGAGTTTCCTAATATTAGGCATCCTAAAGTGTTTTTCATAGCAAACACACCCAGCTTGGTGCTTATTCTGTGCCTTTTTCTTCTCTTTTACAGTGATATATAACCTTTTGAGTTATGTTTCTATTTAGCAGTTTCAACTGAATAGGATATGCTTTTGACTTAAAGTGGTACCTCCTGAAATGTTAGATGTCCTTTATAAAACTGACTTAATAAGTAAGGCTTCTGAAGTAAAAATTTGGCTTCATGTCTAATTGAGATTCAAATTTGTCAAGATAGCTGCCCAGAATATAGTTTTTAAAATTATATTAAGAAAGATTGTAGTTTAATTTTTTAACTTGTTTTATTATACTTGATTTTTGTGAATATGATGATTTTGTTTTTTTCTCTAGGACACCATTTTAAGGCCCACAAGGCTGTTTTGGCTGCTTGCAGCAAGTTCTTCTATAAATTCTTTCAAGAGTTTACTCAGGAACCTTTGGTGGAGATAGAAGGTAAATGCTTGTTTTAAATACATTATTTAGCAAACATTATAATTTGATGAAGTTTTTTAGACAGTAATTTAGTAAAATACCATGGGAAACAGGTACGAATGGTTCCTGTTAGGTGACTGGGTAAATTGTTCTTTTGACACCTGAGAATTCTTACTTTTAGTAACGTGCTTGGTAAGATGATCTTCCAGGAAAAACTTAGGTTAAATGGTATTTGTTGGTCTCTTAAACGAGTCTTTTTCATTGCTAAAACCAGTGGTCACTATCTTTTGAAAATGTATTAAAAGTGAATTTCCATCTTATTTAGTGGCCTTATGTTTTAGACTAATCAAGATGCTGCGGGTCTCTGTATTAGCGTGACATGCACAGTGTAAAATGGGCTGCTATAATATGGAAAAAGCTAGGAAAGATGAAGTGACATTTAAAAGAAGTTCAAGTGGTTATAGAAGGTCTAGAATGGAAGGGGTCATCCACTACATAATGTCCTAAAATAGAAATTGTTATACCGGGTTTTTTTTAAAATAATAGTCCGCCAAGTGCTAGGTGTTACGCTGTGTTGTTTATGTGTGTTTTCTGAGTTTCACAGCTATCCTTTGAAGTAAGTTGTTTTATTTCCAATTTACATATCAGGGAACAGGCTCTAAAAGATTACTTACCTAAGGTTTCCTACTTAGCAAGGGATTCAGTTTATGCTGTTCCCATGCTTTTGTTTTCTGCTATTATAATACCTAGCTCTCTACCCCCAATCCAAAATTATAGGAAATAAATCAGCTTTCTTACATAAATATGGGGTTCTTGAGTTTTGGTTTTATATCTCTTTCACTATGTATATGTTCTGTTATGAATGGGTTGCCTAGAAACAGTATTCCCTTGGAAAAATTTGGTGCCTAGGGGAGTAAAGAAGAGTTAAAAGATCCTCTTACTTTGATAATGCCAGCTTATCTAGCGTTCTAACTGGTATCCATAGATAGATTATCTTTTGATATCTGTGATGGAGAGAGCACAGGCATAACAGAAATCCTCAAAACATACTAAAGTTAGACTCCAGGATCCTATATGGTATTTGTTTCTATTACAAGGCAAAGTTGCATCCAGGTATTCACCTGAGGTATGAGACCCCAGGCAGGTTACTTTACCTCAGTTGCATAGTTGCTGCTTCATCTGAGAAGTGTGATTGTTAGTAGGCTTGTACTAATGATTAATTGAATTAACATGTGCAGAGTGCCTGGTGTAGTGTTTGGTGCATTGCCAAAGTTTACTAAATTGGGGCTATTTATCAAATTTAATACCTGTTAATACCGTGCCAGATCCAGGAAATGAGAAATTGATTAATAAGATAGCCCTTAAGAGAATTTCCAAATTTAATCATGGGTAGGCAACAGGTATAAGAGTGCAAAAAAAAAAAATGTTGCAGGGAATTTTATTGCAGAATGGTATAAGAAGGGAAGAAGAAGGATGAGTGATTTAGTAGCTTAGAGAGAGGAAGAATTTCACAGAGGAGGCAACTTCTGGGCAGAATCCTAAGTCAAAAAGTAAGTGGCTAGGGCTAGAATAGGTATTGCTGGTGCAGCGTGGAATACTGACCTACCTGAAGAAGTAGGGTCTTTTGTTCTCAAGAGTAATCACTTTGGAATTATTTCTTATATTTCTGACGTACTATGTCCATTATAGTTATTTCTCTGATGCTTCAGACGATAAAGAGTCTGCCTGCAATGCGGGAGACCTGGGTTTGATCTTTGGGTCAGGATCCATTATAGTATAGGGCACACAATCTTCAGTATTTAAACTATAGAAAGTAAGAAGGAAACATATAAAAACATTCTTTGTTTTTATTTATCAGATCCAGGTTTGAAGAATCAATTTGGCTCAGTGTCTTCTTAAGCCTTTAACTTTGAAATTGCTTTACTACTATCTGGCTAGGTCACCTGGCTGTAGAGAAAGCCATGGGCATGCACTTAGAAAACCTGGGTTGTAGTCTTAGTGTTACTGTTTGTTAGTTGTGTAACACTGAACATCTTCCTTTTTTTCTCTTTTAATTTGCAAAATATGTCAAGTAAATTTGGATGGTGTCATGGGCATTTTGAATATTACATTTTAACACTCTGCGATCGCTTAGAATCTCTGGAAAATGCTTTGGTTTTTGTTAGCGTTACTGATTTGATTGTGGTTTATTTTGTTTTGGCAGTCAACCTGATTAGATTCAAACTGCCTTGTGTGAGCTGTGGATCCAATTCCAATTTAGTTCTTAACACCTTTGTTCTGTTCAGGCCCCAGGTGTGCCGACCTGGGTGGTAGTCCACACACAGTCTAATTCTCAGAGCCTTTGCTGTGCTGCCTCCCATTATTGTAGCTAGGCAGTATGCTCAAGACTGCATACACAGGCTTAAAGGACTTTTCACCAGCTCCCCCTCCTGATTTTCTCTGTACTTTAGCTCCCCAGAGCTCTCTTTCCTGGTCCTCTGGCTGGAAAACTGGGAATTTAGCCTCTCTGTGGTCTCCTACATTTTCTGTGATAGGATCCATTTCCTGGGTAAAATGGTGAGAGAGGAAAATAACAAGAATTCTCTCCATCTCTTCAGATGATTGTCTCTTTCCTAGTTCTCAGCCAGAGGAACTTTGTCATAGAGTTTAGGTGCCTGCTTGGTGGCAGCTAGCCACAGTTACACAGCATTCTAACTGGGGAAGAGCTGAGAGAGGACTAAAAACCAGTTATTTTCCCCACTGCCACACATGCTCCATCTCCTTTCCTGGTTCTCTAGTCTGTCTGCACCTACTACCCAGTTATGGGAGTTTTACTGTCCTCAGGCTGTGCTATAGAGGAGGAAAAATATAAAACAGGAAACTCACTACTCTTCTTTGAGTTCTTTTTCTCTCCCCAGGCTCTTTGCTTCTATTTTTTCTTCAAAGTCCTTTTATATTAGCGTTAGATGTTCTGTCCAGGGTCTTTAGTTGTATCGATGGACAAGATAGGATGGAGTATACTTTCTTCATCGTAGCTAAAACTGGAACTCCTATCTGTAAAATAGTGATAGTTCTCATATTTAGCACCACATTAGAAACACCAGAGGAGCTTTTGCAAGTACTAATAGCCAGAGTTTTTCTCCAGATCAGTTCACTCTTTGAGGGGTGAAGTCTAAGCATCTGTCTTTCAAAGTTCTCTAGGTCTTTGTCATTCAGAGTGTGGTCTGAGGATGCATGGCATCGCCTGGGAGCTTGTGAGAGCTGTAAACTCTCAGGCTCTACCCTAGTCCTACTGAATCAGAACAGAATCCTCAGATGATTCCTTTGAACAGCAAAGTTAGGGCAGTGTTGCCATAGGATAAGTCCAGTATGCAGCCAGTGTGGAGAACCACTGCCTTAGGGTTTTGTAAAAGCAAGCATATATAAAGGGAATTTAAATTGGAATCTGTTCTATGAGTATAAACTGTCATAGGTGCAAACTGGGCCAGCTCTCTCTCTGCTTTTTCTGTCTTTGGTGAAGTGAGTTATCTTTGATTAGAACTACAGGTTCACCTTTGACTTAAAATTGTTTTTTCAACTGAGAAGCATCCCAGCTAAGCTTTGTGACTTAGATTCACACCATATTACATCTTCAACATACATTGATTTCCTTGTTTGGAACACAACAGCCTTCTCCTAAACCGAGCTTCCAATTTTCCAAATCCATTCTTTACTTGCCCTGAAACCACAGATCCATAAGTACCTAGTTTCTCTCAAACAGCAACTCTGTCTGAAATTTTAGCTCCTAATATCAAGAATGAAACACCCAAGGACATGTTCATTCATCCTATTTGAGTGGGAGTTTTCCACTAGTTGGGGAATGCCCTCCACCCCTCAATCCTTTGCCTCTTTGTGAATGGGAAAAATGACCCAGGTTAAGGAAGCTGAAACTCCAGTACTTTGGCCACCTCATGTGAAGAGTTGACTCATTGGAAAAGACTCTGATGCTGGGAGGGATTGGGGGCAGGAGGAGAAGGGGATGACAGAGGATGAGATGGCTGGATGGCATCACTGACTCGATGGACGTGAGTCTGAGTAAACTCCGGGAGTTGGTGATGGACAGGGAGGCCTGGCATACTACGATTCATGGGGTTGAAAAGAGTCGGACACGACTGAGCGACTGAATTGGACTGAAGGTGTTTGTATTAACATTTTTCTTAGATACCGTGCTTAAAAAATTGTCTTGTCCTGCACTTATATTATGAAAAGAGTAAGGAATTGAAAAAAATGGGCTGAAATTTGAAAGTTAGCCTACTAGTCCTGATAGAGTATAAAATATTTTTGCAGGGCTGTGCATTACCTACCAACCCTTCACTTATCTGGGCAGGTGTTACAAAGGTGTTGTAAGTTTGGTTCCTGTTAACTAAATAGTCAGGTTTGTGGTTTATTCCTAGGACCAGTGTTGGACTGGCCACGTAAGAAGCACCTTGGTGCTTATAAAAAACAGTTCACTACCCCAGTTGTGATTCTGGAGATGAGGAACCCATGCTTAAGTCACAGGTGACTCTGATTAACCAAGATTGGGAGCTAAATCCACAAATCCTTGAAGGTCAAATGTTTCTTGAAATTACTAACTTAGAATTTCCTAAGGTAATTCACTATGTGTATTCCGCAATACTCCCAGTGGGGCCTGGGGCAATATCCTATAACCAAATAATAATAATCCAATGTATTATTAATAAGCAACATAGCTTATTAAAATTTACTGTAAGTTGGATAAAGATTATAAATGGCCTCATGTTCAGATCAAATTTTGCTGCCATATTTATTGGAAACTTTTGGTTTTAAGAGATATGGGGGACTTCGTAAGTATGAGTAAGAGATTGCAATCCCGTAGTGAGTGAGACCATGGATATTCAGACTCTTCCAAGCAGGAATATTCCTTAGCATCATCCTGTTCAAAAATCTTTATCATGGACTTCGGAGCCAGACAATCTGGGTTTGATTCTAGTTTTATCACTTAATAGCTATGTGACTTTGGCAAGTTACTTAGCTTTTCTGTGCCTCAATTTCTTTAAAATGGGGATTATAATAGTACTTCATAGGGTTGTTACGAAGATTAAGTCAGTTGATAATTTGTAAAGTATTTAGAGGCCTGCCTGATATATATATAGTGTATATATATGTATATAGTATGTGTGTTTAATTAAAAACCAAAATTTCATTCCACTTCAGGAAAAATAATACATGTCGTTTATAGGAAAAATTTTTGATTCACTTTTAAATATTTGATCAAAACATCTTAAAAAAAAAAGGAAGCAAAATCTAGTTGTCTGTTCCTCAGGCTACTCTTGAATAACATGGTCAAAAGACAACCAGGAGAGAGGGACTTACTGGGTGGTCTAGTCCCTAACATTCTGTGCTCCCAATGCAGGGAGCCCAGGTTCAACCTCTGGTTTGGGAACTAGATCCCACATACTGCAATTAAGAGCTTGCGTTCATAATGAAGATTGAAGATCCTGTGTGCCACAATTAAATATTTAAAAAGAAAAAAAGACTAGGAGACCCAAGTAAAATTAATCTTCAGTGAATCCAGTTTATTTTTAGTTGCTTATTTGGTAGCATGTAACTTGGTGAAGTTACATTGTATTCGGTAGTGCTTTTTAGTACTCCTATTGTTGTCAGGCAATTTGAAGATGAGTTTTCTGAGACTCAGAAGTTCTGACCTCCCACATTGCACAAGTCATGAAGAGCCTAGACTAAAACTTGAAAGTTCTGACTTCCTGAGTGGTATTTTTCCTTACACAGATAGAGGATGGTGGATATTCTACCAGCTTTCTTACTGTTGTCTGGAAGGCTACATTCAGGTGTATAAACTGCATTGAAAGAACATAAAAATATTTGTATATTTTTTTGGCTGCGCCACGTGGCTTTTGGGATCATAGTTCCTAGACCAGGGATCTAACAACACATGCCCTTGACAGTAAAATCTTGGGAGTCTTAACCATTGGACTGCCAGAGGACATTCTTGTTTTGTAATTGTGCATATTGTGTGCAGTTTGGTCTTAGGCATTTCTTAGCATAAAAAAGCCTGTAAAAAGTTTTCTCTTTGTTCCTGTCACTAGCTTTTCATATCTCGCATTAGCAGACTGAAACAATACTACATAGCATTGAAGAGCTCAGGGAAGTATAGTATCATTTTGGGCCAAAATCTAAACATAGAACTTGTAAAGAAAGCTAGGAATTATGGAAGCTTAATTCTAAAAATGGCTTTAGCCTTTATTTATACCAAATTTGTGTGCTTTCATTTTAGGAAGCTTTGTGTTAGATACTGTGAGGTGAGTTTAGACAGACATTCTCCTCAAGTAACTTGCAGTCAAGAGTTGTCTATGAATTTTAACTATCAGACTAGGTTTGGAGTTGACCCTGAGGGAAGTATTAAAGAAGGTTCATTAAAGACGTGGCATTAAAATTGGGCCCTCAAGGGTCATAGAATTTATCCAGAAATAAAGTGGTTAAGCATTCAGGAAAGGAGGGTGTTAAAGGCAAGGAAGTGCTTAGAAAGCGAAGGGTTTGTTTGAGAATAAATATATAATGTCGGTTTGATAACATTTTAAAATTTGGAAGGGAAAAATAGTGGTAAGTAGAAAAATAATGTAAAGGACCTTGAAATAAAGGCAGAATGGTATTGAACTTTATTTGCTAAGCTGTGGAAAGCTATTGATGATTTTGGAGCTGAGTTGACACAGAGCTCGCTGGCAAGAGGGGAACTTCTGATGTAATAGCCCATTTGTGTATTTAAGTGATAGATTTTACTGTTCTGTAAGAGCCTTAGGAAATCTTTGGGAAAGGTCTTAAAGTAGTTTGCTAGTTAGTGTTGAATTTGGCTATGATATTATGCTGTAAATGAGAATTCTACCCAGAAGTTGTCTTCTAAAATGACAAATGCTAATCAGTTTTCAAACACTGAGCTTCTTTTTATTCCCATTACTAAATGCTATAAGATTTGAATCAATGTGAATACATGTTAATGCACATCCTTTTTACAGGTGTTAGTAAAATGGCCTTTCGTCATTTGATTGAGTTCACATATACAGCAAAGTTAATGATACAAGGAGAAGAAGAAGCCAATGATGTATGGAAAGCAGCAGAATTTCTACAGATGCTAGAAGCTATCAAAGCCCTTGAAGTCAGGTAATTATTTCCTTAATGAGGCGCAGATAGTTACTTTCAGTCATGTTCACCCTGACTCTTAGTCAAGAATTTATCATATGTGTCATGTCATAAAGAACTGACAGTTTGAAATCAGGAATATATTTAAGGATCTGTAAAGTTCTTGGAGAAGGAAATGCAACCCACTCCAGTATTCTTGCCTGAGGAATACTATGAACAGAGAAGCCTGGCAGGCTACAGTCCATAGGGTTGCAAAGAGTCTTATATGACTAAAGCGATTTAGCACACTTAAAGTTTTACTGGTTACTGATTGTTCTTTCCCTCACACTTGATTTCTTGTCCTTACAGTAAAAACTGTCCTAATATTAACAAAGGCAGCATCTTTTATTTCTAATTAAATAAGGCATGCTCACGCTCAGTCGTGTTTGACTGTGACCCCATGGACTATAGCCCACCAGGCTTCTTTGTCCATGGAATTTTTCAGGCAAGAATATGGAGTGGGTTGCCATTTCTTCCACCAAGGGATCTTCCTGACCCAGGAATTGAACTCATGTCTCTTGCATCTCCTGCATTGGCAGGCAGATTCTTTACCATTGCACCACCTGGGAAGCCCCAGTAAAATAAGGAGGGCTAGGCAATTTTTAAGGAGTTCTCTGGGTTTCTATACACTGTTCTATGGAGGCAAGTTGTTAATTATTTGTACCAAGATTTATTCTAAAAAATGCTTGGCTTACAAAGATTAACATGGTATTGTTTAAAAATAAGTGAGAAAGTTGGTGAAGATACAAGAAATAGGCCAGGTGAGGTGTTAATCAGTGAAGTTAGAAATATGGTGGCAAAAATACATGCCATTTGAGTCTGTACTTGCCAGATAGGCTAAATGTAGCTCTGAGTTCTGAAGCATCTAGTATAAAAGAGGCCTTCCTTGGTGGCTCAGCTAGTAAAGAATCTGCCTGCAATGTGGAAGACCTGGGTTCAATCCCTGAGTTGGGAAGATTCCCTTGGAGAAGGGAATGGCTACTCACTTCCAGTATTCTGGCCTGAAGAATTCCATGGACTTGATAGTCCATGGGGTCACAAAGAGTTGGACATGACTGAATCTCAGTTACATTATTTATGGTTATAGGATGAGAACAAATCAATTGCTTAGGAACCATTCGTGGTATTAAAACACAATTTCTCATAGGAAATTATTAGGAAGACATTAAGTGGTATCATGAATAAATACTTCAACATCTTACATAATGAATAGTGGCACTGTAATGAATGAGTAAGAACAAGAGCTCTGGAGACAGGCTGCCTCGAAAATGTGCCAGCTCTGCCACAGTGTGTCCTTAATGAGATTACTCCACCTCCTGTCAGCTGCGCAGTTTCCTCATCTGTCAAATGGGGATAATAAAGGACATTTCTACATAGGATTATTTGTGAGGGCTGAATGAGTGAATGTAAAGTGCTTAGCCTGGAGTCTGGCATGTAGTACTCTAAATGTGAATTACTATTGGTGGTAGCTCCTGGCTCTGTTTCATAGGACCCTCGATACAGGTCATTGGTAAAATATGAAGGTGAAATTTGGTAAAAATCAGTTTCACATGGGACAAAATGATTTAGTCTGACTCCCTGATGTGGTTCAGTTAGATGTAATTTAGAATTTAGAAATAATTGAACTGTAATTATCCAAAAATAATTTTTTCCCTAATAAGCTTTTAATTAGTTTGGTGACAGAGTTCAAGATTAGACTTTTCTGATAGGAGCTTGGTGTGTATATGTTCTCTGGTACCTAGCATCTGGCACAGTAAGCATTTATGAATGATTAAAACCAGGCCAGCATTCTTCTGCTGAGAGAGCTAAGATCTGGATGGCAAAAATAAATTAGGTGTGTTGTGGATATGTACCTGATTAGATCATACTGTGTTAAAGTGGAGGTAGATTCGGCAGCATCAGATTTCTGGTTAAATCCTGTTTGAGAACTCTCTGAAAATATGTTCTGTGTGGTCCCTTTGTTGCTTGGGGTAGTGAGTAGCATCTCACTATAGGGAAAGTCCTGAGTAGCAGAACATTGGAACATATTCTCTGACAATGGACAAGGTTGGATTTGGGAGGCATTTAACTGAGTTTATGTGTCTAGTCAAAGGATAAGAATAGCTGGGTACAGCCATTTAGAAACTTTTAGAAGATTATAAGACTGAGGTCCTTACAGTAATTACAGCCATCAGCGCTTGCCAAGATAAATATGTTGGCATGTTAAATTGTTGATGAACCAGTTACACATGCAGTACAGTCTGAAGAGTTCTTCAGGAAGATAGCAGTATTACATATTGGCTGTTTTTCATAGGTTATATGTATGTCAATATTATACAATTTAGGAATAAATATTGCATAATTTAGTTGTATTTAAGTCAACCGGTGAAGGCAACTGTCTGTTGAGAAGCTTATTTTATAACTATTGCTTATTGTATATCTTATTGCAGATAGAGAAAGTGAATAAATGCTCTTCTAGCATTTGCAGTATGCATGTATTTTTGACATACAGTGGTAAACTTTTTGAATGGCACTGGAAAAGAATCTCAGACCTTATTTTGCTGAAATTGCATCATTATTTTTATTTAAAACTATATGAGAAGGTTCCTGTTACTTGTTAGGAAACAGCAGTTGCCTTATAGATGTTTTCTTTCTCAGCCGTTTGAAATATAATTCACATAATACGGTTCACTCGTTTTAATGTAAAGTTTGAAGTTTGTTAATTGTACACCACCACAAACATTCCCATCTCCCTATGTTTTCTTGTGACTTTGCAATCAGCCCTGATCCCCAGCCCCAGGCAACCAATGATCTTGATTTTTATCACTGTGGCTTTATCTTATTTAGAATGTCATATAAATGGCTTCCTATATTGTGTAGTCTTTCATGCTTGACTTTTTTCACTTAGCCTCATGCTTTAGAGGTTTGTCCATGTTGTTGTGGGTTCCTTTTTATTGCTGACTGTTACTCCATTGTATGAATATACCATCTGGGCTTTCCTGGTAGCTCACATGGTAAAAATCTTCCTGCAGTGCAGGAGACCTGGGTTTGATCCCTAGGTTGGGAAGATCCCCCGGAGAAGGGAATGGCAGCCTCCAACCAGTATTCTTGCCTGGAGAATTCCATGGACATAGGAGCCTGGCCAGCTACAGTCCATGGGGTTGCAAAGAGTCAGACATAACTAAGCGACTAACATACACCATCTGTTGATAGACATTTAGGTTTTATTTTCATTTTTTGGCTATTACAAATGAAATGGCTATGAATATTTGTAGGTCTTTGTATATATGGTTTCATTTCTCTAAGTAAATACCTAGAAGTGGAATAGCTGGGTTGTATGGTGGATGTGTTTAGTTGTTTTTTTTTTTTTAAGAAACTGCCAAACTGTTTTCCAAAGTGATGAGCCATTTTACATTCCAGCTTGTAGTGTATAAGAGTTCCAACTGCTCCACAGCCTTCCTAATACTTGATATGATCAGACTTTTATTTTAGCCAAGTTGGTAAGTATATAGTGGTTTTAATTTGCATTTCCCTAATGACTAATGATGTTGAGCCTTTTTTCATGTGCTCTTTTGCCATCTGTTTATCTTCTTTGGGGTATCTTTTGCCCATTTTTAAAGTAGGGATATTGTCAAGAACTGTGACAGGTGTGAGATTTTACCCTATTTGCAAGCTAATAAGTTGGCATGCCACAGTTTTATGGATGCTGGCAGAAGACATGAAACTCATGAGTCAGAAAGGACTTTATTTCTTTCACAGCATACAGAACAGCCTGAAGTTCATGTTCATATCAATTTTTCTTGCCTCCATACCCCGAGTCCCATGTGGAATAATGCAATCACCTTGGTGTGTACTGTGCTCTCGGTGGTTTACATCACACTTGAGAAACTCTGGGCTTTAGGAAACCAGATCTTTTATAACGAGTTGCAAGCAAACCTGCCCAGGTTTTTCCCCAGAGGGGCCATTATCTTTATTATTCTGGACAATAAATAATTGTCCTCCATTCTGGAGGTAGAAAGGGTCTATTTTGTAAGGTAATTTGCTATATAGACAACTCGGAAGACAGAACAAGACTGGCCGTATGTTTGTGTATAAGATATGCAGAAATCTGAGGGATCCATGGAGAATTTTCTTCCACAGTATGGTTTTTCTGCGCTCAGCTTCTGGTGAATTTTCTCATGAGTACGCTACTCCATAACCACTTGGATTAATCTGACCAATAGGGACTTGGACCAAATCCATTCAGTTTTTCTTACACTGGATTTAATTAAGACAGCTGTTTCAGCAGAACTCCAAGTAGCAGGATATGGCCACCCTGCAGTGCTAAGCTTAACTGTGCACCCACTCCTCTAAGGTCCTGCACTAAGCCAACTGAGTAAATCCCTAGAAAGCCAGGTAGCTTTCTCCTTTAGTTTCTGTATTGGCTTTTCCACTTAGCTGTAAGCATTAATCTGAGTATAGCAAGATGTTTTAGCAATTGCACAGTCTCATTATTGGTCCACAGGGAGGACATCTAGGGCAAGTGTAGCCTCCGTAATAACCTTGGCTAGTGATTTGAGGCCAAAATGAATACCTTCCAGAGCCCAAGTGGTATCATTGATCACATTGTGTTGAGTCAGGCACAAATTTTGTACCACCTTTTTATTTGAGTAGCCTCATTTTGGAGAGATATATGGTCATCTGAGAACTAAATTGAAAAGCCAGTGGTGTTTCCCTAAACATTGGACGGTGTCTTCTTCCCACCGAGAGTTGCAAGGCATTTATAGGGAGGGAAGGAAGTTAGTACCTGACTTCATACAAGAAATACGGTCCTTGGAACACATAGGTGCTTTTGGAATAAAGTGTTGTTTACAATTTGTTTGTGCTCCCAAAGTGGGATGACCCTCTTCACTTGGCTCACAGGTTGATGTTGTCACGAGCATGGCCTCTCCTTTTCCCAGCTCAGCTTCAATGATTGTGTCTAGGCTTTGTTTTTGGAGAGAATGTCTAAGGGCAGCCAGTTTAATCCGTTCTGTTTATCATGAGCACCTGGATGCCAGCTGAGTGGCAGTCAGGTGCCTCATGAACTGAGCCTCAGCTTTGGTAATGGTAGTGGGCAAACATCTGGGGTTTTTGCATGAGACATACAAGTCTTGGCCATCCCCTGCTCTTTGCAAAATCCTTCCTGGTAAAGTTGAGGTGGTGATTGAGTTGTCAGAGTCCTTGGCGTGAGACGACAGATTAAGGAGTTGCAAGTTGCAGCACTTGAGGAGACCTGAACGAGAGCCTTTTCCTACCTGAGGAAGACTCAGAGCAGTCCTGAAGGACAGAGATCTCTAATGTCCCTTCCTCCCCTGTACCTCTTGGAGTCTACGAGGTTTTCTCTCCAGGTTCCAGGGTGGTGTGGTTCTCCTTCTACCCCCACAAAACCAGTGTGTGCCTTTCTAGTAGCTGTAACTTAACCCCATTTCCAGTTCTCTCCTTCTGTTACCCAGACCTGTCATCTGGAATGGTCAGGGGCAAGGACATTTTATAAAACTTAAGATACCTATTATGTCTTCCACTTTGGGTCATGAGGACCAATCTAAGAACACTTGGCAAGCAGTATATTCAACCAAGTAGTCATTATGCTTAGGATCTAAGATGATGTCCATTCCATAAGAGAATCCAGATAGCTGAACTGGAACTAAGTTTAAATCTGCTAGGCCCACTTTTGACCAGGCTGACCCCAGGTTGCCAGTAGGCAGAAGGAAGAAGATCATGTCTGAGAATGATAACAGCAGACCCTGAATTTCCACTGAGGTTTATATAACTTCCCACTCCATTTGCCTTGATCGTTTACCCAGGAGGCAGCCAAAAACAGATGGTTCTGGGGATAGTGGGATTTGATGACTAAACTGCCTTACTGGATTTTTGGACGAGGCGGAAGTGAGGGAAGTAGAGTCAGAAAGTTTTTTGAGTCATTGTTTGAGAAAATTCCTGCAGTTCTCTACAACACCAGTATCTGGATGGTAGAAAGCTTGAAAGGTTTAACAATACCTTGACTAACAGCTGATTGAATAGCATTTGGTGCATCAGTATCAGACTGCACATGGTCCAGAAAGCTAAACATATGACACAGCTTAGTTTCAAATGCCCTATGGTGTGACCAGAACCAGCTGCTCAGACCTGAACAGCAACAGCATACCTTGAAAAAGTGTCAATAGTTGAGAGGCATATAGCCCTGAGATGGGTCAAAAGGTCTAGTGTAGTCAGTCTGCCAGGAACAGTTGGAGACAATGCCCTGTATGATTTGGCCTCATTCACCGTAAGACAGGCCAACTTTTGGCCAGTGTCACAAGTCTGACATGCTGTAGTAACGTCTCCATCAGAAGCATAGGGTCCTTGACTTTCTGCTCAGTCTCTGATGGTGGATGTGTCACCATGTTCATAATAATGTGGGACCTAGGCAACGGTGATGGAAGTCTGGGCAGTGTAGGTTGATAAGCAACTTGATTCCAGTTGGTATCATTAGAGAACAGGCCTTTACCATGAGTATCTAAACTACTTACTCAGATGCTTGGATCAACAGCTCTTTGTCTCCATAGTTTTGACCCTTAAGATGGGTGTCTTTAATCTGCCAAGATTTCCAGGTCTCCCAGGCAGCTTGGCCATTTGCAATAATCCAGGAGTCAGTAAAAATATTTCAAGGTTAATTGTGGAGAGTGTCGTCCAGAATGACGAATATAGCCTTGAGTTCTGCCTTCTGAGCAGAGCAACTGTGTCCACTTTTGGTTTTGCAGAGTTGGTGCTGAGACTGAGCATCTGGCAGCCCAGTGAATACCATCAGCCTTCAGCTTAGCTAGGCCACCAGTGAATGAAAAACCCCATTGATGTAGTGGCTTTCTTTGGGCAGCAGGGGTGCTACCACTTTTTCATGTAAAGCCAAGAGTTCAACTGCTTTCTTGAATGTAACTACTTCTTTGTGACCAGTGAGACTTGTTGGGCACCTTTTACCTTGATAGTCATTAAGTTTTAGTTAACACTCCCAAATGGCAATATCAGGCTGCAGAGCCTCAAAGCTGCCATGGATCAGGCATCACTTTTAACAAGAATCAAATAGCACCTAACCCTTTCTTGTCAGAGTGAATGCACCTCATAGCCATGTCAAGGAATTGGCAAGTCCAAAATCCAAGGGCTGTCTTTGGGGAGACAGCCTGCCATTAGCAGAAGCTGTAATCTGCAAAAAGTGTCAGTCTCAGAGACTTAGAGCTCAGAGAGGTCATTAGACTAGGGGGTCCCTGAAGGTAGGGAATGTGCCACAGTTAGATGGAAACTTCCAGTGCAGCCTATTGGTTGGAGGCCCACTTAAAAGGTGCTGCGTTGCAGATTGACTGATGTACAGAAAAAAGTACTGATAGAGTGCCCAGGTGAGGCACATGGTTTCCTTAGTACCTAAAAATCCAGTGAGGTACTGGGCGTCATGTCTGGGGGAAGAGGGAGGAGGTGGAGAAGCTGCTGTTGTTGTTTTTAACTGCTGGAGGGAATTGCATGTTGTGAATCTGCCTATCTAGTCCCAAGAAATTTTACTTGGTGAGCAGTCCTCTGAATTTTCTTGGGATTTATCAGCAGTCTCTGGACTTCCGTGGTGGCTCGGATGGTAAAGAGTCTGCCTGCAATGCAGGAGACCCAGGTTTAATCCCTGGGTCGGGAAGATCCCCTGGAGAAGGAAGTGGCAAGCCACTCCAGTATTCTTCAATGGAGAATCCTATGGACAGAGGAGCCTGGTGGTCTGCAGTCCTTAGGGTCACAAAGAGTTGGACACAACTGAGCGAGTTTCACTTAATCACTTATTAGCAGTCTCTGCTGGTAGAAGTGTCATGACACTATAGTCAGGGCTTTTCAGACTGAGACTTCGGGCTTGCCAGTCAATAGGATATCAGCAATATATACATCAAGAGATAGAGACACTCATGCTAAATCCTGACCCAGCTACTGGTGGCTAATGTTAGGGGAGTTCCTTCCATTATCTCTTCTCTGCATGTGGCTCTTCTCGATTGAGATGGTCCATCTCTGGTACTTATGGGAAAGTAGTAAATGCCTATGCCATACCAATCCCTGCTGTGCATTCAGATGTCAAAGCAATGACAGTATATATTGTGTTGGCCACAATGTTTATTCGAGCTTTTCTGTAGCATCAGCCCCACCCAAAGGACAGCCTCCCTTTCCTTCTGTGACCTTGCCCAAACCCCAACATTTGAATGCAAGCACCTCCTCTCTCTGAGGATGAGAGATGGGATGGTGAGTTGGACATCTGTGGAATATAACAGAGCTGTGGCAATTTGTGTCTTTACCATCCTTGAGTTTTCCTCAGCATGCTTGGATGTATATAATGTCTTCACTGTTTGCCCTTGAGAGCAAGGAAACTTTGGCTTCAACCGTAATTCTCTTTCTCCAAGCAGGTTAAGTCAAGTTGGGGGCAAAGGGAAAAGGTAGAAGGGGAAGTGCTGTGGAGAGAGAAAGTGACTGTGCCAGTCAGCAAGGTACATTTTAGTTTCCAGCAGCACCTGAGCTGTGAGTGGCTCAGCCAGACAAACCTCCAGTGTTTTCATACCCCTCAAAGCCCTGTATCAGGCAGAAAGGTCTTTGTAGACACCATCAATGTCTGTTTGGGGGTTCTCTTGATTCAACAGCCCCATCCACATTGCTTTCCACTTGGGGCCAGGTGGTTTATGCCTCTGAACTGACTCAGACTTGACTTCTGCAGTGATGGCTTTTTCAAAAGAGTATACCTTTCCTTATTCATAGGTGTTTTGTTTCCTGGGGCTGCCATAACAAAGTACCACAACACTGCGTGTCTTAACACAATTCTGGAGGCTAGAAGTCCTAAATCAAGCTGTTGGTAGGGCCACATTCCCTTGGAAGCCTCTAGAGGAGAATCCTTCCTTCCGTGACTTGACTTTCTCCTTTCTTATAGGTTGGTAGCCCCAGGTGTTCCTTGGTTTGTGACAGCATAACGCCAGTTTCTGCCTCCATCTTCACATTGCCATCTTCCCTCAGTGTTTTCATATGACCTTTTCTTCTTTGGTTCCAATGTCCTTCTTCTTAGGAGGACATAGTGTAGGGCCTGCTCTGATGACCTCAACTTGATTACATCTGCGAAGACATTCTTAAATAAGGTCACGTTCATAGTTATTGGGTCAGGACTTCATCATATCTTTTGAGGGTGCACAGTTCAACTCAGAGCAGGAGACAAGTAAGTAGAGAACCATTTATTGCCCAGTTGACCATACAATTTGGTAAACACGTTTGATGCCAGCTCCAGTAGACTTCCTCAGATTCCATTTGCTCTGTGTGGTCTCCTTCCTGTTCCAGAAAGTCTTGTCTTTTTCAGCATCCTGTTCTTGGTTGCCAATATCTGGCAAGATCTGTGAGGGATCAGAGATGTTACCCTACTTGCAAGCCAGCAAATTATCCTGCCACGATTTCACGGATGCTAATAGAAGATAACAGGACTCGTAGGTCAGAAAAAAGGACTTTATTACTCTATTTGTGCCACTTTTCCCTTCCTCAAGTCCCAGAGGTGACATAAAGTGGCCTGCATGTGGTTGGTTTTCATCACAGGTGAAGAAGCCCCAGCTTGGGAAACCAAAGTCTTTTAAAATGGGCTGCAGACAAACCTGCCTGACCTTTGTCCCATAGTAGGGACATTATTATATGGACAGTAAGTAAAGCTGTCTTCTCCAGAGGAGCCACTCTGTATTCCCAGGCTGTTGGCCTTTCTGCAAACACCTTTGAAAAATAGTCCAGAACCAAAGCTGTCTTCACAAGATATGCAGAAACATGAGGGACTCATGGGGAATTATCTCCCAACAGTTGTCTCAAGAGATTGAGTTTATTGAATTGTAAGAATTCTTTTTATATTCTCTATATAAAACCTTTGAAAAATATGTTTACAAATATTTTTCTTCTGGTTTGTGGCTTGCCTTCCTGTTAACTATGTATTTCAAAGGACAAAGTTTTTTTTTTTTTTGGAGGGTGATGAAACCCTTTTATTTTTTTAGATTAATTTTATTTTATTTTTAAACTTTACATAATTGTATTAGTTTTGCCAAGTGAAAACCGTCTTACCAATTTTTACTCAGAGTTTTTGCTTTCTTCATGTTATTTAAGAAATCTTTCAATGTTGCAAAGATTTTTATCCAGTTTTCTTCTAGAAGTGTATAGTTCTTACATTTAAGTCTATGATCCATTTTTAATTTTTTTGTGTATGTTAAGTGAGTAAGGGACAAGGTTTATTCTTCCTATATAGATAGCAGTTGTTCCAACACTACTGTCATATGTTTTCTCCATTAAATTATCTTGGAACCTTTTTTCAAAAATCAATTGACTATACACATGTAGTCTATTTCTGGACTTTATTTTGCTCCATTAATCTCCATGTCTGTCCTTCGCCAGTCAGATTGTCTAAGTTGCTAGCTTTATAATAAGTCTTGATATCAGCTAGTATAAGTCTTGCAATCTTGTTTTCTGCCTTTCCATACAAGTTTTATGATCAGCTTATCAATTTCTTCCAAAAAGCCCAGTTGGATTGATTGGTCTTAGAGAATTTTTAAACCCCTGTGTTATGTATTTCAGAAACAAAGAAAACTCAGCTCCACTAGAGGAAAATACCACAGGGAAAAGTGAAGCAAAAAAAAGAAAGATTGCAGAAACTTCAAATGTTATCACTGAGTCGTTGCCATCTGCAGAATCTGAACCTGTTGAAATTGAGGTGGAGATTGCTGAAGGCACAATTGAAGTGGAAGATGAAGGCATCGAAACGTTGGAGGAAGTGGCTTCTGCCAAGCAGTCCATAAAGTACATTCAGAGCACAGGTTCCTCTGATGATTCTGCTCTGGCATTGTTGGCAGATATTACCAGCAAGTACCGCCAAGGCGATAGAAAAGGACAGATTAAAGATGAAGACGGCTGTGCATCTGACCCCACAAGCAAACAGGTAGAAGGTATTGAAATTGTGGAACTTCAGCTGTCACATGTGAAGGACTTGTTCCATTGTGAGAAATGTAACCGTTCATTTAAATTGTTTTACCATTTTAAGGAACACATGAAATCACACTCCACTGAGAGTTTCAAGTGTGAAATATGCAATAAAAGGTATCTTCGGGAGAGCGCGTGGAAACAGCACCTCAGTTGTTACCACCTTGAAGAAGGTGGAGTCAGTAAGAAGCAGAGAACTGGGAAAAAAATACACATATGTCAGTACTGTGAGAAGCAGTTTGACCACTTTGGACATTTTAAAGAGCATCTTCGAAAACATACAGGTAAGGAACAAATATTTTATATTAGAAGTTTATTTTTTTCCACACTCATTTCAAGCTGAGTGTCTAAATTCTTTTTTATTAGCGTTATAGAAACCATTTCGTATGTTTCCTAATGTGTAGGCTGAGCACAGTGTTTTTATAATACTAGTTTATTGATATTGATGCTATCAAAGCAAAATCAGTATTAACTTTGAAGTTAATTGTCATTCTTACACCTTGCCAATTTTTGTATTTTTAAAAGATATACATAAACACTGCGATTATTATTAGATTATTGATTATGAAATTTTAATTTTATGAAACTTCACTGTTAACTGTTTTTACTTTATCTGCCTTATGTTAACACATTACATAGATGAATACATTTACAAACAATCCCAAACACGTTTATACCTTTGCAAACATTTGCTTATCTATTTTGACCTGGCGGATAGGTAGGCAGTATTTGCCCATCTCCGTCATCTCTCCAAGGCAAACATGTCAGGACTGGTGGACAGCCAAGGAGGTGAAAAGAGTAAGGTTTCTGTACTTTAGGTCATGGAGATTTAGAGTACCTGCCTTCAAGGAGTTCAAAGTTTTGTGAAGAGAGACAGGCAGGCACAGTCAGCTAAGTGCTGATAGAGGTAAGCACAGAGTATTACGAGAATGCCTGCTTATGCTGTTATGGTGGAAGACAAGGATGGCTTCCTAGAGGGTTTATCCTGTGATGATTCTCAAAGGAAAAGGAGTTAGCCAGGAGACGAGCCCTCCAGGCAAAAGAAGCTAAGTGTACAGACATGAGGAGAGAAAAGTCACTCATATGGAGTACTTGTTAGCAGGTTATTATGGCTGGAGAATTGGGTCCAATTAGAGGAATGCCAGGAGATGCAGCTGAAGAGTTTTGGGGCTGACTGTATGATATACACTTTGGCATCATGGATCATCTGCCAGTGGTTCAAGGACAGGAGAGAGAAAGTGATGGGAGATGAGGCTAAGATCATGTAGTTATCTTAGATAAATGCTCTAAATGAGTTAGATTTTATCTTGAAGACTGGGTCACTTTTAAGAAATTTAACCCAGGGAGATTTCTGATTAAATTTATGCTTTAGAGACAGAACTGGCAGGATTGGAGTGGGTGGAGCCTACGGGGTCTAGTTAGGAAGTTGTTTGAGTAATCTAAACAAGGATGAGGGGTTGAATAAAGGCAGTGATATGGTAAAGGCTTGAAGGCGTAACATGAAGTAGGCAGAGTCAACAGGGTTTAGTGATTGGTGAGATGTGGAGGTAAAAGAGGGGCTTCCTTGGTGGCTCAGACAGTAAAGAATCTGCCTGCCAATGCAGGAGACTGGGTTCAATCCCCGGGTCGGGAAGATCCCCTGGAGAAGGGAATGGCAATCCTCTCCAGTATTCTTGCCTGGAGAATCCCTTGGACAGAGGAACCTGGTGGGCTGCAGTTCATGGGATCACAAAGAGTTGGACATGACTGAGCAAGTAAGGGGTAAAAGAGAAGGTGACTCCCAGCTTTCTGATATGGGTGGCTTAGTGATCAAAAGTTTATTTTTCTCCAAAAAAGACATACAGATGGCTAACAAACACATGAAAAGATGCTCAACATCACTCATTATCAGAGAAATGCAAATCAAAACCACTATGAGGTACCATTTCACACCAGTCAGAATGGCCGCGATCCAAAAGTCTACAAATAATAAATGCTGGAGAGGGTGTGGAGAAAAGGGAACCCTCTTACACTGTTGGTGGGAATGCAAACTAGTACAGCCACTATGGAGAACAGTGTGGAGATTCCTTAAAAAACTGGAAATAGAACTGCCTTATGATCCAGCAACCCCACTGCTGGGCATACACACTGAGGAAACCAGAAGGGAAAGAGACACGTGTACCCCAATGTTCATCGCAGCACTGTTTATAATAGCCAAGACATGGAAGCAACCTAGATGTCCATCAGCAGATGAATGGGTAAGAAAGCTGTGGTACATATACACAATGGAGTATTACTCAGCCATTAAAAAGAATACATTTGAATCAGTTCTAATGAGGTGGATGAAACTGGAGCCTATTATACAGAGTGAAGTAAGCCAGAAGGAAAAACATAAATACAGTTTATTAAGCATATATATGGAATTTAGAAAGATGGTAACAATTTCCCGGGGTATGAGACAGCAAAAGAGACACTGATGTATAGAACAGTCTTATGGACTCTGTGGAGAATGGCAATGAAACATGTAAAATATGTTTGCCAGTCCAGGTTCGATGCATGATGCTGGATGCTTGGGGCTGGTGCACTGGGACGGCAGGGTTCGGGATGGGGAACACATGTATACCTGTGGCGGATTCATTTTGATATTTGGCCAAGATATACTGACAGCTGTACCTGTGGGACACCCAGTGTGAAAGACAACCTAAAGATGACCTGTAACCATGTTTTCAAATGATTGTTGCCTAGTTTTCCAAGGAGGTAGTATGGAATTGTAGGAAAAAATGTGGGTTTGGAAACCAGAGTTAGATTCAGGTTCCAGGTTTTTTTTTGTTTGTTTTGGCCTGACTGTGCAGCTTGTGGGATCTTAGTTCCCTGACCAGGGGTCCCACAATGAAAGCATGGAGTCCTAAGCACTGGACTGCCAGGGAATTCCCAGGCTCCATTTCTGACATTTGTCAGCCTGATGAACTTGACTGGTCTCTTTATCGTTGGAGCTCTCTCCTTATCTGTGTAAATAAGAATAATGACACCTACTTTACAGGGTTGTGACAAATAAGAGAAATTGATAAAAGCACTTTGAAGATTGTACTTTTTACACATCTAAAGTATAATTAATCTGTTACTGTTTCTAGACTAAGAAAAAGACAAACAGCATACAGTATGATGTTACACCATTTAATTTATTTTGAAATTTTTTTAATATGTGAAACATTCATGAATGTACTTTTTTTTTTCACTGTGACTGCATGGGATTTCAGTTACAGGCATGCCCTAATTTACTTCATCACTCATGATGATACAGTTTTAGGTTGTTGCTAGTCTTTTGCCATTTATTACAAATGGTGCTGCAGTAAACATACCTGTACATAATTTTTGTGTACATGTTTAAGTAACTTAATTTTTGACAGAGTTGCCAAGTCAGAGGATATGTGCATTTTAAACCTTGGCAAATATTATCAAATTGCCCTTTAAAGAAGTTAACAACAATTTTTATTTGTAGGCTTCATTTTATAGTGAAAAATTATACACTATTAAAACCATTCTAGTTAGCAATATTCCACCATTTGTGGAATTGTAAAAGAGTTTCTATACCAACAGTAATTCTAGGTGATTAGGTCTTTTCTCTCATTAATTTTTTTCATCTTATGAAAATTATATAAAAAATAAGCTATAGTTGTTTTTTCAGGGAAAAAACACAGCTCAGAGTTATTCCTTGACTGTGTCGGGTCCACGTGAGTATGAGGGTCACGTCTGGGACCTGATCACTGAGGCTCCACCTCTGAAATCTTGGTCCTGTTCTCTCCAGGCATCATCCTTTCTTGACTTCTCTCCTGCTTTCCTTCCTTTGGCTGTGGGCTCTACCTCATTTAACCTCATTTAGCCTCTTGTCCTTCGGTAGCCCTTAAACTTCATTTATCGCCCCGTTTCTGACTTCATCTTATCCTCATTATATACTTCCTGAGTCACTTTTTCTTGTACTCTAAGCACATTTCTTGGCTTTTGAACCCTACATCCTGGAATTATTGTAGTCATTTACTTCTGCTCCCTGCTGAGAACTTCCTGCAAAAATTCTTATCAGACCTTAAGTTAAGCCTTTTGGTATCTGGTTTATATCTTTCCTTTCCTAATTGCCATTCTAGACCTTCAGTGCAGTACTTGAGCCCCTGTCCACACCCCAACTTAGCTGTGGAGAAACCTGTGTGGTTCCTTCATTGTCTCCTTCTTTTATTACAGAGAAAGATATTTTCCTGTTTTTCAAGGCCAATTCTGAAGCCCACATCTCAGTGTCTCCTCCAAAGCCACGTTTCACCTGTCATTCCTACTACTCTCTCCTGCTCCACTGGTTCCTTCTCCCTTAGCAAATAAGTAATGATTGTTTTCTGGCTGAAAGAACCTCTTCTGACCTGTCCCCATTGAGCCACTTCTCCTCTTTACTTCCAAGCCTTCTTGAAAGAGTTTCTGTACTGACTGTTTTCATTGACTTGCCTCACTCACTCTCCCTTACCCCCCACTGTAGTGTGGCTCTGGATTGCCCCATACCACTCAGTGTTCCTGCTAGCATACCCGAATCCCCTGTTGTCACCCTACCTGTCGTTTGTGTTTGGTTCAGCACGGTTTACTACCTCATCTTCCTGAAATTTCTTCCTTAATTTTCCTTAGTGTTCTTCTGTCTACCAGATTTTGCCACTTTGCTCACCAGACTCAAAACTGATTTATAATCTTTCCCAGCATACCCTACTCCACACCTCGTTAAACATCTCTGTTCTTTATTCTGGTTGGTGTTCTAAACCAGCGATCTGGGAGTCAGTATGATACCTCCCGTCTTACTCCTCACCTGCCATACTGTTTTACACCTCTGTGCCGCCTCCTGGAATAAACTTTCTTTCCTGAACTTCTGTTTGTCCATTTTAGGCAGAATTCATCACTCCTCTGTGCTGCTACAGCCCATTGCTCATTGCCCTCTTCTCTGTACCAGGCTTTCTATGATATATTGCATTTGTTTATGTCCATGTATTTCCACCTTCCTGAGATACCCTGGCCTATGATATGAAACTTTTAAAAATAATGACAATTTATCTTCATGACCTAGCACATGGCTTGGCAATACAATAAGTGCTCAGAAATTGCTGTGGAATGGAGAGGGCTGCATGTCCCTGAAAAGGAATTTCACTTTGATTTTTATCTAAGGGAAAATAGACAGTTTTTTAAGAAATGCAAAGGCATGGAACAACATTTAGATCCAAATTTTTATTTCTTTGCCAGAGCACAGTTATAAGAATCATTAAAAACTTGTATTTCCACCTCTTAGAATAGTCTTTTAGATGTGGTGGAAACATCCAAGTTATAAGTTCTGCTCCTCCATTCAAGACAGTTCTATCAGAATTACCCAAAAAGAAAAAGACGTTTTGCATTTTGTTTTTCTTGATTTGTCAATATTTTTTTGTATTCTAACAGGTGAAAAACCTTTTGAATGTCCAAATTGTCATGAACGATTTGCTAGAAATAGTACCCTCAAATGTCACTTGACTGCATGCCAGACTGGAGTGGGAGCAAAAAAGGGGAGAAAGAAGCTTTATGAATGTCAGGTACGTGTGGATGTGGTGTACTCTATTCTGAGCAAAGAAGTCTATGTTTGAAATTGTTAGAAGTGACAAGTAACAAGCCTAGACCAAAAGTATGGCACTGACAGTTCAGAAAGAGATTAAAGAACATAATTGTCTTGCTTTTATAAGGGAAACTGTTGTTTTAACCCAATCCTAGATGATACCAATGTTATTAACATTATGTCCTAAGTAACAAGTAGTGTCAAACTATGGTTATTCTTAACCATAGAGCAGTCATTGGGATTCTGGAGTGGTGAAAGAGGCAGACCAGCTGTAATGGGCTCTTCTTCCTTGGTTAGTGTTTTTATTCCAAATGGTGAGATTGTTCTTAATGTTGATATTATATAAGAAAGTATAATAGTGTTACTTTTATATTCCTAGAATTTATGACATTTAAACAATGAAGGAAATATTAAAACGTGTCCCAAAAAGGATTTACGTTTTTAGCTACAACAGCTAAAAGGTCAAATAAACAAAAGATTTATGAACTCCCTTAGACTATATTACAGATGTTACATTTATGACATATTCAGAAAAATCTGCAACTTTTTCCTTACACAGATTAAATGCATCCTGTATTTCTTTCACTTTGAATGTAAGTGTTAACTATTTGGTTGTTTCAGGTCTGTAATAGTGTGTTTAACAGCTGGGACCAGTTCAAAGATCACCTGGTGATACACACTGGAGATAAACCCAACCATTGTACTCTGTGTGACTTGTGGTTTATGCAAGGAAATGAATTAAGGAGGCATCTCAGTGATACTCATAATATTTCAGAGCGCCTGGTAACTGAAGAAGTTCTTTCAGTAGAAACACGTGTGCAAACTGAACCTGTGACGTCAATGACTATTATAGAACAAGTTGGGAAGGTTCATGTGTTACCACTGCTCCAGGTTCAGGTGGATTCAGCACAAGTGACTGTGGAACAGGTCCATCCAGATCTGCTCCAAGACAGCCAAGTGCACGAGTCACACGTGAGTGAGCTTCCAGAGCAGGTCCAGGTAAGTTATCTAGAAGTGGGGCGAATTCAGACTGAAGAAGGTACTGAAGTCCATGTAGAGGAGCTGCATGTTGAACGGGTAAATCAGATGCCAGTGGAAGTACAAACTGAGCTTCTAGAAGCAGACTTGGAGCAAGTGACCCCTGAAATCATGAACCAAGAGGAGAGAGAGCCTACCCAAGCAGATGCTGCTGAGGCTGCTATAGAAGAACACGAAGATGCTGAGGATTTAGAGACCAAATCAACAGTGGATTCCCAAGCTGAAAAGGCAGGAAATGAGAACAGAACACCTATGCCAGTTTTAGAATGAAATAACAAATGCATATATTTTTAAATTTATGTGTTGGGTTTTTGAACTGATGATGGGCAGTGTGACTGTCCTTATGCTAACAGACATGGGGACCAAAGTTAAACTCTTTCCTGTTGTGCTGAACTGTTTCTATGGAAACAGACTGATTTCCCCCCACTTTGCCACAGAGGAGGGATCTTTCCCATAAGTGAATGGGAAGCTTTGAGAAGTATATTTCTGGAAAACTTAAATGGGTTATATTCTTATTATATAGTTGGGTACGAATGTATATTTTCATTGTGGTAAAAGTTCTTACTCTCTTTCCCTGGTCATGTCCTTCCTCAAGTTTTTTTTTCCCCCCGCCATGTTGTAAAATCAAACGTAAAATCATTAGAATACAAGTTGATGTATTCTGATGCATGTTAGAAAATTTGAATATATAGGAAACAAGACTGCATGAAGAAAAGTGCATTGTTACTGTGCAGTTAAATTTTGGCTTCTGGCTTCCTTTAGTTCGAACAACATTCTTGTCTGCCCTGATTGATGGTCATAGACGTCAGCTCTGCAACAGAAACAGAGTGGTGGTGGCAAATTGCTAGAATGTTTAAAAACACACACACCCATGTGCCTTTTCAAAACCAACTGAACTTCTATAAAGCATCTCTCGTTCTTCTAAAATTTGTGTTGTAGGCAGTGTAGGTGATGCTGTAATACTTTATATATTTTTTCTTATAATGACAGCTACCAATTCTTTTTCACTTAGGTTGAGAAATTTCATTTAATGGCAGCTGAAGGGCCATTTTCAATTGGGAAAATTCATTTATATCTGTGGTAAACTTTATTTTGATGAAAAGTTGCACTAGTATTTTACCACCAGATGAAAACAAGATGAGCATCATTTAAAAATTAGTGTATTTAAAATAAAGTACAGAGAAAAACATGTATATAATATATCAGGCTTTGTTTTGAATGAATCTTTTCCCCCAATCCTTAATGTAAAGATCTTGTGCTATAACTTTTAAAGCCATACAAATAAGAGTGCTAAACTGTGGACTTTAAAGTAGGTGTGTAAATATTTTTAATCAGTATTACTTGGAAAATAAAATATAACAGAAAATAAACCAATATGCTATTTTCTTTACCTGTTAAATATTGGGAGATATTTACATTTTTAAAGTAAACTTTAAAATTATGTGTTTATGACTCTCTTTTTTTCAATTTAACCAGTGTTTAATTTGGTTTGCGATCAGAGGTGTCTTCTCATCTGTACTAATATGACTGATACATGAATTGAGATATAACATTCGCAGTATATATCTCCAATCCTCAAAAGTCACAAAAGAAAGTAAGAAGAGGTTGATATTTGCTATTTTACATGGTGGGACACAGTAACCAGTGGAATTTTAGTAGAGCCTATTTTAAAAATCCTTTCTCCACTTACTAGTGTGTTAAATTTAAAAGGTCAATTCCATGTAACATTTTGGTAACCCTGATGTTAAATGGTTATCACATTTATGAAGTATATTGAAGAAAATGGCTTTCCATGACTGGATAAGTCATGGATTTAGAGATAAGAGGAATTCGGAGACTGTCTTTATTTTAAATTGAAGTGTATGAACATTTCTAAATCTGTTCTCTTTGATAGTTGGGTATATGCTACAAAGCATATACAGTCCATGGGGTCTCTTTGCGACCCCATGGACTGTAGCTTACCAGGCTCCTCGGTCCATGGGATTTTGCAGGCAATAGTCCTGGAGTGGATTGCCATTTCCTTCTCCAGGGGATCTTCCCAACCCAGGGATCAAACCCGGGTCTTCTGCGTTGTAGACAGACGCTTTACTGTCTGAGCCACCAGGGAAGTCTTTATATAGATGTAATTTTTTTCTTTGAAGTTGGAAAATACTGATGATAGAATTAACTGAAATTTTTAGTTTGCCTTAAGATGTCCATGTTCCTGAGTTAGAGTTTTAAAAATGTTTAAATTCCTGACAGTGGTCTCAAGTATATAAATTACTAGTTAGTATCTAGTGAATTCTGAATGCTGAAAATAACTCATGCTATGCCCTTAAGCCAAGGTATGAAACAAGGTTTATTTTTAAACATAATTTTTCAAGAGCCCTGACTGCAATGTAGAGATCAGGGACAAAGGCACAGCAAAGCATTAAAATTATCATTTGAGTTTTCAGATTTGGCAAGGCCTTTCAAAGCAGGTTTGAGGGACAGATATAGTTCATTTACTTTTCCCAAAAGGTTTGAAGGCTATGTGTGCTCCAAATGCCAGTAAATTAGATTATCAGAGAAGACAAGGAAAGATACCCGCTGGTAGTAAACCTTGCAGTTCCTAAAGCATTTTTCATGGTATTGTTTAGTCACTAACTCATGTTCTTTTTGCATGACTCTTGCAACCTCATGGACTTCTTTGTCCACCAGGCTTCTTTGTCCATGGGATTTCCCAGGCAAGAATACTGGAGTGGGTTGGCATGTCCTTCTCCAGGGGAATCTTCCTGACCGAGGGATTGAACCCAAGTCTCCTGCATTGGCAGGTGGATTCTCTACCATTGAGCCACCAGGGAACGATAATGTATATTAAAGTACTGAACTGGATATTTTGTTCTTGCTTTACTCCTACTGGAGTTTTTAGCTAGGTCTACAGCATGACAGCTGGGTAGTACTGCCAGACGTTGATCACCCACAGGAATCCCAGGAGCACTGGAAAATGATAGGAGAGCCTCTCCTGTCTACCCCACACTGTTCAACAGCAGTTCTTTGATTCCTAAACAGCAACTGGCTGTCCTTCAATTCTGACAGTACCTGGAATTAACATAGATTCCAGAAAGTGAGAAGGGAGATCAAACTAGTCAATCCTAAAGGAAATCAACCCTGAATATTTATTGGAATGACTGTTGCTGAAGCTGAAGCTCCAATACTTTGGCCACCTGATGAGAAAAGCTGACTCATTGGGAAAGACCCTGATGCTGGGAAAGGAAGGAGAAGGGGATAGCAGAGAATGAGATGGCTAGATAGCATTACCAGCTCAATGAACATGAATTTGAGACTTCAGGAGATAGTGGAGGACAGAGGGGCCTGGCATGCTGCAGTCCATGGGGTCACAGAGTCAGACACAACTTAGCAACTGAACATCCACGATACTGCCCCCACTTCAGACACCAGCCAAAAATAGAGTCCCCAGGGTACTCACACTTCTGCCTGGTTAACTACAAATTAGGTGTTCCCACTCCCGCCCAGGTTAAATAATTCAGTGGAATGATCCGGAACTCAGGAAAGCACTATGGAGTGTAGTTTATTATAAAGGATACAAACCAGGAAGAGACAGATCCATAGGGCAAAGGGGTGAGGTGGGGGGCAGGGGTGCACAGCACATCCCTGTCCTAGCCTGGTGCTCCACCCTCCCAGCACATGGATGTGTTTCCCCAGATGCTCCCTTAACCTTGTTTACTTACTTCCCTTGGGGGTGGGGCTGATAGGTCTAGCCCTCTAATCAATATGGTTGAGGACTAGTGACTGGAGCTAAGAGTCACTGCATTATATAAACTCAGGTAGAGGCTTGTCAGGAATAACAAAAGATACCACTCAGGAAATTGCAAGGGTTTTAAGATCTCATTGCCAGGAACCAGATACTTATTTTTTTATTATACCACATGTATCATCTGGGGTTCAAAGGGAAACTAACTGCACCCCAATGTCAAATTTAAAACCTAGAAATCTTTTGAACAGGTACAAAAACAAGGATCTTAACAGTCCTACCATTAAAAATAGGCTGCAATCCTCTTCCTAATATTGAAAGTAGAAATACTTTAATGGAAAGGTAAGTGCTTCTGATCCTACTACATTAAATTTTGAAGTAATATTTCAATATTTAAAAAGTCTATGAGATAATCTTCTAGGCTAATTACCCACTTTGTACTTTGATTAAGCGAACAGCATTGACTGTGGCCTGAATGTGATAAATGTCCACTGGTAAATGAAGTGGATTTTAATGCACATCAACATTTGTTACTGTTTTAAACGATCAGATGGTCATGACAGTATTCACCTGGAAACAGTTTTATAACCGTCATGTAAAATTACAAGTAAATGACCTTCAAAGTTTAGCCTGATTTTGCTGGAGATAGCAGCTTTGAATTTAACACTGAACTTTGTTACATCAGGAGAGGGAAACCTAAGCTGAATGTTAACTACTCCATGTTCTATAAACGTTACTTCCTTAATTCTGTAGACATGATATGTAGGAAGGCAGCATGTGAATTCATAATTGTTTTCTTAACTTTCCCACCTAATATGACACTAAATATGTAATTATACAACTGAAGTGATGCCCACCTTGATACTTGTACCAAAGTACAGCCTAGGAGAGGAACCTTGTAACATGATAGCATCATTTATGAATCACTTATGCCAAGCACTTTAATCATCTGAATGACCTCCTGAAATAATTACATTATTAGCTGTCATTTTGCAAATAGAGGAAACTAAGACAAGGAGATGAGAAATAGCTGGTGGAAAGTGAAGCCAGGATTTGAAACCAGAGAGCTTGACTTCACAGACTACAGTCACCTCTGTATGAGATCTTTGTGGCTGACAGTGTTGGCTTACACAGAGCATAAGCAAAACAGCTGTTTTCCTTCTGGAATTTACATCAGCCCTTGATGAGTTTGGTGTAGGGGGGAACAGGAGATCAGAAAAGATGGCAAGAGATTAACAGCAAATTGCCTTCTGATAGCTCCTTGCTGTCTCCTTGCCTAGAGACGGCACTGCCTAGGCAATGGTTCAACAACAGCATGCAACAGCATTTTGTTAATAATTCAATTGGTCTGGGTTAGTATTGCTGCTGCTGCTGCGTCCCTTCAATCGTGTCCAACTCTGTGCGACCCCATAGATGGCAGCCCACCAGACTCCGCTGTCCCTGGGATTCTCCAGGCAAGAACACTGGAGTGGGTTGCCATTTCCTTCTCCAATGCATGAAAGTGAAAAGACAAAGTGAAGTCGCTCAGTGTGTCTGACTCTTCACGACCCCATGGATTGCAGCCTACCAGGCTCCTCTGTCCATGGGATTTTCCAGGCAAGAGTACTGGAGTGGGGTGCCATTGCCTTCTCCCTGGGTTAGTATTAGGACCTGAGAATTTGCATTCCTAACATTCCCAGGTAATATACTGATACACCTGGAGAGTGGCTGACATAGAGTACTTAAGGGAAGCACAGATGACTAGCCAGTGGTGTGAACATTTTGAGGGTCTCTCTTTTTTTTTTTTATAGGTAGTAGGTGCTACTTTCAAAATATCTTGTTATTTATTGTCCATGTTGACTATTCATGTAATGCACTGGACAAAGACAATGGTCTTGTTTTTTCATATTAATCAAGAACATTCTACTTATTCTCAGTAATAAATTGCTTTTATGTTTCTGAAATGAAAATGCCACAAAGACATGATCTATTAGAGAATAATAAAAACTGGGAATTCAGAATAATTGAATACTTTTGCTTCCACTGGGTAACTCAAATACACTTTAGAGACCAAACGATGGCTAATATCTGCTGAGGAGCAAATGTCAGTGTATGAACTCACCTAAAGGAAGAGCTGATCATTAACTCTGTTGCCTGGTAGACCACTTTATTAGAGGTGTATTAGAGCAGTAACTGTGTCCTGTGAAATAATAGTTATCTGTTAGATACAGCTATGAAACATTATGGAGGGAATAATAGATTCAGAACCCTAGTCCAGTTGAAATGGTGCTTATTAAAAACTAAAGGTAAAAATCAAAAGTAACTATTTGATTCTTAAAACTTTTCATGAGATAATTTTGGCAAAGGATCAATGGGCCCAGAGCCTTCATCTGTTCGTTGTTCAACTGTAGATCATACCCAAGTGCTGATTATTAAGACAATATCACACTTATTGCTATACTTGGGCTTCCCCGGTGGCTCAGACAGTAAAGAATCCCCCTGCAATGCAGGAGACCTGAGTTCGATTCCTAGGTTGGGAAGATCCCCTGGAGAAGGGCAAGGCAACCGACTCCAATATTCTTGCCTGGAGAATGTCAATGGACAGAGGAGCCTGGAAGGCTGCAGTCCATGGGGTTCCAAAGAGTCGGACATGACTGAGTGACTAAGCACCACACAGCACATTGCTATACTTAGCTACATATTCAAGAAAAGTTTGGAGTACAGTTGCTATTAATATTATAGTGGGAATCTCAGGTAATAACTCAAATTTAATAATGAAAATTACTTTTATAATGAAAATGTCTCGAGGTTACAATTTGGGTTTTTTTCTTTTTACCCCCTCTATTCATTGTACCTTACCTTTAGGAAGAAAGCTAAGTATTGAACACTAATGACTAAATGATGAGGCAGGAATGTCTGAAGTGAATTAAAGTACCCAGAATATCAACAGAATTTAAGCTGACTTGTTAGAGGAAGTAGTGGCACTTCACCAAGTCACTGAAATGTACAACCTTTTTTTTCTATTTTGTTGTTTTTGTTGTTAAATTATACTTGCTCAACAAAAAGATTCGTGTATTTTAGAAAAATAAGAAAGTTAAAAAGCCACTCCAAGACTCATTTGTTGTTCACTCACTCAGTTGTGTCCTATTCTTTTCGACCCCATGGACTGCAGCATGCCAGGCTTCCCTGTCCTTCACCATATCCTGGAGCTTGCTCAAACTCATGTCCATTGAGTCAGTGATGCCATCCAACCATCTCATCCTCTGTCATTCCCTTCTCCTCCTGCTTTCAATCTTTCCCAGCATCAGGGTATTTTCTAATGAGTCAGCTCTTCGCATCAGGTGGCCAAAGTACTGCAGCTTCAGCTTCAGTATTAGTCCTTCCAGTGAATATTCAGGATTTGTTTCCTTTAGGATTGACTGGTTTGATCTTGTAGTCCAAGGGACTCTCAAGAGTCTTCTCCAACACCACAGTTCAAAGCTCATTAATCAGAAATAATTACTGCTAATAGTACATAAATATCTCTCCATACACATACACATGAGAGAAAACTTTTAAAAACAATTACCATACTAGTCTTAGTTCTTTTGGTTTAACATTGCTTGAAATTAATAGAAATAAGGGAACAGAATACATGGGTAAACCTCAAATAAATGTTTCTTTCCTACTGGTTCTTTAAAAGTGCCTATAAAATTAAGGGAAAAGATTTTAATAAATCCTAATTGTTGTGATTCAATTTGGTGTTCTAATTATACTTGCATTGTCAAGGCTTGTGAGGTTAGTGTGCCGATTAAACAGCTGACTAATTGGAGTACAAGAGAGAATTTGTGAAATAGATAGATCTGAAGAAACTAACCAGAATGTGAAAAAACGTAAATAGAAGATAAAAATCTGGAAAATACAAGAAAGACATGAGATAAAATGAGAAGGTCTGACACATAATGTTCAGCTGGAATTTCTTAAAGATAAACATGGGACAGGGATCATAGTCAAAGAGATATTGTCTCAGAATGTTTCGGAATTGTCTCGAAGACTTGAAGTCTCAGATTGAGGTAGCATTTAGAATCTAAACAGCATAAATAAATTTTCCTGGAACAGGATATGCCTCTTGAGTTATAGATTCAGTTCAGTTCAGTTTAGTCGCTCAGTTGTGTCCGACTCTTTGCAACCCCATGAATCGCAGCACTCCAGGCCTCCCTGTCCATCACCAACTCCCAGAGTTCACTCAGACTCACGTCCATCGAGTCAGTGATGCCATCCAGCCATCTCATCCTCTGTCGTCCCCTTCTCCTCCTGTCCCCAATCCCTCCCAGCATCAGAGTCTTTTCCAATGAGTCAACTCTTCGCATGAGGTGGCCAAAGTACTGGAGTTTCAGCTTTAGCATCATTCCTTCCAAAGAAATCCCAGGGCTGATCTCCTTCAGAATAGATTGGTTGGATCTCCCTGCAGTCCAAGGGACTCTCAAGAGTCTTCTCCAACACCCCAACTCTGCAGCAATACAGTCTTAAAAACTTTTGCTCTGTGTCCTCTCCCTGACATTTGTCAAATATCCCTCCCATATCCTTCCAAATATCCCTCCCAAGTATCCCTCCCTTCCACTAGCCAAAAGTCTGAGGAAGAAAAGCAGAGGTAGGAAAACCTCATGAATAGCCTAGGTTCACATTCAATAGGGATGTTCTGTATCAGGTAACTTAAAATTAGAGTAGAATGTGCCTATATTCCCTAGAACAGCACTAAAGGTGGGAAGATACGTCAGAACTTGAAATAATAATGCTACCATTTATTAAGCATTTATTGAGGGGGTTCTGACATTTGGGCCCCAACTACTTAGAGACTGTGATGAAAGGAGTAGACAAATACACTGTTGATGAGGGAGCTTCCTGCCAATCATCCAAGCCCCTGGGACTCCAGGTTAAGAAAACCTAGTTCATTGTCTACCAGAAACTTTGTCTCATTAATTTTCACAACTCCCGGATTACAGATGAGAGAACAGATGAAGGTACATAAAACCAGAGTGTCATGTAATTAGTAAGGAACAGAGCTAAGAGGCAGGGTGTAGATTTATGAGTCAAAACTCCAAACTTTTAGCCACTGCCGGTACTTCTTAAAGTATATAACAAGGACCTCCTGTTTTAGAGTCAGTTCTTCTATTAATAATTAGTTGTTTTTAAGAATGTACTTGGCTACTGCTAACGCAAGGGAGTTGTTTTAATACACTAAAGGAGTTTAGTTTAATACACTAAATTTTAATGAGCTCTCCAATAACCTGAAACTATATTGTCTTTATAGTTTTTACAGTTTCATCAATTCTTTTGGAAAATAATATTTTTCTGACATTAAAAATTTTTTCTGACATATACTCCCATTGTAGAAAATGCAAACAACACTGGAAAGTATTAACATTGTTTAGATCACCTGAGGTTCCACAAGACAATGAAAAAGTATTTCTAATGTCTGGTATATTTCCTTCCAGTTACACATATCACAAATTTGTATCATTCTGTTTTGTAACTTTTGCTTTCTCTTAACATGTTGAAAGTATTTCCCCATACTGTTCAAAACAAAAATGTTAACTTTTCTATATACTGTTACATTGTAATTAGCCTATTGTTGAATGACCCTGTCTAGGAGAAAAACATTTTTTTCAAGTGAAGGAAATTCAGTGTGAGGTCAGTCCTGTATGGCTGAGTATCCCAGGACCCCCAAGGGAAAGGAAGGCATGAAGGAAGAGTTTATATTTTGAAATGGAGCAGGCCCTAGGAGTCTGTCTGCAAGAGGAATGCGGGTGACTCCTGGAAAAAAGTCTGGCTACTGGACTTTAGAAGTGGTTTCTGAAGCTGAGTTTTAAGTTTTCCTTTTCTACGGTAGCCTAAAGTTTTCGGTAACCTCTTAATTCTCTAGAATCCAGGATTGGCTTTGCCAAGCGTTGCTTTACAGGGGCACCATGGGATGACCTATGTCAGAGTATGTGTCACCTGGGAAGTTGAGGCTCTTGGTTTCTGGGCTGTTTCTTTATGAATTCTTGTTCTGTGGATTTTCATGTTGTAGAATTCAAGGAGTCTTTTGTATTTAAAATATGCAATGACTTATCCTGTATTTCATTGTTTTAGAAAGACTGATGGCACGTACTATTTTAAGATTACTCCTTTAAAAAAAAAAGTCCTTTTGTCTTTGAGAAGAAGGCCTCCCTTTAAAGACACACTTTTCTCACAGAGAACCTTTATAACCACTCTTATAAAACAAGAAAGCACTTTTCCCAGGTTCTCTTGGTTTTCCTGCCAATCCCAGTGGTCAGTGTGTGGAGCTGTCCAAGGTTTTATTTCTTGCCCTTCCTGTTCTGGCCCCTTTAATCATCATACAAAGAGGCAGCACAGGCTGCTGAGGACGAGCACCAGACCTGAGTCAGACCCTCGGGTCTGAGTCCGGGCATCAGTACTGGACAACTGTGTGACCTTGAGCAAGTCAAGTAAATTTCTGGGCCTCAGTTCCCTCATCTGTCAAAACAGGGGTGGTAATCAGAGCACCTAACTGAAAAGGCTATTGTGAGGATTTAATCAGTCATTCTGTCAAAGTATTTATAACAGTTACTGGCAAGTAGCAAAATAAGGAATCTTTGGATTCCCTAATTTCTACCATAAAAGGGCTTTAAACTCAGTTTATTTTTCCCCTTAGCTCTTTCGCTTTTGTAAATACACCCTAGCAATTATGGAGGATCCAGCCACATGAGGAGGCGGAAAGATTGTTCACAGAACTGTGACTTAGGGCCCCCAGTCACGGCTTTGCCATTAACCAGCCCTGTGGCCCTTGTTAACTGACTTCTCCGACTTCAATTTCTTCCTCTGTAAAATGATGGACGTGAACTTCAATAAATCATCTTTATTTTTTAGTATTCGGTGAATCGCATTCTCTCCTTGCTTGTAAACTGGAAAAACATTTGGCACCCACCCTGAGCCGGAGAGTCATAGCTGGGGAGTACACAGGACATTGGGGATCCACTGCCCAAGGGGCACCCAAGGAACCAGGCCTAATCCGGGCTGAGCGTGGCGTTAGCACTTCTTTCTGCAAACCCTAAACGCTCCCAGACTCACCTGAAGGAGCTGTCACGGTGGTTTGCTAGAAAACCCCGTTCTGTTAGGAAGATTACCGGGTCTCCCAAGGACACGGAAACCCTTTTTATCAAGAGGCTGGAGCGACTCAGCACGCAGCGGGAGTTGATGGGAGCCGTGTCGCCTCTTGCCATCCACGCTCCAGGAGCGCTCCTTTTTGCGGCAGGGCTAACCCCCCCTGCTCCAGTGTATACGTTGGGTGTCCCCGCGCCGCGCGCCCCCAACCCCTCCCCCCCCCCGCCCACCTCCTTTCAGCCCCTCCTTCCCGGCTGCCATAGAAACCTGCCTACAAGGTCCAGGCCCTCGTCCGGGTGCCCCTCCGGCCTCCCCTTCCCCGCCTCCCCCGGGCCAGCCCCCAGCTCCGGATTGGTCCTTCGGGAAACGCTGCGGGGCGCCTGAGTCCCTTCTGCGGAGCCCGGGCCGGGCCGGTGGGCGGGGTCTGCCACTGCCGCCCCTGACAGCTCCCGAGCCTTCGGCGCGGCCACTGCGCTCGGACACCCACGCACCGCCCGCGCCCGAGCCCACCACCCAAAGAGCCCGGCCAGGCGCCGCGCAGCCGAGCCCGCGAGCGGAGCTCGCCACCAAGGTAAGCGAAGGCCGCGGGGCTCGCAGCCGGCACCCCACCCGGCCGCCCCTTCCTCCGCCAGCCTGCCGACTTGGGTGCTGAGCAGGGACGCCTCTCCTCCCCGGAACCCCAGGGCAAAGAGAGACCCAACTCCCGGCGAGGGTGGGCGAATTGGGGTCAGGAGAGGATTAGCGCTCTTTAGGGGCGCCCCCTCCGAGGCCCATCGCGCCTGGGAGGCGAGAGCGTTGGAGGCGGAGGCCGGGGTGCGCCGGCGCGAGCAGCCTGCCGGTGCCCGAGGGCGTGAGCCCGGGGTGTGCTCGCCTGTGTCCCCGGGTCCCAGCTGGGTGCGGACATCCAGGTCTGTGCGCGCACCCCCAGCTTCACCCCGCGCACCCCAGCTGCGCGCCACCGGTGCCCCCGGGCGCGAGCCCGGAGCAGCAGAGTTTGAATCCAGTGCCGGGGACCTGCGTGACCCCGGCGGGCAGTGGGCAGTGAAGGGCACTGACAGGGAACGGCGGTGGTCCAGAGGAGTGGACCCTCCATCCCACCCCACGCCACGACGCGCCCTAAAGAAAGACGCTCCTTTGGAAAGACTGTACAAGTAAAGAAGAGCCTGTCTCTTCTTCCCTGAGGTCCCTTCAGGAATATTAGGAGCCCGAGGATTCGGCGACACGACTTGGAAAGGATCGCAACAGGGCTTTTAAAATGCCGTTTCCGATCAGCTCTGTGTGCCTGACCCAGGATCTGTGCAGATGGAGAGGTCAAGGCACCCGATAAAGGTGCTCTTAGCCCCAGTAAGGGCAGCGGAGATGTAGCCATCTGCACTTTTTTCTTCCCGGCTCTCCCCCTCCTCCTCCGTCCCTTCCCGGCTCTTCTCCCCACCCCCTCCCGATTTTCGTCCTCCCGACTTTATTAGACAAGAGGGCTCTCAGTTAGACCCACCCTCCCCCACCCCCTTCCTCACTCCGTTTCAAACCCAGAGCGAAGGAACCACATTTTAAGCTCTCACCCGTGCAATTCAGACAAGTTTGGAAGTTAAACAAATCGCCTTTGCACTCGAGGCCGCGGGAATCCAGAAGGGAAACAAACAAAACCAGACCGAAGGATCGATTCCAAGGTTAAGTCAAGATTGCAAAGGGGACTCTAAAACAAGTATTTGTTTATGGCAATATGATTTTTTTTAATGTTTGTAAATATGTATCACTCAAGCTTGCATCATCAGTATTCAATGTGATTCACAGAAGAGCTTCAAAAGATGGTTTCTGTTAGTGTTGCAAAAGCACTTCTAATTTTGGTTGCCATGGTAACTGGAGAAGTCGCCCGGCACTGTTGAGAGGCTGCCTGGATGGAATCGGGAACCGTTCTTGAGGAGACCTCCCCAAACCCCTCATGTTACCATGGTAATAATAATTGAGCCTAGAAGATACTTGTTTCTTTAGGGTACTGAAGGCCCGAGGCATGTTGTTGTTTAATTTTACCTTTGCAGAGTTTGCAGTTTGTGAAAAAGATCTTCCCTCGCAGACAACTGAGAGTAAACAGTGCCCTCAGCCAATTGGTCCTGCGGGCCCAGCTCTCTTCCCACAGTTCAGCTGCCCTAAGAAAGGGAGACCGAGAACAGTGTTTGATGCGAAAGGAATCCTGGCCTGTGACCAGATCTCTCTCCCCATTTAGCATGAAATTTGGACTCCTAATTAGCTTTCTAATTAGGAGGTGGAGGAATGCGAGAGGAAAGGCCAGAAAGAGGCTAATAGGGAAAAAGTCCAACTCTCCACGGACTGGTGCTTTGTATGCTGTTGAATTTGCCTAGTAAAGCCCTCATAGGTTTATTTTTGGCTTGACCACTGTTAAGTGGTAAGCCTGGAAAAACCTTCAGAGAGGTCTCCTTCTGTGCTAGGGGAAAACGTGGATTGATATTTAGTTTGAGGTGTGTGCTCTCTTCTAATAACAACTGCATTTAGAATAAAGGCAGTTTTGTATAAAACCTAAATTTTCCAGTAATAACTACAGATAGGCCATAGAGCCCTTTATGCTGTGGGTTTGGCCTTAGATTTTCAGTTTAAAAGGTTTAATTTGAGCAGAGTAATGGTCCCATTCAAATACTTTTATTAGTACATGTTCATGTCTTTAAAGGACCCTAATTCTTTACACATTCACAAGTCTTAAGCATTGAAACCTATAAATTAAATTTACATATTGATAGCATATGATTGGAAATTTTGAAAGCCAGTCCTTAGACTTACAGTTTTGTTTTTTTTTTTTAAAGAACATGGAGCTTCCCTGGTGGTCCAGTGGCTAAGACTCTGTAAAGCAGGGATCTGGGGTTTGATCCCTGGTCAGGGAACTAGATCCCACATGTCCCAACTAAGAGCCCATGCAGCCAAATAAATATTAAAAAAATTTTTTAATTAAAAAAAAACCTTGTTTTAATAGGTTAGTGTTTTCAGCCAAATAGTTCCATTTTGAGAAACTTAAAAATTAAAATATAATGTGAAAATCCAACTGCATTCTTTGAATCTCATTATAGTATTACTCTAAGGACTAAAGACTCTTAATTCATTTGCTAATTTTCTTTCAGTTGTTGAAATGACAACTAAAATTAGTTTATAAAATGAGTCTCATTCTATGTTTTCACTTTCCATGGTCATTGTAGAAAAAGTTCTCTAGAATTGAAGTTATAAATTTCAAGAAAAGAAGAAAATAGTCAAAGTTCTTAGGATGACAGTGTCTACAACTTGAATTAAGCAGATCACAGTTCTTAAATTACTTTTTCTCAAGAACTTCAAAGATAGCTCAATCATTGTCATATAGCATCCTGAGGAATATTAACCAGTTTTATGGATAGGCAAATTGTGTTCAAAAAACTCAAGTCATTTCAGGTACCTACTTGGAAAATTAAGAAATGAAACCTAAAACCACCTGGCATGTCTAGGAATATGAGTACCAGGTAGGACTCAGAGAAAATCTAGGTGAGAAGAGAGATAAGGTACAGAGGCAGGAAGAATTTGGGATTAAGAGAAAAATAAAACAGTAGGCGAAAAAGAGTCTTAAATGAGAAGAAAACTCACAGATTAAAGGGAAGGGAGTAAAAAGAAAAAAAAAAAACAGTGTAATGGGAGTTATACAGAAAAACAAAAAAACACAAGTTGGGGAACAGGAAGCTAAAACAAACTCTATTCTTTGCCTTTCACGGAGAACGGAGAACCTGATGCTTTTCAAGAAAGCTCTGGCTGTCCTATTTAGCCAAATTCTCCAATTTAGAGGCTCTCTGGTAGGACTGAAAGTGGACCAAAATTCACTTCCGGTGGTATGGACTTCCCATCTTCTGGCTAGACTCCTTCTTCTCAACCCTTCAGCCACCAAGAAAGCTTTCTACTCTGCGTTGGCTGGATCATTTAGTTGAGTCATTCTTAACTATAAGTTGCAAGCTTCACTTTTAAAAACTGCTCCAGTTGTTATCAGCCGAGTGCATTCATCTATAATTTTATGGATTAAAGCATGTTAAAAGATTCTAACAAAAAACAGTCCCTCTCTTGGGTTACGATTGCTCTGCTCTTTCTTAGCTGTTTGATCACATCCTTCCCTAGTTGGAAATAATTCTCTTATGTGGCTGGTCCTTGAGTTATCAATTTTAGACAGAATCTGTACACTTTCTTTTATTACAGGGGAGGATATAACTCTCTTACTCCTCCCCTCCAACTTCCCCTTCCTCCCTTTTTGCAACACAGTTGGTGGGAAAAAATCAGCCAGAGCACCCTTAGTATAATCCTTTATTTGCAAATGCCAGGCAGGGGAATGCTCCAGAGAGGGAAGGAGGACTGGATGTTTCCTAGGACTCCAGCCAGAGCAGCCAAAGTTCAGTTAATTTCAGAAATAGTTAGGGAGTTTGGGATCAACATGTACACACTGCTATATTTGAAATGGATAACCAACAAGGACCTACTGTATAGCGCAGGGAACTCTACTCAGTGTTATGTGGCAGCCTGGATGGGAGGTGAGTTTAGGGGAGAATGAATAGATGTATGTGTATGGCTGAGTCCCTTTGCTCTTCACCTGAAACTATCACTGTTAACTGGCTGTACTCCAATATAAAATTAAAAAGTTAAAAAAAAATGAAAGGAAATAATTGGTCAAGGATAGAAAATGGAGGAATTGCTCTTTCAAATTGGTAGCCATTATTTGAGTTAAATGGATTTTCTGCAGCGGAGTGGGAAGGAAGAGTCGGGGCCTAATATCTTGTGCTGGGATGGTGAGAAGGGAGGGTGCAGGAGGAAAGACCTTGCACACGTCTCCGTGCAAAGTTCTGCCCTATTAGTGCTTCTCACAAGAGACATCACAATGTTAATTATATCAACATTGCATCTGCATGATAATGACTGTGTAATTATTTTTCACTGGAGCCGGGTTGTGGACTGTGGATGTATTTCTTTTTCTGTACAACTCTTGGGGAAAATAGTTTTTCGTTTGTTTGCTTTTTAGAGTCTATCACCATTTATTCTAGTGGCTCTTTAAAATGCCTCTCCTTGGTTTTTTTTCACACAATGAAATACATCTGCCAATCCTCTTCCTTCTGGGCCCCACCCCAGCCCTCTGAACGGACCCCCCAGTTCTCCAGTCTGAACAGTTTTCTGATGGCCGGGACATATAGGGGCCTTCTGAGACTTCTCTTCACCCCACTTCTATGTTGAGTCCCTGTTCTCTTGTCTCCTTCTTTCTTGGTTTATGCTTTTCATTTTCTAAAGCATCTGTTTTGCTATAAATAGCTTCTTAAAGGGGAGTATAGGAAGTAAATTTGGGGGACTTTGCATGTCTAGAAAAGTCCGTTTCACTCTCACACTTAATTGATGGTTTGTCTGTGTATAGGATTCTCGGCTGGAAATTCATTCCCGCAAATTTCCGAAGGCACTGATTTATTCTTTTCCAGCTTCCAGTGTTTCTGAAAGTTCAGTGCCATCATGGTGCTAGATTCTTGGCATGAGATCTATTTTTTCTGTCTGGAACCTTGTGGGATTCTCTCATTTTTTAAATGAAATTTCATTGAGCATAGATTCACTTTCTCTGCGTTATGTTCGTCTACCTGGTGGAGCCAGGAAACACATCCTGCACTTTCAGGGAAGTAATGATGTAGACATACTTGGAAATTACTCCATTTTATTGGTTTCTTTTCCTTATCATGTGTTGACTATTGTTAATTGTATCAACTCAGGATTTTTAGCTTTATATACATTGGTTGCTGTCCTTTGGAATCATGCATGCTGCCAGACCAGCTTCTCTGTTCTCACCACTTTTTGTCTTTCAGAAACTGATCTCTAGTGTCAATCACATAGAATCATATCCTTAACTTTACTAATAATTTTGGTGCTTTTTGGGCATTTGCTTTGTGTACATATTGGTTTAAAGATGTTAATCTAAGCACAAAGACAGCAAATTTGTTATAGGATGTGAAGGCCAAGTCTAAAATGCTGGTACAGCTTTCAAACGTTTCATGTAAATTATTGGTAATTTGCAGAGTAGGTATCTCTCTCGAATGTAGACTTGCATGCCTTCACATTTTACAGTGGAGGAAACCAATCCAGAGATGTTTAGCATGGAGTCATTTCTCCTGACTCATTACTTGTTCTTTCACCCTGTCTCCTCCCTCTCCTTGGTTACTTTGTCTTATATTTCTTTTTGTTTTCATTTCTTAATCTTTTTAAAAAATAATAATTAATTGATTTTTGGCTGTGCTGGGTCTTTGTTGCTGCGTGGGCTTTTCTCTGGTTGCGGCCAGTGGGGGCTCATTTCCCTAGTTCTCTAGTGCAGCTGTCTAGTTGCTGTGTGGGGCTTCTCATTGTGGTGGTTTGTCTTGTTGAGCATGGGCTCCAGGTGTGCGGGCTTTAGTACTTGCGGCACATGGGCTCAATAGTTGCAGCTCCCCAGCTCTAGAGCCCAGGCTCGATAGTTGTGGCAGTCAGGCTTGGTTACTCCATAGCGTGTGGGGTCATCCCAGACCAGGGATTGAACCCATGTCTCCTGCATTGGCAGGTGGATCCTTTACTGCTGAGCCACCAGGGAGGCCCTCTATTTCTTAATATTATTTTCTTTAGCTTTAAGGAAACATAATTCCTTACTATAAGACATTATAAAATATGTATTCAAAAGCAGCACATATTACAGAAGCAGCAAGTAATAGCGGTTAAGTCTAATTCTGGAACCAGCCTACTGGGTTTGAATCCTGTCTCTGTGACTTACTGTGTGACCTTGGGTGCATTATTTGACTACTTTTTGCCTCAGTTTGGGGACCTATAGTAATGCACCGACCTTCTCACATAGTTGTGAGAATTAAATGAGTTGATTCATGTGAAGTTCTTAGAATGGTGCCTGGCATACAATAAATATCAATGTCATTAGTATTATTGTCAAAAGTACAGAAATAAATGTTAAAAGAAATAATCTATTATTCTGTCTCTACTACCATCAATAATTCCCACTAGAGAGATGACTGTGGTTAACATTTCAGAGGGTTGGTTGCTTTTTGGTAGTTAAAGCAAAAAAAAAAAAAAAAAAGGAATGTTGTAGGTACAATTTTATTGTTTATTTTTCCACTTTATAGTTTGAGCTTTTTTCCCATATCATTGATTATTCAGTATTCTTCTGGGTGGTATTGATATATTGGCTTCCTGTATTCATCCTAACATAGAGCCTTACAAATTAGGTTCTTCATAAGAACCACCTGACTGGGAAGCCAATTCTTCCTTCTGGACCCCTTCGGGTTTAGAACAGGTGTAGAGAGGGGTCTTCCCATCATGAATTTGAGAAGACCCTGTTATAATGAAGACAGGCCTTCTCTTTCTCTACACAATGAAAGTATTCTGGAGATGGCACCTGAAGAGTGTGCATAAGAACAGAGTGATGGTGGGATTCGTATGAAAAGATTACGGGGGAGGAGGGGGAGGGCTGGGGGAGAACCAGATGGCAGTGGTGGGTGACACTCAGTGGGGCCATCACCCGTGGACGTGTGGGTCTCCCCACCCACACAGCAGAGACCACATGGAATGTGGATCTGATATTTTGAATTTTCCTTGGAACCTCAGCAATTCCATGAGGCTGGGAAGCCAATGAAAAGGCTTCTGTGTGCAGATACATCCTGAAAGCTGGAGCTGCTTTGATCTCCTGGGAGAGCTGACGTGACTTGGCCTCTTCCCAGGACATGACAGTCACCAGCCCGCTGCAGCCACACAGGACCTGTGTGGCCAGAAACAGCCAATCTAGCAATGTCTCCAGAATTTTGGAATTGAGCCTTGAGCAGCCCAGTGAAGATCCATACCTCTTGAGAGCGCTCCATTAAACCCTGAGACAAATGGATGTTAGTGGGTTTGTGTTCTGTCATGTCACAGGTACTACAGAGTTACTATCTTCCCAGGAGGAGGCAGAGAGGTTCTTCAGAGGATTGTGGGCTGGGTATCTGGCTTTGGGTGGAGAGAGATAGAAGGTGATACAGAAGGTGAGGAGGGAAGCTTCTGTCTTGCCTAAACTCAAGCTTCCTTAAGAGTCATCCTCTCTGTTTAGCACATCATATCCATGTGAGAACCAGTCTGTGTGCTTTGGTGACTACTCTTTGCCAAGAAAAGTAAAAAAGATTTACCAAAACCACAAAATGAGTGACATGGTTAATATCTGTAGGAAACGGGATGCAGTGAGTTTTAAAGGTTAGTATATTGCAGTGCAAAGTCAGTAGACTCTTGGTTTAAAGCTGTTTGTCTCGTTGCTGAAATGTTCAGTGAGAGTGGAAAATGGGTGACTTTTGGTTCAATGAGATTGTTTGGTTGAAAGTTGTCCATCAGAACAGAGACTAAAATTCAAATACAGACTATTACTCCCATTCTTGGGTAGTAAGATATGCTTTGATCATATTTAATTATGGGAAAAATTTAAAAACCTTTTAAAGTTCTCTGAACTTCTAGTTCAGACAAACATGTCTTGGACACAAGCAAACACCAGTTCTTGTAGCAGACAATGAGGTACAGATTTTCCCACCCTTCACATTGCCTCAAGTCCATTTACAAACAACAAAACATATTCACTTTCTATTGCCCTGACCTACATTTTCTTATTTTAGCACTTGCTGAATCACAGGGGCAGGTTCTTTCAGGCCAAATCTCCTTCAGGTTTTCCCTGAACATGGCGCATACCGCCTGTGCTCTCCGGGTCCCATCCTTCCTGAACAAATGTCTAGCCCAGTGCTTTGAACGTTGTATTTAGTTATCTATTTATGTATTCACCTTGCCCCCTAGCTGATGATTTAATCACATCCACGTGACTCTTGGGGAGGGACCTCATACCACTGGTTTAAAGTAGGCAGGCCCTTAAAAACAGTCTACTGAACTGGACACTTCAGTTCAATTACAGGATTGTTATTGGGGGAATATTCCCCAGTGGAGGAAGAGTGTAGCAACCTCACATTGCTTAGGTGAGAGCAAGAAAAGGGCTTCCCAGGTAGTGCTAGTGGGGAAGAACCCGCCTGCCAATGCAGGAAACATGGGTTGGATCCCTGGGTTGGGAAGGAAACGGCAACCCACTCCAGTATTCTTGCCTGGGAAATCCCCACGGACAGAGGAGCCTGGTGGGCTGCAGTCCATGGGATCGAGAAGAGTCAGACAGGACTGAGCACGAGTGAGAGTGTAAGGAAGTGGGGGAGAATGATCTCTTCTTCAACCTCACCCTTTCCTGCAGCATCTGTTCTGTGAGGGCACCCTGTGACACACACAGCTCCTGCTCACAAGACCAGGGAAGCCGGAGCACCTGTGGTTTGCACAGCTGAAGCACAGGCTCTGAGGTCAGAAAAGCCTGGACTCTGATGCTTATTGCCGGTATGACTTTAGAAAAGTTACCATGTTCTTTTGAAGTTCCTGAAAAATGAGGAAAACTGCAGGCACCTTTCAGGGCTGCTGTAAGGATGGAAGAAAGTATATACAGACGGCTTCTGACTTAGGATTTCTCGACTTTATGATGGTGTGGAAGTGACACACGTTCAGTAGAAACCAGACCTCCAGTTTTGAATTGTAATCTTTTCACAGGCCAGTGAAAAGATGCGCATACTCTCTCATGATGCCAGGCAGGGGCAGCAAGCTGCAGCTCCCAGGCAGGCACACAGTCACAAGGGCAAACCATTGCAATCCTTATAGCCATTCTCTGCACAGTCCACCTTCTGTTTTTCACTTTTGGTACAGTGACCAATCAGTTGCATAGGCTATTCAACACTTTATTATAAAATAGTCTTTGTATTAAGTGATCTTGCTGACTGTAGGTCCCCAGTGGTGTTAGTAGTAAGGAACCTGCCTGCCAGTGCAGGAGATGTAAGAGACGACAGTTCGATCCCTGGATCAGGAAGAACCCCTGGAGGAGGGCATGGCAACCCACTCCAATATTCTTGCCTGGAGAATCCCATGGATAATGGAGCCTGGCAGGCGACAATCCATAGGGTTGCAGAGTTGGACACGACTACAGCAACTGAGCAGGTATGCACACAGGTTAATGTAAGTGATTAAAACATGTTTAAGGTAGGTGAGGCTAAGCTATTATTTCAGCTAAAAAAAGTTTATTTTTCTCGCAGAAGGGCAGTTCTAGATGGACGTATGGGTCTATTCAGGCTGTCATAACAAAATGCCATAGACGTGGGGACTTAAGTGCCAGAAATGAATTTTCTCATGGTTCTGGAGCCTGGAAGTCTGAGATCAAGGTGGCAGGCTGGTTGGGTTCTGCTGAAAGTGCCCTTCTTGGCTTCTTGCTGTGCCATCACATGGGAGGGAGGGAGAGAAAAAGGCAACACTCTCTGATCTCTTATTAGGACACTATACCCATCATGAGGGCCCCACCCTTATGACCTCATCTAAACCTAATTGTGGGCTTCCCAGGTGGCTCAGTGGTAAAGAATCTGCCTGCAGTGCAGAAGATGGGGGTTTGATCCCTGGGTGGGGAAGATCCCTGGAGAAGAGAATGGCAACCCATTCCAATATTCTTGCCTGGAGAATCCCATAGATGGAGAACCCCGGTGGGCTATGGTCCATGGGGCTACAGAAGAGTTGGACACAACTTGGAGACTAAACAACAACAGATGGTTGGATGGTATCACTGACTCAAGGGACACGAGTTTGAGCAAGCTCCCAGAGACGGCGAGGGACAGGGAACCTGGTGTGCTGCAGTCCATGGGGGCACAGAGTCAGACACAACTTAGCAACTGAAAAACAACTCCAGGGGATTTTCCCAGCCCAGGGATCGAACCCGCATCTCTTGCATCTCCTGCATTGGCAGGTGGACGCTTTACCGCTGAGCCAGCGGGGAAGCCCTCACCACTGACTGACAGGACAACCGTATGTCCCAGGTGGTCATGGGAAGCCCTGGTTTGCACCTCCTGTCCCAGAGTGGTTATTACTATCACCCCCTGCAACTCTCAAAAGTGTCTTGATTTGAATGACAAATTCTATGTCTCCCTACTTATTGAGCACTTGTTATTTATTATAGATTCTCATTAAACAGTAGTTATTAATAAGGGGGATAGACTACAACTATAGATAAATAACACTCCAAGATTTCACATAATCTTCTAACTGCAATTCACTGGTCTTATTGCTTTGACAGTCTGTGGCTGGCTGTTCTTCAACTCCACCCCTCCACTCCCATGTTTGTATGACTTCCTTTCTAAAAGGCATCCCTTATGTTTTGCAACTATACTTGACTATCACTTTGAATTTTGAAAGGAAAGACTTAGAATCGAGATAATTTACATGTTCAAACATCCCAACTAGTTTTTGATTAAGTTTTCCCTTGGGAAATATTATGTTACCAAGCAGATGAATATATTAGTATCCCAATATCACACTGCTACTTTAAGGAGTACCCATGTCATGAGATCAGATCAGTCGCTCAGTCGTGTCCGACTCTTTGCGACCCCATGAATCGCAGCACGCCAGGCCTCCCTGTCCATCACCAACTCCCGGAGTTCACTCAGACTCACGTCCATCGAGTCAGTGATGCCATCCAGCCATCTCATCCTCTGTCATCCCCTTCTCCTCCTGTCCCCAATCCCTCCCAGCATCAGTCTTTTCCAATGAGTCAACTCTTCGCATGAGGTGGCCAAAGTACTAGAGTTTCAGCTTTAGCATCATTCCTTCCAAAGAAATCCCAGGGTTGATCTCCTTCAGAATGGGCTGGTTGGATCTCCTTGCAGTCCAAGGGACTCTCAAGAGTCTTCTCCAACACCACAGTTCAAAAGCATCAATTCTTTGGCACTCAGTCTTCTTCACAGTCCAACTCTCACATCCATACATGACCACAGGAAAAACCATAGCCTTGACTAGATGAACCTTTGTTGGCAAAGTAATGTCTCTGCTTTTGAATATGCTATCTAGGTTGGTCATAACTTTCCTTCCAAGGAGTAAGCGTCTTTTAATTTCATGGCTGCAGTCACCATCTGTAGTGATTTTGGAGCCCAGAAAAATAAAGTCTGACACTGTTTCCACTGTTTCCCCATCTATTTCCCATGAAGTGATGGGACCTCATGCCATGATCTTTGTTTTCTGAATGTTGAGCTTTAAGCCAACTTTTTCACTCTCCACTTTCATTTTCATCAAGAGGCTTTTGAGTTCCTCTTCACTTTCTGCCATAAGGGTGGTGTCATCTGCATATCTGAGGTTATTGATATTTCTCCCGGCAATCTTGATTCCAGCTTGTGTTTCTTCCAGTCCAGCGTTTCTTATGACATACTCTGCATATAAGTTAAATAAACAAGGTGACAATATACAGCCTTGAAGTACTCCTTTTCCTATTTGGAACCAGTCTGTTGTTCCATGTCCAGTTCTAACTGTTGCTTCCTGACCTGCATACAGATTTCTCAAGAGGCAGATCAGGTGGTCTGGTATTCCCATCTCTTTCAGAATTTTCCACAGTTGATTGTGATCCACACAGTCAAAGGCTTTGGCATAGTCAGTAAAGCAGCAATAGATGCCTTTCTGGAACTCTCTTGCTTTTTCCATGATCCAGCAGATGTTGGCACTTTGATCTCTGGTTCCTCTGCCTTTTCTAAAACCAGCTTGAACATCAGGAAGTTCACGGTTCACATATTGCTGAAGCCAGGCTTGGAGAATTTTGAGCATTACTTTACTAGCATGTGAGATGAGTGCAGTTGTGCAGTAGTTTGAGCATTCTTTGGCATCGTCCTTCTTTGGGATTGGAATGAAAACTGACTTTTTCCAGTCCTGTGGCCACTGCTGAGTTTTCCAAATTTGCTGGCATATTGAGTGCAGCACTTTCACAGCATCATCTTTCAGGATTTGGAATAGCTCCACTGGAATTCCATCACCTCCACTGGCTTTGTTCGTAGTGACGCTTTCTAAGGCCCACCTGACTTCACATTCCAGGAGGTCTGGCTCTGGGTCAGTTAAGTTACCTATGGAAATGGTAACGCTGGACTGATGTCTTCAAGGCACCAAGGACTCCTATTCCTGACCCACTCCATGCTGCCGTCCCTCACCACCCGTAATGTGGTTTGGAATTATTTTTAGGAATTTTTCTTCCCTGGAGAAGATAACTCCCTAGAGAGTTATCATCTCTACCTTCTCTGCTAACTTCTCTTCCCCATTCATGAAAACTCATTTATTTTTATGAAATCTTCCTCAGGTGAGATTTTTGTTTCCTCAGCTTTTTACTTATCAGAAGATAGTATCATCTGCTGAGTACTTCCTAATTGAGCAAACTGATGGAAATACTGAGAAAGATTCCTCCCCATTTCATGCCCAGGACAACTCATTGCCTTTTTGGAAAGTTGCATAAAACTCGGCACTTCTGTGGCTGTTCTGAATGACTCATATGTAACAGTTTTGCAGATACCTCTTTTAGAAGGTACAAAAGATGTTTGCTCACCTGAAATTTGGAGATGAGAGCAAATGTACCAATTTACAGCATGAAAATGAAACAAGTGTGTTTGTATGTATGTGTTACCGAATACGATTCAATATACCATTTTAAGCATACTCATACAGAAAACCAAAAAATTGAACTTTGCTAAGGAAATTTATGACCAACCTAGATAGCATATTCAAAAGCAGAGACATTACTTTGCCAACAAAGGTCTGTCTAGTCAAGGCTCTGTGGTCATGTATGGATGTGAGAGTTGGACTATAAAGAAAGCTGAGCGCCGAAGAATTGATGCTTTTGAACTGTGGTGTTGGAGAAGACTCTCAAGAGTCCTTGGACTGCAAGGAGATCCAACCAGTCCATCCTAAAGGAGATCAGCCCTGGGATTTCTTTGGAAGGAATGATGCTAAAGCTGAAACTCCAGTACTTTGGCCACCTCATGCGAAGAGTTGACTGATTGGAAAAGACTCTGATGCTGGCAGGGATTGGGGGCAGGAGGAGAAGGGGACGACAGAGGATGAGATGGCTAGATGGCATCACTGACTTGATGGACATGAGTTTGGGTGAACTCCGGGAGTTGGTGATGGACAGGGAGGCCTAGCGTGCTGCATTTCATGGGGTCGCAAAGAGTCGGACACGACTGAGCGACTGAACTGAACTGAACTTTATAGATTCATTTGGGGATGAGTGTACATGTTTTTGATAGTGAGTATTCTCTTATTAATGTGGTATTTTTTTCTCATTTGTTAGGTATTTTTTAATATTCTCCAATAAATTTCCATAATTTTCTTAATTTATGTCTCTCTAACCTCCTTTGTTAGATTGATTCTTAGGTATCTCACAAATTTTACTGCTACTCATATGAATGGAACATGTTTTATTATACTTCCTTGTTATTATAAGATCATTATTGGTGAATTCAAATGTTATTGAATTTGCAGCAATATTGTCTCCTGCAATGCTGTTAAACTTACTTATTAGTTTTAATAGTTTATGAATAGAGTCTCTAGGATTTTCAGTGTTTAAAATCTTTGTATAGAGAACAGGCTTGTGGACACAGTGGGGGAAGGAGAGGGTGGGACAAGTTGAGAGAGTAGCATGGAAAAAATTACATTACCGTATGTAAAGTAGATAGCCAGTGGAAATTTGCTGTAATATGCAGGGAACTCAAACTAACACTGTGACAACCTAGAAGGGTGGGATGGGGTGAGAAGTGGGAGGAGGGAGGTTCAAGAGGGAGGAGACATGTATGCCTATGGCTGATTCAAGTTGATGTAGGTCAGAAACCAACACGATATTGTAAAGCAATTATCCTCCAATTAAAAATAAATAAAAAATTTTAAAAAGAACAGCAAGAGAGAAAGTCTAAAAAGAAAAACCTTTGCAAATCAGAACAGTTTTGTTTATTTTAAGTATTTAGTTCTTGTCTTCTTTCATTGGCTAGATGCTTCAATAAATATTGAATAGAAGCAGTGTTAGATGGTTCAGATAGTAAAGCGTCTGCCTACAATGCAGGAGACCTGGGTTCGATCCCTGGGTCGGGAAGATTCCCTGGAGAAGGAAATGGCAACCCACTCCAGTACTCTTGCCCAGAAAATCCCATGGACAGAGGAGCCTAGTGCAAGCTACTGCCCATGGGGTCGCAAAGAGTCGGACACGACTGAGTGACTTCACTTTTGCTTTCAGTGTTAGCAGGCAGTTTTGTCTTCTTTATGATTTTGTAGGGAATGCTTCTAATATTTCTTCATTTAAAAAGATGTTTGCTATAGGGTTTTGGTAGATAGCCTTTAACTTGGTTGAGCAAGTTCCCCTCCGTACCTAGTTTGCTAACAATTTTATTGATAATGAGTGTACATTTTTATAGAATGCTTTTTCTGCACCTGCTGAGATTTTTTTTTCTCCTTTAATTGATTCATATGTTAAATATACACATCTATAATTAAGCCATGCTCACATTCTTGGGGGAAGTTTTAGTCAATCACATTTTTATAAATACACTGCCAGATTTGATTTAGTACTGTGTGTTTTACAGTTTTGATATTTACGTTAGGGAGTGAAACTGGCTTGTAATTTTGCTTTTTTGTTCAGTCTGCTAAGCTTACAACAGATATTCTATTCCAAGATGGCCTGAGCTATGATCTAACTTAAAGTATAGCTTGTTTCTTCTCTGGTGTATACATATACAGCAAATATTGCTGTGCATTCTTATTTATTTATAGCTGTCTTTGAGGCACTTCACTTGGACTTGTTCAGCAATAACAATAATCATTATGAATTATTGTTTGCTTTTTTTCTGGGTAGGTTGTCATCCAATAGCATAGGGCTATCTAGAGTTTCATCAGGTCAGTTTAGATCCTTATGTCGTTGGGAACAAAGGATACTTTCATTTGTGTTTGTACTGTCACTGATATTCATCAGGGTCAATGGTTTATTAAAAAGGAAAGCACTTTGAAGACTCTTCCTTAGGGAGGGAAGCTCAAGAGGGAGGAGATACATATATATAATTATGACTGATTTGCTTTGATATAGGGCAGAGACCACCACAACATTGTAAAGAAATCACCCTCCAATAAAAAGAAAGACTCTTCCTTTCTGATTCTCCTGCCTGCTTTTGCAGCTGTCTCTGGCCCAGACCCAAGCTTGGACCTCAGGGCAGTGGCCTGTTCCTCTGTAGTGACCCTGCTTGGAGGAATGGAATCAGGAGGGCCTGGGGCCCAGGCTGACCCTGACACTCACTTGCTCTCTGAGTTTGGACAAATTGCACAACCTGTGTGCGTGTGTGCTCAGTCGCTTAGTCATGTCCAACTCTTTTCGACCCCTTGGACTAGACTGCAGACTGCCAGGCTCCTCTGTCAGTTGAATTTTCCAGGCAAGAATACTGTAGTGGATGGCTATTTCCTCTTCCAGGGGATCTTCCTGACCCAGGGATCGAACCTGCTTCTCCTATGTCTTCTGCATCAGCAGGTGGATTCTTTACCACTGAGCCACCTGGGAAGTTCCACCCAACCTCTGTAAACCTTAAGTATTTCATCAGTGCAATGAGAATTTTAGTATCTGTCTTACGGTGTTAGTCATAATGACTAATCAATAATATAAGCGAAACAGTGTTGGTATATAATAAATGCTTAATAAAATTAGCTTTTAGTATACCTTCTCTGTTGTAGCAAATAAAATGCTAGTAAGACTGTGCTGACACCAACTAAAAGTATGACCGCTTCTAAACAACCTTCCAAAAGTACCATTAGTTTATGGTTTACGCTGCTGTGCTGCTAAGTCGCTTCAGTCGTGTCCAACTCTGTGCGACCCCATAGACGGCAGCCCACCAGGCTCCCCGTCCCTGGGATTCTCCAGGCAAGAACACTGGAGTGGGTTGCCATTTCCTTCTCCAATGCATGAAAGTGAAAAGTGAAAGTGAAGTTGCTCAGTCATATCCGATTCTTCCCGACCCCATGGACTGCAGCCTATCAGGCTCCTCTGTCCATGGGATTTCCCAGGCAAGAGTACTGGAGTGGGTTGCCATTGGTTTATAGGTTTATATTAAATACATCACCTTTTATATATATTATGTTTTAAGTCTTTATTTTTAAAGCAAATATTTATTTGGTGCCTACCACGTCCTAGGACTGGATGCTGGGGAATATTGAGGATACAAGGTAAACAAGCAGCAGAGGTCAGTCTAGAAAGGCCAAACATAATTAGAATATGAGCTGATAAGGGATCAGATATGAGATATCAAGATAGACTATCAGGATGGGATCTGAAAGTATCAAGAAATGAATTTCAGGGACTTCCCTGGTGGTCCAGTGGTTAAGAATCCACCTTCCAGTGCAGGGGACCCAGGTTCAATCGCTGGTGGGGAACTAAGATCCCATGTGCCAGTGGACAACTAAGCCCACACGCCACAGCTACCGAGCCAGCGCTTGCTCTTGAGTAACTAGGAACCAACACACGGGGACACATGTGCGCCCGTGGCGGCTTCATGGCGAGGTATGGCAGAAACCACCACAATATTGTCAAGGAGTTAGCCTCCAATTAAAATAAATTAATTAATTTTCAAAAAAGAACCAACACAGCCAAATAAGTAAATATTAGAATAATTATTTGGGCCTTCCTGGTGGTTCAGTTGGTAAAGAATCTGTCTGCAGTCCAGGAGGCCACCCGCAATATAGTAGACCTGGGTTTGATCCCTGAGAAGGGGAAAGATCCTCTTGAGAAGGAAAATTTGTAATAATATTAAATGAATATTTAAAAAAAATAAATGAATTTTAGAGGGCAGAACAGCTAGTTCTGTCTGGTCTAACACCGAAAAGGTGGTATTTCAGCAGGGTCCTGAAGACTGAGTGAGACAAGGAGCAAGTGTGCTCCAGTCAGGGCAGCTGGGTTCGTCAGGCTTCCTGGGCATGAAAGGATGTTTTCCGATAGGAAAGGTACAGATGTAGGAATAAAGTGCATGATAGATTCAGGTCTCAGAACTCCCTTCCGGGCTGCATAGTTAACTGTGAGTCTTCGGCCTTAGGGCGAGGGAGGAGGATTGCCTTGGAATGCTGGGAAAACACTGACCCTCCCGTGTCCCAGCGGTGGGATTTAATTCACTGCTAATTAGTGTTGGTGTTGGCTTCCCCAGGGAAGGGTAAACACAGAGAAGGCAAGGAGCAGGGAGAAGGGCAGAAGCAAGTGCATGGGTGTGTGTGTTTGCAGAACCATTTTGGAGGAACTGAGGAATGCAGAGAAGGTCTTGAAAATAGAGCAGGGATTAGTCCTCATGCTTTAAAAGACAACAAAATCTGCTGGAGGCTACTAACGAGTCACACTCTTAAAATAAAAATGAAGGGAGGTGGAGCCTTCTTGTTCTGTGATACTTTTTAACCTCGGTAGCCTTCCAAAGGGAAGCCATAATCAGGCTGTTTTTATTGTCTGTGGGCAGGAGCAAGCCTTGGTCTGTAAACACTGGATCCTTCCAATTCAAATAGCCTTCTATGGAATGTCTACCCACATTTGAGGTGTACTTCACTGGGAACCTTAGAATGCTCTGCAGAAGCAATGGGGCATCTCGTCAAACCCACAAGGTTTCAGAAATTTTCCAGCCAGAGGTGCTCGGGTTAGGGGCACTTGTAACAAACCTGCTCTTGTTTTAGTAGACAGCCTTGAGAGAGTTTTGGTTTTTTGGTTTGGTTGTCTTTTTGAATTTTTACCATATTTTTCTTCATGATACAACAGTTGTTTGTGGTGAGGTTTTGTTTTTTAGCCAGAGAAGGATGTCTATGAGATAAATATCTATTTTTGTATCTTCCAGGATCCACACTACCTTTTAAAGTATCTGTATGATTCAAGTCAATTCAGCTAGCATTTATGGACTCCTGCTGGGTACTGGGTGCCCAGAACCTTGAAATTAGTAAGAATGAGGACCTACTCCATAGAAACCCAGATTCTGGTTGGGAGGACAAATGTGTACCCAAGTAACTCAAACATCAGACAGGATTTGAAGATGTTGAGAATGTTGGAGTTCATGGGGAAAACCAGAGAAGGAGCTAAGCTCTTGCTTGGAGTATGAGAAGGAGAAGAGAAGGAAAAGAATGGAAAGACAATGGAATTTAATCTAGATTTGAATGTGTAGAATTTCAACTATTAGGTGGCTGAAATAAGAAAAGCAGTGAAATTTATCTCTTGTAAAATGAGAATTTAAAATAATTTTCTGCTTATCAACAGAAGAAACCTGTTTTAATTCATTTACTCATGTTTACTCCACAAACATGCATAGAGTACCTATGATGTGCCAGGCATTCTTTAGAGATAGAGATGAGATAGACCATCTCTGCTCTCAGCTCCTTCATAGTCTAAAGGTGGACAGAGATGTGTGCACAGTGACACCACAGATATACACAGAGGAATGCATGAAATACTCTGAGAGCACTGTGGACATAAGGGATTCGAGGATGGGCTTTCCTGTGGGTACAGTGGTTAAGACTCCATGCTCCCAATACAGCGGCCCTGGGTTCAATCCCTGGTCAGGGAACTAGATCCCACACATTGTAACTAAGAGTTCACATGCTGCAACTAAGACCCATGCAGCCAAAATAAGTAAATTATTTTTAAAAAGAAACTCAAGGAAGACTTCAAGGAAGGATAGTGTTTTGCAGGTTTGATGGTGAGTGGGTCATGGAAACAGTTCATGTAAAGGGCATGTCATATGCAAAGGCAGAGGAGCACGAAGCAGCCTGGGATGTTTATGGGATCTTGGGTATTTTGGTATGTCTCAGGCTTCGGGCTTCTCTGGGGGCTCAGGTGGTAAAGAATCTTCCTGCAATGCAGGAGACCCAGCTTCAGTCCCTGAGTTGGGAAGATCCCCTGGAGGAGGAAATGGCAACCCATTCTAGTATTCTTGTCTGGAAAATCGCATGGATGGAGAAGCCTGGCAGGCTACGGTCCTTGGGGTCATAAAGAGTCAGATATGACTGAGTGACTAACACACATAGGGGAGGAAGAGTTTAGCTGGATCTGGAAATTAAATGATAAAAACAGATTAACAGGAAAAAAGATACACATTTATTTACTATATACTTTACGTGACATGGGAGCCTTGATAAGGAAATGAAGACCTGAAGAAACAGATCTAAATGTTTTATGCTGGATTTGATGACAAGTGGACAGTCATGGAGGAATGTGATAGGCTGAGGAGTAGAGTTGAGTGTAGTTAACTTAGCAAGACCTGTTTGTTAGGATTCTTCTTTAAGTCCTTTTGTCTTCAGAGATAAGGCTGCTCCTTTCCTCCAGATATAGGGAGGGCTGTCTCACCTGAGGGTTGTCTCACATGTTTCAGGGAAGAAAGCTAGAGTGACCCTTCTGCTGAAAATACTAGGGTGCCATATTTTGGGGTAGCTTGTCCTGAACCCCATCAGGGTATATGGAGGGGGACAAATGAGAGGGAGCCTGGGAGATGAGAAATGAGGCTGGAAATAAAATCAAGACCGAGACCTTGCAGAGTTTTCTGTACCTTGCAATGGAGATTGAATTTTGTCCTATAGTCATTTTAATAAAGGACTTTAAATGGGAAAGTAATATTTGCATTTTAGAAAGATCCTGCCGGTAGTTTGCTGCAGAATAAAGTTGAACTGGGTAAGATGGGAAGTAGAAAAGCCTGCTAGGAGACTGTTTCAGCCAAGTAGCTACTAGGGGGATTAAGACCTGTAAAGGCCATCACCCTCATTATCTCCTACATGCAATTCAAAATTTAAGCAGAGACTCAGCAGTAAAGAGTCTGTCTGCAGTGCCAGAGACCCAGGTTCAATCCCTGAATCAGGAAGATCCCCTGGACAAGGGCATGGCAACCCATTCCAATATTCTAGCCTGGAGAATCCCATGGAAAGAGGAACCTGGCAGTCTACAGTCCATGGGGTCACGAAGAGTTGGACACGACTGAGTGACTAACACTCTCACTTTCAACTGTAAAATAAGAAAACCCAAGTTCTGACTTTTCTTATGATGATTGTTTAGATGCATTGAAAAAATATGTCAAATATAAAAGTATCTTAAGACTTCTATTGCATCTTCAGTGCCCTGGTCTGCTGATGCCCTAAAGCATGTGCGTCTCTATGAGTTATGAGATCCAGCCCTGCCCTGAAGAAATGGTGGTCAGGATGATAGGTTGATTAAAGAATTGGGGTGGTTTAAAGTGGGAGGATGGACAGGATTGTGTGACTGGGTTCAGGGAAGAAAGAAGCCAGGGATGGCTCTGAGATTTCTTTTATACACACACACACTCACATTTTTTTAAATTTATTAGTTGATATTTTTGGCTGTGCTGGGTCTTTGTTGCTGCACAGGTTTTTCTCTAATTTCTGTACACAGGCTGCTTATTGCAGTGACTTCTCTTGTCGTGGAGCACGGGCTCTAGGTGCGTGGTCTTCAGTATTTGCATCCCTGGGCTCAGTAGTTGCCGCTCCTCGTATCCAGAGCACAGGTTCAGTAGTTGTGGCACACGGGCTTAGTTGGTCCATGGCAAGTGGGATCTTCCCGAATTAGGGATGGAACCTGTGTCTCCTGCACTGGCAGGTGGATTCTGGATTCTTTACCACTGAGCCACCAGGGAAGCCTGGCACTGAGATGTCTGACTAGGTTGGCAGAGTGGTGACCATGGATATCTACCATTCATCACTCCTGACATTTGGCAGAGGACCCTCCCAGCAGGCACGCCTCCAGCATCTGTTCTCTCTGCAGAGTTCCTCCATCCTTTGCGCTTAGTCCAGACTCCCATGGGTATTTTAAAATGCGCTCTTCTGAGGGCCCCCAATAAATTCTTCACAAACTTTAAAATCCTCAGGGTCAGATTTAGCCTCTGACATAACTTCTGTCTCAGCACAGCTCTGTCATGAGGCTCCTGACTCAACCTTGGCTCAGACAGGAGGGCGCAGCAGGGACCCCCATTTCTTTCTCCCATCTCTTGTCCTCTCCTTGTAGGTGGCTCCTCTGAGCACAGGTAACCCTGTTTCCTTGTTCACTCTGGGACTGTGACCCGGTGACAAAAGAAGATGTAGCCTGTTGGAGACATAGTCACGCATAATGAATCCACCACCGGCCCCCAATTTGTCTGGGAACAAGGTCCCAGACAGCAGCTTAATATATCTCTGGGATTGTTCTTGAATATTCTGAAATATCAAGAACTCAGTTGGGAAGAGAATTCCCCCCATGATCCTGGGCCTTACTGTTCATTGCTCTGTTTTCTTAGGGATTCCCTAAGCCGTAACTTCTAGCGAAACAAACAAGAACAAGCGCACACCAGCACATATTCTCCATGAGAGCTTTAACTCCCTCTCCAGGCCCTGTGTCCAGATGCTGGCCCTGTAGAGCCATGTATTGTTTTCCATGGCCAATAATGGAGCACCTTGTTCTGCCTGGGGGGTGTATTCTACAGTCAGTTGGTAATTATGTCACCATTTCACCATGCCAGGTGGGTGGGCCAATTTACTGTATCAGAGATGAGTTACTTTTATATACACAGTCACCAGAGAGAGGCCACATTCCCAGGACATCAGTGGAGATGAATGTATATTTTTAGTTCTTAAGAAAATCACTGTCACAATCGATCATAAATAGTCCAAATAGCAACAACCACAGAAGTAAGCAGGATAAAATGTGGAAGAGCTTCTTTATTCTCTATATCTACCCCTATTTCATTGCCCTCCTCCCTGGCAACAGTTGGGTACTGCACATCCAGAACTTTCCGTGGACTTTGTAGATATCTTTCCTTATATGTGCAATCTATGTGTGCATAGATTGCACATATAAGGAAATGAATAGTGACTCTTATCATGAAGCTCCCAAAGATGTGCCCATTTCCTGGGCCTCACGGCTGTTCCCCAGTACACCCCTTATCTTTACAATGATAAATAATTCATAAAACTCCAACTAGAAGGTCATACAGGGCAGGGAGGAGGGGGAGTGTGGGCTGAGAATCACAGCAGAAAACTTCCTGATGCATAATGCACAATCTTCCCATGTTCAGTCTGTGATCTTTTCACAGTTTCATACATTTGAATAATACCTGGGTCTCTAGAGCTGACACTGTACTCATGGGCTGCCCTGTGAGATGAGAGATCTTTGTTATATACTTTCACTCACCTCCTTGGGGAGCTTTTTTTTCCAGCCAGAAATACCAGGTCAATTAGCTGAAGCACCGTGGAACAGTATGTAATTCTCAGAACTGGCTCTGAAAGCCTCCTGCTCCCTGGTGGGCACCACTTAAACTGCCTCCCAACACTGAGTAATCACTCCTTCTTCAATCAGCCCCACATGGGTCCTGCTCTGGGAAAGGCAGCATCTCTAATTACATTTGTCTTTCTCCTCCTCAGTCACCATGGTCCTCTGTGCAGACACCGGTGCCCAGCAGTTCCTAGAGCAGCAAAGGCACCGCCGGATACGATAAGGCCCTTCCTCTCCTTTTAGAGAGCAGTGAATTTTGCTTTTCTAAGCCAAGTAGCCTACACAGTCTTTGACTTCTTGACTCATGTTCTTTAATGGGTTTGCCTTATTATTTACTACATTACTCCCTTCACCTGGAAGGCCAGTTTGGTTTTAATGTATTTTCTCTTTATATAAAGTCCAGAATGACTGCTTGTACTTACATGATTGATGAATTTCTTGCCTTTCTAGAGAGCCTGCAAGACCAGAGGCTGGGGTTTGATCCCTGGGTCTGGAAGATCCCCTGGAGAAGGGCGTGGCAACCCACTCCAGTATTCTTGCCTAGAGAATCCCCATGGACAGAGCAGCCTGGTGGGCTACAGTCCATGGGGTCGCAAAGAGTAGGGCACAACTGAGTGACTAACACTTTAGAAGATTTTCTGTTTCTCATCAAGATAAATATTTATTTGATTTAAAAAAAGCAACTTAATCTTTGATCCTGGTATACCTATGGGTATCAACCTATAAGGACATGTAAAACCCTTTGTTACCATGTTCTTTCCCAAGGGCATTTAAGAATGTGGAGATGCTGTATTTTATATGGACTAAATTGCTTTTTACTAAAGACCTCAGGAATGGTTTTCTGTGAAGTGAGTTGAGGGAACGTCCTTTATGGAAACCAGGTAAGGAGTTTGTCCCTGAATTTGCTCCTGGCTGGTCCGAGGCCAGCTTCCTGTGAAATTTGAATTGTTCATGACAACTGAAAAAGGAAAAGCTACAGCCGCAGAGACGTCAGATATAGTGGCCATGGAGATAAAAGGGCTGCTTTTTTCTCTCTGGGCAGCAAACTTTGACTTTAAATGTGAATGATGTCTTAAGATCAATGCGTTTAATACCGTTCAGTAGTGCAATAAAGAATGGTGTCACAGATTGGGTAGAAAGATAAGGAAGTGTTCACTTAATGAATGAAGGCTTTTTGGAAGAGGTGAGCCAAAGAAAAAGTATTGAGTTAGCCAACAAGTTTGTTTGGGGTTTTCTGCAAGGTTTTATGGAAAAACCTCTATGAACTTGTTGGCCAATCCAATATTTTGGGAACCGGGGATACGTCATGTAACCTCTCTGGGCCCTTGTCTCCTAAGCCCTAAAGTGAAGGGTTGGGAGGGGAGGAGCACTGAGGGGGGTCTTACATTTCTAAAGAAATGGAATATAAATATATTCCAGGATCGAGTAATTCTTTGTTCCAGCCATTTTGGACTGTGTGGGTAAAGGACCGTAGGCAAGACCTAAATAAAAGTGTGAAAGGGGAGATAGCTATTAAGACTGTGAGCTGGAATGGAAGATGTGGGCAAGATGTGACTGGCAAAAAGAGATCATGAATGGCTTGGAATCAGAAGATTGTATTTAATACAAATATATGGTCAAGGTAGGGAAAAGATTTGAAGGCAGCTGGCTGGGTAGTTTGCATTAAATTAAAACTTTGTAGTGTAAGATTTTAATTCCCTTAATTGTTTCAAATGTCGTTTAACAGCTTTGTCAAGATGTAATTCAAATAGTATACAATTCACTCATTTGAAGTATACAATTCAATGACTTTTAATATATTCACAGAGATATCTATATTTACATCATCACCATCACCACAATCAACTTTAGAGTATTTTCATTACTCTAAAAAGAAATGCTGCTCTGCTTAGCCACATTCCCCACAAGCTCTAACCAATCATTCATTAATGTACTTTCTGTTTCTATAGATTTGCCTATTCTCTCATCATTTCATGTAAATGGAATCATACAATATTTAGTCCTTTGTTTCTTTCCCCTAGAAGAATGATTTCAAGATTTGTCCTTGTCACAGCTTATATCAGTACCTCATTTTTTTTTATTGATGACTAATATTTGGTTGTATGGATATACCACATTTTATTTATTTATTCATCAGGTGATGGATGTTTAGGTTGTTTCTACTTTTTTAGCTTTTATGAATTATTATATGTGAAATTTGTGTCTAAGGTTTTGTGTGAACATGTTTTCATTTCTCTAAGGTATATATACCTAGGAGTGGAAGTGCTGGGTCAACTGTTTTAAAAACTGACAGATTGTCTTTTGAAGGTGCTGCACCATTTTACACTCCCACCAGCAGTGCATGAAGCTTCCAGTTCCTCCACATCCTCTCTAATACTTGTTATCACCTATTTTTATTTATTCTACCATCCTCATGGGTGTGAAGTGGTGTATCATTCTAGTTTTGCATTCCCTGATGGCACAGGATGTTGAGCATCTTTATATGTACTTCCTGGCTTCCTGTACATCTTCTTTGGAGAAATGTCTATTTAGATCCATTTTTAGTTGGGTTATGTTACTTTTTATTCAGTTATTTTTAAGTTATTTTATATTTATTTTATTTCTAGATACAAATCCCTTATCAAAAATGTGACTTGCAAAAAAGCCTTTCTTATCCTGTAGGTTATCTTTCCAATTTCTCAAAGGTGTCCTTTGAAGCATAAAAGTTTTTAATTGATGATATCCAGTCTATCTGCCTTTTCTTTGTTTCTCATTTTTTTTTGGTGTCACATCTAAGAAATTGTTGCCTACTCCAAGATTGTGAAGATGCATGCCTATATTTTCTTTTAAGAGCTTTATAGTTTTAGCTCTTACATTTGGATCTTTGATGTATGTTGAGTTAACTTTGGTTTATGGTGTGAGGTAGGGGCCTAACATCATTCTTCTGCACTTGGATAGCCCTTTAATTATTTTTTGACTATATATTTCTACTTATTTTCCAAGTCATTGCTGTAGGGCTTAAAATACACATTTTAATTGATCAGAGCCTAGTTTATTTATTTATTTATGACTGCACAGTGAGGCTTGTAGGACCTCAGTTCCCCTACCAGGGATTGAACCCAGGCCATGGCAGTGAAAGCACTGAATCCTAACCAATAGACCACTGGGGAACTCCCAGAACCTACTTTAAATTTATATGAACTCAATTTTAGTGAAGCCAAAAAACTTTATTCCTTTATAGCTCCATTCCCACCTCCCCTTTGCTGTACTATTATTGTTATAATTATGGTATTTCTGTTAAAAATAAAACAACATATTGTTATAATTATTAGTTTATATAATTTAATGTCTTTTAGAGAAGCTGAGAAAAGAAAGGAAAATAAGTGTAAATAGAGTTGGGGGTTATTACAAATCCCTCCAATGAAGAAATGCTCTCTACTTTGCTTCTCTATCATATCCCCTGCACCGGGAACAGTGTTTATCACATAGTAGATGCTCATGAAATATATAAATGAATTAATAATGATCTCCATACAGATAAAAAATTAACTCCTAGAGAAAGAGAGTCCCAATAAAATGTATCGATGAATAACAAAGACATTAAAGGGAGCAAGGTTGTGTGAGTTGTGCTTATTGGGGGAGAGGTAATAATCATCCTGAGAAGAAAGAAGAAAATGTCTTTCTCATTCAGTTTCATATGTAACTGAGGCTTAGCAGTGTTGGCACATAGCAGATACTCAATAAATGTTGAATGAATGAGTGAAGCATCCTGTGGCTGGTGCACGTCTTGGAGAATGAGGCAAGAGAACATCAGTCTTGTAAGTCCTTGTGTTCCCCAAATGGATGCAATCTCTGTCTCAGTGCCTGTGGGTCTAAACTGGTGCTTCTTCTGAGCTGGTCTCGCCTTGTGTCCCACATCCCCGCTGGACCACCTGCTCCCTTAGTGTGTCCTAAGCAGGATGTCCAATTATTGAAGGATGAGACATGCAAGCCTGTTGATTAGGTCTGAGCAGAGGAAAGACAAAATAAATTTATCATTAACCAAGTTGGTAGAGTGAGGGGTGGGCAGTGAGAAGGGGAAGAAGAAAGCTATTGGTGATAGATGGAAGCAACCGAGAGTAAACCTGTGATCTACATCTGGTACTCATTCACCTGCAACATTTTGTTGAAAGCTTGCTTGGTACCAGGTTAGAGATGCATAGAACAAAGTGTCAGCTTTCCCTATGCCAAATACTAAATCCTAGACATAAAAAACTACTGTATTATAAGAACATTTTGGAAATAACTATATAGTCCACTATAGTGGTTAAAATGAGTCCTGAGACTGGAGCTTCCCTGCCTAGACTTGAATCCTGGATGGATAGAGTCGCCTGACCTCCCTTTTCTGTAAAATTGAGATGCATGGAAGGATTAAATGGTTAATACACATAAAGCTCCTAGAATAGTGCCTACCACATAGTATGTAATATGTAAGAGCTAGCTATTATTACTGATGTAATAACTGATATTAAACAAAGACTAGAATAGTTAGTTGAGATTATCAGTAAATTTCAACACAATTTTAGACTTCTCATTTTCATACTATCTAGCTACCTAGGCAGCTTCTTGTGTGTGTGTGTTAGTTGCTCAGTCGTGTCCAATTCTTTGTGACCCCATGGACTGTAGCCCACCAGGCTCCTCTGTCCATGGGATTCTTCAGGCAAGAATACTGCAGTGGGTGACCATGCCCTTCTCCAGGGGATCTTCTCAACTCAGGGATCGAACCCAGGTCTCCCACATTGCAGGCAGATTATTTATTGTCTAGCCACCAGTAAAGCCAGGCATCTTCTTAGTAGCAGTCAATCATGTAAATATGGATTTATCATGTTACAGCTTGAGTCGTTATGAAGCAACTCTCTTCTTAACATTCACTTATTTCGTGTTGTTAAGCAATTACTATGACAAAGAGCTGTTTTCTCCCTTTGAAAAACCAGCTCTACTCTTAAGATTACCAGAACAGAGAGGAGCCCCCGGGATAGATGATTCAGAGGGCTAGAAAGCAGTTGTTTTTCTTTCAAATTAGGTTGCTTTTAATGAATTCCTGCCAGAGATTTCAAAGCTGTGTCAGATCAATGAACTCAGGAATCAAAGGCTCCACAGGTGATGTTCTTAATGTAAATGTATGAGCCATTCGCAACACTAATTAATGACTGTTCCTAGCTGGTTTTATCTTGGAAGACAGCAGCACCATGAAAGTTTCTTTTTTTAAGGCTTAAAAAAATTCGTTAGACATATACAGTAGATAGGTTGGATATTTATTTCCATTACTGAATGCAAGAACCCTCCCCTCCCCCTACTCCAGCCCTCCCCATCAGTGTTCTATAATCCACTTGTATTGCTTGGACCTTTAAAGTACCATTCACTTGTACAATCAAGATTTGTCTTACTGTAGAACTGCAGGGTCCCTTCCACTCAATTTTCACTGTAGAAACACTGAACATACTTCAAACCCCAAACATTGGTACTCAGTGTGCTTATCTGAGCTGCAGATTGCCTATTTTAAGCCATGCATGCTCAGTGAGTATCCAGGTCATTGGATCCTTAGTAAACGCATCATGTGGAAAGGGGATTTTTGACACATAACAGGTGTTTAATAAATGCTTGTTAAATGAATGAATGATGGTGGTGATGGTGAGCTGAAAATAAATTTATTATACATGGGAATCTCATCTAGATTTTTACCCTGAATGATCCCAGACAAGTCATTTAACCAGATCATTCTCTGCCTCAGTTTACATGTCTTTAAAAGAAAGTATTGATTAGAATATAATAGTGGTTTTAGGAGTAGAATAGAACTATGTTCATTCAAAATTTATTACACTGAAGACTTCTATGGCTCAATTCACCTGATTACAGCAAGGAGCAGGGAAGCAATCTAAACACCAGGTTATACACTTGTCAGGAGTCTTACACTGGTCGTTAGGACAGTGAGCACTTGCTCTTATTTGGCCTGGAAGGGACCTCTCCTTCCAGGAATGGATGCTAATAGGTAGAAGTAGTGCAGTGAATATGCAACTACATCAGAAGTCTCCAATTTTTTGGTACCAGGGACTGTGGAAGACAATTTTTCCATGGGTGGGCTTGGGGGGTGAGGGATGGTTCGAGCGAACGGGAGCCACAGATGAAGCTTCACTCGCTCACCTGCCACTCCCCTCCTGATGTGTGGCCTGGTTCCTAACAGGCCATGGACCAGTACCAGTCTGTGGCTCAGGTACTGGAGACCCCTGAGCTACATGATTATCTATCCTCACTGAGTATTCAAACTAAGAGAAATAACACATATAAGTAAAATAATCACAATATATATCATCCAAACAAGGACACTTTAGCGAATAAAGAGCTGATAATTAATTGCATTGGGAAACACTTGGACATCTTAAGCAAACCAGAATGTACAGTCAGCCTGGGTCTACGCCATCCACAGAAGCAGTCTCAAGTGTGCAGGATCAGTTTTGCCCTTTTTCACCTAACTGGAGATTTTCCCCTCCTGACTCCACCCTTTGTTGTGATAGAACTCTCAAGATCTCAGATCTACTCCTCTTAATATCTAGGGTAGATTTCGTGTGCATGTGTGCTCAGTCACTCAGTTATGTCCAACTCTTTGAGACTCTGTGGACTATAGCCTGCCAGGTCCCTCTGTACATGGGATTTACCAGGCAAGAATACTGGAGTGGGTTGCCATTTCCTCTTCCAGGGGATCTTTCTGACCCAGGGATTGAACCCATGCCTCCTACATCTTCCTGCATTGGCAAGTGGATTCTTTATCACCAAGCCACCTGGGAAACTCCAGATCACTTGTAGCTTCGCCTTTATTGGCTAGTTGCAGCATCTGTGTTTCTCATTATAAAATCATTAGCATTACGGAGGCAACTATAAGTGAGGCGTGTGCCTTCTGCTCCACTTGGTGAAATTCTTCCTGTGTTTTTAGCTAATTTCCTGAGGTGAGTGTTCTACTGTTACTCAAGCCTCATTTTGTCTGGTTTTCTACAGGTCTTGGTGACCTGCTCACATTTTCCTGAATTTACTCACAACCCATTGCATTTCTACTAGTGAACCATGCTCACTTTCCTTCCTCCAGTATGGTAGATATCCCCTCTAGCACTGCCCACTCAATAGTCGTAGGATATTGACACTTCAGCTGTCTGTGAAAATGAAAGTGTTAGTCGCTGAGTCATGTCCGACTCTTCGGGACCACATGGACTATAGCCTACCAGGCTCCTCTGTCAATGGGATTCTCCAGGCAAGAATGCTGGAGTGGATTGCCGTTCTCTTCTCCAGAGACTCTTCCCAACCCAAGGATTGAAACTGGGTCTCCTGCACTGCAGGCAGATTCTTTACCACCTGAGCCACCAGGGAAGCCCTGTACTGCTAGAATATCCATGTATTTTGGAGGAAAAGAGTCAGGTGTTTTGTATATTAGCTCAACAAATATTTAATTGAGCTCTTACTGTGAGCCAGATACTGTTTAAAGTCTTGGATATATAATCTAGCCTCTGATTTGTCTGTTGGTTTTCTTTCTCTCTTTTTTAATGCTTTTTAAAAGTGTGTTTTCTTCTAAAGACCTAAGCAGTTTTTAACATTTTATTTATTTATTTATTTATTCATTTATTTATAGCTAAGCAGGTCTTTGTTTCTGCTCGAGGGTTTTCTCTAGTTGCCGCCAGTGGAGGCTACTCTCTAGTTGCCGTGTGTGGGCTTCTCATTTCAGTGGCTTCTCCTGTTGCGGAGCATGGGCTCTAGGGTGCATGGGCCTCAGTACTTGGGGCACATGGCTTAGTTGTGGGACACAGGCTTAGTTGCCCCATGGCATGTGGGATCTTCTCGGATCAGGGGTCAAACCTGTACCCTCTATTACTGGCAGGTGGATTCTCAACCACTGCACCTCGAGGGAAACCCCTATTGGTTTTCTTCATGGTATCTTTTGATATCCAGAAATGTTAAATGCCAATGAAGTTAAACTTAATTTTTTTCCCTTTTAAGGTTTATGCTTTTTGTATCCCATCCAAAAATCTTGTCCTTCTTAAGTTCAGTTCAGTTCAGTTACTCAGTCATATCCGACTCTTTGCGACCCCATGGACTGCAGCATGCCACATTTTCCTGTCCATCACCAACTCCCGGAGTCTGCTCAAACTCATATCCATCGAGTCAGTGATGCCATCCAACCATCTCATCCTCTGTCGTCCCTTCTCCTCCTGCCTTTACTCTTTCCTAGCATCAAGGTCTTTTCCAATGAGTCAGTTCTTCTCATCAGGTGGCCAAAGTATTGGAGCTTCAGTTTTAGCACCCATCTCTCCCATGGATATTCAGGATTGATTTCCTTTAGGATTGACTGGTCTGATCTCCTTGTAGTTCAAGAAACTCTCAAGAGTCTTCTCCAACACCACAGTTCAAAAGCATCAATTCTTTGGCACTCAACTTTCTCTATGGTCCGACTCTCAAATCCATACATGGCTACTGGAAAAACCCTAGCTTTGACTAGATGGACCTTTGTCGGCAAAGTAATGTCTCTGCTTTTTAATATGCTGTCTAGGTGGGACATAGCTTTTCTTCCAAGGAGCAAGTGTCTTTTAATTTCATGGCTGCAGTCACCATCTGCAATGATTTTGAATCCCAAGAAAATAAAGTCTGTCACTGTTTTCATTGTTTCCCCATCTATTTGTCATGAAGTGATGATGGATGCCATGATTTTAGTTTTTTGAATGTTGAGTTTTTAAAGTTGAGTGAAAAGGCCAATTTTTTCACTCTCTTCTTTCACCTTCATCAAAAGACTCTTTAGTTCTTCACTTTCTGCCATAAGGGTGGTGTCATCTGCATATCTGAGGTTATTGATATTTCTCCTGGAAATCTGGATTCCAGATTGTGCTTCATCCAGCCCAGCATTTCTCATGATGTACTCTGCATAGAAGTTAAATAAGCAGGGTGACAATATACAGCCTTGATGTACTCCTTTCTCAGTTTGGAATCAGTCCATTGTTCCATGTCTGGTTTTAACTGTTGTTTCTTGACCTGCATACAGATTTCTCAGGAGGCAGATAAGGTAGTCTGGCATTCCCATCTCTTTAAGAATTTTCCAGGTCCTGGAGATATTCTCCTATGTATACTTCTAGAAGCTTTATGGTGCTAGGTTTTATGTTTAAGTCAATGATCGATCTCATTAATTTTTATGTATGGTGTAGGATAAGGTTAAGGTTCAACTTTTATTTACACAGACATCCAGTATATCCAGCACCATTTGTTAAAAAAAGACTTTTCTTTTCCCACCGAATTGGCTTGGTGCCCTGGTGGAAAATCAATAATGGACCATATGTGTGGATCAGTTCCTGGACTCTTTTTGATCTTTTGGTCTATCCTTCCACACTGTCCCAATTACTATAGCTCTTATAGAAATAGTCCAAATAAGAGAGTATGATCACCACCCTGAAGGAGCTTACAATCTGATTTATGAGAGAGACAGACAACATAGAAGTCATAATTGTACAAAGAGATGGAGAAATTCACCATGCTAGCTACAGATGTTGGAAGTACAAAAGAGAACTCTGCCTGGTTTAAGTGGGTGGGTGTGCAGGCATCCTGAATGAGGTAGCACCTAAAGCAATCCTGAAGGAGGCTGTGGGGGACTGGGCCTGGTACCCTCAAGGAAGAGGGAGGAAACCAGTGTGGCTGGGGTGGCATGAGTGAAGTGGAGATTGGAAGAGATGACATCAAAGGGGAACCGGACTGTACTGGGAAGAGCCTTGAAGGTAATTTTAAGGGCCTCGGCTTTTACTCCGAATGAGAACAGAAGGCATCCAAGGGTTCTGAATAGAGAAGTGACATGATCTGATATCTTTCAGAAGGATCTTCCTGGATGCTCTGTTTGAAAGAGACCATGTCTGAGCTGATTTCAGAGCTTCTGATTTACCTGGCTGGTGGGTGCCAAATAAAACAGAAGCTCTGAGACCACCTAAAGAGACTAACTATAATCCAAAAAAAATCTGATGGTGGGACTTCCCTGGTGATCCACTGGTTAATAATCCACCTGCCAATGTGGGGGACACGGGTTCAAACCATGGTCTGGGAAGATTCCGCATGCCAAGGGGCAACAAAGCCCACTCGGTCACAACTGTTCAGCTAGCACTCTAGAACCTGTGAGCTGCAACTGCTGAGCCCATGTGCCACAACTACCAAAGCCTACTCACCTAGAGCCTGCGAACCACAACTAGAGCAGCCCTTGCTGTCCTCAACTAGAGAAAGCCTGTGCACAACGATGAAGACCCAGTGCAGCCAAAAATAAATAAATGTTAATTAAATAATTTAAAAAATCTGACGGTGTCTTGGACTCTGATAATGATGAGATGATTTGGGTGTGAATAATATTGGGGTGAGGGCTTCCTTGGTGGCGCTAGAACCTGCCTCCCAATGCAGGAGACAGAAGAGACACTGGTTCGATCCCCAGATTGGAAACATCCCCTGGAGGAGGGCATGGCAACCCACTCCAGTATTCTTGCCTGGAGAATCCCATGGATAGAGGACCCTGGCCGGCTACAGTCCATAGGGTTGCAAAGAGTTAGACATGACTGAGCACAGCACATAGTTGCTGCTGCTGCTAAGTCGCTTCTGTTGTGTCCAACTCCATGCAACCCCATAGACTGCAGCCCACCAGGCTCCCCCGTCCTTGGGATTCTCCAGGCAAGAACACTGGAGTGGGTTGCCATTTCCTTCTCCAATGCATGAAAGTGAAAAGTGAAAGTGAAGTCACTCAGTCGTGTCTGACTCTGTGCGACCCCATGGACTGCAGCCCACCAGGCTCCTCTGTCCATGGGATTTTCCAGGCAAGAGGACCGGAGTGGGTTGCCATTGCCTTCTCTGACAGCACATAGTAGACACCTGAGAAACGATAGCCAGTAGTAGGTGTTCTATGGGGGGAATAATGACAAAATCGTGAGTCAGACTCTCTTGATTCCACCTCACTCCCATGTCAACACTTACTCCTTCGGTGGCCTTTGCCCTTTCTTCTTTCCTGGGTTGTCTTCTCATGCTTCTATAAGAAACCTTCAAATCTGGCTTTCTAAATTGTTTATGAGCGGAAAAGGGACTCTCCTATTTCAGCATGTCCATGCAGGCTTCTGAATTTTTTATCATCTCACTCATGTGAAGACTACAAAGGTCCAGAAGGGGGCGATGTGACACTTGGACTTCAGGAGGCCCTTTTTTTCCCATAAATACTTTGGAATTCATCCTCCATTGTTAAAATCAACAATATCAGGTCAGGGCTGGAATGATCTATCGCTGTCATGGGGTCCAATATTCTCACTTGCCAGTAAAGACGCTAAAGCTCAGAGAGGGGAAGGGACTTGCTTAAGGCCCCACAGACGTTAGTGGGAGTTGAGACTTGAACCTCATTCTGACCTGAGTCAGTGCTAATTCCACAACCCCATCTGGTCCTTTGATTTGGGAGAATCACTGACAAAAGCCAAGTTTCTCAAACTTGTGTCATGTAAAAATTACTTTTAAAGGAATAAAATTCTCACAACTCCTTGGACTTAAATTATTTAGATAACTATAAGTAAAAATTCTACTTTAAAGACACCAAAAAAGTATGAATACGAAACTCCATTTATATTCTCTTTCCTTGTAGCTTATAAACAGCTATAAAGCAAAATAAACTTTACTAAATTAAATTTAAACAGAAATTCAATGAAATTTAGATTAACAATGTTACCTGAAACTTATGGATGAAATTCTTTTGACAAAGTTGGTTTATTCCTCGTAAATTAAGTAAATATGGTACTTTTTTAAAAACAATGACATACTTTTTCATATCACCTTATTTTCTTTCATATGACCAGTCCTCAATAAGTATTTGTGACTTTGTATACATGATTTGAAGTCTTTTGAGATACAAGAAAACCAAAATCTGAAGTCTCTGAAGTTGCTATTTCTATCAATGACCCACATATTTTCTATCTATCTAGATATATATAAACTTCTAATTTTGGAATTAATTATATATTTTATAAACGATTCACACAATACAGAAATACATGAAGAAATGAAACAAGTTCATTCTGTAAACATCATAAAAGTTGTATAACATTAGGTCAGACTGATAGCTAAATAGTAATGTGTCCAGATTTAAAAAAAAATTTTTTTTTGGCCATGAGATGCAGCATAAATAATAAAATAGAAATATTTAGTCCCCTCATCAGGGATGGAGCCCACGCCCCCTGCACTGGCAGCACAGAATCCTAACCACTGGACTACCAGGGAAGTCCCCAGATAAAACTTTAATGTGGTAGAATAGTAGTTTTCAAATCTGGCTACACAACACAATCACTTGGGAAACTGAAAAACAGATGAAAAATCATGCCTTCCTCCAAGACCAATTAAATCAGAACCTTTGGGACAAGGCCTGGGCTTCTGCATTTTTACAAAGCTCTGAGGTGATTTTGATGCAGTCAAGGCTGAAAGCCACTGTAAGAGAAGAAAGAAAGAACAGGCAGCAGGGGCGTAACTAGCCTCCTCCGCCACACTCCTTGTCACTACCCCACTTCTGTACCACCCACTTCCCTGCCCCTGCCCAGTTGTCATCCATGAGTTCAAGATTTTTCTTCCAGACCTTTTTTTCTATGAACACCCAGATGTACGTATACATGTGGTTTGTCCCAGCACCAAATAGTGACTCCTGAATTTGTGTGTAGTTGGGTTTTGGGTTAGTAACATTACTGGAAGAGGTGTGTTTGCATGGCCCTTTACATTCATTTAAGAAAATATGAATAATCTATATCAAAGAATGGGGGAATTTGATGGAGAATTTAGGTGGTAGGAGAGCTAAAGTCTACACAAGTTGCCTCTTGGTTCTGTCCCTACGAGCATCATAAACTGAATCATCTTTTGCCAATGGTTTGAAATGTCATCTCTAGTACACATTAAGTTTTCATATCTATGAAGATTTTTAAAAATTCTCTATTAGTGCAAATCACTACTGCATGCTGAGATTTGTTCAGTTTTTTATATTTAGTAAGTTCTCTCTTGTCCCTTGCCACCAACACCCTTTGCTCGCTTACCTCCACTGCTGGGTAAATATTTAAGAATGCTCAGATGTGTTGCTTATACTGTGTAAAGGGATCATTTATGAGAGATGTGAGGATCCTAATAAAGACTTCAAATCCACCTGAAATTTTTATGATGATGAAAGTAAAAGCTTTGTTCTCCTATATGACTGTAGCCTTCCAGCCCCTCCTGCCATGTTAGACTTTCTGGAGTTCTGCTCAAATGGAAAAAAAAACGTTTTCTCTAATATCCCCTATGGCCATCCCTCAAAGTTTATTCCTGCTTCTTAGTGAACACATTACATTAGAGCTGAAGAAAGTTATAAGGCAGGAAAAGAGCAGTTTCTGCTTTGACTTGCAAATATTTTTAATCCCCTAAAAATAAGCCATGAGCTGCAAATAGGCATGAATGTTCCTGTACTGCATTTCCTAAATTAGTTATTTCTGAGGAGATGTAGAATTCATTTTGTTTTTCTGCTCAGGGCCACCTGCTTGTGATTCAACTGATGATTTCATTCTGTATCTTAATGCCTTTCCTTATTTGGAGGCAGGCATGCTCTCTCAGAAAAGCTGGGAAGACCTGTGTTTTGGAAATGAATTATAACTGAGGTTTATATCTTTATGGGGAAGAGCTTGAGTTTCTGCCATGTCGCTACTGGAACATGTCCCCATTCTCTTGCTCATGTGTTTAAAATCCCTGGTTTCACGTGTTGTAAGGGTAACTTAAATATGCAGTCTTCACTCTCTTTGAGTAAACTGTCAAGACATCAAGGACAACTTTCTTAACTTCAGATAGCCTTGGTTTTGTTTATTGTTTTAATCGGTGCAAAGGAAGCGACAGTCCTCACCTCACAGGGTTGTCAGGTCATTCATCCGTTCATTCACTCAGTCGTCTGCTGCACTGTTGCCTGTTGTAAAATACTATAAATATTATATTTTTTGATCTAGTAGATTTTAGCAATTTTTAAAACTGCATTATATAAAAATTTAATATAGATACAAAAATGATGTATTTTTTTGTATAGATACAAAATGCATTTGTATCTATACAAAATGTACAGATACAAAATAGGTTTAAATACAGATACAAAAATTTTTTTTTGTACAGATACAAAAGTGGTATATTCCCAAGGTTAAAAGATACTTAATCACTTAGAAGGCAGGCATGACACCCTACTCCAGTACTCTTGCCTGGAAAATCCCATGGACAGAGGAGCCTGGTAGGCTGCAGTCCATGGGGTCACTAAGAGTCGGACATGACTGAGCGACTCCACTTTCACTTTTCACTTTCATGCATTGGAGAAGGAAATGGCAACTCACTTCAGTGTTGTTGCCTGGAGAATCCCAGGGACGGGGGAGCCTGGTAGGCTGCCGTCTATGGGGTTGCACAGAGTCGGATACGACTGAAGTGACTTAGCAGCAGCAGCAGCAATCACTAAGAAACTATGTCATCCTACACCTCACAGAGGTGGGCCGCTTCCACCCAGTTAGCTACATTTGTGGATTAAACTAGGCTAATCTATTTTCTGTTTCATTTTATAGTGAATTGTTTTCATAATCTTCCTCTTGGGACCCAAATTAGTATAGCTGTCTTACTGACAGTTAATTGAGGATTTTATAACTTTGTCTAACTCTGAAATCAGAGTTGTAAGAAAATGCCAGTGAGATAAAGGTATTCTGTAAGAATGAATTCCACGGTCAAATAAACTTGGAGAACACTGAATTAAACAAACAAACAAAAAACAGATTTTCTTTGTGTATGTGTTTTAAATACCGCAAGATAGTGAGGTACTAACACAGAAATCTAAGAAGGGTGAACACGCACCATTCCCAGGGGTATTTGACTATGGACCTATTGACCGCCCTTGCCTTTTTCTCTGATGATTTTTCTATAAAACCTAGAGCAGAATTGGTAAATTAGCAACCTGACAGTCAAATCTGGCTGGAGGGGTCTGTTTCACATGGCCACACAGTGTTTTTAAAATATTTGAACCACCATTTAAAGATTGAGAGAGTTGACTAAAAATGTATTGATTTCCAGTTGCCTTTAAAGGATTAAAAGGCTTGGGAAAAGCAAGCTTGCCTTCCAGCGTGGCCGCCCGTGTTGTTGCTGGGCCTGGCTGCCTTATCATGCTGGGGTAGGGGGCTGCACTATGCCCCGCTGAACACCTGCAGAGCCCTCGTGGGCACTGGAATCTGTGACCATGATGGTCAAGAGTGCCTCAACAGTGGCAGAGCTTAGTGTGGAAAAAGTCAATTGATGTAAGCCCATCAGCCCGGGTGGACGGCCACGGTCACGAGTGTAAGGGTAATGCGGAGACCCAGCCTGGAGGCTGGGAAAGTAGCCTGTGAATGTGTCAAGGAGTCACGTTGCTGTTCATCTCTAGGGCAGAGTCAATACGTTCATTTTCCATTCGCTTTAGTTTCCCAACTGCCGACATCCCTGCTCGCCACCTCCCATGGGGATCTTGACGGGTGTGTTGGGGAATACAAAGCTGGGGCCAAAAGCTAATAAGGTGCAAATAATTTTTAAATGTTAAGATCGATTTTCAAATGGAGCGTGTTTGCTAATGATCTCCCCCGAGGGTCCACTGCATCTGAGGAGGATTACAGGAGCTTTGGCTGTCCTCCCATCGTGTCGCCACACGGAGAGAAAACCCAGCTTTTTTTTCTAAGCAAACCCGTGCCTGGCCTTGCCAACCAAGGAAGAAGTTGTCTGTGAGCCTTGCCCAGAAGTTTTATAATTTAAACTCAGACAAAGAGAACAAAGATGAACTGGTTTTCTTTGATATTATTTTCACAGTGGGTTGCAAGTCAAGAAAATAAATGACCGAGTAAGCTCCGTTTTCTTTAATCTTATTTAATACATTGCTATGCAGCCACAGCAAGCTAATAATTAAGAACCATTCTGCCTCCTCCAGAGGCTTTGATCTACAGTGACGCGACTCTTGTATTTTTGGCTGGTTGGGTTTCTAAGCTCTCATTAATGTCCATAAAAACTGGTCAAAATCAAAAGGGCAGAGAGTAAAACAACAACAAACCATGATAGCATCTAAGAAAAGGGAGGATTTTGTCTGCAATTATGTATGTCATAATTTCCATTATTTGCTTATTTTCAGCATGATATAGCTTGATATTTTAGGACACTACTAGAAAACAGTCCAAATATAAACCATTTATAGTAATCTCACAACCTCTCATCAGGATTTCTGCTTCCAGATATCTAAGAGAAGTCTTCAGGAAAAAAAAAAATCCTGCAAAATAAAAATGAATATTCATCACCAAATAGGATGTATCTTTCTAGTTAGATATTTTCTTCTATTTTTATACTCTGTTGGAATTTGTGAGAATCTGGAGTTTTTCCCCATTCATCACTAATTTTGAAATTTCTGAGATTTGTAGGCAGTTCAAGTACAATAGAATCCATGTGTCTTTATTGGGAGCACAATAGTGTGAATCTGGGAATTCTGATAATTAGATGTTGGACTTAGTGAATGGATGGTCCTCGGTTTTTCGGTCTCTTTAAACAGCTCTTCAATTGAATTCCTAAATTTCAGTTTCCCAGAGCTCTCTTTCTTGTTCTTTGAGGGTTTTTGTTTTGGTTTCGTTTTAGCACTTTGTTCTGGTTTTATGGATGCAGTATTTTATCTTTTGTCCTGTGTTGCTTTCTGTTTTCTTCAAGTTCCTTTCGGTCACTCCTATTTGGGTTGGGTTTGCTTTCTTTCTTTCATCTGGGAGCCTTTCCTCAGGTGTCTGGTGCCTCTTGACTGGACATTCATTCTAAGAAGAAGGCACTCAGATCTGATTGGAAGTTCCTTGCCTGCAAGTGAAACTGGCACCTGGCGAACTGAACAGTTGGTGGTCAGGCGGGTTGGAGAACTTCCAAGTATGGGTTTCAGGAGGTCTTTTCTCTTTAACCAAAAGAGAAATCCCCTTCGTGGCAGCTTTTGTACCTGTTTCCCTTTATTCCAGAAACTCAGAGCGTAGGGCTGCAGAGAGAAGAGGGGAACAGGAGATTCCTTATCCGAGTCTGAGCTAAGGGACCGTCCTTGCCTTGTGTGCCTGAGCTGCTCTGTGTGAGCAGCACCACTCTGAGAAGAGAGAGGGTTGGGCTCCCACTGCTCTGCGTTCAGACAACCCCCATGGTTTTGGTCTTTTTCAGTCCTCCAGACCCTGAGTTAGTTGGTCTCTTACAGTTTGAAGTCTCTTGAGTGTTCAGGAAAGTGCATCTCATTGGCGTGTCCTGATGTGGAATTCCAACCAGTTCATTATAAAGAAATCTGCTGCTGCTGCTAAGTCACCTCAGTCGTGTCCGACTCTGTGCAACCCCGTAGATGGCAGCCCATCAGGCTTCGATGTCCCTGGGATTCTCCAGGCAAGAACACTGGAGTGGGTTGCAATTTCCTTCTCCAGTGCATGAAAGTGAAAAGTGAAAGTGGAGTCGCTCAGTCGTGTCCGACTCTTGGCGACCCCATGGACTGCAGCCTACCAGGCTCCTCCGTCCATGGGATTTTCCAGGCAAGAGCACTGGAGTGGGGTGCCATTGCCTTCTCTGAAAGAAATCTAGTCCTGAATATTCACTGGAAGGACTGATGCTGAAGCTGAAACTTCAATTGTTTGGCCACCTGATGTGAAGAACTGACTCATTGGAAAATATCCTGATGCTGGGAAAGATTGAAGGCAGGAGGAGAGGGGGATGACAGAATGAGATGGTTGGATGGTATCACCGACTCAATGGACATGAGTTTGAGTAAGCTCTGGGTATGAGTGATGGACAGGAAGGCCTGGCGTGCTGCAGTCCATGGGGTCGCAAAGAGTCGGACACGACTGAGTGACTGAACTGAATTGATGTAGAATTTTAGGTTGCAGTTTTCTCTACCTTCTTTGCAGTCATTAACCACTCTTCAATTTGCTTTCCATCTCCCCAAAACATGTGGACACCTTGCGTCTGCTGTTACTTCTCTTACACTGTTTATCGTTATGTGTTTATGCCTTTTCCCCTTCCTATTCCTATTGTGGAGTTTTGGAAGGAACTAGAGATAAATGAAGGACTTCCCTGGTAACTCAGATGGTAAAAAAGTCTGCCTACAATACAGAAAGCCCAGGTTTGATCCCTGGGTCCGGAAGATCCCCTGGAGAATAGAATGCAACCCACTTCAGTGTTCTTGCCTGGAGAATTCCATGGAGAGAGGAGCCTGGTGGGTTACAGTTCATGAGGTCACAAAGAGTCAGACACGACTGAGCAACTAACACACACACAAAGATAAATGGAAGTGTAAAATTCTGTATTTAACTGGACAAGTTCAAGTTCAGTCGCTCAGTCATGTCCGATTCTTTGCAACCCTATGGACTGCAGCACACCAGACTTTCCTTGTCCATCATCAGCTCCCGGAGCTTGCTCAGACTCATGTCCATTGAGTCGGTGTTGCCATCCAACCATCTCATTCTCTGTGGTCCCCCTCTCCTCCTGCCTTCAATATTTCCCAGAATCAGGGTCTTTTCCAATGAGTCAGTTCTTCTAATCAGGTGGCCAAAGTATTGGAGCTTCAGCATCAGTCCTTCCAATAAATATTCAGGACTAGTTTCCTTTAGGATTGACAGGTTTGATTCCTTGCAGTCCAACGGACTCTCAAGAGTCTTCTCCGACACCACAGTTCAAAAGCATCAATTCTTCAGTGCTCGACTTTCTTTACAGTAAAACTCACATCCATACATGACTACTGGAAAAACACTAGCTTTGACTCGATGGACCTTTGTCAGCAAAGTAATGTCTCTGTTTTTTAATATGCTGTCTAGGTTGGACATAGCTTTTCTTCCAAGGAGCAAGAGTCTTAATTTCAAGGCTGCAATCACTGTCTGCAGTGATTTTTGGAGCCTAAGAAAATAAAGTCTGCCACTGTTTCCATTGTTTCCCCATCTATTTGCCGTGAAGTGATGGGGCCTGTTGCCATGATCTTTGTTTTTTGAATGTTGAGTTTCAAGCCAGCTTTTTCACTCTCCTCTTTCACTTTCATCAAGAGGCTCTTTAGTTCTTCTTCGCTTTCTGCCATAAGGGTAGTGTCATTTCATATCTGAGGTTATTGGTATTTCTCCCAGCAATCTTGATTCCAGCTTGTGCTTCATCCAGCCCAGCATTTTGCATGATGTACTCTGCATATGAGTTAAATAAGCAGGGTGACAATATACAGTCTTGATGTAGTCCTTTCTCAATTTGGAACCAGTCTGTTGTTCCATGTCCAGTTCTAACTGTTGCTTCCTGATCTGCATACAGATTTCTCAGGAGGCAGGTCAGGTGGTCTGGTATTCCCATCTCTTTAAGAATTTTCCACAGTTTATTCTGATCCACACAGTCAAAGGCTTTAGTGTAGTCAATGAAGCAGAAGTAGATGTTTTCTTGGAATTCTCTTGATTTTTCTATGATCTAGCAGATGTTGGCAGATGTCTGGTTCCTCTGCCTTTTCTAAATCCAGCTTGAACATCTGGGAGTTCTCAGTTCACATACTGTTGAAGCCTCACTTGGAGAATTTTGAGCATTACTTTGCTACCCTGTGAAATGAGTCCAATTGTGTGATAGTTTGAACATTCTTTGGCATTGCCTTTCTTTGGGACTGGAATAAAAACTGATCTTTTCCAGTCCTGTGGCCACTGCTGAGTTTTCCATATTTGCTGGCATATTGAGTGCAGCACTTTCACAGCATCATCTTTTAGGATTTAGAGTAGCTCAACTGGAATTCCATCACCTCCACTAGCTTTGTTTGTAGTGATGCTTCCTAAGGCCCACTTGACTTCCCATTCCAGAATGTCTGGCTCTAGGTGAGTGATCACACCATCATGGTTATCTGGGTCGTGAAGATCTTTTTTGTATAGTTCTTCTGTGTATTCTTGCCACCTCTTAATATCTTCTGCTTCTGTTAGGTCCATGCCATTTCTGTCCTTTATTGTGCCCATCTTGCATGAAATGTTCCCTTGGTATCTCTAATTTTCTTGAAGGGATCTCTAGTCTTTCCCATTTGATTATTTTCCTGTATTTCTTTGCATTGATCACTGAGGAAGGCTTTCTTCTCTCTCCTTACTATTCTTCGGAACTCTGCTTTCAGATGGGTATATCTTTCCTTTTCTCCTTTGCCTTTAGCTTCTCTTCTTTTCTCAGCTATTTGTAAGGCCTCCTCAGACAACCATTTTGCCTTTTTGCATTTCTTTTTCTTGGGGATGGTCTTGATCACTGCCTCCTGTACAATGTAATGAACTTCCATCCATATTTCATCAGGTACTCTGTCTATCAGATCGAATCCCTTGAATCTATTTGTCACTTCCCCTAAATAAGGGGATTTGATTTAGGTCATACCTGAATGGTCTAGTGGTTTTCCTTACTTTCTTCAATTTAAGTCTGAATTTTGCAATAAGGAGTTCATGATCTGAGCCACAGTCAGCTCCTGGTCTTGTTTCTGCTGACTGTGTAGATTTTCTCCATCTTTGGCTGCAAAGAATATAATCAGTCTGATTTTGGTATTGGCCATCTGGTGATGTCCATGTGTAGAGTTGTCACCTCTTGTATTGTTGGAAGAAGGTGTTTGCTATATCCAGTGCATTCTCTTGGCAAAACTCTGTTAGCCTTTGTCTTGCTTCATTTTGTACTCCAAGGCCAAACTTGCCTGTTATTCCAGGTATCTCTTGACTTCCTACTTATGCATTCCAGTCCCCTATGATGAAAAGGACATCTTTTTTTTGGTGTTAGTTCTAGAAGGTCTTGAAGGTCGTCATAGAACTGTTCAGCTTCTTTGGCATTAGTGGTTGGGGCTCACACTTGGATTACTGTGATACTGAATGGTTTGCCTTGGAAATGAACAGAGATTATTCTGTCATTTTTGAGATTGCACCCAAATACTGTAATTCAGACTCTTTTGTTGACTATGAGAGCTACTCCTCATTTAACAGGAAGCTCCTTATTTTCTTTTGATTTTAAAAGCAATCCATTAGTTTTAGAGAATCAAGTGTGCCAGTGCAGGAGACACAAGAGAGGCAGGTTTGATCCCTCTGTAAGGAAGATCCCCTGGAGGAGGGCATGGCAACCCACTCCAGTATTCTTGCCTGGAGAATCCCATGGACAGAGGAGCCTGGTGGGCTGCAGCCCATAGGGTCACAAAGAGTCAGACACAACTGAAGTGACTTAGCATGCGTGCACGGTTGGCAGTTTCCCTATATAACCAAATGTAAAGCAAAATTTTTGTACACCAATTGTTTAAGATGGCAACACATTACGTATTTTTCTTTTTTTTTTAATTATTTATCTTTGGCGCACTGGGTCTTTGCTTTGAGGAGGATTTCTCTAGTTGCAGCGCATGGGCTTCTCATTGCAGTGGCTTCTCTTGTTGCCAAGCGTAGGCTCTAGAGCCCGCAGACTTCAGTAGTTGTGCTTCGCAGCCTCTAGAGCACAGGTTAGAGCAGTTGTGGCACAGGAGCTTACTTGCCCATGGCATGTGGAATCTTCCTGGATCAAGAATTGGACCAGGAATTAAACCCGTGTCCCCTGTGTTGGCAGGCAGATTCTTAACCACTGGACCACGAGGGAAGTCCTAATTTTCTTTTGTAAAGGTAAATACATGCACATGAAAAAAAAATTAAGTAAACCACATAAAAGAGTAGTGACAAACACACACCTTTTCCTCATTCCAATTCCCAGTCCAGCAACTTCCCTCCCAGGTGCAATAGCTATTGCTAGTTTCTCAGGTATACCCTCCTGTTTCTCATTTTTTAAAAAATATTTTTATTTATTTATTTGCTGCTCTGGGTCTTTGATGCTGCAGGTGGGATCTTTAATTGTAGCATGGAGGGTCTAGTTCCCTGACCAGGGATCAAACCTGGGCCCCCTGCCTTGGGAGCAAGGAGTCTTATCCACTCAACTGCCAGGGAAGTCCCCTATACTTCTGATATCACATTATGTATACTCTGCTGACCTCTTAACAGTATTTCTTGGATATCATAGCTCTTTCTTTGTTTTTACAAAAGCACAGTAATCCATTATTTTTGTATATGTATGTATTTTATCTTATTCAACTGATCCCTTCTGATGGGCATTTACGCAGTGTCCTTACTATTTACTATACTATATACAATTACTATAAAACAATGCAGCAGTGAATATGTACCTTTATATTCGAAATATGTATGTCTTTGTGAATGTGTGTATAGGATAAATTCTAGAAGTAAAATAGCTGAGGCAAAGATTACATACGCTTGCACTTTAATAGCTATAGCCAAATTGTCCTCCAAGGAATTGTACCAATTTATATTCTCAGTAGCAATGAATGCAAGCTCCTGTTTCACTCTCTAACCAGTGCATTATAACTTTTTTTAGTAGTTTCTAAATATAATTTGTACAAAATCTAATTTCAGGGACTTCCTTGGTGATCCAGTGGTTAAGACCCTGCCCTTCCACTGCAGGGGACATGGGTTCGATCTCTGTCTGGGAACTAAGATCCTGCATATCATGCAGCATGGCAAAAAGCCCCACATAATTTCAGCATAGTTTTAAGTCTATTTCTTTGGTTGTGAGATTGGGCATCTCTTTGTATGTTATAAACCCATTTGTATTTTCTGTGAAATGTCTGCTCAGGCTCTCTGTCACTTTCTTTTGGAATATTGTTTTCTTTCTTATCAATTTGTAAAAAATAGCTCCTTATTTAGAAAATTAGCTCTTTGTCTTTCATATGCATTGGAAAATTTTCTCTACCATTTATCATTCAATTTGTTTTATTTGTTTATGATACACTTTTAGCAAATGGAAAGTTATAGTTTTTAAAAATTATTTTATTGAAGTATAGTTGATTTACAATGTTCTGTTAACAGAAAGTTGTACTTTTATTCAGTCAGACATTATTTTATTTTATGGTCTTCTCTGAGATCTTTAAAAAGTTTCTGATTTTTTTCTAGTATTTTATGGTTTCATTTATTTTGCATTTATTTGGTGATCTATTTTGGAATTTATTTGAGAGTAGGTGCAAGATCGGGGTTCAGTTTTTTCTAGTTGGTTTGCTAGCTCTCCCAACAAGTTGAGATTCATACTCAATACAATCCCACAGCACTATTTGCAAAACTGTAACAACTTTATTATCTGATCTAAACAGATAATTAAAGTCTCTGGACTTTAAGGCAAGACAATTGATTCAAGCCCACTGTGTGGATGTAGGGGATGTAATCCAAAATAGAGCCTGACTACACTTGGCATTTGTGTCAGATCCCTCCTCCCTCTATGCTGAATTAGGAGGGCAGAAAGGAGAAATTCCTGGGGCACCTGAAGTCAATCAGGGCAGCAAGTCTAAAACTCCATTGTAAATCCCAGGCCAAAATGAAGCTCGAGATATAGATCTCAAATCGAGAGAGTTGGGGAACCAGGAAAGCAGAGAAGCCCTGGCCAAGCAGTGCCCCAGGGAGTCGGAGAGCAATCCCAGGAGGCATGAAGCCTGGGTGCTTGGGGAGACTTGATCCTCTGAACGGGGCAAGGAGAAGGAAGATTTTGAATTTCTTTTTTTTTTTTCTTTAAAAAAAATTTTTTTTATTTTAATTGGAGGCTAATTACTTTACAATATTGTGGGTTTTGCCATACGTTCACATGAATCAGCCATGGGTGTACATATGTTCCCTGTCCTGACCCTCCCTCCTACCTCCCTCCCCATCCCATCTCTCAGGGTCATCCCAGTGCACCAGCCCTGAGCACCCTGTCTCATGCATCGAACCTGGACTGGTGATCTATTTCACATATGACAACATACATGTTTCAATGCTATTCTCTCAAATCATCCCACCCTCGCCTTCTCCCACAGAGTCCAAAAGTCTGTTCTTTATATCCGTGTCTCTTTTGCTGTCTTGCATATAGGATCATTGTTACCATCTTTCTAAATTCCATATATATGCATTAATATACTGTATTGGTGTTTTTCTTTCTGACTTACTTCACTCTGTATAATAGGCTCCAATTTCATCCACCTCATTAGAACTGATTCAAATGCATTCTTTTTAATATGTACCTCAGCTTTCTTGTCCATTCGTCTGCTGATGGACATCTAGGTTGCTTCCATGTCCTGGCTATTATAAACAGTGCTGCGATGAACATTGGGGTACACGTGTCTCTCTCAATTCTGGTTTCCTTGGTGTGTATGCCCAGCAGTGGGATTGCTGGGTCGTATGGCAGTTCTATTTCCAGCTTTTTAAGGAATCTCCACACTGTTCTCCATAGTGGCTGTACTAGTTTGCATTCCCACCAGCAGTGTAAGAGGGTTCCCTTTTCTCTGCACTCTCTCCAGCATTTATTGTTTGCAGACTTTTTGACAGCAGCCATTCTGACCGGCATGAAATGGTAACTCATTGTGGTTTTGACTTGCATTTCTCTGATAATGAATGATGTTGAGCATCTTTTCATGTGTTTGTTAGCCATCTGTATGTCTTCTTTGGAGGAATGTCTGTTTAGTTCTTTGGCCCATTTTTTTATTGGGTCGCTTATTTTTCTGGAATTGAGCTGCAGGAGTTGCTTATATATTTTTGAGATTAGTTGTTCGTCAGTTGCTTCATTTGCTATTATTTTCTCCCATTCCGAAGGCTGTATTTTCACCTTGCTTATAGTTTCCTTCATTGTGCAAAAGCTTTTAAGTCTAATTAGGTCTCATTTCTTTATTTTTGCTTTTATTTCCATTACTCTGGGAGGTGGGTCATAGAGGATCCTGCTGTGATGTATGTCGGAGAGTGTTTTGCCTATGTTTTCCTCTAGGAGTTTTATAGTTTCTGGTCTTACATTTAGACCTTTAATCCATTTTGAGTTTATTTTTGTGTGTGGTGTAATAAAGTGTTCTAGTTTCATTCTTTTACAAGTGGTTGACCAAAGATTTTGAATTTCTGAACAGTCCTGTAGCAATTCTCAGTCGTATGGGGGAATTCAAAGTAAGCTTTTCCCTACAAAAGAAGGCAGGACCAGAAATCCTATTACGCACCAGTAGGTAGCTCGGGTCTTGAAAATGTGGAGTGAAAGAAGCTTTCTGGATAACCCAAGTAACTGTTGCAATAGTGTTGGGTGTGTGCTAAGTCGCTTCACTTGTGTCCGACTCTTTGCAACCCTCTGGTCTGTAACCGGCCAGGCTCCTCTGTCCATGGGATTCTCCAGGCAAGAATACTGGAGTTGGTTGCCATGCTCTCCTCCAGGGGATCTTCCTGATGTAGGAATCGAACCTGTGTCTCTTGCATCTCCTACACTGGCAGGTGGGTTATTTACCTCTAGCACCACCTGGGAAGCCCCATTATCTGTCTATAAATAAAAATATTTACCTGTACTAGATAGATCATACTTGAATATAATGATCGATGACTGGGTAAGTTAATTCATTCCTTCTTCACCAAATGTGTGTCAAACAAATGCCAAGCACTGGACTGAGCCCTGGGAGCTGGAAGAATAAGGTGCAGGTTCCTGCCTCCAGGTGCTTATCCAGTTGGGGTACAAGTAGGTCGGCAGCAGTGACCACACCGTGGTGAAGTGCTCACAGGGAGGCAGGCCTGGAGTCCTGCAGAAGGCCCAGGGAGGGATAGAGCCAACCTGCAGGGACACCAGGTGAGCAAGCACTGCATCTTGTAGGAAGGCCGTACTCTCTTTGTGAAGGTGAAATTAAAGTTTCTTCCAGAATTACTGGGTTGACCAAAAAGTTCGTTTGGGTTGACCAAATGTTCATTCCATAACATCTTATGGAAAAGCCAGAATGAACCTTTTGGCCAACCCAATACAATTGTTACCCCACTTCTCGTCTGTGTGGTCTTGCTATGCCAGGAATCTGAGGAGATCTTCATAGAACTTCTTAATCTGAAGTACAGGGATGTTCTCAGAGGGTCTGTGAACCCTTACAGCTGGATGCAGACTTTGTGTGGGTGGTTCTTCCTGGAGGTAGGGTCACAGACTTTGTTAGAATCTCCAAGGAGTGTGAAACTTCAGAAGGCTTAAGAACAAGTGACTTAGATTTTCCTCAAGCTGATCAAGGCTCTTTTTATCTTAAAAAATATCTTAAAAAAAAAAAAAAATACCCTAATCAGACTCTTGGGCCTTCCCAGGTGGCGATAGTGGTAAAGAACCCTCCTGCCGATGCAGAACACATGAGACTCAGGTTCAATCCCTGAGTGGAAAGATCCCCTGGAAGAAGGCATGGCACCCCACTCCAGTATCCTTGCCTGGAGAATCCCATGGACAGATGAGCTGGGCGGGCTACAGTCCACGGGGTCACAAAGAGTCAGACACGACTGAAGTGACTTAGCATACACGCAGCCAGACTCTAGCCTAGAGATGTGTGTGGTTATTGATACCTGGCCCCTTTATCCTTTGGCCAGCTTCTCCTGCCCCATAGGAACAGGCACAGTGCTGGCAGCAACCTCCTCTTTCCTGTCCTTGTTTCTCTTTATTCAGCAACCCCATACTTAAACACAATAGCAATGCAAACCATTCTGTACCTAATTGTAATAACTAGATATCATCAAACAGAATTGGGAATTCCCATTTCCAAAGCAGTTTCTCATGTTTTTGCTCAGGTTTTGGTTCAGAATGCTTAAGTCCAAAAATCAAGTTCAACACACATTTAGTGAACACTTTCTTTATATAGGACATCATGCTCCATACTGAGAGAGACAGAAGAGGAGCAGGATACACAGGGGAAGTAAACCCCATTCCCACCTTCAGGGAAAGGAGACCTGTTGGAAACTGTACAAAGTGCTGTGGGGATCCAGAGAGGAAGCGACTGTTTCTTGCTGGAGGCTACATAGAAGAAAGCATGAAGATACCCGGGCTGGGCAATATTGCTCATCATGGAGGATGCCATTGGCAATTGCCCTCCAGTGACATTACCCTGTTTCTGAACCTTTAAAATGAGCTGCTGGATTATTTTAATAACCTTAAAATCATCTATCAGCTGGAGACTCACAGCTGATAGAAATACCTAGAAAATAAGCCTCGGAGAAAAATTGACCTGCGTTATAGAATACATTCAGAAAACTAAGATCATGGCATCTGGTCCCATCACTTCATGGGAAATAGTGGAAATTGTCAGACTTTATTTTTTGGGGCTCCAAAATCACTGCAGGTGGTGATTGCAGCCATGAAATCAAAAGACGCTTACTCCTTGGAAGGAAGGTTATGACCAAGTTATGACCAGAGACATTACTTTGCCAACAAAGATCCATCTAGGCAAGGCTATGGTTTTTCCAGTGGTCACGTATGGATGTGAAAGTTGGACAGTGAAGAAAGCTGAGTGCCGAAGAATTGATGCTTTTGAACTGTGGTGTTGGAGAAGACTCTTGAGAGTCCCTTGGACTGCAAGGAGATCCAACCAGTCCATTCTGAAGGAGATCAGTCCTGGGTGTTCTTTGGAAGGAATGATGCTAAAGCTGAAACTCTAGTACTTTGGCCACCTCATGCGAAGAGTTGACTCATTGGAAAAGACTCTGATGCTGGGAGGGATTAGGGGCAGGAAGAGAAGGGGATGACAGAGGATGAGATGGCTGGATGGCATCACTGACTCGATGGACGTGAGTCTGAGTGAACTCCGGGAGTTGGTGATAGACAGGGAGGCCTGGCGTGCTGCAGTTCATGGGGTCACAAAGAGTTGAACACGACTGAGCGACTGACCTGAACTGAACTGATCTGGTAGAATACCTGTCTTCCAGGATGGTCCAGTGGTAAGAACCTGCCTGCCAAGGCAGGAGGCACAAGAGACTCAGGCCCCATCCCTAGGCCAGGAACATCCCCTGGAGCAGGAAACGGCAACCTACTCCAGTATTCTTGCCTAGAGAATCCCGTGGAAAGAGGAGCCTGGTGGGCCACAGTCCGTGGGATTGCAAAGAGTCAGACACAACTGAGCGACTAAGCATGCACATGCATGCACAAAGAATACTACAGAAAGAAAGAGCAGGAGCAGCCCCTTTAGGAAAAGTCCTATGAGAGCATACAGGATAAAGGAAATATTTGTTGTTGTTATTCAGTTGCTAAGTCATGTCCGACTCTTTGCGACCCCATGGACTGCAGCACGCCAGGCTTCCCTGTCCTTCACTGTCTCCCGGAGTTTCCTCAAACTCATGTCCATTGAGTTGGCGATGCTATCCAACTAGTGCATCCTCTGTTGCCTGCTTCTCCTCCTGCCCTCAAACTTTCCCAGCATCAGGGTCTTTTCCAGTGAGTTGGCTCTTTGCATGAGGAAATACACTGTTATTTGAATCAATGTAAGAACTTTTGAAAACTAATATTAATAGGAAACCTTTATCATCATGACTATTGTATAATTTTAAAAGTCTCGCTTTAAAGCAAGCCAAGGCAACCTGCTTATTTCCCTAAACATCAATAAAAAGAAAAATTGTTTCGCTAGAAACAAAAATAGAGATGTCATTTTGCTAGAAATATTACAGCCCGTGAGGGATTTTCTGAAGTGTTGACAGGTGTGTTTGTGTGCATGTACATTTTCTTCTGACTTAATCGTGTGTGATCAAGCGTTTACTATGATATGAGTCAGAACCAAATGTGTAGATACTTTTCGATTGTTGCTTCCCCAGCAGTTCTGCATTCATTATCAATGCTGTCCAGTGTGTTAACATGGGCTAATGTATTTTCTTATTCTCTATTCTTAGGATGAATCAGCACCCACCAAATTTTTGAGACTGCTCACGGCTTAGAGGCAAGCTCGTCTAAATTAAGGCCGGCTAAGGTGGCATTGCAGGGATTTAATCCTCCTCTAGCTGCCCGTGTGACCGGAAGGCTGATTTGCAAGTTTCTTCTTTCCTGGGGTCTGGATTGTCAGGTCTCCTGGGACCTGCGACTTGACAGCAAAAGTGCAAAATGAAGATCAGAGATAAGCACCAGCAGCGGGGACCTGGGGGCCTCCTGGGGGCTTTTACACACCAGGGCAGAAGATTTTCTGACCATCAAAGGAAATAGCAAACTGGAGCCTTTGTTTCGGGACAGAGCCACCTACCACAGAGCATCAGCACAGCCGGCCAGAAAGTTCTTGGAGCCTGATCAAGGCTAGGGTACCTGGATGCGTGCCTGATGGTCCAGTTAGAGCGGGGAAGTTCACTGTGAAGGAGGGTGTGAAATGTCTCGAGTGAGGCGGGCAGCTTTGGGCTTGGCTGGGTAGGCAGTGCTGGGGTTGGTCTCTGCCTTCGGCTGACTGAAGCCCAGAAAGGGGTTTGCGCATCCAGGAGTCTTTGCACAGCTCGCAAGGACGCAGGGCCCTTACAGCCTTTAAGTCCCATCTCCCATCCCCCTTGAGCCCCTTCCGCTCCTCCCCATACTGCCCTGCTTGGTGCCTCTGCTGAGATGGAGAGGTGAGCCTGCCGTGGACGATGACTGCTGTGTATGTGAATGGAGGCGGCCTGGTGAACCCCCACTGTGCCAGGTGGGGTCGGCGGGAGAGCGAGGAGAGTGGCTGTCAGACGGAGTGTGCCAAGGAGGACGAGGAGGGAGAGCCTCGCCAGCTGACACCCTTTGAGAAGCTGACCCAGGACATGTCCCAGGATGAGAAGGTGGTGAGGGAGATCACTCTGGGCAAGCGGATCGGCTTCTATCGCATCCGAGGGGAGATCGGAAGTGGGAACTTCTCCCAAGTCAAGCTGGGGATTCACTCCCTAACCAAAGGTAGGAACTGACCTCTGAGGGTGATGTCCAGGGTGTGGGGACCTGATTTGAGGGGCGGGTTAGGAGTCTGGGGCCAAGGAAGCCAGTGAGACAACTTCACTGAGTCCCTGCTAAGGGCAGGCATTAGGGCAGCTGCTGTCTGTCGTTATCGCAGTTCATTTTCACAGTGATGGTGTGAGCTCAGTGTTTTTATTTTCACTTTATAGATAAGGAAACTAAGATCCAAAGAAGTCCAGTGTGGCTTTAGCTGTTTCATCTTAGGTGATTTTGACTCCAAAAACTCTTCTGCTATACCATGCAGCTGAACTCAAACACTGAGGGTGTTGTTCTCTCCAGTTATAAGCCTTGGAGAAGCCGAGTGGAGTGTGGCTTGATCCCAAGGCCACTCACGTTCCAAGTCCTTCTTTGTAACTTCTGTCTATATTTGTGTGTCAATACCAGTAGCACAGGGACCCTCCTGGATGGTCAGTGGATAGCGGGGTCCAGCCTCTCCTCCTTACCTGAGGCTGCTGCATCTGTGAGGTTAGGGGAAAAGGGACTTGATCTCAGGATCTTCTCTGCTTCATCTGCCCTGCACCAATTCTCACTGTTGTTAGCTCCTTGCTTTCTAGCACAGACCAGTGCTTGCTTGACTGCTGGTCCCTCTGGACTCTAGACCAGCAGTGCCCACTGCCCTGGCCTCAGGAGCTGTGAGGAGAACCCATGTGGGCACTTCTCCAAGTTACCTGGAATTTAGCTAAGCTTGGAGATCGACATAATGGAGTTACAAGACAGAAAAAGAACACCTGCAATTCAGTATCGTCTATTGGCTTTTTTTTTAAATTTAATTTATTTTATTTTATTTTTTAACTTTACAATATTGTATTGATTTTGCCATATATCAAAATGAATCTGCCACAGGTATACATGTGTTCCCCATCCTGAACCCTCCTCCCTCTTCCCTCCCCATACCATCCCTCTGGGTCATCCCAGTGCACCAGCCCCAAGCATCCAGTATCGTGCATCGAACCTGGACTGGCGATTCGTTTCATATATGATATTATACATGTTTAAATGCCATTCTCCCAAATCATCCCACCCTCTCCCTCTCCTACAGAGTCCAAAAGACTGTTCTATACATCAGTGTCTCTTTTACTGTCTCATATATAGGGTTATTGTTACCATCTTTCTAAATTCCATATATATGCGTTAGTATACTGTATTGGTGTTTTTCTTTCTATTGACTTTCTAAAGCCCATGGGCTCTGCTCTCTCCCTGCGAGTCCCATACTGATATTTATTCTCCTTGGATCTAGGCTGCCACCACGTCTTCAAGGGTGTTCTTTCTTATGTTAGAATTTTCTTTTCTCTTCTTCTCTAACCTCCAATCCCATTCCACTCTCATCCTTGTTGGATCCCTATAGAGAAAGCAGCACACACACACACACTCCCCCCCACAATCCACCCCCACACCCAAGTCACTGCAGCGTCCCCTTCTGTCTTGCTCTGAGCCCAAGTGTCTGGGTTCATGCCTTCACATCTCGGCTACTCATCTTACCTACCTGGGTGCATGACAGCACTGCTGTGAGCCTTGGGTTCCTCACTGACAGAATGCAGCCAGGGGCATTGATTACATAAAACTAAATCTAGTGTGTGTGTGTGTGTGTGTGTGTGTGTTAGTTGCTCAGTCATGTCTGACTCTTTGCAACCCTATGGACTGTAGCCGTCCAGGCTCCTCTGTCCATGGAATTCTCCAGATCTAGTGTGTGTGTGTGTGTGCGTGTTGGTTGCTTAGTCGTGTCCGACTCTTTGCAACCCCATGGATTGTAGCTGTCCAGGCTTCTCTGTCCATGTAATTCTCTAGGCAAGAATACTGGAGGGGGTTGCCATTTCCTTCTCCAGAGCACCTGATCTTCCCGACCCAGGGATCAAACTTAGGTCTCCCACATTCAGGCAGATTCTTTACCGTCTGAACCACCAGGGAAGCCTATAGGATTTAAATCTAAATTAGGACAGATGTTGCTTTTCAATGGTCTAGAGGAGAAGTGAAGGGTAAAAGAATTTTTCAATGGTCTAGAGCAAGAGTGAGGGGCAAAAGAGAAAACACATAGGGAGAGCTGAGGGGCTGGAGACTGAGACAGCAGTTGGAAGACTTGATCAGGAACGGGAGACCAGAAATTGGATAAACACAAACCAGGAGAGGAGTTCAGAAAGGAGAGAGTACCCAAAGTGGCAGAGAGGACACAGGGGCTGATGTCTGAGCAAAGCCTACTGGATGTGGCCAACATGGAACTCCTTCCTGAATGTGGGTTCAGATATTCGATTCTAAAGGAGAGGAAGCAAGAGAGAGTGGAAAGAACGTGGGCTTCAGAAACAGACAAATCTGAAAACATGCACTTCAGAGCATGGGCTTCAAATCCTTGTTCATTCACTTGCTAGGTATCTGACTTTGTGCATATTATACTCATTCTTTTGGTCCTCAGTTGCTTTAACTGCAAAACAGAGATAATTATTCTTAGAATTGTAGGGGAAATTAGGAATAACATAAACTCCATGGCACACAGTAGCCACTCAATAAATGGTAGCTATCACTGTGCACGTCTATTTTTTACTTAAACTTATTTCAGATGGAAATTTGATATTAATGTCTTGAAAATCTGTGATTAGAAGATAGTGGTAAAAGTAATACAAGGCAAACAAATTTAAAAGTTGTATATATTTTTCCAGCTTTATTGAGATGTAATTGATGTACAATATTAAGACGACCATGTTCTGATTTTATATATGTATGTCCTGCAAACTGATTACCTGGATAAGGTTCTTTAACACATTCATCCCCTCACATACTTACAACTGTGTGTGTGTGTATAGTGAGAACTTAAAAATCTATTTTCTTAACAACTTTCAAAAAATTTTAAACAGGGGATTCTCTGGCATTCCAGTCATTAAGACTCCACGCTTCCACTGCAGGGGGCAGGAGTTCGATCCCTGCTGAGGGAACTGAGATCCCACAAGTCACCCAGGGCAGCCAAATTTTTAAAAAAATTTTGACAATATTTTATTTAATGTCCTGCTGCTGCTGCTGCTGCTGCTAAGTCGCTTCAGTCGTTTCCGACTCTGTGAGACCCCATAGATGGCAGCCCACCAGGCCCCGCCGTCCCCGGGGTTCTCCAGGCAAGAACACTGGAGTGGGTTGCCATTTCCTTCTCCAAAGCATGAAAGTGAAAAGTGAAAGTGGAGTCGCTCAGTCGTGTCCGTGTCTTAGCGACCACATGGACTGCAGCCCACCAGGCTCCTCCCTCCATGGGATTTTCCAGGCAAGAGTACTGGAGTGGGGTGCCATTGCCTTCTCCATATTTAAAGTCCAAACTATGTCAAATTATTGTCCAAACTATTGTCATTTCAATGTGTATCCAATATAAGAAATTACTAATGCAATATCTTACATTAAAAAAAATTTTGTTTAAAGAAACTTAACAAGTGACTGAAAGTAATTTAAAACATGCCAAAAACCCATCTGAGTTTCTCTTTACCTTACCTAGGAGAGTTAAGGAAGAACTCTTAACTGATACTCTTAACTCCTAAATGATACGAAAATAACATTTTTATGCTGTGGTTCGGTGCTATTTAAGGCTGTTTCCTTGCACTAAAATCACTGCATGCCCCACGAGTGTTCCAGGTTCCGCTTTGGGAAACACTGACCTCATCTCATCCTCCTGTGTTTTACAAGTGGGAGTTACAGAAGTTCCGGAGTGGCTGTCCTGAGGTCACGGGCAGAGGCGGGGTTAGAACTCAGCTTCCTTTTTGCTGCACCCAAGCTGCCTCAGGATTTTGGTGCAGTGATGGGGTGACTCGTGTGCAGGGGAACTTTGTGGCCCCACATCGGGGTGGTGGAGCCAGGTTTCAGGGATGGAGGTTACCCTCTCCACCTCCCCTTTCTCTGGGACCACATGTTTTCTCGTTCTACTTCATACTTCTTTCTGCAGAGTGGTCTTCTGTGCTTAATTATCCAAAAGCACATCACCAACAATGACTGTTGCCCATATGTATGTAATCTCTCAGCTTTATTGCCCATCTCCATCTGACCAGTCTCATCCTATTGCAGCTCAGATTTTAAAGGGAGAGAATATAAGTGCTCACTGGCCAGCCGGTGATGGGCCGCCCTGAGTCAAGAGCCTGCCTGGGTCAAGTCAGTGGCAGCCCCTTGGGTCACAAGGCCCACCTCACTGTCAGAAAAGCCCAAGGTCCAAAGAAGCATCTCTGAGAAGGGAGAGTGGAGAGCACTGCGAAATGATAACGTATCATCACAGAGACTGTAACCAGCTAAGCAGGGAACTGCCACTAGCCAACGGCAGCAGAGCATCTGGTTCTGTAGACACTGTTATGTGAGGAGGACAGAAGAAAGAGGATCAACAACTGGCATTTACATAGTGACTGTCATCTCAAATGCCAAAGGCTACTTGCCTGTTGTGTTACAGAATTAACTTAACTCTAGCCCCTTGGGTTTCAGAGAGCGTGGCTTTTCCTGCTTGTGCAGATGATGCCTCCGTGGCCTCACTGTCATGCTCTCCTCACTCATAACCCTCTACAGAGGAGCCTTGTTATCAAAGGTCCGGTGTCACCCTCTGCTTATGGAATGGTATGGGAGCAAAGGAGGGAAAGACGGCTAAAAGCACAGGAAGAGGAAAAATCAGTTCAACAATTATACATATAAACAAAAGCCAGAAATTGTAATGGCAGGTCCCTGCACATGCTGTACTGATGCAACAGGAAAATGAATCCTGGACTTCACCTCCTAATTATGGACTTGTCCCCTGATGGCCTCATCCTGGTCCCATGCTCATCTCTCCTCTGGTTCTCCTGGAAGTGAGCCCAGGAAAGAATAGGAAGGTGAGAACAAAAGGGACTGAGAGTGTGAAGAAGGGGACCCAGATGCAAATTGATGTGAGGATGAAGAAAAAGCCAGGCAGTTCATGTATTGCTGCCGCTACTGCTGCTAAGTCGCTTCAGTCGTGTCTGACTCTGTGCGACCCCATAGACGGAAGCCCACCAGGCTCCCCGTCCCTGGGATTCTCCAGGCAAGAACACTGGAGTGGGTTGCCATTTCCTTCTCCAACGCATGAAAGTGAAAAGTGAAAGTGAAGTCGCTCAGTCATGTCCGACTTGTAGCGACCACATGGACTACAGCCCATCAGGCCCTTCCATCCATGGGATTCTCGAGGCAAGAGTACTGGAGTGGGGTGCCATTGCTTTCTTGGAGTTCATGTATTAGGAAGCAAGAACTCAGGGAAGATGCAGAGTGAAGACCAGAATACTGTGGGACTTCCTGGTGATCCAGTGGCTAAAACTCTCCTGGTCAGGAAACTTAAGTTCTAAGTGCTGAAACTAAGAGTTCACGTGGCGCAGCTAAAGATTCTGCAAGATTGAGGGCAGGAGGAGAAGGGGGTGACAGAGGATGAGATGGTTGAATGGCATCATCAACTCAATGGACATGAGTTTGAGCAAACTCCAGGAAATAATGAAGGACAGGGAAGCCTGGATTTCTGCAGTCCATAAGGTGGCAACAAGCAGGACATGACTGAGTGACTGAACAACAATGCTGCAGTTAAGACCTGGTGCAGAGACAAATGTATATATATATATATATATATATATATTTTTTTTTTTTTTTTAAAGGACTGTGACTTGTGACAAGAAGGAGGACATTAGCCTACCTGGAGGGGACTGGGATAGAAAGACAGAGGGACTACCTCTGAAATCTTCACCTCTACAATGGGGGAAGATTTATCAGGGAGTGGTTTAACCTTGCTGAGAATTCCAAATACCCTATCCTGTTACCAAGCCGTGTCAGATGACATCGTCTGAAGAGCGACTTGTTTAAATATGGTTCCCATACAAAGCCAGCTGGCCCAGAATTGTCATCAGGTTTTCTAGGAAACATGGACAATCTGGATAAGATCACGGAGGAGATTCCCAGGGAAATGGAAGGTTTCAGTGCCAGGGGTAGCTTCTAAGACAGTAGTTTATAAAAAGGTGCCCGCTGCTCATGATCCCTCGGGAGAAGGCTCCATACAGGCCCCCCGTTGGCTGGAGTTTATTTTTATAGCTAATGGCTCAGATTCCCTTGGGCCTTGCAAGCAAATAGAGCAGGCTGAAACCACCATGAGTCCCATTTTAGCTGATGAGAAATTTCTCAAAAGAGATGACACACTCAGCTTCTGAATATTTTATGTCCCATCTGTTGCCTCAATCAAAAGCAAAAGCGGCCACAGTGCCTGGCCCTTTCTCTGATGCTGCCCTTCCTGACCCCTTCTTCCCTGTCTTCTTCTCTTTCACTCGAGTCTCGCGTTTCTAGAACCCTTTCTCCTTCTCTCTTGATTTATTTATTCATCGGTTCATTCATTCTTTTTTTTTTAAAGTATAATTAACTCTCCTGTGCCTTGCAGAGGTGAATAAGATAGGGTTCTTGCTTGACAGGAACTCTCAGTAAGTAATGGAGACAGACAGGAAGCATTTGATAAGTGCTGTCACAGGGTAAGGGACAAAGGGTGTGCTCGACTGAACCTGAGATCAGGAAAGGGTCAGTTGATCAGGAAAGGCTTGTGTTATGTCTTGAGGTTTGCGGAGAAATGCTACAAGGGGAAGGGGGATGGCAGGCAGAGAGAGATGTTAAGTGAATGGAGGTATGAGCCAGGGTGAGGAGTGTTTGGAGATTTAAAAGTAATTCAGTGAGGGGGACTTCCTAGGGGGTCCCATGGCTAAGATTCTGCACTCTCAGTGCAGGGGCCCAGGTTCAATCCTTGGTCAGGGAACTAGATCCCACCCCCTGAAACTAAAGATCCTGCTTACTGACAAAAATCAAAGATTGAGGGTGCCGCAACTGAGACCCAACACAGCCAAATAAAGGAATGGAAAGTGAAAGTGTTAGTTGCTCAGTCATGTCTGACTGTTTGTGACCTCATGGACTGTAGCCCACCAGGCTGCTCTGTCCATGGAATTCCCCAGGCAAGAATACTGGAATGGGTTGCCATTCCCTTCTCCAGGGGCTCTTCCTGACCTAGGGATCGAACCCGCATCTCTTGTATCTTCTGCATTGGCAGGTGGATTCTCTTACCACTGTGCCCCCTGGGAAGCCTCAAAAGTGATTAATTATTATTTTAGTGAGGAAAATGAACTGAAGTTGAGGACTGCCAAGAGTCAGGGATGTCAGAATCAAATATTAGTCTAATGGTCCAGACAAATGACGATGTCCATCTCAACTAAGGAAGTGACAGTGAGGATGGAGAGAAGAGGATGCATTTGAAGACTAGTTCAGAATATTGGAAAACCTGTGGTCGACTGCATGGGGAAGAGCAGGAAGGGACAGGGAGGGGAAGAATTTAAAATGTCTCCCATGTTTCTGGCCTCAATGATTTATACTGAATAGTGACTACTGGAGAAGAAATGGATTTGAGACTGCAGATTTTGAAGCCCTGACTTGGAGATACACAGAGGTCATGAAGTAGAGGAGCTAAATGACCATCTTGGAGCCCAAGAGAAAGTATGAATGAATAATAAAAGTTTGGAGCCTAACAAATCCAGATAGAGTGAAAGTCTTGTGTGTCCTGGTCACAGGCTCCTTGGTGTCAGACACTGTGTCTTATAGATCCTCAGACTTCCCCCACATTCAGTATAAGTAATAAGCATTCAAACAATACTTGGTGAATTAAGTCAGTATAATAAAGTCCTCTGAAAATCCAGTGGTAGTGAGAAGAGATGTGGGAGGGAGCCATGCAGGGCAGTACTCTCTGGTGGGTTCCTCATGCTGTGATCTCCCAGGAGAACAGAGCTGGAAGACTCACACAGGCTCTAGTAAAGCTTAATCAATAAGGCCTACTGGTGTTTATTTTTTTATTGTATTTTAAAATATTTATTTTTATTTATTCGGCTGCATTGAGTCTTAGTTGCTGCACTCGGAATCTTTCGTTGCAGCACGTGGGATCTAGTTCCCCAACCAGGGCTTGAACCCGGGCCCCCTGCAGTGGTGGCACAGAATCTTAGCCACTGGACCATCAAGGAAGTCCCCCAACTTGTTTTTAAAGACAATCTCTCCTATTGGGTACATTTAAAATAGCAATTTAAAATGATGTTTGCTGGATGCAACTAGAGATTATTGTACTAACTGAAGTCAGAAAAAAGAAAGATAAATAATGTATGATATCACTTTTATGTGGAATCTAAAATATGGTGCAAATGAACCTATCTACGAAGCAGAAACAGACTCATAGATGTAGAGAATCTACTTGTGGTTACCAAAGGGGTGGGGGAGGGGAGGGATGGACTGGGAGTTTGGGATTACACATAGAGTGGATAAACAGGGCCCTACTGTAGAGCACAGGGGACTACATTCAGTATCCTAGGATAAACCATAATGCAAAAGAATGTTAAAAATAATGAAAATATGTGTATAAGTCATTCTGCTGTACAACAGAAATTAACACGATATTGTAAATCAACTGTGCTTCAATTAAAAAATAAATTAAAGGGACTTCTCTGGTGGTCCAGTGGTTAAGACTCTGCCTGCCAATGCAGGCGATATGCCTTGCAGCAACTAAACCCCAGCGCCACAGCTACTGAGCCCATGCACTCTAGAACTCTCGAGCTGCAACACGAGAAGCCACTGCCATGAGAAGCTCACACACCAAATCGAAGACCAGCCCCCACTCCCCTCAACTAGAGAAAGCCAGAGCACAGCAACGAAGATCCAGTGCAGCCAAAAAAATAAAGTAAAAATAGATTAAATTATGTTTTCTTGCTTTAAGAATAGTTAGTGGCTTTGGTGAATCCATCCTAAAAAAAGTCCAGAATTACTATAATAAAAGAATGTTCTATATTTATAATGCAAAAGACTAAAAATAATTTATATGATCCAATGATACAGGCATGCTCAAGGACATTAAAGCAAATATACTGGGTGGAAGTCACACAACTATTAAAAAATCACGATTATGGGGAGTCTGTAGTAACATGGAAGATGCTTGGGACACGATAGTAAATAAAAAAGCAAAATTGAGTTTATACTTCAATGGGGATACTTATCTTGGACTCTTGTGAGCATTAAATGAGGTCACTTATTCAACAAATATTTGTTGATCACCTCCCATGTAACAGGCACTTTTCTAGGGACTGGAAATATAGCAGTGAACAAAATAGACAACAGTCTGTCCTGTGGAGCTTATGCTCCAGTGGAGAGAGACAGACGAACATAAGCCAGGAAAATATTCATTATGTTATGTAGTGATAAGAGAGAAGAAGGAAGATAGAGCAGAGGGAAGGGGGTGGAGCCTTGGGGACTGCAGTTTTAGACAAGATGCCCAGGGACAGCCTTCCTGAGGAGGTGATCACTGAACTGAAGAGAATGAGGAAACTGGCCATGGGGTCCATGGGGGAACATGGTCAGGCAGAGGGGACAGTCCTCAGAAGAGCATCAAGGTGGGAGAGTGCCTGTAATACTCTAGAAATGGCCAAGGCAGGTCACGGCGGAGAGCAGCAGGGACCAGATTATGGAGGGCTAATGTGCAATACCGCATTGTCAGGATTTTGGCTTTTTCCTACAAGGGAAACCAGAGCCCTTGAAGGGAGCAGAGAAATGATGCGACCTGGCTTATGCTTAATAGGATCACCCTGGCTGCTCTGTTGAAAATAGGCTACAAGGGGTCAGAAGCAGAGATCAGCTGGGAGCCTATTATAATCCAGGCAAGAGAGAATGGTGGCTTGGGCCAGGAAGGGGGCAGTGAGAGGCTGAGAAGGGGCTGGCTTTTGGCTATATTTAGAAGTAGAGATAATAGGATTTGCTGACAGATTGAAAGTGGAGTGTAAAAGAGAAGAGTCAAGTACTCAAGGTTTTTGACTGCAAGAATAGTTTCCATTTACCAAAACTGGGAAGACTGTAGGAGGAACGGGTTTGGGGTGGAAGAGATCAGTATTGAATGTACACGTTGGACATGCCTGTTACACAAGCACAGCAGAGGCTGTTGGTGCCTCACTTGTGCCTCTTTGGGTCTTACCATCTCAGGGCATGCAAGCCGGGCCTTCATCTCTCATCTCTTTGCCTCTGGGCTTTCTCTAGCTGCTGGAGCTGCTTTTCCTGCATGTATGGGAGGCCAAAAATACAGGGGAATTAACATCTGTCAAGAGCATCCAACAACCAGTTACTGGAAGTAACCGATGTACCCCCGCTCTCTCACACTTCTCATCAGTCAGTCAGTTCAGTTCAGTCGCTCAGTCGTGTCTGACTCTGCGACCCCATGAATTGTAGCACACCAGGCCTCCCTGTCCATCACCAACTCCCGGAGTTCACCCAGACTCACGTCCATCGAGTCAGTGATGCCATCCAGCCATCTCATCCTCTGTCATCCCCTTCTCCTCCTGCCCCCAATCCCTCGCAGCATCAGAGTCTTTTCCAATGAGTCAACTCTTCACATAAGGTGGCCAAAGTACTGGAGTTTCAGCTTTAGCATCATTCCTTCCAAAGAAATCCCAGGGCTGCTCTCCTTCAGAATGGACTGGTTGGATCTCCTTGCAGTCCAAGGGACTCTCAAGAGTCTTCTCCAACACCACAGTTCAAAAGTATCAATTCTTTGGCTAGTAAAACTCAAATGATAACTCGCAGCAGGATTTTTGGTGGATGGAAGGAACAAAAAAAAATCCCCAGTAAAAAATGAAGCAGTCAGTGCCATAAGCCTCATGGATCAGTTTATTAAAGGGTAACTTACTCATAAGGTGGGATCAGGATTGGACAGACAATGATCTGGAAGCATTTGTAGGGTGTACTCTGCACTGCCAACCGGCCACTGGGACAATTTTAGAGCCAATCTAGGATATGGGGGTATGTATGTGCTTAAAACAGCAAGTGTATTCCTGAATCAAGATGATTGAAAGGGTAACGAGTCTTGTGGGTACCAGGAATATGTCAGCAAAAGTCTTCATCATTATTTGGGAACTAACAGAGCATAGAGGCCACCTGGACTTAACAAACCTTAAACAATATCTATGCGGTAGAAAATCCGCCTGCCAATGCAGCATACCCGGGTTTGATCCCTGGGTTGGGAAGATCCCCTAGAGAAGGAAATGGCAACCCACTCTAGTATTCTTGCCTGGAAAATCCCATAGACAGAGTAGCCTGGTAGGCTACAGTCCTGGTAGGCTACAGTCTGAAAGAGACACAACTTAGCGACTAAACAACAATATTAACTACAAAGCTCTTGACAACAGAAAAGTGATTTACTGCATGGTGCAGTCCTGGATAGGGTCAGTGGAAGGACATGAGGAATTGTATGGGCCCAGGATGGTGTCAGTTATGCTAAGAGTCATACAGAATTAACTGGTAACTTGCTTAGTAACACATCCTTAATTGGCTGCCTTTCCTTTCCTCTCTCACTTCCTCATTCTTCTACCACTGTTTGCTGGGTACAGCTGTACCATTCCTCATCAACTGTTTGCAGTTGAATCATTACCTCATGATCTTCTTCGGAACCCAAACTGAGACAGCCACATGGAGAGATCTTGTAGGCAGGTGTATATATGAACCTGGGATCACCAAGGAAATGATTGTAGAGATGGCCAAGGACTGAGCCTTCAGGTGTCCAACATTTAGAGGCTGGGCAGATGAAAAGAACACAGCAAAGGAACCTTAGAAGAAGTGGCAAGAGGTAGGAGGAAAACCAAGAGTGTGTTTCGTCAGAAACTCAGTGCAAAGATGTTTCTAGGAGGAGGGATGAAGCCTGAGAACTGGCCATTGTTTTTAGCAACTTGGAGATCATCGGTGACCCTGAGAAGAGCATTTTTAGTAGCATTATCTCTTAGGCTTAAGGTATAATGAGGGTGGGACTTCCCTGGTGGTCCAGGGGTTAAGAATCTGCCTTGTAATACAGTGACATGAGTTTGATCCCTGGTTGGGGAACTACGACCCCACGTGCTGAGGGGCACCTAAGGCGGCAGCCACAACTACAGGAGCACGTGCACTGCAAAGAAGAGCCCGAGTGCCGCAACTAAGATTTATTTGGCAACTTAGCCAAATAAATAGATAAATTAAAAAATATATATAGTGGGAGAACTGGGACAGTGACATAGGACCAACTCTTTAAGGGAGCTTTTCTATACAGAGAATGAGAAAAAGAGGCCTGATGCTGAAGGGGGAAGTGAGGTTTTTCTGTGACTTCTCAAAAACTTTTAAAACATGTTCAGTGTACATAAATACACAAATGAAGTTTTTAAATCTGAAATATTCAGTTAAATGAATTTTCCAAACTAAAAAAGACCTATATAACCACCACCAAGTTCAAGAGAAAACATCCCCAGTACTTCAGAGGCTCCCCATCCCCGCTTCTATTTACTACATCCCCACATATAACTGGGCTTTCCTGGTGGCTCAGGGGTAAAGAATCCACCTGCCAATGCAGGAGACGTGGGTTCGATCCCTGGGTTGGGAAGATCCCCTGGGGAAGGAAATGGCAACCCACTCCAGTATGCTTGCCTGGGAAATCCTATGGACAGAAGAACCTGGTGGGCTATAGTCCATGGAGTCTCAAAAGAGTAGGACACAACATAGCCACTAAACAAGTGTAACCACTATCCTGACTTTTAACATCACAGATTACCTGTAAAACTTTATGTAAATGACCTCATACAGCGTGTCTTCTTTTTTGTCTTATTTCATGTGCTCAATATTAAATTTGTGAAAACCAGGGACTTCCCTGCTGGTCCAGTGGTTAGGACCCAGCACCCTCACTGCCAGGGCCCCTAGTTCAATCCATGGTGCAAATCACACAGCAGAGCCAAAAAAAAAATTTTCTGGCGGGGGGAAACCATTCATATTATTTTGTGTAGTTTAGGTGCTTCATTCTTATGCTATACAGCAGCTCATTGTATGAATATATTATAATTTATGCCATCTATTGTTGATGAACATGAGGATAGTTTCCAATTTGGGGCTACTATGAATAATGTTACTATGAATATTTTAGTACAGTCTTTTGCTAGCATGTATGTATTTTTGTTGGGAAGATTTTTCATTTTTCTTAGATGGGTAAATAGCATGAATGTATGCAGATGGAAAAGATTAAGTAGAAAGGTTAAAATCGATGATGCAGGAGAGAAGAAAGAAATTTTGGCTGCCCATTCTTGAGTAGATGAGAGTAGATGGAATCTATTCAACAGGTAGAGGCGTCTTAGCCAGGCCTTAGGAGCAGGGACCATTTATCCAGAAGAACAAAAAGGAAGACAGAGTTTATGAGCACAGATTCAGGTAGGTTGGAAGACTTGAGGAAATTCTCTTATATTGCTTTCTTTACTCAATACAATAGAAAGCAAGGTCATTCAGCTATGAGCAAGGAGAGAAAGCATTAAAGAACTGATGGGAGAAAAGAAGCCATGAAAGTACCATCTAAAAGTGTAGGAGTGTTATTGGACCAGACAAATAAAGTGTTTGCCAGGAGCATTAAAGACGCACCCGAGGTTATAAATCATGAATTCAAAGTGAGACAAGCCATCATGTCACTGCCTGGGTACAGGCAGAGAGTAGGTGAGAGGCTGGGTGTGACCAGGTATGTTTTAGCTGAGTGAACAGGATGAGAGAGAGAGCAGAGATGCTGAGGGAGCACACAAACCCATGCCAACAACAATAAAGATGCTTCTCCAACACATGCCATCATCCTCCCAGTTCCTCAACCCAGAAACCTTGACCTCTTCTTCAACCCTAAACCTTAGCTGAACCCCGAGTCCTACTGACTCCGCCTTCTAAATATCTCACCCTTTCCTAGTTGATTAAGCTGTTGTAATCTGTCTCCCTCATCCATGTTTATCCACACGGCAGCCAGAAGTGATCTTTTAGAAAATGCAAGCCTGGTCATGTAAGCTAGCTCTCTGCTTGAAACTTTCTAGTGGTTTCTTTTGGTTACCAGAGGGGAAGGGTAGGGGGTGGAGGGGATAGTTAGGGAGTCTGGGATTGACACTGCTATATTTAAAGTGGGTAAGTAACAAGGCCTTACTGTGTAGCACAGGGAACTCTGCTCAATATTATGTAACAACCTAAATGGGAAAATAATTTGAAAAAGAATGGATATGTGTATAACTGAAATCACTTTGCTGTTCAGCTGAAACTAACACAACATTGTTGTTGTTTATCAACTATGTGCTGTGCTGTGCTTAGTCTCTCAGTTGTGTCTGAATCTTTGCAACCCCATGGACTGTAGCCCACCAGGCTCCTCTGTCCATGGGGATTCTCCAGGCAAGAATACTGGAGTGGGTTCCCATGCCCTTCCCCAGGGGATCTTCCCAACCCAGGGATCGAACCCAGGTCTCCCCAGATTCTTTATCGTCTGATCAACTATACTCCAATATAAAATAAAATAAAGAAAAAAAAAGAAAAGGAACTTTCCCATGGTTTCTCTGTGTCCTTAATCTGAGGTCCAGAATATGACTCAGGGACTTTGGCCCTGACTGACTCTCTGGCTTGTTTCTCTGTGTCCTTAATCTGAGGTCCAGAATATGACTCAGGGACTTTGGTCCTGACTGACTCTCTGGCTTCATCTTGGTTTATCTTTTCCTTCATTCCCCATGTGCCAGCTCCACGATCTTCTTTCAGTTCCTCAAAGGCAGTGGTCTCCAAAGTAGGGTTCATGTACCCCTGGAGGTGCCTAAGTGGGGGTGCCAATTGGGATGAGGGAGGAAAATATTAAAGCCTTTTTTTATATTTGTAATTGCATGGTTTTTAATATCAATGATTACATATACTAACAGTGTGTATATTTATAGTTACAGTTCAGTTACAGTTTAGTCACAGTCATGTCCAGTTCTTTGCAACCCCATGGACTGCAGCACGCCAGGCCTGCCTGTCCATCACCAACTCCCGGAGTTTACTCAAACTCATGTCCATTGAGTCAGTGATGCCATCCAACCATCTCATGCTCTGTCATCCCCTTCTCCTCTGACAACACGTGGTCCGCTGGAGAAGGGAATGGGAAACCACTTCAGTATTCTTGCCTTGAGAACCCCATGAACAGTATGAAAAGGCAAAAAGATATTAATAGTGCATGCATCTAATTTGTAAATATACATATATTAGAGCAGTGCTTAAAAATGTTTTATTAGTAAGGGAAGCTAATCAAAAAAGTGAATAGACTAGTCCCCTAAGGTGTCAGGGGCTTTCCTGTCTCAAGGTCTTTTCTCCTATACATCCCTATACACCCCTAAGTATATATCCACCTCCATATATATATATATATCTCCTTATTGCTTCTCCCCTACTTTCCTCTAATTAACACTTAGACTCCAGGGAAGGTGTTAAAAAATCTTCCCTGACTCCATGACTCGGGGTATATCCCCTTGTTTTTCACTCTACTGCATCCTGCTCTCTTACCCCGCAAGCCTGCTGTGCTGGACATCTCCCATCTGCTCCCCCAGGTCCATTTTCCACCCTTCATTTTCCACTCTGTCCCAGACTATAGTCCTCTAAGTTCCAGCTAAGTTTGGTTTGTAGGGAGATCTTGCAGGGGATCAAAGGAAGGAGAGCAAGAATCTGAGCTGTGTCCCCCCAGCCTGACTGTGAGGTTGATTCGGGCCAGCTATACTCTGGAAGAATGGTCGTGGCTCCTCTCAAGGCAGCTGCCTCTACACAGCACTCTCTAGGTTCTAATATCTTTTCCTTCCCCTTGTCTCCTTGGTCCTAAAGACAGATTTTTGGTTGATCCACTCTAGGTTTGAAAAATTTGAATTAGTTGTTGATACTTAATGATTAGAATGATTGCATTACAATTCCGATGTCTCTTGAAAAACATTAGATTTGACAACACTGAGTCTACATTCCCAATAGTAACAATTGTCTGAAGTTGAGTAGCAGCTGCCTCTTTGCTTTGAGGCATGTATTCTTCAGGACGCCACAGTCCCCACTACTCCCTGTTGTCTTACAGTAAGCCTGCCACCTTATTTCCACCCTAGCCTCTAGAGACATTTAAGTTTGCAAGCCCTGGTTTAAAGAATGTGTCAGTCTTTTCACTAAATTTGGAGAAAGGGGAGGTTTACCTTTCAAATTTCTCTGCTTCTTTCTTTCTCCTCTCTGCCACTACCCAGGGAGTCCTCTCTCTGCCATTGCTATCATCACCTCCAAAAACACTGCCCTTAGGCATCCTCTGCTCCTATCCATTCCCCACACTGCAGCCTGAGTACCCATTCTAAAATGGGAATCAGGGACTTCCCTGAGGGTCTAATGATTAAGAATCCACCTTGCAATTCAGGGGACATGGGTTCGATTTCTGGTCAGGGAGCTAAGATCCCACATGCCTCGGAGCAGCTAGGCCCTCACACCACAACTAGAGAACCTGCACATTCTAGAGCTTGTGCTCCACAACAAGAGAAGCCTTCAAGCTGCAACTAGAGAAATCCCATTCACTGTAAGGAAGACCCAGTGCAGCCAAAAAAATTTTTTTAAAAAAGAATAAAATGGAAATCAGATTATAACAATCCCTTAAAACCTTAAAATGTCTTCCCACATTTTAAGAATAAATGTTAATTTATGTTTTATTCTTCTCTAAAAATAAAGGCAATTAAAAAAAAATTTGAAGTACAATATTATAATGGCCTTACAATATTATAATGGGCTTCCCTGATAAAAAGAAATTATATTACTTTCAGGTATACAACATAGTGATCCAATATTTTTATACAATACAAAATGATCACCATAAGTCATCTGTCACCATATAGAGTTATTATAATATTATTGACTATATTCCCTAACCTATATATTACATCCCTGTGACTTTTATTTTATAACTGGAAGTTTGTACCTCGTAATCTGTCCTTGTCAATTGAAAATGAAAAGCACAGCCTAAAAGTTGAGAATAATCTTTTATTCAGCAGACAAAACTGAGGACTTAAGTGGGGGACACAGTCTCTCAGATATCTCTGAGAGATTGCTCTGAAGAGGTAGAGGAGGAGCCAGAATATATAGGAGTTCTTGCAACAAAGACCAGGTAGTCAGAAGTCCAAAAGATTACTGTTAAAGAAAACCAGATATCCCAAGTTAAGGAATTCAGCGTTTTTCTATGTCTGGGAAGATGCAAGAGTCTGGACTCATTGAAACCATTCCTCGGATATGCACCTCAGCTAATGGAGCCATTATCCTGTGCTTTCCCCTCCTGAGTCTCCTCGGGTGCAGGGGGCTGGGGTTGCGGATGGGGGTGACTTCGGGGTGACTGCTTGATGGCTGGCATCCCATTTCCGTCCCCAGTTCCCTCAGGGCTCACCTTCAGCGGCTGTAATGTGAAGGCTTGATGGCTGCAACATTCTTTGTTTACTGATAGGTCAGGCAACATTTTTTTTCACATATAACCTATTTCTTCATTTCCTTCCTCCAAAGCTATATTTCTTTCTTTTTAAAAAATATTTCTTTATTTGGCTGCATCAGGTTTTAATTGCAGCATGTGGGATCTTTTGTTGAAGTGCACAGGCTTCTCTCTAGTAGTCGTGGCAGGGCGGGCTGGCTTAGTTGCCCTGAGGCACGTGGGGGTCTTAGTTCCCCAACCAGGACTCGAATTTCCCCTGCCTTGGAAGGCAGATTCTTAACCACGGGACCACCAGGGAAGACCCAAGGCTACATTTCTTGAAATAACTTCGAAGGCTCTGGGTCATGTGACACCTGCCTACTGCTCCGGGCTGGTTAGTGACTCCTTCCCCTCCACCGCCCACCCCGCCGCCCCTTCAATTCCCAGTGTCCAACATAGTGGGATCTTCAAACACAAACACGACATCTTGCCCAGACCTGGCACGCTGTCCCCTTCCCATGGCCAGGTATTGGGCCTCCTTCCTCACCTCCTGGTCACAGGGTGTGTCACTTCTTAATGGGGAGCTGTCTGTTCTCCCATCTGCACCCCTTCCTAACACATGCCACAGTGTAATAAGGTTTTTCTCAAACCCTCTGTCTCATATGTCTGTCTTCTTCACCATCTGGAACACAGTAGGTACTGCCTGAACATTTGTTGAAGGAGTGGACTTAGAGACCTAGTTCTCCATGGAACTGCGATTTCTACCACTTAGTGGCAATCCAGAACACCAGGGATTTTTAAATGTTTTCTATGATTATTCATTAGTGTTAGAGGAGGCATGGTGGAGGAAGCAGGTTGGGACTAGAGTGAGCAGACATACTGCTGCTGCTGCTAAGTCGCTTCAGTCGTGTCCGACTCTGTGCGACCCCATAGACGGCAGCCCACCAGGCTCCGCCATCCCTGGGATTCTCCAGGCAAGAACAGTGGAGTGGGTTGCCATTTCATAGGGTGTAGAATTTCAGGAAGGGCTTCCCTTCACAGCTCCTCTCTTGCCTAACTCTGACCCCGGCCCTGGGAGGGCAGCCTCTGCTCACAACCACTCAGGTATACAACTGAAAAACCAAAACTAGGATGGTGTTTAAAGGGCGGTTTGAGACAGCGCCTGACCTGCACTCAGTGCGAGGAGCGAGCGTGCCGCTCCCGGGCGGGAGGGGGAGACAGAGGAGGACCCACACCTGAACTGAAGCCGGGCGGGCGCTGGGAGGACCGGGCGGAGGAGAGGCGGCCTCTCCTACCGGCAAGCTGCCAGACTGAAGGACGGAATTCACTATTCTCGCTCTTAAAAACAACAGCTCGCGCCCTACCTCCAGGTGATCTGCCCGACCCAGGGATCAAACCAGGTCTCCTGCACTGTGGGGATGGCTTTACAATTCCAAGTGTACTAAAAAACCATGGAACTGCACACTATGGGTGGATTGTGTGCTGTGAGAATTATAAAAAATAAATAAATAAATAAAATAACAGCTCGCCTAACGGGCTACGCAAAACCAAAGTTTCTGTTTCAGGTGAACAGCTGCCCGGATTCTTAATCCCAAAGACTGAAGAGTAGGAAAGCCACGACGAGAGAGGGGACCCCTACCCCACCTTATCCCACCCCCCGTACCCCGGGGGGATAGCCGGGGCTGTCCGTCCCTCTGCCTGGAGCATGGCCTGCGGAGGGAGGGCGCGGAAGCCCCCAGGGTTCCGCTCGGTAGAGCCTCCCCCACGATGTTGCGATATTGCGGACACCCTGAGCCAGCGTGGTCACATCAGGCACCGGGAAATCCTGCCGCTGTCTTCTGGGAGACCTATGACCTACTTTAAACAAACCACTGACACTCTTACTTTAAACTAGCTGCTTCTATTTTCACGCCTGTAAGATAGAAGCTCAGCTGGTAGCTCAGCTGGTAAAGAATCCTCCTGTAAAGCAGGAGACCCCGATTTGATTCCTGGGTTGGGAAGATCCCACGGAGAAGGGATAAGTTACCCACGCCAGTATTCTTGGGCTTCCCTAGTGGCTCAGAGTCCACCTGCAATGCAGGAGACCTGGGTTCGATCTCTGGGTTGGGAAGATCCTCTGGAGAAGGAAATAGCAACCCACTCCAGTATTCTTGCCTGGAGAATTCCATGGACAGAGGAGCCTGGCGGGCTACAGTCCATGGGGGTCACAAAGAGCGGGACACGACTAAGGGATTGAGGACACACACTGTGCCAAAGTTCTTCAAAGCAGTTGTTTTTCAAGTAGGTCAAATAGGAGCCTTGCCATCCTGTGTTCTCAGAAGTTTTCTTGCCTGGAAAATTATCAAAGTCTGGTCCAGTTTGAGCAAAAACATGAAGTGTCAGTTTTTAGTAGAGATTCATTCATTTTCAAACATTAACCATTTTTAATATGTAATTCATTGATGTTAATTGTATAATTAATTGTAGGAAAATTAAAAAAGGAAAACCATCCGTGATCCCCCTATTAATAATATAACTATTCTAAGCATTTGGTGTATTATCTTGCCAGATTTTTTTCCTATGCAAATGCATATTTGTGTTTTTCCTCATGTTCTTTGTTTTTAATGTTTATTTATTTATTGGTTGCGTGGAGTCTTTGTTGCTTCATGCAGGCTTTCTGTAGCTGCACTGCACGGGCGTCTCATTGCAGTGACTTCTCTTGTTGCAGAGCACAGGCTCTAGAGTGTGGGGTTCAGTAGTTTGGCTCATGGGTCTAGTTGTCCTGCAGCATGTGGGATCTTCCAGGACCAGGGATCCTACCCATGTATCCTGCATTGGCAGGTGAATTTTTAACCACTGAACCACCAGGGAAGTTCTCTCACATGTTCTATATTGAATATCTTTCCATGTCTATCAATAAAGATCAAGATCATTATTTTAATCCCTGCACATACCATTTTGATAGCTCTGTACCATTGTGGAGATAGGTGAACCACATTTTATTTTAACTATATCTCTCGCTAGACTCCTAAGCTGTTCTCTGTATCACCGAAGTCTTCTTACACAAGCAAGCTTGTATATGCATCAGATTATTTAAGATTAACTGCCAAAATGGAAAAAGTCTGGGTAAAGTATTCGACCATTTTTAAGGCTCTCAAGATGTAAAACCAAACTACAATCCAGAACCATCTTACCAACTAGTCCTCCCACCAGTGGTACCTTGCAGTGCCCATCTCCTCATGGCTCTCTAACACTTCACCCACACTGAGCACTGATGCTTTCCATGCTGGTACATGGTGTGCCAGGCACTGACAACGTCAAATCAGAATGCAGCCCAGGCAGGAAGAGGGTAGGAAGAAGAAACGAGTAAGGAGTCATCATTTTCAGGGCAGGGTGCTGAGATTATTGTATAGAGAATACACAGAAATTGGATGTCATCTTCCGGGGACAGGTGTCATAGAAGGCTTCCTGGAAGAGGTTGTTTCTGAGGCTGGCCGTGAAGAATCATCTGTCATTAACCAAGTAAAGATAGGGAAGGAGTGATGAGCCAGATAGAGAAATACTCCTGGTAGACGCAGGTAGAGAAGAGATCTCAGGTGTGAATGTAAAAGACCTTTTCAGTGAACTGCAAAGCATCCTGTAATGAACTGAAGGGTACATGGGGAGGTGGGGACCATGGACAGGAATGATGGACAATGAGGCTGAAGGGGTGGCTTGGACCTGATCAAGAGAGTCTCTGTTGGCTACGTAGAAGTGCTTTATCCAGAAAACTGGATAAACCTCACCAAACTGAAACCTCCTGGGGAGGCAGAAGTTGGCATTAAAACCTATACATGGTAGAGTCATACTGATCCCAGGGACCAGCACTGATGTTGAACTCGGAAATTGCTAGGAGCTCTCTGAGCTATAAACAGCCACTTAACCTCTTTGTCTATTAAAATAAAAATAAAGGGACTAGGTTCCTTCCAGTTCTAAGCAGCTATGAACTCAGGCACATCCTTTGACTTTTTTCTTTTTTTCCAGAAAAAGTGGCTATTAAGATCCTGGATAAAACCAAGTTAGACCAGAAAACTCAAAGGCTGCTATCCCGTGAAATCTCCAGCATGGAAAAACTGCACCATCCCAACATCATCCGCCTTTATGAGGTCGTGGAGACTCTATCCAAGCTCCACCTGGTGATGGAGTATGCAGGGGGAGGGGAGCTCTTTGGGAAGATCAGCACGGAAGGGAAGTTCTCAGAACCAGAAAGCAAGCTCATCTTCTCCCAGATTGTGTCTGCCGTGAAGCATATGGTGAGCAGGGTGAGGAGGGAGGATCTAGCTCCCATTCCCCCCACAATGGAAGCATGGAGCTTTAGTTTACCGTTGTCTAAGCCAGCAGTTTTCAAACTTTTGGGCACTGGGGACTAGTTTTGTGAAAGACAAGTTTTCCATGGACCAGGGCAGGGGGTGGTTTCAGGATGGTTCTCATAAGGAGCTTGCAACCTAGATCCCTCCTATGCACCGATCACAGTAGGTTTCGAACTCTTTTGAGTATCTAATACCCTTGGCAGAGCTCAGGCAGTAACGCGAGTGACAGGGAGCAGCTGTAAACACAGGTGAAGCTTCACTTTCTTACCAGCCACTCACTTCCTGCTGTGCAGCCTGGTTCCTAACAGGCCATGGGCCAATACTGGGAGTCGGGGCCCCCTGATCTAAGCATCCCCGAGGGCTTCAGTCCTTTATAAGGGCAGATAGCAGTCCCTTCCGTGAGAGTCAGATGTCTGGCTGGGATTGTGCTCCTGACCTCCAAAGCGATGCCCAGGGGTCTCAGTTACTCCTGGCTTCTGCGGAAGTTGGAGGAGTCACTCTGAGCAGCCAGACGACCGATACCCATTCCCTGGCCACACCCATTCCTCCAACCCCGTCTTCTGGTACTCAGAGAGCTGGCTTCTTGCTGCTTCTTGGCCTTGCCTTCCTTCTGTGTCTAGGATGCCCTCTCCCCGCTTATCACGCCTCACAGTCCCGATCTCATCCACACTTCGTGACCCAGCTCAGCTTGTCTCTGTGAAGCTTTCTTCAGTCTGGGCTCAGCCCGCACTGATCTTGATGCCTTTGGTGAACTCTTCTAGTTCTTCTGCCTCTGTGCTCAGCACACTAACACTTGCTTGTGTCTTTCTGATTTTAGTTCTCTGATTATTTCTTTAAATAAATCTGGTTTCCGTAAGCACACTCCCCCTGATTCTCCTGTGTCCTATCAACAGCCATATTACTGGGCACACAGGAGGAATCAGACTTGCAGTCCTGACCACTACTTGTACCACTCTGTTAGTGCAGAAGTTTTGGCCACCCTCTTTGCCCAGCCCTCAAAGTAACTGGCAGGAAGAGACACTTTTCTGGGATCTGTGTTAGCTGAGAAGCTGTATCTTTTGCTCCTCTTCTTGGATGTCGTGAGATAAGAACTGGAATCAGTGAGCTCCTGGCCAAATTATTAGCAGGGTATTAGTGCCCTAGGGACCCCAAGATCACATTTGAGAGGGAGAGGGGGAAGAAAAAGAAGTGAGCAAGGGAGAACCTAAGCCTGATAGTGGTGGCTGTGGTACCACCGATTGTCACCTAAGTGACTCTGTGCTGGGGTGGACTTTCCCCAGGCCGAGAACTAAGCCAGACCTATACCACGCACAATGGTGAAGCTCCAATACTTTGGCCACCTGACACGATCAGCCAACTCATTGGAAAACACCTTGATGCTGGGAAAGTTTGAGGGCAGGAGAACGGGACAACAGATGACGAAATGGTTGGATGGTATCACCGACTCAGCAGACATGAGTTTGAACAAACTCTGGGAGATAGTGAAGGACGGGGAAACCTGGACTGCTGCAGTCCATGGAGTCACGAAGAGTCGGATATAACTGAGAGACGGAACAACAAATACCAAGCAGTGGAGCAGATGGTCAGAGTCTTCCACATTCTACTCAGAAAAGAGATCTGGCAGGAGAGCAGAGAGGATCCAGCAGTCGAGAATGCAGACTGAGTCCTCTGAGGCTCTATACCATGACTTTCTCCAGCTCTCAGGTCTCCAAAAAGAGAGGATGACAGGCATAGATCTGGATTTTATTGGGTTTGCTTCCTGTATGCCAGGACCATGCTGAACACTGCAGATACAGCATCACGTTCAGTTCTCACAAGAGCTTTGTGTGTGTGTTAGTTGCTCAGTCTTGTACGACTCTTTGCCACCCCATGGGGTGTAACCCACCAGGCTCCTCAGTCCATGAGATTTTCCAGACAAGAATACTGGAGTGGGTTGCCATTTCCTTCTCCAGGGGATCTTCCTGACCCAGGGATCGAACCGGGGTCTCCTGCATTGCTGGCAGACTCTACCATTTGAGCTACCAGGGAAGCCCATACAAGAGCCTTAGGAGGTGGTTCTCAGTGTTCTGTTTTACAAAGAAGGAAGCTGACATTCACATACACAACTGGCATAGTTGAACCTAGAACTAATAAAAATGTCAGGCTCCGAAGCTTGGATTCTTACACCGGAAGGTCCATCTGGAAAAGTAGCGTTAAACCATTTCCCAAGTGCCCTTGGCATTAAACTGGTCAAGAGTCTTCAAGCTTGTCTGGATCCAGAATGCAAGGGTGGGATGGGATCTGCTGCCAGAAACTTGTCCACTATAAATTGCTCCCTTCTACTGAATTGTATAAAGTTAGAGGAGCCCATCCAAAGGAGCAGGGGTAGGGGGTCGGAGGAGGGCTCTTTTTCTTCTTGAGGTTGGCCCTAGTCGAGAGATTGCTCAGCCAGGAAAACCTGCATATGGTCTCAGAGGTGAAGGATTAACTGTCTCATTGTGTTTCACAAGATCTAGGTCTTTCTCATTCTCTCTCTCTCTTTAGTCACTAAGTCTTGTCCAATTCTTGTGACTCCATGGACTGTAGCCTGCTAGACTCCTCTGTACATGAGACTCTTCAGGCAAGAATACTGAAGTGGGTTGCCATTTCCTTCTCTGGGGGATCTTCCTGACCCAGGAATTGAACCCGGATCTCCTGCATTGCAGGCAGATTCTTTACCAACTGAGCTAGGAGGGAAGCCCATCTAGGCCTTACTTTTGGCACTAATTCCTAAGTCCACGTCAGGGACAGACTCCAGCTTTGACTCCACAGAAAAGAACCTTTGGTCTGCTTGGAGGGTACAGGTGTTACATTTTGCTAAAGGTTATGCCAGGGCAGCTTGCAAGGTCTGAGATCTGATATGACTTAAGTTGATTTCCATTGAATTTCTGTTGTTACACCAACATCACTTCACTGTTTCAGAGCAACTGCTGTATCTTTAATGTTGGCTTTTACTTTGAAAATGACTTTCCCTCCTTTGTCTTTTTCCACAGCATGAAAACCAAATTATTCACAGAGATCTGAAAGCAGAAAATGTGTTCTATACCAATAATACTTGTGTGAAGGTGGGCGACTTTGGATTCAGTACAGTCAGTAAAAAAGGTGAAATGCTGAACACTTTCTGTGGGTCTCCACCCTACGCGGCGCCTGAACTTTTTCGAGATGAGCACTACGTCGGCGTTTATGTGGACATCTGGGCCTTGGGGGTGCTTCTCTACTTCATGGTGACTGGCACCATGCCATTTCGGGCAGAGACCGTGGCCAAACTGAAGAAGAGCATCCTGGAAGGCACCTACAGCGTGCCTCCACACGTGTCGGAGCCCTGCCTCCGCCTCATCCGGGGAGTCCTCCAGCCAGTACCCGCCGAGAGGTACGGAATCGACTCCATCATGAACAATGAGTGGATGCAGGGGGTGCCATATCCCACCCCTTTGGAGCCTTTCCAGCTAGATCCCAAACATTTGTCAGAGACCAGCAGCCTCAAAGAAGAAGAAAATGAGGTCAAAAGCACTTTAGAACACTTGGGCATTACGGAAGAGCACATTCGCAATAACCAAGGGAGAGATGCCCGAAGCTCCATCACAGGGGTCTATCGAATTATTCTGCATAGAGTCCAAAGGAAAAAGGCTTTGGAAAGTGTTCCAATAATGATACTACCAGACCCTAAAGACAAGGACCTAAAGAAAGGATCCCGTGTCTATAGAGGCATAAGACACACATCCAAATTTTGTTCAATTTTATAAATTGCATTAGATTGTTGGTAATTAACTAAGATCGTTGTTGCTGCTTTTAAATTTTTTTCACCAACTTGAGTGGAGACTTTTTGTAATTTTTAAATAAATTTAAATTTAAGATATGCATTTCCCCCTGCCCCTCCCAAACGTTTGTTAGCTCAGATTCTAGCTTGGTTTGCAATCTTGTCTTATTCTCAAACTCTAGCCTTCATTCAGTTAATCGAGGAATATTTACAGTGCCAACCACGTGCTACGCACGATTTAAGGTGCTGCAAAATAGGATGGCCAAGCAGTCCAGGGTACTGTGTTCAGATAGCAGTATCCCCTAGAGGTGTGGGTTTGAACCCCACTGCTGAATGAATTTCCCAGCTAGCTCAATGGTAAAGAAGCTGTCTGTCAATGCAGGAGACACAAGAAACATGGGCTCAATCCCAACGATCCCCTGGAGGAGGAAATGGGCAACCCATTCCAGTATTCTTGCCTGGAGGATCCCCACGGACAGAGGAGCCTGGGGGGCTGCAGTCCATGAGATCGCAAAGAGTCAGACAGGACTGAGCAGACACATTGCGTTACATTACCATATACCAGGCACTGTTTAAGATCCTGCAAAATCAAAAATAGGCCAAGTCCTTCCTCTCCTGTGTGGGATAGTCTTGTGCTGAACAAACGTACCAACAACAGCAACAACATTTTCTAAAATATCAGATAGTAATAGATGCTACACAGATAATTCAAATACAGTAATCTGATATTAGAGGCTTGCCACTTTGTATGTTTTGGAAGGCCGGTTTGTGTAGCCGACGATCTGAGATCTGAATGAGAGCAGGAGTGACTTGGAAAGCCAGCTGTGAGCATCAAGCAACGAAGGGTTTGAGACATGGTTCTTTTCTAACAGAGCCTAGGACAGAGGCTCCAGGTAGAGTGATTGATTTGGGACGTGATCCTAGAGAGCAGGAAGGAGGGTAGAGGAGAGAAGCAGGGAGGATCATTACAGGGTGGCCCGTGCTCCAGGTGACTGTCACCCAGTCCTGTAGGATGCTCTGAGGAGCCTTATGAAACACATCTGAGGAGTCTGCCCAGGGTACTAAAAGGGAAAGTGTCTATCCAGCTGCTCTTGGGGCCCTACGATGCCACCTGCACCTCCAGATTGTGATGAGTGAGGGCCACGGGGGCTCCCCATGCTTCTCATGCCTTAGAGCCGGGGCAACCCCAGGGCAGGAAGTAAGAGGTACACACAGTTGGCCCTGGGACAAGATGCAGTCAAATAGGGTCTGCGTGAAGCCACCAGCTTGCCCCAGTGGTTGCTGCATCAGTGGCTGGAGAAGGAAGTGTGGCTGAAAGGATCTGAAATCGGTGGTCAGACACAGCCCACCCCCAGCCCTCCTCATATTCTTCTTCCATTGAAGTCTGATCCATTGCTGTCAGTCTCCTTCATGGGGTGAGAGCTGGAAGGACTTAATGCAGTAGGATTAGTCAAATAAGTCCCAGGGGTGATTCTCAAGTTCCAGGTCACCAGAATCACCCAGAAGGCGTGTTAAAACAGACTATGAGGCCCTGCCCCCAGTTTTGGAGTCAGAAGTGAAAGTGTTAGTTGCTTAGTCAGTTTATGTCATTCACTCAATCGTGTCCGACTCTTTGTGACCCCATGGACTGCAGAACGCCAGGCTTCCCTGTCTATCACCAACTCCCAGAGGTTGCTCAAACTCATGTCCATCGAGTCGGTGATGCCATCCAACCATCTCATCCTCTGTCTTCCCCTTCTCCTCCTGCTTTCAATCTTTCCCAGCATCAGGGTCTTTTCCAATGAGTCAGTTCTTCACATCAGGTGGCCAAAGTATGGAAATACAAATTCTTCAAGAGGGTCCTTGACTGTCATGGTGAATCATTTCCGACTCTTTGCGACCTCATGGACCATACAGTCCCTGGAATTCTCCAGGCCAGAATACTGGAGTGGGTAGCCTTTCCCTTCTTCAGAGGATCTTCCCAACCCAGGGATTGAACCCAGTTCTCCAACATTGCAGGGGGATTCTTTACCGGCTGAGTCACAAAGGAAACCCAAGAATACTGGAGTGGGTAGCCTATCCCTTCTCCAGGGGATCTTCCTGACCCAGGAATCTAACCAGGGTCTCCTGCATTGCAGGCGGATTCTTTACCAACTGAGCTATCAGAGACTGTCATGGTAAGAAAAATCAATTCTGCTTCCATCTATTGGTGCCCAGACTTGTATATTTTAACAGCAAGGAGCATATATTTATGAGCCAGTGTTAAAGCATGTATACTGAATCCTGGGAGTCAGCACCCCAACCCTGCAGCATGTTGTCCTATGGCCAGTGTCTTAACTGAGCTGCTCCATTGCTCTGTCTCTGCTGGCTGCTTCTACTGCTGAGGTACTTAATAAGAGAAGTACATCCCATGGTCATGTGCCCGTTGCCCCCACTGCTTTTACCAAAGATGTGGTATTTGAGGCAATGGTATGTAATATACATGACAATGGATCAGGTATTCTCTAGGACCTCGCATGATGGTCTTGGAGGATTCACTCAAGACAGGAAAGGTGAACCTATATCCTGTGTAGATGTCAGCTCTGTGAGGATGAATCGTTGCTTTGTCTGTCCGAATGTATGACTCTGTGGATCTGATAATGCTCAGCTCACAAAGAGATCTGCTTGGTCCCTTGGTGACCCATAATCAGGTGCTCAGTCTCTCCTAGGGCCCAGAAACATGCCGAGAGCTTGAGGAGATCTCTGTTGCAGAAAGCGTGGCTCACTCCCGGATCCTGCAGGGCTGTCTATAACCTTCTGCAGGGGTGGCCAAAGAACACACTGTGTTCTTAAGCACCACTTAGACAGAGTAGCAATGCAGTTTGCAGTGAAGCCTGAAACTACTGTAGGTCTTTTTTCTGTAGCATCCACCTGAAACCAGCAGCCCTGATAAATGGGCTGGAGGAATATACCAGGTGCAACGTGTGTTTCCAAAACCCAGAGAGGCCTACTAAACCCCGTGTCTCTATCTCAGTGATAAAGGTACAAGGTGCAACATACAGAGATGTGCCTCAAGTCACTGGTCTCTACATGCTTCATCAGTGTGGCCTGGCCCCTGCATTTTCATAGGACTTATCACCCACACTCTGACACACACGTCTTAGTACGGCCTCTGTAGGACTCGTTACTTTCTGATGCCACATCCACCTAGAATGCTGTCGTATGGACCAGCATAAAGTGCTGCAGAGTGTCCAGATGATGAAGGTCCTTTTAGACTATCTTGTGACATAGAGCAGGAGATTTCACATTGCCTCGGGACAATAGAGTAAGTGAGAATTTCTGTCTATCCCAGAAAAGTGTAAACTTCTTTTTAATTTTAAATTTATTTTTTAATTGAAGGTTAATTGCTTTCCAGAATTGTGTTGGTTTCTGCCAAACATCAACATAAATCAGCCTTAGGAATACACATGTCCCTTCCTCCTGAACCTCCCTCCCACCCTCCTCCCCATCCCACCCCTCTAGGTTGTTACAGAGCTCTGGTTTGAGTTCCCTGAGTCATACAGCAAATTCCCATTGGCTATTTTATATATGGTAATGTAAGTTTCCATGTTACTGTCTCCATATGTCCTAACCTCTCTTTCTCCCCAACCCCTGCCCCCGGTGTCCATAAGTCTGTTCTGTATGCCTGTGAACTGCTTTTAATCCTCCCTTTTGATGTAAAATGAAAATGAAAATTTCCCCCCAAATAGCTGCATATCAATGCTAGAGTCTTTGTGTAAAATGCACACCCAATATGGCGGTGAAAACTGAGACTAACAGCGGTCCACCGTCATTAGCCATCTGCTCTCTTTCAGAGTCTGATGAGTAAATTAAAGTAAGTTGATGAAGTTATGATGGAACCCATTACCTTTGGGTCCTTTATTCTCCCATGGTGACACTGATGGATGCATTTCCTCATGTGGTTACTTACGAGTTATTAACATGGCTGGGGAGATGACATACTTTCAGAGGTCTCCATGTGGTGCCTCCTCTCAAAATGGTTCTTACTCCACAGGTCAGGGGTCTAAATGTGTTTATCCCAAATAGGTACTTGGAGATGAAGGAAAGGACCCCAAGATGAGACCCCCAGTGTGGGATAGACTTTGGCCAGAGCTCCAGCCACCACCTGGTTCCCACAGGTCTCCCCCTCTGTCTACATGTAGGGCTGTAATGGTACTTGGGGTTCTCTGGTGTCCACTTCAGTTCACACCTTTTATCCAACAGGCCTTAAACATCCTGGGTGCGCGTATCATAGGCACTTGTAGCAGGGCCTTTCTTCATGGAATCTTGGCTCCCCCCTCACTGCGCACTGGATCTGTAAATTAACTCAGATCTGGAATCATAATTTTCTTATTGTGACAGGCTATACCAGCCTGCTGCTCACAGTTTGTCTCTTTTCTTTCCTTTTTGGTTATACAAGTCAAGTAACACTCTACAAATTGTCACTCAGAACTCTGATCTGTTAGCAATTGTCCCAAAGCCCTGCAAACCAAGCTCCTGGACTCCCCCTCTAGCCTCACTGCCCATTTTACTATGCCAACCTCGCCTCTGACATTTAAATAATGGTACATGACCTCTGCCATTCTGGAATCCCAGGCATGCCCTGTTTCATCACAGCACTTTCTACTGTCATCCCTGCCTGCAGGGGGGCGGTCGTCACTGAGCTTGTGGGAATTGGGGTGCCCCCCTCCTCCCCACTGCAGTCTTTGTTCCTGCGTGAAGGCAGTGTCCTGGGAACTTAGGTGGTTCTTCAGTCTCACATAATGAATCCATTCTAACAGCAACACCTCTTGGAACTTTCTGAGCCTTTCCTTAATCATGTAGCACAGCAGTTCCACCATCTCCACCTCGCTGGTATGCCACTCACATCCAAACCTCAGTAGCCATCCCAGCAGTGGTATCAGGACCAGCTTCAGGTGACCTTCACCTCATGGGGACAGGCTCCCATGATAATAGTCTCCGTCATCCTGCCTCAACCTCCATCCCCAGCTCCCTATCCTCAGGGTCCACTCGCACACATTCCCCTCTGGTTCCTGACAGTAGCATATTAGCCAGCTTCTGTAATCCCCTCAGTGTCTAGGTGCTTTCTCCCTGACAGAGGTTGTATTTCTCTGCTCAGACTATGTTGAGACAGGACCAGTTCCTTGTTTGGAGAAAAATGGTATTGGAAGAACATCTTGAGGTCAAGCATCCTCGGTGTCGGTCTCACCAGTGGTCTTGGCAGGCTCTTCAGGAAAGGAAGTACGAGCTGCTCCTACCAGCCCCACACTCGAGGGATCCTGGTCTTCAGCATTGCAGGCTCTTCTACCCTGTTTGCCCTGCCTTGTCCTGCTCTTGCTATTGAGGCTGCGACTTTGATACGGAATGGTCAAGACTGAGTATTTCATTTCCTTTGCAGCTCAGCCTGCCTTACAGTAGACCTGGTGCCTGTTTTATGTAGTGTTCTCTCTGCTGCAGGAGAGAAGCTCTCCTTAACTCTCACTTCAAAGGCTTTCAGTATACCTTGAGCTGATTGTTGTCACTGTTCAGTCTCAGTCATGTCTGACTCCTTGTGACCCCACGGACTGCAGCACGCCAGTCTTTCCTGTCCTTCACCATCTCCTGGAGCTTGCTCAAACTCGAGTCCATGGAGTCAATGATGCCATCCAACCATCTCATCCTGCCCCACCATTTCCTCCTGCCCTCAACCTTGAGCTGACAGTTGACTTAAACCTGTCATTGCCCCCTACAAACCCCAAAAGGTTTCTGAAACAGTTAACAAAAGCTAGCCAAATCCGGAGACTTTATCATTGCCCCATTCCATCAGGTGCCATATGATCCAGTATTTCACCTTCCATCTGTACCTACAGACCACAGGCTCAGCAGGAATCGTGCTGCTCCTGCAAGCCAGGGTTGTCAGCACCCTGCTTACCAACAGCACATCAGCGTTCTATTGACAGTGCCATGAGACAGAAGTCCATCATGTGTCTCTTGGGGTTAAGATCCAAATGGCATCAGGCCTGGTTCCTTATCAGGGGAGCACCCACTGCCTTGCTCTTACCTGCTCCTAGAGGTGGCTCATTGAAGGCAATGGCACCCCACTCCAGTACTCTTGCCTGGAAAACCCCATGGACGGAGGAGCCTGGTAGGCTGCAGTCCATGGCGTCGCTACGAGTCAGACACGACTGAGCAACTTCACTTTCACTTTTCACTTTCATGCATTGGAGAAGGAAATGGCAACCCACTCCAGTGTTCTTGCCTGGAGAATCCCAGGGACAGAGGAGCCTGGTGGGCTGCCGTCTATGGGGTCGCACAGAGTTGGACACGACTGAAGTGACTTAGCAGCAGCAGCACCAGCAGAGGTGGCCCATATGCCTTGGCTCGTGATCTCCTTTCCCCATCTTCAAAGTTAGCAATGGGCCATCTCTTTGGTTATCCTTTTATAGACACATCTCATTCAGACTATAGCCCAGAAAGGTTCTCTGCTTTTAAGGGACCCTGTGATTATGTTGGGCCTATCTGGATAATCTAGGATATCTCCGTTACAAGGTCTTCAACCTTGATCACTTCTGGTTTTACCATGTAAGGTCACATATTCATAGGTTCCCAGAGGCAGAGATCTTTGGCTGGGGTGTGGGAACCATTCTGCCTACTGCAAATAGCAGTGGGGTTTTTGCCATGACTGTCAGTAAACCAGCTCCAACCATCTATCCTGAGAGTCAGGCTGTTCTGGGTACCAACTGTATTAGCCTGGCTTCTCCAAAAGAACAGCCTGAGACAGAGGCTTCCATGTAAGTCATTTATTTGGGAACTGTTCCTACAATGCAGGAATGAAATATAAAAGAGGCAAGCCAATAAAAGGATGTATTGCCAAATTGGCTGAAGTGAAGTGAAGTGAATGTCGCTCAGTCATGTCTGACTCTTTGGAACCCCAAATTCTCTAGGTAGCCTATCCCTTCTCCAGGGGATCTTTCCGACCCAGGATTGAACCAGGGTCTCCTGCACTGCAGGTGGATTCTTTACCAACGGAGCTATCAGGCGACTGGTAGTTCAGCAGAGGAACTGCCAGCCTGGAAGGCTTCCCTGCCCAGGCGAGGGAAGCGGGGAAGCATTTCTCGACCAGCAAGTAAGGATCCACTGCTGTCAAGAGTGGTCCTGTGGGAGCTTAACTTCTCTATACTTCTGGGCCATGAAATTATGAGTTCCAATGACCTCTGTGTGGACCCCGTATCACAGTGAGACCAAAGTGAGGGGTGTGCAGCAGGAATCCGAGAAGAGGTACTATCATATTCTCTGAGATCCCAGTCAGAGACCGCATGGACATAGCTGTCACAAATGCGACTGCTGTAGAAGGCAGGGCAAAGGAGGCCTGAAGTGGGGCCGACAGACCGAAGGCTCTAAGGCTGGAGTAAGTGAAGCGCAAGTGTTAGTCACTCAGTCATATCCAACTCTTTGCAACCCCATGGACTGTAGCCTGCCAGGCTCCTCTGTCCACGGAATTCTCCAGGCAAGAATACTGAAGTGGGTAGCCCTTCCCTTCTCCAGGGGATCTTCCTGACCCAGGGACTGAACCTAGGTCTCCTGCACTGCAGTTAGATTCTTTATCATCTGAGCCATCAGGGACGCCCAGGGTGGAATAAACTTGGCGTATGTGAGGAGCAGTGAAGGCAGGGGCAATGAAAACATAGGAGGCCTTAGTAGTACTGAGTAGGCAGTGGCCAGATGCCTCAGGACTTGGCAAGTTTGAATAACGAAATCTGATATGTAGGGTGAGAAGTGCTTACTACTCAGGTAGTCCAGGCAGCCTTCAGGGAGGAAGCAGATCTTGAGCAGAGATCCCCAAAGGTCAACAAGGCTTTGCTAAGATGGAGTGGAGGTGCTAGTTTAACAGCATGCAGAAACAGCTGGAGACAAAAGGAAGCTTTAGTTCAAAACTTTCAGTATTTTTTTACTCTATTTTTTACTTTTATTACTCTGCACAGTAATGAAATAAGACAAAGAAAAGGTGAATTCTTTGCTTTGCACTTCTAAACATTTAAAATGAAAAGTAAAAAAAAAAATAAGTAAAAAAAAAAAAACAAAAACAAAAAAATAAAATGAAAAGTACATTTTTTGTTATAAGCTAGACCCCTGATAATATATAAACTTTCTGAGGCTTGGTATTCATAATCTTCAGCACCATAGTATTGACTTAGTACTAGTTTGAGGGGGAAAAAAATAAAAAATCACAGGTCAATTATTTCTTTCTCCCACTAAACTAGGAAAAAAATAGGAACTTCTAATTTAATTAAGAGTGGTTGCTAGAAATTTTAAAGGAAGTGTTTGCTTTTATATGAAGATTACATAGCTCTAATTATTTAAAGATCCTGTTACATCCCTTGGTCTCTCCATTTCTATTTTAGTGTGTCAGGACATTTCAAACAGCAAACAAGAGATGAAGGGTATCAACCAAGTCCCAGGAGGATGGGAAGTAGCTGTCTGCATCCGTGAATTCTGTCTAGCATTCATCTTCAGTGTACTCACCACTGTTCATGAAATAAACAAAATCCAGAAAGTAAAAAAAATAAAAAGTTAACTGCAAAAACTCCAAAAAGGAGAAGGGGAAGGATAGAATTCTCAAAGTCATATTAATTAGGATCTTAGACTTTGCAGAATTAGGATCTAGAATTCCTAGAACTGCAGGATTAGAGAACACAGGCCTTATCTTCTATCACCCAGAGAAATTGGGAGACGGGCCCCGAAAATAAAATCATTATTAAGTATTGAATCTAGACATGACAGCATGATAAAATAACTGATCAGTACTAGAAATATTCTGATTTAATTCCTGGTTCACATAATCCTAAAAATTGATAGCGATTGAGATTATCTCATCCAATATTACTGCCAATGTAAAAATTCTCTCTATAAAACATCTGCGAGAACATCAGCAACCTGAGACATTCAGGCTGGAGGCTCTAGTTGGTAGTAGGCAGTTCTATATTGGCTATAAAATCTGCTTTTAATGTTTAATTGCCAACCCTTAATCTTAGGTTGTTGTTAGGAAAACACAGTAACTCTCTTCACAACTATTTATGGCAAAATTTATACATGTTAATTTGGGAGTTAATTTCTTTGTTTGAAGTATAAGAATAATAAACTATCAGTATATGTTCCTCCATACTAGACAAATAGCTCCTTGAAGGCAAAATCATAGATCTTGTAAGTCTTTATTTCTGACTTAAGTGATGTAAGTAGAATGTCCTGCTTATATCAGGTTTACAAATTTTGGTGAAAGAGTTAGTGAATCAGTGAACTGAAATGAAATGGATGCCTGCACTTAAAAATAGCATATTAGCTGCTTTCTTGCCTAAACTGTTAGTTCAGGATGTTAGTTCAGGAGGGAAAAAAAAAAGAATATTCAAGTATCTAAAATATTTCTCTAAAACTTTATTCAAAGTTACCCACCTCACTGTTAATAAGGTGCACAATTGATGCTCTGTGCCAGTTTCACTAGGCCTGCCCATTGCCGGCAATGGGCTTTGAGAAAACCCGTTTCCTGACACCCCCAAAGTTAAATTACTCTTTTCAAAACATACTGAACTCCCGATACTTGCAAAAAGTATTACATGCACCATGTCCCCATCAATCTTTAAATCTGAACTTACATTATTAATCTACATCAGTGTATGTTAAAATGAAGTCATTTCAACAAATCATAACTGTACAAATCAAAACACCATTAGTTAATATTAAGAGTATTTTACAAATACTACATTACATATTACCTTGCAATCTGAAACACTGCATTTCATATTTGTGTAAGTTTATTTTAGATAACTGAAACTTCACAGAATTCAACGGCAAATAAAGTTTAAAAAATTTAGTTCTGTACATTAGTTCCAACTATCTCTATTTTACAATCTATAAGGCTCATGTCATAGTTCAGCACCAGAAGGATCTAAGAAACTGTCCAACCAGTCTTCTTATTCATTCCATGTGATGGTTTGTTACTGTTGCTATTTTTAAGGTGAAAGTTTGAGAAAACGCTTTATATATCCTACTTCCAGACCTTGAGAAGTGGAATACTTTTTGGCTGGTCATACTATGTAAAAACCTTGAGTTGTATCTTTCAATTTGCACTGAACAGATACAAAAACGAAAAAGGAAAGGAATACTTACAACATGAGTTGAGGCTGTCAGTCTTTAAGTTGAATTTATAATACTGAACCATCAGAAATAACTTCACAATGCCCTGTCCCTGTCCTTCCTTTTTGTTTTAAATTTTTGAAAGGCAGCCAGAAAAATGTTTTATTTATTCCTGAAAATAAGGTACAAGGGAAGGATCACAGCCACAAGCTTTCTCATACACAGCTCCAATAACATCAAGGCTCTTCCACAAAATACACTTTGAACTGAGTCAGGAGCAGACCTAGGGAGCAGACCCATAGCCCCCAAAGGTACCATGTTTTCCATACCACAGTCTGCTCAGTGCTGGCATCCCTCTGTTCACAGAGATCATGGCAGTAACTCATCACTGATGGCCTGGATTTAAAGTAACAGTTTCCAGAACTAGTGTCACCGTTCCCAATTCTTCTCTCTCTCTCTTTTTCTCTCTCTCTCTCTCAAGGATTCACAAATTCTAGAAAAAGAGTGTGTTTGTCTTGTCATTTTCAAACTGGGTTTGTGCATATTACATTAAAACCACACATTCCCTAAACTAAAAACTTTTTTTTTTTTTTCAAAAACCACAGGAACCTTCAGTAATCTTGTTTGTTCAAAGTATAAAATTCTTACATGTTTAAAAAAATTAAAATCGGAGACTAGTACCGCTGCTTTCCTCACCAGAAGTGCACGATTTCAGGCTACATTTAAAAACTAAGCTTCATGCATACACATGGCCAGAGAGGTATGAAGTCTTACAGAGCCCTTAACATCCATCATTCGAGTACAGTAAGCATTGGCTAGATCACAACAGGAAGCATGTTAGCAAACTGAGCAAAGAGACTTTCTCAAGGACACGATAGTTTTCCAGGCTCCATGTCAGTCACGTAAAAATTTAAGCAACATGTAATCTTTTAAAATTGACCCCAGATGTCCCGTTCCCCCAACCGTTCCCATACGCTCCCCCAACCCCCCCTGAAGTCCTCCACCTCACAGAAGTATCTTAATGCTCCCCGTTACTGATGACAGCTGCTTCAGGTTCTGCTGCTGTTGCAGGGAGTCTTGGCACTTTCTTAGCAGGGCTTGGAATATGCTAAAAAAAAAAAAAATATATATATATATATATATGGTCACCTCTTAAGAGTTTTTTTCCCCAAGAAAAATCATGTTGCTAACCAAAGTTCTAATAGGAAAAGGGCAGCTCTGGAGAGAAATATATATATATATATTATATATAAATATATATGTATATTTATACATATACAACTATATATTCTGTAGAACTTTTCATGGAGGGAGCAAAAATGTCCATTCTTTACCTTATGGTGAACGTATCATATGATTACCCTGTAGCAAGGGAGAGGAGGGCTACGGAGATCTATCTACCACACCCAGTATTTCCCTTGTTATAGCTTGCCTTTGATTTCAAACACTCGGGGCTTGATTTGCTACCTCAAAGAGCAAGACTACGCATTCAGCACATTTGTGCTGAATGGATAAAATAAATAACTTCGAAGTTTTTAAAGTCCTCAGTTTGAAGCCTGGCTCTGATCTTGGTCAAGTCTCATTTAACTTCTTTCAGCTTCATCTCTAAAATGGGCACAGTAGCATTTACCTCAAGGGGGTTTTTATAAGGGTTTATGTAGAAAACCTAAAAAGTGATTAGCATGTAATACGAATTCCAGTCATAACAATTACTACTCCTTCTTGACACCTGGAGATAGAGTAGACAATGGCCTGAGAGAAGGGATGTGAGGGGCTCAACACCCAGCTCCTGCTTCATCTCTCACCAAGATACAAACCACAAGTGAGCCTTCTCAGTTTTGCTTTAAACTTTGGTATTGCTAAAAAAAAAACAACCTAGCATTTACTGTGCACTGAAAAACACTAACTGCCAAGGGCTGCATACAACTGGAAAATGCACAGCTGGAACCCACTCCCAGAGCCCTGGTTCTCAATCACCCTGCTTTATTGACATTCCTTTAAGTGGACAGATTTCAGTGAGGTCACCTCAGTCAGGAGATCTGGGGATGGAGATTTTCTTATCCCATCAAAGCCCAAGACCAACACAATAAGCTTTACTTACCTCGGCTGTAGTGCTCGGGTGCACAAGGCCTACTCCCTCATTCAAAGTGTCGTCGTTTAGAGACGGGCGCCGAGCGTAAGTTCTTCTGTGTTTTTCGTCTACTCGAACTAGGTACCATGTTCCTTCGAAGAGGGAATCTATGGAACTCTGGGGAATGTAGTTGGCTAAAGGAAAGGCAGAGCATATGAAAAATGAGTTATAACATATAACTCATCTGGTAATAAAACAGCCCTCCAGTAGGCTTCTGGGTGTATATTAACAATTTAATGTTTTTACCCAAGTGATGAGTATCCTCTCGGAGCTTCATGTTTTCAGCAAAAATATCTGGTGCCACACAAGTTCTTGAGTCAAGCCTTGACTTAAGATCACATATGCTTGCTACTATTTTATCAAGAGCAGACCCTAAAATAGCAAATAATTGCAACATTAATACAGTAAAAATAGTATACATATCCCAAAGCCTGAACAAAATGCTGCCAAAAGGAAAAAACAACTTTTCATTTCTTTCAGAACTACAGGCTATTGTTTAGTTAAAAGATAAGATGTTATTTATTTGATGTAGCTTCCTATGAACCTTGACTAGACATTTGTTCAGCCTTGGCCAGCAGACAACTGAGGAAATAGGTGGGATGTGAAACTATAAATAACTTGTCTAGAGTCAACGAACAGTTTCAGAATAATGCCAAGTCTTTCAACCGTTTTTCTCTGTATTTTTGCTCCTTCCTGCTCAGGGAGGGCACAAAAGTATCCTTAAATACAGCTAAGACCACATCCCTATAAACATTAGATAACTTAATAAACCACCAAGCCTGCAAGAAATGGCCTGGTATTATTCACTCCTATGATCAGTCTCTGGAGAAGGCAGTGGCACCCACTCCAGTACTCTTGCCTGGAAAATCCCATGGATGGAGGAGCCTGGTGGACCTCAGTCCATGGGGTCGCTAAGAGTCTGACACAACTGAGCGACTTCACTTTCACTTTTCACTTTCGTGCACTGGAGAAGGAAATGGCAGCCCACTCCAGTGTTCTTGCCTGGAGAATCTCAGGGACGGAGAGCCTGGTGGGCTGCCATCTATGGGGTCACACAGAGTCGGACACGACTGAAGCGACTTGGCAGCAGCACCATGATCAGTCTCAATCATTAGTGTGAAGACTCAAAAGCTGCCCGCCTTAAATAAAGACACTTCCTTTTCTCTACCTACGCTTTAAAAATGCCATAAAAGGGACTTCCTGGGTGGTCCACTGGTTAAGAAACTGCCTTGCGATGCAGAGGAAGTGTCTGATCACTAGCTGGAGAACTAAGATGCCACATGACTCAGAGCAACTAGGCGGGCATGCTGCAACTGCAAAGCCCAGGCACGCGAGAGCCCGTGCACAACTACTGAGCCTGCGCACTGCAACCAGAGCGTCTAAGCACTGCAACTAAGACCCCACGCGGCCCAGAAATAAAGGTTTTTAAAAATGAGATAACAGATTAAAATAAAATTACTTGCCAAAGAAGGAAAAGTTGAACACTTTATCATTAAAAAAAAATGTTTAAGCTCATTATACAGTTTTTTTCCTGACTTGGAAAGATATTCTGACTCAGACATACTCCTGCCATTTACCCAGTTAAAGCAGAATTTTTGGGCAGAGTGTTGACAGAAGTAATAAAGATTAAAATGTCATAAAGATCTATGGAAGAGAGTTAAATGTTTCTTGAGAAGCCTAAGTCAGCCTTACCACAGTAGGTTCTCAGTACATTGTTGTTAAAAGACTCAGCGTTTACCTGGTGTGGCATCTTGTGTAACTTTGAGGGAGTATAGAGTGGCAGCCAAACCAGAACCGTAAGAAAACACGCCGATCCTCTTTCCTGCCAGCTGCTGAGGTGAGTACCTATGTAGGAGGGAAAAAAAGCTCTTAAATTAAAGTTTAACTCATCCTACTACAGTGGGTAGAGAACCACAGCTGGAATAAACTTCATCCTAAGCCTAGGGATCTGACCTAAAGTTTACTGTTTACAGTAAGCAGATTGAAAACAAGAGTTCTCATCTCTTTAGGAATGATGGAGTTGAGAAAAGTTATGCCCTAAAATAAACTACTTTGTCAACTGGGGATTTATGGTTCAACTGTAGGTCAAGAATAAAAAGACCATGAGAACAACAGCAGGGAAAGATAGCGTGAAATTTAGTACTCTGGGATAAATAACTATAGCCTCATTCCATATCTCCCTCAAGTCAACAAAGAGGCTAGAGACCCTGAAAGGAAAAGACCATTCTGTGACCTGCCACCAACGTGCCTGATACCAGATCTGGTCTTAGAAATGTAACATCCCCAAACAAGCGGACTGAAGCAATGGAAATCCATACTTACTGTGCGAGAACAGAAGCCAGGGAGCCGTACACTGAAGATGTGTACATATTTCCATTTTGATTTGACACAAGCAAAGATGCCTTTGTTTTCTGATTGAAGAGTTCTGAACTAGCTTTCATAAATGCCTTTTCCACATCTCTGTCAAAGTAGGTATCTTCTAATTTAACATCCCTGAAAAGTTTAGAAAAAAGATAATCTTATAGTGTCAAAGACTATATTTTTATTATATTACTTACTAGACCTAACTACTATTCTAATAGAAGTATATGATGCTGATTTCTATTTATTAAAAACCAAGTAGCAGTATGCTAATTGCTAGATAAGATATAACAGTTGTACAAATGTGGTCCTTTTTCTGAAAAGTTTTTTTTTTCTTTAATAATCAAGACAACATAATTCTAATGGGTTAATAACCTCCTACAGCTCTGTCATCACCAAACAGAATATACTACTATTTCAAGTCCATAATATTGTCTATTTAGTTAGAAGAGTCACATTTATAGGAGCCAAGTGTTAAAAAATATTTTATCAGATGGAGAAGGGACACAGGAGAAACAGCAAGAGTTTAACAGGCATAGCATGCCAGGAGGCCCCAAAAGTGGGGAAAACGGAAGGAGTATGAGAGCAGATATCAGGAGTGGCCAAGGGCAGAATGGATGTAGGCAGAGGAGAGGCAGGGGGGAGAGTGAAGACGCTGCTGTATAAATACAGGCACTTGAGGGGCAATATTACCAAGGTGACAACAGGAACAGATCTAAAAGGAGGAAATAAGAAAACCTGAATAGAAAAGACTAAAGAATTCATATAGGTGAACGACCACCTCTCTGGGGCTCAGTTTCTTCACTGATTAAATAGGTTAGACAAGATGACTTCTTTTGACTCTAAAATTTTCATGTCTGTATAAATAGCGGTTTAACCAATATAAAAAAAATACTCTCACATAGAAGGGAGAAAAATCATAATTCCTCTTACCCAAAGGCTTCTAGGCCACTGTAGATAGTATTCTTATCTCTGTTCTGGTCATTAAGGAAGTCATTCAGCAACATCCGGGCTAGAGATTTCTGAACCAGTTTACAATAGGGTGAGTGGAATATCATGAAACCAAAATCATTCAAGGTGAAATCTCTATCATTTCCCTCTGAAAGAGAAATCCAAAGAAATTATGAAATCCATTTAAGCCACTAACTTTTGAAGTCTGATTTTAGAACATGGTTGGGATGTCTTTATATCTTTAAGTAGCAATAAAAAAATATACTATATAATGAAATATCTCTATGGTTTAAAATTTGTGTCAAAAAGACACCCAGAAATCGAACAATATACACTATTATTGGTTTTCAAACTAAACTATCACAATCCATTAGAGGGCTGTGTAATCAATTTAATGGATCAAGGCCAGTTTTTTGTTTTGTTTTTTTTTACTTAATAAATTAAGAGGTTGTTTTTTTGTCTGAATGAAAAAGAGTAGAAAAGAGTAAACTGTATAACTTGCAGCATGGGCAAAAAAATTTGATGACATTAGTTTCCATTTAACTGCACATAACAATGTAAAGTCTATTTCTTACTGCAGATTCTAATAAATGTTAGAAAATCACTGTACTGTTAAATACTGGTAAACAGTATATATTACATACTTCAAGAATGCTTCTTATCTAAAGCCACTATGTTTCCTAATATCCGTTATTGAATCTTATTTTTAACCCAGTCTCACAAACCCTATAAAGCGAAGTTGGACTATGGAAAAAGCATACTTTATATAATACTGTGTGCTTTAATGGTTTTAATTCAAATACTGTCCTTCTCAGTATCTCAAGCACTTTCTCAGGGTTAAAGATAGAGATTGATGATGACGCTAAAAGAGCAAATATGAATTCACAGAAGTGAAGTGAAAGTTGCCCAGTCGTGTCCAACTCTTTGCGACCCCATGGACTATACACACAGTCCATAGAATTCTCCAGGCCAGAATACTGGAGTAGGTAGCCTTTCCCTTCTCCAAGGGATCTTCCCAACCCAGGGATCGAACCCAGGTCTCCTGCATTGCAGGTGGATTCTTTATAAGCTGAGCCACAAGGGAAGCCCATGAATTCACAGGTCAAGTACAAAAAGACTATGTGGGGAGGTGGGGGTCACTTTGGTAATTTATTTTCATTAGTTTTCTCCAGATCACAGCTGCAAACTGAAATTTGTTTGCAACTGTCTACCTCTTTCAGAATATGTACCAAATTCAAGTTACTTTCTTTTTTTACCTTACTTTTGATATTCTTACTGGGTTGCTGCTGCTGCTGCTAAGTCGCTTCTGTCGTGTCTGACTCTGTGCGACCCCATAGATGGCAACCCACCAGACTCCCCCGTCCCTGGGATTCTCCAGGCAAGAACACTGGAGTGGGTTGCCATTTCCTTCTCCAATGCATGAAAGTGAAAAGTGAAAGTGAAGTCGCTCAGTCCTATCCGACTCTTAGCGACCCCATGGACTGCAGCCTACCAGGCTCCTCCGTCCATGGGATTTTCCAGGCAAGAGTACTGGAGTGGGGTGCTATTGCCTTCTCCACTTACTGGGTTAAGTCATCCTAAGTATTTTTACAGAAATAAACTTCATTTACAAAGTTTACTTGTTCTCTTAAATTATACATTACCAGAAACTGTGGGAAAACTATGCTATTTGGTGGGTGAGGAAGCAATGGTTAAAGGAAAATACTAATGAAGGATGCCCACGAAGTAGTTTCTCACTAAAGACAGTGAGTACATTACACTGCCCTCGACAGATAGCAAAACCAAGGAAAACTGATAAAACCCACCTTTCTGCCACCGGGCACGGATCTTCTTGCGGTAGACAGAATAGCAGCGGTCTAATGCACTGAGGTAGCACTGTATGGACAGTTTTCCATCTACTATAGGATATTCAGAAAGCATATCAGGCTTGTAAAAGTCATAGGCATGTTGCATATGTGTCCCACGAAGTCCTATTAGAACAAAAAAGGAAGAGGTCCATGTAACTCTGCTTCCTGATGTATGTCAGTAAGCAAATTGCATTATCTGGGAACTTTTCTTAAATCTAGTCAACTCATCACTTGCAGAATAGAAATCACAAGGTGAAACGAGTATGTGATTGAAGTGAAACATAACAATAGCCATGGACAGGCCTAAGCCTCTTGATATGCAACATTTTATGCAAGTTTCATACACCTAACTGGGAGATCACAATTGCTCTGAACTGAAAACAAATTACTACATGACTATGGGCAAGTTACTTCTCCCAGTTGTTAGCAACCCTACTTAAACCCATTTTACTCCTCTGTAAAATGGGGATGACATCACTTGTGTCATAGGATTGCTGTGAAGACTAAATATGATAATACACATAAAGCTCTTAGCAGGTAGTGCCTGCATTTAATGAACACCAAGTACAAGCTTCTAATTTTTAAATTTCTCAGCATATTGTGCAAATTAAAAAAAAGTACTTCCCAAACACTCACCTCGTTCAAAAATTAAAGGTGCATTAGGCCCAATTAGCATAGCAACGGCTCCAACCCCACCTGTAGGTCTGGCATTTCCTGTGGCATATACAGCAATATCCCCTGCAACTACCAGGGCATACCGTCCTGAAAAATATTATTTGTTAGTATACAAGAAGGTGATTGACACCCTAACTATCATACATACAAACTGAAAGTATTGTATTTTCCCAGAATGTATCATATTTTCCCATCTTTGGTAAAGAAAAAAAAAAAATTCTGACTAAATTTTGATAGATAATTTTATCCTACATGATAAACAGAACTAATTTCTAAAGCAAATATGTTGAAAGTCATAGCTATCTTTCTGAACACATTCAAACAAGCATAACTGGTAAAAGTCTGCAAATGGTATTTAGGCCTATTCCTCCTCAAGGATAGTTTCTTTGGGAAAATATGCAACATACCATCCCAAGAGCTGGACTCAATCCAATTAACAGCATTAAAGACAGCGGCCGTGCCTCCATAGCATGCATTAGTTGTATCTATTCCTTCTATATCCGTATTCCCAGACTCCTCAAAGAGCTGCATCAAATTCGTCTTCACTGACTTTGATTTGTCGATGATTGTCTCCGTTCCAACTTCTAGCCGCCCAATGCAGTCATAAGAAAGGCTATTTCTCTCCATAAGATTCTGGACCACAGTCATGCACAGAGAGTTGATATCTTCTCTATCTGTGCAGAAGCCCATCTTGGCTTGGCCCAAGCCAATAGTATACTTTCCAGCATCTACACCATCATATTTTTCCAACTCTGCTTGATCAACATATTGAGAAGGAAAATAGATCTCAAGGGCAACAATTCCCACATCTTTGGGCCAGCAGGCTTCTGCATTCAAAGGAAGCGACCCAGGCATGGTGAAAGAACTTTAGAAAGAAAAATAGAAAAAGCAAAACAAAACATTGTTTTAGATTATAGGTTGTAGACTGTCAAGTTCAAACTTGAGAAATCAACATTGATATTAATTTCTAAATTTAGTATATTCTTAGGACAGTCAATTTTAATATGTGGAGGTAGCAATGATAGTATGACCAAAGTTATTGACTCCACTATTACTTAAAGTTATCTTTTACAAAGACTTACAAGTTATTCAAAACTAGGTATCTTTAGATTTAAAGTATGATTACTAGAGGTAAAGAAAACTGAAATAAGACTCATCTATGTTATAAAGAACTATAAGATAAAATGAGAATTTAGTAACATGGCCCACAGATCAGAACTCAAGTATCTGATCTATTCCTGGCCACTCAAAAAAGTTTAAATCATTCATTCATTTCCATATATGGATTATTCACAGCTATTGACTTTATGGGACTTTACATACTAACAGTTTAAGTTAAACTAAGATACTAAACTAAACCTGTTACATACTAACAGTTTTAATTAGGTCAAACAGTATTGCATTCTTTATTGATCTAAACAATCCCAATACCTAGAAAGGCCACACTGTCAAGTCTGCCATGGCACTCTATTCAAGGCCCCTGCTATTAAAATCTCAGCCTTCCAAAGTAACCTCCACCCCCACCCCACCATCTAGAACCCAGATGATTACAATTTTAAGCAAAGACAAGTTCCCAGACCCGTAACAGGACAAAAGTCAATATTCTGTACATTCCACAGCTAGTGTACAGGTGATAAATGATCATGAGATCACAAGATTATCATTTCGCTTCTACATCAGGCAAAAGAAAACAACCGATCCAAACCTGAAAACTGGTACCATAATCCACATATTATTTGCATGGCATCTTAGACAACACCTCTTAAAATAATCCCTTTTTTAAAGAAAGGGCCTTTAAAAGTTGCACTGTTGCCACACCAACGTTCAGGAGTGTTTAGATTCATTTACCGATAGTGAAAAGAAAATGTGCTAGCCACTCAAGGGTGTTGCTATGACCTATGGGCAAGTCACATAACCTATCGGAGCCTCAACTTCTTTAGAGGTTATTTCAATCAGAAAAAGAGAAATCACTCAGGATGTTTCTAACAAGAAGGAGGATTTTAACATAGGGCAATGGTTACCACTCCGTTGGCCCAGCTACAGGAGCAAAAGTGGGGAAGACGGTTACTGTTCAGACCCCATGAGCACACACTCCTACTGAGGCTGCACCTTGGCTGCCGAGTGAGAGCCAAAGCCCCACACTCTCACCGCTGCTGCCACTGACAAAAGGCAGATCCTGTATTTATGTCATTTTTCTTCTGCCAGTCTGCCAACACAGGTGGAGTACTGGCGATAATGAAATCACAGGCTATTACCATAGTGAGTTGTTAATTACTGAAATCTTGAGAAAATATCTCAAGCAGAGAAGCTGTCCTTAAATCATGAGATCTACACTTAGCCTGTAGGTTATCAAGATATGAGTGTATTAAAAGCTGAAAAATAAGCACCTGGAAATACAGTCACAAAATTTTAAGTTAAAGGCCTTAAGGGACACCAGTTGAATCTTCCTTCTAAATAAAAGAATCTTATTTACATTTTTTCATCCATCCAAACAATGACAACATGTTAAATGCCAAACATTCGGGATAAGTTTAATAGGAGGTAACCCTTGCCCTTTCTAATATTCACTGTCTTGTGTGATGGTAAGCTACAAATATAACAATAAACAAGTGAAACGAGAGAGACAGTCCATCTCATTCTGTTAGGAGAACTACCTAACCCAGCTGGGGAAGGAATGAGAAGAAAGGCTTCTTGGTCGAGTCTTAGGAATGAGTTGGAATAATCAGTAAAGCTCTGCAGAAGCAGATGGTAGTAGTTTTCACAGGATAGACAACATAAACAAAGGCACACCACAAGGAACCACGGAAACTTATACTAATTTACTGAAGTGCAATGTGAGCCCAATGAGTAGATCAGGCAAGTAGCGGGTCAGGAGAGCTAGCTAAGGGTTGAGTCATAAAGGTTCTGGCATGTGATATTAGCGAGCTTCAGTATCATCATGAAGGCAGAGAGAAGCCATCGAAAGAGTTTTAAACAATATGGTTACATTAGTGTTCAGATCAGTCTTTTTCAAATTCTGGAATCAATTTAGTGAGCGTCAACAAACATCTTTTTAAAACAAAATAGAAAAGAACAAAATATCAGATTGCATGGCACATAGTAAATGCCAAGAATTTTTCATGAAAATTTTGTTTTAATTATTCACATGTATTCTGGGTTGCAATACAATGTGGATTCCTTACTAAGGGTCACAGCCAGAAAAGTATAAGTCCCCATTTTACACAGTCACTGGTGCTATGTGGAAAATGGATCTGAGTTAGGAAGTTGATATGGAAGCCCAATGAGATATAGCTCATGAAACAGAGCAATTACTGCATGAAGAGAAAAGGAGCAGCTTCAGAAAATTTTGGAAGCAAAAAACTGGCAGAAATTGTGATTGACTAGATGGTAGGAAAAGGATGAAATATTTAGGGTAGATAACTCCCAGATTTCTAGCCTCCAATGTTGTATTTCTTGACAGAATCACTCACTGGCAGATACACTAAAGTGAGCAGAGAAGCACCTCTCCACTTTGTCCCATTTCTTCCCTCTTTTAGGCAAACCCATTGATTTTATGATAATCTAAACTCAGCTACACTGAGGTTTAAATGAAGACGAGGCATATTCTAAGTTTATAATAAAATATGTTTAAGTCATCTGCATAGTCCACAGAAAAGAACTCTAAAACTAGTGTTAAAAACAAAAAGCAGCCCCTATACTTATAAAAAGAACCCCTCCTATATGCTACCCTTTAAAGCACCAAAACAGAGGCAGTAGGATTAACCACTTTTCCAGCCTTTCCCCAAGGTACCCTTCACATTCTTTTCAGCTCTTCAAACTGCACTAAACATGATGAGGACAATATAATTTTCCCTGCCTGGTCCAATAGCTTGCAGTGCTGTTGGAAATAAAGTGGAAAAATACATATAATCTGAAGATATGAACCAGTTTACGCCATAAAGCAAAGCTCTAATTCCAGAATTAATCTACGTTTATCATAATCAAATCAGCTCTGATTAGTTCTTATTATATGGTACTTACTAAATAAGGTATAACTCTATTATTAAGCCTAATACTTCAGTATTCTTGCCTTGAGAACCCCATGAACAGTATGAAAAGGCAAAATGATAGGATACTGAAAGAGGAACTCCCCAGATCGGTAGGTGCCCAATATGCTACTGGAGATCAGTGGAGAAATAACTCCAGAAAGAATGAAAGGATGGAGCCAAAGTAAAAACAATACCTAGTTGTGGATGTGACTGGTGATAGAAGCAAGGTCCAATGCTGTAAAGAGCAATATTGCATAGGAACCTGGAATGTCAGGTCCATGAATCAAGGCAAATTGGAAGTGGTCAAACAGGAGACAGGAGTGAACATGGACATTCTGGGAATCAGCGAACTAAAATGGACTGGAATGGGTGAATTTAACTCAGATGACCATTATATCTACTACTGTGGGCAGGAATCCCTTAGAAGAAATGGAGTAGCCATTATGGTCAACAAAAGAGTCTGAAATGCAAAACTTGGATGCAACCTCAAAAATGACATAATGATCTCTGTTCATTTCCAAGGCAAACCATTCAATATCACGGTAATCCAAGCCTATACCCCAACCAGTAACCCTGAAGAAGCTGAAGTTGAACGGTTCTATGAAGACCTACAAGACCTTTTAGAACTAACATCCAAAAAAGACGTCCTTTTCATTATAGGGGACTGGAATGCAAAAGTAGGAAGTCAAGAAACACCTGGAGTGACAGGCAAATTTGGCCTTGGAGTACAGAATGAAGCAGGGCAAAGGCTAACAGAGTTTTGCCAAGAGAACGCACTGGTCATAGCAAACATCCTCTTCCAACAACACAAGAGAAGACTCTACACATGGACATCACCAGATGGTCAACACTAAAATCAGACTGATTATACTCTTTGCAGCCAAAGATGGAGAGAAGCTCTATACAGTCAGCAAAAACAAGACCAGGAGCTGACTGTGGCTCAGACCATGAACTCCTTATTGCCAAATTCAGACTTAAATTGAAGAAAGTAGGGAAAACCATTAGACCATTCAGCTATGACCTAAATCAAACCCCTTCTCATTATACAGTAGAAGCGAGAAATAGATTTAAGGGACTAGATCTGATAGACAGAGTGCCTGATGAACTATGGACTGAGGTTCCTGACATTGTACAGGAGACAGGGATCAAGACCATCCCCATGGAGAAGAAATGCAAAAAAGCAAAATGGCTGTCTGGGGAGGCCTTACAAATAGCTGTGAAAAGAAGAGAAGTGAAAAGCAAAGGAGAAAAGGAAAGATATAAGCATCTGAATGCAGAGCTCCAAAGAATAGCAAAGAAAGATAAGAAAGCCTTCCTCAGTGATCAATGCAAAGAAACAGAGGAAAACAACAGAATGGGAAAGACTAGAGATCTCTTCACGAAAATTAGAGATACCAAGGGAACATTTCATGCAAAGATAGGCTCGATAAAGGACAGAAATGGTATGGACCTAACAGAAGCAGATGATATTAAGAAGAGGTGGCAAGAATACACAGAAGAACTGTACAAAAAAGATCTTCATGACCCAGATAATCACAATGGTGTGATCACTCACCTAGAGCCAGACATCCTGGAATGTGAAGTCAAGTGGGCCTTAGAAAGCATCACTACAAACAAAGCTAGTGGAGGTGATGGAATTCCAGTTGAGCTCTTTCAAATCCTGAAAGATGATGCTGTGAAAGTGCTGCACTCACTATGCCAGCAAATTTGGAAAACTCAGCAGTGGCCACAGGACTGGAAAAGGTCAGTTTTCATTCCAGTCCCAAAGAAAGGCAATGCCAAAGAACGCTCAAACTACCACACAATTGCACTCATCTCACATGCTAGTAAAGTAATGCTCAAAATTCTCCAAGCCAGGCTTCAGCAATACGTGAACCGTGAACTTCCAGATGTTCAAGCTGGTTTTAGAAAAGGCAGAGGAACCAGAGATCAAATTGCCAACATCCACTGGATCATCGAAAAAGCAAGAGAGTTCCAGAAAAACATCTATTTCTGCTTTATTGACTATGCCAAAGCCTTTGACTGTGTGGATGACAATCAGCTGTGGAAAATTTTGAAAGAGATGGGAATACCAGACCACCTGACCTGCCTCTTGAGAAACCTATATGCAGGTCAGGAAGCAACAGTTAGAACTGGACATGGAACAACAGACTGGTTCCAAATAGGAAAAGGAGTATGTCAAGGCTGTATATTGTCACCCTGCTTATTTAACTTCTATGCAGAGTACATCATGAGAAACGCTGGGCTGGAAGAAGCACAAGCTGGAATCAAGATTGCCAGGAGAAATATCAATAACCTCAGATATGCAGATGACACCACCTTTATGGCAGAAAGTGAAGAGGAACTAAAAAGCCTCTTGATGAAAGTGAAAGTGGAGAGTGAAAAAGTTGGCTTAAAGCTCAACATTCAGAAAACGAAGATCATGGCATCTGGTCCCATCACTTTATGGCAAATAGATAGGGAAACAGTGGAAACAATGTCAGACTTTATTTTTGGGGGCTCTAAAATCACTGCAGATGGTGACTGCAGCCATGAAATTAAAAGATGCATATTCCTTGGGAGGAAAGTTATGACCAACCTAGATAGCATATTCAAAAGCAGAGATATTATTTGCCAACAAAGGTCCGTCTAGTCAAGGCTATGGTTTTTCCAGTGGTCATGTATGGATGTTGAGAGTTGGACTGCGAAGAAAGTTGAGCGCCGAAGAATTGATGCTTTTGAACTGTGGTGTTGAGAAGACTCTTGAGAGTCCCTTGGACTGCAAGGAGATCCAACCAGTCCCTCCTAAAGGAGATCAGCCCTGGGTGTTCTCTGGAAGGACTGATGCTAAAGCTGAAACTCCAGTACTTTGGCCACCTTATGTGAAGAGTTGACTCATTGGAAAAGACCTTGATGCTGGGAGGGATTGGGGGCAGGAGGAGAAGGGGACAACAGAGGATGAGATGGCTGGATGGCATCACCGACTCGATGGACATGAGTCTGAGTGAACTCCGGGAGTTGGTGATGGACAGGGAGGCCTGGCGTGCTGCGATTCATGGGGTCGCAAAGAGTCGGACACAACTGAGCGACTGAACTGAACTGAACTGAACTGAGAGTTAAACAAGTGACTTGTTTCACTTCGGGGGGAAAAAAATGTAGCTAAACTAAATTAATCCATACCCATCAAAGTGAATCATGAAGTGAATCATGACTCAGACTTTGGTGTGGAAAATTTTTTACACTGTCTGCTTCAATCAACATTGCTCATTCTCTGAGGATTTTTGATAGCCAAAGTATTTTCGTTACATCCTTGGTAAGTTAGTGACGTCTAAGTTGCTCATTTGTGTCCGACTCTTTGCAACCCCATGGACTATACAGTCCATGGAATTCTCCAGGCCAGAATACTGGAGTGGGTAGCCTTTCCCTTCTCCAGGGGATCTTCCCAACCCAGGGATCAAACCCGGCTCTCCCACATTGCAGGCAGATTCTTTACCAGCTGAGCCACAATGGAAGTCTTGGTAAAACACCATCTAATTTGAAAATATTCACTTTTTGGTTGAAATTGAGGGAGAGTGAGAAAAGTAGAAAAAGAGAGGAATATTAATTCACAAAGTAATTGGCTTCATGGCATTTAAAACAACAAAAAGATTGATATAGTTTCTGGTCTAAAATCTTTATTCTATTAAGTTGTGCTCTTATGTCGTCCTCTCAGATGTCCTCTGATATAGGCCAGATATAAACTAGAGAAAAAAAAAAGGCCAGCTAAAGATTTGAGATTTTAAATAAAAAGATGTAAATTTTCATTTAAAATTTCTTCTTTACAAAGAAGGAGAAAAATACACTTTTACCACAGAACTCTGTGAACCTTGCAAAGCTATCTTCCAACAAAGACCAGAAGACGACTCATTCTGTCCTAAAGCGAAAGCTCACCCCCTCTGGTGGACAGGAGGAGCTCCAGGTCCCACTTCCTTGTGAACAATTTCTGAAGGCTTCCTGCCTAGCAGGACACAAGATGGACCAATATGATCTGCTGAGAATCTTTTAAGTTTGTGAATGACAGACAGATGGGAAAAGCAAAAGGAAAAAAAAAAAACCAAAAGGCAAAAAAGCAGGGAAATCAGCTAAGGATGCTGATATAAGGGCAGACCTAGCTCCTCAGGGCTCATCCGGGAGGGACTTCGGCATCAATTCCCAGGACCATGATGCCAGCCTCCTGAGCTCTCTGCCTCCATCCTTCCCCTGTCCTAGGATCACCTTTCTAAAATGCACATCTGACCTTTGATAAGATGCTATTTAAAACTATTCCAAGCCTCTTCCTTGTGTTGCACAAGGAGCTTCTGGAAAGCAAGAAGTGTTATTTTGTTCATCTTTGTGTTCCTAGTCTCCAGCCCAACGCTTGGCATAGGCTAGAAGGTGGATGTTGAATAAATGAAATCCTACTAGCCTTCTAATCTAAAATTAGTAACAATCATAAGAAATCATAAAGCCAAAGCATAAAAAAGCAGAATCATAAGAGGAGCTCCATCATTACAGAAGAAAGCAATAGCTGCAAATAGTTAGATTATTGGTTCAAACACATTTCTAACTACTGTCCAGTCTCACGTAATTGTAAACATTCATCCGTAGCCCAGATGGATATCTTTTGAGGCTGTAATTCAACATGCAATATTGGTACACATGCATACCTGTGACTGTTTCTGATTAAGCAGTTTATAGGATTACATTTTATTATCTACATTTATTTCCTCTTATGAGCGAACACTAATTTTGAAAATTAGTTTCTAGATTTTAAACATTAGCCTAATAAACACAAAATTAGTCTTCTGAAGCATTGTGGCATTAATCAATATTTAAAAGATAAAATTCTATAATGGGTTTTAAGAATGTGTAGTGCACACAATGGTTATTTGTCCTAGCATAAGAATTAAAAGTCCCCCTTCCGTTAGAGAGGAAAACTCTCCTTTAGCAGCATGACAGGATGCCGTACCTGCGTGAGGGGTAAAGAACTGCAGTCTCCAGGTCTGTCACTCTGTCTCCTCCTTCAGGCACTAGGAATTTCAAATAAGAACCTTTTTTAAAGTCATATATCAAATAATGACTGCAATTCAAAGTAAGTTAAAATAAACATTTCCTGATCCAATTACATTATATAGAACAGAATTTGACTTTGCTTAAGGAAAAAAAAAAAAAACAGTCCCAAAGAAAAGCAATGCCAAAGAACGCTCACACTACCACACAATTGCACTCATCTCACACGCTAGTAAAGTAATGCTCAAAATTCTCCAAGCCAGGCTTCAGCAATACGTGAACCGTGAACTTCCAGATGTTCAAGCTGGTTTTAGAAAAGGCAGAGGAACCAGAGATCAAATTGCCAACATCCACTGGATCATCGAAAAAGCAAGAGAGTTCCAGAAAAACATCTATTTCTGCTTTATTGACTATGCCAAAGCCTTTGACTGTGTGGATGACAATCAGCTGTGGAAAATTCTGAAAGAGATAGGAATACCAGACCACCTGACCTGCCTCTTAAGAAACCTATATGCAGGTCAGGAAGCAACAGTTAGAACTGGACATGGAACAACAGACTGGTTCCAAATAGGAAAAGGAGTATGCCAAGGCTGTATATTGTCACCCTGCTTATTTAACTTCTATGCAGAGTACATCATGAGAAACGCTGGGCTGGAAGAAGCACAAGCTGGAATCAAGATTGCCGGGAGAAATATCAATAACCTCAGATATGCAGATGACACCACCTTTATGGCAGAAAGTGAAGAGGAACTAAAAAGCTTCTTGATGAAAGTGAAAGAGGAGAGTGAAAAAGTTGGCTTAAAGCTCAACATTCAGAAAACGAAGATCATGGCATCTGGTCCCATCACTTCATGGGAAATAGATGGGGAAACAGTGGAAACAGTGTCAGACTTTATTTTTCTGGGCTCCAAAATCACTACAGATGGTGACTGCAGCCATGAAATTAAAAGACGCTTACTCCTTGGAAGGAAAGTTATGACCAACCTAGATAGCATATTCAAAAGCAGAGACATTACTTTGCCAACAAAGGTCCATCTAGTCAAGGCTATGGTTTTTCCTGTGGTCATGTATGGATGTGAGAGTTGGACTGTGAAGAAAGCTGAGTGCTGAAGTATTGATGCTTTTGAACTGTGGTGTTGGAGAAGACTCCTGAGAGTCCCTTGGACTGCAAGGAGATCCAACAAGTCCATTCTGAAGGAGATCAGCCCTGGGATTTCCTTGGAAGGAATGATGCTAAAGCTGAAACTCCAGTCCTTTGGCCACCTCACGCCAAGAGTTGACTCATTGGAAAAGACCCTGATGCTGGGAGGGATTGCAGGCAGAAGGAGAAGGGGACGACAGAGGATGGGATGGCTGGATGGCATCACTGACTTGATGGACGTGAGTTTGGGTGAACTCTGGGAGTTGGTGATGGACAGGGAGGCCTGGTGTGCTGCAATTCATGGGGTCGCAAATAGTTGGACACGAATGAGCGACTGAACTGAACCGAAAGATTATAAAACTTTTTTCTCCTTATTTTATTAGCTCTTACAGTGGTAGTTTCAGTCCTGGTAATGAGTTGATATCTCCTGGAGTAAAGAGACTTACACATTCAAGAGCTTGCTCTGCACTTAGGAGCTTGTGACTTTAATGACAGTCTGTGCCTTTCTGAGCTTCAATTTCCTCATCTGTAAAATGGAGCTAATACCTGCCCTCCAGGTTCATTGTAAAGGATGCTTGAGAAGATAAAATATGTAAAAAATATAAAGCACCAATACACTGATTATTATCTTAGTTCTTAGTATTTTTCAAACAAAAACAAATCTTTCTAGCAAGAGCTAATTACCTTCATTTATTTAATCTTATGCCCCTGGTTTTCAACATGTCACTTTCACCTACCCCAACCTTTTAGCAAGTGATTTTCCTCTTAGAGCTTGGGTTAAAAAGGTAGATATTTGATATCAAGACCAAGGATCATTAAGCTTTATCATCATTTAAATTATGTGGAAACAAAATGGAAAGTGACCTTGGAGCATTTTCCTCTGTCCATTTACTTTGAAGGGTTGTTACTCGGAACAGTTCCTGTTGGACGAAAACACAATTACCTTTGTGCTCTATTTAATTGTTGGCAAATACAGCATCTGCCCTTGCCTGATTAACTGGAGAGTACTCTCAGATGCTATTCAGTAAAGCTTTACTGCTTTCACATAATTAGATCATTTAAGAGCTTATAGACTTAGTTCCTTTTACTTCATTAATCTCCCCCCACCTTAAATAGATTCTGAGTTTTATCAGAAAAGATAAGACTGCTGCTGCTGCTGCTAAGTCGCTTCAGTCGTGTCCGGCTCTGTGCGACCCCAGAGACGGCAGCCCACCAGGCTCCCCCGTCCCCGGGATTCTCCAGGCAAGAACACTGGAGTGGGTTGCCATTTCCTTCTCCAGTGCATGAAAGTGAAAAGTGAAAGATAAGACTACTGTATTCCAAAAACCTGATGACAGAATAATATATACAATGAGAAAAGAACTAATTTTTTGTTCTTGATTACCTTAAATTATGCTTTTGTAATCTGCAAATTAAGCTTTCCATGGAGACTAGTGGGGGGGAGCATGATCCCTCTTCTCTGAAAAATGTTGAAACTATTTAAATAACTTAATATTTCTTCTTGAAACCACATATGTATATGCATTTGACACTATTTTAATCAAGGGAATTTCTCCTGAACTGCCAATATTTTTTCTTTCAATTTTGATTATTTTCATCAGGGAGGGAGCTTAGGTGGGAAGGCATAGAGCAAGCAGCAGGGACAAGGGAGGGAGTGAACTCAGTGCACAAGAGAAAGCGAGGAAAGACACAGAAGATAAAAGAACCGCACAGGACTGGCCAGCTACTCAAGTTCTCAGGAGAAACAGAGGCCTGGAGTAGACAGGAAATGGAGGCCACAAATACGGCTTTGGGAAAGAATCAATCCGAAAGGGACCTCCCCCCAACCCCGCAGCTTTCCATTCTCCTCTGCAGCTGCTAGGAGGCTTCTCTACCTGGACAAAAACAGCAGTGCCAAAGGCTCAAGCAGGTTATCAGCTTATTTCTAACAGGTCTCTTCAGAGCAAGCGATAGAGGCAAGCAGTATGGCTCAGGAGGCAGTTAATAAATCATAGGCATTTTGAGTTTGGCAGAGATTAAACCTGAAGGTGGAGAAGGAACCAGCAACCCACTCCAGTATTCTTGCCTGGGTAATCCCATGGAAAGAGGGCCTGGAGGCCTGGATTCTATGGGTTCACAAAAAGTTGGACACGACTTGAGTGACTAACACACACACACCTGGAGAATGATGAGACTGCCTAGGGCTAACCAACTTTCTCCTGGGATTTATTCAGTGTTCTGAGTTCCTCCTCTGGCTCCCTTGTTAGCACATATTCAAAGAGGTGGTCAGAGAAGTTCACCCAGTACATATCCTGGTACACAATAAACCACACGCAGTTACCTGCTGATGCTTTTCACCATTACAGGAAAGATATCCAGGAATCCTTCTTAACTGAGAATGAGCTGGCAACCTTTCCTCCTTAGGAGGGCCAGCAAGCAAAACTACTGTTAGGAAAGCCTCGCTCACATCTGTACAACTCTGATCTAGTTCCCTAAGAAAAAAATACAGACACCCTGCCTCCCCCCAGAGGTACTGGTCTGCCTATCAGTTACTCTACTGGTATTTCAAGGTCCTGTTCTAGGCTCTCTCTTCCAGGAAGGTTTCCTCTAGCTTTCTAATCAGGCCCTGCATTCACAATGACACTGAAGCCTTCAAAGTCTACTGTCAGTGGAAAGCTAGTTTCCGGCAGTTTTCTTAAGCATTTGGAATACTTAGACTCCTGTTGGGAGAAGGGCTATAATTTGATTCTTTTAAAATCCCTTTGAGACGCTGAAGTAAAGGGCACACAATTGCATTTTTGAGTGACTGAATTTGGAGTTATAATAACTAGAGGAAAAATCTTTTAAATTCAAGTAGTTACAGCAGGAACCCTCATCAGTGAATTCTTTTCACTATCCTTTTAAGATGAGCTGCAGCCCCAAATGGTGTCCAGAAGCTTAAAAAAAAAAAGAACAACAAAAAAGGTTTTTTTCTGCTGCTCTTCAAAGCAAATGGTAGGTTTCAATTATTCCCTGAAAAATGTAAGGAATTCATATGGAATCAGAAGAGAACGCTTGTTGGCCTTATGTCATTCCCAAATGCACACCCCTCCAGGTCCATGCCTTCCAAAGATGAAGCCTGTAAGCTCTGAAAGACTAGCTCCTCTACTGCTCTCACTATACTCGGTTAACAAGCAGCAAGCAGGCACTACCACAAGCCAAGCATTAGGATGACTACATTACTAAGAACTGAGTCCTATCACCTTCCCATTAGATTGGGTAATATGTTTTTAATCTATACAACTGTCTTGAGAAACATAATATCACATCCTATGATGCTTGGTTTTTTAATAAACCCAACATAAAATTAGGACTATTTTCTTTTTCAAATGAAACTAAAGATTCTCATATATAGCCCATTAAACTCCTCCATCCACAGCCCCAATGCATCTCCTGCATTCAGTTCTACTGGATTGCTGTTTTAAATAATGCTAGGGTCCCCAGGAAGCACATATTACACCAATATCAGGGTTTTGCATTTCCCGTGAGAATAGCTATCTAAAACGTCAATCAAAAAAAAAAAAAAGTAATCTCAAAATCAATCCCTCAGTTAAGAGAAACAAGATATAAAAGCACTCTGGAGAAATATTAAAAAAAAAAAAAAATGAAAAAACAAAGGCCCAGGATTAGTTCAACAAATGACGTGGACTTCTATGGCCCCAAACATAATACCTGTATAACTCACCCCATCTGGAACACCTTCCAAGAACTGGGGTTACTTACTAAACTAGAACTGAACTGAACTACACTGGAACTGATTTACGTGCAAATTTACAAACTTAGGAGAGAGACCTGCAAAGTTTAGACACCCAGAAAATAAAGTCTTTCTCCTTTTCCATAAGATCTGCTATCCCTGCCCTCCTCATCCGCACAAAAAAATAACTCAAATTTTAAAAATAAAAACCACAAACTGCTTGGATATCTCAAGCTGCAAAGAACCATTTGGCCCAGATACAGGATAAGGACTTTCAGTTAGCCTTCTAACAGAAATCTGTGCAAAGAAGTCTAAACTCCACCTCAGAAGGAAAAATCTGCTTACTAGCCCTTCCTATGTCTTAATCTTCTCATTTGTCATTGTTTTTCATAATTCATCCCTGAAATAGAGCAAATGTTACTCAGCAGCGGCTAGAACACCTCAGGTGCAGCAGGTTGGCAAGAGCATCAGTCTGAGGGAAGAGTTGATGCAGAGGTGAACGAAGAAGCCTGTGATGCCCTAAACCAAGGCCGCCGGGCAAGTGTAACCAACAGGGACAGCCTCACATTACCTGTTGTCCAAAACTCTCCTCCAGGGTGGGTCAGCATAATGCCTTCTCTACCACTGGTCAAGGCAGTTCACACGTTTTTCAAAGACTCCATATATCGAGTTTTGAAAAGCCCTTGGTTCAACCCAAAGCCTACTGTGTGTGAAGCCCTATGCGTGCCTGCCCATTACATCATCACAACATGTCAGGCTGGTTCTGAAGCTATTAATATTAGCAGGAGGAGATACGGACTTTCTAGAACACGGAGGAGACATATATATATGGGCTTAAAAAATATGGAGGCAGGAAGGTGGGAGGCAGGAACCTGTGATATTGGAAGCAAGCACAGACCGAAGCAGTCTAGAGTCTGAAGTACTCAGCCAGGTTAAACCGCGGTTGTGATGCTTTCTCTCACCTAAGCTAGGGAAGAAGAGCAACGCTGCCCACCTCCCTTCCTCCCAGTCACTCTCTTTAAGTGGCAAGACGACACACCCCCTGCCAACCTGCAAGGCTCCAAGTGTGATCCTCCGCATCCTTGGGCGTCCACCCTGAAGCCAAGGCTCCAGGAACACCCTAGCAGGCCAGCTCCTTTCTCATCCCCCTCATGTACCCACCCCCATCCCCTCAAGGTGGTCACAGCCACTCCCCTGGCACCTCCAGCTCCTATGTCATCAGAAGCCTACCCCTCAATACCCTCTTCTCCTTCTCCCCTCTGCGACTCGCCTGCCCACATTAATGCCCCCATCCTCCAGGACCCACCGCGGTCGGCCCCAGGTCCCCGGCAGGGGAAGCCCATGCACGGCCCCCGCTCCCGACGCCCTATCCTCCAAGTCCAGGTCCAAACCTTAGCCCTGACCCGGACGGAGCCGGAGCTGCTTCGGGCCTAGTCAAGGACACTAAATCGCCGTGCCCTCACCCTGCCCGCGAGGCCTCAGCAGCCCGGGTTGCCTCCTCCACTCGGGACACTCACCCAAATATGACCGGGCGGTGGCCGTAGAAAGTGAACGACCAACGAAGGGGTAGTGCGAGCCGCCTTCACTCCGCCACTAGCTTTATAGCCGCGGACCGACCAGACTCCGGCAAGGCCGGGAGTCCGTGAGAGGCGGGACAGTGGCCCCAGCAGCCAATCGTGGCCGGCAGAGGAACCCCGGAGTGCCCGCCCCCTAGTCGGGCTTCAACCAATCCGAAGGAAACTAGAGGAAGCGCTAGCTGGGGGGTTTTCCCTCGTGGCTGGAAGGGCGGGGGAAGGGGCGGGGACAAAGCCGGAGGGCAGAGAAAATGGGGTGAGAGAGTGACGTGTGGTGGCCCGAGAGCCGGCCTACCAATGACAGAGCGGCGAGACACGGCGAGAGCCAACGGGAGCGGAGTGAGAGGTTCTCCGGCCAATTGAAGCTCAGCGAGAGGAGATGAGAACCAATGAGGCCTCCGCGTCCCACCACTGGGGAGAGGTGGTCTAGTGTGGGAGGCAAGTTGGTCCCTGCTGGAGAGTCCGTCAGGTTGCCTAGCAACCAGAGCTAGGCGTCACCTATAAGATTTCTAAAATACTTGATTTAAATTCAATCTTAACGTTTCCTAGTTTCCTAGAGCAGCCCACATACAAGCTGGAGCATAATACATCACCAAGAATTTGTAAACTTATTCTAAATACCAGATTTGTAAATAATATTGTAACCTCTATACAAACGAACTAAACTTAAAAGCATGTTGGTTTGGGATTAGACACCAGTGAGGAGGGTAAGGGGCCTTGCCTAAGCAGGGAGTTTGTCCTAATTCTTGGATTTTTCCTAGCCCATATCATATACTCTGAGGAAAGTGGCTCCACCTGGCCCATTCTCCACTGTATCTGCTGAGCTTGATATGTGGTAGGTGCCGAATAAAAGGTTGTTGAAAAGGAAGGGGTCTCATAATTCTCAGTATAGCAAACTCACAGGATAAGCACCATCTAGTTCCCCCAGGAAAGAGAGAGGAGCAATTCAAGCTGGAGGAAGACACTGAAACACTGGGAGAACCCAAAGGAGGATAATTATGGCCTTAAGTAAGACTCTGCCTCATTTCCTCAGAGAGAGAAACTATAGTACTTTGGTGGGAAACCATGAGAGTTTCTGAGTTGTGTCTCCCCTTCAGTTTCATTATGACACAGGAATGCTGTTGATAAGGGGTCCCTGATGATTCTATATATCACACAACTACTGTTATGTGAAATTTCTTATCCACTATAGATAATAACCTAGTAAGAGACATTCTCAGCAGGAGGGTGGCAACGGAACCACTGTGGAGTGGTGGCAGCATAAGTTACTTGGGGGAGAGGACCACTCAATAATGGTTATACTCCATAATGTTGCTCATGACATTGGTTCTGTTCCAGAACCAATGTCACTGATACCTTCATAAAGTAACTAGGTGATAGAGACACCACTTGATTGTGACCAATAACAATTTGAGGATGGGATTTAAACATTTTGTACATGCTAAAATTCACTGAAAGACAGTAAGGACAGACACGAGAAAGAAGACAGCTTTGTCCTTAGAAAAACACTTTTAGCAGTAGAGCAAATATTTCCAACTCCAGGAGTACACAATAGGAAATAATTAGCTAGATAGTCTTGAAGATTATTTTGCACAACAAGAAATTCCCACAAAGCCCAGACTGCCTTTTTGATTGAATTAATCTCCAATTAAGCAAAGTGAGCATGGTTGTTGATTACTGGGAAGTCAAGCAATAGACAATGAAACAGGTTAATAATTAAATATAGAATTTGTCAATTGAATTTTAAAACACAAGTCTCTGTGATTCTGTGAAATATAATGGTAGATTATACCAGGCTACATATACATTAGCTATCCGTGCAACTGAGGACAAAATATACATACATTTATTTTGGTTGCAAGTATAAGGATTTTTGAGCTACAATTTGACATAAGCACGTCATACTTGAATGTGCATTTTTAAGCTTGTTAATATATATTTAATTATATTGTTTCTAAATTTAATGCCAAGTAGTGTCGGTAAATCACTGTAGATGATATATATCAAAGGGAAAGTATACTTTATTGTTCTGCCCTCCCTACTTTGAAAGGAACAAACTTTAAGAAGCAAGAAAAGAAATATTGCCTGCCATATCAGTAAACAAAGGATATCACAGTAATCACTGATTGTAGCCAACTGCCATACATGAGCTGGTGAGCCCCGAGGGAACTCAGGAAGGAAAGAATACCTGCCAACTGTAGCCATGTGACTGCAGCCACTCCCCACGGTGAGCCCTGAGAAAACTCACAATTTAAAAATACAGAATACTGAGATTGCTGAGCTTGCATATCAAGAGGAATAATTTCAGTGAGTCCAGACTCTTGCATCCTCCCATACACAAAAAAGTCTTAACTTCCTTAACTTGGGATATCTGTTTTTCTTAACAGTAAACTTTGGATGTTCTAACTACATGGTCTTTGTTGCAAAACTTCTGTATAACCTGGCTCCTCCATTGTTGCCTCAGAGCAGTTTTCTCAGGGTTTAAGATGCTGCCTCCCAGGATTAAAGTCCTAAAAATTCCTACCAAATAAAATATAACTCTCAGCTTTTAGGGTGTTCCCAAGTAGTGCTAGCAGTAAAGAACCTGCCTACCAATCCAGGAGACATAAGAGGTGGGGGTTCAATCCCTGAGTCAGGAAGATTCCCTGGAGGAGGGCATGGCAACCCACTGCAGTATTCTTGCCTGGAGAATCCCATGGACAGAGGAGCCTGGAGAGCTACTGTCCACTGGGTCGCAAAGAGCTGGACACAACTGAAGCAACTCAGACTCATGCATGCTCAAGTTTTAGGTTCTGAATTTTTCTTTTAGTCAACAATGTAATGATAACATTTAGTATTATAAATTCATCTCTTGAGCAAGCATTTACTTTTTACTCTGTGTCACGAATTGCGCTAGACCTATGCTGTCCAATAAGGCAAGTGCTACCTATACATAGCTTGTGAGCACTTGAAGAGTGCTAGTCCAAAGTGAGCTGAGCTGTACTATAAGTGTGAAATAAACACCAAGTTTTAAAAACTTAGTACAAAAAAGGAACTCTCTCACTAATAATTTTTATATTGATTACTTGTTGTAATGATACTTTAGTTATATTGTGTTAAATAAAAATTGTTATTAAATTAACTTCACCTGTTTATTCTTAGTTTTTTGCACGGCTGCTAGAAAATGAAAAACTACATATGCAACTCCATTTATGACCCCCAATGAGCTACAGTAGAAAGATACAATTGAAAGACAGATTCTGTTATTAAACTGTTTATAGTCTAAAGAGTGAAGGAGAGAAAAATAAAGGGCTGGGTTTCCAGCCACTGTCTCACTAGATAAAGGTCAGGAGAGGATGGAATAGAAGGAATCTTTGGATTTTTCAGTTAAAGGTATCTCTGTCTCTTCAGCTCTAAGCAGCTTTATTTCACTTAAATATTTTGTCAGTTCAAAAGTCAGTTCCCTATCAGGGCTCTATCTCTTGAAGCCTTTTTGCTTGGCAAGATGGCAATTGCCAGGGCTCACCAGGTTGTTCTACATCAGAAGAGGGCTCAGTCCTAGCTGTGGGTTCTTGTACTGGCCTCCCTTAGATGAATAGGACTTGGCCTTGTTACTGTCTCATGCTGCAAAATCCCAGAGCTCACTTTCATTTATACCCTACCCAGTAGTATGCACTCAGCAGCCCACTACTAGGCTCATTCAGCCCCTTTTGCAGCAAAACTCCTCAACAGAGCCAGCCAGAGTTTCAGCTGTCTTCTTTCCTCTGCATGGCATGAGGCACCTGTAGAGATAATCCTTCTACATGACTTAAGAAGCTGAGGGAGGCTTAGGGCCCAGTCCCTACCTGACTGAGACTCACAGTCGGACAGACTGACAACAGCAATTCTGCTGCTACAGCCAGAGATTCCCCTCTCACCAGAACCATCTGACCACCCCTCACGAGAACTTGATTGAGAACCCTACTGATTTAGCACTCCCACCCGCAAAAGCCATTCCTGTTTCCAACACTACTCCCCTCCAGGGTTTTACTTCTTACTCTTCTCACCTCTGAAAGGGTTAGTACCATTTGAGGATCCTGAAAAATATTTTTAAAATAGCATAATTAATAATTATAATTCTACAGTTCAAGTGCTACATAAAGAAGCATGCCCAAGGACTTTCCTGGCAGTCTGCAGGGGACGTGGGTTTGATCCCTGATTGGGGAACTAAGATCCTGCATGCTGTGCAGCACGGCAAAAAAAAAAAAAAAGCATGCCCAAACGACAATGGAGGTCCACAGAAATATCTAGTCAATCCCGGTGGTTAAGGCAGGCTTTCCAGGGCAGGTGAGGTTCATTCATTTATCACATTCAGGAGTCTTTACTGAGCACAACTGTGTGCCAGGTTCTGTTCTAGGCTCAGGCGATTCTGTGTGCTAAACAAGACAGACACAATATCTAACCCAGTCAAGTTTAGTTTGTGGAGACTAAACATTATGTAAGAAAATAAGTTGCAGTCTCATCAGTAAATGATAATACTATGAAGAAAATAATGCAGAGTAATGAGACAGACACTGGCTGTCGGATGGGAAAGCACTCCAAGTGGTTAGGAAAGAGCTCTCTGAAACAGTGACACCTGGAGGATGAGAAGGAAATAACATATGAAGCTCTGGAGGCAGAGTGATGCACAGGGAGGAACTGGCCTCAAAATAGGAAACAAAAGGCCCATGTGTCCAAGCTGAGTTTTGAAGAACTGAGAAGTTATCTAGGTTGCAGACCAGAGGGCAGGAAGGAGAGGAGTGGGGAGGAGAGTAATTTCAGGAAAAGGATCCATCGGCTTTATATGCAGGAGCTGCAGCTTTAATCAAGAATGATAAAAATAAGTGGAAATTATGATAACAGTGAGATCTCCCTTGAGCTAGATTTTTCAGGTAAAAGGAGTGTTAATGGATCAGGGTTAAATTTTTTTCTCTGTGTTATTGGGAAGAAAAGGAGTAAATTCAATGGAACTGCCTTCCCACACTGTAATCTGGAGGGCAGTCTGCAGCACCCCTGTCAACATCTGTTAAGAGAATTTACTGAGCATCTACTCTCCCTTCATTTAACCCCACTGAATAACCCCCAAATTACAAATTTGGAGATTGAGGCACTGAGTGGTTAGGTAGTTTGTTGCAAGTTTATTACAAAGTAACAAGCTGGGATTAAAACCTAGGTCTAGAGACTTCCCTGGTGGCCCAGTGATTAAGAATCCGCCCTGCAATTCAGGGGATGCAGGTTCAATCCTTGGTTTGGGAACTAATATCCCACATGGCTCGGAATAACTAAGCACGTGCACCTCAACTAGAGAGTCTGTGCACCACAGTGAAAGATCCTGAGTGCTGTAACTAAGATGCAACACAGTCAAATAAACAAATACTAAAAAAAAAAAAACTCAGCAACAAAAAACTCGGATCTTAGGATGCAAAACCCATACTCCTTCCACCATTCTATGTACAAAAACATAATTGTACTCAAAGTTAGAGTGAAGTGGTAGATATCAAATAAGGAAAGGTAGGTAACTTCTCCTAGGACATCACTTATTACCCTTGGGGTATCTTACCATAGTACAGGTTTGGTGCTTGGTTCATGAGCTCAGCAGACCTCTTTTATCAGCTTGCTAGAAGTAAGTCCTCTGAGGAGTGTACCACATTAACCAAGTTGATAATGCATAAAATCAGAATGCCAGCCTATTAGTTATAATACAAAAGGGACCACAACCTTCAAAGTTCACATGCCTCACCCTCTAGATTACACACAGGAAGTCAAGTCATCCTCAGACGATTGATTGGTAAACGGAATTGGGAAGATGTTAGAAAGAAAGCTCTTTCATGCTATTGGGTTAAGATAACATGAAGTATCCATTTCTCAATAGAATGGTCTTCCCAGTAGGAGGGGACATATGCCAAGGCCATAAACCATCAATCGCCTTCACCTAGGCCCCTTTAAGACCTGCTTTGCTGATGAGACTAGAATACTTGAAATTTACTCCTAAACTCTCTTCTTCTGTGGACTATACTTAATCCAACACTGTTTGCCTTCGAACCTATGGCTTTCCTTTTTACAAGTCCATGGCAGATCATCTCCTTCCAGAGTTCAATTCTCTAAACAAGTCAGTATAATCAATCAAGTTAAAGTCAAGTCTTAATTGCCTTAATTCTTTCAACTAACTTTTTCTATCTCTGCTCTGGTATGTGTCAACTTTCTAAGGCTATTCCACTGCAGGTATTCTTAGGGGGTGCCTCACGGCAGACTCACCTACCTGGCCCACACACTGCCCTCATTCTCCCTCATGGTGGGGTATGGAAGGTACATATTAACAGCATCCAGCCCACAAACAGCCTGAAGTACGCAATGCAGTTACCAGTAAGTAACCAGTGGCTTCTAAACTGGTGAAAGAAAACCTTTCTAAAATCAACCACCACCTGCTTTACCTTCACAATCTAAAAAAAGACGGGGTACTGAGGGTAGAGAGAGAGGGAGGTCAGAGTCATTAGCCCTGGGAGGAGGCCAGTGTTTTGGGAAGAAGACAATTTCTTCCTGCCCTGTGGAGGAAGGGAGGGTAGGTCTTCTTTTATCCATTCTGCTCCCCACCCCCAGGTTAAATCCAGGTTTGGGGTTTTTGACAAGAATCAAGCATTATGGGGGAATACAATGATCATAATTAGCTTTAGCCTCCCCTAAGAATTGGATTCTGTTCATCAGGAGGATGGAGCAAAGGACTGAAGATAGGCATGAAGGGTATCTGCCAATGTGGAGGAGTCTCCAGCTGGAAGCTGTTCCACTTGAGCACCCACACTTCCTACGTGTGGATGTGGGTCCCTGGGGCTACACAGAGGCCCAGCAATCACAGGATTCTGCCAGCCAGGCTTGCAGCTTTATGCCAGTTCATTCCTTTTAAACCCTAATTGGAGGCTGATTGATCTGATATGGAGACTCCATTTTTTGGTGTATGAGTCACTGTTCTGGTTGCAAAGAATAGAAACCAACAGGAACTAGCCTAATCAAATTGATTCACATGAAAAATCCAGGAGGTTAGTTTTGTTTCAAGGATAATTTGATCCAAGAAGTCAGTTGATGTCTTTTATTATTTTTGTGGTCTCCATCTTTCAAGAATACTTTCCTTGGAGCTGGCATTTTTCTCTGAAAGTCTCCTTCCTTGCTCAAGATTTCCATCCTTATAAGGTTAGCAGTTGGAAACAAGACAGAACAAGTCCTTGTTCCCAGCTATTTTCTAGTGGAGTGGGCTAAAGCAAATGCATGGGCTTCCCAGGTGGCTCAGTGGTAAAGAATCCACCTTCAAATGAGGGAGACGCAGGAGACTCCGTTTTGATCCCTGGGTTGGGAAGACCTCCTGGAGAAGGAAATGGACAGAGGAGCCTAGCGCGCTACAGTCCAGGAGGTCGAGAAAGAATCAGACACAACTGAGCCACTGAGTATGCACTAAAGAAAACACAGTCTTGTGTGTTTCCTGCACTGTCAACACTCTGCTATAACACAGCTTCACTTCTGAAATCAGACCTGGGTTTTCCACACATAAAGCAAGTCTTCAACACCAGCTGGGTGCCCCACAGTTTAACTCAGTTCTACAGGTTAAGGGTCTAGTCCCACAAGACTGCCCCCCAGCCCAAACCACTTCAGACACCAATCACATATTTAGGTGGTTAGCTGTGTTTCTGACTTGCCAGCTATGAATCAGAAATTCCCATTCTGCATCCTCAGGTTCAGTTAATTTGCTTGAGTGTCTCATGGAACTCAGGAGAATATTTTATTTACTGGATTACTAGCTTATTACAAAGGTTAGTAAAGGATACTCACCAATAGCCAGATGAAGAGATGCACATGGTGAGGTTCAGAAGGGTCCCACATACAGAAGCATCTGTCTCCATGGAGTTTGGAGTGGGCCAGCCTCCCAGCGTGTGACTATGTTCCTGTTCACCAATCTAGAAGTCCTCCAAATCTTATCCTTTGGGGGCTTTCTGGAGACTTCATTTTTTAGGCATTGTTGATTAAATCATTGGCTGCTATTAACTGAATTCATTACCCAGCCCCTCTTCCTTCCCCAGAGGTGTTGGGGGTAAGTTCTGAAAGTTCCAACCTTCTAATCACCTGGTTGGTTCCCTTGGCAACCAGTCACAGCCTTAGATGCTTTTAAAAATTCACTTTATTAATATAAACTCAGGTATGGGTTGAAAGAGGTTTGTGATTGAATAGCAAGATACCTTTATCACTCTTATGACATAGGAAATTCCAAGGGTTTTAAGAACTCTGTGCCAGAAACAGGATGAAGATCAAAAATATATTTCTAATTATGAATCACTATCTCAAACATGCAGAGGCACCAGGTAAATATATATAAATAAATCCATAATAGGATGGAATATTTCCACATTGCATATTATTAAGAAAATAAACCAGGATAATAAGAAAGAAGCTGATTGGCTGGAAGGAGGATAGTGATACCTGAGGAAGTTAGGAAAAAAATTCATTTCTGGGACAGCTGATCTAGGAAATCAATGATGAGAAGAAGCCAGCCATATGAAGCTCTGGATATTGTAAGAACAACAGCCAGTACAAAGGTTCTGAGATAAAAATAAACTCTGCCTGTTTGGAGAATGGACAAAAGGCAAGTCTGACTGAAGTGAGTTTTGAAGAACTAAAAAGAATTAGCCAGACTTAGAACCACACATTTGGAGAAGGCAATGGCACCCCACTCCAGTACTCTTGCCTGGAAAATCCCATGGACCGAGGAGCCTGGTGGGCTGCAGTCCATGGGGTCGCTAAGAGTCGGACATGACTGAGCGACTTCACTTTCACTTTTCACTTTCATGCATTGGAGAAGGAAATGGCAACCCACTCCAGTGTTCTTGCCTGGAGAATCCCAGGGACGGGGGAGCCTGGTGGGCTGCCGTCTATGGGGTCGCACAGAGTCGGACACAACTGAGGCGACTTAGGAGCAGCAGCAGCAGCAGCAGAACCACACATTTAACCAGAAGAGAAAAAGTTATCTTAAAAGTAACAGTGGAACTTGAGAATAGGGGGAAATGTGGAAATTACAGTCATTAGCTTAAAAATCCTCCTGTGTAGGGGTTTTTCCTCTTCTCTAATCTGGGCAGAAAAAATGAGTTCAATGGCATATTCCTCCCTCACTGTGATTCTAGGAGTTACTTGCCAATCACATGAAAACATTTTAATACCAGCCATCATTTATTGAGCATCTACTATTTTCTAAGCATTGTAATGGGCAACTTAGGTACATTATCTTACCCACCAACCTGTAAGCAGATATTATTCCCAATTTACAAGTGAAGAACTGAGCAGCAGACAGTTAAAGTAGTTTGCCCACAGCAAATGACAAAGTTAGGATCCGAATCCAAGTCTTCTGTGCCAAAACTCACTCTCTTTCCACTATTCTGTGTACCACTCCACTGCCCCCCACCCAAACAAAAAAAGCACATTTGTGGCCAAGGACAGAACGAGGTGGTAGACATCGGAAAGAGGGAAGGTAAGCAGCTTCTCCAGAGAGGCCACACAAGCCCAGTTTTCATTTCCTTTAGAAACGGTACATACTCAAGGACTTGGCACTTGGCCCTGGGGGCTCAGAAGCCAACTTCTGGTAAAAGGCACAGAAATAAACTCATCAACCAAAATTCTGATGTGTATTATAGTCAGAATGCCAGTTTTAAGTACGGCTGCCTAGAAAAGCACAGAAAAATAAAATCTTAACATGTAATCAAGAATGCGTGTGCCTGTGTGCTAAGTCGCTTCAGTTGCATTCAACTCTCTGCGGCCCCACGGACTGTAGCCCGCCCATCTCCTCTGTCCATGGGATTCTCCAGGCAAGAATACTGGAGTGGGTTGCCATGCAGGGGCATCTTCCCAACCCAGGGATCAAACCCATGTCTCTTATGTCTCCTGTATTGGCAGGTGGGTTCTTTACCACTACCACCACCTAGGAAGACTGTAAACAAGAATAAGAAATGCCAATTCACAGATGTTTAAAAATCAGTTTTTGGAAAATATCTTTGATGCTTGTGGGTGTGTCTTGTCAAGGAAGGATGTGTTTCCTTTCTTTTGGAAAAGTGCAAGGAGCTCTAAACTCTCCCAGCTGCCAGCCTAGCAGATGAAATGTTATTCTGCAGAAATTATGTTCAAATACTGTTTATATTCGCTTATAATCTTACTCTGAAAATGCGTCCCCGGTTGTAGCAACCGTTAGGATAATTGGGATAATTATGGAACAATATGCCCGGAACCGTTATCAACATATTACCAAATCGGAGTACTTCAGAAAAAGACAGAAAGGAAAAAGAAATGAGAGCTTAGTGGCCATTTTTGAATATTGGCTTGGGGCTCACTTTCTGAACTGAGAAAAGAATGTTAAAGCGCTGTCCTCACATACTGAATACGTCCAGTTTAAAAACTAATAAAAATGTATGGTATAACTATTAATATTTCTTGGTTTACATATTTTCTTGATTTGCAATTGGAATGAAGGTAAACATTTATTGCTGTATTAACTTTTTATCTTATGGACTTTAATTCTTTAAAAGTCACACTTTGTGGGGCGTTCTCTGGCAGTCCAGTTGTTAGGACTTGGCACGTTCAATGCTGTGGCCCTGGGTTCAATCCCTGTTGGGGAACTAGGATCCCACAAGGCTTGAGGCCAAAAATAAGTAAATATAAAATAAAATTCACTGTGTACTTTTTAAATTTTATTTTTAATTGGAAGATAATTGCTTTACAATGTGTTGGTGAGATCAGCCATAAGTACACATATATCCCCTCCTTCTTGAACCTTCCTCCCACTGCCCCCTCCATTTCACCCCAGTAGGCCATAACAGAGCAGCAGGCTGAACTCCCCATGTTATACAGCAGGTTCACACTAGGCATCTATTTTACACACAGTAATGTATATTCACTGTATATATATTTTTAAAAGTCATGCTCTGTGTTTCATCTCTCTGGTGATCATAAAGCTACTACAGAATACAAAATTGTGGGTTTAAGCATGACCTACTTTAATCCATGCAAACATTTGGTTAATTGCTCCAATGCCAAAAATAGTTGGTTATCTGCGCTAACGCCAAAAAGGAGAGTGCACGTTTGTCATTCTTTCCTCCTGACTTCTTAGCATGTAGACTTCTTTCCTATAGTTAGGGAATTCCCCATGAATGTTTCTTTATGTCTTCCCCCCACAATCAGATGAGAACAGCAGCTAATCACTTTTCCAGAGCACCTAAGAGTTAGGGAGAAAGGCATCCGTCAGATGCATCCACCTGGGACTTGAGTCTGGAGCTAGTGCTGCAAAGAAGTGGAGATCTGATAGCGGCTGGGCCGTGGGTTTTCCAAGGGCGAAGTCCAAAAGTGTGTTCATGGTCACTTCCCGCCTGGCATGACTCTGGCTGTAGGGCTGACTGGCTGACCTCCCTTTCTGGTTTGAGGATGGGCTAGTTCGGAAGGAAAGGGAACTCGAAAGCATGCAGGAGTAGCAGAGAGAAGGAGCAGCCACCACCCTCAGGGCTGAGAGAGAGCACAGAAGAGGAAGCCCTGCTCCCCCAGGCTGTGATCCCCACATTCTGTTGGAGAGAGCGTGGCTGTGGCTCATGGAAGGACAGAGAAACCACTGTGATGCCAGGTCCTTTAATAATTTGCTGGAAATTAACTGTCTGGAGTGGTGGGGAAGTAGTTAGGGCTCACCAGAGGCACTGGGCTACAAAACTGCTGAGGACTGGGGAGCCAGTATAGGGGAGGGGGACAGCTACTGGCCTCTGGGGGCCACCCCCATGCACCCCACCCACCCCCATGCACCTCAGCCTCCCACACCCTCCACCATCCCCCATGCACCCAACCCGCACCCTTACTACCTGCCATGCACCCTACTCCCCATGCCCCTAACCACCCCCCATGCACCTCAGCCCCCCACGCACCCCACCCCACACACCTCCCATCACCCCAGGCACTGTGTCCTTGAGAGCCACATACAGAATTAGGATGTAAAAAATCTTTTTCCTCCTCCAATGTCTTTCTAGCACTCTCTCTGTTGAGAAAGCTTAGCATCATGCCAGCTGGCAAAGGAAAAGTATCTAAAGGTACCAGAACTGTTTTCAAAGAGCAAACAAAAATGTTGCATTTGGAGCCAAGAAGCAGCAAATATGTAACTGGCATACCTTGATATTAATTTGATTGTATTTTGTAGTGATATCAAGTCAATTATATTTTCTGACACTCTTAACTGCTTTAAAAATTCAGGGTAATTCTGCCTGGTGCCTGGTTTCTTAACTACAAAGAATATCAGGAAAATATCGTGATACTTCTTGCATATTTTGTGTGAAGTGTCTATCCTTTGTGTGTGTGTGTGTGCTCAATTGCATCCAGCTCTCTGAGGCCCCATGGACTGCAGCCCACCAGGCTCCTCTGTCCATGGGATTTCCCAGGCAAGAATACTAGAGTGGGTTGCCATATCCTTCTCCAGGGGATCTTCCCAAACCAGGGCTTGAACCCGAGTCTTCTGCACTGGCAGGAGGATTCTTTTACCACTCTCAGTGGTCCCACTGAAGCCCCACCTCACTTGAGGGAAGGAAATCAAAGCATACCTCCTTCCAAAGAAAGTGTCCTCACTGTATTGTTTCTTAAGTCCTCCTCTGTCAACTCATCAATATACTTTGTCAGGGTTCAACCAGAGATAGAGAGATAATAGGAGATGTACACTATGAGACTGATCCCAAGGCATTGACTTCACGTGGTTGTAGAGGCCAAGCCTTAGGGCAGGCCTCCTGGGAGGGCAGGCTGGACCTCCCTGGCAGGAGCTGAAGCTGTTCTGCAAGGGGATTCTTCAAGAAGCCCCACCTGTGCTCTTCAAGCCTTTAAGCTAATTGAATCAGACCCACCCAGATAATCACCCTAAAAGTCATTTGACTTTGGATTTTAATTACAACTACAAAGTACCCTCTCAGCAACACCTAGATTAGTGTTAGATTGAGTAACTGGGGACTGTGGCCTAAGCTGACACATAAAACTGGCCATCACACCCTTATTACGGCTTGAATGCTTTTGGAATTCTGAAACCAGTGCTTTAGTGTTTCCCTCAAAAAGCTGTATCTTATTCTAGCACTCACTTTGGAATTTTCAGTTATATCAATTTAATTTCCTTCTATAACCCCTTGATGCCCAGCATGAGCAAATGAATAGTCCAGGGACTTCACCAGCAGTCTGGTTAAGACTCCACTTTCAATAAAGGGGGCACAAGTTCAGTCCCTGGTCAGGGAACTAGGTCCCATATGCCATGGGGTGGAGCCAAAATTTTTTTTTAAAAGAATGGACAGAGGAGCCTGGTGGGCTACAGACCATGAGGCCACGTGACTTAGTGACTAAACAACAATAAAGGAGCCTCTTATAGTTTCCTGACCCTCCCAGTCTTCCCATCATCTTATTCCATAGCTCACTGCTCAGAAAATCTCTTGGCCTCCCTGGTTCTTAAACTGGCTGTAAGTTCTGTCCATTCTTACTCTGATGCATCTCCCATTTCTCCTGGCTCACACATTTTCCTGGCTATGCTTCTGTTGTTCTACTTAAGCCCCATATTCTCATAAGACACTGTGGTTCCCCAATTGTTCCCGCCTCATTCAAGGGGCATTCCCTCCCCCAGTCCACTTTATGCTCTGCTTCCACACCGGGGGTAAGTGTGCCTCTGACCTTCTTACCACTCTGCAGTGAAAGCACTAACCCGAGCCAGATAAAGGGCCTCCTCTTCCCTACCAGAAGCACAAATCAGGCACTCCTCATCACTTACAGGGCTTCCCTAATAACTCAGTTGGTAAAGAATTCACCTGCAATGCAGGAGACCCCGGTTTGATTCTTGGGTCAGAAAGATCCCCTGGAGAAGGGAAAGGCTACCCACTCCAGTATTCTGGCCTGGAGAATTTCATGGACTGTATAGTCCATGGGGTCGCAGAGAGTCAGACACGACTGAGAGAATTTCACTGTCACTTTCATCACTTGCAGAATTAAATACCAAAGTCAAACGCATTCAAAGACCTAAGTCACAGGCATTCAAACCCTCTGTGATATTATCCTGGCCGATTGCAGAATTTTCTCCCTAAACCAGTGGATTTGCTCTTGCTTCCCTCATAGCTAAGTTAGTAAAGAATCTGCCTGCGATGCGGGAGACCCGGGTTTGATCCCTGGTTGAGATCAAAGGATTTGAAGAAGGAAATGGCAAGGCACTCCAGTATTCTTGCCTGGGAAATTCCATGGACAGAGGAGCATGGCAGGCTGCAGTCCATGGTGTCGCAGGAGTCAGACAAAACAGCATCTAAACCACCAATGCAGCCTGTTCTGTACTATCCCACATTTCTGACTTGGCTTGTACCCTTCTTCTGCCTAAAATGTCTCCCCCAACACCATGTCCACCCATCAGAATCTCACCCATCCTTCAAAGTCCACCACGAATGATATCGCCTCCATGAATCCTTTCTTGATATACTTAACTGGATGTCATACCTCCCTCCTTACCACCTTATACCTCTTACTTCACATGTATACTCTTGCTTACATTACAGTTACCCCCATGCTACTGTTCTTTCCCACCCATCCCTATATTGGAAGCTCCTTGAGGATACCTACTGCTCTAGCTCATGTTTCTATTACCTCTTTGTCCAAAGTAGATCCTTGATAACTATATTCTGATATGAATATAGTTGATCTGGGTCATTATTTCTCTATGAGTTTTGTGTCATGAACTGCACATATGCTATCTGAATCTGGAAACCCAGCTTTGTGCTTACCCTTGTCAACCTTATATTTTATGGCCCTCATTCTCTTTATCTTTAAAATGAAAGTTTTTAGCCAGATGATATTTAGAATTCCTGCCATGTTCTTAAATTCTAAGATTTTTTAAAATGCCTAAAATTAGAATGCTTTTTTGTTTTCACAACTCCTTAAAGAAAGTGTCTTTGCTCTGAGAAATACAAGTTATTAAGGTGAATAAGTTTGAGTTATTGACATGAAAGTAAGTTGGCAGTCTTGACCTTCCATGTCTTGTTCAGCCTGGGGCATCACACCAGTCACAGCTACCAATCTGGCAGCTAGAAACCTGGTCAGATGTGCTAGGATGAAAGCAAGTGACATAGGAACAAATGTAGGGCGAGAAGAGAACTCAAGGGCACCATTTCAAAGACAGGCAGGCGAACTAGAATTTCCAGGACTTGAGGAACGAGAGGGAAGAGATATGAATAAGTGAAACCAAAGCTAAAGAGCCTTTTGGAGAAAGTGAGAATTTGGTTAAGAATATCTACTTTTCTAATTTTTTAAATACATTTTTTAGATTAATTTTACATTTATTGAAAAGTTGCAAATGTCATACAAAAAAGTTCCCCTGTACTCCACATTCAGATTTCCCTATTGTTAATATCCTACATATGATACATTTATCACAACTAATGAACCAATATCAATACATTATCATTAATTAATTTTTATTCTTTAGCCTTTACCTAATGATCCTTTTCTGTTTTTGATCCTAACCAGGATACCACATTATATTAAGTGGTTGTGACAGTTTGGGCTGTGACAGTTTCTCAGACTTTCTCTGTTATAGTTTTGTTGTTGTTGCTTTGCTTTCAAGAATTTTAAAAAATTGTATTTATTTATGTCTGTGTTGGGACTTTGTTGCTGCTCGGGCTTTTCTCTAGTTTCGACAAGCAGGGGATACTCTCTATTTCTCACGCTCTAGCTTCTCTTTCTGCAGAGCACAGGGCTCTAGGGTGCCCTGGCTTCAGGAGTTGTGGCGCGTGGGCTCAGTAGTTGTGGCTCCCGGGCTCTAGGACATGGGCTCAGTGGTTGTGGTTCACGGGCTTAGTTGTTCCTCAGCATGTGGGATCTTCCCAGATCAGGGATCAAACCCATGTCTCCTGCACTGACAGGCAGATTCTTTGCCACTGAGCCACTGGAGAAGCCCTTGAGTATTTTTTTCTTTCACTTTTATTGAGATATAATTGAGATATAGCACTGTATAGTTTAAGGTGTACAGTATAATGACTTGACTTACATATACATATGTATATTTATTATGAAATGATTATCACAATGTTAGTTAACATCCATCATCTCATACAGACACCAAAAAAGAAGATAAGTGGTTTTTTTTCCTCATCATGAGAATTCTTTGGATTTACTCTCCTTGCAAATTTCTAATATATAAAACAGCAGCACTAACGAGAGTCACCATGTTATGCATTTCATCCTCAGAACTTATTTATCTTAAAACTAGGAGTTTGTACCTTTTGACCACCTTCATTCAGTTCTCTTACTCCTCAGACTTTCCCTGGTTTTGATAGGTTTGAGAAAGCTGATCAATTATTTTGTAGAATGTTTCTCAACTGGGATTTGTCTGATGTTTTTTCCCAAGGTCAGGCTAGGGTTATGGGATATTTTGGAAGAAGACCAGAGATCAAGGTGCTATTCTCCTCAGATCATATCAAGGTTACTTACTATCAACATGACTCACCACTGGTTTTTGTTTTTATTTTGGCATGTCATGTGGGATCTTAGTCCCCTGACCAGAAATTAAATCTGTGCCCCCTACAGTGGAAGCACAGAGACCTGACCACCAGAGAATTAATTCTCCATGACTTATCTCTGTTCATGTTGACCTTGATCACCTGGCTCATGTTTGCCAAGTTTCTCCACCATGAAATTGTTGTTGCTGCTGCTAAGTCGCTTCAGTTGTGTCTGACTCTGTGAGACCCCATAGATGGCAGCCCACCAGGCTCCCCTGTCCCTGGGATTCTCCAGGCAAGAACACTAGAGTGGGTTGCCATTCCCTTCTCTGACCATGAAATTGAGGCAGGAGATAGATGAGTCCCAGGGCAAAAAGCCCCTTCTCCAAACAGAATTGGAGTTAATTCTCTGTGGACTGATACTCAAAGATGAAATTAGCAAGATGATTGAGGGAAGAGGCTGAGTCTGGCCCAGATAGAAGATTGTTGTGTTGTTGTTCAATCACTAAGTCACATCTGACTTCTTGCGATCCTATGGACTATAGCATGCTGGCCTCCTCAGTCCTCCACTATCTCCCAGAGTTTGCTCAAATTCATGTCCATTGAGTCAGTGATGCTATCTAATCATCTCATCCTCTATTAACCTCTTCTCCTCCTGCCCTCAATCTTTTCCAGCATCAGGGTCTTTTCCAATGAGTTGGCTCTTCTCATCAGGTGGCCAAAGTATTGGAGCTTCAGCTTCAGCAACAGTCCTTTCAATGAATATTTCAGGGTTAATTTCCTTTAGGATTGACTGGCTTGATCTCCTTGTAGTCCAGGGGACTCTCAAGAGTTTTCTCCAACACCACAATTTGAAAGCATCAATAGATATTTCTCATTTTTGAAATATCTCACCATATTTCTCATTCTTGAAGTCAGGCGATCAGCCCAACTACACATATACAGAAAAGCTCCTTGGAGGTCAAAAGGGGAATGATGCTAAGTGATGATAACCACCCTTAGGCCTCTTCAGGAGAATTCATCTTGGCTAAGAGAAGTGTGGGCATACACGGAAGGATCCTGTGATATACCAAATATGGACTCTGAACCAGACAAATAAGAATGATTGAAACCATTCTTCTGGGTTTTCAAGAGAAAACCCAGAAGAAACGCCCCATGTACGTGTTTAAAACTGCCACCAGAGTGCAGACCAGAGTGTGTGTCTTTCTACACGCACCGTACTCTTTTCCCTCATAATAAGCACTTTATTTGTTTCACTCCTTTCAGTCTTTGTGGGAATTCTTTTCTGCAAAGCTGGAGAGCCAGCTTTGCAGCTGGCAAAGCTTTGCAGCTGCAGAGCTTTGCAGCTCTGACCACTGGTATAGAAGCTAGGATCTAGTGGGCTAACCACCACAACCCAACCTCAATCTGTTTCAACTCGCTACATGCCAAGACCACCTGAGATCCATTCTACTGTTCTGCTGGTGAGCAGATCCAGGTTTGGTTTCATAATAGTACTCCTCTGGTTTTATTTTCTCTTATCCACCAGATTAATCTTGTTATTCTCATAGCCTCTTTGTCACTCTAGCCCCATCACAAATTTTCTTCTACTCCATTCCTTGATGTAGCAGCCTTTTCCCTGTGACATATTCCTGTGAATCCCCATGAAAAGAGTACCCCTTGCTCTCTACCTCCTTTCCACAGAAATATGAGATCAAACCAGTCAATCTTAAAGGTAATCAACCCTGAATATTCACTTGAGGGATAGATGCTGAAGCTGAAGTTCCAATCTTTTGGCCATTTTGTTGTAAAGGGCTGACTCACTGGAAAAGACCCTGATGCTGGGAAAGATTGGAGGCAGGAGGAGAAGGTGGTGACAGAGGATGAGATGGTTGGATGGCATCATCAAACGTGAATCTGAGCAAACTCTGGGAGATAGTGAAGGACAGGGAAGCCTGGTGTGCTGCAGTCCATGGGGTCACAAAGAGTCAGACATGACTGAGGGACTGAACAATAACTAAATGGTGCAAAGTGAAGAATTAAAGAGCCTCTTGATGAAAGTGGAAGAGGAGAGTGAAAAAGTTGGCTTAAAGCTCAACATTGAGAAAACTAAGATCATGGCATCCGGTCCCATCACTTCATGGGAAATAGATGGAGAAACAGTGGAAACAGTGTCAGACTTTATTTTTCTGGGCTCCAAAATCACTGCAGATGGTGATCGCAGTCATGAAATTAAAAGACGCTTACTCCTTGGAAGAATAGTTATGACCAACCTAGATAGCATATTCAAAAGCAGAGACATTACTTTGCCAACAAACATCCGTCTTGTCAAAGCTATGGTTTTTCCAGTAGTCATGTATGGATGTGAGAGTCAGACCATAAAGAAAGCTGAGCGCCGAAGAATTGATGCTTTTGAACTGTGGTGTTGGAGAAGACTCTTGAAAGTCCCTTGGACTGCAAGGAGATCCAACCAGTCCATCCTAAAGGAGATCAGTCCTGAATATTCATTGAAAGGACTGATGCTGAAGCTGAAACTCCAATACTTTGGCCACATGCTGTGAAGAGCTGACTAATTGGAAAAGACCCTGATGCTGGGAAAGATTGAGGGCAGGAGGAGAAGGGGACAACAGAGCACGAGATGGTTGGATGGCATCACCGACTCAATGGACATGGGTTTGGGTGGACTCTGGGAATTGGTGATGGACAGGGAGACCTGGTGTGCTGCAGTTCATGGGGTCTCAAAGAGTCAGCCATGACTGAGCGACTGAACTGAACTGATAAGTCAACTAGCACTGATAAGAAATCATCTCAAACAGCAATCATCTATTTGCTCAAATGACTGAGTGTTAGTCAAGGATTAACTGATTCAGGCTGGGTTCAGCAGAACAGCTCTACTCAACTCTGGTTCTGGCCAGCTCATATCTCTTCTCTATGTGTTTTTAGCCTGGGACCTAGAATCGAGGGAAAAGCTATCCAGAGTGGAGGATTCTTCTTCAGTGACAGAGGGCTAGCCCCACCCTCAAAGCACTTTTTAAGCTTCTATTGTATCACATTTGCTAACCTGCCAAGGTAAATCATGGAATCAAGTCCAAGGTCAAGGGGAAGGGAGCACACTCTGCTTTTGTGAGAGGAGCTGCAACACCACCAGGCAAAGGTCATGTCTGCAGGGAAGAGTAAGAATTGGGGCCAGTAATTCAATATTCCATGGATGATCCAAGTGGACTCCACTTCTGGCACCATTTCTTCCACACCACACCTTATGTGGTTACAGGAAAGGGGTTAAGAGTCACTGTCACTGATCTCCATCTATCGCCTTGAGGAAGTAGTCTCGCTGCCAAATAGAAGCAGATGGAAACCAAAAAGAAAGACAATACCACTGTGAACATCCCCAAATCTTGTCCTTATCTCAAAGAGCTATAGCTAGAGTTGGCCCTTTGTCTCCGTAGTTTCTGTACCTGAGGATTCGACCAATATTTTGAGGATCAGAAATATTTGGAAAAATAATTCCAGCAAGTTTAAAGAGCAAAACTTGAATTTGCCACACACTGGCAACTATTTAATAGCATTTACATCATAGAATAAGTAATCTATGTATTATTTAATATCTATGGGAGGATGTGTATAGGTCATATGCAAATACTACAGCATTTTATATAAAGGACTTGAAAATCCATGAATTTTGGTACTCATAGGAGTCTTGGACCCAGTCCCACTCCCAGGCAAAAGGATACCAGGAGACAACTACACTTTATCCTTTTCTCTTGTGTGCTCTAACTTGCTTCCACTCAGGTCTCAGATCCAGATAAAGAAAGGGAGCAAGGGGCAGGGATGGGGAGGACAGGGTGGGGGGAAGTAAGCTATGACATTTTTGGATTTCTCCCCTGTCCAATTCATAAGTGAAACAGAAGCTATTTCCTTGGTGTAAAACAAATGATGCATGTGACTAAAAGACCAGGACACATTATTCTGATGCCCAATTAGAATATTTTGTAATCCCACCAACAAGCTGGTCAGATTTGACCTATCTTCAGTGCGACCCTCAGAGCCCAAAGGTATTGCTCACCCACGCTCAGGGACAGACGATTTGTGCGCTTTTGCTCTGACCTTGTTTCTGCTACCTTGCTGCTGCCTCAGCTACAATGACACATGTGAAGTTGCTGCCCTGAGGGGCACATTCTCTGTTCTATTAGTAATAGCTCCCACGTCACCACTCAGACCTTGTGAAGACTCCCTTTAGTTATTTTTTTTAAAGCACAAGACTGTTGTTGTTTAGTCGCTAAGTCGTATCTGACTCTTTGCGACCCTATGGACTGTAGCGCGCCAGGCTCCGCTGTCCGTGGGATTCTCCAGGCAAGAATACTAGAGTGGGTTGTCATGCCGTCCTTCCGGGGATCTTCCCCATCCAGGAATCGAACCCAAGTTTCCTGCTTGGCAGGTGGATTGTTTACCACTGAGCCACCAGGGAAGCCTGCACATGACAGATCTTTCCGAAATTATTCATGACATGATTGAGGTCAAGTTATAATCCTCAAGTGCTAGGGGTCAGAAAGTGAAAGTCAAGGTGGAGAGAATGCCTTCACCCTCAGAGATTTTTTTCACTTAAGCCAGAATGCCGTCTTCTCAAAAAACAAATAGGGGGTTCCCTGGTGGTTCAGTGGTTAAGAATCTGCCTTGCAATGCAGGGAACATGGGTTCGACACCCTGCTGAGGGAAATAAGACCTCACATGCCTCAGGTCAACTAAGCCCATGAGCTGCAATTGAGGAACGTGCGGCCCTCAACAAAAGATCCCGGAAAGATCCCAAATGCCCCAACTAATACCAGAGGTAGCCAAATTCATTCATTCATTAATTTTAAAAAGAAACGAACAAATAGTTCCTGAGTACCTCTTATGTAGCCAGCACAGTGCTTTACTTTAAACCCTCACACCAATTTTTTAAATGACTTCTGTTAACAGAAATTTATTATCAAACCGAAGTCTGAAGTCAGTCTCACTAGGCAAAATTCCGGGTGTCTGTAGGTCCACATTCCTTTCGGAGGCTCCAGAGAACATTCATTTCCTTTCTTGTCTTTCCAGCTTCTAGAGGCTGCTCACTTTCATGGATGGTGGTTCTCTCCATCTTCTAAGGCAGCCATGGTGGCTTAGAATTTCTCACAACACACAATCCTTCTCAGAGATAGATTATTCTTCTGTTATCACATCGCCTTCTGTGACTCCACAACAGCAATCTTTAGAGGCTGGTTTTACTATCTCCATTTGTAAATAAACAAATCAACATTTTATGTTATTGTTGTTCAGTCACTAAGTCATGTCCGATTATTTGCAACCCCATGAACTGCAACAGGCCAGACTGCCCTGTCCTTCGCTATCTCCTGGACTTTGCTCAAACTCGTGTCCTTTGAGTCAGGGATGCCATCCAACCATCTCACCCACTGTCATCCCCTTCTCCTCAGGCTTTCAACCTTCCCCAACATCAGGGTCTTTTCCAATGAGTCATCTCTTCATATCAGGTTGTCAACATATTGGAACTTCAGCTTCAGCATCTATCCTTTCAGTGACTATTGAGGTGTGTCTGACCAAAACAACCCAGTGCTTTTTCTACTACGTCAGTTGAATTCAGTCGCTCAGTCGTGTCCGACTCTTTGTGACCCCATGAATCACAGCACACCAGGCCTCCCTGTCCATCACCAACTCCAGGAGTTCACTCAAAATCATGTCCATCGAGTCAGTGATGCCATCCAGCCATCTCATTCTCTGTTGTCCCCTTCTCCTCCTGCCCCCAATCCCTCCCAGCATCAGAGTCTTTTCCAATGAGTCAACTCTTTGCATTAGGTGGCCAAAGTATTGGAGTTTCCCCTTTAGCATCAGTCCTTCCAATGAACACCCAGGGCTGATCTCCTTTAGGATGGACCGGTTGGATCACCTTGCAGTCCAAGGGTTAGATTCTACACAAACAAACAAGCAAAAACAAATGTCAGCATTAGCGTTAAAAAAATTAAATTCATTTTATCCAAGTTTTTTTGTAGAAGTTTCTTTAGGTAAAAAACTGCCCTGGGGACTTACCTGGTGGTCCTGTGGCTAGGACACGGCACTCCCAATGCAAGGGACCCAGGTTTAATCCCTGGTCAGGAAACTAGATTCCACGTACTGCAACTAAGAGCTTGCATGCTGCAATGAGTATATCCTGCATGACACAACAAAGATAGAAGATCCCACATCCTGCAACAAAGACACAGCACCGCCAAATAAATAAATTTAAAAAACACAACAAAACTGTCCTACTTCCTTTAAAGTACAGTTCAATTTATAAAAATAAATTGAATAATGACATAATTCAGGGGAATATTTGATTTATAGAAAAACAGATTCACATATACTTTCCAAGTTTTGTATGTTTTAAAAATAGCAATTACTAACACCACAAAATTCATGTATGATTATTAAAGCTAATATCTATTTGAATTATTTATATAGCTCTCATCATGAGTATACTAGCTCCAAATAACATATAATATCTGCTCTACCTTCAATCTCTCTGATTTCTCAGTCTGAAAGATGGGGAAATTGGCCTGATTTTGAGATTTGGTTTGGGGAACTAGAAATGTCAAGTTTCCACTTTAACCCCTGGAAAGTAACTTGAGCCCATTTTGGATCATGGACCTGTTTCTAACAACAAAAATTGATGTGTTTATGTTGCAGAAAAGAGTGTTGCTGTAGAGGATGGTTATGTCCTAGGTCTCAGGTGAGTCCCTGGGACTGTCGCCAAGTGTGGGTTCTTGGCTGCATGCAGGAAAGAATTCAAGACTGAGCCATAGTAAAGAGGAAGAAGGCTTATTCAGGGAGATATGCACTCCATAGAGTGTGCGCCATCTCAGAAGGTGAGGGACCCCAGGGTAGGGGGTTGTCAGTTTTTATAGCTCTAGGTAATTTCATAGGCTTATAAGTGGGATGACTATTCTGGCAAGAGGATTATTCTGGCTAAGGTGGCTCAGACGGTAAAGAATCTGCCTGCAATGCGGGAGACCCAGGTTCAGTCCTTGGGTCGGGAAGATCTCCTGGAGAAGGGAATGGCTACCCACTCCAGTATTCTTTCCTGGAGAATCCCATGGAAGAGGAGACCAGTGGGCTACAGTTCATGGAGTTACAAAGAGTCAGACACCGAGTGACTAAAACTTTCACTTTTCACTTTGGAGAAGGGATGGGGATTTCTGGGAATTTGGCCCGACCTACTTTTTGGCCTTTTACGGTGGCCTCAGAGCTGTCATGGTGTGTTGAGGTGTTACAGTGAGAATATATGAGGCTCAAGATCTAGTGGAAGTCGACTTGTCCACCCTCTTGGATTTAGTTCGTTCTAACGAGTTGATATGGGGAAACAGTGGAAACAGCATCAGACTTTATTTTTCTGGGCTCCAAAATCACTACAGATGGTGACTGCAGCCATGAAATTAAAAGACGCTTACTCCTTGGAAGGAAAGTTATGACCAACCTAGATAGCATATTGAAAAGCAGAGACATTACTTTGCCAACAAAGGTTCGTCTGGTCAAGGCTATGGTTTTTCCTGTGGTCATGTATGGATGTGAGAGTTGGACTGTGAAGAAGGTTGAGCACCGAAGAATTGATGCTTTTGAAGTGTGGTGCTGGAGAAGACTCTTGAGAGTCCCTTGGACTGCAAGGAGATCCAACCAATCCATTCTGAAGGAGATCAGCCCTGGGATTTCTTTGGAAGGAATGATGCTAAAGCTGAAACTCCAATACTTTGGCCACCTCATGCGAAGAGTTGACTCATTGGAAAAGACTCTGATGCTGGGAGGGATTGGGGGCAGAAGGAGAAGGGGACGACAGAGGATGAAATGGCTGGATGGCATCACTGACTCGATGGACATGAGTCTGAGTGAACTCCGGGAGTTGGTGATGGACAGGGAGGCCTCGCGTGCTGCGATTCATGGGGTTGCAAAGAGTCGGACACGACTGAGTGACTGATCTGATCTGATCTGAATGAGTTGATGTTGGGAGAAGGCAATGGCACCCGACTCCAGTACTGTTGCCCGGAAAATCCCATGGATGGAGGAGCCTGGTAGGCTGCAGTCCATGGGGTCACTAAGAGTCAGACATGACTGAGCGACTTCACTTTCACTTTCCACTTTCATGCATTGGAGAAGGAAATGGCAACCCACTCCAGTGTTCTTGCCTGGAGAATCCCATGGACGGAGAAGCCTGATAGGCTGCAGTCCATGGGGTCGCACAGAGTCGGACACGACTGAATCGACGCAGCAACACAGCAACGAGTTGATGTTGTGTCCTTTGGGCTAAGTCATTCATTTAAAGGTTATGTTCTGCTCCCTACTTGTCTCATTTATTTAATATGATAGGTTGCACCCTGTTGAAATAAACCTTGTTCAGACCTGTCCTTTCGGGGAATCAGAACCTTGAAGTTGGTCACCTGTGATCTACAAGATTTAGATATCTGAAATAATATCTTATGCAGCCAGCAAAACTTGTTCCACTGGATTGGAATGTAAATGCAGTCACATTTCTTTTATGCTTCCAATCAACTGATTGCAAATCAATATACTTTTATTCCTTCTCAAGGCCAGTCTATCTCTTCTACTTGAATAGTCTAAGAATTCAATTCAAACAAGGCATGCCTGCTTTCCAAACACCGGGTAGAGAGACTAGCATCTATAGTTGCTGTGGCTGCTAGGGTGTTGTCAGTGGATTCTGGTATTATTAGTATATTTTTTGCTCAACTACTCACCAAGCATCTGCCATGTACCAGTCGCGGCACCGGACACCAAGGACATAACTGGGAACACACTAAACCTGGCTTCCATTCTCATGAGACTTTCTCAACACTATGGTCCAGAGGGTGACAGCCAATGAACCAAACCACAGACCAGCGTAAGGAGATGCTCTATGCTTGGCTCCACAGGTCACACATGGGCTCAGATACTATGCCAAACTGGCCAGGCCCTGAGAGCTTTGACTGTCAACTACACACTGAGGTAAAAAGGATGTACTTTGCACCCAAACACGGAGCCCTTGGTATCAAGCCTGAGTCATCAGCTGAGAAGAATCCTGTGGCTTAGATGAGGTTCCCTTAGTGGCAACTGGTGATTTGTCTGCCAGCAGACCTTGAGAAATTACCTTGACATTAACTCTCATTCCAGCATTTATTAGAGTGTAGGTTTCCTCTGGTCTCCTTCTGCAAATTGTATAATCAGTCCCCAGAATTTTACATAGATGAGTGGAAGAAACTGCTGCTAAGCCATAAAAGGAAGTGCGTGCCTGCTAAGTCCCTTCAGTCATATCCCATTCTGTGCAACCCCATGTACTGTGACCCACCAGACTCCTCTGTCCATGGGATTCTCCAGGCAAGAATACTGGAGTGGGTTGCAGTGCCCTCCTCCAGGGGATCTTCCCCACCCAGGAATCGAACCTGTGTCTTTTATGTCTCCTGCCTTGGCAGGCAGGTTCTTTACCACTAGCGCCATCTGAGAATAAAGGGGAGAGAGAGCCCTTATTGTGACTTTTGCCTACGCCCACTGATCTTACATTCATGCAGCAAATGAAAGCCATTCAGGAAACCCTCTGCAGAACCATTGAGACTAGCACATCATCATCCCAAGGTGATTTTATGTCTCTCTAAAAAGAAATGGGCTGAGATCACTGAAACTATAACAGCACTGTTTTATCTGTCTTCATCTTTGGGGAGAGGAAGAGAGATGAAAGTTTCTTTGATCAACTCCAGAGAATTCTTACTTATAGGCTTCATTTTTTAATAAGCATTGTGGGTTTTTTTTTTTACTAAGATATAATCAACGAAAAACATTATATTAGTTTTAGGTGTACAAAGATGACGGTTTGACCCATATATATACTGCAAATGATTAATAGGCATCATCACACATAGTTACCATCTCTTTTTTCTTGTGAGGAGAACTTTCAGGATATACTTTCTCAGCAAATTTCAAATAGACAATAAAGTATTGTTCACTATAATCAACATGCTACATATTACATCCTCAGGACTTATTTGTCTTATAATTGGAAGCTTGAAGCTTTTGATCACCTTCACCAGTTTTGCCCACTGCCCCTCTTCTGCCTCTGGCAACCAGCAATTTGCTCTGTTTCTACAAATTTGGGAGATTTTTTTAGGTTCCATGTCTAAGAGATCATATTGCATTATTTTTTAACTTGAGCAACAACTGAGCAAAGTGATGCCTTGTGGGTAGAGGTGAGGAGTCAAGAAAGAAAGGATAGTGTTGCAGGAAAGAAAGTGGGGCACAAGAGGAGGCTTACATCCCACGTCTCAGGTGAGTCCCTGGGACGGCTGCCAAGCGTGGGTTCTTGATTTCGTTCAGGAAAGAACTCAAGATTGTGCCATAGTAAATAGAAAGAAGGTTTATTCAGGGAGATACACACTCCATAGACAGGGTGTGGGTGATCTCCCTGGGTGTGAGAGACTCCAGCTACAGGCTTGTCAGTTTTAATAGGGCTGGATAATTTCATAGGCTACTGAGTTGGAGTATTCAAGTTATTTTGGGGAATGGGGTGAGGATTTCTTAGAACTTGGCCCAGTCCACTTTTTGGCCTTTTATGGTCAACCTTGGAACTGTCCCAGCACCCTGTGGGTATGCTCTTTAGCTATTATGATGGGCATATGCTGCTGCTGCTGCTAAGTCGCTTCAGTCGTGTCCGACTCTGTGTGACCCCATAGACGGCAGCCCACCAGGCTCCCCTGTCCCTGGGATTCTCCAAGCAAGAACACTGGAGTGGGTTGCCATTTCTTTTTCCAATACATGAAAGTGAAAAGTGAAAGTGAAGTTGCTCAGTCATGTCCAACTCTTAGTGACCCCATGGACTGCAGCCCACCAGGCTCCTACATCCATGGGATTTTCTAGGCAAGAGTACTGGAGTGGGGTGCCACAGCCTTCTCCAATGATGGGCATATACTGAGGCTCAAAGTCTAGTGAAAGTCAATTCATTCATTATCTTGGACCCAGTTAGTTTAACCAGTTTATGTCATATCCTCAGCAGCTGTCATTCTTCTGAAGGTTTTGCCCTGCCCACTCCCTGTCTCAGTAGTAGTTTTCCACAAAAGCAGTGTGTGTGTGTGTGTGTGTGTGTGTGTGTGTATGCCTATCATGCACATGTATTGTGTAGGGTGTTATATATATATATATATATATATTTATTTATTTATTTATGGCATTGTGTTCTCTATATGAAATTTCAGTTGCCCATCACTTTGTTAACCCATAAAGTTTAGAAATGGGCATTTCTGACGTCTTCCATACAAATCTTCAAGTCCCCATTCAGAACCGAGGCTGAAATGAGCTGAAGCTGAGTAGTTATCAGTGAGGCCAGCATGCTGAGATCTGCTGGCCAGGGTTTGGGATACAGCGGGTGTGGTGAAATACATCAGGCTTCAGCACTAGACAGACTCCTCAGCTAGATTTCCGGCTTTAGCATTTAATAGGTTTAGCATTGGACAAGTTGCTTAATCTCTCTGAGCCTGGATTTCTTCTTTTGAAATACATGGGGGGAAAATATCAAATTTTCAGTTATTGTGAGAACTAAATACAACATTTCTGGTATAATCAGATCAGATCAGTCACTCAGTCGTGTCCGACTCTTTGCAACCCCATGAATCGCAGCACGCCAGGCCTCCCTGTCCATCACCAACTCCCGGAGTTCACTCAGACTCACGTCCATCGAGTCAGTAATGCCATCCAGCCATCTCATCCTCTGTCGTCCCCTTCTCCTCCTGTCCCCAATCCCTCCCAGCATCAGAGTCTTTTACAGTGAGTCAACTCTTCGCAAGAGGTGGCCAAAGTACTGGAGTTTCAGCTTTAGCATCATTCCTTCCAAAGAAATCCCAGGGCTGATCTCCTTCAGAATGGACTGGTTGGATCTCCTTGCAGTCCAAGGGACTCTCAAGAGTCTTCTCCAGCACCACACTTCAAAAGCATCAATTCTTCGGTGCTCAGCCTTCTTCACAGTCCAACTCTCACATCCATACATGACCACAGGAAAAACCATAGCCGTGACTAGACGAACCTTTGTTGGCAAAGTAATGTCTCTGCTTTTGAATATGCTATTTAGGTTGGTCATAACTTTCCTTCCAAGGAGTAAGCGTCTTTTAATTTCATGGCTGCGATCACCATCTGCAGTGATTTTGGAGCCCAGAAAAATAAAGTCTGACGCTGTTTCCACTGTTTCCCCATCTATTTGCCATAAAGTGATGGGACCGGATGCCATGATCTTCGTTTTCTGAATGTTGAGCTTCAAGCCAACTTTTTCACTCTCCACTTTCACTTTCATCAAGAGGCTTTTTAGTTCCTCTTCACTTTCTGCCATAAGGGTGGTGTCATCTGCATATCTGAGGCTATTGATATTTCTCCTGGCAATCTTGATTCCAGTTTGTGTTTCTTCCAGTCCAGCGTTTCTCATGATGTACTCTGCATATAAGTTAAATAGCAGGGTGACAATATACAGCCTTGACGTACTCCTTTTCCTATTTGGAACCAGTCTGTTGTTCCATGTCAAGTTCTAACTGTTGCTTCCTGACCTGCATACAAATTTCTCAAGAGGCAGATCAGGTGGTCTGGTATTCCCATCTCTTTCAGAATTTTCTACAGTTTATTGTGATCCACACAGTCAAAGGCTTTGGCATAGTCAATAAAGCAGAAATAGGTAGTATTCAAAGTAAAGACTAATTATCAGTGCAGTTTGGAGGCATAAGTTATCTCTCTGCTTCCTAAGATTTTTGTAAACTATAATGTACCTAAAGCTACTCGTCACCCTAACATCCATCTTCCCATTGTTCCCCTAATAATAGTTTTAGCGGGGCATATGACCACCAGAGAGGAATGTATGTCCCTGGGGAACATATGTATACCTGTGGCGGATTCATTTTGATATTTGGCAAAACTAATACAATTATGTAAAGTTTAAAAATAAAAAAAAATAATAATTGTATTTATTTACTTTTGGCTGTGCTGGGTCTTTGTTGCAGGCTTTTCTTTAGTTGAGGTGAGCAGGGGCTACTCTCTAACTGTGGTACATAGGCTTCTCACTGCGGTGGCTTCTTTTGTTGTGGAGCACAGGCTGTATAGGGCACAGGGGCTCAGTAGTTGTGGCTCCCAGGTTCTAGAACACAGGCTCAGTGGTTGTGGGGCACAAGCTTTGTTGCTCCATAGCATGGGGCTTCTTCCCAGATCAGGGATCAAACCTGTGTCTCTTGCATTGGCAGGTGGATTCTTTACCACTGAGCCACCAGGGAAGCCCTTCCTTTTTTTTTTTTTTTTGAAGTTGGGTGTTTGTGAGGTGAACTCCTGGCAATAGATTCGAGGGAATATGGTATTTAACCTCCCAATCATGCTCTTGAAAGAAAAGAGCATTTCCTCCCTCACTCCCATCTCACTCATCCTCATCTTCTGGGTTGATTGTCCTCCCCACTGCCAAATTCTTATGTTCAAGTCCTAGCCCCTCTTCCTCAGTACTCAAGAATGTGACCTTATTTAGAAATAGGGTTGTTGTAGATGTAATTAATTAAGGCCACTGGGGTGGGCCCTCATGCAATATAACTGGTGTCCTTATAAATGGGAAATTTGGGCACAGAAATAGGCACACGCAGAGAAAAGATGATGGGACAAAACACAGGGAGAAGAGGACCATCTGCAAGCCAAGAAGTTGCTGGGAGCCGCTCCCTGCCCTCACAGACCTCAGAAAGACCCAAGAATACCGACGCCTTGATTTCAGACTTTTAACCTCTAGAACAGTGAGAAAATAAATTCCTGTTATTTAGGTCATCCCATTTAGACTACATTCTTATGACAGACCTAGCAAAATTACTGCAGCCTGGGGGTGGCCCCAACTCACGGTGGTGAACCATGGGACAGGCTCACCTGTGGACGAGAGCGCAACAGAGAAACAAGGCAAATGACACCATGAAGCCACCATTTCAGCCTCGGAACGAAGGCTCGTTTTACACCTGGAGTGCTATGCAAGGAGAGAGAAATAAACTTCTGTCTAGTTTGGACTACTTTTGTTTCAGCATCTGAACCAGAATGCCAACTAACAATGATTCCTAAACAGCTTGTTTACTGTAACTCTTAGCTAAGGGGAATGTTCTATTTTGGATGGAAGACATTTATCATTTGGGGTTAGAAGAGGGGAGAAAATGGGCACACTCACTCCTGTGTACTAAATACAGCCATTCAGGGACTTCCCTGGTTACCTAGTGGTTAAGACACTGTGCTTACAATGCAGGGGATGTGGGTTCAATCCCTGGTGGAGAAGCTAAGATCCCACATGCCGTGCAGTGCGGCCAAAACCAAACAACAATAAAATAACTATAAAGGCATGAAGTCAAAATTCTGTGAACTGGTCTCATGGCATTTCATGGTTGAACAAAATGGTCTTGTCTAGAAGTTTTCTTCAAATAACTGGTTCTCATGCCACTCAAATGAATTCCTGTACTAATTACTATTATTATTGTGTTTACTAACTATTATCCTCCTTCCCATTAGGCCTTTCTTTCTTGTAAGTGTATTTTTTTTTTAAAATATTTTACCCTCTGGTTTGGGCTTTGAACTTCCTGGGGAACTGCCATGGATAAGGCTTCTTGATCAGAATCCTAAATCAGCAGAATTTAGGCTGAGTCTGATAAAAAAGAAAATCAAGTAATTATTGGTAATTTTATGTTCAGATATATGAAGCCATATCAATGTCAATAAAAGATATTTTATTCAAGTATTTGGCTTTTATATAGTCAGAAATGAGATCTTCTCAAATTATTAAATAAGAAACAATTCCTCTTATTCCTCAAGATAATAGCAGTTTTTCAAACCTAAACACTCCATTAATCTTCATTCCATTTGGCTTCAGATATCCTGTCACTCAGGTTTCTGCCAGGCTTGGAATATCTCTGTTTGATGTTAAGCAATCCCTTTTTCCTCAGTTTCTCTCGGCCTTTTATATCAATAGCTCCCACTGTCGACCATATTTTCTATTAAAGCGTTTAAAAGAAGCTGCCTCACCTGATTCCCAGTCCTCAGTGTGTGTTCTTTAATTGTAGAATTTTTGGACTCCCCGGCAGTCTAGGTTTGATCCCTGGTTGAGGACCTAAGGTGCCACATGCAGCAGGGTGTGGCCAAAAATGAAAGAAAAAACAAAAAAGAAGAAGAATGAGACTTCCCTGGTGGTCCAGTGGCTGAGATCCCATGCTCCCAATGTAGGGGGCCTGGGTTTGATCCCTGGTCAGAGAACTAGATCCCACGTGCTGCATCTGAGAATCCGAAAGCTGCAACTAAAGATCCTGCTTGCTGCAATTAAGACTCAGGATGCAACCAAATAAGAAAAGAATAAATAAACATTTAAAAAATACTTCAGGATTTGTTACCATTTTCTCTGATAACATTATCCCTTTTATATTCATTATCTACTGCTGCGTAACCAATTGCCTCAGAATTAATGGCTTGACACAACACACCTCTATTATCGTACAGTGTCTGTGGGTCAGTAATCCAGATATAGCTGAGCTTGGTCTTGTGCTTCAGACTCTCTCAACAGGCTCAATCAAGGGTGTTCTGAGATGGCCTACATCTGTCTGGGGAGTGTGTCTTTCTATCCCTGGAATCTTCCAGGGAAGAATACTGGAGTGGGCTGCCAGTTCTTCCTCCAGGGGATCTTCCCAACCCACAGATTGAACCGGCATCTCCTCCATTGGCAGGCGGATTCTTTACCACTGCACTAACTTGAAAGCCCGTTGCTAGATCGTATAGTAACTCTTGGGATTTTTCATTTTAACTTTTAACTCTTAAAGGAACCTCCATTGTTGTTTAATCGCTGAGTCATGTCCAGCTCTTGCAAACCCATGGACTGTAGCCAGCCAGACTCCTCCATCTATGGAATTTTCTAGGCAAGAATACTGGAGTGGGTTGCTATTTCCTTCTCTCTTTTAACTTTTTAAAGAACTTCCATTCTGTTTTCCACAATGGCTGTACCAATTTACATTTTCAACAACAGTGTAGGGGGTTCCTTTTTCTCCACATCCTCTCCATTAATGAATGTAACATTTTAAATCTGTCCATTCTACTTTGGATGAGCACTTAGTTCTCATTTGTTGCTATGAATATTCTTATGTATGTGTTTTGGTGAACATATTTATTTAACTGGATATTGCTTAAGTATAGAATTTCTGGGTCATAGGGTAGGTATCTAGCTTTAGTAGATATTACTAGACAGTTTTCCAAAGTGATGCAATTAATTTACATCCCCACCAGCACACATGAGTCCCAACATTTGGCATCTTCTTAATTTCAATCTTAGCCATTTTGGTGAGTCCAGGGTAACTCTGAAAGCTGAGACTCAAATAGGAAGTCACCCTTTTTCTTCACCTTTTATAATCCCCAAGACACCCACTTCCTCCTAAACCTACTTTTCTTGATGATTGTACAATTTGCCTTCAGCTGTCTGGTCTGGGTTCAGCAAAGTCAACCTGTCAGAAGCTGTTTATTCTGCCCTACTTCCTTCTGCAGAAAAGGTTCTGTAATTCACTGATACAGATAGTTATGACCTGGGAGAACAAGAAACAGAAATGGAGATAAAGTTCATTTTATGGACAGGCTGATGTCAGAGCTATAGAGAAGAGGTAAAAGACGTACAAATTCTGAAAATTCTACAAATTCTGTAGAAAATCTTGAAAACAATGGAGCCCAGTCACACTGGGTTTAGTTATTGTCATCTCCCAGGCCAGGACCTTGTGGCATTTAACCCTTAGTATCTCTCTCTCTCTTCAGTAGAGGCTGGTCATTACAGGAATGCAGGACTCTCATGGTGTCCTATTTTCACTGTAATTGGCCAAACAAGAGGTCAGTTGCCTACATATGTGTTTTTAGTATATATTTATTGAGTGCCTACTATGTGCTAAGCCCTGGATGGAGGAAGGGGATGTTTATTGTTTCGGTAGTTTCTGCAGCAGTAGAATAGCAACAAGATGGAGAGACTACAATATGTCAGTTGATCCAATTATCTGTCAGTGAATTAAAAGATAGAGCATAGTCACAGTATTGGGGAGAGACCAGGATGAACTTGGAATTCTCTTACATTTACTACAGGGAAAACCTGATTTTACAAAAATTAAAAAAAGAAGGAAATTGCTACAATTGTCAAAAGAGCATCAGATCGGTCATATAAATTATGAAATGTGTCAGAGTTCTATTTGTTCATGGATATTATAAAAATCCAGAGCTCACAGGGAGGCCTGGGCAAACCTGAGAAAGAAGTCAAGTATATAAAGCACACAAATAATGTAGAAAGCAGTTGTGTTTTATCAGGCTCAAGTTGCCTGAATAGTGAATTATTCAGGGTTCATTTATTGAGAAGGATATTAAACTCTAGCACACAACTTGACCTGGCAAGCAAACAATACTTACGTAGTCAGGAGGGTAAAAGAGCCACTCATTGGTTGTGCTAGCTTCTTATTGTTGCATTAAGAAAGTTCAATGAACTCACCCACTTAAAAGAAGTAAAGTGAAAGGAGCTCAGTCGTGTCCAACTCTTTATGACACTACAGACTGTAGCCTGCTGGGCTCCTCTGTTTATGGGATTCTCCAAGCAAGAATACTGGAGGGGGTAGACTATCCCTTCTCCAGGAGGTCTTCCAACCCAGGAATTGAACCGGGGTCTCCTGCATTGCAGGCGGATTCTTTACCAGCTGAGTTACCAGGGAAACCCATTTAAACCACACCCATTTAGTAGCTCAGTCTGTAAACCAAAAGTCCAGACAGGTGGTGTGACTGGGTTCTCTGCTTAGGGTTGCAGAAGGCTGAAATCAAGATACTGACTGGATTGCGTTCCCTCTGGAGGCTCTGTGGGAGTATCTGCTGCAAGCTCATTCTTATTCCTGGCTGAACGAGGCTCCTTGTAGGTGGTGGTGGTGACAGTTTTCATGTGTGACTCTTGTAACCCCATGGACTGTCACATGGGGTCAGTAAGGCTCCTCTCCATGGGATTTCCCAGGCCAGGATTCTGGAATGGGTTGCCATTCTCTTCTCCAGGGGATCTTCTCGACCCTGGGATTGAACCTGGATCTCTTGCATTGCAGGAAGATTCTTTACCATCTGAGTCACCAGAGAAGTTTCTGTAATTATAGGACTGAGGTCTCTACTTCTTTGCTATCTGTCAGCTGGGGCCCCCTTTTAGTAACTGCAGGCCACCCACATTCCTTGGGACTTGGCCTTTCTCCTGTCTTTAAAGCCAATCATGGCATATTGAATCCTTCTCATGTTTTGAAACTGAGACTTAGTCTTACAGGGCTCCTGTGATTAAGTCATTCCCACCAGATAATCTCCCTATTTTACAATTCACAATCAACTGATTTGTTACCTAAAAGTGCAACACCTAGATTAGTGTTTGGAAGGTGTGTGTATACCAGGGCAGGGAATTATGGGGGTCATTTTAGAAAATTTCCAGCTACAGAGTTTTCCATTTTAGAACCTATCTTAGATTCTAGTCTAGTGATTCCCAACTGGAGTTGAGAGTAAATTTACTCCCCTCTCCTCGAACATATTTGGCAATATCTGGAGACAGCTTTGAATGTCATATAGTGGACAGAGGTCAGAGATACTGCTAATTCATCTATAAAGTATGGGAGAGTCACCATAGTAAAGAATTAGTAGCCAAAGATGTCAGTAGTGCTAGAGTTGAGAGACTCTTCCTTAAAGCATGAAAGATGATTGTTATTTTAGTACAGAATTATAGTTAAATTAAATGTGAAAATATAGGTGATACAAGATAGAAGGATAGAAGAAAAAGAAAAGGAGAAAAGGGTATTTACATTTTACATAAAGAGGAGACTGAAATTCTAGAATTAATGGACTAATGAAGGAAGGTGGGTATACTATTCAAATTATAAAGATAAGGAAAAATAACAGTGATAAAACTATCAAGATGAGGAGGGAGAAAGAAAGGGAAATAGGATGCAATGAGGAAACAATAGAAATTGCCTAAAATTGATAAATAAGTAATATTTAAAGCTTTCATTTGGAATTATGGAAGTAACCACTGATGGGGTTCAGAACACACTACCCCAAAACATGGCATCTTAAATATTAAATATTTTAAGCTGAAGGAGTTCAAGAAAATAGCAGAGGCATAATCTTTCTGACCTTCCCCCATCTTTCCTCCCTGAAACAGGTCATAAAATCCTCAGGTGACAGTTATCCTCCCTATATGTGCAAGAGATGAGCAGCCTTATCTCTGAAAGTAAAGGGACATAAAGAAGAATCCTAACAAACAGGTCTTCCTGGTAAAGCGTCTGGTAAAGATGGTAAAGCGTCTGCCTGCAATGCGGGAGACCTGGGTTTGACCCCTGGGTTGGGAAGATCCCCTGGAGAAGCAAATGACAACTCACTCCAGTACCCTTGTCTGGAAAATCCCATGGACAGAGGAGCCTGGTAGGCTACAGTCCATGGGGTGACAAAGAGTCGGACACGACTGAGCGACTTCACTCACTCTCAACAAACAGGTCTTGCTAACTTTCCCCAAGTTGGCTACACTGCATTCATGTTCTTTGATCTATCACATGTATTCCAATGAACAACTACCCATTTGCCATCAAACTCAGCATAAAACTACTCAGGTTTGCTTTTTTGGGTTTTTTATTTCCTTTTGAAGGTTCCCATGTCACACAAAATGTATATTAAATAAAGGTATAGGCTTTTCTCCCATTAATCTGTGTTTGTCAGCTGAATTTTCAGACACAGTCAGGAAAAATAAGAAGGTGGAAGAAAAGATTTTCTTCCCACACACCACCAGAAAAACAAAACTTAAAAAGTTTAAAAGAAGTCAGAATGGCTGCGATCCAAAAGTCTACAAGCAATAAATGCTGGAGAGGGTGTGGAGAAAAGGGAACTCTCTTACACTGTTGGTGGGAATGCAAACTAGTACAGCCACTATGGAGAACAGTGTGGAGATTCCTTAAAAAACTGGAAATAGAACTGCCTTATGATCCAGCAATGCCACTGCTGGGCATACACACTGAGGAAACCAGAAGGGAAAGAGACACGTGTACCCCAATGTTCATCGCAGCACTGTTTATAATAGCCAGGACATGGAAGCAACCTAGATGCCCATCAGCAGATGAATGGATAAGAAAGCTATGGTACATATACACAATGGAGTATTACTCAGCCATTAAAAAGAATACATTTGAATCAGTTCTAATGAGGTGGATAAAACTGGAACCTATTATACAGAGTGAAGTAAGCCAGAAAGAAAAACACCAATACAGTATACTAACACATATATATGGAATTTAGAAAGATGGTAACAATAACCCGGTGTACGAGACAGCAAAAGAGACACCGATGTATAGATCAGTCTTAAAAAAAAAAAGAAGTTGCATCAAAGAAGCAGGTCTGGGAAGAGGGAGGACAGAGAAAGAGGATGTTATTGTTCATAATAAATTCTGCTGCAATTTTTTTATTTTTTACTACACATTTGCACTGCTTTAATAAAAATGTAATCTAAAAAAACCTAGAGGCTTAAGGTTGATCTACTCATAGTGCAGTACTGGTGACACAGCAGTGTTTTAATAAGCACATATGATACCCTGTCAAATGGAATTTCTTTAAGAAGCTGTTCTCCCTTACAGAAAATTTCATTTATTTGCACTGCAGTAAAATCAAAATTTTAAAATATAGCATAAAACTTACTGTCCTTATAGCTACAAAAAAGTATGTGGAATTCTGGACCTGGACTGGAAGGGAAACAAAACTGAAAATAGTTCAAGTTGATTGAGAGGATTAGACACCAATGTTTTCATTTTAGCTTTTCATTAATGTTGTTCATTATTTATTAATAGTATTATTCCCTATGTTATGATTAATTAATTAGATCAATTGATTGACTTTTTAAGTCAATTAAGTTACTCTCAAGTTATTATTTTATTATTTTAAATTTAATGTAACCTAGACAGCATATTGGAGAAGGCAATGGCACCCCACTCCAGTACTCTTGCCTGGAAAATCCCATGGATGGAGGAGCCTGGTGGGCTGCAGTCCATGAGGTCGCTAAGAGTCGGACACGACTGAGCAACTTCACTTTCACTTTTTCACTTTCATGCACTGGAGAAGGAAATGGCAACCTACTCCAGTGTTCTTGCCTGGAGAATCCCAGGGGCAGGAGAGCCTAGTGGGCTGACGTCTATGGGGTCACACAGAGTCGGACACGACTGAAGTGACTTAGCAGCAGCAGCAACAGCAGCAGCAGACAGCATATTAAAAAGCAGAGACATTACTTTGCCAACAAAGGTCCATCTAGTCAAAGCTTTGGTTTTGCCAGTAGTCATGTATGGATGTGAGAGTTGGACTATAAAGAAAGCTGAGTGCCAAAGAATTGATGCTTTTGAACTATGGTGTTGGAGAAGACTCTTGAGAGTCCCTTGGATTGCAAGGAGATCAAACCAGTGAATCCAAAAGGAAATCAGTCCTGAGTATTCATTGGAAGGACTGATGCTGAGGCTGAAACTCCACTACTTTGGCCACCTGATTCGAAGAACTGACTCATTGGAAAAGACCTGATGTTGGGAAAGATTGAGGGCAGGAGGAGAAGGGGACGACAGAGGATGAGATGGTTGGATGGCATCACCAACTCGATGGACATGAGTTTGAGTAAACTCTGGGAGATGGTGATGGACAGGGAAGCCTATCATGCTGTAGTCCATGGGGTCACGGTGAGTCAGACACGACTGTGTGACTGAACTGAACTGAGATTTAATGTAATGTAAATTACATTACATTATTTAATTTTTAATTTACAATACATTAATTAATATTGTATTTACATTACAAATTTAATGTAAATTTTTTAAAGTTTTTAGAATGTGAAACTTGAAGACGCTTGGACCTTCAAGCATCTATGGGACTATGGGATCAAAAAAGAGTATTTAGTGCTATGGTCTGAATGTTTGTATCTCCTGAATTGGGTTTGATCCCTGGATTGGGAAGATCCCCTGGAGAAGGGAATGGGAACCCACTCCAGTATTCCTGCCTGGAGAATCCCATAGACAGAGGAGCCTGGCGGGCTACAGTCCATGGGGTCACAAACAGTTGGACATGACTGAGCGACTTAAATAAAAAAACCCTCGTATATTGAAATCTTAATTCCCAAAGAGGATGATATTAGTAGGTGGTGTCTTTGGGATTCCTTCCCTGTAACAGTGGGTCCAGAGAGCTCCCAGTTGTCTCTACCACGTGAGGACACGGAGAGGGAGGAGTCAGCAGTCTTCAGCTCAGAAGACAGCCCCCCCACCGAGACACTGAATCTGCCACACCACCATCCTGGACGGCCCTGCCTCCAGAACTGTGAGAAATAAATGTTTGCTGACTATAAGTCCCTCAGTCTGTGGTATTTTATTAAAGCAGGTGGAACAGACTAAGCTATTTAGGAATCATTTTCCTCAGGATTACCCATTTTATCGTATTATCATATTAAAAAGCATGATGGAATTCAGTGGGAAAAAGCCTGTATTTTTTGACAAAATCTGTCTTTAAGTTGAAAAGAAGACACTAGTGAGGGAGATTTTGCAAAATGAAGGCCATGAACAGTGTGCAGTTTCCTTCACTGCCTTGCTGCTGCTGCTGCTAAGTTGCTTCAGTCGTGTCTGACTCTGTGCTACCCCGTAGATGGCAGCCCACCAGGCTCCCCCGTCCCTGGGATTCTCCAGGCAAGAACACTGGAGTGGGTTGCCATTTCCTTCTCCAAAGCATGAAAGTGAAGAGTGAAAGTGAAATTGCTCAGTCGTGTCCAACTCTTAGCGACCCCATGGACAGCAGCCCACCAGGCTCCTCCGTCCATGGGATTTTCCAGGCAAGAGTACTGGAGTGGGGTGCCATTGCCTTCTCCTAGACTCAGGTAAAACTGTCCGCAGGCATCTCTGGCCCTTTTGGAGCTCCAGATGCACAGATCTTTACCTGCATTCCTCCTCCTCTGCCCACCTTCTAGGGTCCACTGCTGGGGCTGATGGGAGAACAGGAGACCTGGAGACCTGGGGACACGGCTTGTCCCTGCCACTTACCATGCGCCCTTGGGGAAGTCATTTTACCCCATAAGCCTCTGGTTTCCTCATTCAAAAATTAGAAATATTAATACAAAGCTCACTGATGCTAAATTGGTGTTCATGAGGAATATTAGACGGACTGTCGTTTGGTGATAGTTTTAGCCTGCATCAGGTTCAGCACCTCCGGGCAACTACCTAGGGGTGGCCCACAGGAAGAGCCAGACGCCTGACACTTGGCTGAGTGCACGCTCTGCTCCTGCCATCTGGTGGGTGTTTACGAAAACTACCTCTTATTCTACAGCCTCTGTGAGCAAGGAAGCCAAAAGATTAGCAGAGCCTTGGGGATCGACCCGCAAGGTGTGGTAAAGCTGTGTTAGGAATGAAAGGATGTAGGCTCCTTGTTTAGGAAACTGTGAAATCATCTCACACAGGACCCATCTCTGGACCCCTGACTAGTCTGCTCCAACAATTGACTGTAGGAGGCAGGTGGCTCCCAGAACAAACCAGGCTTTTTTGTTTTTAGCATCAGAATTTGTCAATCCAGTCTTCTGTGTAAAGAATGAACTTCACTGTTCACAAACTCTAAATAGTGCACTAGGAAATATGGAAATTCACATAGGAAGAATTCTTACCAAAAATGCTAAATCTTTATGTGATCCTGAAAAGTAGTTAGTTACTCAGTAGAGTCTTTGCGACCCCATGAACTGTAACCTACCAGGCTTCTCTGTCCATGGGATTCTCCAGGCAAGAATACTGGAGTGGATTGCCATGGCCTCCTCCAGGGGATCTTCCCAAGATGGTAAAGAACCTGTCTGCAATGCAGGAAACCTGGGTTCAATCCCTGGGTCGGATATATATGTTCATATTTCATATATACATTCATATATTAGAATATAAACATATATATGATTGTGGAATATGAACATATATATTATATCATATAGATGATTAAACTGCTGCCTTTTTTAGGTATAAAGCTGATGGCACTATTTTATAGAAAATGTCTTTATTCTTGACAGATGTCAAGTTGAAACACCAAAAAAATTTAGGAGTGAAGTGTCATGATGTTTGTAACTTGTTTTCAAAATGGTTCAGGAAAAAATTTTAACTTTGTATATATAATGTTTTATATATACATGTACAAGGAGAGAAGAGAGAGAAAAAACAAATATGGCAGAATATTAACAAGAATTAATCTAGGTAAAGGCATGCAGATGTTCGCAGTACCACTCTTTCAACTTCTTTGCAGATTTGGAAAACGTTATAGTAAAAAAGGTGGAGAAATTAGATCTGTATGCTGCTCCTCAAATATGTGAAGATAAGTATTCTCTTTTCACTTCATTTTTCCAGTTGAGTATATTACTGGCTACGTTTGCATCTGTATAGTTATCCCCTTGAAAAATATATTTTGTTTTGCCCTGTTGGCTCCCAATAGGGAAGATTCACATGATATTTTTATAACCAGCCACGGCCAGGTTCACTCAGCACTCCTCTGTGCAGCTTCATCTGTACCTTCTCTAATAAGGCGTTTTGTGGCCATGTGTTTCCTGCCTTTCCCGATGTGCCCCTTTACTGTTCCTCCTCCCGTAGTGTCTCTTCTTATGGCAAATGTTGCCTTTAGCCTCTTTCTTGGCTGCTTGTTCGTTCATCCACTGCTTAATAACGTGATTGTGCGGGCTGACACAGACTCTTCTGCGCTTGACATGAAGGCTGCCAAGAAGGGAAGAAAAAAAAAAATCACTGATAGATGGTACAAGTAAGTAAAAACTTAGTGAACTGGTAGGCAGTTCCCACTTTGGGACAGTGTGTGTCTGGACACAGACTGAATCCTAAAGCTGAGGACCACAAGGATGAATCTTTACTACCGCACTGCCTGTGGTTCCTCAGACATCCAAAGAAAATGTTAAAAGGAGCAGGAGAAGGAACTGGAGGAGGAGGGGGAGAAGGGAGATGGGGAGAGGTAGGAGGAGGGGGAAAGAAGAGGAGGAAAGTAGAAGAAGGGAGAGATGGAGGGAGAGAAACCATGTGAAAACAATTCTCTGTCCTGACTCCAAGCACCCAACCAAAAAACCAGTGACTTCCTCATTGCCCACCTTAAACACATCCTCCTCCATGAGGTTTTTCTAGATCCTCTCAGCTAAATGCCTCTTTTTTTCTTTCAGTCTCTGTGGCCCCTGGTTGCCTGTCTTCTGGCACTAAGTTTTCTCCATCTTTTATCTGAGTAGTTGTTTCAGACTCTTCTTTTTCTGTGGTGTTATGCTCCTTGAAGGAAGAATAGCCTGGAAGTCTCTTGAAAAGGCCTTGTTCACAGCAGGAATTCAGTAATTACTCATAGATATGAATTGAAAATTGTTCAAAAATAAGGACAATCTGCTTTTGTTTCAACAAAACAATCTTACTATAATATAGATATATACCATGTCTCAGAAATTGTTCTTGTTTTCATTTTTCTATTATGAAATGTTGACAATGGTGTAGGAGAATCCTAGAACACCATTCACAATTTCTGGTACCTCGAATAATTTCTTGTTACAAAAGACATGGCTTTTAATTCCCCATCAGATGCCATCCAGCTCTTATTAATTGTTGAAAATCCTGCTGGCTATATGTATACAATATTTCTGTATCTGGATAAATGGAAACCCCTCACCCTTCTCTTCGGGAAAAAAAATAGGTGGGGATAGAGATGAGGCTGCCGTTTCTCCGGATGACCCAAGGGGAAGCATCAGCTAATGTGGGGCCTTCTGAAATGGGAGGAAAAGTTGGGAAAGGCTTGAATGCACTTGAGCATAATAAAGCCAGCATGTGGGATTATTAATTTAAAAGAAGTGAGGCATCTTAATAGGAGGATAACACGTTCTCTAAGTGTATTAGATTTAGAGGTCTTCAAAAGAAAAACTAATTATCCCTATGGCCCATTGGCTTCACTTAAGCTATTACAGGAGAAAACTTGGCTATAGCACCAATATGGAGAACGAACAAATCAACAAACAAGAAAGAGCTGAAGTTCCTACCCTTTCCAAAGACTAAATTCTCTCCTTACCCTGTGGTGTCAGCAATAATCCGAGCAGACACTCAGGGGAGAAGGGCCCCACTGACAGCCAGATAAGCCCATTGGCTGCAAGGGAGAGAACTAGGACTCAAAGCCAGCATTGCTTGGGGAGTGAGGGGCCCCAGGCAGGGGCATTGGCTCTGGGGCTACAGGAGAGAACTGGATGGGGGAATGCAGACAGAGGAGCCAGGGAGGAGGAAAGCACAGGAACACAAGCAACACCTGCCATGTGGGATTTCAAAGGCCTGCTCAGTGGGGCCTCAAACCCTCAATGTAATACAAGCAGAAAAATCAGCTGCCAGAACATAGTGCCCTAACCCAAGATGTGCTGATGTTTTAAAACCCAAGTTTAAAGGCTGCTTAAACCTACACTTGCATCACATGTGTCTCCATCAGGATAAGGGGATAGTCTTTTTCACACTCCCTGCCCTCCTGCAGCTCCATAATATTCTGGTGGGCACTGAGCCACTCAGTTGTGAATTTCTAGGTGAAGAGTTTGATGCTAAGAAACCATTAGGCTGATCTCTCGGTTTTTTTTTTTTTTTTTTTTTACACATAAGAGTAGCTAGTGACGGTCCAGTGGATTTTGAAGGAAGGCCCTGCCGTAGATTATAACTATCACTATAATTATAACTATAAAATTTATTTCTTTGCCCATTTCTCTAAGCACAACAGCCTTTCAACAACCATTTTTGAAAAAAATACTCAAGCCTCCCAAACAACTTTATTTAATAATCCTAAATTTTCTTCCTAATGGATAATGTCTATATGATTCAAGAAGACTCAGCCCCCTTCCCAAGATATACAGCTTTGTGTTTTGTTTATGTGTAGAAAGAGCTAGAAACTCTTTAATGAAGTCACTATAGAGAAATTTTAAACAAGCAAACTGCTGTCTCAGACATCAGATATTACAGTGATTGTGTTAAGTGTGTGAAAAGAAAGGACCTATTTCTAGGCAGAAGAGGACAATGAAATAAATTTAGTGTGTTCACTGTGAGTTAAGTTGTATTAGTTAATTGAGATTAATAATGCATACTATTTCGGAATGCAATTTCAATACTTGCAATGGTTTCTGCATCTAAAACACTTATCTCAAACCTTAAAGTCTTTACACATGTTCAAAGTTAAGGGAACTAATGTTCAAGAAGAGCAAATTAAAATTGAGATGCTGCTGCTGCTGCTAAGTCGCTTCAGTCGTGTCCGACTCTGTGCGACCCCATAGATGGCAGCCCACCACGCTCCCCTATCCCTGGGATTCTCCAGGCAAGAACACTGGAGTGGGTTGCCATTTCCTTCTCCAGTGCATGAAAGTGAAAAGTGAAAGTGAAGTTGCTCAGTCATGTCTGACTCTTTACGACCACATGGACTGCAGCCTACCAGGCTCCTCCGTCTATGGGATTTTCCAGGCAAGAGTACTAGAGCGGGGTGCCATTGCTTTCTCTGAAAATTGAGATGAGATACCACTAAACACACTAAAATTAGAAAGACTGGGGCACCAAAAATTGGAAAACATTTTAAAAAACAACATAGTTAAGGGACTACATTTTGGATAAGTAAAAACATGTTCTGTAGTAAAACAGTTTGGAAACAGAGAACATTTAACTTTATATGTCGAATGTAAGGAAACACGAAAGAGATGACTTATCATGTAATCATGTAACTTATGATTACAAAATAAGACATAGTCCAATTTCATCTTACTTGAGACCAAGTCGTAACCACTCTATATCTTTCAGCTGTCTTGTCAGCACAGAGGTGTCAGATTTTCATTTGTTTTTTTTCATTTTAATTTTTTTCCCACTCAGAACGTCCCTCGTTTGGCTGAGGAAAGTCACGCACATTGTCTGGTGACTAAAAGCGTTTCACCTTCGCTGCATCACTGCAATGCAGGGTGCGGAGGGCTAACGTGGGGCTCTGGACATCCTGGTACTGACAGAGTGTGCATTCACACCACTCTCCCCTCTCTTGTTCAAATAATGATCTGTATGTTGGGTAGCAGGCAGAGTCTCCCCAACCTATGGTTCACTGGTGGAGAAATGGTCATTCTGCAGGTTTAGCCCTCCTGCCAAACAGCACTCACATGACAGCAGCCAAGTCACAATCCCCGTCAGCTCTCTGGATGCGACACGTCGTCACTCTTTCCAGAAGCCTTCTGGAAATATGATGTGAAACCTCGGTGCAGCAGCTGGAGGCAATGGGAAGTATGGCTAAAAGAAGAAAAGAAAGAAACGTGAAATCGTATGGTTTATAGAATACATGTTTTTCAGTTGCTAACTCAGGTCCAACTCTTTGCGACCACCATGGACTGCAGCATGCCAGGCTTCCCTGCCCTTCACCATCTCTCAGAGTTTGTTCACACTCACGTCCATTGAGTCGGTGATGCCATTCAACCATCTCATCCTCTGTTGTCCCCTTCTCCTCCTGCCTTCAATCTTTCCCAGCATCAGGGTCTTTTCCAATGAGTCAGTTCTTTGCATCAGGTGGCTAAAGTATTGGAGTTTCAGCTTCAGCATCAGTCCTTCCAATGAATAGTCAGGACTGATTTCCTTTAGGATTGATTGGTTGGATCTCCTTGAGGTCCAAGGGACTCTCAAGACTCTTCTCCAGCACCACAGTTCAAAAGCATCAGTTCTTCAGTGCTCAGCCTTCTTTATGGTCCAACTTTCACATCTATGCATCACTACCATTGCTTTTCCTATGGTTTTACCATAGGAAAAATAATAGTTTTGACTATATGGACCTTTGTTGGCAAAGTAGTGTCTCTACTTTTTCAAATGCTGTCTAGGTTTGTCATAGCTCTTCTTCTAAGGAGCAAGCATCTTTTAATTTTGTGGCTGCAGTAACCATCTGCAGTGATTTTGGAGCCCAAGAAAATAAAATCTGCCACTGTTTCCACTTTTCCCCCATCTATAGCACACTGGCCTGGCTTTATCTTGGAGACTCCAGAGAAACAGAATGTTAACCTGCTTGAACGAGGGGCAGTCACTTACTGGGGGCTTTGTGTTTGCAGACCACACAGCAGGACACATCTCTACCTTCCAGAACTCACACTGTATTTTGGGGAGATAAAACTAAGCACAAGCAAAGACATAAAGCAAGGGAAGATGAGGGCAGTGGGGTTGCGACCAGACTCGCTTGAAGAAGCAAGATTGATAGAGTGACCCAAAACTCAGAGGGGACCAACCACATGGGCCCCTGGAGCAAGTTTGAAATTAACTGTCCAGGAAGGACTTAACTGAATCTTTGAGGATTTGGAGGGATGGCAAAAAATGGAGAAGACTTGTCCAGGCTAAAGGAAGTGTATGGTCAAGAGTTCTGAGATAGGAAAGCACAGGGCACACTTAGGGAATAAAGAAAAATAGACCTCTTTGCCTGAACTAAGTTGCTGGGAAGCTGATGGATGAGGGATATGGTTCAAAAGATGGACTGACATCATACCATTGACGCCTTGAATGTTAGTCTAAGGAGGTTTATCTTTTTTGAAATGGAGTCCATTAAAGATCGAGAAAAGAGAAGGGTTTTAGAAAAATTTGTCTTGCAGTGATGAGCAAGTAGGGATAAGTCAGGTGTGATTAGGGCAGGAAGTCAAGTTAGGAGAAGCTTATGTGACCCAGATAAAAGGAGAAAAGGGCAACACAAATAATGAAAGGAAACCTAGTCCCTTACTAAAATGTGTATCCACAAATTCCTCCATGCTACCTGCACACAGTAGTCTATGCTCCCCATTCCTCCAAGTGGGTAATACATTTTCTCAAAAGTTAGAAATTATGGTCAACGGTGGCTGCCGGTGGCAGTCTTATAGTAACAGACAAAAGTTAGCCCCTAAATTAGGATTAAAAGAAATGATTAAAACCCCTCAGTGGTGTCAGCTCTAAGTCTCTGATCTTGGGAAAAGAAGAGATTATTAGTGAAAGAAACCAGGTTTAAAAAGCCATATATGGTATGATCCCATGTATATGAAATGTCCATAGACAAATCCATAAAGACATAAAGCAGATTAGTGTTTGCCAGGGGTGGGGGTAGGAGGGAATGGGGAATGACTGCTAACAGATACAGGTCTCTTTAAGGGGTGATGAAACAGGCATGCTGGAATCAAGATTACCGGGAGAAATATCAATAACCTCAGATATACAGATGACACCACCCTTATGGCAGAAAGTGAAGAGGAACTAAAAAGCCTCTTGATGAAAGTGAAAGTGGAGAGTGAAAAAGTTGGCTTGAAGCTCAACATTCAGAAAACGAAGATCATGGCATCTGGTCCCATCACTTCATGGCAAATAGATGGGGAATCAGTGGAAACAGTGTCAGACTTTATTTTGGGGGGCTCCAAAATCACTGCAGATGGTGATTGCAGCCATGAAATTAAAAGACGCTTACTCCTGGGAAGGAAAGTTATGACCAACCAAGATAGCATATTGAAAAGCAGAGACATTACTTTGCCAACAAAGGTCCATCTGGTCAAGGCTATGGTTTTTCCAGTAGTCACGTATGGATGTGAGAGTTGGACTGTGAAGAAAGCTGAGCGCCGAAGAACTGACGCTTTTGAACTGTGGTGAAGACTCTTGAGAGTCCCTTGGACTGCAAGGAGATCCAACCAGTCCATTCTGAAGGAGATCAGCCCTGGGTGTTCTTTGGAAGGAATGATGCTAAAGCTGCAACTCCAGTACTTTGGCCACCTCATGCGAAGAGTTGACTCATTGGAAAAGACTGTGATGCTGGGAGGGATTGGGGGCAGGAGGAGAAGGGGATGACAGAGGATGAGATGGCTGGATGGCATCACTGACTCGATGGACGTGAGTCTGAGTGAACTCTGGGAGTTGGTGATGGACAGGGAGGCCTGGTGTGCTGCGATTCATTGGGTCGAAAAGAGTCGGACATGACTGAGCGACTGAACTGAACTGACTGAATAGTTGTACAATTCTGTGAATGTACTAAAAATCACTGAATTGTACACCTTCTGTGTTCATTTTTGTTTTGGCTGTGCCTTACAGCTTGCAGGATCTCAGTTCTCCCACCAGGAACTGAACCCAGACCAAGGCAGTGAAAACCCTGAATCCTAACCACTAGACCACTGGTGAACTCTCTACATTAAATGCCGTTTTTTCTTGGCCACTCTGAACTGTGAAGCAAGGCCCATGACAGTAAAGCACTGAATCCTAACCACTGGACTGCCAAGGAATTCCCTATTTCAATTATTTTTAAAGGGCAATGGGAGAACAGAACACTGGTTCTCCTCACATTTATTAATGCATTGATTTCCTGAAACTAATAGTTCCTTTCTTTAGCTACACTGTGCTGCTATTCTCCAAGTAAACTTGTTTTAATACCCCAAACAAGGTTTTGGGCTTATTCATGTAACTATCCATTCATTCACCCATCTTACTATATAAAAATTATTATGTGAATTCTTGTAAATGAAATACTGTCTATAGCTATGTCTACAAGTTCTTTTATATTGAATCACTATGTTAGATGCTGGGAGTAGAAAAATGAACAGTTACTATTACACAGAACCCTCTATTAGTTGTCACTGACTCTTTGTGACCCCATGGATATAGCCCACCAGGCTCCTCTATCCATGGGATTCTCCAGGCAAGAATACTGGAGTGGGTAGCCATTCCCTTCTCCAGGGAATCTTCCTAACCCAGGGATTGAACCTGGGCCTCCCACATAGCAGGCAGATTCTTTAGCATTGAGCCACCAAGGCAGCCCCAGTTGTGACCCAGGCAACTATAAAATCTTAAATGGACTTTCAACAGCTATGTGGGAATTAAGAATCATAGGTGAACTTATGTGTTTAAGAATTTGAGTTATCTGAATGCTGACATCAGTTAAAAGCACAGTTTTAACCCAGAAAAGCACCCGGGACCTATAGGTACTTAATAAACTGGATGACATTTCTCAGATTTAAAAGTAAGACGGGCTCACCTGGAGATCACTTAACCTATCAGATTAACTATCAAAAGACAAGAGGCAGGCAAGCATATTTGGTGTTCGTAGATGTGACTGGTGCCCTAGTGAGGCACCTGGAAATACAATAGGCCAAGAAAGACAGAATCCTTTGAAGAGCACACAAGTTAGGCAATGAAGCTTGTGGGATGGTTAGGACTAGGGCTAAGGTAAGATTCTTGCAGATAACATCACGCCCCCAGAGGTTTTCTCATGCAGCTTCCTTTCAGAATATTTCCATTCTTAAAGAACAATCCATGTTTCCCTAGTGGTCCAGTGATCAAGAATCTGTCTTGCAATGCAGGGGACACCAGTTTGGTTCGATCCCTGGTTATGGGAAAATCCCATGTTGCCATAGAGCATCTAAGCCCAGGAGCCACAATTACTGAGTCAGTACTCCAGAGCCTTGAAGCCATGCTCCACAGGAGGCCAGCACACCACAGCTAGAGAGTAGCCCCGGCTCATCAGAACTGCCTGTACACAGCAATGCAGACCCAGCGCAGCCCCAAAAAGAACCATCGGGAATGTCCTCTGATTTCAACAATTCATATAACTATAAAAACATTTTTACTTTTGCATTTTTATATTTTTGCATCTATGCTCATAAACAAGATTAGTCTATATTTTAATCCCCTGAAGTCATCCTTGAATGTTTTGAGTGTTAACATTACATTAATCACCAACGATGCATCAGTTAGCTTTCTCTATTTTTCTATTATTTGGAAAAGTTTGTGTAAGACAAGAATTGCCTGTTCTTTCACTGTTTGGTAAACCTCTAAAACCAGCTAGGCCTGGTGTCTATCTGAAGAAAAGATGTTCAACTCTGACTCAGTTTCCTTAAGAGTTACGTGTTTATTTAGATTTTCTATAACCTCAATTTTGATAGCTTTCTAAGAAATTGTCCATTTCATTTACAATTTTTAATATGTTGTCCCTGAAAGAATTCAGGGCACGTGACCCCAAAGTATTCCATTCTGGCATGTTGATTATTTTAAGTTAAAGTCAGAGAAACAGCAAATGCAAAAAGGGCACTCTGACCTTCCTAAAAGCAAGATACAAAACTTCCAAGTAAGAGGTACTCTCCCTGCACCTGGGGAAGAAAGAAATTTTCAGCATTTTCCAACATTCTGGGTGAAATGAGATGGTGTCTCCATGAGACATGAAGTTGCAGCCAAGGAAAATCTGTACAAACTTTGTGAAACTATGTCGCTTTCCCATGCTTAACTGCCTTAGTTCAAGTTCCTTTGTTTTCTCACATTTTCACAAATTACCACTTTGTCCAACTTTATATAAAAGCCATAACTCAAACTGCTTCTTTGAGTCTTCATTTCCTTGTGAAGGAACCCATTAAATAAACGTGTATGCTTTTTTCTTATTAATCTGTTTTTTGTTATAGGGGTCCTAGTAAAGAATCTAGAAGGATGGAAGGAAAGTTGTTTTTTCCTCTCCCCTACATTACACCATTATCTGTAGTTAAGAGTTCTCTTTCCATTATACAGTGTTTTGCATAGGCAGCTCCTGTGCAAAGTAACCGTTTAAAAACTTTGATCTAAATAATAAAGATAATTTATGTATAAATTTACAAATGCCATTTGCTTAGAAACTAAAAAAATACATTCAACTCATAGGCTAAATGCGAATCACAAAATATTAATTCTGGAAAATAATGGAAATGGTATTTATTATAATGGGTGGAACAGAGCTAAGTCTAACATAAGTGCATTTATTTAAAACACAAACAGGATAAAATAATTGAGCGTCAACCATAAATTGGCACCTGCCATGGGTGCTTGCCATCTGCTTCTACAAGGATTAAATCCTGCTGGGCTGCAGCTGCTGACCTCCAACACCCCCTGAAGGAGTTCGGGGTGGGGAGCAGAAATGAGGCACTCTGCTCAAGGAAACTGGCAGGACAGGTTTTCAGATAGATATTCTCAGGAGCTGATTTTATGGGTGCAATTCTTGTAGATCCTAATATCTAGAAAAGCACTAAAATTCTTCATGGTGACAACTGCTTCTCAGGTCTAGCAGAAGTTGCAGGAGCCCAGGAGAAACTTTCTACAAAAACTATGTACTTGATTGCATGTAGTCCGTCTTTACCAAAATCACATACATACTCTCTTTCCCCCTACCTCTTTGGAACAGTTTCTCAGAGCCATCTGAGGTGCTGTCTCCCAGGGTACAATCCTCATATTGTCCCACATAAAACTTAACTGGCAACTCACGTTGTGCATTTTCTTTAATTGACAAGTGTTCCACTCATGTCCCTAGAAAAGCAAAATCAGAGGAAAAACTAAAACAAAAAATGGGAAAAAGACTCAAGCAGAACGGTGTCCCAACCTTGACGGCTGTCCCAGCACACGTATCTGTAGGCGAGGGCGCCACGGGTCGGGAGACTCGGTGCTGGAGCGGAGGCCCCAGCTCAGGGAAGGGGAGAAGGAGGGCGGAGCGACAGCCCTGGGCAGCGGGTGGTGCTGGCAGTTTGTCTGGGCCACGTCTGGCCGCTTTTCCGGCCTCTGCGCCTGCGCAACCTGCTGGGCGGCTTTCTGTCTCGGCCCGCATTTGGTGCCCGGGCACTGGGAGAGCACTGGGAGCGCACTGGGAGCGGACCCTGGGTCAGGGATAACAAGGACTGCGCCTGGAGGAGGGTGGCGTCCTGCGACCGGCGAGGCTACTCACAGGCCCACGGACGCCCGGCAGCGGAGCCTGCTCCTCCGCCGCGAACCCCGGGGATCTCAAGCACCTGCGCCCTCCGCCGGGACTTCGCCGCCTCTGCCCCGCAGCTCCAGGGGACGCATTTCGGCGTCCCGGGCAGCCCTTCCTGGAGCTGAAGGGGAAAGCGGACGTGTTGGGCATATCTTTCCTACCTCCGTTAGTTTTTTTTTGGTTGCTTGATCTACCCGTTTCTGATGCACTTAGGTTAAAAAAAAATCTTACACTGTTGTTGAGATTGTGTCAGGTTTGGGGATTTTTGTTTGTTTTGACAGTCTCCTTTTACAAGACATGGCTTGGGTTCAAATGCAAACGAATACTCTCCTCGTCGGGGTCCTTATTTCACTTAACCATCATTTACCATTAACCCGAGCCAGAAACTTGTGTGTCATTCCCTCTTCCTGCAATCCACAGCCAGTCACAGACACCTGTAAATTTTACTCCCTGGACATTTCTCAGGTTTGTCTCCCTGCTTTTCGTCCCTGTCATCACTGCCCAAGTACCAGACCTCATCAGTTGGAACTACTGAGCATCCCAGTTGCCTCCTTGCTCCCAGTCTTGCCCTTTCCCTCCATGGATCTGAGGTCTTATGGCACCATGTGCTTTTCTGGCTTTATATATTTTATATATGTATACAATTTAGGGTTTATATGACTATGCCTTTTGACTGTGAACTCCCTCAGCATATCTTTATACCCACGCCACATAGCACAGTGCCTGGCATCAGTGCTTTTCCTTTTTTAAAAAATAAGTTTTTGGTCAAGGTCTTATGTCCCAAGTGTCCTAAAACTGCACAGTGCTTTTTCAGAAGCATACCATCCTCCCACCCTCAAGTAATTAGGGGTTAATTCAATATGATAAGTCACTTGTATTCTATTTAATATTTTAAAGATAATGTTATTAGTATATCATTAAAGGCATTATCTTTTATTATAGTGTTATTGCCAATGTTCCTGTTGGTTTGGGGTTGTCATCGTTGTTTCCAGAATTAAGTGTCAGAGAGTTGAATGGTTAATTTGCTACAAATGTCTGTCTCTGGTTTGACTTTATGTCTGTGATCCAATTTTGGTCACTAAGAGAAGGCTTTAAATATTTCCTTACTCAAGACTTTTTAAGATCAACAGTGAAACACTGCAAATTCGTGATATAACAATTAGATTCTGAGCTTTAAGGATTCTGTGACTGTAGAGAGGTGACCCAGCTTCCTCTCTTACTTAGATGTATGGTTACTCAAAGTGTGGTTCTCAGAGCTATGGTATGGTGTCCTTTGGGGCTTATTAGAAATGCAGTTTGGAAAACACCAATACAAATAACACTTTAGAGAACACAATAGAATGGAAACAGAGCAAAGTACATGCCATTGTTAGAGAAATAGTCCCAGGATAAAGCTGAAAATGATAAGAAAATTTCACTTGGCTTCTGTCAGTATCTCAAGTCTACAAGTACAATTTAAGAATGGCAATAGGTATAAAATTTTTTAAAGTGAAAAAAAAAAAAAAACAGAATGACAGCAGTTAAATGTTCCAATTATAGTTGGTTGGGGACACACTTCTCCTTCTAGTGAATTTCATACTTTAATGGAGCCATATCATACTTCGAATACCTACAAACAAAGGTGTCCACTGTGCACCACATAGGCAAGAAGGACTCACTAAGCCATGGTGCATGAAACTGCTGTGCCCAAATAAAGTCCTCCCAGATACTTCTTAGAGCCCCGAGATAATGTTTGTGTAACAGGGAATGAATGAAAGTCGGACATGACTTGGTGACTGAACAACAACAAATATATAAATATATATATATATATAGGGTCTATGCCTGGTTTATGTTTATACATCAAGTGATGTAGTAAAATAATTTAAATGTCATCATTAAGAATAAAGAGAATTTTTTTCTTTAAAGGAGTCCATATATGACTGAAATTTGAGACAGTTGCTACTGTATTATAAGAAGTCACTCTGCTTCTCTAGACATTGAAAAGAACATTTAAAAAAAAGAAATATGAGGGAAGTTTAAGAGGGAGGAGACATATGTATGCCTATAGCTGATTTATGCTGATATATGGCAGAATCCATCACAACATTGTAAAGTAATTATCCTCCAATTAAAAATAAAATTAAATTAAAAACAGAACAAAGCACACTGAAGGGCAAACTTAAAGAGAAACCAGAGGTTACTGGGCATGTTATGTCTGGCCTCTTGGGGACCACTCCTGGTGAAATGGAGTGTCCCAGTTTACAAGCACAGGTGTATATTCTTGGCAACCCTCTGTAGTGAATCTGCTATAACTGAAACAAACAAAAGATAAAGTTTTCTTTCAGGATTCAAGCAGCAAGTCCCTAGCACGTATCTCTAATCAGGAGCCATCCTACTCTGAGAAGGCTGATTATCAGAAGAAACTTGAAGAAAACCAATTTGGGACTCAATGAAGCAAAATCCCCTGACTTGTATCTGCTGGACAAAGGTGGACATTTAGTCTTTAATGTAAAATAAAAACAGAAAGACCCACAAACCCTGGATTGTGACTTTAAAGAATCTGGCTTTTGGCCACTGAATAATAGACATTTTTATGGAGTCAGAATTGATTTCTGGGAATTGGCAGCCACATCATTGGGGGTGGAGTATTGCCCTATCTTTGGGTAGAATCCAAGGCTTTTAATTATGGGTAAGTCAACCACTTCCTGATTTATACAGAACATTTGGGGAATGCCAGTTACTAAGCCATCACATCAAGATGGCCACTGTAGGCACCATTAAGATAATGGAACATTTAATGTCTTACAAAACAAAACATATTTTCCAAGTCTCAGACTGGCACAGGCCATTTCCTTATTTCCCCGAGCCCGAGACAATGGCCATAGTCAGTGTTCACCTCCCTCCCTCCCATCTTGACCTTCCTTCCAGCCTGCATTCCTTACAACCTCCAAAGGGCACTTGAGACACACAGACCCTTGAATGGAAGCTTCCTACAGAAAGCACTGGACAGTGACTGCAGTCATGAAATTAAAAGACGCTTGCTCCTTGGAAGAAACGCTATGAAAAAACCAAAGGTATGTCTAGTCTAAGCTGTGATTTTTCTAGTAGTCATGTATGGATGTGAGAGTTGGACCATAAAGAAGGCTGAGTGCCTAAGAATTGATGCTTTTGAACTGTGGTGTTGGAGAAGACTTTTGAGAGTCCTTTGGACTGCAAGGAGATCCAACCAGTCAATCCTAAAGAAAAGCAATCCTCAATATTCACCAGAAGGAACTGATGCTGAAGCTGAAGCGCCAATACTTTGGCCATTTGATGCAAAGAACTGACTCATTGGAAAAGACCCTGATGCTGGGAAAGATTGAAGGTGGGAGGAGAAGTGGACAACAGAGGATGAGATGGTCGAATGGCATCACTGACTCAATGGACATGAGTTTGAGCAAGCTCCAGGAGATGGTGAAGGACAGGGGAAAGCTGACGTGTTGCAGTTCATGGGGTTGCAGAGTCGGACACAACTTAGCAACTGAACAACAATATATATTGGGATGCATTTTTAAGGTTAACAATAATTAATACATGTCCCACCAAAAAAAAGGAAGGTACATCACTTATTTCTAAATGGCAGAAACTTGGAGCTTCTCAGACAATGTGATTTTCCTGTGACCCAAACTGCCGTGGGCTTCCCTGGTGACTCAGATGGTAAAGAGCCTGCCTGCAATGCGGGAGACCCAGGTTCAATCTCTGGGTCAGGAAGATCCCCTGGAGAAGGAAATGGTGACAGACTCCAGTATTCTTGCCTGGAAAATCCCGTGGATGGAGAAACCTGGTGGGCTACAGTCCATGGGGTTTCAGAGAGTCAGACATGACTGAGTGACTAACACACAAACCACCTTAGGAGAAGCCCTGAGACTAACTCAGAAATTACAGTCACATCTCCTCAGCTCTTTCTTATCATCATCAACTGTTCCTTTTCAAACATCTCGGTGTCTTTTTGTCCCACCCTCTTTGCCAGAACTCATTGGCCTTGGATCTGGCAGGGCTTTCCTCATCACCCTGCCTCCTCCGCCTGCCCTTCCCTCCCTCCCTCTCCTGGGGGAGTGCTGCTGCTGCCTGTGCCACAGGGAAGGCTAGAAACAGGCCAGGAAGCGGATGGGGGAGACATGTACACTTTTATTTCAAAGCTTCATGTGAAAAAAAAAATCGTATTGCCAATAACAGGAATGAAGCCTTCCTTAGCTGGTAGACTTTTGAGAAACAATGGATCTGAGTCCTAAAATCTCAATGGTGAAATTTTCTGAAAAATTTACAGAAATATAAAATGAAAAACTTTTTGCCTTGATAAAATGGAAGGACAGAGGGGAAGAACTGTGCTCATTAGTAAAGCTCTGCACATTGGGGTGCTATATTGGGAGTCCCTAAGCAAATGCCTACAGGAGCCGAGCAGTTAATGGGATGTTAATAGCCAAGCAATTAATAGGATGTCCTTCTCTCTGTCTGGAGGACAGAGGCTAGTTTGCTTTAGCAGGTTTTTTTGTGTTTTTTTTTTTGCTTTTTATATTGTATTGGGGTATAGCTGATTAATAAGCAATGTTGTGATAATTTCAGGTGAATAGCAAAGGGCTAGTATGCTCTATTCATTCTTGCCAGAGAAAGTGGAACCAGTGTTGCCAGACCTGATATTTCAGGAGAAGCCCTAAAATCCAGTTTGTATGTGTGTACACACAACTCTGTGTATGTGAAACCTGTCAATTTAAAATGTTGCCTGAAGTTTTCAAAAAGCAGACCAAACAAAATTTACATTTTACCTCTGTTCTGAATTTAGAGAATCTATTCAGGGTAAAGTTTCAGAAAAGAAGACAGTGGAAAAGAGTTAAATCAATCAAGTATTAAATACCTATATTTAGGGTTTCCTAAATACAGTAGAAAAGATTGCCTCCGGTCCAAACGCAGTTATAATCCTCATATGAGTGAGTGAGTAAAGTCGCTAAGTCGTGTCTGACTCTTTGCAACCCTGTGGACTGTAGCCCACCCAGGCTCCTCCATCCGTGGGATTCTCCAGGCAAGAATACTGGAGTGGGTTGCCATTTCCTTCTCCAGGGGATCTTCACAACCCAGGGATGGAACCCAGGTCTCCCACATTGCAGGCAGACGCTTTAACCTCTGAGCCACCAGGGAAGCCCATAATCTTCATATAGATGCCAGCAACTCAAAATAGAAGTTCTTTCTGATATAATTTGTATGGTTCAGTCTCCTTTATCCTGAGTCCCTTTTGTAGGATCAGACTGAAGTTTTGGTTTTCAGTATCCACAGGGCTGACTTTGGTCTGAAAGCTTGCAACTTGCCAAACCCTAAACCAGAGGTCAAGTCTATCTTTCTTCCAGAAACGTGCACACTTGTATTCAGTTTAGCAGGTAGAGTGAGGGGGCGAAAGCTGAAGACAGCCTTTAATAGGCTCTCCTTCAGCCTCTATTGGAGGATTTTCTAAGATAGTATCATCAAAAAAAGGAAGCACTACTCAAAATTGCACAGGTGGCAAATTACTGATATTCCTGTTCAAATGAGGTTCCTTTCTGAAATTGCCTCTTGGAGATGAAGGATTGAAATGTATGCCATTCTCATGTAGATAACAGGAAATTCCTGCCCCTAACTGCTGGCGGTACCTCACTCCTTCCAGTTCCATCTTGGAAGGCAGCCCCCCTCCTTCCATTGGAGGCTGAGATCCCCGGACCCCCCACTCACCTTCTGAGGGGCGAAAAGCCACACAGGCAGCCAAAGCCAGGAGGGCGAGTCCTGTCTGCTGCATTCCCATCTGCCCCAGAGTGCAACAGCAGCAGAGGTGAGTCTGTAAGATCAGGAAATGAGGCTAAAAGTGTCCTTGGGTGCAGAGAAAGAGCGTGGAGGAAAGCAAGCCAGAAAGCCCCGCCCTGGGAGGTGCCAGGGTACCTCTTTCTCATGTTTCTTTCCTTGAAACGGGCTCTTTCTCAGGACCAGAGCTGTTTGCAGCCACCTGGGGGTCAGGCGATGTCAGTGGTGATCTGCCATCTGGTGAGGTTCTTGTGAGTTTGGAGGTGTGCGCCAGAATTCGGGGACAATTAAAAACTACCTGCCTACATGCATTCCTGCACAGAGTTATAAATCAGAATTTTGGAGCAGAGGCCCAGGAATTTGAGTCTTAAGAAAAGCTCCAGAGGTGATTCTGAAGGACACCTCTATTGAGAACCGCTGCATAAAGGAATCAGGGTTTTTAAGTAGCTTGTTGAAACTGAGCTTCTAGGGACAAAGGTGGCAAGTCATAAAAAGCATTATCTGGTGGAAAGATGGGAAAATTCAACTCCACTTTGGTCTTGGTTGGCAGCCAATGTGTTTCCAGTGAGGCTGTTAGCTTATTTAGGAGAAAGGTAATAGGACACGCAGAGGGGCTATGATTGGTTGAAAAAAAAAGAGCCCCAGCACAGGTGTGAGCAGCCAGGAGGAGTATGGGGCGGGTTCCAGTCCAGCCGTGTCACTGATCAGCTTTGTGAATAAACTATAGGGTAAACTGAGAGTGTTGGGTTCTACTCCCACCTCTTCTACTAACTGGTTGTATAACTTCAGCAAATGTTTTTAATCTTTGTGTAAATAAGAAATCCACTGGATGATCTCCAAAGTCCTGCCATGCTTCCTCTGACTGCACTGTGTCATGCAGTAGGCCCCCCTTTTTAATTAAACATATTTATTTATTTGGCTGTGCTGGGTCTTAGTTGTGGCAGGATCTTTTAGTTGCTGCATATGAACTCTTAGTTGTGGCAAATGAGATCTAGGTCCCTGATTAGGGATCGAACCTGGGCCCCCTGAATTTGAAATACGCTAACCCACTCCAGTGTTCTTGCCTGGAGAATCCCAGAGACGGGGGAGCCTGGTGGGCTGCCGTCTATGGGGTCGCACAGAGTCGGACATGACTGAAGTGACTTAGCAGTAGCAGTAGCAGCAGTCCAAATTCACACAAGCTACAAGTGTAAAATATATACACAAAGTGTTAGTGGCTCAGTTGTGTCCGACTGTTCATGACCCTATGGACTACAGCCCTCCAGGCTCCTCTGTCCATGGGATTCTCCAAGTAAGACTGCTGGAGTGGGTTGTCATTCCCTTCTCCAGGGGATCTTCCAGACCCAGGGATCGAACCTGGTCTTTTGCATTCCAGGCAGATTCTTTACAATCTGAGCCACCAGGGAACTCCTATAAAACACACACTAGATTTCAAAGATTTGGAACAAAGAAATATAAAATATATTGTCAAAAACTCTGTGTTAATTATATGCCAAAATGGTATTTGGATATATTGAGCCTGGTGTTATAAAGTAAACCTGACATCTACCAGCAGATCAGTTTGACTGGAGTGAGGGCAAAACTCATGGCATTTCTGTCTTGAGAGAACATGGTGTGATTATTGAGTGCCTGTGTCTCTGTGTCAAAGGGTATTTACCAGGCAGACATGGGCCAGAACTCACTGGGAAGGAGCTTCAAGAGCGGGTTCAGACACACATGTAAGAAACAAACTTATGGTTGTGGTCATTTTCTGGTGTTTATTCCTGTTATGGAAATACTGCGGTAATCAGTTTTATGTTCTTTGTTCTTTGAGATTGTTCATCTCAAAATTTTCTTACATTCTTAGAAACGGAACTTCTCAAAGAGTATGCACATTTTTAATATGTACTGCCAGCTTGAAATATATGGGGAAACAGTGGAGACAGTGTCAGACTTTATTTTTGGGGCTCCAAAATCACTGCAGATGGTGATTGCAGCCATGAAATTAAAAGACGCTTATTCCTTGGAAGGAAAGTTACGACCAACCTAGATAGCATATTGAAAAGCAGAGACATTACTTTGCCAACAAAGGTCCATCTAGTCAAGGCTATGGTTTTTCCAGTAGTCATGTATGGATGTGAGAGAAGGACTCTAAAGAAAGCTGAGCACCAAAGAATTGATGCTTTTGAACTGTGGTGTTGGAGAAGACTCTTGAGAGTCCCTTGGACTGCAAGGAGGTCCAACCAGTCCATTCTAAAGGAGATCAGTCCTGGGTGTTCTTTGGAAGGAATGATGCAGAAGCTGAAACTCCAATACTTTGGCCACCTCATGCGAAGAGTTGACTCACTGGAAAAGACTCTGATGCTGGGAGGGGTTGGGGACAGGAGTAGAAGGGGATGACAGAGGATGAGATGGCTGGATGGCATCACTGACTCGATGGACATGAGTCTGAGTGAACTCCGGGAGTTGGTGATGGACAGGGAGGCCTGGCGTGCTGTGATTCATGGGGTCGCAAAGAGTCAGACACGACTGAGCGACTGAACTGAACTGAATCTCACACTATTGTAAATATGTGTGTGCCTCTGTCCTCCAGTAGACTGGGACTCAGTGAAGACCGGGCCTGTATCCTATTCATCGTTATACCCCTAGTGCCTCACTCAGTGTGCAGCAAATACTAGAGGCTTTGTGTTGAATGAATAAGAAATTGGATTATTTGAATAAGCCTTCATCACGTGGGCAAAATCTTGCCAATGGCGGTCACAGAAGTCCACTGTTAGTACTGGTGGCCTCTTCTGAATATCTATAGTCCAACTAGTAATAATATTTCAAATGGTCATTTCTCAGAAGGAATTGTTTTTCTATACCATACAGAAAAGAAAAATTATGCATTGAGTTTTCCTTAAAGCATGGAGGATGGTTAGTTATTAAAATATATTTGAGGACTTCTCTGGTGGTCCAGTGGTTTAGGAATCCAGCTGCCAATGAAGGGGACATGGGATCAATCCCTGGTCCAAGAAGTTTCCACGTGCCTCAGGGCAACTCAGCCTAATGCACCACAACTACCGAGCCCGTGTGCCACAACTACAGAAGCCCACATGCCCCAGAGCCATGTCCCCAACATGAGACGCCACTGCAATGTGAGGCCGTGCACTGCAACTGGAGAAAGCCCCCACACAGGAACAAATGCTTAGTCAAAAACAAATAAATAAATCTATCTATATGTGTGTGTGTGTGTTTGTATGTTAGTCACTCAGTTGTATCTGTCTCTTTGCAACCCCATGGACTGTAGCTCCTCTGTCCATGGGATTCTCCAGGCAAGAACACTGGAGTGGGTAGCCTTTCCCTTTTCCAGGGGATCTTCCCGACCTAGGGATTGAATGTGTCTCCCACACTGCAGACAGATTCTTTACTGACTGAGCCACAAGGAAAGCCTGTATAAATAAATAAATATATATATAAATAAATATATAAATATATATATAATAAATATATATAAATAAATATATATATATTTCACCCACCAGGGAATTTGTAGACTTGAAACAAGGGTCAAGGATGGGTGACTGAGGGAGAGGGTGAGTATGTGATATTTCAGAAATCTGTATTCTTTAGAAATCAGATAGAACATCTTTCAGCTGAGACGGCTTCTAGAAGTGCCATGCTGGGTCTCTTTCAGCGCTGCAGTTTCTGACTTGTGCTCTAACTAAAAGTGTGCCGGGGTTGGGCATCAGGTATGCCAAAGTAAACAGAGCAGACAATGTGAATGAGGGACTAAGTGGAAACAGTATGACCGGGGAGAACCTCAGTAGGGAATTTCCCTCTCGTTGAATTCCTATTCCTGGTTAACACTGTAGTTTCTGTTCCAGACTTAAACTTACAACTTTTCTTTTTTAGCCTTCATGTTTTCCATATATATAAATAATCCAGATTCAGTCCAATATCATCAGTTTTTTATGATGTTGACATATAGAAATATAGTCACTTGCCTAAGACCAGTCAATAAATTGGGAATCAGAGCAGAATAGTAACTCTAATAAAAACAGAATGTCCTCCAGAAAACCTGAAAAAGAAGAACTGTGAATGATGACTAGTCTTTCTGGGTGTTGAAATATACCACAAATCGACTATTATTAAAAGAGTTAGAGTAGGGGCTTCCCTTATGGCTCAGCAGTAAAGAATCCGCCTGCCAACGCAGAAGACACAGGTTCCATCCCTGATCCAGGACAATTCCACATGCTGTGGGTCAACTAAGCCCGTGTACCACAGCTACTGAGCCTGTGCTCTAGAGCCCGGGAGCCAAAACCCCTGAGCGCATGTGCCGCAGCTACTGAAACACACCTGCCTAGGGCCTGTGCTCCACAGGAGAAGGCACCACGATGAGAAGCCCCTGCACCACAATAGAGAGTGGCCCCCGCTCTCTTTTCTCCATAGAGAAAAGTCCATGCAGCAACGAAGACCCAGCACAGCCAAAAGTAAATAAAGAAAACAAAAGAGATTGTAAAGAGTCATAGTGGACACAAGACACCAGTGTATAAATCCAGAAAATATAATGTATGAATTTAATACATAGTAAAGTTAGCATTTTACTTCAGGAAAAACTGAATTATTCAATGAAATGTTTGCAGCAACTGGTTAACCACGTGGAAAAGATAAAGCCGAAGCTTTAGATTCCAGATGTACTATGTATATAATGTAAATAGTTAAAACATAAAGGTATCCAATGGAAATATGAACTTTAAAAAATGGAGCAGCAAATGACTTTCTAAGCATAAAATAAGACTCATAAAATTAGACTCAAAAATAAGAAGAATGAAAAATTTTACTGTATAAAAAGTGAAATTCTTTCACCGAAAAATAAAACTCTGTAAAAGACAAATGGCATAAAAGTACATGTGGTGGGGGTGGGGGGTGCGATATTTGTAAGACAACAGACAAAGGGCTATTATGTAAAAAGATCTTGAGTATCAATAAGGAAGAGGCCAGTGACTTAATGGAAAATTTGGCTATGGATATGAACAGGTAGTTCATAGAAATAAAGCTTATAAACATTACTCAGCATTATTCAACATTCAAAACTACTTGAGCAAAAAGAAAGTAAAGTGAGATATATTTTTTCACCTACGAAAGTGGCAAAGATCAAAGTGTGTTAGCTAGTATTTATCACCAGTGGTTAGGAGTGTAATTTGGTGCAAAGTCTTAGGACATTAATTTAGTAATACTTATCAATTTAATATGAAGATATTCTTTGACATAAGATTTTCACTATCAGAGTTTATTCTACGGTACAGACTACAAGTACGCAAAGATGGATGCATACAACTCTCATTGTAGCATTTTTTAATAGCAAAATACTAAGAGAACTCGCACACCTATCAGTCATATCAATAGGGTATTAGAAAAATAAATTATGGCACACCACACAATGGACTGCTGCAACAGTAAAGATAATGTGTTGTAAGAAAAGACTTCGGGTCTGTAAGCGAAAGGGAAAAAGACTGCAAAGCAGTGGAAAATAGTCTTTCCTCTCTGTTTGCTTTGGCAAACTGATGCTCAACCCCATCGCTCATTTAATTACAGAGTGTAAATCAAAAAGCCACCTAAGCACTTAAGAGGACTTAGCCTGGCTCTCCTAAAAGCCATTTCAGCTGCAAGATGTTTTATACTGATTCTAAAGAATGCAGATTTCTGAGATAACATATATTCACCCAATGCCCTTGGCCTAGGCTTTAAGAATATTATATATCTACATCTATAATATCTTGTATGTGTATGAATGAAATACAGATGCATGCAGACATTTTCACATGCATAGAAAATTTCTGGAATGAGGAGGGCCAAGTTCTTCCTAGTGGTTGCCTCTGAGGAAGGTGAATGTCTACGATGGTAGAAAAATCTACTTTTCATTCTGTATACTTTTTTATGGTTTGAATTTTTACTAATTATATATATATTTTTAATTTTAAATTTTATTTTAAATACTTATTTTTGGCTGTGCTGCACAGCATGTGGGATCTTAGCTTTCCAACCAGGGGTCGAACCCATACCCTTTGCAGTTGAAGCATAGAGTCTTAACCACTGGACCGGCAGGGAGGTCCTTAATTATATATATATATATATTTTTTTTTTTTTAATTTCTGAGCAACATTAGCACAAATTTAGTTTGCTTAAGACAACATCTGTTTATTGGCTCACAGTTTCCATGGGTCAGGAGTCAGGTATGACTTCCTACCTGGATCTTCTCCTCAGCTTCTGACTCCCATCAATATGTCAGCAGGGGCTGCACTTTCTCCTGAGGCTGCACTTTCTTTCCACACTCACCTGGTAGTTGACTCATTTCCTCACGGTTGTTGCACTCCTTGTGGCTGGCTTCTTCAAGGCCAGCAAGAGGGTCTGATCTCTAGATTCTCTTTTAAAGAGATCACCTCATTAGGTGAGGTCCATCTAGAAGAATCTCCCTTTTGATTCACTTAAAGTTAGTTTTAAGTACTGCAAAATTTGCAACATCTGCAAAATTTCTTTGTCTTTGCCATAGTTGACTAGAAGCAAATGACAGGATTCCAGGAAGCCAGAGTCACTGGGGTCTTAGAATTCTGTCGAACACACCAAGATTACCAACTATAAAACCATTATCACCACCACAGCAATATCTAATCCTTGTTCAGTTGCTAAGTCGTGTCTGTCTCTTTGTGACCCCATGGACTGCAGCACTCCAGGCTTCCCAGTCCTTCACCATCTCCCAGAGCTTGCTCAGACTCATGTCCATCAAGTCAGTGCTGCCATCCAACCATCTTATCCTCTGTCATTCTTCTCCTTTTGCCTTCAGTCTTTCCCAGAATCAGGGTCTTTTCCAATGAGTTGGCTCTTCACATCAGGTGGCCAAAGGACTGGAGCTTCAGCTTCAGTATCAGTCCTTTCAGTGAACATTCAGGGTTGACTTCCTTTAAGATCGACTGGTTGGATCTCTTTGCTGTCCAAGGGACTCTGAAGAGTCTTCTCCAGCACCACAAATCGAAGCATCAATTTTTCTGTGCTCGGCCTTCTTTATGGTCCAACTCTCACATTCGTACATAACTACTGGAAAAAAACCATAGCTTTGACTATATGAATCTTTGTTGGCAAAGTGGTATCTCTGCTTTTAATTATGCTGCCTAAGTTTGTCATAGCTTTCCTTCCAAGGAGCAAGTGTCTTTTAATTTCATGGCTGAGGTCACTGTTTGCAGTGATTTTGGAGCCCAAGAAAATGAAATCTGCCACTGTTTCCACTTTTTGCCCATCTATTTGCCATGAAGTGATGGGACTGGATGCCATGATCTTAGTTTTATGAATGTTGAGTTTTAAGCCAGCTTTTGCACTCTCCTCTTTCACTTTCATCAAGAAGTTCTTTATTTTCTCTTCACTTTCTATCATTAGAGTGGTATCATGTGTATTTCTGAGGTTGTTGATATTTCTCCTGACAATCACAATACCAGCTTGGGATTCATGCAGTCTGGCATTTTGCCTGATGTACTCTGCATATATGTTAAATAAGCAGGATGACAATATACAGACTTGACATATTCCTTTCCCAATTTTGAACCAGTCTGTTCTTCCATGTCCAGTTCTAATTATTGTTTCTTGACCTGAATACAGGTTTCTCAGGAAGCAGGTAAGGTAGTCTAGTATTCCCATCTGTTTAAGAATTTTCTATAGTTTGTTGTGATCCACATAGTCAAAGGCTTTAGCATAGTCAGTGAAGCAGAAATAGACGTTTTTCTGGAATTCCTTTGCCTTTTCTATGATGGAACAGGTGTTGGCAATTTGCTCTCTGGTTCCTCTGCCTTTTCTAAATCCAGCTTGTACATCTGGAAGTTCTCAGTTCATGTACTGCTGAAGCTTAGCTTAAAAAATTTGGAGCCTTATTTTGCTAGCATGTGAAATGGGTGAAATTGTGAAGTAGTTTGAGCATTCTTTGGCATTGCCTTTCTTTGGGATTGGAATGAAAACTGACCTTTTCTAGTCCTGTGGCCACTGCTAATCTAATCCTTATTTAGAGCTTATTTCCCAGTGGGCACAATTCCGAACACTTTGCACATCTTAAGTCCCCTAAATATTAGCGTCATCCCTATGAAGCAGGGACTCTTATTACCTCCATTTTACAGATAAGGAAACAGGCATGAGGTTAAGTAATTTACCCAAGGTTAGAGCAGTAAATATCGGAGCTAGCATTGGAACCCAGGCATTCTAAGTTCAGAGTTCTGTGTTCCTTACTATATCATGTATATACTTTTCAAATGTTGTTATTTAGTCACTCAATTGTGTCTCTTTGCAACCCCATCAACTATAGCCCACCAGGCTCTTCTGTCCATGGGATTTTCCAGGCAAGAATACTGGAGTGAGCTGCCATTTTCAACTCAGGGATCAAACCTGAATCTCCTGCATTGGCGGACAGATTCTTTACCACTGAGCCACCCAGGAAGTCCCACATTTTTCAAATACAGTGGTAAAAAATATTTTTGGGTTGAGGCTGCATAATAAATACGCCAACACTGGTGGCTTAAACAACCACAGTATTGGGGAATTCCCTAGTGGAATTCATGCTTCCAGCTGCAAGGGGCATGGGTCGGATTCCTGGTTGGGGAACTAAGATTCCAATAGGCGGTATGGAGCTGCAAAACAAACAAAAGCCCACCCCAGCATTTAGTTTGCTCCTGAATCTACATTTGAGGAAGAGGATGACTGACATCTCCACTCAGCATAATCTGGAGAAATTTGGAGGCTGGGAGCCTGAATGCTCTGGAGGGCTCACTCCCGTCATGTGGCAGTTGAGGCTGGCTGTCAGCTGGGGACCCGGTTGCTGTCTGCATGGGCCTCTCCACGTGACTGTCTTGTCTTTCCCACAGCCTGGGGGCTGGCTTCCAAGGCAAGTATCCCAAGAGTGAGACTGAACCAGATGGAAGCCGTATGGCCTTTCACGACTTGTCTTGGAAGTGTGTGCAGGTTCGTTTACACTGCATTCCATTAGTTGGGGCAGCCACGGAGTTCTACACAGGATGAAAGAAGGAGAAACAGACTGGCCCTCTCAATGGAAAGTGGGAAGGTTCCGGAAGAGCGTGAAAACCTGAGATATTGCTGTCAGCTGCCTCTAAAAGGGAGATTAATGTATTCCTCTGTCTCATAGCTAGCTTGTACCCTAACCACCCCAATAATTTAGCAATTCTTTAAAAGCATCAAAAAAGACCCCACAATTTTAAATAATAAAATCATCAAAGCAATGTCCATCTTTCTTTTTCCTGTGTTTGGACTCCTCGATCACCTTTCCCCTTACGTCTTCCTTAGGGTGGAGAGATGAAATTTTAAGCTCCCATCAGGTCCTTGGTGCTGGCTTTGAAACTTTTAATTATATTTTCCTTTTTTTTTGGTTGACATTTCAGGAAAGAACCTTGAGTTACAGCTAAGACATGTCAATGCTTATCTTCTAAGAAAATAGTGGAAGGTGAAACAGATATAACCATTCAATCAACAAAAATGTACAGGCATACCTTGGAGATACTGAGGGTTTGGTTCCAGACTCTACAATAGAGCAAATACAACAATAAAGTGAGTCAAGCGAATTCTTTGGTTTCCTGGTGCGTATAAAAGTTATGTTTAAACTATACTATAGTCTGCTAAGTGTGCAATAGCATTATATCTAGAAAAACAATGTACATACCTTAATTTTAAAATACTTTGTTGTTAAAAAATGCTAACCATCATCTGAGCATTCAGGGAGTTGTAGTAATAACAAAGATCACCGATCACAGGCCACCATAACATATAATGATGAGAAAGTTTGAAATATTGCAAGAATTACCAAAATGTGACATGAAGACACAAGAGTGAGCAAATGCTGGTGGGAAAATGTCACCAAGTGACTTGCTCAATGTAGGGCTACCATGAACCTTCCATTTGTAAAAATACACAATACGTATCTGCAAAGTACAAGGAAGGCAGGTGTGTCTGTACTGAGTCCTCACGTTACGTTGGTCACGGCTCTAGGGAAAGAGTAAGAGCAGACCGTTCTTTGCCCTCAAGGTGTCCTTGCTGGTAGAGGGAGAGAGAAAGAAAACCAACAATTTCAATGTTAATTCCCAGGATAGGCTCCATCCTATTCCGTTCCTGGGGCAAGCCCTTGGTTACTCTGAAGTGGGGAAAATCAAAATCCCCAGCCTTTCAGGGCTCGATGAATCTTTGTCCTGTCTGGAATGGATGCTTCAGAGAACCCAGGTCCTCAAAAAGAAGGCTGCTGTTGCCTTGGTAATGTAGTCCCCAAAGTGTGTGCCAAGGCCCACCCAGATGCTGAAACTAACTCTATGGGATGGTGTGGGATATTCTGAATCATCAAGAGACACACAAGGACAACTCTCGGACATCACACAACTACTACTATTAAGTCATTTGGAGCTAACCAAATAACAGGAACTGTTTGGTGTTTCTTTTGGCGTAGTGGTATGTTTAAAAAATTACGGCAACATTAAGAACATCAACTGTAAGCCAAGAAAGTTTGGGGACCTTGAGTACCTCATCTGTCAATTTTTCTGATACTTCCTGATATTTTTCTGCACAGTGAACACATATCCTTTGAGCCGTTCTTTTTCAGGGGCAAGCAAGGACTTTTCCCCGGACCTTGGGAGGGCATCCTCAGGTGGGCATCGTTTCCCATCTCGGAAGCACCCAGCCCGGCAGCCTTCTCCCCTCAGTGCTCTGCCATTTCAGTGTCCTCCACCCAGGGGATGGCACCTCTGGATGGAAATAATCAACTCTCTCACCAGTGCCTTGCGACTTGCAAAGTTTGGATGCCTGTCGTTTCCTCCTCTGCCCAGTTACTGCTGCCCAGCAAAGGGTAAGTGTGAGGGAGAAGCTGGGCAGGGTTATGGTAGGGTTCAGAACCATTAATTCCTATGCAAACCTCTGGTGAGATGAGGAAGTCCTGTCCCTTTCACCGACATATCTTTGAACTGGTTTCTTATTAATTAATATCTGGGGACTACTATACCAGGCTTCCCTGGTGGCTCAGACGGTAAAGTGGCCACCTGCATTGTGAGAGAGCCGGGTTGGATCCTTGGGTCAGGAAGATCCTCTGGAAAAGGAAATGGCAATCCACTCCAGTATACTTGCCTGGAGAATCCCATGGGCAGAGAAGCCTGGTAGGCTACAGTCCATGGGGACGCACAGAGTCGGACACGACTGAGCGAATTCACTTTCTTTTCACTTTCACTTTAGGGTAGTTTTTGCCTTGCCTTGGTTATAAATGGTGCATATCCAGATCTAGTTTGTTTTTTGTTCTCTTTGGCCACACCCTGTGGTATGTGGGATCTTAGTTCCCCAGCCAGGGATTGAACCCGCACTCTCTGCATTGGCTAAGTGTGCAAACCATAGTGTGCAAGGCAGAGTCTTAACCACTGCACCACCAGGAAGTCCCCAGATCTGTGTAATTGCAAGGCTTCTCCTCTAGCCTTTGTAGTGTTGGTGGGTGGGGGAGGGCTGAAGCACCTGAATACGGATAGGAGAGCATAGTGTGATAACCACGAAACAGAAGAATGCAGAACACTTCACTGAAGTGGAGCCCTTGCTCGACCTTGGAGGCTGGATTGAGAGGATTTAAAATGATTTACCGACAGGACACAGGGCTTCCCAGGTGACACAGTGGTAAAGAATTCGCTTGCCCATCCAGGATGATGGAAGATAACGTGGGTTCTGATCCCTGGGTCAGGAAGGTCCCCTGGAGGAGGGCATGGCAACCCACTCCAGTATTCTTGCTTGGAGAATCCCATGGACAGAGGAGCCTGGCGGGCTACAGTCCAAGGGGTGGCATAGAGTTGGACATGACTGAGCATACACACGCAGGCACCTACTCCACCTATAGGACACAATGGAGGTGAGTCTTGAAAGGAGAGTAAGAGCTACCCTGACACTTAAGTGGGGAAGGAAAAGGCTTCTAATCCAGTGCCCAAAGGTGACTGGAGCACAGTTCATTCTAGGCACTGCAGAGAATCCAGTGGTCCATGCCGAGAGCTCAGACCTGAACCAAAGGGCTGCAGTCCACTGGAGAGGGACCATATCCCTGGTCTGCTTAAGGTAGGGGTCATTTTGCTTACATAGTATTTCTAGTGTTTTATTCTTAGATTATGAGTAGCCAGATTCAGGGAGAAGACAATGTCAACCCATTCCAGTACTCTTGCCTGGAAAATCCCATGGATGGAGGAGCCTGGTAGGCTGCAGTCCATGGGGTTGTGAAGAGTCAGACATGACTAAGCCACTTCACTTTCACTTTTCACTTTCATGCACTGGAGAAGGAAATGGCAACCCACTCCAGTGTTCTTGCCTGGAGAATCCCGGGGACAGCGGAGCCTGGTGGGTTGCCGTCTGTGAGGTCGCCCAGATTCGGACACGACTGAAGTGACTTAGTAGTAGTAGTAGTAGTAGTAGTAGTAGTAGCAGCAGTAGCAGCAGCCAGATTCAGAGGCAAGTGGCACTGAGTACATAAGCTTCTTCCTGCTGCTGTGCCTCTACCTCCGAAGTTCTTCATGGAAAGGCCACGTGATTATGTGACCACTGCTAAAATACAGGTGCTCTTGGATCGAGCTCCCAGTTAAGAGTCTCCAAGAAAAAAAGGCAAAGCTGATTATGCCAACTTCAGGCTGAAACATTTCAATGCTTCCACGTTGCCCTCAGGATAAATTCCAGCTCTTTAACAGGTAAACAAGGTTTTCAGCTGACTACCATCAACCCTCACTACCCTCCCACCTCAAACACCCTGCTCCAGCAATGCTGAAATTATCTACAATCCGCAGTCTCTCTAGGCTTTTGTGAACACTGTTTCCTCGGGCTTTGGGGATCTTCCACCCGTCTCTGATCACCTCACTCTTACCTTCACTGGGGCCCTCCTTTTTTTTTAGTTTCAGGGAACTCCCCTTTTTTCCCTAGTGGGACATCAGAGGCCCTGAGCTTTCTCACAGCAGCACTTACCATGCTGCACTGAAATGTCCTGTCTCCTGCATGCTGCACTATTAGCCTTGCTGTTCTTTTAATATAGAAATAGTGTCATTTTCACCATTAGAAGATTAGTTTTTAATGCAAGGCCTGCAATACAGCAGGGATACATTAAACATTTGTTCCACGGCTGACTGAACCAGTGTTATGTAAGGGCTGGTACAGTGTTCATTTCCACTCAGAGGAATGATGAATGTTTAACTGGCCAAGACATTTATGAATTAAACAGTTTTTTTCACAGGGAATAGAAAAAGCATTTGTATGAAGATTCGGTAGTTCTACATGGAAAAAATAAAGAGAGATAACAATCAGAGGTGTTACTAGTTGGGGGAAAAAAGGACATTATTATCCCAAGGTTAAACTTAACTCAGACAAGGCAAGTTGGAGGTCATTTCCCCCAGAAAGTGAGGATACCCATGACTAGCACAGGAGCTGAGGAGTCTGGAAAGTAAGAGCAGGGTTTCCTTGGTGGCTCAGGGTTAAGAATCCACCTGCCAGTGCAGGAAACACAGGTGTGATCCCTGGTCCAGGAAGATCCCAAATGCCATGGAGCAACTAAGCTTATGTGCCACAACTCTCAAGCCTGTGCTCTAGAGCCCAGGAGCCACAACTACTAAAGCCTTAGTGCCTAGAACCTGTGCTCCACAACAAGAAAAGCCACTGCAACGAGAAGTCTGGGTACTGCAACTAGAGTAGCCCCCTGATTGCTGCAACCAGAGAAAAGCCTACACAGCAAGGAAGACTCAGCACAGCCAAAACATAATAAATAATGAGATCAGGAATTCAAAAAAAAAAAAAAAAAAGAGCAGAAAGGGGGTCTTGGAAAACACCTGGCCTGTCGCTGATTTTTAAAAAGGACAAATGACTTGTTCAAAGACACCAGGGCTCGGTTCAAAGGGCAAGCAGAATAATGGCCCCGAAGATCTCTACGTCCTAATCCCTGGAACCTGGGAGTGTTACCTTACACAGCAAAAGAGACTTCATAATGTGATGAAGAACACTGATGAGGAGTTTAGCCTGGATTATTTAGATGGATGCAATCTAATCCCTTGGGCCCTTAGATCAGAGAATCTTCCCCAGCTGTGGTCAGAGGGAGACATGACTATGGGCAGAGGAGCAGAGAGGAGCAAAGTGAAAAGGAACCTGACCTGGCATTGCTGGCTTTGAAGATGGGTGGCGCCATGAGCCAAGGAGTGCAGGTGGTGTCTAGAAGCTGAAGGAAGCAAGAGAGCTGCTCCTCCCCTGGAGCCTCCAGGTGAAGGCATCCAAGCCAATGTGTGGGTTGCAGCCCAGTGAGACCATATGGGGTTTCTGACACACACAATTGTAAAGTAATACATTTGTCTGTTTTAAGCCACTGAGTTAACGGTAATTTGTTATAGCAGCAAGAGAAAAGTAATATAGGCTACACATATCATAAGCAGGCCAGATAGGCAGGCTTCCCATCTCTACTTTCTTCTCATTCTTCTGTAATATTATTACCCTTTCAGAGATCTTTGGGGGTTATTTAATCCCATCTCACTTGGGTTGATCTGTCAAGATAGGAACATACGGTTTGCAGAGTGGTTTGCTCTGTTTCACATGCTAGAAATGGCAGAGCCACTTACCTGGGGATCCAGTAAATGGTTAAGACTCCGAGCTCCCAAGGGAAGGGGCCTGGGTTCAATCCCTGGTGAGAGAACTAGATTCCGCATGCTACAACTGAGAGTTTGCATGCCACAATTAAAAAAAAAAGACACGGCATAGCTGAATTAATTAATTAAAATACATTAAAAAAAAGAAATGTGGCAGAGCCCTTCCCAGAAGGATTGGCCTGGGGCTTGTGCAACACTTTGTGAGGCCAGATTGACCAAGAGCAGCCCTGTGCCAATCAATTTAGAATCTAGAGAAACAACATAGTCTTTGCTGGCCATGGGACAGGCCTAACACTGAGAGACTATTGTTATGGACTGGGCAAACAGCCATGAAGGTCCAGGAAGAGGGAACTATGGTATTTGCACATGGCTTAGGCCTGGCGTGCTGTGATTCATGGGGTTGCAAAGAGTCGGACACAACTGAGCGACTGAACTGAACTGAATGTCCAAGAGCAGGGCCTCTGCAGCATGCATTGTGGTCCTGATAGGATTTCTTATGAATGCTTTATATCACCCCTATGTATGGTCTGTTATATAACCTTTAATAAATACCACACTTTATACTTTATCATCACCTAGATATTTATGGAAATTTCCTCTGACTTCCACTTCATGAACATGGTATCAATACTGCTGATCTGAGAACCTGGACAGTGCTTAAATTAAGTCAAATGAATACTGAATGAGTAAGGATGTGTGAATTCAGATGGGTACTTTCTTGGTGAGCATCTCACACAGATGTCTGAAGAAGACTGGAGTGTTAGAGCCCTTATCTGACATTCCCCTCCTGTTCAGCCTTGCAGCTGATGGGATTTGAATGCTGCCCAGATCTTGAAGCAGCAATTATTGGTGCTGCTGGGTATGTAAGCTAAGTAACTCCTTTCAAGGTCACTCAAAAGGGTTAAATGCTTCAGAAATCCCTTGGTTATTATCATGATTCCTGGGAAGTAAAAAAATGCCAAGGGAGACATGTGGCAATACCTTAGATTTATGCAAAGTGCAAAGTTAACTGTGGAGATTGATTATTAACAAGAGTTTCTCAGATCAGTGGAATGCTTTGAGCCTACTGGCTTGTGGCTGCATCTAACATGGACAGATATTCTGAGCCTTGGCTTGTCCCGTACAATATTTTAGGAAAAAAATTGGCAGTGAGCAAAGCTCTAAGTACCCAGGTGAAGTTAGCTGACATGAGCTGTAGTGACCAAGTCAGCATGGTTCCATAACTACTTGAAAGACATGTGATCTTAAGGAGAAAAAACTGGGGAAAGCAGACTAAGGATTATTCTGGGTTGACTAACTGGATAATACACAAGGAAGTCTGGAGTATTAGGGTGTTGAAACAGTAACTTACAGCATTGCACAGGTAGGGGCCAGGACAGAATTAAATGTACCCAGTAGCTACCCACTCCAGAATGTTCTGGCCTGGAGAATTCATGGACTGTAGAGTTCATGGGGTCACAAAAAGTTGGACACGACTGAGTGACTTTCACTTCACTTTCAGCAGCAGGCTAGTGGACCTGCTGATAAAGGAAAGTTAAGAAAAAATTAAAGGTATCACTGAAGAGAAGGGAGGGGAGGAAAATGAAGTTAAAGAAACAGGCTGGGTCTGGAGTAGTGGCTCTTAAAGGATGGTTCCTGAACAGCAGCAAGAGCTGCTGGGAACTTTCTGGAAAGGCAAATTCTGGGGTGGGTCTCAAGCAGTCCCTGTTTTAATAAGCATCATAGGTGATCCTGTTGTATATTAGAGAACAACTGGCCTAGAAAAAGGAAACAAAGTTGGAGATCTCAGAGATGCTCAGTGTCACCTGAAAAAGAGGTATGGAGGCCTGTTGTCCTGGTGGATGGCTGATGTGATGTGGTGATGAGAGTCAGTGGCACAGAAGAGATAAAAAGTGATCCAGTGACTCATATCATCAAAGAAGGTGAAGCTGAGTCTTAAGGTAGTTGAGTGGGTGAGGATTTGGAGCAAATAATATAATGAGATATCAAATGAAGCAGACTGAGAATTGTGATGGATAAAAAGTTTAGCTGTGACAGTAGTGAGCATATATCAGAACAGCCCCTATTCCTCTCCCTTTCAGTTGGGAAAGGAGCCAAGAAGTATGTGCCTGATTGGGAGGAAAAGGCTGCCTGGGAGAAGAGAGGTCTAAGTTAAAGAAGGGAAGTGAGGATAAACGGGAGTTTTAACCCATACACTACAGCGGTTCTTCAGTTCAGTTCAGTCGCTCAGTTGTGTCCGATTCTTTGCGACTCCATGAATTGCAGCACGCCAGGCCTGCCTGTCCATCACCAACTCCCGGAGTTCACTCAAACTCATGTTCATCGAGTCGGTCATGCCATCCAGCCATCTCATCCTCTGTCATCCCCTTCTCCTCCTGCCCTCAATCCCTCCCAGCATCAGAGTCTTTTCCAATGAGTCAAGCCTTCGCATGAGGCGGCCAAAGTATTGGAGTTTCAGGTTTAGCATCAGTCCTTCCAAAGAACACCCAGGGCTAATCTCCTCCAGAATGGACTGGTTGGATCTCTTTGCAGTCCAAGGGACTCTCAAGAGCCTTCTCCAACACCACAGTTCAAAAGCATCAATTCTTTGGTGCTCAGCTTTCTTCACAGTCCAACTCTCACATCCATACACGACTATTGGAAAAACCATAGCCTTGACTAGACGGACTTTTGTTGGCAAAGTAATGTCTCTGCTTTTCAATATGCTATCTAGGTTGGTCATAACTTTCCTTTCAAGGAGTAAGCATCTTTTAATTTCATGGCTGCAATCACCATCTGCAGTGATTTTGGAGCCCAGAAAAATAAAGTCTGACACTGTTTCCCCATCTATTTCCCATGAAGTGATGGGACCGGATGCCATGATCTTCGTTTTCTGAATGTTGACCTTTAAGCCAACATTTTCACTCTCCTCTTTCACTTTAATCAAGAGGCTTTTCAGTTCCTCTTCACTTTCTGCCATAAGGGTGGTGTCATCTGCATATCTGAGGTTATTGATATTTCTCGGACTAGATCTGATAGATAGAGTTCCTGATGAACTATGGACGGAGGTTCGTGACATTGTACAGGAGACAGGGATCAAGACCATCCCCATGGAAAACAAATGCAAAAAAGCAAAATGGCTGTCTGAGGAGGCCTTACAAATAGCTGTGAAAAGAAGAGAAGTGAAAAGCAAAGGAGAAAAGGAAAGATATAAGCATCTGAATGCAGAGTTCCAAAGAATAGCAAGAAGAGATAAGAAAGCCTTCCTCAGCGATCAATGCAAAGAAATAGAGGAAAACAACAGAATGGGAAAGACTAGAGATCTCTTCAAGAAAATTAGATACCAAGGGAACATTTCATGCAAAGATGGGCTCGATAAAGGACAGAAATGGTATGGACCTAACAGAAGCAGACGATATTAAGAAGAGGTGGCAGGGGTTCTTAGTCTACTGCTAAAAGAAAGTAGGCTTGGGATGAGTAGAAAACAGTTTATTGGTAGAAGTTCTCCTGAGTAGCCAGTATAACAGAAGTGGCTCAAGAGACCAGTAGGCTGGGAGGTCAGATCAGTGATACAGCCAAGACAGAAAGATTACAAGAAAGGAGAATGTCTAGAGAATAGAGAAAACACACATGTACAAGGACGATACAACGTAAGTTGTATTGCCACAAGCTCTTCCACTAAGAGAAGGAACACAATGGTGGCATGGGAACTTGGTCACTATATCTCTACAGGTTACAACCACTGCTTTCAGAGACCACTTAGAGGACAATAAACGTTTCTGATGGTGGAGGTAGGAACAAAGATAAAGCCACACTTAAAATCTGAAGTGACTGTTTAAGCAAGGAGACATGGTCAAAGTGAGTTCCCATTCTAATAAAGTTAGGACAACCTCCAAAATGCCCATGTGACATTCCTATTTAAGGCCCTATATTTTTATGATATTAATTTGTTTAATACAGAGAAGAGAAAAAAGGGAGAGTTGTGTAATTCAGTCAGAAAAATGACACAAGATAACTTTATTTCCATGGATTTCTAAAATCAAATGCTTTTAAAAAATCTCTACCTTAATCAATTTACCCCCACTATATAATGTATACTATTAAACCAACCAAATTGACACAGTAATTGCTCTGGAAAGACAAGAACAGATTGTAAGGGTGAATTATTTTATAAAATATAACAGATTGCAACCAATTAGTTAACAAGAAGAAGAAAAACTAAAGAGCCTGACCGTTTATAACAATTTACAGAACTCTGTTAACTTAATAAGAAAAACCTGCTTTGGATAAGGCATCGCTTCATCACTTCTCAGAGATTAAGGCACAAAATCACCAGCATTACAAACTCAAACGTGTAAGAAAGTCTGAAGACAGCAGCTGGTACAAATGCTACAAAAACAAAAACAGGTGCTTTGGGGGCACCGACTTATATCAAAGTAACATAAACTGCAAATGTAAAGCTTACAGCAACTCAATTTTCCTTCTCCAATGAAGGTTAATCATTTTTTAACAGAAGATCAACTTAAAGAACAGAGGAAAAAGCCAATCTCTTAATACTACCTTTTTTGGGGGAAAAAAAAAAAATTTGTCAGTATCAGGCAAATTTTTAAGAAACGATTTAGCTGGTATAGTATTTTAGAATAGCATATAAACAAATTGATAGCAACTAAAGCAATTTTAATGGCACATTCAGGAGCTTACATTTGAAATGACATTATTGGTTAGGTCCTTTTTTGTGGATTCTATGGTGATGGGTCAAGTATCAATATTTTGTTAATGTTAACTTTAAACAAATATTTTGTTAAATTTAGTTATGTTTTTCAAAACAGTTAAAACTCCAACACATGAGATTTGAGGGCAAAGATACTGGAAAGTAGTACTTCGGTAGAATGTTACTACAGCCAACACATTATAATAATTTCCCAAAGTTATTTCTGAAACAATAATCTAGGTCTAATGCTATTGTCTTTTAAGAATATTATAAATGCACTAAAGCAGTTTCTGCCAGTAGTCACAACTCACTAAAGCACTTGGCAAATGAGTCAGGATCAAAATATATGAAACGAAGAAACGTTAGCATTCATTATACGTCTTATTCATAATCTCATTTACTTTGCCCATTTTCTTATCTCAGTATCTCAGGAAAACTTGGATCCAAATAAAATGCTAACGTTCCACAAATTAATCATCCTAAAATTTGAGCTGTTTTTCATCAGGAAATGAATTACCTTAAAGGTATATTTCCAGAAAACTTAACTGGATGTTAATCTAATAATATTAGTAAAGCCAGATAAAGAAAACAAATAATAAAATATACCATGGAGTGAAACTCTGATATTGCACTACAGTGTTATAGAAGAAAGGAATACAACAAATACAGATAATTTTTTAAGAAATGTACATGCCTCCTGAGCAGGAGGATTTAGGAATTATAATAATTACTATAAGTGCCTTATATGTGTTTTAAATTCACTTTAATGTTGGTTGTCATTGTCTCAACCAGTGGTCCTCAAAGACTGCCATGTGGTTATCTCACACATCAATATGAATTCCATGTTTTGAAGACATCATTTGTCTGGTCCCTGTGAAATACATGACGAATGAACAGATGTGAGGTAGAGATGATGTGATTATTACATAAAGCCAAAATGGCAAAGGAGAAGTTTTTCCAAATGGACACATCCACAAGCCATGGCGAATTCCATCTCGGATGTGGTGTGAGGTCCAGGATATAAATAACATCCAGGGAAGAAAGCACCATGAGTCTTTGAGCTTGAAGAAGTGCATTGTAAACTTTAGGGTCAGAACCACAGTGGGTATCACAGTAGAACAGTGAAGGAAAGGGCGTCGTGGAAGACTCAGAGCAGCCTGCAGGGAGAAAGCGGTAGCTAGTATCATCTCCTTCTCGGCAAACAGCACTTTATAGATGCTGCCTAACATCGTAAGTATGTTTTCCTGCAGTCTACTGGAAATGCAAAGGGAACACTGTCTATGTCACCTCCAAATACACTTTGCACTAAAAATGAAATCAAGATCTCAAGAACATGTGACTAACTTCTTAAAGTTTCCTACTATGTGCTCAGAAAAGTCACAATACAATTTATATCCTAAATGTATGGTTAGAGTAAATTTGGAGTTTTAAAGAATTGTTTGGGGCCTCTAAGAGCAATGAAAAAGTCTCACAATTGAATAAAATACACTTCAATTAAACATAAAAAACTGTGAGGTATAGTTGATTTACAATGTTATATTAATTTCAGGTATACAACTTAGCTATACAATTTTTTAATTGGTTATATTCCATTTAACATTGTTATAGAATATTGGTTATATTTCCTGCTCTGTACATTACATCTTTGTATTTTAATTATTCTATACTTAGTAGTTTGTATCTCATAATTCCTTTCTCCTATCCTGCCTCTCCCCTACTCCATTCTTCAATTAATAAATGCATAAAAGGGGAGTATTTTTGTTGTAACTATTTTATATTAGCCTTGAATACTTTCAAATTTATTTACAAAAGCATTAGAAAGAGTGTATTATTTTAAACATGATTTGAAAGTTGAGTTAAATAAACCAATAGAATTTCTAAACCATTGTAAAAATGTAATCAATATCTAAACAAATGCAAGTTTTCCAGGCTTAATTCGTGAATGATCCACGGGAAACTCTTGGAGATGACGAAGGACAGAGAGGCCTGCTGTGCTGCAGTGCATGGTGTCACAGAGTCAGGCATGACTTAGCGACTGAACAACAACAACTTGCTAAACATCAGTCAAAGAGTTGATTTATTCTACATTCTTATCCTTCTCCCTTCTCCATACTTTCAGTTGTCTATTTCTATTCTGTCAAAACATAAAACATTTCTGCATTATGCCGTTTTAGTCTCCACCTTTGTTTTTAAGTTCTATGCTGCGCTGTGTTTAGCAGCTCAGTCATGTCCGACTCTGTGACACCATGGACTGCAGCCTGCCAGGCTCCTCTGTCCATGGGGACTCTCCAGGCAAGAATATTGGAGTGGGTTGCCATGCCCTCCTCCAGGGGAATCTTCCCAACCCAGGGATTGAACCCAGGTCTCCTGCATTGCAGATGGATTCTTTACCATCTGAGCTATCAGGGAGCTACTGGAGTCAGTAGCCTATCCCTTCTCCAGGGGATCTTCCTAACCCAGGAATGAAACCAGGGTTTTAAGTTCTATACCCACAGCATAACATGCTCCCTAATAACAGGGTGGGATGGGGCGCCTATGGTAGTCACTGCTCGGAGGAGAGCAACAGCCTCCTGTTGAGATGATTAGTAGTTACGCTCTGGATGTATGGACAGATATTGACTATTTACATTAATAGTTTCTAAGGAAGAAACTTCCCTGGTGGTTCAGACGGTAAAGAGTCTGCCTGCAAGGCGGGAGACCCAGGTTCGATCCCTGGGTCGGGAAGATCCCCTGGAGAAGGAAATGGCAACCCACTCCAGTATTCTTGCCTGGAAAATCCCATGGACAGAGGAGCCTGGTGGGCTACAGTCCATGGGATAGCAAATAGTTGGACACAACTTAGTGACTAACACACACACACAAGGAGGAAACAAGATATTTCTGTTGCTTGCCTGATTTCTAAAATATTCATGCAGAACCTTTATTCATAAATAATAAAAGAAGGATATATCATAAAATCATAGAAGTAAAAAATAGATAGGGCTTCCCAGGTTGCACCAGTGGTAAAGAACCCACCTATAATACAGGAGACTTAAGAGATCCAGTTTCCATCCCTGGGTGGGGGAGATTCCCTGGAGAAGGGCATGGCAACCCACTCCAGTATTCTTATCTGGAGAACCCCATGGACAGAGGAACCTGGTGGGCTACAGTCCATAGGGTCACACAAAGTCGGATATGACTGAAGTGACAGCTTGCCCGCAAAAATAGGTAAACTCCTACCAGTCCTGGTCTAGGACATGATTTTTCCTGGTTCTGTTCTTCACTTACTTCATATCCTGTGCTTGTGCTTGTCAGAAGTATGTGAAATGTTGCTCCAATATCATTCAATTAGCATTTGTCTTTATACTGGTGCCCTTGCTTACTGCATATGTCACTTACAGAAGTAGTTTGAGAGGCTCTGCAGGGCTGGAGAAACCATCCATTCAGGAGGCCTGTGTGCAGTTGATAACACCAGATACATGCCTTATGAAGGTAGTCAGGAGACAAACCTATAGGTTTGCTTCTCCACATTCTGATACCATGAGCTAATGGGAACAAGGTTTAGGGGGTCTTAGGACATGACTGAGCGACTTCACTTTCACTTTTCACTTTCCTGCATTGGAGAAGGCAATGGCAACCCACTCCAGTGGGTTGTTGCAGCAGCAGCAACAGCAGCAGCAGTGTGCTAATGGGCTTACCAGGTGATTCAGCAGGTAAAGAAATTGCTTGCAATGCAGAAGATGCCAGAGATATGGGTTTGCTTCCTGGATTGGGATATTTCACCTGGAGGAGGGCATGGCAACCCACTCCAGTATTCTCGCCTGTAGAATCCCATGGACAGAGGAGCCTGGCGGGCTACAGTCCATAGGTTGCAAAGAGTCGGACACGACTGAAGCAACTAAGCACAGCAGAGCATAGAACTTAATCTCTCCTTCAAGACTTGGCTAATGGATAACCAACAATGTCCTACTGTATAGCACAAGGAACTCTATTCAGTATTCTGCAATAAACCATAATGGAAAAGAATATAGCTTTAAAAAAGAATGTATATATATATATGTTTAACTGAACCACTTTGTTGTACAGCAGAAATTAACACAACATTCTAAATCAATTATACCTCAATTAAAAAAATAAAAGACTTGGCTAAAACATCTCCTATAAAGCCAGAATGGAACCCCTCAGTTATAATTATTGAACCTTTGCTCTGGGCACATCCACAGCACTTTGTGATGTGATATAATGTGGTCAGTAACATATGTGAACCCTCAGGAAAGTGGTGCTCAAAAAAACTGGATGAATGGGCTTTCTTGTTTTAAAATAAGGCTAATCTTCTCTAACTAAACTGATGCTATAAATATCAATATCATGGCGTCAAAGAAATCAAAGACCAGAAAAATTAAACATATAGGCTTCTTACCTTTAAAGACAGGGATCCAGATAGCAAAAAGTGGTCTATATCGATAACAGAGGCTAAAAATCCAGCTAAAATGATTTCTCCAAAGTCAGTCTTCTTCCTGATTCCAATGACTATTGCCCATGACCACATGCCAATCACACAGTGTACTGAATTATCTGAAAGTGCACGAAGCCAGGCATTTTGTTGAATTATGGGAAACTGAAGAAGTCTGTCAGCTACTGTGCAGAATAAGCCCAGACCAAGGCTGGAAAGAAGAGATTCAGTGCTGCACGACTGGAGCAAAGCATGAGTCTTCTCAGTCTCTGATGCCATGGCAAACAGTATGTCAGTACATGCTAAAAGCCATCACAAAACAAACAGCTTGTTCTTGTTTACATTCCCAGTCATCCTAAAATAGAAAGGAGAGAAAAATATTAATGAAGACTGTGGGATGCCATATGATATATAAATAAAAAATACCAGCAATAATTCTAGAAGTATAAAATCAAATTGTAAAAATTGGTGTTTCTTCCACTGTTTGCTTATTTTTGGCTGTGCTGGGTCTTCACTGCTGCTCCGGCTTTTCTCTAGTTGCAGCGAGCAGGGGCTGCTCTCTGTTGTGGTACGGGGGTTTCTCACTGCGGTGGCTACTCTTGTCGCGAAACTCAGGCTCCAGGCACCTGGGCTTAGTTGCTCTGCAGCATGTAGAATCTTCCTGGACCGGGGATCAAATAAGTCCCCAGCATTGGCAGGTGGATTCTTATCCACTGTACCACCAGGAAAGTCCTTTTTTCTTTAACTGTTATCTGTAATTTCATTCCCCCCCCAGCTTTATTGAGATATAACTGATACACAGCACTGTGTAAGTTTAAGCTGCAGAATGTGGTGATTTAATATACATATGTATTGTGAAATGATCATAATACAGTTAGCATATCCATTACTTCACATGGGTACCTTTGAGTGTGTACAGGGAGAACATTTTATGATATACTGTCTTAGAAACTTTCAAGTATTGAAAGACATAGTATTTCTTAAGTTTATATATAATAAGCCACGTGGCCCAAAGAGAACAGATTAGCCTTGTAGGAACAACTGTTTAGATGGTAGCATGCATCAAGGGAAATTTAAGAAAACCTGTTGACTAATCTATTACTTTGAAGTCATCAAATCTTTCTTTTGGCAATGTGTACTACAGAGCAGTGGGCATCCACTCCAGCAACTGCTTTCCATACTTTTTCTGATAACAGCATCACCTTCCTTTGGGAAAAGTGCTCATCACAATACCCAGACTCTGGAGCTGACCAATTAGAACTCCCTGCCTCCCTTACTAGTAGTAGTGATTAAATAGCAATGACTAATTAGTAATAATTTTATAGTAGTGAATGGCAGTGATTACTCTGCTGATGAAGGTGACCCTGGCTAGGCCAACTGGACTCCTTATCAGAATTTTTCCAAGTGGACCTGATGGAGAAAGTTCCTTTACTTCTTATAGAGCATGGGCTCTACTACATGGAAGAGCCTAGGAAAAAAGAATCATAAGGACATCAAGTCCTCAGGACCAATCTCTAAGGTTCTCAGAGCTGCCCTGGTTCCTGCAACTCACCTTTCACTTCTATGAGCTACTTCAGGATTTTCTCAATAAGTCCCCTTTTCCTGACTGTTACCTCTAACCAAAGGACCTTAACTGGCATAAAAAGGCAATCGTAATTCTGAGTGCTCACCTGGCATACAATATTGAGATCACTTATCCAGTTATTAATATTGTGTGATACCTGAAGTTTTTACTTTGTATTGTTGTGTCTTTGTTCTGAGCATTAAAGACTAACTAAATGATTTATTGAGAATGATTCAACTTCCATTCTGTAATAAAAACTATACATAGATCACTGTATATATTCTAACAGTTTATAGAGAAATGCAAAACACCTAGAATAGGAAAACACCTTTAAAAAGGTCTAAGTTGAAGGACTTGCACCACCTGACTTCAAGTCTTGCTATAAAGCTACATAACCAAGAATGTGGTGCCATTATGAAGACAGACAAATATATCAATGCAACAGAATAGAGAGTGGGTTCAAACAGATCCACACATATGGTCAACTGATTTTTGACAAATATGCAAAGGAAAGTCAATGGAGAAAAGACACTCCTTTCAACAAACGGTGCTATAACAACTGGGTATCCATATGCAAAAATAATGAACCTCAATCCATACCTTCCTCCCTATATAAAAATTAACTCAAAATGGATCACAGTAAAAGTAAAACAAATCTATAAAACTTTTGGAAGAAAATACAGGAGGGTATCTTTGTCCTCGGGTTATACAAAGAGTTCTTGGTAGCAGTATTAAAGCTCCATTGTTTAAAAAAGTTAATAAATTGAGCTTCATTAAACTTAAGAACTTCTGCTCTTTGAACGACAATGTTAAGAGAATTAAAACACAAGACATAGATTGGGAGAAAATATTTGCATATCTCATATTTGATAAAGGATATGTATACAGAATAAAGAATTCTCAAAACACGATCACAGAAAAACAGGCTGATAACAAGATGTATGAAAGATGTGAAAAGGTACTTTATAAGGATGATATACAAATGGTCAATAAGCACATGAAATGTGCTCAACATCATTAATTATTAGGGAAATGGAAAGTAAAACCACAATGAGAGTCCAAACGTAACTATCAGAATGGCTAAAATTTAAGGCTGACCGTTTCCAAATGTTGGCAAAATGTGGAGCGATCAGAACTCTCATACATTATTGGTGGAAATGTAACATGATACAACCACTTTCCAGTCTCTGAGAAAGTTAAACATACTCCTACCATATGACTCAGTCATTCCATTCCTAGGCATTTACCTAAGAGAAACGAGAGCAAACATCCACACAAAGACTTGCACATCAATGCTCATAGCAGCTTTTTTTTTTTTTTTTTTTTTTATATTAGCTTCAAACTGGAAAAACCCAACTGGAGAAACAAAATATGGGGGATGGCTACAGTAAAAGGCGCGGGAAGGCTACAGTAAAAGCCCATAGGGTGCTTCCTAGGTGGCACTAGTGGTAAAGAACTCACCTGCCAATGCAGGAGCCCTAAAGAGATGCAGGTTCCATCCCTGGGTCAGGAAGATCCCTTGGAGGAGGGCATGGCAACCTACTCCAGTGTTCTTGCCTAGAGAATCGCCTGGACTGAGGAGCCTGGCATACTATAGTCCATGGGGTCACAAAGAGTTGGACATGACTGAAGCGACTTAGCACAAAAACTTATAGAACTGTACAAAGAATGAACCCTAATGTGAACTGTGGACGTTAGTCAATAACAACATATCAATACTTATTCATTAACTGTATCAAATGTGTGTGTGTAATGTAATGTATGTGCATGATCAGTTTTGTCCAATTCTTTGCAACCCCGTGGACTGTAACCTTTCTGGACGGACCCAGGAAGGTCTGTGTCTCCTGCATTGCAGGCAGATGCTTTACCGCTGAGCCACTGGGGAAGCCAAGCAAACATGCCACATTCTTGGAAAAAGTTAATAATGGGGAGAAATGTGTAGAGCAAGAATGGACATATGGGAATACTTTCTACTCTGCTCAACTTTTCTATTAACCTAAAACTGTTATAAAACAAAGTATTTTTAAGAAGCAAATAAAGTATGGGAAAATGTTATAATTGTTAAATTTAGGTAATACTTTTATGTTTGAATTTCTTATCTAGAAATGTTTTTTTAAAAAGTACCTAGTATGATCCCACTTACACAAAATTCTAGAAAATGCAAGAAAGGAGGTGCAGGAAGGATTAAAAAGGAGCATAAGAAAACTGGAGAGACAGATTCATTACTTCATTATCTTGATTGTGGTAACAGTTTCATGGTTCATAGTTTCAAACCCACACCAAAATGTATCAAACTGCATATTTTAAACATATGCAGTTTATCATATGTCAATTATACTCCAATACAGATGTTAAAAAGTTAGGAAAATATACTTTATTGTCAATAACAATAGCAGCCTTTCATGTAAGGAGCAACCTGAAAACAAGAAAGAGCTTATGGAAATAAAAAACCTGACTGCCCAAATAAAAACTCAAAACAAGCAACGCATAGTAAGATGAATGCTTCAAAAAACACAATTAATAAAAATACATTCAAAGAATTTTCTAAAAGCTTGAGGGAGAAAAAAAAAAAAGACAAAGAGTTGGACATTGAGAGAAAAAACAAATTCAAAAAATAAAGAGAGGACTTCCCTGGTGGTCCAGTGGCTAATACCCCATGCTCCCAATGTAGGGGGCCCAGGTTTGATCCCTGGTCAGGGAACTAGTGGAGAAGGAAATGCACCCCACTCCAGTACTCTTGCCTGGAAAATCCCATGGACGGAGGAGCCTGGTGGGCTGCAGTCCATGGGGTCGCTAAGAGTTGGACACGACTGAGCGATTTCACTTTCACTTTTCACTTTCATGCGTTGGAGAAGGAAATGGCAACCCACTCCAGTGTTCTTGCCTTGAGAATCCCTGGGATGGAGGAGCCTGGTGGGCTGCCATCTATGGGGTCGCACAGAGTCGGACGCAACTGAAGCGACTTAGCAGCAGCAGCAGCAGCAGCAGGGAACTAGATCCCACATGCTGCAACTAAGATCCTGAGCAGCTAAATAAATAAAAATAATAAATATTTAAAAATAAATAAAGATAAAATCCTTAAGACCCAAACCAGCAACAACAGTTATCTGCAAAAGAAACAGAATGTAATTAACACCAACACCGAACATTGTGGGACAATTACAGAGCTCTGAGAGAACAGGACTATGACAACAGGGACTCTAAACATAACTAAATTATAGCATCTATGTGACAACTGTAAATTTTGAGATTTTTCCTTAGAAATTATAACACTTATATATAATTTTTTGGGAAAAAATAATCAAGGAGCAGGTCTTTTAAATTTTTACGGGAATAAGAGAAAAATACAGAAAACTTGCTCAATATAGCAAAGTAGAAAAGTAAACTATGAAGAAGACAATTTTACTCCCACCCTCACATACCAAAAAAAAAAAAAAAAAAGGAAACAAACACGTCAAACACAAATACTATAATAGATGTGAATGTATTAAATTTCTCTATAAAGAGACAGCTTGGAAAAGAAAGAAACATCCATGAAGTTACTGTTCATAAGAAAACATCTCAAACAAAAAGTCTCAGCAATATAGAAAATAAAGAGCTGAGAAAATACCTATCTAGAAAACACAAACAAAATTAAGCAGCAGTGGTATTAGGCTGGTGCAAAAGTAATTGTAGTTTTGCATTGTTGAACTTTGCCATTTGATGTTGGAACACACTCTTAAATGTGGTTATGTTATATACCATTTTAATGTACATTTCTCGCTTTGTTTTTCACCAATTACTTGCTGTTTATTTTACATTTATTTTAGACTATGGAAATGATGTTAGACAAAAAGCAAATTTGAGTGATTTTTAAAATCGAGTTCCAAATGGGTCGTAAAGCAGCAAAGACAACAAGTAACATCAACAACACATTTGGCCCAGGAACTGCTAACGAATTACAGAGTAGTTCAAGAAGTTTTGCAAATAAGACTAGGGCCCTGAAGCCACAGAGCATAGTGACCGGTCATCAGAAGTTGACAATGACCAACTGAGAACCACCATCAAACCTGAGTCTCTTACAACTACGTGAGAAGCTGCTGAGAACTCAACGTCAACCATTCTACAGTTGTTTGGCATTTGTAGCAAGTTGAAAAGGTAAAAAAGCCCGATAAGTGGGTGGCCTCAAGAGCTGACCGGGAAAAAAAACAACAACAACAACAAAAAAACACCATCATTTTGAAGTGTTGTCTTCTCTTATTCTACGCAACAACAAACCATTTCTCAATCAGATTGTGACCTGCAAGGAAAAGTGGATTTTTTATGAAAACCGGTGACGACCAGCTAAGCAGTTGGACAGAAAAGAAGCTCCAAAGCACTTCCAAAAACCAAAGTTGCACCAAAAAAAAAAGGGTCATGGTCATTGTTTGGTGGTCTGCTGCCAGTCTTATCCACTATAGCTTTCTGAATCCCAGCAAAACCATTACATCTGAGAAGTATGCTCTGGTTGTGGATGCTCAGTAAGTATTTGTTGAATGAATTAATGAAAATTCATCATACAGTGTATCTATTATCAACCAGGTATTGCCTAGTAAATGCTTAAATGGCATTTAGTAAAATGCAGCATTTTTCTTGGAAATCTCCATGTTTAGCAAGTGTGACTACCAGGTAATTCTTATGCTCACTAAACATTAAGAATTGCTAGGTTATAAGAACCAAAATGAATGAAAACCAAGAAACATTACCTTTAAAGTCAGAAACAGTGCAGCTGTTATAATACTGTTCTGGCATTTCTAATCAATGCAATGAAGCAAGCAAGTGTTGACTTAAAAAAAAGTCACAGCCTAAAAGTTGAGAGTTACGCTTTATTTGGTGGGAATTTTTAGGACTTCAAGCCCAGGAGATGAACATCTCAAATAATCCTGAAAGAACAGCTAGGCTTGAGGAGGAGAGGGGAGGAGCCAGGTTATATAGAAGTTTTACAACAAACAGCAGGTAGTTTGAACATTAAAAGATAACTGTTAATAAGAGAAACCAGATATTCCAATTTAAGGAATTTAGTGCTTTTCTATGTATGAGAAGATGCAAGAGTCTGGGCTCACTGAAATCATTCATTTGCATCGCAGCAATCCTGGGGCCAGTACCCTGTGTTTTTCACATCCTGAGGTCTCTCGAGCTGACTCTAGGGAGTGGCTGCAATCTGATGGCTATGAGGTCGCAGGTATTCGCCTTCCTGAGTTCCCTTGGGGCTCAGGAATTCACAGTGGAGAACGGAATGGATGATGACTGTGATATCCTTGTTTACTGGCAGAACATACTCCATTTCTTGGGGCTTCCATCTGCCTGCAGTGCAGGAGACCAACCAGGGTTTGATCCCTGGCTCAGGAAGATCCCCTGGAGTAGGAAATGGCAACCCACTCCAGTATGCTTACCTGGAGAATTCCATGGACAGAGGAGCCTCGTGGGCTACAGTCCATGGGGTCCCAAAGAGTTGACACAACTGAGAGACTAACACTTTTACTCCATTTCTCAGAAGAGATAGAGGGAGGGAGAGTGAAAATGTATCATTACCCTCCTCAGGAAGGAAAAGACAATTACATTAATTTGTAAGTGAAATGACTGCTTATTCAAGATAATAAATTGAAAATTTTTAGAAATTAGAGCTTCTCAGGTCTCACTAGTGATAAAGAACCTGCCAGTCAATGCAGGTTGAGAGATGTGTGTGGGTTTGATCCTTGGGTTGGGAAGATCCCTTGGAGGAGGGCATGGCAATCCACTCCAGTATTCTTGCCTGGAGAATCCCATGGACAGAGGAGCCTGGCAAGCTACAGTCTATAGGGTTGCACAGAGTTGGACACAACTGAAGCAATGTAGCCTATCCTAGAATTTAAGTTGCAAAAGGTGGCTAATTCAAGATAAATTATGAATATACCAGCAATAATTGTAAGGGGAAAGTACAGGAAAATGAACATTCATAACAGCAATAAAAACTCAAATATCAAGGATAAACTAAACAGATACTGCACCGCACGTGAAGAAAATGATAGAACTGTATTACATCGATCAACTATGTAGAGCTCTGTGGCTTTGTGCTATGTTCCAGCTAAGCTGGAAATATACTTCCCAGAATCCCCTTCCTGTAGTGCCAGCTATAGGAGACTCTGTACATGGAACTTGGAAAGCAGAAGTGAAATAGCAGCCATATTTTTAAACTCTGAAGGTTGGTGCTAGACACTGTGGAGGTTGCGTGTGTTGTTGCTGATCTGTCAGCTCACCTTGCTGGTGTGGGCAGGCTAGGCCTGCAGTTCCTTCAACTCCCACCATATCTTCCTTCACCCTCTCCAAGTCCTGGGCCTCTCCTGCAGCTCACCCACAGCATCAAAACTAAAGCTGGTGAGAGGCCAATGCAGACTGCAATGTCCTTATTCTCACCCACATCCACCTTCCCTTCCCAACTGTCTAGCTGACATGCTTCAGGCCCAAAAACAGACTCAAAGGCACTGCCTGCTCTCCCAGCCCCTACAGTTACAGAAGGTCTTTCTTATTCGTTAGCATGCAAAGTAGTTTTGCTTCTTTGATGGAACTTCACTGATAACAAGAGCCAGACCATTTTACTGAATGGTTTATAGAAGACAACATGGATGGTATTACTGTCCTCAAATTAATCTATAAATTTAATCCACCTCTAGTCAAAATCATAACAGGGATTTTCTTTTAGCAGCTTCACAGACTGTTTTCAGACTGGCATTCAATCTCAGGTGGCACTAGTGGTAAGAACCTACCTGCCAATGCAGGAGACATAGGAGAAGCAGGTTTGATCCCTAGGTTGGGAAGTACCCCTGGAGAAGGAAATGGCAACCCACTCCAGTATTCTTGCCTGGAGAATTCCATGCATTGAGGAGCCTGGCAGGCTACAGTCCATTGGGTTGCAAGGATACAACTGAATAGACTTAGCAAGCAAACTTGCAAAAGAAGAGTGATGTGAACACTGAAAGGTGAACACAAAATCTGAGACAGATCAAGTGTGTGTTTGCAGAAGAGGGAAATGTATGTACCATTCCAAATTGGTAAGGAACAATTATTATTGTACTCAGATCCTGTGTCAGTTAGGTTTCTTAAGTACATGGAACAGAAAGCACTCTGGCAATAAAAGCAAAAAGCATTTATTAAAAGGATATTGGGAAATCACAGACTTGCCAGGTTTCAAGAGACAAGTTTCAAACTATGCCTCAAGCACCTCAGAGCACATGACACCAGACACCTGCAGTGAAGACCCCCCTGCCCCTGAATCCAGCTTACACTGCTTAACCCATCACCAGATATTATCACGGGCATTGCTGCTAATTCTGCCTCATCTGCTGCTGTTATAAAAAAATTCTTGGAGTTCTGTTTCTTTGCTCTCAATACAAAATTCAGAGTTGGGCACTGGCTGGGCCTAGATCACATGCCCATTCCTGAGCTGCAAGGGAGGTTGGAAAAGATAGTATTTGGCCTTTTCAGCATAACTAGTAGAAAGTGGTTCTTTTCTCCTTCTACATGCGTTAGAAGAGGAATCTCAAATATATACTATACTGAGCAGGATAATGACCAGTCTGCAATGGTAATGGGTTCCGTTACAAAAGGTTTTAATTGCTAAGTAGTACTGAAAAGTCAATCATCAGGTGAAACCTGAGATTGGATCATCTGTACAATGCTCGATTTTATATGGAGGAGTTGTTTAAACAACTTTAGATTTCAAAATGTCACATTCACATGGATTAGAGTGTTATATTAATAATACAGACCATTTCTCTGGTTAAATTAAGAGAGGGAATCAGTTTGACTGACTAGCTGCCTGGAAACCATGGAAACCATGGTCAAGAGAGCTTTTGTAATCAGTTTGGTACCAAATTTGGGATATTTACATGAATTTGTAAACAGACTTCTACATAGTCCAGCTGGCTAGACTTTTAGAGGAGCTCAAAAATATTTTAAAAATACTGATAGACACGATTGTATAAAAATGTAAACTGCATGGCAAAGTTAAAGACTAATACATGAAGGCAATTTTGAAAATGTATGATGGAGAAAGACAAGAAGCCTTACTTTACAAAGAGTTTTTAAGATTAATGAGAAGATGGGCCGGTCCAGTGGTTAAGAATCCGCCTTGCAATGCACGGGATGCAGGTGCAGTCCCTGGTCAGGGGGAACTAAGACCCCATATGCCACAGAGAAACCCAGCTCACATGCCACAGCTACTGAGCCCACGTGCTTTGGAGCCCGCACACCACACACAGCTAGCGTTTGTGAGCCACAACGCAAGACCCCATGTAACACATGAAGACCCTGAGTGCTGCAACTAAGACCTGATGTAGCCAAATAAAAAAGAAAAAAAGATTAACACAAAGAAAAAATAAGTATCTCAATAATAACTTGGCTATGTCTAAGAAAAGGCAATTTGGAAAAGGAAGAAATACAAAGATCAAGAAAAGTATTAAAATATTTCAACTTTATTGGTAATCAATTGAATTTAATTTAAAACAATGAGATTTCAATCTAAGATTGACAAAAGATCGCTAATGATCTGTTAGTGGTGGGGAAATGATCACTTTATTATAATAGAGTATTAGCAGTTGTATAAATTGGCATAACTTTTCTCAAACAATTTGACAATATGTACCAAAAATGATTAATAAATGAGCAAACACTTTTGACTCAGCATTTCCATTTCTACAAAATTACCCTAAGAAACTAATTAGATATATACAAAGAGTTACACGTGAATGTTCAGCATGGCATAGTTTATAAGGAAAAGTTAGAAACTATGTGTCCAAAATACAGGACTACTGAAATGAATTCCATATTATTATGCAGTCATTAAAAAATACTTATTTCCAATTTATTGACATATTAAATATTAAAATTTTAAAGGTATCCTATAAAATAATACATAAAGTATTACCTTTTTGTTAAAAATATGTACATACATGTAAAAAATCTGGGAGACTGTTCATTCAGCTTACATGTGATCATTATTTTTTTCCTTTCTTTGATTTCCCCCAAATTTTCAATATCTATTATGAACACATGGAGAAGGCAATGGCAACCCACTCCAGTACTCTTGCCTGGAAAATCTCATGGACGGAAGAGCCTGGTAGGCTGCCGTCTATGGGGTCACACAGAGTCGGATGCGACTGAAGTGACTTAGCAGCAGCAGCAGCAGCAGCATGAACACAAAACCAATAAAACTCCTTTGAAAAGTTAGTTAGAATTAATTAAACTCAGACCACGATGCTAAACTCAGCTTCATAAAAGTGTAATTTTTTAAAATGTAGAAATATATACATAGCATTATAAATGTTAATAAAAATATTAGACTATACAACATTAATAAACATTAATAAAGTTGTATGTGTGCATGCATGCTGTCACTTCAGTTGTGTCCGACTCTGTGCAGCCCTATGGACTGTAGCCTGCCAGGCTCCTCTGTCCACAGGATTCTCCAGGTAAGAATACTGGAGTGGACTGCCATCCCCTCCAGGGTATCTTCCCAACCCACGGACTGAACCTGTGTCTTTTACATCTCCTGCAATGGCAGGCAGGTTCTTTACCACTAGTGCAACCTGGGAAGCTGTAAAGTTGTATGTAAATCTCATAAGTCCAATTGATAGTATAATATAAAAATAATGTATTCACATTTATGTATTCGTTGGCATATGAAGTCTATATTAAAGATTTCTATATCTCTAGATGAAATAAATTTATGAAGTTTCCATTAATATTTTAATTAATTTAAATTAATTAATTAATTAAATTATTAATTAATTAATTTAATTAATAGTGTGAAGAATACTTGCTTTGTAGAGAACAGCTATTTTGTTAATGATATGGGACCCTAAAACAATCCTCGAATTCTTTTGTTGTTTAGTCCCTTAGTCGTGTCTGACTCTTTTGTGACCCCCTCATGGACTATTGCCCACCAGGCTCCTCTATCTGTGGGATTTCCTGGGCAAGAATACTGGAGTAGGTTGCCATTTCCTTCTTCAAGGGATCTTCCCAACCCAGGGATTGAACTCTTGTCTCCTGCATTGGCAAGCAGATTCTTTACCACTGAGTCACCAGGGAAACCCCCTCACATTCTTAGTCATTTGCAAAACTGAAAAAATGAAAATTGTTCTCTAAAGCACAAATACTGAGTTATAGTCTACAGATTCTTCCAGGATTAGGAAATAATGATTTCAAGGTATTCTCAACCAAGAGATACAACCAAAATGCAAAAGAGACCTCCAAGGTCATGAATCCTTTCTATATATACCTTAAGATTTATAGCTCCATAAGTCATGAATCATTTGTTTCTACTTTGCAAAGTAAGCATTTGACACCTGAATGGATAAAGAAGTCAATGTGTTTAAAGGCTCAGTATATATAAAGTTTATAAAATATTCCTTAAACCAAAGATAACATCATTATCCACTTAGCTGGATGGAAACTGGGACACACAAATTGAATTAATGACCAAGCCAGAGAGGTGCCACAGTATCAAACAATATCCCCCTCCTTCAGTAAGCTGTGGCCTGTAAATTAGCCCTAAGGAGAAAGGCGGCCAGTCAGGTGGATGAGTGCGAGGAGAACGTAGGTTGGGCACAGTATACATAAAGGCCTAATAGAACAGCTCTTCTGCCACTCAAACTTTGCTTCCATATGCATTTAATTACAGATTCATTGTCAAATCTCATCCCAGAAAGCACACAGAAATAAAAGGTCATCATCCACCTAACTGCAAGTTGCATGATGTCTCTGTAAAGCCATTTCATTACGTCCATCTTTTTTTACTCACTAAACAATTTTCAACCATCAATAAATATTTAAATGTTACTCACCGTATATTTTACTTGATGAGCTCAGATACAAAAATGATCAGGTAGCTAATGAAGTGTCATGAGCAAAATGAAACAAGAAAAGATCACTTAAAGTATTTAAATGATGATCCAAATTTAAAGTGATCTGAAAAAGAAAAAATTGTTTACAAAATAACTATATAGTAGTTTACGAATAGGAACGGATACACATAATAGGGTAGCACAAATCGCATTTTAAATGGAAGGTGTAAACAACTTGCTCGATGAGAGAGGAATAAAAAGCACACTTGGGTAAACTCCGAAGCAGATCCTTCAGCCCCAGTCAAGCCTTCAGATATCTGCAGCCCTGCCAACATCTAGAACTACAACTTTGAGACCCTGAGCAGAACCACCCAGCTAAGTCTCTTCCAAAAGTCCTGGCCCAAAGATACAGCGAGGTAGCAACTGTTTACTGTTTTAAGCCTCTAAGCTTTGGGGTAATTTGTTTTGCAGCATGGATAGTTAAAACAGTAGTTTCTCTTTTCAAGAAAGGTATAATTATGGCCCCAGAAACACACAACTTGATCATCTATTCCACTGCAACTGTTGGTGCAGATGTATAGAATAGATTCTGGGTATGAGAAATTTAATAGGTGTACTTCCTCTTACTATCTCTGATTAGAACACTCAGTCCACAGGGTCGCAGAGTCTGATAACGACTAAGCGACTGAACTGAGAACACCCAAGTGTCCCATTTTTCATTTCCCTTCCAGTTTCCCCACTTCCTGCTCCTTCTCCATAAATAGAATGGGCTCTAGAACCTCTTAAACTGTAAAATAGCTTAATGTTTATTTTACATATTCACTTTTGTTGGGCAAGTTCATTACGAGAATTGTAATTTTCTTTTAAACTTGTCATGCATGAAGCTAATATGCTCAAGGTGTTTAATATGTCATGATACTAATACAAGGGGAAAGCAAGTTAGCAATCCTCAGCCTGTGAACTAACGATATTATTTTTAATGATATCTGCCATAACAGCCAGTTACCCAGATCATCAATTTCCATGACTTGCAGGAGACACTTTCTGCAACAGCCAAACTCTACCACACACCATCTCCATTACAGTATAATGCCACCAACTACGGGCCTGATTCAGGGCTTCCCAGGTGGCGCTAGCGGTAAAGAACTCGCCTGCTAAACCAGGAGACACACGAGACACAGGTTCAGTCTCTGGGTCAGAAAGATCCTCTTAAGGACACGGCAACCCACTCCAGCATTCCTGCCTGGAGAATCCCGTGGGCAGAGGAGCCTGGCAGGCTACAGTCCATGGGGTCGCACAGACCCGGACACGATTGAGCGACTAAGCACTTGAGCCGGGGGCGCATTACGGGCCCTCGAGCCCGGTAAGGATGGCAAGGGGCAACTCGGGCAAGAGCGCCGGCACCCTGCCCAGACCCAAGGAAACGCAAGGGGCGAGGAGCTTAGGTGAGGGCTGAATGCCTATGGGACCTAGAAGGCGCGACAAAGCCGAAGGGCTCCGGGCTACTGCCGGTCGAGCACACTCCACCTGCTCCCGGGTCCCATGCGCCTGCCGCCTTCCCCACCGAGAACCTGGATCTTCTAGACTTTCAGATTCAAGTGGTCCCCGCTTCCGGCCTCCCACCTCAGGACGCAGTTTCGCGGCGTCCATACAGTCTGCTCCTCACTGAGGACCAAAGGCAACCACTATCTGCTCCGCCTGCTGAGGCAAGCCTGTGACGCGAACGGCGGCCCCGCCCCCCTATACCCTCTCCACCCTCCTGTCGGTACGATAGAGATGCCCGCCGCAGGCCAGAGCGGCTACATCACCGCCCCACTCCCCGCTACGTCGTTACGGAAGCCGAGAGGACGCCGGGATACTAGTTCCATTCCCCGCCGAGCGGAACGCTACTTGAGTTTTCGTTAGCCGCGAGGGTGGGTATCTAGTGTTACCTCGAAAGTCGTGCTCCCTAAAAGGAGACATTTGGGACAGTGGGGTGGGAAGTGAAAAGTGCCTTATTGGTTTCCATCTTCAACATGAGGATTCGTTTTCGGCTTAGCCGGAGCTGTCCACAGCCCACCCAAGCTGCGGCGGGAAGCGGCGACACATAGTTAACCTCACCAAATGTGGGAAGCGTGGTCTTAGACGCTTGAGCTCGGAGACACCGGCTGTCCCGGATGTATTGAGATGTTTCCGACTTCCTCCAAGGGGTCCTTTACGGCGGGCGTAGGAGTTTTTCACTCCGCGAGACCGCGCGACTTTGCCGGCCTGAAGCTCTCTTGTGGTGCTCCACTGCCCCCTTGGGGAGTTCTTGATAGTTACTCTGCGTTTGTGCAGTGGACTTAGGGGGCCGCTCCTTGTGGTCGGCAGTGACAAGGCTAGAAGGCTTAATCGTGACTATTAATTCCCTCGAGTCGAAAAAGAGACAACATAAAGGGTAGCTTGACCTTGATTAACTGGGCTGACAAGGTGCAGGTGTTTAGTAGGTCTGACCAGTTCCATCCCGACTCCCTGCTTTGAGAGTGGTGGGTGCTCTCCAAGCACCAAGGATACATCTAGCTTCACATTTGACCCTAGGAAGTACTGGCCCAAAAGAGGGGACTCAAAGAGGGAAATTTCTTTCTCCTTCTTACCTACTTTCTCAAAACAACTGTTGGATGTAGTGCAGGGGCAGCAGTGGGATTGTATCAATACTAATATATAGTTGAAGGAGACGGTAGACAATTGGAATCTTCCATCTCAAGCAAACTTCTAGGTCTCTCACAGAACCTTAAGGTGTGGCTCAGCTTTTGCTATAGAAGTTTACATTGCTTGACACACTCTTCAGTTCAGTCGCTCAGTCGTGTCCGACTCTTTGCGACCCCATGAATCGCAGCACGCCAGGCCTCCCTGTCCATCACCAACTCCCGGAGTTCACTCAAACTCACGTCCATTGAGCCGGTGATGCCATCCAGCCATCTCATCCTCTGTCGTCCCCTTTTCCTCCTGCCCCCAATCCCTCCCAGCATCAGAGTCTTTTCCAATGAGTCAACTCTTCGCATGGGGTGGCCAAAGTATTGGAGTTACAGCTTTAGCATCATTCCTTCCAAAGAACACCCAGGGCGGATCTCCTTTACAATGGACTGGTTGGATCTCCCTGCAGTCCAAGGGACTCTCAAGAGTCTTCTCCAACACCACAGCAAAAGCATCAATTCTTCGGCGCTCAGCTTTCTTCACAGTCCAACTCTCACATCCATACATGACTACTGGAAAAACCATAGCCTTGACTAGACAGACCTTTGTTGGCAAAGTAATACTCTAGGCTCTGAGCTAATGGGAATGACTCAAGGAGGAAATTATAACATATTTTACCTGCACAGCGTAAAAGCTTATTAAACACAGTTATCGCTGAATACATTAACCACAGTGCTTTTAGTCGTGTTATGGACAGTTTTTTTTCTGTCTGAATGCAATAACAATTTGGCATTACCCTTATGGCAGCATGGGTACATGTCTTACTATAGTCGAGGCTTTCTGGAGTTATTTAGGGACGACATAGATGGTTTCCTGTGACCAAAACAGAACTTAAGTTATTTCTGTGGTCAGTCTGCTGCCCAAAGGGGCTATTCATTTACACACACACAGTGTTCACAACATGCCAGACACTATGCTTGTTAATAAGACTATAAAATAACTTTATGGGGCTCAGATTCTAGTGGAAGATATAGACCACAAAGAATAAATATGGTGATGTAATAGTAACTGGGGGAAGACCCTCTGAGGGATATTTGTGCTGATACTTGAAGGTGGCAGGGAGCCCCGTGGGAGAGAAACTGAAGAAAGCATTGTGCTCAAATTGCTTACATTGTATCTCCTAACCTGTTACACTCTTGCTTTTTTCGTTGTGTTTTTCTTGTTTCCTCTGTTGCTTCTTCCCTTTTATGTGAAGAGGCTGGCTGGTCTTCTCAAGAAATCATAAGTTAATTTTATTTCTTGTTATATTTGGTATAATCCTTAAGTCTTTTTGGAAGTATGGTTTTGTTCTTTCGCAATAGGTGCAATAAATAGTACTTTTGGTGAGCTTATTTCTCTTTTGGTTTCATGTATTTTGTAGCATAAATCTTTTGAGATATTCAAAACAAATGAAAATATTTGGTAACATGAGACAAATTCAGATAAAATTTAGTCTTAGCTGAAGTGCTCCATTCTTAGCTTGCAGCGATATTGCCCACATTAAGGTTTTTTTTTTTTTGAAAGAGCTGATTCTCTTTTCATAGATCTGCTGAAAAATACTTGGAGAGACTAAATAGCAAATGACCAATGCATACAATTCTGCATATTAAAAATAAAAAAAAAACTTGATTAATAGTGAATGCTCCACAAGACAAAACAGCAACAACTCTAAAGTTTTATAAAATTTTCTTCTCAAATCTGAGATACATTGTTCAAGTTTCTTAAATGGTTCTTTATTAATTATATACAAATATATACTTTAAAATTTACAAGTTAGATAAAACACCTCCAAAGTTAGATATCATTACTCATATAATCATTGTACACAAGTCATGTATATATATAATTTCTTGGCTTTCTAGTAATATTCTACCAATCACTTGAAATAATATCCTCAGGGTTTAATAATATATTTTACTAATTCCATTTTTCACCATTTAGAGTTTGATAGAAGATTGTCAATATCCTGAAGGATTTCAGAGGTTTTTTTCAATGCCACTGATACACTCTTTTCATTAACTTCTTTTAGCAAGGTTTCTGAAGATTTTGGTTTACAACGATCCAAAGACTGTTTGTTTTTCTTGTTAGAAGTCAGGTTTAGGACACCACTACTCTCCAATAACACTAAGTTGCTTAGTTAAGGAGCTTTCCCCCTATACAGAAAACCTAGCCTTCATATTAAAATATTATTTTTCTATTGGGAGGAAGATCTCTTGGATTCATAATAGAGTTGGGATGTCAGAATTTATCAAGTCTATCCCTTATATAAATGAAGAAACTAGTTAGAATATAAGAAGGGGAAAGGAAAGGAAGAAGTCTGTATTTGGATGGAAGTTTGGTGACAGGGAGGAAATGAATTAAAATCTTAGTAACATTTCTTTAAGGGCTTCCAGGTAGCTAAGAATCTGCCTGCAATGCAGGAGACCGAGGTTCGATCCCTGGGTAGGGCAGATCCCCTGAAAGAAATGGCAACCCACTCCAGTATTCTTGCCTGGGAAATCCCATGGACAGAGGAGCCTAGGGGGCTACAGTCCATGGGGTTGCAAGAGTTGAACATGACTTAGTGACTAAACAACAACATTTCTTTAAGTGATGAAGTGATTTGGGAATGAAAGGGAACAAAGTAGGGGTGAGAGGAATATGAACAATCTGTGCAGGGTATTTTTAAATAACTTAAAACATCTAGAATGAAAATAAATGTGTCCGCTATTTCAGACAATGGCATCCTACTCCAGTACTCTTGCCTGGAAAATCCCATGGACAGAGGAGCCTAGTAGGCTGCAGTCCATGGGGTCACGAAGAGTCGGACATGACTGAGCGAATTCCCTTTCACTTTTCACTTTCATGCATTGGAGAAGGAAATGGCAACCCACTCCAGTGTTCTTGCCTGGAGAATCCCAGGGACGGGCGAGCCTGGTGGGCTGCTGTCTGTGGGGTCACACAGAGCCGGACATGACTGAAGTGACTTAGCAGCAGCAGCAGCAGCTGTTTCAGAGCTACTTTATTTGAATAGGATTATCGAAAAATAAGAGGATAAAAGAAATTTAGATGAGTGGGATAGGAATGCACAGAACAAAAGGTTTAACAAGAAAAAGAAGTAGGAGTCCAGTCTAAGCTGGTAACAGAGGAAGTTCCTGAACTCACCTCCTCCCACAAACACACTGAATCTACGTTACATACAGAGCAATTCTCACTGTCAGAAATGTAGGAACTACCCAAGTGACTGCTATACACTGAATGAATAAGAAAACATCAGCAATGAAAGAAATGGGTAAGAATGAGACAGGCTTTCACTATAAACCCCACCCTCAGCACAATAGGGGGGAATTCACAATTCCCAGCTTTACTCTGAGGAGTAAAGGGTTTAGACCCAAGATCTAATGCTTTAATTTTTTAAGACTTCCAAGTGTGGGACAGGCCCCTAAAACTCCTAGCTCTGAGCAGACAAACACTCATCTCCCAATCTTTGCCTAAAAGCGGCCTGTCTGCTACTTTAAAAGCTTCTAGGACTTCCCTGGTGGTCCACTGGCCACTCTCCCAACGCAGAGGGCCCGGGCTCCATCCCTAGTTCTACTCAGGGAACTAGATCCCACATGCTGCAACTAAATATCCTACATGCTGCAGAAAAGATCAAAGATCCTGCATGCTGCAACTAAGACCCAGCGCAGACAAATTTTTAAAAAGTTTCTAATTTAGCACACACCTAGGGGCAGAGTATAATCCCCTGCAGAGGAAGGCTGGCAGGTGATATCTCCATATTCCTTCTCTGGCCTGCTCTAGGTTGTTTCTGTCTCCCTGGAAGGAGCTTATACACAATAGAAAAGATCAATGAAAAAAGGCTGGCTTTTTTTTTTCGCAAAAATAAAATGAACAAAACTTTAGCTAGACTTATCAAGAAAAAAAGAGAGCTCAAATTAGTGAAAGAGGGGAAATTACAACCAATACCATATAATACAAAGGATCATAATATACTATGAACAATTATAGACCAACATATTGGACAAGTTAAATGGATGGATTCCTAGAAACATACAACCCACCAAGGATGAATCCAGACCAACTGCTAGTAAGGAAATTGAATCAGTAATCAAACACCTCCCGACACAGATGGTTTCACTGGTGAATTCTACTAAATATTTAAACCAATCATTTCCAAAAAATAGAAGAAGAGAAAATACTTCAAAACTGATTTTACGAGGCCAGGATTACCCTGATAACCAGAACCACATAAAGACACTACAAGAAAAGAAAATTACAGGCCAATATCCCTGATGAACACACATGCAAAAGTCCTCAACAAAATATTAGCAAATTGAATACAATAATATATTAAAATGGTCATATACATGATCAAGCAGGATTTATCCCAGGGATACAGGGATGGTTCAACATATGAAAATATGATACACCACATGAAAAATGAAGGACTGAAGTCATATAATCTCAATAGATGCAGAAAAACACTCAACAAACTGGATATAGAGGCAATATACTTCAACATAATAAAGATCATATATGATTAGCCCACAGCTAATACAGTCAACAGTGAAAAGTATACCACAACAAAAGATCCTCATGATGCAATGAAGATCCCACATGCTGCAACCAAGACCAGATGCAGCCAAATACAGACATTTTTTAAAAAGAAAATAAAAATAAAGTTTATATATATATATATGTGTATATATATGAAAGATATAACTAGTGTTGGTAAGGATGTGGAGAAAAGAGAACCACTGTGTACTTTGGGAGAAATATAAATTGGTACAGCCACTATGGAAAACAGTATGGAAGTTTCCTCAAAAAATTAGAGACAGAACTACCATATGATCCAGCAATCCCACTTCTGGGTATATATATCCAAAAGAAATGAAAACAGTCTACTGAAGAGAGATCTGCACTCCTATGTTCATAGTAGTTAAATATGGAAATAACCTATTGTCCATTGTTGGATGAATGGATAAAGATGATTTCCACATATATACACACAATAGAATACTATTCAGCCATGAGAAAGAAGGAAATCCTGCCATTTGCAACAACATGGATGGACCTAGAAGGCATTTTGCTAAGTGAAATAAGTAGAGGAAGACAAATATCAATACTATATGGTGTCACTCATATGTAGAATTTTTTAAAAAAGTCAAACTCATAGAAACAGAATGCAGAGTAGTAGTTGCCAGGGGCTGGGTGGTGGGGAAAGAGGGAGAAGTTAGTAAAAGCATATAAACTTTCAGCTATAAGATGAATAAAGTCTAAGGATCTAATGTATAACATGATGACTGTAGTTGATAATATTGTGCTGTATGACTGAAGTTTGCTGAGAGGGTGGAAATCAGATGTTCTCATCCCTCTTGTCCCCAAGAAAAAGAGAGGTGGAAGATATGTGAAGTGATGCTTGGGTTTATTAACAAGATAGGGTAATCTTTTCACAATGCATATGTGGGTCAGGTCACTGTGAGGTACTATTTAAATACCGTACAGTTTTTTCAATTATACCTCAATGAAGCTGAAATTTTAAAAAAAATAATAGTAAATAAAAATCATACAGATTTTACAAAAGAAAGAAGTCAGAGACAGTTCTCAGTTATAATGTTAGGACATAATAATATAAGTGTGAAAGTCTCCATATGCTAGCTTAAGCCTACAAGGGAAAAAGAGAAATCGTGCAGGACATTACATTATGCTTAAAGGATACAATTAAACTTCTGTATCTTTTCAAGTTCAGAAGCCACAGACCTGTGCCAAAAAAAAAAAAAAAGGTTAATGCCAGTTGTCTGATTCTCTTATATCCACAATATTTCAAATAAGCATAGTTATTTTTTTCATAAAGATCAGAATTTTTAACAGAGAAGAACCTAGAAATTAAGAATTCTCTTTATATTGACTTTATTTAGCCACAGATCACCTTGACTCAACTGATAGTCTTTCACGAGTTAGTGGGCTTCCCAGATAGTGCGGTGGTAAAGAATCTGGTTGCCAATGCAGAAGCTGCGGATTCAATCCCTGAGTCATGAAGATCCCCTGGAGGAGGAAATGGCAACCCACTCCAGTATTCTTGCCTGGAAAATTCCATGGACAGAGGAGCCTGGCGGGCTATAGTCCATGGGGTTGCAATGAGTCAGACAGAACTGAGGATGCACTCAAGCATGAGTGAGGCAAGTGAATAGAAATCCTCCATCCCAAGGACTTCTGAATTCAGTATCGAGGTTGGAAGGTAATGAGCCTTTCTGGTATAACTCAGTACTGATCTGGCATACCTTCTACTTTCCTCCACAAGGTTTACTCAAACTTTAAAAAACTACTAAAATCTCATCACTGCTATGAAAGAAATGCTCTCTCCTTTGAATTCCTATACCATTATGTTAATTAATCATAAACTTCTTTGTAATGCCTTTTCTTGATCAATTTAACTTTTAAATCTTCACATCTAGATAGTTTCTTTGGAGGAGAAGGGATCTTACACATACAGTAAGACCTCATTTATATGGAACTTTTAGGGAATGGGTGGTCTCTAGAGCTAACTTTTTATACAACTGAATTAGGTGTCCAAACATAACTATTTTCTATTAAATTTCTTCTGGAATAGACTAATCATTTCATTGTTTTCTTAAACGAAGCATACTAAACATTCTTTTCTCTTTGGCTTGAAGGGTTAACATGAACACTGACTCTCACCATGTTCCATAGAAACAGGCACTGGCAACCAGTATTGGGTAGAAGGCTGAATGTGTACAAATCCAGGAGAACCTTTTATGTGTATGTTGCCTTTTCCCTCATCACTAGATGAAACGTGAGCACTGGCACACAACTAGAAAATAGTGTAACTGTACTAGCTCTCTGCAAAATTAATGAGGACATTCACGTCTAAAACGTCTCTCTATTCAAGTCACTAGAAAAGTCTTTTCACAGTTCACAAAAGGGTAAAAGACTTGTCTGCTTTACTGACTTTATTATATACAATGGACCTTGTCAGCCTGCACTCTTCCCTTGTACTCCAGCCTATGGATGGAGAATAAGAGAAATATATCATCATTTTAAGTATCTGTAGTAAAGACTTGGATGTGACTTACTCTAAAATCTGCTGACTCTTCATCATTGCAAAACACACACTCCCTCCACCCTTTCACACATGAGAAGCATTTTCTGGGTGTAAGCAACAACACAAACTACCTTTAAGGCTGTTGCTCATACGATAAGCCAATCTCTTATGAGATATCTCCTATTTTTTGACAAGTATCCTTATTAAAAAGTCGAACCAGTAAGCTAATAATAGAAGTTGAGTTGGAAAAAAAATACTGAAATACAATTTAGGTAGTTGTTTATTATGTGACCTCTTCTCTTCCTTCAACCCTTTCACTTTTATAAGAAAACAAGAATCACAGTGCAGACGTCTTAGGCTTTGCGAGGGGAATGGAGCTGTTGCACGCACTGTGTTTCCCTTCCCCACTCCTCAATTTCTTGTCTCCCCTCTGCTCCGCATTGCTTCCACCCATAGCTGCTTTCACCAATCTGTACTTCTCTCAACTGCTCAATTCTCAGTTTGTCTTGACAGCTACCCTCTTCTAAGCTTTCATACAAAAAGGCTAACGTTTTATAAATTTTGACAGCTAAGCAATAATGAAGTAACCAATTTTATAGCCATGCACAATTTCCCTTTCTTCCCAACCATATTTTTTGCTACCTACTGAGGCAACTTTTCTGTTCCTACATAGCTGAAGAGATGGACCAAAGCTGAATCCTTAAGATATCTGGGTATTCAAATAACATCCACTGATTTGATTGTACCTCTTTCTCTAAGTAACTCAGGAAAACGTTATCACCTTAATGTTTATATTTTTCACCACACTATGCTAAGTACCTTACAACTTAAGTTTATTTTTTGGCCACACCACATGGCATGTGGGATCCTCTTCAACCAGGGACTGAGCCCACACACCCTGCAGTGGGAAGCATGGTGTCTTCCACTACTGGATGGCCAGGCAAGTCCACAACTGACTTAAATTTAAAGCTTCCTAAATTTTTCCTGGTATCCTCCTTTTGTAATGTACCCACAGTGACAACGACTTTCCCAAGATTCTTTGTTTTTGTCATTTTTTCCCCATATAGGAACTTACAATTCTCTGAAGTCTGAATTCCCCTAATAAGATCTATTCCTATCCATCAAGGTCACACTATACCCAAGAAACAAGTGTCTGCTCCACAAAAACGTCTTACTGTCTCCACAAGCCAAAATATCCTTTTTCATTTCTACACTTGCTTCCGCTCTAAATGTCTTAACTCCTTCAAAGCCCAGTTCCAGTCCTCTGCACACAGAAAGGTAAGCAGGAGGGACTGAAATCTTGCTTTATTTGTTGATTTGTCAATTAATTTGAGGGAGACAATTAATACAATAGAAATTATTTAAAAATCAAGTTTTTCTGAAAGCTTGTTAGTCAACATTTTATTTCCTTTAATATTACTGAAGAAAAAAAAAAACTCTAAAGTTTTCTATAAAGTATCCAGGATGAATTTTTTACACTAAGAGTCACCCATTTTGATATGAAGTTTTCAATGCAGTTTTCTGATCTTTAGATGAAACATACTATGATGAAATGTAATAAATGAGATATCCTATTAAAGATAAATTATTGTCAAGATTTAAGCTATCAAAAAAAATCATACTGGTTAAATATATTTAAGAGAAAGTTTTCTTGGGGAGAGGATTAGTTGGCTCTTCTACACAGATTAAGTTTAAAATAAATATAAATACCAGCTTTCTTCAGGAACAGAAGATGAAGGATGTATGGGTATTTCTTGCTGACTAATCTGGGTCAGCCTTCTGCACCATGATATTACTGTTGTCACATATCTAGATTGAACACATTAAGAGAGATGTTTGAAAAATGAAAATGTAGAATATTTATAAAAATCTTCAAAAAATTATTAATTTGGGGAAAAAATTCTAAAGTAGGGCTATTTGAAAATTTGTTTTCATTGGTAAAAGAAAAAGGCCAGTTTTTCTCATTCATCAGAAATGATTTACATTCATGATTAATAAAAATGAGATTTAAGAATCAGAACAAAGGTAACACTTAGATTTAATTCAAAGTTCAAATGCCTAAATTCTCCTTTTAGTTTCTAAAGTAAAATGAGTTTCATTAAATTTTATCACAAAAATATCTCTATATACATGACTAAGTGAGTATTTACTTTCTAAAATTTAAACCAGAACACACCTATTAACACACACACACATTCATAATTATATATAACTCACTGGATATACAAAGTAAGTATCAAGTTCAATAAAATGAATGATCTGGAATGACTGGCTGAAATAAACAGTATGCTTGCTAAATACAAATTTGCTTATCTTTTGAGGCAAATTATTCAAACTACCAATAAATGTTGGAGCATTTAAATTAAAATGCAATAAATCCCAACAGGAAAATAAATTAAGAGGTAAAACAGCAGTTGTTTTGTGAGGATCCTCAAGTAAAACTGCTGACATGTCAAGAACATCACAAGAAGAATGATTATTATAACAAATTCCATAAGCCAAAAAAGAAAAAGCACACTCATGAAAAAGCTGATTTCACTAATCTTCTCCATTAAAAAAAATTAATTTATTTATTTATCTGCTCTTAGTTTGAAGCATGTGGGTTCTAGTTCCCTGACCAGGTATCAAACCCAGGTCCCCTGCATTGGAAGCACAGAGCCTTAGCCACTGGCCCACCATGGAACCCCTAATCTTCTCCATTTAAGAATAATCATCAGCTAGTTTATTTCTCTTTATAGAAATATACGTAAGTTTAGCTATTTGTGGCTGTAAACTTTATTTCAAATCAGTTAGCAGATTAATGGGCTTCCCAGGTGGCACAGCGGTTAAGAATCCACCTGCCAATGCAGGAGATGCAGGAGACACGGGATAGATCCCATCCAGAGTAGGATATAGCAACCCACATCAGTATTCTTGTCTGGAAAATTCCATGGACAGAGGAGTCTGGAGGGTTACAGTCCATGGGGTTGCAAAGGGTCGGACACAACTGAGCATGCACACACTATGGGATTAATTAGTTAATTCGTTAACACGGCTGACCACAGTCCAACCTCCATAGCAAGCCAGTTATAACATATTTATTTTGAAAAATCACTAGAATACAGATGGAAATGATTAAAGCTGATCTGATCTATTTAGTTATGCTAGAGGACAATATAATTGTAAATTCTGAAACCTGCTGAAATGACTTCAAGCCACATGGAAAAACTAAAAGTATATATATAATATTTAAATGTTTATATGCTTCCTCTTGGTCTAAAACTAAGTTAAATAATATAAATGCTTCCTCCATCTAAAAGGAAGTTATTTACTAACATGAAGTTATTTTTTTAAATTGTTTTTCAGTACCTTTCATATGGTCTGGGATGTTGAATTTGAATTAACTGATTTTGTCCATCAGGAAAAGTTAACTTACACCAACCTAAGGTGAGACCTCGATTTACCTGAGGAAACAAGCAGGAAAGGTAAGTTTTATTATTCTAGAACTGAAAAACAAAACAAAACCTCCTTCTTACTTAATTTTCAATTAAAATAAGTAGATGAATCATTAAAACTTTATTTTGACTAACTTAAAAGTTATATTTTACAAGGGATATGGATATTATTTAATCACCACTCTTATATAGGTAATTATCAAAAGAACAAAAATACTAATCCTTTTCTCTATAATGAAGTTATCTTTATAAAAATGAGGATTTGTCATACCTTTCTGATTTTTGATGGGAAATCCAATGAGCTTAGTAAAGCCTCTTGACAGATTTTATACTTCAAAAAATAAACTGAGATAGTGTAGAGAACATCATGTTTTCTTTGTACTATTTCCACAGGTTAAAAAAAAAACTGATAAAAGAGAGATTTCAGCCTGAAGTATAATTACCTGTCTGTTTTCAATAAAAGAGCCAAAATTCCAATTCAGGGTTAAAGTAATGCCATCTAAAAAGATAGCATGTACTTTGTCATCTGAGTACGCAAGAAATCTTCCCACGCCAGGCACGAACGATTCTCTCAAAAGCAAAGGCAGTACACTGCTGTCATTTATTCCAGGCACCTAAAACCAGAAAATAAAAACAGCAGGAAACAGAGTAATGCACTAACAAGACTGAAATGATAAATGAACTCTGAGGCAACTTCAGATTCTCATTCAGAAGTTGAATATTGCAGAATCCTTAGACATGTTCTGACTTTACAGGAAGTGGCTATCCAAGAGTCCATTATAAGCAGATTAAGTTCTAGTATCTTTGGAAAGTCACCATTCTGCTAAACTTTATATAGAAAATAGACAAAGAATAGGAACTACAGCAACACAGAGATTTATAATCAAAGTAGTATAAATACAGAAATCAAGGTCTGAGAATCACTTCCTCCAAGTCAACATTTAAAAAAAAAACTTACTTTTACAGTTATGAACATAGAGTAGTGTAATATGTTTTAAAAGAGCTGTTTTTACCTACTTCAAATCCAATCAACTCCTCTGCCCTTCCCCCTCTACTAAGAAAGAAGAAACAAAACCAAACTATATACAGTAAAAGCATAATGCAACAGGCATTTTGTAGTGTTTATTAAGTGGATTTTTTAATAAACCAGTACTCATGTGACAAAGAATTTCTCACATGACTTGGATGAAAGTAATTTGAACTTATAAGTATGTACATAAATAACAAAATGATTAAAAATATCTTGCTTTTAAAATAAGATACCATTTTCCAGCAGCATACACGGTAGTTATGGCTTAAAGAGAGCCTCATCTTGGCACAATGCTGAAGAATTCTGTGAACAAGAAAAATACTTAGACATTTGCAAATATTGTCGTTTTCCAATTCTAGCAACCCATTCTCACTGCTATAGAACTTGAGGCAAGTAACTCATTTCCACAAAAATATGTTTGGACCTCTTTTCTTCCTTAAGCCCCTAAAAGGAATCTACTTATTGTTGCTTCTCTTTGTGCTAATCTTACACAGTTAAAGTTATTCCTCTAATTTTTGGCAATGAAAAGAATCCAAATGGAGAGAATTTTCAGAATTTGCTCTTTTTAAGAAGTGACAGACGCACAGCACGTGAAAGGTATGGTATAGACCAAGGGTGGCGGGGATGTGAATCAACTTCCCTGGAAAATCAAATGACCAATTCCACTCCTTCAAATCTACTTTGGAAGTTGCTTAGACATAAGTCTATAAAAACAATTTAGTTGAACAATCCGCTTTCATCCCTCTAGGCACCACAGACTGATTAATTAAAAAACACATGAGCCAGAGAACCAAACTACAGTTCGTCTTCTGTTCACTCTCAGAAATCAAGATGGCTTCTAGGACAATGAAGAAGTATGACGATTTAGAAGTATCATCACACCGTCAGCTTGATCCCAAGGGACAACAACGATGCCAGCACCCAGAGAAAAGGCACATGCTTTCTACTAGCGGTTGCTCACCACATATGGATATTTCTCCATATTTAACTTCAAAGCCAGAAGTGCTCTTAGAATGACATCGTGAACACTTTATTTTATAAATGATGAGACCAGAAAAGCTGACAGATTTTACTAAAGACATTTCCGCTATACCTATCAATTCTTAACCTTATCCTAAGCACTAGAAAATGCATCATGTTTCTCAGACATACAACACCAAATTCAGCTGAACAGGAAGCACTTACCTGGTTGCCTGTTTAATTAGAGAACACACAGAAAACGGACTTCCTGGCCTATCCGGAGGAAGGTTATTTACTGAGTAAGTTTTCTCTTCTCTCTGAAAATTAGTTTAAAATTAAAAAAAAAAAACAAAAAAAACTCAATAATGAAATTTGGCCATTATTACTTAGCTATTTTTTTCTTGAAATATTTATCTACATAGTGACAAGGCAAGCAATTATTTTAACTTAATCAAAAATCCATAAAAGGTAAATTTTAAAGGTATTTTATGATGCTTTTCTACTTTCCCAATTTTTTTAAAGTCTAAAATTCCTCCTATCAAAAGTCATCTTATATAAAAAGTATAGTCTAATAGCCTATAACTTACTGCTCAATTTAAATCTTGGCTATACTCAAATTAACAAATTAATTTCCCTGTACATTAATAGGAAACCTACTATATAAGTGCCCTTTTCTCTTTAGATATACCCAAAAGACTATTGTATAAGCTTACAGAACTATTTTAATTGACTGACTATATCATTTTGTCATTAAAAATTTTTTTTTATTTATTTGATTGAACCAGGTCTTTGTCACTGCAGGCAGGATCTTTAGTTGCAGCATGAGTGATCTAGTTCCCTGACCAGGGATCAAACTCTGCACTGGGAGCACAGGAGTCTTAGCTACTGGACCACCAGAGACGTTCCCATTTTGTTGTATTTTATTAATGGAAGAACAACTGCTAGCTTGTGTAAGATAATATTATTTACAGGCTCAATTTCTTGAATTAGAAAAAAAATGTTTTTTGTTATTCCTCTGAATAAATAAATATCACAACAGCAACAAGTAACATTTATTAAACAGATACTATGTGCTGGGTGCTATGCTATGTAGTTTGCAAAGGATCATCTCATTTACTCCTCAAATAAAGCATGAGAGATATGAACCTAATGCTGGAGGGCGAAGTAGCAGTAGAGACCTGAACTAAACCACAAGAGAATGTAGCTCATACTTTACTATCAGTGAGAGAAGATGGGCTTTGAAGTCAGAGCTGGATTCATTTCACAGGTGTGCCACTCACTAACTACAGTGATGGGCAGGTTAGACAAACTTTTGTTAAGCCTCAGTGTCCACAACCTACGAAACAGGAATACTACCTACAATCCAGACTGTCCCAAGGATTAATGAAATAATGCATTTACAAAGCACCTGGGACAGAATTTAGTCTACAGTAGGTAGTCAAAAAACAGTCTCCTCATTTATCCTGGTCTATAGACTTGAGTATCTAAGTCTCTACTGGATATCACAAAGACATTTCAGCTTCAACATATCAAAAATGAAATTACCTTCACTTCATAATCTGCATTTTTTCCCCTGCTTCTTGATTTTCATTATAATCTCAATAGTTTTATACTTAATGTTGGTCTGCCCGGCTAGAATGGAGCTCCGTGAAGGCAGGGGCTTTATCTGTTTGCTGACTTCAGTGTGTGCTGTGCTTAGTCGCTCAGCCATGTCTGACTCTTTGTGACCCCCTGGATTGCAGCCCGCCAGGCTCCTCTGTCCGTGGGGATTCTCCAGGCAAGAATACTGGAGTGGGTTTCCACGCCCTCCTCCAAGGGCTCTTCCCAACCTCAGCATCTATTTGCCAATTTCACTTAATACTGTCAAGTTGGCCCTCATGAAGGCTGTAAATTGATTGATGAGAGCACCCCTTTCCACACACCCTTGCTGGCAGTAGATATTATCAACCTTTTGACAATTTGATGAGTGAAAAATGTTATATCATTGTTATCTTAATTTGCATTACTTTGATGCAAGTAGTAAGGTTGAACATGTTTTCAAATACAATGGGTTACACAGCACAACCATTCTTATCCTTTACTCATCCTCTATTAGGTTTTTTTTTGGTCTTACACTTAGCCTTTTAATCCATCTGGAATTTATTTTGGAGTGTGTGTTCAAGTAAGGAACAAACAATTTTACTCCAAAAGGAAAGCCAGCTGTTTCTAGATCTTTTCACTCAAGTAGACGGAGAAGAGTGAATGTGTTGTACACAGGGGTCTGAGATGTGAACCCAAAGCAGTCCACCACAAAGGCACAACTTGTCTGGAAGTTCTGTTTTACCCCCAGAACACATGCTGCTATTCCATGATATATTTGCTTCATTATAAAAATTATCAACCCCTCCCTATGATCAGATCAGATCAGTTGCTCAGTCGTGTCCGACTCTTTGTGACCCCATGAATCGCAGCACGCCAGGCCTCCCTGTCCATCACCAACTCCCAGAGTTCACTCAGACTCACGTCCATCGAGTCAGTGATGCCATCCAGCCATCTCATCCTCTGTCGTCCCCTTCTCCTCCTGCCCCCAATCCCTCCCAGCATCAGAGTCTTTTCCAATGAGTCAACTCTTTGCATGAGGTGGCCAAAGTACTGGAGTTTCAGCTTTAGCGTCATTCCTTCCAATGATTCCTCCCTATGATACCTCTGAGTAAAACTTAAGCTCCAGGAAGATATTCTGTATTTATCTTGTGGTTTTTTGAACTCTGATAGATGAAGTCAGAAGGTAGATATTTATGCGTACACTCTATGTGCCCGTTGATTATCTCATGCACTACATGTGCGCATACACACACACACACGTACTGCTGGTCATGCTTTCATCTCATCTGCCCGTGTGCCTACTGACTGACTACTAGACTGTGGACTCTTGAAGACAGGAGCTCTTCGTCTCCACCCAGTGCTTAGAAGTATCCTGCCTTCAAAAATTCAATTAGTATTTACTGAATAAATACTTTCCTATAAATAGATTTCAGGAGGGAATCTGCTCTAATATACAGTAAAATATTTATGAGTGAAATGATTTGAGGTATTTACTTAAAAATAAACAGGGAGTAGAAGGGGCAGCGGGAAGTACAGATGGAGCATGCTGGGTAATGGGTCATGAAGGTCAGTTACACTTGTCTTTCTACTTTTGTATATATTTGAAGTTTTCCCTAGTTAAAAAAAAAGAAAAAAAAATCTGCTTAAGTTTTAATTCTTCTCCCTAGCAATCTAACCACTCAAATACTCCACTCTGTAAGAGACAGAAAACATTATATTCCATCCTGCAAAGCAAAGCTGTGTGATACTATGGTGATCCTTATAAAAGGGTGGATTTCAAGTGTCAGACTGGGAACAAGTAAATTTAGATTATTAACAAAACTTCCACATGATGATATTTTGGCCTGATGTATTAAATGTATCATGTTGTGTTTTAGTGTTTTCAATGACAGAACAATTCTGTTCAACTTTCTAATTGTTCATAAAGATTTAAGAGTTAAGAAGTGTTTTAAATACCTGTGGTGGGGGGAAAAAAGAATGTGCTTCTTAATGTGCAAATATTAATTCAAAGAAGTATCTGCCCATCTGTCCTAAGTTGTGTTCAACTCTTTGCAACCCCATGGACTGCAGCCCACCAGGCTCTTCTATCCATGGGATTCTCCAGGCAACAATAATGGAGTGGGTTACCATTTCCTTCTCCAGGGGATCTTCCTGACCCAGGGATCGAACCTGCGTCTCTTACGTCTCCTGCACTGGCAGATGGGTTCTTTACCACTAGCGGCATCTGGGGAGCCCTCAAAGAAATGTACTGATTCAAATATCACTCGTTTCAGTGTTTCCATTTGATGAGGTCTATGGCAAAAGAATTACTGGTAGTAAAATTATATTAATTCTCTAGACTAAGAAGTAGTAGCAAGAAATGCTATAAAAGATCACAGTTCCCATATACATATTCAGCATTATTTGGAAACAGCTATCTATCAAAAATCTTCTTGGACCTCCCTGGTGGTCCAGTGATTAAGACCCCTTGTTTCCACTGCAGGGGGCATAGGTTCAATCCCTGTTTGGGGAAGTTTCCCATGCACACACTGTGGCCAAAAAGAGAAAAAAAAATCTTCTTGATCTTATTGACAACATACCTCTTCCGATTCTTCTCGAATGGAATAATATGTAAAATAGTTCCCCAAATAAGCTCCTTCTGATTTGAAAACAGATCCATCTCCAGGATAAATCTCTATTGAGTTCATATGTTTATGGGTAAGTCTAGGGAAAAGAAATAATCATTAAAAATTTTTTTTCTTATTGAGATTAAAACATACATGAAGGCAATTTATAGAAGTCAGGCATCTTATCATCCTGGTATTCCACTGACAGTCATAGTGGCTGGCACAGTAAAGTCACCAAAGCAATGCCTACTGCATAGGAGTTAAATATGACAACTCTAGAACCTAAAAATAATATTATTCTGTAATAATGAAACTAGTAGAATCAATACCTGATGAATCAGATTAGCTATGTGTAAATGGAGCCACCCTAAAAGAAGGTGACTGACTGTACCTAGAGCAGCCAGGTATAATAAAGGTATTGGGTATATAATGTATAAAAACTCAAGCCAAGTCAATTTATTGAAACATGTATAAAGAATATATTATCAGAAGTGGGTGGATTTAGGTCCCATTTGTTTATTTTTATTTCCATTACGCTAGAAAGTGGATCCAAAAAGATATTGCTGTGATTTACATCAAGAGTGTTCTGCCTATATTTGCCTCTAGGAGTTTTATAGTATATGGTCTTACATTTAGGTCTCTCAATCCATTTTGAGTTATTTTGTATACGGTGTTAGAGAATGTTCTAAGTTCATTCTTTTACATGTTTTCTAGCACCACTTCTTGAAGAAGTGTCTCTTCCATTGCATAGTCTTGCCTTCTTTGTCATAGATTAATTCACCATAGATGCTTAAGTTCATTTCTGGGCTTTCTATGTATTCTAGTGATCTATGTATCTGTTTTTGTCGGTACCATACTGCTTTGATTATTGTAGCTTTGTGGTATAGTCTGAAGTCAGGAAGCCTGATTCCTCCAGTTCTGTTTTTCTTTCTCAAGATTGTTTTGGCTATTTGGTGTCTTTTGTATTTCCATACAAATTTTAAAATTATTTGTTCTAGTTGTGAAAAATGCCATTGTTAATTTGATAGGGATTACACTGAATCTGTAGATTGTCTTGGGTAGTACAGACATTTTAACAATGTTGATTTTTTAAATCCAAGAATATGTTTGTGTCATCTTCAAATTCTTTCATTCAGTGTCTTATAGTTTTCAGAGCACAGGTCTTCTGTCTCCTTCAGTTCAGTTCAGTCACTCAGTTGTGTCCGACTCTTTGGGACCCCATGAATCACAGCACGCCAGGCTTCCCTGTCCATCACCAACTCCCAGAGTTCACCCAAACTGATGTCCATCAAGTCGGTGATGCCATCCAGCCATCTCATCCTCTGTCGTCCCCTTCTCCTTCTGTCCTCAATTCCTCCCTGTTGGGAGCTGGCGTGAGGCACTCTGCCCATGACAAAGGTCATGAGGAAGGAGGCTCGACATACGCAAAGGCGGGATCGAGCCTCAGGAGTCCCCCTGGAAATCCTCGAGCATCTACCCCCATAACCAGAGCCTGCCTACTTTACTACTTTGTGCTCTCACCTACACCTCTGACTTTACGGGGGGCTGTCCCCCACCACCTCTTTCAGAGAAGGAGTTAACTTAGAGCTCCAGTTAATAATAATTCCTGGGCATGATAAGAGTGTTTTAACCTACAAACTCCTCTGAAGGTTCTCTAGCCTGCCTGACAGGCTTGTCCGGCCACATGTGATTGCTCACAGCCTCCCAACTGTGAGAGGCACGAGATGCTTTAAACCTTCTAAAAACAGGTTCCTTAGAAAAGTTAGAAAACTATTAGTATAAGTATAGTGGGCTGATTAGAAATTGTATTGGTGAAGGGTTTTTCATTTGTTGAGCCAATGTTTGTTGCTAAGTCTCCACATCCCCTGCCCTTACACACATTAATGAATATATAGAAGAAATAAGCATTAACCTTTGATATTAATCACGTTAGACCTTAGGCTAAGTAAATTATTTCCTTAACTAAAACCCACTACACCCTTACCCTATAGGAATGTAACTTTATTTGGGTGGTGTCTGTTTTAAGAATAATCACCCCTGGAGAAATAAGTGTCCTGGTTGACTGACCGCTGTCACAAGGAGAGGCTCATAAATTGTCAGCAGGCCCCCTGGCCAGAAGATGATGTAACACCCCTAAGACCTCTGTATACATTTGTATGACGCACCTGACTTTGATAAAAGTCAGGACTGCTGACCCCACGTGACTTTTGCATAACATCTCAGTGTATAAAAGTAGACCATGGAAAATAAAGAATTGGGATCAGTTTCTCGAAATACTGGTCTCCCCATGTTGCTCTCTCTCTCACTCTGGCTGAGTCTCCATCTGGAGCACGGAACCCGCCATGCTTACTAATTATGCCTGGGCTTCTAAGATCCGATCGGGGAGGCCTCAGTGTCTCCTCTCCTTCGGGAGAACGGAAGGATGCCTGCGGCCTATGTAAGTGGTGCAAACTTCTTGTCTTGAAGTTTTATTGGTCTCCCGCGTAAACCAAGCTACTCAGCCTCTTTTCTCCACTGAATTTTCCTGCTGAGCTATCCTCATTCTATTACTCTTTACATCTCTAATATCTAATTGAAGCTATTGTATCCTGATCCTCGCCGACGCCGTCCCCACTTCAAATACCCTGGATCAGCCGGGGCTGGACCCCGGCACCTCCCAGCATTAGGGTCTTTTCCAACGAGTCAACTCTTAGCATGAAGTGGAGTTTCAGCCTCAGCATCAGGCCTTCCAACGAACACCCAGTACTAATCTCCTTCATAATGGACTGGTTGGATCTCCTTGCAGTCCAAGGGACTCTCAAGAGTCTTCTCAAACACCACAGTTCAAAAGCATCAATTCTTCAGTGCTCAGCCTTCTTCACAGTCCAACTCTCACATCCATACATGACCACTGGAAAAACCATAGCCTTGACTAGATGGACCTTTGTTGGCAAAGTAATGTCTCTGCTTTTGAATATGCTATCTAGGTTGGTCATAACTTTCCTTCCAAGGAGTAAGTGTCTTTTAATTTCATGGCTGCAATCACCATCTGCAGTGATTTTGGAGCCCCCAAAATAAAGTCTGACACTGTTTCTACTGTTTCCCCATCTATTTCCCATGAAGTGATGGGACTTAGGTAGGTTTATTCCTAGGTTTATTCTTTTTGATGTGATGATAAATGGGATTGTTTCCTTAACTTTTCTAAATGAAATTTCTCTAAACCTAATTAAACATAAAAGGTTTGCAGAGCAAAGGAAATCATAACCAAAATGAAAAGACAACCTATGGACTGGGAGAAAATATTTGAAAATGATGCTACTGACAAGAGATTAATCTGCAAAATATACTAACAGTTCATGCAGCTCAATACCAAAAAAATAAATAACCCAATCAAAAATGGGCAGATCTAAGTAGACATTTCTCCAAAGAAGACATACAGATGGCCAAGAGGCACATGAGAAAATGCTCAAGATTGCTAATTATTAAAGAAATGCAAAACTATAATGAGACATTACCTCACAGCAGTCAGAATGGTCATTATTTAAAAAATGACCACAAATAACAAATGTTGGCAAGGATGTGGAGCAAAGGAACCCTTATACAATGTTGGTGGAAATGTAAATTGGTACAGCCATTATGCAGAACCGTGCAGTGATTCCTTCAAAAACTAAAAGTAGAGTTACCATATGATACAACAATCCCACTCCTGGGCACATGTCCCAGGAAAAAAGATAAACACACCCCAATGTTCCATGCAACACTATTACAATAGCCAAAACATGGAAGCAACCTAAAAGTCCATCTACAGATGAATGGATAAAGATGCGATCTACCTGTCTATGTACATACAATGGAATGTTCTTGGAGAAGGCAATGGCCACCCACTCCAGTACTCTTGCCTGGAAAATCCCACGGACGGAGGAGCCTGTAGGCTGCAGTCCATGGGGTCACTCAGTCATAAAACAGAATGAAATACTGCCATGTGCAGCAACATGGATGGACCTAGAGAGTACCATACTAAGTGACATAAGTCAGACAGAGAAAGCAAATGCCATAGTTTTTTCACCTGTATGTGAAATCTGAAAAAGAAAAAAAGATAAAAAGGGACTTATTTATGAAACAGAAATAGACATAGACACAGACACAGAAATAGACACAGACATAGAAAACAAATTTATGGTTACCAAAGGGGAAAGAATCAAGGGGGTGGATAAATTAGGAGTTTAGGACTAATAGATTCAAACTACTATAATAAAATAGATAACCAACAGGGACCTATTGTATAGCACAGGGAACTACACCGAATATTTTATAATAAACTATAAGGGAATAGAATCTGAAAAAGAAAAAAATATATACATACTAAAGTATACTGAATCACTTTACAGTACACCTGAAACTAACGTAACATTGTAAACCAACTGTACTTCAATAAAATTATTTTAATAAACTTTTTTTTAAAAAAAAAGAGAGAGAAGGGGGTGGGTTTTCATGCAGGAAAAGGAGAACCCAAAAGAAAAAAACTTCACAAATTTCTTCTAGCATTATTTACAGAAGTGAAACTCTGAATCTAGCCAACACTAAGTACTCCAGTCACTAGAGGTATACTTTGTGGTAGAATAGGGATAATTCTATAGAATAGTTTAGATACGGAGGAGATGGTCAGTGAATATTTGCTGCATGAATGATGTCCAAAATCTCTCCTGGGCTAGTGAACTTCTTCCCTAATTCCATGCTCAACAGGCAACCCTCTGATATGTCTAAGATGACAAGGTCCCCTTTTCTTAGAAGGGGTATCCTAAATAACTGGCAAAACATTTCATTCTCAAGCAAAATGAATCCCTCACTGGCTTTGGTGTTGTCACAAAAATCTTGTGATTGTGGTTAATGTGAGTCAGTCACAAAGCCCCTAGGTGCACTATGAGACCTGAAAAACACAGGGCCAACACAGGACAACGGTGGTCCTGGCAAAACTGTATCCTCCTGGGGGAATCCACCTCCAAGGCCAGTTCTACCCTCTGTGATATCACTAAATAGTTCCAAATGTAACAGAAGAGCCTTACCTATAGGTAACACCCTTGTACCAGACCACTTTGACTAGTTCATGGTAGGAATATTCCTCTTCACCAAACTGTTTCTGTGAAAGTGAATCAGAAAAGTTCCACCTGTGAAGGACAAAAATCCAAACTATTAACTCTGGCTGCTTGATAGAATTACCTTTAGAATTCAACAAAACAGTGCTGCTGTAGTAAGACTTATTTCTTGCTTATATTAGATTAAAAAAAAAGTAAAAATACAAAAGTACATTAATAAAATTTAAAACTACAGTTGACCCTTGAATAACATGGGGGTGGGGGCACTGATGCCAGTTGTAGGGAAAGAGCAAATTAGCCAAGATGGCGTGGTCAGGCTCTCTCGCCCCATGGCCTCTTGCTCTTGTGCCGTTGTGTAAATAAATACTGATTATGTAACAGCTGAGATCATTTATAATGCTGCACATCAGGAGGTACTTGCTTGGTCACGGGTTACTCTGTGCCGTATGCCTGTGTGAGCTCCACCATGAAAGCCCTGGCTTCTGCTGAATCAGGGTTACACTGGAGTGGCATCATGGTCATGTTATATGAGGTTATGTTATGCCTGTGTTATGGCTACACTACGGTTATGTTATGGCTGCTACTCCGGCTGCTGCATCAGCCAGGAGAGACGCTGTGTTAAGCCAGCCAGGAGAGAATAACGTGTCTGCAGTTTGTTCCTACAGCTCCTCAAGTCTTCTTCCAGCCTCTTAGCTCACGCCTTGCCTACCCTGGGTTCAGCAAACAGTGTGAACAGCAAGATCCTGTGCTGTGAACAGGATCAGCAATACACCAGTGCAGTAGGAAACCAAGTACTATTGTCTCTGTTTCAAAAACAAAGGAGCTGATAAATGACCCACCCACAGGCAGGAAAAGCTGAAACACTTTGGCTAAAATCAGGACTCAAACCCTAGTTCTGCTGATTCCACAAACTGTGATCTCTAGTCAAACACAAACTCTCTCCCACATTTAGTAACTTAAAGATGTAAAAAATAAAAATGCAGGTACTATATTTATTGAAAAAATCTGCATGTAAGTGGACTCACATAGTTCAAATCTGTATTGTCCAAGAGTCAACTGTAATCTTATTTTTCCACATATTTTCTTAGTATTTTTAATAATCTCATTGTTGAATCTCAGCATAAATATATGTTAAGTTTTACTGACCTTAAAAATTTAGGATTCAAACAGTAAATATTTACTGAAATACTTATGGTGGGCCAGATACTGTGCTACACACACTGTGGATATTACACTCAAGAAAGCAGACATGGGCCCTGCCCTCAGTGGAGAATTTTATCTAGCTCAGATATTAAACAGAAGATACTGAACATAAAGAAAGGAGAACTACTGGATGCTGTGGATTGTATGGGCTTCCCTGATGGCTCATCGGTAAAGAATCTACCTACAATGCAAGAGACCCAGGAGATGTGGGTTTGATCCCTGGGTTGGGAAGATCCTCTGAAGGAGGAAATGGCAACCCACTCCAGCATTCTCACCTGGGAAATCCCACGGACAAAGGAGCCTGGTGGGCTATCCACCAAATGGTTGCAAGAGTCAGACACAACTGAGCACACACACGCACTTCAGGCTTCTCTGGTGGCTCAGTGGTAAAGAATCTGCCTGCTACACAGGAGATGTGGGTTCAGTCCCTGGGTCAGGAAGATCCCCTGGAGAAGGAAATGGAAACCCACTCCAGTATTCCTGTCTGGGAAATCCCATGGACAGAGGAGCCTGGCGGGCTACAATCCATGGGGTCACAAGAGTCAGACACGACCTAGCAACTAAACCACCACCATGTACTGTATACAGTCTAGTCCTATCTAAGAAATAAGGCTTATGCTAAGACCTGGAAATGAGCATAAGTTAGTGAGCTTAGAGAGAGAAAGGGAGTGTTCCAGGCACAGGAAAGAACAAGTGGTAAAAGAAAGTGGTAAAAGAAAGCTTGGGCAAGCATTTGAGGGATGGCGAGAAGTTCAGTTTAGGGATTTCCCCAGTGGTTCAGTGGCTAGGACATTATGCTGCCAATTCAGGGACCTGGGTTCGATCCCTGGTAAGGGAACTAGATCCCATATGCTGCAACTAAAAAGATTCAGCAAACCACAACTAAGACCCAGCACAGCCAAACATACACACACATTAAAGTCCAGTTTAGTACAGAGAGAGCAAGGGCAAGAGGGGTGAGGATTACAGATCCAGGAATGGACCAGATAATGAAGGCCTGTTAAGTCGTGTTTAAGGATAATCAAGTTATTGAGAAATTATTCATTTAGAAGCGTTAATCTCTTTTCATGTATACTAACAATACTGGAATTCCCAATTCTAACTAGATAATCATGATAAGTCCTGCATTTTGTTTTTCAGTAACAAATAAGTACTCAGAAAAGGACCTGAGATCATATCCCAATTCTACAAGCACCAGCTGAGACTTTGGTTGGGTTAACATTTCCATGTCTCAAGTTCCTCTACAGTGTGGTGGGTGATAAAAGTACTTACCTCAAGGGTTGACTATGAGGATGAAACAGCTAAAGTATGACTGCACGTCACACAAAGTAGTGGTTTGTGCTAGCTATTATCATTATTACTATACTACTTATACAGAGTTCATGTTAAAAATCTGTAACCATTAGGTTATTCAACTCTTAGTGATGGTAAAAGGTTTGTACTTGGCCATCCAGAAGTCTCTCCATGTTTATCCCTTTTGAAATGGACATATTCATGTATGCTGCACATGTGCTAAATCACATCAGTGTGTCTGACTCTGTGTAACCCTATGGACCATAGCCTGCCAGGCTCCTCTGTCCATAGGATTTTCCAGGCAAGTATACTGGAATAGGCTGCCATGCTCTCCTCCAGGGGATCTCCCCGACCCAGGGATTGAACCCACATCTCTTATGTCACCTTCACTGGTGGGCAGGGTTTTTACCACTAGTGCCGCCCAGGAAACCCAGACATATTTATACTGAGTTAACCAAAGACAAGGGTATTCTCTGAGGCTATATATGAACAAAGATCATGGACACAAGGATCATGATCACAAACTTGTCAGGTCCATGCTCTAGCAACAGAAGTAACAGGGTCCACTGAGCAGCAGCTGACATGTCTTAGAGCTGGTTCCCACAGAATTCTGTGCCATCACTTACTGCACTTTATCAAAATTTTCGGTGACAGGGATCCCTACTAGACTCTAAGCTCCTAGAGAGCACAGACTCTGTCTTAGTCATCTCTACAGTCTCCGTGCTTAACAAAGTACGTAGTGTAGTATATAAAGGAAGAAATATAAGTAACACATTAGCTAGGGACATTATTTCCTATCTGTTACAAGCAAAGTTTAAGATCAACTGAACTTTCCTTATGCATGGTATCAGATGATTCAGATAGATAAATGATCCTTAGGTGAGGTCTGGTTTTGACAAAAGTGTTAGGACAAATAAGTCATTCTTCCATTACCTGTGCAAGTGTGGGGCAGGACAGCTCAGTAACAGGGCCCTGGGAAGAACAGAAACTTCTTTTCCTCGTTCCTCAGAAACATCAGAAGTTAACATTCTCTTCTGGGTGATATCTGCATCAATTCCAGACATACTGCTGATTTTATCATGAAAATGAAGTGCTAAAGACAAAGGGTATTTCCATTCCTCCGGACAGGAGGCCACAGACCAGCACTGCTTTACCCATGTGTATATACATGTGTCTTTCGTACGAGGTGAAGACAGCACCTCCCTCCCTTTGGCTCCATTCACACAACTCTTCTCTGAAGCTTCTTCGGATTTCATGATCTGATGATAAAGTTCATTTTCTTTATTCTTCAGTCTCTGTCCTGATAAACTTTCATGTGTACAGATTTTTCCAGCTTTTTCAACCTGTTTGTCCTTTTTGCCTTTATTATTTTTTTCGGACACTTCTATAGATGAGTCTGGCTTCTGGCTTACTTTACACAAAAAATGTACTGTAAATTCATGCTGAGATTTGGGCAGGCAAAGGTACGCATGACCATCTAAAGATGATATCCTCACAGTGCCACCCTGCATATACGTCATGCCATCATCAGTGTCAAGACTGGGCCATCTCACTTCTGAGACATCAATCAAGATACGCTGAGACAAGAGGAAAAAAAGGAATGGTATTTTTTGTTAACAGTACACGTTTTCCATCATTTGATACTTAACATATTATGGAAGAAAGCTCTTAAAAGTTTTGTCCTTTACCATTTAGAAAGAATGAAAAATGTCAGTCTATATATGGTTTTCCAGAGAACATTTGATATTATTATCTGTCTCAGAAAAGTAGAGACAACACACACACACACACTGACAAACAGGACAGAAAAGAGAAAGAAAAATCATCTTGATTATTTTTAATGGCAAACATATTCTGATTTAAAGTGTACAATGCATCAGAGATAAACCGATTTGCAGCCCTTCCCCAAAAGTCTATTCTGAAAAAAGAATATAAATGAGAGAAGACCAGCACAACTGTATGAAAAAGCAACCATACCATAAATTGAGAGAATACAGAAACAGACTCAACCATATCATAAAATGTTACATATGGTAACCTAAGGTTTTCAGAACAAGGAGGTAAAGGGAGAATTAAGTATTTAACAAATGGTACTGAAATTATTCAATAGCATTGGGAAATGCTATCTCAAAGGATTATCACATGGACTAAATAGGATAACATGTATTAAGGTAGTTGCCCTACAGAGGTACATCACACACTAAAATAAATTCCAGGTGCCTTAAAAGGTAACATTAAAAAAAAAAAAATCAAATTGCTCAAAGGTAAACTGTTCTGAACCAACAGCAAACAGATTTGTAATAGGTAACAGAGCCTGCTGCATCTTTTCATATAAGATAAGAACAGTGAGTGTAATATAATGGTCTTTTAACCAGTTAAGCTTGCCAAATCACATATTTCATCTTCCATTTATAAAAAAACCTTAAAACTTACAAAAGCCTTGTAAATTTACAATGCTGTCTGTGTGTACAGATGTGAGTGTGCTAAAATTAAGGGTAGTAGTCACGTCATTTGCAGTAACATGGATGCAACTAGAGATAGTCATACTAAGTGAAGTGAGCCAGACACAGAAAGATAAACACCATATGATAGCACTTACATGTGGAATCTAAACTGTGGCGCAACTGAACCTATTTACAAAACAGAAACAGACTCACAAACACAGAGATCAGACTTGGTGAGGGAGTCGGGGAGGGATGGACTGGGAATTTGAGGTTGGTAGATGCAAACTATTACATTAGAATGGATAAACAATGGATACTGCATAGCACAGGGAACCACAGCCAATCTGCTGAGATAAACCATAATGGAGTAGAATATTTTTTAAAAAATGTATATATATATGTAAACTGAGTTATTTTGCTGTACAGCAGAGACAGCAAAGACTAACACAATATTGTAAATCAACTATACTTCAATTAAAAGAAATACAAAAAAAGTAAGGCCAGTATTCATTGATGGCAAAGGTGCTTTATAAGGATGATCAGTTAAGACAATTGTTTTCTAGAATCAGACTATCTAATGCAGCATCAGCAGCAAGCTATATAGTTTCAGTGAATTGTTACTCAAAAGATACAGTGGAAAAATGGCCCTGTAAACAACGTTACTGGCTTATAATTTTTGACTCCTTTGCCATGAGACAATGTAATAGAAAATTACTCAGCAGGCAGGCAAACATCATGTCTACAGCAGAAAGTGGTTAAGAGCCACAGTCTTCAGAGTCAGATACACTGGGTTCAGATCCTGACTTTGCCATTTAGAAAAACTGCATGGACAAATTAGGTAAACAGTCTGAGATTTAGTTCTCTCATCTGTAAAAAGGGGCTGGTAGTAGTCAATATACCTGTTCTGATTGTTTGAACATCCATTTTGATTAGCAGATACCCATGCCATACTGAAGCTATTAAAATTTTTCTATATCATTCCTAGAACTTGGCTCATAATAACCCCTCAAGAAATGATGGTTATTATTACTCCTAAAAGTTGAAAATAGAATAAAACGTGTATACCTATAAGTAATTACACATTTCTCCTACACATTAACTACACATAAGCTACTGAAAATGGCCATATAATTTCTTAACTTTGATACCTTTGAGAATCAGGAAATCACCAATCTATAAAGTTCTGAGTATAATCCTTTGATACAAAAAAGATAAAAAGGAAAAAAGGCACAGAGATACACTATGTAACTTCTGTGTCTCAAGGGACAAAATATCAGTTGAAAATATCAGTCTGTTGAAATGTACAGGCCTACGCATTGCACAGCAACATGTCCATGCTCAGGGACATGAAGGAAAAACCTAAATATTAAACTACCTGTTTGCAATTACTTGTCCTCGAATATTTGTTTAAAAAATATTACCGTTTTCATTTCAGAAGGTATGATGCTTTCAGATAAAAAAGGACAGGTAGCAAAAGAGTTACGAAAATCGAGGGCTCGTTGTAACTGCTCCTACAAAAAAAAACACCAAGTGATTTTTAAAAATGATTTGAAAATCCATTTAGAATGACAGTAATCCAGAATACTAGCCACTTTCTATATTCTGGACACCTCAACAATATTTTAGTATGAAAAAGAGTAGTTTTTGTGTCATCTTTACGTACTCGGTAAGCGCTAATAACGAAGTGTGTCCTTTGGCGAATTCTTTCTGGCTGTTGTAAAGGATGTGCTGAAACAGGAGGTGCCTTTTCAAATAAAAATTCAGAGCCACAGGGAGAAAGCTGCAATCTGGAACCATCAATATATTGCACTTGCACTGAATCATCTTCATAAAGTACCATTTGCACTTCAGCCTCCATTACTGTGACTGTGGATAAAATGTCTTTCCAAGGCAAAAGGCTGAAGGAAATAGCAAATACAGTAGCACCAACAGTTCTCTTCACGTACAAAAGTTCTATCAAAATAAATGGATGAACATAAGCACAACACACTGCCACTGAGCTTACTTTTTTGGATGAAAAGTGATGATCTTACCCTGACCTGACCTGAATGCCTTGATTAATCCCGAGGGCTTTACCTCAGTAGTGTGGGAAGATAATTGGGAGGGGGAAGACAGCCCACCAAGTTATAACTGCCCTTATTTTAGTAGCTTTACTTCTGAAGTTTAACTTCTGAAAATTGGATGCTCAGGATCTCACTTCAAATAACAATCAAATTCCATCTTTGCAAAAATAATACAGCAAATCAGAGGCTTCCCTGGTGCTCCAGTGGCTAAGACTCCATGTTCTCAATGCAGGGGTCCCGGGTTTGATCCCTGGTCAGGAAACCAGATCCCACATGCTGCAAATAAGACCTGCGGCAGTCAAATAAATAAATAAATATTTTTAAAAAAGAAAAAGAAAAATGTAGCAAACCATTTGTAGTACATGTAAAAGGCAGGCCAAAAGTAACTATTTGGCCCACTTGAAAATAACACCTGGATTCCTGCCACTAACCTGGCATTATGGAAGTAGCTCCACGTCACAACTCAGAAAGCTAACTAATCACCTAGTGAATTACTTCATCTTATTCACTGAATTCAATTTCCTCTTCTTTACCTCTAAAATGTCTCTGTATTTTCACCTATGCTTTCCACACAGGTGTGATGGAAGGGGAATGAAAGAGTTGGGTTCCATTCACACTTTACCAGTTCCTAGCTATAAACTTCAGGTTGGTTGTTTCCTTATTTGTAAAATGGGGGTAGTAACAGGACTGCTGTGAGGATTAAATGAGACAACATATGTAACAGTGCCAGTAGTGGGAATGCTGCTTTGCAGGAGATCAATAAATTTTATAATTCTTTCTAAAACTAACTGCATCCCCTACTAGGACATTATCTCCATCTGTTACCCAGGTGATCGAGTTTCACCTGACCAAAAAAAAAAATAGTAACTTTTCACAGATACCACTTTCCCCAGCTTACCTCTGTTTCCTACCAGTAAACTTCTCAGGTGTAGTATTCACTCAGGATCAACTTGCTTTTGTCTTTTTTTTGGCTGAGCTTCGAGGCATGCAAGATCTCAGTTCACTGACGAGGGATCCAACCTAAGCCCCCTGCATTGGGAACATGAGTCTTAATCACTGGACTGCCAGGCAAGTCCCAGTGTCCACTTTCTCTCCCAACAATCTTCAGTGCATTGCAATCCAGCTTTCTCTGTCACCTCACTACTGAAATTGTTTCACAATGGTCACCCCTATCTTCTTACACCCAATGACTTCAGTCTTCATCCTACTAAACTAGTCAATATGTGACAGTGTTTTCTGTCTTTCTTTGCACCAAACTCTCTTCTTCTGCCTTTTATGTAAAAGGGGTGGGGGTGCCATGGTCCTCCCCACCCCGCCTCTATATCTGTTCTTCTTAATAACCATTGCTCTTCTTCACCATTTCTTAAATCAAGGGATTCATCAACACCTGACCTTAGTTAGTCCTCATTTTATCTCTTCTTACTAGATACACTTATGTTGCTTTTATGCCCACCCTTAAAAGGTTTTTATGCCTTTTAAAAAAATCTTACCCATTTCACTGTATGTAATGAGCTACATATGATATAGCTTACAATCTTTGGCAGAGTATGTCAATATATAAATATTAAACCACATGATCTCTCCTGAGGAAATTCACACAACTTTAATCATTCTCTTTCTCTAGAGAACTTCCAAATCTACCTGACCTCTCTCCTGAGCATCCAGCTGCCTCCAGGAGCTCTCTCCATGTCCTGGTTCCACAGATAAATCAAACTCAACATCACTTCCACTCAAGGAAGACTTCTGTTAATACCCTCAAATTCACTTTCATTCTTAACTCCCTCAATGCCAATCTACAAACAGTAGCTAGAAGGACCTTGTAACATAAAAATGAGATTTAACCCCTTCTGACTTAAACCCAGTATCTGCACTTAGAAAAGCCGGATTCTTAACCACAGCCTATAAAAGCCATACAATCTGCACCTATCTAGTTCTTCAATGTCTTCTCCTAATCTCTTCTTGTTCAGGACACTTTAGCTACGTTGGCTTTTTATATGTTTTTTTTGAGAAGCTGTAATGCATCGGAGAAGGCAATGGCACCCCACTCCAGTACTCTTGCCTGGAAAATCCCGTGGACGGAGGAGCCTGGTGGGCTGCAGTCCATGGGATCACTAAGAGTCGGACACGACTGAGCAACTTTTCTTTCACTTTTCACTTTCATGCATTGGAGAAGGAAATGGCAACCCACTCCAGTGTTCTTGCCTGGAGAATCCCAGGGACGGGGGAGCCTGGTGGGCTGTAGTCTATGGGGTCGCACAGAGTTGGACACGACTGAAGCGACTTAGCAGCAGCAACGCATCTCAGAACCTTTGCACTGTTCTTTTTGCCTAGCACTTTCCCCAACTCATCACACGACTGGCTCTTTGGCACCATTAATATCTCAGCACAAATATCTAACTTCCTCAAAGGCCTAACCTGACCAGTTAAAAGTTGTTCCCAACCATGACTTTTTATCCATTTCATCGTTTTTCTTCATAACATCTATTACTATCAAAATGGGTTCTATTTATGTACTTGCTTTTTGTCTTTTTTCATGGGGCTTCCCTGGTGGCTCAGATGATAAAGAATCTGATAAAGGAGAACCGCGTTCGATCCCAGGGTCGTGGACAGAAACTCAATGAGAGCAGGGACTTCATCTTTCTTATTCACTGTATCCCTGGCATCTAAAACAATACTTGGCCAATAATAATAAGGGTGCAATAACTATTTAATCACAAATATATAAGTAATATATAAGAATATATAAGTGAATTTTAAAATTCTTGCTTCTCCTGAATTTGCAATTTGAGTCAACGGCATCTCAATTTGACTTCTTAGTGTTTCCCTTCACACCCTTGTGACAAGTCCTGTTGATTCTGTATGTCTCTCCCATAAATCTGTCTCTTCCTTTTCTATTTCTGGTCAGCTTTCCCCTCCACTCCTGTAAACCGTGTGGGACCTTTTCCCAGTTTTCCACCTCTCCAATCCATTTCCAGTATTTCCCTCATTGGTAATTTTCCACAATCCAGACCATACCAACCACTTTACATCACTTTTTTACATACTTGTTAACTGGCAATAAATACTCACAGCATTAAATATATTTATATTGCGGCTATATGTACCCTATATACGTACGAGGTCCACTTGCTATTTCAGAAAAAACAGGTGCAGATACACAGTCGAAAAATATATTTTCTCATACCAACTGGAAAAAGGCCTCTATTTTAAAGCCAAGGTTCTTTTTCCAACAGCTTATTCTGGTATAATTGTTACTTAGATTATTTAAATAATCAAGCAGACACAAGAAACAGAATATCTTAAGTTCTTGCCATCATTAATAATAATAATAATATGCCTCCAACCTACATTTCCAGCGTCATGTCTACTTTGATCAAAAATTTTGTTCTCGACATTAACGGGAACCTCATCAAACGCATATCTACAGGAAAAGCCTCATACAATCAACGTCTTTGACTCACACAGCAAGCAGTTCTGAGCTTTAAAGTCGTGGAAACGAGGCCAGTCAATGGCCCTTGTGCTTTAGTTTGCCAAAATACTCGGAGTAGCAGCTTGTGTTCCTGCCTTCGACGCTTCTCGAGGAGTATTTCTTGAATTTGACAAGTTACCAGCAAGTGATGTTTCCCGATGAAAGAAAAGTCATAACCGAGAGGAGTTAAGGCTACAGGGAGGAGGTTTGGCGGTCTCTCTTCAAGTCCGAGTAGCCAGGAACAGCTGCAGCTGCAACCGCGAAGACGAACCGAATGCAAACAGTCGAAACTCAAACCTTCCCGTACCCTAGGAAACCCGCCCCTTTTACAAAGGAAGACCGGAAGTCCTGACCTAATTGAGCCCTCCTCTCGCAAAGAAGGGCGGGACCGGAAGTAGGGGAGATAGGGGCTCTCTGGCCGGAAGTTAGTGGTCTACTCTCAGGTTTTTACTTCCGGTACCCCCCAAGGAGCCGGCCTGGTGCGGACGCGCATTTTGATGCTCTAGCCAAGATAGCTACAGATTTGGAATTTAGTGGAGTGATACTATTTAAATAATCTAAACAATTATACGTCAATAAAGCGGTTAAAAAAAAAAACTTGACCGAAGATAGAGACCTCTGCTTTCCTAGTTTGATGTTAGAAAATGTCGTTCAAGTGTGTGTTTGCACCTTTAAAATTTTTGTTTAAAACAGCAAATGGACGCTTCTGCTATATCTTATTGCCACTGAAACAAACATTTGTGGAGAGTCTACTATGTACTAAGCGTGTTCGTGGATAAAGCAGGGAATGAGATCCAGGGTCGAGGATGGGGGCTAGAGATCAACTGGAAAGAAACAACTAGACAATAATTTAATCACAAGTTTGGTAAGTGTTCCTAAAATAAAATACAGAGGTCTGTGAGAGTTTTGTGTGTGCGAGTCGCTCAGTCGTGTCCGACTCTTTGCGACCCCATGGACTGTAGGGCTCCAGGCTCCTGTCAGTGAAATTCTCCAGGCAAGAATACTGGAGTGGGTTGCCATTGCCTTCACCAGAGGATCTTCCCCACCCGGGGATCGAGCCAGAGTCTGTTGTATTGCCGGTGGATTCTTTACCGTCTGAGGCACCAGGGAAGCCCTGGTGAGAGTTTATAGTGGCGACCTAAACCGCGGTTCCCTGGTGGCTCAGCTGGTAAAGAATATGACTGCAATGCGAGAATCTTCCTGGGTTGGGAAGATACCCTGGAAATGGGAATGGCTACCCACTCAGGTATTCTGGTCTGGAGAATTCCATGGAATGTATAGTCTGTGAGGTCGCAGGGTCGGAAATCTCTGAGCAACTTTCACTTTAATCCAGGCTGAGGAAATATTTCCACTGAAATCTAAAGAGTAAGTAGGTGTTAGCTAAATACCCTAGAGAGGGAAAATGTTTCAAGGTGAGATTATGGCATATGTTAAGGCCCTGAGGCCCAAAGGAAAAATCTGGCCCCTCCCTTAAAAGTGTTGAAAGAAAGCCAGTTTGTTCTAAGTATACTTAAAGAGGATAAAAAGGCTCTTCTTGGTGGAGAGAAGCTTGAAACTGGATTATAGAGATAGGCAGTACAGGTTTATGAATTATGGACTTTATCTTAAAAGTAGTGGTAAACTATTACAAGGGCTTTAAACAAAGGTGGCAGCACTGAGGGACTGAGAAAAATACAATGCCTTAAACTCATCTCCATTTTAAAAAGTCTGATATGCAAACTGACTTCAGTCTTTTGTCAGGTGTAATAACCTCAGATAACCATGATCTATAATCTCAGTTTTATTACACACTGCTAACTTAGGTCCTATCAAACCCCCATCTTTTCCCCTTCCACTGTGTAAGAACCTCCTATATATAAATTTTGTCTACTACAGAGGGGTTTTGTGGTGCTTTTTGCATTGGATTTTTTTTGTGTGTGTGCCAATCCAGTACTTTAGAAAAATTCCTGCAAGTGCTGAATGGAGAGTGAATTGAAGGATATGAGAACAATGTGTGGCTCTTTCAAAAGGCTTTTGAAAGAGCAACAGCAGAGATGACGTTGACTCAAGACTAGACAGTGAGAATGGAGAACACGGTTCCAGTATTTAGGAGATCAACTCTTAAATCTTAGAGATGACTTAACAGTAAGAGTTAAAACAATTCCAGGGGTTTCTGGTTGGGGAAAGTAGAGAGGTGTCAGTGCCCTCAATGAGAGGTGGGTGTTTAGAATAAGTTCAGGGTATAGTATGACATAAATTTTGTGAGACCTCCCAGTGGAAACAAATTAGTAAAGGTCTAGAATCAGGATATTAGAAATAAATATGGAGGTCAGCAGTGATATTGACCTCCATATTTATTTGAAAGTGATAGCTGCTAATTGAAGCTTTGGGCTGACATGAGAAAAGAATGCTTAGGATTCAGCTTTGAGGAACACTGGTACCAAACCCTGAGAAACAGCACAAAGCTATGGAGGAAGCAAGCCATTGTATTCTAGATGCCTGTGTGTGTGTATTAGTTGCTCAGTTGTCTTTGCAGCCCACACGGACCAGAACCCATCACGCTGTCTGTCCATGGAATTCTCCAGGGAAGAATACTGCAGTGAGTTACCTGTGCCCTCCTCCAGGGGATCTTCCCGACCTGGGGATTGAACTCGCATCTCCTGGGTCTCCTGCATTGGCAGGCAGGTTCTCTACCACTAACGCCACTTGGGATATTTTCAATTTTGGTATTGACAGTGTCAGATATTGCCTAGAGAACAAGCTAAACAATTAAATATTTATTCAATTAAATGGCACGGATATCATCATGGACTGTAATAAGGATTGTTGTATATACTAGTGGCAGAATATACAGTGGGTTTGAAGAGCAAATAGGTAAGAGAATGGAAAAAAAAAGAATACTTGGGAAGTCTAATGAGGAAGCAGAGACAGGACTGTTATTGGGGAGAAATGTGAGGGCCAGATTTCTTTTGATGAGAGGAATGGCATATTCAAACTCATGCAAAGGTCCAGTGGAGAAATATTTTAAAAAAAAATACAGACCAAGTAACAACAGAGTTTGTGAGAGAGAGAGGGCATGGAGTTCAAGCACATGTTGAAAAACTGTTCTTTAATAATAGGAGGGATGCTTCCTATAGAAGAAGAGGAGGGATGAAGTGTATTCAGATGCATTTGTGAACATCTCTCTAGTGACCTTTTTTTTTTTTCTGTGAAGCAAATCATCAGGGAATAAATAGGCAAACAGAGTAGACAGGGTTTGAATTGAGCAAGAGAATGAAGAAACACAGATTACTGGCAGCCTAAATGAAGGTGACTATGGATTTACAGTAGTACAAACCTAACAGAAAATGGCCTCCCACAGCCTGGATGCAGCAGCAGTGTCCAGTCCGTCCCCGGCCGGCATTTTGCTAGGCTGGCACGATACAGCAGTAGTGTATATGCCCTTAAATGATTTGTATCTGCTAGGGTCTAGTCAGCTAAAGACCACTGGGCTCAAGCCTGTAGTCTGACAAAATATTTGATGTGTAAGCAAGAAAGTATACTTCAAATGAGGTTCTCCACAGGGGGAGGAGGGCATCTTCGTTGTAAGGTCTGAGTTCCTGCTGAGAAATTCTGAGGAAGCTCTAAGGGGAGAGAGACCAGTTCCTGGTTGGATGCTCTTTCTGTAGCAGGATTAGCAACAGGGTTTAGCTAAGGGACTGGCTGCTATCCTGAGGTGAGGGCAGTTTAGCAACTGGGTATCCCCCAAAAGATGGATGAGAACTGCAAAGCAGGTCTGAAAGCATCAGTGATAACAAAGCCCTGGTCTCACACACACACTGGGGGTTATGACCTTGGGAAAAACATTGTCTATTAAGCTGCAGCTGGCTTTATCTGTGTCTGACTTCCCAGGTTGATTAACAGGCAGGGCTGCTGCTTTTTCAGTTTAAGCCGATTTTCAGTCCTTCAGCCCCACAGTTTTTTACTCTTTACACCAAGCATCCTCTCTTAATGTGACGATTTAAAAAAACAATGACAAATTAATCCATATCCTACTATCCTCATGACAGATAAGACTGAATAATATACCTAATCATGCAATTCCCCTGCTTTCTGACAGCATCCAGGCTACAGCAAATCTCCAGTTTCTTAGGCCCTCTCCCAAATTATCCAATCAAAGCACCAATCCTATATAGGTTCTTTTGAACACTCTTATTGACATAATGGCAACCCACTCCAGTGTTCTTGCCTGGAGAATCCCAGGGACGGGGAGCCTGGTGGTCTGCTGTCTATGGGGTTGCACATAGTCGGACACGACTGAAGTGACTTAGCAACAGTTCCCCATGGTGGATATTCTGCCTCTTGACAAGTACTAAACTCAACATATTCAGGTACAGGTGTGGCCCTGGTAGTCTCTGGCTGCAGGGCACTGACAATACAGACAGAGGGTCTGAGTTAATGACACGACTTCCAAGACTAATATTTGTACTTTGTTACAAGACTAACATTCACTAGCACCTTTGTGTCCTTGCTCATTAAAGATTTGTACTAATAATCCCTGTTACAAAGGATGTACGGATCTGTAAGTTCTGTGGAAGACATGGCAATCCTAAAGGCCACCTCTTCCTTTCAGTATTTAAAACATGTCCACACGTTCCTTGAAGGCCTCCTATCTGATATGGCTTTTTAGCAAGCTATTCAGAACCCAGAGACTGTAGCAGAAGCAATGCTGCTTGCAACTTCTGAATGCAGCTTCTTCCTGGGTCTTTGTAATGCCCCCTCTTAACCAGCTGCCATGTTGTGAGAAGTCTAAGCCACGTGGACAGGCCAGGTGTAGGTGCTTCAGGTCAAGGATGGCCTCAGCCCAGTCATCAGCCATGTGCATGAAGACAACTCTAAAAGATTACAGCAGCCAGCTGTTCTAGCCATCCATCCCTAGACCTTACTTTTTCCAAATGTTGCAGACTAGAAAAATAGTACCCCTTCTGGTACCTTGTCCAAATTCCTAAGCCACAGAAACATGAGCATGATAAAATGGTTATAGTCTGGCCGGTTACTTAAGTAGCACCAGTAACTGGAACATACTGATCCTATTGCTAGCTGTTGTAAGCATAGCATATTGGTAACATTTAGATAAAACTGGGTGGTTATTCACAGAGTAACTGCACAAAGTTTAAAGTATATTCAGTGAGCATATTCTTGGCCCCAGCCTAATGTCCAGCCTTTTTCCTACACGCCCTTCCCCTCATCCCTGAGATTCATTCAGTGAGCACAACCTTCAGAGAACTTCAGATTGAGGCAATAGCCACCATGTTAGCCACCATTTTGAAAAAAATTCTATTACAAATTTCAAAAACCCCAATTACATATATACTTGCCTTTTACAATAAGAACACTAACAGTTTACATTTCATAATTGCTAGTTTTTCCAAGTAGATGTGAATGTTTATTGAAACTCATTTCAACAGACATTGAATATCTTCTATCCTAGTAGTTTGATTTCAAATCTTAATTTTATGATGTCATGTAAAAAAATTCAACAGAAATTCTTTAGAATTCCAGGATACTACTCCAAAAACTTAGAGGAAACAAAACTATTTAAATTTTATTTTTAAAGTCTAATTTTAATCCAGACCAAACAAACAAGCCAAAAAGTGAGAAAGCTAATTGAATTAGCAGACACAGATGTACCAAATGTAAAACAGTGGGTTATTAACAGAACTATTTACATGCATATTTACAAGCAATCTTTTTGTACATAAGTTTTAGTTAGTTGGAAAAAGATTTTTGACATAGGTAAAAATATTACTAAGGTAGGGCTGAGGTGGTACCACATTATAGTAAAAGTATTAGAAAAGTGGTTCAAGGTTTATCGATTATAAAGCAGATGAAAACTTGAGTGACAAAGACCTAGTAAAATTCTCTAGTAAAAAAGTCAATGCAACTTATGCTATAAAACAAAAATGAGAAAGCCATATAAATGAAGCAGAATAATATTCTAGGTTTTTAAAGTAATGAGGTTAGGTTAAAAAAAAATTCTAGAACTGCAACAAATCTTCAGTGAAGATCTTGTTTAGTTGGGAGTTCTTTTTTTTAAAATGCCATTTTAAAAGCCCTTGGTATCAAATAGCATCTGGACATGTAAATCAGTTGTTAATGACATTTCTAAGACTTCAAGTTCTAAAGATATTTGTGATTGTGATTCATATTTGAAACTCAATTCATTGAGACTAAATGTAAAACTAAGTGAAAGCTATAATAATCATATCTAAGAAAGGATGCTACATTTTGCAGTTATATGTATTTCCAGGCAAAGAATTTTTCCCTCAAGAAAAGTAGAATGTAAGGATAAGCTACTAACCAGCTAGCAAAATTTACTTTCAACATTTTATTTTTTTCAAAATCGATTTTATTGCAGCCAAAACAGTGGAATTAACTGTACATAATAAACTATTATATATATATACACATTTTAAGTTATAGGGAATAAAGTTTATTTTGGCAGAGAATGTTAAACAAAATTAAAGTTGCATACATTAGTAACATAACTCAACATCCTTAATTTGGTATAAGTGTGACACATTTTCTTGCTTTCCTGTGTTCTGCTAAATCACCATAACCTGAACTGCTTTATAAAACGGATATGCTGAAATTTAACTTTACTGTTTTCGCTTACGCTCTGATTCCAAACAAAACTTTTCATAAGCTTCTTCTATCTCTGGGTCCATCTCATCATCAATATCATCCAAGTACCTGTGAAAGCAGCACAGATGAGGTTTATTTATTTTTTAATTCAGAAAATGTCTAAGATACTAAGTCATGAAAGTGTGTATCTCCCCACCCCCAGGACCCTTTCCACCAACACGTGACAAATTATTTTGCCAGTCCTACCAATTGCTGATGGGTCTTTCTCCTCCTTTCCTCATGCCTCAAGTTCATTAGGGCAAAGAGACTATAACGCTTACCAAGCTAAACTGTAGAGGATAACCTGACATTTAATGGAAGGACAACTTTCAGTTTCCACTGGTGCTCTCAGCAGGGTTGAACCTTCCTAACTGTGCTTGGAAGCACATCCCTGTATTTTTCTCTATTAAGCTAGTATATAAAAGTATGACACTATCAGAAAATCAGACATATTTAAAATGTCACTACCTGGAGAAAGAATAAATGTGATTCTTTTTTTTTTTTTTTTTAAACCTACAATACATGAGATGGGATAAGAAACACTGAAGTCACGGATTTATTTCTGCCCTCTGCTTATGAAGAGGAGAATCTAAGTAGCCTGTTCAAATTCACATGAATTGTTAACAGAACTGGGACTAAACCTCAAGTTCCTGGTCTTTCTATATACAAATGTAGTATGATCTAATGATAAGTGAGCAATACAATAAAAGTTTCTTTTGTCATAAAGAATGGCAGGTAAAGACTGAGATATGGGATATAGGACTATAATTTATATGTCTTATATGTCTATCAGTCCAAACATTTTCATATAGTTATCTGTGTTTTAACTTTAATCCCTTAACAGCCAAGCTTTGAGACTTTTACTGTGTGCCAGGCAGCTACTCCAAGTTGTTTATGTATCTCATTTAAGTCTCAAAAATATTCAAGGAGGGGTACTACTATTCCTATTCAATAGATGGAGAAAAAGGCATAGAACTTGCCCAAGATCTTATAGTATTAAAGTTAATAGAATCTATTTTATAAAAACTGTTTGAATATGCTACATTAATAGTTTTTTCACCTTAACTATATTTAATTTTCATATTGTTTTCTCTAATATGATTTTCTGAAAATTTCTAGTAAGTAACTACATATATATTACTTTAACATCATTAAATCAAAATGCATATTCTTTCATCATCTTTTCTAGTCTATAAACTCCATCCACAAACTATGGCCACAGGAATTCACAAAGAAAGCAGCTAAAGATGGGAATTTTCTGGCAGTTCAGTTTTGAGGACTCCATACTTCCACTGCAGGGGGGATGGGTTCAATCCCTGCAGGGGAACTAAGATCTCGCCTGCAATCTGCATCACATGGCCAAACAGAAAAATGAAAACAAAAATCCAAAAAAAACCAAACCCTCAAAACAAAAAAAGGATCTGAAGAACTTACGGATCACCACCCCCTGATAAATCTGTTCCATTTTCTTCATAATCTGGAAAAAAGTCTTCTCTTTCAAGTAACTCTTGATATTTCTCTTGGTAATCTATAAAAAATAAAAAATTTTAATACTAAAAATATTTGTATGAAACAGCCAAGTTACCCCTAAATTTTGTTTTTAATATTATGATTTTTAAGTAGATATATTTAAATAGCAGTTAAGGTTCCATTTACATATTTAAGAATATCTTTTACACAACTTACATTCTAACTGGTTTGCTTTCTCTCTCCCCTGTACACCATGTGCTCATAAATTATACAATTGACCCTTATTGGTCACTGACCTTCCACATTCTCAAAAATTCGTATGTAACTTAGTTGGCCCTCCTTATACACGGTTCCTTTGTATTTGCTGATTTAGCTAACCCTACATAAGTACTGTAGTACACATTTAGTGAAAAAAATCACATAGACACAGACCTGTGCAGTTCAGAGGTGAACAGTATAATATTCCTCTAAATATATGATGGGACTCAAAGCCACTATGAACATATCAGAGTACACTTCACAACCATGTGTGTGCTGTTTACATTCTCTGTTTCTTTCCATCAGAAAAGATACTGTCCTAACTTGTTTCTTCCATACTGCTGTTTGTCCTTCCACAAGGAGGGATTTCAATTGAACCTCCTAGCTTTTGGCTCCATTATTCCTCAGCTATCTGGCTAGCAGGTAAGAGCCATCATTGCTCAAAGTTTCTCAGAGGAGGCTAACCTAGCAAATGTTCTGAGTAGAGGAGATTTTCTTTTCTTCCCTCTCTCTTAGAGATAGATGGAAGGTGGATACCTGGTAAGTGTTTCAGCTATACCAACTTTCCCCTCGGAGAAGGCAATGGCACCCCACTCCAGTACTCTTGCCTGGAAAATCCCATGGGCGGAGGAGCCTGATGGGCTACAGTCCATGGGGTTGCTGTGAGGCGGGCAGGACTGAGTGACTTCACTTTCACTTTTCACTTTCATGCATTGGAGAAGGAAATGGCAACCCACTCCAGTACTCTTGCCTGGAGAATCCCAGGGACAGAGGAGCCTAGTGGGCTGCCATCTGTGGGGTCGCACAGAGTCGGACACGACTGAAGCGACTTAGCAGTAACAGGAGCTTTCCGTTGGTTGGGCTTTCTAAGGCAGTAAGAAGGTGGTATTATGGCTCTCTATCTGCCAATGTCTTAGGCAGAGTTACTGAGTATCTTTTAAGATGAACAAGTATGTATAAAGCCCTTACCCCTTATTAGTAAAATGGGTCAGTGTATATTAGAACTAGTTATCTTACAGTCAGTTTCTTGTGAACAGCTACCTCAAATTTCAAGAGGATGATATAATTACATTAAACTTGACAGAGACCATGTTTTTCCAAGATTGTTAGTCTCTATAAAACTAATTCCAGTTCAAAGGGCTAGTGATATTTTTGATATCCAATCTTGGTATTTGAGATAATTTTAACTATAAGACGGTCCTGCAATAAATAAAGCAACAGATAAAACACTCTCTTAAATGTATGAATGAGTTCACATTTACTCACTCACTCACACACACACCCGCTCACGTCACCAGATGACATAACTCTTACGGCTGGGAGGCTGGTAGACCAAGCGGTCTTAGGAACAAAGAGCCTGGATTTTAAAACCCACAGACGGTCAGAAGGCAAGGTCTTGAGTCCACGTGAAACAGGGAGATGGAATTCATGCCCCACGTCCATCTCACCTACACAAACCCAGGACAAAGAACTGGTATTTCAAGCAAAAGGTGAACCAAGAAAAAAATGAAAAACCTCAGTTGTAAAGGGAGATGGAAAAGAAGCTTGGCTGTCCTTGCCTGCGTTTGGAATCAGGACAGAAGAACTGTGAAGAAACTGGTTCCCTAGATAATTTTTTAAAATTATTTTTAATTGAAGGATAATTCCCCAGAGAATTTTTAACAATGGGTATGCATTTCAAATTACTATTATCCACATAAAGAATATCTATGACAAGAAAATAAAAATATTTTATTTATTTATTTCCCAAGCCAGTGTTACTCCTGTGGCTCCTGACACAGCAAATACAAACTCCCCTTTGGATACATGTTCCTATAATCCAAGTCACAAGGCTTTTTCATAAAAAACAGGCAGTAGTTAGAATGCTAGAGCAGTCATGAAAGGGCCATAATATATGTAACTTCAAATGATTTAAGGAAAAAGTGAATGTGGAAAGAACAAATTATAAATAGAAAACACTGTTAACCAAAGAGATACATCTGAGTAAAAGGCAGATGGATGTTCTTTCCACTGTTTTTACTTTCGTAGCTTTAAAGTAAGTTTGAAAACATTTCAAAAGTTTAAGAAAGCTAAATTATGAGATTGCAAAAAATATCACAATATAAAGAATTAATTTTGTATATGACAGAAGAAACAGTAGGGTTAGAATTAAAATATGGAGCAAAACTAAGCATATTTAGAATAATGAGAAAAAAGGCCTTGAAACTTTAAGATCAAGATACTTTGAACAAAATTCAGAAACAAAACTATTTGAAAACTAAAATGAATTTCCAGAGTCACCAGAAATAAGTAGGAAAGACAGATTAGACAAAAAGGAAGATCAAAGAACCAAAATGAATCAAGGCAGCTTCAAAGAGTAAGGGGAAGAAGGAAAATCTGTCTTACCAGACACAGCAAGATTTACAGTATGTTAGAATAACTAAGAATGCAGTATTGGGACTACCTGGTGGTCCAGTGGTTAAGAATCCACCTGCCAATGTAGGAGACACAGGTTTGTTCCCTGGTCCAGGAAGATCCCACATGCTACGGAGCAACTAAACCTGTGTGTTCTAGAACCCCTGAGCCAAGAGACAAGCCACCATTCCCCGCAACTAGAGAAAGCCTATGCAGCAACAAAGACCCAGCAGAGCCAGAAAATTAATAAAATTTTAAAAGAATGCAGTATTGATGTCAAGACAAACGAAGATCCACAGACACAGGAATAAGACAGAAAGTTATAGGCGTTACACGGTACACAGAGGGATATTTTATCCAAGAGAGGACGCATCATCTGTGCTGAAATGAGAAACTATAGAATATTTAATTCCTACCATATCTCACATACAAGAGTTAGCCAGATGGATTAAACAAACAGGGTTTAGAAAACAATAGAATTTGACTGTAGTAAGGAAACTAAGTCATAGACACACATAAGACTCTAACACTCAAAGCTTCTACATAAGACAAAAAAATGCAAAGATAGCACATACTGGGAGAAACTAAGGATCACTTTCCAGACCATGTAAGTAATTACAAATCAGTAAGAAAAACAAATGATTCAATAGAGATATGTGAAAAGGACACAAGCAGGTGATTCTCAAAGAAATCAAAAGGTTAATAAAAACAAAACAGAAACCAGAAAAAGAGGTCTGGTGAAAGAAAAATAAGTCTGGTAATAGTAAGTGTTACCAACAATGGGAAACAGGAACTTTCATATGCTGCTGGTGGGAATATAAAGCTGTATAATCATGACGGAAAGCAGATTAGCAACATCTAGTGAAGCTGAAGATGTATATTGCCTATAATCTAACAATTCTACTTCTTTACCCTAAGGAAATTTCTCTATATGCACAGATTCTTAAAGGTTTGTTTGCATGGTATTATGGGTAGTAATAAGTGCGAACCACCCCCCCGCATTGTAAAAATAACGGCGGGGGGGGGGGGGGGGGCGGGGCCCAACGGGGATGGAATCTATAAATTATGGTTTACTCTCAGTAGATTATCATTTGGCATTTATGTATCTCAACACAAACAAAAACCAAAAATACTGAGTAAAAAAATAAGCTGCAGAAAGACATGCACAATAAGGTACCTTTTAGGTTAATACTACTGTGTATGGTTAATACCTATAACTTACAGAAATATGAAGTAAAAAGACAACACAATGACACCAACGTCAGGATAGTAAGTATCCTAGGAGGGACATTATGGAAGGACTGGACTTGAGGGTGAAAGATCAATTACAGTAACAGAAAATGGCTTAGTATTATCTATACAGTTTTATTTCTTGGAAAAGACCCAAGATATATAATGATATAGTGAAATTGGATTATCTTGACAGTGAATCAAACTGGCCAGGTTTTTGGTGGCCAGTTTTGAAATACTCAACAATATAAAAACCACCAAAGAGGTCATAAGAACTGCTTAACTTTTCAACTTTAAATTGTACTTATGTCTGTAATTCATAAAGTTGAGAAGTTAAGCAGTTCTTTTGACCTCTGTGCTAGAGGCACAGGACAGTCAGTGTCTGCAATCCAGAGGAAACAAATGAGAAAATTCTGATAAGCTGGCTGTTAAGGTTGTACTAAGTGGGAAAATTTTCTGTTGCTCACAGTTCAGTTCTGTTTACCACAATTAAAGCAATCATTTTACAAATGGCCCTTTTCTGGAAGGAGTAGTGTGCACAGATTTAGATTTTAATTAACTGACCCAACTATTAATAAAATCCACAATTCTTAGTATCTGCAAGTATTAACCTGTACCAATGAAAGCTGCAGACTACATAGTGAACTAGAACCATCCTTCCCTTTCATTCTAACTACCTGAAAGTTTAGAGTATTAAAAATAAAGTATTAGAGAAAAGATAAAAATGGTTGCATTTAATTGAGGGATTCTTCCAATCCTTCACTGTTAAGGTGACAAGGTACTATATACTGAATCAGATGTTCAACCTGAAGTGGTTCCAAACGGTAACTGTGAGAATATTCTAGCGAGACAAAACTTTACCCTATATTTTACAATGATGTGAATTCTTCAAAAAGCTACAACTTCATGCCGGTGAGGGTATGGTTTCTGTAATTCAATATCTTACCAATAAATGGGCAGAAAATGGCTGAGATGACATACCTGGATCAGCTGCAGTGAAAGGAACACCATCAGATGTATAAAATGTTGGCTCATTCTAGGAGGAATCAAGAGTGATTAAAATATGTTATTTCAGAATTGATTTTTTAAAAGCACATTAATAGAACATGGCTGAGGTCACTCAACTGTAACTGATGATGCAGTAACAAGCAAAAAACTTCCTAGCAGCCATTTCCATTTCACTGCAAAAGTCTACAGTCTTTAGATGACTGTTTCCTTGTCTCCAGCTCCTATGTCTAACCCTGTCTACTTCCCGTCACACTCTAAGTGACTTGGTCTGTTGTGCATTGTGATTTAAAGTCAACTGATTTTTAGCTGTGGTTCCCACCACCATTTTTTCTTTAAAGCCATCTCCAAGACTGGATTATAATAAAAGCATTCCTCCAAGGTTTCTTTATGCCTATCTTATTGAGAGCTTCAGAGCATCACTGGCCTGGTAACGATTTTCATTTTCTTAATTTACTACAAAATGCCAGTAAAAGTTTGAGATACAGGCCTTTGATCATGAATTCTCTGGAAAAACTGCTTCAAGGAATCCCTACATTCACCCAAGTGCAAGCCAAGCCTTATCAATTTCCCTTGCCTTTAAATGGCTATTTCTCTAGTCTACCCTTTCACTAAGGATTCCATGGCTGCCATGTGACCCTAAGTCAGTGAAGAACTGTTATATTAAATTCTGCTTTATGTAACTTATCTACAAATTACCAGAATCTGAATTCAAGCAATAACCAAACTTAAAATGCATCCACTGGCATACCATAAAATAATTAGGATCATTTTCAGGTGTTGCTTCCCTGTATGTTGAAGCTGCATGGACTCTACCCCAGTTACTTGACCGGAGTTCTACAAGCTTCAAAAGCATCTGTTTTACATCTCTGCAGACAAAAGTTAAAAATGAGTTAAGGTGAGCAAGCGTTACCATTCTCTAATATATCACAGATGCTTAAAACTTTGTTTAAAAAATTTAACATGCATTGATTTACTAGACATTTCCTATAATGAAACAAATTTATCTCCTTTAAAAAATGAATATCACTCCTTTATTATACTGATCTGGAAAAAAAATTTGGTACAGTTACGCTCAAATGAGTTGTGGGTCCAAGTGGCAGGCCAAGCAACTGGAACAAGATTCAGAAATCAGGGCACAATGAAAGACATACTTGGACTTGATCAAGAGGCATTTCACTGCCATAAAATAAGGAGGGGAGGAATTCTAACTTACATCAAAACATGAACTCCTTACACTTTAGAAGTTAAGGAGCTTATCCCATGGTGGTGTAAGGAACGGCTTATTTTGTGATGACCACATGTGGTAATATTGAAACTGCCACCAGCAACTCCAGAATGTTTTTAATTATACAACTTTTTGTAAAAATAAAGACAACACAGAAACATTCAGGATCAATCCCAATCTCCTGGAGCCAGGGAAGAAATATTTCTTTGAATCATCACAGGTTACATTCATTTCCCACTGCAATGACTAGAGCCATGCAGTCACTTGACTACAGGATAGTACAGGACTGGCCCTTGGAAACACAAATAGGCTCTCCTGCCTCCCCTCATTGCTCACACCTTAACATGGCTACCCTACCATTATTCAAACAAGGCCTTGTAATAAACAAAGCACTGACAAATGCCCCTGAATTACTACCTGTTGACCTTCTTGAACAAGGCTTCCCTCAGCTTAGACTGAGGACCCTGCCCCAGATGTGCTGTTCTAACTAGAGTGTATGAAGGGAGTGGGTGCAATAGACAAAATAGCTAATACAAAATGGGGAGCCACCAGTCTCCATCCGGAGCTGCCACTTACACAGATGTGGTCGCTGTGACATGTGCAAGGGGGAAGTGCAAAGGAATGGGAGGGGCAGGGAGGGTATCCTTGGGACTAGTCTGCTGCTTGCTTTTCCTTCTTGGCCTTGCCCTGGGCACACAGCTTCCATGGCTTTACACACTGTCTCCTTATGCCCTAGGAACTGCACAGGCTTGCTGGGCTTCATGTTTCTGTCCAATTCATAGACAATGGGAATGCCAGTTGGCAGGCTCAGCTCCCTGTTAGCCTTTTCAGAGACCCTTTCCAGATGCTTGAAAAGGCCCCAGAAGGTTGGTGCCAGGGCTACAGTCAGTACTTCTTTCGTCTCCTTGACCTGGGGAACAATTTCTTCCTTCCAATGGCAATAGTACCCTTCAGACTCTCGCAGGAGGGTAGCTGATCTCCAGTGAGATCTGTGTGCCTTTGACCCTCACTGATGGTGCTGTGGAAAAGATGACCTGAAGCCACGGGAGGGAGAGGGACTTCAAAGAACCACTTCTAGATCTTTACCTTAGCCTCACTGTGTGTGGCAGCAATTTCCGCTTTATCGAGGTCAGACTCCCACAGTGCCGCCCACTGAAGGGCCAGTCCTCACCTCTAAGAGCCACACTTGGTCAGCAGCATCCAGCACTGGCCAAAGGATACAAACTGCTCTCGCATGCACTGAGGTGTAAGCTATGTGCTTGTACCCCACTGCCTAGCTCCTGCTGTCTTTTTTGGGAATAAACAGCCTTGATACTTGTTCTAGGTAACTGTGACTATATATGGTTCTCAAAGGCAGTGGGATCCTGCTAACATTTTTATACCTCCAACTGGATTTACAGTTGTACTTTATCCAAGTATTTATTGAATTTAAAAGTATGAATCTTTTTTTTTTTAATGGACTCACACTCCCATAGGAATATCTTAACTTCTATTTATAAGCATAATTGAAGGAAGTGGCTAGGTGAGCAGAATCCATAGATAAAGGAAGAAATTTCTGTGGATCTATTAAGATTATTCCGATAAAGTACAACAGATTAAAAACACCCCAAAGAAAAAGCAAGGAATATCTACTGGCTGTCTATACTAGTTCTTTTCCTACCTGCTGCAATTTGCATCTAGGACAACATTTTCAATTCTCTGAATAATTTCTTCCATGTCAGTCTTTCCTTTTTCCTTCCAGGCATCTTCTAAAACTGACCCTGTCAACTAAACAAGCAAATATCAGTTAAAAAAAAAAAAAGGAATTCAATGAAGTATTGAAATTCTAAAAAGATCTTAGCAGTTCAAGCATTCTTTAAACAGGATGAATTTAGCAACATAAATATTCCCAATTATTTTCTACCATCTAATATTCAAGAATCACTACACCTTTGTTCTTCTTGACAAGGAAAAGGAATGAACTATAGCAGAAATTTAATCACAGGTTTTATATGCCAATGACTATACAGATTTGCTGTATGACTAAAATAGGTATACAATTTTAACCAACACTTTTTAATATATACAACATCCATTATGTATAGAAACTCAGAACTTAAAAAACACAAACTTCATCAGGAAAAAGTTAAGGATAGAAACAGGTAATTCACAGAAACTGTGGGAAAAAAAAATTGCTTATAAACCAAAAAAAGCTTAAATTCACAAGGAAATGCAAATTAAAATGTTTTGGTTTTTACTCATCACAATGATAAAATCTAGGATTGATTCTCCCATCACTGATTAAGGATACGGGGAAAGAGGTATGCTCGTTCACTGTTGCTGGGAATACACTCTGGTTAATAAGCATTTGGAAGGGAAATTTGGCATTACCTATCAAATTGAGGTATACATGCTCCTTAAGCCACCAAATCTATGTGTAGGAATTTAACTTACATAAACAACTGCATATATGAAGATACAATTAAAGATTACTGACAGTGCTGCAGTGGCTAAACTGAAAATAACTGTTCAAGTACGGAATGGATAAACAATGCGCATGCATACAATGCAACACTAGGAAGCTACTGAAAAAAGAGCCATGCAAAAATCCAAGATTCTCATTTGGTGATTAAAAAAAAACAAACCACAACAGAATAAGATCTGATGAGAGCATACATACAGAGGAAAGGAAGAAAAGGGACTTTACAGAAAGGGTGAAGAACTTCCATTTTTTACTTTTAAATTTTGCTGCTTATATTAAGCAGTAAGTATATACTGCTCTTCCAATATTTAAATTCGAGAGACAAAAAAAGTGTTTAACTTCGATAACTTAATCTTGAATTTGTATATGTATTGTACTTCCCTTCCTCTAAGTTATGCACTAGAGGGATAAAACATTTTAAATTTTAAGAAAAAAAGTAAGTAAAACCCACCTTCAGTAATTTTACTGCACAGATTAAGTTGTCATCCATAGGATTAGAGAAGAGGGCATTCAGCAACTCCCGAAGACCGGTCTGAAGAATGTCTGCCCTTGTAACCTGTCCATTTGTCCCTTTAATCTTTTGGGGCAAAAGAAAAGAAAAAGCAACCATGCCAAAATACACATATATAAATGGTTTAACAAAATGTTGGAAAAATAAAGTGTTTTAGGTTAAAACCAAACACACAGTCAGGATAATTTAAGCCTCTTAATTTTACCGCTTCATAAAGGAGTTTCTAGTCTATAAAGTTAATATCTTTTGGGGAACACAGAGCTTTTTTTTGGCTTTTTATACTATTTTAAAACACTTTAATTTATATCAGAATGGAACATGTATCTTGGCTCTCTGACTTGAACTATAGACGCAGGAGTCATGGCTTATCTTTATCATTCTCCCTACACATATTATTATTTCTACACAGGAAATTCAACAGCATTCTTAAAGTAACAATTCATTTAAAGCACAATTGATATTGGTGCTCTTATTTGGCTTAATATCAAATAAACTAAGATTAAGGCATGAGTTTTTTTTTAAATTAAGGCTATCTGTGGTAAAAATGGATGGTAAATCAGGCACAAGACTGGACAAAGATCTAGATGCACTGAGACGTACATTTGATGGTAGATTCATGTGTCTTTTCAGTGGCATTTACAATACTAAGTCCCCAAATCAGGGTTTTAAGACCCTATACCTATACCTGGGAGTAACTAGTCAAAAGAAAAACAAGCAAGCCCATTACAAAGTAATTCAGCACTTCTGTTGCCTACCAACAAGCATATACTTACTCAAGTATACCACCAATTTAGCAGCAGACTTCATACAAATACAGTTTATGTGGAAAACTAATACATACAATAGGACCAAAAAACTACAGAGGGTGAGTTAGGTGAAAAAAACAACCTCAGAAACTTTAATCTCTCCTCTCTTCACTCAAAACTTTGTGCTCCGTAGGACAAGCTGCTTTTGAGTCACCATCTGAAAGTCAACAAACTAAGTGTGCTAATATTTATGAAACAAGGATTCAAAAAAGTGTGATTGTCTGTATTCCAAAAGCTTAAAATCACATGTAAACCGTGGCTTTCAAAAAGTATATAATGACTTTAAAGTGCTTAGTAACCATCTCCCAACACCCTTCCCATGAACAGGAAGACAGAATGGTGTATGTGTTCCATTTGAGGACAGACCCTGGTGGCTTAGTGGTAAGTAATCTGCCTGCCAATGAAGGAGATGTGGGTTTGATCCCTGGGTCAGGAAGATCCTCGAAGAAGGAAATGGTAACCCACTCCAGTATTCTTGCTGGGAAATCTCATGGACAGAGGAGCCTGGTGGGCTACAGTCCACGGGGTCACAAAAGAGTTAGTCACAACTTAGCGACTGAACAACAACTACCACCACAACTACCATGAGTAGGTACTGAGACTTTTTTCCTCTCCCATTTCATCCCTGATGTTGTAAAAGGCTACGGTAAACACAAATCCCTTGAGATCAATTTATATTCTTAGGCTTTGTCACTACCGAAAAGTACTCACCTCCAGGTTAAGATAGAGTTCTCCCAGAAAGAGTACAAATGCATGGAATCGTTTTCGAGTCACTTCATCCCCTTTTGCAGCTTGATCTTTAACTTCATATTCAGTCCGACATCTAATAAAGACATACCTTTTGTAATCTCATATTGCTTTTTAAAAAAAAATAATCAAGTAAGATAACCATTTGTCAGTGTGGTTGTTCACAAGCAATACAGAGGCGAGCACAATGCACCAACATTTTGATTTTCTGTAATAAAAGTGTTCCTGTCTATTGCAGAGATCAGAATATGTATTATCTTTCATACAATGATTCCTAGTTTTAAGAAATTGGTAACAATAGTTGAAAATAAGCCTATTAGATCAAGTCTGTAACAAGCTACAGCAGCACAGGTTTCAAGAGGTTTGTTGTATATTGGCACTAAAAAAGAACAAAACAAAAACCCACCACCTCATTTTATTGTCTCACTAGGCTTTTTAAGAAAGCACTGTTGGTTATCTTTTCAAACATATTAAATTAATTCATCAGAAAAAAAGCTGGGATTATCTATAAATAGAATACTTTGGTTAATAATGGAAAGGATCAGTTAATTAATGCCAATTCAGTTAACCATGCACCTTGGCTACTTTCCTTTGTCTGCCCTTCCTGTCATGACTTTTCAGGAAAGAGCTTTGATGAAGTAACCTTTTGGTTCTATCAATGCTACTAGATTATACATTAATATACGTCAGTTATGTACAAATGTAAATCCCAACCCTTGTGCATGACTGATTATCTTGGTGAGAGGAAAGACCCTAAAACTTTAAGCTAAAGATTTTCAATTATAAAAGCAACACATGGTTATATTTTAGTTTTAACCTTTTTGAAATAAAAAGAACAAAAGACATTACAACCTAGAGGTGACTGCTGTAAAGGTAACTTCTGTTTTTTTTCAAAGTATGCCTACATTTTTCAGTTAATAAGATTACTACCTTTTTGCTTGTTACATGAGTAGCATTTCTCCATGTTAATAGCTTTGACCATATGCCAATACTAGAGAAGCATACACAGTGGGTATATAATCAGAAGAGTCAGAAGACTGGTTCTCAGCCATGACTACACAGTAGAATCACTTGGGAGAGCTTTATAAACCATGCCCAGGCTCCACTTCAGTCTAGTATCAGAATTCCCAAGAGAGGGGGCTCAGGCCATTTCCAAGGGTGAGCAGCACAAGGGAAGATAAGCAAGCCTTTCTGCCATTCTACCTCTTCAAATGCCTACTTTTACACCTTCCCAGAAGCTCTAACTTGTACTTCTTTAATTATTAGGTAGATTAGCTATCTTTTTATAAATTTGTCATTTACATTTTCCCAAACTGCACCTATCTGGAGTCATTCCAAATATTTCTACTAAAATACTTGCCTTTTTCTTACTCATTCCTAAGAGGCCCCTCTTTTCATATTAAATAAATGGGCTCATTGCCATGTGTTACAAATTTCTCTATTTTTAATTTACTTCATATAAATTATGACCCCCCCCAATTTTATAATCTATATTAAGTTTAATCTCTTCTTTTAGGGCCTGTGGGTATTATGTCTTACTTTAAAGGGCTTTGCCAACCAATTTTTTTTTGTCAATTTTTCCTTAGTATTTACTGTTTTTTATATTTGAAATACTTTTTGGTGTAGAGAGTAAGACAAGAATCCATCTTTGTTTTCCCCCACCCCAAATGACTAGCCAGTTACGTCAGCAGCACAGTTTGTCTTCTACTAAACTATGTGAAGTTTCACCTTCACCAAAAACTTAATTTTAAGTGTCTCTGGAGTGTACTTTTGGAATCTATTCTGTTAAAGTGCAGTTTAACCACATGATGGAATACTTTGCAACCATTAAAAGTATTTTCAAAGAGCTAATAGACAAATTATAATAAACTCAAAAACAATGTTATTGATTAAAAAACTCAAATTATAAGAAAATTTCCCTGTATTAGCTCATAAATTCAATGTCATGCCAAAACATCAATAAATACTAACAAGGTCTGTAATTTCACATGCTGATTCTAAAGTCTGGAGAAAATAAACATGGCAGAGTAGCAAAGAAGACCACACACACACATACAAAATGGGGAACTAACTAGACTAGTTGTGAGGAAATTAAGAGCTTTTTAATAGCGTGGTAATAAATCAGGAAGAGAAAAAGTAATGAATAGAATATAATTAAAGTCCAGAATCAACCCAAATGTAAGGATGTAGTGCAATAAAGGTAGCACTTCTAGTCAATAAGGAATGGATCATTCAAAAATGTAGTATGGGAAAAACTGGTTAAATGTGTGGCAGTAAGTGAAATTAGATCCTTACTCAAGCCAAAAGTAAGTACAAAGAAATATGTAAAATGACCATTTTTAAGATCTTGGAAAAAGAAAAGGCCCTTCCAGGCACAAAACCAAAGGCAGAGACCATTACCGAAAAAAGACTGCTATATATGAGTATAAACTTTTAATACTATATTCAAAAATAAGAATGGTCTGCCCTATTTTTCCCAGAAACTTCCTGTGAAGTGCAATCTTAGCAAGAAGAATGGTCAAATTCTAGCATGTTTAGGAGTTCTCCTTCACTCTCATACGTTCACACTGACCTTTGAAGTAGCAATTGGCGAAAGTTGCCACTCTGTGGGCTAATTGTCAGATGATGGGACAGGTAGTTACAGAGGCGTGCTCCCATGTAAGAGAAATTGGGGATAGATGTGGCCTTTCAAAAAGAAAAAAGTTTTGTATGACACAGATACATCAAGTCATTAATGCAAACACTTCACAACAATTTTCTAAAGAGAAAAAAACATTCCTACCTTCAGTACTATACAGAAAGTTACAAGTCATTTATGATTGTTAGGCATAAGGAAATTAACTCTCTCTCCCAAACTTACACCAAGAACCAGAATAAATACAAAGAAAAACATTAAGGCAAGCTCTCCCCATCATTTACCCGAGGTTAGCAGAAAGCAAACAGATAATCTGTTCATTTCTGCATAAAATATGTACAGGTACCCAGTTGCATAGTGCCAATTATGAAGAGTATTTGTGGAACTATTGATCAGAGTATCTTTCAGGAATAGGATGGCACCAACTCTGGCATCTAGCTGTCCAGAACAAGACAGGCCTGGACATTTGTGACCCTGGACATTACTAAACCTCCCTGAGCTTCAGTTTTGATTCCTATAGAGGTAATTAAGATCCCTGATGCAAAAGGTTAACATTTCAGCAACACTTCCAACACTCAAGGTAAAGAGAAAATCAAAAGAAATAAAATATTTTTAATAAGACAATGGAAAAACACTGAATATCAAAGACTGGGTGATATAGCCAAAGAAGTACTCAGGAAGCTTCACTTTCACTGCAGTTTTTAAAGAACAGCAGAGCACTCACATTAAGGGGCTTCTCACAAGGCAGTAGTTAACCAGGGCTTAGATCTAACAAACGGCCTGAATGCTGCTCCAACCCTATGCTGGGTCTACTTACGCACGTGTGACCTTAAGACAAGTCATGTAACCTCTGTTAAGCTATGTATAAAATGGGGATAAACGTAGTATGTTACAACCACCAAGGATTAAGTGAGTTAACTACAGGTCAAGTGTTTAGCAATGCCAGGCATGAAGTACTTTATAATTAGAACATTTTATTTCTAATTACTTCCCTGCTCACATAGGACCCTGTACATTTCTCATCTAGGAAGACTGACTGATTGTACTGACGTTCATATATGTGTATCTGATACCACAAAAGACTTAAAATTCAAATTTTATACTTTTTCCATTATTGGCACTGCTTTTGCTCTTAAAATTTAAAGTAAATTTAAAGACAACAAAATTGGTCATTAAAGTTTCATGCATCCCTGCTATACCTCAACTTTACTTCCACTGACAACCAATTTTAACTCTTTCTGCTACAAAGGTTTTAATCTTTGTATCTCCATGCTCCATGATATGAGTTTACATATTTCTTACTGGTTTAACACCAAGGAAGATGAACAGTTTTCATGTCAAAAGTAGGATTCAGGACAAACAGAGCAGTTCTATCTTCCTAAAAGCTCAGGCATTTTCAAAAAAAAATCTATGAACTGGCCAGGTAATATAGGAGTCTAGAAACAATTGAGAACAAACTGGAAAAATAGTCAAATGAAACACTCAGTTAAAAAAAAAATTGACCTGCTATCGTAAGTCACCCTTTCATATATCCAAGTTAGAGCTGCTCCTTCGGCAATGACTTGAAGAGAAATATAACCTTGGGCGGCACTTATCTCCTATTGTTTTTGGCCAGTCTCACTCACTGACCTTAGATTTATCTTCAAAATTGAGTACTATGTTTTCCCCCTTAAAATAGCATTAACGTATCAATGACCAATATGCTAAGATTAAAACTAAACTCTGTGTAAATAACCTAGACTGACATTAGATTTTTTAAGGAATTAAAAATCCTTGAAAATTTTAAAGACAAGCAGAAACGTTAAGATTCGAGTCAGTGTTTATAGTCTTTTTTTTTTTTTTTTAATAAAGAATCATTTACGAGGCAAAAAAGTTCTCCCATGACTTTTTCTCCCCTACTCCAATAACGGCAGATTCTTGTAAAACAGGGGTTTGGAAAAAAGCAAGATATTCATGTAGTGTCTTCATAAGTGTCCAAAACTCCTTCCAAATGCCTGTACAGAGCCTTGGCTACAGTCCTGGATCTCTAATTACAGAAATTTTGTACAACAGAGACTTAAAAGCTCCCATGAACCATAAACAGTCAAGGCATGTCGAGGCTGGTGAACGTGAACCTGGCTCCCCTCAAGGAGCAGCCACCATCTTCCACCATCAGGGCAGCTGTTCAATGAGCACGCATGCAGTCAGCCAACCTACCTGTTGATAGATGAGTTCCATAAGTTCTTGCAAAGCATCATCTGTTGTAACCCAGCCATTCAGGGTCTCTGCAAACTGTCCAATTTCAGTTTCAAAACTGCCAGGCTGTTCTGTAAGATGATTCAAAAAATCCTGAACATATTCTGATAAAGTAGGATAATCCTCACAACCGTCCTCATAGGATTCCTATAGGTCAAAGGTTAAAAGAGAAAAAATTAACCCATGCAACTAGCTAAAATAAACATGAGGCAGCTTTAAATTGGAATGTCTCTAGCTCAAATGGTATTTTTAAGAATCTTTCACCTGATAAAATGTTATTTTCTTCAAAAAGTTCAGTCCACTTTTTCCTTGCCTAACAGCCAAAATGTGGTAACAGAAGGGCTCCATCTAGCTGGGTAGAGAACTGTCTTCCCACCTCTGGCAGATTTACAAGATTACTGAGAAGTAAAGTTTAAACCAGTATTTCACTGTAAGACCCAATATCAAAATTTAGAGTTAATAATAAGATTCAGGATTTGTTTCAAAATGGAAGGGGGAGAGGGACCAGATATATACAAACAAGAATGGCCACATGTAGTTAACTATTGAGGCCATGGGCATTCAATATACCATTCTCTTTCCTTGTAGACATTCAACAATTTCTATATTGGAAAAAAAAGTTTGTTATCTGTCAATCTCCAAAGACAGAAAATGTCTTTATAGTTTAAATGATTACAAAATATAGTGTACAGTGGTAAGAGACTTTCTGGCTGCTATGTCCAGCCAATCTTGATAGTAGCAAGTTTCCAATTAATATCACTATCATCTCAATGTTCACAGCAGCACTATTTACAACAGCCAAGACACAGAAGCAACCTAAATGTCCATCGAGAGATGAATGGATAAAGATGTGGTACTTATATACAGCTGTAAAAAATGAAATAATGGATGAACCTAGAGATTATCAAAATAAGTCAGAGAAAGACAAAGGTCATATGATGATTGCTTATATGCACAATCAAGTCTTTAAAAAATGACACGAATTTATTTCCAAAACAGAAATGGGAGTCACAGACATAGAAAAAAAACTTATGGAGAATGGGATTGACATATACATACTACTGTATACAAAACACATAATTAATAAGGAGCTCCTGTATTGCAAAAGCAACTCTACTCAACACTCTGTAAAGAGCTATATGAGAAAACAATCTAAAAAAGTAGACATAGGTACAACAGGTTCCACTTTGTTGAAACTAACAACACTGTAAATCAACTATACTCCCAATAAAGTTTTGTTTTTTTTTTAAAACCACTATCACCTTTATTAGTTTCCAGCATTTTAAATAATGGCAGAATGTTGAGTAGGGTGACTGGTGCAAAAGATAACAGATCTGAGTATTAATCCTTATGTTCACAATGTCTGGAATACCACTTAAAGCATTCTGAAGTTTACTTGAGAGTTATTTCCTTCTTTAGGGGATCTTCCCAACCCAGGGATCAAAACCAGGTCTCCTGCATTGCAGGTGGATTCTTTACCAGCTGAGCCACCAGGGAAGCCCAAAAGTTGACTGATGTCTGCTTCATCATCTGTTTTGTTTTTGTTTTGCTTTTAAGTCCATGAAAGTGATAGTGTTAGTCGCTCAGTCATGTCTTGACTCTAATCCCAGGGACTGTAGCCTGCCAGGCTCCTCTGTCCATGGGATTCTCCAGGCAACAACACTGGAGTGGACAGCCATTACCTTCTCCAGGAAATCTTCCCAACCTAGGGATTGAACCCGTGGGTCCCGTGCACTGCAGGCAAATTCTTTACCATCTGAGCCACCAGGGAAATCCAATAACTATGCTTGATAAAATTTACCCCTTTCCAAAAGAAGCCAAAATGAGAAACCACATGAAACAATTATGACTACAGTATGGAAGCATTTTATGAAGGAGTTAAGTTCCAAAGTCAGTGAGTAAAGTAAGGAAGGGGAAAAAAAAAAAAAAATCATACCTAGTCAGAATTTGCCCTAGGAAAGCCCCATGTTGAAGCTGGATGTATAATCTTAGTGAGAAGACTAACACTGCTAGTAATGACCACTATTCTTAAGCTGACTACCATTTAGAGGCCATGTTGCATAATTTTTTTATACTTTTAGACACTACAGTCATATTTAACATGACCTACTACAGGTACTATAAGAGGACTCAGGAATTAAGAGCAGAGGCAGGAAGAGCAGAGCATGGTGCCTATAGTGCTCATACAGGGTTCACTGAGCAGAAGAGCAGGGAAACTTGCATACTTTAAATGTCTGATTACACACTTGAATCCAAATTAAGTAACTGTACTGTAAGATAAAGTAAGCATCAGTGTTGATGAAATTCAAATTCATGAATCATAAACATTACAGCTGTGTGACAGAATTACATGAGTTAATGAGTTAAGTGAGTTAATCAGTAAAAGCCCTTGGACCAGTACACAGTAAGGCACTAAGTATTCAACAAATTTTAAATTTCTAGGAAAATACTGAAACACATTCCAAATACAACAGCCATGTTCTCACACCTAAAGGAGCTAAAGTGTAAAAAGCATCCAGAAAGGAGAATGATCAACTACACCTGTTGGTACCTAGGATGGTCCTCTATCAATAAACCAATAGCCACCAGTTGCAAATATAGCATGTTGTTCATTCAAAACCATCTGAGTGTTACTGCTTACTTGACTGCTCTAGGTGCTGGGAATACTGCCACATCATGGATAAAGGAGACAAAGTCCTCCTTCCTCTCTTGGGTTTATTACTTCATAATGGCAGACACTTTTCAGATATTGAGATATAGTGGAAAAAACTGTCAGGGAAGAATTCCGAACAGTTAATATCCGAACTGAGAAAGAAAAAGCAAAACAACCAACCCTAAAACCAGCAACACAAATATCTGAGGAAAGATTTTATGCAAGGAGGACAAGAAGTATACAGGCCCTAAGGAGATATGCATTTGCCTAATACCTTTAAGAGATGCCAGAATACACAAACTGAGGATAAGGCAGTTGCTAATGCGATCCATGAGGCAAATGGGGAGTTCTTGTAGGGTTTGGGGACCACACTAAGACCAACTCAAGAGGCAGTGAAAAAACCAAGCAGGGGTCGGGGTTAGGGTGGGTTTAGGCAAGGAAGGATGTTGTACCAACTCAAGTAATCTGCGCATGCTCATATAGCTCTTACAGACATACAAATTATTAAGAATTGAGCACAGAACAAAGTCTCTGCTTTTAACTTCTGTGCTATACTCCAAAAAATTCAAAGGCCTATAACCCAATTTTGATACATAAGTTTACTTATTTATAAACTTAAAATAAGTTTTTAATTACATGTAAGTTGCCAAAAATTCATCTAACAATTCAAAGAATTGGTTAAGTATGTTACCTTATAGCCACACGATAAAACACCATATAGCCACTGAAAAGACAAGTATCAATACAGAAATACTATCAACACAGCAAATTAAAAGAATACAGAACCATATTTTCATACTATTTAACTGTTAGTTATAGGCAATGAAAATTTCTGTAAAGATAGACAAAGGATAAGTTATCTATGGAGTGAGGAAACAATTATAAATACTCACTCTTTAGGGCTTCCCTTGTGGCTCAGGGTCCGCCTATAATGTAGGAGCCACAGGAGACGTGGGTTAGATCCCTGGGTTGGGAAGATCCCCTGGAGGAGGGCATGGCAACCCACACCAGTATTCTTGTGGAGAATCCCATGGACAGAAGCCTGGCAGGCTACTGTCCATAAAGATTGTAGGTCGCAAAGAGTTGGACATGACTGAAGCAACCTGGTACGGCACTGACTTTATTATGAAATTGTGAAAGTGGTTAAGCATTACAAATGCATTATATTAAATAATTACTTAATGTTAACTACAAACATATATGAGTTTTACAATTAAAAACTAGTTTTAAGATTTTGATATGCAATTTAAAATTTACACATTTGTGGTATCCTACTATTAATGACAATGAAAAGCAGGAAGTCTCTCAGCAAATGGTATTGATTTCCTAACTGTTCTGATCAAATGTCATTCATTGAAGCAAAATGCAGGTTAGAACATTGACTTCAGTTTTTGTTTTTTGTTTTTTTCCCCCAAATAAGCATTACTCTTTTAAGGGAATCTGAAATGTGAAAGTAAAAGAGGAAAACAGAGCTGTTCTGAATAGAGCTGAACAGGGGATTCAAAGCCTGCTGTTTCACAAAGGGAAAAGGGAGGCACAGAGTATTCTGAACAGAGGAACACTCCAATGTTGGAATCAAAGCCTATGTTAGTTCTCTAGTACCAGATTTTTTTAAAGTATAAATTTCTTCAGTCTTTAATGTGAAGTCAAATGGCTTCCAAGTTGAGGAATATTTAAGTTTTATTTTTCTTAGAATTCTGTGACAAGAGATTAGTAGGAACATCATAGGTACTTTGAATACACTGTCAAGAGATAAGCCCCTAACCAAAGCAGTGGGAACAAAAGAAAATGATCAGACATTTACGTGAACAGTCAAGACTATTTTAGTTAACTTGATCAAAAGCGGGCAAGACTGTGAAAGAGGAAAGTGAGTCATACACCATACAAGCTTTTAGCCTGAGCAGTTAGGTAGAATATAAAAATGTAAGCAAAGGTTTGCAAAACATGAATTTTTCTTTGTTCTTGAGTTTGAATGTGCAATCCTCAGAAGAGGGCAAAACAAATGGAAACATAAGCCTGGAGTTGAGAGGAAGAATTAGATTCCAGAGTTATCAGCAAGCAGGTATGTGGTGGTCAGATTCTAGGAGATATGTAGTATCATCAAGGGAAGTAATAAAACAGAAAAAAGACAATTCTCAGAGCCTGCAGTCTGAGTAGAGGAGGAATGGTCTGAAAATTCGAAGGATGAAGAACTGCCACAGAAGCCAAAGGAAAAGTAAATGAGGAGAGGTGCTCATAGGAGCAAATGCTGTAGAATAATTTCATTGGTTCAAATCTGAAAAAATGATGGTTGCAGTCTTGGTAATCAAAACTACGTGAAGAGAGAAAAATTTAAGACAAGATTAGGATCATAAATATTCAGTTCTTAAAAAGGAGGAAATTTTGAAAGACTTAAAATGTGCCCTTGGCACCTTGCTCAGGACCTACACCAGGAGGTCAACCTTACAGATCACACGGTGTTCAAGAAGTCTATTTAGATGAGAGTTAAGACGACAATCAATTTTAAAATAAAAACCTCAGCTGTCACAAAAATAGTACAATTAAGAGGATCAGTCTGCAGAGGTTTCAATGGTCAGTGAGGTGTAAAGTAGTGACAACAGTGAACAATTTTTCCTTTGAAGAATGTTACAATTAAAAGGCAAGAAAAACTGGGCAGTAACTTGAAGGAGGATGTTCTCAGAAAAAGCTGGGATTTTTTGTGCATGTTGGGGAGGGTGGGGGATTTTGTCTCTTAGTAAATAATTTATCAACTCCTATGTGGAATTTTTGGTTCTCATAAGTGAACCATGATTAAATATTTAAGAGGTAGTAGTTGACCTGAGAAAAAGCAATGGCCAGGAATAGATGGACACGGCAACTCACTGGTAAGAAGGCATATAAAGAAGATTCTAGCAGTGAGATTAAAGGAAGGTTTGAAGATAAAAGGACCTAGAGTTTTAGAAAGGTTATGAAAGCACAGTAAAAGACTATTGTAAAAAATGTAAAACACATGCATTCTTGAGAGCAGATCCTGCTCAAGGATATCAAGCAATAGCCTCTCACGTGTATAACAAAGGAAGATTCAAGAAATTTCTGGAAATCCAGCCAGGAGACCACTAGAATACAGGCTCTACAAAGATAAGAACTTTTTATCCACTGCTGTATCCCCAGCCCTTGATTCATGGTTAAGTATTCAATTATTTTCTGAACAAGTGAATGAATACAGCTAACTCTGGATTATGGTTACTGTCAGGAAAAGCTTCTCTCATAATCAGACTTTATCCTAAGACTTAAGGGAAAAATCAAGGATATTGCTGTTCTGTGACTGAGAAAAACTCTTAGCTTTGACAGAGGGTAAAAGGCTAAGGCCAGAGAATGATATAACAGGGCAGGAGTAGCAAGCTTCCCAGGTGGCGAAATGGTAAAGAATCCGCCGACAACGCACAAGATGCAAAAGACGCAGGCTGGATTCCTGGGTAGCCCTGTGAGTGCTCTGATGCGCACGTCCCCCGTTCTGTGTCTAGTCCTTAAAGTTTTGATATGAGCCGGACTCATTCTTGGGGCTTCCCTGGTGGCTCAGACAGTAAAGAATCTGCCTGCAATGCAAGATACCCTGGTTTGAGCCCTGGAGAAGGAAATGGCAACCCACTCCAGTATTCCTGCCTGGAAAATCCCAAAGTCAGAGGAGCCTGGCTGACTACAGTCCATGGGGTCGCCAAGAGTCAGACATGACTGAGCACAGACGCACTCAGCAAGCTTGAATGCCTATAGAATCCAGGTGGATTACAGGCAAATGAAGTAAGCCGGTGAGCAAATTAGAGCTTACACACCATCTAAAGGGGCTGCCTCTATTCAGCTCCAGCCAACATTTGCTCTATCAAAATAGCAGTCCAGTATGGCCAGATCTTATGATTTCAAAGAAACCTCAAAAAAAAAAAAAAAAAAAAAATTCAGCTTTGCAGTATCTAATATAAGTACTGGTAAAGTATAAAGCCCCACTTTAAAAAATACTCAGGGCCAAAGAAGACACCTGCAGGCAACATGTGAGCCATGCAGACAGGGCTTCCAGTCTGCAGTTTGCTCTGGCAAACAGAGCCAAGCTGGAGCTGATATACAAGAGATTAAGAAGTGCCAAAAAGATGGCAATGGCTCAAAGAAGTCGACTAACATGGCTCAATACACTGCTCTCAGGGAGTCACGTGAACTATTTAAGAAACTAGCTGGTAGAGAATTATGAAAAAACTACATTCCTCTCACCATGAAATAGCCCAAATCACTGGGAAAGCAAACAAATGAGAAACCATTTGTGGCTGTTAAGGTAAGTATCCTTAAGTTACTCAGCTACTCAAAGCTCTCAAATGGTTCCTTTCTTCTCTAAGCCAAAAACAGTTTTGGGGCAAGAATCCAAGCTGCTCTCATTTCTACTTTACATAATTGATGGCCCATTCCACCCCAAGTCAACTGCTCTTCCTGCTATGCCTGTACTTTCCCCTCTCCAGCCCCAAAGCTCTTTCCTAATGCAGTCTAAGATGCATGAAGTTTCTAAAATATGGAATAAAAAGTTCTCCTATACCTTCTATCAAATATGGAAGTAAAGTCCCTCTAACTCTCTCCCCCAAAGCAACAAAAAAGGTGTGCTACCATTAGTTGATCAGGGGCTTTTCAAATTAAAAAAGATGACACACACCCACCGGAATAGCTAAACTTAAAATAGCAAATACCAAGTGCTGATAAGGAATTAAACTACCTGGAAACCATATGGTACTCAATGAATACACTGGAATCAGTCTTTTTGGAAAAGTATTCAGAAGTCTTTACTAAACCTAGCTACCGTATGTCCCAACAACTCCACTCCTAGATATATACCAAACACAAACAAGGACATGGACAAGAACAGCAGCCCCAAACATAATAGCCCGACTGTGAAAGCCAACCAAATGTTCATCAACAAATATTCACACAGTGGATTGCCACGAGAATAAATCACCTCCAGCAACATGCTGCAATACTGATTAATACTGATGTTGAATGAAAAGAGAAAAATAGTATATTCTATGAGACTCCATTTATATGAATTTTGAACAGAAGCAAGATTACTGTTAGATCAAAATAGTGGTTACCTTTGGAGAGCAGTGGACTTCCCTTACGGCTCAGCTGGTCAAGAATCTGCCTGCAATGCAGGAGACCTGGGTTCGATCCCTGGGTTGGGAAGATCCCCTGGAGAAGGGAAAGGCTACCCACTCCAGTATTCTGGCCTGGAAAATTCCATGGATTGTATAGTCCATGGGGTCACAAAGAGGCAAGACAGGACTGAGCGACTTTGACTTTGGAGAACAGTAATGACTAGAAGGAGACAGAGTGGGCTGTGGGGATGGTGATAACGTTCCTTTTCATTATCTGGATGCCCAAGTATTTTCACATTGTGAAACTTTGAGCTAAACCTGAGTTACACTATTCCGTATACTTACATGTCAAAAAATGAAGAACAGGAGAGACAGGACTTATGCTAAAGTATTATTTCTTCAATCCAGAATGGTCCCTGCCCTATTTATCTACAATCAATTGCTATGCATTTACTATCACAACAATTCTTTTCTTTGTATCCCAACCATGCTTGATTGTTTTCTCTTGATATTTAGGTGACACCAATTTCTAACATTTATATTATTGACAAAGATGAATCTGAAAGAAGTTCTTTATACCTAAACACTTTATCAAAACTCCCTACATTTCTATATAACTGTTAATTAGAACCAGAAACACTTCTATTTTAACATAACAGAGCCCAGATGTGTACTTCTTAACATTCAAACACCTACCACAATTAGCCCACAGCAAAACCAGTTTAATTTACCCTAAAGTTACCAGTGAATATCCAGCTGTTCCGCTAAAATCAAATTAAAAATTAACTTTTCCAGGCCACTATTCTATAGGTCGTCCATAAAGTCAGGACACAGACTTCAGTTTTATAGACTGAAGATGTCCTTGACCACTGTAAATTTATTAAACTATAGATGGTGGAAATACAGCAATGAACAAAATAGACAAGACTCTCTACTCTCAAGCTTATGTTCTGATACCTTGACTGTAATAACTACCTCGAATATAATAAATACATTCCTGAATCACTTTTGTTTCCTCATGATTTCAATACATTCATGTTTTTATGTGAGGTACAGAAAGCACACCAGCATACTGATAAATGATGTAATAACCACATTCTTCCAGTAATACTAAATTAGAGTTGTAGTAAAAAGGTGTACTTACTGTATAATTAGAAGAATAACTTGATGGGTAGAATTCAGGGGCGTTTACAGACAGCTTAGACATTAATACAGGAGCTACAACCACCTGGGGTTTAGCCATTGCTGACTCCGAATTCTGCTGTGGGATGTTATCCGGCGAACTAGATGGAGCTCTCAGGGGCCTCGTTTGTTCTGGGAAAGGGGGGAAAAAAATTGGTGTCAGATGCTTTCATTCCTTTGGATAATAACTTACATATACGGAAAAGCCATCTGAGCAAGACTGGTTTCTAAGTCAAACAAGAACCACCACGAAATTTAAGGTTATCGTCAGGATAGCTGCAAAGAGCCTGCAAAAAGGAACAATAGACTTGCTTTAATCATTTTATGTACATACCGCTTTCTAAATAAATACGTGAGGGCTTATTTTTCATTTTTTCTTTTTTAAAGAGTCGGTTAAAAAGAGGTGGATGCCCGCCTCAGGCCTCCCCCTCGGGGGCTGGGGAGTGGAGGCGAATTTTACTTCCTCCCGGGACAGCAGAACTCAGAGGGCGCCACGGGCCCCTCCCCCCGCCGGGGAGCACAAAGGATTCTGGCGGCCACCTTCCAAACCCGGTTCTGGGCCCGTCCCCACCCCGAAACAACCGGGCCCTTCGGGGAACGCTCTCGGGGAATTGGGGTGTAAAGAGGGGACAGCGCGCCTCCCTCCTCGGGGGCGCGCGGAGGGCCGTGGTGGGGGAAGCGTTGGCCCAGGAGGACGGGGTCCCCTAGAGCGGCTCCGTACCTGGGAGCGCCCCGGGCCGGGCAGGCCGCTGGGGGCCGGCGGGGACCTCGCACTGGGCCCCTGGCGGCGGGGCCGTCCTGGGCTGGCGCAGCGGCGGCGGCTGCAGGAAGCCCGGAGCTTTGGGTTGAGGCGGCGGCGGCGGCGGCTGGTGCCGCGGCCGCTCAGCAGGCCCCGCTCCGTTCGGGAAACCAGCGCCCTCAGGCCCGCCCCCTCCGCGGCCCAGGCCCCGGCTCCGGCCCCGACCAGCACCTGGGGCCCGGTCGAAACCGTCCGACATGCTCCTCCTCCTCCTCCGGGGGCCGCTGCTGCTGCGCTCGGGAGAAGACACGAGGGGAGGCGCCGCGGGCCGGCTCTCGCCGCGGCGCTCACTCAGGCCTCATGGAGGAGGAGGGCGGCGGGTCCCCGCTAGGCTCCTCAGCGCTTCGGGCGGGCGGAGCGGACGGCAGCTAAAGCACCCGCCGAACCCGCTGCTTCGGAGCGCCCGCCCCCCGAGGCTAGCCTCGGCTTTCCGATTCTCCCCACAAATCTGGCTCCCCCGCCTCCGGCGCGGCGGGGGCGAAGGCGGGTCACAGCGGCCCCCCGCGGCCCGGAGGCCCAGGGCGCGCCGGCCTCGGCTCCTCCCGTTCGCGGCGGGCGGGCGGGCAGCCGCGGCCCAGCAGGCGGTCCGGCGAGCGGCGCCTAGGCCGCGGGGGCCGGGCGAGGGGCTGAACGGGGCGCTTACCCCTGCTAGGCCCGGCCTGCGCGATGGTTCTCGGGAGAGAAGTGCGAGACTGACGGTTGAGGCCAGGAAATAAATAAATTACGGGGGGAGGGGGCGTGGAGCCGGCGCCAGGGTTCGCGGACGCTCACCTTCCGGAGGCGCGCAGGTGTGTTCAATGTGCGGGCGCAGGCGAGACCCGAGGACTGGCAGGCAGCCGGGCAGTGGAAGCTCGTCTGCCACCTGCTATGTTAGTCGCGGGGGAAGGGAAGAGGAACAGAATCGAAATACGCCTCCCACCCCCGCTCCTCTCAATTCACTGTAGGTGTTTATCACAGTAGGTCACAGTATGACCAAGCTTTACTCTCTTCTCTTTTCTCTTACCCTCCAGAAATTTTAAGAAAATACACTACCTTTCAATGAAACGCCTCTCTTTTTCATCTTCTGCCAGTGCTGTCTAATCAAAATATGAGAGCCACAAATGCAAGCCACTTACATAATTATAAATTTTCTAGAATGCACCTTACGCGAGTGAAAAGAAACAGGTGAAATTAATTTACATAATATCATTTACTTAAGTAGATTCCAAATGGTATCATTCCAACATGTAATTAATAAAGATACAAAAAATTTTTTTTCATACTAATCAAAATCCAATGTGTATTCTAGGCTTCTGGCATATCTCACTTAGGATGAAGCCATTTGAAGTGCTCAGTAGCCCTCTGAGGCTAGTTGCTACTGCACTGCACAACAAATTTCTATCCATTATTTATGTGTAAATTATTGTTTTTTAAAAACCAGCTCTGATGGTGCTAAAGCCAAATGAGAGGAAAATGTAAGTAATAAAAAGGAAAAAAAAATGATTTTTTCAGTATGAAATTGAAACATCTTCACAAATTGATTGTAGCCCTGTATTTTAAGCAAGGCTTAATGTTTTTCAATTTTGTCATCTTGAGAATCATTTGTTAGGAAAAAATAAACCTGTTAACAATTTCTTATTGCTAATAAAGAAAACACTGACATCTTCACCTAAATGAAGGAGGAAAATAGCTCTGATGAAGGCGTGCATTCTCAGTCCTGTCCACTCTGTGCAACCCCATGGACTATATAGCCCGCCAGGCTCCTCTGTCCATGGGATTCTTCAGGGGAGAACGTTGGAGTGGGTTGCCATTTCCTCTGCCAGGAGATTTTCCCAACCCAGGGATGAAACCCACATCTTCTTCATCTCCTGCATTGGCAGGCAGATTCTTTATCATTGAGCCACCTGTAAAGCCCTAATGAAGGCAATCATGAATAAATGTTTAACACTGTTGATTGTTGGCAAAAATAAGTCAGGGATGGAAGCCAGCAAAAAGTGTGGTTCCTCGGTGCTGAGAAAGAACGTAGGGTTCAAAGTAGGCCAGAAGTTTGGTTTGGATCCTGGTTTAGACCCTTAATGCCTGGGTGGTCTTGGGTAAGTAAAGGATTTAGCTTCTCTGAGCCTCAGTTTCCTCAGCTATGAAATAAAAAGTATCCTGTAGCACTAAGTATATATCACAAAGACAAGATTACAATTTCAAAATTAGATGAGATAATGCCGATAACATAAAAATTCATTCTTTTAGGTGGTCGTCACTTCTTGCCTGGACTTTTCTATTGTGTAGGAAAGCCCCACAAACTGTATGCTCAACAACAGAATTATCCTTTATGTTCCACCAAGGTAGCTGATCCAATCCTGTCCCAGACTTTTGTTTGCATTCACCCCTCTTTTCTCCCCTTAGAACTTGATGGCTAGTTCCTTTTCCATATCTAAGTCTTTCTTATCTGAGAATGAGGCTATTCTGCATCCATGGTGAAATCAGGTTATCTTTATAGCCCCTTTTGTTAGATAAGTTAGATAATTTAGATGTTGCTCTTCCCGACTCTGCGACTCCATGGACTGCAGCACACCACGCCTCCCTGTCCATCATCAACTCCTGGAGCTTGCTCAGACTCATGTCCCTTGAGTTGGTGATGCCATCCAACCATCTTGTCCTCTGTTGTCCCCTTCTCCTCCTGCCTTCAATCTTTCCCAGCATCAGGGTCTTTTCCAATGAGCTTCAGGATGAGTCCTTCCAATGAATATTCAGGACTGATTTCTTTTAAGATTGACTGGTTTGATCTCCTTGCAGTCCAGGGGACTCTTAAGAAACTTCTCCAACACCACAGCTCAAAAGCATCAATTCTTCAGTGCTCAGCTTTCTTTATAGTCCAACTCTCACATCTATGCATGACTACTGGAAAAACCATAGCTTTGGCTAGACGGACCTTTGTTGGCAAAGTAATGTCTCTGCTTTTTAATATGCTGTCTAGGTGTGTCATAGCTTTTCTTCCAAGCAGCAAGTGTCTTTTAATTTCCTGGCTGCAGTCACCATCTGCAGTGATTTTGGAGTCTAAAAAAATAAAGTCTGTTACTGTTTCCATTGTTTCCCCATCTATTTGCCATGAAGTGATGGGACTGGATGTCTTGATCTTCGTTTTCTGAATGCTGAGTTTTAACCCAACTTTTTCACTCTCCTCTTTCACTTTCATCAAGAGGCTCTTTGGTTCTTTCTTGCTCTCTGCCATAAGAGTGGTGTTATCTGCATATCTGAGGTTATTGATATTTTTCCAGGCAATCTTGATTCCAGCTTGTGCTCCATCCAGCCTGGAGCACATGGAGCATGATGGACTGTGCATATAAGTTAAATAAGTAGGGTGACAATATACAGCCTTGACGTACTCCTTTTCCTATTTGGACCCAGTCTGTTGTTCCATGTCCAGTTCTAACTGTTGCTTCTTGACCTGCATACAGATTTCTCAGGAGACAGGTCAGGTGGTCTGGTATTCCCATCTCTTTAAGAATTTTCCACTGTTTGTTGTGATCCACACAGTCAAAGGCTTTGGCGTTGTCCTTTGCCTTCTGCCTATTTACTGTTATGGTATAGGAAAAGTGGACCTGGGGACAAACATGAATGAATTTGTTACATAGCTGTTGCTCTGATTCTTAGTCCTTCAGACTTGGGCTGGAATTACACTGCTAACTTTCCTTGGTTTCCAGCTTGCGGACAGTAAATCATGAGACTCCTCAGCCTCCATAATCACATAAGCCAATTCCGCATTATAAATTGTAGCCATCTCTATATCTATCTTCTGTTAGTTGTATTTCTCTGAAAAGCCCTGAGACAGAAATTGATGCTGAGAAGTGGGGTGCGGCTGTAACAAATACCAAAAAATTGTGGTAGTGGCTTGTGAACTGGTTAATGGGTAGAGGCTGCTTGTGATTTCTTATTCTTTTTCTTTTTTTTGCTGCGTGAAATGTGTGGGATCTTAGTTCCCAGGACAAGGAACTTGCTCCCTGCAGTGGTAGCATGGAGTCTGAATCACTGGACTGCCAGGGAAGTCCCTGGTAGTGATTTTATACAAGCTAGAAAAAGTCGATATTGCCATGAAGGGACTGTTAAAGGTAATTCTGATGACAGCTCAGAAAGGAAAGAGGAGCGCTGTAGAGAAAGCTTCCATCTTCTTAGCGAATACAAATAATCACATACAGAGTGTTGGTAGAAATATGGATACTAAAGATGATTCCAATGATGTCTCAGAGAGAAATAAAGATGTCATCAGACAATGGCAAAAAGGCATTCCGTATTACAAAGTGGCAAAGATCCTCTCCAGCTGTGAACCTGTGAAACCAGTTCAGTGATGTTTTTACCCAGTCTATGGTATTTTGTTAAAGCAGCCCAAAGTAAGCCTTTACCCAGAGAAATGAAGATTTATGTCCACACAAAAACTGGTACCCAAGCTTTTATAGTAGTTCATAATAGTCCCACACTGGGAACAATATAAATTCTTTAATGGATGAATTGCTGAACTGTGGTATTCATACCATAAAATACCACTCAACAAGAAAAAGGAAAAACCCCTGATAAATAGAACTTTGATGGCTCTTGAGGGATTATGTTGAGTTTAAAAAAGAAAGTAATCTCAAAAGGTTATTGTATGATTCCATTTGTACAACTTCTCTCAGTGAGGTGGCAGTGAATGGTGACTAGAAATGAGACCTTAATTCTCTGCCCAGGAGCTGAACGTGGGCAACCTGTGTGAAAGCCAGGAATTCTAGCCACCAGATCAGCAAGGGCTAAAAGGCTAGAAGCTAATTTTCCTGGGATCTTTGCGCCCCAGTGAAAAATGCATTTATCACACAGGCAGAAAATGTAAATGCAGGTACGAAGCTTATTATTAGAGACAAAGAACAGCAACAAATGGGAGAGCACAGAGAGAAATGGTTTGTTTAGTTAAGACAGGAGCAAGGAGAGATACACACCCAGAGAGAATGGCTGTGGGTGTCCCCCCTCGTAAGGTGGGGCACAGTAAGAAGACAGTTAAGTCACTTATATAGGGCATTCTTCTGGGTCTTTGTCTTGCTTCAGGCCAATTATCTGGTCTCTTTTTTCATAGCTGACCTATCCTAGGACATGCACCTGAGTGCCCATGCACCCCTCAGCCAAGGTGGATCTTCAAATGAAGGCTTCTAGAAGGAGCAAGACTTATTATGGCCTGGCATTATTCCTTGACTTCTGACCCACAAGGAGACTTTCTGCCCATGTGTAGTATCTCCCTCTTCCCAAAAGAAGGGGGAGCTGAGATCCCTTAATCCTTTACTCAGAAAGAGTTTTGCCCCTCTTTGTCCTTACCATGACTATTACCTTGACTATTGCCATGACTATTACCCTAAGGTGTTTATAAGGACAAATACTGACTATTTACCCTCTTTCTGTTGTTACTTCCATTTTGGAGGGCAAACAGGAGGGTGACTGTAAATGCCTTCACTGGAGGTCACCTGTCTCTTGTCTCAAGAAATGCTAACAGTTATTAAGTACCCAACCTGAAGCCCACTTCTTCATGACCCATGAAATAAAAACAGGAGGCCAGTTGTAAATGTCTAACCTGCAGGCCATCTATTTCTTACATCACAACCTTGAAATGACAATATTATCAAATCTCTTATTATTATATAGTAGAAGTGACAAATAGATTCAAGGGATTAGATCTGATAGAGTGCCTGAAGAACTATGGAAGGAGGTTCATAACATTGTACAGGAGACAGTGACCAAAACCATCCCAAAGAAAAAGAAATGCAAGAAGGCAAACTGGTTGTCTGAGGAGGCCTTACAAATAGCTGAGAAAAGAAGAGAAGCAAAAGGCAAAAGACAAAAGGAAAGATATGCCTATCTGAATGCAGATTTACAAAGAACAGCCAAGAGAGATAAGAAAGCCTTCTTAAGTATATAGTGCAAAGAAATAGAGGAAAACAATAGAATGGGAAAGACTAGAGATCTCTTCAAGAAAACCGGAGATACCAAGGGAACTTTTCATGCAAAGGTGGGCACATTAAAGGAGAGAAACAGCAAGGACTTAATAGAAGCAAAAGAGATTAAGAGGTGGCAAGAAAACACAGAAGAACGGTACAAAAAAGATATTAATGACCCAGATAACCATGATGGTGTGGTCACTCACCTAGAGTCGGACATCCTGGAGTGTGAAGTCAAGTGGGCCTGAGGAAGCATCACTATGAACAAAGCTAGTGGAGGTGATGGACTTCCAGCTGAACTATTTCAAATCCTAAAAGATGATGCTGTTAAAAGGCTGCACTAAATATGCCAGAAATTTGGAAAATTCAGCAATGGCTACAGGACTGGAAAGGATCAGTTTTCATTCCAATAAAGGAGGGTAGTGCCAAAAATTGTTCAAACTATCGCACAATTGCACTCATCTCACACGCTAGCAAGGTAATGCTCAAAATTCTCCAAGTGAGGCTTCAACAGTAAGTGAACCAAGATCTTCCAGACGTATAAGCTGCATTTGGAAAAGGCAGAGGAATCAGAGATCAAATTGCCAAAATCCACTAGATCATAGAAAAAGCAAGAGAATTCCAGAAAAACGTCTGCTTCACTGACTACGTTAAAACCTTTGACTGTGTGGAGCACAACAAACTGGAAAATTCTTAAAGAGATGGAAATAACAGGCTACCTTACCTGCCTCCTGAGAAATCTGTATGCAGGTCAAGAAGTAACAGTTAGAACCGGACATGGAACAACAGACTGGCTCCAAATTGGGAAAGGAGTACGTCAAGGCTGTATACTGTCACCCTTCTTATTTAACTTGTATACAAAGTACATCATGCTAATGCCAGGCTGGATGAAGCACAAGCTGGAATTGAGATTGCCGGGAGAAATATCAACAATCTCAGATATGCAGTTGATACCACTCTAAGGGCAGAACATGAAGATAAAGCCTCTTGATGCGGGTGAAAGAGGAGAGTGAAAAATCTGGCTTAAAACTCAACATTCAAAAAACTAAGAGCATGGCATCCGGTCCCATTACTTCATGGCAGATAGATGGGGAAAAAATGAAAACAGTGACAGACTTTATTTTCTTGGACTCCAAAATCACTGCAGATTGTGCCCCATGAAATTAAAAAACGCTTGCTCCTTGGAAAAAATGCTATGACCAACCTAGGCAGCATATTAAAAAGCAGAGACATCACTTTGCTGACAAAGTTAAAGCTTTGCCATATAGTCAAAGCTATGGTTTTTCCAGTAGTCGAGTATGGATGTGAGAGCTGGACCACAAAGAAAGATGAGCACTGAAGAACTGATGCTTTTGAATTGAGGTGTTGGAGAAGACTCTTGAGAGTCCCTTGGACTGCAAGGAGATCAAAACAGTCAATCCTAAAGGAAATCAACCCTGAATATCCATTGGAAGGACTGATGCTGATGCTGAAGCTCCAATCGTTTGGCCACCTGATGCCAAGAAGAGACTCATTGGAAAAGACCCTGATTCTGGGAAAGATTGAAGGCAGGAGGAGAAGGGGACAACAGAGGACGAGATGGTTGGATGGCATCACCGACTCAATGGACATGGGTCTGAGCAAGCTCCAGGAGTTGGTGATGGACAGGGAAGCCTGGCGTGCTGCAGTCCATGGGGTCGCAAAGAGTCAGACAGGACCGAGTGACTGAACAGCAACAACAACTATGTTCAGAGGATGACCAAATTAGAAGTTTAGTGACTGAACAATAATAATAATAAAGATGGAGGATGGCTTAGTGATTGCCAGGGGTTAAGCAGGGGATGGAGTTTGGAGAGAAGGAGGTGTGGTTATTAAAAAGGTAACACATGTAATTAAATTGCATAAAACATGAACTGTAGCCCACCAGCTTCCTCTGTTCATGGGATTCTCCAGGCAAGAGTACTGAAGTGGTTAGCCATTCCCTTCTCCAGGGAATCTTCCTAAACCAGGGATCAGATCCAGGTCTCTGGCATTGTAGGCAGGTTCTTTATCGTCTGAGCCATCAAGGAAGCCCGCTTAAGTGTGGCTTTTAAAAAGGTGACACTTGATTAAATTGCATAGAACTAAATACATGTGCGCGCACACACACGAATGAATGCATGTAAAACTAAGGTAAGCGGATTATTACCAGTTTCCTGGATTATTTGTGATACTGTATTATTTGTTGTTGTTTTAGTCACCACATTGAGTCCGACTCCTCCTGCAGTCCTTTGCAGCCTCAAGGACTGTAGCCCACGAGGTTCCTCTGTCCATGGGATTCTCCAGGCAATAATACTGGAGTGGGTTGCCATTTCTGACCCAGGGATGGAACCTACGTCTCCTGCATTGACAGGTGGATTCTTTACCAATGAGCCACCTGGGAAGCCCTTTAGTATTAAAGTTCTGCATATTTATGCATGATATCATTATCAGGGCAAATTGAATAAAGGAGAAATAAAATCTCTTATTTCTTACAACTGTATGTAGATCTATAATTATGTCTAAGTAAAAAGTTAAAAAAACTGAAGACACATAAGTAAATCTTGTTTCATTTTGTTCCATCACTCCCAACTCTTTCCTATCTAATTCTGTTCACTCTTTCCTGCTCAAATCATCATGACAAGTTATATATCATGGCAACATTATAAATTATTGGGGGTCTCATTAACAGAGAGAAGAGTTAGCTGATGTGTTGGTTCTCTTGGGTCTCATTTCTGTAAATTTTCTTCCTCTCCTAGTCTCTTGGGCCATCTATGAGATGTAGCTCCAGCCAGGCAGCACTTGACTCCAATCTGGATCAGGGCTCCAATCCCTCTTCAAGAGTCAGAATGCTGTCTGGAATCTCCCCCAACATTTAGTGTAGTCACTTGTTTAATGATGATCTATTAGCTGGACTGTAAATTCCGTGAGGATAGGAATCCACTCATTTTATTTGTTGATTCATTCAGTAAATATTGCATGTCTACTAAGTGCCAGGCTGTTCTAGGTGCTGAGGGTACTCAGAGGTGTGAGATTAGTAGGTATAATGTGTATGAAACTAATATCAGGAAGACCAGTTGGGTGGCAGCGGCAGAAACCCTGGTGAGAAATGATAGTGGCCACTAAGATAGTGGTTGTGGGGTTGAAGAGGGGAGCCAAATGCAAGAGATGCTAGGAAGAAGCTGACAGATGCAGGTAAGGCATTAAGGAAAAACGAGAGACAAAAATGACTCCAACTTTGGTGCCTCAGTCCCTAAGAGTGAGAATACCAGCAGGAAGCAGACTTTCACTGAACAGTGGCCTCTCACTAATTCCATTTCAGAAATTTCATTTGGCACCTGGAGTGTCGAAGTAGAATTGTTAATTCAACAGTTAAGTCATGGACTTGGAGTTCAAAGGAATGTTGCCTAGAGTTATATATCTGATAGCTGAAGTCATAGGAAGAAATGAGGTTACCTAAGCAAAGTACTGTTGTGGTTCAGTCGCTAAGTTGTGTCTGACTTGTTGTGACTTCGTGGACTGTAACACGCCAGGCTCCTCTGTCCTCCACTCCCAGAGTTTGCTTAAATTCATGTCCTTTGAGTCAGTGATGCCACCTAGTGATGGGTAGGTAGCGTCACTTAAGGAAAGCATTGGATACATAGAGGCAGGAAAGAGAAGCACTAAGTTGAATGGCGAGGTTGAAGAAGAGGAATCTCTTTACTCTATTTGCATGCATTCTCAAGTCACTTCAGTCGTGTTTGACTCTGTGACCCCATGGATTGTAGCCTGACAGCTTCCTCCGACCATGGGAATTTCCTGGCAAGGGTACTGGAGTGGGTTTCCATGCCCTCCTTCAGGGGATCATCTGGACCCAGGGATCGAACCTGCCTCTCTTAAGTCTCCTGCAATGTAGGCAAATTCTTTACTGTGGAGCCACAAAAGAAGCCTGTTTACTTTGCTTACATAGAACTAAAACTGAGAATGTCAAATTGTGCCAGAATGTCAAGTAAAAGTAGGATTCCTAAGAATCTAGGAAAGCACACTCGTTCCCTGAACTTGCACACCTCTTCACAGGTGGCTGTGTGCTTATCTGAGGTCATTTATACAACTGAATGAACAACTGCCTTGGGGAACCATGCCCTTCTTCCCCAAGAGATCTTCTGATTATAATTTGACTTTCTAGCTAAATTTGCATTTTGAGAAGAACAATAGCAACAATAATAACTAATATTTAGCAACTGCTCTGTTCCAGGTAAACACTTTACATGTATTATTCATTTAAATTATTCATCTTCTAAACCCTATGAGGTAGGTACTATTATTGATACTTACCCCACTTTATAGATAAAAACACTGAGATTCAGAGATGTTAATTTGCCTAAGATCACATAGTTAATGAGTAACTCAGTTTTATTAAGTCCAGAGTCCACATACTGAGCCAGTAGGCTATACTTTATCCCCAGAATAAGTGGATGACACTGATGCAAACATTCTGTTTTGCTTGGGTTATATTTCTCACTGTAAATGAACAAATAGACACTCCAATGATATTAGCAATGGGAATAATAAAGATTTGTGAGTTATTTGGGTGCAAGAAGTTGTCAAGATTAGGAAGTATAGACAGATCTAAACCTGACTGTGCAATAAACGAGAGAGAGCTGGGAAGTGTTCAAGGCAAGTGTATTAAAGACATTTTTGTTGCTTTTATTTTTCTTTTAAAGATGGGAGAGAGATTAGCTTGTTAGGTAAAAATAATGCGGTAAGGGAACACATTAGGGAAAGGGGGAAAATTGAGAGATTAAAGGACCAGAAGATATACCAGGTCACAAACTCAAAGTACAGTTCAGTTCAGTAGCTCAGTTGTGTCCGACTCTTTGCAACCCCATGAATCACAGCACGCCAGGGCTCCCTGTCCATCACCAACTCCCGGAGCTTGCTCAAACTCATGTCCATCGAGTCGGTGATGCCATCCAGCCATTTTATCCTCTGTCGTCCCCTTCTCCTCCTGCCCCCAATCCCTCCCAGCATCAGGGTCTTTTCCAATGAATCAACTCTTCACATGAGCTGGCCAAAGTATTGGAGTTTCAGCTTCAGCATATGAACACCCAGGACTGATCTCCTTTAGGATGGACTGGCTGGACCTCCTTGTAGTCCAAGGGACTCTCAAGAGTCTTCTCCAACACCACAGTTCAAAAGCATCAATTCTTCGGCACTCAGCTTTCTTTATAGTCCAACTCTCACATCCATACATGACCACTGGAAAAGCAAGAGAGATAAGAAAGCTTTCTTCAGAGATCAATGCAAACAAATAGAGGAAAACAACAGAATGGGAAAGACTAGAGATCTCTTCAGGAAAATTAAGGATACCAAGGGAACATTTCATGCAAGATAGGCTCAATAAGGGACAGAAATGGTATGGACCTAACAGAAGCAGAAGATATTAAGAAGAGGTGGCAAGAATACACAGAACTGTACAAAAAAGAGCTTCATGACCCAGATAATCATGATGGTTTGATCACTCACCTAGAGCCAGACATCCTGGAATGTGAAGTCAAGTAGGCCTTAGAAAGCATCACTACGAACAAAGCTAGTGGAGGTGATGGAATTCCAGTTGAGCTATTTCAAATCCTGAAAGATGATGCTGTGAAAGTGCTACACTCAATATGCCAGCAAATTTGGAAAACTCAGCAGTGGCCACAGGACTGGAAAAGGTCAGTTTTCATTCCAATCCCAAAGAAAGGTAATGCCAAAGAATGCTCAAACTACCACGCAATTGCACTCATCTCACATGCTAGTAAAGTGATGCTCAAAATTCTCCAAGCCAGGCTTCAGCAATATGTGAACCGTGAACTTCCAGATGTTCAAGTTGGTTTTAGAAAAGGCAGAGGAACCAGAGATCAACTTGTCAACATCTAATGGATCGTCAAAAAAGCGAGAGAGTTCCCGAAACACATCTATTTCTGTTTTATTGACTATGCCAAAGCCTTTGACTGTGTGGATCACAAAAAACTGTGGAAAATTCTGAACGAGATGGGAATACCAGACCACCTGACCTGCCTCTTGAGAAACTTCTATGTAGGTTAGGAAGCAACAGTTCGAACTGGACATGGAACAACAGACTGGTTCCAAATAGGAAAAGGAGTATGTCAAGGCTGTATATTGTCACCCTGCTTATTTAACTTCTATGCAGAGTACATCATGAGAAACACTGAGCTGGAAGAAGCACAAGCTGGAATCAAGACTGCTGGGAGAAATATCAATAACCTCAGATATGCAGATGACACCACCTTTATGGCAGAAAGTGAAGAGGAACTAAAGAGCCTCTTGATGAAAGAGAAAGAAGAGAGTGAAAAAGTTGGCTTAAAGCTCAACATTCAGAAAATGAAGATCATGGCATCTGGTCCCATCATTTCATGGGAAATAGATGTGGAAACAGTGTCAGACTTTATTTTTGGGGGCTCCAAAATCACTGCAGATGGTGATTGCAGCCGTGAAATTAAAAGACACTCCTTGGAAGGAATGTTATGACCAAAGTACAGACAACAGGAATATTAATAACTTCTGATGAGAGAAAAGCTATGTCACTAAGAAATGGAACCAGGTGCAGATGAATTACAGAAAAAGGGAGGTGCTGGAAACTTCAAATGATCTCTATGTTCTCAGTAAAAGAGGAGGAAATGCCTTTTCTGTGAGAATGGGAGACTTAAAAGAAGGGCTTAAGGAGGGTGGCGACCGTTGCAAAAGCTGCTGCGGGAGAAGAAGCTGATGAGGAAGCGGTCATGTTCACAGGAGGAGTGCCGGGTGGTTCAGAAAATCCAGCTGAGGTTGAAGACCAGGGACTTGTAAGGACAATACTGAAAAATTTTGTGATTTTTCTTGAGCAACTCTTCCCAACCTGGTCTGAAATCTGAGAAACCTGTTAGTGGGAGTCTAATTTCATGATGCAGTTAAGGCAGAAGAGTAAAGACAGAAGGGGCTGTTCATGGTTTAAGCTAGCTAGTGGAAGGATTGAAGATAAAAGACAAGTGCCAGATGGAAAGGGAAAGGGGGATCAAAAGAAAGACATAAGCAGAGTTGGAAAGAAAGAAAGTGGTTGTCCAAGCATGAGATGTGAGAGTTAAAAATTTTAGAGGAAGTTCTGGCAGACAGTTGTAACATACAATATTGTACTAACTGCATGATTCAACTAATTGAACTGAAGTGCTTGCTGGCCAGCAGCAAGGTAATATAATAACTGGAGGTGCTATTTTCAGAATTGAAATTTGGCATTCGAAAGACCATTAGGAACATCGATTTTTTTTTTTTTTTTTTTTTTTAAGGAACTGCTGCTGCTACTGCTACTGCTAAGTCGCTTCAGTTGTGTCCAACTCTGTGCCACCCCATAGACGGCAGCCTACCAGGCTCCCCCGTCCCTGGGATTCTCCAGGCAAGAACACTGGAGTGGGTTGCCATTTCCTTCTCCAATGCATGAAAGTGAAAAGTAAAAGTGAAGTCGCTCAGTCGTGTCTGACTCTTAGTGACCCCATGGATTGCAGCCTACCAGGCTCCTCCATCCATGGGATTTTCCAGGCAAGAGTACTGGAGTGTGGTGCCATTGCCGTCTCCATTTTAAGGAACACCAATGTTTATAAATGTCACGTAAAAGGTATGTTCTGCTTCCCTGGTATTCACTGCCCTCTCTGTTGGCATGAGTTCAAAAGCCAGTGTGTTCTTTCTGTTTCAACTCCTAGAGGATGCTAACTTGGTTTTCTTTTTACGTATGGCTGCGTCAAGTCTTAGTTGTAGCAGGTGGGGTCTCTGTTGTGGGCAGTTGGGCTCCAGAGTGTGTGGGCTCTGTAGTTGGAACATGTGGACTCAGTAGTTGTGGTGTGCAAACTTAGTTGCCCCATGGCATGTGGGATCTTAGTTCCCCAACCAGGGATCAAACCCACAACCCTTGCATTGGGAGGGGGATTCTTAACCACTGGGCCAACAGGAAAGTCCCAAGGATTTCTTTCTTTTGACCAATATTTGTTGCCTGCCTAATAAAGCCAGACAGTCTGTTAGGTGTTGATGACTCATCAACAAATAAGATGAAATATCTATCCTCAAGAAGTTTAAATGCAGCAATCAATAGGTAAAAAATAACGCAGAATGATAAATACTATGATTATGTTAAAACTTGGGTGTCAGTGAGAGACGACCTAACTCAACCTTGAGTAGTCAAAAGAGGCTTCTGTGAGAAGGTGTCATCTAAAATGAAATAAAGGAATAGTCCATATAATCCCAGAGAAGGTGATGGCACTCCACTCCAGTACTCTTGCCTGGAAAATCCCATGGATGGAGGAGCCTAGTGGGCTGCAGTCCATGGGGTTATGAAAAGTTGGGCACGACTGAGCGACTTCACTTTCACTTTTCACTTTCATGCACTGGAGAAGGAAATGGCAACCCACTCCAGTGTTCTTGCCTGGAGAATCCCAGGGACAGAGGAGTCTGGTGGGCTGCCATCTATGGGGTAGCACAGAGTCAGACACGACTGAAGTGACTTAGCAGCAGCAGCAGGTATAATCTAGGCAGATGAATGGGGAGGGGGAAATAAGAGGGACTCAGTGTTCACAGAGACATCTCTATCTCTGAAGGAGCCTATGGGTTCCTTGCATCTCTTGGTATCTTCATTCTTATAGGACAATTATCTTAACATCCCCATACTAGGGGATATTTCTACCAGGAATCATTGAACCAGAAGATTTATATTTAACTGTCAGTAATGTTTCTTATTTATGTGTCTTTAGATATGTCAGCTAATCCCAAGTCAGTTTCTTCATCTTAAAACAGGAATAACAATACCTACTTCAGTTATTGACTTCAGTTAAGGACTTCCCTGGTGGCTCAGATGGTAAAGTGTCTGTCTACAATGCGGGAGACCTGGGTTCGATCCCTGGGTTGGGAAGATCCCCTGGAGAAGGAAATGGCAACCCACTCCAGTACTATTGCCTGGAAAATCCCATGGACAGAGGAGCCTGGTAGGCTACAGTCCATGGGGTCGCAAAGAGTCGGACATGACTGAGCCACTTCACTTCACTTCACTTTAGTTATTAAGATGATCAAATTAAGTGATACATGTGAAAGCACTATATAAACTGTTAAATGTTACATAGATCTTAACTGTTCTTAGTGTCCTAAGATGTCATGTCCTATGCTTTTATATTCATTATGGGGATTAAGAAACCAAAAGTCCTGAATCATTGCTACAGATTTACTGATACTTTTCAGGTCTGCCAAGTTTAAGCTGTGAAATAAATTGTTCTCTGAAGCTACTTGAAATGTTTGAATTAATGCCATAAATTATTGTCATTGGTCCTCTACTCAAAAGCCACCGCAGAGTAGATATGGCAGCTAAAGTATCATCTAGCAGTAGAGTGAGCAATGCCATCCTTAGAGTACATGGGCCATTCTATGGTAAAAAAGATCAGTAGAGAGGAAAATCTGAAAATTAACAGGCCTAATAAATAGTGCAGAATACAGGTGAGATCGTGTGGTGGGAGGATGAAAAAGATCTTTACTTCCAAATTTAGGATGGCCTCTTGAACCATCAACATCTGCTTCACTCTACTTCAGAAATGCCCCTCTAATGAAAAATCATTTCATAGAACTGGTTTCTTGTTTGGTGGGCAAATTCATTTGACAAATTCATGCCACAGGGGTGGAGGCACTTAGGAATACTTTTAACAAGTGAATCTCTACAACTTTTATATTAATTTTTTCCCCAATTTTACTAAGAAAAATTTTAAAAATACATACAGCTAATTTGAGAAAATTTTACATACTCACCTGCATGTGCTGTGTGCTTAGTCACTCAGTTGTGTCTGACTCTTTGCAACCTCATGGACTGTATGTAGCCCACCAGATTCCTCTGTTCATGGGATTTTCCAGGCAAGAATACTGGAGTGGGTTGCCATTTCTTACACCAGGGGATCTTCCCAACCCAGGGATCAAACCCAGGTCTCTTGTGTCTCCTGCACTGGCAGGCAGATTCTTTATCATTTCACCACCTGGGAAGCCCCCACCTGAGTACCTACCACCCATTAATAGATTCTATCATTAACATTTTACTACACCTGCCAGGATAATTCTTTAGGTTAAATAGTTTATTTTGAGATAACTGTTGATGCACATGCAATTGTGAAGAATAACACAAAGAGAATATTTATTCTGTACCCAGTTTTCCTCAGTGGTAACATCTTGCAAAACTATAGTCCAATGGCACAACCAGGATACTGACATTGATACAGTCAAGATACAGAACATTTTCATCATCTTAAGGATTCCCTCCTGTTGCCCTTGTATAGTCACATCCACTCTCACCTCTTCCCTAACTCTACAAATTACTAATATGTTCTCTATTTCCATAATTTTATTATTTCAAGAATGTGTGGCATCATTCAGAATATAATCTTTTGGGACTGGCCTTTTTCTCTCAGCATAATTCTCTGTTGATTCAACCAAGCTGCTGTGTGTATCAATACTTTATTCTTTTTCATTGCTGAAAAGCATTCCACTGTAGGAAGGTACAACAGTCTGCTCAACCGTTCACCTGTTGAAGAACACCTGGGTTGTTTCCAGTTTTGGATTATTATGAATAAGGCTACTATAAACATTGGTGTACAGGTTTTTATTTTTTATTTTTGCTACACTGTGTGGCTTATGGGATCTTAGGTCCTCAATCAGAGATTGAACCTGGGCCCTCGGCAGTGAGAGCATCAAGTTTGAACCACTGGACTGCCAGGAGATTACCAGTGTACAGGTTTTTGCAGAAACATGAATTTTCGTTTCTCTGGGATAGATGTCCAGGTGTGTAAACACAGTAGTTACAAATTTAGTTTTTTTAAAAAATTTATTTATTTTTAATTGAAGGATAATTGCTTTATAGTATTGCTTTGGTTTCTTTCTGGAGGTTTCTGTCGTCGTTTAGAAGTTGCTCTGTAGGAGCTGCTCCATATTCTAATGAGTTTTTGATGTATTTGTAGGGAGGCAGGTGATCTCCTCGTCTTACTCCTCTGCCATCTTCTTTTGTTCACAAGTTTTGTTTTTAGAGAAATCACCAAACTTTTTCCAGTGATGGGTACCATTTTACATCAGCATTAGTAATATCTGAGTGATCTAGCCTCTCCCCTTCATTGCCAGCATTGGGTATTGTCACTATTTTTTTATATTAGACATTCATAGAGATGTGTAGTGATGTCTCATTGTGGTTTTAATTTTCATTTCTTTAATGGCTATTGACATTGAATATATTTTCATATGCTTATATTGTTCTTTGGTGAAATATCTTTTTATGCGTTTTGCTCATTTTCTATTTGGATTTTTGTAATTGTTGAGTTTTGGAAGTTCTTATATTATCTAGACACAAGTCCTTTGTAGAGCAGGAGGGAATTTTCTCAGGTCAAGTTTAAAACATCTGTGGATATCCCAGTGGAAATGGCCAGCTTGCGGTTGGCTGCATGTGTCTGGAGGTTAGGAGAGAGATTTGAGCAGAACATTAAGCTTTGAGAGTTGTGATAGCACAATTGACATTACACTAGAGGGAAGACAATATTAGAGTTGAAGGGAAAGAAGGTCAAGTGAACATTTGTACATTTAAATGATGTAAGAACTGAGAACAAATGGTTGAAGAAATAGGAGAAGATAGGAGAGTGGTGAGATGAAAACCAGAACCTGGTTTTTGCTTTACTGTAATGGGTATCATCTAGAATTAAAAAAAAAAAATCTACAAAGAGATGATGCTCACAAAACTGCTTAAAAGCAAGTTAACTAGAGTTTTCATCAAATGCAATATTTAAAAGTTAAGTAGAAAGATGTTAACTGCTATTATGGAGTTTTGCAATCAGGTAGTTGGATAATAGTAGCTATGTAATATATAGTTATATATTTTTTTAATAAAGTGAAGGAAAAACTCAATTAGGTTGAATATTATAAAAGTAAACAAGTTTATAGGAAAATCCTTCTAATTATTAATACAAAACAACTTTTGCCTGGATTTCCCCCAAACAGTTTGAACTTTCACCTTAAACTCAAGAAATGGTGAATCTACCCATGTTAAAAACAATAAGACTTTACTTTGTAGTAGCCTTAAACATACAGACTGCTCCTGTAGTGGGTTGAACAGTGTCTCCCCAAAATTTGTGATCATGCTTATTTGAAAATACCGTCTTTGCAGATTTAATTTTAGTTAAGGATCTTGAGATGAATTCATCCTGGATTTAGGGAGGACCTTAAATCCACTGGCTGATGTCTTCATAAGGGAAAGGAGAGGGAGATTTGGGCACAGAGAGACACACAGAAAGGGTAGAAATGTGAAGAGGAAGCAGAGATTGGAGTGTCTCTGCAAGCCAAAGAACACCAGCGACTGCTGACAACCAGAAGTGACTGCCGATAACGAGAAGCTTTCTCTACATGCTAAGAGAGAGGTATGGGACTTTTTCTCCCTCAGAGCTCCCAGAGGAATCAACCCTGCTGACACTCTGATTTCAGACTTTTGGCCTCCAGAACTGTGTGCGAGTACATTTCTGTCATTTTAAGCTACCCAGGTTGCAGTAATTTGTTACAGCAGCCTTAGGATACTAATGCAGCTCCTCAGTTCAGTTTAGTTGCTCAGTCGTGTCCGACTCTGCGACCCCATGGACTGCAGCATGCCAGGCTTCCCTGTCCATCACCAACTCCTGGAGCTTGCTAAAACTCATGTCCATCGAGTCAGTGATGGCATCCAACCATCTCACCCTCTGTCATCCCCTTCTCTTCCTGCCTTCAATTTTTCCCAGCATCAATGAGTAAGTTTTCCAATGAGTCAGTTCTTTGCATCAGATGGCCACAGTATTGGAGTTTCAGCTTCAGCATCAGTCCTTCCAATGGATATTCAGGACTGATTTCCTTTAGGGTTGACTGGTTTGATCTCCTTGTAGTACAAGGGACTCTCAAGTCTTCTCCAACACCACAGTTCAAAAGCAACAATTCTTTGGCGCTCAACTTTTTATGGTCCAGCTCTCACATCCATACATGGCTGCTGGAAAAACCATAGCTTTGACTAGACAGACCTTTGTTGGTAAAGTAATGTCTCTGCTTTTTAGTATACTATCTGGGTTGGTCATAGCTTTTCTTCCAAGGAGCAAGCGTCTTTTAATTTCCTGGCTGCAGTCACCATCTGCAGTGATTTTGGAGCCCAGGAAAATAAAGTCTATCACTGTTTCTATTGTTTCCCCGTCTATCTGCCATGAAGTAATGGGACCAGATGCCATGATTTTCATTTTGCGAATGTTGAGTTTTAAGCCAGCTTTTTCACTCTCCTCTTTCACTCTTATCAGCTCCTATCCCTCACCATTTTCCCAGGCCCCCAAAGATACCACTACCGATTTTTTGTTATTCATTAAAAAAGCACAGATTTTTATCATTGGCACTTACTGCATGGAGACAACAAAAGAATGCTCAGAGCTGGTGTTTTATTTTATTTATTTTTGACTGCTGGGTCTTTGTTGATACGCACGGGCTCTCTCTAGCTGCGGTGAGCATGAGCTACTCTTTGTTGTGGTGCGTGGGCTTCTTATTTCGGTGGCTTCTCTGGCGGTGCACAGGTTCTGGGCACATGGGCTTCAGTAGTTGCAGCACGCGGGCTCAGTAGTTGTGGCACATGTGCTTGGTAGTTGCAACCCCTGGGGTCTAGAGCATGGACTTGGTAATAGTGGCTCGTGGGTTTAGTTGCTCTGGGGCACGTGGGATCCTCCTGGACCAGTGATAGAACACATGTCCCCTGTGTTGGCAGACAGATTTTTATCCACTGCGAAGTGAAGTGAAAGCTGCTCAGTTGTGTCCGACTCTTTGAGACTCCATGGACTGCAGAGTCCATGGAATTCTCCAGGCCAAAATACTGGAGTGGTTAGCCTTTCCCTTCTCCAGGGGATCTTCCCAACCCAGGGATCAAACCCAGTGATACAATGGAAGTCCTAGTTGGTGTTTTCAATGCTTATAAAACTAATGGCCAATTTTTTAACTTTGAGCTCTCTGTTTAAAGTCAGTTTGCCTGTATCCTCTTCCAATTAATGTTGATTAGAATAAATTCATTTAGTTGGTTATTATTTGCTTCCTACAATCAAACACACTCTTTTTTTTTTTTTTGGGGCTACCGATGTTAGTGATATGTTAGTTAGTGATGGATGTTAGTTTCCAGAACAGGGATAAACCTGCTCCCTGCATTGGAAGCACAGAGTCTTAACCACTGGACTGCCAGGAAAGTCTGCAAACACACTCTTGCTTGGTCTACCCGAGAGAAGAGGGCTGAGACTGAGGTTAGTGATGGTCACTTTGAAATCTGGTGTCTGCATTATTAAAAATCCCCATAAATGAAGTATATTAGCTCATTTACTTATTTACTTTGCTAATAATTATTTACAATAAGGAAGTTTGAAACAACAAACTACTGATAACTATTTGAGATAATAACCACAACAAAAACATTAACTTGACCTGTTCTCTGTCCAAGTTTTAACTAGAGGCAGTGTTTTGGTGGCTTCCCAGTTAGCTCAGGGGTAAAGAATCTGCCTGCCAATTCAGGTAGATGCAGGAGATGTGGGTTCCATCCCTGGGTCAGGAAGATCCCCTGGAGTAGGAAATGGCAACCAACTCCAGTATTCTTGCCTGGGAAATCCCATGGACAGAGAAGTCTCATGGGCTGCAGCCCATGGGGTCGCAAAGAGATAGAACTGAGCAACTAACACTTTTCACTTTCTGTCTTAGGATGATTGACCTTTGGGGCCAGGCAATTCTTTGCTGTAAGGGGCTACCTAGTGTAATACAGGATGTTTAGTAGCATCCCTGGTCTCTATCCATTAGATGCCTCCCTTTTCCAGTTGTGATGACCAAAGATCTCCAGACACTATGGGAAAAATTTTCCCCAGCTGGGAACCAACCATTGTTCTAAGTCTTGAGAGAGAAAGAAGCAAACCTCTGCTCCACTCCCCCACCTACACATGTGTTTTAAGCCAACCTTAGGTTTTTCCCCCGTTTTATTGATATGATTGACATATGTGTGCTCAGTTGTGTCATATTGATATATAGTACTGCATATGTTTAAGGAGTGGAGAAGGCAATGGCACCCCACTCCAGTACTTTTGCCTGGAAAATCCCATGGACGGAGGAGCCTGGTAGGCTGCGGTCTATGGGGTCGCACAGAGTCGGACACGACTGAAGTGACTTAGCAGCAGCAGCAGCATGTTTAAGGAGTATAGCAAAATAATGTAACTTACATTTATTGGGAAAGGAGCTTAGTTTTTAATCCTTATCAAATACTCCTACCTCACTGTACTTGCAGTATCTTGAACCTGTTTCTAGGTTGCACTTATCATGGTTCATTATTATTTTAAAGCATGGGGCTGTGTCCTTTCCTGTCTGTGAACTCCTCCAGGACAAGAACAGTGTTTTTACTTTGTCTGGATGCAGAAGTCCTCAAGTTGAATGACCTTCTGTATTGCTTAAACACAAGAAATGTTCGCAAAGTTAAGGGCTTCCCTGTAGTTTCTTTCTTTTTAAGGATATGGAATATCTGTTTTGCCTCATGCCTTTGAGTTTCATAATTTTTAAACTCATCTTAAATATTTCAATTAAAGTAATAAAAGCAGTGACCATCTTGACACTTCATGATGATTCAGCTTTGGATAAGTGAACCAATGTGTATCTTATTCCTCCCACTTTCAGTCAGAAGACACCTGCAGACTAAGTAACGGGAGTCATCGCTTTGCAAAGCCGTTTAGCAGTTCTGCCGAAACCAGCCTAGGCCTGGTCAGGACACAACGTCCACCAAGGGCGCTCTCCAGCCCCTGGCTATTAATACTCAAAGAAGTACACGGCTTTCCGTGGGCGCGCCATTGGAAGACCCGTCCGCATATGTGTGTTAATTTTCGGGCCTTGACATCGTTTCGGAAGCATTTAACTCCACCTCTCCATCCGGAATTAAAAACAACGCTCCCATTCCCGCCCGTCACCACCTCCTGGCCGCCTCTCACTTTCTTTTTCGTCTTCTGTTTCAGAAGTTCTGATTTTTCCTAGAGAGCTAGAGGAAAGCCAGGTAACAAAAGTGTAGTTTTATTACTTTATTTGCTCTGGTGGGACACTACAGGTAGTCCCACTTTGTTCCTGGCTCTCCAGAGGACAAATGTGGCCGTTGGCAAATTCAGCGCCCGCGCTGGGCTCCAGGTTTGATTGACAAGGACGGGCGGAGGGATCGCACGGAGGCGGGGCCGAGGAGCAGCAGGTCGAGCCCGAGACAAAGAGGGTTTTGGCAGCCCCGGGAGAAGAAGCAAGGGTTCCTTGGGGTAACTGGTCTTTGCGCTTTAAGGGGCATTTCGTGCAGTCGCTTTCTCATTTGAAGAGAGGGTGGGCGGGCGGACGGGCGGGCTGGTGGAGGAGGCCGGTCGGGAAGAAGGGCCTGGCGAGGAGGGGAAGGTGGGGGCGGACGGGGAACCCGGGTCGGGGCACCCGGGTCGGGGCGGACGGGGAACCGGGGTGGGGGCTGCGCCGCGGTCACGTGGTCTCCGCAGCAACGGGGTTGGGGCTGTTCTTCCGGGTTGCTGGCGCCGCGGGGCTGCAGCCCGGGTCTGCCAGCGCGGCGTCCCCTCGCGGCCCGCGGACTCCTGGCCTCCCCGCCAAGGTGAACGTCAATGCGCGGGCAGCCCGGGCACGCTCCTGGGGCGCAGCTGGGGAAGGGGCGTGGGGCTGGTACGGAAGGTCGAGGTCCCCGAGGTGGGAAGGAGACCTGTCAAGGAGCCGCTGGGGGCGGGGTCGGCAGTGACCGGGGCGCCGGGTGTACTCTGGAGCCTGGGGCCGGGCCTCGAGGGCCCTCTTTCTGGTCTCAAGCTGGGGTGACTGGGAAGCGAGTCGGGGGTGGTGGATTCGAGAACTGGGTTTTCGCCGCAGAGGGCAGGGAACGAGGTGTCAGCTGTTCAGATGCAGATTTTGGAGCTTTGGGGGGATGGGGCTGGAGTTCTACGAGGTCCTTTCTGCTTAAAGGATGGGAGGAGGGTGGAAGGTCATAGAGGACTTTCGGTAAGTGGTGCATCCAGAGAGGTGGCACCTGGACACCCCGAAACTGTTCTTGAACCCGGAGAGAATTTGGGGTGGGTGACCGGCTGGAGACACAGGTGGTGGTGTTGAAAGTTTTAAGTGTATGGGGGGGTGGGGCAGGCTGGTGTTGGTCTGGGCGAGCCTGTACTGGGCTTAGAGTGGGGTCTGGGCTGGCGATGGGGGAAAGATTGTGTAGTGGGGCTGAGCTGATTCGAACTCCGGAGGCGGAAAGACTATTATGCCGCCGATCTCCACCAATCGGCTTCAGAGGAAGGTTATAAATAGCGGTCCCTGGCAGATATTGGCCGGGTGGCAGTTTAGTTCCCGAGGGAGGAGCTTGAACCTGTGGGTTTGAGCGAGGTCACACTGCCTGCTAGTCTAAGCTTTGGTAGGGTATTGTGTCCTTGGTTGGCATGTCTCGCTTTTAAAAGCGTGACTTGTTTATTACAGTTGCAGGTGCCCTTTATTCGCCCTCTGGTGCAGCGAAGTCCTTTAAGGAATCTGTAAGGAGTCTTGTAGGACAGGATGTATTCGGAACAGTGAGGGTTGTGTGCTTTTATTTAAAATGTTTCCCTCTTCTTCTGCAAACTGTGGCTGTTTAAAAATTAAAAAAAAAAATTGAATTGGCAGTTTAGGATTGCTTTCTTATCAGCAAGTGTGCTCAGGCTGCTTACCTCTGCTGATGGAATCACTTTTCCGCAAAGCTACATAGCCTTTAATTTTTAAAGGAAATTTCCTGAAACTCCTTGGGAAATATACTCATAGAACCCCAGGCTTCAGGTTATCTAACTCTAGTTACACATTCACTGAATCAAACAATACTTGTTGATTTCCTCTATTTTGTGCAAGGCCCTGGGCCAGAGGTAATACTAAAGTGAATACTGATAGCAGTAAAGATACTGTGTCCTTTTAATCCTCACAGTGACCCTACAAGGTACTGTTATTATTTTCCCCATTTTAAAGGTGATGAAATCAGATACAGAGAAGTTCAGTGACTTGCCAAGGTGACATAGCTAATGCGTTGCAGGTGGGGTTTCCAACTAAGAGTTCACACTCTTAGCCTCTATGTTATCCTCTCTCAGCTTCTTGCCTCCAAAGATTTTTTAATCTATTAGGGGAGATACCAAAATGACTTACATTAACTGGTGGTGTGAATGCCCCAATTTTCAGTTGTAAAGTTGCTGTCCATTTCTTAATAGCCATAGAAGCACATGGATAATAAAACAGCAGAGAGCTTTCAAGTGAAGTTAGGGGAAGATGTAACAATTAAGAGAACGGCTCTTGAATAACAGCTCTCTGTGTCTGCAGTTCCTCCCCATCTGAGGATTTAGCTAACTGCACACTGTGTATATTGTACTATTGATATTTACTACTGAAAAATAGCCACCTAGGAGCAGACCCATGAAGTTCAAACCCTGTTGTTCAAGGGTCACCTCTACTGTCTTTGCTGTAAACAAGTACTTGGCTGTGATAACATGGTCCAGATATTCTCTGAATATCTTTCAGGGTCATTTTTATTTGAGTTAGGCTTAGTGACATTTTCTTGACACTAAACTACATTATGAACTGTCTTATATGCTCATAACTTGAATCAAGTAGAATTTGGGGGAGCACATGGTCTCTGAAGGCCTTGGCTATGTTGATGCCTGATGTCAGGGCTCTGTTCAACATCAAATTACAATTTTTTAAGTAGACAGGGCAAATTTTGCAGACTCCAGGCCATGAAACAGGACTTCAGCTTTAGAGCATTGCAAAATCTCCATCTAATGATAAAACTTCTAGAGCCTGATTGTGCCCTTCAAGGGAGCTTTCCTGCACTCCTTTTATAGAAGAGCAGACTGAGGTGCTTAGAAATTCAAGCCAAACAGCGAGTGAGTAGCAGGTTTAGACAATACCCGGGCTGCATTATAACTAGCTTTGTTATTTTGCTGATGAGGTCTGGGTAAGCCTGACCAGTGAGAATGGTGGTTATTGGGGAGCTGGGATGATCCAGGAAGAGAAACTAGGGTAAATGAGGAGATTGGGCTAGGACTAGGTCCTTGGTAGTGGTAGGAAAAAATTTCTCTTTCGACAGGAATTATCTTTTGTATATCTTTGGATCTCCCTCAGTTCTTGGCATAGATTCGGTGAATGTTTTCAGTGGGTGGCTGAATTTTGAACTTGTTTGTTCTCCATTCTCAGCCATGAATAACTCTAGAAGTGACCTCTGAATGAACGAGGAGGGTATTTATTGATTCAGGGATGCTTTAGAAAGACTGAGATGAAATGACATATATGGAAATACTCTGAAAATAGAAAATCTTCTATCAGCATGTAAAGAATTATTCACATTTTTGGTTGCATGCCTGGACACATCTTATATGCTCCCTTTTCCTTAGCTTTGTTCATAGTATTCTCTCTTTCTCAAGTGCCTTTTCCTTCCTTTTCTTAGCCCTGTAGGAGGATATGATCTTCTTTGATGCCTCAAAGAACTTTGGACTTGTGTTACTCTGCTTTCTCTGTTATTGCTTGTTGACTTTTCTTATCTCCAGGTCTGTAACCGATTCCAGTTTAATTCTACAGATGCTCCTAATGGCTATGCCTCTGAGACTCAGCCCTCCGTGTGTTTACTGAATTAAAGAGCATCAAGAATAAGCACTACCTGGATTGAGCATTTCTATTCCCAGTGTTGCTTTCTGGTATTTGCAGGAAGTGGCTTCAAGGACTTGTGGCAGTAGTTATGACATGAAAAATGAGTTAGACCCTTCTTCCTCTAGAGGCTGGAAGTATGTTTTTGGAGGCTGCTGGGTTTGGGTGCTGGGTCCCAGAAGGGCCCGCATCATGGGGCAGAACCTAAAGGCATAGTAAGTGGAGTTAGCTGTGGTTGACTGAGAAGAGTTCCTTCACATTTTTGAAGGAAAGAGCATTGGGAGTCAGGGGGATGGTGGGAGAACCTTCTGTGTACTCCCCAGGATCTGCCAGGGAGGTTGGAGAAAATAGCCACTGAAATCTCCAAAACAGCAAAGGTCAATGCCATTTCACCTAGCTCATTTAGAGCTGACAAAAATGGGCCTCAAGTGGTAAGAACCACTCACAGAATTCCTAGTTAGGCCCACATATGCAAGCACAAACCTATGTGATAAAGTTAACTATGGAACTTTTTTTTCTTTTTTTAAAAATTGGAGTTGTATTTTGTGCACGTTAAATTTTCTTGAGATGTACGCCTGGCAAACATGAATCTCACTCAGTCACGCTGGGTTTGGGGTGGGGGTGTGTATGTCTCTCAGGATGTATAGCCTGCTGCGCTGAAAAGGATGGTGGGGTTTTCTGTATTGTATAGTGGCCAAACAAGTACTGCTGTACTATTTAGACAGTCTAAGGAAAGCTAAGGGGAATTTTGATTTTGTGCAGTTTTTGCTGGACAAACTGAGATGATAACTTTCATGTATGATGTGACTGGACTTTATACCAACTTTTCTTAACTTTCCAGCTACATTAAAGATCACTTAGACTTATGTGACCTAGCTTGGAATTGAATAATGAGTTTATAACTACAATTTTAAGTGGGAAAACAGATTCCAAGTTTTAAATACCTAAATTGGAAACAACCTTTTGAAGCATCTTCTTTAAGTAAAGGACTTGGCAAGTAAATTCTTTGTAGATGCCCACGTTTAACTGTTATTTTCCAACCTCTCTCAATTTGCTTTTTTTAAAAAAAGGTTTTTGATGTCCAAAAGGCAAGGTATATTGTTCTCAGCACATACATTTTTGCTTTCTTTCCTTTAGTGATTTACCTTTAAGGACATTGGGGATCCAGAAAATCGGGAACTTCTGTGAACATGGCGAACCTACTGAAAACAGTGGTGACTGGTTGTTCATGCCCTTTCCTCAGCAATTTGGGGTCCTGTAAGGTTCTACCAGGGAAGAAGAATTTTTTACGAACATTTCATACTCATCGGATACTGTGGTGTAGTGCCCCTGTAAAACCAGGTAAAGTCTCACTTTGAGTCATAGAAACAATAGATCTGATGATGGATAAACCACGCAGTTTTATAGCCCAGTGCTTGTGAGTGGTTATTTTGAGTAAAAAACCGAATGAGTGCTTTCTTATATTTTCCATGTACGGAAGTTCTTGGCTGTCAGTGCTAACAGAGAAGAATATACAATAGAAAAAGAAAAATGTTAAATAAATTGAGTTTATACCCAGGAAACCATTGGTCATAGTAACCATTTCTCCTAGTAGCTCTTCCTCTTTCCTAGTTGGTATTGGGGAGTCATACCATACATGGCTTAATGATGCTTAAGAATTAGGAACTAAACAGATTGATTGATCTGCATTAATGTTTCTGGATTTAGTAAGTGGCAGCTTCATCTCAGTTGCTCAGGGCAGAAACCTTAGAGTCATTCCCAGTGCTTATGATCGGTATAGATCAGCTCTACATTGTATCTTGAATCTGTTATTTTCTCACCATCACCACTTTTACAATCCTGGTCCAAGCCTCCATCACCTGTCACCTGGACTATTGCATTAGTCTTCTAAGTGGTCTCTGTGCTCCTTACCTCTGTCCCTGCCAACAGTCTGTTCTGTACAAGACAATGAGGATTATCTTTTAAAAATGAAAGATCATGTTACTCTTTTCTTCAGAATTTGCCACCAGCTTCCTAGCTCACACAGAGTAATAGCTGAAGTCTTCCAGTGGCCTACAGGCTTTCTCTGCTAGGACTCCCACATGCTTCTGTTTTGTGGTACAAGCCAAAAGGAGGAGAGGCTAAAAGGGGAACCTTTTAAGCTGTGTCAGATCCCTTTAAGTATCTTGCCCAAAGACCTTTCTAGCACTCTGTCTATATACCTCATTGGCCAGAACTCAGGTGGCAATATGTTGCTTTAAGGGAGACTTGGACATTTAGCCTTTTATTCTAGATGGCAACATACTTAAATAAAAATAACATTCTGTTATTTTTAGGGGAGGAACAGCATGGATATTTGGGAGGTATCAGAAGTCTTTGCCATATAGAATGATTCTCTTTTTGTTTGTAGGACTGTTTGTGCATTAAGCATGCCTAAATTGCCAAGTGTTTTCAGTTCTTATGTCTGCCTTTGGTAGATTTCATAGCCTCTTTTCTTATTCTCACGTGACAAGTCATTATTGGCAGGGTACCTGCCCTTAAGAGCCCTCAGCCTTATCTTCAGATTAAGTGTTCTGGAAGGCCAGATTATCCAGTGTGATAAGAAAGTGTATAAAGCAAAAGTCAGTAACTACACTGAGTACACGGGAATTGTCCTTGTAAGTGAAAGTATGTACTTCAAGATCTCTATTATCAATTATGAGTAAGGCTTTTTTTGTTTGCTTAATTTCTGTTCTTGACTATTTCCTAGATAGTTATTTTTTTAATCTCTAAAAGATGAGGATTCTGTTTATTCCTTAATATAGCCACAATTTCATTAACACATTGAAAAGCTTGAAAAGTAATTTCAGTCAGTTTTAATATTTTCTCAAATTTTTTTTTTAAACAGATGCCTAGTTCAAATTATGATCCAGAGTCCATGTGCTGTATTTACTTGCTTGTCTCTTAGATCTCTTTCAGTCTGTATGTTCCTCTTCTCTCTTTTCTTTTTATTTGTTGAAGAATTTAGTTGTCCTGTAGAATTTCCCACATTATTCCCTTAGTATTATTTAACTAGGTTTCTTGTATTTTCTGTAATATTTAGCTAGATCTCAAGGCTTGATCTGACTCAGGTTTGCCTTTTTCAGCTAGTGTACTTCATAGGTGATGTTATGTACTATCTGTTGTATTACATCAGGAGGATTGATCAGTGAGTTTAGATGTTGTCAGTGTGATCTATCTTTTGTGAAGTTCCCATCGATTTTTCACTCAAAGGCGCTAGCAGTGGTTTAATTGATTGTTAACTAAATATGTATTTTATCAGTAGCTTTAATATTCTATCATTTTATCTTCATTTATTAGCTAGAATTTTTCTATTAAAAAAACTTTCCTTCTGTTACAGTCATCCCTTGGTATCCATGGGGGATTGGTTCCAGACCTCCCGTGAATACCAGAATCTTTGGATGCTCAAGTTCCTCATATACAATGGTGTAGTATTTGCATATAATCTACATAGATCCTCCTGTATACTTTAAATCATCTTTACGTTACTTATCTTGAGGTTAAATCATCTTTAGGTTGAGTTCCCTGGTGGCTCATATGGTAAAGTGTCTGTCTACAATGCGGGAGACCCAGGTTCCATCCCTGGGTTGGGAAGATCATCTGGAGAAAGAAATGGCAACCCACTCCAGTACTCTTGCCTGGAAAATCCCATGGATGGAGGAGCGTGGTAGGCTACAGTCCATGGGATCGCAAAGAGTTGGACACGATTGAGTGACTTCACTTTCTTCCTTAGGTTACTCATGATGCCTGTGTGTTAAGTCACTTCAGTCGTGTCTGACTCTGTGTGACCCTATGGACCGTAGCCCGCCAGGCTCCTTTGTTCATGGGATTCTCCAGGCAGGAATACTGGAGTGGGTTGCCATGCCTTCCTTCAGGTGATCTTCCTGGCCCAGGGATCGAACCCGCAGCTCTTATGTCTCTTGCATTGGCAGGCGAGTTCTTTACCACTAGTGCCACAATACAATGTAAAAAATCTAAGTTTGCTTTTCAGAACTTACGGAATTTATTTTAATACTTTTGATCTGCATTTGGTTGAATCTGTGGATACAGAGTGCATGCATGCTAAGTCACTTGAGTCGTGTCTGACCCTCCTGCATTGGTAGGTGGGTTCTTTACCACTAGTACCACCTGGGAAGTCCGTGGATAAGGAGGGCCAACTGAATTTAGTTACTCTGAGGTTGTATGGAAAAGGTGGGTAGATGTTTGATCAGTGTTCAGTATTTACTAGTTTTGCTCATCAGTTGGTTCTGTTATGTATTCATTTTCTACTTCTGCTGTATTAGGTGATTACAAACCAGCTTCATATGACACATTTATTTTATTATCTTATACTTCTGGAGGCCAAAGCCTGAGATGGTTCTCACTGGTTGTCAGCAGGATGCATTCCTTCCAGAGGCTCTAGGGGAGAATCTGTCTCCTTGCCTTTTCCAGTTTCTGGAGACTGTCTACGTTCTTTGGCTCATGGCCTGTTTCTCTGTCTTCAAAGCCAGCAGGATAGCATCTCCAAATTTTTCTTTGACTCTGACTCTTTTGCTCCCTTCTTTCACATTTAAGGATCCATGTGATATATTGAGCCCACCCACATAATTTAGAATATTCTCCCCGTTTCAAGGTCAGTTGATTAACAACCTTAATTCCATCTGTTACCATAATTCTCCTTTGTCATGTACTGGAACGTATTCACTGATTCTGAGGATTAAGACATGGATATATTTGGGAGACTGTTATTCATCTTACCACATATTACTTTCTCCAAAGTTGAGAAGCTTTTAGCAAATATTTATTTTTTGAATATTTTTGAATTTTGAAATATTTATTATAATGAATGCATGGATTTTAGCATCTTTATATGTATTTTATGACATTTGAAATAAATTATTTTCCTTTTTGATGCTCAAATTGTCTCATATCTGGCCAGTGGAAGCCCTTCCAGGTTGGTTCCTAAATCCTTTTGATGTGACTTCGTCTGTCTTTGGTAACTTCCTTGGCATATGATATGTAGGACCTAGAGAATTTGAGGTTGTCCAATGAGTGAACTCTAGATAAGTTTATATAATTAATTTTTCACCTTAATCCAAAATATTTGCTATCTTTCAGTTATTTTCCTCTCTTTTAAGTGGAGAGGAAGATTCAGCATGTGTTTGCCTTTGGCTTACTATCAATTATTACTGCTTAAATAGTATGAGATCTAAGACTGTATGTCCAAATGCAGCTATTTTTAGGTTGATTTAGTCTCTATAAAGTTTCACTTAATAAGTTACTCTGTAGAGATATTTTGATTTACCTTTTTATTATATATATTTAAAGTTTAGATTGCTAGAGTAAGTTTTCTAGACTTTAATAAGACATACAGAAGCAGATGCTCTTCATTAAAAATACTGTTTATGCCTATATATTGAGTAAAACAACAGGAAAAAAAACTAGTGTATTTTAGCTAAGGCTGGTCTGAACTGTATATAAATAATTTGTTGCTGTTCAGTTGCTAAGTTGTGTCCGACTCTTTGCAACTACATGGACTGCAGCATGCCAGTTTTCTCTGAAGGTGAGGTTTTCCAGGCAAGAATACTAGAGTGAGTTGCCATTTCCTTCTTCAGGGATAAATAATTTAACTGTGTTATACGGGTTCTTCTGTGTTGCAGGGAACAGAATCACAGCAGGTTATGTTTTGTGATGAGGTTTTATTTTTGTTGTATGGACTTTTGGGAAGTATGGAGCACAGGGAACCGTTCTTCTCCTTCTTGGAGAAGAGGGGTGCTATTCTGGATTTCATTGCTGTCACTCCTCTTTTCCATCTGCATGCCCACAACCAACGTTTCTACTGTTGTGGCTGCTGACCCTCTCCCTTTGATTACCTTGTGGCTCTGTTTACAAATAGTTGCTGCGTCATTCTACTCTCCTGGTCCTTTTTGGTGGGTCTCATGTCCCGTTTCTCTCTGAGAGATCCTGATTGGGTTGAATAGTCATTGGCCGACATGGAGTATCCACAGGGCAGAGTTCCTCTATAAGTTGTCTCATGCGCTACTTGTTTCCCTTCTGTCTGGCCTGTAGACTGTTATCTTTAACCCATCTGCTGACCCCCTGGTCTAATCAGGTGTGACCAAGAATAGATGATGCACAAACTGGAATCAGGATTGTGGGGAGAAATATTAATAACCTCAGATGGGCAGATGACACCACCCTTATGGCAGAAAGTGAAGAGGAATTAAAGAGCTTCTTAATGAAAGTGAGAGAGGAAAGTGAAAAGCTGGCTTAAAACTCAACATTCAGAAAATGAAGATCATGGCATCTGGTCCCATCACTTCATGGCAAATAGATGGGGAAACAATGGAAACAGTGATAGACTTTATTTTCTTGGGCTCTAAAATCATTGTGGATGGTGACTGCAACCATGAAATTAAATGACACTTGCTCCTTGGAAGAAAAGCAATGACAAACCTAGATAGTGTATTAAAAAGCAAAGGCATTACTTTGCTTACAAAGATCCATGTAGTCAAAGCTATGGTTTTTCCAGTAGTCATATATGGATGTGAGAGCTGGGCAATAAAAAAGGCTGAGCGCTGAAGAATTGTTGCCTTCGCACTGTGGTGCTGGAGAAGACTCTTGAGAGTCTCTTGGATAACAAGGAGATCAAACCAGTCAATCTCGGATGAAATCAACCCTGAATACCCATTGGAAGGACTGATGCTGAAGCTGAAACTCCAGTACTTTGGCCACCTGATGCAAAGAGCCGACTCATTGGAAAAGACCCTGATTCTGAGAAAGATTGAAGGCAGGAGGAGAAGGGGATGACAGAGGATGAGATGGTTGGATGGCATCACTGACTCAATAGATATGAGTTTGAGCAAGCTCTGGGAGATGTTGAAGGATAGGGATGTATGGTGTGCTGCAGTCCATGGTGTTGCAGAGTCAAGACACGACTGAGTGACTGAGCAACAGTTACTTCGGTCTTCCTTAAAGATAAGGACCAGGGGACCATAAACCACAGAGGTTTAGTTTGATGAGTGGAGTTAGTTTGTTGAGTGGCCTTTCAACCCATTTTTTTCCCTAAGAATAAGCTAAGCTAGCTAGTTATATGCCTCGAAGAAAGCCATTTGATTAAATATTTAGGATTTTCAGGAGAGTAGGTGTAAGAATTTCCTATCATCTATCAAAAAAAGTTAAAAAATTATGGTTATGAATCAGGAACATCACTTTGAACAGCAGCCTGTACATGTAGTATATTTTGAACAAATTTCCCATTTCCATTTTCTGAACTGCATTATTAAAACTTTGAATTTTGGTGTTGTTTCTTACCAATTTTTTTTTTTGTCTTTCTTGTAGGAATTCCATACAAGCAACTAACTGTTGGGGTCCCCAAAGAGATTTTCCAAAATGAGAAGCGAGTGGCATTGTCTCCTGCTGGCGTTCAGGCCTTGGTCAAGCAGGGGTTTAATGTTGTTGTGGAATCTGGCGCAGGTGAAGCTTCCAAGTTCTCAGATGATCACTACAGAGCAGCAGGTGCCCAGATCCAAGGGGCGAAGGAAGTGCTGGCTTCTGATTTGGTGGTCAAAGTAATTATTCCTTTCCCCCTTCCATTTATGGCTTGCTGACTTTTCTAAATCTTCTTGTAGAAAGATTACTTCTTGTACCAAGATTAAAGTACTTTCTCTTTTGTTACAGTTTTCATACTTTCAAATGATGCTTTTTTCCTCAAAGAAATGATTGCATGTTGTGACTATTCTTCACGTTTCAGTAGAACTTTTATGAAAGTGAAAGTGTTGGTCACTCAGTCATGTCCGACTCTTTGTGACCCCCTGGGCTGTAGCCTACCAGGCTCCTCTGTCCCTGGAATTCTCTAGGCAAGAATACTGGAGTAGGTTGTCATGCCCTCCTCCAAGGGATCTTCCCAACCCAGGGATCAAACCTGGGTCTCCCACATTGCAGGCAGATTCTTTACTGTCTGAGCCACCAGGAACTCAGAACTTTTATGAGGCAATGTGAACTATATTACTATATTTAAGCACGAGAAAAGAAGAAATGATCTTCTTTCTTACATTTGCTCTGTGGAATTTCCTTCTTATTGGCTAGGTAACATTCGTACCATATGGTTCCTATATGTCCACATTACCCCTGGGTGAGTATTTGCTGCTGCTGCTGTTGCTAAGTCATGTCAGTTGTGTCCGACTCTGTGCGACCCCATAGATGGCAGCCCACTAGGCTTCCCCATCCCTGGGATTCTCCAGGCAAGAACACTGGAGTGAGTTGCCATTTCCTTCTCCAGTGCATGAAAGTGAAAAGTGAAAGTGAAGTCGCTCAGTCGTGTCCGACTCTAGCGACCCCCTGGACTGCAGCCCACCAGGCTCCTCTGTCCGGGGATATTCCAGGCAAGAGTACTGGAGTGGGGTGCCATTGCCTTCTCTGGGGTGAGTATTTAACTCCTACTAGAATAGTAAGAGGCAAAGAACTCCTTGGACTGAATGCACAGTGGTATTCTGATATCTTGAAGGATCATAGGTCAGTGATTTAACTGATGTAAGTATTATTTCCAGAGGGCAGGACTATTCTGGAAAAAGTAACGTTGGGCTTAGAATAGACTTACCTACTTTAATAAAAGGTCTTAAGGTAATGTGTAATAGAGAGCTATATGCTAAAGAACTTTACAAATAAAATCTGAAGTAAAAAATCATGTAGAGAAAGGGAGTATCAAGAGTATAGCATAGATGAGCTGAACAGTAACTTAAATCTTAAGTCTTCTGTAACCAAGCCACGTGGGGCAGGGTGGCTCAGGGGTAAAGAATCCGCGTGCAACGCAGGAGTCGCAGAAGGTGCAGGTTCAGTCCCTACATCAGGAAGATCCCTTGGAGGAGGGCATGGCAACCCATTCCAGTATTCTTGCCTGGAGAGTCCCTGTGGACAGAGGAGCCCGCTGGGCTATAGTCCATATGGTCGCAAAGAGTCAGACACGGCTGAAATGTCTTAACACGCAACCAAGGCACGTAGTGAGGTATGGATTAAATAAGCATGTTTATCAGGTTAAAATAGTCTCACTTTTCTAGGATAGACCAGCTTTTTTCCTACATTAATTTCTAAAGGGGAATCAATACCTAGGCTTTTTTACATATAGTCAACTGAATAACTTGATAGGATCTTACATAGTGTTTTTTGCAGGAGACACAAAACTTTTCTATAGAAAATTAATAACAAATTTATGATATGGAAATAAATAGTAATTTAAGTGTTTAAGCATTTAGGTATACTGATACTTGAGATAACAGTATAATAAAAGCTTAGGGGAAAATCGAAAAAGAAGTATAATCCATTCTAATGTATGTTTTAGGGATCAAAAACCTTTTGAGGTACCCCACAAAAAGAGGTTACTAGGTGCACGTAAGCTTTAGAAATGCTATGTGTTTCCTGTAGATTCACAATGTGTATGAGCCATGTTAAAGACACTGAGGAATCCTGTAATATGAAAACTTAAATAATTTTATATTTGTAGTAATAAACTACTTGACCTAGGGTCTCTCTTCTGAGACCTCTCTTCAAGCCTGTTAATATTCTGAGGAATTTGTTACCCCAAAAAGCATCTTCAGGGAGACATTGTGTTGGCTTCACTCACTCAGATGTCAGCAGTTTCAGCTAAGCATTTGATAGGGGCCAGGAGAATTCAAAGTTGTCCTCTAATGTTTATTAAATCTATATTATAGATTCTCACTGAGGAAAAAAATAGACCTTGTCAGAGAGTCTTAATTAAAGTCCAGAGCCTAAAATCACACGCATCACCACAGCAACAACTGAAATGGGAATGACAGATAAAGGTGTTTCATAGGTAAATTGAGATGAAATGCTGTTAAATGAAAGTATTGGCCTAGTGTTTGTGTTTCGTTTCCTTTTAAAACAGAAGTCCCAGAGCTGTGTGTGTTCTGTGCTTTCTAGCCTAAGAGCACTGCTGTTGCAGATTGGGAGCTAATGAAATGATACACTTTAATTGAAGGTTGACTTTGAACAGGGATGTAAAACACATTTTAAAACACCTTTTTAATTGGAAGTTTTAAAAATTTGGCTTGAAAAAGTAGACAGTTGAAACTTTCAGGCATGTATAGTGTGTGTCATTGACTTGATTCAACGTAACAGAGTACGTTGCAGCTTTTTGCTTAAACCCAACTCAGCAAGGCTACTGGTTTGAGTTGTGTCCATCTGTAGATTTTTCTGGAACTTTAAGGTGGCATAAATCTATACACATGACATGGAGATTTTAGTTTATGATGTTCTTAACTTCTAACCACTCCAAATGTTTATGCTTGCAAATTAACAAGAATTGAATCTTTGAACATTCAACAAAAGCTTACTGTCTGTTTATTCTAATGTTTCTTAATTTTACCAGAGTAGTGGATTTTGGGACAACAGATTTGTTGTAGAACCTGTTTCCCCCAAAAAACAGATTGTTGTTTTTTTTAATTCCTCTACCTGTCATTGTCAAACCTGTCCTGACACTATTTCCAGGTATGTGTGCTTGTTACTCAAGACTAGGTCATAAGTTCAGTCAGATAATCAGTGGCATAAATTTCTATGTGCTTTATTTTATTTAGGAATTGAGGAAGAAATTTTTTCATGAGAGATTATTTCTGGAATGTTATTTCAATAATGGTATATTATTTTAGTTGTCTTGTTTACTTAAAAATAAGATAAAGGTATTTACGTTTTTAATCAGTGACTTTTTTCCCCCAGGTGCGAGCCCCTATGCTTAACCCAACATTAGGTATTCATGAAGCTGATCTTTTAAAGACATCGGGTACACTGATCAGTTTTATTTACCCAGCCCAAAATCCAGACTTGCTAAATAAACTGTCCAAAAGGAAGACGACAGTTCTGGCAATGGACCAGGTTCCAAGAGTCACAATTGCTCAGGGATATGATGCGCTAAGCTCCATGGCCAACATTGCCGGGTAGGTTGATTGTTTTCCAGTTGAACAAGGGCACAGTGGTGCTACAGAAACGTGCTCACTACAGCTCTTCTCTCTTACAATGATTTTACTTGTAGTGGCTAGGAGATTGCAGCCTTCCAAGAGTGTGCTTCAGTTACTTTTAAGATTCGTGTTGTTCCACGGTCATCAGTAGGAAATGGCTATTCACTTTGCCTGCTATTGTACATTACTTTTTAATCTTCATGGGCAGAAGGGAAGTAGTATTTCTTTCTACCAAAGGAAATGACTTTTTTTTCAAATGTGTGCTTATTTTTCTTAATATCTGTTTTCATGAAAAACTGCATGGTAAGTAAACCATAGTCTTAGCAATTTATAATTATCCAAAAGCTTTAATGTAGTAAACTCATATTTTACTAAAGTCAATAGCAAGGGTAGTGATAACAATTTAGGACAAATGGTTTAAAATTCACATAAGTCTAGTACTGTTTTTAAGACTGTTATTTATATAGAATGAGAAAGGGTGCAATGTAGAAAGTCTTATTTTAGTTTACTAATTATGAGGCTTCTGAATCTATGCTTAAAAAGTACTTCTGATTTCTGAATACATAATGTTCCAATTTTTTTTCTTTGGAACTTATTTGTACTTTAATGGTGATATACTGTATTTCATGTGTGTATGTGTGTGTGTGTCTATGTATATATTAGTTGAAATTACAGTTTTATTGTGGTATAATCGTCATAGAACATTGTTTCCACCTTAAAATTTATACAATGATTTGATATATGTATATATTGTGAAATTATTACCAGACTAAGTTTAGTTGACATAAATTACTGTTGTCATAGGGTCAAAAATGGTAGAACATTAGCAGTTTCATATGGTCCCATCTAATATATACATATTGATAGATTTAGCACTTTAATTACATTTTGCCTAGGGAAATTTATAAATTATTTAATAAATAGGGAACATGTCTGCACTCGAGGAAGTTTCATCTTAGGTCAAAACCCATGATAACTGAAGGCTAACTGTGGCCAAGATGGCAATAAACTTCATTTGCCTGCCGGCCTGAATGCATTCCCCGTCTATTGCCAGGACTCTGTGTTGAGAATTCTAGGACCCATTCAGCTCAGAGGAATGTGTCTCTGACTGAGTAACAGTCATGTGTGCCTATGCCTGCCACAGAGCAGGGACAGGCATAACTATGTAAGTGCAGTATATTGCTGACTCTGCCTGGAGAGTGGGGAAAATCTGGAAATCAGATGATGTTTATGAAATCAGCTTATCTAAGAAACGAATTAGATTTTAGGCAGAAAACGATTAATAGTGGCAACTTGCTAATATGAGTGAGGCACCAACAAATGAAAAAAATTTAAAAATAAAACGATACAGGAAGAAAGATAACCTGAATAAAGACTTTTACAGCTGACCTAGGAGCCAAAAGTTTTCTTAGGTTTCATATCTTAGATGTAGCATATCAAATGTGCCACAGATTCTTCTCTGGATTCCAGCTGTTCATTTTTGATGTGAAAGAGATGCAGTAAACAAAAATGACAAATACATTTTGTTTCCTTATGTAATATGACAAATGATTGGTTTGAAGATTTTTTTGTGATGTGAATTAATGCAGAGGGACAATGTAAACTTTTGTCACATTTATTTAGTTTCTGAAAGAGCTTATGCAGTGTGGGACTTAAAATTTTATATAGGAAAGAAAGTGTCATTCAGTTGTGTCTGAATGGCCTATAGTCTGCCAGGTTCCTCTGTCCATTCAGTTGTGTCTGAATGGCCTATAGTCTGCCAGGTTCCTCTGTCCGTGGAATTTTCCGGGCAAGAATAATGGAGTGAGTAGATATTCCTTTCTCTAGCAGATCTTCCTGACCCAGGGATTGAACCCCAGTTTCCTGCATTGCAGTCAGATTCTTTACCATCTGAGCCATCAGGGAAACCTTTATGTAGGAAATGAACAATGTGAAGTTTTAAGGATGGTGTTGCTTTGCACATGTGCGAAAGGTTATCCCAGTCAGTAGCTCTAGATCGGTGGTTTTCAGCTGCAGAATCTTTTGAGCAAATGAAACATGAGGGAATATAGACAAATCCAATAATTCAAGTGGCCTTAGTTGAATTAATGCTTTCTTGGTGGTTCAGACAGTAAAAGAATCTGCCTGCAATGCAGGAGACCTGGGGTTGATCCCTGGTTCAGGAAGATTCCCCTGGAGAGGGAAATGGCAACCCACTGCAGTATTCTTGACTGGTGAATCCCACGGACAGAGGAGCATGGAGGGCTATAGTCTATGGGGTCGAAAAGAGTTGGACACGACTGAGCGACTAACACTTCACTTCAGTTGAATTAAGGGACAGAAGGGTATCCAGAAACACTGTGTCTCTGTTTTCCTTCCCATCCATGATGCTCTAATAGTTGGTTGAAGTGTGACCTTTTGGAGATCCAGGGACACAGTTTTAAAGAATCACTGTCTTAGGTCCTGAGCTGATATATGCAAAAGGCGTAGTTAGAGATGAATCGTCTAGTATACTTACCCGTATTGCTGCTGCTGCTGCTAAGTCGTTTCAGTCGTGTCCGACTCTGTGCGACCCCAGAGACAGCAGCCCACCAGGCTCCTCCGTCCCTGGGATTCTTCAGGCAAGAACACTGGAGTGGGTTGCCAATTCCTTCTCCAATGCATGAAAGTGAAAAGTGAAAGTGAAGTCGCTCAGTTGTGTCTGACTCTTCTCGACCCCATGGACTGCAGCCTACCAAGCTCCTCCGTCCATGGGATTTTCCAGGCAAGAGTACTGGAGTGGGGTGCCATTGCCTTCTCCGACTTACCCATACAATATGTGATAAATCATTATCTAACTCACACACATAGGCGTGTTACTGTGATGACATGCTCCTCCTAGTTCACTGTGTTCATGTGAGCCTTTTTGCTCTCCTCCAAAACAGGCCCACTTTTATCACTTTTCCCCACTACCAACGTTTTCTTGTACATTTCCTGTGTAATCTGTCTCTTTTTTTTTTTTTCCCCCCCAATACAGCAACTAAATCTTTTAATCAAAATTAATTTCTTCCCGTGGCCTTTGAGTCTTTATCATCTTTGCTCTCTGAAACTTTTTATCACTTGGATTCAGAACTAACAAGTAATATAATCATTTAAATATTTTTTCTTGCTATAAGTAATAGTAGTAACTATTACATGCTTTTGCATTGATTATTATAAATTTGTTTTACAAAAATATGACCAGGTAAAGGTTTTTTTGTCAGCTAGTAGGTGGATCTTATCATCATAATGCTTGCATTATGATTATAATCTTTGCATTATAATGATAAGGTAGAGTGTTTGTTACTGAGTGTGCAAAAGTACCTTTTAAGTATACAATAATATGAAAATGAAATTAATGTAATAGGTAATTTAATGTAGTAAAAATACCCAGTAAAGAAAACTTGGTATAAATTGCTAGTTTTTGATGTATAGAGTGTTTCTTTAGCTAAAAACATACTTGCCAGGCACTTATTGTGATTCTTTATGGTAAGGGCTTTACTGAATTATCTTATTCAGTCCTTAAAACAACTCTAAGAGACCCTTATTGTCCCCAGTTTAGAGATGAGGAAACCAAGAATTAGAGAATTAAAGAAATTTGCCCAAGGTCACAAAACTAGTTAGTGACAGAACTCAGATTCGAATTGAGATCGTGCTATCTCAAAATATGACAGTTCCAACCATTAGAGATCAGGGGAAGTGTTTTTGGTTATGAGGTTGGAATTTTGTTATGTATGAACAGATAGCCAACCTCATTTTTTAATTTTAAAGATTTTTTCCCCATGTTATATAAATGCTACACAGTCATCAAAGAAAATTTGGATGATAAAGTAAAGTTTAAAGTACCTGTAGTCCTAGCTGCCAAAGCAAACTGTTGTTAGCATTTTCTTGTCTTCCCTTCGCTTCTCTTATTTTATCCGAGCTAATTTTCTGTAGTGGTCATCATGAAGTCAGAGAGCATCATGGGTAAGAGTGTGTCTGCAGGCAGGATACTAGGGTCAGATGTCTGGCTCTGCCATTTAATAGCTGAGGGACCTCGGTCAAGTCTCTTTGTCTCTCCATGCCTCAATTTCCTCACCTATAAAATGAAGATTATAGTTATATTTATCCACAGGGTTGTTGTGAAGATCAAAGGAGTAAGTATATATGCAGTACCTAGAGTTGTTTTTGACAGATAGTACTTACTGTATAAATTTTAGTTGTTCTCTAATAATTTTGATAATATAAGCTTAAGTTCTTTAATTTTATAGACTTATTTATCCACTTATTTGTCTATTTTCCTAAGTTACAAGGCTGTTGTACTAGCAGCAAATCATTTTGGACGGTTTTTTACTGGTCAGATCACAGCTGCTGGAAAAGTTCCTCCAGCTAAGGTAGGTTAAACTTTTGATGTTTCTTTATAGTGTGAATTAATTAAAGGCAAGGATATATACAGTTATTTAAAAATTTTTGTTCTCTGTTAATGTCACAGTGATAACTTTTGTGTCACGTGTAATATATGGTGGCGCCTCAAAGTTGCTTAAGATTACTTGGGGAAAAAAGAATTTTTGACTTTTCTGGAAGTTCTAAGGTTTTTTTTTTCCCTTTCTGTTTTTTACTTTCTAACTTGAATTCTTAAAGGGATTTGGGTGACTTATTACTAGTTTTTTTAAAACTTCGTGACACCATTTAGCAAGCTCTCAACTTCCCAGTGATTGTGACATTTTGGCTTGGGAAGGACTTGGTTTTCTCACTTTTTGCCAAATTTTGGGTCAAGAGGACAGTAAATAGTAGGTGGTGTAGTCAGAGTATTTGGCAGGGGGAAAGGCTGCAGTTTCTTTAATCTATATTTAGAGCAGAGAGGAGCAGGAGATAGGTCAGGGTGGCTAAGTGAAAGAATAGATTATGCTGTGACCTTCACGGCCACATGTCGTAAATGGCAGTATAAGCACTTTGGTAAAGTATAGGAAACAGGACCTTAAATATTGTCATCTATCTGCAGAGTACACTTTGGGGGGTATAGGTCTACTTGGTGCTTCCTGCTTTTACGTACTTTGTAATATCAATCCAGAGCTCTCACACAAAAGAAATCCGGAAAAAATGAAAAAAAAAAAACAATAGCAGCTTTGAGAACTCTAGTATATATGCTAGTGTGTATATAGTGTCTCTGTATATCTATCTAGTATGTTATATAAATTATATGCTGGATTATATACTATATAATATATATATACACTGAGTAGTTATATGCTAGATATACTAGTAGATATATATATCTAGTATATAGCATAGTATACCTAGTATATAGCTTCCCAGGTGGCGCAAGTGGTAAAGAACCCACCCGCCAATATAGGTGGACTTAAGAGATGCCAGTTCAGTCCCTGGGCTGGGAAGATCCTCTGGAGGAGGACATGGCAACCCACTCTAGTATTCTTGCCTGAAGAATCCCATGGACAGAGGAGCCTGGCAGGCTGCAGTCTATGGGGTCACACAGAGTCAGACCTGACTGAAGTGACTTAGCACACACATATGTTTAGTATATAGTATATATATCTAGTAGATATATGTATATATCTACTAGGATATATACTAGAAATCTAGTATATAACTATATAGTATATGTATTATATAGTATATAACCCAGTATATAGTATATTACTTTAAAAACAGAGCAGGTGGGACTTCCCTGGCGGTCCAGTGGTTAAAGTGTCACGCTTCTACTGCAGAGTTTGATCATTGGTCAGGGAACTAAGATCCCTCATGCCTTGTGGTGCGGCCAAAAAAATCAACCCCCCTCACCAAAAACTCCCCCAAAAGAGTCCAGGTGAAGCAGGTGAAGATGATGGCAAGTGGTCCAAGTGGAGCCAGAACACTTAACAAGAACATACAAAGAGACAACGCAGAGGTCTGATACGTAAGGTGATTACATCCGGACTTCTTTCTTAGGATCATAAGTAAAGGTCTAGCCCTCATGGTGGTCAGAAGTTGGCTGCTGTTCTTAAACTGGCTGAATGCTTTGATGCACAATCCACTACTCAGTTTTGGTTAGAACCTTTCTGGAATTATATGAAAGTTGAGAGGAAAGCTGTGATTATAAAAGATTAAAAAGTGAAACAGAAGACAAGGAGTAAAGGAAAGAGAATCAGTCAGCTTTTAAAAGGTGGAAAAGTGACTGTCTTTACTGAGAATTTAAACTGCAGCATAAGAGATTTTAGTTACATGTCACAAACACTTTCCTGATATCAAAGAATTAGATAATAGATGGCCTTTTCAGGGTAGAATGAATATTTTGAGTTTCCTTTAAACATGGAGTGTTCTTACTTGTCCAGAATGAGCTAAAATCAATTTGTTGATGGCTGTGATATGCCAGGCACTGTTGTAGGAGCTGGGAATATGGCATGAACAAGACAAACAAAATCCCTCCCATATGTAACTTACATTCTAGTAGGGCCCACAGAGAGGAAATAAACCATCAAACAAATATAGGAGATTTTTTAATATATGGAGGAAATGAACAGGATGGTATGGTGGGTGGGTAATGGGAGCAGGCTACTGTAGTTAGGGTGATGGGGAAAGTGCCTGTAGCATTTAAGTTGGGACCTCAAGGATGGGAAGAAAGAAAGGGGGGTTCGGGATTCTGGGCCAGGGGAGAAGCACCTTTAAAGACACTGTGATGGGATGGAATTCAGTGTGCTCGAGGAGAATGAAGGAGGCCTCTGGTCTTGGGGTGTGGTGAGTGAGGTGAAGTGTGATCTGAGATGATGTTGGAAAGGTAGGTCAAGGCTGGATGACGTGGGTCCTGTCTTCTTGGTCTTGTTTCAGAATTCAGATTGTCTTGCAGATGCGGGAAAGTCTGATTTAGGACTGTTTTGGAAAAACTCCACTCTTGCTTGTGTTTCTGATACTTCCTGTTACCAAATTTGTGGGGATTTTCCCCACCCCAGGCACTCCTCCAGCACCAACTGGGCACGCTACTGTTTCACTGAATTCTCCCACTGTCTACTTGGAGGTAGCGTCACATCTCACAGGTTAAGGGCTCAGGCCCATAGGACTGCCCTCACCTCTCAGTTGCCAGTCACAAGTCTAGATTGCTACCTATGCTTCTGACAGGTGGGCTGTAAACCAGAGGTTCCCAACCCCCCTCCTTCGGTTTGATTAATTTGCTAGAGCTGCTCACAGAACTCAGGAAAACAGTTTACTTCCTGTTGATCAGTTTATTATGAAAGGATATGATAAAGGATAAGATGAAAGTCCTGTTGGGAGAGGTGAGCAGGGCAGGTGGGAAAGGGTGTGGGGCTTCAGTGCCCTCTTTGGGCCCTACTCCTGGAAGCTCCCAGAACCCTGTATTTTGGGGATTTTTATGGAGGCTTCATAAGTAGGTATTTACTCCATTTCCAGCCTCTGTTCCCTCTCTGGAGAACGGATTCTGTCTTTTAAATTATGGGATCTTTTGTTATTTCTTGATTCAGGATAACTTGGCCCAGTCTTCTTTTCTTTCTTTCTCTCTCTCTCTCTCCCTTCCTTCTTCCTTCTTTGTTTCTCTTTTCCTTCCTTTCCAGGGATTGGGCTTTGGTATGTGGAGTGGGATGGTGCCTTGGGGCCCAGTAGCATCTTATTCCCTCTGGTCCCTCTTTGTCTCCCTTCCTGTAAATCCCGTCTGCTCCTTAAACAAAGCATTCCCATTAAGATTGATAAATGAGATCTCTAAAACACTGCCCAGAGGTCACTGGAGCACAGTTCCACTAGCCTAGTCTTCTTGAAGAGGTGCAAGAAGTGGGCATGATGGGTGGGTGGGAATTTATAAACTTCACTGTATCTGTGGGTGTCTGTCTGTCTCTCTCTCTTTTTTTTAGCAGGAACAAGGAGTTGCCTTCAATTGACTGCGAAGTATAATAGGGACTTTTCTCTGGAAGGCCCATTCTAGGCTAGAGACAACATTGTTCTTAGCTTGTTTAGAATGAGGAGACTCTTGTTTCTGAGGAATTCTTTGATTTCCTTGGCTCCAGTCCTGCCTTGGTTAGAGGGATTAGTTACATTGGTTTGGATTTCAGGTACAGTTCATTCACAATGGATCAAAGTTAGGCCCTTGGTTCCCTCTCTTTCTTGTAGAAGCATTTGAGCTCAAAATAGGATTAGATGCTTCACAAAGTTGTACCCATCTCTGAAACTTATTTTGATGTTTTATGAGCATAAAGAAATATTACCCTGGGGATTCTATTAGAAGTAGCTTTGATATGGTGGGGAAGAACCGTCAGTCTTTAATATTCCCAACACTGCTGATGCTGTATATAGCTTTTACAGTGAGATGCTGGGTATCACACTGTTTTAGTGAAGTTGTTCTAAACTTTACTTTTTTTTTAAGATTTACTTAATTGTGACTGTTTTGAGTCTTCGTTACTCTGCCTGGGCTTTCTTTAGTTGTGAGCTGGAGCTGTTTCTCTTTGCGGTGTGCGGGCTTCTCATTGCGGTGGCTTCTCTTGTTACGGAGCGCGGGCTCTGGGGCTCCTGGGCTTCAGTAGTTGTGGCTCAAGGGTTTGGTTGTTCCTTGGCATGTGGAATCTCCCTGGACTAGGGATCAAACCCGTGTCTCCTGCATTGGCAGGTGGATTCTTAACCACTAGACCACCAGGGAAGCCCTATTTTAAACTTTTGAAAAACAGTGGTGGTCCAGTTAAAGGGTAGTCTATCCACTCAGTACATTTTCTGAGGACTGAATATCGTCACCAGCACCACTGGGTGTAATGGTGGATGCTAAGTGTGATACCTGGCCCTGAGAGGTACTGGCTGATGATTTTACATAATCACTTGATCATGAACTGTATTTTAAACACGCGGGTTCTGTTTTCTCTCCTAGATTCTGATAGTTGGTGGTGGCGTTGCTGGGCTGGCTTCTGCAGGTGCAGCCAAGTCCATGGGTGCCATTGTTAGGGGATTTGATACAAGGTGAGTGCTATACTCGTGATTGCTTTAAGGTAAAAACATTTTGCTTCAGGTGACTATTATGTTTTCCTTCGAATTTATAAACTGAAGTAGTGCATTGAAACTGTTGTATGACTTCTTTCCATTTAAAAATATTTCCACTTTTTCACAGTTTACTCAAAGTGAAAATGTATTACTTAGTGGGGAAAAAATTTTAAGGACCCAGACACAGTACATCAGAGAGTATTTTAAAAAAGAAAAAGAAAACAACTCACACTCAGACTTGTATTTTCACGTAGATTAGCAATGGGACCAGATCGGCAGGGTTTGCTAATCTCTCTCCTGACTTTCTTGTGTTTCTCTACTGTGTTTTATTTCTGCTTGAAATGTGTTTAGGCACTAGGTAGGGCTTGAAACGGAGAAGGCAATGGCACCCCACTCCAGTACTCTTGCCTGGAGAATCCCATGGACGGAGGAGCCTGGTAGGCTACAGTCCATAGGGTCGCTAGGAGTCGGACACGACTGAGCGACTTCACTTTAACTTTTCACTTTCATGCATTGGAGAAGGAAATGGCAACCCACTCCAGTATTCTTGCCTGGAGAATCCCAGGGACAGAGGAGTCTGTTGGACTGCTGTCTATGGGGTCGCACAGAGTTGGACACGACTGATGCGACTTAGCAGCAGCAGCAGCAGGGCTTGAAAAAAGGTGTTGTGAGTTTGAAGAAGGGGAGTAGTATGGGCAACATCTTGGAGAGCAATAGCGGGGGTGAAGGGTAGGGGGTTGAGAGGCATGCTCTGCGTTGAAGGATGGAAGCAGGTGAAGTATATTGGGCAGCAGTAGAGCCTCCAGATGAAAGTACTTGATTATGTCCATTGCATATTTGTTTAAAGCAGACACATCATCATTTTCCTAGGATTTCTTTAAAAGAGAAGTTTGATTGAATTGTTCTTCATTTCAGGCTGCTGTATAGCACAGGGAGCTTGGTTTGGAGCTCTGTGATGACCTAGAGGGGTGGGGTGTGGGGGGAGTGGGGAGGGAGGTCCAACAGGGAGGGAGTACATGTATACACATAGCTGATTCACTTCACTGTACCGCAGAAACTGACACACACATTGTAAAGCAATTATACTCCAATAAAAAAAATACACGAAAAAAAATGTTCATTTCAGAACACACTTTTTTTTGTTGTTTAATCACTAAGTCATGTTAGACTCTATTGCAGTCCTGTGGACTGTAGCCTGCCAGGCTCCTTCTGTCCATGGAATTTTCCAGGTAAGAATACTGGAGTGGCTTGCCCTTGCCCCCTCCAGGGGATCTTCTTGAACCAGGGATTGAACCCTCGTTTCCTGCTTGGCAGGTGGATTCTTTACCACTGAGCCACCTGGGAAGCCCTGTCACTTCCTTAAAGTGTAAGACAGTGGATTATTGGGACTTCTCTGTGGTCCAGTGATTAAGACTCCACACTTCCACTGCAGGAGGCTTGGGTTTGATCCATATTGTGGAATTAAGATCCTGCGTGCTGCTCGGCCAAAAATAATTCAAAAGATAATGTATTATATCTGAAGTGAAAATCCGGGGGAAGGACTCCCTTTTCACACTAGAGGCAGCAGCTCATCACTCATCAGGGCTATCCAGGACCAGGATCTTTCTGTCTCTCTCTGCTGTCCTCAGTTCTGGCTGAGGTATGAACGTCCTTGTTCAAGCTGGCAGAAATGGAGAGAAGCTCATGTTCATCCATGCTTTACTTTTCCTGCCCTGCCTTCTACATCCTACCTGACCGTGGCGGTTATCATGGGGCTGAAGGGCTTAGACCACTACTGTTTCCCAAATTTCCCTGATGATAAGAATGACCTGCAGCTCTTGCTAAAAATAGAGATTCTGGTCCCTCTGCTGGAGATTGTAATTTCAGTGGTTCTGGAGAGGAGCTTGGCAATTTGAATTTTTTTTTTACTTTAATTTAATTTTTTAACTTTACAATATTGTATTGGTTTTGCCATATATCAAAATGAATCCGCCATAGGTATACATATGTTCCCCATCCTGAACCCTCCTCCCTCCTCCCTCCCCTGAATTTTTAACAAGTACTTGGAGTGATTGTTGTCATTAGGGAGATTGGGATTCACTGTAGTGGACTGGATGTGGTGAGTTAAACACACTAGAGCTGAGAGCTTTATTGGCTTTGGTTTTCCAGCTAGTACATAGAACTTGGCTAGTGTTTATTTATTTTTAACCTGAATGCATTTTTACATAAGTTAATTGTGTTGGTTCTTCACATTTATGCCATTTTTACATAAGTTAATTGTGTTGGTTCTTCTTACTATTTATGCCATTTATAGATTGCTTTTCTCAAACACAATTTAGTGCGGAGTAGGGGCAAAAATCGCTTTGTAACAATATTTCTAAGTAAAAGAGTCTTTTATGTGGTTAAGTCCCCATAGTTGGAATGTTTACAAAGGATTTGACTGATGTCAAATCTGAATGTTGGTCAGATCTCACTTCATCATTGACAATGGGACCTCTGTCAGGAAACAAAACTGATGACTGGAGTTGGCAGTAGTGAAATTTCTTTTGTGACTTAGCTAAGTGATTTAGTTAATTAAGTTAGTAGAATTTCCTATAGTTTTTTTTTTTTTCCGGGAGAAAATATCATAAAAGTGTTGCCTGTCTTTAGAAAAAAATGGAAACAGTCTGGTCAGAGATCTCAAAAAAAGGAGTGTCCACTTTTGAATTTATAGTTTTCTTAACAATGTGTATACAAATGATCTTTTTTTCTTAACATTTTATTTTGTATTGGAGTATAGCCTGTTAACAATGTGTTAGTATCAGGTGGACAGCAAAGGGACTCAGCCATAGGTATACATGTATCCATTCTCCTGAAACTCCCTTCCCATCCAGGCTGCCACATAACATTGAGCAGAGTTCCCTGTGTTATACAGTAGGACCTTGTTGGTTATCCATTGTAAATATAGCAGTGTGTACATGTCCATCCCAAACTCCCCAACTACCCCTTCCCCCCCGTCCTTCCCCCCTGGCAACCATAAATTTGTTCTCCTGAGTCTGTGAGTCTCTTTCTGTTTTGTAAATAAGTTCTGTAAATGATGATCTTAATTTCTGTATTAAGGACCTGAAATAACTGCTGCTTCCCCTTCAATAATCACCAGGGCCGCAGCTTTGGAGCAGTTTAAGTCTTTGGGTGCTGAGCCCTTGGAGGTGGATTTGAAGGAATCTGGTGAGGGACAAGGAGGATACGCAAAGGAGATGTCCAAAGAGTTCATTGAGGCCGAAATGAAGCTCTTTGCTCAACAGTGTAAGGAGGTGGACATCCTTATCAGCACAGCTCTTATTCCAGGTGTGTCATTACATTAGGGGTTATTGCTAAAGCGCCTTTATGAACGGTGTTTTAAAATGAGAGTGAGTTTAACGTCAGGATTCAAGTAAAGATAGATTTACTTCTAGAAAAAAAGAAAGCACATGAAAGGCAGAAAAGACAAAATCACTGTGGCCTCTGGAGAAAAATGGTCATTCATGATGTGATATATTTTCTTCAGTTTCTTTTCCTGTATATTTTTATCTGTGTTTACAGATTATGTACAATATTAGATTTATAAGTAGTTTCCTCTGTTTATACCCTTGAAAAATTGGTTTTTAATTTACTTCTGTTCTCTTTGTTAAGATACTACATTCTTCTTATAGGAAATCCAAACAGTACTAAAAAATGTGAAGGAAAAAAGTGTACATTGAAAGTTCCACTAGAGATGACCATTATTAATATCTTGATGATTGTTTTTCTATACATGAGAGATAAAGAGAGGGGGCTTTGTGTGTATGTATTTATGGAATTTCCAGTATATATTTTTTTACTAAAGGATATGATACTTTGTCATGTTCTAGTTACTTCCTTTGAAGTGTTTGGTCTTTGCACCCAAATCATGAGCTCCTTGATAGAAGGAATCACTTAAGTCCTTTACAGTATCTTCTTCTAAAGAATATTTTTCAGTCAATAGATGATGGATATCCAAGCAGCCAGCATTTATCAATAGTAAATAGTACACAGTAGCTTGATCTAGCAAGATTTGGGCGTGAAGAGGCTCCCTCTTTTTTATTGCTACTTCCTCTCCTGTCCTTTCCTTCTGTTATTGAATAATGAATACCAAGTTGACTCTTATTTTTTTCCCTTTCCAAAAGAAAGTGGGCCAGATAATGAGAGCTTACAGGTTCAGATTACTTGTGTTTGAACCTATAAAGGAGCTTCGCTTTCTCTAGGGGACTGTGGAGGATCAGGGGAAGCTGCTTTGTCATGGGGTTATGGGAAGTGGGAAGTTCTCTTCTGGCACTCCTCCCCCTGCCCCTGCCAAATCTGGCTAATATACACCTAACAGCAGGAGATTGATTGGCATCATATCTATGAGCTTGTGGGGGAAATTGTGCCTCCCAGGCTCTCCGTTGTGTCCTCTTTGCCCACATGGTACCTGACAGGTGAGCTGCTCTCTCCAGGTACTTCCATCCCCCTGGAGCTGGCCAGATGAAGCAGATAGTGGGAAGGTGATCTGGGCTCAGCCCCTAGAGGAATCTGTGTGTGGAAATGAGACTGGGGTTGGTTACTGGAGACAGGTGCAGACCAGACAGGACAGGAGCTGCTATTTGTGAAATCTGCTGGCAGCAGAGGACTCATGGACAAGCCACGGCAGGAGAGCACCTCAGGGTCATCCTTTCCTGTTGTGGCGGTGGCTGCTGGCTCACCTCTTACACAGTTGGTTTTGAAGGAGGTGAGGTAGCCTTTGCTGTAGCCACCATGTGACCGTTGAAAGGTTAGCAGGCTACTGGCCAGAGGAGTTAGGACCTGAGTAGATATAACAAGTGGCCAGTAGAGGGTGCTAAAGCATTTACTCATGCAGTAAAATGGGGAGGCTTTGAAGCTGGTAGTTTTAGTGAAGCCATATTCTTTATAAAGAACTGAGGATAATTTGGGCATAGTGTATAGAATTATCATTATTATTTTTAAAAATTTTTGTTGGAGTATGGTTGCTTTACAATGTTATGTTAGTTTCTACTGCACAGCATAGAATTATTATTGATTGTAAAGCTTTAAGTAATAGAACTCAAGACTTCTTGTATAAAAAACATTTGGACTTTCTGGGCCTACCCCACAAAGGGTTTTTTTTTTTTTAACCTAAAAAAGGGGCATATGATGAGTTGACTTGACTTTAACCTCTCATTTTTTTAAAAAAATAAATATCAATAGTTAATAGTAAGTATACTTTAGCAACAGGTCAAATTATATGATAGTGGAATATAATATATACTATACTATGCAAAAAGAAGTTGAGGAAGTTTTATGAATCTGTTTTGCTGAGCCTTTCCTGTTTTCAGTCTTTTCTGAAGCAACTGGCTCAGAGCACTTTAAACCTGTACAATGTCCTTGACCAGTGCCATTGACATGAGCTTGCACTCATAAGGCTGATCTTAAAGGACTTTTCTGTTACTTTTTTTAGTAAACCCTCCAAAAGAGAAAAGCTAATTCAAATATTATAAGGAAGATGGTCTTTTAAAGATCTTTCACATCCCTAGGGGACTGAAACTTGAAAGTACGAGCATTAAAAAAAAAAAAAAGATTGAATTATATAAAGGTCCACGTGCTCTTTGAAAAATAATGCCCTTGGCATTATACCCTTACTGACGTTTGTCCCAAGCCTTTGCATGTGTGTGTCTTGCTCTTGAAAGACTGCTGGAGCATAAGTTGTTCTAAAGTTTTCCTTGAGTGGATCCAAAGGGGATTAAGTCAAATGTCAGAAGTTCCCCAAGTAGCAATTCCTTAGACAGAGATCCTCTCGGCTGTGCTGAAGACCTGGCCAGGATAAGAACATTAAGAGAGGAGCATGGGCAGTTAGCTTGCTTCAGGCAGCAATCATGCTGAGTGGGTAAATTTTCATTCCTCCTAGGCACACATTAGTCAGTGGGCTTGGACACACAATTACATTGTACTTAGGAGGATCGTAGGTAGAATGAGATGTTTCTATAGCTAGCTGCTTATTATGCTGCCTGCTATCTTTTATTTTTTTAGTTTATTTTTAATTGAAGGATAATTGCTTTACAATATAGGTTTCATTTCTGGCACACATCAACATGAATTAGCCACAGGTACACATACGTCCCCTCCCTCTTGAATCTCCCTCCCACCCCCAACTCTTTCCCACCCCTCTAGGTTGTTAGAGAGCCTTGGTTTGAGTTCCCTGATTCACACTGCAAATTTTCATTGGCTATCTGTTTTACATACGGTAGTGTATGTGCTTCCACGCTACTTTCTCCATTTGTCTCACCCTCTCCTTCCTCCCCTCCACCCATGTCCATAGTCTGTTCTCTGTGTCTGCATCTCCACTACTGCCCTATGAATAGATTATCAGTACCATCTTTCTAGATTCCATGCTGTGTTGTGCTTAGTTGCACAGTCATGTCCGACTCTTTGTGATCCCATAGACTGACTCTATCCTGCCATGCTCCTCTGTCCATGAGGATTCTCCAGGCAAGAATACTGGAGTGGGTTGTGATGCCCTCCTCTAGGGGATCTTCGCAACCCAGGGATGGAACCCAGGTCTCCTGCATTGCAGGTGGATTCTTTGCCATCTGAGCCACCAGGGAAGCCCAAGAACACTGGAGTGGGTAGCCTATCTCTTCTCTAGGAGAACTTCCTGACTCAGGAATCAACCTCGGTCTCCTGCATTGCAGGCAGATTCTTTACCAGCTGAGCTTCCAGGGAAGCCCCTAGGTTCCATACATATGTGTTAATATACGATATTTATTTTTCTGTTTCTGACTTCACTTTGAAGTTCATCCACCTCATTAGAACTGACTCAAATGCATTCCTTTTTATGGCTAAGTAGTATTCCATTGTATTTATGTACCACAGCTGCTTTATCTATTCATCTGTCAATGGGCATCTGGTTTATGCTGTCTGGATCCTCTAGATCCTCTCAGTTGAGTTGTGCGATGGATGAGGGCTAGCATTTAACTTAATGGCAGGTAACTTCAAGAGAGGGCCTAGTGGAGAGTGTCAGTTTGTGGTTCTGTACCCACCAGGGAGCGCTCCCAACCTTCTTGTGACCTTTAGGGTCATCATTAAAAAGTACCTAGAGAGACTCTTCATAGACTTGGAATATTTAATCAGGGAGAGACTGAATCAGATTGAAAATCTGATTGGTAAGTTAGGACTTACAGGGGCCAGGTGAGGAGGAATTGCAGTGGTTTTGCACTGACTGTTTAAGCAGATTTTGCCTAAATTCCTGAGACACTTAGGAGTGCCATGGGGCACACAGTAAATCCACCCTGATGGAAATAGCCTTCTCCATTTAGGACCTTTCCTGATGGCCACCTGCTTACAAAGCATGAGCGTTGTGGGGTCACTTGACATTCCTGTTCTCCCCTTCCCCACCTCAGGTCCTGCCCTCATGTTGTAATGGCACTGGAAAGCCTGGAATTTTGTTTAATACGGACAGTAACTTGGACTGCTCGTGTTCCCAGCATTGTTAGATAAAGGCATCTACAGTCATCAGGATTGGAGCACATCCCCTCCCTCCCCACCCCCATCCTTACCTGTGCTCTGAATTTTGTACCCCTTGGTAAAGTGTTTGTTGCCTTTCCGTTTCTAGTCCCGGTTTAGCTTTGGGGCCTCATGTTAAACTAATTTCACGCTCCCTGGGCCTGATTTCAGTCCTGCTGGCTGCTGTGATCTGTACCAAGGCTGAGGATGTTCAGGCTTTAAACATATTGTTCTTTCTCTTGAGAATGCTGTCCCTGCCTTTCTCTGCCTTTTGAAGTCCTACTGAGCTCAGTAGTTACTCCCAGGGACAGAGGAGCCTGGTGGGCTGCCGTCTATGGGTCGCACAGAGTCGCACACGACTGATGCGACTTAGCAGCAGCAGCAGCAGCAGTTACTCCGTAGTTTCTGCTGTCCCCTACTTTGGAGTAAACACTCTTTTTCCCCCCCTGCATTTGTAGCATTTGCCTGTGGCTCGAATGCCAGCAGTGCTCAGCTCACTGCCCTGTCGTTGTCCCATCTCCCTGTGCCTCCAGAGTGCCTGGCTTATCTCTGCCATGGATGGTGCTTACCACGGAGCCTTGTATACAACAGTAGCTCAGCAGATGTTCCTGAGCTAATGTGGGTTCCTTCTTTTTTCTCAGTTGGTACAATCCCTTTCATTTTACCAATGCTATCCAAGGAAAGATAGAATACTCTTGGGTAGGAATACTGCAGAGGCTAGTCTTAAACTAAGAAAGGAAGCTAGTTTTCTTAAATTTTCGAAACTAGGACTCTTGCCATATTTGCAATTTGAGGCGATTAGCTAGGCCTCTCAGAAGAAAGACTTAGGAAGTAGTGGGATGGTCTGTTCAGGAGTTAGAAGTATCCTGTCAGCCAGCAGGGAGGCTATTCATTGGTTGATCATAAATTATAATGGGTTAAGCCATATATGCTTGGACCTTTTTAAGGCACAATGAAGATTAGGGTAACAGTACTTTTTATTTTTGGGCTTCCCCAGGGGCTCAGTGGTAAAGAATCCGCCTGCAAAGGACCTTTGTGGTAGTTTTGCATGACTCTGGGGAATTGGGAGGGGATGTTCTCCCTTGATATGCAAGGGCCTTGCACATACAAGAGCAAACCTAAGGGCTCTCACAGTCTCCTGAAAAATCAACACTGGTTCTCCATCAGATCTCCATCTGTCTCTTGGATTCCATCTTTCATATTGAGTAGAAATATAGTACAAAAGAGTAACTTTCCACAGTAATTTTCAAATCTGTTCTTTTAGGCAGGAGAATAATTGATTCAGCAATATACGTATCTTCATTTATGAAATTCCACAAAGATATTATTGTTTTGATAACTACTCAAGGTTATTCTCTAAAGTAAAGCTTTATTTTTCAGATTTATTCTTTTCATTCTGTAAGCATTGTGGTCCAATATGACAGAACTGTACAGATCAGTGATTTCCAACTTTTTTTGAAGAATGGTTTAACTTTCTTTTATTGACTAATCTGACTTATATACCAGCCTCCCCTCCAATAAATGCATTGTGTTATTGTATGGAATTTTGTAATATTACTTGTATGAAGTTTCATTTGTTTTGAGAATTTTGAAGGACAGAGAGAAATATTTAAATGTTGCAACATCAAGGGGTTGGTTACCACAGGCTGTCTACACATCTCTTTGTAACTTTCAGCAGAGCAGGACAACTTGTCATCAAGAAGAAGATGCCAAAGTTGTGAGGTTTTGCATCATGTCTCAGTCTTGACTGTTTAGAGTATGTTTGAGCGCATTTAGTGAGAGACTGGGCCAAATTAACAGATATCCGTTAGGAAGATTTATGGCATGGAATCTTCTGGTTTGGTCTGTTGTTTCTCCCAAAGTGTGTTGCAAGATTGGGGAGCATTGTGTTCCCCTCCCTGGCAGTCCTTGAGATGAAAAGAATTGGGAGACTGATGCTGCTCTGGTGAGGACGACCCAATAGAGTTACAGCTACAACCAGCACCTTCCACCATGTACGTTTCTGTTCTCCCTTCTTTCCTGTGTCTCAGTAAGAGTTAGGGTGGTCTAGCTGCCTAACAAATTCACCCCAGAGCTCAGACATTATAGACATTTATTTCCTGCTCAGTTAACAGGAATAAGGTGGTTGACACATTGGAGGGCAGCTCTCCTTGCAGTCTTCTGGGATTCAGGTATGACAGTATCACCATAATGGTGATGAGGCTCTGAAAGTCACTCAGGATACTGTCTCTGTTCCACTGACTAGTAGCAAAAGGCCATGGAGGAGTGTGCATGGGATGCCAGGAAGCGGCACATACCACCTATGCTTACATTTCTCTTGCTAAAGACCTAGTCACGTGGTCAGACCTAACTGTGACGGAAGCTGGAAATTGTAGTCTAACAGTGCCCGCAGAAATAAGAGAACATTGTGGTAGTTTGCTAAGGCTGCCATAACAAAATCTCACAGACTTGGCGGGTGGGGGGTGGTGGTGGTGTTGCTTAAATGATAGAAATTTATTTTCTTACTGTCTGGAGCCTAGAAGTCCAAGATCAAGGTGTCGGCAGGTTTGGTTTCTTCTGAGGCTTCTTTCCTAGGCTTGCAGAGAGCCTCTTCTGCTGTGTCTTGGTGTCTTTTTTTTCGTGTGTGTGTCCTCATGGTCTCTTGTTTTAAGGATACCAGTCATACTGGACTGGAGCCCACCCTGATGGCCTCATTTAATGTAATCATCTATTTAGAGGTTCTACCTCCAAATATAGTCGTATTCCAAGTTACTGTGGGTTAGGGCTTCAACATATGAATTTTTCTGGGGACACAATTCAGCCCATAGCAAATGTGGATTTTGGTGAGGAGCTAAAAGCTGCTTTCCTCTTCCCCTATACTGTGTGTGTGCTCAGTCACTTCAGTTGTGTCTGACTCTTTGCGACCCTATGGACCATAGCCCACCAGACTCCTCTGCCCATGGAATTTTCTAGGCAAGAGTACTGAAGTGGGGTGGCATTTCCTTCTCCAGGGGATCTTCCTGACCCAGGGATTGAACCTGCGTCTCTTGCATTGCAGGCGAATTCTTTACCACTGAGCCACTGGGGACATCACTTATAACTGCTTATGTTTAATCCATTCATTGGTGATCAGATCATGGATTTAGAACCAGACAGAGTAGATTCAAATTCTAGTTCCACTACTTAACAGCTGATGTGTCTCTCTTAACTTCAGATTCCTCATCTCTGAAAAGGAGGTAAACATTTTCATCTTACAGAGCTGTTTTGAGGATTTGTTAAGGGAAAAAGCCCAGCGTAGGGCCTGGCACGTAGAGTATTAGCATAATCTCCTTTCTTCCGTTGGTGATGCCTGTCTTGCAGATGGTACCCAGACTGAACAGCTCGTTAAATTTTGCAGTAGAAAGTCTGGACATTCTTGAGCATTTCGTGGTATGTCAGAAATAGTCTCTGAAATCTTCAAGCTTATGGACATAACTCATGAAGTTACAAAACTGTTGCCATTAGATGGCAATCTAGCATGGATTTCACTGTGGAAAACCGTGACTTGCTTTTCATCTGACTTTTCTGAAGATATCTGTTTCATTAAGGCTTTTTTGTCAATCTCATTCTAAGTTTTCTGACATGGAAAAGAAAATAAACAGTATTATTTCTATTAAAAAATAACTTCCTAATTGTTTTATAAATTAGTGTATAATAAATATTCATTAATCTTTTTAGGGGTTTTGGTAGCTGAGGTACACCTAGATGGGCTTCCCAGGTGGTGCTGGTGGTAAAGAATCTGCCTGCCAGTGCAGAAGACACCCATCCCTGGGTGGGCAGGATCCCCTGGAGAAGGGAATGGCAACCCACTCCAGTACTCTTGCCTGGAGAATTCCATGGACAGAGGAGCCAGGCAGGCTACAGTTCATGGGATTGTAAAGTTAGACACAACTGTGTGACTGACTGTTGCTTAATGTAATGCATATTTACATATGTATTATATAATATACATTTCCTTTTTATGTTACCATTTAAGTTTGGTAGGTTGTTTTCCTTTTTTTTAGAATTCCCATAGATTGTGATTCCATGGTAAAGCCTTGACTAATTTTTATCTATACAGAATTTTATAGCTATAACAGGTAAATTATTAAGGTAATCCTGGAAAAATTTTTATAAATGTATTCTCTAGTTATTGGGTAAAGGCTTGTTTTTAGGTTTCTTCTTTAAATCTTTAGGGATTTCTCTAATCTGCTAAAACATGCTGTTACCCTTTTTGCTAAGTATTACATTTAGAAATATCTTGAGGCATCCAATTTGTAAAAGTCAAATTTTTGCCAGCCTGACTTTATTTCTGGTTCCTTATACAAATAATTAATTAGGCAGAGAAAATTTTTGTCTAGTTCCAAGAATAGCATTCACATGTAACGTACTCTACTTGACTATTTAAGCTTAGGTCAGGATCATTCCGTACTCCCCGGTGGCTCAGATGGTAAAGACTCTGCCTGCAATGTGGGAGACCCTGATGGGTCAGGAAGATCCCCTGGAGGAGGGCATGGCAACCCACTCCGGTGTCCTTGCCTGGAGAATCCCATGGTAGAGGAGCCTGGAGGGCTACAGTCCATGGGGTTGCAAAGAGTTGGACATGACTGAGCGACCAGCACTTTCACTCTCAGAATCTCTTTCTGTTCACAAACACAGCTATCTGTAGCCTCTCCAGTGATAACAGAGCTGGAGGGGGTTGGATCTGTGTGTTGCTCTGTCTACCACACTTGGCAGAATCAGAGACTCATTAGATCAGTGGATCAAAATGTTCAGCAGTTTTTTGCCACATCCGATCTGTTACGTAACCAATGATCTCTTTTTTCCTTATGTATACATATATTTGTATAAAAAGCCTTTTGTCCTGATCTGTAACATTTTTACATTTTAAGACTCAATATCTGAACCCCATCTGTGATTTTGAAATTCCAAAAGAGCCTTTGGTGTATATAAGTTAGAATGCCTTCGGCTGCCAGAAGCAGACATTCCAGCACAATCTGCCTTAAACCAGAAAGGAGATTTGTTGGATCTTGTAACTGAAAAAACTGGGCTTCCTTTGTGGCTCAGCTGGTAAAGAATCTGCTTGCAATGTGGGAGATCTCAGTTCGATTCCTGGGTTGGAAAGATCCCCTGGAGAAGGGAAAGGCTACACACTCCAGTATTCTGGCCTGGAGAATTCCACTGACGATAGCCCACGGGGTCACAAGGAGTCAGACACGACTGACTTTCACTTGTCACTTGTAATGGAAAAAAGTCCAGTTATAACTGGAGAGGTATGCTCTGGGAAACCCTGCTGGGCTCGTTTGTCCTCTCAGCTCGGCCCTCTCTGGTTGGTTTCATCCTCAGGGATGAAAGGCAAGGGTAGAGGGGTAGAGGCAGAAGTAGCTTCAGGCCTCAGTGTGCACAGCACATTACACCACCAGAGGACAAGGCAAGCCGAGTCTGATGACTCCCTCTTGAAGAGCAAGGAAACTTCTTTTTCAGAAGCCCTTAGCACACTTTCCCTCATTCTTACTTACTTTGATTGGGTAATGTCTTCACTTTTAAAAAAATTTATTTTTACTTATTTATCTGGGTCTTAGTTGGAGCATGTTGGATCTAGTTTCCTGACCAGGGATTGAACCTGTGCCCCCTGCATTGGTAGCTCAGAGTCTTAGCCACCAAAGAAGTCCCAACATCACTACTTTTGAACCAATCAGTGTAGGCTGGGCCCCTCAACTTACACCTGGATTTCTGAACAGGTCATCAATAAGTTATCCTTGGGCCAGCCAGGCCTGCCTTTGGAGTAGTTTCAGGTCATTTCTCCTTAAAGCTCATGGACTATGTCGAGAAAATGAAAGTCAGAGTAGTGACAAGAGGATGCTGTATAAACACCAGTGCTCAATGTAAAATTGTGTTCTTGAATAATATTCCTTAATGCATAAATACTACAGTTCAGAGCATCTTTACATGCTCTGTTTTGCATGTAGTCAATATAGGAGTGTATTATATTAAAATTATCCTTGTGTTTATAGTACTTGTTCACAAGAAATCTATTTTGGTTTGGATAAATACATTTAATAAGTTATATTATTAATTTCTTTGTTACTATGTTAAATATACTATGTTCTTGTTAAAGCAGAAAGTTTTTCTTGAGCCTGCTTAATTTGATGCCTTAGAGGCCAGGAAGTTAGGAATTTCCCCATCTGATTAAATGCCATTGAATAATTCCAGTAAGTAATGCTAAATGTTCTTTGGAATTATTATAAAACTTTGTGGTAAACCTTTTTCATCTTGGTGTCTTGTTGTTCTTAATATTTTTAGTGGTTTCCTCTGAATTTTCCTCTTTTTTTTTTTTTTTTTTGGTGTCATTAAAGTTGTGTCTGTGAGGGCTTGATTCTTTTTCTGCTAAGGCAGAATCTGAAAATTCATTATTTCAGATGACCATGTTAGACCTGATTTACTCAGAGAGGTGTAAATAACATTTTGTAGAACTTTCCAGTAAAGGTTTAGCTGTTGGTGTTTAGTTTAAGCTAAGTCTCTCTATTTGAATTTAGTGTTGTAGAGGCCAATGGTATATTCTTTTGCCACATAGCAGGAAGTTGTTAAAGCTATTTTTAGAAACCCAGGTGCTGCCAGTGCAGGACACTTAAGAGACATGGGTTTGATCCCTGGGTTAGGAAGATTCCCTAGAGGAGGGCACAGCTACCCACTCCAATATTCTTGTCTGGAGAATCTATGGACAGAGGAGCCTGGAGGGCTACAGCCCATAAGGTTGCAAAGAGTCGGACACATGCGACTTAGCATGCAGTCTTTTCTAGAAGTTTTTGAATTTGCCACTTTAACAACTACATCTTCAGTTCAGTTCAGTTGCTCAGTCGTGTCCGACTCTTTGCGACCCCATGAATTGCAGCACGCCAGGCCTCCCCGTCCATCACCAACTCCCGGAGTTCACCCAGACTCAGGTCCATCGAGTCAGTGATGCCATCCAGCCATCTCATCCTCTGTTGTCCCCTTCTCCTTCTGCCCCCAATCCCTCCCAGCGTCAGAGCCTTGTCCAATGAGTCAACTCTTCGCATGAGGTGGCCAAAGTATTGGAGTTTCAGCTTTAGCATCATTCCTTCCAAGAAATCCCAGGGCTGATCTCCTTCAGAATGGACTGGTTGGATCTCCTTGCAGTCCAAGGGACTCTCAAAAGTCTTCTCCAACACCACAGTTCAAAAGCATCAATTCTTCGGCACTTAGCTTTCTTTATAGTTCAACTCTCACATCCATACATGACTACTGGAAAAACCATAGCCTTGACTAGATGAACCTTTGTTGGCAAAGTAATGTCTCTGCTTTTGAATATGCTGTGTAGGTTGGACATAACTTTCCTTCCAAGGAGTAAGCTTCTTTTAACTACATCTTAGTATTCATTTAATAAGAAAACACAAGAGTATGAAAGCTACTATTAATTCAGTCACATTTCAGAATAAATATGTGTGACGCACTGCCATATAGGCACACATCAAGAAACAGTGCCCATGTGTGAGGCACATTTTCAGCCTGCAGTCAGTTCTGCGTGTACACAGAGATTCAAGAATACCTTATATTAATCTGTGGCACCTCTTGTCTGCTATTACTGTTTAGTCACTAAGTCGTTCTGACTCTTTTGTGACCCCATGGACTGTAGCCCACCAGGCTTCTCTGTCCATGGAATTTCCCAGGCAAGAATACTGGAGTGGGTTGTCATTTCCTTCTCCAGGGGATCTTCCTGAACCCCTGTCTCCTGCATTGGCAGGCAGGTTCTTTACCAGTGAGCTACCAGGGAAGCCCATGGCACCTCTACTTACCCCAAATAATGGTCATCCAGTTGGGAAACTCTGTAATTAGTGTTATAAAATATCTCAGTTATTCTCCTAATAAAAATGCTCCCTAATCTTCGAATGCAACCTCCTTCAGTTCTAAACTGTTAGACCTCAGAGCTATAAGTACAGCTTTCCTTCCCCAGTTAGCCTGCACATGGTAGGCACTGAATGGGTATCACTTGAGTCAGTGCATAGATGAATACTTGAATGATGACTATGAGTGCATGATGTTCTAGATTGTCTTGGCAAAAGTACGGAAGTAAACTCCCAACTGGGAGGGAACTGAGTAATCTTACCAGGAACTTAATGTTCATGAACCAAAAGAAACCAAGAAATAGTTCATGAAGTTGGACATCTTCCCACACCTTTAACCCACAGTTTGTTTTGTGTCAGGAAATATATTAATATTTTTTTCTCCTTGTTGAGTTTTTTCAATCTCCTTTTTTTGAGGAGGGTGGTTTGAAGAGATGTAAGTTTTGGTCTTTTTGTGTTTCTCATCTTCTGCAAATAAATGATAAAATCAACAGAAATGAGCAGTCAAAAGGGGAAAGCCCAAGCATGCCTCTAGAAAAACCCTTGTATCTGCCTCCGTTTATTAATCTTTCTGCCTCCTTATACAGTCCTGTCCTGAAACACCTGATATGCTTATTTGATCTTTTATCCATATGTCTAGGACCTGTACTGGGCTGTCACTGGGGTATTATGGGACATCTCTAAACGTTGGATTTATTCTTTTCTGTGTTATATGTTATATAAAAAAAACTCTGTGTGCATCTTCCTGTTTGCTATCCATCCTTAGTTATGATTCTGTCTCCCTGTGTAAGTATTTGGGTTCAGTCTTTGAAAGGCTTTCCTAACTGTATAGCTTCCTTTGCTGTAGCAGGGAGGGCAGAGGATTTTGAGTGAAGTGTTTTCTGTTGGTAAGTAAACAGACTGGGTAAGGGTTATTTCTTAATTATTTTAATTGTTATTTCTTAATTATTTTAATTCTTCTAGTACAACTAACTCTTTAATCTCTGTCCTCTACTTAAAGGGGAAACTGGTTGTGATTATGCTTTGTTTGTTTATTTTTATAAAAATAGTGTGTGACTTTTGTTGGAAATACAGTAGAGTACAAAGTAGAAAATAAAGATCATTTGTGATCCTTCTACTCAGTGAAAAATACTATTAACATTTTACCATTTCCTTTCAGCCTTTTTCCCATGCATTTTTATCACATTAGATGAAGATAAAATAGCTTTCTTACTTACCCCACTAAATACTCTTTTAAGTTTCCCCCTTAATATAATAAGTCATTAAGAACTCTCTATACATATTTTAATGGTTTTGTTAGAATTTTCTTGTTTGAATGTACTGTATTTTATTTAACTGTTCTCCCAAAGTTAAGCTTTTTATGTATTTCCAGTTTTTGTCAATTAAAAATGATATACTAACATTTTTTTCTGCTTTATTCCTATATCTGTATTTTCAGTTATTTCCCCAGGATTAATCAAATCTGGGAAGTAGAATTAGTAGATGAATATTAGTATTTTTGGCAATTTGGTAAACACTTGATAAACTATGCTTTCCTGGAAGATTATGTAGTTCCTAATCTCATCAGTAGATCGTCCATTTCAGCAGTATTCAAGATTTTGTTGACTCTTTCACTTTGAGGGCAAAAATATATCCCATTCTTTGTACTTGCATTTCTTTTTCTTTCTTTTTTTAATATATTATTGTTTTAGATTGGATTATAATTGCTTTACAATGTTGTGTTAGTTTCTGCTATGCAACAACATAAATCAGTTATATGTGTGCATTTGTGCCTTCCCTCTTGAGCCTCCCTTCCGCCCCACCCCCCATCTTACCCCTTTAGGTCATCACAGAACACCCAGCTGAGCTCTCTGTGCTGTATAGGAGCTTCCAACCAGCTATCTGTTTTACACATGGTAGTATATATATGTGTGTGTTCTCACATTTCTTTGGTTCTTACTGAGGGTGAACTGTTTTCATTGGGTTGTTACCTTTCTATTGAATTATCCATTTGCATTTGCTGCTCATTTATCTATTAGGATCTTAGTGTAGTGTTTTGTTTCTATTTGAATTTCCATGAACTTTTTATTGTATTAATTTTTTGTCATGTTTATGTTCTTCTGAGGATAGTAATATATACCTTTTCATATTTAAATTTCTTGACATTTTCCTTTGTAATTTTTCCCATTGCTGAAATTTAAGAAGTACTTTTCAGTCTAAAGACAAGAGAGAGATTTACCAAGGATATCTTTTCTTCTTCTCTTTGTGGGGTGATTCTTTTATAATTAATTCTAACCTATAGAGTTCAGAGTTTAATTTGAAATAAATGTTAGGTTTGGGTGGATTTCCTCCTGAAAAGCTAACTAATCATCTTATTAATTTTTGTTCTTTCCATTTTGTAATGCCACACTTAGCATTTATTACATTTTTGTCACAGTAGGCCATCAGGGTAAGATAGTATTTTGAAATATCCTTCTCAGTCTTTCCCTCTCTTGACCTAATCTTTTGAGGATTTGCTCATTTGGAATTTTTATGTACTATTCTGCTCCTCTTTTGGCTCTGTTTTTTCTCTTCTGTTTTTAATTTGCATTTCTGCACTTTTCAGAATTTTCAGTAAATTAGTCCACATGTGAGTTCTTAAAGACAGCTGCACTGTTACATTCATCATTGTATTCCCTGTAGCCCTTATTGAATTTTTAAAGCAATAACATTAAAGCAAGCTCTTCTAGAAAACTTGGGAGATAAGAAAAAGCATAAAGAAGAAAATAAATTAGTCTTACCACTCAAAGATATCCTGATGTTGTTAAACATACTCTATAAAATTTGCTAGGAACTATATACATGTGTACTTAGTCACTCAGTCGAGTCTGACTGTTTGTGACCCCATGGACTACAGCCTGCCAGGCTATCCTGTCCATGGAATTCTCCAGGCAATACTAGAGTGGGTTGCCATGCCCTCCTCCAGGGGATCTTCCTGACCCAGGAATCAAACTGGGGTCTCCTGCATTGCAGGTGAATTCTTTACCAGCTGAATTACCAGGGAAGCCCAGGAACTATATAGTATTTGTAGTATTTTGTGTGTGTATGTGTGTGTGTGTGTGTGTGTGTGTGTGTGTGTATGCTTGAAACATTCATATATATGTGTATAATTCTATTTTTTACTAAATGGGAGCATCCTATACATACTGTTTTGTTGTGTACTTTTTACTTGTAATAATTCCATGTTTTTTTTAAACATTCCTCTGTGACTTTAAATATATTTTTTTGACTTACATTCCCATTATTTGGCTATATACTAAATAAAATATTTTATGTGAAAGAAAATGCTATTCTTTCAAAGAGATTGAATTTCAGAGTGATAATACGGTCAGACCACCTGTTATCTCTGTTGCAGCAAAAATATGTGTGTGTGTGTGAGCCACTGTAGAATGGCTTTGTGTAGGTTGAATAAGTAAAATCAAAGAAGAGAAATAGGTGGTACATTAGATGTTTTCTAGGGAGCCTAAATGGTTTTGGCCACTTGACATCTTATAAAGTGGGCAGCATTACAGATCCAGGGTCTGAGCTGTAGCTATAGTTATCTCAGAAGGAAGAAGGAATTCAGAATTTTGGGGGCAGGAGATGTTAGTTAGATGCCAAATCAAATTTGTGAGGTCAATGGTTGTAAAGTCGGTGCAGTTAGAAGTCAAAGGGGGTAGACCTGTATCTAAATTGGTTATAGCCAAAAGAGTAGTTTAAGGCATGTCAGCCTAAGACCAGAGGGCACAAGACAGGTGGGAGGAAAAACTGTGACAAACATGAGTCTGGTTAATAGAGATGAGGCTCTGTTAGATGGGGCTTAGTAGAGATGAGGCACTAGAAGTGAGTAGTGACGACAGTCAAATTTACCCCTTTAAATCTGCTCCCTTATGTGGAAGCAACTCTATCACCCATAGCTTTAAATAACTGCAGAACTGAGCAGCATGACCTTTATTTTGGAGAGTCCTCAGATGTGTGTGGTTTGTATCCCCAGATTCCCATTGGACTGTAGCGTGGGAGCCTAGAGGAAAGGAATTCAAAATTCCAGAGAATTTTGAGAAGTAGTGAAGCCACCAGGACTTCTGGGAGTTGCCTTTGGGAAAGTGAAGTGAAATTCGTTCCGTCGTGCCTGACTCTTTGCGACCCCCATGGACTTCTCCAGGCCAGAATACTGGAATGGGTAGCCTTTCTCTTCTCCAGGGGATCTTCCCAACCCAGGGGTTGAACCCAGGTCTCCTGCATTGCAGGCAGATTCTTTACCATCTGAGCCACCAGGGAAGCCCAAGAATACTGGAGTGGGTAGCCTATCCCTTCTCTAGGGGATCATCCCAACCCAGGAACCGAACAGGAGGTGTCCTGCATTGCAGGCGGATTCTTTACCAACTGAGCTATCAGGGAAGCAAAGACCTCCGCATTCTTGCTCCTTTCCACGGGGACTCAGAAGAGAGCCCCAGATCTTCCCTAACAAACCAGTATGGTTGGAGCAGACAGACCACTGGAGCAGTAATGAGAAGGAATGCTAGGCAGAGTGCTTCAGCTGGGGGAGAAAGGCCTTCAGTCACAGGAGACTTAGGAGTTGGGCTTGATCTTGAAAGTGTTAAGTTTGCATTGAGAAAGGAGGTACAACCACTTGTATCTTTACAGCTGTTTTTTTCACATGTGCTACAAAGAAAGGTTATTTTTCTTTTTCAAATCACATGTATTCCAGTCAAATAGTCTGAAAAACAGATTATTATAATGAAAATTTTACTTTTAGTTGATTTCCATTTATAAAATTGACAGTGTTTTTACTAAAATTCACTCAGAGTTGAAAACTTTCAGAAGAAGAAATAATTAGCCTATTAGCTCTCTGCTTTCCGATAGTCAATCTCACAAGTTCATGCCCTTTTTCTTTTGGCTTAGATATTTACATTGTTTTGTGAAACTTGAACAAGATATTATACCCACCATGGGAGCCCCTGTTGAACATACTGATGGATGTATGTTAGCTTGAAAAATCCTTGTGTTCGGTGCTTTATCCTCTATGTAAGAATTAGTATATAATTTAAAGTATGAAATACCTCGTGAAGAGTATGCTCCGTGAGAACACGGATCTTTTCTGTTTATCTACCAGTAAATTCCCAGCACCAGTCATGGAACTCGACTCAACAGAGGTACAGAATAAATACTTTCATTGAGTGGGAATAAAAATGTATGGGTGATTTCTAAGATTTTTTGGAGTTCTGGTATTCTGTTATTTCCATATCATGGTACTCCTCTGTCTCTTCTTGAAGTTATCCTGTATTAAATTAAGGTTCCCAAGTGGTGCTAGTAGTAAAGAACCTGTCTGCCAACACAGGAGACATAAGAGATGTGGGGTTCGATCCTTGGGTTGGGAAGATCACCTGGAGGAGGGCAACCCACTCCAATATACTTGCCTGGAGAAACCCCTTGGACAGAGGAGCCTGGCGGGCTACAGTCCATGGCGTCACAAAGAGTTGGACATGACTGAGGCGACTTGGCACGCACAGCACAATATAGTATGTGGGAAAATCTGGTGACATCGGTTCAGATGACTGGAAATACTATGTTGGAATTCATAGATTACTACTGAATATTCCCTTGACATTTGTGATGTTTATGAACTGTCCAATTTGCATGCACACAGTTTCCTTACTAGCTTGTTTATTATGCATTTACAAAAAACAGGCAAAATGTTGATTTTTTTTTTTCTCACAAGTGGAGCTGGGTGTAAACCAGCTGGAAAGAGCAGTGCTAGTTGAGGTTTCTGTGGTTAGCAGATGGCAAGTATTGTTTGCTAGTTCAGTGGGTCCTTCCTGCCCACTGGCTTTGCGGCTCATGCTCATCCCATTTCTTCCTTAGGTGACCAGCCTTACCTTTGTTATGAGCTTTAAGGGGTTTCTTGAAAGGGTTCAATTTGTGAGTATTCAGAGACTACCATAATAATTAGAATATAGAGTTTTAAAAACTCATCATATGCTTTATACTGTTTTCTGTTTTCTTTGATTTTACTAGGTAAAAAAGCTCCCATTTTGTTTAATAAAGAAATGATTGAGTCCATGAAGGAAGGTTCAGTTGTTGTGGATTTAGCTGCTGAGGCTGGCGGAAACTTTGAAACTACCAAGCCAGGAGAACTTTATGTTCATAAGGTATAGCTCAGAGCTTCCTCTTGCTATGATCCTGATCCTTCATCTTTTAGTGATTTGTGAGAGGGTGTTTGTTGCTTTAAATATTGAAAGAAACTGAGGCTGGAAATTTTCTAAAATTAAAAATAGTCACATTTAAAGCTCTTTTTGAAATATGTGTTCATGTGTATATAAAGATGTATAATTTCAAAACTTAGCCTTGGCTGAGAATTGTCCTGGAAAGAATGTGAGCGTTTAGTAATAGACCTTTCTGACTGTATTTTTATTCATTTAGGGAATTACTCACATAGGCTACACAGACCTTCCCAGCCGAATGGCCACTCAGGCCAGCACCCTGTATTCCAACAACATCACCAAGCTTCTGAAGGCCATCAGCCCAGACAAAGATAATTTTTACTTTGAAGTGAAAGATGACTTTGACTTTGGTACAATGGGTCACGTCATTAGAGGAACCGTAGTGATGAAGGTGAGTAAAGAGATCTATTCCTTCCTGTGTTTTCATTTTGCATTTGTTCTAGGATTTTTGTTTATGGAAGAATCCTATAGCAATGTGTTGGGTTTATGCCAATAAAAATTATTTAAAAATCCAGAACAACTTAAAGAAAAATATTGCAGATATACATGTGACTCACCTAAAAAAACAGGAGAAGGCAATGGCACCCCACTCCAGTACTCTTGCTTGGAAAATCCCATGGGCGGAGGAGCCTGGTAGGCTGCAGTCCATGGGGTCGCTAAGAGTCGGACACGACTGAACGACTTTGCTTTCACTTTTCACTTTCATGCATTGGAGAAGGAAATGGCAACCCACTCCAGTGTTATTGCCTGGAGAATCCCAGGAACAGGGGAGCCTGGTGGGCTGCCATCTATAGGGTCTCACAGAGTGGGACACGACTGAAGCGACTTAGCAGCAGCAGCACCTAAAATATGTATTGCTTTTGAAAAACAGAAAACAAACAAAACCCCCAAAACTGAATAAAGTAAAAATTAAACATTCCCCCACCTATCTTAAGTTCTGTTTTCTTCCTTACATGTTCTATGCACATACTAATTGTACATCTATGTGTGTTTTCGTGACACAGCCATTATATATTTACGTACATGTATGTGGTGCTAATGGTAAAGAACCTACCTGCCGATACAGGAGACATAAGAGAAGTGGGTTCAATCCCTGGGTCAGGAAGATCCTCTGGAGGAGGGCATGGCAACCCACTTTGCCTGGAGAATCCCATGGACAGCGGAGCCTGGTGGGCTGTAGTCCGTAGGGTCACAGAGAGTCGGACATGACTGATGGAAGTGACTTAACATGCATGCACATGTTATATATTTATATAAAGTGATGTTATAAATTATATGAACTTCTATATTTATTTAAAATTGTTTTTCAAAGAGTTTTTCTGTAACACTGAATTGACTGAATGCTGGATGGTTTAAAAAGTACTGTTCTTCTAATTTCTGTTAGGATGGCCAAGTGATTTTCCCTGCTCCCACACCGAAAAATATTCCTCAAGGTGCCCCAGTAAAACAGAAGACAGTGGCAGAGCTGGAGGCTGAAAAAGCAGCTACTATCACGCCCTTCAGGAAGACGATGACATCGGCTTCTGTCTATACAGCAGGTAAGGGTTCCTTTTATGAAGATTTAGACTTCTTTGAATTATGACTGTATTATGTGAATAATGTGTTAACTGTCAAAGTTAGTAAATGAAATGCAGTTGTCATTCATTGGATTCTCAGGACTTGACCTTGTTAGAAGCAGTTTTCACATGTGACATGTCACTGGTCCCACCTCTGTGGACTTGGAGACTGCATTGTCCACTCTCAGAGAGCAGGCACGGGGGTAAATGCTGGAATGAACAAGTGAGAAATAATACATAGGTGGTTAATACTTTTCTTTTATAAAAAACATTTAAAATATAATTTTTAATGTTTTTATATATATATACCAAATATAAAGAGTAATGATGTATGTCAGATTGTGTTGTTATAAAGTTCATCTAAATGTGGTTATTGATTTATTTTTTGTGGTTTATAAAACATCACTTGTGATTATCTGCATCTCTGGGTAAGATGGGGGGACCAAATATTTGCTTTTAAGAATAAACAGTAAGTTATTCATCTAGTAAAAAAAATTCAGTTTTTATCTCTTTCTTTATAGTTTAACATAGATTCTTCATTTTCCAGTTAATCTTCATGAAGACACTAAAGAATTGTCATAAAATAGTGATAAATATTCATTCTGGCTATGAATTGTTAGAATTTGAAATATGGAAATTTGATTTTAAGTTGGTTTCTGTCTCATAGAATGAGTTAAAAATGTTTAGATCTGTGAGAGCCAAAATACAAACAAAAGCAAACTATAAAGAATTAAAGACTGGTACCAAGCACACAGAATTCTTGTAGCCTCAGCATTCTCCGAATTCCCATGTGAGGCCAGATGTTTTAAGCTAAATATGTAACTCTCCTTGAATAAAGAGCAAGTTTCAGCAAAATGACTGAGAAAGCCTTTAGTTGTGAATATTATGAATAGATGGAGCAGTGTCCCTACTTGCACTTACTTATTAAAAAGAAGGAACCATATAATTGTGTTGTACAAGGAGAGTATGGTCAGTAGGTTGTAAATTTCCATTTCTCTTTGGGATTCATAAGGAAATGTAGTGAGATATAACAATGATTTATTTTTCTAGGTTTCTCTTATGTTTATTGAGTCAAAGTTTATTGCGTTTTAATAGATGTGACAGTGGCATATCCTAGTGAATAAAGGGATGGCCTTCTATTTATTTTTTTGTACCCTAAAAGTTCCTCCTTTATAATAAAGCCAAGTGTTTTTCTTGAACACTTCTACCATATGTTAGAATCTATTTTACTAGCTTTCTTCAAAAAATGTGATTTGCTTTTTTTCCTTTTTTTTTTTCTGTTTTTCTTTTTCCTTTATCATAGAGACTGAATGTAGCATATTTGACATTAATGAATGTCAAATGAAAAGACTTTAGTTTATTAAATAGTTAATAAGAAACCTTCAGCTGAGGAGTTTCTATCTTAGATGGTCAACACAGTTGATTGCAGGTGATGAGAACTTACTGCTTCATAACTAATGTGGGCATTTAGTGAGTGCTAGGGCATCATGCTAAACACTTCACATGCCTTAGCTCATTTATTCCTTATAAGAACTCAGTGAGTTCGGGATATTATTATTTTCTTTTTCTAGATGAAGACAGAAAGGATTAATAATGTTACAGAGAATACTGGAGCACAGAGAGGTTAAATAAGTTACCTAAGATCACACAGCTAGCAAGCAGTAGAGCCAGAATTTGAACCAGGCAGCCTGGCTTAAGAAAACATATCCTTAAATATAACCCTGCACAGATTCTCTGATGTTTAACTGAAGCTCAAAACAATATTCTATCTTACTCTCCCTCCAGATGGTTAACAGGCCATTCATGGGAGCCCTGGAAGTCTTATATGTGGGTAGGGAAATAAAACTGCATAAACTTCCCTAGGGGTCCAATGGTTAAGACTCCACACTTGTACTGAAGGGAACACTGGTTCAGTCCCTGGTTGGGGAGCTAAGATCATGGGGAACTATGTCATGTGGGGTGTCCAATAAACAAAAAAAATTTAAAACTACAGTCTTACTGAATAATTTAAAGTAACTTGTCAGTTGCTAATGTTTCAGCTTTGCCACTTGTAAAGAAATAGTCCATATCAAGGGGAAAAAGTACCTTATTCAAGGAAGTTAAATTCCAGCATCCTGGTCATCCATTATGATTTGGTTTTCACTGACCGCTAGGTAACCCTTTCTTCTGTTGCAGAACAGCCATCCACATGTTTGCTGTTAGGAAAGGTGATAATTAAAGATGTATGTTGAGAGCTGAGTGTTTGTATTCTGCACATTCTTAATTTAATTTGTATTTTTTTCCCTTTTTCTTTGTAAAATCCTGTTTGCTGACTTGGTATTGAGGCTGGAGCTGACTGCCCTGGCCAGCAGTCCAGTCCAGATTCAGGAGCAATTGCAAAACTTCTGTCCCGGGTGGGTGGAAGCCATATGTTTTGGGGAGGTGCTGGAGTGAATGAAACCCTTCCTAATCTTTTAAAATCCCTCTTCCCAGCCAAATCTGAGAGTGACATGAAGTGGGCCTCCCCAAAGTCTGTCTTATAAAGGTTGTGTCTTGCCCAAGTAGCAAATGCTTTGGTAGATCCTTTATAGGCCTATAATTCTGGAATAAAAACACTTGTATAAACACATGTGGCATCGTCAATGAAAGTTAAAGCAGAGAAGAGGACAAGTTATGCAGAGGAAAATGTGCAAATTATTATTAAGGTGACTCATAAATTTTACTAGATGTTTACAATTTATTTTAGGGGATGGTGGTGGTGGTCAGGAAGTTGAGTTTTGCTCACAATACCTTTAACTCACTTTCACTTCCCTTCCCAATAAGGAAATGTCTTTAAAAAAAAAACTCATTTGCAAGGGTGTGGAATTTTAAAGCCTTGACTATGCCACATGTTTGTGTGTGGGTGTGCGTGTGCTTTTAATCCTCCTGAGAGAACTGGATGTGAGCTCACACTCTTTTCTGTTTCTCCAGGTCTCACTGGGATACTAGGTTTGGGCATCGCGGCTCCCAATTTAGCCTTTTCCCAGATGGTGACCACCTTCGGCTTGGCTGGCATTGTGGGCTACCATACTGTCTGGGGAGTGACTCCTGCTCTCCACTCACCGCTAATGTCTGTGACTAATGCAATCTCAGGTTTGTTCCCCTCTTGTTTTCCCTCATCTTAGGTTTTCAAGGGCTTGTTCAACTCACACAGTGCTTTCCATGAGGTTGATAAAGTCTGTGTTTCCAAATTGTAGGGCTTGGCTTCGTGGTGGTGGTTGTGGTGACTTGGGCTCCCAGAGGTGGAGGGGTGGGGTTTGGAAGTAAGAAGCCAGGGAAGTGTGTCAAGCCTTTGGGCTGCCCCCATTTCAAGCAGGGCAGAGCCACTGTTTCTTCTTTCAGTTATGATTTCCTTTAAAGAGAAGCAGTGTTTCACAGGAGCATGATGGTTCATGCAGTAGTGCACACGGCTCTTCCCAAGACTGTTCTCTGTGGTCCCTAGCGATGGCTCAGATCTGAGGAATGAGACCCACATTGGACAGATATGGGAGCCGCTGGCTAGGAAACCTCATGGCCACGGTGAGCATCTCTTGCCACAGGCGTACGTAGCTTTCAGGATCTCCACCAGTGAGGTGAAAGTCACTCAGTCGTGTCCAACTCTTTGCAACCCCATGGACTGTAGCCCGCCAGGATCCTCTGTCCATGGAATTCTCCAGGCAAGAATACTGGAGTGGGTTGTCATTCCCTTCTCCAGGGAATCTTCCCAACCTAGGGATCGAACCCAGGTCTCCCACACTGCAGGCGGATTCTTTACCGTCTGAGCCACCAGGAAATCTCCACCGGGAACAAATCCAATTCCAAGAAGTACTCTACTCAGGAAAGCCCAAAGCTGTGGCTCTCACCGTCATATTTAGTTCATGTATAGCATTTTCCAGTTCGGATGCTTCGTATCCAGCAGAGGTCCCTTTTCACCACAAGTAATGTCATCTAATAACATCATTGCTTTATATCTTTATCAGGGGAACAGAGCTAGAAAGTTTAAGGTTAAAATTCTTATGCAAAAAGAGAGAATGTTTTGTCAACTTTTTGCCCACGAAAGTACTTCAGTGAGAATGTGTGTGGGAGCTTTCTCCTTCATGGTGCGTGTGCTTGTGAGGTTTGTCCCCGATGACATTTGCTTTGGCAGCGTGATTGTTTCTGTTTACCACGTGCGTGCTTTCTTCCCAGGGTTGACTGCAGTCGGTGGGTTGGTGCTGATGGGAGGACACTTGTATCCTTCCACAACTTCTCAGGGCCTTGCTGCTCTTGCCACGTTCATATCCTCAGTCAACATTGCAGGTACGAGGATGGGGAAAGAACCCAGAATGCTGTTTTTGGTGGAGACACGAGAAACAAATATAAAATGATATATATTTGTTACAATATATATATTAAATATATAAAATAAACATTCTGATTTTAAGAATTTAATCATGCCTTTTAAAAAATGTTTCACTCATTATAAATGCTCTATGTGAAGGGGAATTGGTTATTTTTGCCCATTGGTAATTTTTAGAAACTATTTGATAAAAGAGCACCCCTACCCCTGAGTGCTCCAAAACAAATAAAATGATGTCTTGCTTCAGGTTAACTGGAAGGTTATTGCATGCATAGTTTTGAATTAAGCTGAGTTAGATCTATCACCATAGTCGGCCATGACTGAAGTGACTTAGCAGCAGTAGCAGCAGCAGATCTATCACCGTAGCATCTTTAAATAAGTATAATTTTAGATAAAACTTTAGCCTTTTGCCTTATCCTGTCCCATGTTCCTGAAAACTGAAAGCCTAGCACATGACTTGTGTATGAAACCCATTTGATGCTGTTTTGTAGCTAAAAATTCTTTAATGTGTCCAGCAGACCTAGTACTTGCTGATATGGTATTTTTTAAAACCACTTATTCTAGGGTTTAACAAATAGAATAACCTATAAGAAAAAAAATACTGGCCTTTTGATCTTTTACTTTCCTGAGCTATTTGAATACCTTGTTTATTTTTAGTCATGTGGAAATAGTTGGTTCTGTGCTCTGATAGCAGATTTTCTTCCTGAATGTCTCTAGGGTTCCCCCTTCAATGTAACTGGCTGGAATGATAGAATAACTTCTAATTTTGAGGTTTTAAAATATTAACTTAAAATGGTAGTTATTCCTAGATGATAAAGGTATGCTTAACATAGAAAAATTGTAGCGCTTTAAAAATTATATTGCTTAAGATACCTCTTTTTGTTTTATGTTTACTTTGATAAGGTGGCTTTCTGGTGACTCAGAGAATGCTGGACATGTTCAAGCGTCCCACTGACCCTCCGGAGTATAATTACCTGTATCTGCTCCCTGCTGGTACCTTTGTTGGGGGATATTTAGCCTCCCTCTACAGTGGTTATAACATTGAACAGGTGAGAATCTCTTTTGAAAGCTTTTTTTTGGTACTATGTCTTCGTCCTGGTGAGATTACCATTACCAAAATTCTAATTCCACTAATCAAATACGACAGTAACTCTTGAAGCATCTTGATCAAATAGAACATTCTCATCCTCTTAAGAATCAGGACCCTGGATTCTAGAGGCAGTTTTGCCCGCTAACTCTGCAAATATGGCTTTATCTGTTTGTCCCTACATTTTTCCACATGTAAAAAGAGTCAAGAAGGTTATAAGTGTCCTTTTTATGTACCTAGCTGGATTGTTGTGGGGATACAGTGAAATAATCAGTTAAGAACTTGAAAATTTTTTGTTAAAATACTGTCAGTCCTTTTCCTATTTATTTATTTCCTCTATGGATCTGGCAGATGTTATGCCAGCGCATTTAAAAAAGAAAATTTTTAAATGAATGCTGAGTAGGAAAACAGAAATAATCAAGTTGAACTTTGGAAAGTTCCGTATCTAAATATAATTTATAATAGAGATTCAGCTTTGTTCTGAACTCAGTCATACCTTTCTTTTCAATGACTATTTTAGAGTGCAGCCTCTCTGACAGCTGAAAAATCATGTCTCCCTTAGTTTCTGCTGTTTGTAACACGTATTTGTTGAATGAACACAGTCTTTGAGAAGAGTTAGAGCAGTGAGTCAGGGAGATTTATGTCAGCATCCCAGATTTGCTATTTAATGATCATTTGCCCTTAGAAAAATTATGTAGCCTCTTTATGCATTGATTTTCTTTTATAAAATGAGGATGATGATTCTCTCCTCCTGTGACTCTCATGAGACTGGGTTATAACTTATGCAGCATATATAGCATGGTCTCTGGCACTTACAGCCTCACGGGGTTGGCTCCCTTATAACAGTGGGTCACGTCTAGATCCCATAATAACTCCACTTAAATTTAAATGCATACTTTTATATGCATTTGTATGCTATCAAGTCCAGAAGAAATCAGTGTACGTAAATGGTTTAATTGCAAGTACAATTTAAAGTATTTAGTATGTTAATATCCCCAATGGATAGGAATATATATTGAAATATTAAAAGAATAGATCATATTGGCTCTTTTAACTTTAAAATTGTCTGACTTTAAAATTGTCCTTAGAAATGTCTTTAGAGAATCATGTTTCCTTGAAGTTGTTTTTAAGCTGATGGACTGAAAGTTTTTGATAACTTCTCTCTCTGTTTCCTCCTTTTCCTTTGAAAAGATTATGTACCTGGGCTCCGGTCTTTGCTGTGTTGGTGCCCTGGCCGGGCTTTCCACCCAGGGGACTGCACGTCTTGGCAATGCCCTGGGCATGATTGGGGTGGCTGGAGGCTTGGCAGCCACCCTCGGAGGCCTAAAACCATGTCCAGAATTGTTAGCTCAGATGTCTGGAGCAATGGCTTTGGGCGGTACCATTGGTAAGCACTTGTGGGTTCTGCCTTTATATAAACGCATGCCCTTTGAATACCTGAAGGCAGTTAGGCTCAGAGATTTAGGAATATGTTGTTAGGAGTAAGAACTTTTACTTGCACTTCAGTTTCTGAATATATATGTATCTGTTTGAAGCCTATATTGATAAAGGAATTAAGTTGCCTATTATGGAAGTTGCTTCAGTAAATATTTTGGCAAAAGTCATCACAGTTGGTATTATAATTGTCATTCAGAAATAAACATTTTAAAACATCGAGTAATATGAACTGTGTCACAAAAGTGGGCTAAGAAGTGCCTTTACTCAGTTCTTGTTTTCCTTTACTGACTGTTCCTTTAGCTGATAATACAGCAGGAGATTAGAATACTTGTATGTGTGTACTGTCTGTAGGCTCATGTTTTATTCTGCTGGGTTTAAATAACAGCAGACAATCCGCCTTCAGACGTGTTAAAAACACGGAAAACATGTGCCAGCAGAAAAACCACTGTTTTAATTTTATTCAGTGGTGTGTTGTGGTTGATTGTTAAATTTTCAGGAATCTTTTGAACTGGTTGTTAGCACAGCCATTATAAAAAATTAAATTATATAAACTTAAAACTAGATGAATTAGAAACAAAGGTAATAATCCTGAATACTCATGACTTTCTAATGAATTAACTAGCTTTTATTATCTCCCGGAGAAGGCGATGGCACCCCACTCCAGTACTTTTGCCTGGAAAATCCCATGGATGGAGGAGCCTGGTAGGCTGCAGTCCATGGGGTTGCAAAGAGTCGGACACGACTGAGCGACTTCACTTTCACTTTTCACTTTCATGCAGTGGAGAAAGAAATGACAACCCACTCCAGTGTTCTTGCCTGGAGAATCCCAGGGACGGGGGAGCCTGGTGGGCTGCTGTCTCTGGGGTCGCACAGAGTCGGACACGACTGAAGTGACTTAGCAGCAGTAGCAGTATTATCTCCACTTTTGAGATTATCCATGTGTCTTATGTCTGTGTGGTAGAAATACTATGTAATTATGGGCTTCTGTGCATCTTTTCCTGAATCCGTATTTAATGCCTTCACATTGTAGCTTCAGATCAGCCATGGCACTTGTATTTACACCATATAGGTCAACAAATGCTACAAATCTGGGATTCATTTACTGTTTTGTTGATTGTCCAGACCTAAGAAAGTGATGGAGAAAATGTTAATGCAGTTTAAACTTAAATGTGTGTTTTGTCTGTAGCCATTATATTGTGAATTGCACAAAAAAATTGAATATTTTTCTAGTATTTGGAAACTATTTTCAGATTCAGCAGAATTCCCACTCACATGGTTGACAGTGAGTGAAGCTCTTATATGCACCTCGTTGTTTCACTGTCATTTTATTTGTTAAACAAAAATCTCAACCAGCATTCATGTGGGAACTATACTCATTCATCAGTTGTAAACACTAGGTTGGCTGCAGGTACCAGAGTTTGGCAAAAATCAACAAAAGCATTTGGTGAAAGTCAATTGGCTAGATGAAGCTTACAATAAAGAATATTGTATATATTTTTATTTTTTGAAACTTGTGTACCACATACCTATTTATAAGTAAAAACTCCTGTATTTACACACACACACTTTTTTAAAAAAACCTAAAGTTGGTTTATTTAAGTATAAAATCGACAATATTCTAAGATTGGGAAGAGTAATACAAATATATGTATAATTATACATATATAATTGTATATATCATTTCAGTGGATAAGAAAGTAATGACTTAGACCTACAGCTATTAAAAAGGTAATAAAAATAATAAACTATATTAAAGGTAATAAAATAGTGTTATGCATAATTTTATAACTATATATTCCCAAGAATGATATAGGTTGAGATTTTAAAATTTATAGTAAAGATTTACATCTATAGAAATTGAAACAAAAAAGCATTCTTTCAGAAAAGTTCATAGTTTTACTAGTGAATTTTCCTAAATAGTTAAGGGAAAAATGAAACACCATTTTTACATGAATCTTTTTTGAGAATAGGAAAAAGGAGCATTCTCTAATCTATTAATTTTTTAACTTATTTTGTATTGTGTATAGTTAATTAACAATGTTGTGGTAGTGTTAGGTGAACAGTGAAGGGACTCGGCCATACATACACGTTTCCATTTTCCCCCCAACTCGCCTCCCATCTAGGCACACACACCTGTTTTTATCCTGGGAGGTTGGTGGTTAAAGACTTAGCAGCACAGCTTTAGCTTTACGTCTCCTGTTTTATTTCTCTGGGAAAGCGGTGCATACTTTCTTACAGTCCCTGGAAAGGCACTTGAAGGAAAATGCTTGTGCTGTAGGTTCATGGCAGGAAAACCTTTAGATGTGGTCTTTGCAAATATTATGAGCCCAAGTCCTCTGTATCATCTACCTGTAGCCAGGTAACTCCTTCAGTCTCCTGGTTTGGTTGTTTTCTATTCAGATATTTGCATTTCATTACCTTTGGACTTGGCTTCCTTCTGCCCACCTGAAAACCTAGGCCGCCTTCATTCTAGGGGTTTCTTGTGTGCTAAGGGGCAAGTGATGCCTAATAAGGAAGGCAGCCTAGGCTGTTCATGCAGTGGGGAGAATTTAAGGGGTTTAGTTGGAACTTTAAGTAATCTGAAGAAGCATTAGTCCAGGGGAATGTTCAGACTTTGTAAGGAGAAGTTGATGTTATGTGTTTGGGTTCTTTGGAGTTGGCATTGATGAGGTGGTTGAAAGAACCTGCTATATGAAAGGCTATTTAAGCCAATGTTCTTGCCTGGATAGTCCTGTAAGAAAGTATTTTCCTAGGAAGTAGATACTTATTAATGAAAGTGATAGATAACCTTAGTGTTGCCTTTTTTTAAATTGAGGAATAATTGACATATAATATTATACTAGTTTCAGATATACAACATAATGATTTGATATATACATATATATATTGCAAAATGATCGCTGCAAAAAGTCTGTATAACATTTGTCACCATACATAAATTTTGTTTTTCTTTTATGAGGACTTTTAAGATCTACTCTCTTGGCACCTTTCAAATATAGCAATATAGCTTTGTTATTAACTGTAGTCAGCATGCTGTGCATTCCATCCCCAGGACTTACTCATTTTATACTGGGAAGTTTGTACCTTTTGATGCCATTCACCCGTTCTTCCCACCCCTTACCTCCTGCCTCTGGCAGTCACCAATTTGTTCTCTGTGTCTATGAGCTTCTTTGTTTGTTTAGATTCCACATATAAGTGAGATCATATGGTATTTGTCTGTCTCTGTCTGGCTTATTTCACTTAGCATAATGCCCTAAAGGTCCATTCATGTTGTTCCAGTGACAAGATTTCCTTCTTTCGTGTAGCCAAGTAATATTTAATTGTGGGCTTTATTGGATTATTTCTCAAAGGTCTGTCATGCTTTAATTTTTCTTTGACTTTTATTTCCTGACAGGATTGACAATTGCGAAACGCATCCAGATTTCGGATTTACCTCAGTTAGTTGCTGCTTTCCACAGTTTAGTGGGATTGGCAGCTGTGCTTACGTGCATAGCTGAGTACATCATAGAATATCCACATTTCGCTACGGATGCAGCAGCCAACCTTACCAAGATTGTGGCCTACCTCGGTACTTACATTGGTGGGGTGACCTTCAGTGGGTCTCTGGTTGCCTATGGAAAATTGCAGGGTAAGTGATCAAGTGTAACATGGAGGTGAATATCTGTTGTTTAGGGTGTTCAGGGGTCCATTTCAATTTCAGAAAATGGCTTAGTAGTAGAACCTACTAGGTGAAGAGTATTTGTATGACTCTGGGAAACACTATGAAAATTTTTTTCTCAAGAAAGATGCTTCTCTTTATTGGTCTTTACAAATCTCACAAAGCTTTGAAGCCAGGGCTTCTGGAGACAGCTCATGGAGGAAACTAGTGCACAGAAATTTGCCTACAGGGACTAGTTGATATTTGATGATACATATGAACAAAATGCCATCTTCATAATTTTTGGTTAGACATGCCTGTATAGCATTCACAGAAATGAACTTTGTAGATTTCCCAGAATAGAGAGAGGCTTATTGAATAAATTTGTATGATTAGTATACAGTACTTACTTTGAAAACAAATACACATTTTAGAGGTTTAGTGTGGCAGCTTTGGCAACCATTAAAGCCAATCATGAAAATAGAAGTGGAAGGAAAAAAAAAACAAAACTCTGATAGCTGCTTTCAGTGTTTTCATGAAAACACGAGTCTCTGGAAAACCAGGTTTGTAGTTTAAAAACCTGGTCTTGCCTCTCAGTAATCAAGTCATTAGAATTAAATGGGGAACACCGTGAAACTTAAAAATCACAGGCTTAATGCCTATGATATGTTCTGTCTTTAAAAGCAGCAAACAAGGACCCTTCTCCCTTGGGCTCAGTTGATAGAATCAGAAAAACGAATGGTCTAAGACTCAGTTTTGAAGTTTCAAATAAATAAGACCACACTTAACTTCTGTCTTGGTCATATGGGGAAGAAAAATCACTTTTCATGATTGCATGACAAAGAGTAATGAACTTGTGTGATCAAAGGAGAGTTAAGCTGAGCCGTATTTTTCCCACCTCCATTAATGTGTATGTGTAAGAACTCTAATATATGTTTTCATGTTTTAGTAGCTGGTGATATGAAGTGCTGTTTTAAGTAGTATGTTTTTATCCTAATATTACATCTTGTAGCTTATGATTAAACGACTTAAGACTGTTTGAGGGGATTTCTTGGGACACGTCTTAGGTTCTGATGGCCCCATCTTCTGCCCTAGGAATCCTGAAGTCCGCCCCTCTCCTGCTCCCTGGGAGGCACCTCCTCAATGCAGGCCTGCTGGCTGGTAGCGTGGGTGGGATCATCCCCTTCATGATGGACCCCAGCTTCACCACTGGCATCACCTGTCTGGGCTCTGTGTCAGCCCTCTCTGCTGTCATGGTAAGAGGTCAGAGATGGAAAGCACGTTCTTAATGAGGAACTAAGTATTTTATTAGGTTACAGACTAACCTTATTTCTGTCTCTTCAAGACCCCTGATGGAATAAAAATGTTTTAATATGCTGTTATGTGTTCATCTTCGTAGAGTTTGAACAATATAGAAAAGTGTAAGAATAAAATCCCCCTTCTCTTAACTTATTCACTCCTGTCCAGACTGTCACATGTGACACCTTTATCGCTCTGGGGTCTTTTTACTCAATCAGTGTGTTGGTCAATAGGAGTTTAAAGAGCCAAGGGTTTCAGTTCTGTTCGTCAGGTGCCTGCTGTGTGGCAAGCCCTCAAACAAGTGTCAGAGAGACCCTGCCCATTGGTTGCTCTCACATTTGCTGGAAGCTCTGATATTAAGCCAAATAGTCATATAAAGTGAAATGCATTTATCAAACCCTGTGTGTTCAGTAGGGGAGTTCAGAGAAACCTCCTAGGGTAGGTTGGTCTTCTTCTTCCTCTCTGATTATTGCATTTAGTATGTGGGTACATAGAGTATTCTGTGAGTCTGTATGTCACAATTTAGCATTCTGTTATAGCAGTGTATGGCGCTGCTGTATTAGCTCTGTGTCGTTCATGGATTACTTCATGTTTGTCTAGTATACTCTTAGTGTATTCTTCAATGACGAAGTTTATGTTAAAAATTTAAAAAGTCATCTATGGTGCTTAGCCCAAAGTTAGACTATATAGTAATTGCTTCAGTTTAGTTCAGTCGCTCAGTCGTGTCCGACTCTTTGTGACCCCATGGACTGCAGCACGCCAGGCTTCCCTGTCCATCACCAACTCCCAGAGCTTGCTCAAACTCATGTCCATCAAGTTGGTGATGCCATCCAACCATCTCATCTTCTGTCGTCCCTTCATTTTATATGATTGTTTAGCTTGATAGCAGAGCTTCCATCAAGTGTGAGAGCAACTAATGGGCAAGGTCTCTTTGACACTTGTTTTATTTTAGAGGGCTTGTCACACAGCAGGCACCGGTGAACAGAACTGAAACCCTTGTCTCTTTAAATTCCTATTGACCGAAACATTGATCCAGTGAGAAGACCCCAGAGCAATAAACGTGTCATGTGACAGTTGGGACAGGAGTGAGTAATTGCTTAGTCACCCAAAACTGTACCCTCAGATTTTCAAACCAAATAAGACTGGGCTTGTATTTGAGTTTTAGCTGCTTCTCTTGGCACCAATAGGACCCTCCCTGCTCATCAGCTAAAGTCATAAAAAATGTAACATCAACTCAGTGCTATTACTTTTTTCCAAGTGTAGACCCCTCTCCAATTTCTGCCTGCTCATGGTTAGTGCCTCTTAGGATTTGGGGATTTTTTTTTGCAGGTGGAAAACATGGTTCAGTGTTTTCACTTTTATATCTGTAGGAGAGTTGGTCTGATAGGGGTCATTCCCAGGCATGGAATTTACATGTAAATATATTAATTGGAAAACTGGAATGATGATGAACCACAGTGCTCAGTGTCAGAGGTTCCTTTGCAATGCGTGAATTTTGAATTCCACTCTGGTTTTTGTCCTAGGGTGTGACTCTGACGGCTGCCATTGGGGGTGCTGACATGCCGGTGGTCATCACTGTGCTGAACAGCTACTCAGGCTGGGCCCTGTGTGCAGAGGGTTTCCTGCTCAACAACAATCTGCTGACCATTGTGGGTGCGCTTATTGGCTCCTCGGGCGCAATCCTGTCCTACATCATGTGTGTGGTAAGGAAGCAGCCAGTGAAGGAGAAGGAAATACTGTTCTGAAAATCAGGACCTGTCTGTTATTTCTTTTATTTGCAGTAGAAATGACCGTGTCAGTTCTTTTTCTCTCTAGCAGAAATATTGGAGTGTTTCGTTTGAATGAATTTTCCAGACTGCTTGTAAAGTACCTGAGTGTAGATAATTTATAAAATTAAATATCAAGACAAAAATCTTCTAACTTCATCTGGTGATTAAAACACTTAAGATTTAATTTTTTAATTTTTTCTTTGTGTATTACAGATCTCTGTATTTACTTGTCTGATCATATTGTATATTGTGTGTTAGTTGCTCAGTTGTGTCTGACTCTTTGCGACCCCGTGGGCTGTAGCCCCCCAGGCTCCTCTGTCCATAGGATTTATATTTAATTTTTTAAATCTTCCAAGTGATAGTCTTGCTGCTTATATTAAAAATGCTGTTTAAATACTGTTTTTAGGGTTTCGTACTAATCTATCGTATGGATATTCAAGATTTAATTTTCCCCCCATGCTTTACCTTTAGTGTTGTTTGATATTTCTTTCTTGTACATAAGTACATTTTTGGCATTTCTGATTTTTGTCTTAGGATGATTCCTAGAAGTGAAAGGGTGTGCTCATTTTTTGGGCTTTGTCTTCTTTTTTGTCATGTGGTTTCCAGAAAGCTTACTGCAATTTACACTCTTATCTTGAAGTTTTGTGGTCAGCATGGTTTGAAAAAAAAAATTAACAAGACAGATACTTCCTAGCTTCTTTTTTGTTTCGAATTCTCTTCTTAATGGCGAGAAGATAACCTGCAAATATGAAGTTTTGACTACAGCACTTTTTCAAATGATAGCTATCATTCTCTAAATAATGGTTTTGAATGGCTGTGAAAGGACGAGCATGAAACTGGGTAAAGTCAGGATTGCCTTTATACCGATTGATCCTTCAGGCAGAAAAATGACTCCACCTTCATTCTTTTATTAGAAGTTTAAAAGCCCTTATTTTACAACTCAGAATTTCTCTTATGTTTTAATTTAAAATTGAATGCTAAAATTATCTTTTCATAATAAAAAAATTGGTTTTCTTTGGACATACTTTGAGTACAAAAATTTGAAAGCCTTAGTTCAAAACCAGCTGAGAGGTTTCAAAATATAATCCTTCAAGTTGTTCAAGGAGTTTGGAAAGGTATTTCTTATTGGAAGAGTGTCAGGCTTTGGAGTATTTCTTTTAAAGCAAATGTTTATAAAGCAGCACAATTTATTCAGTTGTATTAGAAATAGTTTTCTTGCTTCATTTGGTAAATCTGAATGACCAGCAGGGGGCAGCAGATTGTCACTAATACTTAAAACTTACTGTGTGTGTGCTCAGTTGAGTCCTCTTTGCGGCCCCACAGACTCTGGCATGCCAGGCTTCTCTGTCTATGGACTTTTCCAGGCAAGAATACTGAAGTGGTTGCCACTTCTTACTACAGGGGATCTTCCTGACTCAGGGATTGAACCTGCATTTCTTGCGTCTCCTGCATTGGCAGGCAGATTCTTTACCCCTAGCACCACCTGGGAAGTCCCACTTAAACTTATGGTTGATGTCAAATACTAATTTTAAAATTAAGTGGGAGGATTTGAATTTTTACAAGGCCAGTGGGGAGAGGAAGGGGGACTTGTATATAGTTCTTGAAAAGTCAGCATGGGTACCTTCTAATCTTTATTCTTTTTCTCTTAAATGGTTTTCCTTGTTGTTCACTCACCCAGTCGTGTCCAACTCTTTGTGACTCCATGGACAGCAGCACACCAGGCCTCTGTTTCCCTCACCATGTCTTGAAGTTTGCCCAAGTTCATGTCCATTGCATCGGTGATGCCATCCAGCCATCTCATCCTTTGACGCCCCTTTCTCCTTATATCCTCAATCTTTCCTAGCATCAGGGACTTTTCCAATGAGTCGGCTGTTCGCATCAGATGACCAGAATACTGGGGCTTCAGCGTCAGTCCTTCCAATGACTATTCAGGGTTAATTTCCCTTAAGATTGACTGGTTTAATCTCCTTGCTGTCCAAGGGACTTTCAGGAATCTTCTCCAGCACCACAGTTGGGTTCTTAAATTTATCAGCAGTATTCCCCAAATTTCTGTGTCTTTTATTTCCTCTCTTTTTCCCTGTACACTTAGTTTCTTCTGTTGTTATAGTAACTCTAATAACTTTTGAAATAGCATTTCTATAGCTTTAACTAGAATAAGGTACAAAAGGCACTTGTTGAAAGTACTCTTTTCTACACGTGTTTCCGCAGTTATACCTGTCTCTTTGTTGTTTTTCAGTCACGTCAGGTGGCCAAAGTATTGGAGCTTCAGATTGAGCGTCAGTCCTTCCAATGTACTTCTGCAATTATGTCATCTTTCTCTAAATTTTTATCTGTTCTTTCATATTTATTGACCCGTTTCTGCTGTTCTTTTCTATTTTCACTGCCTCAGGCATGGCATTTACTGTCAGCATACCTCAGATATTTTTTAATACTTGTATTATATATAAGGCTAACAAGGTCTCATAGCTGTCTGTGACCGTAGAAATCACACTGGGTTAGATTGCTACTCTATAATAGCAAATTATAGTAATTTGGAATCAAGAACAGTTGAAGCTTTAATTTTTTAAAAATATTATTTGATTACAAAAATAAAGGATACTTAATGAAACATCTTTCATTAAAAAAAAAAGAAAATAGAAAAGGATAAATAAATATATAAAATAATCTACAATCCCATTACCACTTAACTATTAACATTAGTCTTAATTCTTACCTTTTTTCATATGTACATGTTTAAATACCTTCTATGTTAACATTTAGTTTTCTTACCAATACATTTTAGTGTCTACGTATTATTATATCACAAAGATATATCATAATTTATTTATCCAAGTCTGTGAGAGTAGTTGTTTTTAACTTTTTTTTTTTTGCTGCAGTGTTCCTCCTTAGGCATCATGGATTATTTTCTTAGCTCAAATTTCTGTGAGTACAATTACTTGACCAAAGGGAGTAAGATTTTTTTGTTTGCTGTAGATATTGATAAGTTGATCTTCAAAGGACATTCCAGTCAAAGCTCCCACCAGTGATGTGTGGGGTGCTTGTTTTACTGCTCACTGTCCATTCCTATGACTTCTTGCAAAACAAACAAGATAACAAAAACACGCCTGCCACGTTTTGTATTTCAAAAGTACAAATTTCCTTTCCTTCTCAATTTTCCTACTCTCTGACTTTTCACATTAATTTTCATTGATTCTTAGCTTTATTATAAGAAATTGCTTATTTCTTATAATAAGCAATTAGTTTTTTATAAGAAATGGTTTCTCCATGGCTTGTGCTTAGCAGCTTAGAGTGGTTCATAATAATAATAAAAGTGAAATAGCTGCTTGTAATTGGATGTAGTATACTATGCTGGGTGCTTTACGAATATTGACTCCTAATTCTCAAACTAGTTCTGGAGGTAGGAAATATTCTCATTTTACAGGGAAGCTATTTTAAGACACCGTTTATGATTTGCCTTTGTGTTTGTGGAGCCTGCCCTCGCACCTGGCACATTCAAGTGAATATAGCAGTTTTAAAATGAATGTTTTATTAGCTTATTTCCCAGTTAGAAATCCTCTTCGAGAAGTTATGGTAGCAGAAATACTACCTCTTATCAATATCTGTTAATATTACTAGTATGTTTACCTTCATAATTTTATCATCTATTGAAGGAAAAATCCAAACCAGAGCGGAGTGGTGGAGTGGTTTTATTATGGGAGAGGGGATGGAATGGACCCTAAGTGTAACCATCATCCTGAAAATTGAATATTTGTTCTGACAAAGAAGTTTTTTGGGTATCCTCTGAGTGTAATTCTTGGTTACATGACACCCAATATTATAAAAACTAGAAAATGTCAAAAGTGTCCAAATAGCCAGTTCAAATAAATGATTTGCTTTATATCCAAAGGTCATAGAGACATTAACCTCTTTATGATTTTATAGTTCATTTACTTGAGATAGTGTCTAAATTAGGGTTTGGGATATAGAGGGCTTACAAAAATGCAACAGCATTCTCAGACTAAATTCTCTGGTTTGTGTACTTTGCTGCTTGTTTCCAAATGAAAATAAAGCAGAATGAAGTAAATGAAAGCCAAACCAAAAATAATTTTTTTTTTGCCTTGTGATCAACTAATTAGCACCTACAAAGCATTGAAACGAGGGGATGCTAGTCAATGGTATACATGTTATTTTTGCTTTGGTTTTGTTTATTTTATGATCTTCCTTTGTTTTCATATTTATTTCTTAGTTTGCTTAGAATTATGTGAATTAAGCATCTCTTTAATGTAGCATACAATGTTCATTACGGGGCTTAATAACTTAAAAGGGGCAGTCCTGGACAGTGTTGCAAATGCTTTGTCTTGGAACTTGGGAACTCTTCAGGCTGTGGATCAGTGGTCACAGGGTAGTCTCATCAGTCTTAAGCAAGCAAAAAAAAAAAAAAAAAAATTAAAAAAGGAAACAAAACAAAGCCCTAAACCCTAAACGCTTATTGGAAATATGATGTTGCAATGGTAAATTCAGAGATGAAGTTTGATTTAGTTTTTAAGAGACCATGTGGAATTAGTGTAATGGTGATATAATTGAGGATATGTGTTTAACAAGTTGACTTTGATTGTTAAATTACTGTGTGGTTCCCTATTTTTTCTTGTAAGATACCATCGGAAGTGGGTACACACTAATTAAATATTCTCAGAAATTCTTTCCTTCTCCTCTATTCAGCTTTATAGGAAGAAAAGAAGGGCTCCTTTTAAGCCAAGTGAGAGTAAATTGGTCATATTCTTCTACATCCTATTCCTCTGTCATCTGTCTGTTTATAGGGCTATGTGATGGAGGTGATAGAGCCTTTTTGTACATTTCACTAAAAGAAAATTATAGCAGAGATATTTTAGTGTTTGAAATTGTTCTTTGAAACCATTTTAAGGGCAAAAATTGATAGAACACATTTCTAGTAATTTAGTTTCAAAATCCTGTGATTCAAAACTGGAAAGGATTTGTAAGAATCAGCAGATGTTGAATGTTTGGGAAGTTTCAGATATGGCTGTTTGGATTTTCATTCAACCTTGGATTTAAGTAGAGGAGGTTGTGTTAAGAATTTGAAACTTCATGTTGGATTAGGATGAAGAACTTAAAAGCATCACTTTAATTTTTCTCTGATCCTCTTATCTGTTAGTAATATGCATAAGCATATTCTAAGCTTTATTTTATATGTAATAGTCTTAGACAAATTTACCAGACTCTGGGCTCTGTAAATGTGAATGTCTGATAAATGAGGTTAGGTCAAAGGAACAACTTAAAAATTCTGACTTTTTGATCCACATCTTTGAAACATAAGTGAGGCTCTCCTCTCCTCTTCTCTTTTCCTGCCTTCACTCTGTCCCACTTCAGCAGTTTATGTAAATCTCTCTCCTAAGGTGGTAGCAGGCTGGCCTATCTTTAGATGAGTTTTTTTTTTTTTTCCCCTCTGACGTATTACTTATCACTGAAAGTCTCCAGGTGCTTTTTGCTCTTTAATAATAAAGGATTGTCTTTTTTAAAAAAGTATAGTTTGACACTTGTATAGCTTTAAAATAGTATAAATGATGGATCAATGATATGTTTATTCAAACCCTTAAAATAAGGTTTAATTGTTTGGAATTTTTTTATGAAATTATATCAGTTTTGATCATTTAGGATGACTACTTTGATCATGTATAGTGTTCTGAAAATGCTTTTGATTACTAAAAACATCCAGCTTCTGGTCTTTTATTTCTGTCATTTTTTTTACCACCACACCTCTCGAGATCTGCAGACAGTTTTCAAATCCGTTATTGTCACATGGTCCAGGTGTGTTTGTATGGTACATTGTTCAGTTCAGTCGCTCAGTTGTGTCCGACTCTTTGCAATACCATGAACCGCAGCACTCCAGGTTGGATGATTGTAAATGAGCATCCAATAAATGCCTCCTGCTTACTTTTTCCTTAGATGGTTTTACTAGTTAAAAGGTGGGTATAAATTTTAGTGAAGCAGGGTATAAACTTACTCATTTACCTTTTGGAAGTGAACTGTTTAAAAAGGCTAATGATGAATCCAGTCACTTCTGTTCTTGCTTCTTGGAGCTGTAGGTGCTTTGAAAAGTGTCAACTCCTTCACTTTTTTTCTTGACGGCAGAGGGCAGCAGACTTCTAAATGATAGGGGTCTCTATCCTTTGATTCTTCCCTGTTGCCTCTTGACAGCTTGAACTTGTAGCAGAGTTCATGTGAGATATTGGTAGGTAGAGTCACCTTGTAAAATTTCTATAGCCTTCATTCTCTTTTACTCAGGTGAAATACATGCCAATATGGAGATAGAACTTGCTTAGTCAGTAGACAGATAAGAATGACTAGATCAGAGTTTTTAGGCCTTCTCTGGTGGCTCAGATGGTAAAGAATCTGCCTACAATGACGGAGACCCAGGTTTGATACCTGGGTCAGGAAGATGCCATGGAGAAGGGAATGGCTACCCACTCCAGTATTCTTGCCTGGAGAATTCCATGGGCAGAGGAGCCTGATGGGCTACAGTTCATGTCGTTGCTAAGAGTTGGACATGACTGAGCAACTAGCACTTTTTAAATATATATGTTAAAGTCACTGGTAATTTTCCATTAAATGCCTTTCTAAAATTTATTTTTGTGGAAAATATATCAGTGTGAAGTTGATTTTGTAGAAAACAATGATGTGATTTCCCAGATGTCTTTTTATCATTTAAGTTTTTGAAATAATTTTCAGACACTCGATCAAATTTATTTGGTTAAAATGTTTTAGGTGATCAAGTAAACGTCTTTAATTGACTCTGACTATCGTATTCACAGAAAATTTATGTGGATTAAATTTTCACAGCTGATAATTTTGCTCTCCAGGCAATGAATCGCTCCCTGGCTAATGTGATTCTTGGAGGCTATGGTACCACTTCAACAGCTGGTGGAAAACCCATGGAAATTTCTGGCACGCATACAGAAATCAACCTTGACAATGCAATTGACATGATTCGAGAAGCTAATAGCATTATTATTACTCCAGGTAAAAAACCAAAACCTGAAAGCAAACAACCTGTAATCACTTAAAGTAATTTCTTGTAATAGGAAAAATCAAATTGGAACTTACTCATTTTTGAAAATATAATGGAAATTTAGAAGCAACCCTGTGATTACTAAGTGAATAGTTCTGGAATTCTTGGCTTAGGTTAATAGTTTGGGAATCATATAGAGATTTTATAAATTGAGGTAGTAGATTCTACCTGTGTTTTTCTGTGATTCAGTATAAAATGTTTAAATCATCGTTGAGTCTTGGTTATTTTTTTTCTCATTGATAAATTTTGGGCCTATGTCAGGATTAGATAGTATATGAAAGTGTTCAACTCACTCAGTAAAGGTTGGTAAATGTTAATACCTTTCTTTCTAAAAGTAAATATTTAAAAAAATCATTGAAAATCATGTGATTTCCAACAAGATGAGGTAACAAGTCCAGTATAAAGGACTTGGTCTAGAAGTCAAAACACCTTACTTCTGTTTTTCATTTTGCCTCTAATAATTGACATGTGGCCCAAGTCAGTTCGTCTCCCCAAGCTTCAATTTCCTGAGGCTTAGCCCAGTACTTCTTTACTTATCAAAGAATGCCATTGCATTTATTACAGGCAATAAATACATTGATTTCAGATTAGAATTTTAACTCTATCATGCTATCATAGAAGTTTTCTATAAAGAAATCAATTGATTTTGTCATGTGGGTAGTTTTTTGGTTGACTATGTGAAAGTGAAAGAAAGTGAAGTCGCTCAGTCGTGTCCTACTCTTTGCGATCCCGTGGACTGTAGCCTACCAGGCTTCCCCATCTGTGGGATTCTCCAGGCAAGAATACTGGAGTGGGTTACCATTTCCTTCTCCAGGAAGGATATCTTCCCGACCCAGGGATCGAACCTGGGTCTCCGGCACTGGAGGCAGATGCTGTAAACAACAAACATTAGCAGAATTGAAACTTCAGGTGACAGTCTTCCCAAGTGGGGGCAGCATTATTTTTCTCTCAGTATTTGAAACACATGGATTTGGGGATTTGGCTTCTCAAAGATGGAGCTGCTACTGTCAGCTAGCGTGTGTGCGAGCAGGTAAACCAAATATGCTATAAGCCTCGGACCTTCCTGCAGCATGGGTTGTCCCAGCCAGAGTGCATTGGTGTTACCTGTTGAGAAGCATTGTCCTGGGGTGTGCAAGTGGAGAGTAAAGGACATACTCTCTTCCTTTTAGGCATTTTCCATCTAGTGGAGAAGTCAGATCAGTAAATAATGCAAGATGGGTTATGATAAGAGCTGCACTGGACAGTGTAGGCACGTTTCTATCATGGGGAACCTAAGGATTGTTGGGAAGTCAGGATTTGTGTTGGACTCCAGAGGGTGGATGGTATTGGGGTGGGGGAGGTAGGGGGAATACCTCAAGCAGAGATCGGTCTTTGAAAAAATGAGGGTAGGAAAGTGGGGATAGATAATGAGATTCACTGGAAAGGGTGGAGGGACAGAACACAGGGGTTGAAGGAAAAGGGAAATGATTGATGTTTTTGGTCATACTTGAAAGAACATCAGAACTATGGAGCACTTTTTTTTTTTTTTTGGAAGAGGGGGAAAAATCTTAAGTTCTTATTTGGAAACATTAAGTTTGCAGTGTAGCTGGGACAGTAGACAGGCTGAACTGGAGCTCAGTGTTGGCTGGAGCATGGAGGCAGATTGGGAGCTGTCAGGCAGTTGTTCGGGCTTCCCTGGTATCTCAGACATTAAAGAATCTGCCTGCAATGCAGGAGACCTGGGTTCGATCCCTGGGTCGAGAAGATCCCCTAAAGGTCATGGCTACCTGCTCCAGTATTCTTGGCTGGAGAATTCCATGGTCAGGGGAACCTGGCGGGCTACAGTCCATGGAGTTGCAAACAGTTGGACGTGACTGACTGACTACTTTGTAACTTTCAGGAGATTATTGAAGCTGTGGGATGGGCTGAGGTTTTCCAGGGAGAGAGTGAGGCGCAAAGTTAAAGCCCTGGGGAGACTCGGGATTTAAGAGCGGGAGTACAGAAGGAAAAGATCTGTTCAAGGAAATCGAGGAAGAAAGTAGGGACGGCAGTGATCTCAAAGCCCAGTAGGGTGACAGTTTGAAAACATTTACGTGAGAGCGGGCGAGAGTGTATGCACTGTGCATGTGTGTGTGATGTGGGAGGGAGTGCCCAGCACTGTTAGACACCGTAGGGGACTGAGGAGGGACCATGAGATTTTGAATTTGAAATTTAGGCCGGTATTTTTTAAAGTCCATATTTGTCAGTTTTTTGTTTTCACTTCTAGTCCTGTTACCTGATTGCCCTTTTTGGCATAAAAATATGTTTCAATCAAGAGAGAAGTTGTAGTTCATACAATTTGAAATAAAACCACATTCTTCTGTATTCTCAATGCTCCTGTAGGCTACGGGCTCTGTGCAGCCAAAGCTCAGTACCCCATTGCTGATTTGGTGAAGATGCTCTCTGAACAAGGCAAAAAAGTCAGGTAAGTGCTTGCCGTGCATGTGTGAAAGGAAAGGAAGAGCGATGGCTTCTTTCAGGTGCCTGTTTCTTCAAGTGGGGTTTTACCTGTGGTACTAGGTAGAGAAGTTGTGAAAGACCCTGTTCTAGCCTTAGTCTTACTTCCTAGTTTTCACTGTCTCTAATAGCATCCAACTTCAATATAGTCTCATTTTAGAAACGGAAATTCTTATGGTACTGCATTCCAGGATACTTATCAATAGGGAAAAATGGATCCTGGTTTCTCTGTGGTTTGACTTGGGGAAGGAGGTCATCAAGGCATCTGAGTCCCATCAAGCTGTGTCTTTTGGGTTTCTGTTGTTCACACAGAAGGAGAACATCTCAAACAGGGGGTCTCCGAAGGGTGTGAGCCCGAGTGGTGAACCCGTGACTGGCTGATGGATTTAGCTCTCACACTCAGGCTAGAAAAGACTGCAGAAAACTTTCTTTTTCTGTGTATAAGATAGATAATAAAGCCATACACTTTTTGGACTGTGAATTAGAACAGCTCCTGTTACTGCTATGTGCTACTTGGGCCCTGGATTCTGCTCTTGGGTGGATGGTTATTAAGCAGAATGTGAAGTCAAGGACTCTGCATTTCTAGATTATTCCCCCGACCTTGGATAAAGGGTTTGTGGTATGTGAAAATGGGGTCAGGGTGGTGAGCCCTTGCAGTGCTTCATGTCTGTCCTGTGTACCTTTGGGTCCGCCTTCTGGAACTCTGCTGTCTGGAGGCAGTGAAGGGGCCGGCTGGAGTTGTCCCTGGGAGCATAGCTGCTGCGTGTTGTGTGGGGAGACTGGTTCACTAGCAGTTTCACTGACAAGGAAGTCAGAGCAACAGGATAACTCCATTGTTAAATAAGATTGGTTCATTTACCAAGATGTCATTGCATATTGACAAAATTATTTATGTCTGTTAATAAAATTCCTTTGAGATATCAATCTTACACTTTTGCCTGGAGGAAGATGATAAGAAAATGAGCCAAACAGAGGGCCTAGAATTAATCAGACTATCTGTGCAGACTCGATGCAGAGTCCGAATCTTTAGCTCGAATGTTGCCTCTATGAACAGCAGTAGAACAGTCTTAGGTGATTAAATCAAAGGGTTATCTAAAAAGTTTTAACGTCAGCTGCATTTTCTTTCTCTTTCCCACCCTTTTTTCCTTCTCTCAATCTTTTTCTCACTCTCCACCTTCCTGGGATCTATAGTGAGCCTGTGCTTTTTGAATACACAGAATTAAAATACTATTTTACGATAGGTCCAGCATTTCTGTCATGTAGATGGCTTCCATGTTTAGTAAAGTCTAAGATGAATCGATAGAAGATGAGAAAAGGCATCGTCTTTGTTTTTTAATTTTCACATGAGAGGTCTCATTTTGGTAGCTTATTCTTCTTTTCATAGAGTGTATTAAATGGGGCTTCCCTTTTAGTAGTCTTTGCCACTTAAAGCATTTGCAGACCTACAAGTGGAAAGGATGTGTTACAGAATCTTTTATGATTTTTCTAAAAAGAAATTTTTTCTCTTTATTTGATCCACATGTAAAAATGTAAAATGTATTAGCGATGCCTTCTGTCACCACATGTTTAGGAGATGAGTGGCAATCATAATAAAACAGAAAGATGGCTTTAATGTCTTAGTTATTCTTAGGGAAAGGAATGATTAATTCGATATAACCTCTCTTGTTACCCACTGGTCAGCCCAGGTTGTGGGTGCAAGGATGGGAAGCTTGACAGAAGGCAGGATGTGAAAGGGAAGGAATTAAGAGAGATGGGAAAAAAAATCAGGGATAAAGAAAAGGGATAAGACAAAGGAAATTTTAGCTTCTGACCTCATTTAAAATTTGAATTTTATCCATGAAGACATAATATAAAGTGCTATTTTAGGAGGATTTCTGTCACACTGCATTGAAAAAGTAACTATTTGACTTAAGATTTCTGGCAGGTATTTAGTTAAACATGTATGAATAGTTTCTCAGTCATAATTTTTTTTTTAATTGAAATAATTTTGGGACTTGCCTGGCAGTCCAGTGGTTAGGAATCTATACTTCCACTGCAGGGGACCTGAATTTGATCCTTGGTTGGGGAGCTAATCCTGCAAGCCACATGGCACAGCCTCCCATGGCACAGCGCCCCCCAAGAAGAAGTAGTTTTGTGACCAGGACATCAGGCTTTTCATGAGCGTTTTTAATCGTTGTGTATAATCATCAATTTTTATAATAATTTGTTAATAGTAAATGCTAATAATTTATTATGTGAATGATATTATTTGTCAGCCTAATTTCTACTTGTGAGTTAGGAAGAGTTAGCCACTTATATTGATTACTCTGTTTCATATTAAAGATGGAATTATATATTAATATGTTCAAATTTTTTCTTTTTTTACTATAATGAATTTTCAACATGGGCTTTGTAGTAAGTTAGGTAAGTCTCATATTTGTATTAAATGAAAGAGAGCTATTCTTGCTAACATGACAGTAGATTATCATATTTTTCCTTTCTGGCTTCCACGGGAGTTTTTTTATTTTTTTTTTAATTTTAAAGGGAATCATAGCAACTTTGTTGATTGTGCTTTATGTGCACCATCATCTTTCTGTAGCAGAAATGCAGATTTTCTTTACGAAGTTAGGTGTTGGCTTTTTCTTAAGAGGCACATGTCTGTTTGAACAAGAGATGGCTGCAGCGGTTACCTCGTATTTTAATGAAATAAATCTGTATTTACAGTTGGCGGTAATTTGGTCCTTTCATCACTCTGGAGCTCCCACGGTGTTCATTGAGTACAGCTGCTGGGCCTCTGCTGTTAGTAGATCTTTGTGCCTCAGGACCCCGGCATGCCTCACATCCAGATGTGGTGACATATTCTCACACATTCCCCATGGAAATGTGCCAGTGTGGACATACGATTGTCATCAATTAGTTATGCCCAAGTGGTGCCAAGAAAAATTGCATCTGTCATACAGTCTGTCTGGCTTCACGGCCCATGATTGATTTAGAGACATTCCTGTTTTCCTTTACTTTGGCCATAGTCATAACATGCTCACAGAGACCTGAGGTTATATAATGAAGCACATGACATTTCATGAAAAGAGCTCGTTTCAGAATGTCCTGGAAGTTCACTGACGTAGCCATCTTTACTGGCCAGGATATTGTTGCTTCCTGGGCACCCAGATACCTAATTTATGCTTGATCTCTGAAAGCATTTTATTATAAAAATCTTATGATACAAATGCACAGACATTTTTTTCTCTTTGTTTTCCAGTCTTTGGGTCAATACAAGCTTTTCATTATAAAGTTGAGGTAGTGTTTCCAACAAATAATCCTTAGAAAGACATATTTTTTTTTCTTTTTGCAATTAATTAATCACTGCTTGATTTTCTTTGTATAAAACATTATTGCTTTAAAATTTGTCAACTTTGATTGGCTAACTGATGTTATATATGGCTTTCCTATTAATGTTCAACTCTGTCTTTCTATAAATAATTTGCTGATAGAAATTTACTTCTAGGTGCTGAGAATACAAGAATGCAGAAGCTCATTTCCCACTCTCAAAAGTTTATAGATAGAGAACAAATTGATCAGCAAATGAACGAGTGAATGAATTCCATTTAATGTACCAGTATGCTAAGAAGAGTGGAGCAGGAGGAGGGCAGGAAGGCAAAGGACAAGAGCAGATAGCTGTCAAGGGAATATTTTAAACCTTTTGTTCTACTCATAACATGAAACTTTTTTGCAGGTTTTAAAAAATAAATATTTAATTATTTTTTTCATCTTCTGTCTAAACATATCTAGCTGCCAATGGTATTTACAGTTTAATAGTGTTTTACAGTCTTGTGTGACATGACTGTAAGTTTAAATGTATGTTATTTTTGCTAGGAAATCTATTCTCTGAAGATACTTGAAGATGAAATATTTTGTTGATCTAACTGGATTTTCCCGTTTTTCATGGATTAAATGCAGTCTAAATAAACAGAGTTCAGCTATCTTGGATTTGTTATATTTTGGGGCGCAGGAAAATCTAAGACATGCAGATTTGTTAAGTAATAAAGATATGTGCTTCTGAAGAGAACAGAGGTTAGGCCAGATAAAAAGATCCAGTGTAGCAGTTGAGGAAGGAAATAGATATTTTTTATGAGTTTCTTGCCAGCTTTGCATTACTTTCTTATTAGCCGTGACTATTCATGTCAGTGACCATTTCACTGTGTGAATAATTACACAGTACTTGGTGCCAGGCACTGTTGTAGGTTCTGAGAATACACCAGCGGATACAAAGATCAAAATTCCTGACCCATGTGGAGCTGACATTTAAGGAGAACTTAGTTAAAAGGTGTTGAGATATTCTGAATTGACACTTATAACCCTATTATGTTTTCAGTTCAGCCACTGGTTGAAATGATGAAGAACAGCAGGAGCCTTGATCATTATTTCACAGTTTCCACTGGCGCTCTTTGGTGATGAATTAGCCAGTGCTTCTGGTGTTCTGAAAGAATATGCTGTGTTTTTGTGCACTGAGCCTGCCTTCTTATAAAACATGGTGACAGGAGGATGGGTGATGGGAATTATTTGTGTAATTAGTCAAATGAGTGAAACTTTTGGTAGAAGAGAGGAAAACCAGTGTGTGTGCATTCTCTTATATCTCTGGTCAACCTGTTGTATAAAATTTCTAGGAATCTCTCAGATCAAAGGTGTCCTAGAAAAGGGCCATCATCCTTCCAGACTCTTGACTGTTGATTAGATTGCCTCTGACTGCGTGCTGTCCACAGCGTATTGATATAGTGGAAAGAACAGAAGACTCTGTTAAAGGCTGTGATGTAGGTGCTTTATAAAGCCCCTCCCAGCCATGCTGTTCTAGGACTCATTCCTTGGAAATGATGATCACAGGCATTCCAGTGGTCAAGGGGAGAAACTCTCGCTATTGATGGAAACCAGTGCCTCTGACCATCAGAGTGATGTTTGGCTTCTAGGTCTATTATTAATTATTATAGAGATTTGAGCTGATTTTTGTCAATGAGGTTCATGTGAACATGGCAGAGGAGAAGTAAATAGAAACCCTCTTGTCATTTCATGTTCAAATTCTTCAGTATCTTGTTAATATTTTCCATTTCATGCTGTTTACTAGCCATTGCATTTCAAGAGTCACTCAGCATCATTAAAATTATTCAGTCAGAAATAAGAAATTATGTATAATTTTCACTATTTCTCTCCAGTGTGCAGGCATATATATTCTAGAACTTTATCTACAAATAGAATTTCAGTTTTCCCCCCAATATCATTCTTCATAGTCTTAGTAGTTATTTTGAAATAGAAACCATGTCAGTAGTCATACAGCTGCTGTTCTTGACTGTACTGGATTTGGTTCAGTGAAGGAAAAGGCAGATTTGGGCACAATTTATAATAATCTCATTGGAGTGGAAAAGGAAGTGTTGGGACAGTTTCTGCACTGACATTCACACCAGTCATCTGACCTGGTCCTGTTTAGATGGCTTCTTGTTATTTTTGGGGTGGCCCCGGTGTCACGGGCCACCTAACCACATGGTACACGTGGCCATAGCGTCCTGTCAAACGTTTCTTCACTCATACTCGTAGAACAGGTTCTGTTGTTCTGTAATAGGAAAACTGCCCCTGGGACACTCTTGTAAGCCCTTTAACATTCATTATTTTTTCCTGAAGAAGGGGAGGCCGTGGATGAATACCAGATTCAGATCAGAGTTCAGCCTTTATTCACATTCAAAAAAAAAAGAGAAAAGTACTTAGTGTTCTCCAATTCTGGCAGTTGGAAAGTTCGAGGAAATTAGAATTTTCTTTTTCATTGAGAATTGTGAGTGGGTTTATCTGAACCATTACTTCTGAAAAGGACTCAGAGTTTCAAAAAGTTGGGTTTCTATCCTTTTGCTAAGAAGACTTGCCTAAACATCGACTCCACAACCTTTCTCATTAATCAGTTTTTGTGGATGACAGCTGCATTGCTGGGCAGATTTTTTTTTCCACTTTGTTTCCATGCTTCTCTTTTGATGGATGTACTAACCCCGCACAGCTGGTCCCAGCCTTTTCACCAGGAAGGATACTGTGTGTGACATTTAGTCTGCTTTGTATTTTATAAGATTTTACTTCAAAATGCATTTACTAAAATTATTTCTTTTAAAAAAATAAGTTTTCCTTGTGCTTTTAATAGGTGACCTGTAGCTGTCAATCAGAAGTTCTGGTCAGAATGTGATAAACCAAAGAACCCTGTCTTTCCAGATCCTGTCATATTTTTCAAAGGTTAAAATTAATTAAAATATTTAATTAAATATTTTAAACAAACATTTAATTAAAAATATTGAAAATAATAGCAAATCTTTTTATTACCTCCATGAACCTTCCTCAGAATGGAGCATTGCTACATGCAAACATAAAATACAAAGGTTCTTTGGGCGTACCTCCTAGCAGGGATTCTGTTACATCTGTAGTGAAATTCCCAGTCTGTTTTGTGACAGAACACAGTGTACATGTAATTGTTGTTACTCTAAAAGCGTCCTGCCTTAGGAAGCATTGTATTAGAGAGACTTGAAAGTCAATTTTAACTCTTAAACTTTTATTGATTTATAGATATTTATGGTTAAAAACAGGAAGAATAAGTAGGCTTTTTATTTTCCCTTTGTTATATATCTTTTCCTGAGTTAATTTGTCAGCCACCTAGGAGCTGAGAATGATACATTTAGGAAAATTGTGCAATGATGTTATTGGGAAGGCAGAATTTCAAAATGCTATCAGCATACATTGTTCTGTGTAAAGTTCAATTTTAAAATATGAAACAGTAAAAGAAAGGATATTAACCCTTTGAACATCTTGGGTATGAGAATAAATTTTGCATCAGTCAGTTCAGTTCAGTCGCTTAGTCGTGTCCGACTCTTTGCGACCCCGTGATTCACAGCACGCCAGGCCTCCCTGTCCATCACCAGCTCCGGGAGTTTACGCAAACTCATGTCCATCGAGTCGGTGATGCCATCCAGCCATCTCATCCTCTGTCGTCCCCTTCTCTTCCTGCCCCCAATCTCTCCCAGCATCAGGATCTTTTCCAATGAGTCAGCTCTTCGCAGGAGGTGGCCAAAGTATTGGAGTTTCAGCTTCAACATCAGTCCTTCCAATGAACACCCAGGACTGATCTCCTTTAGGATGGACTGGTTGGATCTGCTTGCAGTCCAAGGGACTCTCAAGAGTCTTCTCCACCACCACAGTTCAAAAGCATCAATTCTTCAGTGCTCAGCTTTCTTCACAGTCCAATTCTAATATCCGTACATGACCACTGGAAAAACCATAGCCTGGACTAGACAGACCTTTGTTGGCAAGGTAATATCTCTGCTTTTCAATATGCTATCTAGGTTGGTCATAACTTTCTTTCCAAGGAGTAAGCATCTTTTAATTTCATAGTGTCTCACAAAACATATAACCAAATAGTTGAAGGTTGTAAAAAGATTTTTTAAAATCTGGAGATCCTTTTCAGTATTTGCAATAAGAGGCTGCAAAGTGGAGAAAACACACTAAATACTTCAGAACGGGGCCCAGTTGTCTCTGTAGTTTCTTTGTCTTGGTACTGAGTTGGGATACTTGGCTCTTCATCATGTTTTATTGCTAAACTAAATCTGGATGTTTCCGTAATGCAAGCAGGGAAATGTAGTTTATTTAAACGTTGTGGTAGGATCCATGTAGTGAATGGTTTACACTCTGTAAAAGTCAATAACTGTTGTGATACTCTGTGATCAGGACGTATTGTCCCCATGGCCCTTGATCATGGGAACTCATGTTGTTCCCTTTAGCACATGTGATGTCTGACATCTAATTTGAAGTTGCAGAAAAACTCTAAGAATGGGACTTATATCATCGTGTGTTACTTTGGCCACCTGATGCAGAGAGCTCACTCTTTGGAAAAGACTCTGATGCTGGGAAAGATGGAAGGTGAAAGGAGAAGGGGCCTGCAAAGGATGAAGTGGTTAGATAGCATCACCGACTCAATGGACAAGAATTTGAGCAAACTCTGGGAAATAGTGAAGGACAGGAAAGCCTGGTGACTGAACAATAGCAACAATTGTAAAAGAGGCTTAAAATTCATAGTTTTTAAAAATTGCTCTTTTACTAAATTTAACTATTTTACATGGAATTTATGAATAGCTTCTATGTGCACTTTTATTTGTTTTTATTCTTTCTTGGTTGATTAAAAGGCTCTGAAGATCAGTTGTTTCATTTAAGTGTATTGTTCCACCTTTTTGGAACTGTGCCTGGGTCTGTTTTTAACTAGTGATGGAGGGCTTAGTTTTTATTATATAAAGTTACACAAAAGACTTTATTGTTTTTATGCTTGAGAGAGGAAAATAGCAAAAAGTGTTTAACTTTTTCTTAAATTATCTTCAAGATAATTGAGAAGATTACCTTGACTTGTCAGTGACATTTGTTGTATCTTCCAGTTAAGGAAACAGTACTTTTTTGCCTTAATAGTATGTATAGAAGAGTTAAATGTGGCCTTTTGAAATTTGACACTATTATAATAATTTGAATAATAGCCACGACCAAGTGATCAACGAGTCCAGTGGTCACAATTATTGACCTCAGTCTATATTGATGATATAATTTCTCTAGCTTTTGCATGTAATTGCAAGTACAAAGAATTTCTGGCTTTTATTGTACCATATTGATATTTATTGGGATTTCAAGGTAAAAATTAGAAAACCAGTTTAGAAGATGCTGACAAATCAACATTTGTTTTAATGTGAAAATATCCCTTTCTTTTTATATAAATGATCATTAAAAATGTGCATTTATTTGAACAACACAGATGAGCATTTATATCACAAAAATATGTCTCAGTGGGGTATTATAATTGCAGGTTACATTCATTAAGGACTTAGGTGTGCCAGGCATTGGTCTAAAGTACTTTGTATAAAATGCTCTTTACATGAATTATCTCCCTTAAATGTCACAGTAATCCTCTGAAAAGGCTTTATTATCACTCCTGTAGTACACAGGAGGAAAGGGACGCACACAGAGGCAAATTGTCTGAATGTTTTGAACCCAGGCAGTGGCACCCTAGAGCTTTTAGCTGCTACTCTTTACTACTTCTCTGAAATCTTTTTTTCAAAAGAGATATAACAAGTTTGCACTTTATTGAATCAGTGCACTTTATTGGGCACGCTATGTTCCTTAAAACCCTTTCCTCCCCTCCCTACGTCCCTTCTGTCCTTACTTCCCTCTCTTTATTTGAGTTGCTCTACTAGAGTGCCAGGTACTTTGGGAACTGGTAAATAGGACACAGTCCCTGTTCTCAAGTTGCTGCCGGTTTGGAAAGCACAGTCATCAGCCAGTTCCTATAATGCAGTGCTTTCAAGGAGCATGAAGAGTGAGTTCTGGGGGCCTGGACGATTTTCCTGTGGTCTCATTTTAGTAGTTATTCCTCTTCTGTAAAGTTAGGTTGTGGACAGGGACAGCTGATCCTGTTTTGTTAATAAGTAAGTGTACAATCAAGATAATTTTTGCGGTTTAAAGGGGAGAACCAAAAGGCTGGTAGGCTTTGCATTTCTGAATTCTGGATATTCTTCATGTGATGATGGAACATTGATGAACTTTAGCTATCAGTTCCTGGAAATTGCTGGTCATGGGCAACCAATGTCTGATATAATTAGCTTTAATCCATACTTTGAAGATTAGCCAGTTGCATAGGCCAGAATTATTATAAATTCACATTGACTCATCAACGTGCTCATATATATTCCTACAAATTTAGTGTGTTCTGTCATTTCTCTCAAAACATTGGCATTCTCTTGTAATAGCCTTCGGGTGTTTCTCTCCAACTTTAGAGTCTTAAAATTTAGTATAATAAATTGTTATACAAACAGATATAAAGTGAGCTGTCCTTTGGGATATTCAGCATAACATGCTGGTTAGCTATTTACCCCTCACAACTAGCTCAGCAGAAACGTTGTCTTTATGCAGTCTGCAGATAATCAAATACTACAATAATAACAAATACATTTGGAGGTCTTTAACTTCTAATTTGGTCCAGGACACCTCAGTTAAAACATGAAGATGATAGCCAGATGGATTAAAGATAAGCAAAGGCAGTAAAATTTTACAAAATCACTGGAATCAGGGAGGGATGCAGAAGCAAATCACAAAATACAAAAGTAAATCACAAAGTGTATACTGACTTATTCAGCTAGAATGGAATCCCTGGTTCATGGAATTTTAGGACTGGAAAGGGAGTTTGGGTAAGCTGATTAATGACCCCCAAAGAAACCCACCTCTGAATACCCCACACTTGTGAATATATTACCTTATATGGCAAAAGGAGCTTTGTAGATTCAGTGATGATTTTGAGATGGAGAGATGATTCTGAATTATTTGTTTGTGTCCATGTAATCACTAGGGTCCTTACGAAAGAGAGGAAGAGGGTCAGTGTCAGAAGAGGGGATGTGACAGTGGAAGTAGAAGACAGCGATGCAGCCTCAAGCCAGGGAAAGGGGGCAGCCTCCAGAAGCCGGGAAAAAGGCAAGGGATGGGTGGATTTTCTCCTCAAGGTTCTAAGAGAAATACAGTCCTGCTGACACCTTGGTTTTAGCACATGGGTGCTGATTTTGGATGTCAGGCCTCTGTAATCGATGCATATTGTTTTAAGCTACTAAATTTGTGGTAATTTGTTAATATCACTAATAGGACACTAATACAGACCTTATATGTCCTATAGCACAGTGACTGAGTCTTGAGCCTCACCTGGGCTTCCCTGCTAGCTCAGCTGGTAAAGAATCTGCCTGCAATGCAGGAGACCTCAGTTTGATTCCTGAGTTGGGAAGTTCCCCTGGAGAAGGAATAGGCTACCCACTCCAGTATTCTTGGGCTTCCCTGGTGGCTCAGATGGTAAAGAATCCACCTGCAATGCAGGAGACCTGAGTTGGGAAGATTCCCTGGAGGAGGGCACGGCTACCCACTCCAGTATTCTTACCTGGAGAATCTCCATGGACGGAGGAGCCTGGCGAGCTGCAGTCCATGGGGTCACAAAGAGTTGGACATGACTAAGTACAAGCCTCACCAATCAGGTTTTGGGGAGAGGAACAGACCGGGGTGCAACAGGAAGCACTTGTTGATGCTCAGAAGGATTGTGAGATTAGGAGAAATTTTTGGTGTCCAAAATTTGCCATGAGGATCTCAAAAGAGCACAAATTCATTACAGTTAGTGGCATAGGACGGAGAAGGCAATGGCACCCCACTCCAGTACTCTTGCCTAGAAAATCCCATGGATGGAGGAGCCTGGAAGGCTGCAGTCCGTGGGGTTGCTGAGGGTCGGACATGACTGAGCAACTTCACTTTCACTTTTCACTTTCATGCATTGGAGAAGGAAATGGCAACCCACTCCAGTGTTCTTGCCTGGAGAATCCCAGGAACGGGGAAGCCTTGTGGGCTGCCGTCTATGGGGTTGCACAGAGTCGGACACGACTGAAGTGACTTAGCAGTGGCATAGGATGTAGGTAGAGCAGTGTCTTGCAGTTGTTCTGGGAATCCTAAGTTTTACCAAAGCTGCTGTTCTCTCTTCCTAGTGGTTTTGACACCGCCCCCCGCTCCCCCACCAAACCCCCACCATTAAATAAAGAGCTATCTCAGCTGCCATAACTGCCTTGACTGTGTCCACTGTGGGCCAACCATCCTTAGCATTTATTTGTGAAATCCTTTTGAATCCATTTTGTACTAAATTGGTGGTTTGAACATCAGCTCAGATGAATGAAACTGTCTCTTCCTGATCCACAGAAAAGAGGCCTAAAACTTCTCCTAACTAGGGAGTTTGTTCTCTTGTGGCTTAGCTGGTAAAGAATCCACCTGCAATGTGGGAGACCTGGGTTTGATCCCTGGGTTGGGAAGATCCCTTGGAGAAGGGAAAGGCTACCCACTCTAGTATTCTGGCCTAGAGAATTCCATGGACAGTCCATGGAGTCACAAAGAGTCAGATACAACTGAGCGACTTTCACTTCCTAAGTTTTTGACAGAAAGTATTTTTTTAAAAATTTAATTCCAGTTCTTTCTTTTGCATTTGAAGACCACTTTCTTTCTTTCTGTTAAATGAAAATGGGGAATATTTGGCTAACTTCTGTTTTATTTGGTCTGTTTGAAAATCAGTTTTGCTTTTCTTTCTAGCCAGTTGATCTTTTTTTCACTTAGTGTGGGTTATTTTCTAAGTTGTTAGGTATTTTATGTTTCTCTTGAACCTTATCCAAGTGCCCTGTGATCCTTTTAAGCTGCAACTCCCTAACTAAATCTAGTTATTTAGTTATATTATGGGATCTAGTCAGTGGTGGAAGATAGAGTACCTTCTACTGATATTTGAAAACAATCCTGCATTAATTTTGAATGTTGACTTGAAATCACCACAGTTGAAATACAAATTGGCATTGCCTTTGAATAAAAGTCAGCTGATTAACAATATAATTTGATATATCAGCTGTATTACTAAGAAACTCTATGAAGTGAAATGACCTTTCCAAACTAAAATTTTTGAGTTTAGGATGTGTTCTTTTGGAAATTATTTTGTTCTATCATTATTCAAAAATAATGACATGTTAGGGTCCCCAAATTTAATTACAGAATATCTGCCTTGGTGGGCACATTCTTTGTGCTTTTAGTTCTTCCACATGCTGTTTGGGCTTCCCTGGTAGCTCAGCTGGTAAAGAATCCGCCTGCAATGCAGGAGACCCCTGTTCAATTCCTGGGTCAGGAAGATCCCCTAGGGAAGGGATAGGCTACCCTCTCCAGTATTCTTGGGCTTCCCTGGTGGCTCAGTTGGTAAAGAATCCATCTGCTATGCAGGAGACCTGGGTTCGATCCCTGGGTTGGGAAGATTTCCTGGAGATGGAAATGGCTACCCACTCCAGTATTCCAGCCTGGAGAATTCCATGGATTATATAGTCTGTGGGGTCATAAAGAGTCGGACATGACTGAGCGACTTTCACTTTTATATGATACTTAGAAGAACATCAAGTTGCAATATTCTGTAAGTATCTGTGCATATCAAACTGCATTAAAATCATAATAAGCTATCATTTCAATTTAAGTTCTTCTTGGCTGAGATTTGGTTTTATAATCTTGGTAATATATATATTTTTTAGCTATTATAAGGAACTGTTAGCTGGGGAGAAAAAGAAATATGGACTGTGCACACTTAACCAGATGCCCATTCAGCAGAGTATCCAGGTGTTCTGTGTCTAAGAACCAGCTATTACTGATCAATTTCAATGAAGTAGCTCTCAGAGAACATGCTGAAAGTCTTTATTGATTTTTTTTTTCTGTTGAGCTCTCTTTAAGACCTAGCAAAATCCTGTTTCTCATTCAAGCTTTACTCCTTAGATTGAGTGTGTGCTGATGATTTTTTATCTGAACCAGTCTTGATGCAAAATGGTGGTTTTATAACCCACTATATTTATCAGTTGGTATTCTACCATTATCAGTTCAGTTCAGTCGCTCAGTCATGTCCAACTCTTTGCGTCTCCATGAATCACAGCACACCAGGCCTCCCTGTCCATCACCAACTCCCGGAGTTCACTCAAACTCATGTCCATCGAGTCGGTGATGCCATCCAGCCATCTCATCCTCTGTCGTCCCCTTCTCCTCCTGCCCCCAATCCCTCCCAGCATCAGGGTCTTTTCCAATGAGTCAACTCTTCGCAGGAGGTGGCCAAAGTATTGGAGTTTCAGCTTCAACATCAGTCCTTCCAATGAACACCCAGGACTGATCTCCTTCAGAATGGACTGGTTGGATCTCCTTGCAGTCCAAGGGATTCACAAGAGTCTTCTCTACCACTACAGTTCAAAAGCATCAATTCTTCGGTGCTCAGCTTTCTTCACAGTCCAACTCTCACATCCATACATGACCACTGGAAAAACCATAGCCTGGACTAGACGGACCTTTGTTGGCAATGTAATGTCTCTGCTTTTGAATATGCTGTCTAGGTTGGTCGTAACTTTCCTTCCAAGGAGTAAGCGTCTTTTAATTTCATGGCTGCAATCACCATCTGCAGTGATTTTGGAGCCCCCCAAAATAAAGTCTAACACTGTTTCCCCATCTGTTTGCCACGAAGTAATGGGACCAGATGCCATGATCTTAGTTTTCTGAATGTTGAGCTTTAAGCCATTATAGGGGAGAGTATTCCCTCCTTCCGTTTCTTTCTTTCATTATTGACCTAATCTGTTATCAGTCTTTTTAAAAAAATAAGTTTCTAATAGCTTTATTTTATTAATTTTTAGCCATGCCGAGAGGCATGTGGGATCTTGGTTCCCAGCCAGCGATTGAACCCGTGCCCTCTGCAGTGGAAGTGCAGAGTCTTGACCACTGGACCACCAGGGAGATCCCTGTTATCAGTCTTGACTCCTGAATTGCCTTTTCCCCCAGAGGGTTATAGTCCATTACCAACCTTATTTATTTTGATGTTCAAATTACTTCTTATTTTTATGCACCTTAATGTCATGCGTGACACATCTGTGTCCCTCTCGTATGTGTGTTTATTTTGCTTTGTGTTCTGCCTTCTTTCTCAGTTTTTGTGAGGATTAAACAAATTGAATCTTTCCTCTTTTATGAAATTTAAATTCTTTATTCCATATAAGTGAGCTTTACCTTTTCTGCGTCTGTTATTATCTTTTTTTCTTTCTGCTTCTGTTATTACTTGTGAACCTAAGGGATTATGCATCCCTTCCCATCATTGAAGAAAGGTTTAGAAGTCCTGAATTGAAGACTGTGATGCTTGTTTACAAAATCAGTCACCTCTGAAACTTCATTCATATGTCTTGTCTTTTCCTACATTCATGTAATTAGAAGGCTTAGGAGTATATTTTGGTTATTTCAATATGCTACATTTTCTCCCATTTTTTATATTAATGCTTAGAATATTATTGTTAGAGTAAAGCGACATTTATCTTCAGATTTGAGGGTTTGTAATATAACTCCCATTTAATGAACATATACTATGGTGCCTGGAGAAATTCTTTTCAAATGTCTTGTCGTACTGCCATTGTGAAAACGTTAAAATTTTAGAGTAGACATCTCAATCCCAGATTCTGTGTGATATTTTGGAAGTGCCGAATGTAATTCGTATTACTACATGAAGAATGTGAACATGAACTGTCAGTATTTTGCCTCATTTCTTTTGTTTTCGGGGTGATTAAAAACTCTCATTTGAAACAGACAGTGATACTAGGATAGCAGTGTCTAGCCAAAAAATAAGAACAGTCTTAACAATCTTGTTTTTAGAGAACATTTAAAAATTTTACTCAAGTATTGAACATTTACATTTCCAAAAATGATAGAATTTGTGGTTAAAGAATTTAAGCTTTATGAGATGGTGAGGTTGGGTGACCACAGTCTGGAGTAAACTGACTGCCTTCATTTTATTCTCACTAAAATGTAAACAATTCACTGAGGAAAGAGACGATAAATGCCTTTTAACAGAGTCTTCTATATGCACACTACTGTATATAAAATATTATCATATGAAATAGATAACTAATAAGGACTTACTTTATACTATAGGGAATTCTACTGAATACTCTGTGATGGTCAATATGGGAAAAGAATCTGAAAAAGATGAATATATGTATAACTGATTCACTTTGCTAACACAGATTGTAAATCAACTATACTCTAGTAAACATTAAAAAAAACACAAGTCTTGGAATATTTTTTCTATATATTTAGATTTAATTCATAAGCACTTATCTTTAAGTCAGTTAAATATAGTTCAGCCAGTCAAAGTAAGTACCATCACACATACATACAAATAATAAAACATTGTCCCACAAACAGAAGGTCAAAGTATAGCTCGAAGATTCCACTTCTACTCCCAGAGAGAGGCTACCATGTAGATTGAGAGCAGATGCAGAGCTGGCACTCAGGGAACCCAGAGTGGCTCAGTTCCCCCAAGGGAGTAAGCCCGGAGTGGAGTGGAGAGAATTTCCAGTCTTTTCATTCCTATGACAAAAACAATTATAGCTGAAGAGTTGTGCATGCCACCATACAAAGTTCCAAAGTCCCAAAACGGCCTCAACACAGCTTGGTCATTCCTGAAGTTACTGGCTGCTGACCTTCTTTCTCGAGTCTTAGATTATTAATAGTCCATTCTATACAGTTCATTCTACCTCCCACCCCTAGTAGGTTTTCAGGACCTACTTCCCAGCATGTAGAGGTGCTGGTAAATGTTTTGCACTATTGCAGGTACTTTCTGTACAGAAACATTTTTTTTTGCTTCCTGTGTCCATGCAAACATTTAAAAAATTTAAAAAAATTATTATTTGAAACTTCCTGTGTTCTCAATTTTTCTCAGAGAATACTGTAATTTGGATTCTTAGAATTCCTTATTTCACCCATTTAAGCAGAGATAAATAGGTATTCTGCAGGGTTTTATATAACCCTCGGCATGAGGTGGGCTTATAACAGCTGGTTAGAAATTTGAGAGAGCTGATTAGTAACTTACTAAACATCATATAGCTGGTTATCTTGAGCTGATAACAAAAATAACTCTTAAATTGCCTGACCATACTGACTGTGTTGTATAGTAATGAAAAGTACAGACTTTTGAAGGAGACCTGAGTTTGAATCTCCAGTTACCCGTTTACTAAAAAAGTTGTCAGGTTGCATGGCACATCTTTAAGAGTCGGCATTAGCCGTTATGCCAAAATATATGCAAGCAACCCCTGTTATTTACATTCTTGCTCTTTCGCTCTTTTTTTAGATATAGGATTGTAGCTCTGTAGCTCAGTTTATTTAACTAAGTCCTAAATTTGAATCAGGTGCTCTGAATTCTAATTTTTGATGGAGATTATTAAAGATGATCTAGGGATAGAATGAAATAATATATAAGAAATTTATAAATTGTATCACAATATAAAAACATGAATGTTAATTTCTCTTAAATGAAGTTAATTTTTTTCCACTGTAAAGCTGTTCATTCTCATAGAAAATTTGGATAACATAGTTGGATAATTTTCTCTTTGAAAGTAGGCCTTTAACTTACGTGCATGACAGTGTTTTTCATGGCAAATGTTTAATTCCAGGCTGACTTCAGAAAGATTAAAAAAATATCAGAAAGTATCATGAGAGAGCATAATACTTATTAAATGTAAGGTGGTATTTATTAATATTGTTGGGAGTTCATTGGACTTAGAACATATGTGGATGAGTCAGGTTCTAAAGCCACACTTATTTTCTTGAGAGCAGTTATAGTTTGTATATACTGAGATCTTGAATCTCCAACCTTACTATTTGTAGATTAATGGTATATCTGGACTGATTATATTCCTCCTTGCAGAGATCAGATAGTACCAGGAGAAGCAGAGGTGCCAAGAACAGAGTGTGCAGGTCTGGAGGTGATCCTGGGGTCCCTGTACTTTGGCCCACTAAGTAAGGCCAGCTGTTCATTTGTTTCCTGTCTAGGTTTGGAATTCACCCAGTTGCAGGCCGGATGCCTGGTCAGCTTAATGTGCTGCTGGCTGAGGCTGGGGTGCCATATGATATTGTGTTGGAAATGGACGAGATCAATCATGATTTCCCAGGTAAGTGATGGGGTACTGGTGAAATTCAAGTGTTCTTAATATGAATAGAGCAATGCCAGTCTGAGGACATAAATTGTGGGATTACTAGAGACCTGCTCCCAGAGGAAGAGTAACCTGCTCCTAGTAAGTAAGCAGTTGAAATTAAATCAACGAAAGATGATACTGAAAAATAGTGAGACAGGATCTGGGAGCACCGTGAGTAGTCATCTTGTTGCGAGGAGATCTGAAGGAGGGTGGAAGTCTTGGGGGACAGTGCGGTGGAGTGGAGTGCCTTGCAGAGGCTTTAGGAACAGAGCTGGTTTTGGAATCCAGGTCCTGACTCTGGTTTGCTCGTGCCCTTGAACTTGGTGCTCAACTTCAGGCTTCTCATTTATAAAATCATTTCCATTGATGACTTAGTATCTGATTCTTGCCAGTGTCTTGAGATTTTACTGGTTTTCTGTTGCACCAATTCATGGTCAGTCAGTACTTTCCTGTTTTCTTTGAAGTACTGGGACTTCACAAATAAGGGGCTGGACTTGGTGGCTTTCACTGGCTAGATGTTGAATGCTAATGACATTTGACCCCAAATCATGTTTGTTAAAATTAAACCAGTTCCCTCTGGCAAGTATCCACTGTAAACTTAAAAAAATACTGTTTATTAGAGAAAAATAATGAAATTGTGTGTATGTCTAGATTCACATGGCATTTTTGGCAAAGTTCTAAGGTAATTTAAATTGCGGTCCTTAAAGAGGGAATTTAGGCCATTTTAATTTTATGTCCCCGTTTTAGATTTCACTGTTGCTAAATTATGTGTGAAACTTGGCAGTTCCAGAAATTATGGACACAGCTTTAATATAGTATAGACTATCAGACCATGTTCTTTTAGATGTCAGATTGCATATTAAGTGGTCATTTTGAAAGTTGAAAATGGAATGCATATCTTTAATGTTACTGGCAAGATCATTTTGAGATAATAGCTATAAAGTCAGATTGGGCTTTCGTGGTGGCTCAGTGGTAAAGAGTCCAATTGCAATGCAGGGGATGCAGATTCGATTCCTGTGTTAGGAAGATGCCCTGGAGAAGGAAGTGGCATCTTGCTCCAGTATTCTTGCCTGGAAAACCCATGGACAGAGGAGCCTGGCGGGCTACAGTCTGTGGGGTCGCAGAGTCAGGCACAACTTAGCAACTGAACAAAAGCAACAGCAAAAGTCAGATTGGGTAGATCCATGGAGGGGAGGGAAAGCATAATAATACAAGCTGCAGTCAGGGTGCTCAGGTTCAGATTCAGGACCTATTGCTTTTAAGCTATGTGATGCTGGCTAAGTTACTGAACCTCTCTGATAAAGCTCTTTGTACAGTGCCTGGCACAAGTGTTTGTCCTCTAACTATTAGCTTATTATAACAACTATTATATTGTTTTTAAAAAGTAAGATCACATCATTTGCCTGAAGTGACCAATGTGATATTTTTATTTTCTTTTGTAGATACTGATTTGGTCCTTGTAATTGGAGCTAATGACACTGTTAATTCAGCGGCTCAAGAAGACCCCAACTCCATCATTGCAGGCATGCCAGTCCTTGAAGTCTGGAAATCAAAGCAGGTAAAGTTTCAGACTTGCATTTCATTCTAAGAATTAAAAGTCTCTTAAGATATGTACACAGAACTTTTCGTTGGTCACTTGATGAGAAATGATGATGCCTTTTAGGAGGCTCAGGAGTTAAGAGGAGATTTAGGGTCCAGCTCTCTAGATACAGCTTCTGTCTGTTCTGTGGTCACCAGAGAAACGGAGTGAATGCCCTTAAGGCATCCTCAATTAGAACTGCTGCTGCTGCTGCTGCTAAGTCGCTTCAGTCATGTCCGACTCTGTGCGACCCCAACCCACTGAAGTGGGTTGCCATTTCCTTCTCCAATGCATGAAAGCAAAAAGTAAAAGTGAAGTCACTCAGTTGTGTCTGACTCTGTGTGACCCCATAGACGGCAGCCCACTAGGCTCCTCCATCCATGGGATTTTCCAGGCAAGAGTACTGGAGTGGGGTACCACTGCCTTCTCCGCAATTAGAACTAGAGGAGATTATCTGGGTGGATTAATGCAATCGGTAACCACAACTGAAAAAGGACCTGTGAGCTTTGGGGATGAGGCTGGCTGAATTCCAGGCCGAGTCTAGTGAAGCAGATGGCTTCCCTCTGGGACAGTGAGTTAATATCATCACCTTCACATATGAAGATGAGCACATTTTTTCATTTAATTTTTTTGAACGTGTTGGGCTTCCCTTGTCAGTCAGCTGGTAAAGAATCTGCCTGTAATGTGAGAGACCTGGGTTTGATCCCTGGGTTGGAAATATCCCCAGGAGAAGGGAAAGGCTACCCACTCCAGAATTCTGGCCTGGAGAATTCCATGGGCTATATAGTCCATGGGGTTACAAAGAGTCGGACACGACTGAGTGACTTTCACTTCACTTGTACGTTATGGAGTGTCCAGAAGAAAGGTGATTTAGAAATCCAAACAGTAACATGGCATACAGAAGCAAGCCCTGCTCACAGCACGTTACTTCTGAAAAGGCTAACTGCTTGATTGTAGGGAAATCTAGCCCTTATGATTTTGCTCTGTCCAAACTGTGGGCAACTCTTTTCACCACTCTCAACTCATATCTGGATTTTAAGAATCATTATAACATATATATTTCCCTTTAATTTGTCTCTCTTTATTGTAAAAATGTGGAGTTTTAAACATAGTGTCTGTGGTGGGTGAGTAGATGGGACATGCACTTGTTCATATATATTTAAACAATTACTACATCAATCATCAGTATTTGAGAGTTTGCACAGTACCTTACTGTATTAATGGTATAGGGGACATGAATACATTTGCTCTGCTTCCATTTTTGAATAGACTCTGTGTCCTAGAAGAACGTAGAAAGGCTTTTTATTTCTTGAAGAATTAACTTGATATTCAACAGGATAGCGACATCTACAATCTGTGTAATTGTAAATGTCTAGAACACATCAGTGTTAGAGAAAGACTTACCTCTTCATTTTTATTTGTGGAAGCATTCTATTAGTCATTAGCTCTGTTCTGGGGCACACTGGATTACTCTTTGGGCTCTTGTCTTACATCTTTCTTGTCCAGTATTCTTTACTTTAAATCAATGGGCTAAGAATCATACCATTTTCCCACTCAACTACTTTTATCTTAGGATTGGTAGTAGAAATTTGTGCACTAAATTTGTTGTCTTTAGCCCAGAGAAAGATGGTTATTATTATTATTTTTTTTTTATTGTAAAATGTTATACATTGTCTTTATAGACAAAAACACTTGGGGGGGAAAATCACTTATCACTCAAGAGATACACTGTTTTTAACAGGACCTTTTCTCTAGTGGATGTAAGGGTATGGGCATATTTGAAGAATTCAAGTTAATACAAAGTAAACATGCATTTAAACATACTCCTTGTGTATTTTAAAAGTCTTTGTAGTAAAGAATCAGTAGTGGTACATGCTTTGTTCAAAGTTAGGGCAGGACACAGTTTGTGTCTGACATGTCCTGGCCAGGTCTGTTAAATGTACTCTCTCGCCTAATCTTTGGTTCTTAGGTCATTGTTATGAAGAGGTCCCTAGGTGTTGGCTATGCTGCAGTGGACAATCCAATCTTCTACAAACCGAACACAGCCATGCTTCTAGGCGATGCCAAGAAGACGTGTGATGCTCTGCAGGCGAAAGTTAGAGAATCCTACCAGAAGTAAAATATGAAGATCAAACCACTTCTTCACTTGCGGGAACAGGCAAATAAATTATTAACATATACAGCTGATACACATCTGTAGCAAAACTCTTGGAAGAAAAGGAAGACTCTGAAGAAACAAAGCCAATAAAGGGAAAATTTTCAAGAGCTGCGATCCATCGATTTTAAAAAAGGATTGATAATTCTAAATGTCTTTCTGTGCATATTTTTTTGTTATGAATTCTAAAAGTATTTTACAAAAGGAGAAAAAACAGTCTCATTTTAGGTATATTCCATTTGGATTTTCCTCAATAGTCAGCAATGTTTTAAGAAATTAAGTCTATGATTTTTGGGACTTACATTATACATGGGTTTGAAAAAATCTGACACAGTGTAAACATTACAGCCACCTGAATTTATGTTTTTTTCACCAAATGTGACTAATTTGAAACTTTTATCAACTCTTGAGCTGTCTTCTTAACCATTTAACCATAATCTGAAATAAGCGTATCAAATTGGTTTCAGTTTTTCAAACTGTACTTTAAAGTCTGTATTTCAAGGGTATATTTCCTCACTTCTATTTTAATACATTAAAGGACTAGATAATCTTTCAGAGATGCTGGAAGCAAATCATTTGCTTTGTATGTTTCATTAGAACACCAATGAAACATGTAACTTGAAATCAGTATTAGCTGTATTTTTTAAACCCCATTTCCAATTGGAGATCTCTTTTAATTTCAGTTTATATGTGTAGTACTGTATTAAGTGCACTTGAATGAAATTCTACTATTTGCCTAATAAAATGAGTTCATCATGTTTGCATAGTGATGTAGCAGTTGTCTCTGGTGACAAAAGGCTAAAATCAAATAATTCTGCCTGTTGTTAACAGCTGAGGAAGGAATTGCTATCATGAAATAGATGAGATTAAATTCTTACCTGTTTGGAAGAATGACTTTTTCCCTAAATCATTGTGTATTTTAAGGTGTTATGTAAATGATAACGTTTGAGAGAAATGGTGGCATTTTTCTAGCTACCTCTTTGTTTAAGCAGCAGTACAGATTCTGCCTTTTTAGCACCAGTAAAGATTGTCCTTTTGCAGTAAAAGTGTAATTTTCTTTGTGTCTTTGCTAGTGTGCCAAAAGTTCTATATAGGTTGAATGTATGGTGAATATTCGGAATGCCTGTTTCTCTATATAGTTAATTTGGCATTGAGTTTCTTTCTTTTCCCTTCTTTTTGGCTGTGCTGGGTCTTCGTTGCTGCATGGGCTTTCCTCTCGTTGTGGAGGGTGGTGGCTGCTCTCTAGTTGCCGTGTGCGGCCTTCCCACTGTGGTGGCTTCTCTTGCTGCGTTGACCATGGGCTGTAGGACACCCAGGCTTCAGCAGGCTTCTATGTCGTGTGGGCTCCGTAGTTGCGGCTCCTGGGCTCTAGAGCCCAGGCTCAACAGTTGTACCACACGGGCTTAGTTACTCCACAGCATGTGGGATCTTCCCAAACCAGGGGTCAAACTCGTGTCTTCTGCATTTTTACCACTGAACCACTAGGGAAGTCCGAGCATTGTTTCTTGAGACAGTTATTAACATGTAAACACTATCTGTAAATCATAAAAAGAAATAACTGGTGTGAAATTTTTTTACTATAATGCTCATGTTTATTGAATTTATAACTCAGTATTGGTTTGATCATCAGTTTCTATTTTGCTGTGCCTGAGATTAAGATCTGCATGTGTGTGCATGTGTTTAAATCAGGAAAGACTCCTTTTTAATTTTTAAGTGGTAAATGCAATTTGTTAATGGATCTCAGATCATTTGTAACTTCATGAGTGATTTATACAAAGAAAGTTCTATTTGAAGAAAGTAAACAGTATCTTGATTCATTCCCTTTCCTTTTCTCAAAGTAGTTGTAGGTATATCTGGGTTTTTTTGGCGGGGGGAAATAATTCCTTCATTCTGTTTAAACTAAAATAATTATACTTGGATTTATTATTTCCATCATTTATAGCAAATATTTTTCTATATTTTTAAGATTTAAGATGATCTCATTTCTTTGATACTTACTAATCATTCACTTGTGTTAATTGAAAATTCATATTCTGGTTGATTTTATTTTACTTTATTTAAGGGATTTTTGAATATATATATATATATAATTCCTTAAAGTAATACTCTGAAAGATTATTGATCTTGGATCATTATTACAGTGAGGTCTAAGATCAACAAAATAATTTTCATTCCTCTTTTACTATTCCTCCCTTTCTGATAAGTCATACAACTGGTAAATATGACTTATTTCTTTCTGTATTGATCTATTGTTCAGTATGTCTTTTTGATATTCAACTAGAAATAATCAAAAAAAATCCATTATATCCTACAATCTGTTACCGAAAAAAAAAGAAGCAGTGAAGTGGTAATGTTGACTTATGTTTTTAGTCTTATTAACCATCCTTTAATTTTCTTACGTTTGTCTCAATTTGGGAGTTTGCGTTTAAGTTACTAATCTAGCTAAAACATATTATATAAGTAAATGTATACCTTTTTATATATTCTATCTGTATATCTATTTATCTAACTTTGAACAGTTTTCTAGTACATAAGTCTTTTTATCATTTTGTATACTCTTCTTTCTATGGTTGGAATAGAGAGATTAAGAGAGGGGACTGATCTCTTCAGTAGACTTTCAGTTTTTCTGAGCCAGTGGATATCAGTTAAGTATTTGGTAATGGATCTGGAAGGTGGGCCTTGGTCTTTCGGAGTCCATTTAAGTCATGACCCTGATTTTTAGATTTTACTCTTTTCTTATCCAACACAAATATGGGATATATTATGTTATTATGTATCAGTCAGCTTTAGGGTTTAGTTCAATTTATCTGGTCCCAAAGCCTTACTTTGTATAAAAACTTATAACCCATATGTTTATATGACTTAGAGGCAAATTTTCTAGTCCCCAAAGGCATAAGTCTTGTGAATTAAAGTGTTTTAGCACTGGAAAGTTGGACAGCTCTTTTGTGTAGATAGGGGAGAATAGTTCAGATAGCTAATTTATAGCTCTTGCCAGTTTTTGAAAGTCTTTGCCAACAAATAGTACTGGGGCAGAATGATTAAAAAGAAAAGAACCCAAACTCCAAACTTCACTCCAGTGGCGGTAACTTGCATAACCCGATTGCTCTTTAGCTTCTCAAGGGAAAGAAGAATTAGGTTAATTAACAGAAAAAAAGAAAAAAAAAAAAACTTTTCTAAGTGAAACTTTTAAAGTGTTGATTTACTAAGGCAGCAGAAATAGTAACATTTGAATTTCAAAACACTCAAGATTGCTGTGACTTTCAAATTTTTATTTTTAATGAGAGTAATTCCATTGTGTATTATTTACCACAATATCATCTGCTGATGGACATCTAGGTTGTTTGCTTAAACTCTTATCTCTTAGACATTTTATGTAGTGGGCTGACGAATTGAACTATTTTCTTACTATAATACTTAAGTAATTACAGATATTTAACATGGTATATACTGTAATTGTGGATGGAAGTCTTTTGGATGCTGGTAAAATAGTGATATAGATGATACAGTAATTAGAATGACCAGTATTTGGAGCTGTTACATATAATGATTAAGACAGTGGTAGAAAAAAACAGTTAGATCATAGTAGATAATTCATTTGGGGAAAAAGTGGAAAACCATATTGGATAGATAGAGAAAGGTCAGTTTACAGAGAACTTTAAAAGTGAGGTGTATTACATCTCAGTCATGTTGATGGTCAAAGCATAAGACTGCCTTATTCATTATGAATTATTTGTACTTCATGTTTTTGCCAAAGATTATAACCTTGAACTCTGCTTTTCAGTTCTTTCCAAAAGCCTATTTGTGAAAATTAATACCAATGGGAAGATTGCTTAAAGGATATGGAGTCCAGTTTGCCCCTTGATATTTCAAATTTTAAAGACCAAACCAGATCTTCTGAGAACTGGGTGCTTGGGCTGCATTGTCTGGGTTATTGTGAGTAACAAAATCATGAAGATGCTGTAATGGAGAGGGTGCCTGTGAGATGGGGTGATGTGTGTGGGAGAGTCCATGTGGCAGCAAGGGAATAGCAGGCACTAGAAGTGGTTGTCATGGATTTTGAGAAGGATTGAGAAGGGGATGTGCATTTGGGGTATGCAGGTAACACCTGGAGTGATGATGAATAGTTCCTTCCCACCACAATGGAGAGAAGGGAAAAGGGAAGTGAGAACTCAGCCAAAGGATCAAGTTTGGTTCAGTTCAGTTGCTCAGTCATGTTCGACTCTTTGCGACCCCACGGACTGCAGCACGCCAGTATGACTCTGCGACCCCATGGACTGCAGCACGCCAGGCCTCCCTGTCCATCACCAACTCCTGGAGTTTACTCAAACTCATATCTATCGAGTTGGTGATGCCATCCAACCATCTCATCCTCTGTCATCCCCTTCTCCTCCTGCCTTCAATCTTTCCCAGCACCAGGGTCTTCTCAAATGAGTCAATTCTTTGCATCAGGTGGCCAAAGTATTAGAGTTTCAGCTTCAACATCAGTCCTTCCAATGAATATTCAGGACTGACCTCCTTTAGGATGGACTGGTTTGATCTCCTTGCAGTCTAAGGGACTCTCAAGAATCTTCTCCAACACCGCAGTTCAAAAGCATCGATTCTTCGGTGCTCAGCTTTCTTTATAGTCCAACTCTCACATGCATACATGACCATTTGAAAAACTGTAGCCTTGACTAGACGGACCTTTGTTGGCAAAGTAATGTCTCTGCTTTTTAATATGCTGTCTAGGCTTGTCATAACTTTCCTTCCAAGGAGTAAGAATCTTTTAATTTCATGGCTGCAGTCACCATCTGCAGTGATTTTGGAGCCCCCAAAAATAAAGTCTTCCACTATTTCCACTGTTTCCTCATCTATTTGCATGAAGTGATGGGGCCAGATGCCATAATCCATGGCATCTGAATGTTGAGTTTTAAGCCAACTTTTCACTCTATTCTTTCACTTTCATCAAGAGGCTCTTTAGTTTTTCTTCACTTTCTGCCATAAGGGTGGTGTCATCTGCATATCTAAGGTTATTGATATTTCTCCCGGCAGTTTTGATTCAAGCTTGTGCTTCATCCAGCCCAGCAATTCTCATGATGTACTCTGCATAGAAGTTAAATAAGCAGGGTGACAATATGACATACTCCTTTTCCTATTTGGAACCAGTCTATTGTTCCATGTCCAGTTCTAACTGTTGCTTCCTGACCTTCATACAGGTTTCTCAAGAGGCAGGTCAGGTGGTCTGGTATTCCCATCTCTTTCAGAATTTTCCACAGTTGATTGTGATCCACACGGTCAAAGGCTTTGGCATAGTCAATAAAGCAGAAATAGATATTTTTCTGGAACTCTCTCACTTTTTTGATGATCCAGAGGATGTTGGCAATTTGATCTCTGGTTCCTCTGCCTTTTCTAAAACCAGCTTGAACATCTGGAAGTTCACGGTTCATGTGTTGCTTAAGCCTGACTTGGAGAATTTTGAGCATTCCTTTACTAGCATGTGAGATGAGTGCAATTGTGCGGTAGTTTGAGCATTCTTTGGTATTGCCTTTCTTTGGGATTGGAATGAAAACTGACCTTTTCCAGTCCTGTGGCCACTGCTGAGTTTTCCAAATTTGCTGGCATATTGAGTGCAGCACTTTCACAGCATCATCTTTTAGGATTTGAAATAGCTCAACTGGAATTCCATCACCTCCAATAGCTTCGTTTATAGTGATGCTTCCTAAGGCCCACTTGATTTCCCATTCCAGGATGTCTGGCTCTAGGTGAGTGATCACACCATCATGATTATCCGGGTCATGAAGATCTTTTTTGCACATTTCTTCTGTGTATTCTTGCCACCTCTTCTTAATGTCATCTGCTTCTGATAGGTCCATACCATTTCTGTCTTTTATTGAGCCCATCTTTGCATGAAATGTTCCCTTGGTATCTCTAATTTTCTTGAAGAGCTCTCTAGTCTTTACCATTTTATTGTTTTCCTCTTATTTCTTTGCAGTGATCACTGAGGAAGGCTTTCTTATCTCTCCTTGCTATTCTTTGGAACTCTGCATTCAAGTGGGTTTATCTTTCCTTTCTCATTTGCCTTTTGCTTCTCTTCTTTTCACAGCTATTTGTAAGGCCTCCCCAGACAGCCATTTTGCTTTTTTGCATTTCTTTTTCTTGGGGATGGTCTTGATCCCTGTCTCCTATACAATGTCATGAATCTCTGTCCATAGTTCATCAGGCACTCTGTCTATCAAATCTAGTCCCTTAAATCTATTTCTCACTTACACTGTATAATCATAAGGAATTTGATTTAGGTCATACCTGAATGGTCTAGTGGTTTTCCCTACTTTTCCTCAATTTAAGTCTGAACTTGGCAATAAGGAGTTCATGATCTGATGAGCCACAGTCAGCTCCTGGTCTTGTTTTTGCTGACTGTATAGAGCTTCTTCATTTTTGGCTGAAAAGAATATAATCAATCTGATTTTGGTGTGGACAAAGGGATCAAGATTGCTCCTATTTCCTCTGTTGTAAAGATGGAATAGGAGGATCTTATAACTTTTTCTCATTCTCCTTCCTGTGGCATTTGGGAAAATGAAAAACAGCAGCCATGTGATCTGATGTAGGGGATAGTAAAAACCCATGGAATGAATCATTTCTGAATTGAAATAAGGCCAATTTTCCCCACCCTACTACTTTGTTTTTGGTTTACAATAGAAAAAGCAGCACTGGGAAACTTCCACAACAAGGTGTAGGACTAGATTTAGCCTGTGGATTTTGATTTAAACCAGTCCTTTCCTGGAACTGATTTTCCAAATGCCCGTGGGTTGCTATCAGTCAGCCTTGGTTTTTTTCTTCCTTATTTCCCCCAGTTAGGGAGTGCACTTTCCTAAGAAGTACAATACAGTGGCTAAACCAGGGTCTTGTGCTGGTTAATTCTATTCAGACCATGCGATTCCAGTCCTCGCCACACACACACGGTTAGAACTGAAAGATTACATCTGAATCTCTCCAGAGAAATGCGAGAAAGTGTGACTAAATAAATAACTCCTTTGTATTATGTCTGCAGGGGAGATGGTTTTTTTCCCCAGAGGGATGAGATAGTGTCATGACTTTAGAATGTTTTGTCACCACTCTCCCAAGTTTACTGGAACATTATGCTTCAGAAGTCACGCCTTCTAGAAGGCCTTTTAAAACTTGCAGGGCTTTACTGATTCATGGAAAATTTTATTCTTGAAGATTATAGTTAGCTCTGTGGTTTTGTCCCACTGGGATATATATGGGCATGACGACTTAGGCATACTTCAGGTCCACACCCTTGTGTCTGATTGGGGGTAACTGCTTCATTAGTGTTGGGTGTAATTCTAGTAACTTGGAGACATGGTCTCATAAAGATTGGAATCATTATTGTAAATGAGACCATAGCAAAAAATCTTACGAGCTTACTGTATGCATAAAAATTTGAGTACCTATACTGGCTCTGCTCTTTGCTATCGTGCCTCTTGGGCTTCCCAGGTCGTGCTAGTGGTAAAGAAACCTCCTGCCACTGCAGGAGATGCAAGAGACATGGGTTCGATCCCTGGGTTGGGAAGATTCCCTGGAGCTGGAAATGGCAACCCGCTCCAGTATTCTCGCCTAGAAAATTCTATTGACATAGGAACCTGGAGTGCTATAGTCCATGGGGTCTCAAAGAGGTGGGCACGACCAAGCACATGCACACACGCACTCATGCACACAAACACACAGAGTGCATCTCACCCCAAATACTATTTGTGTAAGTAGCACCAAAGGTGGATTTTAACGATGAACCCGGTTAAACAGTTTTTAGTGGTCACTATAAAAGATGTTACTGTTTTCTACATAATGAATCACTTTAGGTCATGCTTCATTTTTGGAGTGTATCGCTTTTCAGTAAATTAAGCACAAAGCCATTTAAATAAATATTTTACTGGGTGGGACAGAAGGAGGGCAGTTTATATTATACACTATTTAATTATTAAAAATACAGTTCAAATCTCAGCCAGAAGAAGCCAACTTCTTACAGGCAGAAATGTGTAACAACTGCCTGCTGTCTTTATACGGCATTACAAAAGTTGCTGGTTATCCAGTCAGGGTTTGTCCTTCCGCTCATTCTCTCTTTTTGCCTCTACACAAGCACCTAAGTCCTGAGGATGCTTCCTACTCAGGAGCAGGATAAAGGAACTTTTGGAGCAGGTGCTTTAGTTTTCTGGGCTTTGCTTTCCAGGATCACACCTGCTGAAAGTCCTTGCCTGCTTTGGCCTCTGACACCTTTCCACCTGACAACCAGTCAGGCCAAAGCTTTTTGCTGTGAATTTTTGTCTCCTTGGTCAAAAACTCAAGATGTGCCAAAATATGACTATTTTTTCCATGAATGAACTGAATTCCTCAGACCTCCCATTTTTGCTGGAATTGGAAACTTAACCTTTAATTCAGGGCATTTCCCCCTCCTACCCCTGGGGGCACTCCTTCCTTCTGAGGCAAGGTGGGTTGGAGGCAAGGTGAATTACATAACCTCAGAGTTTGAGAGGGATGAGTCAGATCCTTGGTCTTCATCTGTCCAGTCTGGAATGCTCTGAAATACACATTGTTCCACCTAGTCCTGGTTTCTAACATCTTTGCCGATTGACATCATCTACTAAATGAAATAAAAGAAGTTACAAGATCATTTAAAGCAATATGAAATGGGGAGGAAGAAATGCACAAGTGAAAGATAAGATAATCTCAATATATCTCGGCAAATTTCTCCTATTCTTACAATTTATATTTGGGGTGAAGCTCTGAAAACAAAATACAATTTATATTTGGGGATAAACTTTTTTTGCCTTTGTGTGAAAATGGAATATTAGTGTTATTTCTACAAAGAATGTAGTAGGTGCCCTATTGTTTAAATAATTTGAAATGGAATTGATCCAAATGCTTCCAGCAAGAGTTTTAAGGAGTCATTTAATTCTTCTGTGAATACCTGAATTGCACTAGCTCTAATTTCTGTTAGTTTATTAACAGTGCTTTGGTGTTAAATCTATAGTCAAAAGTTTAATAGATTCATTCATAGTTGGAGCACCTCTGAAACAAAGCAAGGTCAAATCACACCTCCTTTGATAATTATTATCTTTTTTAAGGACACAAATTAGTATTTCTAGCCCAACTAATGTTTTTTGTACCAATGAAATATTTTTTTAATAGTAATTTCTGTGTATGTTGTTAATTGTAATTTTCAGCTGGAGAAATTGGAGAATAGGGCGTCACAATCTTCCCATAATTACCCTGTGGCAGATGGAACAGCAAGAATCTTATCTTCTGCCATTTAGCTGTATTTTTTCTTAAATCATGAGTGCCTGGTTGTTTGAATAAATGCCATGGTTCCTATTTTATGCATAAGCTTTTTGGTCCTCTGGAATAATATTCCCCGCCCCCCCATGGAATTGTAGGAAATTGAGCAAAACAAAGAAGACATTAAATCATAAGATATTAAAATCTTGGCTATTTAAAACTGCCTTGATTTAGTATTTTCATGCTACCACTTGCAATAGACTACAAGATAGAAGCTGGGGCAATAGCGAAGTGCTTAGCATAAAAGATGTTCCTGAAGTACCTGGGATGAGAGGAGCTTGCCAAAGTGGAACAGAGGCTGAGACGAGTGCAGTGGCCACTGCTGAGCATAGGAGACCACTCACTCGAACCATAGGGGGAGGAAACCCCCCTGCAAAGAGAGAGACCCAAGGAGCATCTCATGAGATGAGAGAAAGTCAACTCACAGTGCTTCTTGTTGATTCTAAATATGGAGGCAGGGGATGTCGAAGGAGAGAAGAATCAGAGAGCTCACTGGCATGAGGTTTTTGGAAGGGATGGTGGAGTAAGAAGCTGCAATTCAAAGTAAATGAAACCAAATGAAAATGGGCTAGTGATAGGAGTAATGACATTTTCTAGATTATAAGATGATGTGAGAAATTGCTTATATTTGAAATGTCCTGAATTCTGTTTCCTCTACCACTGACTTAGTTTGGTCTCTTTTGTCTGTAAAATAGGTAATCATGTGGCAGTGAAAAGCCTAACCATTTATTATTTATTGTGCACGTTGTGCTGTGCCAGGTAACAGATACACATGACATGGTCCCTTGCAGTGAAGTATGAGATGCATAGAGGAGCATGCTGCTGCTGCTGCTAAGTCACTTCAGTCGTGTCCGACTCTGTGTGACCCCATAGACGGCAGCCCACCAGGCTCCCCCGTCCCTGGGATTCTCCAGGCAAGAACACTGGAGTGGGTTGCCATTTCCTTCTCCATAGAGGAGCATAGTTTGGTGTAAATGTAAAATTGAAAGGATTTGCAAGTCGTGGATGGAGCTTAGAGAAGAGAATGACTATTGTTGCATGAGGAAGAGTGGGAAATTCTGGGGAACATTTGCAGAGAAGTGTTCTGGAAGATAAATCAGAGATGACTAGGCACAAAGGACGGAGAGACGGCAATGGCACCCCACTCCAGTACTCTTGCCTGGAGAATCCCATGGACGGAGGAGCCTGGTATGCTCCAGTCCATGGGGTCGCTAAGAGTCGGACAGGACTGAGCGACTTCACTTTCACTTTTCACTTTCACGCATTGGAGAAGGAAATGGCAACCCACTCCAGTGTTCTTGCCTGGAGAATCCCAGGGACGGGGGAGCCTGGTGGGCTGCCGTCTATGGGGTTGCACAGAGTTGGACACGACTAAAGCGACTTAGCAGCAACAGTAGCAGGCACACAGGAAGAAGCAGGTATTTAAAATGGTGGAGAAGAAAATTTTTTTTTTTTTTAGAGAAGAAAATTTTATTTTATTTTTTTATTTTTATTTATTTTTACTTTACTTGTTTATTATTCTTTTTTTTTTTAATTTAATAATTTTAAAACATGTGTTCCCCATCCTGAACCCTCCTCCCTCCTCCCTCCCCATACCATCCCTCTAGGTTGTCCCAGTGCACCAGCCCCAAGCATCCAGCATCGTGCATTGAACCTGGACTGGCATCTCGTTTCATACATGACATTTCACATGTTTCAATGCCATTCTCCCAAATCTTCCCACCCTCTCCCTCTCCCACAGAGTCCATAAGCCTGTTCTATACATCAGTGTCTCTTTTGCTGTCTCGTATACAGGGTTATCGTTACCATCTTTCTAAATTCCATATATATGCGTTAGTATACTGTATTGGTGTTTTTCCTTCTGGCTTACTTCACTCTGTATAATAGGCTCCAGTTTCGTCCACCTCATTAGAACTGATTCAAATGTATTCTTTTTAATGGCTGAGTAATACTCCATTGTGTATATGTACCACAGCTTTCTTATCCATTCATCTGCTGATGGACATCTAGGTTGCTTCCATGTCCTGGCTATTATAAACAGTGCTGCGATGAACATTGGGGTACACGTGTCTCTTTCCCTTCTGGTTTCCTCAGTGTGTATGCCCAGCAGTGGGATTGCTGGATCATAAGGCAGTTCTATTTCCAGTTTTTTAAGGAATCTCCACACTGTTCTCCATAGTGGCTGTACTAGTTTGCATTAGAAAGCATATGAAAATTAACTGGATCAAGAAAATTCAAAGGAAGTAATTCTCTTCAAATGTGGAACACAATATAGCTTTTTAATTAATAGCTATCAATGTTTTATATAAAACTTGTGCTAGAGGACTGCTATCTTCCAGGTTACTGTGAGGAAGAGACTTCAGGTCATGATTTGAAACAGTCACTATTTTTTTTTTTACCTCCTTTTCAGTAGTTATTTGTCAATTTTGATACGGACTTGTCTCCCTTTCCTTATACTGCTGTCAAGCAAAAATAAAATAGAAATAATATTCCTGAGATTTTTTCACAATATGTTCTTTACATAAATCATTGAAGGTATGATGATCAAAACATCTCATTTAATGACTACAACCATTTCTCCTAACATATTAAAATTAGATGACACATTTCACCACGTTTTACAAACAGATTGAGCAATAGATTCAATGATTCTTCTAATAAATGATTCCTTTTTCTAGAGGACATGATACACCACCAAGGGAGATTTAAAACACTTGTAACATCTATCTTCTTTGTGTCAGAGTGCAGATGTGTGGGGATGATGTTTGAACATTTGAAGAAAGGTATTTTTAGTGATACTTTGGTGATAGTATATGCTCATATCCAGAGAAAGACTGACTCCACTTTCAGAAATTCAAAGTGCACTCATTTTTGCATGTGGGGATCAATCCTTCTTTGGCTCTTTGACTCCACTTTGGGCAGTGGGCATTAACAAGTAACATGCAGACATCTTGATAAATGCCTGTGCACTAGGGCTTCATCTTTTGGAAAGTTCCTACTCGGGAGCCTGTTGCCATATTATAAAGAAGCTGGGCTGAGTCATGAGGGGCAGCTTGAGAGACGGACCTTGCAGGCATGCCTAACAAACAGATTTCTGTGAAATAACAGATTGTTGGTTGGGGTGGTTGTTATACAGCAATGGACGGCTGAAACAAGCTATGGCAAAACATTAATAGCAAACTTGACCCCTTTTTTGCCCCTTAAACTATGCATTAACTTAGTTCTATTATTTTTTTATCCCTTCCTTCTTTTTTTTCTTTCATGTCTTTTTTATATGTATATGGTTTGTTGCATGAAACACCAATGCCTTCTAAGGCAGCCATGAACTTCTATATAAGTTTGCTTGGGCTGCCATAACAAAGTACCACAGAGTAGATGACTTAAATCATAGAAATCTATTTACTCAAAGTTCTGAAGACTAGAAGTCCAAGCAAGGTGTCAGAAATGTTTCCTTCGCAGGCCTCTCTCCTTGGCATGTATATGATTGTCTTTCCCTGTTTCTTCATGTAGTTTTCCCTCTGTCCATTTTTAGATTCCTTCTTATTTCTTCCTGCTGTCTCCACTTTCCCTTTTCCTGTGGAAGCATGGATGGTCATTTTTCTAGGCAGCAAGAGCTAGGACACACTTGGAACCCCTGCTTACCCCAGAATATCTTCCTTATCAGTCTGTCCTGGTACATGAATCTTTAACATTATTTAAATAATGATTTTTTTTCCTTTAAGCCAAGAATTTCCATCTCCAATGATGAATATGCAGCTAATCCTGGATACAAAGCATTTATTCTCTGGAGAAGGCAATGGCACCCCACTCCAGTACTCTTGCCTGGAGAATCCCATGGATGGAGGAGCCTGGTATGCTCCAGTCCATGGGGTCGCTAAGAGTCGGACAGGACTGAGCGACTTCACTTTCACTTTTCACTTTCATGCATTGGAGAAGGAAATGGCAACCCACTCCAGTGTTCTTGCCTGGAGAATCCCAGGGACAGAGGAGCCTAGTGGGCTGCTGTCTATGGGGTCGCACAGAGTCGGACATGACTGAAGTGACTTAGCAGCAGCAGCAGCATTCACCGTTGAGTCAGGATTAGTTTGTTAGTTTGCTCTCCAAGGAAATGGCTAAGAGGGACTGCTTACTGGCTCTGGCTTGCCAGAGGACCTTGCCCACATGCTTACTTTTGCTTACTCCTGTTTTGCTCCTCCCCTGTTTTGCCATCTAGTTAACTATGACTCTTCCTCCCACTCTTGAATCCATTAATTCTTTTTTTTTTTTTGAAAGCTCTTTTATTTTTTTAATATAAATTTATTTATTTTCATTGGAGGCTAAATACTGTACAATACTGTATTGGTTTTGCCATACATCGACATGAATCCGCCACGGGTGTACATGTGTTCCCCATCCTGAACCCCCCTCCCACCTCACTCCCCATACTTAGGGAAGTGTCCCAGAACCCCCAATTGTAGGAACAGCCAAGAGAAGCTACCCCACATCCAAGGTAAGGAGCAGTGGCTGAGCTTTGCTGGAGCAGCCGTTAAGAGATACCCCACGTCCAGGTGAAAGAAACCCAAGTAAGACAGTAGGCGCTGAGAGAGGGCATCAGAGGGCAGACAGACGGAAACAACAATCACAGACAACTAGCCAATCTGATCACATGGACCACAGCCTTGTCTAACTCAATGAAATTAAGCCATGCCATGTGGGGCCATCCAAGATGGATGGGTCATGGTGGAGAGGTCTGACAGAATGTGGTCCACTGGAGAAGGGAATGGAAAACCACTTCAGTATTCTTGCCTTGAGAACCCCATGACAGTATGAAAAGGCAAAAAGATAGGGCACTGAAAGATGAACTCCCCAGGTTGGTAGGTGCCCAGTATGCTACTGGAGATCAGTGGAGAAATAACTCCAGAGAGAATGAAGGGATGGAGCCAAAGAAAAAACAATACCCAGTTCTGGATGTGACTGGTGATAGAAGCAGGGTCTGATGCTGTAAAGAGCAATATTGCATAGGAACCTGGAATGTCAGGTCCATGAATCAAGGCAAATTGGAAGTGGTCAAACAGGAGATGGCAAAAGTGAACATTGACATTTTAGGAATCAGTGAACTAAAATGGATGGAATGGGTGAATTTAACTCAGATGACCATTATATCTACTACTGCGGGCAAGAATCCCTTAGAAGAAATGGAGTAATCATCACGGTCAACAAAAGAGTCCAAAATGCAGTACTTGGATGCACTCTCAAAACAACAGAATGATCTCTGTTCATTTCCAAGGCAAACCATTCAATATCACAGTAATCCCTGACCAGTAATGCTGAAGAACTTGAAGTTGAACAGTTCTATGAAGACCTACAAGACCTTCTAGAACTAATATCCCCAAAATATGTCCTTTTCATTATAGGGGACTGGAATGCAAAAGTAGGAAGTCAAGAAACACGTGGAGTAACAGGCAAATTTGGTCTTGGAGTACAGAATGAAGCAGGGCAAAGGTTAATAGAGTTTTGCCAGGAGAATGCACTGGTCATAGCAAACACACTCTTCCAACAACACAAGAGAAGACTCTACACATGGACATCACCAGATGGTCAACACTGAAATTAGATTGATTATATTCTTTGCAGTCAAAGATGGAGAAGTATACAGTCAACAAAAACAAGACTGGGAGCTGACTGTGGCTCAGAAAATGAACTCCTTATTGCCAAGTTCAGACTTAAATTGAAGAAAGTAGGGAAATCCACTAGACCATTCAGGTATGACCTAAATCAAATCCCTTATGACTATACAGTGGAAGTGAGAAATAGATTTAAGGGACTAGATTTGATAGACTGAGTGCCTGATGAACTATGGACAGAGGTTTGTGACATTGTACAGTAGACAGGGATCAAGACCATCCCCAAGAAAAAGAGATGCAAAAAAGCAAAATGGTTGTCCGAGGAGGCCTTACAAATAACTGTGAAAAGAAGAGAAATGAAAAGCAAAGGAGAAAAAGAAAGATATACCCATTTGAATGCAGAGTTCCAAAGAATAGCAAGGAGAGATAGGAAAGCCTTCCTCAGCGATCAATGCGAAGAAATAGAGGAAAACAACAGAATGGGAAAGACTAGAGAGCTTTTCAAGAAAATTAGAGATACCAAGGGAACACTTCATGCAAAGATGGGCTCAATAAAGGACAGAAATGATATGGACCTAACAGAAGCAGAAGATATTAAGAAGAGGTGGCAAGAATACACAGAAGAACTGTATAAAAATGATCTTCATGGCCTGGATAATCATGATGATGTGATCACTCACCTAGATAGAGCCAGACATCCTGGAATGTGAAGTCAAGTGGGTCTTAGGAAGCATCACTACGAACAAAGCTATTGGAGGTGATGGAATTCCAGTTGAGCTATTTCAAATCCGAAAAGATGATGCTGTGAAAGTGTTGCACTCAATATGTCAGCAAATTTGGAAAACTCAGCAGGACCCACAGGACTGGAAAAGGTCAGTTTTCATTCCAATCCCAAAGAAAGGCAATACCAAAGAATGCTCAAACTACCATTCAATTGCACTCATCTCACATGCTAGTAAAGGAATGCTCAAAATTCTCCGAGTCAGGCTTAAGCAATACGTGAACTGTGAACTTCCAGATGTTCAAGCTGGTTTTAGAAAAGGCAGAGGAACCAGAGATCAAATTGCCAACATCCGCTGGATCATTGAAAAAGCGAGAGAGTTCCAGAAAAACATCTATTTCTGCTTTATTGACTATGCCAAAGCCTTTGACTGTGTGGATCACAATCAACTGTGGAAAATTCTGAAAGAGATGGGAATACCAGACCACCTGACCTGCCTCTTGAGAAACCTGTATGAAGGTCAGGAAGCAACAGTTAGAACTGGACATGGAACAACAGACTCGTTCCAAATAGGAAAAGGAGTACATCAAGGCTGAATATTGTCACCCTGCTTATTTAACTTCTATGCAGAGTACATCATGAGAATTGCTGGGCTGGATGAAGCACAAGCTTGAATCAAAATTGCTGGGAGAAATATCAATAACCTCAGATATGCAGATGACACCACCCTTATGGGAGAAAGTGAAGAAAAACTAAAGAGCTTCTTGATAAAAGTGAAAGAGGAGAGTGAAAAAGTTGGCTTCAAGCTCAACATTCAGAAAACGAAGATCATGGCATCCAGTCCCATCACTTCATGGGAAATAGATGGGGAAACAGCGGAAACAGTGTCAGACTTTATTTTTCTGGGCTGCAAAATCACTGCAGATGGTGACTGCAGCCATGAAATTAAAAGACGCTTAGTCCTTGAAAGGAAAGTTATGACCAACCTAGACAGCATATTAAAAAGCAGAGACATTACTTTGCCAACAAAGGTCTGTCTAGTCAAGGCTATGGTTTTTCCAGTGGTCATGTATGGATGTTGAGAGTTGGACTGTGAAGAAAGCTGAGCACCACAGTATTGATGCTTTTGTACTGTGTTGTTGGAGAAGACTCTTGAGAGTCCCTTGGACTGCAAGGAGATCCAACCAGTCCATCCTAAAGTAGATCAGTCCTGGGTGTTCATTGGAAGGACTGATGTTGAAGCTGAAATGCCAATACTTTGGCCACCTGATGATGAGATGGTTGGATGGCATCACTGACTCAGTGGACATGAGTTGGGTAAACTCCAGGAGTTGGTAATGGGCAGGGAGGCCTGGCATGCTTTGGTTCTTGGGGTCGCAAAGAGTTGGACACTACAGCGACTGAACTGAATAGAACCAAACATCTCATCTCCAGAGAAATTTCAATTCAACTTTCTTATATGTAATTATGCTTATATTGCCTAGAACTGTAAGCTCCAAAAGGAGAAATTTTGTCTCTTTTCGCCCACAATATTTAGCATATATTCTGACTTCTGGAACATACTCAAAACATATTTGTTAAATGAATGAATGAATGAACTGAGAGATTCTGAACAATGCAATTTTCTCTTAGTTTTGTATTTTAGAAACTTTTGTGCCTGGACTGGGTGTTTTCTTACTGTTGTGGTTAAGGGGACACACAGGCACATGGCATTCTAAAAGTTCTATGAGATGTTTCAAGAGGGGAAATAAAAGCTAAGAGTGCAGTGTGGAAACTAAGACCCAGAGCAATGTGGGCTCCCTTACTCAAATTCTAATTCATGGATAAAAACATTCTCAGAAGCAAGAAAACTAAGAGCTAGCATGACTACTAGCATGCATTGTAAAAACATCACTGCTGCTGCTGCTGCTGCGTCACTTCAGTTGTGTCCGACTCTGTGTGACCCCATAGATGGCAGCCCACCAGGCTCCCCCATCCCTGGGATTCTCCAGGCAAGAACACTGGAGTGGGTTGCCATTGCCTTCTCCATTGCGTGAAAGTGAAAAGTGAAAGTGAAGTTGCTCAGTTGCGTCCAACTCGTAGCAACCCCATGGACTGCAGCCCACCAGGCTCCTCCATCCATGGGATTTTCTAAGCAAGAGTACTGGAGTGGCTTGCCATTGCCTTCTCCGAAACATCACTAGGCTGCCATAAAAATTAGTCCTATTTTTCCATGCAATAATAGTTAAAAGCTTCCTTTGCTTTTATAATTAAATGATTTTGGATTTATGAAGGAAGAACTCTAAAGCTTTTTAAAAATTGAGGTATAATTTCCATATAACATTGTATTATTTTCAGGTGTACCACATAATGGTTCTATATTTGTATGCACTGAGAAATGATCATGACAGTGCCAGAACTATAATGCTTTAATACACTTTGCAGTTCTCAGATTTATCTTCCTTAAGATCTGTAAGAATTAAGCAGAAAGAATGCTTAATGCTTAATGTGGGTTTACTAATATGAGCAGAAAAAGGAAGTGTTGGAGCGTGACATTTTATTTTAACATGGCTATTGTGACTTTGAATTGGTTGAGCAAGAATCACAGTCATGATTTAGCCAATATTCCACTTATGAATAGCATTTTTATAATTTTCTGAGAGTTTTGAATCAAAAGCCTCCAATTTTATTTCCTTAGGAGTAACTGTTCTTTGTTCTTCAGTTTAGGTTATTTGGGAGGTAATTGACCTGGAGAAACATTTCCCAAAATGTGATGGTAATGACAGGTAAAAGAAAAACAGATTCTGTGGTTACAAAAGTTTAGGAAATGCTGGATTAAACAAAATTCAATAATATTTTTCTCTTTTTAATTACAGGGCTGCTATTAGTAACATGCACTGTAAATCTCCAAGAAGAAAGTATATAATATACAGCATTTCCCATTATCATCTGATCACTGAATTTTTAAGCACTTTATTTTTTGTGTTGCATGTTCTTTGGAATTTAAATGTGTTCTACTAAATACTTTGGACTTCCCTGGTTGCTCAGATGGTAAAGAATCTGCCTGCAATGCGGGAGACCTGAATTTGATCCCTGGGTTGGGAAGATTCCCTGGAGGAGGGCATGACAACCCACTCTAGTATTCTTGTCTGGAGAATCTCATGGACAGAGGAGCCTGGCGGGCTACAGTCCATGGGGTTGCAAAAGTCAGACATGACTGAGCGACCAAGCACACCAACATTTTGGGAGATGTAGCCCAGAGAGAAGTATCCTCTTATGCATAGGTATAGGAGAGGTATTGGCATTTACCAAATCCCTGGTGATGTATTTCTCTCCTGTCCTTTCCCTTAACCACAGCCCTATGAGCCTCCTGTTCTAGGAACTAAACAACTCTGTTCCTGTTCCTAAAACTGTGCTAATTATAATAATAGCTTGCTGCTGCCACTTAGTCTCTTCAGTTGTGTCCAACCCTGTGCGACCCCATAGACGGCAGCCCACCAGTCTCCTCTGTCCCTGGGATTCTCCAGGCAAGAATACTTACATTCATTGAATACTGATTATGTGCCAGACATAATTCTAAAGCTTTTCAATGTAATAATTCATTAATCACAACAGAGCGATCCTTTCAGTAGGCATCCCATTGTACAGATATGGGAGCTCAGAGTCCAATTAATTAAATGGAGTCAGGATTTGAACAGGAGCCATCTGGCTTCACTCTGAACCACAGTACTATGCTGTCATAGAACTGACTTGCCAACTAACTTTTAGAAAACAACTTCTTGGTAAGTTGGGAACTACTTGTAATTTGTGAACTCCTTGGGATGCTAAACAAAGAAGCAAGAAGTACAGTTTAATGTACCAGTTTGACATTTGCTTAACTTCATGCATGTGTTTGGCAGAGTCAATTTTTCCAAGAGATTTCTTCACCTTTTAGAAATACAGAATCTGTCATCTTGATGTGGTGCCATGAGAAGGATCATGTGCTTCACTCCTACAGTATGAACTTGCTTGTTTTTAAGTGCAGGCTGCTCTTGGGTTTTCCCTTTCTTTCTTTTTGTATAGTGTAGCTGTATTTGTATAGTGTAGTGTAGATCTTATTGTATACTTAAGCATACATATCCATACAACAGGTCACAAAAAATTTGATTACCAAAGCACATCATGATTCCAGTGTTAACTACCATACCTTCTTTAGTGAAAGTTATGAAGCCTGTAATCCAGTTTGGTTGGGGACAGATTCTCTGTCCTTTCTTTCTGGTCCTCCTTTTTGTTATTATCTGAGTTCTCCATCATCTTTTGACCTTGTTTATCCCATGCTGGGGCTTTCCTGGTGGCTCAGTTGCTAAAGAATCTGCCTGCAGTGCAGGAGACCTGGGTTTAATCCCTGTGTCAGAAAGATCTCCTGGAGAAGAGAATGGCAACCCACTCCATTATTCTTGCCTGGAGAATAGTCCAGATTCCCTGCAGAGGTGATTCTTTACAGTAGAGCTGATCAAATTTTTAAAAACTGTCTTTCCATCCATAGTTTAAACTTCTTTCTTTATACTAGCCTATAAATTTGCTAAACTATATTCTAGTTCTTTTATATTACTTCAGAGCTAGTCTTTCTGATTGCTTGGTTATATAATAGATTTAAAATATAAAGCTGTCAGAGCATAACTGAAGTTGTATAATAATCTAAGGACACTAATCATATTTCTTCTTAGTTTTAATTATAGTTTTGGCTTTTGCTTGAAATTACATAAAATTAAAAAAGTTCTCTAAAGCAAGAGAAATTAACCCAATACTAGTTTATCTCCTGATTATTTTCTTTTCTTTACTGATCAGGCTCTCCAATAGATAGTTTACTTTAGCTCATACTCTCTTCAGGCCTCAAAAAGTTTTGCTGTTTGTTCCTATCCTAACTGACAGAAGAGCCTGGTGGGCTCCTGTCTATGGGGCTGCAAAAGAGTCATACATGACTTAGTGACTAGACAACAATGACAGTCATCTCGAAAGTCAACAATGAGTCCTTATCATCAAACATAAATTGAGAATTCATTTTCTTGGACATCTCTAACATTTGACACCATTGATCAACCACTTCTTTTTAGAGTGCCTGCATGCTAAGTCACTTCAGTCATGTGGTGGCTCAGTGGTAAAGAATCTGCCTGCAATGTAGGAGATGCAAGAGACGTGAGTTCAATCCCTGGGTGGGGAAGGTCCCCTGGAGAAGAAAATGGTAACCCACTCCAGCGTTCTTGCCTGGAAAATCCCATGGATAGAGGAGCCTGGTGGGCTATGGTCAATGGGGTGGCAAGAGTCAGACATGACTTAGTGCCTAAACCACAACCACCATGAGCATATTACCTCTTTGACACTTATTTTTATTGTATTTAACTTAACTAAAATTCTTAGCTCTTTTCTCGCAAGGGCAGTTGATGATTAATTTCTCTTCCACTTATACTCTATAGTTTCTTTTTTTAAAACTTGACTTTTTTGGGCCTACTTTCTATCCTCGGGGATCAGGAATTTCAGTCTGCCATTCAAAGCGTTGACTGTTCCTTCTAAGTTTGTGTCACCTGAAAGTATGGCATCAATTTTCATACCGAGGTCATTGAGAAAAAAACATTTTCCTCGTTTTGTAGGGCTTAGGATGACACTGGACAACACATGCTACACACTCTTCTCCAACGCTGACTTTGATCTGTTAATCAGGACAGTTTAGATACAAACAGCAATAAATCTATTGAACTCACATTTCCTCACTTGTGTCCAGAAGTGTATCTTTAATAGCTTTGTCAAATGTTTTCCCCAAATACACAGAAATAGGAAACTGAATAAACTAACAAACATATAAAAACAGTAATGGGTTAGTTCTGGTAGGGTTTGTTTCCTATGAATTAATCATGATTCACATGCAGCCCTGTTCCTGTTTTAGATGCTCATAGTCTGAGATTTTAATAGTTTGTTCTAGAACGTTGTTGAGGATGATTAGTGTATTCCCAGTCCATTTTCAGTATTGACTTCTTGCCGTTTTTGGAAGGTCAGGAATATATTTGCCCATTATCTGTCCTGTAGTATGGTTCCTGCTTGTCTTGGTTCCTCAAAGATGGCTGAAAACAGAGTCAGCAATCTCAAGGCATGTTCTACATTTATAATTTGAAATAGTATGAACAAGTCTCATCTGGGCACATTTTAGGGAAGTTAGGGGGTTCTTTATAAAGTCCTCTCTTTTACCTTCTCTGGCTAAATCTCAATATACTTTACACAGAAGAAAGGAGAATAGTATTTGAGGAGACCGGTTTTGTCTCTGCTCCTTGTTGGCATCAGCTACCATGATTCAAAGACTTTCGCCTCTCATGCTTCATTTCCCTCTAAATATAACTTAAAGAACCTAGCTTATTGGTTTATTCGCCCACAGTCTTGAGCTCATATTTTGCCTTCTTTGACACCATTCTTATACCTCTGTGCCACTTTTGAAATACTGTTCTTGATTATGAATCCTTACCTCCTTTTAGAGTTTGAGATTCTAGGAATGCTGTGAGTTGTCTTTCTTGTTTAAAACAGCCATCAGTTAAGGTTACCAGTATTTTTTAAAAAATTAGGGCAAGAATCTACAAACATCTTCAAATCAATTCGAATGCAGAATTCTTCTAGATTGTTAGGTTTCTCTTCAATCTTATATACTGGTTTCACTCTTACCTAATTTGATACCAATTTTTGAACTTACACTTGATTGATGTAGTAATTATTTAAGTTGTGTAATTAATATTGTGTAACTACAACTAAAACTGGCATAAACATATTTGGGAACAAAATCCAGCTGCCTCTTGTTAGGCATCCAACTCAGCTGGTAGGAACAGATGTTCATGAGTGTTTAGATAGCCTTCTAGCCCCAAGCATTCACTGTGCAGTGGGCGTGAGTCAATATATTTTATAGATGTAACGGAGAGCTTTGGTTAATGTGATGAGTTGGTTAAACGGAGGTTGATTAAAAGAACTTCTGCTGTAGAATAACATGTGCTTCTTGCCCTCTGAGGAAATTGCACAATGGTAGCCGTTTTTTCTGACCCTTCTGATTAGAATTGATTAATTATAGTGTTGTGATTCTACATTACATTATATTCCATTATAACGCCTGTAATACTTTGTCTCCCTGAAGTCTGCACCTACTGGTCTGTGAACTCGTGAGGACAGAGATGTCTTTGATAAAATTTTGGGTAAATGTATTAAAAAACTCCAGTGTGAGGTATGAAATGAAGGAGGAAAAAGCAGAATATAGGCTGATATGGGAAAAGTACATTCCAAAAACCAACCTGAGTTATTGATACAGTAAAATGTGCCACTTAAAATGCAGTCTGAGGACTTATAGTCAATAGTAGTAGAAAGGCCAATGGAGCTGGAAATACAAAGCAAGCTAATTCTTATTATGAAAAATTTAAAACAGTAGCAAAGCTTAAAATACATATTTTAAACCTTAGCCATAATGTTTGCATTTAACCAATCTCCTTCTATTTGAGAACAATGATAAAAAATTGTGCTGGTTTAAGCTTTATTAGTACAGATTAAATCTTTTTTTCCCCCAAACTTTTTATTTTGTATTGGGGTATGGCAGATTAACAATGTTATGGTAGTTTCGGGTGAACAGCAAAGGGCCTCAGCCATACATACACATGTATGCATTCTCCCTTAAACTCCCCTCCCATCCAGGCTGCCATATAACATTGCACAGAGTTCCCTGTGCTATACAGTAGGTCCTTGTTGGTTATCCATAATACAGATTAAATCTTGATCACCAACAAGAATCATTCTGTAATTATTCTGTTTCTTCACTAGATGGTGCTTATGAGCTAACGAGAGAAAAGATTGAGTTCCTCCTTTATTCATTTAAGGGAAAACAGGGACATTTGTGGATTAAATAGAATAAGGAAATTAAAAAATTAGAAAAAAATTTAAGACCGCCCTTTATATTTGTTAGACTGCTTGGAGAAAATCTCATCTTCATTTCTGGTAAAAATGTTAAGTTCGTGGGAGGAAAAAAATACCCATTAAGATCATTACAATCACCAAATTCTGAACATTTTGTGGACTTAACTGTCCAAGTCTAGGAAGCTAAAAAAATTCTCCTACTGTCTTTAAAACACAACATTAATCTTTGGCAGGAAGCAAAGCCACATAAATTGTTATATTATGAGAGCATCATTTGATTTCATAATGTTATTTTGTGAAATGGATTGTTGACTAGATTTTAAATGGTGTCTGATAGGTAATATTCCTTTACTTTCGTTTAGAGGTATTAGAAGTTAAAAGGGAAGGGTCTGGGTTCATTCTGCTTGAGTTTAAACCCCAGATCTGCCACTTACTAGCTGTGTAATCTTGGCATTTTACCTCTCTAACTTTCCTTTCCTTCATCCTGCAAAACTAGGCTGCATGGTTTCCATTTCATAAGATTTCGATGCCTTGATATATGTAAAAATCTTAGAACAGCACCTGGGACACAGTAAGCCCTCAAAAAAATGTTAACTTTCATGACATTTCTTATCATTTTTTCACCTACTGATGAAGACTGATAAGTTCCCAGTCACAAAACAATCCAAGGAAATACCAATTTAATTAACACTCTTTCCTTCCTTTCATTCCAGTGTTGTAACCTATTCCTACTCTGCCTGTATCCTTGAAACTGGCATATATATATGTATATATATATATATATTTTTTTTTTTTAACTTTTTATTTTGTATTGGAGTATAGCCAATTAGTAATGTTGTGATGGTTTCAGGTGAAGAGCAAAGAGACTCAGCCATACCTATACATGTATCCATTCTCCCCTAAACTCCCCTCCCATCCAGGATGCCACATAACATTGAGTGGAGTTCCCTGTGCTATATAGTAGGTCCTTGTTGGTTATCTATTTTAAACATAGCAGTGTGTGCATGACCATCCCAAACTCCCTATTTCTTTCCCAGTTCCTCCCCACCAGGCAACCATAAGTTCATTCTCTAAGCCTCTGTTTCTAAAACTGACTTATATTTTATCAGATTACATATTTAGGGAGCAAACTGTTGCTTAAAGTTGAATAGAGGCATTTATATTCTAATGTGTGGTGTGCGGGATAGCTTAACTTCTGAATTTTAGGAAAAGATGGTTTTACTTCCTTATTATACTTTCCAAGACTGGATGCTTGCTGTGACTAATAGCAAACTTTCCCAGTGGAGGCTCTGATGCTGACACGTATCTGAAGTTTGCCACAATGGTTGGCCAGTATCAGAGAAAGACAGAAAAATACACAAGGGAAAATTATTCAAAAGAAATACATATATGTGTGTGTGTGTATATATATATATATATATACACATATTCAAAGTAATGGCAATACAGATGTGAGAAAAACCATGGAAAGATGAGGATTCAAATAGATAACCGAAGAAAAGCTGTGTCTACTTTTGGGAGGAATCATGAACAAATTCAAAGGTCAGAGTTTTTGTTTACAGTTCTATTTTCAGTCTATGTGGACCCCTATGCCCCAATTCACAGTTATTAACATGATATAATTGATAGGATCTGTGTCCTTTGCTCTCAAATGTAGGAGATGATATATGAACTTAAGATAATAGCCACAGGCATCCAGTATTTACCAAAGAGTTATTCTGTACTGGGTGCGGTGGCAAGAATTCTCCTTAAAGTATCGATATTACATTGAATTCTCACTGCAATTTCACAAAGTAGTTGTTATTATCATCTCTATTCTGGAGCTGACGAAACTCCAGAATAGAGATGTTGAATGTTTGGTATTTGGAGATGCTGAGTAGCTCTTCCTAGATCACACAGTCAGTGAACAGTGGCATTAGTATTCAAACCCAATTCCATCTGACTCCAGAGCCTCAGGATTTAGCTGAGATGTCAGTTCAGACAAAGGCATTGTTTGAGTTGATTCTGGAAGTATAGGAAGCGCCCTAAATGACACATTTCCTAATTGGTCGTCCCTGATGAGACATTAACTTGTCAACACTGGGCATTATCCTTCATTAGTTCCCCACATGCCTGGGCAGTTAAAGAATCAAATTGTCCTTCATCATTTGAAGATGATACCACCACATGAGAGGCTGTGGCTGAGAAAAACCAACATCTGACGAGCAGCTCTTTCCACATCATGTATACATGCAGATTGCCTTTTAGTTTGTGGCTCAGGCTCTGTTGGCAGAGTCTCACTTCTGTATTTTGTTCTGCCAAAGTGTGGTTAGCTGAAGCTTAGTTGGAAAAACACGACACTATCACTGATGCTGTATATTCATCAGGCATCCTCTCTTTTTTGTCCTCAGCCATTTTTACCTTTGCCACAGCATACTTTGGATCACAGGTGGCTCAGTGATAAAGAATCTGCCTGAAGTGCAGGAGGTGCAGGAGAAGTGGGTTCTTTCCCTGGGTTGGGAAGATTCCCTGGAGGAGGAAATGGCAACCCACTCCAGTATTCTTGCTGGGAAAATCCCTTGGACGGAGGAAAATGTCAGGCTGCAGTCCATGGGGTTGCAGAGAGTTGGACACGATTGAGAAAATGAGCGTGCATACACAGAAGTCTTTAGGCCCACCAGGTTTTATATGCAAGACTTGTTTAAATAGTGCCCTATGGTCCCTTTTCAAAACATGTCTGGTACACTAGATCTGAGTTGTAATGATTTACTATTTCAAGGCTAGTGGGCCAAATGAACTGCCAACCTTAGCTATTGGGTCTTGCCATTCATTGTTCTCAGGCTGGAGACACTCGTTCTCAAGACAGGAGATGGTAGCCATGTGTTAGAGTTTAAAGAGAGGTTTGATTACTCTCTCTGTTTTTGTAAAACTTCATTGTGGTCTGGTGCTTAACTGCTCTTCCAGGGCCCACCAGGTCTGTATTTCTTATCTTATCACCTGTGACCAGTTGTCCATGTAGATAGGCAGCTGGTGGCTGGGTTTAGGGAGTACACTTGATGACAGCAGGTCCTGATGGCTTGGTCACTGTCACAGAAGCAGCTGCAGTAAACTCATCTCCTTTGTACAGCATCATCCCTCTTCTTGATCTTCCTTCTCCTCTTTTGGAAAACATTAATTGAATGCATACTGTAAGCCAGACATTAGGATAAGTCAGAGTTTGTCAACTTCCACATCTTTCGTATTTTGGTCCAAATAAGCCTTTGCAGTGGTGGTGGGTCCTGTGCATTATATGATATTAATATTAAGCAGCATCTCTGATCTTTACCTACTAGATGCCAATAGCAGCCACCCCTAGTCAAGACAATAAAAAATATCTTCAGACATTATTAAATGTCCCTGAAGTGAAAGTCGCTTGGTCATGTCTGACTCTTTGTGATGCTGTGGACTATAGCCCGCCAGGCTCCTGTGTCCATGGGATTTTCCAGGCAAGAATAGTGAAGTGGGTAGTCATTCTTTTCTCCAGGGGATCTTCCCGACCCAGGAATTGAACCCAGATCTCCAGGACTGTGGGCAGATTCTTTATTATCTGAACCTCCAGGGAAACCTTAGAGGGGCAAAATTATGAGTTGGGAACCTCTGATCTAAGGATATGATCTAATTTAATCATCATAACAACTGTGAAATAGGTAGAATTACTTATTATTTCCCATGCCCTTCCTCTGGCTTAGATTAACTTTGCTTCCACTCTTCATCTAGAGAAAGTATCTTCATTTCAATAGCATAAACTCTAATGTCCTTTCTTCTATGACATTAGGACTGGCCACTGCTCATATATCTACCACTCCCCCTGGAGAAGGAAATGGCAACCCTCTCCAGTATTTCTTGTCTGGAAAATTCCATGGACAGGGGAGCCTGGTGGGGTATAGTTTATGGGGTCGCAGAGAGTCGGGCATGACTGTGCACACTCGTGTATGTACACCCCCTCCAACAAGGTCCCAAAGTATTTTGTAATTATAGGTGAATATAACACCTAAATATATATAACATGAATATAACAGCATGTGACCTTTTAAAAATGTGAAAAGGAAAGAAATAAGATTATATTGAAAGAGTTAAAACATGTAATAAACACATACTCTAATAGAGATTTACAAAGTTATTGTTCTGATGTTTAAAAGATTTGACTATTTCCTGTAAAAAGATTACTGTACTTAAAGAAAAAACTTTGTCCATTAGAATAGGTCTTGGAATCATAGAAATAAAGTCAGAACCAACTGCTGATGGGTAAAATGGGTCCTGTCAGGCCAATGTAGCATCCAGTTAGTCTGCTGATTATATCTACCATGAAGATTGGGATGTCAGAATAGTAGAGCCTGATTCTGTTGACTACTTTTTTTTTTGGCTTGTCGCGTGGCATGTGGAAACTTGGTTCCTGACCAGATATCAAACCCTCACCCCCTACGTTTGAGGCACAGAGTCTAAACCGCTAGACTACTTGGAAGTCCTGATTTTATTAAGCTTCTGACCATCCTTTAAGCTACTGTCTCCTGAGGATGGAGCACATACTATCAGGCACAATCAAAATGGTGTAGGTAATGCATTCACATTCATAAACAACATAGACTTCTGTAGTGAGAATGTTATTCACTTAAAATTCCTACCAGATGTTCTACTACAGCAAGCAGAAAGTTTAATTTGGGGGCTAGCATGTCTTTAATGCCTGATACTCACTAATCTTCCTTCTAAGTCTAGACAGAGCAGGCCTCAGGCTCAGATCCCTTCACAAAGTAGTAATAGTTTCTAGTTAAATTTAATATTACTGCCTAGTTTCCATTTACTTTTATTTCTATAATATATTTTCTTGAATTAATCAAAGGCAAATGATGTTAGTTTTCTATTTGGGACAGTGATTGAAAGTTTAAAAGTAATAAGAAAACAAAATGAACCTGTTTCAAGAGAACATTAAATAAATCATCATATAGGTCAGCAGAAATGATGAAGTCAGGTAGGGTTAGGGTCTCTCACCCTGACCAGAAAACAGAAAGTTCTGAATCCCACCTCAGTTCTGCTTAAATTGAGGTAATAGGCCACCCGAAGTAGAATATGAAAACGCTTGGTGTTTCTGAAACACTGTTCCATCTGAAATAATCATTCCAATGACAGGAAGTGCAATTCAGCCCAGATAATTCTGATGAAGACACTTACAGAGGTGTGGGCAGTTTGAGAGAACAGACCTTGGATACTGAGGTGGCCCACAGAGACTAGAACAACTGGAAATTATTATCTTCCTGGTGGAGGAGGTGGTGTTTTCAGGTCAGAGCCTGGTGAGAGTAGAGCTGGACCACAGATGATGAGATTCCCAGTGGCAGCTGTGGTCTCGAGGGATGAGGCTCCTGCCAAAGAAATGGAATCAGGCAAGAAGGGAACAAGGAAAAAACATCCCAACCATCTCTTTTCCCTCTCTTGAATTTCTTGCTGGTGCTTTAATCAGTTCAGTTCACTCAGTTGTGTCTGACTCTTTGCAACCCCATGGACTGCAGTATGCCAGGGTTCCCTATCTATCACCAACTCCCAGAGCTTGCTCAAACTCATGTCCATTTAGTCAGTGATGCCATCCAACCATCTGATGTTCTGTCATCCCCTTCTCCTCCTGTCTTCAGTCTTTCCCAGCATCAGGGGCTTTTCCAGAGAGTCAGTTCTTTGCATCAGGTGGCCAAAGTATTGAAGTTTCAGCTTCAGCATCAGTCCTTCCAATGGGTATTCAGGTCAGATTTCCTTTAGGATGGACTGGTTTGATCTTGCAGTCCAAGGGACTCTCAAGAGTCTTCTCCAACACCACAGTTCAAAAGCATCAGTTCTTCAGTGCTCAGCTTTCTTTATCATCCAACTCTCACATCCATACATGACTACTGGAAAAACCATAGCTTTGACTAGATGGACCTTTGTCAGCAAAGTAATATCTCTGATTTTTAATATGCTGCCTAGGTTGCTCATAGCTTTTCTTCCAAGGAGCAAGTGTCTTTTAATTTCATGGCTGCAGTCACCATCTGCAGTGATTTTGGAGTCCAAGAAAATAAAGTCTATCACTGTTTCCATTGTTTCCCCATCTATTTGCCATGAAGTGGTGGGACTGGATGCCATGATCTTAGTTTTTTGAATGTTGAGTTTTAAGGTGCTTTAATAGCAGAATCCAAATAGAAGCCTCTGGCTAGGAGAGTAGGGGTATGTGTGCCAGGCGATAGAGGCTAGCCTCTCTGGATATAGTGCCAAGGACAGAAGGGCAGAAAACGGATCTGGAGTGAGGAAAGGGAGCAGAGAAAAACCATATAAATATCATGTTCATGAGGTCATCTTCTGGTACAGCTCCTGGTACAGGAAGAGAATAGGCCAGTCAGCCTGACCCATAAGTTTTTTTTTTTTTTCCCTTCATTAAATATTAATGAATCAGCAGCATGTTGGTTTTATAAAGCAAGATTTAGTACACTTTGTCAGAATAAATTTCACCGAGTCTGATAAACTCTGGAATACTGTTGGGAGAGTGTTCTGGACAAACAAAAAGATACTGGACTTAGTGAATTGTCACCAAGTGAATTAACACAGTGCCAGCTTCTGTTAGCCAGATAGTGTGAAATATCAATGGGCTTCACTTGAACAGAAAAAAATAAACTCTAGCCACCTCAGAGCTGAATGGGCTGTATTCTTTTCATTACAAATTTCAATTATTTTCTCAATTTGAGTACTCTTTGTTACCCAGCAGTCACCCTGACTGTACTTCTCACCCATCAACTGCTTGCTTAAGAACTAGACTGTACCTCTTATTACCAACCCATCACAGTGGTTAAATCCAGAGTCCTTAGCATGTCATGTAAAGTTCTTTGAAATTTGGCTTTTGATTTCCTCTTTAGTTTTTGCATGGTGTATTTTTTTTCACCATTTTACTTTCAACTTTTCTATGCCTTTCAGTTTTCAATATGTTACTTGTAAACAGTTAGCTCAGTTCAGTTCAGTTGCTCAGTCATGTCTAACTCTTTGTGACCCCATGGACTGCAGCACAACAGGCCTCCCTGTCCATCACCAACTCCTGGACCTTACTCAAACTCACATCCATTGAGTCAGTGATGCCATCCAACCATCTCATCCTCTGCCGTCCCCTTCTCCTCCTGCCTTCAATCTTTCCCAGCATTGGGGTCTTTTCCAAGGAGTCAGTTCTTTGCATCAGATGGCCACAGTATTGGAGTTTCAGCTTCAGCATCAGCCCTTCCAATGAATAGTCAGGACTGATTTCCTTTAGGATGGACTGGTTGGATCTCCTTGCAGTCCAAGAGACCCTCAAGATTCTTCTCCAACACCACAGTTCAAAACCATCAATTCTTTGGTGGTCAGCTTTCTTTATAGTCCAACTCTCACATCCATACATGACTACTGAAAAAACTATAGCTTTGACTAGATGGACCTTTGTTGGCAAGATAATGCCTCTGCTTTTTAATATGCTGCCTAGGTTGGTCATAACTTTTCTTCCAAGGAGCAAGTGTCTTTTAATTTCATGGTTGCAGTCACCATTTGCAGTGATTTTGGAGCCCCCCAAAATAAAGTCTGTCACTGTTTGTACTGTCTCCCCATCTATTTGCTATGAAGTGATGGGACCAGAGATGGGAGCGACGCTCAGCTGCTGCGTGGTGCTGCAGCGGCAGGCAGCGGAGAGGAAATACCCCACGTCCAAGGTCAGGAGCGGAGGCTGTGCTTTGCTGGACTGACCATAAGGAGATACCCCAAGTCCAAGGTCAGAGAAACCTCAGCGCATAAGACAGTATACGCTGGAGCGGCTGTGAGGAGATACCCCGCATCCAAGGGCAAAGGAGAAGCCCAAACAAGATGGTTTAGTTGAGTTCAGTTCTGTCGCTCAGTGGTGTCTGACTCTTTGCGACCCCATGAATAGCAGCACACCAGGCCTCCCTGTCCATCACCAACTCCTGGAGTTCACCCAAACTCATGTGTGTCGAGCCATCTCATCCTCTGTCGTCCCCTTCTCCTGCCCCCAATCCCTCCCAGCATCAGGGTCTTTTCTAATGAGTCAACTCTTCGCATGAGGTGGCCAAAGTATTGGAGTTTCAGCCTCAGCATCAGTCTTTCCAATGAACACCTAGGACTGGTCTCCAAGATGGTAGGAGGGGCGAATTCGCGTTTAGAATCAAATTTCCCTAAGAGGGCTCAAGCAAACCTTGTGCGCACCAGGACCCAGGGACCCCACAGAGACTGAGACAGAACTGTGCTTGTGTTTGAGTGTCTCCTGTGGAGGTACGGGTTAGCAGAGAACTGCTACAGGGGCAGGGGCTCTGGGTGCAGCAGCCTTGGGTATGGCATAAGCCCTCTTGGAGGAGGTCACCATTAACCACACATAGAGCTGCCAGAACTTACACAGGACTGGAAAATAGACTCTTAGAGGGCACAAACAGAGACTTGTGCACAAGGACCCAGGAGAAAGGAGCAGTGACCTCCCCAAGAGACTGACCCAGACTTGCCAGTGAGTGTCCAGGAGTTTCCGGTGGAGGCGTGGGTTGGTGGTGGCCTGCTGCAGGGTTGGGGGCACTGAGTGTAGCAGTACATGCATGGGATCTTTGGAGGGAGGTTGCTATTATCTTCATTAGCTCCACCCCAGGTAAATAGCAGGGAGGGAACACAGTTCCACCCATCAACAGAAATTTGGATTAAAGATTTACTGGGCACACCCTGCTCATCAGAACAAGACCCAGTTTCCCCCTCAGTCATTCTCCTGAGGAATGACTCTCAGGAAACTTCCATAAGCCTTTTATCTTTCTCCTTCAGAGGAAAGACAGACTGAAAACCACAATCACAGAAAACTAATCAATCTAATCACATGGACCATAGCCTTGTCTAACTCAATGAAACTATAGGCCATGCCGTGTAAGGCCACCCAAGACAGACGGGTCATGGTGGAGAGTTCTGACAAAATGTGGTCTACTGGAGAAGGGAATGGCAAACCACTTCAGTATTCTTGCCTTGAGAACCCCATGAACAGTATGAAAAGGCAAAAAGGTAAGTCACTGAAAAATGAACTTCCCAGTCTGTAGCTGCCCAATGTGCTACTGGAGATCCAGAAAGAATGGAGAAATAAAGCCAGAAAGAATGAAGAGATGGAGCCAAAGCAAAAACAACACTCAGGTGTGGAAGTGACTGGTGCTGGAAGCAGGTCTGATGCTGTGAAGAGCAATAATGCATAGGAACCTGGAATGTTAGGTCCATGAATCAAGGCAAATTGGAAGTGGTTAAACTGGAGATGGCAAGAGTGAACACTGACATTTTAGGAATCAGCAAACTAAAATGGATTGGAATGGGTGAATTTAACTCAGATGACCATTATATCTACTACTGTGGACAAGAATCTCTTAGAAGATGTGGAGTAGCCATCATAGTCAACAAGAGTCCAAAATGCAGTACTTGGAGGCAATAAAAAATGACAGAATGATGTCTGTTCATTTCCAAGGCAAACCATTCAATATCATGGTAATCCAAGTCTATGCCCTGACCAGTAATGCTGAAGAAGCTGAAGTTGAAAGATTCTATGAAGACCTACCTACGAGACCTTTTAGAACTAACACCCAAAAAAGATGTCCTTTTCATTACAGGGGACTGGGATGCAAAAGTAGGAAGTCAAGAAACACTTGGAGTAACAGGCAAATTTTGCCTTGGAATATGGAATGAAGCAGGTCAAAGGAATGAAGCAGGTCAAAGACTAATAGAGTTTTGCCAAGAAAATGCACTGGTCATAGCAAACACCCTCTTCAACAACAAAAGAGAAGACTTTACACATGGACCTCACCAGACAGTCAACACTGAAGTTAGACTGATTATATTCTTTGCAGTCAAAGATGGAGAAGCTCTATACAGTCAGCAAAAACAAGACCGGGAGCTGACTGTGGCCCAGATCATGAACTCCTTATTGCCAAATTCAGACTTAAATAAGAAAGTAGGGAAAACCACTAGACCATTCAATGACCTAAATCAAATCCCTTACGATTATACAGTGGAAGTGAGAAATAGATTTAAGGGACTAGATCTGATAGACAGCATGCTTGATGAACTAACTATGGATGGAGGTTCGTGACATTGTACAGGAGACAGGGATCAAGACTATCCCCCAAAAAAGAAATGCAAAAAGGCAAAATGGTTGTCTGAGGAGGCCTTACAAATAGCTGTGAATAGAATAGAAGTGAAAAGGAAAGGAGAAAAGGAAAGATATATGCCTTTGAATGAAGAGTTCCAAAGAATAGCAAGGAGAGATAAGAAAACCTTCCCCTGTGATCAATGCAAAGAAACAGAGGAAAACAATAGAATGGGAAAGACTAGAGATCTCTTCAAGAAAAGTAGAGATACCAAGGGAACATTTCAGGCAAAGATGGTCTCAATAAAGGACAGAAATGGTATGGACTTACAGAAGCAGAAGATATTAAGAAGAGGTGGCAAAAATACACATAAGAACTGTACAAAAAAGATCTTCATGACCCAGATAACCACGATGATGTGGTCACTCACCTAGAGCCAGACATCCTGGAATGTGAGTCAAGTGGGCCTTAGGAAGCATCACTACAAACAAAACTAATGGAGGTGATGGAATTCCAGTTGAGCTATTTCAAATCCTGAAAGATGATGCTGTGAAAGTGCTGCACTCAATGTGCCAGGAAATTTGGAAAACTCAGCAGTGGCCACAGGACTGGAAAAGGTCAGTTTTCATTCCAATCCCAAAGAAAGGCAATACCAAAGAATGCTCAAACTACCGCAGAATTGCACTCATCTCACACGCTAGCCAAATAATGCTCAAAATTCTCCAAATCAGGCTTCAACAGTACATGAATTGTGAACTTCCAGATGTTCAGGCTGGTTTTAGAAAAGGCAGAGTAGCCAGAGATCAAGTTGCCAACAACCGCTGGATCATCAAAAAGCAAGAGAGTTCCAGAGAAACATCTATTTCTTCTTTGTTGACTATGCCAAAGCCTTTGACTGTGTGGATCACAATCAACTGTGGAAAATTCTAAAAGAGATGGGAATACCAGACCACCTGACCTGCCTCTTGAGAAACCTGTATGCAGGTCAAGAACTGGACATGGAACAACAGACTGGTTCCAAATAGGGAAAGGAGTATGTCAAGGCTGTATATTGTCACCCTGCTTATTTAACTTATATGCAGAATGCATCACTAGAAACACTGGGCTGGATGAAGCACAAGCTTGAATCAAGACTGCTGGGAGAAATATCAATAACCTCAGATATGCAGATGACACCACGCTTATGGCAGAAAGTGAAGAAGAACTAAAGAGCCTCTTGATGGAAGTGAAAGAAGAGAGTGAAAAAGTTGGCTTAAAGCTCAACATTCAGAAAACTAAGATCATGGCATCCGGCCCCATCATTTTATGGCAAATAGATGGGGAAACCATGGCTGACTTTATTTTTTTTTGGCTTCAAAATCACTGCAGATGGTGACTGTGGCCATGAAATTAAAAGACACTTACTCCTTAGAAGGAAAGTTATGACCAACTTCGATGGCATATTAAAAAGCAGAGACATTCTTTTGACAATAATAGTCCATCTAATCAAGGCTATGTTTTTTCCAGTAGTCATGTATAGATGTGAGAGTTGGACTATAAAGAAAGCTGAGCACCGAAGAATTGAGGCTTTTGAACTGTGGTGTTGGAGAAGACTCTTGAGAGTCCCTTGGACTACAAGGAGGTCCAGCCAGTCCATCCTAAAGGAGATCAGTCCTGGGTGTTCATTGGAAGGACTGATGTTGAAGCTGAAACTCCAATACTTTGGCCACCTGATGCAAAGAACTGAATCATTTGAAATGACCCTGATGTTGGGAAAGATTGAAGGCAAGAAGAGAAGGGGAAGACACAGGATGAGATGGTTGGATGGCATCATCACCTCAATGGACATTAGTTTGAGTAAGGTCCGGGAGTTGGTGATGGACAGGGAGGCCTGGCATGCTGCAGTCCATGGGGTCACAAAGAGTTTGACACAATTGAGTGACTGAACTGAACTGAACTCAACTGAACTGATGGGACCAGATGCCATGATCTTAGTTTTTTTAGTTTGTAGCTTGATTTAATTTTTAAAAATCCAGCCATTAAAAAAAAATCCAGCCATTTACATATACACAATCATATACATATTGATATTTATTTCCCTTTCTCTATATATTGAAAACTATGAGGTCACACCAGTATTCCATCCACATTCTAGTGGAATTCTGTTTTTTCTCTCTTTCCATATTTGTAACTCAACAGTGAGAAATTTGCTTGCTTTACCCTAAATGTATTTACTGATCTGACCAATCCCCCAGTAGGTATCCAGATCCTTAATGTTGCTGGTGCACCTTCCGGGGGAGGCTGTTGTTACCATATTCGTGCTCTAAGAGGTCATGTGTGCCTGCTCCTCTTATGTGGATGCTCTCCTTGCCCTGTTTGGGCTTTAACAGCCACAACTAGCTGTCTGCCTGCATGAACCCTCTTATGTTCAATTCTTGTTTCCCCCTGCTGTGCTGCCCCTGGGTGTGGACCTCCTCCCCACCTTGCTTAGGTCTTGACCTCTGCCCTTGGTCACTCACCTGCATGGGCACACCCTGGCGTCTAGGTGGTAGTAGAAGTAGAATGGATATCCTTCTTGCCTCAGGGGCTCTGATCTCCCTGGCCACGTTGTCTTGTGAAGGTCTTCCTCTTCCTGCTTGGGCTCTCGAACCTAATGTCTTATCCCTGGCCATTCCCTCCACACCCATGTGGACTCCTTCCTTCTCTTGCATAGGACCACCTCTCTGTTGGACACTCCACATCAGACCACCCTCTTGCATGGATGTCCTTCTTACCCTGTTTGAGGTCACACTGCTGTCTCACACTGACCTTCTCTTTACTCTGCTTGGCCTGTGATTCCTTGTCCTGGTCAACCCCTGTCTAAGGAGGCCCTCCTGACTTCAGTCCTCCCTGCAGCAAAGCTCTGACTTCCCACTGCAGGAAGCCCTCCTATGTGGACACTACTTAATCCACTCAGGTTATGACATTATTCTGAGCCCCCGCAGTTCCCCCAACTGGAGGGCGCTTACCTTGCTTTGCTTTTCCTAATGACCTTAAGACTCAATTTCTAGGGATGGCAAGATAAAGAAGGAAAGAAAAGGGAAATAGGAAGAGCTGACTTGTATTTTTAAGACGATCACTCTGATCTTCTTCAGCAGACTGAAGAGGGGCAGGAACAGAAGCAGGGGTACCAGCTGGGAGACTAATTGTCTCTCTGGTGATTTCAGTTAGTATGTTAACAGGGGCACTGAGCAGTGTTCAGATTCTATACTTATTCTTAAGATAGCGCCAACAAGATTTGCTGATAGAGTGGAAAGAGTTAATGATTACTGTAAAGCTTTTGGCCTGAACAAGAAGGATGGTGTTGCCATTTATTGGAATGGGAAAAATTTGGAGAGGAGTAAGTTTTGGGGTTGGAAATCAAAAGTTCAGTTCTGGATGCCTTTAATCATCTGAGTGGAAATGCTGTATATGAGACAGGAGTTTTGGGAGAAATTGAGATTGTGGGTCATAATGTGTAGATGGAATTTATAGACCTCAGATCATCTACAAGTGTGTATAGAGAACAGAAGAGGTCTTGATACTCTAACATTTAAAGTTTTTGAAGATGAGAAAAAATCAGCAAAAGGGACTGAGTAAGAGAAGTTGTCCAAGTAGAAAAAGATCCAAGAGGGAGTGATGTCTCAAGCCAAGAGAAAGAAGTGTTTCAAAAGAATAAAATAATACTGCTGATCGAGCAGAGAGGAAAACTGGTGATGCAGAGGCAAGGAGGAGCAACTGCAGAAGCCATGACCTTGATTAAGTGAGAGCAGATGAGAACCATGGAAACGTGGGTGAGCTGTTCCTTGCTAAGAAGTTGGGCTTCCCTGGTGGCTCAGCTGGTAAAGAATCCACCTGCAATGCAGGAGACCTGGGTTCGGTCCCTGGTTGGGAAGATCCGCTGGAAAAGGGAACAGCTACCCACTCCAGCATTCTGGCCTGGAGAAGTCCATGGACTGTATAGTCTATGGGGTCTCAAAGAATCGGACATGACTGAGCAACTTTCACTTCCACTTCTTCCACAGGTGAGAGCCATGGAAATATGGGTGAGGTGGTGCTCGCTAGGAGCATGGACAATTCACCATATCTAATTGCCAGTGAGGCAGGGTATACAGTGTGTTAGGTGTGGTGGGGGAACATGTGGAAGTTATTCTGATGGTTTTGCCTGGGGTAGGAGGCAGAGGAGGCATGTGAAATAGATTTCTGGGCAAATAGGACAGTGAATGCTGTGAAAGTGCTGCACTCAATATGCCAGCAAATTTGGAAAACTCAGCAGTGGCCACAGGACTGGAAAAGGTCAGTTTTCATTCCAATCCCAAAGAAAGGCAATGCCAAAGAATGCTCAAACTACCGCACAATTGCACTCATCTCACACGCTAGTAAAGTAATGCTCAAAATTCTCCAAGCCAGGCTTCAGCAATACGTGAACCGTGAACTTCCAGATGTTCAAGCTGGTTTTCAAAAAGGCAGAGGAACAGAGATCAAATTGCCAACATCCGCTGGATCATGGAAAAAGCAAGAGAGTTCCAGAAAAACATCTATTTCTGCTTTATTGACTATGCCAAAGCCTTTGACTGTGTGGATCATAATAAACTGTGGAAAATTCTAAAAGAGATGGGAATACCAGACCACCTGATCTGCCTCTTGAGAAATCTGTATGCAGATCAGAGAGCAACAGTTAGAACTGGACATGGAACAGACTGCTTCCAAATAGGAAAAGGAGTACGTCAAGGCTGTATATTGTCACCCTGCTTATTTAACTTCTATGCAGAGTACATCATGAGAAACGCTGGACTGGAAGAAACACAAGCTGGAATCAAGATTGCTGGGAGAAATATCAATAACCTCAGATATGCAGATGACACCGCCCTTATGGCAGAAAGTGAAGAGGAACTCAAAAGCCTCTTGATGAAAGTGAAAGTGGAGAGTGAAAAAGTTGGCTTAAAGCTCAACATTCAGAAAACGAAGATCATGGCATCCAGTCCCATCACTTCATGGGAAATAGATGGGGAAACAGTGGAAACAGTGTCAGACTGTATTTTTTTGGGCTCCAAAATCACTGCAGATGGTGACTGCAGCCATGAAATTAAAAGACGCTTACTCCTTGGAAGGAAAGTTATGTCCAACCTACACAGCATATTCAAAAGCAGAGATATTACTTTGTCAACAAAAGTCCATCTAGTCAAGGCTATGGTTTTTCCTGTGGTCGTGTATGGATGTGAGAGTTGGACTGTGAAGAAGGCTGAGCGCCGAAGAATTGATGCTTTTGAACTGAGGTGTTGGAGAAGACTCTTGAGAGTCCCTTGGACTGCAAGCAGGTCCAAGCAGTCCATTCTAAAGGAGATCAGCCCTGGGATTTCTTTGGAAGGAATGATGCTAAAGCTGAAACTCCAGTACTTTGGCCACCTCATGCGAAGAGTTGACTCATTGGAAAAGTCTCTGATGCTGGGAGGGATTGGGGGCAAGATGAGAAGGGGACGACAGAGGATGAGATGGCTGGATGGCATCACTGACTCGATGGACATGAGTCTGGGTGAACTCCGGGAGTTGGTGATGGACAGGGAGGCCTGGCGTGCTGCGATTCATGGGGTCACAGAGAGTCGGACATGACTGAGTGACTGAACTGAACTGAACTGAACTGAAGACAGTGAATGGATCAGGGAAGTGAGAATTGCCAGAATGTATCAAGAGCCCTTTTGACATAACTGTTATGTATGTGTACTCAGTCATGTCTGACTCTGCAACACCATGGACTGTAGCCCGCCAGGCTCCTCTGTCCATAGAATTTTCCAGGCAAGCATACTGGAGTGGGTTGCCATTTCCTCCTCCAGGGGTTTTTCCTGACCCAGGGATCAAACCCACGTCTTCTGCATCTTCTAATAGTTGGAAATAAGTGTAGAGTGACATCCATTGTGTGGTGGTTTGCTTTTCTCTAGTCACGCTGCAGGAGATCTGGGCTCGATCCCTGGGTCAGGAAGATCCCCTGGAGAAGAGGATGGCAACCCACTCCGGTATTCTTGCTGGAGAATTCCATGGACAGAGAAGCCTGGCGGACTACAGTCCATGGGGTAGCAAAGAGTCAGACATGACTGAGTGACTAACAGCCACACTGAGTTTCTCAGGCTATGTGCGGAGTTGGCAGAGAATTGGATTTTAGTATAACTAGGAATTTATGATCAGGGCAAGGAAGTTTACTTTGAAGTACCTAAAAATACTAGACTACTTTAGTATTTTTTTTTTTTTGCTCATGTAAAATTCTCAGGGGTATTGTGTTAAATTAATAAATGAAAGTGTTTTTAAAAATTACTATGTTAGCCTGTTGGTTAATGGGCTACATTAAATTCTTGAGCTGGTTAAACAAAAAAGCAAAATCAAACAACTTTTCTGAAGATTTTACAGTTTTGTTTGATATCAGTGGGGTTATTCATTCATCAAAGGTTGATTATATATGTGTCAGGGTCTAGTTTAAAGCACTGGGACACACAGATGAATGGCACAATCTTTATTGACTTGGAGCTTATATTTTTATTATTTGATAAATAATATTAAGACATTATACTGTAATTACAAGACAGAATCTTAAATAATCAAAGATGATAGGAACAAAAGGAAGGGTTCTAGAATCTGATATACTGAGCTCTTATTCTGATTCTTCTGTGGACTTGCTGTATAAATTTCAGAACCTAACTTTTCTAAGCTCAAGTTTCTTTGTTTTACAATGGAGATAATAATAGTACCTTCTTCGTTGGATTGTTACTAGGATTATGCTATTAAATACATTTCATTCACATGATGAGTGGTCAATAGATATTAGCTATTATTATTATTAACACAAACAAATACGAAGTGTTTTGCAAATGCCAAAGAATGAGCAGCTGACTGAGGCATGTTTGTTTGCACTAATACTTTGTTCTATAAATGGTGTTTGCAAAGCAATAGGTAAGAGTTCAGTTCCATTCAGTCACTCAGTCGTGTCCGACTCTTTGCAACCCCATGAATCGCAGCACGCCAGGCCTCCCTGTCCATCACCAACTCCCGGAGTTCACTCAGACTCAGGTCCATCGAGTCAGTGATGCCATCCAGCCATCTCATCCTCTGTCGTCCCCTTCTCCTCTGGCCCCCAATCCTTCCCAGCATCAGAGTCTTTTCCAATGAGTCAACTCTTTGCATGAGGTGGCCAAAGAAATCCCAGGGCTGATCTCCTTCAGAATGGACTGGTTGGATCTCCTTGCAGTCCAGGGGACTCTCAAGAGTCTTCTCCAACACCACAGTTCAAAAGCATCAATTCTTCGGTGCTCAGCCTTCTTCATAGTCCAACTTTCACATCCATACATGACCACAGGAAAAACCATAGCCTTGACTATTTATGAAGTTAGGCTATAAGAAATGGATAATCAAGTACAGCCAATTCTCCATGTCTCCAAAAATATTTTGGAAAATATTTTTTCTAAAAATATTTGGAAAAAAACTCCAGAAAGTTCCAAAAAGCAAAACTTGAATTTGCCTCATGCTGGAAACTATTTACATAGTATTTACATTATATTAGGTACTATAAGTAATCTATGTATGCTTTAAAGTATATGGGAGGATGTACAAAGGTTATATGTCAATATACCATTTTATATAAGGCACTTGAGCATCCTTGGATTTTTGGCATCCACGAGGGTCTTGACCCAATACCCCTTTGACCCTGAAGAAAGACTGTATTGACAGGACAATGAAAAAGGTAAAAGCGTTAGAGGCGAGATAATGGATAAGCCCACAAAGTGGGCATAGCCATGGGAACTGCACATCAGACTGGGCGGGAATCAATAAGAAGCAATTAAAGTGATGTGGTAAATGGACTGATGGAAATTTCATGCATGGTAGTAAGAAACAGTGTACTGAAATTTCCTGACCAGCAATTTTCTTCACCCAAGGTATTTTCAGTAATGTAATTTTGGCTTCTGTATGTAGAGTTAGATATCTGTTCCTACCACATCAGAGGAGACTTGTATTCAACACTGATAAGTTATCCATAAAGTGTTCATGTTTTGTTATGCATTGGAAATAGTCTTTAAAATGGTTTGTTGAATTCCTTTTTTCTGGTTTTGCAGCAAAATCGTTTTAGAATCTCCCATCGTAAATGGCTAGAAAATTTCATCAATTTAGCTTATGTAACTGTTATAACTACTATTATTTAGTTCTCATTATGGGTCTCCCTGGTGGTTTAGCTGGTAAAGAACCCACCTACCAGTGTAAGAGTTGCAAGAGACACAAGTTCAGTCCCTGGGTTGGGAAGATCCCCTGGAGAAGGAAATGGCAACCCACTCTAGTGTTCTTGCCTGGAAAATTCCATGGACAAAGGAGACTGGTGAGCTACAGTCTATGGGGTCGCAAAGAGTCGGACATAAATGAGGACATGTGTGTGCATACACACGTGTGTTCTACTAAGCACTTGTGTGTGTGTGTGTGTGTGTGTGTAAGATCTGTAAGCCTTATGCCTTGTTAAACAGGTATTTTCAGATCCACTTGACAAACCAAATGAGGCTTAGAGATGTTGAACAGCCTGTGCATGAAATAACACTTGGGTAAGTAATAGGAAAGTAGGATTTGAACATAGCCTTGATTGACTTTAAAACCTTTGTACTTCCTGTGACTCAGAAGTAATTTTTTTAGAAGTTTAACTTTATCATTTAAAATGGCATAACTGGGGTCCTTTCTGGGGGTCCAGTAATTAAGACCCCGTGCTTCCACTGCAGGGGGCACAGGTTCCATCCCTGGTCAGGGAATCAAGATCCTACAGGCTGAGAGGTGTGGTAATAAACAAACAAACATATAAATAAATGAACAAAAGTCTACTGGCTTTAAGTAATACAGTGGCATAACTGTTCTTCCAGCTGATCCCTGTGTCACAATTTCCTTTTTTTCAATAGCAACAAATATTTCCTAAAGGAATAAGATGCTGTTTGGGATGATTTTATAGTGTTGTTGTTTGCATGTCTAGTCCACTAGCCCTGAAGCTTCAGAGGGTTGTAAAGTTGTCACATACCCTGTGTATTTCATTTCTAATGAGCTCCTTCTGTGTTGTGGTCCATAGAGAAACAAGTGGTGCCAGAAAGGGGCACATTTATGAATTTTGGGAATGTGTGATTTTTCACTGAGCTTTGATATCTAAATATTGTCCCTGTTGTACAGAGTCCACATCAGGGGTCCTGATAAAGACACTTCTCATCCAGCATAAGTAAGTCCAGTAGCACCCTAAATCAAGCTGACCCTCCATCAAATGTTTTTATGATGTGGAACCAGCTGACACACATTGTCTATTATTTTTTTGGGCTATGTTCAATCCCGTATTTCCTTGTCCTGGGGTCATGTAGAATTGGGATATGCAGTGAGTAAGGAGGGTGGAAGATAAACAAAATATGGTGTGCATATTGTCAAGTACATGAGGTCTATGCTCCCTAGCTGTATCAGAGAAGATCAGTTAGGTTCTGGGTAGAGCTGTCAATGGTTGACAGGGTCATACCTGCACTTTCCAAGAGCTTTAAAAATCTCTCTATTATGGAATTTTTCAAAATCCTTAAAAACAAAGATAATTAGTATATTGAACTCCGATAGATCTATCACCTAGATTCATCAATTGTCAGCAATTTACCAGTTTCATCTTTGTCCCTATGCCATGACTTGCTTTCTTTTTTTTTTTTTTTTAATCAACAGGAAGTAGATCCCAGATTTTATATTATTTTATATATAAATACTTCAGTGAAAGTGAAAGTGAAGTCGCTCAGTCGTGTCCGACTCTTAGCGACTCCATGGACTACAGCCTACCAGGCCCTCCGTCCATGGGATTTTCCAGGCAAGAGTACTGGAGTGGGGTGCCATTGCCTTCTCCGTTAACAGCGGCTAGGCATATTCTATTTACCTGGAGCTGGTATACTTGGTGACAGCCTTAGTGCCCTTGGACACGGCGTGCTTGGCCAGCTCCCCAGGTAGCAGCAAGCTCACGGTGGTCTGGATCTCCCTGGATGTGATAGTCGAGCACTTGTTGTAATGCGCCAGGCACGATGCCTCACCAGCGATGCTCTCGAAAATGTCGTTGACGAAGGAGTTCATGATTCCCATGGCCTTGGACGAGATGCCTGTGTGCGGATGGACTTGCTTCAGCACCTTGTACACGTACACGGAGTAGTTCTCCTTGCGGCTGCGCTTGCGCTTCTTGCCGTCCTTCTTCTGGGCCTGGGTCACAGCTTTTTTAGAGCCCTTTTTAGGGGCAGGAGGAGACTTAGCCGGTTCAGGCATGTCTATAATGATAACACCCAACAACACAGAAAGATCTTGTAATACTTCAGTAGATATTGCTAAAAGATAAGGGCTTAAAGATATAATTACAATTCCGTTGTTATACCTAATAAAAAATAATGCAAATTTGGAAAACTCAGCAGTGGCCACAGGACTGGAAAAGGTCAGTTTTCATTCCAATCCCAAAGAAAGGCAATGCCAAAGAATGCTCAAACTACCACACAGTTGCACTCATCTCACATGCTAGTAAAGTAGTACTCAAAATTCTCCAAGCCAGGCTTCAGCAATATGTGAACTGTGAACTTCCTGGTGTTCAAGCTGGTTTTAGAAAAGGCAGAGGAACCAGAGATCAAATTGCCAACATCCGCTGGATCATGGAAAAAGCAAGCGAGTTCCAGAAAAACATCTATTTCTGTTTTATTGACTATGCCAAAGCCTTTGACTGTGTGGATCACAATCAACTGTGGAAAATTCTGAAAGAGATGGGAATACCAGACCACCTGACCTGCCTCTTGAGAAATCTGTATGCAGGTCAGGAAGCAACAGTTAGAACTGGACATGGAACAACAGACTGGTTCCAAATAGGAAAAGGAGTACATCAAGGCTGAATATTGTCACCCTGTTTATTTCACTTATATGCAGAGTACATCATGAGAAATGCTGGACTGGAAGAAGCACAAGCTGGAATCAAGATTGCTGGGAGATATATCAATAACCTCAGATATGCAGATGACACCACCCTTATGGCAGAAAGTGAAGAGGAACTAAAAAGCCTCTTGATGAAAGTGAAAGTGGAGAGTGAAAAAGTTGGCTTAAAGCTTAGAAAACGAAGATCATGGCATCTGGTCCCATCACTTCATGGGAAATAGATGGGGAAACAGTGGAAACAGTGTCAGACTTTATTTTTCTGGGCTGCAAAATCACTGCAGATGGTGACTGCAGCCATGAAATTAAAAGACGCTTATTCCTTGGAAGGAAAGTTATGACCAACCTAGATAGCATATTCAAAAGCAGAGACATTACTTTGTCAACAAAGGTCCGTCTAGTCAAGGCTATGGTTTTTCCTGTGGTCATGTATGGATGTGAGAGTTGGACTGTGAAGAAGGCTGAGCGCCGAAGAATTGATGCTTTTGAACTGAGGTGTTGGAGAAGACTCTTGAGAGTCCCTTGGACTGCAAGGAGATCCAACAAGTCCATTCTGAAGAAGATCAGCCCTGGGATTTCTTTGGAAGGAATGATGCTAAAGCTGAAACTCCAGTACTTTGGCTACCTCATGCGAAGAGTTGACTCATTGGAAAAGACTCTGATGCTGGGAGGGATTGGGGGCAGGAGGAGAAGGGGACGACAGAGGATGAGATGGCTGGATGGCATCACTGACTTGATGGACATGAGTCTGGGTGAACTCCGGGAGTTGGTGATGGACAGGGAGGCCTGGCATGCTGCAGTTCATGGAGTCGCAAAGAGTTGGACACGACTGAGTGACTGATCTGATCTGATCTGAAGGCCATTTAAAAATTTCCCAATTTTTTTCAGAAGTGCCTTTTCCAGTTGGCTTATGAAGCAAGATTTAAATAAAGCCTACATTTATATTTAGTTGAAATAGTTCTTAAAACTTCTTCTGTCTGTAATAGGTTCTCTGTCCCTCCATCCTCTTTTTCCTTAAAGTCATTAATTTGTTAAAGAAACCATCATTGGTGCTGTGGAATGTCTCTCACTCTGGACTTGACTGATTGCATGTTTGTGGTATCAGTTTGTTCCTTTATCTCACATACTGCCTGTAAATTGGTTTTTACTTTTAGAGGCAATTATGTTCCATTAAATTTTTTTTTTGAGAGTACTTCAAAGGAGGTGCTGTGCCTTATATCAGGAGGCGTATAAAATAAGTTGTCTTATACTTAATGGTGTTAAACCTGGTTAGTAGGTCCAGGTATTTTCAGCCGGATTCCTATTTGAAAGGTTTCCAACAACCTCACAGTTCTAGCAGCAGTTAACAATGATTTCACAGCTCTGTTATTCCTTCCACATTAGGGTTGAAATTCTTTCCCTCATCAATAATTTGGTTGCCTTCAATAAGAGTTTGTGCAGAACAGACAGGGAAATAATTATTTCCCTTTATTATCAGTTTATTATTTCAGAATAACAAATTGATATCCTAGGTCAGTGGTGACCAAGGGGGTGGTTGTTGTAGGTTTATTTTTTCCAGTATTGATGAATTAATAGATTTTTATAAATTTGATGTTTTACTTTCTTTGATGCTAAAGTTTTCTTGGCTCTGTAACAGCCCTCTTTAGCCAGTGGGCTTATTCAAGTCAGTTTCTATATCCTCATGGCATGGCTTTGGTGGTCTCTGACAGCTTTGTTGATTTCTGGCATAACAAGTTCTCAGGCTCATTTTACATTGAGTTGGCCAAAAAATTTGTTTGGATTTTTCCATAAGATGGTATGAAAAACCCGAGTGAATTTTTGGGCCAACCCAATATATTACCTGCCCAGCTAGAAAGTGGTGTTTAGAGATATGGTTGTTAGGTGTGCTTGTTCCTACTGAGCTGTCATCATGCCCAGGCTCTTTCCATAGTCAGAGCTACCTATTAAATATGTATTTTTTTAGAAAGAGAAAAGTAAATCATGAGTTCATCATTTTGATTTATACCACTTTCCTTTTACATTTTGAATCTTGATTTCTAATGACATTATTTATTTTCTTTATCCAAATAGATACAATATTGGAGTTACACGCAATTTCAAAATAGCAGTGATATTATCACTACTAACAATAAGACATTTAAATGTAACTTAAGATTTTCTTGGGGGTCTTTGTGACTTAGAATATAATTCATTATTGACATACATATTCTATGCTTTAAAATATTTGAAATAACTCTTCTCTATGTGATTATGCCATCAACTTATGTTGTTACACTTATTTATTTTTTAAATTTGAGGATTGCTTAAATTTTTCTATAGGTTATGCAAAATAGGTACAAAGCAAAACTGTAAAACAAGGAATGTTTAGCTGTTTGGCTTTCATGCCTATTCTCTTGCCCCATTTCCTCCCTTCACCTATAGGTAAACAAATTTTTAGTCTAGTTTGTTCTTCATAGTTTCTTTTCAAAAATTTAATAAATACAAATGCACCCTTGTATCCCCTTCTTTTATAATGATTAAAAATGATTAATAATGGGTAAAAAGTGGCATACTCTAAACACTTTTCTGTACCTTGTATTTTCCATTTAAAGCATTTGGGATTCCCTCTGTATCTTTGCAAAGAGGTGATATTGATGAACTTTTAGATTTTATCCAATCTTAGTGGTAAATAGTGTATTGTAGTTTTGATTTATATTTGTCTTATGGGTGAGGTTGAGCAGATATTCATATGTTTAAGGGTCACTTGCATTCATTTCATTTTCTATAAAGCATTGTTTCTCAACTGGAGGTGACTTTGCCCCCCAGGGGACATTTGGACTATCTGGAGACATTTTTGGTTGTCACAAGTGGAGGGTTCTGCTGCTGGCATCTCATGGATAGATGCCAGAGGCGCTGCTAAACATCTCATGATCTATGAGGCAGCACTCTCACAGTGAAATGTTATCTGATTGAAGATGTTTAATAGTGCCGCATTTGAAAACCCAGTAGAAGCATATCTACTGATCATCTCTCATGCAGAGTTATATGTCTTATTTTTTTTCATTGCTAGAACTTCTTTGTAGGATTTGTTATCACTGTTCAGAAAGGTTGATACTTCCACCCACATAATCCAGCATCTCCATGAGACTTGCTTTGGCCAATAAAACAAGAACTGAAGTACTTTCTCTGCAGATGCTTAAAGAACCAGTCCATGGTCAGGCATGCCCCTTTTCCTCTGTTTCTGCTGCTGTGGAAGTGTGTTGGAGACGAAGCCTCCATTAGTTAGGGTCCCTGAAGCAATATGACTATAGAGCTCCCTGCTGATTAATAAGGGACACACAGTGTAAGCAGGAAATAATGTTGTTTTATGCCATTGAAGTGTTTCAGGTTGTTCATTACTACAGCAAAATCGAACCTGATTTGATGGCTATAATCTTTTTCTATAAAAGGTGTTAATCTCTTGTCAGAGATACAAATTTCAAATAATCTTCCCAGTTTGTCATTTGTGTTTTTACCTTGCTTATGAACTATTTTACCTTATGAAATTATTATTATTAAATTTGTAAAATGTAGTCAAATATATCAGCATTTGCCCTTACTGCTTCTGAGTGTTTTTGAGTCCTGGTTAGCAAAGATTTTCTTGCTCATAGGTCGTTCAGAAATCTGGTGATGCTTATGTCTAATAATTTTGTGTTTTTTTTTTACATTTAGATCACTAATTCACTTGGTATGAAAGCTGAATATGTTCTTTTTCTCCTCCCTTCCCACCTTAGCTACTGCGGCTAAGTCGCTTTAGTCGTGTCTGACTCTGTGCGACCCCAGAGACGGCAGCCCACCAGGCTCCCCCGTCCCTGGGATTCTCCAGGCAAGAACACTGGAGTGGGTTGCCATTTCCTTCTCCAATGCATGAAAGTGAAAAGTGAAAGTGAAGTCACTCAGTCGTGTCCGACTCTTCGCGACCCCATGGGCTGCAGCCTACCAGGCTCCTCCATCCATGGGATTTTCCAGGCAAGAGTACTGGAGTGGGATGCCATTGCCTTCTCCATATGACTCTCTAGTTGTCTCCAAACCTGTTATTAAGAACTCATTTCCCCCAATTGTTTCTGTTGCTGTGTTTATCACATACTAAGTTTCTTTTTTTTTTTCCTTTTTTAAATTAATTATTTATTTTTTAAATTTTATTTTTAAACTTTACAATATTGTATTAGTTTTGCCAAATATCGAAATGAATCCGCCACAGGTATACCTGTGTTCCCCATCCTGATCCCTCCTCCCTCCTTCCTCCCCATACCCTCCCTCTGGGTCGTACTTTGGTTTATTTCTAGATTTTCTGTTTCATTGGTTAGTCTATTAATGAGTTAATATCATACAATTTTAATTATAGGGGCTTTAAAATATATTAAATGTCTGTAAGACCACTCCTTCACATTTCTCTCTTTAAGACTTTTGCTTACTCTTATTGCTTATCTCTTTTTCTAGACTTTATAACCAACATGTCTAGTTTTTGAAAAAATTCCGAGAGCTATTTTTATTTAGATTTTGTTACTTTATAAATGGGACTTCCCTGGTGGCTCAGATGGTGAAGAATCTGCCTGCAATGCAGGAGACCCAGGTTCTATCCCTGAGTCGGGAAGATCCCCTGGAGAAGGGAATGGCTACCCACTCCAGTATTCTTGCCTGGAGAATTCCATGGACAGAGGAGCCTGGCAGGCTATAGTCCATGGGGTCACAACAGTCAGACACGACTGAGTGACTAACACACACTTTAAATGTAAGGAGAGATGATATTTATATGATATAGAGTTCTCTTCAAGAACATGATATATCTTTCCATTTGTTCTGCTTTTGTTTCAAAGAATTTTATAATTTTTCTCCAATAGATTTTGGATATTTCTTCTAATAAGTATGCTTTGGATTATTGCTATTTTGATAAGACAGGAACTACTTCCTATTGATTTTGTATATCAGTGGAAAATCTGAGTCCTTACTCCTTACTAAATTAGCTACAACACTTTAAACCATCCACCAATTAATCTGTAACCAAATTTTCTTTTTTGGAATAAATGGAGCAGGTCTTATTTCAGATCTCAGATTGTGGGATGAGAGGAACTATAAAATGCAAGCTAGTGGCAAGGTATTCTTTAACTCATCATTGTTAGTTTATCTATTTTATAATCAGTTTCTCCTTAACAGTTTCCTCTCTCAAAGCACATAATCTCATTTTCAATTACTGCCTCATCTTATATTGCATGAGACAAATTCCTCACAGTATAGAACACTCTTAAAATTTGCTATAAAGTAATATTGGATATAGTAGGAGTACTGAGCTCATATATTCTTAATTACATACAATCAAATGTATATACAACACAAACCTAGCCTAATTTTGTTTGTACAAATTGGGATAAATGAAATCCTATAGGAATTAACCACAGATTACAAGACTTATAAATGGATGTTCCTGTGAAAGAGAACCACTTTCTGGAACAGGTTTTTAAATTATCAATGCAAGCACAATTATTGTTGGCAAGTAGTTGTAGTGTAACCTAAATCCAGGACATTAAGCATATTTGACTTGTTTTTTCTTCAAGTAAAAAGGTTCCTTCTCAAGCTAAGTTTTGCTGAAGTGGTAGATATGCTTTAAAACAGAAATAGTAGTTCCATTTTGTTGCTCTTCTATTTTAAATTGACAGTTTACAAATAACTTTTTTAATTAAAAAGAAAGATTGTGATAAGATTTTGCTCTCCCCACACTGTCAGAGGGAAGTGGCATAAGGGCAGCATACTTTGTGGTTGTAAGTGTGGACCTTGGAGTCACTCTGAAAGGGTCAAATCCTGGGTCAGCTGGTCTCTGGCTATGTGACATGGACAAATCAATTAACAAATTAATCACTGAGTAGCTCTGATCTAACAGTGTTGACATGAAGATGAAATCAGAAAATATTTTAAACTCTTAGAGCAATGTCTGACAGATAGTAAGCTATATAACCCTTTGATAAATTAAAAATGAAAAGAATGTACTCCACTCTACTGTCTTTTCAGCATCTTGTTTCAGCCGAATAACTGAATTTTCATCTCCCCAAAGGAAAAGTCATGTCCGACTCTTTGCGACCCCAGGGGCTATACAGTCCATGGAATTCTCCAGGCCAGAATACTGGAGTGGGTAGCCGTTTCTTTCTCCAAGGGATTTTTCCCAACCCAGGGATTGAACCCAGGTCTCCTGCATCGCAGGTGGATTCTTTACCAGCTGAGCCACCAGGAAAGCCCAAAACTAACATTTTGTATGGTACTTAAGTGAGTGTTAGTCGCTCAGTTATGTCTGACTCTTTGCGACCCCTGGGACTGCAGCCCACCAGGCTCCTCTGTCCATTGAATTCTCTAGGCAAGAATTCTGGAGTGAGTTGCCGTTCCTTCTCCAGGGGATCTTCCCAACCCAAGGATCAAACTCAGGTCTCCTGCACTGCAGGCAGATTCTTTACCACTGAGGGAACTTTTGTTTCAGATGAAGTCAAAATCAACATCAAAGATGCCTTCAGGTAGGGGTAGGGACAAAATGAGAAAGCCTAAGCCAGGAAAAGCATGACTCTGCTCCACTTGCCATGGTAATAACGGTGGAGGAATTCACAGACTGATTATTTTCATATGAATTCTGTGTCTCTCCACCATCTGGTAAATCTACCTCCTTCCATCCGTTGAGAAATTTTTCTTAGTCTGTCCAGTTTAAGAAATAGAATCCCACAAAGCTTGTGGTGGAGGCAATCAGCTAAATTTGCTGCCTCAGAAGGAAAGCCCTGGGAGCAGAGACAATAGTAAAATCATGACAAGTCAGCAGATAGACCATTCCATTAAAAACAGTTAGAACTAAACCCTGTCTACTCATATTCTGCCTAATAGAATCCTCAACCTCTTCCCCGTTCACAGCATGGTAGTCCCATACTAGTTAAGGTGCTCTTTTTACTGAAATTCAAATCCATATACAATGATTTGAATTATGAATATTTGAAATAGATAATGAGAATGCCCATCTTTTGCATTATATTGGACTCAAAGGAAAATAAGGAATAATACAGCACAGCATTTCCCATTATTCCTTAACGTATAACTCCCCAAAGTGAAACAGAACACCCCTCATGTGCAGGGATATTTTTCTCTCCAGCATTGTCATTTGTTTCCACAAAGAACTCTGCAATTCATTCATGTTTAGGGAGACCACAAAGAATGAAATTAAATGGAAGCTCAGGCAACTGTGTGCACTAGTACAAATGACATAATGAATCCTTCGGGCCATTACATAATTGCCTACTTTCATAGAAAATTTTAACTGTCTAGTCTTGTGGAGAAGATTTAATAACATAAAGTACTAATGCAAGATGAAGCATACGCTGGAGCCAATTCAGGTAAAATTCCTCCAAGTATGACTCTCCTAAAAGACTCAAGTCTACATGTGTTGTATCTATCTCTTTCTGTTACCTTTTTAGTTCTTTTCATTCACTAATATGTTCATTCATTTATGTAACAGAAATAACTTAGCACCTACTACATGCTATGCAGTGTTTTAAAGTTTGGGGATACTGTGGAGGACAAGGCACGGAACATGCATTCTAATGGAGGAAAAAGAAATAATTATAGAATTGCACCATGTAATGTCAGGAAGTGATCAGAGAGTCAAAGACAAACATAGCAAAGTAAGTGGCTATTTCAAATAAGACAATTAGGGAAGACTTCTATGAGAAGAGGATATTTAAGCAGAGGATGAATAAAATGAAGGATTTCTGGGGAAGAGGTTTCAGGCATATTGAACAGCAGGTGCAAAGATGGGTAGTTGGAAAGTTCTTGGTGCAGTTAAGGAACAATGAGAAAGGAAATTTGGTTAGTGGGGTGAGTGTGAAGAGGGTGTCAAGTGACGAAGTGGGGAGGATGGCCAAGGACCAGACCACATAAGACTTAGTTGGCTGTGGATTCTGGTCTTTGTGTGAATGGAAGATGTTGGAAGGTCCTGAGCAAGGAGATGATTTATTATTTTTGCAGTTCATCCACTGCCGTGTGAAGACTGGAATGTATAAGCCCAAGAGTGGAAACAGAGAGACCAGCTGGGAACTTCCGCACAGTTTATGTGGTGATATGGGGTTGACGGGGACAAAGGATAGAGAGTGTGTATACATAATACCTCTTTGGCGTTCTATTTGGAGTAAGACTTGTGTACTCTTAGCTATACAGACTAAACTTTTACATATTTCTCCATTGCGCTTTACTTCTAATTATGTAGAGCTGTTCTGAGTGGGAAAAGACAGAAAATGAATCCCATCAACAGAGAAATGGCTGATTAAATTTTAACAAATACTTACTATGACCTTGAAAACAACCATTAAAAGGAATGAGCTAAATTACTCTAGGAGAGGTTTCCACTATATATTTTTAAGTGAGGAAAAATATATATGTATGTACATATGTAGCCTCATTCTTGACAATCAAAGAAAATTCCCAACACATATTTTAGTATATAATATCAAATTAGGTATGTACACATACATATGTAATATATGTATATATTTGTGAGCATATGAGCATGCAGAAGAGTATGAAATATATGTACAAGTTGTTAACAAATTGTTAACATCATTTTCCTGGCTGAGGGCAGATAGACTTTAAGTACTTAAGAGGCATCTATGAACTTTGATGGGGGAAACCCTGAAGTAATTAAAGGTTATTACCAGTTCCTCAGGGAGGAGGAACTGGAGTTGGATAGAAAAACCTAATATATATTTTTTATGTGTAGTTTTATACAGTTATGTATAATAAAGTGTATAAAGTTCTCACTTAAAGATATTTTGGATATAAATTAAGACAAGATTTACTCACAGTCCTTTGCAGTTTTAAGACGTGTGATGTAAACGTTCTTTTGAGCATGTTATAGAATGACATGATTCAGACAATGACTCCAAAATTATGTGTGTGTGTGTGTTTGTGTGTGTTCATGCTTTTGAATGAACAAGTAGAAAAAAAAAGATGTATAGTTTGCTAAAGACAGACTTACAGACTTCATCCATTTGGTTTGGGAACTGCTTGGGAGAGAGGTATGACCATACTAGGGTGAGATTTCTTAAGCTAACATCATGTATCTTATCTTTGGAGAACTTTTTTCCTCTCTATTTTTGAACTTCAGCCAACACTTTTTCAATGAAACCTGTGTTTAAGCAAGAACATTTGGTTTCTGTAGTAATATTTGGGAAGTAAAGCAATTCCTGTATCGAACCTTCGTCACAGTGACGAAGACTACACGTAAGAGCAATTCTGGGAAGAGGAGTGATTTCTTCACCTCCTGAACTCTAGCACGTGACCATCATTGAGAGACCTCTCATTCTGGCTAGAATGGCTTGGTTTCTATGGTTCCCCAAGTTGTAAATTTATCAGGTTAGCTTACTAGCCACCGAATGGTCCTTTTAACAAGTTCTGCTGATCATTGAGCTGTATTTCTTCGTCTGCTTTGACTGTCAAAGTGATTATATGTGAGTAAGAGCTCATGGGGGATTGAGGAAAAGGAAGTTTTTTACCTTTTGGAAAGATTGTTCATTCAGTTTTTAAGAAATTGCCAGAAAGTCTCACTGTTTACAAATTTTTCCATTGTGTTCTGTTTAGTTGCCAAGAAAAATCTTGCACCATACCAACTTGTTTTAGTAAAACAAATGGCTCTTTTCACAATACAGCTCAGTGTATTTGTATATTTACATGAGTTTTCCAGCACTGCTTTGGGATGAAAGATTCATCTACATTCGCACATGTTTTGTTTTCCCTTGTGTGTAAGCTTTGACCTCCCAAACTAGCTCCCAGAGAACCCACAGGCCATGGATTAGTTGTAGGCATTTTACTAAGCTCTCAGTTGGATAGAGTTTTTGCTGAGTTTCTTGAAGCAGAGTGTTTTCAGGCAGCTTGATCTAGTTTGAATATCTGGGTGGATTATGAATGAAGGAGTGACTGTGGATTATGCCCATGGGTCCTACCTTGCCAGGAAGACCCTGAAGGTTACTGACACCAGTTGGCCATTATTTAATTTGTGTAGGTTAGCAACCAGCAACTTGCAAAAGACTCCCAAACCTAGTACCACCAGGCAATTCAGCTTGTCTGGACTGGAGGCGAATTTAGTGTTGTGCATGTGGCCTCCTATGCTTCATTAATTATATTTCCTAATAATGGTTGGTCTATAAATAGTGTGGAAAATTTTTCATAGGTTTCTAAGAATTTGTTATTTCTATGGTATATTTCTCCAAGGAGTTGAAAGAAATTTTCATTAGCTGCACACATTTATTTTATTAAAAATGTTTTTTAATTTATTTCTTTTAACTGGAGGCTAATTACTTTATAATATTGTGTTTTTTCCCATACATCAGCATGAATCAGCCACAGGTGTACATGTGTCCCCCCACCCTGAACCTCCCCACCCACTTGCCTCCCCATCCCATCCCTCTGGGTTGTCCCAGTGCACCAGCTTTGAGTGCCCTGCTTTATGCATTGAACTTGGACTGGTCATCTATTTCACATATGGTAATATACATGTTTCAATGCTATTCTCTCAAGTCATCCCACCCTCACCTTCTTCCAGAGTCCAAAAGTCTGTTCTTTACGTCTGTGTCTCTTTTGCTGTCTTGCATAAAGGGTCATCATTACCATCTTTCTAAATTCCATATATATGTGTTAATATACTGTATTGGTGTTTTTCTTTCTGACTTACTTCACTCTGTATAATAGGCTCCAGTTTCATCCATCTTATTAGAATGGACTCAAATGCGTTCTTTTTTTATAGCTGAGTAATACTCCATTGTGTATATGTACCACAGCTTTCTTATCCATTCATCTGCTGATGGACATCTAGGTTGCTTCCATGTTCTGGCTATTATAAACAGTGCTGCGATGAACACTGGGGTACACATGTCTCTTTCAATTCTGGTTTCCTCGGTGTGTATGCCCAGCAGTGGCGGTTCTATTTCCAGTTTTTAAAGGAATCTCCACACTGTTCTCCATAGTGGCTGTACTAGTTTGCATTCCCACCATCTCTTAAGAGTGTTCCCTTTTCTCCACACCCTCTCTAGCATTTATTGTTTGTAGACTTTTTTCCCTAATATTTTAAGCAAGATAACTTTATTTTATGGTATTTTTTGATGGCAGCCGTTCTGACCACATGAGATGGTACCTCATTGTGGTTTTGATTTGCATTTCTCAGATTCATTAGCCTCACACTTTTAAAGACTTAGTGCTTGCTAGTTGGGTGATCTTGGACAAATCACTGCATTTGCCTAATGTTTGGTTTCCTCCTCTGTAATAAAATAGGCTAATAAAAGCAGTTTCATAAACCCACTGTGAAGCCCAAATGAAATAACATGATAAAACATATAGTATGGTGCCAGGTATACCAGTAGGCCTTCTGTAAATGGGGACTGCTGCTATTATTGTTGGTATTTTGATGATGGTAGGATCATGTAGGTTATTTCTACTTCTATGGATACAGGGATAGATGAGTGAATCTGGATAAAAGGGAAAGAGCACATAGATAGGTTTTTATTCTGACCCTTGATACATGAAAGCGGCCTCTGGAAATGGAAGTGAGAGGTTCTAGAGGCATACTTCAACACTTCTAAATCTCCCAGTGTTTCATTCCCAGCAAGGAGAATTTGGTCATCTTCTGTGATATACTCTAACTTTGGACTGGAACCAATCTTGAAGAAGTTTTGAAAATCTCACTTCTGCATTGTGAAATGAAGCATTATGTTTCTGAGGACTTTACCAAGCATGTCGATATTCACTGGAGCTTCACCACACACCTACTACACTGGTGCTAGGGAAAAGGCCTGTACAAGCCACCTGTACCTCCTTAAGAGGAAAATTTTAGTGTTAACTCAAAATGCTGCCAGTGTTTTGGCCAGTAAAAAATGGTACATGATGTCAGTGAAGGATAGAGTAGCATAAAAGACTCAAAGAAGCATTTAAGACCAGTTGAACTTTTTAATGTCCAGTTTTGTACATGTCCAGTTGGCAAAAAGAGAAAGCAGAAATGGAGGAGGAGCCTCCTCTCAAGGCTTTGCCTCTTGGGATGAAAGTGAAAGGCAGTCACTAGTGATTTTGAAAAATCACCCTGCCGTATCAGAACACCTGTCATACACAGGATTCTTGAATAGAACAATTCTGTGACTAGTGAGTTGGTTTTCTAGGTGCCAGCTTCACAGTGCAGAGCCGTAAATCATCCAAAATAATGGAGGACTGCTCTTTTGGGAAAGGGAGGACTTTCCCCCTACTGCTTAATCTGGTGGTGAATTTTCTTCCATAGGTGTGCAAGAAAATATTCTTGAGGTGACAAGAACTAGGTCCAAACTGCACGTGTGATTAGGTGGTGCTACAGTTCATTTGTCATTGTCATGAAATAATAGGATATCAGCTCTCAAGAGGCAAATTATGAATACTTCTGCATGTGGAAAATCCGATGCTGTGGTCCCTGACAGATTAAACTCTCAATAAAGCTATATTTTTTAAGGTTAGCTTTAATATTTAGGAACGTGGGGACTAAAAAGTGCAACAGAGCATCTCAGCCATGGCATATGCATGTTTGCTTTCAGAGTAAAATGAGTCCATCTGTTAGTGACACCAACATCTGTCCTGCAGAGATTGCTACAATCTTCATTTCAAGTACAACTTTCACAGCTCTTCAATCCTACATTCTCCTTCTATAAGCAGTGCTTTTGTTACTTGTGAGTTCATTAATTTACTTAATTAACAGTAATCTGTGACATACCATTAGCAAAGCAAAGGACACAACATAAATTTTATTTAATGAATTTCTTTCTCTAGCTCATTTTCCATCTCCTGAGTTTTCCTTTAATTTTTTCCCATATGTTTTTTATGTTTCTAACTTGCTGTATTTTATAAGTTTCTTTTGAAGCTGCTTTAAATCTTTTCCGGAATAAGTTGTACTACCAACAAACAAATAAAAAATAAATATTCATTTGTAATAATTGGACCACCCAGTTGAAATATGCTGGTAGTTTTTATCCTTGAAAGGGTAATAGCATTGTTGTTATTTCATCATTCCGTCTTCCTTTCTTTGAAACCATTATCCTGTGGCTTTGAAAATTCCCATGGAGGAACAAATAGTCCATTTGCTTCTAGGATTGCCAGCAAACTTGTAAAGAAATTGTATCAGAGGTAACTTGTATAAAAGGAATGAAAATGTGACATTTGCCCCCCTTTTTCTGACTTTCCTGGAGCCCACAGGCTGAGGTCTCCACCAAATCTCCCAAGGTAGTATGATGGTCGAGGAATTAGCTTTTGGGCAAGCTCTTCATCCTTCCATGAGTGATGCCACAGCTCATCATGGCAAATAGGGAGGAGGCCACTGCCAAAATGTGAAACGGGTCACAAAATGATGAAAACAATACACTAGCTTGGTGGATTTCAGCAAATAGCAGAAATTACAACGTGGTCTCACTTTATTAACTCTCTTAACATTCAGTTACATTCAAGAAGAAGAAGGGGAAAAATGATTTAAGCACCAAACGGTGGGGTTATAGAATGAAAATGGAAATTACAGAGGCTTCTCTCAGTTCATCTGCCAAACACCTGTAGAAATTAAATTTCAATGGTGTGTCTGGGTCAGGTGAGAATTGACTGGTTTCTGACAATAGCTTTTGAGATGGGCCATCACTGAGGAGGCAGGATGCAGAAGAGGCTAATATTCATTTCCTATGAAAGGAACTGACGATGTCAAAGTAAATTGGAAAGGATAGAAACCGGGCAGGCATCTGGGGTTCTGGCTCACGCATCAGGAAAATGTTGTGTCTAGTGATCACCCACAATTACAAAAAGCAGAGGAAGGGGGCCTCACTTAACAACAATTGAATTTCAAAAAATTTTGCTGTTGAACCAACATTAGGAGATGGGTTTTCTTTAAAAAATTCTCAATAAAAGTCAAGCATTCACTGAATTCATTATTCTACAGACATCTGCATTTGAAAAATACTTAAAATTCTTCTCATGTCAATGGATTTAAAGGTTATTCACTAGTAATTCTTTGGGTCTTTGAAGTTTTCAGCTAAAGTTTTGGTTTATGACTCAGTGTTACCTTCTGTTATTGACTATCTGTTGCCATCTCTCATGTCAGGAAGCTCCATCTACTGAAACTATTTGTTTAGATATGCCATGCATTCCTCTCAAAAGTTATTTTAATATTCCTTGTTTCAACCAGGCTTGTTTGTTTATATTCCTTTTAGCATTTTTATTTGAATTATCATATAAATATGATGGGGGTAATATATGTAGTACAAACTAAATGAAATCTTGAGATATACATTTCTTTTTATTTTTCTTATATTTCTTTCCCCATGAAATTTGCTCTTTCTTTATGCATAATGATAAATGCTTCTAACAATTTTTGAAATATAAGTACAGGCTTTAGAAATTCTCATGTTTAAGGAAACATTCCTTTTGGATTTGGGGGTTGTTTTTGATAGATATTTAAAAGAAGAGTCAATTTATTCTCTAATTTTTGAGCTAAGCTAAGTCACACAACTATTTAGCCCTTATTTGGGATAAAAATAAAGATTTCTTTCCCCTTTCAGAGCCCTCCCTAGGCCCAATGTGAACTGCACACTGTTTAAATACCAGCGAAGTCAGATTTCTGGGAAATCAAAACAGGGAGTCCTTTTCATTAGTGAGACTGGTGATTAATGATATGTTAATTTATTGCTTTCTGATTGAGTGTTGGACTAATTCACTTGTGTGAATGTAGCAAATTAACGATCTCAGTAGTTTCATTCTACGTGGAGAGTCTTGTTGCCTTAATGATGAATGTGGTCTGCTGTTACTGACACCAGTATCTATACTTATCATCACCCTAACTTCCTCAATGGAGATGGAGAAAGGGTTTTTATAAATAGAAGTATTTCATAGATCTTTACCCCTCAGAATGATCCATATGTTCACTAGTGTTCCCCCCAAAAGTTGCAAAGCAATGATGTTTGGGAAAAAAAAAGATTAAAAAAAATTCACTTATGTCTCTTGTACTTTGCTTTTGTATCATCCATCTCAGAGTATTTCTCTTGGTCTGTTTAAATCTCAAGCTGTGGAAACATTGAAATCTCCATGAGTCCTGTAGAAGATGAAAGTATTTAAATAAAACTGTTGTAATTTAGGTGTATGATATTTATACCACTCTATGAATATTGCTTTTACTGTATATTTAAACAATGTATTAAGGATGAGTGAACTGACCTACAGAATGTCAGCTTGACACACACCAGAGGCAGATGGAATGAGGGGCCCGGGCATTATGTTTTTCACTGGAATATTGTACCATTTGCAAAAACACTGCATATTTCACTATTCACACAGTAAATGACCAGTGGTGAACCCTGAGGCAGAAATGATTTAGCGATGTTGTGTAGAAGGTAATACTAAAACTTAATGTAAAGGCCTAAGTCTTACACATTTAGGAATTTCACCTTTGATGTTAAGACTGGAATGAACTGTGGGAGAATGTAGCAAGATTTCAGAACTGTCTTAAATCTATGAGGGTGAAATATTTGATGGTTATATAATGCCAATTCTCTAAAAGAATTAACCTTTATTTTCTTGTAAGACAGACACTTTATGAGGCAGCAACAATTAAAACCTGGCTCTAACAAGTCTATACACATGTGGCTCACATACACATGTGGATAGGGTGCCTTCTTTGAGTCATAAAAAAAAAAAAACAACCAAAAACCCAACCTTAGAAACTTCTAGAATTGTTTGCCAAAAAATACAGTTTTCAGTCAATTCTTTCTTCATGTCACTTTAGCTATAACTCTTTTTTGAAATGATCAACTGAGATCCTTTTTTTCCTGCTTAACGTGGGAACCGACAGAGAATATTCCTAGGCCTTTCATCAGTTTTTTATTTCATTGAAGGACTGGCTGAAGAGTTCTGTGATGTCCTTTAAGTTAGCATCTGGACTAAGAATGAACAAATGTTAGGTCGGGAGGGAGGAGGGACACAGAAAGCAGAGCTAAGGGTAAGATTGATAATGAGAATTTCAAGGATAAACTGGAGCTTGGAACCTCAGAGTTTATCCCAAGCTGGGTGTTTTTGTTTTTTGTTTTTGGATTTTTTTCGGGTGGACATCTAGAGGTTCAAACTGAGCAGAAGTTTAGGGACATCTGTGGTTAAAGGATGCAGAGATTAGTGTCTGCAGCAGCCTGGTGGGATATGGAAAATGGGTTTGTATTCAGGGATCCCAGACAAGGTTTAGTAATGAGGTTTAAATGAGGCATCTGGGCATAGGCAAGAATATGATTTTAACGTGGGGCATTAGCTAAGCATAAGGAAAAAGAAAGGACCCAGGAGATGAGGAACATTTCCCCAAACGCTGAATGGTTAAGTGAATTCATCCAATAACATATTAATCTCAGGACAGGGATGTGCTGTGCTGTGCTAAGATGCTTCAGTTGTGTCCGACTCTTTGCGACCCCATGGACTATAGCCTGCCAGGCTCCTCTGTCCATGGGATTCTCCAGGCAAGAATACTGGAGTGGGTTGCTGTCCCCTCCTCCAGGACAGGGATAATCTATCTTTTATTGTCTAAAAAGAGTTTTTTTTTCTTGGAGTGAGACTAAATTCTCTGTTGGGACATCTTGTTTTAGTAACTGTCTATTCTTTTCTATACAAGGGAAAAGAGGAATAGAGGGTATGTAGGGGTTGCTGCAACTTGTCCATGAAAAACTTGTACCTAATCAAGGTTGGAGGGTTCAGGGAGAGGACTGAATTTGTTTCACCAGGCCCAAGACTCATCTTCTGGTGTTGATCCCTAAATTTGCTTGGAAGAAGAGATGCTTGTCTGGATTACCTCAGAGTTGAACTCCTACTTTCTTTTGCTTGATCCTCTGTTGGTGGAATATGACCTTGCTTGAAAAGGTAGAACTCACACAAGGAAGCGTGGAAGATGGGTTGAATCGTGAGGGACCATGGTAAACTCAGCTTATATGTGTGTTTGTTGAATAATAATGAAAGATCTGTGATATGGGTATAGAGTTTGAGAGATGAGAAATAGATTTGTAGAGACAGTTATATCTTTCACCCCACAGAAAATCATGTTCTAGTCAATAGTAATATTTGATCTGGTCAACAGAAATTTGTTTTATTTTCTCCAGTTTATGGGCCAATATAGAATGGATTTTTGTACTGCTTGTTATATGATAAGTAATGGAGGGATCAAATAAGGGCCTGGGGATGGTAGCATAGGTGTGGTGGAGAAAACTGGTTTGAGAATAAGGAATCCCAGGGATAGATTTGCATGAGATCTAAGTTGTAAGAAGTTGTTGTTGGAAGAAGATTAGAAGGAAGTTTGTTTTGATAGTTGGCATACTAAGAAATACTTCCCTGGTGGCTCAGATGGTAAAGCGTCTGTCTACAATGCGGGAGACCCAGGTTTAATCCTTGGGTTGGGAAGATCCCCTGAAGAAGGAAATGGCAATCCACTCCAGGACTATTGCCTGGAAAATCCCATGGACAGAGGAGCCTGGTAGGCTACAGCCCATGGGGTCGCAAAGAGTCGGACACGACTGAGTGACTTCACTATAAGAAATATGTTAGGGACTAATGTTGTCTCTGCTTTTCACTTTTCTCACGCTCATTTTGTTCACTATAGGTTTTGGAATAATAAATAGTAACTTCTAGAAGGATAAGGAAATCTTGCAGACTAGCAGGGTAAGGTGAAGGGGGATAAGATCTATTAGAAAGCAGTATGTTTAACCAAAAATGAATTCAGAATCATTTTATTTTTAGGAAAATATGCTTAAAAACATGGATAGTGATGATTTTCTTACACAACGATGGACAAAAAGATTTGACAATTTGAAATAAATGGTTTGACAGGGAACTGATGACACCGTGCTCAATGGTGGGAGCAAACACATGACCTGGAGGTGAGGTTTTCTGTTCCAGAATGATCCACTTTCTAGCACAAGATGTTTCAGTTGAGTTAAACTGCACAGTCGTTTTATTTCGTGTATTTATCGTTCTGATCTTGGCTAGAAACTGGAGGCCTTTGAAGTACCTTTAATTTTCTTCTATGTGTTTCTTCTGGATGTGGTATTTTTTATGGGTCAGCAGCTATATTAAACATCTTAAAAGGCATCTTCTTTATATCTTTCTTCAGGTGGTTCAGTTGTTTCTCACTAATGTGAATTTTTTTTCTCTTGGCTCTGAATTTTATGACTATTGAATTTCTTTGGTTTTAATATTATTGTTTGCATGATGATCTCTTGGTCCAGAAAGTCAAGAAGGCATTTGTATTTTTAGGGTTTCTTATAATAAAGGAAATCAGTCCTGAGTATTCATTGGAAGGACTGATGCTGAAGCTGAAGCTCTAATACTTTGGCCACCTGATGTCAAGAGTCAACTCATTGGAAAAGACCCTGATGCTGGGAAAGATTGAGGGCAAGAGAGAAGGGGACAACAGAGGATGAAATTGTTGGATGGCACCACCAACTCAATGGACATGAGTTTGAGCAAGCTTTGGGGGTTGGTGATGGACAGGGAAGCCTGCAGTCCATGGGATTGCAAAGAGTCAGACATGACTGAGTGACTGAACTGAACTGATAATACAATTGGGCTTCCCTGGTGGCTCAGTGGTAAAAATTATGTCTTCCAATGAAGATGATGTGGGTTCAGTCCCTGGGTTGAGAAGATCCCCTGGAGAAGGAAATGGCAACCCACTCCAGTATTTTAGCCTGGGAAATCCTATGGAAACAGGAGTCTGACAGGCTACAGTCCATGGGGTCACAAAAGAGTCAAACTTCGCCACTAAGCAACAAAAACAACTACAACATAACACAGTTGCCTTGGTTGAAAGCAAAGATGGTCATGGGTTACTTGAGGCCTAATTCAAATATGTGAAGCAGTGGGCATCAAATTTAGTTCAGCAATGCTTTGACATTGTGTCCCATTTCTACCTTTTTGATTCTCTTCTGGAAACTTATTTCTGACTTCAAACTTCATTGGTTTCCCTGATGGGTCTAACACGGACAAAGTATCTGGTATACACAGGCCCAATGACCAAAAACATGGGAAAGTTCCTTGTGATAGGAGTAAGATCAAATATAATAGCAGGTTTCACAGTGTGTTAGAAACTAGTGAACAAGAATAAGGATAATCTAAGAAAAGAGATCTTTGCCAAGAAACAAAAAGTATAGGATGGTAAGAAAAAGCTCAAGACAAATCGGTGTGCTAAGAAATAATCTGAGTACTATTTCTAACAAAGATTTACCTAGAGAAGTATAATATGTGAACCAAAGAAATTGGCTTTAATCTCAGTTGCCACAAAGGAACACCTATATATGTGCCTAACTTTACCATTCCTATATTAAAATGTTAACATATAGAAGTAATTGGAAGAACTGACATAATTATGTCCAAGATGAGTGAGCCTGTGTAACCTTTCTAAAGGAGGTACGAGGAAAGAAAGTGCATCAAGTCAAAACAGTTGTAAAGAAGGAAGAAGTGATGTGATTTCAGAGAAATATATAAAACCAAACTCACATGATCAGAAAATTCTTGAGTACTAGTCTTGCTTTCCCTGCTGACTGACCTAATTTTAGTAGGTAGTAAGTCATTAACTGAATATGCATATTGCCTCATTTATTTCTAATTGACATCACTAACTGAAAGAAACCATAGTGTAGAAGAAGTTCATTCTCCTGGAGTCTCCTCTGGAGGCTGGCTGATATTGGAGCAGTCCAAAAAGTCTAGTGGGTTGGGCCTGTCCTAAATGTGAACTGAAAGAGGGACTCAATAATGTCCTGGATGTTTATACTGACTTAGAAAGAGAATGCTCTTTCAAAATTTCACTGTTGGGTTCCATATTACATTTGACTTGCTTCATTACCATGCTACTGTCTGTACAATATGAGTGACATCTCCAGATGTGATCTTTTAAAGATTCTGGGGTCCAGTTTCAATCACTTGATTTCTTTAGTTGTTTTGAACCTATAATTACATGGTTGGTGGTTTTGCCATATTTGCTCATGGGATTTCAATGTTCCATGTAATTCAATCTGGAACTTCTACTTTATAAACTTTCTTAAGCACTTTTATCCTCAGACCAAGGAGTGATAATACACTAGTGGGTGGGAAATCACACATTATTGGCTGAGTCTCTACATAGCACATCTGGGAAAAATCCGCCCAAGAGGAAAGCCCAGTACTTTAGCTCTATAAATAGTGCTTTAGCAGAATGTCCTTTCCTCTTGTTTACCACTTCTTAAAGTGAATCTATGGATTGCATACGGAAACTGAAATTCTCTCTTGGAAAAGTATCTGGGGTGACTTACATCACTAAGGGGAGCCAAGGAATTTTCCAGTCCTTGAAATCCTGAAGCCCCTGGTGACTCTTCTTCAGAGGTCCCACACTTAATATTTCAAGAGAATTCTCTCCCAAGTCACTTGGCCTTTCATTTTCTATGACTTTTATCTGAGTGGCCACTTTTCTTATTCTTAGTCCCTTCATTAATACTACCCACTTCATCCAAAATCAGGGAAGAAATGAAAAAGCTTTTTGTTCCTATTTCTACCTCTCTCTTTAGTTCTTAGTTACATCATTGTTCAGTCACTTAGTTGTGCACAACTGTTTGTGACCCCATGGACTGCACCGTGCCAGGCTTCCTTGTCCTTCACCATCTCCAGAGTTTGCTCAAACTCATGTCCATTGTGTCGGTGATGCCATCCAATCATCTTGTCCTCTGTTGTCTCCTTCTCCTCCTGCCTTCAATCTTTCCCAGCATCAAGGTCTTTTCCAATGTTGGCTCTTCGCATCTGGAGGCCAAAGTATTGGAGCTTCAGCTTCATCATCAGTCCTTCCAATGAAAATTCAGGATTGATGTACTTTAGAATTGACTGGTTTGATCTCCTTGCAGCCCAAGGGGCTCTCAAGAGTCTTCTCCATCACTAAAGTTCAAAAGCATCAATTCTTTGGAACTCAGCTTTTTTTATGGTTCAACTCTCACATCCATACATGACTACTGGAAAAACCATAGTTTTGACTATGCAGACCTTTGTTGGCAAAGTAATGTCTCTGTTTTTAATATGCTGTCTAGGTTAGACATAGCTTTTCTTCCAAGGAGCAAGCGTTTTTTAATTTCATGACTGCAGTCATTTCTGCAGTGATTTTGGAGCCCAAGAAAATAAAGTCTGTCACTGTTTCCATCATTTCCCCATCTATTTGCCATGAAGTGATGGGGCTGAATGCCATGATCTTAGTTTTTTGAATGTTGAGTGAAAAAGCTGGGTTTTTCACTCTTCTGTTTCACCTTCATCAAGAGGATCTTTAGTTCATCTTCACTTTCTGCTGTAAGGGTAGATGATTAGCTAGCTTTATATCCCTAATCTCTAGCATAGTGTCTGGAATTGTAGACTATTGGGACAACCTCAGCAATTCGAAAATCATCACCCAGTTTGCATTTAGCTGTTATTTTCTTGAAGAGCAGATATTGCCTTTGACGGGCAACATTGAAAAGGAAATTGTAAAGAATTGAGCACCAAAACCATAACACCCCTAATCAAAACCTACTGTTTTCATCTCAGAAATGTATTCATTACAATAAATTGTGACTGTCAAATATTTGATTTTCAAACCCCTCTGCATTTATCATTTGGAATTTTACTGTAAGGAAGAACCCTCCACATGTTCCTAGTCACTTGTATGTTTATTATCAGTATTGACTCATGAATTCATATTTTATTCAATAGGCTGCGAGTTATTTAGTTTTATTTCTTTTCATGCTCAAATGATCATAAATTTGGCTAGTTGGAGCCCTTTCAAAATGGTTCCTGTGTCCTTTTGATATGCTCTCATCATTTTTTTGGAGCACTTACTTTTTCATCTGACAAGACATTTCAGGCTCATATTAAACTTTCCCCAATAGCCCTGCAATCAGTCTTTTCTGCTAGGATTTCCGTTTCCTTAGTAAGGAATGGCATCTAGAAAATATGATGGGGCACTAAACTGTGCTGCTCATTGCTTCTTGGGTTTACTTTTTCTAAGCTCTTTTCTCTCACAGTCTAGCAAGTAAAATGAATTGAAATTGCCAAGAATTTGAATATGTATTAATCTGGTGAAAGGAGAATAGTATCTCAGTGTAGTTTTAAAAAATTTCTTTAATTGGAAGAAAATTGCTTTACAATGTTGTGTTGGTTTCTGCCATACAGTAACACAATTCAGCTATAATTATATATATATTGGCCCCTGTGCAGTGCTGGAGTGGCGAGCAGCCAAGAGGAGATACCCCACGTTCAAGGTCAGTAGCGACAGCCGTGAGGAGATACCCCACGTCCCAGGTAAGGAGCAGAGGTTGCATTTTGCTGGAGCAGCCGGGAAGAGATACCCCATGTCCAAGGTAAGAGAAACCCCAGTAAGATGGTAGGTGCTGAGAGAAGGCATCAGCGGGCAGACTGACTGAAAACCACAATCACAGAAAACTAACCAATCTAATCACATGGACCATAGCCTTGTCTAACTCAATGGAACTAAGTCATGCCATGTAGGGCCACCCAAGATGGATGGATCATGGTGGAGAGTTCTGACAAAATGTGGTCCACTAGAGAAGGCAATGGAAAACCACTTCAGTATTCTTGCCTTGAGAACCCCATGAATAGTATGAAAAGGCAAAAAGATAGGACACTGAAAGATGAACTCCCCAGGTAGGTAGGTGCCCAATATGGACTGGAGATTAGTGGAGAAATAACTCCAGGATGAATGAAGAGACAGAGCCAAAGCAAAAACAATATCCAGTTGTGAATGTGACTGGCAATGGAAGCAAGATCTGATGCTGTAAAGAGCAATATTGCATAGGATTCTGGAATGTTAGGTCCATGAATCAAGGCAAATTGGAAGTGGCCAAACAGGAGATGGCAAGAGTTAACATTGACATTTTAGGAATCAGCGAACTACAATGGACTGGAATGGGTGAATTTAACTCAGATGACAATTATATCTACTACTGTGGGCAAGAATCCCGTAGAAGAAATGGAGTAGCCATCATAGTCAACAAGAATCCAAAATGCAGTACTTGAATACAATCTCAAAAATGACAGAATGATCTCTGTTCATTTCCAAGGCAAACCATTCAATATCACAGTAATTGAAGTCTATGCCATGACCTGTAACACTGAAGAAGCTGAAGTTGGACGGTTCTATGAAGACCTACAAGACCTTCTAGAACTAACACCCAAGAAAGATGTCCTTTTCATTAGAATGGACTGGAATGCAGAAGTAGGAAGTCAAGAAACACCTGGAGTAAAAGGCAAATTTTGCCTTGGAATACAGAATGAAGCAGGGCAAAGGCTAATAGAGTTTTGCCAAGAGAATGCACTGGTCATAGCAAACACCCTCTTCCAACAACACAAGAGAGGACTGTACATATGGACATCACCAGATGGTCAACACCAAAATCAGATTGATTATATTCTTTGCAGTCAAAGATGGAGAAGCCCTATACAGTCAGCAAAAACAAGACTGGAGCTGACTGTGACTCAGATCATGAACTCCCTATTTCCAAATTCAGACTTAAATTGAAGAAAGTAGGGAAAACCACTAGACCATTCAGGTATGACCTAAATCAAATCCCTTCTGATTATACAGTGGAAGTGAGAAATAGATTTATGGGACTAGATTTGATAGACAGAGTACCTGATGAACTATGGAGATTCGTGACATTGTACAGGAGACAGGGATCAAGACCATCCCCAAGAAAATGAAATGCAAAAAACCAAAATGGCTGTCTGAGGAGGCCTTACAAATGCTATGAAAAGAAGAGAAGTGAAAGGCAAAGAAGAAAATGAAAGATAAATCCATTTGAATACAGAGTTCCAAAAATAGCAAGGAGAGAGAAGAAAGTCTTCCTCAGTGATCAGTACAAAGAAATAAGAAGAAAACAATAGAATGAGAAAGACTAGAGAGTTCTTCAAGAGAATTAGAGATACCAAGGGAACATTTCATGCAAAGATGGGCTCGATAAAGGACAGAAATGATATGGACCTAAGAGAAACAGAAGACATTAAGAAGAGGTGGCAAGAATACACAGAAGGACTGTACAAAAAAGATCTTTATGACCTAGATAATGACAATGATGCAATCACTCACCTAGAGTCAGACATCCTGGAATGTGAAGTCAAGCGGGCCTTAGGAAGCATCACTATGAACAAAGCTAGTGGAGGTGATGGAATTCCAGTTGAGATATTTCAAATTCTAAAAGATGATGTTGTAGAAGTGCTGGACTCAATATGCCAGCAAATTTGGAAAACTCAGCAGTGGTCACAGGACTGGAAAAAGTCAGTTTTCATTCCATTGCCTAAGAAAGGCAATGCCAAAGAATGCTCAAACTACCGCACAATTGCCCTCATCTCACATGCTAGTAATTAATGCTCAAAATTCTCCAAGCCAGGCTTCAACAATACGTGAACCGTGAACTTCCAGATGTTCAAGCTGGTTTTAGAAAAGGCAGAGGAACCGGAGATCAGATTGCCAACATCCGCTGGATCATCAAAAAAGCAAGAGTTCCCGAAAAACATCTATTTCTGCTTTATTGACAATGCCAAAGCCTTTGACTGTGTGGATCACAATAAACTGTGGAAAATTCTGAAAGAGGTGTGAATATCTGACAGGGAATACCCTGCCTCTTGAGAAATCTGTATGCAGGTCAGGAAGCAACAGTTAGAACTGTACATGGAACAATAGACTGGTTCCAAATAGGAAAAGGAGTACATCAAGGCTGTATATTGTTACCCTGCTTATTTAACTTATATGCAGAGTACATCATGAGAAATGCTGGGCTGGATGAAGCACAAGCTGGAATCAAGATTGCCAGGAGAAGTATCAATAACCTCAGATATGCAGATGACACCAACCTTATGGCAGAAAGTGAAGAGGAACTAAAGAGCCTCTTGATGAAAGTGAAGGAGGAGAGTGAAAATGTTGGCCTAAAACTCAACATTCAGAAAACTAAGATTATGGCCTCCAGTCCCATCACTTCATGGTCAATAGATGGGGAAAAAGTGGAAATAGTGTATGACTTTATTTTGGGGGGCTCCAAAATCACTGCAGATGGTGACTGAAGCCATGAAATTAAAAGACACTTACTCCTTCGAAGAAAAGTTATGACCAACCTAGACAGCCTATTAAAAAGCAGAGACATTGCTTTGCCAACAAAGGTCTGTCTAGTCAAAGCTATGGTTTTTCCAGTGGTCATGTAGGGACGTGAGAGTTGGACTATAAAGAAAGCTGAGCACCTAAGAATTGATGGTTTTGAACTGTATGTTGGAGCACACTCTTGAGAGTCCCTTGGACTGCAAAGAGATCCAACCAGTCCATCCTAAAGGATATTAGTCCTGGGTGTTCATTGGAAGGAATGATGTTGAAGTTGAAACTCCAATACTTTGGCTACCTGATACGAAGAGCTGACTCATTTGCAAAGACTCTGATGCTGGGAAAGATTGAAGGCAGGAGGAGAAGGGGAAGACAGAGGATGAGATGGTTTGATGGCATCACCGACTCAATGGACATGAGTTTGGGTAAATTCCGGGAGTTGGTGATGGACTGCTTCGGTCCATGGGGTCACAAGAGTTGGACATGACTGAGCAACTAAACTGAACTGATACCTATATTGCCTCCCACTTGAGACTCCCCCCCTCCCCTAATCCCACCCTTTGGTCATTACAGTGCATACATTTAACTTACATTTTTCTTATTATAATGAACTTGAACATGTTTTCATATACTTTTGTTGTTGAGTCATTCAGTTGTGTCTGACTCCTTGTGACTCCATGGACTATAGCACCCCAGGCTTCCCTGTCCTTTACCATCTCCGAAAGCTTGCTCAAACTCATGTCCCTGAGTCAGTGATGCCCTCCAAGCATCTTGTCTCTGTCATCCCCTTCTCTTCCTGCCTTCAATCTTTCCCAGCATCAGGGTGTTTTTTAATGAATCAGCTCTTTACACCAGGTGGCCAAAGAATTGAAGTTTCAGCTTCAGCATCAGTCCTTCTAATGAACATTCAGGATTGATTTCCTTAAGGATTTACTCGTTGAATCTCCTCACAGTCCAAGGGAGTCTCAAGAGTCTTCTCTAACACCACAGTTCAAGAATATCAATTCTTGAGCATTCAGCCTTCTTCATGGTCCAACTCTTGCATTCATACATGACTACTGGAAAAACCATAGCTTTGACTATATACTTAAGGACTATTATATCTTTCATGTGCTTAAGGAGTATTACACCTTTCATACCATTTTTTTTTGCTAAATTTTCTATATTTTTGCCTATTTTCTATTATATTTGCTTCTCAGTTTGAAACTTAATAACTTTAGAAACAATTAACTCCTTTTTTTGCCTTCAACTATGCTGTGCAAAAGGTTCAAATTTACTAATCATTCCTTTATTATATATTATAATTCTGATGCCAAATTCATAGGTCTCTGTGTGTAAGACGGGATGTTTCCCTACATACCAAGCAATTCTCTGGCACCAGCTCAGCTGCCTTTCTTACATTTCATCCTAATTCTGATACTTCTGCCCAGAGATAGCGTCATACCTCATATTTTAAGTATTCAGTCCTACACAATCCCCAATCCTGTTCCTGCCTCCCCTCCTGATGTCAACTGTTAGTCCAGGTTGCCTCCTGGGCTTCCTAATGGGCTAAAGATTGGAGGATCCAAAGACCTGCTCCTTGAGTTTGATTAATTTCCTGGAGAGGCTCAGGAACTCAGAAAAAGATTTACTATTAAATTATCAATGTTATTATAAAAGAATATAACTCAGGAGTGTGCAGTTAATCGCTCAGTCATGTCCAGTTCTTTGTGACCCCATGGACTGTATCTAGCCCGCCAGTCTCCTCTGTCCATGGGATTCTCCAGGCAAGAATGCTGGAGTGGGTTGCCCTGCTCTGCAGAACAGCCAGATAGAAAAGAAGCACAGGGCAAGTTATGGAGAAAGGGGTGCAGAGCTTCCATTCTCTTAGAGCACAACATTCTCCCCTATGTCCCTCTCCCCCTTCTTTTTTTTTAAATGAAGTCTTTATTACAGGTGTGTTGTCCAACCATTGACCACTGGAGATTGTTCTCAGGCTCTGGTCCCTCTCCCCTCCTCAGAGGTCAGGGAGTAGGGCTGAAAGTTCTAAATCTCTAATCACAGAGTTGGTTCTCCTGGCAACCAGCCCTCATCTTTAGGTCTCAAAGTGGCCTTTTTAACATAACAAAAGACACCTTTGTGGTACTCCTTGCTTAGGAAATTCCAGGGGTTTTAGGTGCTCTGTGCCAGAAACAGGGATGAAGACCAAACCTATATTTCTTATTGTAAATCACTGTTGTAGCACCCGTTCTGGGAAAGAAACTCACTCAGAAGGACAATATAGGTAGTGGAGTGCAGTTTATTACATTGGCGGGCCCAAGGCAGAGTCTGCTCTTAGCCAAGGACCCTGAGCAGTTTTTGTGTAAACCTTATATACCCTAAGTGTACGTGCCCAAAGCCACCTCCCCAAATTCCCTGAAACTAGTTTGAACAAAAGATACAAAAGATACAATCAAAGTTAACCCGTGATTCATATGCCTTAAGCGTAGGTAGTTAACAGTGGACAATTATTAATAGGCCTGTGGTCATACTGCAAGAAGCATAATAGAATTTATGACTCTATTCGGTTACACAGATGATTAGGGTATCCTTTTAGGCAATGGAGAGTCTAGGTATGAGCCCTGGGGCTCTTCCATCCGGGGTGTCTGGTTTTCCACTTGGTATGTTGTTTCCATAGATCCTGGGCATATAGCTCAAAGTCCACAGTCCGGCCCAAGATGGAGTCCTGCTTTCGAGATGGAGCCTGTTCTGTCTGTTTCCTCCTTCATCACAATGTCACAATATGGATTTTGAATCATAGATTACAGAGTAATTCATCCATATTTTCTTTAAGTACTTGCATGGCTTTATTTATTTACATTTCAATTCCAGTTCGATTGGTAGTTTTTTCACATATTTGTTGTTAGGAATTGATCTAAATACATCTTTATTCCAAATGGCTATGCAATTGTCCAGTATTGCTTATTAAAAATGCCACTTTGTCCTCGTCATCTGAGATATCTCCTTTACATATACCAGATTTCCACACACAGTTACATATGTTTTTGGATTTTCTGCTGTATTCCATTGATCAGTTTGTTTGTTTATGTGGCAATATTACACAGTTTTACATACAGGTATCATAGTCGAATTTTATCTCTTAGATGAGGACACAAAGTGTCTTTTCCCAAACCATGCAGAGGCAGAACCAGGGATGGAACCTGGTTTTCTTGACTTACAACATAGTTCTTGTCCTTTTCTGTTGTGTTGCTCTCATCTGTCTCCTCCACTGTCTTTGGTGAGAGTGAAAAATCTATTTGCAAGGAAGAGACTGCTTTGCCCATAAAAGAATAGGCAAGGAATTATGCTCTTCTCAGAACGGATTTGTAGCAAGAGTCATGGGGCAAACACTTTTTGGGAGAATGTGAAGAAATATTCCGCCACATGGATGGCTCCATGTAGAGAGTAGGACCTGGGAAGGTGTAGAGTGAGTAGTAGAGAGATTGTCTAAGAGGAAGCTGAGAAGCTGAGGGGTTAAGTGATATGACCAAGGTCACTCAGTACACAAATGACAGAGCTGTGGTTTAACACAGATGCCCTGATAGCCCTCCCAGCTCCTTGGCAATGATTTATCAGACACTTTTTTGAATAACCGCTTCTTTTAAGCTGCTGTCCATTTGTGCGTACATTAAAATTTGACCTTGTTATATGATGTCTGGCACAAAAAGTTATTGGTAGCCTGCCTGTACCCCACTTAAGTTCCTGCTGAAGTTTTAACCCAACGAATGAAAAAAATTGTTGGATGGGCTTGGAGAGACAATTCTTCTTATAAATAGTGCTAAAACTCCTTTTTTATATGGACCTGTTCAGTGAAAATCTAAACAACAAAGACATTTGATTTACTGCAGGCATTAGGTTGGAGTGTTAAGTGGTTGTTTTAATTGCAGAGTTTTTATAAAAGAGCTGCTTTCACCATATAGTTGATTACAGTTTAAAAACAGAGACATATGATTTATTATAAACAGTGTTTTTGAGAACTAAACTTTTTTGAAGAACTAAAAATATGTATTTCAAAAATTTTCGACTCTAGGAGGTGTGGGGACTGTTTTCTTTCCCTCCTTTGGAAATGGTATGTGGCTGTTGAGTTTTAAGTAGTCAGAGAGTCTTCTTTGGTGGTATCAAAGAGTAAGAGACAGGAAATGGGAATCTCTGGGTTCTTTGTTTGGCTAAAGACTTGGCTCAGGCAAACTGGGTAAGTAATCTGCATGCTTCCCTGGTGGCTCAAACAGTAAAGAATCTGCCTGCAATGCAGGGGACCCAGGTTCGATCCCTGTTTTGGGAAGATCCCCTGGAGGAGGGAATGGCGACCCACTCCAGTATTCTTGCCTAGAGAATCCTCATGGACAGAAGAGCCTGGCCGGCTACAGTCCATGGGGTTACAAAGAGTTGGACACGACTGAGAAACTAACATTTTCACTTCAACCTGCATGCAGCATGGACTTGGTTTGGCTGGAGCACTCTTCAATTATAGGCTACCTCTAAATACTCAGCCTCTCCCTACCAGTCTCACCCCATCCTCTCTCAATCTTAGCTCAAAACAGGAACATAATTGATCAGAGTGGCAGCAGAGGCATACTCACACTATTAAAAGGTGTACTCTCTTACACTCACCATAAAACTCTGTGACCTCTGGGAATGCCAATGCCCCGTATAAAAAGTCTCTCCCTCTCCCAGGGTTTGTTGTATGGCTTTCTCCAGCAGTTACAAAATACTGAGGATGCCTCAAGATAGCGTGCTTTCCATCCAAAATCATGATTCATGAATCCCTTTGTTGTATACTAACTTGCAGACTGGGAGAAGGAAAGAAGAAGCAGGCAGGGAAAACCCATTTTGGGGTTTGTCAGTTTAAGACTTAGGTTCTGAGTTATTCCAAGAATGCCACTGAAATTTGGCTTATCATCCTATCATTTTCAGAAATATAAGCAAGAGCTCAACAAATCAGAGTAAGGAAAAGGAGACCATCTCAGGGAACCTCAGAGGGTAACAGAAGCAGATGAAGGTAATGTGGGATTCCAGCACAATTTTGTTATCATGTACTACAAATATCCATTTACTTAGTAAATGTCTAATTATGTCTTTTGAGGAAAACAGAATTCTATCCTGCAAAGGCTGGCTCTGATATTGTTACTCGTAGCACGGTGTTAGTCCAGTCTCTTTCCATATTTGGTGAGACTTGTCAGTTTATTTATTCATTCAGAAATATGAGAAGAAGGATGATCCAAGTCACACTAGACAAAAGAAAGGCATTTCATTACTAAAGGCAAGGGCAGGGTTTTAGTACCGGTTTGCCATGATCTGATGTGACATTAGGCAAATTATTTAACCTCGTTAGACTGAGATTTCCTCATTAGTAAATATGTTGCTGCTGATGCTGATCTGACATTCTGCAACTGTTGACTATTGCCTTCCTTTCACCAGAAAAGACTTCCAGGTAGCTAACTCCAAAACATGTACTTTTAGTTCTATATACCAGGGTACCAGCTCTGTAACAATGTGTTGTCAAATAAGACATTTTATTAGATTCAACAAATATATATTTGACTTAAAAATCTTACTTTAATATCAAATCAGTCTTTGTAGAGTTCTCTGGCTCTATTCAAAAGATTACTGATGTGTATGGCAATCTATGAATGAGTAAGGTATGGTTCCTGCTTATAAAAGGCTTATAGAAGTATAGAGGACTTAAGGCATTTATTTGAATAACTATAATATGATGGTGTTAAGTGCTACTAACTGCCTGCTCCTCATACACTAGGAATTTACCTAGGGAGATTTCTGCCTTTTCTTCCCCCTTCTCCTTCTAGGCTGATAGTCTTTCCAAAGTCCCTGAGAGAGACAGGGAGAGAGAGAGTGAGGGAGAGAGAGAGAGGGAGAGAGAGAGAGAAAGGGAATTCAGAGATCTTCTTAAGAATAAGGCTCTGACCAAGGAAGCATATGCATAACCTAGTGAATTAGGTACAAAACATACCTCAGTGTCACAAAAGGTGAATCTAAGCCCTAGTTTCTTTAATGAATAATCTGAAAAAAGTATTAATAAGTTTCCAATAATCACAAATTTTAAGAATTATTTCTCACTAGAAAATAAGTCTGATCTTGTATGCAGGAGAAATAAGGAGATAAGAATATTTTTCTTTTTCTGTGTGGGGCAATGTAAAGACCATGTAGTTTTATAGCCAGAAACTCCAGATTTTTGAATCTAGGGAATTCCCTGGCCATCTAGTAGTTAGGACTTTTCACTCTCACTGCCTGTGTGGGGTGTGGTGAAAACAAAAAATAAACACACCAAACCCATCGCCCTCAAAACAACAAACACACAGATTTTTGAATCTGGACACTTTATTGCTTGCCACTTTATTTATTGCTTGACACTTTATTACACAATAAAATTGTGTAATTTTATTTTATAGAAAATCAGAGATAACAGTACTTGCCTCATAGAATTGCACAGTTTGAAAGTAAATGATATTCCATAAAGGTTTGTTTATTCCTTTTGTAGTCAAGGATATGAACAATAATATATATATTTATTTACCTGGTTTATAAGGATGGTTGTCTATTTTCCATTGAGGAAGTTCCCCTCACTGTCGTGTTGACTAAAATGTAGAGAGTTAGTCTTTCCTTCTTTCTTTCCTCCTTCCCTTCATCCCTTCTTTCTTTTGTCTTTTTTTCTCCCTTTCTTTCTTTCGGTTTTGTAAAATAAACCTTATTTAATTGAAGTCTATTCCTGGAGTTACCAGCTCTTTTTTAAAATCCACTTTAGGCTGATAATTTCTAATGTTTACAATTTTTCTTTTATTTTTCATGCCAACTTAAAGGTTACTTTCCACTTACAGTTATTACAAAATGTTGGCTGTATCCCCCACGTTGTACAGTACATCCTTGAGCCTATGTTGTACCCAATAGTTTGTGTCACCCAGTCATTGTTCTCTATTTTTAAGAAAATTTATTGGCTAAACCCTCAAAAGTTTAAGTAGATAGAATCCATTGGGATGAGGAATGAAACTTCTGATTCATTTTACACCTGGCACTTTACCAATAGATAGTCAGAACATGAGGACTTTGGTTGTGATTTATCATCTCTCAGATGCAACATCTATGCTAAAGCTCAATTTTTGTCTTCATTTTGCACAGATGCCTTCCAATGGTATTTTCTGAGCAAGGCAAGGGCATGTAGTCTTTACATGTTAATGTCATGAGTGTTTAAGCTAGCAAAGCTTCTCTTCCCTATATCTCCATTCCTCCCCATTCTTCTCCATTAACAACTTGTGCACAAGTCAGATTATATATCTTCTTGCACATGACTCTGAATAGATATCCATACTCTTGTTCTGTTGACATCTGAGGGAGAATTCCACTGTATAAGAGAGCCATCTGGATCATGAAAACATGGCCTGTAACATACTCACTTCATCGTTTTATCATAGTAAAAGGAGATAGATACCAAAGGAGGTTATTACAGCTCTTTTCTTGGAGATGTTTAACTTTTTGTTATCATTAGGGACGGTTTGACTTGGGTACATTATATGTGGCCATGTGACATCTGGAGCCTTATTTCAGTGCTACTAACTCTATTTCTCAGATGTTGGTGTTGTGGTTTTGCTGATCCTGTAATCAGGAGCAGTGTACCAAGGACAAGGGGTTCAAATCCCACACCTTCTTCACCCCCATGCACCCTCTGGTTGAAACACATTGAATAGAGAAGAACTGGGTGGGGAGCAAATGGCAGCGAGCTAGTGGGAGTAGAGGCGGTGTACACACAGACTCATGTCAGGGGTTGAAATGAGTCTCCATGGGATATTATTTTTTAAGTGATTTGAATTAATTGCTCCTCAAATTATTTCCTTTCAAGGCAGAGAATTATCTGCAACCCTATGCAATAGCAATGAGCGTGAGTCTTTTCACACAGCAGAGATACATGGTTTTTGTTGAGTTTGGAAATAAATATTTCATGAATTTCTATTGTAGTTCACATCAGTGGCCTTAATCTTAATACATTACATGGTCAATCTTAATACATTACAAAATTAGCAATGCATAAAATAGCTAGGCATAACAATATTAGATTCAATAAACAAAGTCAGATTAAGCAGGGCAGTTGGATCAGGACAGTGTACAGGGCAGGAGTTGGGGATGTGGTGAGGAGAACACCAACCAGATTTAATGTGTGAGACTCAGGAAAAAGTCAGCTGAATTACTATGATACATCAGTTGAGCTTACTTTTTAGATTATAAAGTATAAATATTTAATTATCTCTTTAAAATGTTGTAAAAACAAAATGGGTTTTCAGAAAGTTTGTAAAATAAAGCATACTGTTATGGAAAAATGATTAATTGTTATGTCAGCTACCTAGATATTAAATTTGGGCAAGTTCCCAAGGCTGTGCCAAGATGAAATCTCTAGATTTCAGTTTGTCTGTAAAATAAGAGGTTAGTTTAGATGTTTTGTAAGGTCTATTTTATTATATAGTTGTACGTTTGTATAATAATTAATGAATTCAACATTCAATATTTATTTAAGGCCATGGTGATCCCATAGTTACCCTGGGTGCTGTGGAGCCAGAGATAAACAAGACAGTAATCCTTTCTGAGATCATGGCGTCCAGTCCCATCACTTCATGGCAAATATATGGGGAAATAATGGAAACAGTGACAGACTTTATTTTTTGGGGGCTCCAAAATCACTGCAGTTGGTGACTGCAGCCATAAAATTAAAAGACGCTTGCTCCTTGGAAGAAATGCTATGACCAATCTAGGCAGCATATTAAAAAGCAGAGACATTACTTTGCCAACAAAGGTCCATCTAGTCAAAGCTATGGTTTTTTCAGTAGTCATGTATGGATGTGAGAGTTGGACTATAAAGAAAGTTGAGCACCAAAGAATTGATGCTTTTGAACTGTGGTGTTGGAGAAGACTCATGAGAGTCCTTTGGACTGCAAGGAGATCCAACCAGTCCATCCTAAAGGAAATCAGTCCTGAATACTCATTGGAAGGACTGAAGCTCCAACACTTTGGCCACCTGATGTGAACTGACTCATGGTAAAAGACCCTGATGAAAGATTGAAGGTGGGAGGAGAAGGGGATGACAGAGGATGAGATGGTTGATTGGCATCACCGACTCAATGGATATGAGTTTGAGCAAGCTTTGGGAGTTGGTAATGGAGAGGGAAGCCTGGTGTGCTGGAGTCAATGGGGTCGCAAAGAGTTGCACATGACTGAGTGACTCAACTGAACTGAATCTTTCCTAACAGGCCTGCAGACATGTCTCCTCTGTATCTACTCATGTTCTAAACTGCTTGTTTAGAATTATCTTTTTGTCATTACTATCCTAAGAGTCACATGGGATATGTTATTGGAAGTGTTTCTGGATTCATGCAACAGGGCATTAGTTGAACAGTGATTAGTGACAGAATGCTCTGATGGAATGCCAACTATGGGGACACAGGTTTTCTTGGCCTTCAGGATACTAAAGAAGCATCAGAACATTACCAGTATCTTAGATGAATTTCTTATTTTTGTCCTTTCCTGGCTATAGATTCCATATCATTCTGGTGAAATTTAAGAGTAAAGTATTTTGGAAACAGTGTTATCTCACTGTCCCAAATAGTTTCTTGCTCAATCTTGAGACTTAGGAGTCTGCTGTGTTGTTGGAGATGGTGCTGGGAAGAGGAGGGAACAGTTACATCTGTTAAAAGGAATGAGCCTGGGGAGGAAACAAATTGATAAAGATAGGCTCAGAAGATTAGTACCAGTTTCTGTGGAGGCAATGCTTGAAGCGAGTGAAGTTGAGGTGGATGTGGGTTAGCAGAAAGTGACAGGTTTACTGCATTTCTGCTTTTCAGAGTATTAAAAGTGGGGAAACTCCTTGAAGAGTAAAAGAGATTAAACTTTAGGAAAAAAAGGAAATATCATAATGAATTTAGCAGTAAGGATTTATGGAATAAATTATAGAATGAAAATATGCTAAACAACAGTTTTAAATAAATTAGTGTATAGTAAGTAAAAAGTGGGATCTTGAGGAAAATCAGAAACAATGAAATGTGTTTTAGAGAAGATGATTTTGTTTTAGGATTCTGTTTTTGTTGCAGATAAGCTATATGGGCCTCAGGCCTGATTCAAATTCTCATGTTTTCTTGAACTGGTTTTCACTGTTGGGTTTACAACAGTTTACATTTTAATATATAGTATGTATTAGGTTGGGTTTCCCTGGTAGCTCAGTTGGTAAAGAATCTGCCTGCAATGCAGGAGACCCCAGTTTGATTCCTGGGTTGGGAAGATCTGCGGGAGAAGGGATAGACTACCCACTCTAGTATTCTTGGGCTTCCCTGGTGGCTCAGATGGTAAGGAATCGGCCTGCAATGTAGGAGACTCAGGTTCGATCCCTGGGTTGGGAAGATCCCCTGGAGAAGGGGATGGTACCAAACTGTAGTATTGTGGCCTGGAGAATTCCATGCACAGAAGAACCTGGTGGGCTACAGCCCATGGAGTCACAAAGAGTCGGACATGACTGAGAGACTAACACACACACACTCACACACACACACATTATGTTGTGTGATGATATGTTATTTGTCTAAGGAGGAATTTAAATTCTGGGCATAATGAGCTGAGGTTAAGTATATGAAAAATAAATGACTGAATTTTCCAAGTACTTCCTTATAGAATTTTCTCATGATTTCAAGTCTAGGTCAGAAATATGGCTAATGATGTCAGAACTGTTAAGCATATGCTAAATTTAAAATATTATCAATAAACAAATTAATAACTCACAATCAAAAGGCTTTAAATTATATTTGCATAATCATTCACCTGAGAGATTTGCCAAAAGTGTACCACTCTCTAGGTTGTGATATAGGAGCATCCAGCTTTAAGCAAATCTTATAGTAAAAATCTGGATACACAAGATAAGTCAGGGTGCAATTATTCTTGATTACAGTAGGATCTCCCATTTTTATGAAAATTATAGAATTATTATATGTGTATATTATGTATATATCAGGCTTCCTTGGTGGCTCAGATGGTAAAGTGTCTGTCTGCAATGTGGGAGACCTGGGTTTGATCCCTGGGTGGGGAAGATCCCCTGGGGAAGGAAATGGCAACCCACTCCAGTACTCTTGCCTGGAAAATCCCATGGGTGGAGGAGCCTGTTAGGCTATAGTCCATGGCGGTTGCAAAGAATTGGACACAACTGAGCGGCTTCATTTTCACTTTCATATATGTATATTACAAGTATATATATAGAGAGAGTTGTCTGCTCAGTTGAGAGAGGTATTTATAAGCCAAAAGTCAAAATTAGTCCTAACTGTTGCAGACTGCTGCTGCTAAGTCGCTGCAGTCGTGTCCGACTCTGTGCGACCCCATAGACGGCAGCCCACCAGGATCCCCTGTCCCTGGGATTCTCCAGGCAAGAACACTGGACTGGGTTGCCATTTCCTTCTCCAATGCATGAAAGTGAAAAGTGAAAGTGAAGTTGCTCAGTCGTGTCTGACTCAGCGATCCCATGGACTGCAGCCTACCAGGCTCCTCCATCCATGGGATTTTCCAGGCAAGAATACTGGAGTGGGGTGCCATTGCCTTCTCCGAACTGTTGCAGATTATGTTTATTAATAAAATCCATAAGGCATAATGTTATTGTTTGACATAATGTGGGATCCGAGGAGATTTTTAATTTGGTCCTGAGTTACAGAGAAATTTGCCATTACCTGATATTAATGATTTATAATGTGCACATATACAGTATATGATGGTTTTCAAATATGAACACAAATTCCTTTTCACTCTTCCCAATGAGAGGTAGAATCGTCTCAGAACTGGGTGGGCTTTTGTGAGTGCTTCAACTGATAGAGTCATGGTTAATACATTCTAAGACCCCCAAGGTGGATGGCTGAAACTGTGGATAGTACCGCACCATATATATACTATGTTTTTTCCTTTACAGTTGTGTACATGTTAAGTCGCTTCAGTTGTGTTTAACTCTTTATGCCCTTATGGATCGTAGCCTGCCAGGCTTCTCTGTCCATGGGATTCTCCAGGCATGAATACTGGAGTGGGTTGCCGTGTCCTCCTCGAGGAGATCTTCCCGACCCTGGAATCAAACCTGTGTCTCTTAAGTCTCCTGCATTTTCAGACAGGTTCTTTACCACTAGTGCCACCTGGGAAGCCTTTCCTTTACAAACATACCTACAATAAAGTTTAATTTACAAATTAGGCACAGAAAGAGAATAACAACAACAAAAAATAGAACAATTTTAACAATGTACTGTAATAAAAGTTATGTGAACGTGGTCTCTTTGTAAAAATCTTGTACAAATTTAACAGCTTTTCCATCTTAACTCATTATTGACTGGGGGATTTTTGCAGAAATTAAGGCCCGTGGCCAGCTCTAAAAAACAAATACATCTGCCTCCAGCTAATAACGTTCGGATAACAAAAGATGTATTAATATATCTCTGGTCAATAATGTGTTAACTAAGCACTTAGGCATTATTGCCGTAACTTCTGCAGTTTTAGGTGTGACATGAAAACTAGCAGAAATTTCTTTTTCCTTCTCCAAAATTTTGTGGATACTCTTTGTGACTCTATGAACTGCAGCATGCCAGGCCTCCCTGTCCATCACCAACTCCCGGAGTTCACTCAGACTCACGTCCATTGAGTCAGTGATGCCATCCAGCCATCTCATCCTCTGTCGTCCCCTTCTCCTCCTGCCCCGAATCCCTCCCAGCATCAGGGTCTTTTCCAATGAGTCAACTCTTTCCATGAGGTGGCCAAAGTATTGGAGTTTCAGTTTTAGCATCATTCCTTCCAAAGAACACCCAGGACTGATCTCCTTTAGAATGGACTGGTTGGATCTCCTTGCAGTCCAAGGGACTCTCAAGAGTCTTCTCCAACACCACAGTTCAAAAGCATCAATTCTTCCGTGCTCAGCTTTCTTCACAGTCCAACTCTCACATCCATACGTGACTACTGGAAAAACCATAGCCTTGACTAGATGGACCTTTGTTGGCAAAGTAATGTCTCTGCTTTTGAATATGCTATCTAGGTTGGTCATAACTTTCCTTCCAAGGAGTAAGCGTCTTTTAATTTCATATTTATCCTCAAAATCTGCAGCAGCCAGGAAAGCAGTCTGACTGCCTTAAGGCTGCCTTGCTGTGAAGAAGCTCAAACTAATCCATGTGAAAAACCATGAGGCAAGACCCCAAGACTCCACGAAGAGACCAAGATGCCTGGCCAGCCCTGAGGTCTGACATCTGCACTGGGGTTACCATCTTGCTGCAACCACTTAGAGATCCTGAACCAGAAATGCCCAGCCAAGACCTTCCTGAATTCTCGCCTGGAAGGAACGGTGAAATGTAATAAAATATTGTTTTTAAGTAATTAAATTTTGGTGTTTTGTAACTTGTTATGCATCAGTAGTACTAGCATATAAAGAGAGTTTGATAAAAAATATGAAAATCAAGAGATTAAAAACCCAAAACGTTTAGGGCAGTGATTTATAACATTGGGGGAGTGCTGTCATAAACTCCCTTGAGATTCTGATGAAAGAGATGGGCTTTTATTTTATATGTAACTGTTTTGTGCTTGTTTTTGCAGATCTTTTCCTTCTCTTGTGTTTCCTGCCTAAAAAAGTTCCTTTAGCATTTGTTGTAAAGCTGGTTTAGCTTAGTTTAGCTGCTCAGCGTTTTCAACTCTTTGCAAATGGAATGTAGCCTGCCAGGCTCCTTTGTCCATGGGATTTCCCAGATAACAATACTGGAGTTGGGTTGCCATTTCCTTCGCTAGGAGATCTTCCTGACCCAGACTGAACTCATATCACCTCTGTCTCCTGCATTGCAGGGGAATTCTTTGCCTGCTGAGCCATATTCTTTTAATTTTTGCTAGTTTATTTTATAAATATTTTGTGTAAATTTTCAGGTTGTTCAAGGCTACATGAGGCACAGCCTTGCTTGAGACCTCAGTTTTAGAAGCCGTTGAGAAATTTCTTCAGGTACCTGATTTGAGATAATTATTGCAATTGAATACAAAATTTAATTGTCAATTGACTAAAAGGGAAAAAAGATAGATTATACAAGATTTTTATTGTCTAGTAATAAAATGGAAAAGACTCTGATGCTGGGTGGGATTGGGGGCAGGAGGAGAAGGGGACGAAAGATGATGAGATGGCTGGATGGCATCACCGACTCGATGGACATGAGTTTGAGTGAACTGCGGGAGTTTGTGATGGACAGGGAGGCCTGGCTGCTGCAATTCATGGGGTCGCAAAGAGTCGGAGACAGCTGAGTGACTGGACTGACCTGAACTGAGTAATAAAATGAAATGAGAACCTAGATATTTGGCTGGGAAGAACTGTTTTTTCATGGCACAAAATTTTGGGAGAAATTAACAGTTTGAAAACTTCTTTGATCTGATTAACCAATGGGCAAGGTCACATGTAGGTTTTCTGGCTTAAGTATTGGCTAAGTAGATATGGCCTTGGGGAAATAAACAGTTTTCAGCTGATGGAAATTCTGTAAAGTTTAAAAGTGTTTATTTTTATCATCTGATAACTAAAGAGAAGGGAAGCCCTTAAATTTTATATTCTTTGATTGGTGAATATTTGCTTTAGGTTTCTGAGAAACAGAAACTATTTGGTAGCTTAACCAAATAGTTAAGAGGTAAGCAGTGGAAAAGGTCAGTTTTCATTCCAATCCCAAAGAAAGGCAATGCCAAAGAATGCTCAAACTACCATTCAATTGCACTCATTTTACACTCTAGTAAAGTAATGCTCAAAATTCTCCAAGCCAGGCTTCAACAATACGTGAACCGTGAACTTCCAGATGTTCAAGCTGGTTTTAGAAAAGGCAGAGGAACCAGAGATCAAATTGCCAACATCCATTGGATCATGGAAAAAGCAAGAGAGAGTTCCAGAAAAACATCTATTTCTGCTTTATTGACTATGCCAAAGCCTTTGACTGTGTGGATCACAATCAACTGTGGAAAATTCTGAAAGAAATGGGAATACCAGACCACCTGACCTGCCTCTTGAGAAACCTGTATGCAGGTCAGGAAGCAACAGTTAGAACTGGACATGGAACAACAGACTGGTTCCGAATAGGAAAAGGAGTACATCAAGGCTGTATATTGTCACCCTGCTTATTTAACTTCTATGCAGAGTACATCATGAGAAACGCTGGGCTGGAAGAAGCACAAGCTGGAATCAAGATTGCTGGGAGATATATCAATAACCTCAGATATGCAGATGACACCACCCTTAAGGCAGAAAGTGAAGAGGAACTAAAAAGCCTCTTGATGAAAGTGAAAGAAGAGAGTGAAAAAGTTGGCTTAAAGCTCAACATTCAGAAAATGAAGATCATGGCATCTGGTCCCATCAGTTTATGGGAAATAGATGGGGAAACAGTGGAAACAGTGTCAGACTTTATCTTTTTGGGCTCCAAAGTCAGTGCAGATGGTGACCGCAGCCATGAAATTAAAAGACGCTCACTCCTTGGAAGGAAAGTTATGACCAACCTAGATAGCATATTGAAAAGCAGAGACATTACTTTGCCAACAAAGGTCTGTCTAGTCAAGGCTATGGTTTTTCCAGTGGTCACGTATGGATGTGAGAGTTGGACTGTGAAGAAAGCTGAGCGCCGAAGAATTGATACTTTTGAACTGTGGTGTTGGAGAAGACTCGAGAGTCCCTTAGACTGCAAGGAGATCCAACCAGTCCATTCTAAAGGAGATCAGCCCTGGGATTTCTTTGGAAGGAATGATGCTAAAGCTGCAACTCCAGTACTTTGGCCACTCATGCGAAGAGTTGACTCATTGGAAAAGACTCTGATGCTGGGAGGGATTGGGGGCAAGAGGAGAAGGGGATGACAGAGGATGAGCTGGCTGGATGGCATCACTGAGTCAATGGACGTGAGTCTGAGTGAACTCCGGGAGATGGTGATGGACAGGGAGGGCTGGCGTGCTGTGATTCATGGGGTGGCAAAAAGTCAGACATGACTGAGTGATTGAACTGAACTGAAGCAGTTACTGGGGCTGGTTTTGTAGTAGGTCAAGGATGTCAGCTGAGGCTTTTCTCGTTCTGCCTTCAGTGTAGGAGACGCAGGTTGGATCCCTGTGTGGGGAAGATCCCCTGGAGGGGGCATGGAAACCGACTGTAGTATTCTTACCTGGAGAATCCCATGGACAGAGGAGCCTGGAGAGCTATGGTCCATTGGGTCACAAAGATTAGAACATAATTGAGTGACTGAGCCCACAAGGATGTCAGTGCTAAAACCTCTCTGTGATTCTCTGGCTTTACTTTCATAGTTGCAAACTGACTGCTAAATCATGAAATCCATATTCCAGGAAGGAATAAGAAGGAAATGTATAAAAGGGTGTTATCTATATCAGGGAAGTACAATTTTCCCAGAAACCCTCAACTTTTGTTTCCCAGAAACCTTGACCAACTTTCATTGGTCAGAACTGTCACAGGTTACTTCTACCTGCAAGGGATGATGTGCAATGTATTTTAAAATTTAATTAATTAATTAAATTTATTTTTGATTGTGCTGAGTGTTTGTTGCTGCGAGAGCTTTTCTCGAGTTGCAGAGAATGGGGCTCCAGTTGCGGTGCAGGAGCTCTCATTGTGGTGGCTTCCCTCGTTGCAGAGCACAGGCTCTAGGGTACCAGGGGTTCAGTAGTTGCAGCACGTGGGCTCAGTAGTTGCGGCTCCCAGGCTCTAGAGCACAGGCTCAGTGGTTGTGGTGCCTAGGCCTAGCTGTTCTGTGGTACGTGGCATCTTCCTGGATAAAGGATTGAACTTGTGTCTCCTGCATTGGCAGGCAGATTCTTTACCACTGAACCACCAGGAAAGCCCCTGCATAATGTTTTTTAAAAAATTTGGGAACCTTGCTATCTTCCCTTCCATTTGCTCCCCGCCCCCAAATAGGGTTGTCTTGGAAAGGAGGAAGGAAAGTGTGGATTTTAGTTAAGGAACTAGTTATAAATGCCAAATATTTGATTAGTAAAATTTTAAAATAATGTTTTAACTTGGCGATACAAAAGTGCAGATATGGATTTGTTCAGTCTTTGTAGGCAGAAAAAACTTAAAACATCTTCACATAAGTGAAGAATTACTTAGAGATTTAAGCCTAAAACAAAGAAAAATTTATATCTCTATCAGTATATTATCTTTTGTTATGAACAGCTTTAATTAGTGGTTGTATATTGGTGATTCACAGAAATTGTTCATACAAACATCCTAGCAGTGAAAATAATTCATAATAAAAGATGACTATCAAATGAGTCCTGCCATGTTCCCCATCAATGAGTCTGGCTATCAGTGTACGGTTTTGGTGGCAGCTGAAAATGTAAAGTGGACTCATTGCAAAAGGTCATTTTCAATTAGCTCTTAATATCTGGTAAACAACATGCTGTGTATTTTCAGAGCTTTGAATTAAAATTGGTTACTTTTTAGCCAATTGTTAAGTTTTTTTTTTATTAGTTTCAAGACCTCTGGGAAGAAAAATGAATACACCTGAGAGTGAAAAGAGTGTGTTTTGAATTGATGCTATTATACTTTCCAATGGCTGCTGCTAAATTTTTCTTTGTGAAAGAAGAAAAAATCAGGACTTGAACTGACCACAAATTAGATAATCAAGTTGAAAATTCTCTTTCTATGAAAATAAAGAATATGGACTATTCTTATTTCCTGGAAGATAAGTCCCAGTGTCACTAGTTTAAAAGAATAATTAATCTTCCTCAAGTTTTAAGAGACTGAAAATTTGAATAAAATGTTACCATTTAAGTGTGTTGCAGTATATGGAGTCAAAAACTATCAAGAGAACAGATATAACCTAGCAAAGAATCTGAAAAGTGGAGTTTTGAATTTCTTTTTGAAATTAAGCTTCACATGATTAAAATTATTAATAAAGGAATTTTGGAAAGAAATTAATAAAGTATTGTTCAAAACCACATTTTAGAATTGAAGGTGAAAAGCATACTGTAAGGGTTTAACTAAAGCACATTTTATTTACTGTCTGAAGAAACCAAATTAGATTCGTAGCTTGTAAACTAAATGTTTGTCTCTGGAGTGCTTTGCAAATTTGATTATACCAGTGAATCCATAATTTTCAAATCTTTCAGCACTCTTTTGAATGCACACACACAAGCATAGAACAGTGCAACATTATATCCCCATAAGTTTTAAAGGTTATGTTTTTATTTAATTTGGGAGATATGGAGAGTTTGGAAAAATATAGAATAATAGGTGGAGGAAAGAAAAATCACCCAGAGACAAATGTCAATATTTTAAAAAGTTTTTGAGGAGGCATTTTGAGGAGGCAAATCTTTTTGAAAGATTTGCTATAACAGATTATTAATGTAAAATATTACAAATAATTATGAATTCTATTTATGAGGAAAATGTTTTTAGATTCAGAGGAAACATTTTTATGACAGGAAGGAACTACGAAAATTTAGCTTGATGTAAAAATATAGGTGATTAAAATACCAGGTTGACGTTTACAATTTTTCAAAGCTTATATTGTGCTATTTATGATTCTTCTAGAATATCCTTGGTTGGCCAACTTCTGAGGTTGGTATTGAGTAGATAAAATATACTTATTTCATGAAAATATACTTGCCTTGTTCTTTGGTTGCTGATGTTCTGTTGATTATTTAACCTGATAAACTAATTTCAAATGAATTGTTAATAATTTTTATTGGTTTAATATAACTCTATCTTGCTTTGTGCAAGGAAAGCTGGATTTTGTAACTTAAGTCTTAACTCTATGTATACTTAGTCATTATTATTAGGAATACTATTATATTAGGAGGCCAGAACTGTTTAATATAGCCTCAATAAAATACTCATATCACTAAATGTGGGGAAAGATTTTAAAATGCAAGTTTATAAATAGGATCGTGTATCAAATGACTTGATAACCATGATTTTAAAATATATATAAATATGTATAAGTTTATTTATTATTTTTGGCTGTGCTGGGTCTTCATTGCTGTGCAGGCATTTCTCAAGTTGTGGTCAGCAAGGGCTGCTCTCTAGTTGCAGTGTGTGGGCTTATTGCTGCAGCTTTTCTTGTTGTGGAGCACAAGCTCTGGGGCACTTGGGCTTCAGTGCCACACATGGGCTCAACAGTTGTGGCTCCCGGGCTCTAGAGCACAGGCTTAATAGTTGTGGCGCATGAGCTTAGTTGCTCCGTGGCATGTGGGATATTCCCAGATCAGGGATCAAACCCATGTCTCCTGCATTGGCAGGGGTATTCTTTACCACTGAGCCACCTAGGAAGCCCAAGAATATATTTATTTTGAGACTGAAGTAGCAAGCTGCTTCTTTGGGTCATCAGTTCAGTTCAGTTCAGTCGCTCAGTTGTGTCCGACTCTTTGCGACCCCATGAATCACAGCACGCCAGGCTTCCCTGTCCATCACCAACTCCCGGAGTTCACTCAAACTCATGTCCATCGAGTTGGTGATGCCATCCAGCCATCTTATCCTATGTCGTTCCCTTCTCCTCCTGCCCCCAGTCCCTCCCAGCATCAGGGTTTTTTCCAATGAGTCAACTCTTCGCATGAGGTGGCCAAAGTATTGGAGTTTCAGCTTCAGCATCAGTCCTTCCAGTGAACACCCAGGACTGATCTCCTTTAAATGGACTGGTTGGATCTCCTTGCAGTCCAAGGGACTCTCAAGAGTCTTCTCCAACACCACAGTTCAAAAGCATCAGTTCTTCGGCGCTCAGCCTTCTTCACAGTCCATCACATCCATACATGACCACAGGAAAAACCATAGCCTTGACTAGACGGACCTGTGTTGGCAAAGTAATGTCTCTGCTTTTCAATATGCTATCTAGGTTGGTCATAACTTTCCTTCCAAGGAGTAAGCGTCTTTTAATTTCATGGCTGCAATCACCATCTACAGTGATTTTGGAGCCCAGAAAAAAAAGTCTGACACTGTTTCCACTGTTTCCCCGTCTATTTCCCATGAAGTGATGGAACTAGATGCCATGATCTTCGTTTTCTGAATGTTGAGCTTTAAGCCAACTTTTTCACTCTCCTCTTTCACTTTCATCAAGAGGCTTTTTAGTTCCTCTTCACTTTCTGCCATAAGGGTCATAGTTTTCAATATTTTAAAATGGAAGCATCAAGATGAGGTAATTTGTAATGTTGTTTTCAAAACATTAAAAGACTTTAAGATTATGTACTTATATATTCTCTTTAAACACAGGTAAACATTGCTACAATGATATACTAATGATTAATAATGCTAATACCTGAAGAAAAGAAGCATACAGAGAGGACTGGATAAGAAACAGGCTAAGGTAGCAATGGGTCAGGGAGATATGTGACAATTATTAATATTATAAATAATGATTATTTTTTCATTAAAAAGTCTGTCTAATGGATAGGGTACTAAGGAAATAGGACCAGGTTTCAGTGATCTATTCCTATTCTCAACCTATTTTCTCCCTTCTAAGCCATGTGGGTTTATCTTTCTTCTTACAGATTTTCTGAAAGCAAAATTAACAATTCCCAACATTGGTCTCTTAAATAATGGGATTATTACTTTAAACTATGTAAATTTTGTACATCAAGATCTTTTCAGCATTCTCTGATCTTTTCCTACACAAATCATTTGGATCAAGGTCAAATGTCGCCATATTAATAAAAGAAACCTACACAATCAAATATGACTCCAGAATACTGAAGTTTAATAGAAGTTCATTTGAGGTTTATGGGAAGATGAGGAATAAGCCTCATTATAGAAAAAGATTACTTAAAAATCTTATAAACATCTTCCCTGAGAATATTGTTATCAACCAGATAGGGTTCTATAAGCTAAGGAAGAAGTGTATTTTGTAGCGTTAGGATACATAAACAAATGTCTATGATGTCTTTGAGGGTCCAGTAACCAGCTCTGGAGTAAAGTTAAGAAAGGGGTGGGATGAATTGAGAGAGTAGCATTGAAACATATATGTTACTATATTAAAATAGATAGCTAGTGGTAAGTTGCTGTATAACACAGGAAGCTCAACCCCGTGCTCTGCGACAACCTAGAGTGTGGAAGGGAGGTTCAAGAGGGAGGGGACATATGTATACTTATGAATGATTTATGTTGTTGTATGGCAGAGACCAGCACAATTATCCCCCAAACAAAAATAAAAAAAAAAAAAAAAGAAAGAAAGAAAAGGAACTCAGATGCTATTTATCTTTAGAACATGATCTAGATGATGCCATCATTTTATTTGTTTAAGAGTAAGAGCTCTAGCTTCCCTTGTGGCCCGCTGCTAAAGAATCCTCCTGCAATGTGGGAGACCTGGATTTGATCCCTGGGTTGGGAAGTCTTCCCTGATAGCTCAGTTGGTAAAGAATCTGCCTGCAATGCAGGAGATCCCAGTTCGATTCCTGGGCCATCAGAAGATCTGCTGGAGAATGGATAGACTACCCACTCCGGTATTCTTGGGCTTCCCTTGTGGCTCAGCTGGTAAAGAATCTGCCTGAAGAATCTTCCTGCAATGCGCGAGACCTGGGTTGGAAAGATCCCCTGGAGAAGGGAAAGGCTACCCACTCCAGGATTCTGGCCTGGAGAATTCCATGGACTGTATAGTCCATGGGGTCACACAGAGTTGGATACGGCTGCATAACTTCCACTAAGGGCTCTAGAATCTGAAGGACTGAGTCTTGGCTCTACAGTTATGTGTAGAAATTTTACTTAATCTTCCTATGTTTCAGTGTTCTCATTTGTAAAATGGAGTTAATGGTAACTTCAACTAAAATGGTTACTGGGAGGATTAAATTAGTTTGTGTACTTAGCACATTATTGGGCATATCCTTAGCATGCTAAATTTTCAAGTCAGGGTTGAAAAACAGTTTCTTTTAATATAGTTATTTTTTTATTATTGTTAATTGGAGGCAATGGTAAATATTTCACAATTGGATCTTAAAAAACTGTCCTAACTTTTTTTTAACTAATGCATAGTTGATTTACAGTGTTGTGTTAGTTTCTGGTGTACAGTAAGTGACTCAGTTTTATATACATATATAGTCTTTTTCGGATTTTTTTCAATTACAGTTTATTACAAATATTGAATATAGTTCTGTGTTCTGTGCAGTAGGACCTTGTTGTCTATCTACCTTGTTGTTTATAGTAGTTTGTATTTGCCACTTCCAAATTCCTAGTTTATCCCTCCTCTCCCCTTTACCCTTTGGTAACCACAAGTTTGTTTTCTATGTCTGTGAGTCTATTTCTGTTTTGTAGATAAGTTCATTTGTATCGTTTTTTTAATATTCTACCTTCAGGTGATATCATCTGATATTTATCTTTCTCTGTCTGATTTATTTCACGTCCTGTGATAACCTCTAGGGTCCGTCCATGTTGCAGCAAATGGCATTATTTCTTCCTTTTTATGGTGGAGTAGTATTCCATTGTATATGTATACCACAAATGTTTCTTCATTTATCTATTGGTGGACATTTGGGTTGCTTCCATGTCTTGGCTATTGTAAATAGTGCTGCCATGAACACTGGGGTGCATGTATCTTTTTTGAATTAGAGTTTTCTCCAGTAATATGTCCAGGAGTGGGATTGCTAGATCATATGATAACTCTAAAAAGTTCTGATGTTTAGTGTTTGCCAATTTCTTTGGTATAAGCACTCCTACTGTGGCTGATATAAGCTACCAACATGTTGTCAGCTGATGACCAAAATTCCCGAAAATTTAATTATTGGTTTTGGTGAACTATATGAGCCAGGTCCAGTGTATCATCTAATAAAAGACTGTCACTGAAAATGGTATCTGGCCAGTTATTTACTCAAAAGCTTCAGTTGCATTAGAATTGTTCCCCTAATTGTTAGCAAGTAGGGAGAAGGTTAACAATGAGTCTGTTCATTCTGACCTTCTCTTTGCATTGTATTTCCTGTTTTGGTAACCATAGAAATAGCCAGGAGAGGTGACGTTGGCCCAGGTCCACCCTTCAATGCCCGGAAGGTGACAGTTGCACCAGTGCTTAGCCAGGGATGACTTGAAAGAAAGGGTGAAGGGTCAACCTGGAACAGCAACTAGTCTGGTTTTTGAAGGAGTAAAGTGAAATGAGTCTGTTTAGTTGGATTTCAAGTAGATGTGATAATTCTATCATTCGCTATGCTGTTGTGTCACTGATTAGTCTTATAAATGGGCATATGTATTTAAAGTATCACCCTAACATCTGAATGGAAACTGGAGAAAAATTATCATTTTTACTTTTTCTTCTTTTTAAAAATGTTTTGCTTAGTTTTCTCCCCTAAACATCTTTATTCTGAGAATAAGCACCATTTCTTTGATTACAAATGATTGATGGAAATGCCATCTTAGTCATTTAGATGATAGATATCAAAATTTTGAACATGAGACCCCATGGACTGTAGCCAGCCAGGCTTTTCTGTCCATGGGGTTTTCCAGGCAAGAATACTGGAGTAAGTTACCGTTTCACTGCTTTATCTGGAATTATCTTGTTTATTTGTTTACTTTTTGTCTATCTCCTCTACTAGAATATAAGCTCCATTACAGTTGGGATTACATTATTGACTTATTTGCTTTTTATTGTCAGTACCTAGAATAGTACCTTGATTAATATAGGTGTTCAGTAAACATTTGAAGAATGCATGAATGAATGAATAAATAAATGATTCATCTAAATGCACTGAAAAATCGTTCTTGTTCTCTATTTGTCCTTTAGGGGCTTGGCCTTAATTTTCCTTTCCTTTAGCATTTTATGCCTTTTAAAAATTTTATTCAAGGGTGAAGATAAGAATAAGCTAAATGAACACAGAAATTTGCAGTAGAAATTATGGGTTAGTCACTTAATTCTTTCTGGCTATGTGCCAGAAACTCTTAGAGAAGGCCAGTGGATATAAAGGACCAATTTCTTATTCCCAGGGGTATGTGAAGAAAGGCGAAGTTCTATTGCAAATTGAATGCTGTTTTTGTAATCAACTAGGTGGATGCGTGCGTGCTCAGTCACTTCAGTCGTGTCCAACTCTGTGTGACCCTATGGACTGTAGCCTGCCAGGCTCCTCTGTCAATGGGATTCTCCAATGCAAAGATACTGGAGTGGGTTGCCATGCCTTCCTCCAGGGGATCTTCTTGACCCAGGGCTTGAACCCGTAGCATCTCCTTAATTTTCTGCATCACAGGCATATTCTTTACCACTGAGCCACCCGGGAAGACCAACTAGGTGGATAACATTCCCTAAAAAAAAAAAGTCTGCATGATTTATAGGATAAGATAAACAGTGAACCCAAAGGGGACAAAAAGGAATAAAAAAAAAATTTTCTTATTACAAAAGCAGAGTCAGAATAGGATGCTTCAAGTTGTTTTGAAATTTCATAATTGCATCATTCTGTATCTATTTAAAACTGTCTAGCAAGCTCAATTTCCCTGATTGCTAGCTCCTTTCTTTCCATTTAATTAGTCTGAAATGGTCAAGGCCTGAAATTTATTTAGGGACTTTGGGACAGTATTATTTGATGAAGAATATCTTAATATGTGACTCTTGAGTGCATTAAATGGCCATTAGGGACTGAACGGGTAAAGCAGCTTATCAATATTGTAGATTCTCCCTGAGATTGAAACTTACTCCCAGAAGAGCTTATGTTATAATGTGAGGCTAAATGAAAACACAAATCCATAACATTTGGAGTCATGGTGATGATATATTAGCTTTGAATCTTCTAATAATCTGTCTTAAGAGGGAATGTAAAAAATGAGTTACCTGATACCTTAAAGGCTAAGGAGAGTGAAAACCAATTTTATGTCAACAGTGCTAGCTGAATGTAGCTAAAAAGTGAATCTATATCAGTGAAGACATAAGTTTCAAAATAGCACACATTTTAAAAACGAAAAGAGTCAGAAAGAATATTTATAAAATAGTTATATTATGAAATAGTCTGTAAAGTAGTTTTTATCACTTGCCATTTGTTTTCAAAGAAAAATGTATTCATTATCAGAGCAAGGAGGTAGAAACAAAAGATTTGTAATTGGTATATTGAAATGAACCTTTTGGAATCAATGAACTTTGAATTTGTATGCATTCATATTCCACTGAAAAGAAAAACTCTTCAAAATGTTCTCAACCCACATGTACTGATTGGAAGTTCCAAAGAAGTCTTATGAAATAAAGCATAATGTAATCTTTAAACTCTATTAGCTGGATCTTTAATAATGTATTTTATTTCTTCCCTAAGGAAGGAAATACACACACACATAAACACACATGTATCTGTTCAAGGTTCTTTCACTCCGAGCTGTGGTGCCAATCTCTTTTTAGAAATATTTGTTTATGTATTTATTTGGGTGTGCCAGATCTTAGCTGCAGCACTCAGGAGCTTTTAGCTGCAGCATGTGAATTCTTGATTGCAGCATGTGGGATCTATTCTAGTTCCCTGATCAGGGATAGAACCCTGGACCCCCTGCACTGGGAGCACAGAGTCTTAGCCACTGGACCACCGGAGAAGGCCTGACCATCCTCTTTTGATCCCTTTTCCTTGCTGCTTCTCCCTTAAAGCTCTCACTCAAGCCTAGACTAAAACCAGTCTCCTACCTTCCCCTGGTAGCCCAGATGAAGTGAACTAAAATTTTTATAACATTTTAGGGAAAAAAAAGGATAGAGAAAACTTAAAACAGTAAAACTTACACAATTCAGCTTTTTGCAAGGCTCATATATCCTGCTGCTGCTGCTAAGTCACTTCAGTCGTGTCTGACTCCGTGTGACCCGATAGACGGCAGCCCACCAGGCTCCACCTTCCCTGGGATTCTCCAGGCAAGAACACTGGAGTGGGTTGCCATTTCTTTCTCCAATGCATGAAAAGTGAAAAGTGAAAGGGAAGTCGCTCAGTAGTGTCCGACTGTTCTCGACCCCATGGACTGCAGCCTACCAGGCTCCTCCGTCCATGGGATTCTCCAGGCAAGGGTACTGGAGTGGGTTGCCATTGCCTTCTCATATATCCTATTCCATTCTATAACTTAGATCTCAAAGTAACAACCTTTAAGCTTCCCTAAAGGTATTAGCACATAAGAATAATCTACTTGTCATCTTGCACTCTTGTGGCCAAGATCCAAAGATAGCACTAAGCTTTTCTCATGGTCTATTTCATGTTTGTAGTGATGTACTAATTCCAGGGTCTGATATTGGTGAGATTCTAATGACTAACACAATGAAATCCTGTTTGGTAAGATCCTGTCTTTTGTATACTGAGAATGTCTAGGTTCCCCTGGAGGTATAGAAAAATGTAAAATTACCCTGTCATCCATACCACTTCAATTGTGTGGTTTCACTATCAGAATTCATTCTATTTTAGCAATACAAAATAGTGATGTTATTTGTGTGTAGAGATGTGTTGAGGGCAGAATAATTAATACTGCATGGTCTCACTTATGTATAAATTTTGAAAAGGTGAGCTTATAGAAACAGAGAGTAGAATTCTGGTTACCAGGGGCTGGAGTGTGGAAGAAATGAGGAAATGTGCTCAATTGGTACAAATGTTTAGCTTGTAAGATGAATAAGTTCTGCGGATCTAATGCACAGCATAGTTAAGAATGCGGCAGTTAATAACATTGTTTTTTATACTTGAAATTTGCTAAGAGAGTGGATCTTAAATGTTCGCACACATGCATACACATTATCCCAACCATGTGAGGTGCTGCTGCTGCTGCTGCTGCTAAGTTGCTTCAGTCGTGTCCGACTCTGTGCGACCCCATAGATGGCAGCCCACCAGGCTCCCCTGTCCCGGGGATTCTCCAGGCAAGAACACTGGAGTGGGTTGCCATTTCCTTAGGAGTGTTAATTAACTTGATTGTGGCAATCACTTTACAATGTATATGTTTATCAAATCTGCACATGATACATCTTAAATACACACAATTTTATTTGTCAATTATGTTTCAATAAATTTGGTAAAAAGATAGCCTCTATTACTTTTACTTTGCTACACATATTCTATTTTTGTACTTCAATATGGGAGGGATTGGGGGCAGTAGGAGAAGGGGATGACAGAGGATGAGATGGCTGGATGGCATCACTGACTCGATGGACGTGAATCTGAGTGAACTCCGGGAGTTGGTGATGGACAGGGAGGCCTGGCATGCTGCGATTCATAGGGTCGTGAAGAGTCGGACACGACTGAGCGGCTGAACTGAACTGAAGAACACTGTTTGCTAAATTCTTTGTATCAATATGAAGAATGCTTAACCCCATTTTGAATAAAAGTGAGGACTAGTGGAAGAAAAGACTAGTTATATTTTTACAAAGTGGTTTCATTTTAAGCTTGGTTGAAATACTACAATGGTGTTTACTCAAATGAAAAAGAAAATCTTTCAAAGTAAGTTTTAGAATTGCTCACTGTTTGGAATCATCCATGTTCCTGCTTATTCCTGCTCATTTGGCTATTGGAGACATGTATGGTCTCTTTTGGAGAAGGCAATGGCACCCCACTCCAGTACTCTTACCTGGAAAATCCTATGGATGGAGGAGCCTGGTAGGCTTCAGTCTGTGGGGTCGCTAAGAGTTGGACACAACTGAGCAACTTCTCTTTCACTTTTCACTTTCATGCATTGGAGAAGGAAATGGCATCCAACTCCAGTGTTCTTGCCTGGAGAATCCCAGGGACGGGGGAGCCTGGTGGGCTGCCGTCTATGGAGTCGCACAGAGTCGGACACAACTGAAGGGACTTAGCAAATGGTCTCTTTTTCCATTTTCTTTGTCTTTTTAATTGGTTTTAATAAGCGAGGCCTGTGCCACTAGGTCTCAAAATTAAGAAATACAGTTCAAATTCATTCATTCAAGTCTAATTTATTCAGAATTTGTGATGATGTGGTTTAAGACAGACGAGTTTATTTTACAGGTTCTGAGAAAACAGTTGTTGAATAAATTATTAGCTTTAATGACCTTACAAAGAGAGTCACATTTCCAGGATAGGATATGGAAGTTAAGACATTGTCTTAAAGCCCTGTAGTAATTAATGGTAGAGACAGGACTATAGCTCGGGACTCCTGATTCCCATCCAGGGGCAACTTGTGAGAAGAATCTCTTTCTAAGGAGTTTAGAAATTCCACTTGTATACTGAACTGAATGAAAACTTACAGTTTTTCAGATTCATCTACCCTTTCCTGTGTGTGCGTGTTCTCCTCATCTGCTCCTATATAACACGATATGACTACCTCACCCAATTTGAAGATACAAATTTCTAGCTAAATGAAATTTGGGAGTCATTGACAGAGTGAGAAGACCTTTAAAGAACTGTAGTATCATTGTGAAGCAACTCAAAATTAAATTTAGTCATAGGGTAAACTGATATGAGGAATGCGTCTGTTGCTGTATGAGGAAATGGCAAAACAAGAAAAGGGTTTATGTAAAGGATAAATAAGGGGCTATGGAAGTGTTCACCTCTTTGGACATAAACTGGCCTACAGGATGTTAAAAGAAATCAGTTTCACTCCAAGTTTGTGTACATGGTAGGCAGCCGGGTTTATCCAATATGGACTTTAAAGGAACAAACAAGAAAGGAAACAATTTACGTCTGTCTTTTGAGTAACACAGAGGAAATGATTGGCGATGTAGACATAAGGGACTACTTAACAGAGTGATAGCCATCATAATTCAGTTAGATTGTAATTGGGAATCAAGTGAGACCCAGAAAAGTAAAACTTCAGATGACGATTACCAAATTAAAGCAGAGAAAACAGTAAAAAGAAAGGCAACACTTAGATACAAAATCAAGGGAGAAGGCTCCAGAGGACAAAATTGAATGTACAAAAAGAAATGGCCACCTAGAATATTCACTACTATTGTTTTTCAAATTTTAAAGTGACCGAATCAAATACTATGATCCAGAGAAAGAAAAAAGTGTGAGTAATAAAATATAAAATGCAGATGTGGGTCAAGAAAGATTATGGAATGAAGCTGAAACAGTATAAAATGATAGTAAAAATAACACCAGCAAAAGTACATACCATTGCATGAGAAGCTAATATAAATAAAGTAAAACTTTTTTTTCAAGGTTCTAACATATGAAATTTCAGGGATAATTTCAACTAGACCTAGAAAAATGGCAAAGAAAAGCTATGGGTAGAAGTGGTAGGTATGTTGTTAAAGTCAGAAAAGAATTTTAAGTCGAGTTGACAGCAAATATAACTTAATCTGCCCTTTTAGCTTCAAGGATACAAGTAACTGTTCTACCTAAGGGTAGGATAAAGACCAGGGTTTATTTGCGCTTTAGGGAGATTCTGTGCAGAGCATCATGTTAAGATTAACCTGTTACTGAGCTGGAGGACTTTTCAACCCTTGGCACAAGGAAGTAGGGCTTTCCTTTGGCAGAACTGATGTAGTGGAGAGTGTGCTGGCTTTGGAGTCAGTAGAGAAGGTCCAGTTCCCCAGGTCTGCCACTTAGAAATGATGTGAATTTGAGACAGATCTTGTTTATTATGGGGTTTAATTTCTTCAAAGTTATTGATTAGATAAGATCATTTCTCGTTACTTTTAAACTGAAGTTTATGGAAAAGGAACATATAAAAATAAAATCCAAATAGCCCATTCTCCCACTCCTGGATCTGTGAACAGAAATCAGGGGCTTAAAAAGGGAAGTCTTCTAATTTTTCTTTTTCCCCCTTGACCTCTGATTCTAGTATTGACTGCGAGGCTAAATGTTAGGTGGGGAATTTCATAACAATTTAAGGAATATTTTGAGAGATTTGGAGAGTCTTGCAATTCTGTTGAATCCTGCCTTAGAGTTAGGTCTAGGAAGCTTAGGTACCACTGTGGTTTATACACAATAATTATACTCACTCATTCAGCAGAGATCTTTTTAGAGCCTGCCATGTTCTAGGTGTGTGCTAGAGTGTTTGGATATCAAGTAATAAAACATCACTCCTATTCCTGAAGAACTCATTTTAGTGAGTTGAATATCATATACTGCATTGAGTTGAGAGTTTGTACAACCAAGGCTGTTTGGGTGTGCTTAGTCACTCAGTCATGTCCGACTCTTTGCAAACCCATGGACTGTAGCCTGCCAGGCTCTTCTCTCCATGGATTTCTACAGGCAAGAATACTGGAGTGGGTTGCCATTCCCTTCTCCAGAAGATCTTCCCAACCCAGGGATTGAACCCGGGTCTCCCACATTGCAGGCAGATTCTTTACCATCTGAGGGAATGAGGAAGCTCCTATGTACTGCATTAGTGGAAATAAATATGATATTGTTGAACAGCAGCTTGTATTCTTTTATGAAGGACATTAAAAAATTAGTTACTTGATATCAGGATACTTGTTTTTAAATAACCACCACTTGTTGCATCTTTATGAATTTAATATGGCTTTTCATCAACTTTAAGATATCATTAGTTATTAGTCACATCACCAGTACAACAACTATTTTGTGGGGTAAAGAAGAGACTGCCTCACTTATGCACACATTGATTTTCAGACATGTCTCAGTTTCTGAACTCTTAGAATATGAAAGAAATGTGATTTATAATTCAAGAAATGGAATAGGCCAACAAGTAATAAAATAGTTAACTCGTGTTTATTTTGGAGAGAGCAGGGCCCCAGATAACAAAAAATAGCAAATTATCCTAAGCCAGAAATAATAAATAATGCATTTCTCTACTTACAGTAGGCTTCCCAGGCGGCACAGTGGTAAAGAATACACTGCCAATGCAGGAGATTAAAGAGATGTGGGTTTCATCCCTGGGTTGGGAAGAGCCACTGGAGTAGAAAATGGCAACCTGCTCCAAGTAATCTTGCCTGGAAAATTCCATGGACAGAGGAGCCTGGTGGGTTACAGTCCATGAGGTTGCAAAGAGTCAGACACAACTGAGTGACAGCACACACACGCGTCTTACAGTGGTATAGAAAGGCATTTGACAATCAGGACACACACAGCCTCTCCAACAAATCACAAATCATGTGCCAAGATCTCATTTGTGAGGGGTTAGAAAGCGGTGCAGCTTCCCCATGTCCACCTGTTTTATCTCAGATACACATTCCTCACTGAAAAAGCCAAAAGGTTATTGAATAGACAAGCTGAATTGCCTAAATTCAGACTTCTGAGTTCTGCTTTAAAGGAGAAAGGGTGGTGATGGTGGGAAAATTTAGAACAAATATTGTTTTTTCTTCTTTTTTTAAAAATTATATTTATTATTGGCTGCGTTGGGTCTTTATCGCTTTTAGCAGGCTTTCTGTAGTAGTGAGTGGGCTTACCCTTACTCTTCTCTGTGATGCACGGGCTTCTCCTTGTGGCACCTTCTCTTGTGGTGGTGTGTACGCCCTAGACGTGTGGGTTTCAGTAGTTTCAGCACGTGGGCTCTGTAGCTGTGGGACACAGGCTTAGTTGCTCTGAGCGTGTGGAATCTTCCCGAACCAGGGATTGAACCTGTGTTCCCTGCATTGGCAGATGGATTTTTATCCACTTGCCACCAGGAAAGTCCAAAATATCATTTCTTTTTAATGCATTACTTATCCACCAAGGATAACTGCGAGTCATAGGTATAAATAATTACACTGAAGATGGTGGCAAGCTGCATGCTTGTGTGTGTGCTAAGTCGCTTTAGTTGTGCCTGACTCTCTGCAATCCTATGGACGGTAGCCTGCCAGTCTCCTCTGTCCATGGGATTTCCCAGGCAAAAATACTGGAGTGGGTTGCCATGCCCTCCTCCAGGGGATCTTCCTGACCCAGGGATCGAACTCACGTCTCTTATGTTTCCTGTATTGACAGGTGTGTTCTTTACCACTAGCTCCACCTGGGAAGCCAAGCTGCATGAGCAGCTGAAACTGCTTGGGGTAGGGAAGTGCATTTCCAAACTGTTGCTCTGAAAACATTCACATCACTGCACGCACAGGGTGGTTGGGTGTATTTGTGTTTTGTTTTGCTTTTATGTGTGTGTGTTTTACATAAATCAAATTTCTTGCTCCTCTAAGAATATAGCACACACATAATCACACATATTTACCTATCATGGGAGTAAAGTGCATGCTTATACAAATTTTGAAACATGATAATTTCTTGAAAAACTAGGTTTCAAGTGATATGTACAGTAAGCTTGGGCCAAGTAGATGTAGAAATGGACCTCAGGCGCCAAATCTGATTCGGATAACAAATTGACTAGAGAAATTGCTGCCAAAAATATTTGTAGTAGGTCACAATTTCTTCCTATATAAACTTAAAGAAAAAAAATGTCTGTATCAGGTATATGGTGTGTCATATGACTAAAATCATATAGAAATAAGCCAATAAACTATTGGCTTTAACATATGTATGTACTTAACATATTTTAACTTAATTAAAAGCCCGTGGGCTAGAATTATATTTGATTCTGTAGGATTTTTCTTGTATAAGTCATTCATCATTCATGCAATCATTTATTCAGCTAAAATTACGCAACATGGCAGGAAGTAGGTGAATAAAACTTATAAAGTATTATGATGGGTGCTCTTATTGTTATAAGCACATAGTGCAAAGGGCTCTCCTGACTCAACCTAGGGCAAGAGGAGCAGGGCAAGCTCCACAGAAGAATGAGAACTTATAACTTGGTGTGGCAGTGCATGATCAGATTAGAATGTGAAATTCTTTCAGGGAGGGTATAGCCCTAGCTGAAGCAGTCTATGAACTGTTTGCTACAAGTTTCCAAAGAGGTGAGCTTGTGCCAGCATTCAGAGCAATGACTTGCTTCCCTCATTGAGCAAGAATGGCTACCAAAAAAAAGTTAGCTGAACTAAGCAGTATGCTTAGTGACCTTCTGGTGCAAGCTCCTTATCTCCTTGTGGAAACAAACAAGGAAACAAACAATTATTAGACTGTCACTAGACTGGGGGTCACAATTTGAGGACCATATGAGTAAAAAACACACTGGAAAATGAAAATACTGGCTTCTGGGGTTTAAGTTGGAGGTAATTAAATAGACTGAAAGGAATTCGTGAGGTAGTACCAGAAGAAATGGGAAGAATGGGACTAATTCTTGAAATATTTAGGGGACAAATATATAGAAGTTGGGGAATAATGAAAATAGGATTGAGGGTAACTAGTGGTTGAGTATTTCAAAATTTCTGGATTAGGCAACTGGTATTTGTCAAACACGGGTATACATGAAAACAATTTTGTGGCAAGATGATGGTTCAGCTCTAAGCCTGTTGTGAGATAAATGACTGTGGAAAAGCCAGTAGATATTTGGAAAACATGTATCAAGATCTCAAGCAAAAGGTCCTTACTGATAGATTTAAAAGTCAATTAATAGTGCTAATAGTAAGTGAAGTCTTAGTTTATATGAGATTACCCAGGGAGAGTAAATAAAGTTGAAAGAAAAAAGAAGCCAGGATTGTATCTGGGAACAATATTGATGCGTGGTTTGAAGAGAAAGAATTTTCAAGGACGAAGAAGAAAGAATGGAAAAGGTTAGAGAAAAATTAGGAGAGTGATATTGAAGGCAATGCTAGAAAGAGTTACAAGAAGGAGAAAGCAACATGATCAGACTCTTCAGGTCATGATTTTATTGCAAATGTTGTTGGTTGTGAGAACTGTTCATTTATTCAACAGACATTTACCGAGTGCCCATTTGAAATGTGCTGAATGCTAGAGATTCAGTAATGGAGAACAACAATGGATCTGTTCTTGCTGTCATGGAATTTATAATCGTGCAGGGGGGAGAGAGACATTAATCAAAGAACTACTAAAATAAACGTAAAATCATGACTCATAACTAAAAAAACATTAAAAGTAGTTTATTTAGGAAAAAATGGATTTGAATTGGGCAGCATGAAGCCAGAAGTGGTTAGGAGTACTCCATCAACAGGAACTTAAAAAGAGAATTTTATCGAGAAAAGGACAGAGGAAGGCAATTATTGATTGGTTAGAGCTTAAAGTAGGTTGGCTGTTTGTGATTGTTTGTCCCTAGTGTTTTGATTTCATAACCTTGAGGCATTTACAGGCTTAGAATTTGCTTTGCTTACATAGGCTGCCATGGCATTAGAGCCACATCAGTCTAATGACCTCCTGGTTGAATTAGTTTAACAATTCCCTCCTCTGGTCATCCTCTCATCTGTGAGAGATTGGTTGAAAACTTGATCTTAGCTTCATTTTCAGTCACCATCAGAGTTAAACTGCTCTTATCTCATAGTGAAACTCACAGGTTATGAAGTCAGTTTCCTGGAAGAAGTTTTTTGCTGTTCACTTTGTTTCTGTTTCTCCAAGGACAGTGAGAGCATCTAACGTCCTGCTGTTGGCTGTGGTGTTTAAGACCACTGAGAGAACACAGCGCACCCAGGAGGCCATGATGGAAACTGTTAGGAGGGTAATACCAGAAAACGGAAGTGTACTTTTTAGTTAAGACCTTTGTAAACCAAACCAGTTGGCATCAAATAAAGCAAAGAATGTACCTGAAGGGGCGTCAACCTGTTTTATACAGATAGCTTGTTTGTTGATTTCTTACATTTGCTATGATACCAGAAATGTTGATCCAGGTACAGCAAGACATATTGCTATTGCACAGACTCATTCAGCCAATAAGTAATCTAAAGCAATTCTATTATCTATTCAATAAAACCACCTTTGCAAGAAAATTAGGGACTTTTGTTGTGCAATTGTAGCCTAAGCAGTAGACTCAGCTATAGTTGCCAGTGTTAAGGAACACTGTCTTCCCATGTATTAACAGAGAGATAAAGTAAGTAGTGAGAAGGCAAAAGTAATAGACAGCAGCCCACCAGGCTCCCCCATCCCTGGGATTCTCCAGGCAAGAACACTGGAGTGGGTTGCCATTTCCTTCTCCAATGCATGAAAGTGAAAAGTGAAAGGGAAGTCGATCGGTCGTGTCCTACTGTTCGTGACCCCATGGACTGCAGCCTACCAGGCTCCTCTGCCCATGGGATTTTCCAGGCAAGAGTACTGGAGTGGGTTGCCATTGCCTTCTCCAGGAACTTCCCTAATCAGTTTTAATTTTAGATCTTCAACTGGTGTGTAATTCCAAGAGTCTGGAGGAGTGCTTTGTAGTTGGATGTGGACACAAAGTTCAAGTCTAGGTAGTGAGGTTGTACAAGATGGCATTGTAGAAGGATGTGCACTCATCTTCTCTTGCAAGAACTCCAAAATGATAACTAGCTGCTGAACAACCATCAACAGGAGAATGTTGGATCCCATCAAAAAAAGATACCCCATGTCCAAGGGCAAAGGAGAAGCCCCAGCAAGATGGTAGGAGGGGCAAAATTGTGTTTAGAATCAAATCCCATACCTGCCAGAGATGCTTGGAAGGCTCACACAAAACCTTGTGTACACCAGGAGACCCCACAGAGACTGAACCAGACTTGCCTTTGAGTGTTTGAGCATCTCCTGTGGAGGTACAGGGGCAGGGGCTCTGGGTGCAGCAGACCTAGCTGTGGCATAAGCCCTCTTGGAGGAGGTCGCCATTAACCCTACCATAGAGTCGCCAGAACTTACACAGGACAGGGAAACAGACTCTTGGAGGCACAAACAAAATCGTGTGCGCACCAGTACCCAGAAGAAAGAAGCAGTGACACCCCCAAGAGACTGACCCAGACTTGCCTGTGAGTGTCCAGGAGTCCCTGGTGGAGGCATGAGTCGGCAGTGGCCCCTGCAAGGTCAGAGGCACTGAGTGAGGCAGTGTGTGCACGGGACCTTTTGAAGGAGGTCACCATTTTCTTCATTACCTCCACCATAGTTTAGTCTCAGGTCAAACAACTGGGCAGGAACACAGCCCCACCCATCAACAGAAGATTGCATTAAAGATTCACCAAGCATGCCCCCGCCCATCAGAACAAGACCCAGTTTCCCCCTCAGTCAGTCTCTCCCATCAGGCAACTTCCATAACCCTCATATGCTTATCCCTCAGAAGGCAGACAAAATGAAAATCACACTCACAGGAAACTAAACAAAATGATCACATGGACCACAGCCTTGTCTAACTCAATGAAACTATTAGCCATGCTATGTAGGGCCTCCCAAGACGGACAGGTCATGGTGGAGAGTTCTGACAAAACGTGGTCCACTGGAGAAGGCAATGGCAAGCCACTTCAGTACTCTTGCTTTGAGAATCCCATGAACAGCATGAAAAGGCAAAAAGATATGACACTGAAAGATGAACTTCCCAGGTTGGTAGGTGCCTAATATGCTACTGGAGAAGAGTGGAGAAATAACACCAGAAACAATGAAGAGACAGAGTCAAAGAGAAAAAATACCCAGTTGTGGATGTGACTGTTGATGGAAGTAAAATCTGATGCTATGAAGAGCAATATTGCATAGGAACTTGGAATATTAGGTTCATGAATCAAGGTGAATTAGAAGTGGTCAAATAGGATATGGCAAGAGTGAACATTGACATTTTAGGAAGCAGAGAACTAAAATGGACTGGAATGGGTGAATTTAGCTCAGATGACCATTATATCTACTACTGTGGGCAAGAATCCCTTAGAAGAAATGGAGTAGCCATCATGTAAACAAAAGAGTCTGAAATGCAGCACTTGGGTGCAATCTCAGAAATGACAGAATGATGCCTGTGAAGAAGCTGAAATTGAACAGTTCTATTAAGACCTACAAGATCTCCTAGAACTAACACCCCAAAAGATGTCCTTTTCATTGTAGAGGACTGGAATGCAAAAGTAGGAAATCAAGAGCTACCTGGAGTAACAGGCAAATTTGGCCATGGAGTAGAAAATGAGGTAGGGCAAAGGCTAACAGAGTTTTGCCAAGAGAATGTATTGGTCATAGCAAACACCCTCTTCCAACAACAAAAGAGAAGACTCTACACATGGACATCACCAGATGGTCAACACCGAAATCAGATTGATTATATTCTTTGCAGCCAAAGATGGAGAAGCTCTATACAGTCAGCAAAAACAAGACCAGGAGCTGACTGTGGCTCAGATCATGAACTCCTTATTGCCAAATTCAGATCTAAATTGAAGAAAATAAGGAAAATCACTAGACCTTTCAGGTATGACCTAAATCAAATCCCTTCTGATTATACAGTGGAAGTGACAAATAGATTTAAGGGATTAGATCCGATAGACAGAGTTCCTGAAGAACTATGGATGAGGTTCATGACATTGTACAGAAAGCAGTGAGACCATTCCCAAGAAAAAGAAATGCAAAAATGCAAAATGGTTGTCTGAGGAGGTCTTACAAATAGATGTAAAAAGAAGAGAAGCTAAAGGCAAGGAAGAAAAGGAAAGATATACACATTTGAATGCAGAGTTCCAAAGAATAGCAAGGAGAGATAAGAAAGTCTTCCACAGGGATCAATGCAAAAATACAGGAAAACAATAGAATAGGAAAGACTAGAGATCTCTTCAAGAAAGTAAGAGATTCCAAGGGAACATTTCATGCAAAGATGGGTACAATAAAGGACAGAAATGGTATGGACCTAACAGAAGCAGAAGATATTAAGAATAGGTGGCAAAAATACACAGAAGAACTATACAAAAAAGATATTCATGACTCAGATAACCATGATGGTGTGATCATCCACCTAGTCAGACATCCTGGAATGTGAAGTCAAGTGGGCCTTAGGAAGCATCACTACAAACAAAGCTAGTGGAGGTGATGGAATTCCAGTTGAGCTATTTCAAATCCTAAAAGATGATGCTGTGAAAGTACTGCATTCAATGTGCCAGCAAATTTGGAAAACTCAGCAGTGGCCACAGGACTGGAAAAGGTCAATTTTATTCCAGTCCCAAAGAAGGGCACTGCTAAAGAATGTTCAAACTACCACACAATTGCACTCGTCTCAGTTCAGTTCAGTCGCTCAGTCGTGTCCAACTCTTTGCAACCCCATGAATTGCAGCACGCCAGGCCTCCCTGTCCATCACCAACTCCCGGAGTTCATTGAGACTCACGTCCATTGAGTCAGTGATGCCATCCAGCCATCTCATCCTCTATTGTCCCCTTCTCCTGCCCTCCCAGCATCAGAGTCTTTTCCAATGAGTCAACTCTTCACATGAGGTGGCCAAAGTACTAGAGTTTCAGCTTTAGCATCATTCCTTCCAAAGAAATCCCAGGGCTGATCTTCAGCACTCATCTCACACGCTAGCAAAGTAATGCTCAAAATTCTCCAAGCCAGGCTTCAACAGTATGTGAACCATGAACTTCCAAATGCTTCCAAATGCTTCCAAATGATCAAGTTGGATTTAGAAAAGTCAGAGGATCCAGAGATCAAATTGCCAACATCCACTGGATCATCGAAAAAGCAAGAGAGTTCCAGAAAAACATCTACTTCTGCTTTATTGACTATGCCAAAGCCTTTGACTGTGTGGATCACAATCAACTGTGGAAAATTCTGAAAGAAATGGGAATACCAGACCACCTGACCTGCCTATTGAGAAATCTGTATGCAGGTCAGGAAGCAACAGTTAGAACTGGACATGGAACAACAGACTGGTTCCAAATTGGGAAAGGAGTACATCAAGGTTGTATATTGTCACCCTGCTTATTTAACTTCTATGCAGAGTACATCATGGAAAATGCCAGACTGGATGAAGCACCAGCTGGAATCAAGATTGCTGGGAGAAATATCAATAACTTCAGATATGAAGATGACACCACCCTTATGGAAGAAAGCAAATGAGAACTAAAGAGCTTCTTGATGAAAGTGAAAGAGGAGAGTGAAAAAGTTGCCTTAAAACTCAACATTCAGAAAACTTAAATCATGGCATCTGGTCCTATCACTTCATGACAAATAGATGGGGAAACAATGGATACAGTGACAAATTTATTTTTGGGGGCTCCAAAATCACTGAAGATGGTGATTGCAGCTATGAAATTAAAAGACACTTGCTCCTTGGAAGAAAAGCTATGACCAACCTAGATAGCATATTAAAAAGCAGAGACAGTACTTTGGCAACAAAGTTCCGTCTAGTCAAAGCTATGGTTTTTCCAGTGGTCATGTATGGATGTGAGAGTTGGATTATAAAGAAAGCTGAGCACCGAAGAATTGATGCTTTTGAACTGTGGTGTTGGAGAAAATCTTGAGAATCCCTTGGACTGCAAGGAGATCCAACCAGTGAATCCTAAAGGAAATCAGTCCTGAATTTTCACTGGAAGTACTGATGCTGTAGCTGAGGCTCCAATACTTTGGCCACCTGATGGGAAGTGCTGAGTCATTAGAAAAGACCCTGGTGCTGGGAAAGATTGAGGACAGGAAGAGGAGGAGATGGCAGAAGATGAGATGTTTGGATGGACATGAGTTTGAGCAAGCTCTAGGGGTTGGTGATGGACAGGGAAGCCTGGCATGCTACAGTCCACAGGGTCGCAAAGAGTTGGACATGACTGAGCAATTGAACTGAACTGAGGTAGTGAGGATGACCTGGTATGTTACGTTTCAAGGGAATTCAAGAGAAGTCTTTGTTTTTAGTGAATCCAAAACAGAAGGATGGGAGAAATTTCGAAATGTTAGTTTGGAGTGTTTTTGCCAGATATTTGAGGAAACTAGAATTCAGGATCCAGTTTGGTTTACAGATATGTACTGAAACAAAGGTCCACGTAGTCAAGGCTATGGTCTTCCCAGTGGTCACACAAGGTTGTGAGAGCTGGATTTATTTATTTTATTTTTAAACTTTACAATATTGTATTGGTTTTGCCAAATAAAGAACACAGAATGCCAAAGGATTGATACCTTTGAACTGTGGATGAGATGGCTGGATGGCATCACCAATGCAATGAACAAGAACTTGAGTAAACTTCAGGACATGGTGAGGGACATGTAGGCCCGGTGTGCTGCAGTCCAGGGGGTCACAAAGAGTCAGACATGACTGGGCGACTGAACAACAACAACAAAAACAACAACACCTGAAATCTCAAAAACAATAAACAGGCCAAAAATCTTATGTCTATAAGTTGTGCAATAATTTTCTACAGAAGCATATTTTTTTCCTCTATTTGTGTTGCTCAGTCACTCAGTTGCATCTGACTTTTTGTGACCCCATGGACTGCAACACACCAGACTTCCCTGTCTTTTACTATCTCTCAGAGTTTGCTCAAACTCATTTCCACTGAGTTGATGATGCCATCCAACCATCTCATCCTCTGTTGCCCCATTCTCCTCTTGCCCTCAGTCTTTTCCAGCATCCAAGTCTTTTCCAATGAGTCAGCTCTTTACATCAGGTGGCCAAAATACTGGAGCTTCAGCTTCAGCATCAGTCCTCTCAGTGAATATTCAGGACTGATTTCATTTAGGATTGCGTGGTTAGATCTTGCTGTCCAAGGGACTCTCAAGAGTGTTTTCCAATACCACACTTTGAAAGCATCAATTCTTTGGTGTTCAGCCTTCTTTATGGTCCAACTCTCACATCTGTATATGACTACTTGAAAAACCATAGCATTGATTATAGAGACCTTTGTCAGCGAAGTGATATCTCTGCTTTTTAATATACTGTCTAGGTTTGTCATAATTTTCCTTCCAAGGAGCAAGTGTCTTTTAATTCCATGGCTGCAGTCACTCTCCACAGTGATTTTGGAGCCCAAGAAATAAAGTCTATCAGTGTTTCTATTTTTTCCTCATCTATTTGCCATGAAGTGATGGGACCAGATGCCATGATCTTTGTTTTTTGAATATTGAGCTTCAAGACAGCTTTTTCACTCTCCTCTTTCACTTTCATCAAGAGGCTTTTTAATTCCTCTTCACTTTTTGCCTTTAGGGTTGTGTCTCCTTCATATCTGAGGTTATTGCTATTTCTCCTGGCAATCTTGATTCCAGTTTGTGATTCATCCAGCCTGGCATTTTGCACGATGTACTCTGCACAGAAGTTAAATAAGCAGGGTGACAATATACAGCCTTGACATACTCCTTTTCCAATTTGGAACCTGTCCATTGTTCCATGTCTGGTTCTAACTGTTGCTTCTTTACCTGCATACAGATTTCTCAGGAGGCAGGTAAGGTGATCTGGTATTCCCATCTCTCAGAATTTTTCAGTTTGTTGTGACCCACAGAGTCAAAGACTTTAGCATAGTCAAGATTCATTTTCTTTCAAAGATATCACAATGAGACTAATTTCTTTGCAAAGTTAGTATAGTCTCTTTAAGTGGGCCTGATTATTTATATGTGTCTCAAGAATAATGATTGACTATACAGGGTTTTTAAAAATCTGCTTTGCTGGAACTTCAGATAAGAATCTTTAAGTTAGATTTTTATAAGCTCCCTAGGCTAAGAATCCAAGCCAAGAACTGTCATACTTCACCTGGAATTCCTGTATTTTGGGGTTAATTCATCTTTTGGAGGTACTTGGGTCTGCCAGGAAATGATTTTTCTTACTTAACTAGTACGGTTACCAGAAACTCTGACACAGAGTACCAGGCTGGTTTTGCAAGGTGCTTTTATTGGTGCTATAAAATCAACTTTACTGCCATGAAACTGTCTAGTCATATCTGATTTTTGCATATTCTCAAATATGATACTCAAAACCTTGGTAATATAATCAATGTTTCCAATTGTGTCTATTATAAGGAGAAGAGATTCTTACTGAACTAATAAATTGCTGTATTGTCATGAAAATAAGAATATTCAATACGTTTCTGAGTTCTAGAGAGATCAAGTAAGCAGAAAAAGTAAATGTTTCACTTGTTTAGAGATATAAAAAAAATTAGTGTAAGTCATAGATAGTTTAAGAGAAAAGAAAAGATACTTTCCTTAAATCTGGAAAAGTAAAGCATTAAGGATCCAACAGTGTTTCAAAGAAAGTGAAAGTCCGACTCTTTGTGACCCGGGGGTCTATATAGTCCAAGGAATTCTCCAGACCAGACTACTGAAGTGGGGAGAATCCCAGGGATGGGGAGCCTGGTGGGTTGCCGTCTATGGGGTCGCACAGAGTCGGACACGACTGAAGCAACTTAGCACCAGCAGCCTTTTCCTTCTCCAGGAGATCTTCCCAACCCAGGGATCGAACCCAGGTCTCCTGCACTGCAGGTGGATTCTTTACTAACTGAGCCACAAGGGAAGCCCAAGTATACTTGAGTGGGTAGCCTATCCCTTCTCCAGCGGATCTTCCCAACCCAGGAATTGAACTGGAGTCTCCTGCGTTGCAGGTGGATTCTTTACCAACTGAGCTATGAGGGAAGCCCATCTCAAAGAAAAAATATAAAAAATTAAAACTGTCCTAGTTCATTTATTCAATTCCATATTATTAATTCTTATTCTGCTTGAAGCCATTTTTCCCATTAGTTCTGGGACTTCTTACCCAGTTCAGTTTTATGATATTAAAGTTATCAGAGGCCTATATTCTAGAATACTTGTCAGGATCCTTTCCATGAATCTCTCTAAAGATGAGTCACCTGGGCAAAAGCACCAGAGTAAAACAATAACTGTGGCTAAATGATAAAAAGACATAAAAATATTGGCCATATTTAAAAATCTAATGAGATTCATTTGATAAGGAAATGCTATTTATATCACAAACAATAATTTGTGATAATAATTGGACAAGGAGAGTATTGAAAAATATCTAGAAACTTTAGACAATTTCTGGAATACACATTTTAGGTATATATATTCATACACATAACCTAAGAAGGTTTATTATCACTTCTTACTTTACAATGCTTCCCAAGTTATTTAACACACAGAATAAATTGATTAGTTTACCATCTCTCTTTTGCAAGGTAACAGAAAAATCCTTAGAGATTTTCCAGGAGCCCCCCTGCAACCCGACAATTTTCAAGCTAAGTTCTCAGGACACAAATGAGATAAACAAGGAGGTAATAGCTGTCTTTGGGAGAGAAAGGATTGATAACCTCCTTTTTTTCCCCTGACAATCTGAATTTGGAAAGGAAGGGACAATGTGAAATTTTACCTTCCTGTTTTGACCAGGCACCACAGATAGAGAACTGAGAAAGCTGACTTTGGTAAGAATTCTTACTTTTTTTCTGGCTTTTGCCAATTTTCCCAGGGTCCCATCTGTAGGCTTTGGAGTGAATGGGTTTGTCTCAGCAGCTCTCATTATGGTCACCAGAAATGGTAGAGGAGGAAAATGCCTTTCCCTCTACCCATTATGGTGAGTCCCTGGCTGAAACTCCCTTTTCTCTAGGATACCTCATGAATAGATAAATGTATCTATATTTAAAGTTCTCCACTGGTGGCCACTATCATTCAAGGTTCTCTTTGGTAGGGTTAACCTACTCCTTCAGCTTTAAAACAACACGTGTGGCCTCACACTGGACTTGCTGCTGCTAAGTCACTTCAGTTGTGTCCGACTCTGTGTGACCCCACAGACGGCAGCCCACCAGGCTCCCCGTCCCTGGGATTCTCCAGGCAAGAACACTGGAGTGGGTTGCCATTTCCTTCTCCAATGCGTGAAAGTGAAAAGTGAAAGGGAAGTCACTCAGTCATGTCCGACTCTTCGTGACCCCATGGACTGCAGCCTACCAGGCTTCTCCGTCCATGGGATTTTCCAGGCAAGAGTACTGGAGTGGGGTGCCATCGCCTTCTCCGCACACTGGACTTAGTCCAGCTTAAATCAGACCTAGGCTGATCCTGGACCCAGAATGTTTTTTTTAAGTTGGACCTAGTTACTCTCAGGCTGATTCTGGACCAGTTTCGAAAAAGAAATGCTCAAATAAATTAAAAAAGCTCATAGTACGAAAGCTGTGGAGCTAGGTTCCAGGATCCAAGGATTTGCCCATAACCTCCAGAGGCAGCAAGAAACCTGAGGTCACGGGTTCCACAGATACCTAGGTTTGGTTGCTCCCGGGGGCTGTTGGTGGTGGTGGTGGGGTTGAGAAAAAATTGATTTGAATCTGGAAGTGACAAATTAGAAGTGGTTTGGAATGCTCCCACTCTAATAGATTCTATGAAGCAAGGATCTGTGGCGACCCTAATAAGAATATGTTCAGTGAAGAGGTAAAGAGAAAATTCAGATCAGTTAGTTCTTTCATTTATTTCTAGGTTGTATGTTTTTTTTTTTTAAATATTTTGGTAACTTTATTCCAACTTTTTCCTCAAAGGATTTAAATTCTTTTGTAAACCCAAATCTATAGCTTTTATTAGAAAAATAATGGTTTAACAAATAAGTCAGCATCCTAAGATTTCTTGGGTCTGTGGTTGACCACTTAACAAGTCGGACAAACATGGGGTAACTGAGTCTTAAATTTTTGTATAGGGTTTTCATAAGGATTGATACAAATAATGCATTTGAAATTATTTTGTAAAATTAATAGAATAGAACAAGTGTTGGTAGTTATTATTTTTGGAATTTATTTTTTTCACATAGTGTACGGAAATTTCACTGGACTTAGGTGTTAGGCTGAGTTATTGGTTTCTTGGTTCTATCACTAATGGTACAAGTTTGGGTAGTTTTTAAACTTATTTTGCTTTTAATTTGTGAAATAGGAATAATAGTACTTATCTGACAAAGTGAGAAAATGCTTGGTGGTGCATCGTATAAGGGTTTGTAAATCATACTGCAGCCTTAGTTTTTTCAGATTCTGAGTTTATAATTTGTAGGCAATTGTTTTGAGGAATGATGGATAAGAGTTTTCACACCTTGCACTGAACCTTGTAGGCAGCCAGCAATTAAGGATCAAATATTTGCTCATCTTTCCACCCTTGTTCTGGGCAATTTCCCTAGCAGATCCCTGGTTCCCTCTATAACCCACTAGTTGTATTTTTCTTAATCTTGTACCCATGCTTCTGAATGTGCTATATATTCTGTGCAAAAGGACTTCTTCACTTTATTGTCCCAAAGAACTCCTACTTATTCTTCAGGTTAAATTTAAGAGTCACTTCCTCAAGGTAGGATTAGGTGTGGCTCCTCACAGCTTTTACCTTGTTGATGTGAATTGTTGGTACCAACTAGCTTCTATACACAGGTGCTAACAAATGCCTGTTGTTTTAATGACTGTTTCATACTTTAGAGAATGACTCGTTAGTAAAGTATTAAGGAGAAATAGTTTCCATTTTGACTTCTCTATTTAAAAATACGTCTGAATTCTTATGATTATGAAATCTTATCAGTTTATGTTACACAAGGAGCTTGCCAGGCTTGACTTTCTGACCTTTGGAAAATTAGGCATTTTCCACTTATTTCAGCAAAGAGTCACCCCTTTAGGGGTGAGCTTATTTCTCAGTGGAGGAAATACCATTTATATTGAGGTCTGCATAGCTTGTTGGATACTTGGCTGGAATCCTAAAAAAGGAGAGTTTCTTAAGTGTCGTTAAGCCCTATAACTCTGTCATTGCTATTATCATGTTTTCTGCCAAATGAGGAGATAGCATTTGTGTAGAAACATAAGGAAAAGGGATTCTTTGGCCAGGGGGCATCTGGAAATAAATAAGCAGACTCTGTTACATGATTATAGGGTATAATGTCCTGTTTCTGCTCTGCAAGGAAATCTGAGTTGGATTTCCTGAGGACGGCATGTGGCAGGGAGGATTCTACTACAAAGCTCTGCCCTGCACATCTGTAGCCAGAGTGGGCAGTGTGCAAACAGAACATGGAACTTGGCCTCAGAGTTTGAATTCTCATTCAACCTGTAACAAACTATATGAACTGGCTTTCTCAGCCTCAGTTTCCTTATTTTAAAATGAGGTCAGTGATATCTGCTTCACTGGTTTGTGGTCAGGATTAAATACAATTATTTTATGCAAATAAAGTTGTATGTAGGTAGAATAATTTTGATAGAGGTCTCTTGAAAATGCAGTCATTTTAAGCAAAAGAAATTTCTCGTGGTGAAATATTGAATTTTATTCCATCTTGTGATGGTGGAGGGGGCTATGTTTGAGCAGAAAATGTTTCTCTCCACATTTAATCATATTACATGAAAAATATGATGTAGAGTCAATCAAATGCTGTAGGATATAAGGTTGATTTGATTTATCATTATAAATATGCTAATTTTTCCTCTCCTCATTTTGTAATTATTTTACTCCCCAAACTTTTGACATTTATATATACAGATGAAATAATAAGAAAAAATACACAATGTATTTACATTATTGTTTATAGCTTCTCTCATTGACTGTTCTTTTGCCTTTGTGAAAAGATCAATTAATTAAAAAAAACTGATTTTTTTTTAGGAGTGGTAGTATCTGTATATATCGCAGGCATGATTGTGTGGCTAATCTCATTCTGCCTATTGCTTAACCTCTCAGCAGCTGACTTGAACTGAGATAATAGAAGCATTGAGAGAAAGATAAGCAAGCAAAATAAGCAGGTGAAAGAAGTCACAGACAGTAAGGAAACTTCCAACTTGCCGTTAGCAGATGCAGAAAAAAAATCTTCCAAATATTTGGTAATGAGTCTGGCAACAAGTGAGCTTCCCAGGAGGTGCAGTGGTAAAGAGTCTGCCTGCCAATGCAGGAGATATAGGAGTCAGGTTCAATCCCTAGTTTGGGAAGATCCCCTGGAGAAGGAAATGGCAACCCACTTCAGTATTCCTGCCTAGGAAATTCCATGGACAGAGGAGTCTGGTGGGCTACAGTCCATGGGGTAGCAAAGAGTTGGACATGACTGAGCCACTCACACACACACACACACATGCACACACACACAGAGTTCCATGGAAGTTATAGAACTAAGAAAATGAATAGGTAGATTATATTCTTGTTCTCTATTTGTGTTTTATTATATTTATTTTATAATAAATACAAAATATTATTTGATAATTATTTTGGCAATCATATAATTCTATAATTCTGTCTCCCTCTCCTCCCAAATATGGATAAATAAATGTGACAAGTGAAAGTTGCTCAGTCAAGTCTAACTTTTTGTGATCCCATGGGCTATAGTCCACGGAATTCTCCAGGCCAGAATACTGGAGTAGGTAGCCTTTTCCTTCTCCAGGGGATCTTCCCACCCCAGGGATTGAACCCAGGTCTCCTGCATTGTAGGCGGATTCTTTACCAGTTGAGCCACAAAGTTCAGTTCAGTTCAGTTCGGTTCAGTCGCTTGGTCGTGTCTGACTTTTTGCGACCCCCTGAGTCACAGCACGCCAGGCTTCCCTGTCCGTCACCAACTCCCGGAGTTCACTCAGACTCACGTCCATCATTGAGTCAGTGATGTCATCCAGCCATCTCATCCTCTGTCGTCCCCTTTTCCTCCTGCCCCCAATCCCTCCCAGCATTAGAGTCTTTTCTAATGAGTCAGCTCTTCACAGGAGGTGGCCAAAGTATTGGAGTTTCAGCTTTAACATCGTTCCTTCCAAAGAACACCCAGGGCTGATCTCCTTTACAATGGACTGGTTGGATATCCTTGCAGTCTAAGGGACTCTCAAGAGTCTTCTCCAACACTACAGTTCAAAAGCATCAATTCTTCCCTGCTCAGCTTTCTTCACAGTCCAACTCTCACATCCATACATGACCACTGGAAAAACCATAGCCTTAACTAGACAGGCCTTTGTTGGCAAAGTAATGTCTCTGCTTTTCAATGTGCTATCTAGGTTGGTCATAACTTTCCTTCCAAGGAGTAAGTGTCTTTTAATGTCATGGCTGCAATCACCATCTGCAGTGATTTTGGAGCCCCCCAAAATAAGGAAGCCCCCAAAGATGGATGGACATATTTCAAATCAAAGTACTTCAATCCTGCTTATATTCCACATTATCTATCAGAAGGTTATTGCAGTTTGTGTGTATGTGTTAGTCGCTCAGTCACGTCCGACTCTTTGTGACCCCATGGACTGTAGCCTGCCAGGCTCCTCCATCCATGAGATACTCCAGGCAAGCATACTGGAGTGGATTGCCATTTCCTTCTCCAGAAAATCTTCCTGACCCAGAGATTGAATCCTGGTCTCCCACATTGCAGGCTGACTACTGAATGAGTTGCAGTTTATCCAATCAAATTCAGGTTTCCACTGTAAACAATTTTTTCCTTCTCCATTATGGTTTATTACAGCCAAGCGTGATGGTCTGTACCTATAGTCCCAGCTACTCAGGAGGCTGAGGCAGGAGGACTGCTTGAGCCTAGGAGGCCTGTAGTGTGGTCTACCAATAGGGTGTCTGCACTAAATTCATCAATATGGTGACCTCCTGGGAACGAGGGACCACCAGTTTGCATAAGGAGGGGGTGAACTGGCCCATTTCCAAAATGGAGCAGGTCAAAACTCACATGCGATCCATTATGGCTTATAATAGGGTATAAAATATAGTTTCCTGTGCTGTACAGTAGGATCTCGTTGTTCATGTATTTCATAGACAGTAGTTTATCTGCTAATCACAAACTCCTAATTTATTCGTCTTTTGTCATTTTCCCATTTGGTAACCACAAGTCTCTTCTCTATGTTTGTGAGTCTGTTTCTGTTTTATAAATAAGTACATTTGTGTCATATTTTAGATTCCACACATAAGTGATAATCATGCGGTGCTCATCTTACTGATTTATGCCACTTTGTATGATATTCTTTAGGTCCATTCATGTTGTTGCAAATAGCAGTTATTTCATTTTTTCATGGCCTAGTAATATTCCACTCTGTATATGTACCACATCTTCTATATTCACTCATCTCTCAATGGACATTTAGGTTGCTTCTGTACCTTGGCTATTGTAAATAGTGCTGCTATGAACACTGGGGTGCATGCATCTTTTTGAATTATAATTTTCTCCAGATATATGCCCAGGAGTGGGATTGTAGGACCACATGGTAACTCTAGTGTTAATTTTAAAGAAATCTCCATACTATTCTCCATAGTGGCTGCACCAATATACATTCCCACTAACAATGTAGGAGGGTTCCCTTTTCTCCACACCCTCTTCAGCATTTGTTATTTATAGATTTTAATGTGATGGCTGTTCTAGCTTGCGTGAGGTAGTACCTCATCAAACAAAATTTTAAAGAACCCTTCAAAAATACAATTGAGTAGTCAAAAATACAATTGGCTATTAAAAATAGCCAAACAAGTACATATAACTCATAGAGACAGCTCTAAATAATCAAAAATACTGTTGGTTGCTTGGCCACCAATCTTTCTTTACTAGAGGTTTATGATCACTTGATAGCCTAAGGACTTGTTTTTTTTTTTTTCTTTTCTTCTTCTGACTTTTTGGTCTTGATTCTTACTTTTTGTCCCATTCCTCAACTGAAGAAATAATTATCTTTTAGGTTCTTTTAACTTCTAAGGAGCAGAGACATATTTACCTTACTTAATGGGATTTATTGTAATGATACACTGGGAAATAAGGAAACCAGAAACAGTTTCAACACCAGACATTCAGGCCTCTAGGAGACCACAGTATATTTTAGGATATAGTTCTTAGCTCTATCACCCTGAGACTCAGAAACTCCAGAAACCTCTTGCTCCCTATTCTACATGTCACCATTACATTATGTTGACATTGCTTGCTATTTCTGGATCTACTACTCATGACACTTCTCCCTGATCTCCTCCTGGTTAAACATTAAACTTGATCCACCCCCTGACTCCAAGGGTGGTATAGTTAATCAACATCTATTTTATAGTGCTTTCCTGGCTCCCACAGTGGGCTGAGTTCTCATGGAGATTACTTGTCAGTCTGTTAGCCAACCTCTAAATGGCAGCTTCTGGGTCAGCAGCACATTCTTTGTCCACACATCAAGACCAGGGTATTAGGACACCTTCCTTATTTGTGAGTTTGTGGATTTGGAAGAACTTGAAGATTTCTTTGAAGTTGTCAATATAATTATGAAGTACATTACTCAACCAGACAAATAAGAATGATTTCTATTTTGTTAAACATGTAGGAGAGACTTACATATAACATCTGCAGGCATTTTGATGTCTGAGATGACTGTTTTCTAATGGTTTCCTTCAAAGCTAGTGTGGCCAAATTGTCTTGGCTTTCTTGAGTGTTTCTGGGTTTGAGCACTGAAAGTCCCTTAGACTGAAATTCGTCAGTCCCAAGCATGCTGGGAGGTTGGTCACTCTAAAGTCAAGTCCTTATTCTTTTCTTTCCTCTCCCTCCTTCCCTTCTCTCACCCTCCTTTCTTTCCCTCTTTCCTTCTTTCTTGTTTTCCTTGCTTCCACAGGCATTTACTGAGTGCCTGTTATGTCAATATCTGTGCTAAGTGGCTCAGAAATAGTGGTGAGTGGGACAGATATATTTCATCTTCTTTTTGAACTTACAGTTGATGGTGGTAGACAGAACCTGACAGAATGCCACGTGATGAGTAAGTGGAAAGGCCAAGTAGAGAGTAGCCTGGGAAAGAATAATGGAACCCGGGGGCATCTCCATTTAGTTTAGTGGGTACTGGGGGAACAACTGAGAACAAAACAGACAAGCTGTCACTCTTGTGGATTGCATTCAGATCTCCCTCTGTGTGTGTGGGTGTTTGGGGAAGACAATCAACAAGTAAACAGTGAGTTTTCTGGAAAAAAAAAAAATAAAACCAGATGATGAGATCATGGCTTGGCAAGAGATAGGTAGAAATTCTCTTTTAGAAGGTGGAATTTTGGCTGAGACTTGCATTACAAGAAGGTTGTTATCCATGGTATGGGAACAAAAAGGAAGCTACTGTCACTGGGGTTAGAGTAAAAAGTATTAGGAAATGAGGCTAGAGAACAGGCAGAATCCATATCACTGAGGGTCTTGGGCTTTGTAGGCCATAGTAAGGAATTTATTCCAGGAGTGGTAGGTAGGTTATATGCAACCGGATCTCATTTCAGGAATAGTTCCCTTCTTGAGTAAAAAGATTAAAGATTGAAGTAATATCCATTATAATATTTGAGAGTGAGGGATCAAGAGGTTGAAATGTCATTCAATGTCACAGAGAATTAAGAAATGATAATTTATGGAGAAAGAAATTGCTTCATATTTAAGATGCAAAGTTTAAGAGAGGCAGTGAAGCATAAAAATTACTGGCTAATGATTTTAAGATTGATCTTTAAACTAATATTTAAAAGCCATTGTGTACTTGTGCCAGTGGTTGAAAAGGTGTGATCATATTAGTTTCCCAGAGCAGAGAGTACAGAAAGAGGAAATCAGAGAACTTAGGATCATGTGAGAAGACAAGTCCAATTTTACTGTGTCAAGCGTTTGTACTTTGTTTTTGAGACATTCATAATGGCAAAAATGACTTGAGTTAAGTAAATAAATGCCCAATAACAACAGTTCACTGAGTAAAACAGACTTTCAACCTCTATATAGACTACCTATAAACAATCCTTGTCTTATGGAGGATGACTCGATTCTCCGACTTTTAAAGTAATGTTAATTGTCCATAGAAACACACACCCCCATTTTAACTTGGACACTTACACAAAGTAGATGACTAGATAGTATTCCAGAATGGGAAAGTTTTGGATGAAGCATTAAAGAAAACATGCAGACTATGAATTTTATGGGAACATTGCAGACAGAAAACATGAGTCTAGTCTGGGTTAATTTGCTGCTTTTCTTTGAGCAGCCTATTTTTGGTAAAAAGCTAAGTCTCTTAGCAAGAAAAATAGAACAATTGGCAATATCTTCCATTTCATGTGCCCATGAATCAGAAAGACCCAGCTGATGCTAAGCTTATCCTTCAGAAGAAGACTGACATGGGAATAAATGAAGAAAATAAAAGTGGTAAAGGAAGAAAGAGGAAGGATCAGGGAAGAGTCAAATAATCTTGACATGTTACTTTGAGAAATAAGATGTAGAGTAATGGGCTAACTTTTTGCCAGTATGAGCTGGGATACTCACAGAGAAGAATGAGAGGAACCTCCATTTTCTGTGTTATAATAACTGGTGCTCTGGGCCCAGTAAGGTAGATATGATTTCCACTGTACAGATGAGATAGGTGAATGTTGACATAACTTGTACAAAATTTCAGAGACAGTAAATACAAGAAGTCAAATGAGAGCTCCAGCAATCTTAATTTTTCAGCAGAGTCTTGATTTCAGATTTCTGCTCAGTGTTACATTTAGAATACTTTTAGTTGTGAAACCATGTGTATCAACTGACTAGAAGCCATGTATTTTGGGTCTCGGTCCAGCATTCTTTCTACCATATGTGCTTAGTTGCTCAGTTGTGTCTGACTCTTTGCGACCCCATAGACTGTAGCCCTTCAGACCCCTCTGTCCATGGGATTCTCCAGGCAAGAACACTGGAGTAGTTGCCATGCCCTCCTCCAGGGGATCTTACTGACTCAGGGATCAAACCCATGTCTCCTTCCTCTCCGGTATTGTGAGTGGATTCTTTATCCACTGACCCATCAGGGAAGCCCATCTTTCTACTACACTTGCCACATTATCACCCAGAAGCAGTATGTTGGATGATGTTACTTTGACGCAAATTATTCCGTAAGAGATTTACCCAACTGATATGTAAGAGAGAAGTGAAATTCTTTTCACTATTGGACTGATTTACCCTTAAATTATAGGTGACCACTGAGCAATCTATTTGAAAGGGAAACTTCAGTAATATGATTAAGCTATGGTCTTTAGAGAGGTATTTGTTTTACTCAAGCAATAAATGTCATGAGAAACAAATCATTAGTTCTGTGTGGAAAAATAAGAGGAAGAAATTTATCTTCTTAACTAAAACATTGAAATATTTTGATGATGTAGATGAGAAAGATGTGAGACAATTTTAAGGAGCAATCATTAATGATTTGGCCATGGAGAATTTCAAAGTCTGATAATAGTACAAGAACAAAATAGAGCACAGTTTGAAGCAAAGCATCTTGATTGGTGAGAAATTCAAATAGGTATAGACCATATTTGTGAATAGTAAGAAGTAGCTTGTTTTGGATGTAGGTAATACACAAAGTGAAGATCCTGAGTTATAAACAGTAAAAGTCTTTGAAAATTTAGTAACTTCTAACTAAAGAGTGGACTAGTGGGCACATTCTAATCTTAAAAGTGTCTAGGAGAGAATGTCTTATCTAATTAACTTTCCATTGGAAGCACAGGGTGTCATGTAAGTTGGGGACACCTGAATGTAGGGAATTGAAAGTGATCTCAGAGGTGCCTCTGCCTTCATGAACCTTATGATTAAGTAATGAAGATATATATAAATATGAAGAGCTGAATAGTCTTTTACTCTTACCTCCCTCTATTTCTTGTCTTCTGTATCATTTAGGCAAACTGTATTGTAGGTATATCTATTTTATTGCACTTTGCTTTATTACTCTACACAGATATGGCCTTTTTTTTACAGGTCAAAGGTTTGTGGCAACTCAGCATTGAATAGCTCTATTGGTGCCATTTTTCTAATGGCATTGTTTTGAGAGCATTTGTTTCATGCCTCTGCATCACATTTTGGCAATTTTTGCAGTATTTCAATTTTTTCTTTATTATTATATTTATTACAGTGATCTGTGATTAGTGATCTTTGATTTACTATTGTTTTGAGATGCTATGAACTGTGTCCATATAAGTTGGTGAACTTGATAAATGTTGTGTGTTTTCTGACTGCTCCACTGATCAGCCCCACTCTCTCCCTCTCCTCAGGCATCCCTATTCCCTGAGACACAACAATATTGAAGTTAGGCCAATTAATAATCCTTCAATGGCATCTAAGTGTTAAAGTGAAAGGAAGAGTTGCATATCTATTGTTTTAAATCAAAAGCTGGATATGATTAAGCTTACTCAGGAAGGCTTGTCAAAAGTTGAGATAGGTCAAAAGCTAGGCCTTTTGCACCATTCAGTTGGCTAACTTGTTCATTCAAAGGAAAATTTCTTGGAACTTAAAGGTGCTACTCCAGTGAACAGATGAATGATAAGAAAGCAAAAGTATAGCAGCAGTTCTACTGAGGATGTGGAGAAAGTTTTAGTGGTCTGAATAGAATATCAAACCAGCCACAACATCACTAAAGCCAAAATCTAATCCAGAGCTAGGCAGGCCCTAACTCTCTTCAATACTATGAAAGCTGAGAGAGGTGAGGAAGCTGCAGAAGAAAAGTTTGAAGCTCTAAGAAGGAAGTTGAATGAAGTAGAATGAAATTGAAAGAAAGAAGCCATCTTTATAACATAAAAGTACAAAGTGAAGCAGCAAGTTATCCGAAGATCTAGTTAAGATCACTAATAAGGGTGCCTACCTTAAACAAGAGATTTTCCATGTAGACAGAACAGTCTTGTACTGGAAGAAGATGCCATTTAAGACTTACATAGCTACACAGAAGAAGTCAATAGCTCACTTCAAAGCTTCAAAGGACAGGCTGACTCCCTTGCTAGGGGCCTAATGCATCTGGTGACTTTTAAGTCGAAGCCAATGCTTATTTACCATTCTTAAAATCCTACGGTGCTTAAGAATTATGCTAAATCTACTCTGCCTATGCTCTATCAATAGCCTACAAAGCCCATCTGCTTTCAGCATGGTTTATGAAATATTTTAAGCCCACTGTTGAGATCTACTGCTAAGAAAAATGATTCCTTTTGAAACATTACTGTTCATTGACAATGCACCTGGTTACCTAAGAGCTCTGATGGAGTCATACAACAGATTAATATTTTTATGCCTTCGGATACAACATCCATTCTACAGCCCACAGATCAGTGAAAAATTTCAACTTTCAAATCTTACTATTTAAAAAATACATTTCATAAGGTTATAGTTGCCATAAACAATGATTCCTCTGATGGATCTGGGCAAAGTAAATTGAAAATCTGGAAAGGATATATCATTCTTCATGCCATTAAGAACATTTGTGATTCATGGGGGGTCAAAATGTTAACATTAATAGGAGTTTGGAAGAAGTTGATTCCAACCCTCATGGATAACTTGAAAGGGTTCAAGACTTAAGTAGAAAAAGTAACTGCAGAAGTGGTGAAAATTGCCAAAGAACTAGAGTTAAAAATAGAGCTTGATGGTATGACTGAGTTGCTGTAATATCATGACAAAACTTAAATGGATGAGGAGTTGCTTCTTCACTTCAATTCAGTTCAGTCGCTCAGTCGTGTCTGACTCTTTGTGACCCCATGGACTGCAGCACGCTAGGCCTCCCTGTTCATCACCAACTCGCAGAGTTTACCCAAACTCATGTCCATTGAGTTGGTGATGCCATCCAGCCATAAATCCTCTGTTGTCCCCTTCTTCTCCTGCCTTCAATCTTTCCCCACATCAGGGTCTTTTCAGATGAGTCAGCTCTTCACATCAGGTGGCCAAAGTATTGGAGTTTCAGCTTCAACACCAGTCCCTAAAATGAACACTCAGGATTGATCTCCTTTAGGATGGACTGGTTGGATCTCCTTGCAGTCCAAGGGACTCTGAAGAGTCTTCTCCAACACCACAGTTCAAAAGCATCAATTCTTCAGTGCTCAGCTTTCTTTATAGTCCAACTCTCACATCCATACACGACTACTGGAAAAACCATAGCCTTGACTAGACGGACCTCGATTGGCAAAGTAATGTCTCTGGTTTTTAATATGCTGTTTAGGTTGGTCAACACTTTCCTGCCAAGGAGCAAACATCTTTTAACTTCATGGCTGGAGTCACCATCTGCTGTGATTTTGGAGCCCCCCAAAATAAAGTCTGCCACTGTTTCCACTGTTTCCCCATCTATACATGAGTAAACAGGGCAGTATATTGAGATGAAATTTATGTGAATATGCTGTGAAGATTATTGAAATGATGACAAAGAATTTAGAATATTACATAAACTTAGTTAATAAAGTAGTGACAGGTTTGAAAAGGATTGATTCCAGTGTTGAAAGAAATTCTATTGTGGTTAAAGTGCTATCAAACAGCATCATATACTACAGAAAAATTGTTCATTAAAGGAAGAATCAATTGATGCAGCAAACTCATTGTCTCATTTTAAGAAATTGCACAGCCACCCTAACCTTAAGCAGCCATCACTCTGATCAGTGAGTAGCCATCAACATCAAGGCAAGACCCTCTACCAGCAAAAAGATTATGACTTGCTCAAGGCTCAGATGATGATTAGCATTTTTAAACTAAAGTGTATACATTATTTCTTTAGAAATAGTGCTGTTTCACAATTAATAGGCTACAGCATGGTGTTAAAGCGTCTGCCTGGAATGCGGGAGACCTGGGTTCCATCCCTGGGTCGGGAAGATTCCCTGGAGAAGGAAATGGCAACCCACTCCAGTACTCTTGCCTGGAGAATCCCATGGAGGGAGGAGCCTGGTGGGCTACAGTCCGTGGGGTCGCAAAGAGTCGGACACGACTGAGCGACTTCACTTTCTTTCTTTCACGTTGGTGTAAATATAAATTTCATATGCAGTGGCAAACAAAAAAATTTGTATAGCCTTCTTTATTGTGATATTTGCTTTATAGTGGCAGTCCAGAACCAAACCTGTAATATCTCTGAGGTATGCCTGTATTTTCATTTTCACAAATACAAGACACACTTGAACCTCCTTGTCATTTCTCATATAGTCTCATTTCTTAGAACACAGTTCCTTCCCTTAACCTCTGCATATCTATCGTACTAGTCTTTCTAGAAATTAGACATTGGGGCAATAGAATCATTATCAGCCAGTATACTAGGCACTAAGAACGATAACTGATGAAAGTGTAAAGGAGAATTATGAGCAAGTGGTTGTCATTGTTCAGCCACTCAGTTGTGTCCAACTCTTTGTGACCCCAAGGACTTGCAGCACACCAGGCTTCCCTGTCCTTCACCATCTCCCAGAGCTTGCTCACGTCCATTGAGTTGGTGATGCCATCAAACCATCTCATCCTCTGTCATCCCCTTCTTCTCCTGCCTTCAGTCTTTCCCAGCATCAGGGTGTTTTTTTGTTTTTTTAAATGTGTCAGCTCTATGCATCAAGTGGCCTAAGTATTGGAGCTTCAGCTTCAGCATCAGTCCTTCCAATGAATATTCAGGATTTATTTCCTTTACAATTGACTGGTTTGATCTCCTTGCTATCCAAGGGACTCTCAAGAGTCTTCTCTAACACCGCAGTTCAAAAACATCAATTCTTCCATGATCACCTTCTTTACGGTCCAACTCTCACATCCGTACATGACTACTGGAAAAACCATAGTTTTGACTATACAGAACTTGGTCTGCAAAGTAATATCTCTGCTTTTTGTCTAGGTTTGTCATCGCTTTCCTTCCAAGGAGCAAGCAGCTTTTAATTTCATGGCTGCAGTCACCATCCGCAGTGATTTTGGAGCCCAAGAAAATAAAGTCTGTCACTGTTTCCATTATTTCCCCATCTATTTGCCGTTAAGTGATGGGACCAGATGCCATAATCTTAATTTTCTGAATGTTGAGTTTGAAGCCAAATTTTTCACTCTCCTCTTTCATTTTCATCAAGAGGCTCTTTAGTTTCTCCTCACTTTCTGCCACAAGGGTGGTGTCATCTGTATATCTGAGGTTATTGCCATTTCTCCTGGCAATCTTGATTCCAGCTTGTTCTTCATCTGGCATTTTGCATAACGTACTCTGCATACAAGTTAAATAAGCAGGGTGACAATATACAGCCTTGATGTACTCCTTTCCTAATTTGTAACCAGTTAATTGTCCCATGTCTGGTTCTAACTGTTGCTTCTTGACCTGCAAACAGATTTCTCTGGAGACAGGTAAGGTGGTCTGATAGTCCCATCTATTTAAGAATTTTCCACAATTTGCAAATGGTAAATACAGCAAAAAGAGAAGAGTGTTCTAGAAACTGGTATTTGATGGAAAATAGGATAAGGAAAAGGTGTTTGGGAAGAAATGGGAATTTTTACAACAAGCCCCTGGATGGAGTACTCAACCCTGGATATATAGCTATTGGCCTTGTGCTTTCCCTGGATGGCGGTGACCTGGGTACATTTAAGAGTTGGTTGTGGAAAGACAGTTCAAATGAAATTGTGAGCCTTTAGAGATGCTCAAACTTTGTTCCTGATTGAACAGGACTTCAGCAGAGCAGAATGGGAGAGACAGACTGGGTAGACTAGGTGTTGGCATTGGAGTGGCCACGCGGAATAAGAAAAAGCATGGAGGAAATTATTAAGTTGGTGCAAAAGTAATTGTGGTTTTACATTGTCGAACTTTGCCCTTTGATATTGGAGTATCAATACATTCTTAAATAAATGTGGTTATATTATACATCATTTTAGTGTGCATTTTCACTTCATGTTTTCTTGATAATGACATTATTTGATGTTAATTTTATGTTTATTTTAGACTATAGGAATGTTAGGCAAAATGCAAAGTTGAGCAATTTTTTGAGTTCAAAATGGGTCATAAAGTAGCAGAGACAACATACAACATCAAAAACCCATTTGGCCCAGGAAGTCTGACAAACTTATAGTTCAGTGATGGTTCAAGAAGTTTTGCAAAGGAGGTAAGAGCCTTGAATATGTAGAGTGCAGTAGCTAGTCTTTGGAAGTTGACAGTGACCAATTGAGAGCCATCATCCAAGCTGATCCTCTTACAACTACACAAGAAGTTGCTGAAGAACTCAATGTTGACCATTCTATGGTATTTGGCATTGAAACAAATTGGAAAGGTGAAAAAGTTCTATAAGTGGGTGCCTCATGGGCTGACTGAAAAACAAAAAATCACTGTTTTGAAGTGTCATCTCTTATTCTACGCAACAACAAATAATTTCTCAATTCGATCATGATGTGCAAGGAAAAGCAGGTTTTATACGACACTGGGTGATGACCAGCTCAGTGCACAGGCCAACAAAAAGCTCCAGAGCACTTCTGAAAACCAAACTTGCACCAGGAAAAAGGTCATGATCACGGCTCAGTGTTCTGCTGCTGGTTTGATCCACTGCAGCTTTCTGAATCCTGATGAAAACATTACAATCTGAGAGGTATGCTCAGCAAATCAGTGAGATGCACCGAAACCTGCAATGCCCTCAGCAGCTATTGGTGAACAGAATGGGTCCCATTCTTCTCTGAGACAACACCGACCACACATTTGCACAACCAGCACTTCAAAGGTTGAGCAAATTGGGCTATAAAGTAATTAGCCTCCAATTAAATAAATTTAAATAAAAAAAAGTCTTCCCTCATCCAACATTCACCCGATCTCTCACCAGCTGACTATTACTTCTTCAGGCATCTCTACAACTTTTTTTCAGAGAAAACACTTCCACAAGCAGCAGGGTGCAGAAAATGCTTTCTTCATAGAATTCTGAAGCATGGATTTTTGTGCTACAGGAATGAACAAACTTATTTCTTTTTGGCAAAAATGCATTGATTGTAACGGTTCCTATTTTGATTAATAATGATGTATTTGAGCCTAGTTATGATGATTTAAATTCATAGTCCAAAACCACAATTACTTTCATACCAACCTAATAGTAGAGTGGAGGTTTGCTATGAGGATGCTGAGTGTGAATGACTGGATCAGAAAATGCAGCTGATTAGGTATAGTTAGAAGAAGTGAATGTGAAAGAAGTGACTGCATTTTTAAGTATGATTATTAACTAGATTTGAAATCGTTGGGTTGTGAATTTCAGTTCTGACTATCAACTAATAGAGCTTCAGGGCTAGAAAACTAACAGTTAAACATTATTGCTCAATGTGTAACATCAGGATAACGACACTTGCCAAACATTTCTCACTCTGTTGTCTTTATAGTCATTTTAGAATGATCATATTATGTATGAGCATATGTGCTCAGTCACGTCCGACTCTGTGGCTCCATGGACTGTAGCCTGCCAGACTGTATCCCTGTCCATGGGATTCTCCAGATAAGAATACTGGAGTGGGTTGCCATGTTCTCCTCCAGGGGACCTTCCTGACCCAGGGATAGAACCTGCATCTCCTGCATTTGCGAGTGGATTCTTTACCACTGAGTTACCTGGGAAGCCCATGTTATGTACATATGTACATATATAAATATTTCTTTAGAGTAGGGAATCATTAAAGTTAAATTAAACACTGTTTAAATTCAACAATTACAACATTTTTTTCTTAGAGAAGTTAGACTTTTTATCAGCACCAAAGTTCCAAGTGGAATGATGATACGCATCCAAAGGAATGACTTCCTCCACTCAGGAAATCAGCGTTCCCATCTCAGATGAACTCCTCTAGGTGAAATGGGGTTCATCAAAGTTGCCACAGGGAACTGAACCTTGGAAGCCAATGAAAGATGGAAGGAGATTAAAATTAGTGGGGCCTTAAGAGCCGTGATTGTTTTTAGACCTTGGGGTTTTCTTGTAACTAGGAAAAAAAAAAGGAAAGAAAACAAAGGCCTCTTTGTCTTTTTCCTATCAGTCATTAGATGCCTGCTTCATCATCCCATATTCAGACTGGTTATTTTATTGAGAATTGTTGCCAATGCTGTGTGTTGTGTTTAGGAAAAGGGTGCTAGAGGGGAGTAATTGCAAGTGCTTCTGGCCTTTCATCGAAACCCAGGAATCTTAAGTGACAGCTGTTTGAGGGACTTGTCATTCAATTTAGTGGTTTGAAATCCTGCCAGTGGTTAAAAAACCTGTGGTTCATGAGTTTGCAGCCACTGGGGCTTGCACAGTCTCACCAGAGCACTCGCATTTCATAGGAAACCACCGTCTTGTTGGGCCAGAAGGATGCCGGGCAGACATCCTGACCACGATATTTATTTCTGGAGGGCAAAAAAAATCACAATGGAAATTGGACCTGAGTCAAGCAGAAAATGATTTTTTCCCCTAAAATGTATAACACGCAATTAGAAATGAAAGTCTGTATGTGCTTTTAGTTCACTCAGAAGATGCAGAGAGTGAGATTTTCCTATTACTCTTTCTTTTCTTCCTATCAGGTAGAGAGACGTCATTTCTACCTCAACCAATAATAAATAAATTTTTCTTTCATAGTGTTGCACTAGATGAATGTGGGAGGAAAAGAAAGGAAGAAGTAAACCACTTTCTAGAATTTGCAATTATTTGAGGAGTTACATTATATAAGGTATAATTTCGAGGCAATTCATGAGCTCCAATGAGACTGGTAAGTATTGATAGAACTCAGGAGAGCCTGCGAATTAGGGAATGAACTACCTCAAGTGAAGTTCCTAATGAACAGGTTTCTTTTTTTTTTTTTTTTTATGAACAGGTTTCTGACAGAGAATGAGAATGCCACCAAGTCCAAACTGAGAGGTGGAGACAGCACCTCCCTGAACTAGTCCTTTAGAATCTGTGTGGTCACTCTCTCTCATTTCCTTTGCTTTGGTTGGTCTCTGTTTGGCTTTTTTCTTGTTATATTATTCTACCGTCTCTATTAGAGGTAAAATATTTACTTATTATCCATTTTCCTGTGGATATAGTATTAACTTTTTCTCTGAAAAATGGTTAGGATTATTTCAATGAGGTCTCTTTCATAGCTAAATCTCTAATTTTAAGAACTTTTACCTGGTAGCTCAGATGGTGAAGAATCTGCCTGTAATGTAGGAGACCTGGGTTCAATCCCTGGGTTGGGAAGATCCCCTGGAGAAAAGAATGGCTACCCACTCCAGTATTCTTGCCTGGAGAATTCCATGGACAGAGGAGCCTGGTGGGCTACAGTCCACGGGGACACTTTTGCTTTAGAATATTATGCTAAAACCTCTGAAACCATGATAGATAAATAGATTTATTTATAATAAATAAATAGAAACAATAGTAAGTGGAGAGATATTTCTTAGGACATGTCCTATAGGTTAGGAGAAACTATGTGAAGTTTTCTTACCTCAATTTTATGTTATTGCAGTTAAAAAAAGGACATTGGAGGAGTGTTGCAGAACTACTGTAAGACAAAAATATTTACATATAAAAAAGCAAAATGAATTTAACGTCCTCTCATGTTTTATATCTATCCTTCCTTGATGTCATCCAAATTTCCTATTGACAGAATTATACTACCTTTATTTTAAATTTGGTGATCAAGCAGGAAGCCTTTCCTATCAACGTCTGTCCTTGCTCCACCAATTTAAGAAGACTATTCTCTGAGAACAAAGGACATCCCGTTCAAAAAGTTGCCCCCTGTAACCCTAACCTGATACCTGTTTGCCTTTAAACCTTCCACAGTAGATCATCCCTCAAGCACACAAAGGCATCCCCTTTCCAAGCTCCACATTTATCAGCAGGAAAAAAGCAAACACCACCATTTCTCAGGTACACAGTGTCTCCACACCTATTACAGTTGTGAGCAGTGGTGACCTTGCACTGGCCCAAACCACCCACGAGTAGCCTTTGATGTTCCTGGAGCCTCATGTTTTAATACAGTCTAAACACCCCACGTTTGAACTGCAAGAGTCCTGTTTCCAGCCATATTAGAAGTGATATCAAAGATGGTCACATTTTAATGGCCTTTCAGTCACAGAGAGGGCAACAGGCAAGGGAAAACTTGGTGAGGCTGTATTTTTTCCCTGCTTTTAACTCTCCTGCCCACCCACTCTCCATCTTTCCTTCCCCAGACTATCCATATGCCACACATCTGTCACTAGAGGGATTGACTTGTTCTGGGGGAAAAACAAGACATCTCAGGAATAATGAACCCACTTCTTTTTACAAAAAAAAAAAAAAAAGACAAATTCCATGATAGAGAATTTTCTGTGAGCTTTTCCCAACTGAGTGGGTTACATTCATATTTGGGACCGGGCACTTGGTGGATTTACAGCACACCTGGAAAGTAGTCACAAGAGAATGATAATTAGCCAATGGGCCAAGGAAGTCAGGGATTCCAGACTGAAGACTGATGATCATTTGAGCAGGAAGAAAGTTTAGCAATCACACTGTACAAGAAATTCATTTTATAGATGATATTTTTGGTCTCTGAGAAGTTATTTTTCATTATAATACACGCACAAAGGGGAGTTAAATCTTACGTTGAGACGTTTAATGGTCATCCTTGTTTATGTACTTGTAATAATAATAATAACACACACTTCCTATATGATTTTCTGTGTCTCATACCCTTCTAAGCACTGGATTTAATTCATTTTACTTTCACTAAACCCTACAAGGTAGGTACTATTGTTCTCATTTCAGTTTTTCAGATGGGATAACTGAGGCATAGAGAAGTTAAGTGACTAGCTCAAGGTTACCCGGTTAGAAAGTAGCAGAGGTAGAGTCCAAAGCAAGACTCTTGGCCACCACATTACACTATGTCTCTGACAATATCTCACTGAGAAAGTCAGAAATGGAATTTTTTTTTTGTTTCTCATCAGTTTTAAAATTGAAATAATTAGGTTAAAATAGAAATAATTAGGTTAATTTTTGAAAGAAAATGACACTCCTAGATTTGTGTTGCTCTTGTTGTGTCTGCTCAATGATATATAAACATTCAGTTGATCAACTTCTGCGCTTGCCTGTCAAGCAACAGTGCTCACTATGAGAAAACCCTTATGAAGCTTTGCTTAAATGGTCCATCTGTATACTGCGCTGGAGGGAAAAATGTCTTTGGATATTTCTTGACATTACTGTCTTTGAAATTGTTAAAACCTTTTGTTTACCAAACAGTGTACACTGTTAAAAGTAAAACTTCCTCTGTGTTCTATAGTTTGGCCCAGTTGGTTAATCTTTCAGGAGTGTTGAAAACAGGGTTTTAATTAACAATTTTAACATTAACCCAGTCACTCATCTCCAGTTCTTATCTGAAACCTTGGTAGTGCAGACACTTAGGGACATGAGAAAAAGGCTGTCTTGTCGGTATGACAGTTGAGAGGACTTCTGTTGGAGGAAAAAAGAAAGATCCCAGAAATCAACAGTATTAAATGGAATCTGATACCAATGCAAATTATTTCACCAGAGGAAGGTATAATAGGACTTGGTTTCTCTTGTATTGTGCTGTAATCCTCTATGGCACGTCACCTTTGTTATCAAGCCAGAGTCAGTGGTCTTGTGTGATATGGAGACGAGACCTAAAAAAAGGAAATTTCTAAGTCAGTTAGTCACTGACTAGAACATCACCCTGGAGGGATACTTCATTTTTTGCAAAACCAAAGAATAGTTGGGAAAATTAGTGCAGGGCTTGAAGAACTCAGTTTGCTGATGAAACTGAGAAAAATATCAATAACTTGAAGTATATAAAAAGTATATTACTTTTTGCCTTTTCTAATGTAATCCAGTCAAGAAGCTTGAGTCTTTTCCTAAACTCAATTTATTTTTCCTTGTGGTATTTTTTATTGATTGTGTTCCTGATTTACTAAACATCTTGTTTTTCCTTTATTTGTACTATATTAAAATGTATCACTATCTGGAAATAAACCTCTATTTCATAAGAAATGAAAAGCACTTAAGCTATAAAAAGGAGAGCCATAATTTTATTATCTCAGCATGGGCCTGCTATCATTGCAACAGCAGAGCAAGTAATACACACACAAAAAAATTCCATAAGGATACACTGGAGCCAGGAGATATTTATGCTTGCCTAAGCAGTTCTGATGATTTGATAGTTGAAATGTTTATGCTTTTGTTCACTTAGATAACGTACTTAGGACATCTTTTTTTAAACAACAGATAATCATAGTGGTGTACTAAGGGGCCTGACACAGTGGAAGTGGGTATCTGAGAATTATTAAAACAAACTTAGATGGTTGTAATACAGGGTGACTATTTTTGGTGAAACAATTACTTAGTGTTTCATGGTAAAAATGATAGTGTTTTAGATTTATTATAAAACCACAGAAAAACACATTATTCTTCAGAAGGAGAAGGGTGAAACATTAGTTAGAACTTAAGAAAAATGTACTTTGTTCTTATTTTTCTTAGCCATGCTGAAGTAAAATTGGTATATGACCTTATTTTGTCTTTTGTCCTGTATTCTTTCCCCCTCTTTATTGTTTGATTTAATTTCAAAGTCGCTAAAAGTGCCAGAATCAAAGACCAGGTTAAATTTTCCCTGAAGGATATTGAATATCATAGTCATTATTCTAATAATAAGAGGTTTGTTTAGCTGCTTTGATTCTACAAGCTTGATAGCCCCTTTTCAGAGAAAAAGGACTTTTACCTCAAGTTTTCTCACAGGTAAGCAAGTTAAATATCATGTCAATCCTTGAACTTGTAGCAAGCTGGAATCCTGTTGCCTTCACTTATTTATTGAGATATAGAGAATTATTATCAAATAAAAAGCAAGGGTTGGCTAAATAGGCTATATTAGACTATGTGTTCTATAGGTAAACTCTAAAGGATATTTGAATCTTATGTGTGTTTAGTGATTTCAGTCGTGTCTGACTGTTTGAGACCCTATGGACAGTAACCCTCCAGGTTCCTCTGTCCATGGGATTCTCCAGGCGAGAATAGTGGAGTGGGTGGCCATGCCCTCCTTCAGGGGATCTTCCTGACTCAGTGATCAAACTTGTGTCTCCTGCATTACAGGTGGATTCTTTATCACTGAGCCACAAGGAAAGCTCTATTTGAATCTTAAACTTAACTCTACTAATGGGATATTAGTATCCCACTAAGCGCGAGCCACAGCTGTGTGGCGCTGAAGTGACCAACAGGAGATACCCCACGTCCAAGGTCAGAGAAACCCCAGTAAGACAGTAGGTGGTGGAGTGGCTGTGAGGAGATACCCCATGTCCAAGGGCAAAGAGAAGCCCCAACAAGACGGTAGGAGGGGCGAATTAGCATTTAGAATCAAACCCCACTCCTCCCAGAGATGCTCAGAAGGCTCAAACAGGTGCACCAGGACCCAGGGACCCCACAAAGACTGAGACAGAACTGTATTTGAGCATCTCCTGTGGAGGTACGGGTCTGTGGTGGTCTGCCGCAGGGACAGAGGCTGAGTGCAGCAGCCTTGGGTATGGCATAAGCCCTCTTGGAGGAGGCTGCCATTAACTCCACCACAGAGCTGCCAGAACTTACACAGGACTGGAAAATAGACTCTCGGAGGGCACAACAGAACTTTATGCAGCAGGACCCAGAAGAAAGGAGCAGTGACCCCAAAACAGACTGATCCAGACTTGCCGGTGAGTGTCCAGGAGTTTCGGGTGGAGGCATGGATTGGTGGTGGCCTGCTGCAGGGTTGGAGGCACTGAGTGTAGCAGTACATGCATGGGATCTTTTGATGGAGGTCAACATTATCTTCATTAGCTCCACCATAGTTTCAGCTCAGTTCAGTCGCTCAGTCGTGTCTGACTCTTTGCGACCCCATGAATCACAGCACGCCAGGCCTCCCTGTCCATCACCAACTCCTGGAGTTCACTCAGACTCACGTCCATCGAGTCAGTGATGCCATCCAGCCATCTCATGCTCTGTCGTCCCCTTCTCCTCCTGTCCCCAATCCCTCTCAGCATCAGAGTCTTTTCCAATGAGTCAACTCTTCGCATGAGGTGGCCAAAGTACTGGAGTTTCAGCTTTAGCATCATTCCTTCCAAAGAAATCCCATGGCTGATCTCCTTCAGAATGGACTGGTTGAATCTCCTTGCAGTCCAAGGGACTCTCAAGATCTTCTCCAACACCACAGTTCAAAAGCATCAATTCTTTGGCGCTCAGCCTTCTTCACAGTCCAACTCTCACATCCATACATGACCACAGGAGAAATCATAGCCTTGACTAGATGGACCTTAGTTGGCAAAGTAATGTTTCTGCTTTTGAATATGCTATCTAGGTTGGTCATAACTTTCCTTCCAAGGAGTAAGTGTCTTTTAATTTCATGGCTGCAGTCACCATCTGCAGTGATTTTGGAGCCCCCAAAATAAAGTCTGACACTGTTTCCACTGTTTCCCGATTTATTTCCCATGAAGTGATGGGACCAGATGCCACAATCTTCGTTTTCTGAATGTTGAGCTTTAAGCCAACTTTTTCACTCTCCACTTTCACTTTTATCAAGAGGCTTTTTAGTTCCTCTTCACTTTCTGCCATAAGATATGTCTCATCTGCATATCTGAGGTTATTGATATTTCTCCCAGCAATCTTGATACCAGCTTGTGCTTCTTCCAGCCCAGCATTTCTCATGATGTATTCTGCATATAAGTTAAATAAGCAGAGTGACAATATACAGCCTTGACGTACTTCTTTCCCAATTTGGAACCAGTCTGTTGTTCCATGTCCAGTGCTAACTGTTGCTTCATGACCTGCATACAAATTTCTCGAGAGGCAGGTCAGGTGGTCTGGTATTCCCATCTCTTTCAGATTTTTCCACAGTTGATTGTGATCCACACAGTCAAAGGCTTTGGCATAGTCAATAAAGCAGAAATAGATGTTTTTCTGGAACTCTCTTGCTTTTTCGATGATCCAACGGATGTTGGCAATTTGATCTCTGGTTCCTCTGCCTTTTCTAAAACCAGCTTGAACATCTGGAAGTTTACATATTGATGAAGCCTGGCTTGGAGGTTGGCCCCAGGTAAATAGCAGGGAGGGAAAACAGCTCCACCCATCAACAGAAAATTGGATTAAAGATTTACTGAGCATGGCAAAGGAAAAGATGTAAGCATCTGAATACAGCAAGGAGATGTAAGAAAGCCTTCCTCAGCGATTAATGCAAAGAAATAGAGGAAAACAACAGAATGGGAAAGACTAGAGAGCTCTTCAAGGAAATTAGAGATACCAAGGGAACATTTCATGCAAAGATGGGCTCAACAAAGGACAGAAATGGTATGGATGTAACAGAAGCAGAAGATATTAAGAAGAGGTGGCAAGAATACACAGAAGAACTGTACAAAAAAGATCTTCACGACCTAGATAAGCACGATGGTGTGATCACTCACCTAGAGCCAGACATCCTGGAATGTGAAGTCAAGTGGGCCTTAGGAAGCATTACTGTGAACAAAGCTATTGGAGGTGATGGAATTCCAGTGGAGCTATTTCAAATCCTAAAAGACGATGCTGTGAAAGTGCTGCACTCAATATGCCAGCAAATTTGGAAAACTCAGCAGTGGCCATAGGACTGGAAAAGGTCAGTTTTCATTCTAATACCTAAGGAAGGCAATGCCAAAGAATGCTCAAACTACTGCACAATTGCACTCATCTCACACGCTAGTAAAGTAATGCTCAAAATTCTCCAAGCCAGACTTCAACAATACATGAACCCTGAACTTCCAGATGTTCAGGCTGGTTTTAGAAAAGGCAAAGGAACCAGAGATCAAATTGCCAACATCCGCTGGATCATTGAAAAAGCAAGGGAGTTCCTGAAAAACATCTACTTCTGTTTTATTGACTATGCCAAAGCCTTTGACTGTGTGGACCACAATCAACTGTGGAAAATTCTGAAAGAGATGCGAATGCCAAACCACCTGACCAGCCTCTTGAGAAATCTGTATGCAGGTCAGGAGGCAACAGTTATAATTGGACATGAAACAACAGATTGGTTCCAAATAGGAAAAGGAGTACGTCAAGTATGTATATTGTCACCCTGCTTGTTTAACTTAAAAGCAGAGTACATCATGAGAAACACTGGGCTGGACGAAGCAGAAGCTGGAATTAAGATTGCTGGGAGAAATATCAATAACCTCAGATACAGAGGTGACACCACCCATATGGCAGAAAGCGAAGAAGAACTAAAGAGCCTCTTGATGAATGTGAAAGAGGAGAGTGAAAATTTTGGTTTAAAGCTAAATGATCAGAAAACAAAGAGCATGGCATCCAGCCCCATCACTTTATGGCAAATAGATAGAGAAACAGTGGAAACAGTGTCAGACTTTATTTTTGGGGGCTCCAAAATCACTGCAGATGGTGACTGCAGCCATGAAATTAAAAGACGCTTACTCCTTGGGAGAAAAGTTATGACCAACCTAGATAGCATATTAAAAAGCAGAGATGTTACATCTAGTCAAGGCTATTGTTTTTTCAGTAGTCATGTATGGATATGAGAGTTGGAGTATAAAGAAAGCTGAGCACTAAAGAATTGATGCTTTTGAACTGTGGTGTTGGAGAAGACTCCTTAGAGTCCCTTGGACTGCAAGGAGATCCGACCCGTCCTAAGGGAAATAAATCCTGAATATTCATTGGAAGGACTGATGTTGAAGCTGAAACTCCAATAGTTTTGCCACCTGATGCGAAGAGCTGACTCATTTGAAAAGACCCTGATGCTGGGAAAGATTGAAGGCAGGAGGAGAAGGGGACTCAGTGACTGAATGGACATGAGTTTGAGTAAACTCTGGGGAATTGGTGATGGACTGGGAGGCCTGGCATGCTGCAGTCCATGGGGTCGCAAAGAGTTGGACACGACTGAGCGACTGAACTGAACTGAACTGAATTTGATATTTGCAGAACAGTTTCTGACTAATCCTGGGGCTAAATTTTCTCATCCTCTTATTATAAGATGATTATAATAATTATATTTTTTATTTGTTGTTGTTCAGTCACTCTGCTGCTGCTACTGCTAACTCACTTCAGTCGTGTCTGACTCTGTGCGACCCCATAGACGGCAGCCCACCAGGCTCCACCATCCCTGGGATTCTCCAGGCAAGAACAGTGGAGTGGGTTGCCATTTCCTTCTCCAATGCATGAAAGTGAAAAATGAAAGTGAAGTCGCTCAGTCGTGTCCGACTCTTAGCGACCCCATGGACTGCAACCTACCAGGCTCCTCCATCCTTGGGATATTCCAGGCAAGAGTACTGGAGTGGGGTGCCATTATTGTTGTTCAGTCACTCAGTGATGTCCAACTCTTTGCTACCCCATGGGCTGGAGCACTCCAGGCCTCCCTGTCCCTCCCTATCTCTCGGAGTTTGCCCAAATTCATGTTCATTGCATCAGTGATTCCGTCCAGCCATCTCATCCTCTGATGCCCTTTCCCTTCTGACCTCTATCTTTCCCAGCATCATGGTCTTTTGTAATGAGTCACCCGTTTTCATCAGATGACCAAAATACTGGAGCTTCAGCTTCAACATCAGTCCTTCCAGTGAATATTCAGCGTTGATCTCCCTTAACATCGATTGGTTTGATCTCCTTGCTGTCCAAGGGACTTTCAGAAGTCTTTTCCAGCACAACAGTTTGAAGGGCTCAATTCTTTGGTGTTCTGCCTTCTTTACAGTTCAGCTCTCCTATGGAGGATCAAGGAAAGATGAAGGAACAGCAGATTATAGATACCAGATAGATGTAGGTGTCTGGGTACCAGAGGGTATGAATTGAGAAATTATGAGGTAATGCTTAGGGAGAGAGATGCTCATTTATAACTCATTTATAACTCCTCAAGGTTATTACTGATCACATGGACACATTGCTATACAATAATACATAGTATATATATATAATATTGTATATGATAAATATATAGTATACATATATATATAACATTATATATTGATAATGTTATATATATATATGTTATATGAGTTCCAAGCATCTGTCTCCCTAAGCATTACCTCATAATTTCTCAGTTCATACCCTGTGGTACCCAGACACCTACATCTACCTGGGATCTATAATCTGTTTTTCCCTCTTCTTTCCTTGTCCCTCCATGGTCTCACAGCCCTCATTTGCTCCTTATCTGACTTACACTGTATCATTATAATCACTTACTTGCATATTATCTTCAACTCTTTGGTTCTTTCTGGCTTTGCTGTACTAATGTTCCTGCTCCAATCCTGTGCAGCTGAACCTAGCTGGAAAAACACTCAAAAGCAAGGGTACTGGCCTCATTTGACATCCGTGACTACTAACCTCAAGTGAACCTCAAGATGACCACGATGTTTGCATTTCTCTAGTCCATTCACTCTCTCCATCACTTACTAGAATCAATGGTTCTCAATTAGGGTGATTTCACCCCCAGAGGACATTGGCAATATCTGGAAATAGTTTTTGTTGTCATAACCTGGAGGAGGGAATATGACTGGCATCTCATAGGTAAAGATCAGGGATGCTGCTAAACATCCTATGATGCACGGACAGCCCACCCTGCCCCACAAAGATTTATCATCCCACGAACATCTGTAGTACTAAGGTTGAGAATCCCTGTGTAAAGCATGTAACATGTTTTCTCTCTTTAAACTTTCCAACACTCTCTCTAATCTGTACTTTCACTAATGGTTTTCTTTTTTCATTTGAAAAGACCAATTTCAAGAGACTTGCTGAAGCTCACATTGGCACTTGCTCACCTTCTTGTATCTGTGCTCTCCTTCCTGTTACTATGGATGGCTATCTCTGGCCCTGGATAAGACAAAGCTCTCTAAACCTATACTGGGTCCCATTCCCTCTCTTCTACTCAGGGACAGAGTGCCAGTAGTTTTCCATTTTATGTCTTGAATTCTGATTTCCCCGCTTTGCAGTCGATCATTCCCATCAGGAAAACAATATGCTGATATTATCTCCTATCTTAAAAAATGAAAACAAACAACCCTCCCTAAATCTCTCTTGATTTCACATTTTTTTAAGGGCAGCATGGTCCCTTATTTTTCTCCTCTCATTCTTTCTCAAACGTCTTCCAATCAGATTTTTATCCCCTCCACTCCAGACACGCATTTCTAAGAAATGTTACCAATCATATGTCCATTGTTTAATCTAGTGATCATTTGTCTTTGATTTTCTTGTGCTATCAATGATTTTTTACACACTCAATCATCCCTCTTTCTTGAGACCCTTTCTTCACTTGGCTTCAGGACACCATGCTCTTGTAATTTTCTTCCTCCTTCACTATCTTTCCTCTCAGTTTTCTTTGTAGCAAGTTACTGAACCTGAGGGGTTCATCCCTGAGGGGATGATGTGTGGGAATCACTAACTTTGTAACCAAGTTGGACAGAAGTATGGTAAGCTGAGGACTTGATATTGACCACTGGTGCCTGAAGTGTGGTAGTCTTGTGGGACTGAGTTCTTAAACCCGTGGCATCTGATACTAGCTCTGGATAGTTAGTGTGAAATTGTAGTACACTTGGTTGGTGTCAGAGAGTTTGGTTGGTGTGAGGAAAAAGCCAATCATTTGGCATCAGGAATGGGATTTTCTAAAACAGCGCCAAATCATGGATGATGTTGAAGAAACATTTTAATGGAGAGAACAGTACCCAGCTGGATTCTACAATAAGATGGTTTATACCAGAAATGGTTTAAAATGGAAACGGTTTATACTAGATTGTGCTACCAAAAGTGTGCACTACACTTAACATTTTGGGGTGCAAAACATACATTCTAACTCCACTCGGGCCTTTGGCACAAAATGGCAACAACATGTGTGATAGATTAAATAACACTGGCTCATAAGACAGAAAGGGCTTTAGTGGAGGTAGATGCCAGTCTAGGTATCCTGAGACAAACTGAATTTGTTTCTAAAGAGGAGCACCACTCAAAGGAAAATAATTTTTTAACTAGGAAAAGCCTATCAGAGTGTGTTCTCTTTAGGAGGAAGGCAAAGGGTAGAAGTCAGACTGGGAAGGTAGGAATTTAGCAAAGTGGATCAGTCAAACTCAACATGTAATACTGGATGATTCTAGAAGCCAGTATTGAGAAAGGGCCTGTAGTTGACTATTTTAACACACGTGGAGGCTGGAATGGCCTTGGGACAGTTGCCCTCAGTTTTAGCCAAATTTATACATACATTTTATAATTTCTAGCAGTATAGTCTTAGAGTAAAATTTTCAATGTGGTATAAAACACGTTCATTAATAAACACAAATATCTTTAGTCCTACTGTAAAAAAGAAACTAAAAGTAAATAAACCTATGCAAAATAATTAATGTTCAGTATTTGGAAATTATCTAGATTTTCAACAAATGTACATTTTTAACTGGTTTCAGTAGAGCTTTAAGATTTCAAGCTACTGATAAGAGTTTGGAAACTGTTTTTAAGTAGACATATCATAAAACATAATTGTAGTTGGAAATTTCATCTATAAACTTTTATCTTACATCTATTTAATTTATTTGTTCTTAACAATTATGTTTAGATTAGTCACAAAAATTTCATGAGACATTAAAACTATCATTTTAAGTTATCTTTCTGTCTCAGAAGGTAAAGAATCTGCCTGCAATACAGGAGGCCCAGGTTCAATTACTGGGTTGGGAAAATCCCCTGGAGAAGGGAATGGCAACTCACTCCAGTATTCTTGCTTAGAGAACAGAGAAGCCTGGCGGCCTACAGTCCATGGAGTTGCAAAGAGTTGGACACCATTGAGTGACTTTCACTTTCACTTTCTTGCTGACTAATTCTGTGACAGAGATGACATGAGTTTGTTTGACTGTTAGTAAACCTAGGTCGAATAAAAGTATTATATTTAATGCTGATAACTCTAAAGACATGCCTGTTTTAATTAAACCAAAAAGCATAAACTAGCTTTAATTTACTGAAGAATATCCTAAATTGTGTGAATTTAAAAAATAATTGTGTTAGTTTTTATATATACTAGATTTATACAAAAGCTTGTCTTTAATCCAATTAAATAGATATCTTTGCAAACTAATTTTTACAATACCATTTGGGTGGCTTCCCAGGTGCTGCGAGTGGTAAAGAATCTGCCTGTCAATGCAAGAGATTCAAGAGACGCAGGTTCAATCCCAGCATCAGGAAGATCCCCTTGAGTAGTAAATGGTAACCCATTCAGTATTCTTGCCTGGATAATCCGATGGACAGAGGAGCCTGGTGGACTACAGTCCATGGGGTCACAAAGAATCAGACATAACTGAGCACATAAATACACACACCCCATTGGGAAGTGGAAAAAAAATCACATTTATAATATACACACATAGCCATGGCTTCCCTCGTAGCTCAGTCAGTAATGAATCTGCCTGTAGTGCAGGAGACCCAGATTCAATTCCTGGGTCGGGAAGATCCCTTGGAGAAGGAAATGGAAAGCCACTCCAGTATTCTTGCCTGGAGAATCCCATGGACAGAGGAGCCTGGCAGGCTACAGTCTGTCGGGTCGCAAGAGTTGGACACGACTTAGCGTCTAAACCACCACAGACATATATAAACATACAAATGTGCTAAAAGATCTTAAGACTTTTGTTTTAAACTTGTAGCCATAAGACAGGTACAGTAATTTATAACTTACTAGTTTATAAAAGAACAGTTAGATCAAAATCATGTTTCTAGCAGGTGGAATAAGTTTACCTTCTCAGATGGTGAAAATTTTTACTAGTATTTGTGGAAGAGACTTTTCAGATTTTTTTAAGGCCTAGTTTTCAAAGTAGGTTTTCCTTTTTCCCCTTCCTTCTTCTGATAAGAAATACCTTGATTACTGAAGAAGACCAGGTAGAAACCTTACATTTCAAAAGATACAGAGAAAGAATGTAAGTTCCACCAAGAGAGACTTTTGTTCCATAAGTCTTATTGTTCAGTCACTCAGTCATGTCTGACTCTGCAACCCACGAATGGCAACATGTCATTCTTCCCTGTCCTTCACTATCTCCCGGAATTTGCTCAAACTCATGTCTATTGAGTCAGTGATGCCATCCAACCATCTCATCCTCTGTTGTCCCCTTCTCCTCCTGCCCTCAATCTTTCCCAGCGTCAGGGTCTTTTCCAAGAGTCCTTTTCCAGGGTCTTTACAAAAATCACAAGCCTTTGAAATGACTATGGAGATTTTGAGATTGGTTAAAAGACAGATGAACTTTGAATTGTTTTTAGAGCCATATTTCTGTTCTTATAAAGATGAGATTTGAAAGATAAGTACAGTTATTTTTGATTCCTCAAAGAATTGAGTTAGAACCTGAATAATGCAAAGAGGCTGCTCCACCCATTGAACTACATTACCTCAGTTTGCTTCTTTATTTCAAGGAGAAGATCTTCAACTAAAATGGAAATTAAAAATTTCCTATGTCCTCGATTCAGAGCTGGTGTCTTTGGAATGTTTTAGTAAATCCTTCCCTAAAGGTTTCAGAATGTTTTTCTTTCCCTCTGGGCACATGAATTCATTTTAGCTTAGGGAGAAAGCCTCAGAAAAAGTTCTTATCAGGCTTTGAATATCAGCTTCTAATTTGGTCAACTTCTGACCATAGAGTTACTTAAAAAAATTCTCTCAAATATCTTGTTAAGTTTCAGCCAGGAAAAGCAGTAAATATTCCTGGCAGGGCTGAACAACACTTTGGACACAAGAGATATCCCCACAAATGGCGCAAAACACACCATCCACCCAAGATCCAGAGTCACTCACTCTCAAAGATAGCTTAGAGAAAGAGACTCAGATCATTCCCTTGAGAGCTAGCAACAGCTGGCAGGACCCTAGCTGCAAATGGGAGTACATTTCTAGCCACTAATGGGATGCAACTGATATTTATGTTTAGCCATATATTTGGCCATGTCAACTGATGGTTGTCAAGCCAAGTTCTCAGGACACAAAATGAGGCAAACCAGACGGCAATACCTGTTCCTGGTGGACAAAGACTTGACAACAAATGGGTACCTGAAAGCAAATTCTTGATTCACAATTCAAAGATCTAATTCTTCCAAACTATTTTGCTTGCCAATTTGAATTTGGAAAGAAAGGGATAATGTGAAAGTCTACCTTTCTCTCTCAACTAGGCACCAGATGGAAGTCTGGGACCGCTGACTTGGGTAAGGATCTTCTCATCCTTTATAGGTTTCTGTCCGTTTTCCCAGAATTCTGTCTGAGGGTTCTAGAGCAAGTGGAGATATTCCAGCAGGTCTCATTCTGGTGCCATAAACTGTAGAGAATGAAAAAATAATTTTTCCTCTACCCTTTGTGTCGTATGTTTGGCTGAGACCCCATTTTCTCTAGGGCATCTCATAAATATTAATGGTAAGCTTACGAGGTTAAAAGTTCTCTTCTGTGACTACTTGAATTCAAGATTATTTTGGTAAGGTTAACCTGTTTGTTCAGCCTTAGAAATTGGACTGGATCCAGGGTCTGTCAGAGCCACTCTGCCCCCAGAACCAATCTGGTTTTAAAGGCAGATCCAGTCCAATTCTGGCTGTTTCTGGACCCAATCCAGAAAAAGAAATACTCAGGTGAAGTCTGAAAGCTCATACTGCAAAATCTGCAGAGCCAGGATCTGAGAGGGACTTACCCATGACCTCCAGAGACATCAGGAAACCAGCAAGCTCAAGGGGCTCAACAGGTGCTCATGCCTGGTTGCTTATTGCTCCTGGGGACAGTTGGCATCTCCTTCAATTCTCTCTTCTGACACTGTTAAAAGATAAACTGAAGCATATTAAAGATTTAAACAGTTTGGGTGAAAATCGGTTTGAATTGTGCAGCATTCGATCTGGAATGGATGGAAAGGAACTCTGAAGAGCTATACAAAATGAAAGACTTTTACAGGTAGCAGGGAATGGGAACTATGCAAAAAAAGCTGCTTGGTTATTGCAAAGTTACTTTCCTTTAGGGGATGGCAAGGGTCTGTCTGGCCGACTTACCTAACTACTGCTGATCGGGTGATTACTGATTGGCTTAAGATTCCATTTCTGGAAGAGTCAGACTGTAATTAAGTCAGGTCTTGGTCTGATGACATGAGGCTTAGCATAAATGATTCCATTTTGGGCTTGTTTTGTTTTTTAACATTAGCAACTGGTATCTGAAGTGGGGCAGTCTCATGGGAGTAAACTATTAAACCTGTGGAGTCTGATGCTAACTCTAGGTAGTTAGTGTCAGAATTGAATTGTAAGACACATTCTTCATGTTGGAAAGTAGAATTGATTGGTGTGAGAAAAAACCTACCCATTCTGTGTTTGTCCAAACTCTAAACACTGATTGCTCCAAGGCTTAGCCCTGGATCTCTTCTCTGCCCTGTCTACACTGGCTCCTGATTGGAGAATGCATCCGGTTTCATGACTTCAAATATTATCTGTACATTCTTGAATCCCAGGTTTTGATTACCAGCCTGAATTTTATCATCAATTTCAGACTCTTTATTATCCAGGTGCCTTCTTTATATATCCACTTAGATGTCTAGTGCATGTTTCAAACTTAGCATGTGTGAAGCCAAACTCCTGCTCTTTCCTCCCCAAGCTTCTCCTTTCATACTTTTTCTCACAGGTGACAAATTCATCTTTTCAGCTACCACAGCCAAAAGCTCAGGTGTTATCTTTGTCTCCTTTTTTCGTGATCTCACATCTTATGTCCAATCTATCAACAAATCCAATCACCTCTGCTTTGAAAAACATCAGAAACTGACAATTCCTCACTGTTTTCATATCTACCATCCTGATCAAGCCACTGTTATCTTTTACTTGGAATGTTGCAAAACGCACAATATTGGTCACCTGTCTTTTATACTTGCTGAAGCTAGTTAATTTTAGATGCCTTTCATTTAACTTGGAGTAAGATCTGAAGTTCTTAAAATGGCTTAGAAGGCTGTAGATGATGTAGTTCCCATTTTAACCCACCTATATCCTGCCCATTCTTGACATGCCATCCCTGGCTTTGCTATTTTTCTGACACGCCTGGCTTGCTCTTGTCTTAGGATCTTTACGCCTACTCTTTCCTCACTCTTACTATTATTCCCTCAAATATTCCAGTGGCTCTCCCTCATCTTATTCAAATATCTGCGGAAATATATCCTTCTCAGTAAAGCCTACTCTGGCCATTCTATTTAAAATTGAAAATACAGTCAGTCATATCATTTTGTGTAACTTTTTCTTGCCATGCTTTTCTTCATAACACCTATACCCAGATGTTATAGCATGTTTTACTTAAAAATATATTCCTATATAAGCATGTAAACTTCATAAATGTCAGGATTTTTTTTTGGTCTGTTTTTTTCCTACTGCAGTATCCTTAGCACCTAGAGCAGTCCCAGGAACATAGCAGATTTATGACAAATGTATATTAGAAGGATGAATGGATAAGAAAAGTGTAAATGGATCTTGAAGAAACTATTCAATGATACAAAATCTGGCTGCCTTAAGAAAAAGTCCTAAATGACAGTATTGGGGAGAAAACATTTCAGTAAATGTAGTGGTGAAAAAGGGAACCAACAGCTGTTGACTACTTTGTTCTAGGTACTATGCCAGTTTCTTCATGTCTGGGTGTGTGCTCAGTTACTAAGTTGCGTCTGACTCTTTGCGACCCCATGGACTGCAGCCCGCCAAGTTCCTCTGTCCCTGAAATTTTCCAGGCAAGAATACTGGAATGAATTGCCATTTCCTCCTTCAGGGAATCTTCCCAACCCAGAGGTAGAACCTGTGTCTCCTGCAAATGTGGATTCTTTACCACTGAGCCACTGGGAAGCCCTTCAAAGCTAATACTGATTTCACATATCATAAGCTTTCTACATTAACCATGTTTCTTACAAAGAGGCAGATAAAGAAAATAAGATGGGTCATTAGTGCCATAAAGTCCTCTGATGGACATCAATGAGTTTTGACATTTCTTTTACATAGTTTCTTAAAAATATTTATATCTAAAAATAATCATGTATAAGGAGTTGGATAATATTTCTAGAAACATAATTGTCAATTGTTTAATCAACATTGTGTCATAATTATATTATATCCTTTATTTTAGGATCTGTTGTTGGGGAAAGCATTTCAAGGTTTTACTTTTTTTAAATTGAAGTATAGTTGATTTACAGTATTATTAATCACTAATTCCCTACTGTACTACACAGTAGGACCTGGTTATTTATCTATTTTACATATGGTAGTGTATGTTTGTTAATCTCAAGATCATAATTTATCCATCCCCCTAACGTTGTGTTACTGTTGTGTAGAGTGAAATTACATTTAAATATTAACTGCAAACTGACAGCATTCTTTGACATTTTAGAAAAATGTTTATATCCCTGATTTACATAATTTTCAAAGGTTGCATCACCTTATACATTTTGAGACAGCTGCTATTTTCTGTCCTGTTGCGGTCATGCATTGTATAAAATCTAGGGCAACATTACTCACTTTCTCTTGAATTTGTTGTGTGTACCCATGGAGACATTTACTAATCCCTATTCTCAAAAACTGCGAAAAGGTGATTATATTTACCCTTTTAATAGAGAAAGTGAGAAAACAGGTAGTGTTCCGTTAATGCAGTTGATTATATAGACATGTTTTCTTTTGGAAGCAGGAAATTAAATATGCCTCACAATGTATAGGTTTACATTTTATTTTTGACTTTATCATCATCAGTTTAGGACAAGAGAATAAATTATTTTGTATGCTAATAGAGGTCACAGAGCAGTCAGTGACTTGATACCAATGTCTGATGATTCATACCAGGCCTTTAATTCTGTAACCTTTTAAAAGATATTTATTAACTTTTGTGGAATATCTTCCTATGAGACATGAGAAAGGTTTATCATATGGAACAAACTCAAAGAAAATTATTAACTTGTGTGAGGTTGAACAGCACAAAAATCAATGGTCCATTAATCTGAATGGCAGCTGTAGATAATTATAATGAAGAAGTGATGTTTGTTTATGTTAACAGGATCTCAAAAGTCTTTGGATCCATGTACTAGCAACACTGAAAAATAGAAGTTATAAAAAAAAGTTAGAAATTAAAAGCATGTTATAATCACAACTTGGAACACTCTAGTCATTAAAAATTGTAACATTAAAGGATTAAGTGAATATGGGAAATTGTTTCACAATATGATGGCAGATAAAATGGTTACATGACAAAGTGTATAATATGGTATGCTTTTTGTACATATATATTCTTATTTACACATGAATATGAAAAATGTTGAGAGCTTATGCTTGAGAGGTAATGTCTTTCTTAAGGTCAATGTAGTAACCTCAATAATTTTACTGAATCAATTGTTGGCTGAGAGGTGGTCAGGATGGTGTGGGGCTACTTCACATAGTCATTCAAGGATTCAGGCTGGCATAGGTTCCACTATCTTTAACTCAGAATTTCCAGTGTCCCCTGGACACTATCAATTGGCAGATGGGAAAAGAGGGAAAGTGGAAGATCTCTGGAATGTTTTATGGGTTAGGCTAACAGTGTTCTCCCATATTGACCAGAGTTCAGTTCTATGGCCTTATCTAATTGTAAGAAGGGTAGGAAGTGTGGTTGGCCTGTATGCTCAGGAGAAAAAAGGTTTTGGTATATCCAGAGCAGTCTCTGGTTAGATCCTGGATCATGTGTATAGTCATTCTCATGCTTTACTGTGTTTTTAAGTTGTCATTGGATTTACTAGGACTCTGCTTCAGTCAAACAGCATTATATATCATCATTTGATTTTGTAACCAATTCTCATTACTGTTGCCACCACCATAACTTGATTCTGGCAGCATGGTTCTATATGAAGAAACCTAGGAACAGGTTTTTGGTATTTCATTGGCCCACTTACACTCTGTGTGTTAACCATTATTCCGTTGTGAGTCAGAGTCTTGACAATTTACCACCAATCCCCTTTGCCTTATAAGCTACAAATCATTATAATAAACAACCCCAGGAATAAAATGGCTAATTGAAGTCACACATAAGTTTTATATACTAGACAGTTAGTGCATAGTAGGTGTTAGAGGAATGCTCCTTGACTGACATATAGTCTTCCTATATTTTTCAGTGTGGTGTTCTTTCCAGTCCATAATCTGAGAGCCCCTGGAAGGCACAGACAATGCTTTCATTCTGTAAGTCTCTTTTGGTGTGTGTTTGCTTAATTAGTTCTTAGTCTCTTTCTGCCATACAGTGGGGAATATCTTACATGGTGGCTCAAACAGTAAAGAATCTGCCTGCAATGAAGGAGACCTGGTTTGATTCCTGGATTGGGAAGATCCTGTGGAGAAGGGAATGGCTACTCACTCTAGTATTCTTGCCTGGAGAATTCTATGGACAGAGGAGCCTGGTGGAGTACAGTCTATTGGGTTACAAAGAGTCAGACATGATTGCACGGCTAACACTTGCACTTTGGGCTTCCCAGGCAGCACTAGTGGTAAAGAACCCACCCGCCAACGCAGGAGACATAAGACACAGGTTCGATCCCTAAGTCAGGAAGATCCTCTCAAGGAGGGCATGGCATCCCACTCCAGTATTCTTGTCTGGAGAATCCCTTGGACAGAGGAGCCTGGTGGGCTATAGTCCATAGGGTTTCAAAGAGTTGGACACGACTGAAGTGACTTAGATATAGCACACACGCATACCAGCTTATGTGCTTAAGGCCAAGTGGGAAGATCTCTAGATTTAGAGGTTGAAGCTAATGTTGGGAAATAACTGGTGTCAGACAGGTCCATGGACACGGTGGTCTTCACTAAATCTTTTCTTGGGTGATTTAGACAAGTAATTTCTCTTCTCTGTCCGTGATATCTTCCTCTGTAAAATGAAGGCAATACTAATAACATCTTCTCTATCTCTAGTATCCCTGTGAAGATCAAAGTATTATTAGTTTTCACTTATAAATTTAAAAGATGTATGTGATCTATTTGGGCTTTAGAAATATAGGCTTTTACATATTCAATTAAATTCTTTATGAAGATAATCTCCATTATCTTTCAAGATCCATTCTTTTGTCTTCTCCATTCTTCTCTGTTTCCTAGGAGGCTGATCTCTATGGATTATTATCAGTTAGGCACTCTTGCCCTTTGGATCAGGCCAAAGGCCAGTGCCAGCTAGAGACTGGATGGCTGGAAAAGAGAGACTTTGGAGTATTTACTCCACAACTTCTTTTCCACAGGGTTGTATACTGGCAGCGGCTGCGTTTTTTTTTTTTTTTTTTTTTTTTAACCAAAGAAGACTCCTTTGGCCAACTCCTGCCTGGCAGGCTTCTACAGTTATAGACTTCTCCATGTTCCTATGATGGCTTTCTCTCTTGCCCTTTCAAGCCTAGGGATGATAGCGGTCTCCTTTGGGTTTTTTTTTGTCAACCCTTATGGTTTCCTTTATTTTGCCCACACCTTTGTAAGTGACCCTTCATTGAACTGAGATTATTCACCCCTTTTGAGTGTGTCATCTGTGTGCTGTTGGGGCTCTGACCTATATGTAATCCAAAGACATCTGTACTGCATCGTCACATAATGTGCCATGCTTAAGAAAATGATGGTGGTTAATCCATGAGCGGTAACAAGACATTTCTTCAGAGATGGACGTAATCTTCATATTCTCCTGTATGTATTATGCAAAATCAACGCAGACTAAGTCTATATACAGGAAATTGAAACAAAATTCCTGACATTTAGGGCCTTAAAATTTCATAGATGTCATCAACGTAGGAAAAAGCAGTGGAAGGGCATGTAAACACTGAGAAATTTCAGAGATGTTATTTACAACTTGCACAGATGGTGTGTATGCCCAATAATATCCACTTTCATCGAGGTCAGCAACTAGCAGAAGGCCCTGCAGTTCTCTCCTGCTTGGGAAACTTTTGGGCCCCTCCTCAAAGAAGTTGTGTTTTTCCTCTGAAGATTTCACCTTTGGTGCCCTTTCTTCAAAGTGTTTCTCTGGTATAACACAGGGGTTTAATATGTAATAAGGTTGACCTTACATCTCAGTTTGACTGAGACAGTTTTAATTTAATTAAGTACCAGCTTAATTATTAGTGGCACCCTTTTACATCTTAAAAGTGTTCCAGTTTGAATGATAAATTATATCGTCTCCTGTGTATAGGGATTTGTTACTGCTGTTTGTAGAGATCTTGGATATAAGTTATGTATGACCTGTAAGTTTCAAATACACAGCCTCATTCTGCTACTGCTTCATTTATATAGACTCTTCTATGGGCATATGTGGTTCTTGGTTTGTTTATGTTACTGGCTACCCAGGTATGGTAGGTTTAATTCTCTGGTCACTTAGTTTTGCTTTCTTGGCCTATTGATTTAGCTGTCAACTCCAGGTTGAAATAGGCACTCTCTTTAGGCATTTCAACCTTATTTAAGTTCCAGCATTCCTTTCTAAAGCAGCAAAGTTTTTGTCTTTCTTAATGATAAGCCCTTTTTTGATAGTTTGAATAGCAATAATTTTTTTTTTCCTTTTGTGGAAGTCATTCTGAATTGTTTTATTTCTTCACTTTCTCCATACCATTCTCTTCTCCAGTTTTAAATGTGTCATGATGCTTCTGTATGGGCTTCCCAGGTGGCTCAGTGGTAAAGAATCCACCTGCCAATACAGACGATGCAAGAGACACAGGTTTGATCCATGAGTCAGGAAGACCCTTTGGAAATGGCAACCCACTCTTGTATTCTTTCCTGGAGAATTCTTTCCATGGGCACAGGAGCCTAGCGGGTGACAGTCCGTGGGGTCCAAAGTGTCGGACATGACAGAGCACGCATGCACAATACTTCAGGATATCTCTACCTAACATGTAGAATTTGTTTCTTATTTTTCAAGTTGTTCGTGTTTTTGAACTCTATTTCTCTTTAAAAAGTCAACATTTCACTTTACAATTACATTCCCTCTGTCAAATCATAAGTATAATTCTCCCACATTTTGTTCAGTATAAACACTCATAAATTAAAAATCCACATTACAATTGTGTCAGCTCTGGGAGACAGCAGAATTTTGATTTTCCTTGGAAGTTTGAGGAGAGGAGTTTTCTTTGTAATACATCATTGAAGATTTCTGAAATAAACCATAGGCAGAATTTTATCTTTTGCAGTCACCACCGCATAATCAGAGATAGAAAGTTTATTAAGTCTCTGAGATAGGATACATAAAAGTTAAATAACCTGATTACTGCATGGAATTTTCCTTTTAGCAATTAGTATTTGTTAAATAACCATCTGGTTGTGAAATATTTATTATCAATAAAATACTTCATGTTTTTAAAGATGTTGAATAAGCATTAAAATATTTGTTGCTGTCATTTACCCTAGTTTGTATAATATCATATATGAAATGAGTCGCCAGTCCAGGTTTGATGCATGATACTGGATGCTTGGGGCTGGTGCACTGGGACGACCCAGAGGGATGGTATGGGGAGGGAGGAGGGAGGAGGGTTCAGGATGGGGAACACATGTATACCTGTGGTGGATTCATTTTGATATTTGGCAAAACCAATACAATATTGTAAAGTTAAATAAAAAAAAGAACAAAAAATAAAATAAAATAAAATAGCTTAGTCAAAACATTTATTTTGTCATTTATTTACCCATATACTCATTCTGTCAACAGTTATTAATTGAGCACTTACTGTATATCAGGTGTTGTGTTGGGCACTGAGGATGAAATGATGAATGAGAAAGCCACAGTCATTTGCTGTCAGGGAGCTTATAGACTTGTGGAAAGCAAATAAGTCCCTAACAAAAAGTGTGATAAGGAAGATACAGGTGTAGAAGTTGCAGGAGGAGGAGGTTGGAGAAGGAAAAATGTGAAAAGCATTAGAGGAAGAGAGAATAGCATGTGTCCATTGGTCAGGGAGAATTGGACCTATTCAGGGAACCAAATAGTCTGGCTGGAATGTAGAGTGTGAGTGGTGGTGAGATGAGGCTGGCGTGGAAGCTGGGGGCTTACAGGTTGTAAGCTGGGGGAGGAGTTAGGACCTAATGGTGAAAGCAGTGGGGATATGTGAATAATTTGACATCCAGAGCCTTTGGGGATCTGGCCCAACATGATTTTCTGAGATATAGTCCTACCATTTATCAATATATTGCTCCAGGTTCAGGCCGAGAAGATCATGGGCTGTTGCTTTTCAGTGAAAATCCTCTTCCATCCTTTTGCAGAGACTGTCTGCTCCAACTTTCCTTGATTTTCACAGTTGGGAAATACCTTCTTTCTGTTTTGAACTCCCACTGCTCTGTGTACCTGTCTTATGGGCTTTCTTTGCAAACCCATGGACTGTAGCCCACCAAGCTCCTCTGTCCATGGAATTCTCCAGGCAAGATTATTGGAGTGGGTAGCCATTGCCTTCTCCAGGGGATCTTCCTGACCCAGGGATCAAATCCAGGTCTCCCACAGGCAGATTCTTTATCATATGAGCCACTAGGGAAGCCCCCTTATGGGCTTACCTTATTGCTTTCTATATGTTTATGGTATATCTTAGCTTTTTGCTAAACAATGTCTTGATAATGCTTCATCTATTTCAGCTGTCTTTATCTCTGAGAGTGATTACCTAAGAATTACTGTGAATTTGTTTGGTACATATTCATCTCCAGTTAATCCACTGCAGTTGGAAACATTCTCTCTCTCATGGACCAGATACTGAACTTCTGGAATATTCTTCCTTTTCTTCATCCTAAGTGTTTTGCCGCATCCTTGGTACACAGGGAGTTAGCATAACATTCCTACTGTGACCTCGGCAGAGAAAAGATGGCACTGATGCCTTTGGGGCACTGTGGCAGCAGGCTGCTTTCTATTATTGCAGTGACCGGGCACATCACCTCCTTGAAATGGAACAGGAGGAGGAAAAATTGATATAATGAACAGACAACTGGACCAGCAGACAGCCCACTAGATTGTGGACTCCTGGATCTATCTGGGAGGAATTGGAAGGAGATTAGAGTTTTTGTGAAACAGGTGGGAGTTAATCTAGAGAAATATTTTTGTAGGACTGCCTTCATCTTTTAGTTTTTACCACAGACTGGTATGCATGGTAAGCATGTCAATTATATTTCATTTGTTTCCTCAAAGGTACTTATAAATGTCCTCTAGGAGGGGGATCCTAATCCTGCACGGTTAGGGAAGCACAGACACCATCTAATGTGATTGGAGTCAGGTACTAGCAATATGACATTGGAGACATGCAGCTGGTCTGCAGCTCTAAACTACCACCTCAACTTAGGGGCTGTGGGGGCGGGGGGCAGCACTAGCCTCTCTCCAGGGGTGATCAGGGTTCTGGGGCCCACGCAGTGTATTTGTAGCTTATGAAGTGGTGGACTTAGCCAGATTAGCCTTATCAGTGTTGAAGGGAGCACCAGTTCTTTTCCTGACTTGATGGGGAGCTGGGGTCCAGATATTTCTGTAGATCAGTTTTGCTTGTTTTAAGCCCTTGGCCATTTCCAGTTTCCATTGAGTTTTGCAGGAGGCCAAACTTCCCTCTGAGAGGTTATGCTGTCAGTTCAGTTCAGTTGGTCAGTCATGTCCGACTCTGCGACCCCATGAACCGCAGCACGCCGGGCCTCCCTGCCTATCACCAACTCCCGGAGTTCACTCAAACTCATGTCCATCAAGTCAGTGATGCCATCCAACCATCTCATCCTCTGTTGTCCCCTTCTCTTCCTGCCCCGAATCCCACCCAGCATCAGGGTCTTTTCAAATGAGTCAGCTCTTCGCATCAGGTCGCCAAAGTATTGGAGTTTCAGCTTCAACATCAGTCCTTCCAATGAACACCCAGGACTGATCTCCTTTAGGATGGACTGGTTGGATCTCCTTGCAGTCCAAGGGACTCTCAAGAGTCTTCTCCAACACCATAGTTCAAAAGCACCAATTCTTCAGCGCTCAGCTTTCTTTATAGTCCAACTCTCACATCCATACATGGCTATGGAAAATAGGTAGCCTGTAGGAGATGGATTTTGGACCAATTTTCTCTTACTCTCTCCCTTTCTAAACGTGTGAAATTAAAGATGTTGAAAATGTTTTTTACCTTTTAACATATGACTTATTTTATTCTGCTGTGCAATACTTAGCTCTATTAAAGACACAATTGAGTTCTCAGCTTTTAACTTAAAAACTTGTATTTTTATTATTATGAAAGTAGAAATGTTTTGTAGAAAAATTAACATAATATAAAAGAAGAAAAACAGAGGAAATGTTTTTCCATAATTTTTTTCTCTCTCTAGACAAAAGCATACACATATACACACAAATGTGTGTAGTTTGGTAACAATAAGCTAAATGTGAATAGAACTTTAATGTACCTTAGAGTTCATTCAATGCTCTCAATGCACCTCAAATGATAAACTTATTAACTAAGAAATAGTGTCTAATGATCTAGAAAGCCCGTATTATCTGTGAAGTAATCGTGTGGCAGAGGTCACCATGAGATGGTGACTCAGATCATGCTGGTAGTTTCTCTAATGTAGTGTCCATTTTTGTCTATGTTGGATAAGGGTCTTCCCAGATAAGCCTATCTGTAAATAACCTCAAACTAAGGTTTTGCTGTTCCACTTGGGGGGAAAATACTTTGCTGGGTGCAACTACTGAGAGTTAGCTTGTTGAGTCAGTATTATTAATTGATGCTCTAAAGAGTATTGATTCTCTTCTTTGAGTCAAGGAATTTTAGAGCAATTTGTTAGACACAATATATTGCTTAATAAGATAGAATTAAGTTTTAATTTTTTTCTCTTTCTTATCACTAAGAGTTTTTAAGAAAAATGTAAGCCACAGAAAAGATATTGACTCCCAACTACCTAAAAGGAAAATTACAAGGATGCAGGGAAGGAGTAATCTGTCGGGAGAAGATGAGACAATTCTTCCATAATTTGTAGAGATCATCAAAGCAGTGTTCTTGGATGGTAAAGCTTCTTGTTCGTTGCCAAGCTTGTATGGCATATCACTGAGATTTAACATTTATTATTACTGACATTGCATGGATTTTGGATAAAAACACTGGTTTGTGAACTTGAAATCTAAATGAAATCACTTCCAAACATTGAAGAAATGATGGCTTTTAGGAGTGCCAAACTGATTCAAGATGAAATGCTTGCAAAGAGCTTGCAACAAGCAATTTCAAAGTGGTCAAGAAAAGAATAAATAAGATATTTTAGATACAAAGTTTATTTTCTGAGTAGTTGACATCTGGTATGTGAATAGCTTTCTTATATGGAATGCAATATACAGAATTATGGCAGTGTTCCATAAAAGATAATTTTAACGTGTCAGTGCTTTCAAATTCAGGCATTTTTATTATTATGCATCACATGTCTAACTAGGGATCGTAAATACAAAATGATTTAGCTCTTTTTCATCACTTGGAGTCACAAGTGTGAGTAGCTCCTATACTCTAACATAGAAACAATAATGTCCTGAGAAACTTTCTTTACTCCCTATTTCTAAGAGTCTGTATTTTTAGATTCCATGTAAAAGTGAGTCATATAGTATTTGTCTTTCTCTAATTTATTTCACTTAGCATAATACACCCAAAGTCCATCTATGTCGTAAAAAATGGCAGGATTTCATTCCTTTTTATGGCTAGATAATAGTTCGTTTCAAGAAAACATCACATTTTCTTTATCAGTTTGTCTGCCATTGGGCACATAGCTTGTTTCCCCATCATGGCTACTGGAGTTTCTTTTAGGCAGTATATAGTGGAGTCTTTTATTTTTTTGATCCCTCAGCCACTCTAAATTTTTTGATTGGGACATTTCATTCATTTGCATTTCTAATAATTACTAATAGGTAAAGTCTTACCAAGGCCATGTTGTTAATTGCTTTCCTGCTGTTTTGTAGTTCCTTTGTTCCTTTCTTCCTCTCTTGTTGTCCTTTGTGAACTGTTGATTTTTATAGTTAGTATACTTTGATTCTTTTCTTTTTATCTCGTGTGTATCTACCATAGGCATTAGTTTTATGGTACCTTGAGGCTTACTGGGGTTTACCAGATGGTGCTAGTGGTAAAGAACCCACCTGCTAATGCAGGTAGACTTAAGAGACACGGCTTTGATCCCTGGATCAGGAATATCCCCTGGAGGAGAGCAAAACCCACTCCAGTATCCTTGACTGGAGAATGACATGGACAGAGGAGCCTGGCAAGCTTCAGTCCATAAAATCGCACAGAGTCGGACACAACTGAATCGATTTTACACGCACGCACGAGACTCACTTGTAACATCCTATGGATACAGCAGTCGTTTGTTTTAAATTTATTTTTTATTGAAGTATAGTTGAATTGCAATGTTGTATTCAGTTCAGTCAGTTCAGTTGCTCAGTCATGTCCGACTCTTTGCAACCCCATGAACTGGAGCATGCCAGGCCTCCCTGTCCATTACCAACTCCTGGAGTTCACTCAAACTCACATCCATCGAGTCGGTGATGCCATCCAGCCATCTCATTCTCTGTCGTCCCCTTCTCCTCCTGCCCCCAATCCCTCCCAGCATCAGGGTCTTTTCCAATGATCACCTCTTTGCATGAGGTGGCCAAAGTACTGGAGTTTCAGTTTAGCATCAGTCCTTCCAAAAACACCCAGGACTGATCTCCTTTAGAATGGACTGGTTTGATCTCCTTGCTATCCAAGGGACTCTCAAGAGTCTTCTCCAACACCACAGTTCAAACTAGGTTGGTCATAACTTTCCTTCCAAGGAGTAAGTGTCTTTTAATTTCATGGCTGCAATCACCATCTGCAGTGATTTTGGAGCCCAGAAAAATAAAGTCTGACACTGTTTCCACTGTTTCCCCATCTATTTCCCATGAAGTGATGGGACCAGATGCCATAATCTTAGTTTTCTGAATGTTGAGCTTTAAGCCAACTTTTTCACTCTCCTCTTTCTCTATCATCAAGAGGCTTTTTAGTTCCTCTTCACTTTCTGCCATAAGGGTGGTGTCTTCTGCATATCTGAGGTTATTGATATTTCTCCCGGCAATCTTGATTCCAGCTTGTGCTTCATCCAGCTCAGCGTTTCTCATGATGTACTCTGCATAGAAGTTAAATAAGCAGGGTGACAATATTATTAGTTACTGCCATACAGCAAAGCAACTCAGTTATACATGTACATATACATATTATCTCCTCTCGGCTGCTCCAGCGCTGCTCAGCCACTGCTCGCTGCTTTATTGACTATGCCAAAGCCTTTGACTGTGTGGATCACAATAAACTGTGGAAAGTTCTGAAAGAGATGGGAATACCAGACCACCTGACCTGCCACTTGAGAAATCTGTATGCAGGTCAGGAAGCAACAGTTAGAACTGGACATGGAACAACGACTGGTTCCAAATAGGAAAAGGAGTACCCAAGGCTGTATATTGTCACCCTGCTTATTTAATTTATATGCAGAGTACATCATGAGAAATGCTGGGCTGGATGAAGCACAAGCTGGAATCAAGATTGCTGGGAGAAATATCAATAACCTCAGATATGCAGATGACACCACTCTTATGGCAGAAAGTTAAGAAAAACTAAATAGCCTCTTGATGAAAGTGAAGGAGGAGAGTGAAAAAGTTGGGTGAAAATTCAGCATTTGGAAAACAAAGATTATGGCAGCTGGTCCCATTAGTTCAGTTCAGTTCAGTTTAGTTGTTCAGTCGTGTCAACTCTTTGTGACCCCATGAACCGCAGCACACCAGGCCTCCCTATCCATCACCAACTGCTGGAGTCTACCCAAACCTATGTCCATTGAGTCAGTGATGCCATCCAACCATCTCATCTTCTGTCATTCCCTTCTCTTCCTGCCCTCAATTTTTCCCAGCAGCAGGGTCTTTTCAAATGAGTTATCTCTTTGCATCAGGTGGCTAAAGTATTGGAGTTTCAGCTTCAATATCAGTCCTTCCAATAAACACCCAGGACTGATCTCCTTTAGAATGGACTGGTTGGATCTCCTTGCAATCCAAGGGACTCTCAAGAGTCTTCTCCAACATCACAGTTCAAAAGCATCAATTTTTTGGCACTCAGCTTTCTTTATAGTCCCATAACTTCATGGCAAGTAGATGGAGAAACAGTGGAAACAGTGGCAGACTTTTATTTTTTGGGGCTCCAAAATCACTGCAGGTGGCAACTGCAGCCATTAAATTAAAAGAAACTTACTCCTTGGAAAGAAAGTTATGACCAACCTAGACAGCATATTAAAAAGCAGAGACATTTCTTTGCCAACAAAGGTCCATTTAGTCAAGGCTATGGTTTTTCCAATAGTCATATATGGATGTGAGATTTGGACTGTAAAGAAAGCTGAGTGCCGAAGAATTGATGCTTTTGCACTGTGGCGTTGGAGAAGACTCTTGAGAGTCTCTTGGACTGCAAGGAGATCCAACCAGTCCATCCTAAAGGAGGTCAGTCCTGGGTGTTCATTGGAAGGACTGATGTTGCAGCTGAAACTCCAATACTTTGGCCACCTGATGTGAAGAGCTGACTCATTTGAAAAGACCCTGATGCTGGGAAAGACTGAGGGCAGGAGGAGAAGGGTACAACAGAGGATGAGATGGTTGGATGGCATCTCCAACTCAATGGACATGAATTTGGGTAAACTCCGGGAGTTGGCAATGGACAGGGAGGCTTGGCGTGCTGCAGTCCATGGGGTTGCAAAAGAATTGGACACTACTAAGCGACTGAACTGAACTGAACCGATACATATTATTTCCATTATGTTTTATCACAAAATATTGAATAAAGTTCCCTGTGCTGATATAGCAATCTATTTGAAGCTGATGATAACTTTGATTGCATATGAAAATTCTAACCTTTTGACTCCCTCCTTGCTTTTTATGTTTTCAGTGCCAAAAGGAGACCCCTATTCAATTCCTGGGTTGGGAAGATGCCTTGGAGAAGGAATAGTCTACTCACTCCAGTATTCTTGGGCTCCCCTGGTAGTTCAGAGGGTAAGAGAATCTGCCCGCAATGTGGGAGACCTGGGTTCAGTCCCTGGGTTGGGAAGATCTTCTGGAGAAGAGAATGGCTACCCACTTCAGTATTCTTGCCTGGAGAATTCCATGGACAGAGGAACCTGGTGAGCACAGTCCATGGTGTTGTAAAGAGTTGGACATGACTGAGCGACTAAGCACAACACATATCTTTTTAAAATTGTGTATCCATTGACAAATCATTGTAGATACAGCTATTTTTTTAGCACTTTTGTCCTTTAACATTTATACTAGACTTAAATGGTTAACATACCACCATTTTACATATTAGAGTGTTCTAAATCTATGTACGTTACCAGTGTTTTGCATATTTTCTATTTTAATACAATTTTATTTTTACTAATTATATCCTTTCATTTCAGTTTGAACGACTCCTTTCAGCATTTTGTGGATAGGCAGGTCTAGTGGCGATCAACTCCTCATCTCTTGTTTATTCAGAAGTCTTTATTTTGCCTTCGTTCTTTATCTGCCTCTTTCAGACTTTACGGACTGATCAACAGGGAAAGGCCTTCACCTGGTGTGGTGTGCTAGAGTGTGCTGTGACTCTGGGTCTTGTGCTTCTGGGCACCAAGTGCGAGAGTGCGTGGTGGCTCTGGTCCAGGGAGGCATGATGTCTTGTTAGTTCAGGCCACTGAGGTCCACAGGATTGATGACTGAGTGATTCTTGGCACTTGCTGCAGGGGTCCACAGTAGTTCTAAAGGCTGTTGAGGTCCTCACAGCAGCTCCGGGTTCAGTGGCTAGGGATCAGGGCAGGCAGAGGTGGTGGGCAGTGCTGGCTGTATGCAACCACAGGACTGCGGATACCAGCTCTGTACCACAGGAGCTGTTGTAGACACACGTAGGAGCGGGGACCAGCTATTGCTAGGGTCAGGACCTACTGCAGGTATGCTGGATGCTCCTGGGGCACTTGAGTGTTGGCATGTACTTTTGTGGCTACAAGGTCTCATCTCAGGCACACATACCTCATCCCCATTTGGTGGTATCACTCCTTTCTGTCTCACTTTGAAGGTCACAGGGCCAGAGCTGGGCCTAGAGCACATGTGGGGCTCTGGCTATCCGTGAGCATTTCTGCGGTTGCAGGGTCTCACCCAGCACCCGCTGCAGTGGAGGTTGGTTAGAGGAGTCAGGCCAATGTGTGCAAGTGCACAGTTGGAGGGGTTAGCCCCGAGCATACCTACGGCAGTGGGGGTCAGCCTCGGGGCTCCAGGCTGAGGTCTTGTACTTGTGCAGCTGCAAAGGCCTGAGCCAGCTGCTATGGAGTCCACGATCTAGCAGGGGAGGGAAAAGGAGGGACTCAGGCAACTAGCTGGCATATGCTTGGCCAATACCTGTGGGGTGAAAATCAGTAAACTCTTCAGGGGGATCTGTGGTGAAAGCTGCTGGGGTCCTCTGCACAGCGAGTCACTGGGAATCGTGGTCCCTCCTTCTGTATGACTAATATCAGTGCTGTCTGTTCTTCTTTCTTGTTTCTCGTCATCTCTGTAGTCTCAACTCTGCCAGTCTCTGGGTGGTGTGAAACCAAAGTGGATCTCGCACATAGTGCCTTGGAAGTCAGGGGAAGCTGCTTGCTCACCCTGCTGTCTTTCGAAGCCAGGAGAGATCTTTCTAGCTGTGGAGTTCCCTCTGGGCTCTGGACAGTGCCTGCCTGGGGGAGGAGATGATGCCTGCAAAATGAAATTATTTTTCTTCCCCTTTCAGTGAGGTTGTTCTCAGTTTTGTTGTTATGGTTGTTGCTGAAATTTCTTAAGTGGACTTCTGGGCTGTTCCAGAGCTGGTTCTGTTTGTGGATAGCTGTTTGTTGATCTTTGTGGGAAGACAGAGGCTGGGGGCTCCTACTTCATTTGGTGGTCTCATTCCGTTCTTATTCTTGAATATGTCTTGACTAGAGACATTTTTACATGGATAGTTGAAGTAATAGCCTTAGTACTTCTATGTGAAAGTCTCAGTTTAGAATGAGATAAGATCTGCCACACCTTACTTTATTACTTACATCTTTCTAGCCTCAGAGAGTGGGTGGTCCTCACAAGAAAAATTCTAGCCTGGAATGCTTTTATTTTGTAGTTAATAGCCCATCAGCTACAGAATTAAATATTATTTGTTTTTAAGCCTCCCTAAATCAAAGCCATTTAGTAGATTTTTCTTGGTTTTTGGTCATGCTTCATTAGTTCTCAACTGCTAGAATTCCCTTATGGATACTCCATTTTTTGGAAAGAGGAGGGAGAGATAGTTCATCCTTTTTGCATATAAATGACTTTGAAGCCTGCCTTATATGTTCTGGCAGCCAATTTCTACATGAAAAAATCACAACTCAGTGTATCTATATCCTCCAATTGTTACCTTTATGTTGTTATAATTTGATCCAGCATCTTAAAATAGGCTTTATAAATTTCTATAAAAATCTCTTCAGCATTTGTTATGTAAAATACCAAAACTTCAGTAAAAATTCTTCACATGGAATCAGGGTGCATATATTTGAAATCATCTCAGGCTATTAAATGAAATACACATGTTATTAAGTGAGGGAATACATCTTGGACATAGTCTGTCTGATCTAAACCTCAATATCTTGTGTGCAGTTTTATAAAAGTTGTGGGCTCTTTGAATCAGATTGAGCTCTTGCTTTCAAACTGCAGACATGAGAAGTGGATTTTAAAAGTAAGAAAACATTTACTGTAGATATAGAAATAAAAGAATAAGAAAATGCCAGGCAGCTGCCATGGCTCCTCACCTGGCCCCTCTTGAGAAACAGGAAAAAGAAAAATAAGAGATGAGGACAAAGCTTGGACACAGCCCTAGGCTAGGATTTGCTAGTAAGTAAACAACTTCTAACCCGAGCTTCAAATTGTAGCATCTGTCTCTTGCAGAAGAGACAAAAAATATTTCCTTACAGTTTCCCTAAATAGGCAGGCCCACTCCAGTTTTGGGCCCTCTACACTAGTCAGTTTTTTGCCTTCCTTCCCACGGCTTACCCACCTGGCCTGCCCACCTGGCACCTTCCTCTTACTCTATGTATCACTTCAAATACCACTTTCTCCATGAGGCGTTGCCTGATAACCAAAGAAAGTCTCCATGGCAGTTCTCCTAGGCTCCCAGTTTATTTTATACACACATCTAATAATCAAGGGCATTATTTCCACAGTGCTTTGCAGAAATTTAGTTCCTTGAGTATCTCTTAAAAACACAACAAAACAAACAAATCCCAGACCTGCAGACCTGTTTTGTGGTCAAATAATTTTGGGAAACTCTATTCTAGACTCATCTTACGTACTTACCACACTGATTTGAGTATTAGTGGTCCCGAGGGGATATTCAGGAAAGAAACTTATTTTTATCCAATGTTTCCAGAATTAATTTTCCATAAAATATCTCTTTGGAGAAACATCTATCTGCAGATTTCCCTGGAGCAAGGTTGGGAAATGCTGTCTCATTTTCTTATGATTTGTTTTCTTTGAACTGTTGTCTCCACTAGATTATATTTATTGGTATCACCAGTGCTTGGTTGGAGAAGGCAATGGCACCCCACTCCAGTACTCTTGCCTGGAAAAATCCCATGGACAGAGAGGAGTCTGGTGGGCTGCAGTCCGTGGGGTTGCTAAGAGTTGGACACGACTGAGCGACTTCACTTTCACTTTTCACTTTCATGCATTGGAGAAGGAAATGGCAACCCACTCCAGTGTTCTTGCCTGGAGAATCCCAGGGACAGGGGAGCCTGGTGGGCTGCCGTCTATGGGGTCGCACAGAGTCAGACACGACTAAAGTGACTTAGCAGCAGTAGCAGCAGGAGCAGCAGTGCTTGGTACAGTGCCTGGCACCTAGTAGGCCCTTAATGAAATCATGTGTTAGTTAAAAACATGGGAGAGAGAGAAAGGTAATGCCTCCCATGTTTGAAGCTTGGGGAGCTATTATAGTTGTTTATTGTTATATAACAAACCACCTGAAATTTAGTGGCATAAAACAATGTTTTTAAAAAAATGTTCATGGTTTTTGTGGGTTTGTAATTCAGAAAGAGCACAGTGAGGACAACTCCCCTTTGCTTTACAATGTCTGAGATCTTTGCTGAAGTTGATGCAAATGGCAGGATGTGCCTAGAATGGCTGGGGGCTGGAAGGGTGGTGCTGGAGGACCCTCTTCAGAGCACCTATATGTGACCTCTCAAGCATGATTGCCTTAGTATTATGGCTCAGGGCTCCAAGAACAAGTGTTACCAGAAACTAAAGCAGATGCTGCACCCTTGGGAGTCTCAGGCATGTCAGAGAATTTATAGCCATGCTTCAAACTGGCACAGCAACTGTGGGGGTAGTTCAGTTGAGTTCAGTTGCTCAGTCGTGTCTGACTCCTTGTGACCCCACGAATCACAGCACGCCAGGCCTCCCTGTCCATCACCAACTCCCAGAATTCACTCAAACTCATGTCCATGGAGTCGGTGATGCCATCCAGCCATCTCATCCTCTGTCGTCTCCTCCTCCTGCCCCCAATCCTTCCCAGCATCAGGGACTTTTCCAATGAGTCAACTCTTAGCATGAGGTGGCCGAAGTATTGGAGTTTCAGCTTCAGCATCAGTCCTTCCAATGAACACCCAGGACTGATCTCCTTTAGGATGGACTGGTTGGATCTCCTTGCAGTTCAAGGGACTCTCAAGAATCTTCTCCAACACCACAGTTCAAAAGAATCAATTCTTCAGCGCTCAGCTTTCTTCACAGTCCAACTCTCACATCCATACATGACCACTGGAAAAACCACAGCCTTGACTAGATGGACCTTTGTTGGCAAAGTAATGTCTCTGCTTTTCAATATGCTATCCAGGTTGGTTGCAACTTTCCTTCCAAGGAGTAAGCGTCTTTTAATTTCATGGCTGCAGTCACCATCTGCAGTGATTTTGGAGCCCCAAAAATAAAGTTTGACACTGTTTCCACTGTTTCCCCATCTATTTCCCATGAAGTGATGGGACCAAATGCCATGATCTTAGTTTTCTGAGTGTTGAGCTTTAAGTCAACTTTTTCAATCTCCTCTTTCACTTTCATCAAGAGTCTTTTTAGTTCCTCTTCACTGAGGGTAGTGAGTAATTGGCATAAGGGATCTGGTAGAAGAGAGTTTGCTGGGTATGAAAGCAGGTAAAACAATGTGTTTGGGTATAAGACACAGGAGAGCATCCTATGCTGATGCTAGGGGCAGCTAGGAAGATGTATGTCGAGCTCAGAAGAGAGGCGGGAGTTGAAAATGAGGGTTAAGGTTTAGACCCTCATTTTAGGTTGATGCTAAACAAGCATAAGCATGAGTAAGATTTTCTGGGGAAATTTTACACAGAAGAAGAGAAGCTTGGTCATAGACTTGGTGTTATGGAAAGAAGATGTGAGCGTCCTAATTCGCTTCAGTCATGTCCAGCTCTTTGCAACCCCATGGACTGTAGCCCACCAGGCTCTGTCCATGGGATTCTCCAGGCAAGAATACTGGAGTGGATTGCCATTTCCTCCTCTAGGGGATCTTCCTGATCCAGGGATCGAACCTGTGTCCCTTAAGTTTCCTGTGCTGGCAGGTGGGTTGTTTTTAGCACTAGCACTACCCTCCTCAAATTCATGTTGAAATCCTAACATTTGCAATGTGAGGGTATAAGGAGGTAGGGCCTTTGGGAGGTGATTAGGTCATGAGGTGGAGCCTTTGTGAATGGGATTAGTGTCTTTTTAAAGAGGAACACCTTCTCATCCTCTTTCTGCCATCTGAGGATGCAATGAGAAGAGGGCAGTCTGCAACCAAAAGAGGGTCCTCACTGGAATCTGACCAGGTTGGCACCCTGATCTGCTTGACTTGTAGTTCCAGTGCTGTGGGGAATATATTTCTGCTGTTTATACTGCTTGAGTTATACAAAGTCCATGGTACTTTGTGATAGCGGCCTGAACTCACTAAGGCACCTGGGTGAGGCCAACATTTAAGGGGAAACTGGAGGAAAATAAGCAGGAAGGGGGCTGAAAAGCTGCCGTGGAGGGAGGAGGAACTTAGCATGATCCTGGGAAGCCCGGAGAAGACAGTTCCAGGGGCAGGATGGTCAGCATGCTTCAGAGAAGACAAGTGAGGCCAAGAAGTGTCCATTGGATTTGACAGTTATGTACTTTGATAAGAGAGGGCTCAGTGAAGAGGGATGTGGGCTAGAGGTGGCGGTGAAGGGTGGTTGTTGAGTAGCTGGGATGGGGTTGGTGGTGGGAAGTGGAGTAGGTGCCGGGAAGGATGCACAGCTTTCACAGTTGGTCTGCTTTCAGGTAGTGAGAGAGCTCCTCTTCTTGGGATTGCACTGTGGACTCACATGGCACCTCATTCACAATTGTTAGAAATGTGTAAAAGTCATTGAATTGAAAAAAGCTTTCAGGAGTACAAGGCAGCCAGGGTGGATCACATAACAGCCCAAACATGTGACATATCCCTAGATAAGCTTGAAACCACAGCCAGTAACAGTTCTGCAATCTGCCAGGGAGGAGCCAATGAGGGGAGCAAATACTCCTCCTCCATTTGGCCTCTGCAGGCTGCTGAGAAGGGCAGTTAGCCAAGTCTGCTTTCCTGAAGGGTGAAGTGTCATGCAGGCTCGGTTATTATGAAGATACGTCTACGGATGGGGAGTGAAAAAGGACTGTTGGGACAGGGAAGTGTTTTGTCATCTTACACATTCTACTGGTCCTCCCGACATTACCCTTTTAGGAAAAGGCAAATGCAAGCCTATCAGAGGAACAATTTTTCTTTTCTTTTTTTTTTTGGATTCTGTAGGACTTGAAATGACTGCTGGAAAATTTTTGTTAAAATTGATAAATTGTGATTAAATGATTTAATATACCTAAATTTCCTGTTCTAAGAAGGAACAGCATATAAGTGTAAAGTATTATTATTAATAATTTTTGTTATTTTGTTATTATGTTGTAGCTTTACATACAGGATTACAGTTTGAAGCACATTCTTCTTCTCCTTTATCTTACATTTCATAGATAAGATAAACTTTGCATTTTGGACCTTTTCAGGAAATATGATAAAGATGGAGGTAAACTTTCTTTAGCCCTAAGTGAAAGCACCATTACTAGAAAACAAAGTGATGACGATCCATATGTACTTGAAATAGAGTCCAAATTGGACAACTGAATGGATATATTTAACCTAAGTGGATATTCTTTGTGGTTGGTGGGCTTTGATTCCAGTGACTTGTCTTTTGATCCTGAATATCCAGCTTGAGAGGGCATCCTTTTGGGAAAGTTGGTGTGTTCAAGTGATAAAATGTACAAGTGTAAAGTGATCTTACTTGAGGGCCTACTGAAAATTAGGAGCCCCATTGTACATGTTCCATCTCTGTTGCTCTCTCAGAGAGAGAGAATGATAGCAAGTTCAGGTCAGAAGCTGTTTGCTTACTAGCAAATCCTAGCCTAGGGCCATGACCAGGCTGTGTCCTGAGCTCTCATTTTTCTTTTTCCTGTGTTTCCCAAGAGAGGCCAGGTGAAGAGTCACAGCAGCTGGCTGGGGAGGTCTAGAGTGGAATCTATGGGGATTACTTTATTCCTTTATTCCTATTCTTAAAATGAAATCTTATCTACCAGAATTATCTCATGCTTGTACTTTTGAAAGCAGAATTTCAGTTTGATTCAATGCAAAAGTTTGATCGGAATCCACATCAAATTGAATGTGGATAGTTTGATAGAAATCTGCACCAAATTGTGGATTAGATAGTAGGAAAACAGTGGAAGATGTGATTTCTGACTTAAAGAGATTTACAATGTATTTTAGGTATGAGTGAAATTCATAGCCAACTACCTATCTATCTAAAGCAAATACATGCTTAGAAACATGAAGTGTTTATTTGGAGATAGAAGTTTTCTGATCAGAAAATTGTGGGACGATTTAGGTAAGTTTATAAGGATGTTTTAGGAAGACAAAATAGACTACTGTGGAATAAATGTGATGAATTAGAGACAAAGACTTGTTTAAAAAATTGTCCCATTAGATAGAAATAGATTTCCAAAGTATTTTAGACACTTGTGGGCAAACTGAAAGGAGCATAGGTATGATTAATTATCCCATGAGTGGGATCTGTGGACTTCTCTAGCATTTTTCTGAGTCAAGGACTATGTTGAAAGGGGTTGTCAACTATAATAAGAAGGAATGCTGTGGCCTAATGGACATGGACTTATGCTTCTAGAGAACACAAGTAGGGTGGTCTCTGATGCTTAAGTAGAGAGGATTTAATTTAATCACAGCAAGAAGCACTGTGTTTTGCATACAGCAGGTGTTCGGTAAACGGTTATTGTTCATGATGCAGCTCACGTCTGAATTTTTGAGGGTTTCATGGATCCTAAATTCCTGAAATACTTTTATTTTCTTTTGCTGTTCCTGCACTCTGACATTCAGCTGCATCTTGGATTTTCTTCAGGTTGCACAAGCATGCTTAAAAACCTCCTGGAACTATAATGTTATGCCCAGATTAGGAAAATATCATAGATATGTTTATTTCCTGTAGGCTGTTTATGATAATAGAATCTGCAACAGTATTTGGGGGTGCCTTAAATATCCATTCAGGTGATATGTCTATGAATATTGGTCCTCAGTAATTTTCAAAACTAATGTCTTACCGTTTATAGTGTTATGTCTAAAGTCAACTGTTTCTAAACTCAATTTTTTGGGATTTGGAATAGAGTTGGTTTCTATGCAATTATTGTGTCTCTGGAACGCACATCCTGTTGGTCTACAGACTAGAGCTTCTTTCCTTAGGAAATGAGGCAAGACCAACTGGTGGTCAGAAAACAATAATAGTAAACTCATCTGCTCAAGTCAAGTTTTGCCTGACAAGTCAGGTCTTGTCTGTGGCAAGATCAAATGAAATACCAGATTACTTCTAATTTAATTTTTAATTATTCAGATCAATAGAGATGTACTAAGAGGTCAAGAAATGTTAAGGGGAAAATAAACTCTCTTCAGATCAGTACAGTTGCTCAGTCGTGTCCAACTCTTTGTGACCCCATGAATCGCAGCATGCCAGGCCTCCCTGTCCATCACCATCTCCCAGAGTTCACTCAAACTCACGTCCATCCAGTCAGTGATGCCATCCAGCCATCTCATCCTCTGTCGTCCCCTTTTCCTCCTGCCCCCAACCCCTCCCAGCATCAGAGTCTTTTCCAATGAGTCAACTCTTCGCGTGAGGTGGCCAAAGTACTGGAGTTTCAGCTTTAGCATCATTCCTTCCAAAGAAATCCCAGGGCTGATCTCCTTTAGAATGGACTGGTTGGATCTCCTTGCAGTCCAAGGGACTCTCAAGAGTCTTCTCCAACACCACAAAAGCATCAATTCTTTGGCACTCAGCTTTCTTCACAGTCCAACTCTTGCATCCATACATGACCACTGGAAAAACCATAGCCTTGACTAAACGGACCTTTATTGGCAAAGTAATGTCTCTGCTTTTGAATATGCTATCTAGGTTGGTCACAACTTTCCTTCCAAGGAGTAAGCGTCTTTTAATTTCATGGCTGCAGTCACCATCTGCAGTGATTTTGGAGCCCAAAAAGATAAAGTCTGACACTGTTTCCACTGTTTCCCCATCTATTTCCCATGAAGTGATGGGACCAGATGCCATGATCTTCGTTTTCTGAATGTTGAGCTTTAAGCCAACTTTTTCACTTTCCACTTTCACTTTCATCAAGAGTCTTTTTAGTTCCTCTTCACTTTCTGCCATAAGGGTGGTGTCTTCTGCATATCTGAGGTTATTGATATTTCTCTCGGCAATCTTGATTCCAGCTTGTGCTTCATCCAGCCCAGCGTTTCTCATGATGTACTTCTTCATACGTGCATGCAAATGTGTGTATGCTTTTGGAATTTAATTTCTCAAGAAAATAATGGTTCACATTGAATATTGCATCTAAAATATTCATTTGAATTAGCTAACATTAATGGTAACAATATTTTATAGAGGACGAATAAGTTGTTTGGTGATCAATGAGATAACTTTTATTATCATAACAAACCACATGCCAGATAGCAATATAAGATACTGTACTCAGTTAATGACCTAACAAAAAGAATAAGTCTTTTTATTTTTTTATTTTAATTTAAAAAATTTTTTAATTTTTTAACTTTACAATATTGTATTGGTTTTGCCATATATCAACATGAATCCGCCACAGGTATACACATGTTCCCCATTCTGAGCCCTCCTCCCTCCTCCCTCCCCGTACTATCCCTCTGGGTCTTTCCAGTGCACCAGCCCCAAGCATCCAGTATTGTGCATCGAACCTGGACTGGCGACTAGTTTCATATATGATTTATTATACATGTTTCAATGCCATTCTCCCAAATCATCCCACCCTCGCCTTCTCCCACAGAATCCAAAAGACTGTTCTATACATCAGTGTCTCTTTTGTTGTGTTATGACCAACCTAGATAGCATATTCAAAAGCAAAGACATTACTTTGCCAACAAAGGTTGGTCTAGTCAAGGCTATGGTTTTCCCTGTGGTCATGTATGGATGTGAGAGTTGGACTGTGAAGAAGGCTGAGCGCCGAAGAATTGATGCTTTTGAGCTGTGGTGTTGGAGAAGACTCTTGAGAGTCCCTTGGACTGCAAGGAGATCCAACCAGTCCATTCTGAAGGAGATCAGCCCTGGGATTTCTTTGGAAGGAATGATGCTAAAGCTGAAACTCCAGTACTTTGGCCACCTCACGCGAAGAGTTGACTCATTGGAAAAGACTCTGATGCTGGGAGGGGTTGGGGGCAGGAGGAGAAGGGGACGACAGAGGATGAGATGGCTGGATGGCATCATTGACTTGATGGACGTGAGTCTGGGTGAACTCCGGGAGCTGGTGATGGACAGGGAGGCCTGGCGTGCTGTGATTCACGGGGTCACAAGAGTCGGACACGACTGAGTGACTGATCTGATCTGATCTGATACAGGGTTGTTGTTACCATCTTTCTAAATTCCATATATATGCATTATTATACTGTATTGGTGTTTTTCTTTCTGGCTTACTCACTCTGTATAATAGTCTCCAGTTTCATCCACCTCATTAGAACTGATTCAAATGTATTCTTTTTAATGGCTGAGTAATTGTGAGTACTCAGTAAAATGTGGTACATTGTGTATATGTACCACAGCTTTCTTTATTCATTCATCTGCTGATGGACATCTAGGTTGCTTCTATGTCCTGGCTATTATAAACAGTGCTGCGATGAACATTGGGGTACATGTGTCTCTTTCAATTCTGGTTTCCTTGGTGTGTATGCCCAGCAGTGGGATTGCTGTGTCATAAGGCAGTTCTATTTTCAGTTTTTTAAGGATCTCCACACTGTTCTCCATAGTGGCTGTACTAGTTTGCATTCCCACCAACAGTGTAAGAGGGTTCCCTTTTCTCCACACCCTCTCCAGCACTTATTGCTTGTAGACTTTTGGATCACAGCAATTCTGACTAGCATGAAATGGTACCTCATAGTGGTTTTGATTTGCATTTCTCTGATGAATCATATTGAGCATCTTTTCATGTGTTTGTTAGCCATCTGTATGTCTTCTTTGGAGAAATGTCTATTCAGTTCTTTGGCCCATTTTTTTGATTGGGTCATTTATTTTTCTGGATTTGAGCTGTAGGAGTTGCTTGTATATTTTTGAGATTAGTTGTTTGTCAGTTGCTTTATTTGCTATTATTTTCTCCCATTCTTAAGGCTGTCTTTTCACCTGGCTTATAGTTTTCTTTGTTGTGCAGAAGCTTTTAGGTTTAATTAGGTCCCATTTGTTTATTTTTGCTTTTAGTTCCAATATTCTGGGAGGTGGGTCATAGAGGATCCTGCTGTGATGTATGTCGGAGAGTGTTTTGCCTATGTTCTCCTCTAGGAATTTTATAGTTTCTGGTCTTACATTTAGATCTTTAATCCATTTTGAGTTTATTTTTGTGTATGGTGTTAGAGAGTGTTCTAGTTTCATTCTTTTACAAGTGGTTGACCAATTTTCCCAGCACCACTTGCTAAAGAGATTGTCTTTAATCCACTGTATATTCTTGCCTCCTTTGTCAAAGATAAGGTGTCCATGCTGCTGCTGCTGCTGCTAAGTCGCTTCAGTCGTGTCCGACTCTGTGCGACCCCATAGACGGCAGCCCATCAGGCTCCACCGTCCCTGGGATTCTCCAGGCAAGGACACTGGAACGCGTTGCCATTTCCTTCTCCAATGCATGAAAGTGAAAAGTCAAAGTGAAGTTGCTTAGTCGTTCCCGACTCTTAGCAACCCCATGGACTGGAGCCTACCAGGCTACTCCGTCCATGGGATTTTCCAGGCAAGAGTACTGGAGTGGGGTGCCATTGCCTTCTCTGAAGGTGTCCACAGGTGCGTGGATTTATCTCTGGGCTTTCTATTTTGCTCCATTGATCTATATTTCTGTCTTTGTGCCAGTACCATACTGTCTCGATGACTGTGGCTTTGTAGTAGAGCCTGAAGTCAGGCAGGTTGATTCCTCCAGTTCCATTCTTCTTTCTCAAGATTGCTTTGCCTATTCAAGGTTTTTTGTATTTCCATACAAATTGTGAAATTATTTATTCTAGCTCTATGAAGAATACCGTTGGTAGTTTGATAGGGATTGCATTGAATCTATAAATTGCTTTGGGTAGTATACTCATTTTCACTATATTGATTCTTCCGATCCATGAACATGGTATATTTCTTCCTCTATTAGTGTCCTCTTTGATTTCTTTCACCAGTGTTTTATAGTTTTCTATATATAGGTCTTTAGTTTCTTTAGGTAGATGTATTCCTAAGTATTTTATTCTTTTCATTGCAATGGTGAATGGAATTGTTTCCTTAATTTCTCTTTCTATTTTCTCATTATTAGTGTATAGGAATGCAAGGGATTTCTGTGTGTTGATTTTATATCCTGCAACTTTACTATATTCATTGATTAGTTCTAGTAATTTTCTGGTGGAGTCTTTAGGGTTTTCTACATAGTAGAGGATCATGTCATCTGCAAATAGTGAGAGTTTTCTTCTTTTCTAATTTGGATTCCTTTTATTTCTTTTTCTGCTCTGATTGCTGTGGCCAAAACTTCCAAAACTATGTTGAATAGTAATGGTGAAAGTGGGCACCCTTGTCTTGTTCCTGACTTTAGGGGAAATGCTTTCAATTTTTCACCATTGAGGATAATGTTTGTGGTGGGTTTGTCATATATAGCTTTTATTATGTTGAGGTATGTTCCTTCTATTCCTGCTTTCTGGAGAGTTTTTATCATAAATGGATGTTGAATTTTGTCAGAGGCTTTCTCTGCATCTATTGAGATAATCATATGGTTTTTATTTTTCAACTTGTTAATGTGGTGTATTACATTGATTGATTTTCAGATATTGAAGAATACTTGCATCCCTGGGATAAAGCCCACTTGGTCATGGTGTATAATCTTTTTAATGTGTTGTTGGATTCTGATTGCTAGAATTTTGTTAAGGATTTTTGCATCTATGTTCATCAGTGATATTGGCCTGTAGTTTTCTTTTTTTGTGGGATCTTTGTCAGGTTTTGGTATTCGGGTGATGGTGGCCTCATAGAATGAGTTTGGAAGTTTACCTTCCTCTGCAATTTTCTGGAAGAGTTTGAGTAGGATAGGTTTTAGCTCTTCTCTAAATTTTTGGTAGAATTCAGCTGTGAAGCCATCTGGACCTGGGCTTTTGTTTGCTGGAAGATTTCTGATTACACTTTCAATTTCTGTGCTTGTGATGGGTCTGTTATGATTTTCTATTTCTTCCTGGTCCAGTTTGGGAAAGTTGTACTTTTCTAAGAGTTTGTCCATTTCTCCCACATTGTCCATTTTATTGGCATGTAATTGCTGATAGTAGTCTCTTATGATCCTTTGTATTTCTGTGTTGTCTGTTGTGATCTCTCCATTTTCATTTCTAAGTTTATTGATTTGATTTTTCTCCCTTTGTTTCTTGATTAGTCTGGCTAATGGTTTGTCAATTTTATTTATCCTTTCAAAGAACCAGATTTTGACTTTGTTGATTTTGTCTATGGTCTCTTTTATTTCTTTTGCATCTATCTCTGCCCTAATTTTTAAGATTTGTTTCCTTCTACTAACCCTGGGTTTCTTCATTTCTTCCTTTTCTAGTTGCTTTAGGTGTAGGGTTAGGTTATTTATTTGACTTTTTTCTTGTTTCTTTAGGTATGCCTGTATTGCTATGAACTTTCCCCTTAGCACTGCTTTTACAGTGTCCCACAAGTTTTAGGTTTTTGTGTTTTCATTTTCATTTGTTTCTATGCATATTTTGATTTCTTTTTGATTTCTTCTGTGATTTGTTGGTTATTCAGCAGCGTGTTGTTCAGCCTCCATATGTTGGAATTTTTAATAGTTTTTCTTCTGTAATTGAGATCTAATCTTACTGCATTGTGGTCAGAAAAGATGTTTGGAATGATTTCAATTCTTTTGAATTTACCAAGGCTAGATTTATGGCCCAGGATGTGATCTATCCTGGAGAAGGTTCCGTGTGCACTTGAGAAAAAGGTGTAATTCATTGTTTTGGGGTGAAATGTCCTATAGATATCAATTAGGTCTAACTGGTCTATTGTATCATTTAAAGTTTGTGTTTCCTTGTTAATTTTCTGTTTAGTTGATCTATCCATAGGTGTGAGTGGGGTATTAAAATCTCCCACTATTATTGTGTTATTTTTAATTTCCCCTTTCATATTTGTTAGCATTTGTCTTACACATTGCGGTGCTCCTATGTTGGGTGCATATACATTTATAATTGTTATATCTTCTTGGATTGATCCTTTGATCATTATGTAGTGACCTTCTTTGTCTCTTTTCACAGCCTTTGTTTTAAAGTCTATTTTATCTGATATGAGTATTGCTACTCCTGCTTTCTTTTGGTCCCTATTTGCATGGAAAATCTTTTTCCAGCCCTTCACTTTCAGTCTGTATGTGTCCCCTGTTTTGAGGTGGGTCTCTTGTAGACAACATATGTAGGGGTCTTGTTTTTGTATCCATTCAGCCAGTCTTTGTCTTTTGGTTGGGGCATTCAACCCATTTACATTTAAGGTAATTATTGATAAGTATGATCCCGTTGCCATTTACTTTATTGTTTTGGGTTTGAGTTTATACACCCCTTTTTATGTTTCCTGTTTAGAGAATATTCTTTAGTATTTGTTGGAGAGCTGGTTTGGTGGTGCTGAATTCTCTCAGCTTTTGCTTGTCTGTAAAGCTTTTGATTTCTCCTTCATATTTGAATGAGATCCTTGCTGGGTACAGTAATCTGGGCTGTAGGTTATTTTCTTTCATCACTTTAAGTATGTCTTGCCATTCCCTCCTGGCTTGAAGAGTTTCTATTGAAAGATCAGCTGTTATCCTTATGGGAATTCCCTTGGGTGATATTTGTTGTTTTTCCCTTGCTGCTTTTAATGTTTGTTCTTTGTGTTTGATCTTTGTTAATTTGATTAATATGTGTCTTGGGGTGTTTTGACTTGGGTTTATTCTGTTTTGGGACTCGCAGGAATAAGTCTTGGATGCTTAATATAGCAGTTACTAGCCAATGTTGTTACCTAGTACTTGAAATATGGTAAGAATTTTAAATTTTACTTGATTTTAGTTATTTTAAATTTAAATTGAAAAAATTCACATATAGTTCAGTCATTGGAAAACTTTTGTGAATGTTTGAAACAACCTGGGTATGTCAATTTACTTTTTGAGTAAATTCATGAAGTCTAAATACAGAGCAAGTATTTCCTATGAAAATTTAGTATCTGAATTGAGATGTTTTAGATGTGTAAAATACATACCGGATTTTAAAAACAGTAAAAAAAAGAACATAGAATGACTCATTGAGAACTTTTTCACATTGATTACTTATTGACATGATAATATTTTACATAGTGGATTAGGGAAGTTTTCTTTGATAAGGTGGGAGTTGAGTAGAGATCTGAGAGGAAGGAGGGGACAAGGCTTATAGTTCTCTGCAAAAAGAGTGTTCTAGGGAAAGAGAACACAAAGTGCAAAGGTTGTGAAGATCATGCTTGGTAAGTTCCAGGAGTAGCAGAGAGTCTCAGTCCATAACTGACTGGAGCAGAGTAAGTGCAGAGGTAAGTTCAGGAATGAAGGTATGCCAGACCTTCATTAACATGCCATTGACTGCAAGGAGATCCAACCAGTCCATTCTGAAGGAGATCAGCCCTGGGATTTCATTGGAGGGAATGATGCTAAAGCTTAAACTCCAGTACTTTGGCCACCTCATGCAACGAGTTGACTCATTGGAAAAGACTCTGATGCTGGGAGGGATTGGGGGCCAGAGGAGAAGGGGATGACCGAGGATGAGATGGATGGATGGCATCACTGACTTGATGGATGTGAGTCTGAGTGAACTCCAGGAGTTGGTGATGGACAGGGAGGCCTGGCGTGCTGCGATTCATGGGGTCGCAAAGAGTCGGACACGACTGAGCAAATGATCTGATCTGAATGACTTTGTATTTGACTTTGAGTGAGATGGTAAGATATTGGAGGAATTTTAATAAAGCATTACTTAATCTGACGTATTTTAAAAGAATCACTCTTGCTAGTATCTGAGATTTGATTTTATGGGACAAAGATGAATGCCAATCAGGATAGTGACTAGTAATAATCCAGGTGAGAGATGATGCTGGCTAGGACTAGAATGATTTAGGTAGAGGCAATAAGAAGTGTTTGCCTTCTGACTATTAAAACCAGTAGGATTTGCTGATGTATTGAATATGAGGTGTGAGAGAAAGAAATGAGTCTAGGAAGACTTCAAGATTTTTGGCTTGAACAGTTGGAAAGATGGAGTCATAATTTATGAAATGGGGAAGAAGAATATGATCAGAAGAGATTTTAGGTGGAGACAGAAATTAGGAGTTCTGTTGGCAGTAATTTAAGATTCCTGTGTTAGCCACCAATGGTGAGATGTCAAGTAGAGAGTAGACTATATGAGTCTGAAGTAGAGAGTAGACTATATGAGTCTGAACTTCAGGCACATATTTAGGCTGGAAGTACATGGTGTCATTCATAATGTAGTTGGCATATAAAGCAAGAAAATGGATGTGATTGTTAAAATGTGAGTCTAGACAGGAAAACGATCTAAAGTCTGAGGTATGGGATGCTCCAACACATAAAAAATTACAGGTTGAAGAGATGAGGAATAATAAGCAGAGACACTGAAAAGGAGTTGCCAGTGAAGTAGGAGGAAGACCAACACATGTCGTGTCCTGGCAGCCAAGTGCAAACAGTGTTTCAGAGTGGAAAGTGATCAAGAATTTCACACACTGCTGTTAATAAGATGACTTGGTAATGTTGTTAATAAGGTCAATGAGATGACTTGGCAAATGTCCATTTGAGTCAGCAACCTGGAGGTCCCTTGTGACTTTGACATCAGTTATTTCTCTGGAGTGTTGAGGAAGGAAGACTAACTACAAAGTGCAGAAGGGACTTTGTGAAAAGAAGAGAAGATAGTGAGTATAGATACATCCTTTGAAGAGTTTTGCTGTAAAGGAAACAGAAAAATGAGATGAAATCTGGAAGAAGATATGGGATCAGGAAAGATTTTGATTTTGTTTTAAGAGGGAGTATAAGGCACTTGTATACAAATGTCAGTGCCCCACTGTGGTATAGGAGAGAGGGGAGAGTTGCTGGAGCTTCATCACTGAGCAGCTGAGAGATGATGGCATCTTGTGCACAAGTGGAGATAGTGACCTTTGGGAAGAACAACTGTGGTACAGGAATAATGTTAGATTCAATAAGTTGATTGTATCAAGTTGTTAGGGACCAGTTTAACAAATTGTACCTCAGATTTTTTTTTTCTTTTTAAAAAAGCATCCTTCAACACACTAAGACTCTCATTCTCACTCAGAGTAAGATAAGTGGAAACGAAACTGCAATGAGATGCCATTTTTCACTCATTAGACTGGCAAAGATTAAAAAAGTTTGAGAATACACTCTATGGGAAGAATGTAGAGAAATTGTTATTCCTATACGTTGCTTGTGGGAGCATAATTGGTACAACCTGTATGGAGGGAAATTTGGCAAATAACAAATTTACATGTGCAAAGTACCTCTTGTACCAGAAATTGCACTGATAGTTTATTCTATTGCTAGACTTTCCTTTGTGGGAAATGGCATTTAATGAGGAAAGATGGTGAATTTATATATTTATCAGTAATGGATGGTGTATAAATTGTGTGCACCTACACAATGGATAAGGCAATGGCACCCCACTCCGGTACTCTTGCCTGGAAAATCCCATGGACAGAGGAGCCTGGCAGGCTGCAGTCCATGGGGTCGCTAAGAGTCGGACACGACTGAGCGACTTCACTTTCACGCATTGGAGAGGGAAATGGCAACCCACTCCAGTGTTCTTGCCTTGAGAATCCCAGGGACGGGGGAGCCTGATGGGCTGCTGTCTATGGGGTCGCACAGAGTCGGACACGACTGAAGTGACTTAGCAGCAGCAGCAGCAGCATAAAACAGAAGTATGAGAGTCGTTTAACTATTGATATGAAAAGACCTCTGGGAGGTACTTGTTAAAGAAACCAGTTAGGAACAGTATGTATAGTTTGCTATCATTTGTGAAAAAGTAATATTCAAATATATTTCACATATATATATTTGCATACGTCTCAATGTCTCTGGAATAATCTATAAAACATTTGAAATACTATTACATGGAAGATGCTGACTAGTTCATTGTTCATATGATCCATTTTAATGTTGAGGTCTATTTTTGTAAAAGCAAAAAGAAGGAAAACATTAATATAACAATTAAAAAAAGTAAACATGTTTATGACTTTAGCACTTTTGGTCAATTAGTAGCTGAATGATGTTGCTTTTCAGTCACTAAGTTGTGTCCAGCTCTTTGCAACTCCGTGGACTGCAGCAGGCCCAGGCTCCCCTGTCTTTTACTGTCTCCTGGAGTTTGCTCAGATTCATGTCCATTGAGTCAGTGATTTTATTTAACCATCTCATCCTCTGCCGCCCCCTTCTTCTTTTACCTTCAATCTTTTCCATCATCAGAATCTTTTCCAATAAGTTGGCTCTTTGCATCAGGTGGCCAAAGTATTGGAGTTTCAGCTTCAGCATCAGTCCTTTCAGTGAATGAATATTCAGGATTGATTTCCTTTAGGATTGACTGGTTTGATTTCTAAGCAGTCCAAGGGACTCTCGAGTCTCCTCCAGTACCACAATTAGAAAGCATCAATTCTTTGACACTCAGCTTTCTTAGATGATTTAACTATATACAGCTACCAATTTAAATCTAAAAATCAAGAACTGAAAATATGTGCCATAATTAATGAACCAAAGGAATCTATTTCACAATTATTTTAAACAATATTAAGAATATTGTCATTTTAAGCTTTTGAGTAAAATGTAATAAACTATAATTTTTCATATTATTAATATGTGGTATGCTCTTTAAAATATTTTGACAAATTATGTTAATCTACTATATCTAAATTATAGTTAATAGTGTATCAAATATATTATTATAAATATAATATTAATAAAATGTGCATTGGTGGAGTTTAGCATAGTTATTTAAACAATTTCAATATTCCTAAATTATCTTATAATCTTATTTTTTAAAGTATAATATTTTCATTAATGTTGCAGTATTATATCAAAAATAAGCTGGATAGTTGCTTGAGGAAAGTACACTACAATTCTTCCAATTTAACTCTCTTTTCAGTTAAGTTCTATTTCTTTCATTTTCTGGGCAATTAAGACCTTGCTTTATTTTGTATATTTGACCTACATAAATTTTACAAGGTAGTTACGGCCATTTAGTTTTTCCTTCAATTACTTAATTTGCCTAATTTTCCCCCCTCCTTTGGCTGGGAAATAGAGGCCTTACTATATAATGAATATATCATAACAAATGTATGTTGAAATCATACCTGAGAATAATCCTTTAGATCCCTTAAAGATATATTATGTAAACCTATGCTAAATATTTGCACATTTTGGAATGTATGACCCTGTTTTTCAGTGTTATTAACTGTACTTTCTAAAGTGCCACTTGTGAAATAAACTCATTTTTGATAGTCAACATACAGTGTTAATTTCAAGATTTCTAAAATAAAGTCTTGAAACACTAGAGTGTCTTTTGTCAGAACAAAGTAGCCGTTGACAATTCAAAGACATACCTTTTTCTGAATGGTGTATTGTTAAGGGGAAATACCTGTGCACAAAAGGTGGAAATAACTGAACTGGGAATCAGGTATCACAGGCTGAGAACAAGAATATCAAATAGAATATATGGTCAAAGTCTAAGGGCTTGAATGACAGCTCAAAGAGAAGATGGGATTTCACCCACTTTCAAAACATTACTTGTGTGCTCAACTTTAAAGCATCGGCTGCTTTTCTTGAATTCAGGTAATATTTAATATTAAATATCAGTAAATATTCAATATTCAAGCATATATATGAGCTTCTGTTTATTCAAGGATGGTAGAAGTATTCATATTTTATTGGACTCCATTTAGAAACTAGATCCTTTTAAAAGATTCACATTTTCAGTTGTATTTTAAAGATTAGTTCTTTATATGTATATGTTGTAAATAGAATTTTATTTTTCCTCATTGAAAATACTACGATTGTAAAATAGAACTACTATTGTCACATGTAAATTAAAAAATAATCAGTCTACCTCTAAAAGCTAAGGTCAAGGAATGCAAACATCTGTTAATATGTTAATACATGTAAATAATTCTAGCTGTGTAATTTTGAAAATACTCATAGGAATATTTTGTGTTTTTCCTTTATAAAGGTTCTCTTCTAGCAAACTCGTCTGTAATGATCTAAGTGATATTAATTAGGGCAAGCTAGAGACATGGGACACTCTTGTAATATCACTAGCAAAAAGAATTACTAGATATTTCAGAGACATGTAGTATTCTGAGTGGTGTTTTTGTGAAAGATAAGTTCACATTACTAGGAAGCAAGTACTCAGGGGAATGATAAGGTCAAATAATGCGAAATAGGACCAAAGACTACAAGACTATAAGGCACAATCTGGGGTAATTATGCCCTTTATTTATTTTATAGGAGTGGCAAATCAAACTATACGTGATCTGGCTAAGTAAAATGAGATGACATGAGTTTTGGCTATAAGCTAGCATAGGATTTTGAAGCTAAAGTCATTTTTAAAAGAGGAATTTTATATTCTGATATTAATAACAAGAACATCTGATCTATTTATGTTATAATGTATTTTTGGGGTAAATTTCCTTAGTTCCTTAGTGTGGAACATTTTGATCAGTTAAAAATCATCTAAAGAGTATAAGTTTTATTTTTGATATTTTGTTGAATAACTGGACTGTGAAAAAAGCTGGCTTTACCACAAAATTTTAATAGAGAAAATGAAATGGGAAAATAATACAATCAGAGGTATACTCAAAGTATTTATGCAAAAAATCTTTTTGGGTTTACTTTAAGGTGTATGAAAGCGAAAACAACCTCTGTGGCAAACTAGAAAATCCTAAGCACTACTTTATCTTAATACATAAATTTCCATTTTAGCTTCTGAACATTCTCTTTGAAGGGAACTAGAATAGAATTGATTCAGGAAGAGAAACTTACTTTCAGTTTGTAACCTTACCCCAAAAAGGCTACTGCTCCACTGGATTTTAGACGACATGACTTTTGGCACATATGTATTTGTGAATTTTAGGGGAGAAAGGAAGAACCTTTGAGATCTTCGAGTCATTGTCCATGAGAGGTAAACTTAGTGAACATGTACTGTGTCTCATTTTGATAGAATGAATGAAGCTCAGAGGGATTACATCGTTTTCTCATGGTCATGTAGCTAGTTAATGGCAGAGCTGGATTGTGACTCGGGTCCTCTAGCTGCCTAACTGCCTTCTGAGGTCTTGCTTCCTTCATAGCACCAGTCACATCCACCTGCATCCTTGCATTCGTGGGTCATCACCAGTCTTGTGTCTTCACCATTTCCCATGCCGTCTGCTGCCACACTGCAATCCCACTCTTGTGCCCTAAGTATACCCACTAAGCTGGCAATGAGGTAGGAGGGTGAGGACAGATGGTGCTCTCAGCACCAATCTCCATCTATCCATTTGTAACCAAGACTTTCTCCTTCCTGCTCTTACACCCTTCCCTCCAGAGGTCACATTGCGTGCTTTCTGTCTTTTCCATTTTAAGACTGCTTCTGGTATTCATTTTAACTTGATTTCTTCTGGTAAAATGCTCCAGGTATTTATTTGAAGCAGAGGACTACAGAATGTTCATAGTTGAAAGGGGCCCTAGGGCCCATATCTTTCAAGTTTGCCCTGTCTGTGAGACCCATATTTGCTGACACCCCATGCCCAAACTATCCCCCACATAATTGTCAGGTTAATCTTAAATCACAGGTTTTTCGAATGTTATTCTAATCCTTAAAAATGTGAATTTACTCTCTACTTATAGAAGTAATTCCTTAGTCTGATGTTTAAGAGTTTTCATGACCTTTTTCTTAAGTTTTCAGTGTCACCTCTAGCTATTCATATTAATGAACACTCTATTTCAGTATGGGGCTTCCCTTGTGGCTCAGATGGTAAAGAATTTGCCTGCAGTGTAGGAGACCTGGGTTTGATCCCTGGGTTGGGAAGATCTCTTGGAGAAGGAAATGGCTGCCTGCTCCAGTATTCTTGCCTGGAGAATTCCAAGGACAGAGGAGCCTGGCAGGCCCCAGGCCATGGGGTCGCAAAGAGTTGGACACAACTGAGTGACTTTCAGTATGAGTGGTTTTATTACTCACTGCCCATTCAGTGCACTATGCTTTGCTTGCTTCTTTTATTAGGGCAAATGGTGCCTGATAATGAGAATGCCATTTCATGACAGGTGAATATTACGTACTAATGTGGGCAATTAAGAAACTTATCTGGTCAGCATTACTAACATTATTACTATTATATTATTACCTTTGTAGGGTCATAAATTTAACTCATACCACAACTTACTTGTGTAGAGAAATACAATTTTTTAGTTTTACAGTAATTTTTCTTGCTCCCTACTCAACTGTACCCTAGGTGGTAGGAACCTCTGTCCTTGAGATCCCCTCCCCTCAAAGTAACTACACTAAATGTTCAACTGTGTTTAAGCCTTAGACTAGTTGTAATTTAAACACTTCACATGAGTAATGTTTAATCTCTCTGAGATCAAATGCTCAGTCTGTTAGATGTTTTAATCTTCTACCATCCTGGCTCCTAAGATGGTATCTGATGGGTATCTTGTGGGGATAGGGTGGTGGTGGGGAAGGGATGGATATGTTTGAGTAGAAAACTAGGGTTCCTTTGAGCAAGGTATTCCTTGTTTCTCTGGTCTCTGTGTCAATGTCCCTTACCCATATCAGTTCAGTTCAGTTCAGTTGCTCAGTCGTGTCTGACTCTTTGCAACCCCATGAATCGCAGCACGCCAGGCCTCCCTGTCCATCACCAACTCCCGGAGTTCATTCAAACTCACATCCATTGAGTCAGTGATGCCATCCAGCCATCTCATCCTCTGTCATCCCCTTCTCCTCCTGCCCTCAATCTCTCCCAGTATCAGAGTCTTTCCCAATGAGTCAACTCTTCACATCAGGTGGCCAAGGTCCTGGAGTTTCAGCTTTAGCATCATTCCTTCCAAAGAAATCCCAGGGCTGATCTCCTTCAGAATGGACTAGTTGGATCTCCTTGCAGTCCAAGGGACTCTCAAGAGTCTTCTCCAACACCACACTTCAAAAGCATCAATTCTTCGGTGCTCAGCTTTCTTCACAGTCCAACTCTCACATCCATACATGACCACTGGAAAAACCATAGCCTTGACTAGATGGACCTTAGTTGGCAAAGTAATGTCTCTGCTTTTGAATATGCTATCTAGGTTGGTCATAACTTTCCTTCCAAGGAGTAAGCATGTTTTAATTTCATGGCTGCAGTCACTATCTGCAGTGATTTTGGAGCCCCCCAAAATAAAGTCTGACACTGTTTCCCCATCTATTTCCCATGAAGTGATGGGACCAGATGCCATGATCTTCATTTTCTGAATGTTGAGCTTTAAGCCAACTTTTTCACTCTCCACTTTATGATTGGTGTTTATTCTGCTCAGATTCTCAGCTAAAGTCAGCAACTGGTGTACATCTTGGTATTCCCAGGAAAATTTAGTTGTATCCACCTTATGAATGTGCCACGAGCTCTTTAGGCCCTTTCTGGGTATTGTACTTTACAGATGTTAATTCAGGGCTTTCTAATCCCCTAATCTCTGAAAATGCCTCACTCAGATTCACCTCTCTAGGGTTCTGTCCTGCCTATGCTATGCTATGCTAAGTCACTTCAGTCGTGTCCGACTCTGTGTGACCCCATAGACAGCATCCCGCCAGGCTCCCCCATCCCTGGGATTCTCCAGGCAAGAACACTGGAGTGGGTTGCCATTTCCTTCTCCAATGCATGAAAGTGGAAAGAGAAAGTGAAGTTGCTCAGTCGTGTCCGACTCTTAGCGACCCCATGGACTGCAGCCTATCAGGCTCCTCCATACATGGGATTTTCCAGGCAAGAGTACTGGAGTGGGGTGCCATTGCCTTCTCCAGTCCTGCCTATACTACATGGAAAGATAGCTGAGGAAAACCACACTTCATGGTTTCCCTCTGTCTGACCAGAATGTTTCATTTTCTTGACACTTCAGGGCTTCTCTCTTGTGGTGAGACTCTCTGTACAGAATCCCAGTTGGGAGTCTGGGCAAAAGACTTACCTGAGCTTCTCTTGGGGCTAACTTCCTTATCTAGTGTGTCTTGCTTTTCTGGGGTAAAATTGGGACTATGTCTCAGGTGGAGCTAGTGGTAAAGAATCTGCCCGCCAATGCAGGAGACATAAGAGATGCAGGTTGGATCCCTGGGTCAGGAAGATCCCCTAGAGGAGGGCAAGACAACCAGCTCCAGTATTCTTGCCTAAAGAATCCCCATGGACAGAGGAGCCTGGTGGGCTATAGATCATAGGGTCGCAAATGGTCGGACATGACTGAAGCAACTTAGCATGCACGCATGCGCAATCTGTTGCTATATCTCCCCTACTGCTATCTCTTTTTTTGCACCATGTATTTGTATTAGGCAGAAAGTTAGGCAAAAAAGGGTGGCTTAGCAGAAAAAGCTTTAAACTGATCTCCAAACCCCACTCCAGACACATACCAGTGTGGCCCTGGAGAGTTCACAGATATGCTGCAAAATAACTGCAGAGACTTTTCCAACTCCTGCACACGCACCCTAGCTTCACAGTGGATATAAGCTAACCACAGGGGCTTCAACTCTGGCACATGTGTCCTTAATGCACAGTTATGTCCTCAAGAGGCCTTCGGCAGCTGGGAGCCTATTGCATGCTAAGTTGCTTCAGTTGAGTTTGTTTGTGACCCTATGGATTGTAGCCCACCAGGTGCCTCATCCATGGGATTCTCCAGGCAAGAAGGCTTGAGTGGGTTGCCATGCCCTCCTCCAGAGGATCTTCCCTACCCAGGGAGTGATCCCACATTTCCTGTGGCTCCTGCATTGCAGGCAGACTTTTTACCACCAAGCGACTAGGGAAGTCCAGGAGCCTATTAAGCGTTCATAAATAGTCTATACATACACACATCTGATTATAATGAACTGAATTATGGAAAGACATGCACAATAGAGCCTGTTATGCAACTTGCAACTGTCAGTCAAAACTGTCAGTCCACACCTGCCTAGATAAAAATGTAAAAGCCCTGTCTTAAAAACCCTGTACCTCTTCATTCTGGCACCAGTGCCTCTCTTGGCTTTGGCCCACCTCTCCCTTGAGGTGTTCTTTCTTCAATAAACTTGTTTTTGTCATGAGTAAGACCTCAGATCTTCTTTGTGTCCTTACCAAGAAACAAGGTGCATGAGGAAGGGTCCTCTTCAACTTTCCCTATCCAGCAGCATTTGTACACAAAGAGGTTAGCCTTCCTCATGTCTCCTGACTTGTATGCTTTTGTTATCCACCACAGAGCAGCAAGCCCTGTAACCTAGCCACTCTGCATTGTGGCTAGGCTCTGTGAACCTGGTCCCCAGTTTGGTCCTGGTATGGACCAGAGAAACTGTGGTTATCTTTTTTTATATGGTTACCCCTTATTTCAATTTCAACATGTTTAAAAGAGACTTACCAGCTGTTTCTACCTCGAACTTGGTTTATCTTTGTGCTCTATTTCTGTTGAGGACACTATACTTATACAGTGTTAGGAGTCTTTAGTTCCTTATTGTTCTCTAAACGCTTTACAGAATTAACCTCTAGATTCACCCAGCTCTTTCTTTAAAATTCCATCTTTTGAATTTCCTTTTTTCTGCCCTATCCTGTTTCTGAACCTCAGGCCTTTTCCCCCTGCATATATATCCTAGCTTCTTAATTAATTTTGCTACCTTCAGAATTCCCATCTCTAAACTACCATTATCCAACTGCCACACTTGTCAGAATTATGAAATACAAATTTACACTCTCAAGAATATTTGGTTCTCCATGGCCTCGAGATAAATCCACTTATTCCACAGATATTGATTCAGGTCGCCCTATGTTATAGATGGGAGAAGGCAATGGCACCCCACTCCAGTACTCTTGCTTGGAAAATCCCATGGACGGAGGAGCCTGGTAGGCTGCAGTCCATGGGGTCGCTAAGAGTCAGACACGACTGAGCGACTTCACGTTCACTTTTCACTTTCTTGCCTTTTTCAATAGCTGTCATGTTTGTTACTTTTCTCTGCATCGCCCATCATGTTACTCTAAATAATGCTACCATCATCTCTTGACTGGATTTCAACACTAGCCTCTTTCTGGCCTCCCTGTTTTTCTCTTGCTCATCTCCAATGCATTCTCCAAACTGCAGCTACAATAATTTTTTATTTGTTTATGTTTCCTATATTATATCTCTTCAAGAAGTTGTCAAAAATTGGTTATCAATTCTAGGTAGCCAATTTCCAAGTTTAACAACTATAATAATATTTTAATTTTAAATCCTTAAACTAGTGAGTAATTTCAGGAGCTAGCATCTATAATACAAGTAGATTGAATGTGAGAAGGGGAATTTGTGGATGACTTCTGGGTTAAATGTTTGATATAGTATTCTGTACTCAGTTTGATTTCAAATATGCCATTCCTGGCACATTTCCTCTTAGACAGTCCCTCACACTCACACATTACACCTTGCCATTCTGTTACTCACTGCTTCTTAGTGAACACTAGAAACTTTTTCATGTTACATTTGATTTGTGTTACTCATTAAGCCAAGAATGCTTTCTAATTGCCACTGTTGAAATCAAACAAATCTTTCAAGGTTTGAACAGAATATTCTTCAAGATTTTCTTTCAGTTGAAATTAATCACTTCTTCCTTGGTGGCTCACAGTGCCTTAAAAAAAAAAACTCCAGATTTTTGGAAATGTATATGATAGATTATGCAATGGTGAGATTGAAAGTCTGTATGTTGCCCTGGATTTGTAAATTTGATCACTGAGGGAAGTGAAAGTGAAAGTATTAGTTGCTCAGTCATGTCTGACTCTTGGTGACACCTGCCAGGCTCCTCTGTCCATGGGATTCTCCAGGGAAGAATATTGGAGTGCATAGCCATTCCTTCCTCCAGGGGATCTTCCCAACCCAAGGATCAAACTGCGTCTTCTGTGGCTTCTGAATTGTAGGTGGATTCTTTACCGCTGAGCCACCAAGGGAAGCCACATTGAGGGAAGACATCCTCTTTTATCTTTGCGTCCTTTCCAAATCCCAGTTGCCTTTACTGAGTGCATACATGTTGTAGTGTTCAATAAACATTTGTTGTTTCTTCCTTCTATTACCTATACAGAAGACCAGACATTTCATAATGATGTGCAAATGTCTGTAAGTGGTATATTTTGAGATCAGTTTTCTGGGTCATGATGATAAATGACATAGAGGTGACTAAATATATGCTTGTTTTTCTTATTTGCTATTTTTTCCTCTTGGCAGACTGCTCATTTGTCTTTAATTTTAGGAAAGATTCTTTACTAATGATTCAGAAGCTCAACTTTCTGGAAAGCAAGTCATGAAAAGGTTAGATATGGAAATTTTGCAGCCATATGATTATCAACTGTAGTTTAATTGGTTTTGATAAATGATTGTGGCCCTTTTAGTTTTGATAATACATGTAAAAATAATTATGCAATGTAACTCATTTAATTGTAATTTTTAGGAATGAAGGCTTTCCATTTCTTATGGCTACTGTTCATCTGCCTTGGCTCTTTAAAACTCGAAACAAAATTCAGAGCAGATCAAACAAAATTCAGAGCAGATCTGAAATTGGAATAGGAACTTGATGAATTGGTTTTAGGAGTGTCCAAAGACTCTACCTTCCTTTATGGTTCCTGAAATAACTGATTAGTTTAAGTTAAGGTGTTTAAAATGCGAAATTTGTTATAGTCATTAACACTTGAAAATTAGCTAACTAGAAATAATAACCAATCCTTGAAACTTCTTGAGGAAAAACAATATAAGGAAGATAAAATCTGAAGTTAAGTGAGAGTGTTATCTCAGGAATATCTATCATTCTTAGAATGAGATTGATAGGGGATTGGAGAAGATAGTGTTGAAAAATAGAAGGTGGAAAAGAAAACAAAGAAGAAAAAGGTGAAGAGAAGAGAACTGATATTTAGTGAGTGCTCACAATATGCCTGAACCTGTCTAAGGGAGGACTTTGACAATACATGGAGAAGAGCTAAAGCCAGCTAAACCCAAAGATGTGAAAGGATTTTCAGGTACAGCAGATCCTATCCAATCCACTGCACATTGCAGGTGGAAGAGCAAACTCAGTTGTGACCCAAGAAACCACTCAGTTGACCTGTGAGCAGTAATAAATGGTTGTTGTCTAATCCATTGAATTTTGGGGTGATTTGTAACACAACTTTATTGTGGCAATATATAACTTGATACACACCAGACATTGTGATATGCCCTGGAAATACAAAGATAAATAATGAATGGCCCTGTCCTCAAGGAGATCAAAGCAGTCAATCCTAAAGGAAATCAACTGAATATTTATTGCAAGGACTATTGCTAAAGCTAAAGCTCCAATACTTTGACTGCCTGATGAAAAAAGCCAACTCATTGGAAAAGACCCGGATGCTGGGTTGAAGATAAAAGGTAAAGACTGAAGGTAAAAGGAGAAGATAAAAGGTTGAAGATTGAAGGTAAAAGGAGAAGAGGGCAGCAGAGAATGAGATGGTTAGATAGCATCACTGACTAAATGGACATGAATCTGAGCAAACTCTAGAGACAGTGAAAGACAGAGGAGCTTGGTGGGCTGCAGTGCCTGGGGTCCCAGAGTCGGACATAACTAAACAACAACAGCCTAAGGGTGTGCATTTTCTGGTGAGGGAGCCAACAGCAATGGGATCACTGCCTAATAATAATAGTAATAATAGTGCTGTGAGAACCAAGAGGGGGGACACACAGCCATCTGAGAGGCCTGGGAAAAATAGGTGACATTTAAGCACATTCTTGAAGAATGGACCAGAATTTCTCTTAAGGGGAAGAGAGAGGGACATCTGATAGAGAGTAAAGTATGTACAAATAACAGGAAGTACATTGAAGAAAAAGGCAAGAAGAGTTGTAGGAGGCAGAGCTAGAGAGGTTGGTTGGAACCAAATGGGATGGGTCTTGGGCACTTTTGGTATTCAACTTACTATTGGAGTATCCAGGGCACACATTTGTTTATAATTGTTCAGAATAAATCCACTATGCATGTCTTCGAGTAAACTGTGGTCAATTTGTCCCTTCTATGGATGTATCCTATGGATGTGCGAGTTGGACTGTGAAGAAAGCTGAGCACCGAAGAATTGATGCTTTTGAACTGTGGTGTTGGAGAAGACTCTTGAGAGTCCCTTGGACTGCAAGGAGATCCAACCAGTCCATTCTGAAGGAGATCAGTCCTGGGATTTCTTTGGAAGGAATGATGCTAAAGCTGAAACTCCAGTACTTTGGCCACCTCATGCGAGGAGTTGACTCATTGGAATAGACTCTGATGCTGGGAGGGATTGGGGGCAGGAGAAGGGGACGACAGACGAGATGGCTGGATGGCATCACTGACTCAATGGACATGAGTTTGAGTGAACTCCGGGAGTTGGTGATGGACAGGGAGGCCTGGCGTGCTGTGGTTCATGGGATCAAAGAGTCGGACACGACTGAGTGACTGAACTGAACTGCTGAGTGTATCGTTATTGATAGTACTAACAGCAAATACTGAATATTATACATAGTAACTACAATCAAAATCAATAGTATTAGTGTTATGAATTTACATATAGAAACAAAGAACTGATGGCCATTAGTACTTGTACTTGAATACATGTGACATAAGGAGAAGAGATTAGTGAAAACCAGAAGGCTATCTAGCAATGGCTGACACTGCTACTTTTGAGGACTAACTCTGCCAGTCTGGCTTGAAAAGTCCTCATAAAGGTAAACTGAAGATTCTTTTCAATAGATTACTAGTGTTCTTTTCCTACAATAAAATGCAGTCTTTCAGAATGCTATGCTCATCTGTTTGTGACCCCATGAACTGCAGCACACCAGGCTCCTCTGTCCTCCACTATCTCCTGGAGTTTGGTCAAATTCATGTCCATTTAATTGGTGGTGCTATGTTAGGCCCTGAGACAGGTGTCACAGAAAGACTATTGCATATTTTTCAGCATAGAACATCTCCCATTAATTCTCCTTAAAAAGTTACAACAAAATTACTACAGGACAGTTTGAATGGAAAGAAGAGCACAGCATAAAGATGCAGGCTGATCGAATCACAAGTGGCCTTGGTCTTTCTCTTTAAACACAGACTCAATTAAATAAATTAATCCAAAAGAAACATTGAAAACTAAAAGTGGCTTTAGAGTGGAAATATCATTTGGTCTACTCTTTTCATTTAACCTTCTTGTGGATAACAAATGCTAGTCTTTCCTAAGTGAAGTGAAGTGACAGTCACTCAGTTGTGTTGACTCTTTGAGATCCCATGGACTGTAGCCTGCCAGGTCCCTCTGTCCATGGGATTCTCCAGGCAAGAATACTAGAGTGGGTTGCTATGCCCTTCTCTAGGGGATCTTTTTAACCCAGAGATTGAACCCAGGTCTCCTGCATTGCAGGCGGATTCTTTACCGTATGAGCCACCAGTCTTTTATAAGCAGGTGTTTATTTTGGAGTTTTGCAAATGTTTTGTTCCCTTCCTTAAAACAAACAAACAAAAAACCAAAAAAAAAAAAAAAAAAAAAAAAAAAAAACCCAAAAACCTCCACAAGTTCCTAATCTTATGTTTTTCACTTCTGTGTACTTCTTTCATTTGTTTCATACTTTTCTCTTTTTCTTCCTAAAATGTGAAGCTTTTGGTATAAGAATTTTTCTTTTGTTTTTGGTACGTAGGATTCATGCTTTAAAAGATTTATTTGCTTTTTTGTTAGGTGACTGAGTACAGTGGCAATGTTTTAGTCCAGGAGATGTATTTATTAGTTTTATCTATGTTTTTCCAAGAACTCAGGACACAAAGATTTTCAACACCCAGCACTCCTTTAACACAACAAACAGTAGCAACAGAAGCAGGACTGGGGAAATGAAAAAAGAAAGAGAGCATTTTAGCTTTCTTCAAAGCACTTTGTTCTGTATTTTAACATGGTAGCTATTTAATTTTGTGGAGAGTTTAAAAATGCAATATATCTGAAGAATGTATAGACGTTCAAGTTGTTCAATATTACTTATGTCTTTTTAAAAAGAATAGTAGCAGCATGTACTTCAGACTCAAATGTTGACTTCTGTAGTATAAATTTAGAAAACTCATTGCTTTGCTTCCTTTTAAAAAACTTATCTTTTTTCTTTATATTTTAAGGAAGCTTTTGGAACAGCATATCAACGATAGAACCTAATAAAATCTTACCTTCAGGCAAGCCTCTTGTATATAAAATCAGAGACTATAGTGCCAGGGCTTTCTATTAGTACCATCCATTTTGTTAGCATTTTTCCAATTTATCTTGCGTTACTAACTCTCAGCGTACTATGCCTATTGTAAATATTTAAGCATTACTGTTGACATAAAGATAATACTGACAAATTGAGTTAACATTTCTGCTGAGGATTACCAACCATGTGTAGCCCAGAACAACTTTAACACCCACACCAAACCTTATACTCAGGCCAAATTGTGTTTAGTCTACAATACAAGGCTGTTCCTCAAATGAATTTTTAGCTTTGATTTATACAAAACATGAAACAACCTTTCTTGCATCAATTAATTGTTTGACTTTCCTAATACATTTCCATTTTAACTAGATTATGTCTATATCAAAGGAAAAGGAACGTGTGCAAGATGTCAGTGTCGTGAGCACACATACCCACCCATCTGGGGTCTTGTAACTTTGTGTGATCTGAATAAAAGGAATCTGGTTTCTCAGCAGTCTCACCTGAAGTCTGCACCTCAGGTTATGTACATGTTTCACATTTGACTAGCTTGAACATTATTTATCTAGCTAATAGTATCTTATTTGAAAGGAAAATAATTTGGAGAATTTTATCTTATGGAAGAATTCAAGACCCATCAATAAAAACTAACCAAGTAAAGTGAGAAGGACTAGGAAAAGATGAAATTCTAGTCATATATACTGATATATTTCTGATAACCTATTGGGATATTTATTCTTCCTGTTGCCCAATTTGTTTATCCTATTGCCAGAGAATAGCCGTTTTGGAGTTTGGTTGATATCATATCAATCTTAATGTCAATATGAGCTCCATATTTATAAGATACTCATCACTGTAAATATATATTTAGAGGGAAAGTTTTGTAAAAAGAAATGTGATGGCATTCTCACATACCAGTTAATTATGGAAGCATTTTAGAATCCTGGCCTCTTCATACTATAATATTTAAAAATTAGCATGAACAATTCTCTTTCCTGTTTTGATTAAATTCAGCTTTCCATAGAAAAGCTTACTAATAGCAAATTGATGGAGATCAAAACATTAATTTGAGTTATTTCCTTTTTAATTCACTGGCTTCTTTGAGAAAACAGTAACAAAAGCCTGGTGACATCAGGAAGACAAAATTATAATTTGGTGAAATTGCATCTTTCTTAATTAGTTTGCAATTTAATTTCCCTCATTGCTTCAGTTCAGAGCCCCAGGACTCTATTTACAATTGTAGCTTACTCTAAGAAGGAAAAAAGCTATACTCTTTAGCTTATTTTTATGAAATGACTTCCATACCTCCTAGTTTATATTTATTTCTTAGAAATTTATCAAATGGCTGTTTGGGTAAAGGAAACCCTCTCATTATTGTTACCATTTAATTTCTATATATTATAAGATATTTTCCTCAAAATCTTGTAAGATCTGCTGTATGAGGGAACATTTTTTTCCCTTAGCAAAATGTCATTGTTATAGCATTAAAACATTTAAATGCTTATCACAAGTGATTTATTTCCTCAGAATGTTCCCTATTTGTGACACAGTGGTCAGAATTAAGGAATGATGCTAAAGCTGAAACTCCAGTATTTTGGCCACCTCATGCGAGGGGTTGACTCATTGGAAAAGACTCTGATGCTGGGAGGGATTGGGGGCAGGAGGAGAAGGGGACGACAGAGGATGAGATGGCTGGATGGCATCACTGACTCCATGGACATGAGTTTGAGTGAACTCCTAGAGTTGGTGATGAACAGGGAGGCCTGGCGTGCTGCAATTCATGGGGTCGCAAAGAGTCGGACACGACTGAGCGACTGAACTGAACTGAACTGAACTGAAAAGATAAATATAAGCAAGATACCACATTTTGAAATATCTGATTAATGAAGCTGTTGGGAGCAATTTCGTAATGAGACAATCTTCATGAAAGGAAACTCAAGTTTGAGAGAAACTCTAGAAATGTGATAGAGGTCTGTGAGGTCTAAGATGCCTCAGGTTCTAGTTTCATCAATTCCTTGGAGATAGCTGTAGCCTTCTATTGGGAAGCAAATGGCTTTGTTGAGACTCATCAGGCTTTGTGACATCAAATAGCTCTTGCAAAACAACAGCGTCTTGAAGAAGCAGAAACAGCTGGGTTGAATTTCCTTTGAAACACAATAGGGTTTAAAAATTATGGGGAGAAAAAAAATAATGCCAAATCCTCAATTTTTGTAAAAGGGTTTGAAACATTTCCCAGCGTCAGAGTGCTTGTTGTGTTCACTTATCAGAGTACATTGACAGAGGATCCTGAAGGACTCCACCTGCCTGTGAAAATTCCCTGTCCACCCGACTTGAATCAGTTATTCAGATCCCATGATCTGCCTGACCAGACCATAGACATCACATTCCAAAAGAAATTATACTTGCACCTGTTACTGAACTCCAGTTTTTCAAAATCAAAAGTGAATGACCTTACTAGAGTTTTTGCGGCTTTTGTTTAACACGAAATGTGTGAATGGTTGGCATTTCCTTTTTAGGTTTTGAAGAAGAAGGACCAAAAAAGGATAATCTCCAAGAGGCTTTGTGCTTGGAATAATTGATGACAAAGTGGAGAGGCCTCTTAAATGGTGGTTTCAGTACCATCATAAGTATTATTAAGAAATGCTTTAAATGCAATTAAAACAAGTTCCAGCAGAGACAAATTTGATCAATTAATTCTGATGTTTTAGGTGGCTGATGAATGGAGTCTCAGCAAGGACAATATATCATTGTGTTGATAGCTCAGTTAAGATTAGCTTAGCTATAATATGGGCCTCCCTTGTAGCTCAGTTGGGAAAAAATCTGCCTGAAATGCAGGAGTCCCAGGTTCGATTCCTGGGTCAGGAAGATCCCCTGGAGAAAGAAATGGAAATCCACTCCAGTATTCTTGTCTGGAAAATCTCATGGACAGAGGAGTCTGGCAGGCTACAGTCCGTGGGGTTGCAAGAGTCGGACACGACTTAGTGACTAAACCACCCACCACCAGCTATAATATATGATGCATTGAATCCAGATGAGGATGTGATGATGCCAGCAGCTAAAACTTCCTGAGTTCTTTTTAGGTACTAATTATGGTGCTATGCATTTTTATGTGTGTGTAATGCATCTCATTCTCTTGACCTATGTCAGGAGAATGTCCTATGAGGCATTATTATTATTACCCCCGTTTTACAGATGAAAAGATTGGAGTTTAAGAAGTTTAACTCGCTTAAGGCTACACAGTTTGGTCAGGGCTGGTCCTGGAATTCACAGCAGTGTTTTCAACATTTTGCTATGCAAGAGTGTCTAGTATGGTTCTGGTCAGTTCAGTCGCTCAGTCATGTCTGACTCTTTGCAACCCCATGAACCACAGCGCAGCAGGCCTCCCTGTCCATCACCAACTCCTGGAGTTTACCCAAACTCATGTCCATTGAGTTGGTGATGCCATCTAACCATCTCATCCTCTGTTGTCCCCTTCTCCTCCTGCCTTCAATCTTTCCCAACATCAGGGTCTTTTCAAATGAGTTAGCTCTTCGCATCAGGTGGCCAAAATACTGGAATTTCAGCTTTAACATCAGTCCTTCCAATGAACACCCAGGATCACAACTAAAACGATATTTATCCACACATGAAGGCATTAGAGGTGAAGAACAGTGCATGGAAGGAAACATTTATAGGAATGAATGAAATAAAGAAGTGGAAAAAAGAAAATGTCAGTACTTTAAGGTTGGGTGATGGTGGAATGTGGTGATTTGAATGCGATGATGATAGTGAATTGAAGAGAGAGGATGATGGATTTTGCTTTAGATTTTAGACATTAAAAAAAGACTTTTAGAGGATTTTTACAATGAGTTTGAGGCAGTTGCAAGAAATCACATGGAAATGTCCAGTAGACAAAAGAGAAAATGGAGTTTCAGTTTAGAAGAGATGGTAGGTATAGAGTTGCAGACTATTTTTTTTTTAATTTAATTTTATTTTTTAACTTTACAATATTGTATTGGTTTGGCCAAATATTGAAATGAATCCACCACAGGTATACATGTGTTCCCCATCCTGAACCCTCCTCCCTCCTCTCTTCCCATACCATCCCTCTGGGTCGTCCCAGTGCACCAGCCCCAAGCATCCAGTATCATGCATCGAACCTGGACTGGCGACTCGTTTCATACATGATATTATACATGTTTCAATGCCATTCTCCCAAATCTTCCCACCCTCTCCCTCTCCAACAGAGTCCATAAGACTGTTCTATACATGAGTGTCTCTTTTGCTGTCTTGTATACGGGGTTATTGTTACTATCTTTCTAAATTTCATATATATGCATTAATATGCTGTATTGGTGTTTTTCTTTCTGGCTTACTTCACTCTGTATAATAGGCTCCAGTTTCATCCACCTCATTAGAACTGATTCAAATGTATTCTTTTTAATGGCTGAGTAATACTCCATTGTGTATATATACCATAGCTTTCAGACTATTGAGAAGGTAATAATGCCATGAAATATTGATAGATGAGCTCTCAGATGAAAGGAACATGAAAAAGGAAGAGTCAAGGACTAAAAACTGAGCCTTTCAGGATGCTGAGATATATATCTTTGATTTTTGTCTTAGACTATTACTCTGAGGATTCAATTGTTATTGTTCAGTCTCTAAGTTGTGCCCAACTTTTTGTGACCCCGTGGACGGCAGCATGCCATGCTTCCCTATGCTTTACCATCTCCAAAAGTTTGCTCAATCTCATGTCCATTGAGTCAGTGATGCCATAGAACCATCTCATCCTCTGCCACCCCCTTCTCCTCCTGCCCTCAATCTTTCCCAGCATCAGGGTCTTTTCTAATGAGTTGGCTCTTTGCATCAGGTGGCCAAGGTATTGGAACTTCAGCTTCAGCATCAGTCCTTCCAATGAATATTCAGGGTTGATTTCCTTTAGTATTGACTGGTTTGATCTCCTTGAAGTCCAAAGATTCTTCACCAGCACCACAATTGAAAAGATCAATTCTGTGATCTGCCTTTTTTATGGTCCAACTCTCACATCCATACACAACTGCTGGAAAAGCCATAGTTTTGACTATATGGACCTTTGTCAGCAAAATGATGTCTCTGCTTTGTAATATGCTGCCTAGCTTTATCATAGCTTTCCTTGTAAAGAGCAAGCGTCTTTTAATTTTGTGGCTGCAGTTACCATCAGTAATGATTTTGGAACCCAAGAAAGTAAAATCTGTCATTGTTTCCAATTTTTTCCCTATCAGTTAGCCATAAAGTGACAGGACTGGATGTCATGATCTTAGTTTTTTGAATGTTGAGTTCTAAAACAGCTTTTTCACTCTTCTCTTTCACTTTCATCAATAGGCTCTGTAGCTCCTCTTTGCTTTCTGCCATTAGAATGGTATCATCTGTATATCTGAGGCTGTGGATATTTCTCTCGGTAATCTTGATTCCAGCTTGTGATTCACCCAGCCTGGCATTCCTCATGATGTACTCTGCATAGAAGTTAAATAAGCAGAGTGAAACATACAGCCTTAACATACTCCTTTCCTAATTTTGAACATGTCCATTGTTCCATGTCTGGTTCCAACTGTAGCTTCTTGACCTGCATACAGGTTTCTCAGGAGACAGGTAAGGTGATCTGGTATTTCCATCTCTTTAAGAATTTTTCACAGTTCATTGTGATCCAATATGCAGAAATAAATGGTAGAGGAGAATTTTAAGAATTTCTCCTTTGCATATAAGAGATCTTCTGTTAGAGACTTTGCTGTTTAATCTTTTAAAATAGTTTTGTTTTAAAGAATGATTGATAATATTATAAAAACCTTTTCCATATAAATCAAGTCACCTTGTATTTGTAAAACTATGTTGCTTTCTGTTCCCTTGTTTTAAAAGTTGAAGGAACATTTTCTATTTTTTCTCAGTCATTTTTTTTTTTTTTTATTTTTTCTTCCAATTTTATTTTATTTTTAAACTTTACATAATTGTATTAGTTTTGCCAAATATCAAAATGAATCCGCCACAGGTATACATGTATTCCCCATCCCGAACCCTCCTCCCTCCTCCCTCCCCATACCATCCCTCTGGGCCGTCCCAGTGCACCAGCCCCAAGCATCCAGCATCATGCATTGAACCTGGACTGGCAACTCGTTTCCTACATGATTCTTTACATGTTTCATTGCCATTCTCCCACATCTTCCCACCCTCTCCCTCTCCCACAGAGTCCATAAGACTGTTCTATACATCAGTGTCTCTTTTGCTGTCTCGTACACCGGGTTATTGTTACCATCTTTCTAAATTCCATATATATGCGTTAGTATACTGTATTTATGTTTTTCCTTCTGGCTTACTTCACTCTGTATAATAGGCTCCAGTTTCATCCACCTCATTAGAACTGATTCAAATGTATTCTTTTTAATGGCTGAGTAATACTCCATTGTGTATATGTACCACAGCTTTCTTATCCATTCATCTGCTGATGGACATCTTTTCAAAGAGAGTTTATGGAGAAAGTGAAATGTTATGGACTCATGTTGAGCCATGATTATAGCTTCACTTCCTCATTACGAAGCTTCCAATGTTTTCCTTATTTTCTGATGTAAGAGAGAAAAACCACACCACATTCTTTCTAATAGAATAATGACCACCATGCTATTTCATTGAAATAGATGCATTTCAGAAACTTCTAAAATGGAACAATAGTGGGTGAAATGAATATTTGCTTAATTATTTCTAAGTAAAAAATATGCCAAAAATTTACTCAGAGCAGAAGTATGGGGTAAGAGGGAAAAGTAATTCTGAACTGAGACCAAAGCTATCCTGGGTTAACAGTTATATAACAGCAACAATTTATTAAAGATTTTCTGTCCTTCAATATTGCAGCTAGAATTAATAAGCAATCTCCATTTATTTTTCAGTTTTTGCAGTCTACTGTATTTATTTCTTCCCTTTGTGTTCATTATTTCAGTCTTTTGCTGGGGATATTGTTGTCTTAAACCCAGTCTTCTTTCCTCTTTTTTCAGTATTCTTTAATTCAAATTGGTATATTCCAGAGTTCAGTTGCTAAGTTGTGTCTGACTCTTTGTGAGTCCATGGGCTGCAGCATGCCAGGCTCCCCTGCCCTTCAGTATTTCCCAGAGTTTGCTCAGATTGATGTCCATTGAGTCAGTGATGCTATCTAATTATCTCATGCTCTGCTTCCCGCGTCTCCTTTTGCCTTCAGTCTTCCCCAGCATCAGGGTCTTTCCAATGAGTCAGCTCTTCGCAGCAGGTGGCCAAAGTATTGGAGTTGCAACTTCAGCATTAGTCCTTCCAATGAATATTCAGAGTTGATTTCCTTTAGGATTGACTAGTTTAATCTCCTTGAAGTCCAAGGGACTCACAAGAGTTTTCTCCAGCACCACAATTTAAAAGCATCAGTTCTTCTGTGATCTGCTTTCTTTATGGTCCAACTCTCACATCTGTACATAACTACTGGAAAAACCATAGCTTTGAATATATAGACATTTCTCAACAAAATGATGTCTCTGCCTTTTTAAAAAATATATAAATTTATTTATTTTAATTGGAGGCTAATTACTTTACAATATTGTATTGGTTTTGCCATACATCAACATGAATCCACCACAGGTGTACACATGTTCTCCATCCTGAACCCCCCTCCCACCTCCCTCCCCATGCCATCCCTCTGGGTCATCCCAGTGCACCAGCCCTGAGCATCCTCTATCATGCATCAAACCTGGACTGGCGATTCGTTTCACATATGATATTATACATGTTTCAATGCCATTCTCCCAAATCATCCCACCCTTGCCCTCTCCCACAGAGTCCAAAAGGCTGTTCTATCCATCCGTGTCTCTTTTGCTGTCTCGCATACAGGGTTATCATTACCATCTTTCTAAATTCCATATATATGCATTAGTATATTCTATTGGTGTTTTTCCTACTGGCTTACTTCACTCTGTATAATAGGCTCCAGTTTCATCCACCTCATTAGAACAGATTCAAATGTATTCTTTTTAATGGCTGAGTAATACTCCATTGTGTATATGTATCACTGCTTTCTTATCCATTCATCTGCAGATGGACATCTAGGTTGCTTCCATATCCTGGCTATTATAAACAGTGCTGTGATGAACATTGGGGTACACGTGTCTCTTTCAATTCTGGTTTTCTTGGTGTGTATGCCCAGCAGTGGGATTGCTGGGTCATATGGCAGCTCTATTCCAGTTTTTTAAGGAATCTCCACACTGTTCTCCATAGTGGCTGTACTAGTTTGCATTCCCACCAACAGTGTAAGAGAGTTCCCTTTTCCCTACACCCTCTCCAGCATTTATTGCTTGTAGACTTTTGGATCACAGCCATTCTGACTGGCGTGAGATGGTACCTCATTGTGGTTTTGATTTGCATTTCTCTGATAAGGAGTGATGTTGAGCATCTTTTCATGTGTTTGTTAGCCATCTGTATGTCTTCTTTGGAGAAATGTCTGTTTAGTTCTTTGGCCCACTTTTTGATTGGGTCGTTTATTTTCCTGGAATTGAGCTGCAGGAGTTGCTTGTATATTTTCGAGATTAGTTGTTTGTCAGTTACTTCATTTGCTATTATTTTCTCGCATTCTGAAGGCTGTCTTTTCACCTTACTAATAGTTTTCTTTGTTGTGCAGAAGCTTTTAATTTTATTTAGGTCCCATTTGTTTATTTTTGCTTTTATTTCCAATATTCTGGGAGGTGGGTCATAGAGGATCCTGCTGTGATGTATGTCAGAGAGTGTTTTACCTATGATCTCCTGTAGGAGTTTTATAGTGTCTGGTCTTACATTTAGATCTTTAATCCATTTTGAGTTTATTTTTGTGTATGGTGTTAGAAAGTGTTCTAGTTTCATTCTTTTACAAGTGGATAACCAGTTTTCCCAGAACAACTTGTTAAAGAGATTGTCTTTAATCCATTGTATATTCTTGCCTCCTTTTTCAAAGATAAGGTGTCCATAGGTGCATGGATTTATCTCTGGGCTTTCTATTTTGTTCCATTGATCTATATTTCTGTCTTTGTTCCAGTACCATACTGTCTTGATGACTGGCTTTGTAGTAGAGCCTGAAGTCAGGCAGGTTGATTCCTCCAGTTCCATTCTTCTTTCTCAAGATTGCTTTGGCTATTCGAGGTTTTTTGTATTTCCATACCAATTGTGAAATTATTTGTTCTAGCTCTGTGAAAAATACCATTGGTAGCTTGATAGGGATTGCATTGAATATGTAGATTTCTTTGGGTAGTATACTTATTTTCACTATATTGATTCTTCCAATCCATGAACATGGTATATTCCTCCATCTATTAGTGTCCTCTTTGATTTCTTTCACCAGTGTTTTATAGTTTTCTATATATAGGTCTTTAGTTTCTTTAGGTAGATATATTCCTAAGTATTTTATTCTTTTCATTGCAATGGTGAATGGAATTGTTTCCTTAATTTCTCTTTCTATTTTCTCATTATTAGTGTATAGGAATGCAAGGGATTTCTGTGTGTTGATTTTATATCCTGCAAATTTACTATATTCATTGATTAGTTCTACTAATTTTCTGGTGGCGTCTTTAGGGTTTTCTATGTAGAGGGTCATGTCATCTGCAAACAGTGAGAGTTTTACTTCTTTTCCAATTTGGATTCCTTTTATTTCTTTTTCTGCTCTGATTGCTGTGGCTAAAACTTCCAAAACTATGTTGAATAGTAGTGGTGAAAGTGGGCACCCTTGTCTTGTTCCTGACTTTAGGGGAAATGCTTTCAATTTTTCACCATTGAGGATAATGTTTGCTGTGGGCTTGTCATATATAGCTTTTATTATGTTGAGGTATGTTCCTTCTATTCTTGATTTCTGGAGAGTTTTTATCATAAATGGATATTGAATTTTGTCAAAGGCTTTCTCTGCATCCATTGAGATAATCATATGGCTTTTATTTTTCAATTTGTTAATGTGGTGTATTACATTGATTGATTTGCAGATGTTGAAGAATCCTTGCATCCCTGGGATAAAGCCCACTTGGTCATGATGTACGATCTTTTTAATGTGTTGGATTCTGAATGCTAGAATTTTGTTAAGGATTTTTGCATCTATGTTCATCAGTGATATTGGCCTGTAGTTTTTTTTTTTTTTTTGTGGCATCTTTGTCAGGTTTTGGTATTAGGGTGATGGCAACCTCATAGAATGAGTCTGGAAGTTTACCTTCCTCTGCAATTTTCTGGAAGAGTTTGAGTAGGATAGGTGTTAGCTCTTCTCTAAATTTTTGGTAGAATTCAGCTGTGAAGCCATCTGGACCTGGGCTTTTGTTTTTTGGAAGATTTCTGATTACACTTTCAATTTCTGTGCTTGTGATGGGTCTGTTAAGATTTTCTATTTCTTCCTGGTTCAGTTTTGGAAAGTTGTACTTTTCTAAGAATTTGTCCATTTCTTCCACGTTGTCCATTTTATTGGCATACAATTGCTGATAGTAGTCTCTTATGATCCTTTGTATTTCTGTGTTGTCTGTTGTGATCTCTCCATTTTCATTTCTAATTTTGTTGATTTGATTTTTCTCCCTTTGTTTCTTGATGAGTCTGGCTAATGGTTTGTCAGTTTTATTTATCTGTCTCTGCCCTTTAATACACTATCTAGCTTTGTTATAGCTTTCCTTCCAAGAAGCAAGAGTGTTTTAATTTCATGACTGCAGTCACTATCCAGTGTGACTTTGGAGCCCAGGAAAAGAAAATCTGCCACTGCTTCCACTTTCCCCCCTTCTATTAGCCATGTAATGATGGTATCTGATGCCATGATCTTTGTTTTTTTATAATGTTGAGTTTCAAGCCAAGTTTTTTACTGTCTTCTTTCATCCTTTTCAAGAGTTTCTTTAGTTCCTCTTCACTTTTTGCCTTTAGAACGGTGTCACTGCCTATCTGAGGTTGTTGATATTTCTCCTGGCAATCTTAATTCTGGCTTGTGATTTATACAGACCAGCATTTTGCATTGTGTACTCTGCATATAAGTTAAATAAGCAGCCTTGAGAGTATACAGCCTTGAAGTACGATTTCCTTTCCCAATTTTGAACCAGTCCATTGTTCCATGTCTGGTTCTAACTGTTGGTTCTTGACCTACATACAGATTTCTCAGGAGATAGGTAAGGTGGTCTGGTATTCCCATCTGTTAAGAATTTTCCATAGTTTGTTGTGATCTACATAGTCAGAGGCTTTACTGTAGCTTTACAGAGATCTAATTGCCAACATTCACTGGCTCATAGAGAAAAGAAGGATTCATTTTGATATTTTTTATATATATATTAAAAAAAGAGAAAAAAATGAAATGCAGATTACAGCTCCCCCCCCCAAAAAAAGAACCTCATGATTGTAAAAAAAAAAAAAAAAAAAAAAAAAAGAAAAGAAGGGAATTCCAGAAAAAAAATCTACTTTTTTTTTTTTTAGGAAACAGAATTCATAAATAAAAATAAGATGGTATTTGAGTGTTTTACTGACTTCACAGTACAGACAAGTCAAATAAACACCATCTCCCTTTTTTCAGCCCAGAGATCAGAAGCTTAAAAGAAGTCAATCTTGAAAGCCAACCCATTAACCTCTGCCTCTCCATTATCTTGTGTTCCTTCGCCTTTTCTAAACCTAGCTTGTACCTCTGGAAGTTCTCAGTTCATGTACTGCTGAAGCCTAGCTTGAAGGAATTTGAGCATAACCCTACTTAATAGCATGTGAAATGAGCAAAATTGTATATTAGTTTGAACATTCTTTGGCATTGTCTTCTTTGGGATTGGACTGAAAACTGATCTTTTCCAGTTTTGTGGCCTCTGCTGAGTTTTTCATATTTTCTGACATACTGAGTACAACACTTTTACAGCATCATTTTTTAGGATTTGAAAAAACTCAGCTGGAGTTTCATCACCTCCACTAGCTTTGTTTATAGTAATGTTTCCTAAGGCCCACTTGACTTCACACTCTAGGATGGCTGGTGTGATACTTTTAAAATTTAGATCTGGTCATTTCAGTCTCCCCAAATAAGTTAGTATGATATTCAACATTTTCTATTACCTGGTTTCAGACAAATTTGTAGTCTTCTTTTTCTATTACTCTCCTTCATGTACCAGAATTCCTACCAAGCTCTCTAAACACCAATAGTTTACTAGCTCTGGACTATAATTATGTAGAGGCAGCTTCTGCATTTCTTTGCTTCACATATGGGTTGGTTTTATGTGAAGAAACATCCATGAGAAAGTTTATTTGAGGTTTTTAGTTTAGAGATGGTATACTAACTCAGGGTACTGTGAGTTCTCAGAGAGGATCGGAAGAATCTTCTACATCTCTGTCTTTCCAGTTCCTTGCAGTTCTGGGTAAATAGTAGATGCTCAAGAAATACTGGTTAATTTGATTTGATTTGTGTGTTTGCTTTTTTTTTTTTTTCCCCACTAAACTAGGTCCTTGGAATCAGTGTGACAGCACAATATCAACAGCAAGGGCAGCAAGGGGCAAAGGACAAGAGAATCCTGAAGGCTCAGAAAGATTTTAAGAGGTGATCCTTTCAATAACATTCTGGTCTGTTTTGGACCAGAGGTCAGGTACAGAATCAGTCAGGATCCCAACATAAAACAGATGTCACAGTCAAATGGTTTAATTGGAAAGAATTGGAGGGCACTGTGAACAGAAGTGTGGACAGGGTTAAGGAAACCAACAAAAGATGATGATATACCCAAAGACCGCCTATAGCAGGAAATCGTTATTCCCTTTCAACTTATCAGAAGGAAAGCTATTCCACAATGGGACTTGCCAGCACAGGCCCTTGCAATGAAGTGACGCTTGAACAACTTTAGGAACCCTGCCATCAACACTTACTTGCCTTTAATAATTTCAAAGAAAACATGCAGAGAAGTCAGGTTTTTGAGTGATGATTGTGGTAATTTTTCTTGCAGATATGTTATTATACAACAAAAGACCTGCAGAAATATTAAGAAAAAAATTCATTGGCCTGAAAAATGTTTCTATGATCTTTTAAATTTTCACTAAGTCTCCTAACCCTACTTTAACGGCCCCTAAGACTTGTCAGGTCCTCTGAGTTCTTCTCAAGATTATGACTTTTAAGAAGCTGCCGCTATACAGAAGTTTCTCTGAAAGTCTAACACAAGATAATGGAGAGGCAGAGGTTAATGGATTGACTTTCAAGACTGACTTCTTTTAAGCTTCTGATCTCTGGGCTGAAAAAAGGGAGATGGTGTTTATTTGACTTGTCTGTACTGTGAGGTCAGTAAAACACCCAAATACCATCTTATTTTTATTTATGAATTCTGTTTCCTAAAAGCAATAAGACTCTCACTCCCTACTGTGTGTTGGTAGGATTTGGCTGAATAGTTCAAGTGGCTAAATTGAGCTGGTTTGGAGCTTAGTGACTCATAACACTCATACCATCCATCAATTAAAGCAGGGCTGACTGTCTGCTTGTAATTTGGCAAACAACATTTTGTCTTCCAGAAGCACTTAGAAAAATTCTTCTCTCAGAAGTAACAGATGAGGGAAAGTGTTCAATAAAATCAGCAAGACAAGATATTTGCCTTCATTAGACTGCAGCCACAAACTTGCTACTGGGGTGGATAGTCCATGTGATGGTCAATATTATATTTAGGGAATGAAAAAGTGAAACAATCTAACTCCATCCACAGCTGTGAAATGAATAACAGCACCTATGCTAGGAGGATAAAATAGATGGTGATTTGCATAGCATATTGAGTTTCTATGGAATAAAGCTACTCCATAAATCCAAGCCAGAGTTTAAATTCATTGTAATTCTATTTTTGTACCCAAGAATAAACTGTTTTATTGTTTAAACAATGTGATAGGACCTCATCTTCTGTGTAGTATAAATCAAGTCACATCAATCACCTGTTTACTTATATCCTTGCTTCCTATTGCAATTCACATAAAATCTAAAGGTCTTCACAAGGTCAATGAGGCACAGAATTGACTCTCCTACCTCTCCAGCACTGTCTCCTTCACTATCTCCCTCTGCTTGCAATGCATTTTGGGTCATTTGATCAGTGTTTGTGAACATAGAGTTGGCATTTTTGAATTCACATGGATCTCCTAGGGTTATCTTTTAGGGAAGGAATTTCCATTCTTTTTCTTAACTCAAATAGAAAGTTTATAAAAAACTTTTTTTGTATTGGATATAGTTGATTAGGGCTTCCCTTGTGTCTCAGACAGTGAAGAATCTGCCTGCCAATGCAGGAGACTTGGGTTTGGTCCCTGGGTCAGGAAGATCTCCTGGAGAAGGGAACGGCAACCCACTCCAGAATTCTTGCCTGGAGAATTCCATGGACACAGGAGCCTTGCGGGCTACAGTCCATAGGGCTGCAAAGGGTCGGACATGACTGAGTGATTAACACTATAATACTATAACACCATGGCTGATTAACAGTGGAGTGATAGTTTCAGGTGGACAGCAAAATGACTCACCCGTACATATACGTGTATCCATTCTCCCTCAAACTTCACTCCCATCCAGGCTGACACATAACATTGAGCAGAATTCCCTGGGCTATACAATAGGTCCTAATTGGTTATTCATTTAAAATATAGCTGTGTGTACAGATTGGTCCCAAACTCCCTTCCCCCCATCCTTCCCTCCTGGCAACCATAAGTTCATTCTCTGTCTGCAAGTCTGTTTTTGTTCAAACAGGAATTTTTAAAGTTAGATTTCTTGATCTGAAGCAATGTAATACTTTTGGCTTATGGGGAACTAAAAAATGGGAGCAACTTAAAACTGTAACTTTCCATGTGGTTTGTGCTCACTGAGAAAGAATCTCTTGGCTAATTTGAGAGAAAAGAATGTTTAAATAAGGCAGTTAGAAGTGAATCAAAAATAACATTTGAATATGAGAAGCCAGAAATGCCCACTTCCTTTAGTTATGAAACTGCTTCTGGTGACTGTACAGAATTGTAAACATGAATTATCATCAGTTGCATTGTGTAGTCTATGCTAATAGTTTATCAGAGTCTCCATATTTGGACCCATTTTGTGCAGCAGTGTAAGTGTTCTGTAAATGCTGGAGAAATAAAAACTGTCCCCTTTTTTCCTTCTATTCCTTTCCTGCACTTCTTTTGTTTCTACTAAGTGGAATAGTATTAACATAACTTAATCAAATTAGATAGGACTGGAATGAATGCAATGATTATATTCTTTTAGTTGATAATGAGTTTTGTATAGGGCTTTTATTTGAGGGAGTGGAGTTTATTCTTGATTTAAATACTGGTAGCATATAGTCTAGGAGAAGGCAATGGCAACCCACTCCAGTACTCTTGCCTGGAGAATCCCATGGATGGACAAGCCTGGTAGTCTGTGGTCCATGGGGTTGCGAAGAGTCTGACACAACTGAGTGACTTGGCTTTCACTTTCACACATTGGAGAAGGAAATGGCAACCCACTCCAGTGTTCTTGCCTGGAGAATCTCAGGGACAGTGGAGCCTGGTGGGCTGCTGTCTATGGGGTTGCACAGAGTCGGACACGACTGAAGCAACTTAGCAGCAGCAGCAGAAGCAGCAGCATATAGTATTGAAAGGGATTAGTCTGTCCCATGGACAGAGGAGCGTGATGGGCTACAGTCCACGGGGTCGCAAAGAGTCGGACATGACTGAGCGACTTCATATCATATATACTTCCCTGGTGGTTCAGACGGTAAAGCGTCTTGCTTACAATGCGGGAGACCTGGATTCGATCCCTGGGTCAGGAAGATCCTCTGGAGAAGAAAATGGCAACCCACTCCAGTACTCTTGCCTGGAAAGTCCCATGGACAGAGGAGCATGATGGGCTACAGTCCATGGGGTCACAAAGAGTCAGACCTGACTGAGCGACTTCATATCATATATCATAGCATATAGTCTTAGGGATTAGATTCTAGTGAGTCACAGCATATTACAGCAAATCTCCAATTATATTGCTGTGGTAGCATTATCCTGAATGGTGTCATTTCCCAAGGTATTTTATGAATACTTTTGCCTACATAGCGTTCAAAAACAACCCAAGACCTTTCTTTCTCCATGAAGCCTTACTTAATAATTCCTATATTCTTTAATTTTTAGGTGTTTTGAGAATCAGTGGTATGTATCATACCATTTCCTTTTTGATCATATATTTTATTGTATTCCTCTTTGAGCCTGAGGAAGATTATCTCTAGAGTGGCCTACCAAGATATGGGCCTCCTGATGTTCGTGGCCTTGTATAATTTCCTCCTTTTGAGGAGAAATTGTGTCTTGCTAGTAACCAATAAAATAAAACAAAGGTAATGGATATTGGGTTCCCAGGTGGTGCTAGTGGTAAAGAACTTGCCTGCCAACGCAGGAGATATAAAAGACACAGGTTTGATCCCAGGATTGGGAAGATCCCTTGGAGTAGGAAATGGCAACCCACTCCAGTATTCTTGTCTGGAAAATCCCATGGACAGGGGGAACCTAGTGAGCTACAGTCCTTGGGGTTGCAAACAGTCAGACATGACTGCGCATGCACATGCATGCAAGCAACGGGATGTTACTCCCTTGATTATGCTGTCATTGAGGAAACAAGCAGTCATTCTGGGAGGCATGGAGTTGAGGGTAGCCTTTAAGAGCTGAGAGAGGCCTCTAGATGCTAAGCAAGAAGCTGGTACCCTCACTCCTAGAACCACTGAAAAATTAATGAATTCTGCTAACAGCCTGAGTGAGCCTGGGAACAGATTCTTTCCCAGTTGAACTTGGAGGTGAGAAGGCAGTTAACTAACACCTTTGATTGCAGTTGTGTGACCCTAGGCCAGAGTACCCAGTTAAACTATGAATGAACTCCTGACCCACAGAAACTGTAAGGTAATAAATGTGTGTTTTTCTAAGTTGCTTAGTTTGTGGTAACTTGTTGCACAGCAATAGGTAACTAATATGGCCATGTCCTATCTCCCAACAAGGCTGGGAAAGATTTAAGGACGAAGTTTCTCACAACATCACGATATGTGTATAGTAGATGACAGGCAAATACTTGTTAAATTTTTATTACAGGAAACTATTGAATGTACGTAGACCTTTTGAGGACAGAGGCTCTGTCATATTTATCTTTGCATTTTTTTCCCTGGCAGAGATCGGACACATTGTTGGCATTGAATATGTACTGTGTCAAAGTTCAGTCAGTGAAACAAAGCTAGGATGAGTTATTGAATAAATCAGCAAATGATCACTCCCTGTAGCCCCCACCCCCTATCTGGGTTAAATCTGACCCATTACCTATTTTTGTAACAGTTTTGAGCTAAGACTGGATGGATAAATAAAATGTGGTGTATGTATGTATGTCTGCTTAGTCTCTCAGTGATGTCTCACTCTTTGCGACACCATAAACTGCAGCCCGCCAGGCTCCTCTGTCCATGGGGATTCTCTAGGCAAGAATACTGGAGTGCATTTCCATGCTCTCCTTCAGGGGATCTTCCCAACTCAGGGATCGAACCCAGATCTCCCATATTGCATGTGGGTTCTTTCTGTCTGAACCACCAGGGAAGCCCATGTCTATCTATCTATCATCTATAGAGAGAGAATGAGAGAATCTCCATGAACATGGACTACTGAAAAAACCACAGATTTGACTATATGGACATTTGTTGGCAAAGTGATGTCTCTGCTTTTTAATGCGCCATCTAGGTTGTGATAACTTTTCTTCCAAGGAACAAGCGTCTTTTAATTTCATGGCTGCAGTCACTTTCTACAGTGATTTTGAATTTCTTTAATAATATCTTTTCATGTACTGTTAGCCATTTGTATATCTTCTTGGGAGAAATATCAAGTTCTTTGCTCATTTTTGCATTTGCATTGTGTTTTTCTGTTGTTGAATTGTACATATTCCCTCCTCAGATATGTGCCCTGCAAATATTTTCTCCCATTCCTTGCAAGCACTTTTTAGAACTTGATGCAATTATAAAGAAAATTTCCTTATTTTAAAATCCATTTAACCCAGCAAACCCAGGGGCTTCCATCTGTTCTTGAACTGGAAGTAATTAATCTTCAATTTAATGACATGCTAAAGGGAAAATATAAATAACAGACTTCTAATAGACTTCTATAAATGCCTTCAGTTCAGTTCAGTTCAGTCGCTCCATCGTGTCTGACTCTTTGCGACCCCTGGACTGCAGTATGCCAGGCTTCCCTGTCCATCACCAACTCCTGGAGCTTGCTCAAACTTATGTCAATCTAGTCAGTGATGCCATCCAACCATCTCATCCTCTGTCGTCCCCTTCTCCTGCTTTCAATCTTTCCCAGCATCAGGGTCTTTTCCAATGGGTCAGTTCTTCGCATCAGGTGACCAAAGTATATGTGTTGAATATGCTCAAGTAATAGTGTGTGCTCAGGGGGTAGGGAACAGTATCTTTGAATTGCAATTAAAAGTAATAAATAAAATATCCCCCAGCTAAAAAGAAATTTCATTCTTCTAATCAGTAGATAAAGAATAAAAGTTCTACTCAGTTATGATTATTTTACTTGGTTCTAAAAAAAAATTGTGGAAATTTGCTTCTCTTTTGTTATATGAGTACCTACACAATATTCTTGATTTCATCCTTTTGGCTTGCAAAGCCTAAAGTATATCCTCTATGGCCCTTTACAGAAAAAATTTGCTAGTGACTGTCCAAATATACTTATTACATGTATTAGACTTATATAATGGGAGAATTGGGAAAGTTAAGGTCTGTGAGAGAAGTTGGATGATTAGAGAATAAATTATCAGTTCATCTGAGAAATCAAACATGTTCAGATACTGAAATCATATTACAAGGGGATTCAAAAGTGGGCATAGAGTCAGACTCAGTTCAGTTCAGTCGCTCAGTCGTGTCCGACTCTTCGTGACCCCATGAATTGCAGCACGCCAGGCCTCCCTGTCCATCACCAACTCCCGGAGTTCACCCAGACTCACATCCATGGAGTCAGTGATGCCATCCAGCCATCTCATCCTCTGTTGTCCCCTTCTCCTCCTGCCCCCAATCCCTCCGGGCATCAGAGTCTTTTCCAATGAGTCAACTCTTCACATGAGGTGGCCAAAGTACTGAAGTTTCAGCTTCAGCATCAGTCCCTTCAAAGAACACCCAGGGCTGATCTCCTTCAGAATGGACTGGTTGGATCTCCTTGCAGTCCAAGGGACTCTCAAGAGTCTTCTCCAACACCACAGTTCAAAAGCATCAATTTTTCGGTGCTCAGCCTTCTTCACAGTCCAACTTTCACATCCATACATGACCACTGGAAAAACCATAGCCTTGACTAGACAAGCCTTTGTTGGCAAAGTAATGTCTCTGCTTTTGAATATGCTATCTAGGTTGGTCATAACTTTCCTTCCAAGGAGTAAGTGTCTTTTAATTTCATGGCTGCAGTCACCATCTGCCGTGATTTTGGATCCCCCAAAAATGAAGTCTGACACTGTTTCCACTGTTTCCCCATCTATTTGCCATGAAGTGATGGGACGGGATGCCGTGATTTCAGTTTTCTGAATGTTGAGCTTTAAGCCAACTTTTTCACTCTCCACTTTCACTTTCATCAAGAGGCTTTTGAGTTCCTCTTCACTTTCTGCCATAAGGGTGGTGTCATCTTCATATCTGAGGTTATTGATATTTCTCCCGGCAATCTTGATTCCAGCTTTTGTTTCTTCCAGTCGAGCGTTTCTCATGATGTACTCTGCATATAAGTTAAATAAGCAGGGTGATAATATATAGCCTTGACGTACTCCTTTTCCTATTTGGACCCAGTCTGTTGTTCCATGTCCAGTTCTAACTGTTGCTTCCTGACCTGCATACAGATTTCTCAAGAGGCAGGTCAGGTGGTCTGGTATTCCCATCTCTTTCAGAATTTTCCACACTTTATTGTGATCCACACAGTCAAAGGCTTTGGCATAGTCAATAAAGCAGAAATAGATGTTTTTCTGGAACTCTCTTGCTTTTTCCATGATCCAGCGGATGTTGGCAATTTGATCTCTGGTTCCTCTGCCTTTTCTAAAACCAACTTGAACATCTGGAAGTTCACAGTTCATGTATTGCTGAAGCCTGGCTTGGAGAATTTTGAGCATTACTTTACTAGCATGTGAGATGAGTGCAATTGTGCAGTAGTTTGATCATTCTTTGGCATTGTCTTTCTTTGGGATAGGAATGAAAACTGACCTTTTCCAGTTCTGTGGGTCCCGCTGAGTTTTCCAAATTTGCTGGCATATTGAGTGCAGCACTTTCACAGCATCATCTTTCAGGATTTGGAATAGCTCACCTGGAATTCTATCACCTCCACTAGCTTTGTTCATAGTGATGCTTTCTAAGGTCCACTTGACTTCACATTCCAGGATGTCTGGCTCTAGATGAGTCATCACACCATCGTGATTATCTGGGTCATGAAGATCTTTTTTGTACAGTTCTTCTGTGTATTCTTGCCACCTCTTCTTAATATCTTCTGCTTCTGTTAGGTCCATACCATTTCTGTCCTTTATTGAGCCCATCTTTGCATGAAATGTCCCCTTGGTATCTCTTATTTTCTTGAAGAGATCTCTAGTCTTTCCCATTCTGTTGTTTTCCTCTATTTCTTTACATTGATTGCTGAAGGCTTTCTTATCTCTCCTTGCTACTCTTTGGAACTCTGCATTCAGATGCTTATAGCTTTCCTTTTCTCCTTTGCTTTTTGCTTCTCTTCTCTTCACAGCTATTTGTAAGGGCTCCCCAGACAGCCATTTTGCTTTTTTGCATTTCTTTTCCATGGGGATGGTCTTGATCCCTGTCTCCTGTACAATGTCACGAACCTCATTTCATAATTCATCAGACTAGTGGTATGTATATACCACTCCTGTGATCCTACACCAAGCATCTGGTGGTATCCCTGAGATACAGTGTCAGTAGTTACGAGGTGAGCGGGATATGGGATAGAAAAGAGCAAAGACAATTTAGAAGTCATGGGTACCTCTGAGTCCATTACATCTAACTACAATGACCTTCAGAAAGAAAAGCTGTTGCCTCATTTCTGCCTCATTTCTATCTTCCAAGTCTCAAGCAAATTCCTTTTTTAGCCAATTCTAACTCAGGACCATGTAGTTAAAAGGAGTCTAGGACAAAAATTCCAGTTTAACCAAATTAATATTTAATAAACAGATGGAGAATGATCTGAGTTTTCAGTTAGACTATTTGAGCTATTTGAGTTATTCACATCACTTTATGATTCAGACTTTTTATTATTTATGTAAAGAGGATGAGATGGTTGGATGGCATCATCAGCTCAACAGAGATGAATTTGAGCAAACTCCAGGAGATAGTGAAGAACAGGGAAGCCTGGAGTGCTTGAGGATTGCATGGGGTTGCAAAGAGTCTGACATGATTTAGGAACTGAATAACAATAAACAATAAATATTTTCCTTTTAAAATCAACCTTATTGAGATAAATAAAATAAAATGAGCTAATTTTCAAGTATATTTAGATGACTTTTACTGGTGTATAATGTATCTGTATAGCCACCACTTCACTAAAAATTTACAATGTTTTCATTATTGCAAAAATTTTTCTCATCCATTTTGTAGTCAGTAACTATCCCACGGGATCTATTCAACTACTGATGTGCTTTGTAGGACTACAGATTAGACTTCCTTCTTTTACAGTTTCATTCAAGTAGAATCATAGAGTATGTACATTGCTGTCTCTTTTCTTTTGCAAAGCATTTTGTTTTGGAGATACATCCGAGTTATGTGTATTTGCAGTTGGTTTCCTTTATGGCTGAATTATATTCCATTGTTTCAACAGATCATCTTTTATCTATCCATTCACATATTGTTGGACATTTGGACTGCTTCCAGTTTTGGACTCTGAGTATATGATCAAGTCTCTTGGTAGACATATGCTTTAATTTCTCTTGCTAAATATAGAAGTAGAGTGTTTCATTCATATGGTTAGCTTTTAACTCTAGTATCAACTGCCAAAATGTTCTCCAAAGTGAATGTATCATTCTACATTTTATCATCAGTGTATGAGAGTTCCAGGTGCTCTACTTTCTTGCAAACACTTATTGTTATCACTTGAATATTTTTTTTAACCTTCTAATAAACATAAAATGTTGCATGTGTGCTTTACTCATGTCTGACTCTGTGTGACCCTATGGACTATAGCCCGCCAGGTTCCTCTGTCCATGGGATTCTCCAGATAAGAACACTGGAGTGGGTTGTCATGACCTCCTCCAGGGTATCTTCCTCACCCACGGTTGGAACCTGAATGTTTTATGTCTCCTGCACTGGCAGGCTGGTTCTGTACCACTAGCACCACCTGGTTAGCTCAATATAATTTTATATGTGCAATTTTTTGGTGACCAGTGATGATGAGGCATCTTCTTACATGGTTTTTGGCCATTTATATATCTTTTCTAATGAAGAGTTTGTTCAAATCTTCTTCCAAATTAAAATAAATTAGGCTATTTTTCACCAAGGTTTCTTTTTACTTTTGTTAATAAAATTATATTTTATTTAACTCAATATTGTCATTTCAACATGTTATCAGCAGAAAAAAATGGGATTGTTCACATAGTTTATAATATCAGAAGTGTGAGACAACACCCCATGCAGGGGCTGACCATGTGAATGGGAGAAATCTTCAATTTTCTTCTTAAAGAGCTGTTTATTTTTTCTGTTTGTCTTGGATGCTACAGAAGTGCAACCTGACTTTAAGCTGGCCCCAGGCCATCTCCTTGCATGAGTTCCATCACTGGATATTCCTTCTCAAAATTAACTCAGTAGATCAGGAGTAAAGTATAAATTAACTCCTCAGCCCTTTCCCATATATTATGTTGTTGTTCAGGCACTAAGTCATGTTCAGCTGTTTTGCAACTCCATGGACTGTATCCCACAGGCCTCCTCTATCCATGGGATTTCTCATGTAAGTATACTAGAGTTGGTTGCAGTTTCCTTCTCTATATTTGTCACAGAGTTTTATGAGTTCTTTTTGTTTTCTGAATACATGATCTTTGTCAGAAACACTGAAAGTATTTTTTCCAAGTTTGTGGCCTTTTAATTTTCTTAATGGCATATTTTGAAGAGTACTAGGTTTTAATTTGATAAAGCCTAGATTATTGTTTTTCTTTATGACTCATAGAGTGTGTGTGTCTATGTACACATGCTTTTTTATTTTTAAAGATCTTTGATTAACTTCATGTTTAAAACTATTTTCTCTTATGAATTATTTTAGAAGTGTTATGGTAATTGGACTTTTATGCTTAAGTCTGTGATCCATTTTTTAAAACCTAATTTTTGTGTGCTGTCAAAATTCTTCTTTTTTTTTTTTTAACATGGCTATCCAATTGCTTTGACATTAATTGTTGAAGAGAATACCCTATTTAATTATTTTGGCATCTTTTTGAAAATCCATTAGTCACATATCTGTAGGTCTATTTCTGAACTCTTTATTCTGTTTAATTATCTATATGCCATTATTGTATTGTTCTAATTACTGTAGCTTTATAGTAAGTCTTGAAATCACATAATGTAAACGCTTGTCTTTCTTCTTTTTGAAAAATGCTTTTGTTAATTTAGGTACAGTGCATTTCTATTCTATGTAAATTATAGAGTCAGCTTTCAATTACTATTAAAAAAAAGAAACTAAAACAAATACCTTTCCCCTCCAAAAAACCCCTGCCAACTTTCCTGAAACTTTGAATGAGATCATCCTGAATCTACAGATCAGTTTGTCAACTGACATCTAAATAATATTCAGTATTTAAATTCATGAATATCATATATCTCTCCATTTATTTAGGTCTTCTTTAAGTTCTCTCAGCAGTGTTTTGTGGCTTTCAGTGTGCAGAACTGGTACATATTTTCTTAAATTTATACCTAAATATTTCAAGCATTTAGGTGCTATTTTGTGTATATACATATATGTACATGTATGTGTACATATCAAGACCAAGCACACAGTCTTATTTATTGAGAATAAATAAAGGATAGAAGAGCACTGGTTCAGTGCTAAGAATTCCTTCATCTCTAGTTCCTTCCCTGTTTTCTCCCCACCACCCGCCCTTTTGGCCACACCTGTGGCTTATGGGATCTCTGTTCTCTGACCAGGAATTGAACCCAGGCGGTGAAAACCTGAAGTTCTAACCATAAGACCACCAGTGTAGTCCCCTCCTTCCCTTTTTCCTTCTATTTCTGTGTCCCTTGATATCCTTCCTTCCCCCACAAACACCCCTGTTTCTCTTTACTGTTCTCACTGTCTCTTCCTTTCTTTCATAATATGTTTTCTTCCCCAGCACACTTATTTTAGAAAAGCAGGAACTATGATAGAGCAGAGAAAAATGTAAAAAAAAATCATAGCGGCCAGTCTTTTTTGGAAGGGCATGTGCCTGTCTGCTGCTGTTGATAGTTGGGATCCCACCCTCCCAGTAGGTGTTGGGGAGATGGGAAGAGGTGGCCCAGCCCCCTGCTAGGGTGAGACTTGACCAGCTTGAGGAAAGGGAAGTTCAGACAGAGTTCTTCTCCTTTGTCCAACATTCCCAAGATCAAAATGGACTGTTATTTGTCTTGATCTGTGCCTGGCATATAGAGCTCTGTCTAAAAAATAATAATAAGGCATGTTCTGGGAGCTGGTCTTGTAGCTCAGTTGGAAAAGGATCTGCTTGCAATGAGGGCAACCCGGGTTCGACTCCTGGGTTGGGAAGACCACCCTGGAGAAGTAAATGACACTCCACTCCAGTATTCTTGCCTGGAGAATCCCATGGACAGAGGAGCCTGGCAGGCTACTGTCCACGGGGTCACAAGAGTCGGACATGACTTAGCGGCTAAACTACTACTACTACATGTATGTGTATTTGATCATACTGTATCTGAATAGAGACAGTTATTATTAACTGTGAAAAGCAAATATTCAAACCATTTATCTTTGATATAATTTTTGTATTTTTGTCTGTAAATCTATTATTTCTTATTTTCTTGTTTATTGTCTTTTTATGGATTGAGTATATTTTCAGTGTTCCATTTTATCTTTTGTTGTCTTATTTAGATATACTTCTTTGTTCTATTAATTTAATGGTTACTCTAGGGTTTACGGAGAAGGCAATGGCACCCCACTCCAGTACTCTTGCGTGGAGAATCCCGTGGACAGAGGAGCCTGGTAGGCTGCAATCCATGGGGTCGCTAAGAGTCGGACACGACTGAGCGACTTCCCTTTCACTTTTCACTTTCATTCATTGGAGAAGGAAATGGCAACCCACTCCAGTGTTCTTGCCTGGAGAATCCCAGGGATGGGGGAGCCTGGTGGGCTGCCGTCTATGGGGTCGCACAGAGTCGGACACGACTGAAGTGACTTAGCAGCAGCAGCAGCAGCAGCAGCTAGGGTTTACAGTGTGCAATTTTACCACAATCTTACAAATAATATTATATGACTTCTTAGGCATATGTTTCACAAATTATTTCTTTTAAACTTATGTTTTACTTAGCCATTGTTTGTTATTTTAATTAAGAGTTAAGCACTGATTCTCTTTTTTAAAATGAATTGCTCAATCATGCAATATTTTACTTTTCTTTCACTATTTGTCTTTGTGTGTGTGTCCTGTATACACAATCACCTCTTGCTGTGAGTCTGTATTTTCCAGGATGAGTCACCATCATTCCTACCAGGCTTTATCTAATCTTTTTCTAAATTCTGCAAATTTTAACTTCATAATCTTCTTTAGCAAGTTTATTTCAAAGATCATCTGCTCAGACTGTGAGGAAGCGGTAGGCTAAGGAAATCTTCAGTCAACTTGTATTTACTCCTTTATAGATAGAGGGTACCTACCCATTTTAATATTATTTATCTACTCATTTGATTACCAAAAAAGGTGCTACTTGGGCTTCCCTCGTAGCTCAATTGGTGAAGAATCCGCCTGCAATGCAGGAGACCCCAGTTCCATTCCTGGGTCGGGAAGACTCCTTGGAGACAGGATAGGCTTCCCACTCCAGTATTCTTGGGCTTCCCTTGTGGTTCAGCTGGTAAAGAATCCACTTGATATGTAGGAGACCTGGGTTTGATCCCTGGGTTAGGAAAATCCTCTGGAGAAGAGAAAGGCTACCCACTCCAGTATTCTGGTCTGGAGAATTCCATGGATTGTATAGTCCATGGGATCTCAAAGAGTCAGACACGACTGAATGACTTTCACTCACTAAAGATGCTACTGGTTTTATTATTGGGGAGACCCTTGCAGATTGGGCTGCTTTAAAAAAATTTTATTTATTTATTTTAATTGGAGGCTAGTTACTTTACAATATGGTGGTGGGTTTTTGCTATACATTGGCATGAGTCAGCCACAGGTGTACATGTGTCCCCCCATCCTGAACCCCTCTCCCACTTCCCTCCCTGCCCCATCCCTCTGGCTTTTGCCAGAGCACCGGCTTTGAGTGCCCTGCTTCATGCACTGAACTTGCACTGGTCATCTATTTTACATATGGTAATAAGCATGTTTCAATGCTGTTCTCTCAAATCATTCCACCCTTGCCTTCTCCCACTTAGTCCAAAGTCTATACTTTACATCTGTGTCTCTTTTGCTGTCTTGCATATAGGGTTGTTGCGACTGTTTTTCTAAATTCCATATATATGTGTTAATATACTGTATTTTCTTTCTGACTTACTTCACTCTGTATAATAGGCTCCTGGTCCTTAAGGAACCTTGAGAAGGTTTCTCAAACTCTTCTGATATTGATCACAACACTCTACAATATTAGATTTACCATATTCACTCTGCTTAAGGACAACCTTTCACCTGATAGTCTTAAACAAAATGCCCCCATTCTCTTCCAAGGTAGCAACATAGGGACTTTTTCTGTCTTAACTTTAAATTGTTATTATATGAATAGTGGCAATTTGGAAGAAGATAATGTTGAATTAAATAATACAACATTGTCAGAAAGTTGTTGTCTCCTATAGGCATAACTTTTGCATTTTTGTATTTTACATATTCTTTTCATCATGTGATGAATGATTAACCTGCATATTGTCTTTGCATTACTGTACTTGAATTTTAACACATTAGCTGGATGACTTTGCGATATAAGACTTAAATCCTCTGTGCCTTAATTTCTTCATCACTACAGTGGGAATGATGATAGCACCTACCCCATCAGGTTGTTCTGAGGGGTAAATTAATTGTCATATATAATGTGTTTGAAAGAGTGTCTGACCTACAGTTATCACTCAATATGTGTTCATTGTTATTATCCATCTATTATTTAGAAATATTTAATGAGCAAGAGAAGAGAAAATAAGGGAAAAAGCCTAATCTAATTTACTGAATTAAGGGAATAAAATGAACAATAAAGGAATTTGGTGCATTATTTACCGGAAAGGACAGGAAAGAAGAACATAAGATTATTTTGCTTAATGAAGAAAGTCTGTCACACCACTTTTTAAATAGCAAATAATGACAACAACCACCACCACCTAAAAACAAAAATTCCTTTTGGGAAGCTCAAGTTATTAATAGTTGAAAGTCAACTTGGCTTTTCTTTTTGAAACAACTCCTTTACAAATATTTAATGTTCACTTATTTTTCATTAGTTACACAATTTGACATTTTACAAGCAATTAGGTCTATTCAGCTTATACTTATCTCTGCTTCGCATCAGTTCTTTCCTGTTTTCCTTTATTTGTAGTTTATAGGAAACTCACTAAGTAACAACTTTATTGGTTTGCCACCACTTATTTTGTTACATTTGTCTTTATTTTTCATATAATGAGAGTTTGGGGCTACACATTTTAAATTCATTTGTTATTGTAAATTTCCTCTTGTCTGGAGAATGTCTCTGTGCATTTTATAGTGTCAATCTTTTGTGATGAAGATGATAGAAGCTTTTCTTTCCTCTTTACCAAATTAGAGATAGTCTCAATCTGAGCCAGTCTAGCAAAATCACCAGATAGATAGGGTATTCTACTTAGATTTAATATTTGCATTTAATACATTAAAATTGTTCAGTTGGATGTATGATGAGTAGAATTTGCTTAAAATTATTATTCATACTTATAGTGTACTTAATGGGAGAAGGCAATGGCACCCCACTCCAGTACTCTTGCCTGGAAAATCCCATGGACAGAGGAGCCTGGTAGGCTGCAGTCCATGGGGTCGCTAAGAGTGGGACACGACTGAGCGACTTCACTTTCACTTTTCACTTTCATGCATTGGAGAAGGAAATGGTAACCCACTCCAGTGTTCTTGCCTGGAGAATCCCAGGGATGGCGGGGCTTGGTGGGCTGCCGTCTATGGGGTCGCACAGAGTCGGACATGACTGAAGCGACTTAGCAGCAGCAGTGTACTTAATACATCTACCATAAATTTGGATTATAATTGATCATTAATTTATTCTCATTACTCTCGAGTATGCATTTTTATACCTCTATAAATTCCAAAAAGGTTTTGAGGATTCTAGCTGCTTTAATAAACTGAATATAACAGAAACATTTAAAAATGGGTTAAAGGATGTAAAATATTGAATTTGAGAGTTAGAAATGCTGAAAAATTTTACTGTATTGAGGTGTTCAAATCAACTCTGAGCTTTCTAATGAAGGAAGCATAAAGATACAAGAGACAAATATTTTTCTTATGACATATTCTAAGAGAAATTTACTACATGAAGTTGTTTAGAGTCATTGATATTAGCAGAAATTTTGTTGAAGACAGAGAAATACTCATTATATTCATATATTATATTCCTACATCTCTCCCTACCTCTTGCTTGTTTGGTAAAGTTTTAATAAAATGTAACCAATATATGGAAAAAGACATATGTGTAAAACATAAGCATAAAGCTCAATGAATTATTACAAATTGAACACACCATGTAATCAGCCCTGAGGTCATTAAAAAACCAGAATATTACCGAGTCTCCTCCCAAAGGTCCTATTGTGTCCCCTTGTAGTCATGGTTCTCCTTCCCAAAATAATCACTTTTCTGAATTTTAATGGTATATTTTAGTTTTGTTTGTGTGAACTTTCTATAAAAAGAATCAGTCAATATGTCACCTCTGTGTATGACTTCTTCCTCTCAATGTTGCATTTGTGAGATTCATCCATGTTTTTGAGAGTAATTGTAGATCATTGTCATTGCTGTGTGGCTTCCATTATATGCATATGGCAGAATTTACTGGTGCATTCTTACTGCTATTGAACATAGGGGTGAGTAGCTTCCAGTTTTTGGCTATTATGAATAGTACTGTTATGAACATTTCTATAGATGTGTTTTTGTGACCTATGTATTCATTTTTGTGGGGTATGTATCTAAGAGTTGAATTGTTTCACTATAGCATATAATACTTCAGTTTTTTGTTAGTTTTTTCTTATTTATTTTTAATGAAGAATAATTATAATCTTGTATTGGTTTCTGCCATACTTCAACATGGATCAGCAATAGGTATACATATATATACTACCAAGGAGTTTTTCAATTTCTACTTCTGCCTGCAGTGTTATAAAAGTTCTGTTTGCTTCACATTCTTGCCAGCACTTGGTATTCAGTCTTTCACTTTAGCCACTTTGGTAGGTATGAAATACAATCTTATGGTAGTTATAGTTTCTACTTCTCTGATGACTAATAAAGTTGAATATATTTTTTATGTTTGTAAGCCATTTGGATGTTATCTTTTGTTAGGTGTACATTTTTCTATTAAATTGTCTGATGTGGTTCTTTATTAGCAGTCAATTGAAGTCTAGGGCCACTGAAGGATCTGGAACTATAAAAGTTCTATGTTCTTGACTTCAGAGTAAGATCTATAGTTTAGCTATCAGATATAAATGCAGAGAAGATAATATTTTGTTTTGAAAATTAAAGAGACTGATATAAATCATCACCTGGTAGAGGGACCATGTTATCTGGTACAGACTTAGACTGGAGAAATAACCATTCATGACAACTCCATTCCAAAAGAATAAGTTGAGGCTTAGAAAAGGTAACTTCATAAAGGCCTGCAAATTATGCACCCCGAAACAAAGGAATTGTCTGTTGAATGGAGTTTTCTTTTTTTGCTATTCATGTCAATACTGAAAATTGTCTGCCAAGTGATGATTTTGGCAGAGATTACATGTAGATACTGAAGTTGATTGAGATCAAATCCTTAAGTTTATCAAGGTTAGAAATGGCCTGATGATTTGAAGACAGAATCAGTTTTGATGGCATACAGTTTCTTGCTCTTAGCCTACATATGGCTCTCATCTTTTTTACATTAAATGAATTAAAACTTATGTTAAATGTGTAAAAGACTACTTGGCCTCTAGTAAGCATTCTAGTAAGCTAATACTTTGGCCACCTGATGCAAAGAGCTGACTCATTTGAGAAGACCCTGATGTTGGGAAAGATTGAGGACAGGAGGAGAAGGGGACGACAGAGGATGAGATGGCTGGATGGCATCACTGACTCAATGGACATGGGTTTGGGTAGACTTTGGCAGTTGGTGATGGACAGGGAGGCCTGGTGTGCTGCGGTTCAGTTCAGTTCAGTCACTCAGTCGTGTCTGACTCTTTGCGACCCCATGAATCACAGCACACCAGGCCTCCCTGTCCATCACCAACTCTCGGAGTTCACTGAAACTCATGTCCATGGAGTCGGTGATGCCATCCAGCCATCTCATCCTCTGTCATCCCCTTCTCCTCCTGCCCCCAAATCCCTCCCAGCATCAGAGTCTTTTCCAATGAGTCAACTCTTCGCATGAGGTGGCCAAGGTATTGGAGTTTCAGCCTCAGCATCAGTCCTTCCAATGAACACCCAGGACTGATCTCCTTTAGGGTGGACTGGTTGGATCTCCTTGCAGTCCGAGGGACTCTCAAGAGTCTTCTCCAACACCACAGTTCAAAAACATCAATTCTTTGGCTCTCAGCTTTCTTCACAGTCCAACTCTCACATCCATACATGACCATTGCAAAAGCCATAGCCTTTTTTTTTTTTTTTGACTGAACTGAATTTATTTATTTATTTTTCTCTCTCTCTCTTTTTTTTAAATTTTATTTTATTTTTAAACTTTACATAATTGTATTAGTTTTGCCAAATATCAAAATAAATCCACCACAGGTATACATGTGTTCCCCATCCTGAACCCTCCTCCCTCCTCCCTCCCCATACCATCCCTCTGGGTCGTCCCAGTGCACTAGCCCCAAGCATCCAGTATCGTGCATTGAACCTGGACTGGCATCTCGTTTCATACATGATATTTTACATGTTTCAATGCTATTCTCCCAAATCTTCCCACCCTTGCCCTCTCCCTCAGGGTCCATAAGACTGTTCTATACATCACTGTCTCTTTTGCTGTCTCGTACACAGGGTTATTGTTACCATCTTTCTAAATTCCATATATATGCGTTAGTATACTGTATTGGTGTTTTTCCTTCTGGCTTACTTCACTCTGTATAATAGGCTCCAGTTTCATCCACCTCATTAGAACTGATTCAAATGTATTCTTTTTAATGGCTGAGTAATACTCCATTGTGTATATGTACCACTGCTTTCTTATCCATTCATCTGCTGATGGACATCTAGGTTGCTTCCATGTCCTGGCTATTATAAACAGTGCTGCGATGAACATTGGGGTACACGTGTCTCTTTCCCTTCTGGTTTCCTTGGTGTGTATGCCCAGCAGTGGGATTGCTGGATCATAAGGCAGTTCTATTTCCAGTTTTTTAAGGAATCTCCACACTGTTCTCCATAGTGGCTGTACTAGTTTGCATTCCCACCAACAGTGTAAGAGGGTTCCCTTTTCTCCACACCCTCTCCAGCATTTATTATTTGTAGACTTTTGGATCGCAGCCATTCTGACTGGTGTGGAGGTACCACACCAGTGGTACCATAGTGGTTTTGATTTGCATTTCTCTGATAATGAGTGATGTTGAGCATCTTTTCATGTGTTTGTTAGCCATCTGTATGTCTTCTTTGGAGAAATGTCTATTTAGTTCTTTGGCCCATTTTTTGATTGGGTCCTTTATTTTTCTGGAGTTGAGCTGTAGGAGTTGCTTGTATATTTTTGAGATTAGTTGTTTGTCAGTTGCTTCATGTGCTATTATTTTCTCCCATTCTGAAGGCTGCCTTTTCACCTTGCTAATAGTTTCCTTTGATGTGCAGAAGCTTTTAAGGTTAATTAGGTCCCATTTGTTTATTTTTGCTTTTATTTCCAATATTCTGGGAGGTGGGTCATAGAGGATCCTGCTGTGATGTATGTCGGAGAATGTTTTGCCTATGTTCTCCTCTAGGAGTTTTATAGTTTCTGGTCTTATGTTGAGATCTTTAATCCATTTTGAGTTTATTTTTGTGTATGGTGTTAGAAAGTGAAATTAAGGAAACAATTCCATTCACCATTGCAACGGAAAGAATAAAATACTTAGGAATATATCTACCTAAAGAAACTAAAGACCTATATATGGAAAACTATAAAACACTGGTGAAAGAAATCAAAGAGGACACTAATAGATGGAGGAATATACCATGTTCATGGATTGGAAGAATCTATATAGTGAAAATGAGTATACTACCCAAAGCAATTTATAGATTCAATGCAATCCCTATCAAGCTACCAACGGTATTCTTCACAGAGCTAGAACAAATAATTTCACAATTTGTATGGAAATACAAAAAACCTCGAATAGCCAAAGCGATCCTGAGAAAGAAGAATGGAACTGGAGGAATCAACCTACCTGACTTCAGGCTCTACTACAAAGCCACAGTTATCAAGACAGTATGGTACTGGCACAAAGACAGAAATATAGATCAATGGAACAAAATAGAAAGCCCAGAGATAAATCCACGCACATATGGACACCTTATCTTTGACAAAGGAGGCAAGAATATACAATGGATTAAAGACAATCTCTTTAACGAGTGGTGCTGGGAAAACTGGTCAACCACTTGTAAAAGAATGAAAAAAGCCATAGCCTTGACTAGACGGACCTTTGTCAGCAAAGTAATGTCTCTGCTTTTCAATATGCTATCTAGGTTGGTCACAACTTTCCTTCCAAGGAGTAAGCGTCTTTTAATTTCATGGCTGCAGTCACCATCTGCAGTGATTTTGGAGCCCAAAAAAATAAAGTCTGACACTGTTTCCACTGTTTCCCCATCTATTTCCCATGAAGTGATGAGACCAGATGCCATGATCTTAGTTTTCTGAGTGTTGAGCTTTAAGCCAACTTTTTCACTCTCCTCTTTCACTTTCATCAAGAGGCTTTTTAGTTCCTCTTCACTTTCTGCCATAAGGGTGGTGTCATCTGCATACCTGAAGTTATTGATATTTCTCCCGGCAATCTTGATTCTAGCTTGGGGTTCTTGTTGTGGTTCATGGGGTCTCAAAGAGTCGGACACTAGTGCACTGAACTGAACTGAAGCACTCAGTAAATTTTGATTGTTGTCATTATTATGATTACATTCTGCTATATTCTTCTGTTGCACCTTTTGCTGTTTGGGAGTAGTTTATATAACTTAACCTTCTAGTGCTGCTTTTGACATCTTATGGGAAAGCATCTATTATGTGGGAGTTGGTGTGAGTCCCTCTTCTCATTTCCCATCTGCTCCAGATCATGTATTCAAGACTCCCCACTTGATGGGCAGGGCTGGCTTCTGTCTTTTCACTCTGGTGCAACTAGCCCTAATAGGAACCGATACACACTTGCTGAAGGCTTCTGCACTGCATCTCTTACTGTGATGGAGGTATGCTTGAGATGTGTGTGCTTTTCGTGGGTTCAAGACCCACATGAAGTGAGTTTGGAGAAACTTTTGGCAGGGTTGAAAAACTGGGTTTTTCAGGTGCTGCTGCTAAGTCGCTCAGTTGTGTCCGACTCTGTGCAAGCCCATAGACGGCAGCCCACCAGGCTCTGCCATCCCTGGGATTCTCCAGGCAAGAACACTGGAGTGGGCTGCCATTTCTGTCTCCAATGCAGGAAAGTGAAAAGTGAAAGTGAAGTCACTCAGTCGTGTCCGACTCTTCGTGACCCCATGGACTGCAGCCTACCAGGCTCCTCCGTCCTTGGGATTTTCCAGGCAAGAGTACTGGAGTGGGTGCCATCGCCTTCTCCAGTTTTTCAGGTGGGTCTGACTTTAATACTGGTTTATCCACTTTCCCTAGCTGTGAAACTATGGAAAAATTACTTAAACCCTTGGAGTTTTGGTTTCATCATCAGTTAAATGTAAGTAAAAAATTGCAAACTCTAAAAGTTGCTGTAAGGATTAGACATAACCTACCTAAAGGACCTAGTAAGTGCACATGCCTCAATAATTGGTACTTTTTACTCTCTAATAACTGTCATTTTTTGAATTACTCTAACCTCTGCTTTGATTTCCTTAATTTCCTTTCTATTCTATATTTAAAAATTTTTTCTCTGTTATTTCAATAAGACATTTTGTGAAATTTATTTAAAATAAAGATTATTTAAATTTTATTTAAGTGAAAAATTATTTCATTAGTTCTCAAATAATGAAGCAGTATATTATATGAAATAATATCCCTGCTTCTCTCTTATACAATTATGCACCAGGAAATGGGACAATATTCACTAATGTGAGTAGGCTTTCTTATCCTACAGGCCCTCCTCCCTCCCTACCTAAGAGAGTCTTTTCCTGGCCAGTCAAATCCTTGGGTCTTTTGATGCAGAATCAGGATAGCTAATGATGAGAAATGGGGCCTTCAGTTGCTCAATCGTGTCTGACTTTTTGCGGCCCCATGGTCTATAGCCCCACCAGGCTTCTCTGCCTGTGGAATTTTCCAGGCAAGAATACTGGAGCAAGTTGCGATTTCCTACTCTGGGGGATTTTCCTGACCTAGGGGTTGAACTCACATCTCTTATGCTTCCTTCAAGGCAAGCAGGCAGGTTCTTTACCACTAGTACCATCACTGGGAAGCCCTGAAAAATGGGGAGACAGCTGTAAATATCTCTGAATGTTGCTTATTATACATATGCTTTAAAAACTTTTTTGATGTGTTTTTAATAGTTTCATGTATATAAATCTTGCTTCCTCAACCAAATTGTGAGCATCTCATGATTCCAGGGACCATAATATATTGGGTTTGCAAAAAGTTCATTTGGGTTTTTCCTTAAGAGCTTATGGAAAAACCTGAATGAACTTTTTGGCCAACCCAATATATGTGTGTGTGTGTGTGTGTGTGTGTGTGTGTGTGTGTATGTATCTGTATATTTCATTCATTCCCAGAGCTAAGAACTTTTGCAATAAGCATTCAAAAATACTGGCTAATTTAAGCTATTTAGAAGTACATTCATCAGTGATTCTGTTCCATGAAATGAAAAAATGTTGACCCTTACTTAGGAAGATGGTTTATCTCATCTGAGATTCACTGGATACTGTATTCAGAACATTTCAAACATGCTTTGGTTACTGTCAGGGATTGTGGAGCTAGATCTGAGCAAGGGAGAACAACTGCCAACCTTTTGGCTACTTTCACTCTCCTGCCTTATTTCAAAAACCCCATCCCTGGGGAAATGTGCTTTTCAACTAGCAGGATGGAAGAAAACAATTTTGTATTGTTTATTTTTAGGTGTTTTTCCCATAGAAACTTGATTGAGATGGAAACATATTTCATTCACTCATGACAAATCATTGGAAAAAAAACCTTTTTTGGGTATAACTGGAAATATTCTAAGTTGGACTAAGTAGTCCTTTTGAATGAATGTTCCCCAAAATCCTCACCCAAAGGCTACACAAAAGCCAATTAAACAACTGTGTAGTCGCTTCCTGCCTGAGTCAGCAGCTGTCTTGGGTTCTATGGCAGATTCATGCTGTTGTCCAGCTTTCCACAGCCACGCACTCTTCACACAGTCAGCTGGCAGTGAGGAGAGCAAGGCTACATTCCAAAGAAGGAAAACTACTGAACAGGCTACTTGAGTGTCAGATGTTACTGCAAACCATGTGGTGATGTAATTCAGGGTCAAAATACCTTCCCTCTGCCCTCCCCTCTCTCAGGGACCTCTCAACTTGCCCCTATATAAAAGTAGACCAAGAGCCATGGTAGTTGCTTTACAACTGTAGGGATTTTTGGAAGGAGTGTTTACATTTTTACACTGTGGTCTTAACAATGGTGTTTGCAGGATGCCCAGAGTCTTAGATACAAGAATTCATGGGTATGGCTTGAGCAGGTCAATATTCTGGAGCCAATCCTCATAAAATGCAAATGTCTAGGACACAGTTTTAGGTTACTATTGAAGTTTGCAAATTATCGAAGACAGTGCTAGAGGGAGAGATTTGCAGTTCTCACTCTGTCACTATTTACAATTGAGCAGGAAATGGCATTCCAAATGGAATCTTTCATCATCTAGTCTTCTACTCATCCACCAAATGATTTTAGGTACTTTTCTCTGTGCCACCAAGAGGCAGGGTGGTTTTGAAAGATTGCACATTCTATGGGCTATAGTCTCAGCACACTGTGATCATGTTAACAATGAGGAAAAATAATTTGGTTTGTGGTAAGGAGGAAAGGGATTTTCAAAGAGATTTTTTTAATGTTAAACATAACTGTTTAATAGTGCTCAAAGACATTTATGGTTTCTGTAATGAACAATTGCTATTAGATGCAATTGCTTCTGTATTGACTGATATTATTTTTCTAGCTTAAGCAGAAAAAGTTAACATTTCATATTATGGTAGAAAAAGGAGAATGAGGCCTAGTGAATCAGGGTCCCTAGGCCTATGGAAGAAACACAATTATTGGTGGAAGAAGCACCAGAAAGCCTATGGGGTGACACAGAGGCACATACCAGGGACAGTCAAGCCATTGAAGGGAATGCACTAGCCACAGTTTAAAATTAATTTTAAAATCAGGTCAATACCAGGATGCTTAACTTACATGAAATGAAGAATGTATACATTTGGGTGACAGAAGGTATAGTAAGATGTACATAAGTTTTTTTCCTATTTTTTTCTTATATCATTTCTATATACGTATTATATTTAGCTACTTTAAAATGATAATTTCAGAATAATACTTTAAATGAAACACAAAAATTAACATAGTTTGTGTGCCTTTCCCTGTGTCCCTACCCCCAAATTTTAGCCATCAATGCCTGTGTTTACACTATAGATTTTTAATTATAGAGCATATATTACCTCAGAGTGACTACAAACAGAGCCATCTAGTGGTAATTGACCTGATTTATAGTCATGTGACTTCAATCTGGTGAAGCTGGGGCCAAGGATCTCAACTCATCATTCAGTTATAGAAAACTGTATGTTAACATGGTATCGAAACACTATTTGGAGATATTTACTATGAAATAAGATGTGGGGGTGATAGAAGCATTGCTAGTGTTTTATACATGAGTTCTCTATAGGCTGTTGGGAAATATTTGCTCTGTGTTGTTTATTTGGAAACATTCATTTTAGTTAAAGGTTATGTACTTAATCACTGTTGTATTTGGATTTTTTTCCTCTTGATGTAATAAGCCGTTAGGCCCAATGAAGTTTATTTTTAATTTAAGTAGACAGAGACTTCAAAGAAAAGAGGGTGGGGTTGCAAGTGAGAAAAGATGGCCAAGTTGATACAAAAAGTAGCAAAACAGCCTAGGAAAATATCAACATGTCTTGCATAATGAATCACAGAAAATGTGTCAATAGGAGTGAGGTCATCTTAAAACGGACAAATACAGATGAAATAAATAATATAAGAAAATGCAGTATAACTCCCTAAACTCAACCTATCTCTTAAAAGAAAACATTAGCTAAAACCTCTAGTATCTGAAAATTTGTACAAAATACAATAAAGCAAAAATATTTATTTATAGTAGGGTGTTTGCAGTCCTAAAATTTAGCCATCTGGAATTATTTTTAAAGGACCATACTATTAAATCTTTTGAAATAGAGAATTTTCCTTTTAATGGGAAATCTGTATTTGATTGTAAAGATGGAACACTGTGTCCTTGGCCTGGCTGTTCTTGAATTGTAGGCTTAACATATAGTAGAGGCTGGGATTCCAGTAAATTTATTTCAGGCATGAAAACCTAGAGGAATAAATGCATACATGTGAATATAAGTGTGTAACAATGTGATATTCACTTCTATTATAATGAATTCCATATAACTGATGCCATTAGACTCCTTGTTTTACTGTTATGATGCTGTGAGAATGGAGTTAAGTCAGTGATGACTGTAATTAGCTATTGGCAAATCAGACTGGATAATGAGATGCAAAATAGCTCAGTGGCAAGTTTACACAGTAAGACAGTCTGCCCAGGGACATCATTTTGATTTTTTCAAGGAAAGAAAATCGTGTATTATACTAAGACAACATGAATCCATAATACATGTGCATCTGTACTCAGTTGTGTCCGACTCTGTGCACCCCGTGGACTGTAGCCTGCCAGGCTCATTTGTCCATGGAATTTTCCAGGCAAGAATACTGGAGTGGGTTGCCATTTCCTACTCCAGAGGATCTTCCTAAGCCAAGGATTGAACCCACATCTCCTGCATTGGCAGGTGGATTCTTTACCACTGTGCCATCTGGGAAGCCCCCTTCTGTAATACATGGAACAAATTTGTTCTGTAATACATGGACCAAATTTAACAGAAGAACCAGCTTCTGTATGTGCCCCACATTTCTTGAGTTGTAGCTGGTCTCTTTCTCCCTCTTCAGAGTCAGCAATGGCAGGTTGGGTCCATCTCACATTGAATGACCTGACTCTCCATCTTCCTTCTTCTTGTCTCCAAGACCTTGTGATATGTTGAGCCCATCTGGATAATCCAGAATAATCACCCCACTTTAAAGTCAGCTAATTAGCAACTAAACAACCAGTGGATCACTGAGTACTGGCACAAAAGCAGACATAGATCAATGGAACAGCATGGAGAGCCCCAGAATGAATCCACATGTTTATGGTCAATTAATCTATGACAAAGGAGGCAAGAATATATATGAGGGAGAAAAAGGCAGTCTCTTCAACAAGTGGTGCTAGGAAAACTGGACAGCTTTATGAAAAAGAATGAAATTAGAACATTCTCTAACATCATATACAAAAATGAACTCAAAATGGATTGAAGACCTAAATGTAAAACCAGATACCCCTAAAATTCTTAGAGGAAAACATAAGCATGTCTACACTTTGACACAATTGAAACAACGGTTTTTTGCTTAGGATCTGTTTTAGGATCTGTCTCCTAAAGCATGGGTCTGCAACCTCCAGGCTGTGGACCGGTACCTCCTGTGAGATTACCGGTAGCATTAGATTAGATATAATGTGCATGATAAATGTAGTGTGCTTGATTCATCCTGAAACCATCGCCCCCCTACCCCATCTCCAGGCCCATGGAAAAACTATCTTCCATCAAACCAGTCCCTGGTGCCAAAAAGGTTGGGGACTGCTGTCCTAAAGGAAAGGAAATAAGAGCAAATATAAGCAAATGGGACCTACTTAAATTAAGCTTAAAAGTTTTGCACAGCAAAGGAAACCACCCACTGCCCCCACACCCCACATAAAAAACACAACATCCTGAATGGGAGAAAATACATGACTGAGAAGGAGTTAATATCCAAAATATATAAATAGCTCATATAACTCAGCATTAAAAAACAATTAAAAGTGGGCAGAAGACTTGACTAGACATTTTCCCAAAGAACACATACAGGTGGCTAAAAGGCACATGAAAGGGTAATCAGCATCACTAATCATCAAGGAAAAACAAATCAAAATGACCTCACTCCTATCAGAATGGCTGTCATCCAAAAATGTACAAATAATAAATGTTGGTGAGGATGTGGATAAAAAGGAACACTTGTACACTCTTGGTGGGAATATACATTGGTGCAGCCACTGTGGAAAACAGTATTTAAGTTTCTAAAGAAACTAAAAATAGAACTACCATATGACCTAGCAATTCTTTGTTGTTCAGTCTCTCAGTTGTGTCTGCTGACTCTTTGTGACCCCATGGACTACAGCATGCCAGGCTTCCCTGTCCTTCACTATCTTGTGGAGTAGTAGCAATTCTACTCCTGGGTATATATCTGAAAAAACAAAAACACTAATTCAAAAAGGTACATGCACTCAAATGTTCATAGCAGCTTTGTTTACAATTGCTAAAGACTTGGAAACAACCTGTCTAGCAACTGTTAAATGAATAAAGAAGATGTGGTATATATACAATGGAATACTACTTAGCCATAAAAGAGAATGAAATTTTGCAATTTGCAGCAATGCGAATGAATTTGGAGGGCATTATGCTAATTGAAATTACAGAAAGACAAATAGTGTATAATATAACTTACACGTGGAACCTAAAGTATACAAGAAGCAAGTGAGTATAACAAAACAGAAGTAGAACCACAGATACAGAGGACAAACTCATGGTTCAAACTTGTGGTTACCAGTGGGGGGCGCAACACAGGGATGGAAGAGTGGGAAGGACAAACTATTGGGTGTAAGATAGACCCAAGGTTGTATTGTACAAGGTGAGGAATACAGCCTATATTTTGTAATATTGTAACGGAAATATTGTTATTTTGTAAATGGATAGTAACAATTATATAAAAATAAAAAACAAAAAATAAAATTTTATCATCTATTCAAAGCTTTTCTAGTCCATGAGACACTGTAAATTTCACTTAGGGAGCTGAGATTATGAAATATATAGTGACAATCTGTGTATAGCTGGGTTTGTTATGAGATCAGAGGCTTGTCAAATAAGAAATACAATAAGATAGGAGAAGAGACGAGTTGCGCTGGGATCCGCTTGTGCTGCTAGAGGCAAATTGATCTGTTTGATTTATTGGACCACTGCTAAAGATGGCCAATATATTTCAGATCTGAATTCCATCCAAATCAAAGTCCTTATTTTTTCTAAATAAGTAGTTATAAAGTGAAAGTGAAAGTCATTCAGTCATGTCTGACTCTTTGCGACCCCATGGACTATACAGTCCATGGAATTCTCCAGGCCAGAATTCTGGAGTTGGTGGCCTTTCCCTTCTCCAGGGGATCTTTCCAACCCAGGGATCAAACCCAGGTCTCCTGCATTGCAGGCAGATTTTTTAGCAGCTGAGCCACAAGGGAAACCTAAGAATACTGGAGTGGGGAGCCTACCCATTCTCTAGCAGATTGTTCCAACCCAGGAATCAAACCGGTGTCTCCCACATTGCAGGCAGATTCTTTACCAAGTGAGCTATGAGGGAAGCTGTATAGTTATAAAAATGCTACCTAAGTAGCATAAAGTCATTTTTATTTTATTTATTTATTTATTTATTTTTAGGCGGCGGAGGAGGGAACAACCCCAGGGAGCACATCTTGCCGGTCCCGAGGACGTCCCGGAATCAGCAGACTCCCAGAGCCCCGCTCCTCTGACTCTTAGTTCCCGGGCTAGATTCGGATGCGTACCTAAAGTCATTTTTAAAATGGAAGTAAAATTTCTTCTCATTTTGATATCTTATTGATATTGGCACTAACCCTATTTTCTCTCTGCTGCTGCTGCTGCTAAGTCGCTTCAGTTGTGTCCGACTCTGTGCGACCCCATAGACGGCAGCCCGATAGGCTCCTCTGTCCCTGGGATTCTCCAGGCAAGAACACTGGAGTGGGTTGCCGTTTCCTTCTCCCTAGATGCTATAAATAAAGGGTGGAATGAAAGTATGCAATGGTATGGTTTCAGTACTTCTTAACTTTGTAATTTAGTAGGTAATTTGTGATTTTCAATACTGTATATTGTCACCCTGCTTATTTAACTTATATGCAGAGGACATCATATGAAATGCAGGGCTGGATGAATCACAAACTGGAATCAAGATTTCCGGGAGAAATAGCAACAACCTCAGAGAAGGCAATGGCACCCCACTCCAGTATTTTGCCTGGAAAATCCCATGAATGGAGGGGCCTGGTAGGCTGCAGTCTATGGGGTGGCCAAGAGTTGGACGACTGAGCGACTTCACTTTGACTTTTCACTTTCATGCTTTGGAGAAGGAAATGGCAACCCACTCCAGTGTTCTTGCCTGGAGAATCCCAGGGACAGGGGAGCCTGGTGGGCTGCCATCTATGGGGTCACACAGAGTCGGACACGACTGAAGCGACTTGGCGGCAGCAGCAGGTATGGTGATGATGCCATTCTAATGGCAGAAAGTGAAGAGGAACTAAAGAGCCTCTTGATGAAGGTGAAAGAGGAGAGTGAAAAACCAAACTCAAAACTCCACATTCAGAAATCTAAGATCATGGCATCTAGTCTCATCACTTCATGGCAAATAGATGGGGAAAAAATGGAAACAGTGGCAGATTATATTTTCTTGGGCTCCAAAAATCACTGCAGACGGTGACTGCAACCATGAAATTAAAAGAAGCTTCTTGGAAGAAAAGTTGTGACAAACCTAGGTAGCATATTAAAAAGCAGAGACATCACTTTGCTGACAGAGGTCTGTCTAGCCAAAGCTATGGTTTTTCCAGTAGTCATGTATGGATATGAGAGTTGGACCATAAGGAATGCTGAATGCTGAAGAATAAATGCTTTTGAACTGTGGTGCTAGAGAAGACTCTTGCGAGTCCCTTGGACAGCAAGGAGATCAAACCAGTCAATCATAAAGGAGACGGGTCCTGAATATTCACTGGAAGAACTGATGCTGAAGCTGAAGCTTCAATGCTTTGGCCACCTGATGGGAAAAGCTGAGTCATTGGAAAAGACTCTGGTGCTATGAAAGATTGAGGGCAGGAAGAGGAGGAGGTGGCAGAGGATGGGGTGGTTTGATGGTGTCACTGATGCTGTGGACATGAGTTTGAGCAAACTCTAGGAGATGGTGAAGGACAGGGAAGCCTGGCGTGCTGCAGTCCATGGGCTCACAAGGAGTCAGACATGACTTAGTGACTCAACAACAACAGCAACAGCAGCAACAACAACATGAGATCCTAGACTTGAATGTCTCTTCTGCTTCTGGCCAATTATTTGATTATTTAACAAACTGATAGAGAGCCCAAGGCTTGATCACATCACAGAAAACTGATAAAACTATGATTGTTTTTCAAAATGGCATGAGATTTGCATTTACCAGGGCAGGGGAGAAAGCAGGAATTTAAAAAGTGATGGAAACTAAAAGAGGAAAAGGGAAACAAGGAATATATATATATATATATATATATATATATATATATATACATAGTGAGTATTTTAAAAATGAGTTAAAGCAAAAATGTGAAGATACTGCAAGCTTAAATAGATCAACAAAAACTGCAGCAGAGAAAAAAGTCACAGAAGGAAAATGAAAGTTAAACAGAAAGAACAAAAACTTAAGAGAGTTTGAGGAAAAACAAATGTAGAAGAGAAAAAAGTACAAAAGCACCCAACACTGGTCAATACAAAAGAAAGTCCAGTGAAAGGGTGGAGTAAATGTGAGCCAGAAATACAAGAAAGGTTAAAATAATGTTTGCTTTGCTTAGCTCTAATAACAGGAAAGGGACTTACTGCCTTTATATAGTTTTCGATCTAAAAATAAAAATCTGTGGTCAGTTCTAAAGCCTAAGACAATAATGACCCCTTGCCCCTAAAAATTTCTACTCAAAAAACCATATAGTAAATACATCATATGGAAGAGTTTTTTTGAAGTTATGACTATGATTATATGTTAATTATTATGTTAGTATGAGTATTATGTTTTTTTAATGAGTAGAGATGAAAAATTTCAAATGTGTAAAATTACTATGCAAAGTAATAGCCCTATTAAGAGATGGGAACATATAGTTTGGCATGAATCTTGGCTAAGCACATTGACTGAGATGATCTGCACAAAGTAGAGATGTGTCCTGCTTACAGGCAGCAAGATGGATTAAATGACATTTTTGGGTCTTTTCTGGTCTTAAAGTGACCATTAAGATTACAATCTGCAAACTCTCCATTTCTCAGCTGGTGGGCCAATTAGTTCTTCTCTGCTTTGAAAATAAATTATGTGCACTAATTAGGGATAAGTGATGTGGAATAGGTAAACCAAAATGATGGAAAGTCCAAAAATAACCTTATTTTCTCTGAAGGGCTTTTTATAGTTACATGCAAAGTGGTGTTTGGGAAGTTCTGAATATACACTGCTTTTCAGACAAAATGAGTTCTTTGGTATCAGTGACCCTCTTTTAGAGGCTAATATAGTGCTGCATATATTCAAGAAATGTTTACTGAGTTGAAATTGAAAATGCACAGCCGGATTTGACCACAGAGCTTCCCAATCATGCATCATATTCAGCCTGTCTCCTGTTTTCCATTTCAAGAGGGGGAATGAACTATAGTTAGCCTTTGAAAAATGTGGGGATTTGGGTGCTGACCTTCTACAATGAAATATCCTAGTATAACTTTATAGTTGGTCTTCTGAACCCACAATTCCATATCCTTGAGTTTAACCAACATGGATCATGTATTACTGTAATATTTAGTTTTGAAAAGTATCCATGTGTAAGTGGATCTGCACAGTTCAAACCTGTGTTGTTCAAGGGTCAACTGTATATCATTGCCCATGGATGGAATAATGGTGGCTGAAACAGTAATCTTCACTACCAGCATTTGGGCTAAAAAGGGGGTTTTTCCTCCAGCTTTTTCTGTTCCTCAAACAAGACAAATGTGTGTCTCTTCAGTGCTTTCCTTCTTATCTCTCCTTCTTTTTGGAAGGCTCTTTCCTTCAGTGTGTGTATGGATTTCAGTTCAGTCTCTTTAGGAATCTGTTCAAATGTCACTGTCTTTAAACTTCTTACAAAATAGAATAATACACACTCCAGTCACTGTCTCTTTCACTCTTTTATCTTTCTCTGTAACAAGTATCATCTTATGATTATCTGACATGCTGCTTATTTTACTGGTTTACTTGTTTGTTATCTATATGGTGGTAGTTTAGTGGCTAAGTTGTGTTCGACCGTTGTGACGCTACGGACTGTAGCCTACCAGGCTCCTCTGTCCATGAGATTTCCCAGGCAAGAATACTGGAGTGGGTAGCCATTTCCTTCTCCAGGGGATCTTCTCTATCCGGGGATTGAACCCAGGTCTTCTGAATTCTAGGCAGATTCTTTACCGACTGAGCCACCAGGGTACCCATCTATCTCCATTCATTAGCATACATTTTCTGAAGATGGGAACTCTATTTTGATCACCAGTGTATCTTTAGGATCTAGAACAATATATGCAAATAATAGGTAATGAAATATCTGCATATATGAAGCAGAAGTGAAAAAAGTACCATTTATTAAATATGCTGCCTGCTTCCCACTTTCAAGGGACAGGGTGAGTCATTAGGGGTGCTGCCCATTATCTCCATGTTATAGCTGAGTAAACTAAGTACCTAGACATTAAGGTTGAAGGCTGGTTAGCTGAATTAGAGACTCAAAATTACATCTGAATGGCTCTTAGGTGCTAGACAATGCTGTATAAATTTCTCTTATTTTCTTGAAGGTTTTGGAGGGCATAAAAGGCTGGTGAAGGAATCTGAGGAGCAGGGTGGAGTAGAGTAAAATGGCCCCAGGATGATCTGAGGTAGCATGGTGAGAGGGAGAACCTTAGTGAAACAGAGGAGCAAAAGTTATAGCCAAGGACACAACAGTGAACATCATTCAGGAGTCCGCAGATAGAGGCAAAGCCATAATAAGGAAGTCTAATTATACAGTCCAAAATCTGAGGTATCAGGTGAGGCCAAGATGCCTAGAGCAAAACAGGGCAATGCTAAGGTTGCAAACACTGCCAAGATACTAGGGGCCAGGTTTTCTGATATGTGTGGCCTCTGGGTGAATTTGAAGGTTTATGGATGGCTTAAAGCAGATGTAGAACTGTCAAAACACCGGTTTGTAGTATTAGCTCCCCATTCACTCAATGATGGGCTTCCCAGGTGGTCTTAGTGGTAAAGCCCACCTGCCAATGCAGAAGACAGAAGAGGCAAGGATTTGATCCCTGGATTGGGGAGATCCCCTGGAGAAGGGCGTGGCAACACACTCCAGTATTCTTGTCTGGAAAATCCCATGGACAGAGGAGCCTGGGAGGCTACAGTCCACAGGGTTGCAAAGAGTTGGACATGACTGAAGGGACTTACCACGCACCCTCAATGATCAGTGTGACATCCATCTGCCTGTTATGTAACATTCTTTCATGTTGCTTTGCTGGCAATATGACCTATGCAGCCAGTCTACCTGTGACTCCTGATGTGCAATGATGTTGCATCACCAAGTCTCATCTTTGTTACTTCTGTTACAAGCAGGGCTATGTTATGACTGAGGACATTTGCTTTTATGGGCCTCTTACTCCACAAAATATTAAAAATTATATTTTATGACTGTGTTGGACTAAAAATGAATGAATGAGTATTAAGTAGCAAAATGTTTTCTTCAATTTAAAAGATTTTTTTTCTTCTGATTTTAAAAGAAATTAAAACATCTTTATGGGGCTCTAAAAAGTATTGTGGGTCTTAGGCACTGTGTCTGCAGTGGATAACTGGTAAGGCAGGTTGGCTTATGAGTTGTGTATTTATTTTGTAATATAAAATAGCCATGTGACATCCTTAGTTATGGTAACTCTTGGACTTTAAATGATCTAACCACAACTGAAACAAGTGCATGTGGCATTATCCTATACAGTTACAGCCAATTTTTTCAGCATAGGATATCTAAAAATACCTACCATGGGTTTCTTAGATTTCTTGGAAAAGGTGAAATAGTGCTTACTCCTGAAACCCATTAGACTGTGTAATACAATTTTAATTCTCCTCATGTTAATAGCCCCGCCATGCCAGCAACTTGATTGATAATTTCATGCAGGAAAAGTAAGAAACTAAAGTTAAAAGGTAATTTTTTCCCTGGAAAACCTGGGAACTACCAAATGAAGATTACTTAAGAATATGTTGGAATTTCGTAAAATTGCTGGAAAGAGGTAGTTGTAATAACAATAACATAAATTAATCATTAGCATCATCCTACTACCATATGTTGAATTCTTAATATAATTCAAGCACAAAACTATTTAACTTTTTAAAATAAATCATTCTCAACTGGTGGTTACTATTATTACTCCTCATTTATGGATAAGGAAATGAGGATTATAGGGGTTAAACAGCTTTTTCATCATCTGTGGCTAGGATCATGAACTCCTTATTGCCAAATTCAGACTTAAATTGAAGAAAGTAGGGAAAATCACTAGACCATTCAGGTATGACCTAAATCAAATCCCTTATGATTATACAGTGGAAGTGAGAAATAGAGTTAAGGGATTAGATCTGATAGACAGAGGAGAGCCTGATGAACTATGGACGGAGGTTCATGACATTATACAGGAGACAGGGATCAAAACCATCCCCAAGAAAAAGAAATGCAAAAAGGCAAAATGGCTGTCTGAGGAGGCCTTACAAATAGCTGTGAAAAGAAGAGAAGCAAAAAGCAAAGGAGAAAAGGAAAGATATAAGCATCTGAATGCAGAGTTCCAAAGAATAGCAAGGAGAGATGAGAAAGCCTTCCTCAGTGATCAATACAAAGAAATAGAGGAAAGCAATAGAATGGGAAAGACTAGAGATCTCTTCAAGATGAATAGAGATACCAAGGGAACATTTCATGCAAAGATGGGCTCGATAAAGGACAGAAATGGTATGGATCTAACAGAAGCAGAAGATATTAAGAAGAGGTGGCAAGAATACACAGAAGAACTGTACAAAAAAGATCTTCACGACCCGGATAATCACAATGGGGTGATCACTCACCTAAAGCAGACATCCTGGCATGCAAAGTCAAGTGGGCCTTAGGAAGCATCACTGCTTCCTAAGTATGGTAAGTCACCATACTTATAAACTATATTTTATTTATTCATTGGCCATACAGCCTGTGGGATCTTAGTTCCCCGAACAGAGAGACTGAACCCAGGCCACAGCAGTGAAAGCACTGAGTCTGAACCATTGGACTGCCAGGGATTTCCCTATTAAGTTTATTTTAACCTTACTTGAATCCTCCACATTTCCCCTCTCTTAATAGCCCTTATTCTTTCTACTTTCCACATTTAGAAATAGAAGAATATGGGTAGGGTTATGAATCAAAATAATTGTAGATACTTTTTCTGTCACCCTCAAAATCCTTTAAATACTATTGACAATCACCAGTTATCAATAGCATAAATATTATCCATTATTTTGGGATTTTTCAGGATGATGTTACTTATGGACATGCTTGCCTTTTGATTAGTGCTTTCGATGGCTAAAGCTCCCTGGATGGTATTCAAGATGGGAGGGATTTAAGATTGTTGAAAGCTGAACATAGAATGCTGTGAGGTATATAGAAAATCAGACACTGGAAGGATAGTAACTAAATGGGTATTATCAGGGTGCTCTACGGAACATTATATGTTGTACAATACAGAGGACAACAATGCAATGCTTATAGTATGAATAAACAATTTGGGACTGGGGTATGGTTGATGTGGTTTTCATTAGCATCATTCATTAGTTCCACTCAATCTTTACTTGACTTAGTGTCTGATATTAGTTTACCCATAGTTGGGAGGATTTGGTATATTTGGATTGGTCATAAGACATTTCGGGCTTCCCTAGTACCTCAGACAGTAAAGAATCTGCCTGCAGTGTGGGAGACTGGGGTTTGATCCCTGGGTCAGGAAGATCCCCTGGAGAAGGAAGGAGATGGAAATTCACTTCAGTATTCTTGCCTGGAAAACCCCACCGATGGAAGAGCCTGGCAGTCCATGGGGTCGCAAAAATTCGGACACGACTGAGCAACTTCACTTTCTTTGTTTTCTAAGACATTTCAGCTACCCAGTTAGGTGAAGGCATCTTGAAATCATACAAATTTATTGAAGGACTGCTAGAAGAATTACAAAATCAGTTATTTTTCAGAGGCTGATTAAGACCAAGGACAAGTAAGAAAAAAATAAGACCAAGGACAAAAGCACCTGATAACTTAGGCCTATGTGGTCTGAAACTTTGTCTATGAATTTTGGTGGTACTCTAGGGGGAAAAATGGTTGTGCCTTGCTGTTCTTTGTCTTCTCAAGAATAGCCAATCCCAAACTAGGTAATTGGGGAAATTTTTTCAGATAAAATTGATAGTATAGTATTACTGTTCCCACCACTGCCCCTCTCCCTGCTCCCTATCGATGTCACTATTGTGACCACTATGAAACTTCTTAAATTACTCCCTGAAAGATCCATCTACTTATTTTGAAAGCCTAGCCTAACTTTTCTGGCTTTGCTGGATGAAGGTATTTAACTTCTACCATAAGTCTTCTCTTTCTCTAAGCATTCCCTGGATAGATTCAGTGTTTCCTGAGAGATTTGGAAGCTCAAACTGTTCTGTGTCCAAGTGTGTGTGTCATTCGCTTCTCTTGTGAGGACTTTCACCTTCTTCAGTTGTTTCATAGTCTGTCTTTGTTGATTTTAATATTATATCTCATTTTATATTAATGCATTCCTTGTAATGAAAATTCATAATGTAACCCTGGTTTTTATTTTAATGGAAACGAGCAGAAAAAAGCCTGAAGTCATGGTGGTAGGAGTAGTTTCACTGCTTTGGACACTCTGTGTCTCTATATCTAGAAAATGCAATGCTATCTGATTTTTGAGGATATGAAACGTTAATTTTCATTACATTTCAGTAGAGGTGTTGGTTCATTGACACTTTATTATTAGTGCAAGCTTTACAATTGTCCCTAAAATTGAGAAAGCCTGTTGGAGCAATGATACCCAATGTGTCAAGTCACAAGAGGAATTCTTAATAATATCAACAGAATGCCAGTAAATTTCTATAATTATAATATGGATAATATAATTAAATTTAATATGATAAATTTCTATAATTATATAATGAAATTTTAATTCTGGTTTCATGCACCCTATTCATGCATCTTTGAATGAATACCAGTAGAATATTGTTATATAACATGTCCATGTACAAGTTATTAGAATATTAATACTTCTTACTGGTTTAAAAATGGAAGTTATGTAATTAAAAAAATTCTGAGTAGCAGAATATGTCATTGAACAAATGATGGAAATGAGACATATAGTTAAGAAATTATAATAAATTTCAGTAAGTTTGGGATATAAATGCTACATCAACAAAAATACCAAGAATGTGAAATTAAGGAAAACAATACTAAGTGAATGGATATTTATGAAGAGTAAGTTTTTCTTAATACCAAATCCTCAAAATGTATTGGAAAAGATTTTGAGCATTACATAAAGCCTATTAAGGGTGTTCTAATACATAGATGCAATATAAAAAGTGAAAATATACGGCTGAAGTAAAAAGGAGGGAGTGCCAGCTTGTTTCATTTTGAAGAGGATTATTTTGAGCACTGAATTTTCATGCAGGAATTTTATCCAGTTTAAGTGCACTGTGGTGGTAAATTGCTCATGAGATTTCATCTGAATTTCTAAGGAAAAAAGTAGTTAACTTTTATGAGCATGGCAGAATGAAGGGCACAGATATTATTGTGGTTTAATTTTACCACATGACCATAACAAATACTGGTATGAGAGAAAGAGGCTAATGGATTTGGACAAACCCACTGTATCATTCTCAGCATCTGATAAGCTAATTACCATGGGTGATTTTGTCTCACATGCTGGTGGTGATGCTGAAATGTGCAGAAAAATCATCAGAATTCATAGAATTGAAGAATAAAGTGGTAGTGGTCTTTTTGTCTTTAGGGAATGTGCCAAATTAATTTGAATTAATTAACACCATCGTTAGCTCATACATAAGAAAGGCTGCTTTTCAGTGTGGCCTTTAAAAAATTTAGGTGTTGCTATTTTACAACGGAGTGGGAAATTCATCCATTTGTGGTACTAAATATGAGATTGACCACTGCTTCATGTACCATATTCTTAGGTGTATGGGATGGAAGAACTGAATCAAGAGCAGATTTCTAAGATACAGAGAAAACATTTTATGAGCATCCTAGAGGATAAAGACTTGGACTCTTTAGAGTGGTGAGTCACCATGAGAATCTGATCCTTTGAAAGATCTACCAAAAGGTTACACACTAGAAAGACCTTCAAATGAATGATCATTGAGGATGTTTCTCCCAACTGCTAAGCAGTGAGCTCCCTGGCAACCTTTCATATCAAATCCAGATAAAAGGGACTCTTAAATGGCAGTCTGTGAGCTTTCCTCTAGCTCAGTTGGTAGAGAATCTATCTGCAATGCAGGAGATGTGGGTTCAGTTCCTAGGTCAGGAGATCCCCTGGAGAAGGAAATGGCAACCCACTCCAGTATTCTTGCCTGGAGAATCCCATGGGCAGAGGAGCCTGGCAGGCTATAGTCCATGGGGATGCAAGAGTTGGACATGACTTAGTGACTAAACCACCACCATGGCAGTATGTAAAATTAAAAAAAAAAAAAATCAAGGTGATAGCCACGTTGAAGGGAAGGGATTTTGGATAGTGAAGATGATGAAGATTCTTAATATTCAACAATATTAAGAAAGAAGTAAAGGGCATTTATCAATTAATAAAGAGCGCAGATTGAGTCACCCTTATCAATAAGAATTTCTGAGAAATGTCTTGATTTTTCTCTGACATCAGTTCAGTTCAGTCACTCAACCAAGAAGTTTTAAGAAAATTTCCTCAAGTTTCAAGGTGATAGATATCATTCAACACCAGATATGAGAAAGTTGATCATATAATTTTTAAAATTTGTGGTAAAAAGCGCATAACATGAGATTTTCATGAGACATGACTCAGTCATGTCCAATTCTTTGAGACCGCATGGACTACAGCATCCCAGGCTTCCCTGTCCATCACCAACTCCTGGAGCTCGCTTAAACTTATGTCCACTGAGTAGGTGATGCCATCCAACCATCTCATCCTCTTTTGTCCCTTTCTCCTATTGCCTTCAATCTTGCCCAGCATCAGGGTCTTTTCAAATGAGTCAGTTCTTTGCATCAGGTGGCCAAAGTACTGGAGTTTCAGCTTCAACATCAGTCCTTCCAATGAGCACTCAGGATTGATCTCCTTTAGGATGGACAGGTTGGATCTCCTTGCAGTCCAAGGGACTCTCAAGAGTCTTCTCTAACACCACAGTTCAAAAGCATTGATTCTTCGGTGCTCAGCTTTCTTTATAGTCCAACTGTCACATCCAAACGTGACTACTGGAAAAACCATAGCCTTGACTAGACGGACCTTTGTTGGCAAAGTAATGTCTCTGCTTTTGAATATGCTGTCTAAGTTGGTCATAGCTTTTCTCCCAAGGAGCAAGCATTTTTTAATTTCATCTGCAGTGATTTTGGAAACCAAGAAAATAAAGTCTTTCACTGTTTCCGTTGTTTCCTCATCTATTTACCATAAAATGATGGGACCGGATGCCACGATCTTCATTTTTTGAATGTTGAGTTTTAAGCCAAATTTTTCACTCTCCTCTTTCACTTTCTTCAAGAGGCTCTTTAGTTCTTCTTCACTTTCTGCCATAAGGGTGGTGTCATCTGCATATCTGAGGTTATTGTTATTTCTCCCAGCAATCTTGATTCCAGCTTGTGCTTCATCCAGCCTGGCATTTCACATGATACACTCTGTATATAAGTTAAATAAGCAGGGTGACAATATACAGCCTTGATGTACTCCTTTCCCAATTTTGAACCAGTCCGTTGTTCTATGTCTGGGTCTGTTGTTTCTTAACCTGCATACAGATTTCTCAGGAGGCAGATAAGGTGGTCTGGTATTCCCATCTCTTTAAGAATTTTCCAGTTTGTTGTGATCCCCACAGTCAAAGACTTTAGCATAGTCAATGAAGCAGATGTTTTTCTATAGCATTATTAGTTAGCTATAAACATGTTACATAGCAGATCTCTAAAAATTTCTCATCTTGTATGACTGAAACTTTATAACCTTTGAACAGCAATTCCATTTTTCCCCCTCCAACTAGCCTCTGGCACATACCCTTCTATTGGGTTAGTCAAAAAGTTCCTTTGGTTTTTTATGTAAGTTGGCTCTAGTAGCCCTTAGTTGTCTTTAACTTCATTCAGAGCAGTTTTGTTAGATTGTATTGTGACAGCTGTCATTAGTTCAGTTCAGTTCAGTTCAGTTGCTCAGTCGTGTCTGACACTTTGCGACCCCATGAACCGCAGCACGCCAGGCCTCCCTGTCCATCACCAACTCCTGGAGTTCACTCAGACTCACATCCATTGAGTCGGTGATGCCATCCAGCCATCTCATCCTCTGTGATCCCCTTTTCCTCCTGTCCCCAATCCCTCCCAGCATCAGAGTCTTTTCCAATGAGTCAACTCTTTGCATGAGGTGGCCAAAGTACTGGAGTTTCAGCTTTAGCATCATTCCTTCCAAAGAACACCTAGGGCTGATCTCCTTTAGAATGGACTGGTTGGATCTCCTTGCAGTCCAAGGGACTCTCAAGAGTCTTCTCCAACACCACAGTTCAAAAGCATGCAAAACATCCATATTGGTGAATTTTTTGTAGCCATTTTAGTATTGAAACTGGAAGAAAAAAAGTAACATTTCAAGCATATTATACTTTATTATTTCAAGAGAGGTAAAAATGAAACTGAAATGAAAAAAGAAAATTTGTGCTGTTTATAAAGAAGGTGCTGAGACTGATGGAACCACTTCAAAAGTGGTTTAGGAAGTTTTGTTTTTGCCAGATGCTGCTCCATGGTCTGGTAGACTGTTGAAGTTGATATTGATCAAATCAAGACATTAATTTAGAACAATCAATGTTATATCATGTGGGAGATAGCTGACGTACTCAAAATATCCAAGTCAAGTGTTGAAAATCAATCATTTGCACCAGCTTGGTTATGCTAATGATTTTGATGTTTAGGTTCCACATAATTTAAGCGAAAAAACCTTCTTGACCATATTTCCACATGCGATTCTCTACTGAAACTTAATGAAAACATTCAACTTTTACAATAAATTTTGACAAGTGGTGAAAAGTGGATACTGTAATATAATGTGGAACAGAAGAGATCATGGAGCAAGTGAAATGAACCACCACCAACCACACCAAAGGCCAGTCTTCATCCAAAGAAGGTGATGTTGTTTATATGGTGGGGTTGGGAGGGAGTCCTCCTTTATGAGCTCCTTCTGGAAAGCCAAACGATTAATTCCAACTAGTACTGTTCCCAATTAGACCAACTGAAAGCAGCACTCAATGAAAAGTGCCCAGAATTAGCCAACAGAAGATGCATAATCTTCATCGGGAAAACACAAGACCATATGTTTCTCTGATGACCAGGCAAAAACTGTTCCAGCTTGTCTAGGAAGTTCTGATTCATCTGCTGTATTTACCAGATATTGCACCTTCAGATTTCCAGTTATTTCTGTTTTTACAAAATTCTCTTAATGAAAAAATTTCAATTCCCTTGAAGACTATAAAAGACACCTGAAACAGTTCTTTGCTCAAAAAGAGAAAACATTTTGGGAAGATAGAATTATGAAGTTACCTGAAAAGTGGCAGAAGGTAGTGGAACAAAACAGTGAATACATTGTTCAGTAAGATTCTTGGTGAAAATAAAGCATATGTCTTTTATTTTTACTTAAAAACCCTGAGGAACTTTTTGGCTAACACAATATTTTAAGCTTCAAAATGTAATTTGACTATTTTATATATTTCATATAAGAATTATGCAGTTTTAAACTTCTTTGACTGATATTTTATTTAGCATAATGTCCTCAAGGTTGATCTATATTGTAGCATATGACAGGATTTCCTAACTTTTATGGCTGAATTCCATATTGCCATTGTATACATACGTGTGTATATATATATATATACACACACACATATATATACAAACACACACCAAATGTTCTTTATCCATTCACATATTGACTGCCATCTAAGTGATTTTGAATAAGTGCTACAATGTGAATAATGCTTCAGTGAAAGTGGTTAGACACGTATATCTTTAAGGTCTTCACTTCAACTCTTTAGGATAAATACCCAGAAACTGGATTGTTAAATCATATGATAGTTATATTTTTATTTGATTGTTCAAGGAAACTCCATATTATTTTCCATAGCCACTGCACCATATTACATATCCACCAACAGAGCACGAAGATTCCAATTTCTCCTCATCCTCACCAACACTTGTTATTATGTCTCTTTGTGTGTATGTGTTTTAATGATAGGCATCCTAACAATTGTGAGGTTATATCTCATTGTGGTTTTAATGTGCATTTTTCAAATTATCACTGATTTTAAGCATCTTTTGGTATACCTTCTGGTCATTTCTAAGTTTTCTTTGGAGAAATGATTATTCAAGTCTTTGCCCAGTTTTATTTGGGTTGTTTTTTTGCAATTGAATTGTAGGAGTTCCTTATATATTTTGTATATTAACTCTTTGTCAGTATATGGCTTGCAAATATTTTCTTCCATTCTGAAGATTGCATTTTCACTCTGTTGATTGTTTCTTTTTCTATGCAGAAGCTTTTGAGTTTGATGCAGTTGCTGTTGTCTATTTTTGCTTTTGTTGACTGTACTTTTGGTGTCATATTCAAGAAATCATTATCAAGACCAATGTCATGAAGATTTTCCCCTATGTTTTCATCTAGGAATTTTATAGTTTCAGGTATTACATTTAAGGTTTAAACACATTTTTGAACTGCTTATTATATATGATATAAGAGAAGAGTTCAATTACCTTGCTTTGCATGTGGATATCTAGTTTCCCCAAAAGCATTTATTAAAGAGAATATGCTGAAACGTTGCTGAATTAATTTGTTAGTTCTAACAGGTTTTTTCTTTTTTTTTTTTTTTGGTGTGGAGTTTTAGAGTTTCTACATATAAAATTATGACATCTTCAAACAGGAATAACTTTACTTCTTCCTTTCTGATTTGGATGGCCTTATTTCCTCTTCTTGCCTTATTGCTTTGTCTAGTATGTTCAATACTGTATGAAGATAAATGGCCAGAATGTTCATCCTTGCCTTATTCCTGATATTAGAGGAAAAGCTTTTAGTTTTTCACTACTGAGTATGGTATTGGCTATGGACTTTTAATATATAACCTTTGTTATGCTAAAGTCATTTTCTTTTTATTCCTAGTTTGTTGAGCAATTTTGTTATGAAAACATTTTTTGTATGTTGAATTTTTTCAAAAGCTTTTATACATCTGTTGAGATTATGATGTGATTTTTATTTTTTTGTTCTGATAATATGGTGTATTAATTTGATTGATTTCTGTATGCTGGGATGCTGTGTTTGCCTTCCTGGGATAAATCCCACTTGATCAGGGTTTATGAGCCTTTTAATGTGCTATTGAGATCAGTTTACTAGTATTTTGTTAACGATTTTTGCATCTATATTCATCAAGAATGTTGTGTGCTGCTCTTATACTATCCAAAGGAAGGCAATGCCAAAGAATGCTCAAACTACCACACAATTGCACTCATCTCACATGCTAGTAAAGTAATGCTCAAAATTCTCCAAGCCAGGCTTCAGCAATAAGTGAACCGTGAACTTCCACATGTTCAAGCTGGTTTTCGAAAAGGCAGAGGAACCAGAGATCAAATTGCCAACATCCACTGGATTATTGAAAAAGCAAGAGAGTTCCAGAAAAATATCTATTTCTGCTTTATTGACTATACCAAAGCCTTTGACTGTGTGGATCACAATAAAGTGTGGAAAATTCTGAAAGAGATGGGAATACCAGACCACCTGACCTACCTCTTGAGAAACCTATATGCAGGTCAGAAAGCAAGAGTTAGAACTGGACATGGAACAACAGACTGGTTCCAAATAGGAAAAGGAGTACTTCAAGGATGTATATTGTCACTCTGCTTATTTAACTTATATGCAGAGGACATCATGAGAAACACTGGGCTAGGAGAAGCACAAGCTGGAATCAAGATTGTCGGGAGAAATATCAATAACCTCAGATATGCAGATGACACCACCCTTATGGCAGAAAGTGAAGAGGAACTAAAAAGCCTCTTGATGAAGGTGAAAGAGGAGAGTGAAAAAGTTGGCCTAAAGCTCAACATTCAGAAAATGAAGATCATGGCATCTGGTCCCATCACTTCATGAGAAATACATGGGGAAACAGTGGAAACAGTGTCAGACTTTATTTTTCTGGGCTCCAAAATCACTGCAGATGGTGATTGCAGCCATGAAATTAAAAGAAGCTTACTCCTTCTAAGAAAAGGTATGACCAACCTAGATAGCATATTCAAAAGCAGAGACATTACTTTGCCAACAAAGGTCCGTCTAGTCAAGGCTATGGTTTTTCCATGTATGGATGTGAGAGTTGAACTGTGAAGAAAGCTGAGCACCAAAGAATTGATGCTTTTGAACTGTGGTGTTGGAGAAGACTTTTGAGAGTCCCTTGGACTACAAGGAGGTCCAACCAGTCCATCCTAAAGGAGATCAGTCCTGGGTGTTCTTTGGAAAGAATGATGCTAAAACTGAAACTCCAGTACTTTGGCCACCTCATGAGAAGAGTTGACTCATTGGAAAAGATCCTGATGCTGGGAGGAATTAAGGGCAGGAGGAGAAGGGGACAACAGAGGATGAGATGGCTGGATGGCATCACTGACTCGATGGACATGAGTTTGAGTGAACTCCAGGAGTTGGTGATGGACAGGGAGGCCTGGCATGCTGCAATTCATGGGGTCGCAGAGTTGGACACGACTGAGTGACTGAACTGAACTATACTATCTTTGGCTTTCATACAGGGTAAAATGAAAGTGAAAGTGAAGTCATTCATTTGTGTCCGACTCTTCTTCACTGTTGGCCTCATAAAATAGATTTGGAAATTTTCTTCCTTTTCATTTTTAGTTTGAAGATTAGCATTAATTCTTCTTTGAATGGTTGGTAGAATGTATCAATGAAGCCATCTGGTCTTGGGCTTTGCTTTGTTTGGAATTTTATGATTACTAATTAAATCTCCATACTAGTCGTAAGTCTATTCAGACATTATTTTCTTAACAGTTTAGTCTTGGTAGGTTGTATGTTTCTAGGAATTTATCCATTTCTTTTAGGTTGCCCAGTTCATTGGCATATAGTTGTTCATTGGCTTTTATAGTCCCTTTTATTTCTTTACTCTTGCCTAGAATATCCCATGGATTGAGGAGCCTGGTAGGTTACAGTCCATGGGGCACAAAGAGTCAGAGACGATTGAATGACTTCACTTTCTTTGTTTCTATGTTATCAGTTGTTATGTCTCTTCCCTCACTTCTGAATTAATTTATTTGAATTTTCTTTTTCCTTAGTCTAGCTAAGGTTTTGTCAGCTTTATCTCCTTTATAAAATCCAACTTTTAGTTTTGTCAGTGTTTTTCTTTCCTCCCACTATTTTCTATTCCTTTTATTTCTGTTCTAATCTGCTATTACCTTCCTTCTGCTAACTTTAGGCTAATTTTGTACTTCTTCTATTTCCTTGAGGTGTAAAGTTAGGCTGTTTATTTAAGAATTTATTTTATTTTATTTTAGGAATTTATTTCTATAAACTTGCCTCTGAGTACTGTCCCATTAGTTTGGGTATGTTGTATTTTTGCTTTCATTTTTTTCAAGATATTCTCTAATTTTCCTCTTGGTCTCTTTGACTAACTAGTTGTTCAAGCTTATGTTGTTTAATTTCTGCCTTTTTTTTCTGCTATTAATCTCTAGTTTCATTCCATGGTAATCAGAAAAGATATTTCATAGGACTTCAGTCTTCTTTAATTTGTTGTTTTGTTTTGTGACCTAATTTATGATCTGTCCTGGATTGTTCTATGTGTACTGGAAAAGTGTGTATTCTGTTGCTGTTGGATGGAATGTCTATTAGGTTCATTTGGGCTACAGTTTTGTTCAGGTCTATTTTATTATTGATCTTTTGTCTGGATGTTCTGTTCATTATTTAAAATGGAATTTGAAATCTACTATCATTGTGTTGCTTTCTATTTCTCCTTTCAGTTATGTCAATGTTTGCTTCATATATTTAGGCTGTCTGATGTTTATTGTTTATACATAATTATTATATTTTCCTGGTGAATTGATACTTTTTATCATATATCCTTTGTCTTTTATGACAGTTTTTGACCTAAAGTCTATTTTATTTGATGTGAGTATGGTCATCCATGTTCTCTTTGGTTAATACTTGCATGGAATATATTTTTCCTTCTGTTTACCTTAGTCTTTTGTGAGCAGCATATTTTTTGATTTTTTTTAGAAAAAAAATCCATTCAGCTACCCTATGTCTTTTGATTGGAGATTAATCATTTACCTTTAAAGTAATTACTGATAGGGAATATTTTAAATTTTTTAATCGCTTTACATCTATTATTGCTTTTTGTTTCTCCTCTCATCTCTTATTTTTACCGTGACTTATTGATTTTTGTGGTGATATACTTTGATTTCATCCTAATTTTCTTTTGTGTATCTTCTGTAGGTGTTTTCTTTTTGGTTACTATTAGGCTTACATAAAAAAATGTTTTGTTTATTACAACCTAACAACTACTTAAGCTGTTATAGCTTAAATTGAATTGCATACATAATTCCTACATTTTTACTTTTATCTGTTTTATATTATTGGTGTTACAATTTATATATTTTATATTATCTACTAACACTTTTGTAGTTATAATAATTTTTAATGCTTTTGTTTTTTAACATCTGTGCCAGAATTAAAGTGATTTACACACCATCATTGAAGTATTATTGTGTATCTATATATATTTACCTTTACCAGTGACTTTATACTTTCATATGCTTTCATGTTGTTTCAGATCTTTTTGTTTCAATTTGAAGGACTGTCTTTAGCATTTCTTATAAGACAGGCCTAGTGATCATTAACTCCCTCTGCTTTCATTTACCTGAGAAAGTCTGTCTTATTCATTTTGATGGACAGTTTTGTGAGATAGATTATTTTTGGTTGGCAGTTTTTTCTTTTAGCACTTTGAGTTACATCATTCCATTCCCTCTGTGCTCTAAAAATATGTTGATAGTTATATTGGATTCCCCCATAGGTGATTAGTTGATCTTCTGCTACTTCTTTCAAAATTCTTTCTTTGCTTTTACTTCTAATTGTGTGATTATAAAGAATTTTAGTGTGGGCTTATTTGAATTCTTTGTTTTTGAGTCTATTGTGCCAATTACTTCCCCAGATCTGTGAAGTGTTTGACCACTGTTTCTTTAAATAAGTTTTCTGCCTTTTTTCTCTCTCTTTCCTTCTGGGACCTCCATAATGTACATATTCATCCTCTTGATAGTGTTGCATAAGTCCTTTAGATTTTCTTTATTCCTTTTAATTCTTTTTTCTTTTTGCTCCTCTGACTGGATAATTTCAGATAACTTGTTTTTGAATTCCTGTATTGTTTCTTCTGTTTGATCAAGTTTGATGCTATACCTCTCTAGTGAAATTTTCAGTTCATTTATTGAATTCTTCAACTCCTTGATTCTTTTTTTACGTTTTCTATATCTTTGTTGAAATTCTAATTTTGTTCATACATGTGGATATTTATTTCTGTGGATAGATATTAAAAAGACAGTGTTGAAAAAGTCTGACAGAGAATCATATCTATAGCATAGCATTCATACAAATAAAAGAAGTAATATATAAATAACACTATTAGGTAAGCATATATGAATATTTATGAACATGTTTCATATTAGAGCTAAATCTGTGGAAAGGGGAAAATGAAAGTAGTAATGGATAAGAAGGGGGAAAAATAAACAAGAAAACTGACTTGCATGGATGATGAGTATAATATGTTATGAGATGAAGAATATGTTAACACTTTGCAGCTGAGTTCTAAAATACCAACCAACAAACCAACCAATAAGCCCTACAAAACAAAACTAAGTACGTATTAGAATCTGAAAGTTAAGTCTAAAATACATTTAGTGCTGTGAATTTGGACACAAATGTAAGCAGTACATATTTCTAAAATCAGCAAAGCATGATAATAACATATTTATGGAAGTTGATTTTGCCTATATGTTATCCAAGAATTTGTATAGCTTATTTTGCACTGTGTGACATAGCTGGCAACTTTCAAACTATTTAAAAGTGACAAGGAAAACAAATACATACATACATACATTTGTTCATTTTGCATTCAGAATATCTGTAATAGTCATAGATTGGACAGCCCTAAACTGATTCACTTAATCCCATTTTGGCAGGTAAATTTCCTGTAATCATACCATTATCCCTCATGAAAGGCAAGTTTTTCATCATATACACAAAAGACTTACAAGCATTCTACTGGAACATAGCTATTTAAAAGAAAACACCACAGAAATTAGACACGTATGCCCCTCACTGAGCAGCCTTGCCCATCTCCAAACACTGAAGTGTTTTTATTCCATTTCATTTGTTATTGACTCTCCACCATATTCTCTTCTCTTCTCTAGTTGAGCTCCTCTACCAACCTAGATAGCATATTGAAAAGTAGAGACATTACTTTGCCAACAAATGTCCGTCTAGTCAAGGCTATGGTTTTTCCAGTGGTCATGTATGGATGTGAGAGTTGGACTGTAAAGAAAGCTGAGCGATAAAGAATTGATGCTTTTGAACTGTGGTGTTGGAGAAGACTCTTGAGAGTCCCTTGGACTGCAAGGAGATCCAACCAGTCCATTCTGAAGGAGATCAGCCCTGGGTGTTCTTTGGAAGGAATGATGCTAAAGCTGAAGCTCCAGTACTTTGGCCACCTCATGCGAAGAGTTGACTCTGATGCTGGGAGGGATTGGGGCAGGAGGAGAAGGGGATGACAGAGGATGAGATGGCTGGATGGCATCACCGACTCGATGGGCGTGAGTCTGAGTGAACTCTGGGAGTTGGTGATGGATGGGGAGGCCTGGCGTGCTGCAATTCATGGGGTCACAAAGAGTCAGACACGACTGAGCAGCTGAACTGAACTGAACTTAACTGAAGAACAGAATAGCTCAACCTGAAATTCTATATTTTAAGTTTTCAGTGTTCATGGTATTTTGCTATTTTTTCCACTGTAGGTGACATTTCTACACCAAAGTTGAGTAGAGAGAACCAAGGGAGAGAATTTGGTGACCTTGAAGGCATGGAAATGTTGGGAGCAGTTAGGGAGTGCATTAATACTTGGAACTATCATCCCTATAAATATCTGAAAACAAATATGAGAAGCATAGTGAGATATACAGAATGAATGAAATAAAGATATAAATTTTGAGGAGCTAACAGTCTAATAGTGCTACTCATTCATTCCTTCATGCACAGAATAGATGTTATTGAGCACTTACTCTGTTCTAGATACTGGAGAATGGACACATTGCCTGCCTTCAAAAAAGTCAGTCTACTAAGAATATGCCCATACACAGAAGTAATTCAAGCAGAACATAGTATATGCTAAAATAAAGGAAAACAAAGAATTGTGGAAGTTTCAGGAAAGGATGTCAAACTGTTAATCCTTAGTAGATGTGGATAAAAGGTGGCAAGAGCCAGCTGAAATAAAAATGGGGTTGGGAAAGTCTTAAATAGATGAAAACTTAAAAAAAATTCATATGATTTCAAATCATTAATACTGAAAGGGGGAAGAACACTTTAAAAAGTCATTCAGGTGAAGTGCTTTTAAAAGGCACAGCCTATCCAAATGCCATTAATTGTTCATTCATTAATTTATATAACAAATGCACTAGGCACTGTGCTAGACTCTGTAGATAAAACCTGATCAAAAGAGAGCAAAACTCCCCTTCTAAGGGCTCTTAGCATATTTAAACTTTACTATTGATTCAGGGGATATTCTGTATACAGATGTACAATTGATTTTTATGTGGGAAAACTTCTAGGTAGGTGAAAAATCCAGGCATTCTGCTATTTTTTACCTATGTCATCTCATGTATTTTACTTCATTACTCTCAGTATTTTTATGAGATAGATATTATAATTTTCATTTTCAGATGATGACCTGTGGTGAAGCTACAAACAGGATCAGAATCCTCTGCATCTGGGTCTCTGATGTGTGTGTGTGTATATATATATATATATAACTACATATATATACATAACTATAGTTACTATATACACTATATATATAGTTACTATAACATTATTATTATTTTATATTCAAAATCACTGCAGATGGTGACTGCAGCCATGAAATTAAAAGATGCTTGCTCCTTGGGGGAAAAAAAGCTGTGACAAATCTAGACAACATATTAGAAAGCAGAGACATCACTTTGCCAACAAAGGTGTGTATAGTCAAAGCTATGGTTTTTCCAGTAGTCATGTATGGATGTGAGAGTGGGAACATAAAGAAAACTGAGGGCTAAAGAATTGATGTTTTTGAACTGTGGTGTTGGAGAAGACTTTTGAGAATCCCTTGGATTGCAAGGAGATCAAACCAGTCAATCCTAAAGGAAATCAACCCTGAATATTCATTGGAAAGACTAATGCTGAAACGGAAGCTCCAATACTTTGGATAGCTGATGCGAAAACTGACTCATTAGAAAAGACATTGATGCTGGGAAAGATTGAAGGCAGGAGGAGAAGGGGACGACAGAGGATGAAATGGTTGGATGGCATCACCGACTCAATGGACATGAGTTCGTCCAAGCTCTGGGAGTTGGTGATAGATAGGGAAGCCTGACATGCTGCAGTCCATGGGGTCACAAAGAGTTGGACATGACTGAGTGACAGAACTCATTGACTGATACATAACTTCCCTCTCTGTTTCATTGCCTCTATTTAGTTATTTAAAAATACTAATGCATATATATGGAATTTAGAAAGATGGTAACAATAACTCTGTATACGAGACAGCAAAAGAGACACAGATGTATAGAACAGTCTTTTGGACTCTGTGGGAGAGGGAGAGGGTGGGATGATTTGGGAGAATGGCATTGAAATATGTATAATATCATATATGAAATGAGTTGCCAGTCCAGGTTCGATGCACGATACTGGATGCTTGGGGCTGGTGCACTGGGATGACCCAGAGGGATGGTATGGGGAGGGAGGAGGGAGGAGGGTTCAGGATGGGGAACACATGTATACCTGTGGCAGATTCATTTCGGTATATGGCAAAACCAATACAATACTGTAAAGTTAAAAAAAAAATACTGACTTTTTTCTGATTTTAAAAGTAGAATGTATAGAAAAGCGTAAAGATAGAAACATTTCACCCATATCCTATGTTCTTGAGGTATCCTGCCCAACATTGTAGTCACTAGCTACACCTGACTACTGAGCACTTGAAATGTGACTAGTCTGAAATGAGATGTGCTGTAAATGCAAAATAGACATTAAATATCAAAGGCTTTAGTTTAGTTCAGTTCAGTTCAGTGGACCACATTCTGTCAAATCTCTCCACCATGACCCACCCATCTTGGGTTGCCCCATGGGCATGGGTTAGTTGCATTGAGTTAGACAAGGCTGTGGTCCTAGTGTGATTAGATTGACTAGTTTTCTGTGAGTATGGTTTCAGTGTGTCTGCCCTCTGATGCCCTCTTGCAACACCTACCATCTTACCTGGGTTTCTCTTACCTTGGGCATGGGGTATCTCTTCACGGCTACTCCAGCAAAGCGCAGCCGCTGCTCCTTACCTTGGACAAGGGTTATCTCCTCACCATCTCCCTTCCTGACCTTTAACGTGGGATAGCTCCTCTAGGCCCTCCTGCACCCGTGCAGCCACGATCCTTGGACTCGGGGTTGGTCCTCCCCGCCACCACCCCTGGCCTCGGGCGTGGGGTCGGTCCTCCCAGCCGCCGCCCCTGGCCTCGGGCGTGGGGTTACTCCTCCTGGCCGCCGCCCCTGACCTTGGATGCGGGGTAACTCCTCTCAGCTGCACCCCCTGACCTCGGACGCAGGGTAACTCCTCTTGGCTGCCCCCCCTGACCTTGGACACGGGGTAGCTCCACTTGGCTGTTCCTGCCCTCGCAGCCTCGCATCTGTGCCGCTGCCCCTGACCTTGGACGTGGGGTAACTCCTCTTGGCCGCCGCCCTTCGGGCATGGCTTAGTATGAAATAAAACCATATTAATAGATTTTTTTACATTAATTACATAGTATTGAAATGATACTTTGAATATATTGGGTTAAATAATGTATATTATTAAAATTAAGTTAACCTGTTGCATTTTATATTTTAATGTAGATATTAGAAAATTAAAAATCATGTATATGGCTTATACCATATTTCTATGGGCAGTACTAATCTATAGAATATATGCTGAGTCCTTTTTCTATACATTTATAGAAATTAAAAATTGTGATTTTATCATATTTACTATTTTATAACCTGCTTTTCATTTATTGAAACATTAAGAATAAAACACTGGTGAAAGAAATCAAAGAGGACACAAATAGATGGATAAATGTACCATATTCATGGATTGGAAGAATCAATATAGTGAAAATGAGTATACTACCCAAAGCAATCTATAGATTCAATGCAATCCTTATCAAGCTACCAACGGTATTTTTCAGAGAACCAGAACAAACAATTTTACAATTTGTATGGAAATACAAAAAACCTTGAATAGCCAAAGCAATCTTGAGAAAAAAGAATGGATCTGGAGGAATCAACCTACCTGACTTCAGTCTCTACTACAAAGCCACAGTTATCAAGACAGTATGGTACTGGCACAAAGACAGAAATATAGATCAATGGAACAAAATAGAAAGCCCAGAGATAAATCCATGCACTTACGGACACCTTATGTTTGACAAAGGAGGCAAGAATACACAATGGAGAAAAGACAATCTGTTTAACAAGTGGTGCTGGGAAAACTGGTCAACCACTTGTAAAAGAATGAAACTAGAACACTTTCTAACACCATACACAAAAATAAACTCAAAATGGATTAAAGATCTCAATGTAAGACCAGAAACTATAAAACTCCTAGAGGAGAACATAGGCAAAACACTCTCCAACATAAATTACAGCAGGATCCTATACGACCCACCTCCCAGAATATTGGAAATAAAAGCAAAAATAAACAAATGGGACCTAATTAAACTTAAAAGCTTCTGCACAACAAAGAAAACTATAAGAAAGGTGAAGAGACAGCCTTCAGAATGGGAGAAAATAAGAGCAAACGAAGCAACTGACAAAGAATTAATCTCAAAAATATACAAGCAACTCCTGCAGCTCAATTCCAGAAAAATAAATGACCCAATCAAAAAGTGGGCCAAAGAACTAAATAGACATTTCTCCAAAGAAGACATACAGATGGCTAACAAACACATGAAAAGATGCTCAACATCACTCATTATCAGAGAAATGCAAATCAAAACCACAATGAGGTACCATCTCATGCCAGTCAGAATGGCTGCTATCCGAAAGTCTACAAACAATAAATGCTGGAGAGGGTGTGGAGAAAAGGGAATCCTCTTCCACTGTTGGTGGGAATGCAAACTAGTACAGGCACTATGGAGAACAGTGTGGAGATTCCTTAAAAAACTGGAAATAGAGCTGCCATATGACCCAGCAATCCCACTGCTGGGCATACACACCGAGGAAACCACCAGAATTGAAAGAGACACGTGTACCCCAATGTTCATCACAGCACTGTTTATAATAGCCAGGACATGGAAGAAACCTAGATGTCCATCAGCAGATGAATGGATATGAAAGCTGTGGTATATATACACAATGGAATATTACTCAGCCATTAAAAAGAATACATTTGAATCAGTTCTAATGAGGTGGATGAAACTGGAGCCTATTATACAGAGTGAAGTAAGCCAGAAAGAAAAACACATATATATGGAATTTAGAAAGTTGGTAACGATAACCCTGTATGCGAGACAGCAAAAGAGACACAGATGTATAGAACAGTCTTTTGGACTCTGTCGGAGAGGGCGAGTGTGGGATGCTTTGGGAGAATGGCATTGAAACACGTATATTATCATATGTGAAATGATCGCCAGTCCAGGTTTGATGCATAAAACAGGGTGCTCAGGGCTGGTGCACTGGGATGACCCAGAGGGATGGGATGGGAGGGAGGTGGAAGGGGTTTTCAGGATGGGGAACACATGTACACCCATGGCTGATTCATGTCAATGTATGGCAAAACCAATACAATATTGTAAAGTAATTAGCCTCCAATTAAAATAAATAAATGTATATATAAAAAAGAATATTTTCTAATGCTATTAAATGTTTTTCTATGACATCATCTTGAAATATTAAGCATTATTTTATCACATTGGATGTAACATATTTACTGAACAAATTCCTTATTTTTGGACAATGACATTTTTTCCAGTGTTAGCTCCACAATGAATACTATTGTATATAACTCTATCTGCATCTTAGTTTGTTGTTGTTCAGTTGCCGAGTAGTGTCCGACTCTTTCCGACCCCATGGACTGCAGCATGCCAGGCCTCCCTGTCTCTTACCATCTTTGAAGTTTTCCCAAGTTCATGTCTGTTGCATCGGTGATGCCATTCAGCCATCTCATCCTCTGACACCCTCTTCTCCTTCTGCCCTCAATCCTTCCCAGCATGCTGCTGCTGCTAAGTCGCTTCAGTCGTGTCCGACTCTGTACCACCCCACAGACGGCAGCCCGCCAGGCTCCCCCGTCCCTCGGATTCTCCAGGCAAGAACACTGGAGTGGGTTGCCATTTCCTTCTCCAATGCATGAAAGTGAAAAATAAAAGTGAAGTCGCTCAGTCGTGTCCGACTCTTAGCGACCTCATGGACTGCAGCCTACCAGGCTCCTCTGTCCATGAGATTTTCCAGGCAAGAGTACTGGAGTGGGGTGCCATTGCCTTCTCCTCCCAGCATGAGGGACTTTTCTAATGAGTCGGTTGTTTGTATCAGGTGATGAAAATACTGGAGCTTCAGTTTCAGCATAAGTCTTTCCAATGAGTATTCAGGGTTGATTTCCATCTAGACTGAATGCTTTGATTTCCTTGCTGTCCAAGGGACTCTCAGGAGTCTTCTCCAGCACCACAGTTTGAAGGCATCAATTCTTTGGCACTCTGCCTTCTTTATGGTCCAGCTCTCACAACTGGACATGACCACCGGAAAGACCATAGCCTTGACTATACAGACCTTTGTCAGCAGAGCAGTGTCTCTGCTTTAAAACACATTGTCTAGGTTTGTCATAGCTTTCCTATGTATATGTATATGTATTTCCTATATAACAGTATCTGCATCTCAGTTTACTTATTAGGAAAAAAATCCTAGAAGTAGAATCTTTGTGAAAGTTTTAAACATATTTGAGGCTTTTGATAGCTATTGCTTAAATTGCTCTACAGAAAAGCTGTATTTTATACTCCCAATAGCAATGTTTAAGAGAGCTCATTTCTCTTAGTTGTCTATTTCATTTTTGTTAAGAGATTAAACTTAATTTCAGAGAAACAAAGTACTCAATAATTTTGTTTATAAAAGAAAAAAACTATTGTTTAGAAGTAATTTTCATTTTCTGTGAAACTTTAGCCTACATAAGGTTTAATCAGTTCAGTCACTCAGTCATGTCCGACTCTCTGTGACCCCATGAATCACAGCACACCAGGCCTCCCTGTCCATCACCAACTCCCGGAGTTCACTCAAACTCATGTCCATCGAGTCAGTGATGCCATCCAGCCATCTCATCCTCTGTCGTCCCCTTCTCCTCCTGCCCCCAATCCCTCCCAGCATCAGAGTCTTTTCCAATGAGTCAACTCTTCGCATGAGGTGGCCAAAGTACTGGAGTTTCAGCTTTAGCATCACTCCTTCCAAAGAAATCCCAGGGCTGATCTCCTTCTGAATTATTATGTTGCTGCTTAAAATTATTTTTGAGCTACATCTTCTAAGTGAATAATGAGTTAACTGTACACTTTTAAGGAGAACAACCAAATATAATATTGTACAAAGGATTCCATCTGATGGTCACTAAAAATATTGAAAATAACTGAGTTTTTAGAGATAAATTTTGTCATCAAGCAACTACTTTCTTTTCCTTTTGTGTTGTCTAATTAGTGGTTAAATATTTTCTGTGTAATTAAGAGCAAAAATGTCAGAAAAATCTCCTTCTGTTACGCACAAAATAAACAGATCTCCACTGGAGTTCATGGGCTGCTTGAGTGGTATTTACACCAGTGGGTTCATTGAATAGCAGAACATGCTGTTTCTGTCACATCAGACTTGGGCCAATCTGATAAACATGCCTAACAGCTCTGTTGCTTTAGTGACTCTGAGTTACTCTAGTCAACATTTCTCATACTCAAGACCAGAAGATATATCACAGGTGTGACTTGGCTCTCTGATCCACTTCTCCCTGTTGGTTTGCTTAGAGTTCAGGCTCATGAGAACTGTGAGCCTCAGCTGGCAAACACCGCATGCTGGTGGTGGTACAGGCTGATCTCAATCATTACAGCCTATGAAGGGCAAGTGTGTGCCAAGCATTATTCTTGTTGGCCTTGATTTCTGTCTGATTGCCTTTATCAGTTATGTTCCTATTTATCTGGGGCACTTGGAATTGAAACTGTCCTTTTAAGGAAGGGATATGGGAAAACAGACAATCTTTCCAAAACAAAGCTCTGATGATGAAGTTGATTTTTAAAAACACATTGTGATCACTGTGTGTGTGTGTGTGTGTGATTTCAATTAACCAACCTGTAATTGGCTTTACTGCTTTGGGGTTTCCCAATGATTTTGTTGGGACTAGACGAGGTGAAAAAATATTTTAAAATACATTTTGGCCAAAATGAAACTTTGTGATAGTAAACTTTAAAAGGGAATTGAAGACCACATGTGAAGACAATGTTTATTTAAATTCCAGCCACTGGCTGAAGATCCAGTACACACTACAAGGCTGTCATATTTCTTGCTTAAACTAATCTGCGGTCCTTCATTTCTTGTGACTTCTTTCTCTTAGGAATTAATCTTGTTCATCTGGCTATGGTATTTCTCCATGTACTTTCCTTTCAAATATAAGCTGATAACCAAAATCCAAGGGGGGAAAAGGTGTGTCATGTCTCCTTAGCTATTAGCATAGGAAAAACTAATTGAGGTTATGCATAGGATAAAATTGGTGTTTATGTCATAAAGAGCAGAGGGGTGGTAGAGTTTAATTAGAAAGTTAGAAAACTTTCCATATGCTAGTAGAAGAGGACTGTGTTGGTAATGTTGCAAGACTCAGTTCAGTTCAGTTCAGTTGCTCAGTCGTGTCCGACTCTTTGCAACCCCATGAATCGCAGCACGCCAGGCCTCCCTGTCCATCACCAACTCCTGGAGTTCACTCAAACTCATATCCATCGAGTTGGTGATGCCATCCAGCCATCTCATCCTCTGTCGTCCCCTCTCCTCCTGCCCCCAATCCCTTCCAGCATCAGAGTCTTTTCCAATGAGTCAGCTCTTCGCATGAGGTGGCCAAAGTACTGGAGCTTCAGCTTTAGCATCATTCCTTCCAAAGAAGTCCCAGGGCTGATCTCCTTCAGAATGGACTGGTTGTATCTCCTTGCAGTCCAAGGGACTCTCAAGAGTCTTCTCCAACACCACAGTTCAAAAGCATCAATTCTTTGGCACTCAGCTTTCTTCACAGTCCAACTCTCACATCCATACATGACCACTGGGAAAACCATAGCCTTGATTAGATAGACCTTTGTTGGCAAAGTAATGTCTCTGCTTTTCAATATGGTATCTAGGTTGGTTATAACTTTTCTTCCAAGGAATAAGTGTCTTTTAATTTCATGGCTAGAGTCACCATCTGCAGTGATTTTGGAGCCCCCCAAAATAAAGTCTGACACTGTTTCCACTGTTTCCCCATCTATTTCCCATGTCAGAGCCTCTTATTTTCTCCTTTTACTGTAATTATTGACTATTTCTCCAGTGGAGTCCTATGACATAAGCACTTTTTCTGGTATGATAAACATTGAAAATGTCTGATTAAAGGAGCCAATAATACTGGTAAAATCCACAAATATATTAATTCTTAAGTTGAATGCTCTTAACAGTTTTTCTTTAGTATACATGAGGTGTGCTTTCTCAATAGCTCAGTTGTGTCTGACTATTTATGATCCCATGGAATGCAACCCCCAGGGTTCCTCTGTCCATGGAAATTTACAGGCAAGAATACTGGAGTGAGTTGCCATTTTTTACTCCAGGGGGTCTTCCTGACCCAGGAATCGAACCTGTGTCTCTTGTGTCTTCTGCACTGGCATGTGGATTCTTTCCTGCTGTGCCAGCTGGGAGGCCCCAGAAACATAAAAATGTGATTATTTATATCCTTTTAAATGTTGGTACAATTATAGAGTTAGGCATTTCTGTATTAATTAATAAGATACAGCAAAGACCCAAGAAACACTAGAATATAAGTACACCAATAAGGACTAGGAAAATGTAGAATTTTGTCTCATTTTTATGAAAAAATATGCTATAACAACAAATATTTTTCATGTCAATTAACATTGTATAGCTTTAAGATTTGGAGAAGGAAATGGCAACCCACTCCAGTACTCTTGCCTGGAAAATCCCGTGGACAGAGGAGCCTGGTAGGCTGCAGTCCATGGGGTCACCAAGAGTCGGACATGATTGAGCGACTTCACTTTCACTTTTCACTTTCACGCATTGGAGAAGGAAATGTCAACCCACTCCAGTGTTCTTGCCTGGAGAATCCCAGGGACGGGGGAGCCTGATGGGCTGCCATCTATGGGGTCTCAAAGAGTCGGACACGACTGAAGTGACTTAGCAGCAGCAGCTTTAAGATTTTTAGATGAAATATATAACTTTTGAGATTCTTACAAAACAAGGATAATATTGGGATTTTAAAGTGGATTTTTTTTTTTAACTGTCTAATGTAGTGTGGGCAACTTTTTGGTGTAATGAGTAGATCATGTTTTCTAGAAATCAGTGTTTCTCTTGGCTTACTTTTAAGAGTCATCCTTAACAATAGTAACTGGTCAATTTACTCAGTAAGTGCCAAACATTCTCTTATTCATACATTTATCCAAAAAACACATGCAAACATCTACCTTGTGCATAACACTCTTTTAATTTTAATTAAGGATTCAATTAAAAACAAGTTATTTTGTGCCCCAGGGGAATTTATAGTCTCATAGACAGAGAAGACATTAGAGCAAATGAGTTAACACCGAGCTAAGAGATTGGTGGGAGAATTAATGAGTATCCTGAAGAGAGAAGAGGGGGAACTACACTATGAGTTGGGTTAGTCAGAAAAACTAGTTGAAAAATGGAGGTGTGGTAATCATGAGCAGGTTTGTACAACTTCCATAATGTCTAAAAATATTTTGGTTCTAGAATTCCTCTACTCCAACTCTTTTATTTTACTGGTGAAGAAATTAAGGCCCAGAGGACAAACGAAGTTTTAGGGGCAACTTATGAGGTGCAGTTCAGTGGTGACTGAGCTGGGGCTGGAACCCAATTTCCCAGTCCGTTAGTTCAAGGTGGTTTCTGTTAGAGCAGTTGAAGAGATAACAAATGCAGTGATCCCCAACATTTTGGCACCAGGGACTGATTTCTCCATGGACAGGTTGGGGGGGGGCAGAAGGTTTCAGGGTGATTTAAGCTCATTACATTTATTGTGTACTTTATTTCTACTATTAATTACATCAGCTCCACCTCAGATCATCAGATCATTATGCATTAGATCCTGGAGGCTGGGGACCCCTGGACTAGCGGCCCACCACAGACCTTTGTTGTTAAACTCTCTTGTTGCAATCTTTCTGTCAGATTTTCAACGTTTTAGGTTTGAAATTTATCTTTTTGGTTAATTCAGAACTGTATTAGGTTTTACTGAGAAAAATTATTTACATGTCATGTTGCTGTATTATGAAAGTGATTTTCACTGAAGATAGCATGACTTTGCAATTTAGAGTAGGAATATGTACAAGAAAATGTTTTGGGGTTTGTCACGCCCCACCTTCATTCTTTACCTTTCATGGTCCTAATGGCCTCCATTTTAATTTTCCTTCCATAAAGAAATCTTTCAACAGCCCTTACACACGTTGTATTTTCTTGACAAATTCTACCAGAAAAGCAGTGTTTGAAAAGTTCAGTACCGCTTCCAATCTCAGGCTTTATCTTTGAAATTTTGCACACTGAGTTAAAATATTGCTACATTTGTGGCCTGGGATCGTCCCTGCTAATTCCATATGAAACAAGAGTGCCAAAGAACTCTTAGAACTCCCCTTGTGAATTTGCTTGGTGAGCAGTTCTGGACTTGGCGTTTTAATCTCTCCATCAGGATCAATGTGATCCTGTGTTAACGCCAAGGTCAAGTAGGATAAGCAGTTGAACTTTCTCCTTCGTCTTGCTCGTTGAAACATGTAACCTTTATAGGCTTGGTTTCTGCTTTGGAGGGGAATCTGAAGTCCAGATGTTTCTTTCCTTCTTTTGAAAACCCCTTTTCATTTTTACTAGGCTTGGTGTCAGAGAAGCAATTGTGGGTAGATTAGGTAGGAGGTGGAAGGTCAGTGTTTTCTTCACTAACATTGCAAAATAAGAGATTTTTTTGTGTTTGTTTATTTCTATTTTCTGCCAGTTGGGCCACTGAGTGTAAGTTGTTGACTCTGAAGACATAGATTTCCTTCTCGTGTCAGCAGTGGCCAGGCAGTCAAGGTAAGTGAAAAAAAGATAGGTGGCAGTCCTTTTGGTTGGCAAAAAATAAACCCTTAAGTAGCCAACTGATCCCTTTTTAGGCTTTTTTCTCCAATGCAGTCAATGTAAATAACTCCCTTCTTCCTCAAATGCTATAATGTTTTTTTGTTACTAATAACCTATGAATAAAACAGTAGCTAAACTGCTTTTCTTTTTCTAAAGCAGTCATAATTTCTTGATGAACAACCATGCATTCATTATCTTTAATTACAAATGACATTTATGGCCAACTTTATAGCTCCTGTCATTTCACTTGGCTCACTAACAAGTCCCTTCAAATAACTCCTTTAACAGCTTCAAGTGAGTGGGCTTTTGTTGCAGAAAAGCACATGAATGGTCTATTAATTGGCCATACATTCAATTCTGCCTATTTCTTACTGGAGGTAGTAGGGTAAATCTCCAGTTCATGTTTTCTATGACGTCTATGAATGATGGTAAATAATTCCCTGGCTAATTTCATGGGCACAAAATAACTAAAAAATAAACCAAAAAACACGAACAAAAACTCAAAGAATGGAAGACACATATAAAAATTCTAGAATTTTATGGTCATGAACTGATCTTTGCAATGACATTGCAAATTGTTGTTGGGGATAAAATCACTGCCACATCTGGGGATAAAACTAAGTATTATGAATTCTTCTGCTAATCATTTCTTCTTGTTTTGTCCTTGTCTGGTAGCCAAAATTAACTTTCTGTCCTTTTTGTCGCTAACTGGGGATTAGTGGTAACTCCCTGACTGAGTAGATGTTATAATGTAGATACTAGACAGAAGATGGATTTTCAATCTTCACTGCACATTAGAATCACATAATGCACATTAAAGAAATACTGTTGTCTCGACTCCACTTCCCAGGCTTCTGATTGAATTTTTCTGGTGTTGAAGAGGAAGGAGGATGACACTGATTCCTTTTTAAAAGACTCCCAGATGACACTAATGAATCAAGGCTGAGAATCGTAACAGTTAAATGACAGAAAGACTACTATGTTGTGTGCTAGTTGTTCAGTCTTGTCTGACTCTATGTGACCCCATGGACTGTAGCCTGCCAGGCTTTTCTGTCCATGGAATTCTTAAGGCAAGAATACTGGAGTGGGTTGCTATTCCCTTCTCCAGGGGATCTTCCTGACCCAGGGATTGAACCTGTGTCTCCTGCATTGCAGGCAGATGGATTCTTTACTGTCTGAGTCACACTACCTATTTAGGGTATTTCAACTGGCAGAGATAGATTCTCCTTTCAGGAAAAAAAAATGAAAACAGTCTTTCATTTTCATTATATAGTCATAGTAAAATTTTCAACCTGCATAGTTAACGGGGATTTTTTTTTTTAGTTTTTTAATGGAACTAAAATTAAGCCTGTATTTTATTCTTTATAAACAAAAGATGAAGAGTGACACTGATAACTGTTCCACTAGGAGAGAGTTTGCTTCTTGGGTCAAGACTGCAAGTTATGATGAATTTATAGAAAATTTTTATAAATGTGAACAATAATCTTTTTTTTTTTTTTTTTGCCTAACCTAATTTGAGTTGCTTCTGTCACTTGCAATCAAATAATTACTGCTCAAATGTGGGATATGCAAAATGTTTAGATGTAGGTAATTGGAGACAAGTGAAATCTTTTTATAAGGGGTAGAACTGGAGCTGGAAGAATCTGGATTGACTAAGGAGAGATGGAAGAGAATTCTGAGTGGAAAATAATTCGCTGATATGTCTGGATCAAAATGGATTGTGGAGCAAATTTTTAATGAGTGAAAATCCAACGATTCCTTATCTTATCACAGTGGAAGATACTAAAGTTATGGCAACTATTACATTGTTATTGTTACTTAGACTTCAGAGATTCCTGACACTGCATCTATCTTTTGTTTGAACATTTATACATTTTTAAGCATTAGTCTGATGCTGGGAGGGTAGGGGGCAGGAGGAAAAGGGGACGACAGAAGATGAGATGGCTGGATGGCATCACCGACTCGATGGACGTGAGTTTGAGTGAACTCCGGGAGATGGTGATGGACGGGGAGGCCTGGTGTGCTGCAGTTCATGGGGTCCCAAAGAGTCGGACACGACTGAGCGACTGAACTGAACTGAAGCATTTTTGAGTTGAGCATATAAATGTTTTCTGCTATCATTTGAAGTCATATATTTCTACTTGGACTAAAAGCTCCTCAGTGGTTTACTGTCTTTTTGTTTGTTTGTTTTAATTTGCAGTGTGTTGTTTCTTCATTGCTAATTATGCCCAACTCTTATGTGACCCCATGGAGAATGGCCCACCAGGTTCCTCTGTCCGTGGGATTTGCCAGACAAGAATACTGGAGTGGGTTGCCATTTCCTTTTCTAGGGGATCTTCCCAACCCAAAAATCAAACCTGAGTCTCCTGCATTGGCAGGCATATTCTTTACCACTGAGCCACCAGAGAAGCCCATAGTAAGCACTTAATAAATATTTCTCTATTGATTTTTCAGATTGATGGAAAGGAGAATTAAATAGTCACTTGGTACAAGATGGAGAACTAGTTCAGCAGATATTATTTGGATATAATCTTCATAAGACTGAAGACAAAGAAAAAGCTATGATGAAACCTCATTGTTGTTCTAAGTGCTGAGAGACAAAAAATTATAGAATAACATAATGAGCTGAACAAGGTGCTGAAGAAGTATAAGAAATTCTGATAGTTTCTTATTCACTTAGCTAGTCTTAAATGCAAACCTGTAGTCTTTGGCTGACTGTGAGCTATGGCAGTGTTGTCTGATGTCAAAAGCATGGGTTCTGGACTCAAACATACTCAGGTTCAAATTCTACCTCTGCATTCCCTAGAAAGAGGATCTTAAATTATTTAGTTTTTTTTCCTCAGATTTCATTTTATCATGTATAAATGAAGAGCACAATCATACTGACTTTTCGGGACTATCAAGGGATTTTGAGGAGATAATGTACAGTACACATAACAGGTGCCTTGTATTGTTATTTGGTGAAGATCATAGATTTCTAGAAAAGGCCTTTGTGTGAAGGACCCCAGTGAGAAGTTTTTTCATGCATTTTCTGGCCATGTTGTGGCCACTCGCTGTCCCCTGGGTCATTATAAATCAAGAAAAGTCTACATAGGTCAAAGCATGAATTATTATAATTCAGTTTCTTACATTTGTATAGAGATAGCATGGTGTAGTGGGAAGAGTGTAGGGATTAGCATCTGATACTCTAGGCTCAAGTGTTAGCTCTGGCACTTATTGTCTCCTATTCCATTATTAGCCAGATACCTCTCTGTTGGCCCATCTCTTGAGGTTGCTATGGGCAATAGTGACAGAGTCAATGAGAAAGTAAATTTGCAAATGTAAAGTGTTGTCCAAATGTAATTATGAAAAGAGATACAGCATATCTATTCTTAGAATTTAGAAAAATGTATAAATACAAGGTTCTCAAGGTAAGAATACTGAAGTGGTTTGCCATTCCCTTCTCCAGTGGATCATGCTTTGTTAGAACTCTCCACCATGACCCGTCCACCACAGGTGGCCCTACATGGCATGGCTCATAATTTCATTGAGTTAGACAAGGTCAATTTTCATTCCAATCCCAAAGAAAGGCAATGCCAAAGAAAATTTAAACTACTACACAATTGCACTCATCTCACATGCTAGTAAAGTAATGCTCAAAATTCTCCAAGCCAGGCTTCAATAGTACATGAACCGTGAACTTCCAGATGTTCAAGCTGGACTTAGAAAAGGCAGAGAAACCAGAGATCAAATTGCCAACATCCACTGGATCACATAAAAAGCAAGAGAATTCCAGAAAAACATCTATTTCTGCTTTATTGACTACACCAAAGCCTTTGATGTGTGGATCACAACAAACTGTGGAAAATTCTTCAAGAGATGGGAATACCAGGCAACTTGATCTGCCTTCTGAGAAATCTGTATGCAGGTCAGGAAGCAACAGTTAGAACTGTACATGGAACAACAGACTGGTTCCAAATTGGGAAAGGAATACATCAAAGCTGTATATTGTCACCCTGCTTTTTTAACTTATATGCAGAGTACATCATGCAAAATGCTGGGCTGGATGAAGCACAAGCTGGAATCAAGATTGCCGGGAAAAATATCAATAACCTCAGATATGCAGATGACACCACCTTATGGCAGAAAGTGAAGAACTAAAAAGCCTCTTGATGAAAGTGAAAGAGGAGAGTGGAAAAGTTGGCTTAAAACCCAACATTCAGAAAACTAAGATCATGGCATCTGGTCCCATCACTTCATGGTAAATAGATGGGAAAACAATGGAAGTAGTGACACACTTTATTTCCTTGGGCTCCAAAATCACTGCAGATGGTAACTGCAGCTGTGAAATTAAAAGACACTTGCTCCTTGGAAGAAAAGCTATGACCAACCTAGACAGCATACTAAAAAACAGATATATTACTTTGCCAACAAAGGTCTGTGTAGTCAAGGCTATGGTTTTTCCAGTAGTCATGTATGGATGTGAGAGTTGGACCATAAAGAAAGCTTAGCACCAAAGAATTGATGTTTTTGAACTGTGGTGTTGGAAAAGACTCTTGAGAGTCCCTTGGACAGCAAGGAGAGCTAACCAGTCCACCCTAAAGAAAATCAGTCCTGAATATTCATTGGAAGGACTGATGTTGAAGCTGAAACTCCAATATTTTGGGCACCTGATGCAAAGAACTGACTCATTTGAAAAGAGCTGGGAAAGATGGAAGGCAGGAGGAGAAGGGGACAACAGAGGATGAGGTGGTTGGATGGCATCACTGACACGATGGACAGGAGTTTGAGTAGGCTCCGGGAGTTGGTGATGGATGGGAAGCCTGGCGTGCTGCAATCCATGGGGTGGCAAAGACCTGGACACGATTGAGCGACTGAATGGAACTGATAAATAGGAGTGGATGGGGAACACATGTATACCTGTGGCAGATTCATTTGATATTTGGCAAAACTAATACAATTATGTAAAGCTTAAAAAAAAAAAAAAAAGAAGTGGTTAGGGCCTAATCATGGAGAAGGCAGTGGCCACCCACTCCAGTACTCTTGCCTGGAAAATCCCATGGGTGGAGGAGCCTGGTGGGCTGCAGTCCATGGGGTCACAAAGAGTCAGACACGACTGACCGACTTCACTTTCACTTTTCCCTTTCATGCATTGGAGAAGGAAATAGCAACCCACTCCAGTGTTCTTGCCTGGAGAATCCCAGGGATGGCAGAGGCTGGTGGGCTGCTGTGGGGTCGCACAGAGTCGGACACTACTGAAGTGACTTAGCAGTAGCAGGGCCTAATCATTTAGTTTCAGTTGAGGGCTTTCCTGGTGGCTCAAACAGTAAAGAATCTGCCTGCAATGTGGGAGACCTGGGCTCAGTACCTGGGCCGGGAAGATCCCCTGGAGAAGGGACTGGCAACTCACACCAGTATTCTTGCCTGGAGAATTTCATGGACAGAGGAGCCTGAGGGGTTACAGTCCATGGGGTCACAAAAGAGTTGGACAGAACTGAGCAGCTTTCAGTTCACTGATAGTAAGCATCCCATTGAAGATACAGTAGAGTAAGTGCCATTCAATTTATCTTTATCATAGAATTGGCCCTGGGAATATACATGAACCTCAAAAGTATCTTTGGCTGCATAAAACTAGATTCTACAAAAAACTAAAAAAAAAAAAAAATGTATGGTCTTACAGATGTTAAAATTCTCACTTGGGCACAGTGATCCAGCAAATAATTCCTTTATTTGAAGGCAATTACCTACCTTGTGGCTGACATATTTATAAAGAAAAACCAAGCATTTAGTTTCCGTTTGTTTTTGTTTAGGTTGGTTTTTCCATTGTCTTGCCTTGGGTCTAAAGAAAGCCTGCACACAATAGGAATGGCATGGAGCTATTTTAAAAAGTGTGGCTAGAGGAGGAGCTAAGAGCCTAAGAGCTGCCACCGCAGATATAAACAGTATCTACTTTTATGACTTGACTTCAATAACAATGGGACCCACAGAATGCCTCCCACCCACTACAGGCAGGGCATTACCGCCCTTTATTCCACTTTCTGCATTTAACCACCTGCCAAAGGTACCTATTGCCACATCCACTTTCCATGCCAGGAGCATTTATTTCTCTCCCAGTGTGCAGGTTTGGATACATTTTTGTTCTGGAGATATATCAAAGTCAGTCTCTAGCCTGCGGTCTAGAGTACAGGAGAGTTTAGTCATAGATTGGTCCAACTTCTGAATGACAACATTAAGCTTATGAATTCTGAAATGTTTACGTTAGCTCTAGCATGCCGTTCACTGAAGTTGTTGACACTAACACTGGTCCAGATGAGAGAACAAGATCAGCAACTGAGATTGTTTTGTGTTGTAAGTTCTACTTGCAGATGTCCTCAAACTAATGAAAGCCAGAGTGTATTTCTTTCCCTGATCACATGATCAGAAAGCCAAGGTTGTTGGAGACATTCAGGAAAGCTTTATTTTTCAAGGTTAACAAATTATTGGGGGGAAATAATATGAGACTTCATTAGACGTTGCCTGAGAGGATTTATGAGGTAACCTGCTTTCTTGGGCATATTTCAGAGGCCCTTCAAAGCCTTGTATGGGGAAAAGAGTGCTGTATTTTAGCAGCATCTGTTTAGCCATTACTTTTTAAACTGCCATTTTCGGTATGTACAATAAGCATCGAATTCAAATAATTTTCAATCAGCTAAAAAGCTGCTTCATTTTCACAACAATGTTGGCTCTGTAGACATGGTTTTGGAACATACACTGCTTGGTCTTAGAAATATGCATAGAGAGAACCTTGCTTCGTTTTTCCTTTTGTTTTCATTTGTTTAATATTATACTAATGGACAAGTTGGGCCAACTAAAGAGAGAAAAAGCGGCAAGTTAAGGGAAGGGTGATTTTAATTAGCTAACTCTTTTTAAAACTGCTGAAATCTGCCCCTTGGATTGGCAATGCTTTACCATTAGAACCAGACAGACCCTGAAAAGTTTTTAACTTTTCTTTTTCTTTACATTTCTTTTCTTTTATTTTATTTAAAAAAAAATTTTTTTTTTTTTTTTTTAGATTTCTTTTAAAAGGATAATCTTTTTTACAATGTTTTCTACATTGTTCTTGAGAGACAGGTATAGTGTTAGATCTTGAAGAAAAATATGTGAAGATATTTTTATATCTGCATGGGCCTTATTCCATGGTAGAAAAAATAATACAATGGTAACTCTATGCATACAACAAAAACTATTTTCGACTTGTATACCATGGAAGCTGTGTGCTTTACAAACACAGTGGTAATGGCAGCTAAGGAATTTGGACAATAGTTTGAGGTTTGCTGTAATGTTCTTTGAAATGCACTGATCTAAAGATTTTGTTCTAATCTGCTCAGCTTGGATCTTTGAATATTTGAAATCTGAGAATAACCATTTGATTATTTTAAACCATAGTATATTAAAGAATATGCATAGTATTATTAAAGAATATACAATAATCTTCTGTTTAGAATCCTATTTGATAGATCCAGCATTAAATGTTTTAAGCTTTTTCTCTAAAACATTTTACTGTTGTATTTTAATTTTGAACATACATCAGTTTCTCTCAGCCTTGTAATAAATATATAGAAAAATATGTATTCACCTGCTCTGCCAATGAAGCTCTTGTTTCCCAAACTAAATGTCTTCTCTGAAGAGAAACTTCATTAATAATGGTGATATCTAACATTTATTGAATACTTACTAAATGACAGAACAGTGCTAGGCACTTCACATGTGCCCAAGAGTGGCTGTTTTCTTCCATCCTGTTTCTTCTTCCTGGCAACCCAACTAGTACATTTCCACTCTTGTCTGTAATTAGGTGTGGCCATGTGAGTTAGTTCTTGCCAAGGGAATGTGAATAACAGTGATGTGCACCACTTCTAGGTCTAGTCCATAAAATCATCTCACATGAGATACTCTCTGCTCTTTCCTTTTCTTCTGGCTTGATGCAGAGAAGCATGATAATGTTAGAAGTGATGTGTTGAAAAAGTTATGGTTACAAGAAGAAAAGACTCTGGGTTCCAATATCTCTGTTTGAAGTGGAGCCCCCTGATAATCGAGAATATCCTTTTGGGATGGTACATGTGTGAGAGAGAAATTTTTGTCACGTTAGCGTCATTATATATTTGGGAATTTATTTGTTGTAACAGCTAACATTAACAGACATATATTATTTAATTCTTTGATTCTTGAGATTTCAAGGAATATTATTTTATTCATTTTATGAATAAAGAAGCTGGTTCATAGATATTTTTAAAAGTGATGACTCAATGGAACATAGTTCGTAAATGGTAGAGTGAGGACTTGATCAAAGTTCTGTTTGTAGATGCCTCTTTCTCTTGTTATAATTATCAATAAAAAATAAAACAATTTTGTATTCTCCAAATCTTACATTTTGTGCTACATAGTTATATGCCCTTTAGAATTAAAGAGATATTGTTTGCATACTAATATTTCAATAAATTCCTGTATTCACTAAACTTTGTCTTTAGTTTGTAGGTTGTACTCAGCAAAATTTTGTGATGATAATTGGGGTAGTTTTTTCAATGACAATTAAGATTTATTTAAGTTATATAATACTCTTATATTTTAGAGTAAAAAATGTTAGAAGAAATTATATCACTAGAGTGTCATTATATGAAGATTCATAATCAATATTATCAAGTAATATGTCTATAGTATGCATTTTTCAAAATGCATATTTTTTTTGAGATTAAATTGATTATAAAAATCATTAATGGCAACAACTTTTGTTACTGCTTAATATTTTACCCAAGTTATTTTCACGGAGCTATTTCATGGTTTCAATCAGGAAATTTTCATAGTCATTTAAAATCTGATGAGGTCTGTATTTTTAGATCCCTGTGTCTCATTGTCATTCAAGTGACTGTGGACTTTCCCACATCTATCAAGGGATAGCACTGTAACTGCATCATGATGTTTGGATCAATGGAAAAGATGTTTTGAACTGTTGCCATAATATATGCACAATCAAGTTAATAAGCATACTAAATGCATCATAGGATAATATGGCTTTAAATGTAGAGACTTTGTATGCTTATTAAAGAAAAACAAGAAGACAGAAGAACAAGTATCTGAAGTCTTAGAAGTTAAGCAAATACATGTCCAAAGAGAAAAAGCCTACTGGATAGTGGAAAAACTTAGACATCAATTATACTAGAAGAAAGCACTCTCAAAGTCCAAAACAAGTAGTGAAGTACATGAAGGCATTGAGGAAGCTGACAATTTGTATAACAAAATGCTTGAAATTCCAGAGGAAATAAACTTTTGCTATTGTTTTATAAAATAACATATTTATTCATGGTTAAATAACCAAGTATAACATTCCATGCTAAGGACCAAAGTCCTTCATTTTCTTGTTGAAACATTGGAATGGTTTTCCATAATGAAAAAATGAAAACAAAAACTGCTTCTCAACAGAATGATCAGTTTGTTTCACTGGAGAGTGTTTGGCAGTTTTCTCTTTATCTAACTAAAGGATCCCTGCTAATTCTCAGCATTACCTATTACTCTTGACCTCATCTCTCTAGGAGAAGAGTCTAGTTTTGGAGCCAAACCTCCTAGAGGAACACCAGGGCCTCCTCTTTTTGCGTAGAAAGTTCCATTTAGTTCTGGCAACACAAGGCTTTCTGGTTCAAAGAGAAGAGTCTTATAAGACTTCTTGGACACCAAATAACTCTTACAAAACAACATTTTGATGAATTAAGTGTAAATGAATCAGAAACATATGGATTAAATTTCCTTTGAAATATGCATGTCTTTTCTGAATTAAGGGGGAAAAAGTTTGGCAAAATGTATTTTGCTGAACCCAAAACACTAGGATAAATCTCAGTGTTTTCCTGGACCCCCAAATTATGCTGGAGTCTCTTTTATTTTAAAATTAATTCATGTTTAGGTTTAATACAGTTTATTTTTTAAAAATTGAAAATGGCTTTACTTCGACCTCTAATTTTCCCCCTGGATTTGTGTTTTCTTCTGTTCTTGATAAAACCTCTGACACTTAGAAGCATGCATCCAACTTTATGTTCACATGTCATCAAACTTTTAAAAGAAGAAATGCATTTTGCTTCTCTGTCAATAATTGTGCAATCTTAATTTTGCATCTTATTCAAATTTAAAATTTCTATGTAAGTTGTTTAGAATTTTCCCCCGTGCTGTGGTCACTTGGAAAAGACACAAACTAGAAAGGTTTTTGAATTAAAGAGACATCAGGCTCCTATTTTACAGAGATAAATGTAGTGACACCTAGTGAGGAAATTTGTGTGGTGAAGATGGTTTGGTATCTGTTCTGCTGCTTTGAAGAGTATGTCCACTCTTTTTCCACCTTCCTCATTACGCCATGGTGATAGAGGAAGAAATGAGTTTAAGAGGTTTTTTCTAAATTTCAGTGTCCTTGTTCCATCTCTGACTTAACTGATCTCTTTGGGTGAGCTTACGCCAAGAAGGGGCAGAAGAATAAACACTTACTGAATTAGATCAGCTGTGCGCACTGGCACACAGACCCTACTATTCTTTTATCTGAGATCTCAGGCCATCTGACTTTCCCAGTCTGCTTTAGATACTCAGTCCTTTTTTCACTAAACTATAAGCATGCAAGTCTTCTTTATTTTCTCACTTATACCAAACTTCCTCCCCTCAGGGTCCTTGTCCATGCTGTTCTCTGAGCTTGGAATGCTCCCTACTTTCCATCTCCCAGCCACTCCCATGGCTAATCCAACTCAGTGTTCAAGGCACATTTCAAATATCACCAGTCCAGAGAGGTCTTTCCTGAACAGCTTATCTTGAGTATGTTCCTTTCTCAAGTTTTTTTTTTTTTTTTTTAATTTCCTTTAAAGCATGTACAATCAATCACAGTCCATAATTATTTTAGTTTTGTGTTGGTTTCCCTGCTATTTCTTCCAAAAAGGCAAGGACTGTGTTTGCCTTGTTTATGATTTTTCATCTCAGTACCTTGATATTTCATCTCAATACCTACACACAGAAGGTATCGAATAAGTGTTGTTGAATGAGTAAATGAAAGCATGAGGATTTAGATGATCTGTGTCTTCTTTAGAGTTGTGACATGCAATTTCTGTAGCAAACTTACTACAGAAAGAGATAGAAGAGATACATATAGAATGGATTATGTGGATTTTCTGGGACTTTGTTAGTTTGTGTTTGTCATCCTGGTTTAATTATTCATAGTAGTCACTTTCACTTTCAGCAGTGGTCAAGTTGGGGCAATTAATTATATGATCATTTGAGTTATCTAGTATTTTGGACAAATATATAATGATATATTCTCTGATGTTGGGAAAGATAGAAGACAGGAGGAGAAGGGGATGACAGAGGACAAGATGGTTGTGTGACATCACCAACTCTATGGACATGAGTTTGAGCAAGCTCTGGGAGATGGTGAAGGGCAGGGAAACCTGGCGTGCTGCAGTCCATGGGGTTGGCAAAGAGTCGGACATGACTGAGTGACTGAACAACAACATATAATGATATGTGTTCATCAATATGGTACCATACAGAGTACTTTTCTCAGCTCTAAAAATCCTCTGTGCTCTATCTATTCATCCCTACCCTACAACCCGTAGCAATTACTAATCTTTTTCCTATTCCATAGTTTTGCCTCTTTTCAGAATGTCATGTATTTGGAACCATGCAGTATGTTTCTTGATCCACTCTGACAATCTCTTTCAGTTGGTGCATTTAGACCACTGATCAGTAAGGTGATTATTGATGTAGCTGGATAACTATTTACCAGATTAGTTACTATTTTCTGATTGTTCCCTTTGTTCTATTTGAGCCTTCCATTCTTATTCTGCCTTTTGTGATTTTAATTGAACATTTTATATGATTCCATTTTCTCTCCTTTCTTACATATCAGTTATACTCTTTTTTTCTTTTTTACTTTAATTGTTGCCCTAGTTTGCAATATAAAATTCTAATATTCCTGCTGTGTCTGGTTCTGACACTTGTTCTCTCTTTTCAGATTGTGATTTTGCCTTTTGGTATGCCTTGTGATTTTTCTTGAGAGCCAGACACGATGTGTCAGGTAAAAGGAACTGTTGTAAATAGGGCTTTATTAATGTTATAGTGAGTGTGAGGAGAGGGCAAGTGTTCTATAGTCCTTTGATGAGGTCTCAGTATCTTTGAGGCCTATGCCTCTGTACTGTGAACTTTACAAATGTTTCTCAGTTCTTTTCTCCTCCACTGGGTGATACAGGATGGAAGAATGGGTGGAGTTGGGCATTTCTCTTCTCCCATTAGGCCTAGTAGAAGCTGGAGTAGGGTATTTTCCTTCACTTAGCGGCTGTGCGGGCAGAGGAGGGCTGAGAGGAGCTACTCCACGTTCAAGGTCTGGAGGGGCAAACTTGTCCAAGGTAAGGAGCAGCGGCTGTGCTTTGCTGGAGCAGCTGTGAAGAGATACCCCACGTCCAAGGTAAGAGAAACCCAAGTAAGACAGTAGGTGTTGCGAGAGGGCATCAGAGGGCAGACACCCTGAAACCATAATCACAGAAAACTAGCCAATCTGATCACACAGACCACAGCCTTGTCTAACTAAATAAAACTTGGGTGGCCATGTGAGGCGACCCAAGACAGACGGGTCATAGTGGAGAGGTCTGACAGAATGTGGTCCACTGGAGAAGGGAATGGCAAACCACTTCAGTATTCTTGCCTTGAGAACCCCATGAACAGTATGAAAAGGCAAAATGATAGGATACTGAAAGAGGAACTCCCCAGGTCGGTAGGTGCCCAATATGTTACTGGAGATCAGTGGAGAAATAACTCCAGAAAGAATGAAGGGATGGAGCCAAAGCAAAACCAACACCCAGTTGTGGATGTTACTGGTGATGAAGAAAGGTCCAACGCTGTAAAGAGCAATATTGCATAGGAACCTGGAATGTTAGGTCCATGAATCAAGGCAAATTGGAAGTGGTCAACAGGAGATGGCAAGAGTGAACATCGACATTCTAGGAATCAGCAAACTAAAATGGACTGGAATGGGTGAATTTAACTCAGATGACCATTATATCTACTACTGCGGGCAGGAATCCCTTAGAAGAAATCGAGTAGCCATCATGGTCAACAAAAGAGTCCAAAATGCAGTACTTGGATGCAATCTCAAAAATAACAGAGTGATCTCTGTTCATTTTCAAGGCAAACCATTCAATATCATGGTGATCCAAGCCTATGCCCCAACCAGTAATGCTGAAGAAGCTGAAGTTTAATGGTTCTATGAAGACCTACAAGATCTTTTAGAACTAACACCCAAAAAAGATATCCTTTTCATTATAGGGGACTGGAATGCAAAAGTAGGAAGTCAAAAAACACCTGCGGCAAAAGGCAAATATGGCCTTGGAGTATGGAATGAAGCAGGGCAAAGGCTAATAGAGTTTTGCCAAGAGAATGCACTGGTCATAGCAAACACCCTCTTCCAACAACACAAGAGAAGACTCTACACATGGACATCACCAGATGGTCAACACCAAAATCAGATTGATTATATTCTTTGCAGCCAAAGATAGAGAAGCTCTATACAGTCAGCAAAAACAAGACCAGGAGCTGACTGTGGCTCAGATCATGAACTCCTTATTGCTAAATTCAGACTTAAATTGAAGAAAATAGGGAAAACCACTAGACCATTCAGGTATGACCTAAATCAAATCCCTTATGATTATACAGTAGAAGTGAGAAATAGATTTAAGGGATTAGATCTGATAGAGTGCCTGATGAACTATGGATGGAGGTTCGAGACATTGTATAGGAGACAGGGATCAAGACCACCCCCATTGAAAAGAAATGCAAAAAAGCAAAATGGCTGTCTGAGGAGGCCTTACAAATAGCTGTGAAAAGAAGAGAAGCAAAAAGCAAAGGAGAAAAGGAAAGATATAAGCATCTGAAGGCAGAGTTCCAAAGAATAGCAAGGAGAGATGAGCACGCCTTCCTCAGCAATCAATGCAAAGAAATAGAGGAAAACAACAGAATGGGAAACACTAGAGATCTCTTCAAGAAAATTAGAGATACCAAGGGAACATTTCATGCAAAGATGGGCTCGATAAAGGACAGAAATTGTATGGACCTAATAGAAGCAGAAGATATTAAGAAGAGGTGGCAAAAATACATAGAAGAACAGTACAAAAAAGATCTTTATGACCAAGATAATCATGATGGTGTGATCACTCACCTAGAGCCAGACATCCTGGAATGTGAGGTCAAGTGGGCCTTAGGAAGCATCACTGTGAACAAAGCTAGTGGAGGTGATGGAATTCCAGTTGAGCTATTTCAAATCCTGAAAGATGATGCTGTGAAAGTGCTGCACTCAATATGCCAGCAAATTTGGAAAACTCAGCAGGAGCCACAGGACTGGAAAAGGTCAGTTTTCATTCCAATCCCAAAGAAAGGCAATGCCAAAGAATGCTCAAACTGCCAAACAACTGCACTCATCTCACATGCTAGTAAAGTAATGCTCAAAATTCTCCAAGCCAGGCTTCAGCAATACGTGAACTGTGAACTTCCAGATGTTCAAGCTGGTTTTAGAAAAGGAAGAGGAACCAGAGATCAAATTGCCAACATCTGCTGGATCATGGAAAAAGCAAGAGAGTTCCAGAAAAACATCGATGTCTGCTTTATTGACTATGCCAAAGCCTTTGACTGTGTGGATCACAATAAAGTGTGGAAAATTCTGAAAGAGATGGGAATACCAGACCACCCAACCTGTCTCTTGAGAAACCTATATGCAGGTCAGGAAGCAACAGGTAGAACTGGACATGGAACAACAGACTGGTTCCAAATAGGAAAAGGAGTACGTCAAGGCTGTATATTGTCACCCTGCTTATTTAACTTATATGCAGAGGACATCATGAGAAACGCTGGGCTGGAGGAAGCACAAGCTGGAATCAAGATTGCTGGGAGAGTCCATAAGACTGTTCTATACATCAGTGTCTCTTTTGCTGTCTCTGTGGGAGAGGGAGAGGGTGGGAAGATTTGGGAGAATGGCATTGAAACATGTAAAATATCATGTATGAAACGAGATGCCAGTCCAGGTCAATGCACGATACTGGATGCTTGGGGCTAGTGCACTGGGATGACCCAGAGGGATGGTATGGGGAGGGAGGAGGGTTCAGGATGGGGAACACATGTATACCTGTGGCGGATACATTTTGATATTTGGCAAAACTAATACAATTATGTAAAGTTTAAAAAAAAAAAAAGATTGCCGGGAGAAATATCAGTAACCTCAGATATGCAGATGACACCACCCTATGGCAGAAAGTGAAGAGGAACTAAAAAGCCTCTTGATGAAAGTGAAAGAGGAGAGTGAAAAAGTTGGCTTAAAGCTCAACATTCAGAAAATGAAGATCATGGCATCTGGTCCCATCACTTCATGGGAAATGGATGGGGAAACAGTGTCAGACTTTATTTTTTTGGTCTCCAAAATCACTGCAGATGTTGAGCTCATGATTGCAGCCATGGAATTAAAAGACGCTTACTCCTTGGAAGGAAAGTTATGACCAACATAGATAGCATATTAAAATGCAGAAAGATTACTTTGCCAACAAAGTTCTATCTAGTCAAGGCCATGGTTTTTCCATGTATGGATGTATGGATGTGGGTGTTGGACTATGAAGAAAGCTGAGTGCTAAAGAGTTGATGCTTTTGAACTGTGGTGTTGGAGAAGACTCTTGAGAGTTCCTTGGACTGCAAGGAGATCCAACCAGTCCATCCTAAAGGAGACCAGTCCTGGGTATTCATTGGAAGGACTGATGCTGAGGCTGAAACCCCAATACTTTGACCACGCCATGCGAAGAGTTGACTCATTGGAAAAGACCCTGATGCTGGGAGGTATTGGGGCAGGAGAACAAAGGGATGACCTAGGATGAGATGGCTGGATGGCATCATCCACTCGATGCACACGAGTTTGGGTGAACTCTGAGAGTTGGTGATGGACAAGGAGGCCTGGTGTGCTGTGATTCATGGGATCACATAGAGTCAGACATGACTGAGCGACTGAACTGAACTGAACTGAGGTCGGTTAGGCTCTAATACCTCAGCTCTGGTTAATTTGGCTCTGGTTAACTGGTTTCCTCTGTGGGCAGGCCTTATTAAGGAGAACAGAGTGCTCTTATATATCTCAGGAGTGGTTCTTTCTTCCTTTGCTGGAAGCACAAGGGGATTTTTACTCTGATATTAATCCTTACTCGTGGGAACACAGTTGATCTTTTGGAGGTGAATTTCACAATATTATGTCTGCCTTCCTATGACTGGATCTCCCTGAAGTTCTGAACTCTCAGAGTTGCCTACGCTGAGCCTCTGTAATTTGTGTACTACAGTTCAGATTTTTGTTCCTGAGGAGGTTTCTGCTTACAAATCTCTGTTCTCCTAAGTTGTGACTCCCTGTATTTGCTGTCTTTCTGATATTGTGGGCGGTTGATTCACTCTGTGTCATTGCCTGTATTATAAATTCAAGAAGAGTTGTTGATTTTTCAGTTTGTTCAGCTTTTTAGTTGTTGTTAGGATGGAGTGGTTTCCAGTGTTCTTACACCCAGAACATTTGTGTATCACTTTGTGAAGGATAGGCATTTGCTTTTTAAAAAAACAGAATAGGAAGCAGATACTGAGATGAAGTTAGGAGAATAAAAGATGTATTTTTCACTATGAAAGAAGAGGAGTAAAAATAGGATTGGGCAATGGGAACTCTTGGATTGTGAGGTATATCTGACACAGTCTCTGCCAGCCTCATGGGATTTGGGGAGCAAGGCTTGCCCCTCAGCTTTTGTTAATAGTATGAGGTAAGAGCTTATCTTTACATATGGATAGTGAATTGTTTCAGCACTATTTATTGAACACCATTTGTTGAAACCCTGGCTTCTGGTGGTTCAGTAACCCCCACCTGGCCTTAATTGTAGGAACCCTATCATCTCCATTGCTATCCATGAAATATTGTTGCATCTTCTGTCAACACTTGATCTGTAGAGGAGAGCCACTATAAACTTAATAATTATGTGCTGTGGGCTAAGTTGCTTTTAGTTGTGTCCATCTCTTTGTGACCCTATGGACTGTAGTTTCATCAAGCTCCCCTGTCCATGGGATTCTCCAGCAAGAATACCGGAGTAGGTTGCCATTTCTTCCTTCAGGGGATCTTCCTGATCCAGGGATCGAACATGCAGCTCCTGTGCTCCTGCATTGCAGGCAGATTCTTTACCACTTGAGCCACCAGGGAAGACCTCTTAACAATTATGGTGCCCCTCTAATCAGCATGTTCCTGATGGCTTTGGTGAATGTTGTGCCCTTTGGGTCTTCTCGTGACAGAATCCTCAGGTAGGTCGTCAAACTGTATATAATATAACCTTGGCCAATATGCCTGGCCCTCTAAGCCTTTTATTCCTTTCCTATACCATCTGCTATGGCAGTTCAGGCATTTTAAACTTGTTCAACATGAGTTTGTTTCTCCAGGCTCCTAGAAGCCACCCTTACTGCTAATTTACACTACCTTCTCGTGCCCTTCTAGAACATTATACCTATATCCTGAGACAGTATCCTTACATTAATTAACAGTCAATATATCAGGCCTATTGTCTAATCTTCTTGGTCAAGCCTTCTCAAAACCCAGTCAAATGTATTATCTCAGTCCCTGTTAGTACATGCTGACTTACTCTTACACATCTTTTTGGATATAGTCCCCTTTTCTCTCTTATCAGGTCCAGTTTTCCCAGGACTTAATCCTATCTGTTGGTGCCTTGACTTAAGAAGAGGTGAGGAAAGATCCTCTGTTAGTAGGGTAGGGGCTTCTGCAGGTTATTCTTACTTTGGGGAAGTGCTAAATCTTAATAGAGAGGACTAAGATGTCACTGCATGTTCTGGGCTTGGGTAGCTGCTCACATTTCATGTTTCAGGGTCCTGCTGCTGCTGCTGCTGCCAAGTCGCTTCAGTCGTGTCCGACTCTGTGCGACCCCATGGATTGTAGCCTACCAGGCTTCTCCGTCCATGGGATTCTCCAGGCAAGAACACTGGGGTGGGTTGCCATTTCCTTCTGCAATGCATGAAAGTGGCAAGTGAAGGTGAAGTCAGTCAGTCGTGTCTGACTCTTAGCGGCCCCATGGACTGCAGCCTACCAGGCTCCTCCATCCATGGGATTTTCCAGGCAACAGTCCTGGAGTGGGGTGCCATTGCCTTCTTCCTTTGGGTCCTAGGTTTTCCCAACCAGGGCCCTCATTTTGGCATAACTGTTCTAGCTCACCTGAGCATATAAAATTCTTTTAAACCTGTTGTTGTTGTTCAATTACTAAGTCATGTCCCACTTTTTGTGACCCCATGGACTTTAGCATGCGAGGGGCCCCTATCCTTCACTATTTCCCTGAGTTTGCTCAAATTTATGTCCATTAAGTCTGTGAGGCTAACCACCTCTTCCTCTGTCTTTCCCTTCTCCTTTTGCCTTCAATCTCTCCCAGCATCAGGGTCTTTCCCAATGACTCAGCTCTTTGCATTCATGTGGCCAAAGTACTGGAGCTTCAGCTTCAACAACAGTCCTTTCAGTGAATGTTGAGGGTTGATTTCCTTTAGGATTGATTTTAGGCTTTATCTCCTTGCTGTCCAAGGGACTCTCAAGAGTCTTTTCCAGCACCACAATTCAAAGGCATCAATTCTTCGGTGCTCAGCCTTATTTATGGTCCAATTATCAAGTCTGTACATGACTACTAGAAAAGCTATAGCTTCAAGTATATGGACCTTTGTCAGCAAAGTAATATCTCTGCTTTTTAATATGCTATCTAGGTTGGTCATAGCTTTCCTTCCAAGGAGCAAGTATCTTTGTCTAATGCCACCTTGAGAAGCACATGACCTGGGTGCAAAAGCTGAGGCAGACATAAAGGAATGGACACTCTTAGACTGGCAGCTAACTGTATTCTTTGGTTCTGGATAAAGTGTTCCTTCTTGAAAAGGTGTGTGAGTAGCACATTGCCATGCCTCTGTGAGATGTCTTGGTGGTCTATTGTTCTATGGAACACAGTTTCATCCTGGACTCTTGAAATTTGAATTCTGCTAATTACCAGTAAAAGCAATTTAGTAATGGAAAAGCATAATTATTGGTGAACATTAGCATAAACTAGCAATATTTAAATAATTGTACAAGTATAGGTACAACTAGATACATTATCCTTACACTAAACTACTAATTTCTATTCAAATTTCACAGCTGAAAGAAAATAATCTTTAGCTCTCAACTTTGGAACTTAATGAGTTAAGAATCCTGGGTTTATCTGTGACTTCTAAAGATTTCAGCAGTTGTACGTTTTTCAATAGTGGTGTGTTTTACTCAGCTTTGTCTTTTCCTCACTTAAATGCTAGGGTAATTCTCTGTGTTTTATAACAGTACTTACTTTTCTTTTCTGGCTTTGCAGAGAGAAATTACAATTGCTAGGTAATGATTGTGAGGTTTGGTCATAGTCCATGTTATCTCACCAGGGACCCTCCAGAAGAGTGTAGGAAGATGGGAATTCTCTCTTATCTCAACTAGGAGCCTGAAGGAGACTTCCTCCTGACCATTCTTTCAGCAGACATTCCTGAACATTATGCGTTCCTCAGTTAAGTTCAGTTTCTTAGTCATGTCTGACTCTTTGCAACCCCATAGACTGTAGAACGCTAGGCTTCCCTATCCATCACCAACTCCCCTAGCTTGCTCAAACCCATATCCATTAGGTTGGTGATGCCATCCAACCATCTGATCCTCTGTTATCCTCTTCTCCTCCTGCCTTCAATTTTCCCAGCATCAGGGTCTTTTTCAATGAGTCAGTTCTTCACATCAAGTGGCCAAAGTATTGGAGTTTCAGCATCAGTCCTTCCAATGAATATTCAGGATTGGTTTCCTTTAGGATTGACTGGTTGGATCTTCTTGCAGTCCAAGGGACTCTCAAGAGTCTTCTCCAACACCACAGTTCAAAAGCATCAATTCTTTGGCACTCAGCTTTCTTTATGGTCCAGCTTTCATGTCCGTACATGACTACTGGAAAAACCATGGCTTTGACTAGGCAGACCTTTGTCGGCAAAGTAATATCTGTGCTTTTTAATATGCTGTCTAGGTTAGTCATAGCTTTTCCCCCAAGGAGAGAGTGTCTTTTAATTTCATGGCTGCAACCACCATCTGTGGTGATTTTGGAGTCCAAGAAATAAAGTCTGTCACTGTTTCCATTGTTTCCCCATCTATTTGCCATGAAGTGATGGGACCAGATACAATGATCTTAGTGTTTTGATGTCACCTTCCTAGCTTTTAAGTAAAGTGTCAATTGTTCAGTCGTGTCTGGCTCTTTGTGACCCCATGGACTGTAACCTGCCAGCCTCCTCTGTCTGTGGAGTTTTCCAGGCAAGAATATTGGTGTGGATTGCCATTCTCTTCTCCAGGGGTTTTCCAGACCCAGGGATTGAACCTGGGTTGCCTACATCACGGGCAGATTTTTACCATCTGAGCCACCTTTCCCCTTTTAATGAAAGAGCTTTTAAAATGCTAATTTATATTTAATATATAATTTAATAGAATGTTAAGTTGTGTAACTTTCATTTTCTTACACATTTACTTTTAAAGCAATTAAGGCCTCCTTATGAAAAAAAAGTGTTTAAAAGACTTTTAATTAGCATTTAGATTTTTGTATTTCTTTTATTAAAATTTATGATTTTAGAACCTTTGACTTAATCACATCCTTGTGACCAGAAAAGAACTGTACGAGGAAAGCGGAACAATTCTGGGTTTGGGAAGTGGTTAGAAAGAAGAATGAAAATAAAAATAAATTATAGCATTTTGCTTTTCTCTTTGTACATGGATGTTTTCTAAGACAATAAAAAATAATGACTTCATAGCCACAGGCAGAGTTTGGTATCAAGTTGAGAATCATAAATACAGACAGGAATTTTAAAATGGGAATTGATTATATTAAAGGAATTCGATGGTGGATGCATGTATGTGATAATCACTTCTACCTTTAAACCTGCATTTTAGAACCTCTTATCAGAGGGTATTTATTATAACATTGAATTAGGTCCTTGCAACTGCTATGTTCTTTTATTTCCAATAAAAATCATCCATTTCAAAACAATTATTGCCTTACTCTTAAGTTGCTTTTAAAATAATTGGGAACAAAATTAATTTTCATGAAACCCTACTAAAAAAAGCTGATGTATGTCTTTGTCTCACACTTAAGAAAAAGAATATGTTAAGTAGTGTACCAAATAATTTATAGGAGAATTAGGATTGATAATAATTTCCTAATTTCTGTTTTAATCATGCTGCCTTTTAGAATTCTCATTATATATTCATTAATTTTTTTCTAATTCTACTTAAATTCTACTGTGGCAGATATATTTAATAACTTAACATAATTTAAAGGGCTTCCCTGGTAGCTCAGCTGGTAAAGAATCTGCTTACAATGCAGGAGACCCAGGTTCAATCCCTGGGTTGGGAAGATCCCCTGGAGAAAGGAATAGCTATTCACTCCAGTACTCTGGCCTGGAGAATTCCTGGGTGGCAAAGAGCTGGACATGACTGGAGTGACTTTCACTTTCACATAATTTAAAGGATAAGATAGATGTTATTAACTAGTGACAGCTTTCTAGAGAAATACATACTTCTGTTTTTTAAAATGTCCTTTTTGATCTATTTAGACTCTGTGTAAAAATCACAAATAAAGGTATTTAAATTTTAACCCTAACCATAATATAACTATTAATATGATGTTATTGAAAATGTACTTTAATTGGCTATTCTATCCTGTAAATATTGACCTTTAGATTCGTAAAACATGTTACCTCCTATGCTTAAAGCAAGTGATCTAAATTATGGAATTCTATCTACTGGACATTAAAGAAAGGGGAAAAGCTCTGAGAGATTCTGGGGAATTCATAGCTTTCATTGTTATGGAAATATTCTATTTATTAAGAAAAACTATCATGCTCTTAGCATCCTAACAATTACTTTAATGCAGGATTCCTCAAAGCAACTGTGGAGACTGCTGTTTTCTGAAGTTTTGTGGGAACACAGTCTTCTAGGATATGAAGAAAAGTGGGTTTTTTTTTTTTTAAATCATTGTATTCTTCTTTTCAGAGATAGTATGCCATGGTAACTTATTTTCTAGACAGCCCTCGATTAATATTTGAATAAATCGATTATTAGTGATCGGTTTCTCCTTCCACATTTTTCTGGAGTTTAAAGACAAAAACACAGATAACTCAAACACCTCTGGTTTATAGATGTTTTTATAGGTATAGGATAATTTCCTTATCCTTTTCATTAAGAGGAAATGCAGGATTTGGGGCAAGATAGTGGAGCCTTCTTTTTGTTAGAACTTTTTTTTTCAATTTTGCTTTTGTTGCCAGGATCTATGGGGTACTTCACAAGGTGTCATTTTACCATTAAATCAGAAATAGAGATGCATGTTTTACTTGAAGATGTTAATATCTAAAATTTAAGTGGGTGGTATGAGTATTTCTGATGCCCAATTTATAGTTGAACTCTAAATCACACAATTAATAGCATTTCGAATTGGTGGCTAAGGGTCTTATTAATTCTACGTAATAGTTATCTCTGGGGCTACTGAATTTCTAGGAGAAATGAATACAATGTGTAAAAGAATGGAACATATAGAGTTTAGTCTGTCTGTTTAAATAGTTCTAAAATTCAGAGATTAAGCCTATCTGAGTATAAACCATCTTCAAATAATCATTAAAAAAAAAAAGCCTGTTTTCCTTGTTTAGCACTTAATAATGAATAAGACTGTCACAAACAACAAATTTATTTGTGATAATGTTGCTGCCAAGAAGATTTTTAATGACTACAGTGAAAGTATTTTTGAAATCATTTTGTTTTTCAATGAAACACAAATGTGGTTTTGTACAAATTATCACTGTCTAATAAAACAAAAAAACTCAACTTTTAATTTATGAAGTGGTAATTAATAAACTTTTACTACCTCAGACGTACAAAAAAAATAGAAAATCAAAGGTTTATAAGACCCTGAAATAAAAAGAATTTTAGATGGTTAGTAGTTTGTGTGACATATGTCTAAAATTTTAAAATAAAGACATTAACTATCAATGTTTTTTACTGGTGACATTTAATACTGCTGTATAATTTTGTTTGCTGTCTTCGATGCCAATATGTTTATGAAATTTAATTTGAACCATAACATATACAAAACTCTTTGGATTTATCTTAACTTCTATGATTTGAAATGTTGTCTCATAAAGCATACTGCGTTGTGATTTATAATTTCTATCTCCTAAGTATAAAATTGATCGTTTAACTCAATTTACATGAAATATGTTGGATTCATTCAAAAACATTTTCTAATCTATTTTTCTGCTTAGTATGATCTGTGTAAATATTTATGAGTTTGCCCTTTAAAACAAAACAAAAAAGAAATTTTAAAATTCAAAGCAAAACACAACAAAAGAAACAAATTAGGAAAGTATTTTTTTCTTGGCAAGAAATCTTTTTGTGAATATTTGGCCTAGGATACTATTGAAAGTTGCAACATTTTATTCTTCTGGGGCAAGAGCTTCCCCCTTCCTTCTTCCAAAGTAATTCTGGGTGCTGGTTCTGATGTCTGTTTGTTTTTATGTAATGATGACAGCACATCTTTATGTTGATCGATTATTGACTAAAATCATTCTTAGGTAAACAGTAACAGTTACGCCAGCAAATCTGTTTCTCTTCTGTAAGTTAATCTACAATGGCAGCCTTTTCTTTGTTACTATCTTCCAAATGTCCCATATGCTTTTTACTTTGTCCTACGCCCAAAGTGTAAATTACTGTAGCTCCTGACAATGATTGTGACCCTCTGGTAAGATGTGTTTATTCCATCAAATGCTAGGAGACAGAAATTCTTAGCTTGCTGTTCACAAATCCTACCCTTCAAGCTCCTAAGTTTCACCTAACTTGATATTCCCAGTATCTTTTTTTTTTTTATTTTTTTTTATTTTTAAACTTTACAATATTGTATTAGTTTTGCCAAATATCGAAATGAATCCGCCACAGGTATACCTGCGTTCCCCATCCTGAACCCTCCTCCCTCCTCCCTCCTCCCTCCCCTACCCTCCCTCTGGGTCGTCCCAGTGCACCAGCCCCAAGCATCCAGCACCGTGCATTTAACCTGGACTGGCGACTCGTTTCATACATGATATTATACATGTTACAAAGCTATTCTCCGAAATCTCCCCACCCTCTCCCTCTCCCACAGAGTCCATAAGACTGATCTATACATCAGTGCCTCTTTTGCTGTCTCATACACAGGGTTATTGTTACCATCTTTCTAAATTCCATATATATGTGTTAGTATACTGTATTGGTGTTTTTCTTTCTGGCTTACTTCACTCTGTATAATAGGCTCCAGTTTCATCCACCTCATTAGAACTGATTCAAATGTATTCTTTTTAATGGATGAGTAATACTCCATTGTGTATATGTACCACAGCTTTCTTATCCATTCATCTGCTGATGGGCATCTAGGTTGCTTCCATGTCCTGGCTATTATAAACAGTGCTGCGATGAACATTGGGGTACACGTGTCTCTTTCCCTTCTGGTTTCCTCAATGTGTATGCCCAGCAGTGGGATTGCTGGGTCATAAGGCAGTTCTATTTCCAGTTTTTTAAGGAATCTCCACACTGTTCTCCATAGTGGCTGTACTAGTTTGCATTCCCACCAACAGTGTAAGAGGGTTCCCTTTTCTCCACACCCTCTCCAGCATTTATTGCTTGTAGACTTTTGGATTGCAGCCATTCTGACTGGCGTGAAATGGTACCTCATAGTGGTTTTAATTTGCATTTCTCTGATAATGAGTGAGGTTGAGCATCTTTTCATGTGTTTGTTAGCCATCTGCATGTCTTCTTTGGAGAAATGTCTATTTAGTTCTTTGGCCCATTTTTCGATTGGGTCATTTATTTTTCTGGAGTTGAGCTGTAGGAGTTGCTTGTATATTTTTGAGATTAGTTGTTTGTCTGTTGCTTCATTTGCTATTATTTTCTCCCATTCTGAAGGCTGCCTTTTCACCTTGCTAATAGTTTCCTTTGATGTGCAGAAGCTTTTAAGTTTAATTAGGTCCCATTTGTTTATTTTTGCTTTTATTTCCAATATTCTGGGAGGTGGGTCATAGAGGATCCTGCTGTGATGTATGTCAGAGAGTGTTTTGCCTATGTTCTCCTCTAGGAGTTTTATAGTTTCTGGTCTTACGTTGAGATCTTTAATCCATTTTGAGTTTATTTTTGTGTATGGTGTTAGAAAGTGTTCTAGTTTCATTCTTTTACAAGTGGTTGACCAGTTTTCCCAGCACCACTTGTTAAAGAGATTGTCTTTTCTCCATTGTATATTCTTGCCTCCTTTGTCAAAGATAAGGTGTCCATATGTGTGTGGATTTATCTCTGGGCTTTCTATTTTGTTCCATTGATCTATATTTCTGTCTTTGTGCCAGTACCATACTGTCTTGATAACTGTGGCTTTGTAGTAGAGCCTGAAGTCAGGTAGGTTGATTCCTCCAGTTCCATTCTTCTTTCTCAAGATAGCTTTGGCTATTCAAGGTTTTTTGTATTTCCGTACAAATTGTGAAATTATTTGTTCTAGCTCTGTGAAGAATACCGTTGGTAGCTTGATAGGGATTGCATTGAATCTATAAATTGCTTTGGGTAGTATACTCATTTTCACTATATTGATTCTTCCTATCCATGAACACGGTATATTTCTCCATCTATTAGTGTCTTCTTTGATTTCTTTCACCAGCGTTTTATAGTTTTCTATATATAGGTCTTTAGTTTCTTTAGGTAGATATATTCCTAAGTATTTTATTCTTTCCGTTGCAATGGTGAATGGAATTGTTTCCTTAATTTCTCTTTCAGTTTTCTCATTATTAGTGTATAGGAATGCAAGGGATTTCTGTGTGTTGATTTTATATCCTGCAACTTTACTATAATCATTGATTAGTTCTAGTAATTTTCTGGTGGAGTCTTTAGGGTTTTCTATGTAAAGGATCATGTCATCTGCAAACAGTGAGAGTTTTACTTCTTCTTTTCCAATTTGGATTCCTTTTATTTCTTTTTCTGCTCTGATTGCTGTGGCCAAAACTTCCAAAACTATGTTGAATAGTAATGGTGAAAGTGGGCACTCTTGTCTTGTTCCTGACTTTAGAGGAAATGCTTTCAATTTTTCACCATTGAGGATAATGTTTGCTGTGGGCTTGTCATATATAGCTTTTATTATGCTGAGGTATGTTCCTTCTATTCCTGCTTTCTGGAGAGTTTTTATCATAAATGGATGTTGAATTTTGTCAAAGGCTTTCTCTGCATCTATTGAGATAATCATATGGTTTTTGTTTTTCAATTTGTTAATGTGGTGTATAACACTGATTGATTTGCGGATATTGAAGAATCCTTGCATTCCTGGGATAAAGCCCACTTGGTCATGGTGTATGATCTTTTTAATGTGTTGTTGGATTCTGATTGCTAGAATTTTGTTAAGGGTTTTTGCATCTATGTTCATCAGTGATATTGGCCTGTAGTTTTCTTTTTGTTGGCGTCTTTGTCAGGTTTTGGTATTAGGGTGATGGTGGCCTCATAGAATGAGTTTTGAAGTTTACTTTCCTCTGCAATTTTCTGGAAGAGTTTGAGCAGGATAGGTGTTAGCCCTTCTCTAAATTTTTAGTAGAATTCAGCTGTGAAGCCGTCTGGACCTGGGCTTTTGTTTGCTGGAAGATTTTTGATTACAGTTTCAATTTCCGTGCTTGTGATGGGTCTGTTAAGATTTTCTATTTCTTCCTGGTCCAGTTTTGGAAAGTTATACTTTTCTAAGAATTTGTCCATTTCTTCCACGTTGTCCATTTTATTGGCATATAATTGTTGATAGTAGTCTTTTATGATCCTTTGTATCTCTGTGTTGTCTGTTGTGATCTCTCCATTTTCATTTCTAATTTTATTGATTTGATTTTTCTCCCTTTGTTTCTTAATGAGTCTGGCTAATGGTTTGTCAATTTTATTTATCCTTTCAAAGAACCAGCTTTTGGCTTTGTTGATTTTTGCTATGGTCTCTTTTGTTTCTTTTGCATTTATTTCTGCCCTAATTTTTAAGATTTCTTTCCTTCTACTAACCCTGGGGTTCTTCATTTCTTCCTTTTCTAGTTGCTTTAGGTGTAGGGTTAGGTTATTTATTTGACTTTTTTTTTGTTTCTTGAGGTGTGCCTGTATTGCTCTGAACTTTCCCCTTAGGACTGCTTTTAAAGTGTCCCACAGGTTTTGAGTTGTTGTGTTTTCATTTTCATTAGTTTCTATGCAAATTTTGATTTCTTTTTTGATTTCTTCTGTGATTTGTTGGTTATTCAGCAGTGTGTTGTTCATCCTCCATATGTTGGAATTTTTAATAGTTTTTCTCCTGTAATTGAGATCTAATCTTACTGCATTGTGGTCAGAAAAGATGCTTGGAATGATTTCTATTTTTTTTGAATTTACCAAGGCTATTTATGGCCCAGGATGTGATCTATCCTGGAGAAGGTTCCGTGTGCGCTTGAGAAAAAGGTGAAATTCATTGTTTTGGGATGAAATGTCCTATAGATATCAATTAGGTCTAACTGGTCTATTGTATCGTTTAATGTTTGTGTTTAAATAACCTACAGCCCAGATTATTGTACCCAGCAAGGATCTCATTCAAATATGAAGGAGAAACCAAAAGCTTCTCAGACAAGCAAAAGCTGAGAGAATTCAGCACCACCAAACCAGCTCTCCAACAAATACTAAAGGATATTCTCTAGACAGGAAACACAAAAACAGTGTATAAACTCGAACCCAAAACAATAAAGTAAATGGCAACGGGATCATACTTATCAGTAATTACCTTAAATGTAAATAGGTTGAATGCCCCAACCAAAAGCAAAGACTGGCTGAATGGATACAAAAACAAGACCCCTACATATGTTGTCTACAAGAGACCCACCTCAAAACAGGTGACACATACAGACTGAAAGTGAAGGGCTGGAAAAAGATTTTCCATGCAAATAGGGACCAAAAGAAAGCAGGAGTAGCAATACTTATATCAGATAAAATAGACTTTAAAACAAAGGCTGTGAAAAGAGACAAAGAAGGTCACTACATAATGATCAAAGGATCAATCCAAGAAGAAGATATAACAATTATAAATATATATGCACCCAACACGGGCGCACCGCAATATGTAAGACAAATGCTAACAAGTATGAAAGGAGAAATTAACAATAACACAATAATAGTGGGAGACTTTAATACCCCACTCACACCTATGGATAGATCAACTAAACAGAAAATTAACAAGGAATCCCAGTATCTTTTTATGCAGCGTAAATGGTCCCTTTTGGGAAAAATCCGTTTAATCATGTCTCTGCTGATGTGTTAGCTTTATATTTCATCAACTTCAGAAATTATTTGGAGGTTTATTAACATGTTAGTCACATGCTGATGCTAAGTCGCTTCAGTCGTGTCTGACTCTGTGTGACCCCATAGATGGCAGCCCACCAGGCTCCCTTGTCCCTGGGATTCTCCAGGCAAGAACACTGGAGTGGGTTGCCATTTCCTTCTCCAATGCATGATAGTGAAAAGTGAAAGTGAAGTTGCTCAGTCGTGTCCGACTCTGTGCGACTCCATAGACAGCAGCCCACCAGGCTCCTCCGTCCATGGGATTTTCCAGGCAAGAGTGCTGGAGTGGGGTGCCATTGCCTTCTTCTGGGGTGCCATTGGCCTTTAGAAATTGTAGGTGCAAAGTGCATGCTCAGAGATAAGATTTGCTAAAAAGGAAAGACCACATAAATGTTTGACTTTTGCATTGGGCTCATGTAGATCCAACCAGTCCATTCTGAAGGAGATCAGCCCTGGGTGTTCTTTGGAAGGAATGATGCTAAAGCTGAAACTCCAGTACTTTGGCCACCTCATGCAAAGAGTTGACTCATTGGAAAAGACTCTGATGCTGGGAGGGATTGGGGGCAGGAGGAGGAGGGGACGACAGAGGATGAGATGGCTGGATGGCATCACTGACTCGATGGGTGTGAGTCTGAGTGAATTCCGGGAATTGGTGATGGACAGGGAGGCCTGGCATGCTGCAATTCATGGGGTCACAAAGAGTCGGACACGACTGAGTGAAGGAACTGAACTGAACTATGTAGTTTAGCATGAAAGAGAAAAAATAGTAGTCATGTTGACTAAGTACGACCTGCTCGTTTAAAGTGGGGAAACTAAAATTGTTTTGATGACTTAGGAGTAGTATATAGGCACTTGCCATTTATAAATGATTTTCAACTTTGCGAAGAAGGTGCTCTGCCAGTAGTTATTAAGCATTAAGAAGACTCCTGTAAGTGGTATTTTAGCGGTATTCTCTCCTTTCTGAAATTCAGACTGTAAAACTATAGAATATAGAAAGGTTTTAGAGCTTTACCATATTTTAACTGATAGTAGCATTCATTCTTCATACATTTATTATGTCCATTTTGAGCAGCTTCAACTCACTGGGATATAAACATGGGCCTTTTTTTTTTTTCCTACTCCACTGTAGTCTGTCAGTTCCCTTGCATTTTCTGTTATGTGTTAGCTCCTTTAATGATGCTGCATTTTGGTTCCACAGTCTGTTTCTTCTCCTTCAGAGCTTCCTTCTGCTCCCACTCTGTCGCACAGCCACACTCAGTGCCAGCACACTGGTGGCTTTGGGTGCATGCGCTTTTTCACCGTATGCAACCTTGCCCCTGCCACCAGCTCTACCTCTTTCCTGGCTTATCCCTCCTGTTTTTGGAGTGGGAGGAGAGAGAGAGTCTCCTGACAGGATTTTTCTTGATAATACATTTTTTTTTCTTTGATGGGTTGTGACTACTCTTTGGCATTTCTAATCAGGCTGCATGTGACTTGGTGTGACTGGATGGTGGTACCTCTGGCTCCACTAGTAAAGCACTCAATCTTGAATGTTCCTACTGGCCCTCAGCTAGCATTCCTGATTCAGGCACTGCTTTCCCCACCTTCCAAGTATCCTGTCAAACTTCAAGCCTATGAATCTGAATTACTGGCTAGGGCTCTAAGGCTGGCTGTGGATGTATGCCAGCCATTCATCCTCTATCAGCATTGGAGGGAATTCGAGTAGCATTTTCCTTCATAGTGTGCTGTAGTATCTGCATTATTTGACTAGGAAAAGATATCATTCAGTACTTCACCCGTTTAGTACTCTAAGATAAGGCAGGTAAGACTCTTGACAGTCCCTTGGACTACAAGGAGATCCAACCAGTCCATTCTGAAGGAGATCAGCCCTGGGATTTCTTTGGAAGGAATGATGCTAAAGCTGAAACTCCAGTACTTTGGCCACCTCATGCGAAGAGTTGACTCATTGGAAAAGACTCTGATGCTGAGAGGTATTGGGGGCAGGAGGAGAAGGGGACGACAGAGGATGAGATGGCTGGATGGCATCACTGACTCGGTGGACGTGAGTTTGAGTGAACTCCGGGAGTTGGTGATGGACAGGGAGGCCTGGCGTGCTGCGATTTATGGGGTTGCAAAGAGTAGGACATGACTGAGCGACTGAACTGAACTGACTGAGAGAAGAGAGACTGTCTACATTAGAAAGCAATGACTTGCAAAAAAAGTACAGGAAATGCAGTTAAGTATTCATTCTAACATACTCCCTTATTCTTTTTTGTTTTTTTTCCTGAAGTGAATTAAAAAAAAAAAAAATTCTATTTGAGCACTGCTTTCCAGAACTTTCCCAGTTTTTGTTTCCAACCCAGTTGAATTTGACATGTGCCAACTCTCTACAAGGTAGACAAGATCACTTCTAAGTAAGTAGAGTCTATAAACATGGCCACAGACTTTTTTACTAACTCTTCTAAGACAAGTTCCTCTTCATACAGGTATCCAAACTTAAGATTGTAAAGACTTATTAAGATTTGGAAAATATTACTAAATATGTGTGTCAGTAGATATTACAGATGATGTACAACTCATGAAGGATTCAGGTGTCTTTTATTTTAATGCCCCCCCTTTTTTTTTCTCCCTGAGTAAAACTTAACAGATTATTGAACAGAGTATTCAAGTCCACATAAATCCTATCTTACTAGAGAAAAGTTGTATGGGGTTTTCTATATGTAGGATGCATTTCCCCCTCTCTTTATCGAGTTTTGTGGCAGGAAGACAAGGAAAAAACTGAATGACTCAAAGCTAGAATTCACCAAACCCAGCTGTTGAGAAAGGTTCTTAGAATTCACCAAATCCAGCTATAGATAAAGGTTCTATCCAGAGGGATCAGGTGGTCCGAGGCATATCCTTGGAGCTCACTTAGCAAGGGCATGGAAGTCCAGGGCTAGGAGGCTGAACAGAAAGAATTACAGGGGTGGTCTCCAACCTGAATTAAAGGATGAAATTCTCTAGTTTTGATTTCAGGAAATATAATTTTGGGATAAAAACATTCACAAGGATCTGAAGTTGACCAAAGGGGTAAAACTTTATTTTGGCTATAAGGTGTAAGCTTAAATATTATTTCCTCAGAGGAAACCAACTTTAGATGTATACCTCTGGGTAACTGGAAGACAACAGAAGGCAATAACAAAGCAATTAGTCTGGCAGCCATATCTGTCATAACAAAAAATTTAGAATAATGCCATAATACTTTATTATCCAATTATTGGTGGGTAAGATCTGAGATGCATAGGCTATGCAAAAGTGAGCATACATAAGTAGGATTTTCTTAGTGACCATTTTAGCTGACTTTCATTTGTTTTCATCTTTAGTTGATCAGTTCTTGGCTATAGATTTTTAGAAAATTTTTTCTACAGTTCAGTAGTATTAATGTTCATCTATGTTATGAGAATCACTGGCACATTTAGACTAACTTTTTCCTTGTCTGTTCATAAAATAACTAAAATTTTTCTACTTCCTTAATTTTGTATCTATATGAAATTGTGGATATTCACTAAACTTACTATGATAATCACTTCATGCTATATGTAAATAATAAACATATACAGTGTTGTTTGTCAACTAAATCTCAATAAAACTGGAAGAAAAATAGTCTGATAATATGCATTTAGAGTGTTACTCTAGAATTAGTCTTATTCATTCAAGTTAAAACTTCTTCAAAATGAGCAATTTTTTTTAAAACAAAAATGATTAATTTGGGGATGGTGATAAGAATATTTTAAAATACATCCTGTCTGAAGAAATAAGACTTTTATAAGTGACAAATTGTTTTATTAATACTTGTGTTTTGTTTGTTTTTAAAGGAAAAGAATATGTATAGTCATCAAGATACTATTTCTGGCCTTTTGGAAATTATATTTGTTTGAACTTGCCCACTTTAAAAAACAAAACAAAACCTTGTAAAGTCACAGGTATTAACCACTTTAGGAGGCTTGCACACCTCCAAGTTTGTGCCATTATTTGAAGTATTTTCTTCTCCCTGCTGCTGCTGCTGCTAAGTCGCTTCAGTCGTGTCCGACTCTGTGCGACCCCATAGACGGCAGCCCACCAGGCTCCCCTGTCCCTGGGGTTCTCCAGGCAAGAACACTGGAGTGGGTTGCCATTTCCTTCTCCAGTGCATAGATACTTCCTATTTACTGCACTGGTCTGTGCAAACTGCTTAAAATCTACAGGTTCATTTGCTTGTTTTTGTTCACTTAAATGATCATTTGGAAAACCCTCAAACCAAAAGACTTGTTAGCTAATCTCTAGGTCCTTGTAATGATGGAGTCTTTCAAGTTTTAGAACATTATGTTAAATTTTGTAAGATAATGGAAGGTATATATATATATGTGCTTGTTGTGATGTTAATTAAGGACATAATGGAAGGTATATATATACGTGCTTTTTGTGATGTTAATTAAGGACAGACTGGAATTGAGAAATTCATAGTTTTCTTAACCAATACATGTTTTCTAAATTTAAAGAATAATTAATCTTACACCAACAAAGTTCATGAGATCATGATGAAATAAGAAATATGAAATGGTGAACACCAAAGTTTAGAAAATAGTTCTGTTCCATAAAGTTTGGAAGCAAAATTGTTGAATTAAAATCAAACAAAAAATAAACTAAAAGACTTTGCACAGTTCCTGTTAACTCACAATGTCTAATTACTCTTTGATCTGACTTCTGGAGTCTCTTAGGGAAGAGAAAAGAACAAGGATTCAGAGAAGGTGTGACAGAGCAGAGCTGAGTAATGTTTGGGGTTAACAGGACATAAGGCTTACTGAGTAGAAAAGGGGTTAATGTCTGTGTTATTGTTCAGTCACTAAGTCATGTCCCACTTCTTGTGACTCCATGAACTGCAGCACACCAGGCTCCCTTGTCCTTCACTGTATCCTAGAGTTTGCTCCAACTCATGAGTTGTTGATACCATCCAACCATCTCATCCTCTGTCATCCCCTTTTCCTCCTGCCCTCAATCTTTCCCAGGATCAGGGTCTTTTCCAATGAACTGGCTCTTTGCATCAGGTGGCCAACATATGTATTTGCTGATTTTACTAACTTAATTTACTACAAGATACTATTAACTTCAAAGTAAGTTTTTGAAAAGCTAAAAAAATCAGCATCTCTCTTTGATTAAAAAAAAAAAAGTGTCATTAGACAGAACCACAATAGAGTTTTAAGATTCAGTTCACTGGAAAGCTTTTGTCTGTGATGCTTTCATTATTGCAAGTGCTCAATACATGTTGTTGGGTAATAATTGGAAATTGAGAAATTTTTAAAAATAATAAAATGTTCAAATTGTGGTTGTTCTTTAGTCCTCTGCCAAATACCTTTATGTTGACTAGAGTTTAGAATTTCAAGTGACCTTTTACTGGTTTTGTTGTTTTATTTGCTTGCTTCTTTTCTTCTAAAACAAAATTATTTTTTTCAGTTATGTAATATATATTTACAGGATTCAAAATTTAAAAAATAAAGTTCAGAAAACGTTTCTATCTTCCTTCTAAACCTCAACCATTCCTCCTCTTCCCATAAGCAACCATTGTATTTCCTTTCAGATATATTTTGTGTATATTATATACCATATACACACAATTTTCACCCTCATTTTAAAGTAAAATTGGTAGGATTCTAAACTCTTATTTTTCTATGCTCTCTTTAAGCTTAAAAAAATCTTGGAGATCTTTCCATATAAGAGCATCTTTATTAACTATTCTGGATATATATTATTCCATTGTATAAATACATAATTTGTTTGACAAGTTCCTTATTTTTATACATTTAGATTATTTCTGAGCTTTCACTATCATAAAACATAGCAAGATATAATCTGCATATCACATTTTTTTCTATGCATATACACCTGTGAGATGTTCTTCTAAGAAAAATTTCTGGTTTAAAAGATTGTAATATAATATATATTGTATTATAATATAATATACTGTATATTGTATTATAATACATATTGGTATTGTATTCCAATTGGTAATTTGTACTATAATACATATTGTATTATAATACAATATACAGTATATTGTATTATAATACATATTGCCTATAAATGGACAAATTTGCACTCCTATCCACAATTTTTGAGAGTAACTATTTGTGATACTATCAGCTCAGTGAAGAAATGACATATTAGTAAATGATGTTGAGAAATCTGAGAAGCTTATGAAACAAATGGATATAGATCTGGACATCTTTTCATTACTACTATTATTTTTAAATTAAAAAAAATAATTAATTTATTTTAATTGGAGAGCTCTGGACTTTTAATTGTATGCCATTTATGTGTTTGCTTTTCTTGTGTCTATGATGATGCCATTTAAATTATTTACATTATTTTATGTCTTAATATCTGACAGAGATTGTACCCTCTCATGACTCTTCTTTTCTGATTTTTCTAGTTACTGTGTTTTTTAAAAATCTGAATTAACTTTTCTTTTTTTTAAACTTTACATAATTGTATTAGTTTTGCCAAATATCAAAATGAATCCACCACAGGTATACATGTGTTCCCCATCTTGAACCCTCCTCCCTCCTCCCTCCCCATACCATCCCTCTGGGTCGTCCCAGTGCACTAGCCCCAAGCATCCAGTATCGTGCATTGATCAGCTATTGATTCCCCCACCTATTAAAGTAAACCAAAACTTTTGTGCTTTTAGTTGAATTGCATTAAATTTATCAGTTAATAGAATTTGACACTTTATATGCTTGTTCAGATTTCCTATGTTTTCAAATAAGTTTAATTGTATCTTCACAGGTATCTGTATATTCCTTAAATTTTTTGAAATTATTTTCTGTTGCTTTTATAAATATGCCTTTGGCTTACATTTTTCTTTCTCCTTATAAGCACTGTGTATATATATTAGTTTTGCACCATACAATCTTACTAATTGCCCATATCATCTGTGGTGATTTCTTAGCTATGGTAGTTTCAGTTTTTCAAACCAGAATCGCTTGAGTTTTCAAGTTATCCAATATCATCCACAATAGAAACCTTTTTAGTTGTTTCTGACTTAAAAAAAAAAAACAAAAAAACAAAAAAACCTTGAAGCTTTTCTTTTTAATTCTGGTGAGCAACGGTGAGAGTTGGACTGGTGAGTGGATATCATTCTTATTTCTGCCTTTAGTGGGAAAGCACATACTATTTATCCATTAGATATGGTGCTGGTTTTAAGGTTGCGACACAAAAATTTTCCATTCCTATTTTGTTATATAAAAAATTAAATGGTATTGAATATATCAAATGCTTTCCCAAGATCTATAATGATAAATATGTCACTTCCCTGATATCTAATGTTGAAACATCCTTACAGTCTCCTTATTTATAGATTTATTCATTAAATGCAGGTTTTTGTCTCCTATTCTTAATTTACTTTTCATCAATACTTACATGAGACTAGTCTAGCTTTGTGCATGTGTGTGCATCTTTTGAGTTTTGACATCAAAGTTATTATTCACATTCTAATATGTTTTTCTTTTCTTGTGCCCTAGAAAAGTTTAAGTGGCTTTGGAATTATTGGCTTTTTAAAGGCTTCATGAACTACCCTGGTGAAACCATGTCGAAATTAGTTCCCTGAAGCATTTTGTACTTTTCCATTGGTAATTTGTCTATTTAGATTTACTGTGTCTTCTGGTGTCAATTATTACACTTACTTAAGTACTTACTACCGTTTCTTTTCAGAAAATCATGCATTTCATGCAGGCTTAAAAATACATTTGCAACCACAAAGGCATATCTCTTTAAACTCAGCATGGGTATTCCAAAACAGAAAATGAGCATGTTAGGGAGGATGTGAAGAAATTGAATCTCTATGTAATTTTCTTGATTTCTTGAACTGTTTCTTGATTCTCATTTATTCCTACCTTTTCTTCTACCTTAATATTATTTGCCCTTTCTGTTTGTTTATTATTTATGTATGCCTGACTCCTCTTAAATCTTTATGGCTTGGCTTAATTATTCCCTTCAGGGAAATATTTGAATATTGCCTATACCTGCCTTTGCTGTTTTTCTTTAATTTCTCTATACTCAAGCATTCAGTTCAGTTCAGTCGCTCAGTCATGTCTGACTCTTTGTGATGCCATGAACTGCAGCAAGCCAGGCCTCCCTGTCCATCACCAACTCCAGGAGTATACTGAAACTCATATCCATTGAGTCGGTGATGCCATCCAACCATCTCATCCACTGTCATCCCCTTCTCCTCCCGCCTTCAATCTTTCTCAGCATCAGGGTCTTTTCAAATGAGTCAGGTCTTCACATCAGGCGGCCAAAGTATTAGAGTTTCAGCTTTAACATCAGTCTTCCGATGAATATTCAGGACTGATTTCCTTTAGGATGGACTGGTTGGATCTCCTTTTAGTCCAAAGGACTCTCAAGACTCTTCTCCAACACCACAGTTCAAAAGCATCAATTCTTCAGCACTTAGCTTTCTTTATGGTCCAGCTCTCACATCCGTACATGACTACCGGAAAAATCATGGCCTTGATGGGATGGACCTTTGTTGGTAAAGTAATGTCTCTGCTTTTTAATATGCTATCCAGGTTGGTCATAACATTCCTTCCAAGGAGTAAGTGTCTTTTAATTTCATGGTTGCAATCACCATCTGCAGTGATTTTGGAGCCCCCAAAATAAAGTCTGCCACCGTTTCCACTGTTTCCCCATCTATTTCCCATGAAGTGATGGGACCAGATGCCATGATCTTAGTTTTCTGAATGTTGAGGTTTAAGCCAACTTTTTCACTCTCCTCTTTCACTTTCATCAAGAGGCACTTTAGTTATTCTTCATTTACTGCCATAAGGGTGGTGCCATCTGCATATCTGAGGTTATTGATATTTCTCCTGGCAATCTTGATTCCAGCTTGTGTTTCCTCCAGCCCAGCATTTCTCATGATGTACTCTGCATATAAGTTAAATAAGCAGGGTGACAATGTACAGCCTTGACGGACTCCTTTTCCTAGTTGGAACCAGTCTGTTGTTCCAGTGCTAACTGTTGCTTCCTGACCTGCATACAGATTTCTCAAGAGGCAGGTAAGGTGGTCTGGTATTCCCATCTCTTTCAGAATTTCCACAGTTTATTGTGATCCACACAGTCAAAGGCTTTGGCATTGTCAATAAAGCAGAAGTAGATGTTTTTCTGGAACTCTCTTGCTTTTTCGATGATCAGTGGATGCCTTAGCAGTCATCTATACTGACCAGTATCCCATCTGTACTTCAAGCTCCAATGTCAATACTATTCCGTATGTATGGCATCAGTAAAGGCAGTAAGTGTCCCATACTCCCTGGTGTGCTGTGGATGCTTCATTTCCAGTTCCTCTAATCTGCTCTTTTCTGAACATCTGCCGGCTTTGTATTACAAGCATGGCATTTATTTCATTTCACCATGTATTATAGTTCATCACATAAATGTCCATGTATCCTTTAGAATTGCTAAATCCTTAAGGATAGGAATTATATTTTCCTCACATGTTACAAAAAATAATCAGTAAATATTGGTTGTATCAATGAATAAAAATGACTAGCTACTTCCCATTTTAGATGCATGTCTTATGTTTTTTCTAACTAATCTAAAGGCAAAGTAGATTATTTAATATAGTATTTCCTTGTTTTCATTGCTGTCCAACTTCCTTAATAGAGGGTGGTTTGAATATAAGTGAATATGAGCGTTCTTTTAAGCAAGAGATTTTTCAAATCAAATTCTTTGATGTGTCTAGATTTTTTGATTTTCATAGTTTTAATATTATACACGCGTAAATTTTTCTGTTGTTTAGAAAGATCAAGCAAAGATTTTAGGTACAAAGGAGTCTTTTCTCTTTTTTTCCAGATTATCTATTTAAAATTTCTTTTAAAGCCCATTTGATCTATTCCAAAAAATTTACTCAGTTTGTTATAAAAATATTCCTCCAATATTGAGCTTTGCTTTTGGGCCAAAGTTACAAAATAGTTCGGAGTTTGTAGAAAAGGAAATTCTTTAATTTCAGTGTTATTACTGTAAGCACGGTAGTAGAGTTAAAATGATCTGTTTCTTAGAATATGAAAAATATATTCCATGCATTTTTGTGGCTCTGTTATTCTAAAATCCTTACATGTACTGATAGTCTCAGTCCAGTCAGCCAATTAAATATCTCTTTCTTCATAATCTACTTAATCCCATTTGAGAGAAAAATAATTTTTCCAATGGGGTCAGTGATGAAATCAAAACATGTTCTTGGTTTTATGTAGAACCTCATCTTGGACTACTTTATTTCTGTTCTGGGAATAGTTAGTGAAAAATTATTTCCAGGTGAAACATTAAGGAATTACTTGATTATCCATGTCATTTATTTAAAATGACTCAGTTTCCATCAGATCAATAAATCCTTTTGACTTTAAGACTATGACATTAATTCCAGCATTAGAATCAAAGTAATTTTATTGTAGAACCTTTCTGGATCCAAGAAGTTTTCTGGAATCTCTTCCAGGAAAAATAATGAAACTCCTATCCACTTTATGCTTACCATGTGCCATTTTAAGTGAACTGTCTTACAAATAATAAAATTAATTCTTAGAAAGTAGTTCCTCCTTACCCACAGTTTTTTTCCTTTGGTTTCAGTTTTGTGTGTGTTTGTGTATGTGTGTGTGAGTGTGTGCTTGTGTTCAGTTGTGTGCAACTCTTTGCAGCCCATGGACTGTAGCCTGCCAGTCTCCTCTGTCCATGGAATTTTCCAGGAAAGAATACTGGAGTGGGTCACCATTAAGTTGAAAACTTTAGAATTATTTCAAAGTTTTACACTGTGCACCATTGTTAGCAGCCTGATGAAATCTTGCACCTTCCTGCTTCCATCTTTCTTGGGACAGACATCATCTCTTTGATTAACTGAGATGGTCTCTGTCACAAAGACCACTCTCTCAGGCAATGCTTGTGTTCAAGGAACACTTAATTTATAAATGGCCCCAAAGCACAAGAGTAGTAACGCTGGCAATTCAGATATGCCAAAGAGAAGCCAAGAGTACTTCATTTAAGGGAAAAGGTGAAAGTTCTCTACCTCATAAGGAGAAAAATTGCATGCTGAGGTTGCTAGGATCTACAGTAAGAATAAATCTTCAGTTTCTGAAATTGTGAAGAAGGAAAAAAGAGATTTGTGCTAGTTTTTCTGTCTCACCTCAAAGTGCAAAAGTTAGAAAAAAAAAAAGAAAAAAAATACATTTAGTTAACATTTAAAAGTAAGTTTTACTTAAAGAAAAGTTTTATACAACTGTATTAATTATATTTATCATGTTGTAGTTAAACTTATCCTGTAATTGGGGTTTAGCATCTTTTAACTGCCTTCATTCTTGTTGAGAGTAAATCCTAAGAACTTTCATGCCAAAGGGGAAAAAAAAAAAAAGTTATACCACAATGGGTGATAAGCTATTTATTTCACTGGAAAAGGCATTACATTTTAAAAATAAGGTATTTTATTTTTATTTATTGAAGTATAGTTGATTTACAGTATTTTATTAGTTTTAGGATTTGGCAATATCAGCAAAGTGATTCAGTTATACACACATAAATATTTTTTTCCTGATTCTTCTTTATTATAGGTTATCACAAGATATTGCATATAGCTCCCTGTGCTGTAAATTTTTGTTGTTTATCTATTTTATATACAATGATGTGTATCTGTTAATACCATGTGTGTGTGCTAAGTCGCTTCAATTATATTGGACTCTTATGTGAATCTGTGGAATGCAGCCTGCCAGACTCCTCTGTTCATGGGATTCTCCAGTCGAGAATACTGGAATGGGTTGCTGTGCCTTTCTCCAGGGGATCTTCCCGACCCAGGAATTGAACCCATATCTCTTCTGTCTCTTGCATTGGCAGGCAGGTTCTTTACCTCAAGCATCACCTGGGAAGCCCATACTCCTAATTTACACCCCCCCCCACCACTTTCCCTTTTGCTAACTGTAAGTTGGTTCTGTATGTCTGTGAGTCTGTTTCTATTTCGTAAGTAAGTTCATTTATATTTTCTAGATTCTACATATAACTGGTACCATATTTGTCTTTCTGTTGGACTTACTTCACCCAGTATGATAGCCTCTAGGTCCATCCATGTTGCTACAGATGGCAATATCTCATTTTTTTTATGGCTGAGTAAAATTCCATGTATGTGTGTGCGTGTGTATCCTTCTATCTGTTTATATGTTATCCTTTTATCTGTTGATGGACACTTAGGTTGTGTCCATGTCTTGGCTAACACAATCATATATTTTGAGAGAGAGAGGAAGATGACTTTCACATAACTTTCCTTAAAGTGCATTATAATTGTTCTATATATCAATTGGTGTTCTATATATCATTGTTAATCATTCGCTGTGTTTACTCTATAAATTTAAGCTTTATCATAGGGATATGTTTATATTGGAAAAAACACAGTATTTAGAGGGTATAGATCAAATAGGGAAGAACTGAAATAATTAGTGACATTCAGTCCTCCAAACCATACGCATGATCTATCTGTTTATTTGGATCCTCTTTACTTCATCTCAGCAATGTTTGTGTTTTATTGTACACATTATATATTAAATTCTTTGTCAAAATCTATCCCTAAATATATCATTTTTAATGGTATTAGCAATAATCTAAAAATTTCAATTGTTTGTTGCTATATAAAAATGCAACTGACTTTTGGTAGATTGACCTTACTATCCTGTAACCTTGCTAAATTCTTTTGTCAACTTTAGAATCTTTTCTGTAGGTTCCTTAGGATTTCTATGTTAGTTGTTGGCAAACTGTAACCTATAGGTCAAATACAACCCCCTGTCTAATTTTGTTAAGTAAAGTTTTATTGGGACATAGCCATGTCCATACATTTACATATGGTCTAGAATATTATAGTTCTTATATTCTAGATATATTTCCCAAGAAGAAATGCATAAAGGCAAAATGGTTATCTGAGGAGGCCTTACAGATAGCTGAGAAAAGAAGACAAGTGACAGGCAAAGGAGAAAAGGAAAGATATATCTATCTGAATGGAGTGTTTCAAAGGATAGCGAGGAGACAGAAGAAAGCCTTCCTAAGTGATCAATGCAAAGAAATAGAGGAAAACAATAGAATGGGAAATACTAGAGATCTCTTCAAGAAAATTAGAGATACCAAGGGAACATTTCATGCAAAGATGGGCTCGATAAAGGACACAAATGGTATGGACCTAACAGAAGCAGAAGATATCAAGAAGAGGTGGCAAGAATGCACAGCAACTATACATAAAAGATCTTCATGACCCAGATAACCACAGTGGTGTGATCACTCACTTAGAGCCAGACATCGAGTAGTGAGAAGTCAGTGGGACTTAGGAAGCATCACTATGAACAAAGCTAGTGGAGGTGATGAAATTCCAGTTGAGCTATTTCAAATCCCGAAAGACGATGCTGTGAAAGTGCTGCATTCAATATGCCAGCAAATTTGGAAAATGCAGCAGTGGCCACAGGACTGGAAAAGGTCAGTTTTCATTCCAATCCCAAAGAAAGGCAATGCCAAAGAATGTTCAAACTATGCACAATTGTACTTATCACACACGCTTGCAAAGTAATGCTCAAAATTCTCCAAGCTAGGCTTCAACAGTATGTGAACCAATAATTTCTAGATGGTCAAGCTGGATTTAGAAAAGGCAGAGAAACCAGAGATCAAATTGCCAACATCTCTTGGATCATCAAAAAAGCAAGAGAGTTTCAGAAAAATATCTTCTGCTTCATTGACTACACTAAAGCCTTTGACAGTGTGGGTCACAACAAACTGTGGAAAATTCTTAAAGAGATGGGATACCAGACCACTTTACCTGCCTCCTGAGAAATCTGTACACAAGTCAAGAAGCAACAATTAGAATCGGACATGGAAAAATGGACTGGTTCCAGGTTGGAGAAGGAGTACATCAAGGCTGTATATTGTCACCTTGCTTATTTAACTTACATGCAGGGTACCTCATGCGAAATGCCAGGCTGGATGAAGCACAAGCTGGAATCAAGATTGCCAGGAGAAATATCAATAACCTCAAATATGCAGGTGATACTACCCTTATGGCAGAAAGTGAAGAGGAACTAAAAAGCCTCTTGATGAAAGTGAAAGAGGACAGTGAAAAAGCTGGCTTAAAACTCAACATTCAGAAAATGAGATCATGGCATCTAGTCCCATCACTTCATGGGAGATAGATAGGGAAACAATGGAAACAGTGACAGACTTTATTTTCTTGGGCTCCAAAATCACTGTAGATGGTGACTGCAACCATGAAATTAAAAGACACTTGCTCCTTGGAAGAAAAGCTATGACAAACCTAGACAGCATATTAAAAAGCAGTGGCATTACTTTACCAACAAAGGTCTGTCTTGTCAAAGCCATGATTTTCCAGAAGTTATATATGGATGTGAGAGTTGGACCATAAAGAAGGCTGAGTGTCAAAGAATTGATGCTTTTGTACTGTGGTGTTGGAGAAGACTCTTGAGAGTCCCTTAGACTGCAAGGAGATCAAACCAGTCAATCCTAAAGGAAATCAGTCCTGCCTGAATATTCATTGGAAAGACTGATGCTGAAGCTAAAGCTCTAATACTTTGGCCACTTGATGCAAAGAACTGACTCACTGGAAAAGACCCTGATGCTGGGCAAGATTGAAAGCAGGAGGAGCAGGGAATGACAGAGAATGAAATGGTTGAATCACATCACAAACTCAGGGGACCTGGGTTTGAGCCAGCTCCAGGAGTTGGTGATGGGCAGGGAAGTCTGGTATGCTGCAGTCCATGGGTTCGCAAAGAGGTGGACAGGAGTGGGTGACTGAACTGAACTGAATTAATTAGAGTTCTAGCTACAATAATGAGGTTGAATAGTCACAACAGAACGCTAAGACCTATGGGCATATTCTTAGGGAATCTAGAGATTATGGCATGTATTCTTAAGGGCTCACTTAGAATCTGGTGCTGTAGTCCACGGGGTCGCAAGGAATTGGACATGACTGAGAGACTGAACTGAACTGATACCACACATAGGACTGTATTTATAGCTACTGCTTGCCACTGCTTTTTATTTGTAACATCCTTATATGTATGTGTCCATGTGTACATGCACATTTGTGTGTTTAATGACTTTATATTTTATAGTAGTTTTAGGTTCACAGAAAATTAAACTTTCTCCTTTATCTCCTTCCCCACATATGCAGAGTCTGCCCCATTACCATATTCCTCACCAGAGTGGTAGGTTCTTATAATTTATGAAGTTATGCTAATACTAATTAGTTACACTAATACCTTGGATAATTATCACCTACAATTCATAGTTTTACATGAGGGTTCATTCTCAATTTGTTAGGGTTCGCTCTGGTGATTACTCAAGAATTTTCAGTATGTGTCTTTAACATATCACAATCTACCTTCAAATAATATACTTATGCAGAGCACGAGAACCTAAGAACGGTACATGTCCTGTGAATTTTATGTTGTTAGGTGCTGGCTTTCTTTGTATTTCTGTAATATTTTTAGACTTTGTTGTGGGATGTTATTGAGTTGGTTGGAATCATTTTTATCTTTTCAAGGCTTATTTTTAATATTGTCCAGAACACATTTGTCTAGAACAGCAGATGTTTGTTGAAGTTTAACTTTGTCCCATTCTAAGTCTTGAATTTCATTTTGTGTAGTTCCTTTTTCTTTCTACACTTTCATTGAGATATTTTTCTATTGATTTTTCTTCAAATCCACTAATACAGTTTTCTGTTATTTCCAGTATGGTACTTAGACTATATAATGCTTTCTTAAGTTTGGATGATGTATTTTGTAATTCTAGAATGTCCATTTTACTTTTTCATAGATTTTAATCCACTATTGAAAACTGTATTCTCTTAACTGTTTTGTCGATCTCTCTTGAATATATTGGGCTTCCCTGGTGGCTCAGAGGTTAAAGCATCTGCCTGGAATGCAGGAGACCTGGGTTCAATCCCTGGGTCAAACAAAATTATTTTGTAATTTTAGAATGTCCATTTTTTTTAATAGATTTTAATTCACTATTGAAAACTGTATTCCCTTAACTGTTTTGTCGATCTCTCTTGAATATATTAATCATAGTTATTTTAAATTCATCTGTTAATTACAAGACTTTCTGGTTCTGATTCTGTTTTGTCTGTTAATTATTAGATTTTAAAAATTCTTAAAATGTTTAATAATTTTTGATTGTTTAGCTAACATTGGTATATGTTCAAGATGTTTAGAATTATGTCATAAAAATGTTATATTTTGTTTTGCGGGGAGAAAAATTACTTTTGGATCACCTTTATTTTGCCAAGGTAGTTTTAAGCTTTGCCAGGCCAAGTCTATTTCAGTTTTACCATGGCCCTTGTACCTAGGGGGAGATTCTAACTCCACATCCTGCTGCTGCTGCTAAGTCACATCAGTCGTGTCCGACTCTGTGCGACCCCATAGACGGCAGCCCATCAGGCTTCACCGTCCCTGGGATTCTCCAGGCAAGAATACTGGAGTGGGTTGCCATTTCCTTCTCCAATGCATGAAAGTGAAGTCACTCAGTCGTGTCCGACTCACAGCAACCCCATGGTTGCAGCCTACCAGGCTCCTCCGTCCATGGGAGTTTCCAGGCAAGAGTACTGGAGTGGGTCACCAGGGCCTTCTCCACTCCACATCCTAGGAGGTGGCATTTCTTTTTTTTTTTTTTAGTGTATTTATTTATTTATTTTAAATTTTATTTTATTTTTAAACTTTACATAATTGTATTAGTTTTGCCAAATATCAAAATGAATCCGCCACAGGTATACATGTGTTCCCCATCCTAAACCCTCCTCCCTCCTCCCTCCCCATATCATCCCTCTGGGTCGTCCCAGTGCACCAGCCCCAAGCATCCAGTATTGTGCATCGAACCTGAACTGGCAACTCGTTTCATACATGATATTTTACCTGTTTCAATGCCATTCTCCCAAATCTTCCCACCCTCTCCCTCTCCCATAGAGTCCATAAGACTGTTCTATACATCAGTGTCTCTTTTGCTGTCTCATACACAGGGTTATTGTTACCATCTTTCTATATCCCATATATATGCGTTAGTATACTGTATTGGTGTTTTTCTTTCTGGCTTACTTCACTCTGTATAATAGGCTCCAGTTTCATCCAGCTCATTGGAACTGATTCAAAGGTATTCTTTTTAATGGCTGAGTAATACTCCGTTGTGTATATGTACCACTGCTTTCTTATCCATTCATCTGCTGATGGACATCTAGGTTGCTTCCATGTCCTGGCTATTATAAACAGTGCTGCGATGAACATTGGGGTACACGTGTCTCTTTCCCTTCTGGTTTCCTCAGTGTGTATGCCCAGCAGTGGGGTTGCTGGATCATAAGGCAGTTCTATTTCCAGTTTTTTAAGGAATCTCCACACTGTTCTCCATAGTGGCTGTACTAGTTTGCATTCCCACCAACAGTGTAAGAGGGTTCCCTTTTCTCCACACCCTCTCCAGCATTTATTATTTGTAGACTTTTGGATGGCAGCCATTCTGACTGGTGTGAAATGGTACCTCATAGTGGTTTTGATTTGCATTTCTCTGATAATGAGTGATGTTGAGCATCTTTTCATGTGTTTGTTAGCCATCTGTATGTCTTCTTTGGAGAAATGTCTATTTAGTTCTTTGGCCCATTTTTTGATTGGGTCATTTATTTTTCTGGAGTTGAGCTGTAGGACTTGCTTGTATATTTTTGAGATTAGTTGTTTGTCAGTTGCTTCATTTGCTGTTATTTTCTCCCATTCTGAAGGCTGTCTTTTTACCTTGCTAATAGTTTCCTTTGATATGCAGAAGCTTTTAAGGTTAATTAGGTCCCATTTGTTTATTTTTGCTTTTACTTCCAATATTCTGGGAGGTGGGTCATAGAGGATCCTGCTGTGATGTATGTCAGAGAGTGTTTTGCCTATGTTCTCCTCTAGGAGTTTTATAGTTTCTGGTCTTACATTGAGATCTTTAATCCATTTTGAGTTTATTTTTGTGTATGGTGTTAGAAAGTGTTCTAGTTTCATTCTTTTACGAGTGGTTGACCAGATTTCCCAGCACCACTTGTTAAAGAGATTGTCTTTAATCCATTGTATATTCTTGCCTCCTTTGTCAAAGATAAGGTGTCCATATGTGTGTGTGGATTTATCTCTGGGCTTTCTATTTTGTTCCATTGATCTATATTTCTGTCTTTGTGCCAGTACCATACTGTCTTGATAACTGTGGCTTTGTAGTAGAGCCTGAAGTCAGGTAGGTTGATTCCTCCAGTTCCATTCTTCTTTCTCAAGATCGCTTTGGCTATTCGAGGTTTTTTGTATTTCCATACAAATTGTGAAATTATTTGTTCTAGCTCTGTGAAGAATACCGTTGGTAGCTTGATAGGGATTGCATTGAATCTACAAATTGTTTTGGGTAGTATACTCATTTTCACTATATTGATTCTTCCAATCCATGAACATGGTATATTTCTCCATCTATTAGTGTCCTCTTTGATTTCTTTCACCAGTGTTTTATAGTTTTCTATATATAGGTCTTTAGTTTCTTTAGGTAGATATATTCATAAGTATTTTATTCTTTCCATTGCAATGGTGAATGGAATTGTTTCCTTAATTTCTCTTTCTGTTTTCTCATTATTAGTGTATAGGAATGCAAGGGATTTCTGTGTGTTGATTTTATATCCTGCAACTTTACTATAGTCATTGATTAGTTCTAGTAATTTTCTGGTGGAGTCTTTAGGGTTTTCTATGTAGAGGATCATGTCATCTGCAAACAGTGAGAGTTTTACTTCTTCTTTTCCAATTTGGATTCCTTTTATTTCTTTTTCTGCTCTGATTGCTGTGGCCAAAACTTCCAAAACTATGTTGAATAGTAATGGTGAAAGTGGGCACCCTTGTCTTGTTCCTGACTTTAGAGGAAATGCTTTCAATTTTTCACCATTGAGGATAATGTTTGCTGTGGGTTTGTCATATATAGCTTTTATTATGTTGAGGTATGTTCCTTCTATTCCTGCTTTCTGGAGAGTTTTTATCATAAATGGATGTTGAATTTTGTCAGAGGCTTTCTCTGCATCTATTGAGATAATCATATGGTTTTTTTTTTTTTCAACTTGTTAATGTGGTGTATTACATTGATTGATTTTCAGATATTGAAGAATCCTTGCATCCCTGGGATAAAGCCCACTTGGTCATGGTGTATGGTCTTTTTAATGTGTTGTTGGATTCTGATTGCTAGAATTTTGTTAAGGGTTTTTGCATCTATGTTCATCAGTGATATTGGCCTGTAGTTTTCTTTTTTTGTGGGATCTTTGTCAGGTTTTGGTATTCGGGTGATGGTGGCCTCATAGAATGAGTTTGGTAGTTTACCTTCCTCTGCAATTTTCTGGAAGAGTTTGAGCAGGATAGGTGTTAGCTCTTCTCTAAATTTTTGGTAGAATTCAGCTGTGAAGCCGTCTGGACCGGGGCTTTTGTTTGCTGGAAGATTTTTGATTACAGTTTCAATTTCCATGCTTGTGATGGGTCTGTTAAGATTTTCTATTTCTTCCTGGTCCAGTTTTGGAAAGTTGTACTTTTCTAAGAATTTGTCCATTTCCTCCACGTTGTCCATTTTATTGGCATATAATTGTTGATAGTAGTCTCTTATGATCCTTTGTATTTCTGTGTTGTCTGTTGTGATCTCTCCATTTTCATTTCTAATTTTATTGATTTGATTTTTCTCCCTTTGTTTCTTGATGAGTCTGGCTAATGGTTTGTCAATTTTATTTATCCTTTCAAAGAACCAGCTTTTGGTTTTGTTGATTTTTGCTATGGTCTCTTTTGTTTCTTTTGCATTTATTTCTGCCCTAATTTTTAAGATCTCTTTCCTTCTACTAACCCTGGGGTTCTTCATTTCTTCCTTTTCTAGTTGCTTTAGGTGTAGAGTTAGGTTATTTATTTGACTTTTTTTTTGTTTCTTGAGGTGTGCCTGTATTGCTATGAACTTTCCCCTTAGGACTGCTTTTACCGTGTCCCACAGGTTTTGGGTTGTTGTGTTTTCATTTTCATTTGTTTCTATGCAAATTTTGATTTCTTTTTTGATTTCTTCTGTGATTTGTTGGTTATTCAGCAGCGTGTTGTTCAGCCTTCATATATGGAATTTTTAATAGTTTTTCTCCTGTAATTGAGGTCTAATCTTACTGCATTGTGGTCAGAAAAGATGCTTGGAATGATTTCTATTTTTTTGAATTTACCAAGGCTAGCTTTATGGCCAGGATGTGATCTATCCTGGAGAAGGTTCCATGTGCGCTTGAGAAAAAGGTGAAATTCATTGTTTTGGGATGAAATGTCCTATAGACATCAATTAGGTCTAACTGGTCTATTGTATCATTTAAAGTTTGTGTTTCCTTGTCAATTTTCTGTTTAGTTGATCTATCCATAGGTGTGAGTGGGGTATTAAAGTCTCCCACTATTATTGTGTTATTGTTAATTTCTCCTTTCATACTTGTTAGCATTTGTCTTACATACTGCAGTGCTCCCGTGTTGGGTGCATATATATTTATAATTGTTATATCTTCTTCTTGGATTGATCCTTTGATCATTATGTAGTGACCTTCTTTGTCTCTTTTCACAGCCTTTGTTTTAAAGTCTATTTTATCTGATAAGAGTATTGCTACTCCTGCTTTCTTTTGGTCCCTATTTGCATGGAAAATCTTTTTCCAGCCCTTCACTTTCAGTCTGTATGTGTCGCCTGTTTTGAGGTGGGTCTCTTGTAGACAACATATGTAGGGGTCTTGTTTTTGTATCCATTCAGCCAGTCTTTGTCTTTTGGTTGAGGCATTCAACCTATTTATGTTTAAGGTAATAACTGATAAGTATGATCCCGTTGCCATTTACTTTATTGTTTTGGGTTCGAATTTATACACCGTTTTTGTGTTTCCTGTCTAGAGAATATCCTTTAGTATTTGTTGGAGAGCTGGTTTGGTGGTGCAGAATTCTCTCAGCTTTTGCTTGTCTGAAAAGCTTTTGATTTCCCCTTCATACTTGAATGAGATCCTTGCTGGGTACAATAATCTGGGCTGTAGGTTATTTTCTTTCATCATTTTAAGTATGTCTTGCCAGTCCCTCCTGGCTTGAAGAGTTTCTATTGAAAGATCAGCTGTTATCCTAATGGGAATTCCCTTGTGTGTTATTTGTTTTTCCCTTGCTGCTTTTAATATTTGTTCTTTGTGTTTGATCTTTGTTAATTTGATTAATATGTGTCTTGGGGTGTTTCGCCTTGGTTTTATCCTGTTTGAGACTCTCTGGGTTTCTTGGACTTGGGTGATTATTTCCTTCCCCATTTTAGGGAAGTTTTCAACTATTATCTCCTCAAGTATTTTCTCATGGTCTTTCTTTTTGTCTTCTTCTTCTGGAACCCCTATGATTCGAATGTTGTAGCGTTTAATATTGTCCTGAAGGTCTCTGAGATTGTCCTCATTTCTTTTAATTTGTTTTTCTTTTATCCTCTCTGATTCATTTATTTCTACCATTCTATCTTCTAATTCACTAATCCTATCTTCTGACTCTGTTATTCTACTATTTGTTGCCTCCAGAGTGTTTTTAATTTCATTTGTTGCATTATTCATTATATATTGACTCTTTTTTATTTCTTCTAGGTCCTTGTTAAACCTTTCTTGCATCTTCTCAATCCTTGTCTCCAGGCTATTTATCTGTGATTCCATTCTAATTTCAAGATTTTGGGTCAATTTCACTATCATTATTTGGAATTCTTTATGAGGTAGATTCGCTATCTCTTCCTCTTTGGTTTGGTTTGGTGGGCATTTATCCTGTTCCTTTATCTGCTGGGTATTCCTCTGTCTCTTCATCTTGTTTAAATTGCTGAGTTTGGGGTGTCCTTTCTGTATTCTGGCAGTTTGTGGAGTTCTCTTTATTGTGGCGTTTCCTCGCTGTGTGTGGGTTTGTACAGGTGGCTTGTCAAGGTTTCCTGGTTAGGGAAGCTTGTCGGTGTTCTGGTGGGTGGAGCTGTATTTCTTCTGTTTGGAGTGCAATGAAATGTCCAGTAATGAGTTATGAGATGTCTATGCTTTTGTGGTGACTTTGGGCACCCTGTATCTTGAAGCTCAGGGCTGTGTTCCTTTGTTGCTGGAGAATTTGCTTGGTATGTCTTGCCCTGGAACTTGTTGGCCCTTGTGTGGTGCTTGGTTTCAGTGTAGGTATGGAGGCGTTTGATGAGCTCCTGTCAATTAATGTTCCTTGGAGTCAGGAGTTCCCTGGAGTCAGGGTTTGGACTTAAGCCTCCTGCTTCCAGTTATCGGTCTTATTTTTACAGTAGTTTCGAAACTTCTTCTATACAGCACCATTGATAAAACATCTATGTTAAAGATGAAAAGTTACTCTACTGTGAGGGTCACTCAGAGAGGTTCACAGCATTACATGGAGAAGAGAAGAGGGAGGAGGGAGGTAGAGGTGACCCAAATAAGATGAGGTGTAATCAATAGTGGAGAGAGTGGGCTAGCCAGTAGTCGCTTCCTTATGTGTACTCCACAACTGGACTGCTCAGAGATGTTCATGGAGTTATACAGAAAAGAGAAGAGGGAGGAAGGAGACAGAGGTGGCCAGAAGGATAAAAGGGGGGAATGAAAAGGAGGGAGACAGATCCAGCCAGTAATCAGTTCCCTAAGTATTCTCCACCGTCTGGAACACACAGAAATTCAGAGTTGGGTAGAGTAGAGAGGGGTTAGGGAGAAGACACAGGCGACCTGGTGGAGAAAAAGGAGAGTCCAAAGGGAGAGAGAGCAGTCAAGCCAGTAATCTCGCTCCCTAGTGAAAAATGGGTCCTGAAGATTGGGTTCTTAAAAGTACAAAATTGGTAACAAATATATAAAAGCAAAAATTAAAAATCTAGAGTAGAGTTTGGAATTTCAAAAATACGATGTTAAAGAAAAGAAGAAGGAAAAGAGAGAAAAAACGAACAAAGAAAAACAAACAAGGTAGTGAAAATTATAAAGAAAATACAGGTACAAAATTGATAACTAATACTAAAAAGCAAAAATTAAAAATCTAGAGTAGAGTTTGGAATTTCAAAAATACAATGTTAAAAAAAAGGAAGAAGAAAAATGAGAGAAAACAAACAAACAAACAAAAACAATGTCGCAAAAATTATAAAGAAAATACAGGTACAAAATTGATATCAAATACCAAAAAGCATAAATTAAAAATCTAGAGTAGAGTTTGGAATTTCAGGTATACAATGTTATATAAAAGAAGAAGAGAAAGAAACAGAGAAAAAAAAAAGTCACAGAAATTATAAAAAAAACTATAGGTACAAAATTGATACCATATATACCAAAAAGCTAAAATTAAAAATCTGGAGTAGAGTTTGGAATTTCAAAAATACAATGTTAAAGAAAAGAAGAAAAACAAACAAACAAACAAACAAAAAAAACCAAGGTCAAAAAATTATAAAATATATATATATGAAGTTTGCTGAAGAAGAAAAAAATAGGTTTGGTTTTTTTTTTTTGCAAAGTAATAGGTTATAAAAGTGAAAATTGAAGGAATAATAGAGGACTTAAAAAAATTTTTTTTAATTAAAAAAAAAAGAAAGAATGATCGTAAAAATAGTAAAAATATATCTAGGACTTTCTCTGGTTTTGTTGTGAGTATTGTGGGTTCAGTTCATTTTTGGCTAGTTCCTTGGTCCGACTTATATTTCTCAAGATCTGTAGGCCCCTTCCTATGTAGTCCGTAGTAACCACAGGGTTTTCATCTGTTGCCTGTAGCTTCCAGGGTGTTTCCCTCTGTTATAGCTTCTTCTGTTTGCTGGTCTCTTCAGTGTCTGGTTTCCGCCCTGACAGAAAGGGGATGGTGGACGACACTTTTTTTTTTTTTTTTTTTAGGCTCACTTGTTCAGTCGCGCTGTGGGGAGGAGGGAGGGATGCTGCAAACAAATAACACTGGCGTGCACTCGCAGTGCCTCAGCCACACTGCGTCTGCCCCCGCTCATGGCGCGTGTAGCCTCCCTGCCCACACTGCTCGGGCTCTAGGTTGTTCTGCCGGGAACAATCCGAGGCCGTCCCTGGGCTGCATGCACCTCCCAGGTCCAAACCGCTCAGGTTCAGGCACTCGGGTAGTCCTCAGAGGCGCAGACTCAGTTGGGCCTGCGTTTTGTGCTCTTCCCAGGTCCTAGCAGCTCAGGTGATGAGGTGTTTGGCGAGTGCCAATGCTGCGACTTATCGCCTTCCCGCCACTCGGTTATCTGGGTATAAAACCGGTGCACCTTCTCAGGCAGATGTTGACCGTCCAGACCCCCAAGAAGTTTTAGTTAGCAAAGAAGCCTGCTTACACTTTTATAGATAATGTCTCTCTGGGGCTGCGATTGTCCCCTTCCGGCTCTGGCTGCCTGTTACCAGAGGGGGAAGGTCTGCAGCCGGCTATCTCTGTTCTGTCCTTTGTTCTGTGCGCGGGCCTGGCGGTGTCTTAGGTTGGGGCTGGCTTTTCGCGTGGTAGATATCCCACAGTCTGGTTTGCTAGCCCAAATTATTTCGCTCAGATAGCGCTCAGGGTATTCAGGCCAGATTCTTACTCTCAGCGATGCAGCCCGCGCCGCGCCTCCCTGCCCAGCCCCCTTTTGCTAATGGCGGATGCAGGCGTCTGCGCTGCTTCTCCGCTGGGGGAGTTACCGTAGGGCTCGCAATCTGCGAGTTTTAATTGTTTATTTATTTTTTCTCCCTGTTATGTTGCCCTCTGTGCTTCCAAAGCTCGGCACAGATTCGGCAGTGAGAAGGTTTCCTGGTGTTTGGAAACTTCTCTCTTTTTAAGACTCCCTTCCCAGGATGGAACTCTGTCCCTCCCTCTTTTGTCTCTTTTTTTGTCTTTTGTATTTTTTTCCTACCTCCTTTCGAAGAGTTGGGTTGCTTTTCTGGGTGCCTGTTGTCCTCTGCCGGCATTCAGAAGTTGTTTTGTGGAATTTACTCGATGTTTAAATGCTCTTTTGATGAATTTGTGGGGAAGAAAGTGTTCTCCCCGTCCTACTCCTCCGCCATCTTGGCTCCTCCCTCCAGGAGGTGGCATTTCTGGGATCTCAGTTGAATGCGCCTATATCTAACTCTTGGACTGAACTCCGCTGGAAATCTTCGCTCTGATTGTCAGCATCTCAGTGACTATCTTTCCTGTGTTTCCAAAGCTTTTTCTTCTATAAGTGCATCTTAGAAGTTAACTAGGAGCCAGAGGGGAAATTTTACACATATTATTAGGGCTCCTTCTCTTTAGTTTTTTTCTCTCCAGGACTCAGCCACTCCATTCCAGTTTTCTTGGCTACCCTAAACTCTGATCTCTGTTTCTGCTGTCCAACAAGACTATTGTCTTTATTTAGGCTCAATTTCCCTGAACTGTGGTTTGGAAAATGCCCTGAGGAAGAAATCTGGGGTTTATGTGACGTTTATTTTGTTTGCCTCTTTTCTCTCTAGGACTATAGCCCTGCAGTGGCTGCTGTCCAGTGCCTGCAAACAATTGTTATATATGTTTTGTCTAGATTTTATACTTGTTTATAACAAGAAGTTAAGTCCAATAATAGCTACTCCATCATGGATAAAACTAGACCTTGACAATGTTATTTCTTTTTATTTCTCTTTGCACCATCTCTTGCTTTTAAGACACCTTTATTCTACCATTTCAGTGACAAGACCTAATCAGACCTTTATTCTCCTTTCCATTATTCTTGGACCAGCCTCAAATGCTTTCTCCAGGTTTAGCTTCTAAGGCTACATTTTTAGTATGTAAGAATCAGTTCAGTTCAGTCGCTCAGTCGTGTCCGACTCTTTGCGACCCCGTGAATCACAGCATGCCAGACCTCCTGGTCCATCACCAACTCCCAGAGTTCACTCAAACTCATGTCCATTGAGTCGGTGATGCCATCCAGCCATCTCATCCTCTGTCATCCCCTTCTTCTCCTGCCCCCAATCCCTCCCAGCATCAGAGACTTTTCCAATGAGTCAACTCTTCGCATGAGGTGGGAAAGTATTGGAGTTTCAGCTTTAGCATCAGTTCTTCCAATGAACACCCAGGACTGACTTCCTTTAGGATGGACTGGTAGGATCTCCTTGCAGTCCAAGGGACTCTCAAGAGTCTTCTCCAATACCACAGTTCAAAAGCATCAATTCTTCGGTGCTCAGCTTTCTTCACAGTCCAACTCTCACATCCATACATGACTCCTGGAAAAACCATAGCCTTGACTAGATGGACCTTTGTTGGCAAAGTAATATCTCTGCTTTTGAATATGCTATCTAGGTTGGTCATAACTTTTCTTCCAGGGAGTAAGCGTCTTTTAATTTCATGGCTGCAGTCACCATCTGCAGTGATTATGGAGCCCAGAAAAGTAAAGTCTGACACTGTTTCCACTGTTTCCCCATCTATTTCCCATGAAGTGATGGGACGGGATGCCATGATTTTAGTTTTCTGAATGTTGAGCTTTAAGCCAACTTTTTCACTCTCCTCTTTCACTTTCATCAAGAGGCTTTTTAGTTCCTCTTCACTTTCTGCCATAAGGCTGGTGTCATCTGCATATCTGAGGTTATTGATATTTCTATATATCTATACCCGGCAATCTTGATTCCAGCTTGTGCTTCTTCCAGCTCAGCTCATGATGTCCTCTGCATAGAAGTTAAATAAGCAGAGTGACAATATTCAGCCTTGACGTACTCCTTTTCCTATTTGGAACCAGTCTGTTGTTCCATGTCCAGTTGTAACTGTTGCTTCCTGACCTGCATACAGATTTCTCAAGAGGCAGGTCAGGTGGTCTGGTATTCCCATCTCTCTCAGAATTTTCCGTAGTTTATTGTGATCCACACAGTCAAAGGCTTTGGCATAGTCAATAAAGCAGAAATAGATGTTTTTCTGGAACTCCCTTGCTTTTTCCATGATCGAGTGGATGTTGGCAATTTGATCTCTGGTTCCTCTGCCTTTTCTAAAACCAGCTTGAACATCAGGAAGTTCATGGTTCATGTATTGCTGAAGCCTGGCTTGGAGAACTTTGAGCATTACTTTACTAGCGTGTGAGATGAGTGCAATTGTGCGGTAGTTTGAGCATCTGGTTTCCCATGAAGAACAGAGTTAAACATACAGTCACAACCCAGAAATTTCTAGATTGTTGACAAATAACCCAATTGGTCAAGCCTGGTGCATGTTGAACAGCATTTCCATTGAAGACTACCCTGTCTTCATTCACATATTCATGGCATTATCTTTTTTGCCAATAGTTCCTTGATACTATGTTTCATTTTATTTTCCTTATACCAAAACTAAAGTCTCATTTCTCTCATAGATGGATATGAAGTTGAAGTTCCTTTTTTAAAAGCCCAATTGCAGGCACATTCTAAGCTTTACACGGAGGCAGTATCTATGTACAAATATGTGCAAAGTAAGTGCAATAGCTGCCATATATTAAATTAGGGATCAGCCTTCCTAGCCCTGCCTCATGGAACGTATGACAATTAATTTAGACCTCTGTGGACTTGTCAGACTGCTAACATGGGTGCAGATTTTTCAGGTCACTGCTACTACTTAAACCATGGTGGTTGCAATGATCGGGAGCCAGATAGGAGATCCTTTATAAATCCTTCCAATCTAGAAGTACGGACAAGAAGATTGAAGTACAAAGGAGAATAGTGGTAGATGGAGAGCCTTCTGAAAACAATGTTCTAATTGAAGAAGCACAGAACATTTAAACACAAGAACCTAAAGCACCATTCAGTATTAAGCTTGGAAGTATCTGTATCCATCTTTTTGCTCTATGTTGCTTGGATCTCACAAAACAACTTGTCGGTGACTATTAGAGCCCACTACTGTAAAATGAAACTGAAAAACTACCCACTGAAATCAGGACAGTAAGCCTGAAAAACCACAGTTTTCCCAAACAGGTGATATTTCCAACAAAATAGTGTGAAAGCGACAGGGTTAACAGGTTAAACTCATTATTCTGACAAACTGATAGTCTCTAAGTATGATGTACTTAGAGATGGTATGTACTTATGATGGTATAGGCCACTATTACCTTGGAATCCTTTGAATTAGTTTTTGCCTATGACACATATAATTGTGTATGTGATTAGCATTGTCTATACACCCAAACATCCTGGAATGTGAAGTCAAGTGGGCCTTAGGAAGCATCACTACGAACAAAGCTAGTGGAGGTGATATAATTCCAGTTGAGCTATTTCAAATCCTGAAAGACGATACTGTGAAAGTGCTGCACTCAATATGCCAGCAAATTTGCAAAACTCAGAAGTGGCCACAGGATTGGAACATTGTGTTCGATTTTCTTGGCTAAATTGCCAAGCATGTGACCCTGAGAATGCCATGGTGTCCTTATACCAGCAATTCACTTTAAATCGTCTCATGCAGAGACAAAGGTGGTATTGGGAAGGGCTTTAAAATACAAATGTAGATTATGTATACCAGAAACAGATTTAATGTGTTTATGGGAAACTCAAAAGGACAGAAAGAAAATCTTAAATTTCTTTTAAAAGGTTGGCATCCAGGTCATTGCAGTAGGAAACAGCAACCCACTCCAGTATTCTCACTTGGAAAATTCCATGGACAGAGGAGCCTGGTGGGCTACAGTTCTTGGAATCACAGTGATTCAAAGAGCAACTGAGCAACTGTGCACACATCCAGGTTATGGAGGTATGGGTAGAGAAGTCTTTTTTCTTTTTTAAAGAGCACAGTTTTAGATTCTCTCTGTGCTTAAAGTTTCACAGCAGACTGGTTGAAAATTTAGCACTGCTCTTCATTTAACTATGGATATTTGACATTTTAAAGGTCTGGGTGACAGAAGATTATTTTTTATGTAAAAATTACCTCATTAAATGTGAACACTTTGCTAAGTGGCTTATCATGAAATTTGCCAAACCTCTGAAAAAGCAACAGTTCAAAATGAGGTTGAGAGAGTAATTTTAACCAGGATGTCCTATTTTGTTGGGTTGGCTGCTTTGATTAAAACCTTCTGTGAGGCGATGGCCCTTGCGTGATAGGCCCAGATGCAAATTAAGACACAACAGTGTGTTGACCTACTAAACAAAAAGCACAACAGCTTGGTAACTATGAACAGATACTGTTACTTCACTGCTTAGCTAAAACTGCACACCCACCCCCTGCCAAAGTAGGGGTGGGGGGCAAACTATTTCAGCAGTGGCTTCTTTGGGGCATATGTAAATCCTTCATGGAAAGTTACAAAACCCCAGGAAATCCCACCTGTGAATGATTGTAGTATTTAACCCTGAGGTTAGTTCCTATAATGCTCATTTCACAAAAAGCCTCCCCCACCCCCATTTTTAGTGGTTAGTTTGTATAAAGCAAGCTCAAGACTGTAAGCCTGAAAAACCACAGTTTTCCCAAACAGGTGATATTTCCAACAAAATAGTGTGAAAGCGACAGGGTTAACAGGTTAAACTCATTATTCTGACAAACTGATAGTCTCTAAGTATGATGTACTTAGAGATGGTATGTACTTATGATGGTATAGGCCACTATTACCTTGGAATCCTTTGAATTAGTTTTTGCCTATGACACATATAATTGTGTATGTGATTAGCATTGTCATTAATCTGTTTCTGGTATACATAATCTACATTTGTATTTTAAAGCCCTTCCCAATACCACCTTTGTCTCTGCATGAGACAATTTAAAGTGAATTGCTGGTATAAGGACACCATGGCATTCTCAGGGTCACATGCTTGGCAATTTAGCCAAGAAAATCGAACACAATGTTTTTTTCATTACTCCTGTTTTTTTTTTTTTTTTAAACCATAGTTTTATATAAAACTGTTTAATCTGTCTTCTGGTGGTTCAGTATTTACAACAGAAAGGTTGTATGTTAAATAGTTGACTTTTCTAGCAGCTCAAACACCTGGTTAGCATAAATCTTTTAATAGTAATGCCACTCCATTAACTCTTCTGTTACCAAAACTTCTGAAAATCCCTTTGCTAGAGTTGGAGAGTGACTGGCCATATAAACACCAAATATTGCATGTATGTGCTTAGTTTCTCAGTTGTGTCCAACTCTTTGCAACCACATGAGTGGTAGCCTGCAGGTCCTCTGTCCATGGGACTTTCTGGCAAGAATACTGGAGTGGGTTGCCAGTTCCTTCTCCAGGGGATCTTCCCAATCCAGGGATCGAACCCACGTCTCTTGTGACTCCTGTGTTGACCGAGGAGTTCTTTACTAGTAGCACCATCTGAGAAGCTTAAATATTGCACAGCCATGAGAATTAAGCAATACTGTTCATATTAGTACATGAGACTTTATAAGGAACAAAATCAAATTGTTTTTGGGCTTCAGGTTATTAGTTTCATTGTCAAATAGTATGCTTGCTTAGCTTATGACTTCACTTTCCCATTTCTGAATTCCAGATCCAAATGCACTAATGATTTCCATATTGGAAGTAATTCTTAGATGGAAGAAAAAGCTTTTATTATTATCAAAAAAATGCAAAATAATAAGTATGGAAATACAAGAAAGAGATAACACCTTAAAATCTTGCCTAAGGAAATAGTTATTCACATTTTTACCTTGTGTGTAATGAATGCAAATGTATACAGCATGCACGCATGCTAAGTCGCTTCAGTTGTGTCTGACTCTGCAACCCTATGGACCATAACCTACCAGGCTCCTCTGTCCATGGCATTCTCCAGGCGAGAATACTGGAGTGGTTTGCCATGCCCTCCTCCAGGGGACCTTCCCAACCCATTGAACCCATGTCTCTTATAATCTCCTGCATTGACAGGCAAGTTCTTAACTACTAGCGCCACATGTGTGTCTGTGAAAGTCACTCAGTCATGCCTCACTTTTTGCAATCCCATAGACTCTATAGTCCATGGAATTCTCCAGGCCAGAATACTGGAGTAGGTAGTTGTTCCCTTCTCCAGGGGATCTTCCCAACCCAGGGATCGAACCTAGGTCTCCTGCATTGCAGGTGGACTCTTTACCAGCTGATCCACCGGGGAAGCCTGGGAAGCCCTTAAATGTATGCAGAGCAGGTTGGAATATGAATGTGTTTTTGGTCTAGTCTATTATGTAATGTTAACTAACTTCAATCAACAGTTGTTTTAGTTTCTTAATGACACATGTGCTCTGTTGTAGAAATCACTTGGTTATAAAAGTTAAAAGGAATGAAGCATATATAAAATATATATTGGCATAAATACTATCAAAGTATGTATAAAACTGAGACTGTGCTATCATAAATCTATAGTTTGATGCATTTGTTTATCCATTTATTCATCTATTATACAAATATTTAATGAATATCTACTTTGTTTCCAGCACAGGACTGAGTTCTAGAGATGCCAAATACCTATCAAAGAGAAGTGTTCCAGTACACAAGATGGCCTATTTGAAACTATGTGAGCCAAAAACCCTGATCAAGATGACCAAGAGAATCACCTCTTTTTGATTGATTCCCAATACATATCTTATCACTGACATCATTCCTAAAGGAAAACTTCCTCACACTTTTAGTTGCTGTGTGTATTTTGCAAAGACTTATCAACTGATTTAAATGACATCAATTCAGAGGTCTATTCAAGTATCATGATGAGTGTTGCGATTCTTGGCCAAAGTCTAAATTGAATATCTCTTATTAAACTCAACTTTCTTGGTCAGAAATATGCAGTTCTTTAAATAATTTTCTTGGTCAGACATTTGTAGTTTAATGAGGACCATGAACAAATAAATAAATAGTTAAAATGTAATGTGAGGAGAGCTGTGACTGTTCTGCAAGCTTATGCATAGAGGGCACGGCAACTAGCTCTGTCTGAGGCTACTGGGGAGACCTTACACTGAAAGTGATTTTTGACTTGGGCTTTAAAAGCTGAGTGGAGGGCACTTGAAGCCAGAAGGGTTAGCAAGTACCAAGGCCCAGAGGTATGAAAGTAAGCAGCCAGTTTTAGCAATTGTGCGTAGTTCAGTATGATCTTAGTGGTGGTGGTATCTAAGAGAAGTGGGCGGGCAGTTAAATTATTTCCCCCTGTTACTTAGGGGCTGTCTTCTCAACCTACACTGTAATTCAGTTTTTCCCAGTTCACCCAACCCTATTAAGGGTCAGTAATGGTTAGATCATGCTCTCAGCTTTGAAGTCAATGGAACTTCTGTCATGCTCCCTGTTCCCTGTTTGAAGTACTATCCTTTTAAGTATCAACACTTTTTTTTTTTCTTACTCATAAATTATAGAGCTTTAAAGACAGAAAAACAAAAAATACAAATTTGTCATCTAATTTTTGAGAAGCATCACTTTCACTTCTATCTCGTGGTTTCTGGACTCAAACATGTTTGTTATGAGAGAATTATATTGGTCCTTGGTCTAGATCATCTATCTTACCCTACAAGCCCATATTCCATCCTTGCAAGGTATTGTTTCCAGGCTGAAACCATAACTGAATCTTGACAACCTGATTATTAAGAACTTGCTCTTCAAGGAATTTTTTGTTTTTGGTGGATATTCACCCGGCACACATTTTTATGCTTATCCACATAACACATTCCCAAACCTTCTTGTCCATAGTCTTCCAACATTGTTTCTTTCATATCCTTGACTATCTTATTAAACCTATAGCTCCCAGTCAGAAATCCATGTGCTCTTCAAATTGTGTTGCTCTGGGCTCCACTGGTGGTACAGTGGTAAAAAAATCCACCTGCCAGTGCAAAGATACGGGTTCGATCCCTGGTATGGGAGGATCCCACATGCCGCTGAGCACCTCAGCCCATGTGCTACAACTATGGGACCTGTGCTCTAGAGCCCAGGAACCACAACTACTGGAGCCCATGAGCCCTAGAGCCCATGCTCCACAAGAGAAGCCGCCTCAATGAGAAACCTGTGCACCACAGCTAGAGGAAAGCCTGTGCAGCAACAAAGACCCAGTGCAGCCAGAATACAAATTGTGTTGCTCTAAGTTCTGCCTTTCTCAGAGCCAGCTTTCAGTGGCACTGTATATCCACAGCTAGTGACTTTTAGCAATTGTCACAGATACCTAGAAACCAGGTGTGAGAGTATCTTCAGTTAATTGGTTATATGTGTCACCCTTTGAGGCCTTAAGTGTGAGTTGAATAATGTGCTGCAGTGTTGCAGATGTGGGCATATGGAGGTTATCAAGGATCTGCCCCCAGAACCTACATCTAGCTTATTTAGTACATCTATTTGATGAAAGAATGTTGTTGTACATACCTTATTTTATGGCTAGGTTGTTCAGAAAAGGCTACTAGTTGTCTTGCTAAGTTAGTTTTCTTCCTTTTCCATATTATCAATGTGTATCTGGGCACAAATCTCCTTGAAACTAGAGATTATATTTCTTAGTCTCCTTTGCAGCTAATATGACTGGGTGTCTAAGTTCTTGCTAATAGAATGTGGGTGAAAGTCATGTTTTTATTTCTTTTGCTTAAAAAGTTATTTGTCCTGGACTTTCCTTGCCACTTTTCCTAAGCTGGCATGTGGCTATGCTGTTCAGTGAATTTTTGCCATAAATACTTGAAGAGATCATAGAGAAACAAGAGGGGAGAACCTTCTAGAACAGAGCTACCTTTTGAATGTGGATCAGTTCTAAATGCCTCTGGATACCACTGGATAATTAAATGTAAGAGAAAATGAGGGGCTTAATTTTAGGCTTTGTTATAGCAGCTTGTCCTGTATGGCATTGGGTATATGCAACTCATTTTTGGCAGCTCTCGTTCCCTGATTACTTAGTATCTCATAGTAAGGCATTCATGTCCATCAGGGCCCAATGGTAAGTTTGAAGGTGTTCTTACAGGGAGACTATATAGTTGCTGAAATAATTACATTCTGAGGATGGTATGACTGTGCTCTAAAACCATTAGAGATGTTTCTTTGGCTCAGAATTTATAACAGACAACATTTACCATTTGATCTTTACCACACTATGAGCACCATTGTTTAAGGCATCTGAGTTCTTTGTCGCAAGCCAGAGAAAGTAGCCTTGGATAAGTTAAGTAGGTAGTGAATTCATTTGAAAGATACTGGGTGAATCATGTGGAAATAAGGGGAAGGTAGGAGAATCAGGTTTGGAGAATGGGTAGGTGAGGCAGCAGCTGTCAAAATGGATTCATTTTGATATTTGGCAAAACTAATACAATTATGTAAAGTTTAAAAATAAAATTAAAAAAAAAAAAACAACTGAGAATGCACTAGTTACAATGCCACTGTTCTCATTTCTGTTCCTGGACACTGTTGGACATTCGATACTGTCATTGGCAATGAAGGCCACAGCAGTGAGTCATTAAACACTTCCCAGCATCTTGGGTATCTGCACAAATACTTTGTTGCCTGGGTTTGCTCAGGCTGACCTCTGCCTATGGATATCTGCATCTCCTTGCCTAAGAGCTCTCTTTGAATCTACAAAGGCTATTCAATTTGCAGGTGGCAGGCTGAGCATACTAGTGAGTTAATATCGCTCAGTCCTCAAGCAATGACTGATGAGAGTCAGTGTATACACAAACGTCTTCTCTCCTCAGGTGAAATTACTCTCATGTGTTTATTTATATCACTTGCTCAAGGAAACTGGCTCTGGTCCCTTCTCACTCAGAGCCGGCTTGATAATGCCCCATCACTGACTATCTCTCCTCTGTTTGTTTTACCTCCCCTTTCTCCTACTAGTGTTCTCGACTTTTCCAAACAATTTGCTCTTGAATCTTTGTCTCAGAGTCTGCTTCTAGGGGATTCTGAACCTTAAATAGCACCACTCCCTCAAAATCCAAATCCCAGGTAAGAATATTTTACTAGCTGAGCTCAGGCTAGATTTGAGAGGTGGGGGAGAATCAGATATGTATCAGATATGGTAGTTTCTGATACCTTTTGGCTTCCATAGCATGAGGTGGGCCCTTGTTTTATCCTATAATTCATAAAATGGAGAATTCCTCAAAATTTGAAAGGGGCCTTGATGCTGGGGATCAGAACCACTACCTGTTTCAAACATTACTATTTCTGGAATATTGCAGTATCCTTCTAATTTGTTTACCTTTTCCCTTAGAGTAAAAGGAAGAGAGAAGGGGAAGGTTGAATTATGGAGAAAGGAGCTTTGAAATTAGATAACCAGCCACAACACACAGTGACAGCCCTTTGGCCAAACAGCACTGTTATTTCAAATCAATCACCTTAACTAAGAACAAGAAAGCCATTCCTCTGAGCATTTAATTTCTGAAGTAAATAATAGACTACTAACATTTTTGTACTCTACTTTTATCAAAACAGCAGATTTCAAAGACTGAAGCAAATATGTCAAGTTTTTGAGAAAGTTGATTAGAATTTTATGTGTCAAACGAGTCTTAGGAAATGCACCATTGGAATAAATATGGTTGACCCTTGAACAACAGGGATTTGAACTGCCCAGGTCCAGTTATACATGAATTTTTTTTCAATAGTGAATGCCACTGTTGTTCAGTCACTCAGTCATATCTGACTCCTTGAGACCACATGGACTGCAGCATGCCAGGCTTCCCTGACCTTCACTGTCTTCCAGAATTTATTCAAACTTATGTCCATTGAGTCGATGATGCCATTCAACCACCTCATTCTCTGTCGTCCCCTTCTCCTCCTGCCCTCAGTCTTTCCCAACATCAGGGTCTTTTCCAATGAGTCGGCTCTTCACATCAGGGGCTCAAAGTATAGGAGCTTTGGCTTCAGCATCAGTCCTTCCCATGAATATTCATGGTTGATTTCCTTTGGGATTGACTGGTTTGATCTCCTTGAAGTAGAAGGGACTCTCAAGAGTCTTCTCCAGCACCACAGTTTGAAAGCATACACAACCTGAGGTTGGTTGGGCCAGCAGATGTGGAGGGCCTGCAGAGTTTCAGCTTTATGAAGGTTTGGCCCCCAAACCCCTGAATTGTTCAAGGGTAAACTGTATATAAAATCTTGACTTCAGAGAATTTATTTTGTCAAATTGATTTTAGTGTCAGAACAAACCTAATATTTCTCCTACATTTATCCATCTTTTCCCTTTTCTACCATCATTTTAATTTGATTTAAGGCAGTATCTACATGGTTGAGTGTATATAACTATATGGTATTCCTGCTAGGGAAGTGTGGCAACTTCTGACTGCCCCATTATTTCTTCATTAGAGTGTTAACAAATGTCCTACTCTCATTTCATGCCCCTCTTGCTTTTCTTTAGGGAGGCAATGGGAAAGCCGCTCTAGCCTGCTCCTTAAGCTAGCTCTAGATTAAGACGGATGACTAGGCGGTCTTACAGGGAGCAGACTTCACCAATCCTTGTCCTTGGAATGTGCCCTAAGAAAATTGCTTGTGGGAGGTCTCAATGTGTGGGAGCTTCTAGCACCTCAAAAAATCACTTCCAGGACTTAATTTAGGTACTGTCTTTCACCTGGTATTTATCTAAAACTGTTCCCTTCAGGAAAACCAAGTCATTAAGAAGAGGATGGAAGTGGGAAGAGCATACAGAGAACCATATGTGGGATGCATGTGTTTGGCATTCCTTTTGAACCAAGAGGAGCCAGAAACTCCAGCAAGGCTTATTTGTTTTGATAGTTCTGTGTCTAAAATGTTCGCTAATTTATTCATTCATTCACTTTTATTCATTACGGAATGCCTGCCCCAGCTTAGCCACTGTGCTGATTACTAAAAGTACAAATAAACACAATAATCATCAGGTCATCCGTTTTTTTCTCACATGAAACATCCACAGTGAGAGACAGTAGTTTTTAAAGGTAGTTCTTAACATTTACATAATAAAATGATCTTATTTTACATTTTCAAACACTATCTCAACACTTTCCATGTTGACTAATAGATCATATAAATTTTAGGTGGGGAAAAAGAAATTAGATTTGTTTCTCATTCTTCCATAACCTCCATCAACCCTAAGACTGTCTTCTATCTTTTTTTTGCTAATCTTCTATTATTTTTTGCTTGATGACAGTAAGAAAAGAAGAAAAGCATGCAAGATGAAAGGGGAAGAAGGGTCTTCTAAGAGGAATTTTCACCTGATGAGAATAAGAACAAAAATATATTTGCCAAAGAAGATTAGCAATAGCACTTTTATTTCTATTAGGCCTCCAATGAAGGAAGGCTTACTTTAAGCCATACTTCAGTTCAGTTCAATCACTCAGTCGTGTCTGACTCTGTGACCCCATGGACTGCAGCATGCCAAGCCTCCCTGTCCATCACCAACTCCCGGAGTTTACTCAAACTCATGTCCATTGAGTCGGTGATGTCTTCCAACTATCTCATCCTCTGTCATCCCCTTCTCCTCCCACCTTCAATCTTTCCCAGCATCAGGGTCTTTTCAAATGAATCAGTTCTTTGCATCAGGTGGCCAAAGTATTGGAGTTTAGCTTCAGCATCAGTCCTTCCAATGATTATTCAGGACAAATTAGCCCTTAGGATGGACTGGTTGGATCTCCTTGCAGTCCAAGGGACTCTCAAGAGTCTTCTCCAACACCACAGTTCAAAAGCATCAATTCTTGGCCACTCAGCTTTCTTTATAGTCCAACTCTCACATGCATACATGACTATTGGAAAAACCATAGCTTTGACTTATATTACTTTCCATGTATTACAAGCCATACTTACATTATATCATTTTGGTAAAGTTTTGTATTAGCTTGATAGGATTCAGTCTATAATGAATGCTGTTCAAATCCTTCTGGAGATCTCTTTTCCCACTGGCTTTTCTAAGCATTGAATCTATTGCTGGTACCAGAGTTAATTCAGGATTGCTCTTAGAGACTGAGGGAACACATTGAAGTCTCCTCCAATTGATTGAAAGAAGTAGATGGCTTCCACCTATGTGTTTTGCGGATGGCTATACTCTTTGGTTAATAATAATCCCCCTTATCTACTTGTTTTAATTTCTCATTTTGAATTAGTGAACCTTAGGTTTACTTTGTAGAACTCAGAGTGTACACATAAATATTGACCCTTGTGCTCTGCTATGGGCTCAGTATTGGTGAGATTTTGTCAAGGCAGGTCTTGCTTATGAAACCAATGGAAGGGTTATGAAACATGTGCAAGCACAATGTCATGGGCTCAGTTCACTTTTGTCTTTCATATGAAATTTCCCTTTGGACTCTGAGAAACTCCAAAAACTTTGAGTTTATGGAGTTGAGCTACTGCATGGAGCTCAATTCTTCCTTGCATTTTGTAGAAAAATAAAATATTTGCTTCTGTGTTGAGAAAGTCATGTATTAAAATAAATCCATTTGGAACCTTGCTACTATATAGTTCCTTTTGGTTGCAAAAGATTTAATTCTGTGGTACCCTATTGTTTGTTCTCCTTTTATCTTTTCCCTATTGTGTCTGGCTTCTTAGATACATAATAACATGAAATAAAAGTGACCCCTCCAAACCTGATTTTAATTAATAGACAGGCACCTGCTTTGCATGTGTTGTGTGGTGGGAAGGGGTGGGTATAAATTCTTGACTATAACTGTGGTCTCCAGCTACATCACATTTAATAAATAAGAACAATCTGCATCCTTGACTCCTCCTCTTGGATGGCTGAGCATGTTCAGTGGTGTTGCACATTCAGAAGTAACTGATTACAATATGTTGTTATAAATTTTAAAAAATTGAGTGATGGGGAGAAGTTTTGGAAAAGAGATTTGAACTTGAACTAAGAATTATTTTTCAAGGTTTTTATTTTATATATATATTTAAAATTTATTTTTAATTGAAGGATAATTGCTTTACAATATTGGATTGTCTTCAAGATTTTTAGTTTCTACTCTAGACAGTTGTGCATTTTGATAAGATTTGAAAATGACTTTGATTTCCTTGGGTAAAATACAATATAATTTTATTAATATTTTATATTTTGCAATTGTCCTGTGAATTTTTGGAAATTCTATCATCTTAACTTCGAAAAGTTGAAGTGAAAGAGTAAATCTCTTGTTAAAGAATACACCAAGAGTGCTCAAGGCGCTTCAGTCGTGTCCAACTCTGTGCGATCCTATGAACTGCAGCCCGCCAGGCTCCTCTGTCCATGGGACTCTCCAGGCAAGAATACTGGAGTGGGTTGCTGTGCCCTCCTCCAGGGCATCTTCCTGACCCAGGGATCAAACCTGTGTCTCTTACAACTATCTGCATTTAGCAGGTGGTTTCTTTACCACTAGGGCCACATGGGAAGCCCATAAAGAATATACTTAATATCAATCGAAATATTCCAAGATAAATCTGATTCTATCCACTACAAGTTACTTTGAATCACTTTATTAATATTGATGCCATATATTTTATATTTTTAAGAGGAAGGTTGAAAACGCACTACTTATAAAAATGTCAACAAATGAACCAAGTCTGTGGAAATTTGCTTTTAAAAATCTTGGACCTGTGTATCTGACCTAAACTCAACTAATTTTAATTTCTTATTGGATGTTATATTTAGTGTTGTTAGTGGTATTTGTTTGAATTTATAATCTAATAAAGATCAAAATTTACCTTCTATAAGAAATTCAGCTTATTCAGACTTTAGGTGCTTCATCTCACCAGCAGCTGAATTTTCACAAATATAGGTAGATATTTTAAATAGTGTGATTTAGGAAAATTTTAGGAATAATGGAAAATGTTTCCCATAAATCCTGTAATAGTCATGATCTCAAATCTAAATGATAAATTAATCATTTATATATTACTGTTTATCAAGGTCATTCATTTTATAATAAAATATTTGATAGAAATTCGTGTAAGGCTAAGTTTCATGGATTACACAAACACAAATTTATATTTAAGAGGCCAGGCAGGAGTATAACTGGGAGGACCTGAATCAGAATAATTATGTATCTACTTCCTTTTACTTGTTTTAAAATTAGCTTATATTAAGTTGTATATAAGCCTATAGTCTAAGTTGGAAAATAGGATGTATGATACAAAAAGTCATTTTTTTCTAAACATATAGCATGAGGATAAAATTTTAGTTTAATATAAATAGGATTTTTTCTCTTTGATAGATTTCTAGAATTAACTTTTATGATTTAAAGGAAAGTATGATGCAAAGGAAAGTATATTGTCAGGGGCTTCCTTGGTAGCTCAGCTGGTAAAGAATCCGTCTTCAATGAAGGAGACCCCAGTTTGATTCCTGGGTTGGGAAATTCCCCTGGAGGAGGCATGGCGACCCACTCCAGGGTTCTTGGATGGAGAATTCCATGGACAGAGGAGCCTGGCATGCTGTAGTCCATGGGGTTGCAAAGAGGTGGACATGATTGAGCAACTAAGCACCCATGCATATTATCAGGGAAGTATGTGGAAATAACTGTAGATTGAGCAGTATATATTAACATATGTGCTAGGATCAGAACAAATCATTTTTCATAATATTTATCTTGCTGTCTCGATAAGCCAGTGAAGATGATAGTGCCATTCTACAAATAATAAAACTGAGGTATGCTGCTGCTGCTGCTGCTGCTAAGTTGCTTCAGTCGTGTCCGACTCTGTGCGACCCCAGAGACGGCAGCCCACCAGGGATTCTCCAGGCAAGAACACTGGAGTGGGTTGCCATTTCCCTCTCCAATGCATGAAAGTGAAAAGTGAAAGTGAAGTCGCTCAGTCATGTCTGACTCCTAGCGACCCCATGGACTGCAGCCGACCAGGCTCTTCTGTCCATGGGATTTGCCAGGCGAGAGTATGGGAGTAGGTTGCCATCGCCTTCTCCGAAACTGAGGTATGGTGAGGTCAAATCTCTCAAATTTTCCACTTCTTAGAGTGGTTGGAGTCAGGACATTCAAGTAGTGTTAAAAGGATCAACACTTGACCAAAAAGATAAACACTAAGAGGTAATACAAAGCTGATGACCCTCCATGAGGATTTCAATTAGTGTCTCAGTGAGAACTACCCACTCTCACTTCTGGTTGATCTTGGGACTCTTGATGAACCAGTAATGGTTTTGGATTCTCTTGTTCCAGTGAAGATTCTCTTCCCCAGTTCTAGCTGTAATCCCTGAAACCCCTTTCCTGTGCTGGCCTAGAACACCCGACTAGGGTTCTAAATCCCAGAGTGAGGAGGTCAGAATTGGCTGTCAAGTAGTGTGTGTAGATGTATGCCCTGTTGAGTGGGGAAGTGTGAACCCAGATCTCCAGGGCAGGTATCTGAAGGCTCAGAAACCTTTTATATGCTTTTTGTGGCACAGCTTCTTTTCCCTAAGCATGTGTGTGGGCGTCTGGGCCTTACTTTCTTCTCTAGTCTTCCAATTTATTGTTTGTTAGCTTCTCTTTGGGAAGCTGAATTTACTTGAATTCTGAGGAAAACCAACAACAATTTTCTGTCTGCTGTTGCCTGGTAAATAATGTAGTTTCTGAGCACTCACTTCACTGCATATTTCTGAGACAGTCTGCAGAAAACTCCTTTCTGTGTTGCCATATTAGGAGAACTGCCTACATTCTTTTGCCACAAGGAAAGAATCACCAGAATGGGTTGGGCAAAAGCTTCAATATAAAGGCAATCTTGGTACTTTAAAAGATCCAATAAGGGTTCAGCAGTGTAATAGCTTCAAGTGAATTGTATACAAGGCAATGATTCTGACTTTTATTATTCATTCTTCTTCGCTATGTCATTACCATGCCAGATAAGATTTGTACTCATCACACAAAATTCAATCAGAATTCCTAATAGCATAATGTGCATTTTTGTTTTTAAACATATACAGCTTTTATGTGTAATATATATTATTGTTCAGTTGCTCAGTCCTGTCCAACTTTTTGCGACCTGATGGACTGCAGCACTTCAGGCATCCCTGTCCTTCACCATGTCCCGGAGTTTGCCTAGGTTCACGTCCGTTGAGTTGGTGATGACATCCAACCATCTTGTCCTCTGTCATCCCCGTCTCCTCCTGCCTCCATTCTTTGGCAGCATCAGGGTCTTTTCCAATGAGTGGGCTTCTTGCATCAGGTGGCCGAAGTATTGGAGCTTCAGCTTCAGCATCAGTCCTTCCAATGAATATTCAGGGTTGATTTCCTTTAGTATTGACTGGTTTGAAAATAATCTGTATTACATGATCACTAAGAGGGAAAGTCCCATATGTGGGGGAAAAAGTGCCATGTTTATTCTAGAAAAGGGAAGATAAGAAACTATAACTCACTGAAATACTTATTAGGAAGCTGAGTACTGTGTAAAATGCTTGCACAGATTTTTCTCCTTAAATCTTTATTTGAAAAATATAAACACATATTACTATCTCCACTTAATAGATTTAAAAAACCCGAAACCTAAAGAAGTTAAATATCTTTTCAAATCCCAGTTTACATAGTGAATGAATAAATGTACCAGAAAATGAACCTAATTCTCTTTGTGGAAAAATTCATGATTTTCCCACTAAATTATATTACTACTCTTCTGTATCATTTATTCCCCAAAATGTATTCATTATTTATTCTATGCCAGACACCATGCTGACTTTTAAGGATAGATAAATGATCATTATGTATCTTAGAATGATAGATGATAATTAAAATTAATATAAAATATTATGACTGAATGGAGGAGAGATCTTTTCTAATATGATAATACTCTGCCCAAATATGAGAATTTTACTATGCAGTAAAATTTAAAATTTTAAGCCAGCTTTTTTACTTTCTTCTTTTACTTTCATCAAGAGGCTCTTTAGTCCTTCTTCACTTTCTGCCATAAGGGTGATGTCAATCTGCATATCTGAGGTTATTGATATTTCTCCTGGCAATCTTGATTCCAGCTTATGCTTCATCCAGCCTGGCATTTTGCATGATGTACTCTGCATAAGAGTTAAATAAGCAGGGTGACAATATACAGCCTTGATGTACTCCTTTCTCAATTTGAAACCAGTCTGTTGTTCCATATCCAGATATAACTGTTGCTTCTTGACCTGCCTACAGATTCTCAGGAAGCAGATCAGGTGGTTTGATATTCCCATCTCTTTCAGAATTTTCCACAGTTTGTTTTGATCCACACTGTCAAAGGCTTTGGCATAGTCAATAAAAAAGAAATAGATGTTTTTATGGAACTCTCTTCCTTTTTGTTGATCCAGTGGATGTTGGCAATTTGATCTCTGGTTCCTCTGCCTTTTCTAAATCCAGCTTGAACATCTGGAAGTTCATGGTTCACATACTGTTGAAGCCTGGCTTGGAGAATTTTGAGCATTACTTTGCTAGCATGTGAGATGAGTGCAATTGTGCAGTAGTTTGAACATTCTTTGGCATTGCCTTTCTTTGGGATTGGAATGAAAACGGACCTTTTCCAGTCCTGTGGCTACTGCTGAGTTGTCCAAATTTGCTAGCACATTGAGTGCAGCACTTTCATAGCATCATCTTTTAGGATTTGAAATAACTCATCTGGAATTCCATCCCCTCCAGTAGCTTTGTTTGTAGTGATGCTTCCTAAGGCCCACTTGACTTCACATTCCAGAATGTCTGGCTCTAGGTCAGTGATCACACCTTCGTGGTTATCTGGGTCATGAAGATGTTTTCTGTATAGTTCTTCTGTGTATTCTTGCCACCTCTTCTTAATATCTTCTGCTTCTGTTAGGTCCATACCATTTCTGTCCTTTATTGACCCCATCTTTCCATGAAATGTTTCCTTAGTACCTAATTTTCTTGAAGAGCTTTCTAGTCTTTCCCATTCTATTGTTTCCCTCTATTTCTTTGCACTAATTACTGAGGAAGGCTTTCTTATCCCTCCTTGCTATTTTTTGAAAGTCTGCATTCAAATGGGTATATCTTTCTTTTTCTCCTTTGCCTTTTGCTTCTCTTCTTTTCTCAGCTATTTGTAAGGCCTCCTCAGACAACCATTTTGCTTTTTTGCATTTCTTTTTCTCAGGATGGTCTTGATCACTGCCTCCTGTACAATGTCATGAACCTCCGTCCATAGTTCTTCAGGCACTCTGTCTATAAGATCTAATCCCTTGAATCTATTTCTTACTTCCACTGTATAATCAGAAGGGATTTGATTTAGGTCATACCTGAATGGTCTAGTGGTCTTCCCTACTTTCTTCAATTTAAGTCTGAATTTGGCAATAAGGAGTATGTGATCTGAGCCACAGTCAGCTCCTGGTCTTAGTTTTGCTGACTGTATAGAGCTTCTCCATCTTTGGCTGCAAAGAATATAATCAATCTGATTGACCATCTGGTGATGTCCATGTGTAGAGTCTTCTCTTGTGTTGTTGGAAGAGGGTGTTTGCTATGACCAGTGGGTTCTCTTGGCAAAACTCTGTTAGCCTTTGCCCTGCTTCATTTTGTACTCCAAGGCCAAACTTGCCTGTTACTTGAGATAACACTTGACTTCCTACTTTTTGACTTCACTGAAGATAGTGACTGAAGCTATGAAATTAAAAGGCAGTTGCTCCTTGGAAGAAAAGCTATGACCAACTTAGACAGCATACTAGAAAGCAGAGACATAACTTTGCCAATAAAAGTCCGTATAGTCAAAGGTATTTTTTTTTCAGTAGCCGTGTATGGATGTGAGAGTTGGACTATAAAGAACACTGAGTTTCAAAGAATTGATGCTTTTGAGCTTTGGTGTTGGAGAAGACTCTTGAGAGTCCCTTGGACTGCTAGAAGATCCAACCAGTCAATCCTACTGGAAATCAGTCCTGAATATTCATTGGAAGGACTAATGCTGAAGCTGAAGCTCCAATACTTTGGTGGCCTGATGCGAAGAACTGACTCATAGGAAAAGACCCTGATGCTTGGAAAGATTGAAGGTGGAAGGAGAAGGGGATGACAGAGGATGAGATGGTTGGATGACATCACTGACTCAATGGACATGAGTTTGAGTAAACTCTGGGAATTGGTGATGGACAGGGTAACCTGGCATGCTACAGTCCATGGGGTTGCAAAGAGTTGGACATGACTAAGTGACTGAATTGAACTCAACTGAAAATTTAATTGATGTTAATGATTTGTGATGGATCAAAAATCCTTCTTGCTGCACTACTATGTGCTAATTATATTTGATGTAGATTGCTATATAAATAAAAAAAGTAGAACTTGTAGGAGAGTTGTGGACTTCCCTGGTGGCTCAGTGGTAAAGAACCTGCCTGCCAGTGCAGAAGCTGTGTTTTTGATCCCTGGAGAAAGAAATGGCAACCCATTCCAGTAGTCTTGCCTGGGAAATCCCATGGAAAGAGGAACATGGTGGGCTACAGTCCATGAGGTCCCAAAAGTTGGACATGACTTAGAGACTAAACAGCAACAACAAGGAGAGTTGTATTCAAAAATTCTGCTAACAGGTTTGAGTTTTGGTTAGGGAGAGAAACGTTTTTCTTAATGGAGAGTTTAGGTGGGAAGTAGAACTCTAGGTGCTGACTCCACACTACTGGCTTCTCATACTTGAGTGTATCTCAGAATCTGATAGAGGGGTTGTCAAGACATAGATTTCTGGGCCCAGCTCCTAAAATTTCTGATTCAGCAAGTATGGGATGATGGGCCCTGTGAATTTACTTTTCCAATAAGCTTCCTGATGCCAGTGACCCGAGGACACATTTTGAGAACTTCTGCTCTGCATAAAAATACTTTCTTATTCTCCTCATACAGAATGAAAAAAAAAAAAAGAATATTTGATAGATTCCATGGGTCAGCTTGTTCTGGAAACTGTCGATTACTGCCTTGGCCTTACCTAGGAGATCTGGTGATCTGTCAGCTTAGAAACGAGGAGATTGAGAACCCACAAGATGAATATTGATTATCTGCACAAAATCATTTTTAAGGTAATTAGCTGAATTTAAAACTTCAACTTAGTGTTCGTTCATTTATGTGTTTATTAAAATAAAGGTAAACTTTAGAGGTTCTTCTTCCATGAGAAAATGTAGAGAGTTAAAATAACAGTTATCCCCATATTTTTCATTGCTTCTAAGTGATACCTTATGGTACTAAACACACTTTGAGGAAGGCAGGTGTCTTTGGAGCTATTTGGCATGCATCTCTTGTACAAAAGACATCTCATTGATCTTAAACAGAAGTGAACTCCAGAGAGAGACTTCTTCGTGGTGTAGAGGAGCAAATTATATTTTCTTGTACCTGGCATTTAATCCAACCATCAAGCCCAATGAGCATGATTTTCTCTAACTTGAGTGAAGTGATAACTAAACATTTCAACCTCAGACTTGAGTGTTTCAATGTAACACGAAATATACTTAGCTGAGACCCTAATCTATAGCATTCTGGGTTTTTTTTCCCTTTGATTTATGTTTAGTACTTTGTTAGAAGGTTCCCTTTTCATCTGATTCCACATGGATGCAATGTTTCCTGTCTCACAGCCAAAGTCAACCTTTTAAGGCCTACAGGGTTGTTGCAGGCATACAGATGAACAAAGCAGAGGGGAGGCTGGAATCCAGGACCACCTGGACTGCCAACAGAAGCTCTAGAACCACACAGGTTGGTCAATGTCCAGGAGGTCAAATGAGGAGTACACGGAGAAGAGCCTACAAAATCTGACAGCAGCAAAGCCAGTGGAAGTAGCATTCCTTAAATGAAAGGCAAAAGGAGACTCAGTGTAATCAGCGTAGGTTAAACAGACCTGGAATATATTAGTCATGGATCTTTAAAAAAAAAAAAAAAGGTGATTACAGTACTTGGAAAAGATATTTCTGTAACTTCTAAAGCTTGGCAGCCTTAGGAAAAGGGGCTAGTTCTTAAGACCAGAAATTTTATGCAAGCTTTTCTAAAAATTGTTACCTGTGCTAAATGAGATTGGGATATTAAAACAGTATTATGGGATAGAGAACTGTGTGACTCAGACTCAATCAAGTGGCTCTCTGGGTTTCTGTAATCATTTTTCTCATATGGTTATAAAGGATTATTGATAAAAGCTAAATCATAAAAACTCTTCTGGCTTTTTTGATTATGCTTATTAGATCTTTTTAACATGTTCAAAATTTCCAATCTGTGCTATGTGTAATAGTTTATAAGCAAAATATGTTATTGTTGATATAGAATGAGAAAGCAGATGCATTTGATAAACAATTTTAACACTTTTGAGAAGAGGAAAGAACTTTCTGCAACAATAAAAATCACAGCAGCCAAAGATCACAATTTTTGGATTCAATGGAAGTTGAGTGTAATTCATAAATTATTTTGAGTTTGCATAATTTCCCCTAAAGAGTCATTTAATATTAAAAGAGAGAAAATGCCTTCTCAATTTTTTTCACCATCCCTTCCCTACCCCAATCAAGAATCTTGGGATCAAAAAAGGGAAAAAATAAAACTGTTTATGAAAATAATGTCCAAGAATTTGTAGAGTCTTACCAAAGGCAATGAAACTGTCAACATGGTTCCTTGTAAATTTATTATGTATCTATGCACTGGCATGTGTTGTACATTTGTTGGAAAAAATTCTCTAATATTCACTTTTAGAGTTCTTTTGCTGTGAACAAATGAAAAGTTAAAGCTTCATTAGCTGAATTGGACTTCTTGTTGGTCTTTAGGTGTCAACTACTTAAGACTGTCTGCTCCTTCAACTAGTTTGTACATTAGTGTTTTCAAAATTTCCAGACTATCTGTATTTATATTTTTCTGTTTTCTTATTCTCAGATTTTTTAAAAAAAATTTTAACTGGAAGCTAATTGCTTTACAATATTGTGTTGGTTTCTGTCTTATATCAAAATGAATCAGCCATAAGTATACATATGTATCCTCCCTCTTGATCCCCCCCTCCCACCTCCCACCCCATTTACCCCTCTAGGTTCTAACAGAGTACCTGATTTTAGCTCCCTGTCAGAATGGCTGTCAACAAAAAATCTACAAATAATAATTCTGGAGAGGATATGGAGAGAAGGGAACCCTCTTGCACTGTTGGTGGGAATGTAAAATGATACAGCCATTATGGATAATAGTATGGAAATTCCTTAAAAAACTAGAAATAAAACTACCATATGACTCAACAATGCCACTACTGGGCATATACCCTCAGATTCCTTTTTAAGATGTCAAAATTTATGCTTAAGAATACAGGATGTAACAGATAATACATGCTTATATTTTTTGACCACTGCCAGGCTTAATCTACATTCCCTGCTCTGAGTTTCTTTTTCTCTACCTCTCCAGTGGTCACTGAGGGAGTTGATATCTTCCCCAGAAATAAGTTAGAATAGCTGTGGTTTTAATGAAAGCTTTAAATATATGTATATCTTACTTTAGGCAAAAGTAGCAAGTAGGGGCTGTTCTTCCAGAAATGTTTTGTGCTCTCAGATTTTTTTCATACTACTTTATTACTAACTATTCCTCTCTTTGTCTTCCAGGCTCATTACCTGGATTTGATCTCCCTGGCTTAATATTACTTAATGAACCAGGTCTTACTTTCATTTGGCCAATTTTGCTGTCTTTGTGCTGTTCTGCTCCCCTATGTTGATCCTTCCTGGCCTAGCCCTTCTCCTGAGACATGTGGGCATCTAGGGTGCCATTCTCTTTTACTAATATGTTGAGGAGAGAGGTTGGAGGATAATTACAATCTTGGTGTGTTTTCTGTAAAATATAAACTCTAGAGAATGGGCTCTACAGTATTAAAACAAATCACTTTCAGTGGAAAGAGAGCAAAGTATAACATGTGGCAGTTGTCCAAAAATATTAAATAAATTATCCTACTTGCTTGAGATAATGCACCATAGCTTTGTATCTAATTCAGACAGATGTTTCAGTCTCTTCAGACAAGATAGAGAGTGCCATGGAAGTTGCTTTCGGGTGGGATGAGGAGTGAATCTTTCATCCTATTGCCTAGCATCTTTTCCATTATTGTTTAACTTTAGCCTACTAATGATACCTAAAAATTATGTTAACAAACTTTTTTGGATTAAGGCACTCAATTCCTCTTTTTAGGAAGTCAGATATTATGCTATATTAACAAACACTAGAAACAAAACTGGCTCAAAATTGGGAAGGGAATTTGTCAAGACTATACTGTCACACTGCTTACTAAACTTATATGCAGAATACATCTTCCGGAATGCCAAGCTGGATGAATCACAAGCTGGAATCAAGATTGCCAGGAGAAATATCAACAACCTCAGATATGCAGATGATAGCATTCTAATGGCAGAAGTAAATAAAAAGCCTCTTGATGAAGTTGAAAGAGAAGAGTGAAAAAGCTGGCTTAAAACTCAGCATTCAAAAAACTTGAGTTCATGGCATCCATTTCATCACTTCATGACAAATAGATAGGGGGAAAAATGGAAACAGTGACAGATTTTGTTTTCTTGGGCTCCAAAATCACCTCAGATGGTGACTGTAGTCACAAAATTAAAAGATGCTTACTCCTTGGAAGAAAAGCTGTGACAAATCTAGACAGTGTATTAAAAAGCATGATTTTGCTGACAAAAGTCTGTATAGTCAAAGCTATGGTTTTTTTTCCAGTAATCATGTACAGATGTGTGAGTTGGACCATAAAGAAGGCTGAGCATTGAAGAATTGATGGTTTTGAACTGTGGTGCTGGAGGACTCTTGAGAGTCTCTTGGACTGCAAGCAGATCAAACTAGTTAATCCTAAAGGAAATCAACTCTGAATATCCATTGGAAGGACAGATGCTAAAGCTGAAGCTCTGATACTCTGGCCACCTGATGTGAAGAGCTGACTCATTGGAAAAGACCCTGATGCTGGGAAAGACTGAGGGCAGGAGGAGAAGGAGGTGACAAAGGATAATATGGTTGGAGGGTATCACCAACTCAATGGACTTGAATTTGAGCAAACTCTGGGAGATAATGAAGGGCAGGGAAGCCTGAAGTACCGCAGTTCATGGACTCACAAAGACTCAGACACAGTGAAGCAACTGCACAACAACAACAACCAAAACAAAAGAAGACATATGAAATGCTGTAAGAATGGGTGGTAGAGAGATCTCATCTAAGGGTCAAGAAGGCCTCCTGGGGAAGAAATATCCAGACCAAGACCTGAAACATAAGTAGAAGTTAACCAAGGAACTCAAATAAGCTCTGTATTGTTGAACTATAGATGTCAAGGGGGCATGAAGTTTGAGATGGAACTGAAAAGGCAGATAGGCACCAAGCCACATGGGATCTTTTTTTTTTTAATTTAATTTTATTTTTTAACTTTACAATATTGTATTGGTTTTGCCATATATCAAAATGAATCTGCCACAGATATACATGTGTTCTCCATCCTGAACCCTCCTCCCTCCCCATACCTACCCTCTGGGTCGTCCCAGTGCACCAGCCCCAAGCATCCAGTATCGAGCATTGAACCTGGACTGCTGACTCATTTCATACATGATATTATACATATTTCAATGCCATTCTCCCAAATTATCCCACCCTCTCCCTCTCCCACAGAGTCCAAAAAACTGTCCTATACATCAGTGTCTCTTTTGCTGTCTCGTATACAGGGTTATTGTTATCATCTTTCTAAATTCCATATATATGCATTAGTATACTGTATTGGTGTTTTTCTTTCTGGCTTACTTCACTCTGTATAATAGGCTCCAGTTTCATCCACCTCATTAGAACTGATTCAAATGTAATCTTTTTAATGGCTGAGTAATACTCCATTGTGTATATGTACCACAGCTTTCTTATCAGTTCATCTGCTGATGGACATCTAGGCCTTGTGCAGGAGTACATTTATCCTAAGAGACATGTGAAACAATTGAACTTTTAGCACAGTTGTGGCATGATTTTATATGCCTTTTTAAAAGCTATAGAATAAAGGCAAGCCAATACATTGGTATTGGCAGTCATAAACACTTTCAGTTCAGTTAAGTCACTCAGTCGTGTCTGACTCTCTGTGACCCCATGAATCGCAGCACGCCAGGCCTCCCTGTTCATCACCAACTACCAGAGTTCACTCAGACTCACGTCCATCGAATCAGTGATGCCATCCAGCCATCTCATCCTCTGTCATCCCCTCCTCTTCCTGCCCCTAATCCCTCCCAGCATCAGAGTCTTTTCCAATGAGTCAACTCTTCACATGAGGTGGCCAAAGACTGGAGTTTCAGCTTCAGCATCAGTCCTTCCAAAGAAATCCCAGGGCTGATCTCCTTTAGAATGGACTGGTTGGATCTCCTTGCAGTCCAAGGGACTCTCAAGAGTCTTCTCCAACACCACAGTTCAAAAGCATCAATTCTTCGGTGCTCAGCTTTCTTCACAGTCCAACTCTCACATCCATACATCACCACTGGAAAAACCATAGCCTTGACTAGATGGACCTTTGTTGGTAAAGTAATGTCTCTGCTTTTGAATATGCTATCTAGGTTGGTCATAACTTTCCTTCCAAGGAGTAAGCGTCTTTTAATTTCATGGCTGCAGTCACCATCTGCAGTGATTTTGGAGCCTCCCAAAATAAAGTCTGACACTGTTTCAACTGTTTCCCCATCTATTTGCCATGAAGTGGCAGGACTGGATGCCATGATCTTCATTTTCTGAATGTTGAGGTTTAAGCCAACTTTTTCACTCTCCTCTTTCACTTTCATCAAGAGGCTTTTGAGTTCCTCTTCACTTCTGCCATAAGAGTGATGTCATTTGCATATCTGAGGTTATTGATATTTCTCCTGGCAATCTTGATTCCAGCTTGTGTTTCTTCCAGTCCAGCGTTTCTCATGATGTCCTCTGCATAGAAGTTAAATAAGCAGGGTGACAATATACAGCCTTGATGTACTCCTTTTCCTATTTGGAACCAGTCTGTTGTTCCATGTCCAGTTCTCTCTGTTGCTTCCTGACCTGCATATAGGTTTCTCAAGAGGCAGGTCAGGTGGTCTGGTATTCCCATCTCTTTAAGAATTTTCCACAGTTTCTTGTGATCCACACAGTCAAAGGCTTTGGCATAGTCAATAAAGCAGAAATAGATGTTTTTCTGGAACTCTCTTGTTTTTTCGATGATCCAGTGGATGTTGGCAATTTGATCTCTGGTTCCTCCGCCTTTTCTAAAACTAGCTTGAACATCAGGAAGTTCATGGTTCACGTATTGCTGAAGCCTGGCTTGGAGAATTTTGAGCATTACTTTACTAGCGTATGAGATGAGTGCAATTGTTCAGTAGTTTGAGCATTCTTTGGCATTGCCTTTCTTTGGGATTGGAATGAAAACTGACCTTTTCCAGTCCTGTGGCTCCTGCTGAGTTTTCCAAATTTGCTGGCGTATTGAGTGCAACACTTTCACAGCATCATCTTTCAGGATTTGAAATAGCTCAACTGGAATTCCATCACCTCCAACAGCTTTGTTCATAGTGATGCTTTCTAAGGCCCACTTGACTTCACATTCCAGGAAGTCTGGCTCTAGGTCAGTGATCACACCTTTGTGATTATCTTGGTCGTGAAGATCTTTTTTTAACAGTTCTTCTGTGCATTCTTGCCACCTCTTCTTAATATCTTCTGCTTCTGTTAGGTCCATACCATTTCTGTCCCTTATCGAGCCCATCTTTGCATGAAATGATCCGTTGGTATCTCTAATTTTCTTGAACAGATCTCTAGTCTTTCCCATTCTGTTGTTTTCATCTATTTCTTTGCATTGATCACTGAGGAAGGCTTTCTTATCTCTTCTTGCTATTCTTTGGAACTCTGCCTTCAGATGCCTATATCTTTCCTTTTCTCCTTTCTTTTCACTTCTCTTCTTTTCACAGCTATTTTTAAGGCCTCCTCAGACAGCCATTTTGCTTCTTTGCGTTTCTTTTCCATGGGGTTGGTCTTGATCCCTGTCTCCTGTACAATGTCACGAACCTCAGTCCATAGTTAATCAGGCACTCTATCAGATTTAGTCCCTTAAATCTATTTCTCACTTCCACTGTATAATCATAAGGGATTTGATTTAGGTCATACCTGAATGGTCTAGTGGTTTTCCCTACTTTCTTCAATTTAAGTCTGAATTTGGCAATAAGAAGTTCATGATCTGAATCACAGTCAGCTCCTGGTCTTGTTTTTTTTTGACTGTATAGAGCTTCTCCATCTTTGGCTGCAAAGAATATAATCAATCTGATTTCAGTGTTAACCATCTGGTGATGTCCACATGTAGAGTCTTCTCTTGTGTTTTTGGAAGACGGTGTTTGCTATGACCAGTGCATTTTCTTTGCAAAACTCTATTAGTCTTTGCCCTGCTTCATTCCATATTCCAAGGGCAAATTTGCCTGTTACTCCAGGTGTTTCTTGACTTCCTACTTTTGCATTCCAGTCCCCTATTTTGAAAAGGACATCTTTTTTGGTGTTAGTTCTAAAAGGTCTTGTAGGTCTTCATAGAACCATTCAACTTCAGCTTCTTCAGCATTACTGGTTGGGGCATAGGCTTGGATCAGTGTGATATTGAATGGCTTGCCTTGGAAATGAACAGAGATCATTCTGTTGTTTTTGAGATTGCATCCAAGTACTGCATTTCGGACTCTTTTGTTGACCATGATGGCTACTCCATTTCTTCTAAGGGATTCCTGCCTGCAGTAGTAGATATAATGGTCATCTGAGTTAAATTCACCCATTCCAGTCCATTTGAGTTCGCTGATTCCTAGAATGTCAACGTTCACTCTTGCCATCTCCTGTCTGACCACTTCCAATTTGCCTTTACTCATGGACCTGACATTCCAGGTTCCTATGCAATATTGCTCTTTACAGCATCAGACCTTGCTTCTATCACCAGTCACATCCACAGCTGGGTATTGTTTTTGCTTTGGCTCCATCCCTTCATTCTTTCTGGAGTTATTTCTCCACTGATCTCCAGTAGCATATTGGGCACCTACTAACCTGGGGAGTTCCTCTTTCAGTATCCTATCATTTTGCCTTTTCATACTGTTTATGGGGTTCTCAAGGCAAGAATACTGAAGTGGTTTTCCATTCCCTTCTCCAGTGGACCACATTCTGTCAGACCTCTCCACTATGACCTACCCATCTTGGGTGGCCCAATGGGCATGGGTTAGTTTCATTGAGTTGGACAAGGCTGTGGTCCTAGTGTGATTAGATTGACTAATTTTCTGTGATTATAGTTTCAGTGTGTCTGCCCTCTGAAGCCCTCTTGTTAATGCCACTTAATAATCCTCTTCTCCTAACATATATGCATTTCCCTCATGGCTCAGTTGGTAAAGAATCCATCTGCAATGCAGGAGATCCTGGTTCAATTCCTGGGTTGGGAATATCCGCTGAAGAAGGGATAGGCTACCAACTCCAATATTCTTGGACTTCCCTGGTGGCTCAGAGTCCACCTGCAATGTGGGAGATGGGGTTCGATCCCTGGGTTGGGAAGATCTCCTGGAAGAGGGCATGGCAACCCATTCTACTATTCTTGCCTGAAGGCTTCCTTAGACTATATAGTTCATGAGGTCGCAAAGAGTCAGACACGACTGGGTGACTTTCCCTTTCACTTTATTAACATATACATTGAATTATTAAGAGGTAGCAACTACTGGGTATTGAGTGAAACTTACCTGAATTGTTGACTATGGAGTAAAAGGGAAAAAGTTATAGGATACATGGTAAGAAGGAGACATAGAATGATATATTTGAGAGAAAAGAAAAGGAAAGACCATAGTAGATGCTTTCACATGCATTTATTTCTCACCGTCCATTTTGCAAAAAAGAAAACTGAAATCAGAGGAGTTTAGAGGAAATTTCCCCAAGAGCACATAGCAAGTGGCAGAGTTGGAATTTTAATTCAGATCCAGATTCTCCTATTGTATGTTCAGTGCTCTTTCTAATAGAAAAAATTTGTAAGAGAACATTGTGTCCTTAAGGGAGGAAATGTGCTAGAGTAATGGGGGTATAATATCACCTAAAGTATGATAGATGATAGAATCTACTTTTTATCATAATACTTGCCAGTGACTAATCCTCAGTGAATAAAATCAAATGCTTGCATCCCAGTGGGAAATCATAATATTCTCTAGAGGTTAGTTCTTTGTATGATTTTCGAGTTAAAAAATACTGAAGATTGCAGTGTTTTCCACTTTCAGGGATCTCCCTATGTAATACTAATGTACCCTGTCAGTTGCTGAAACACATCCAAATTTTCTTTTTGTATTAAGGAAGGCTTTGTTTCTAATTTATTTAAAAACTTGATTAGTCATTCATTATTTTGTTACTCATTTCACAAATATTTATTGACTCTAATAATTTCCAGGCACTGTTCAAGGTGCTGGAAAATAGCAGTGAATAAAAAATAAAATTTTCTTTGCTCTCATTTGCTTTTGTTGTTGTTTGGTCACTTAGTCATGTCCGACTCTTTGTGACCTCATGGAATGCAGCATACAGGCTTCCCTGTCTTTCACCACCTCCCAGAGCTTGCTCAGACTCATGTCCATTCAGACAGTGATGCCATCCAACCATCTCCTCTTCTGTCATCCTATTCTCCTTCAGCCTTCGATCTTTCCCAGCATCTGAGTCTTTTCTAATGAGTCAGCTCTTCATATCAGGTGGCCAAAGCATTGGAGCTTCAGCTTCACCATTCATCCTTCCAATGAATATTCGGGATTAATTTCCTCTAGGTTTGATCTCCTTGATGTCCAAGGGACTCTCAAGAGTCCTCTCCAACACCATAGTTCAAAAGCATCAATTCTTTGGCACTCAACTTTCTTTACGGCCCAACTCTCACATCCATACATGACTACTGGAAAAACAATAGCTTTGACTAGATGGATCTCTGTTGGCAAAGTAATGTCTCTGGTTTCTAATAGGCTCTCTATGTTTGTCATAGCTTTTCTTCCAAGGAGCAAGCGTCTTTTAATTTCATGGCTATAGTAACCATCTGCAGTGATTTTGGAGCCCAAGAAAATAAAGTCTGTCACTGTTTCCATTGTTTCCTCATCTATTTGGCATTAAGTGAGAGGAGAAGATCGGGAGGAAAAGGGGACAACAGAGGATGAGATGGTTGGATGGCATCACCAACTCGATGGACATGAATTTGAGCAAGCTCCGGGAGTTAGTGATGGACAGGGAGGCCTGGTGTGCTGTAGTTCATGGGGTCACCAAGAGTCAGATATGACTGAGTGACTGAATTGAACTGATGGGACTGGATGCCATCACTTTGACTTTTTGAATGTTGAATTTTAAGCCAGCTTTTTCACTCTCCTGCTTCGTCTTCATGAGGAGGCTCTTTAGTTCCTCTTCACTTTATGTCAAAAACATGATGTCATGTGCCTACCTGAGGTTATTGATGTTTCTCCTGGCAATCCTGACTCCAGGTTATGCTTCATCCAGCCTGGCATTTCTCATGATGTACTCTGCATATAAGTTAAATAAGCAGGCTGACAATATACAGCCTTGTTGTACTCCTTTCCCAATTTGGAACCAGTCCATTCTTCCATGTCCGGGTCTAAATGTTTCTTCTTGACCAGCATACAGACCTCTTAGGTGGTAGGTAGGGTGCTCTGTTATTCCCATCTTTTGAAGAATTTTCCACAGTTTGTTGTGATCCATACAATCAAAGTCTTTCAGTTCAGTTCAGTTCAGTCACTCAGTCGTGTCCGACTCTTTGCGACCCCATGAATCTCAGAATACCAGGCCTCCCTGTCCATCACCAACTCCTGGAGTTCAACCAAACTCATGTCCAGCGAGTCGGTGATGCCATCCAGCCATCTCATCCTCTGTTGTCCCCTTCTCCTGCTGCCCCAATCCCTCCCAGCATCAGGGTCTTTTCCAATGAGTCAACTCTTCATATGAGGTGGCCAAAGTATTGGAGTTTCAGCTTCAGCATCAGTCCTTTCAATGAACCCCCAGGACTGATCTCCTTTAGGATGGACTGGTTGGACCTCCTTGCAGTCCAAGGGACTCTCAAGAGTCTTCTCCAACACCACAGTTCAAAAGGATCAATTCTTCAGTGCTCAGCTTTCTTCACAGTCCAACTCTCACATCCATACATGACCACTGGAAAAAACCATAGCCTTGACTAGATGGACCTTTGTTGGCAAAGTAATATCTCTACTTTTTAATATGCTATTTAGGTTGGTCATAACTTTCCTCCCAAAGAGTAAGTGTCTTAATTTCATGGCTGCAATCACCATCTGAAGTAATTTTGGAGCCCCAAGAAAATAAAGTCTGACACTGTTTCCACTGTTTCCCCTTGGACATGGAACAACAGCCTGGTTCCAAATAGGAAAAGGAGTACGTCAAGGCTGTATATTGTCACCCTGCTTATCTAACTTATACACAGAGTACAGCATGAGAAACGCTGGGCTGGAAGAAGTACAAGCTGGAATCAAGATTGCAGGGAGAAATATCAATAACCTTAGATACGCAGATGACATCACCCTTATGGCAGAAAGTGAAGAGGAACTAAAAAGCCTTTTGATGAAAGTGAAAGAGGAGAGTGAAAAAGTTGGCTTAAAGCTCACCATTCAGAAAACTAAGATCAAAGGCTTTAACGTAGTCAATTAAGCAGAAGTAGATAAGTTTTTGGAATTCTCTTGCTTTTTCTATGATCCACCAGATGTTGGCAATTTGATCTCTGGTTTCTCTGCCTTTTCTAAATACAGCTTGCCCATCTGGAAGTTCTTGCTTCATGTAGTGTTGAAGCCTGGTTTGGAGAATTTTGAACATTACTTTGCCTAGGGCTTCCCTGGTGGCTCAGAGGGTAAAGCATCTGCCTGTGATGTGGAAGACCCAGGTTCGATCCCTGGGTCTGGAAGATCCCCTGGAGAAGGAAATGGCAACCCACTCCAGTATTCTTACCTGGAGAATCCCATGGACAGAGGAGCCTGGTGGGCTACAGTCCATGGGGTCGCAAAGAGTCAGACACGACTGAGCGACTACAACTTAACTTACATGCTAGTGTGTGAGATGAATGCAATTGTGTGGTAGGATGAACATTCTTGGGCTTCCCTTGTGGCTCATCTGGTAAAGAATCTGCCTGCAATGCAGGAGACCTTGGTTCAATCCTTGGGTTGGGAAGACCCCCTGGGAAAAGGAGAAGCTACCCACTCCAGTATTCTGGCCTGGAGAATTCCATGGACTATTAGGTCGTGGAGTCTCAAAGATTCAGACATGACTAAGCAACTTTCCCTTGAACATTATTTGGCATTGCCTTTCTTTGGGATTGGAATGAAAACTGACCTTTCCCATTCCTGTGGCCACTGCTGAGTTTACCATATTTGCTGGCATGTTGAGTACAGCACTTTAACAGCATCATCTTTTAGGATTTGAAATAGCTCAGCTGGAATTTTATCACCTCCACTAGGTTTGTTCATAGTTATGTTTCCTAAGGCCACTTAACTTCGCACTCCAGGATGTCAGGCTCTAGGTGAGTTACTTTCACGATTATCTGGGTCATGAAGACCTTTTTTTGTATAGTTCTTCTGTGTATTCTTGACGCCTTGTCTTAATATCTTCTGCTTCTGTTAGGTCCTTACTGTTTTTGTGCATAATTGCCCATCTTTGCATGAAATGTTCCCTTGGTATCTCTAATATTCTTGAAGAGCTCTCTAGTCTTTCCCATTCTATAGTTTTCTCTATTTCTTTGCATTGATTGCTGAGGAAGGTACTCTTATCTCTCCTTTGTATTCTTTGGAACTATGCATTCAAGTGGGTATATCTTTCCTTTTCTCCTTTGCCTTTAGCTTCTCTTCTTTTCTCAGCTATTTGTAAACCCTCCTCAGATAATCATTTTGCCTTTTTGCATTTCTTTTTCTTGGAGATGGTTTTGATCACTGAATCCTGTACAACGTCACGGACATCTGTCCATAGTTCTTCAGGCACTCTATCAGATCTATCTCTTGAATCTATTTGTTACTTCTACTACAAAATTGTAAAGGATTTGATTTAGGTCATACCTGAAAGAATACCTCATTTTTTTTTTAGTGAATATATATAAACACACACATACAGTGTGTGTGTTTATATATATATATTTCTAATGTATCTTTGCCAAGCAGTAGGAAATTTCAAATTGATCAAACTTCCCATCTTTAAATTTCAAGGGCCCATATATAGTCTCCATTTATCTTCTATCTCCAACTCCAGTTCTGGAATGTTGAGTCTAGTAGGTATGTGGTTTCTATCAATACATCTGGGAAATTAAAGATTTTGATTCTTCCATTATAGACTGTATTATTCCAAAGAGAAAATGAAGCTCTTTTTATAGCCCCAGCCTGCTGTGGCCCTCCACATGTATTTGCCCTCTTGTTCTTCCTTAGGCAGTGTTGTTCCTATGCTCTTATTGGGGCTGTTTTCTGTCCTATCATATGTTGTTTATTTTTGGTACTGTCTCTGCCACATCCATGATATGGAATTCAAGTCAAATCTTGGAATTTGATGGAACAGGTCCCTTTGAAACCTCTTGAGTTCTATTTCGGGGAGTGAACAGAATAACTTCAAATACTTCTGATCTAGATCAGAGGTTAATTATTCTTCAAGGATACTTATTGTAGCCAGAATAATTTGAGTTAACAAAGATGACGTTAGCTTATGATGGCTTCGACTGTTCTCATGCCAAATTATCCATGGTGTGACATTTACCTCATTGTTATCAATTAGTCCATCAAATTTCTCAACATTCCTTTCTGGATATAATATAGGTGTTGAGATAATGTTGAATTAGCGTATTTACATTTCCTGACTCCGACCACCTAAACAATTTATTTCGGATTGGATTATGGTTTTTGTAGAACTAGAAGACAAACAGAAATGAACCCGTTGCCTGTGCTCCTTGGACAATCAACTTTGTGATACAGAGATTCCTCCAAGTGCTAGAAAGCAAGGAGGGGATCACACAGATAGCTGATGACTAGATTTCAGGCTTAGGGAAAGTTCTAGATTGCTTGCTCCCATTGGTTGCCAGTTGCTGCCTTAGCTAACATCACAAATGGGCAGGGGAGTAAGAAAGTAAGGTTACCAGGGAATGTTTTGGGTGAAGATATTTCCTTGCTTTCTACTTTTGAAGAAACATTGCACTAATATCTTGTTGAATTAGAAATTAAGGCTATATTCCTGATAACAGACTAAGAAGGGATGTATCATCCAAGGCATTTAGCATGGCATCTGTGTGGAAAGCAGAGTTTGCAGATCAGTATGCCTGAGCTACACATGATGATCTGGATGGGTCTGGGTCATGGTTTTATACAAGGGTAGAAGATTTTTCCCCTGTATTTCATTTCCCAAATGTGAATGTTGGCAACATTTTTATTTTTGTTTTGCCTGTAGTGACACACTGGCCATACATCCCTGAGGAAACTATATCCGTGTACCTAGGACTTTTTCCTGATATTATAGTGTTCAATACATTTTATATGGAGTTTAGATTTTTATTCCAGGGACACACTGTTTTAAATATGTTGTTATAGAAGATTATCTGCTTGTTTTCTAAAGATTCATGAGGTTTCCTAAAATGAATTTACAGAGTTCCCCTTCTACATACTGGGGAAGGAGGAAGGGAAAGAATGAACATAACATTTTAAGAATGAAAACTTTCAGAGATGATCTAGGTTTATCACCATAAAAACTGACAATTGAACCTTTCATTTAGACTTGAAAGAGAAAGTGGTGGCGTTTAAAGCAAATTTAGCTTCTGTGCCACTCTCCAGTAGCAAAATCCATAAGATATCATGTAGAATACTGTGGCTGAGTTGATGGGCCTGTCAGAGTGCGTCCTTTCTACTTTCACCACTCGTTTTTTCTTTTTCTTTTTTTACTCTTTATTGAATTTGTTACAGTATTGCTTCTGTTTTGTTTTGGGTTTCTGGCCATAAACCTTGTCAGATGTTAGCTCTCCATCCAGGGATGGAATCTGTGCCCCATGTGTTGGAAGGTGAAGCCCTAGCCATTGGACCACCAGCAAAGTCCCCACCACTCTTAATAAGGCTGAATCTCAGACAGAGTGCTGCTAGGAAGGGCATAGCTCCTTTGTGATTGCTCATCTGCTCAGATATGGGAAAGAACCTAAGGGGGAGGGCAGCTGTCCCCAAAACACCATCCCCAGGAAAACGTTTAGGGGACTACATCTAACTGATGAGCTTGGATTATCTACTTTCACTTCTATGTCAGTGGTCAGTGAGAGGTTTGCCAAGGGGAATGAAGGTTGGTCAATGAAAGTCTCTTTGGAGAAGTTATTTAGGGTTCATTTTCATAGAGGTGCACAGTAAAAATACATTAAAATCCTGTTGACACAGTAAGGATATTTATGCACTTCTTTACCTAGTGTTTGAATATTTAAGCTATCCTCTTCAGTTTTGGAATTAGCTGATGTCAGTGCTCTTAGTTTTTTTCTTTTAAAATATTTTAAATTACACCGGGAAATTGAGCAAATCTTATTACTGTCATGTTGTATATACCTCTGTTCATTCAAATATTCATGACTATTTCCATGTACTTATATTTATGGAACATTGCCAGGTGCATATTCCCCTTTCTTGGCACTTACAGAAACATTTGAACTAGGGGACAAGAGTTCAAGGCAAAATAACTCTACTGGGAATTTAATTACCATAAAAGCTATATAGTATACGTATTTTAAACCTAAGTGTGACATTGCAGAATTACTGAGACTCCCTGGGTAGGGGCAGACTGGAAAATAATTCATCACTTGGCAACTGCTATCTTTTATGACATAGGCAGGAAAATCGGGAGTTACCCTTGTTTCTATGTTTAGCTTGTTTGTTTACCCAGGACGCAAGAACAGGTGGTGAACCTTGGAAAATGTCAAGATATCTGTCAGTATCATCTTGATTGAGTTGGTCTCTCTTTTAAACCAGTATTGTTCCTAGTTTCCTTGTAGCTTGATCTGGCTTCTCTCTTGGAAACATGCATAGCTCATACAATGGACCTTGGTTAGTCTATTCTTAATCTGAAGCACAAAACCCTCTTCCATGGGCTAGGGATCTCAATTACTGTAATGTCTTTGTGGTCTTAATTAGTGCTTTATTTTGTGCGTGTAACCTAAAATAAGTAATCATTTTGACCTAATTGCCATTTTGCATGGTTCTCAATGGTCTTTTCAACCATGGAGAAGACTCAGTGATTGTACATTTTATTCAATTGTTTGTATGATTATTTGTTCTTCTCCTTTATTCCCTGGAAATTTCTTATAAAATGAATGATGTCTAGGTTTAAAAATCGCGGTAATATCTGTCAGATTTTCTATCTCTTGCTCTTTAAATGATATATCCTGGGAAAACTGTGTACGCATAATGAGTACATATATGTGCATTAATGCTTAGAAATGAAAGAGGGATACAAAGCAATAAATATATATGTTAGTAATAATTCAGTTATAGGAATGAAAAGAGTGCAAATTTTACTCTCTTTGAAACTGAAAAATAGTGCATTCTTGAATGTTTTTAACAAAAATTAGAAATAGTTTAAAAATATACAAAGGAAACTAAGGAAAAAGTCAAACCTACTGCTTTTGTTATTAAAATTATTTCTGATCTTCTGTTTTATTTACTTAATATGACCATTTATGAAAAAGGTGCTTTAAAGTCTAATACAGTGTATTTCTAGTGTACCTGCTTTAGATAATTTAATAATATTTTGTTTGGCTATATGTTTATAACATTTTATTGGTATATTACATGCCCAGTCCTTAAAATGCTGTCTAGTATATATGAGGTGTCAATATGCTATACCGAATATATGAATAAAATGGGTGGGATATCCAGAAATTACCTGTTTGTAAATCTGAAAATGCATTGAATTTCTTGTGTATTCTTTTTCATTTGGACTTTTGTTTAGAAGATTTTTCCCTAAGGCAAAAATATGGGTCTAGGTATTCTGAAGGGCATGTGTTCAACTGTTACACGGTCTCTTAGTTAAAAACTTTGCCAGTTCAAAACACTGTAGCCTAATCTTACTCCTAGTTCTAACTACCATTGATCATAGCATCTTGGTCTACTGAAAACACCCATATTTCTCTGTCTTCAGTTTTTTCCATCAATCTTGTTCTGTCTGCTTTAAAATTTTCCCAAAGTTATTGATATTCCTGACTGTTCTGGCATCCTTCTTGAGTTCAGTTCAGTTCAGTCGCTCAGTTGTGTCCGACTCTTTGCGATCCCATGAATCACAGCACACCAGGCCTCCCTGTCCATCACCAACTCCTGGAGTTCACCCAAACCCATGTCCACTGAGTCAGTGATGCCATTCAATCACCTTATCCTCTGTCGTCCCCTTCGCCTCCTGCCCTCAATCTTTCCCAGCATCAAGGTCTTTTCTAAAGAGTCAGCTCTTCACATCATGTGGCCAGAGTATTAGAGTCTCAGCATCAACATCAGTCCTTCCAATGAACACTCAGGACTGATCTCCTTTAGGATGGACTGGTAGGATCTCCTTGCAGTCCAAGGGACTCTCAAGAGTCCTCTCCAACACCACAGTTCAAAAGCACCAGTTCTTCAGTGCTCAGCTTTCTTTATAGTCAAACTCTCACATCCATACATGACCACTAGAAAAACCATAGCTTTGACTAGAAGGACCTTTGTTGACAAAGTAATGTCTCTGCTTTTTAATATACTGCCTGCTGCTGCTGCTGCTAAGTCATTTCAGTCATGTCCGACTCTGTGTGACCCAGTAGATGGCAGCCCACCAGGCTCCCCCATCCCTGGGAGTCTCCAGGCAAGAACACCGGAGTGAGTTGCCATTTCCTTCTCCAATGCATGAAAGTGAAAATTGAAAAGGAAGTCACTCAGTTGTGTCCGACTCTTTGCAAAGCCCATGGACTGCAGCCTACCAGGCTCCTCCATCTGTGGGATTTTCCAGGCAAGAGTACTGGAGTGGGGTGCCATCACCTTCTCCAAATGCTGTCTAGGTGAATCATAACTTTTCTTCCAAGGAGAAAGTGTCGTTTAATTTCATTGCTTCAGTCACCATCTTCAGTGATTTTGGAGCCCAAAAAAACAAAGCCCAGCACTATTTCTACCGTTTCCCCATCTATTTCCCATGAAGTGATGGGACCAGATGCCATGATCTTCGTTTTCTGAATGTTGAGCTTTAAGCCAACTTTTTCACTCTCCTCTTTCACTTTCATCAAGAGGCTTTTGAGTTCCTCTTCACTTTCTGCCATAAGGGTGGTGTCATCTGCATATCTGAGGTTATTGATATTTCTCCCGGGCAATCTTGATTCCAGCTTGTGCTTCTTCCAGCCCAGCGTTTCTCATGATGTACTCTGCCTATAAGTTAAATAAGCAGGGTGACAGTATACATCCTTGACGTACTCCTTTTCCTATTTGGAACCAGTCTGTTGTTCGATGTCCAGTTCTAACTATTCCTTCCTGACCTGCATACAGGTTTCTCAAGAGGCAGGTCAGGTGGTCTGGTATTCCCATCTCTTTCAGAATTTTCCACAGTTTATTGTAATCCAAACAGTCAAAGGCTTTGGCATAGTCAATAAAGCAGAAATAGATGTTTTTTTGGAACTCTCTTGCTTTTTTCGATGATCCAGTAGTTGTTGGCAATTTGATCTCTGGTTCCTCTACCTTTTCTAAAACAAGCTTGAACATCTGGAAGTTTACGGTTCATATATTGCTGAAGCCTGGCTTGGAGAATTTTAAGCATCACTTTACTAGCATGTGAGATGAGTGCAATTGTGCAGTAGTTTGATCTTTGTTTGGCATTGCCTTTCTTTGGGATTGGAATGAAAACTGACCTTTTCCAGTCCTGTGGCCACTGCTGAATTTTCCAAATTTGCTGCACACTGAGTGCAGTGCTTTAACGGCATCATCTTTCAGGATTTGAAATAGCTCAACTGGAATTCCATCCCCTCCAGTAGCTTGTTCATAGTGATGCTTCCTAAGGCCCACTTGACTTCACATTCCAGGATGTCTGGCTAGATCTAGGTGAGTGATCACACCATTGTGATTATCTGGGTCATGAAGATCTTTTTTTGTACAGTTCTGTGTATTCTTGCCACCTCTTAATATCTTCTGCTTCTGTTAGGTCTCTACCATTTCTGTCCTTTATTGAGCCCATCTTTGCATGAAATGTTCCCTTGGTATCTCTATTATCTTGACGAGATCTCTAGTCTTTCCCATTCTGTTGTTTCACGCTTCTTGAGTGAACTCCCTCAATTGACTTGAATCAGAAATTCTATCTAATCCTTTTGATCTGTGTATTTAGGTTTGCCCTAATGTTAGGTGATGCTTTCTTCTATTATCTTTGTGTATTTTCTTCTATATGTTTATTCAAGAAGAAAACTAACTTTATGTATCAACTCCACCCAATATTTTTCCATGTAGATGATTTATTCTCACTTTAATCTCTTTATTTTTTTCTGGGCATTTTGGCTTTTTCCCAAGCCTTTGGCACTGAATCAGGCACCCATTACCTTTTCTCTTGTATTTCTTCTGCTATTTTCTAAAGGTTTAAAATCTTGTTCTTGCATTACTCATTTGCTTAAATCTTTAATTATTACATTTTAGTTTGTCCTATTTCATTTCTCATCTCTTATCCAGGTTTAAGATTATAAGACAATGGTGATCTAAAATTTTCTTCTCTTTCTAAGGACAAAGATACTTCAGTGTATGATCTATGGTTAGGGCCAGCTTTGCAAATATATGACCAATAGTTTCATGTTCAGAAGAGTTTAAGGTTTAATTCTCTACAGCTGTCATTTTGAAATTCTTAATAATTTTATGTTTAAATTTTTCATTTTTTGTGTGAATAATGAATGCAAGGGAATGATGAAGCATGCATCATCATTCTCCTGAGCTCACAGGTCTGGGTCTCCCCATGTTGGTCATCTGCTCCCTCACTCTTTGGCACTTATTCTCCACTTCTCTCACTTTTTCTTCACCTTTATTCAGTAACCACTGCTGCTCTTTACCTTTAGTGGATGCCTGAGCAAGGGCGAGAGGGAGGTGAGAGTCTGGCAGTATGTCACATGGTCTCTGGGCAAGGAGGATGGAAGTGCCTGACCTTTGTCAATATGGCAGGCCCATATTTGGGGAGCCATTGAGCAGAGGTCCTCTTAAGCAACTCCAATCTACATATGTAGGGCATCCTAAGATGGAGGTTACAGTTCCTCCAGATTACTACAGTGTGATGGGTTAGGTTTATATTCCTGTGTGATAGTGGAGATTACTTGTCCACAGTAGGCTGGGGTACAGCATGTTGGTTGGAAAGTTGGCAGAGAGGGGAATCCAGCAGTAAATTCATGAGGAATCATGGGTCTGCGTCACCTCTGGTGCTATGAGAGTCTGAGCTAGCCTAGGTGCTATTCTTATACTACAGGAAGCATGATATTAAATAGCAAATTAAAAAAAATGTGATATATTTAAAGAGAACACAAAAGAAGAACTAGTTTACATTTTAGTACCTTTAATGGCACTTTTTTTTCCCCTGGATTTTAAACAGCCACATTTTCCTTTTGTGCTGGGCTTTGCAAATTATGTACCTGGCACTTTAGATCTCTCCCCTTAGAACCTATTCCCTAGAGGACTGGGGATATAAGTTAAATTTATCAGTGTGGTCATTCATCTGCCTAATTTGTGTGGATCACAGAACTCCAGGGATCTTTGTTTCTGTGTAATTGACTGTATTTGATTGTTTTGTTGAATCCACAGTTGTGTGAAAACTCCATTAAATTCACAGAATTATACTAAGCAATGATTTAAGATAGTGATGCCTTCATTAAAGATTGTGATTACTCTTTTTCAGGCATGAGTTTGCATGTCAATATAAACTCCAGTTAAGAAAAAACCCACCACTATCCTGCTTTTTTTTTTTTTTTTTTTATTAAATTTTTTTTATTATGGTCAAATACAGTTAATGCTTCTTTTTTTTTTTCTAATTTTATTTTATTTTTAAACTTTACATAATTGTATTAGTTTTGCCAAATATCAAAATGAATCCGCCACAGGTATACATGTGTTCCCCATCCCGAACCCTCCTCCCTCCTCCCTCCCCATACCATCCCTCTGGGCCGTCCCAGTGCACCAGCCCCAAGCATCCAGCATCGTGCATCGAACCTGGACTGGCAATTCGTTTCCTACATGATATTTTACATGTTTCAATGCCATTCTCCCAAATCTTCCCACCCTCTCCCTCTCCCACAGAGTCCATAAGACTGTTCTATACATCAGTGTCTCTTTTGCTGTCTCGTACACCGGGTTATTGTTACCATCTTTCTAAATTCCATATATATGCGTTAGTATACTGTATTTATGTTTTTCTTTCTGGCTTACTTCACTCTGTATAATAGGCTCCAGTTTCATCCAGCTCATTGGAACTGATTCAAAGGTATTCTTTTTAATGGCTGAGTAATACTCCATTGTGTATATGTACCACTGCTTTCTTATCCATTCATCTGCTGATGGACATCTAGGTTGCTTCCATGTCTTGGCTATTATAAACAGTGCTGTGATGAACATTGGGGTACACGTGTCTCTTTCCCTTCTGGTTTCCTCAGTGTGTATGCCCAGCAGTGGGATTGCTGGATCATAAGGCAGTTCTATTTCCAGGTTTTTAAGGAATCTCCACACTGTTCTCCATAGTGGCTGTACTAGTTTGCATTCCCACCAACAGTGTAAGAGGGTTCCCTTTTCTCCACACCCTCTCCAGCATTTATTGTTTGTAGACTTTTGGATCGCAGCCATTCTGACTGGTGTGAAATGGTACCTCATAGTGGTTTTGATTTGCATTTCTCTGATAATGAGTGATGTTGAGCATCTTTTCATGTGTTTGTTAGCCATCTGTATGTCTTCTTTGGAGAAATGTCTATTTAGTTCTTTGGCCCATTTTTTGATTGGGTCGTTTATTTTTCTGGAGTTGAGCTGTAGGAGTTGCTTGTATATTTTTGAGATTAGTTGTTTGTCAGTTGCTTCATTTGCTATTATTTTCTCCCATTCTGAAGGCTGTCTTTTCACCTTGCTAATAGTTTCCTTTGATGTGCAGAAGCTTTTAAGGTTAATTAGGTCCCATTTGTTTATTTTTGCTTTTATTTCCAATATTCTGGGAGGTGGGTCATAGAGGATCCTGCTGTGATGTATGTCGGAGAGTGTTTTGCCTATGTTCTCCTCTAGGAGTTTTATAGTTTCTGGTCTTACGCTGAGATCTTTAATCCATTTTGAGTTTACTTTTGTGTATGGTGTTAGAAAGTGTTCTAGTTTCATTCTTTTACGAGTGGTTGACCAGATTTCCCAGCACCACTTGTTAAAGAGATTGTCTTTAATCCATTGTATATTCTTGCCTCCTTTGTCAAAGATAAGGTGTCCATATGTGCGTGGATTTATCTCTGGGCTTTCTATTTTATTCCATTGATCAATATTTCTGTCTTTGTGCCAGTACCATACTGTCTTGATAACTGTGACTTTGTAGTAGAGCCTGAAGTCAGGTAGGTTGATTCCTCCAGTTCCATTCTTCTTTCTCAAGATCACTTTGGCTATTCGAGGTTACCAAATATTTAGAGAAGAGCTAACACCTATCCTGCTCAAACTCTTCCAGAAAATTGCAGAGGAAGGTAAACTTCCAAACTCATTCTATGAGGCCACCATCACCCGAATACCAAAACCTGACAAAGATGCCACAAAAAAAGAAAACTACAGGCCAATATCACTGATGAACATAGATGCAAAAATCCTTAACAAAATTCTAGCAATCAGAATCCAACAACACATTAAAAAGATCATACACCATGATCAAGTGGGCTTTATCCCAGGGATGCAAGGATTCTTCAATATCCGCAAATCAATCAATGTAATACACCACATTAACAAATTGAAAAATAAAAACCATATGATTATCTCAATAGATGCAGAGAAAGCCTTTGACAAAATTCAATATCCATTTATGATAAAAACTCTCCAGAAAGCAGGAATAGAAGGAACATACCTCAACATAATAAAAGCTATATATGACAAACCCACAGCAAACATTATCCTCAATGGTGAAAAATTGAAAGCATTTCCTCTAAAGTCAGGAACAAGACAAGGGTGCCCACTTTCACCATTACTATTCAACATAGTTTTGGAAGTTTTGGCCACAGCAATCAGAGCAGAAAAAGAAATAAAAGGAATCCAAATTGGAAAAGAAGAAGTAAAACTCTCACTATTTGCAGATGACATGATCCTCTACATAGAAAACCCTAAAGATTCCACCAGAAAATTACTAGAACTAATCAATGATTATAGTAAAGTTGCAGGATATAAAATCAACACACAGAAATCCCTTGCATTCCTATACACTAATAATGAGAAAACAGAAAGAGAAATTAAGGAAACAATTCCATTCACCATTGCAATGGAAAGAATAAAATACTTAGGAATATATCTACCTAAAGAAACTAAAGACCTATATATAGAAAACTATAAAACACTGGTGAAAGAAATCAAAGAGGACACTAATAGATGGAGAAATATACCATGTTCATGGACTGGAAGAATCAATATAGTGAAAATGAGTATACTGCCCAAAGCAATTTATAGATTCAATGCAATCCCTATCAAGCTACCAACAGTATTCTTCACAGAGCTAGAACAAATAATTTCACAATTTGTATGGAAATACTATCCTGCTTTGAGTGATGAGAAAAAGTACTTTTTCTACTGAAGTTACTTTTGATATCTTTGGTATAAATTGTGTCAACAGGTCTAAGTAGACTGTTTTTTTGCCTCTTCTGTCTTTCCCCTGCCCTCCAGACAATATATTTTCAGGTTAGCTGTTGTGTTTCTTTCTTGTAAGAGAAGCCAAAACAGCTCACTGGGAATTGAGTCAAAGAAATTCAGGGCATTTTGACTTCTTGCTTTCTCTCCCAAATATGCTTTGTGGTTCTGCTATTCTTCACAGAATCTCTCATCCTTTCTCTCTCTTCTAATTGAGGCATCTTAATGAACTTTGATACATTTCCCTTTACATATTTTCAATAGCATATTGAAATGTAATAGCACTCTTGACAATGTAATTTGATTAAACTTGAGCTAGATGTGGAAAAAATTCCCTCAAAGGTTAAAATATATGTTTGTAATAATTCAGTATCCCTTGTGATACTTAAACTGATGTAGTTATTACTTGTTCTTTCTCAGTATTTCGTTTTGGAATTTCAGTTTCTGTTTGGTGGGTATTATAAGCCTTAGTTTGTTGCTGTCTTTCCTGGTAGGCCCTAGGAAGGGTCCTAAGCTAAATGGCCATATAGCATTCCAGTACTTTAGTATATGTAAGTATATTTATTGCTAGACAATAGTTTTGGATTATTTTGTCATTCCAATTAATGATGTAATAAATATCTTTGAAAACAATATATATATTTATTGCATTCCAGGCTATTTTTCAGAATTGATACCAAAATAGGAAATATACTCATTTATGAAGCCCTTGATATATATTGAAAATTAGCTTAAGAGAAAGTTATAACAACTCAGAATTCTATCAGCATCTAAAGTTTGCTTATCTGATCTGCTTTGGGTATTATCACTTAGTTGATGAAAAGTGGTATCCTGTTTTGATTTGTATTTCTTTGACTACTAGTGAAGTAGGAAGTTTGTTCAAGCACTTCCAAGTCCTCTGTACTTCCTCCTTCAGGCTCTCATTGGAAATGAAAAAAAAATATCTTCAGAGCATAACAGATTTTAGAAAATATATTAAATTGTTGGTAATTTCCATCATGAGTCTTTTTATTTGGTTAAGTTGCACAAATGGAAAAAAAATTCTTAATAGGGATGTCTTTCATGGTTGTCTGAAGCAGTTATAGCTTACTAATTGTATTGAGGCAAATGGCTGAGGCTAGCCAGCTGCCTAAGAGAGAGATTTAACCAAAGATAGACAAGAGAGCGTGTGCAGCCTCACTTGTAACTTCATCCACTCCTGCTACTGTCCACATAGTTTTTTAGAAATTGTTTACGGGTTTATATTTCCCTGGAGGGGAGGAATTTACTTTTCATCAAAGGTTCATTTAGTAATTAATATTTCTTTTTGATCTACATACAGTGTCAGTTATAGCTGTTATAGTTCTTAGTGTATCCTTTTTAAGATGGAAATTTAATTAGGTGCACATTTGTGATGAGATGTTCAAGTGACTTAGGAACGTATACTACCACATGTACCTGATATTTAATCAAAAGTATAAAAGAAGTAAAATTTAAAAACAGTAGTCTTAGTGCTAAGACTGAACATTACTTATCTTCAGTTGACAAAGAAAATTAAACTACTTATACTATGCTATTATTTGCCCTGGTGACTTCAGTTCAGTTCAGTTCAGTCACTCAGTCACGTCTGACTCTTTGCGACCCCATGAATTGCAGCATGCCAGGCCTCCCTGTCCATCACCAACTCCTGGAGTTCACTCAGACTCACGTCCATTGAGTCAGTGATGCCATCCAGCCATCTCATCCTCTGTCATCCCCTTCTCCTCCTGCCCCTAATCCCTCCCAGCATCAGAGTCTTTTCCAGTGAGTCAACTCTTCACATGAGGTGGCCAAAGTACTGGAGTTTCAGCTTTAGCATCATTCCTTCCAAAGAAATCCCAGGGCTGATCTCCTTCAGAATGGACTGGTTGGATCTCCTTGCAGTCCAAGGGACTCTCAAGAGTCTTCTCCAACACCACAGTTCAAAAGCATCAATTCTTTGGCGCTCAGCCTTCTTCACAGTCCAACTCTCACATCCATACATGACCACAGGAAAAACCACAGCCTTGACTAGACAGACCTTTGTTGGCAAAGTAATGTCTCTGCTTTTGAATATGCTATCTAGGTTGGTCATAACCTTTCTTCCAAGGAATAAGCGTCTTTTAATTTCATGGCTGCAGTAACCATCTGCAGTTATTTTGGAGCCCCCAAAATACAGTCTGACACTGTTTCCACTGTTTCCCCATCTAATTCCCATGAAGTGATGGGACGGGATGCCATGATTTTAGTTTTCTGAATGTTGAGCTTTAAGCCAACTTTTTCACTCTCCTCTTTCACTTTCATCAAGAGGCTTTTGAGTTCCTCTTCACTTTCTGCCATAAGGGTGGTGTCATCTGCATATCTCAGGTTATTGATATTTCTCCTGGCATTTTGATTCCAGCCTGTGCTTCCTCCAGCCCAGTATTTCTCATGATGTACTCTGCATATAAGTTAAATAAGAGGGTGACAATATACAGCCTTGACGAACTCCTCTTCCTATTTGGAACCAGTCTGTTGTTCCATGTACAGTTCTAACTGTTGCTTCTTGACCTGCATATAGGTTTCTCAAGAGGCAGATCAGGTGGTCTGGTATTCTCATCTCTTTAAGAATTTTCCACAGTTTATTGTGATCCATACATCAAAGGCTTTGGCATAGTCAATAAAGCAGAAATCGATGTTTTTCTGGAACTCTCTTGCTTTTTCCATGATCCAGAAGATGTTGGCAATTTGGTCTCTGGTTGCTCTGCCTTTTCTAAAACCAGCTTGAACATCTGGAAGTTCACGGTTCACGTATTGCTGAAGCCTGGCTTGGAGAATTTTGAGCATTACTTTACTAGCATGTGAGATGAGTGCAATTGTGTGGTAGTTTGAGCATTCTTTGGCATTGCCTTTCTTTGGGATTGGAATGAAAACTGACCTTTTCCAATCCTGTGGCCACTGCTGAGTTTTCCACTTGCTGACATATTGAGTGCAACACTTTCACAGCATCATCTTTCAGGATTTGGAATAGCTCAACTGGAATTCCATCTCCTCCAGTAGCTTTGTCCGTAGTGATGCTTCCTAAGACCCACTTGGCTTCACATTCCAGGATGTCTGGCTCTAGGTCAGTGATCACACCTTTGTGATTATCTTGGTCGTGAAGATCTTTTTTGTACATATCTTCTGTGTATTCTTGCCACCTCTTCTTAATATCTTCTGCTTCTATTAGGTCCATACCATTTCTGTCCTTTATCGAGCCCATCTTTGCATGAAATGTTCCCTTGGTATCTCTAATTTTCTTGAAGAGATCTCTAGTCTTTCCCATTCTGTTGTTTTCCTCTATTTCTTTATATTGATCGCTGAAGAAGGCTTTCTTATCTCTTCTTGCTATTCATTGGAACTCTGCATTCAGATGCTTATATCTTTCCTTTTCTCCTTTGCTTTTCACTTCTCTTCTTTTCACAGCTATTTGTAAGGCCTCCTCAGACAGCCATTTTCCTTTTTTTGCATTTCTTTTCCATGGGGATTTAATCCTACAAATAGTTTACCAAAAAATCTAAATAGAAGCATATGTTAAGTGTGGGCAACTGGAACCATGTCACATTTTCTAAATAACCATGCATTGATGAATAATAAATCTTTTATGTTTATAATCTCCAAAAATGTAACTCAAATATATTTTGTTTAAACCAAGAAACTTAACTCTTTTGGCAATAGAATTTCTCTTTATTGAATCATATGAATGCATGAACATAAGAGTGTATTAAAAGCTATAAATTGGTAGATGAATGTTAGTTGTCACCATTACAAATGTTTAATAAAAACTTCCAAAGAGAGAATGAGTGTGACTCTGCAAAACAAGCCCAGGGAGAAGTAGATTCAGAAGCTGGAGGGATTCTCTTGACCTAGGATTTTAAGTACCATACTAGATTAGGGAAGAGAGTTTTCATGATGAATAATCACATAATCTCTTCAAAAGGTTGAGTTAATAAATGACAGAAATTTTGTGCAAACAAAATTCATTTTATGCTTTGGACTCCTTTATTAAACAAATAATTATTGAGCTTTTCTGTGTTAGACACCATCCTAGTTATAAGAAAAAAGATTTCTGCATTGTTTTACTTGCAATTCTGGTGAGGACAGAAGAAAATGAACAGTAAACATGGCTAATAAGTCAGTTGTAATGCATATTTGGAAGTAAGTGCAATGGACAGAAATGGAAATTAGAAAAGGTAGAGAGAATTAGGAGCCTGTGCAGGGGAAGGAGAGACATTTTCAGTATTAAATAGTCCTTGTTTGGAAGGTCAGTTTTGAGCAAAGACTCAAGATATGAGTTAGTAGGACTCATCCGAGGCAAGAATATTGTAAGCAGAAGGCATAACTAGAGAGAAGCCTAATCAGGGAGCATGCTAGAAGCAGCCTGAAATGAAGTGATCGGAGGACAGTAAAGAAGAGGGTAATTCAGAGAGCCTATAGAAAAGGGTAACAAATCCTATAGGGCCTTATCAGCTACTTCAAGGGTGTTGGGTTTCATGCTAAGTGAGATTGGGTACCAATGCAGAGTTTTTAGCAGAAGAGTGACTTGAGTTGAGTTGAGTTGCATTCTACAGTTGAGATACAGTTGAGATTCCCCTGTAGGGGATAAGGTTAAAAATTCAGGCAAGAAATGACAGAGGCTCAGATCAAGGTGAATGCAGTAAATAGTGGCCAGCTTCTGAATATGTGCTGTAGAACCAACAAGATTTCCCAGCTCATCACATAGGATGTGTGAGGAGTCTTTTTCAGGTTGCTAGATTGTTCCCTGGAGCCTATGTTGTTAATTGTGTTCTTAGTGTTCTATCTTGTTGACATAGAACAACACCAATCCTATGTTTTTCTCCATATTTAGGCCTCCTGGCATCCTCTTTGGTTTGATGAGTTTTTGTACCTGGTCATCATGAGTTTCAAAGGCTCATACTTGAGGCTTCTCTTGTGATCCAGTGGTTAAGAATCTGCCTTGCGATGCAGGGGAAACAGATTTGATCCCTGGTCAGGAAACGTGCTGTGAAGAGCAACTAAGCCCAGGAGCTGCAACTAGAGAGTCCATGCCTTGCAAAGAAAGATCCCCATGTGCTACAACTAAGACCTGACAGTCAAACAGACAAACAAAAAAGACTCATACATGTCTGCTTGGTACCAATGCACCTACCTTCTGTACCGCTGACCAGAATTCAGATGTCCAGATCTGTCATTTGATCCGCCCTCCTTCATGTCTATTATTTGCTCTGATTTCCTGCTCATCTTTCAGTCATTTTGGCCCGATATTGTTATCCTGGAATATGTTATTAGCTGCTACCTCTGGCCCAAGTGCTAACTAAAGTTGCAATTATTCCTAATTTATCAGTTAAGCCACAATGAAGGGAATTTTGATTTTATGAATCCCTAACCAAACAAGACCCTATCTTGGGTTAACCTGGATAAATTGTCATTGGTAAAAATATATATTCAAGAGACGTTTTCAAAATTTATGACATCTTTTCTCTTATGTAGGACACAAAAGTTCACTTGGCTGTGGAAAAGATAATGAGTTACAATACCTTAAATCAAGAGCATTTTGAAATTCTATTGCTTTGTATTTTAGTTAGTGGATAATTGAGATATATAACGGTTACAAGGGAAATAAAATTATAAAATATTTATGAAAAATAGCTCTTGTGTAATAATGTCTTGTCACAATGAGGCTGAAATTTTGGGTTTGCTCTGTTCACACGATTTCCTGGTACAGTCTCATCTGAACTCCACTTGACCTCATGTTACTTGAAATGGGCAATATGGGAAAGCAGCAAAATACTTTCAAATAAACATCTCCTAAAATGAATTTTAACCTTGGATCTGGAAATCTATAAAAGAATACTGTTTTTTCAGTACATGGATAACATGGAGAGAATTCCTTGCAGCTGAAAATTATGGTATTTAAAGGTTTCAAGATGTCTTTCCAGGTTTTGAGTTGGCAGTGAGCCAGTGGCTGAATGGCCATATTTTAAAAGCCTCTCTTGCCTCTATTTCTTTAGGTTTTATAATTTTTCACAGTTTCCTCCCAGAAAATATTTAATATACTCTTTAAAGTTTGTTCACTTTTCTATTACACTGGATGTAAACTTTCCCTTCAAAAAAAAAAAAATCTTGAAGAAATAAGTAAAAGATATAAAAAATCCCTGCAAATCCTAGAGAACCTGACCATCCTTAAATGTATAAGCACAAACGTTTTGGCTTAGTGCCTTATAAAACTTAAATAAATGTTTACGTAAGAATCTTAGTGTGGTATCATTATTTTCAGATCAAGTTCTAAACTGGTTTGTTACAAACATATCTTTTTTGTGTATGTGGCTTGCTAAGCAATGTTAGTGGTTTAAAGCATCTGTGTTATATGTAATTTAAATACCTTTGAATTCTCCTTCCATAAACCATTGAATGATCACATAATGGGGGACTTTCAAACCCCATTCTCTTGGCCAGTGCTCCATATTCTATTGTATGAACTCAAATGTGGCAGATCCTCTCCGGTAGAGGATTTCACTGAGTAATTATAGGAAAGACTTAATGTAAAAGCTCTGAGAATTTGTGACATTTCACAAAATTGCTGTTTTCTCTGTTTGAAGGAACACATGTATACCTGTGGCAGATTCATTTTGATATTTGGCAAAACTAATGCAATTATGTAAAGTTTAAAAATAAAATAAAATTAAAAAAAAAAAGAATCAGTGATTTTTAAAATTTTATTGTCAGCCTTTGGAGAAGAAAGTACTTGGTCTTTTAAAATTTTGTTTTGTTTCTTATACTGCCCAAGGATTTTAATGAATTCTTACCTATGAAAGAACTTGACTCCTATGATCATTTGTGAATGAAATCTATTTTAGAGAATATGTATATGAACCTATCAGGGGACCATTTAGATGAAAGTTAATAAAGTCTATTAACTGGGCTTATGGCCTTAAACAAGCAGAATCAAAAGTAATTGGATAAGATTTTAAGATGAGAAAAAGTGGAATAGTAAGTAGAACCAATAATATCAGGTGCTTTGGAAACAGAGATCATTCTAATATATAGGAAAATTTAGATACAAGATAAAGGGAATGTAAATCCAAGAAACTCAGTACTTGTGTGTTGTGCTGGATTTAGTTTTTATTTACAGGTAGTTATCACACTTCTATTAGGTTAATGACATAATGACTGTTAAGTTAATAACAAAAATATCTTTTTGTTTTCACATGACTCTTCCTATGCTTAGGATAGCCTTCTCTCTCCATATATGCCACTCCATGCCTTCTTAAATTTTTGCTTTATTTTCCCCTTTTCTCAAAATCTCCTCAAACTATTGACTTCTATACCAGCATGTGATTTATTAATGTGACATCACTCTGCATATGTTGACTTATCCTTTTTAGTTATTGCATTCAGTATAATTTAGCTGGTAGATCAAGTTCACTGGGGGCAGAAAGTATTTGATTTTCTTCTATTCCTTTTATATAACCCAGTTCAATAACTTCCCCATAGTAGGACTATTCACTTGACTAGATAATTCAACCAGGTATATTATTTCTCAGTGGAACACTACTCACTTTCGATATGATAGATCTTGATTTTGTGGGACTTTGAACCCTGTACTCCCATACTGCAGATTAGTATCATCCTTGGTTCTAACATCAAAGCCAATAATCCCTGAAGTCACTTGACAATCCATGATGCCACCTAGGGCATTGTTGAATCTCTGCCTCAGTAGAGATTTGGTTCCTTCTAATATATTTAGTACAGTTTGGAATTATTTATTGTTTGCTTTACTTGCCCATTTCTCACACTACAATGAAAATTCAAGAGCGCAAACACTGGTTCTTTCTGGGTCATCCATTTTATTTCCTGTGTTTGGCATACTGCCTGACACAGTAAGGTAACTAACATTTGTAGATTAAATGTGTGCCCAACCCCTTCCATACCTATGCATCTTTGTAAACTACCTTTTTGGCAGCAAATAATTGTGGCAACAATTTAATAAATAATCTGTTGATAGTCTGAGTTAAAACAGCATCCACTATTTCCAAATAGAGATCAGATATTGACAGAATGTGACTTTCATTAAATTTACCACTGAATTTACTAGGAAACCTTGGAAAAGTCAGGTTCTTTTTATACCTGGTTTCCCTTACTATATAATAAGATAATTAGTAACATTTGCCTTTTGTTTATGATAGTGACTGTTAGGCCAACAGTAATAATGCTTATCAAGAAGAAGAAAACCTTAGTCAATATCATTTAGCAATGTTCAGTTTTGACATCTTTTGCTTTTGGAACAATGGAGACATCCATGTCAGCTTCAGTGGTTCACCTGATTAAGTTCCAAGGTAGTTAAAGCCAGAACTTATCAGAAGAAAGATTATAAGCAGAATGACTTATGATCCAAACAAGTATAGTGTTGATGGTTATCAATCTTGCACATGTTATAGCTGACCCTGATTTTTTTCTTTGTAATCAGTTTCTCAAAGATCTAGAATCTGTGCTGAGGAGTTAAATCAACATTATCCTTTGTTTACATCATTTCTGTCACTTTGAAGCATAAAAAAGTTTTGTTCTATGGGTACTTTTCACAGATTTATCCAAATATAAATCTTCCTTTTGATTTTTTTCTGAAGCAAGACTCAAAAACTTGCCCAGGGTCAGAATTCATTCAAGATGCATTGGTCTTTTTTTGAGCACTGGTTTAATTTCCACCAGTTGTGCATTTCCCTGAGTAGTAGCTGTTTGAGTTTCGTGGTAGCTTGGCAATGTTACTTTCAGTGTTTTATTGGGCTTACTATTTTGCTGAAGGCTTAACAGGCTCATTTTCAGATTCTTAATCAAGAACAAGTTTAATGATTAAAGGTAATTATCTCCAGATTAAAGAGCTTTAAAAATTTATCAGCATTCCAAAATTTCACAAATAGCCCTCTGATAATCTAATTAAAATCTTACTTTAGCTTCCTGACTATTTCAAGTCAGATACTTGTTCAACTTGTATCAAACCATTATCCATTTAAGCTGTTTCTGACAGTTCAGAAGCAGAAGCTGGCACGTGTTAATAATATTTGTGTTGGTCCCTGGGGGAGGATGATCTACAGCGATCAGGTCTGCCGTCTTAATTGATTTTTAAAGGGAGATAATGTTAGTTTTCCTTAGTTATTAAGAGTCTATTTCTGTCATTCTGAAGTAGAGAAACTATTGGCTGTATATTATACCTATGGGTGCAGAAGAGACAAAATCATTTCCAGCAGCAAATCAAAATCAGCTGCTTTGCATTGTAGTAAAAGGCCTTTCACTTTCCCTTAGATTTGCACCTAAAATGGTAATTAAATTTAGGAGCCATATTGTAAAGGAATTTGGTCTAGCTTAGAAGTATGGAATTTTGATGGATAATTAAACACATACAGAAAACCCCACATTGTTCATGGGAGTTGTTTACACAGGCTGGGGGGCAAAATAATTTTTCTTAGTTCTGAAAATAATTTGGACTTCTTAAACAAACCTTGTTTTTCTAAATGTATACCTTAACATGTTAGTAACTAGCTGTTGTTTTAGAACTGACCTAAAGATTGAATTCTCACCATGGGATTTTTATAATATCAACCAACCAGACAGATCTCAATGATGCTTAAATGCAGACTCCAGAAGTACAATTTGTTAGGCAATTCATGTTATTGTTTTCATTTCTGTTGCTCCCCAGAAAGTTTTGTTAGTGTTTTCTTGCCCTTCATACTTTTCCAGGGGACTTGGTGGCAGCATTGAAAATGGGCTGGGCTGTGAGTCAGGCAGCATAAGTCATGGCAGGAGTAGCAGATCTTGTCTGGGTACAGATTTATGTGCTTCCAATTATCAATGTGTGGGAGTTTTCATCAAAAAACCTGGGTTTGTGGTTTCTTTTGTTCTTCAGTGTCTACTGTGGTTTAAGTTTTAGATGGGGTGCAAATACGATTTATAGTGCATGGCATGATGCAGTTAGAGAAAATTGGACTTTACAAGGCAATGCAAATTTGAGCAGGGAAGGACTGTGAGTAACATGTTCTTGTGGGTGATGAAGGAACAGTACAGCATGGCTTATGGTGAGATTGGGGAGTAAGCACGTGAAAGTTTGTTCTGCATAAAGAAGGTGGCTTCCTGCCCTGTGGTCTGAGGGGAGCAGAACTAATGCCATCTCTTACACATTTGAAAGGGGCTGTTAAGTAGCATACCCATGCTGTTAAGAAAAGAACATACACAATAATACTTTTTCCCAATGGACAGAACTAGATCCCCCAATTCTATTAAAGGCATAAAGAAGTTTATCTATCATGATTCCCAATAGCCACAATTACAATATTTGTGATGCCCTGTTCCCAAGTACTTTTAAAGTTCTAAGCAAATGTCCATGTTGTACGAGTAACAAATTATGCAGGCTGAGCGTTCTTGAAGAACGGATTCCCATGGATTCAAGTTTGCCAATTCAGAGTTCCTAAGGATACTTAATGGCATGAAATCAAATTGTTGAAGCATATTTCATTCAGCAATACAACAAACCTAGCTTGAACACTTTCTCTAAGCCAAAATATAACTACAAATAAATGGAAAAAAATGAAAGTAATTAGCACATCTTTAATTAAAATCTTAGACCTGAAAAGAACTGGGTTTTAGTCTTTGTTATTATAGTCTTATAAGCCTTGTTTTGACAATGAAGATATGTTGTAACATCCAATATTTGAAAACACATTCAACACATTTTAATAACTATTTAACACATTTTTCATATGCTTAGGGTATTAATTTTTAAATCATAAAATGAGGCAATTGGGTTAGCATTGGCTTTTGGGGAAAGAGTTGGGTTTCAAATCCCACTATTGTCACAATCTTTGTGGGAGTCTTAAAAAGTCTCTCGAATTTTGTTTGTGCATCTTCAAAGTAGCACTGCTTTCAGTTGTGTCTGACTCTTTGTGACCCCATGGACTGTAGCCTACCAGGCTCCTCTGTCCATGGATTTTCCAGGCAACAGTACTGGGGTGGATTGCCATTTCCTTCTCCAGGGGATCTTCCCGACCCAGGGGTCAAACCCGGGACTCCCACATTGTAGACAGATGCTTAACCGTCTGAGCCACCAGGGAAGTCCTTTGCAGGGCTAGTGTATCAATATTAATGCAATGTGAACTGCTTAGAAAATAAACTGCCACAAAGATGAACCTTAGCCCATGCCCACCACCCCCTACACTGCTTAGTCTGTTACTGGAACGCCAGTGACTAAATGTTGCAGTTCCCAACATTCAAGGTCTGGGCCTGGAGATCCAAGAAATATTCAAACTGAGAGAGGGCATTGATTAGTTTTCATGAATGAGAAGAAAGCATTTAACTTTGGGCTCACTGTTAGTCTAAGGACATGGGTCCAGCTCCACTGGATTCAGCATGCACCAAGCTGGCATCTACCTTGAGACTCGTCATTTGGAAGCAGATGGGGCAGACCTAAGGGAAGAGGAAACAAGAACAAGCATTTCCACGAACAACAGGGGAAAAACAATTTTCCAGAGGATCACAAAATCTAACATAGGCAAATTGTTTTTGCAGGCACCAGGCACTAAAGGGTCAAGATATCTGACAACTGTCCATGGAGGTGAGAGTGGAACCAATTGCTCTGCATAGTGGCAGGAATGGAGATCCTGGGAGTGTGGTGGGGAAGGCGTGTCTCTGAGTAAGGCAGAGGGATTGCCAAAAGAATATTTCATCTATTTTCACTTTTTGTCTCTGATTCCATTTTTCCTGGAGACTTTTCTCGGTTCTGTTCCCCACCCCCCCAACTTCTCTTGTTTGGAGAAATGAGGCAGGGGAGGGACAAGCTTCATGTGCAGATTGTCTGAGGCAAAGAGGGGGCCAGGTTGGGGACTGGGCTGGGTTCTAAGTTGCTTGTGCCAGCACCAGTGATTAGCGCACACTCCACTAACCACAGTTCACGGGCATTCCGCAGATGGATTGGCAGGCAGAAGAGTCGAATGCAAGTGCTACCTGTCCTTCTGACTTCAGCATCTGAGTCTGCCCCCTTACCTTTGTGAAAAGGCAGCCATTTATACAACATCATTAAAATTCTCTCATACCAAGTCCTGCTGGTTTCAGAAGACCTTTAATAAAGTTTCATATTTGAGGGTAGGAGTGTGAGTTGCATTGTTGCATTAAGTAGTGTGCATTTTCTGGGGGTAGTTCACACAGGATCATAGAAAAATACATGGGATCTCATTGTATTAGTGAGGGTCCTCCAGGGAAGATAGGATGGAGATAGATGTATAAAAGATTTAGGATGAGGAGTTGGCTCATGCACTTATGGAGGCTGAGAAGTAGTGTGATTGGCGCTCTACAAACTGAAAGCTGGAGGCATACTTCAGTCTGTGTCTGAAGGCTTGAGAACCAGGGTGGGGGTCAGTAATGTAAATCCCTATCCAAGGACAGGGGAAATGAGGTGATATATCCTGTCCCAGATCTTCCTAGGTGGTGAAGAGGTAAAGAATCCACCTGCCAATGCAGGAGACAGATTTATGGGTTCAATCCCTGGGTCAGGAAGATCCCCTGGAGAAGGAAAAGGCAACCTACTCCAATATTCTTGCATGGGAAATCCCATGGTCAGAGGAGCCTGGTGGACTACAGTTCATGGGGTCACAGATCACAACAAACTGTAGAAAGTTCTTCAAGGGATAGGAATACCAGACCACTTTACCTGCCTCCTGAGAAATCTGTATGCAAGTCAAGAAGCAACAGTTAGAACCAGACGTGGAACAACAGACTGGTTCAGGTTGGGGAAGGAGTACATCAAGGCTGTATATTATCACCTTGCTTATTTAACTTATATGCAGGGTACATACATCATGCCAAATGCCAGGCTGGATGCAGCACAAGTTGGAATCAAGATTTCTGGAAGAAGTATCAGTAACCTCAGATACACAGATGACACCACCCTTATGGCAGAAAGTGAAGAACAACTAAGGAGCCTGTTGATGAAAGTGAAAGAGGAGATTGAAAAAGCTGACTTAAAACTCAGTATTCAAAAACGAAGATCATGGCATCCAGTCTCATCGCGTCATGGCAAATAGATGGGGAAACAATGGAAACAGTGACAGAGTTTAATTTTGGGGGCTCCAAAATCACCACAGATGGTGACTGTAGCCATGAAATTGAAAGATGCTTGTTCCTTGGAAAAAAGCTATGACCAACCTAGACAGCATATTAAAAAGCAGAGGTGTTACTTTGCCAACAAAGGTCCATCTAGTCAAAGCTATGGTTTCTCCAGTAGCCATATATGGATGTGAGAGTTGGACTACAAAGCTGAGTGATGAAAAATTGATGCTTTTGAACTGTGGTGTTGGAGAAGACTCTTGAGAGTCCCTTGGACTGCAAAGAGATCCAACCAGTCCATCCTAAAGGAAATCAGTCCTGAATATTCATTGAAAGGACTGATGCTGAAGCTGAAACCCCATTACTTTGGTCACCTGATGTGAAGAACTGACTCACTGGAAAAGACCCTGATACTCGGAAAGATTGAAGGCAGGAGGAGAAGAGGATGACAGAGGATGAGATGGTTGGATGGCATCACTGACTCAATGGACATGAGTTTGAACAAGGTCCAGGAGTTGGTGAAGGATAGGGAAGCCTCACATGCTGCAGAGCATGGGGTTGCTCAGATATGACTGAGCAACTGAACTGAACTGAAGTAAATACTGAAATATAAACATTCAGTTCTTGAAAATGTACAGATTTTTTTCCACCCATTTTTATAAAAAGTTGGTGGCTCTTTTAATATACATATAACACAGGCCATCTTTCAGATTAGTGACTATTTGACTGTAATCATGTTAAATTCAGCTCCTATAATGTCTACACTGAATATATGATAATGATAAAAATGATATAATTGTTGATTTCCTGATAGTGTTTTCTTAAATATTCTATAATATAATGCTAGTATAGAATGACAAAAAATGTTAGTGTGCTTAAAAAGAGGGTAATAGGTTAGTTTTTTACTGGCTATTATAATGAGACTTTATTTATTTGAGGAACAGTTTATAACTTTAAACAAGTTTCATATATACAACATCATAATTTGACTTTTATGCTGCTGCTGCTAAGTCACTTCAATCGTGTCCGACTCTATGCGACCCCATAGACGGCAGCCCACCAGGCTCCCCCGTCCTTGGGATTCTCCAGGCAAGAACACTGGAGTGAGTTGCCATTTCCTTCTCCAATGCATGAAAGTGAAAAGTGAAAGTGAAGTCACTCAGTAGTGTCCAACTCTTCACGACCCCATGAACTGCAGCATACCAGGCTTCTCCGCCCATGGGGTTTCCCAGGCAAGAGTACTGGAGTGGGGTGCCATCGCCTTCTCCATTGACTTCTATATATACTACTAAAAGTCTAGTTTCCATTTGTCACCACACAATTGGCCCTCTTTACCTCTTTTGCCTTCTTCCTTACCTCACCTCTGAAAATCATCGGTGTCTTCTGTATCTGTGTGTTTTCGCTCGTGTTTGTTCATTTAGTTTTTATATTCCACATTTTGCCAAGTGAAATCATGTAGTATTTGTTTTTCTCTGACATTTCACTTCCCATAGTACCCTTAAAATCCAACCATGTTGTAGCAAATGGAATATTTCATCCTGGCAGTATTCCAGTGTGTTTCTGTGTCTCTGTGTGTATTTATGTGTGCGTGCGTATACCATACCTTCATCCATTCATCCATCAATGGGCACTTATGTTATTTCTGTACCTTGGCTATTGTAAACAATGCTGAAATCAATCCAGGGATGCCTTTTGAATTCATGTTGTGTTCTTTGGCTACCCGGAAGTTGTGAATAGCTGGATCATAAGAAAGTTCTATGCTTAGTTTTTTGAGGCACTTTCATGTTGTATCCCATAGTGGCACCACTAATTTAAATTCCCACCATGCATGTCCAAGAGTTCTCGTTTCTCCATATCTTCTTCAACACTTGTTATTTCCTGTGTTTTCAACAAAAGCAATTCTAATAGGTGTGAAATGATAGCTCATTGTGGTTTTGATTTGTATTTTCATGCTGATTAGTGATATTGAGTACCTTTTCATGTACTTATTAGCCATCTATAAGCCAACTATAATTTTCTTTGGAAAATTACCCATTCCTCTGCCCATTTTACATCAGATTTTATTTGTTGTTAAGTTGCATGGTTTCTTTGTTTATTTTAGATGTTAACCCCTTGTTGGATGTGATTTGCAAACATATTCTCCCATCCAGAAGGTTGTCTTTTCATTTTGAGTTTCCTTTGCTGTGTAGATTTTTAGTTTGATAAAATTTCATTTGTTTATTTTGCTTTAGTTTCTCTTGCTTGAAGAGACAGATCCAAAAAGATATTGCTAAAACATGTCAAAGCACACTGCCTGTTTAATTCTTGGAATTTTATGGTTTCAAACCTTACATACAAGTCTTTAATTCATTTCTAATTGATTTTTGTGTACAGTGTGAATCAGTGGTGTGGTTTCATTTTTACATGTGGTTATTCAGTTTTCCCACTGCCATTTATTTAAGGAGATTTTTCATTCTCCAATATGTCATTCTTGGCTCTCTTGCTGTAAATTAGTTGTCCATATGTGTGAGTTTATTTCTGGACTCTCAATTCTGTTCTATTGATCTGTGTATATTTTTCTGCCAGACCTATGGTATTTTGATTACTATAGCTCTGTACTATAATTCAAAATCAGAGATTGTGATACCTCCAGCATTTGTTGCTCCAGATTGTTTTGGGTCTTTTGTGGTGTAACATAAATTTTAGTATTTTTTTTTCTGTGAAAAATATTGTTGGGATTTTGGCATTAAATCTGTAGATTGCTTTAGGTAATGTAGATATTTTAAAAATATTAATTCTTCCAATATATGAATGCAACATATCTTTTCATTTCTTTGTGTCTCTAATTTCTTACAGCAGTGTCTATTGGTTTTAGTGTACATGCTTTCCACCTGCTTTGTTAGATTTATTTCTAGGTATTCTTTTTGCTTACATTTGTAAATGGGATTGTTTTCCTTAATTTCTCTTTCTTATAGCTCATCATTAATGTATAGAAACAATAAATTTTTGCATACTTTGTATCCTTCAAATTTATATATTAGTTCTAATTATTTTTTTGAGGCTTTAGAGTTTTCTCTGTATAAAATCATGTTATCTGCAAGAATTGATATTTTTTCTTCTTTTAAAATTTGGATGCTTTTTCTTTTCTTGCCTAATTTCTCTGGCTAGGATTTCTAATATTATGCCAAATAAGAGTGGCAAGAGCGGGCATCCTTGTTTTGTTCCTCATTTTTGAGGGATAGCTTTTAGTTTTTCACCATTGAGTATGATGCTAGCTGTGGGTTTTTAAAAGTATGGTCTTTTTTATGTTCAAGTATGTCCCTTCTCTCCCGGTTTTATTGAGAGTTTTTATCATAAATGGATGTTGAAAATTGTCCAATGCTTTGTCTGTATCAATGAGATTATGCAATTTTTATCCTTCACTTTGTTAATGTGGTGTGTCACATTGATTTATGGACATTGAATCATCTTTACATCTTTGGAATAAATCCCACTTGATCTCTATGCATAATCCTTTTAATGTATTATTGAATTCAGTTTGCTGATATTTTGTTGAGGATTTTTGCATTTATGTTCATCAGAGATACTAATCTATAATTCCTTTTTTTGTCTCTGTTTTGTCCTTGTCTGGTTTTGGTATCAAGGTAATATTGGAATTATAAAATGAGTTTAGAAGCATTCCCTCACTTTCAATTTTTGCAAAGAGTTTGAGGATAATAGGTATTAAATCATTGAATATTTGGTTAGAAACTTATCAGTGAAGCTGTCTGATCCTGGACTATTGTTTCTTCGGCAGATTTTTGATTAATGTTTGGATCTCCTTACTAGTGATCAGTCTTTTAAGATTTTCTCTTTATGGTTCAGTCTTAGAAGATTATATGATTCTAAAAATTTATCTATTTGTTATAGATTGTCTAGTTTGTTGGTATATGGCTGTTAATAATAGTCTCATAATCTTTTACATTTCTGTGGTATCTTGATTTTTTTTTTTTTTTTGAGACTTCACTCTGTTTTTCTTAGTCTAGCTAAAAGTTTTTCAGCTTTGTTAAAATTTTCAAAGAACCAGCTCTAGTTTCACTTTTCTTTTCTGTTGTCTTAGGCTTTTTCATTTATTTTTGCTCTGATTTTTATTATTTCCTTCCTTCTTTCTGACTTTGGGCTTTCTTCTTTTTTCCTTTAGCTGCAAGCTTAGATTGAGATTTTTCTCATTTCTTGAGCTGGCCTGTGTAGCTATAAACACTATTCTTGGTACCACTTTTACTGTATCCTGTAGGTTTTAGATGTCATATTTTCATTTTCTTTTATCTTCAGATATTTTTGGATTTCTCCTTTGATTGCATCATTCACTCAGTAATTGTCCAGTAACATGTTATTAGTCTCCACGTTTGTATTTTTCCAGGTTTCCTCTTGTAGTTGGTTTCTAGTTTTATACCATTGTGATTTTAAAAGATGCTTGATATGATTTGTCTTAAATTTGAGACTTGTTTTGTGTCCTAAAATATACTTTTTGCTTGAGAATGTTCCATGTGCACTTGAGGAATGTGTGTGTAGGTTTTTGTTTTGTTATTATCATGGGCTTTGTATAAAGAATCTCATAGATAAAATAGTCCTTTTTCTGCTGATAGTATCTTTTCTTCAATTGTCTATATAAGTTCTGCTCTTTTCCCCTTCCCCTTTTTATGTTTTTGTCTGCTTTTATGTTATGAGTTTGTTACTAAGTGGAAGTAATTATAGTTATTCATAATGCTTTCCCCTTCCCCATTTAAATTATAATTGTTTAACAGTCTTTTCTGATACGAAGTTGGAAATTTCTCTTCACTTATCACCCTAAAGTTTTGTGTACTTTTGTCTTTTCATTTCATGTAGAAGAGCTCCTTTCAATATTTCTTGTAAGGCAGGTCTGGTGATGGCAGTCTCCTTTAGCTTTGGTTTTCTGATAAAGTATTTCTCCTTTGTATCTAATAGATAACTTTGCTGTGTAGAGTATTCTTGTTTGACAATTTTTAATCTTTCAATATTATGAGTATGTCATTCTCTCCTGGCCTATAGAGTTTCTGCCAAGAAATCTGCTGATAGCCTAGTGGGGATGACTTTGTAAATTACTGTCTTCCCCCCTCACCCCCAACTGCCTTTAAAATTCTTTATTACTGAATTTTGACTGTTTTAATATTATGTGTCTTGGAGATGATCTTTTTGCTTTGGGATTATCAGGTGTTCTATTAGCTTTGTGGACTTGACTATCTAGTTCTTCTCTTGGTTTGAGAAGTTCTCAGCTATTTTTTCTTTAAATAAGCTCTCTGTTTCCTTCTTCCTCTCTTCTCCTTCTGGTGTACTTATTTTCCTTATGTTGTCTTATCTAATGGGTTATATAGTTCTCACATAAATTCTTTTCTTAAAAAAAACATATTTCTCCTTTTCTACTTCCAATTTTCTAGCTTTCTATATTTTGAACTTGCTAATTCTCTCTACCATGTATATGGTCTACTCTATTTCTAAGCTTTCTAATGAATCCTTCATTTATTGAGTTCTTAAGCTCCAGAATTTCCTTTTGGTACTTTTTTTAGTATTTCAGTCTTTTTGGTAAAGTATTAGTTTGTCCATTAATTTTATTCCTGAGCTCATTGAACTGCCTTTGTGAGTTTTCTCGTAGTTCACTGAGTTTCTTCATGACAGCTATTTTGAATTCTCTGTCAGCTATAGCACAATTGTCTATGACTTTAAGTTTGATTTCTAGAGAATTGTCATTTTCTCTTTGTGATACTATATTACCATAGCTTTTCGTGGTACTTGATGAGTTGTTCCTCAGCTTGCACATTAGAAGTAGTGAAAACATTTCTTATTTAGCTAAAACTTTGTTTACTTTGGTCCTCATAATTCAACAGACTGGTAATTGGAAGACTTTATCAGCATTGCAGCAGAAGTTTTTTATTTCTCTTATCTGAGCTGCCTCTGGCTGTATTTAAGAAGTGGCACTTTCTACCCTTCAGTGCCTCTGCCAGAGGTGTTGCCATTGCCTCCAGTGCCTCCAGAGTTGCTGATGCTTGGCTGCTGCCAGGATTGCTGGTGTCACCACCTGGGGAACTGGGATGGTTTTGCCTCTGCTGCTTTGAGGGTGTCATCTGGGTTTGGGGCACTGTCATTGCAGCAACAAGGAGAGAGAATTTCGAGGAGGTTCTGGGTGCCCAGCTTCTATTGCCCTCCTCCTGGTGGCTGTGGTTTTCACTGTAGTTGAGAGACCAGGATCGTGGGTGTTGCCTCCTCTGCTGCTGCTGCTGCTGCTAAGTCACTTCAGTTGTGTCCGACTCTGTGCGACCCCATAGATGGCAGCCCATCAGGGTCCCCCGTCCCTGGGATTCTCCAGGCAAGAACACTGGAGTGGGTTGCCATTTCCTTCTCCAATGCATGAAAGTGAAAAGTGAAAGTGAAGTCACTCAGTCATGCCCGACTCCTAGCAACTCCATGGACTGCAGCCTACCAGGCTCCTCCATCCATGGGACTTTCCAGGCAAGAGTACTGGAGTGGGGTGCCATTGCCTTCTCCGTTGCCTCCTCTAGGTGTTCCAATTTACCCACTTTTAGACATATAGATGTGTGAATCTCTCTAGTAACCTGGTGTGTTGGGCAGAGGAATCTTTGAATCCCTCTGTGTAAATTAAATTCTGCCTGTTTAACCAGGTGTGGATTGAAGGGGAATGACAGTGGGAATATATTTCCTAAGTGGCCCTAGTGTTAAAGAACCCGCCTGCCAATGAAGGAGACTTAAGAAACATGGATTTGATCCCTGGATGGGGAAGATCTCCTGGAGGAGTAAATGGCTACCCACTCCAGTATTCTTGCTTGGAGAATTTGTTGGACAGAAGAACCTGGCAGGCTATGGTCTATAGGGCTGCAAAGAGTCGGACACAACTGAAGTGATACAGCATGCACGCACTGTGCTGACATCACTCCCATAATGAAACTTTTAAAGGGTGACTTCCAATTTATATGTTGCTCACTATATGCTTTGCAGCTATTAAAAAGCAGAAGGCATTGGGAAAGGACACCAAAACTACAAAAATGAGCTAAGAGGAAACCAGTTACTAAATGCAACCAAAAAGAGAATATACAAACAACAGTTTCATACAAAAGCATCCCCAGAGATTATACTGTCCAACTGTTTCTAAAGGGAAAGCTGATAGGGTACACAGAAAGAATGCAACTCATTATTGCTAAGTTTTCTTCAGCTGGTTTTACTTTTTTTCTGATTTATGTCTATTTTCTTATTTTAAAATAAGATGGATTTCTCACTATAAAGGAACGTTGACATATATACTCTATCAAGTGTAAAACAGATAGCTAGTAGGAAGCTGCATTTAACAGCTTGGTGTCTTGTGACGACCTGGAGGTGTGGGATGGGAGCAGGGAGGGATGCTCAGTAGGAAGGGTATATATATATACACCAGTCATGTCCATCTCTTTGCAACCCTATGGACTGTAGCCCACCAGATTCCTCTGTCCACGGTATTCTCCAGGCAAGAATACTGGAGTATGTTGTCATGTCCTCCTCCAGGGGATCTTCCTGACTCAGGGATCAAACCTGCAACTCCTACAGCAACTTCATTGCAGGCAGATTCTTTACTGCTGAGCCACTGGGGAAGCCTATGTACATATAATTATGACTCATTCACATTGTTGTACAGCAGAAACCAATATGTTGTAAAGCAATTATCCTCTGACTTAATTTTTTTTTTAAAGAGTGTATACGACTTTACTGCATTTAGAAAACTTGGAAGGCTTTAAAGGAAACTATGGAAAATCTGACTTTAAAGGAAACTATCAAAGTCTACAGTCATCTTACCTTGTTAGTTTTTGCTTTGTTTAAAAAAAATTCAAAATCTAATGGCTTAAAAAATCTCCAATTTGTTTAATTCATAATTCTGTGGGATATCTGGCTGGCTTTCTGTTCTGGGCTGAAGTGATGAGCTGGAAGTTTGGGTGATGATGGCTGATCTTGGGTAACCTCATTCATATGACTGGTAGTTGACTGGCTGGTTGGTTTAGCGGGCCTTAGCTGGGATCTGGAGAAGGCAATAACACCCCACTCCAGTATTCTTGCCTGAAAATACCATGGACGGAGGAGCCTGGTCGGCTGCAGTCCATGGGTTTGCTAGAAGTCGGACCCAACTGAGCGACTTCACTTTCACTTTTCACTTTCATGCATTGAAGAAGGAAATGGCAACCCACTCCAGTGTTCTTGCCTGGAGAATCCCAGGGACGGGGAGCCTGGTGGGCCACCGTCTCTGGGGTCGCACAGAGTTGAACACGACTGAAGCGACTTAGCAGCAGCAGCAGCAGCTGGGATCACTTGTTTCTGCTTCATGTGGCCTCCCACTTTCCTGTAGGTTACCCCAGGCTTCTTAACATGTGGTCTCACTGTTCCAGAAAGTAGCAAGAGGGCAAAGTCCCACTTGTAAGCACTTGCTGAGCACCTCTGCTTGCTTCACATTGAAAGTGAATGTGTTAGTCGCTCAGTCATATCTGACTGTGATCCTATGGACTGTAGCTCGCCAGACTCCTCTGTCCATAGAATTCTCCAGGCAAGAATACTGGAGTGAGTTGCCAGTTCCTTCTCCAGGGGATCTTCCCTACCCAGGGATCAAACCCATGTTTCCCACATAGCAGGCAGATTCTTTACTGTCTGAGTTACCACATTAGCCAATGCCTAATTGGTTAAAGCAAGCCTTGTGGCCAGGCTGGTAGTCAGAGGAGATGATACTACTGAAGAGCTATCAATTGGAAAAGCACTTATTATGGCCAGTTTTACAAATAGCATAAAAAGACATTTGTCATAATTTATATTCAGCATTAGCCTTGCAGTTTCCACTTAGATTAGTTTTTTTTCTATTAAAATTTCTTCAGAAATATTCTTAATGACTGAATAATATTAAAATATGTGGTTGCACTATAATTTATCTACTTCTCTAATAAAAATGCTAGATGGCTTTTAATATTTCTCTATTTTAAAAAACACACATAATCTTTGATTTTGGTGCATGTTACTTGATTGACATACAAATAATCCTGGAGTTCTAAATAAAGATTGCCAAATTACTCACCAGGAAAATCGAAGCAATTTTATTGTCACTAGCAGTGTTTGATAATATCAAATTTACTACAATTTCATGGATCCAGGTTCATATACAATTTGGAAATCTTTGTCAGTTTGGTAGGAAAGAAGTATATAGACAAATTTATAATTTTTATTAAGTCTCAAACATTAACTATTATGGGGCTTTCCTCATAGCTCAGTCGGTAAAGAATCTGCTTGCAATGCAGGAGACCCGGGTTTGATCCCTGGGTTGGGAAGATATTCTAGAAAAGGAAATGGCAATCTACTTCAGTATGCATGCCTGGATAATCCCATGGACAGAGGAGCTTGGCAGGTTACAGTCTTTGGGGTCTCAAGAGTCCGATGACTTAGTGACTAAACCACCACCATTAAACATTAAAAAAATAAGATAGCATTTTCTCTTGTAAGCCATTAGTTATTTTTCAGAAAAATTTTAAATTGAAATAAAATTTTATGTATTCATAAAAGATAAACTTGGGAAAGATGATGTTTTAAATATGGCTTTATTTTTATAATAGGAAAGCCACATATGTTGCCTTTAGTCTTTTCATCCTATAATATTAAGTGCAACTGTCAGAAATTTTAAAATGTTTTATGCTCAAATAATGTATTTTTAAAAAATAGAGATTGAAATTATATTCTAATATAGTAACATAAAAATCTAAAATTTTAAAAATTTGTTTTAGTGATCAGCTAGAAGGAAAAGTCCAACCAATCCATCCTAAAGGAGACCAGTCCTGGGTGTTCCTTGGTGCTGAGGCTGAAACTCCAATACTTTGGCCACCTGATGCAAAGAGCTGACTCATTGGAAAAGACCCTGATGCTGGGAGGGATTGGGGGCAGGAGGAGAAGGGGACGACAGAGGATGAGATGGCTGGATGGCATCACCGACTCGATGCACGTGAGTTTGGGTGAATTCTGGGAGTTGGTGATGGATAGGGAGGCCTGGCGTGCTGTGATTCATGGGGTCGCAAAGAGTCAGACACGACTGAGCGACTGAACTGAACTGAACTGAGAAGGAAAAGTCACTTTAGGTGTGACATTCAAAATACCAGTTCAGTTCAGTCGCTCAGTCGTGTCCGACTCTTTGTGACCCCATGAATTGCAGCATGCCAGGCCTCCCTGTCCATCACCACCTCCCGGAGTTCACTCATCAAAATACCAACTTTTCAGCAAATCCTTAGGACAATATCAGAGTGACACAAAATGTACATTTATTTTGTGTGTTGGGGGAAAAATAAGCAGTGCATGTAGGATTAAGTTAACACTGCAAATCCTAGAATTTTGACTTTAATTGATTTTGTTACTTCATTGTGACTAAATTTTAATAGAAGTATTGGATGTCATAGAATGTCATAAAAACAACTGCCCTACACTGGATTCATATATTTTCAATCATAGGTTAGGTAATTAAAAATTCAAGGTTAATCTAGACAATCTGTGCAGTGTGTGAGTTTGGCATGTTGTCAAGACCTTAACTTTTGCACTTCCTGACTTTTAAATAATTCCATGAAGTAGCTTTTCAAATGTTTTTGAAGCAGTAATTGAGAAGATGTCTTGAGGACAGGCATATAACAAAAGGAGAACACAGAAGAGAAGCCACTAGAAGAACTATTGGATATGCTTCCTGTTGGGGCTGATGATGCAGGGGAAACAATTTAAACTCAAGTGACTTTGCCTGATTTTTAGACCTAAAAAAAGCCTGGAGAGATGCTTACTTCTCATTAGCAGTTGGTAATTTTATAACACATGACTCTCAATAGAAAAGAGGAATAAAGAAGATTTTGTACTGAATACAGGAGAGAAAGTAATTTCTTCAAGCTGTTGAAATACACTGATTGTGACTCTTGTGGTGAGAAAGAGGATGTACACTCTAGAAAAGAAACCACTTGTGAGAATTTAGCAAGGAAAAAAAAAAAAAAAACAATGGCAAAAAACTTGCCTCCTACATCAAATATTTCTGCTATGGTCCCATAAATGAAAACTAAAAGTACTTCAGCCTTAGGATACATATGGCTTTAGAGTGTATATTATATTTTCATTCCATGATGTCTTTCACTTACTCAAAATTATTTGCAAACATTTAATTCATGTGGTGTGATTCAGAACATATGCCACTGGAGATCATATGCTTTCCCCCCCTTCTGTTCTAAATATAAATGTTACAGGTATTGTATTTTCTGGATATAATAATGTCACATTATTTCAGGTTTTACTTTGAGGAGCAAAAAATGTTTAATAAATGAATGTCATATTTGGAGAAGGAGAATCCAACTGAAATCTTTGGTCATACAATAGTGAAATTATGATTACTGAATTCTGAATATGTTCCTGTTAAGAACATGATATAGTTCCTTTATATTTTTGAGAACAATTATTCTGTTAAGAAATTTCAATTTTACATTATTTTTTAACTTAAATTTGTGTGTGTGCTAAATTGCTTCAATCATGTCCAACTCTTTGTGACCCTATGGACTGTAGCCCGCCAGACTTCTCTGTCCATGGAATTCTCCAGGCGAGAATACTAGTGGGTTGCCATACCTTCCTCCAGGAGACCTTCCTGACCCAGGGATTGAAGCCACAACTCTCGAATCTCTTACATTTCCTACATTGGCAGGTGGATTCTTTACCAAGTAGCAAGTAACTCAGTCCTCACCAGAAAACAAACAAGGGAAATGAAATATATTCTCAATGTAGATACATTTTTTGAATATTTTTCATTCTATTTGTATCTTATTTGTGTAATGGTACTGAAAAGTATATGTAGTAATTATGCTCTGAAGAGTGAGAATTATCCTTTCAAGAAAACTAAGATAAAATTGGAGCCTGAGTAACCTTGGAAACATAACACACAACTAAGGTCTAGAAAATATTACAAGTTATTATGTGGACCTTGTTAAACTCTTAAACTGTATAGTTGGCTTGGTGGAAACTTTGTTAATATTATTGTTCCTCCCCCCTTCCTCCCCACCCCCGACCCACTTCATGATCACTTAATGAAAAAAATTTGACTTGATTGTTTCAGTTCAGTTCAGTTCATTTCAGTTCAGTCGCTCAGTCATGTCCAACTCTTTGCAACCCCATGAACTACAGCACGCCAGACCTCCCTGTCCATCACCAACTCCCGGAGTTCACCCAAACTCATGTGCATTGAGTCGGTGATGACATCCAGCCATCTCATCCTCTGTTGTCCCTTTCTCCTCCTGCCCCCAATCCCTCCCAGCATCAGAGTCTTTTCCAGTGAGTCAACTCTTCACATGAGGTGGCCATAGTACTGGAGTTTCAGCTTTAGCATCACTCCTTCCAATAAACACCTAGGACTGATCTCCTTTAGAACAGACTGGTTGGATCTCCTTGCAGTCCAAGGGACTCTCAAGAGTCTTCTCCAACACCACAGTTCAAAAGCATCAATTCTTCGGTGCTCAGCTTTCTTCACAGTCCAACTCTCACATCCATACATCACCACTGGAAAAACCATAGCCTTGACTAGACGGACCTTTGTTGGCAAAGTAATGTCTCTGCTTTTGAATATGCTATCTAAATTGGTCATAACTTTTCTTCCAAGGAGTAAGCGTATTTTAATTTCATGGCTGCAATCACCATCTGCAGTGATTTTGGAGCCCAAACAAATAAAGTCTGACACTGTTTCTACTGTTTTCCCATCTATTTGCCACGAAGTGATGGGACCAGATGTCATGATCTTAGTTTTCTGAATGTTGAGCTTTAAGCCAACTTTTTCACTCTCCTCTTTCACTTTCATCAAGAGGCTTTTGAGTTCCTCTTCACTTTCTGTCATAAGGGTGCTGTCATCTGCATATCTGAGGTTATTGATATTTCTCCTGGCAATCTTGATTCCAGCGTGTGCTTCTTCTGGCCCAGCGTTTCTCATGATGTCCTCTGCATATAAGTTAAATAAGCAGGGTGACAATAAACAGCCTTGACGTACTCCTTTTCCTATTTGAAACCATTCTGTTGTTCCATGTCCAGTTCTACCTGTTGCTTCTTGACCTGCATATAGGTTTCTCAAGAGGCAGGTTGGGTGGTCTGGTATTCCCGTCTCTTTCAGAATTTTCCACAATCAGATACATTTAAATTCTACTACATTTAAGAGTAACCTCAAAATGACTTGATTAAGATAGAGAATTAGTTCTCTCTCAAGTAAGAGCTGAAGATAGCTTAGAATTAGCATGGCAATCTATCAGGGACTAAAGTCTCCTGTTATCTTTCTGTCCATCTTATTTAACATGTGGATTCCATTCCTGAGGTTGTTATAGGTTTAAAGTGACTGCTGGAAATCCATTTTTCACATGAGCTTCCTAGCTAGCCAAAAGGAAGAAAGGTGGCCAGGCAAAAGTGTGACGTATCAGTTGTCAGTTGTCCTTTAAAGATGTTTCCCTAGAAAACCAAAGTAGAACTTTTACTCACATCTCATGGGCCAGAACTTAGTCACAAAGTCATCCTTCATTGTGAATGAGGCTTGTAATATTACCATTTGGAACATACTTCATTTCTGTTACTAATGAAAAAGAACAGGATAGGTATTAGAAAGGCAATTAGACATCATTGCCTTATACATCTGTTTTAAATTCTTAGAAGAGAACTTTTAGGTACAAACATATGACACATACTATATTCTCTATATATTTGTTTTCTGGCAAATTGCAACAATTATGCTAACAACACCACCTTGAGTACCTGCCTCTTTGTCTACCTACTGTATGCAAAACTTTATTTTCCTAATTTCTATCATTGAATGGACACTGCTTACATGTGCTCAGGGGAGGACTATTCAGGAGCTCCTGGAAGCAAAGAAATGAAGGAGTTTGAGAATCTAGAATCTTTACAATGTGAAATATGACTTAACTGGTTAAATGGAATATATACCAGAAAAGAAAAGTGAGTACATATACCATGAGAAAAAAGAGTAGGTGGTGTGAGTAGCACAGAAAAGCAATGCTTCTGTGAATACCACAGAAAAATCCTTGAAGGTGAAAAAGGAGAGTTTTAAAGAAATATAAATTGAGGTGGAGGAAGAGGCATTTTGAATTATAGTTACACACGATATATTTTTATTTAAGTCTATAACATATACAGCTACGAGAATCATCAGTTTCAAACAATATTTCTATCCAAACCTGTTGAGATTCTCTATTACCTATTGTTTCATCTATACATAATAATATTCAAAAATTTCCACCAAATATCTCCTCTGCGTTTGAACTATATCATTATTCTCCAGAACATACTCTTGGACTTCAGATAATAAGTCTTTCAGCATACTTCAAGGGTATATATTCTGTGTTTCTAAAACTGCTAAGTATATAAATGCTCTATATAAAGGGTTAGTCAATCAGTCACGTCCAGCTCTTTGCAACTCCGTGGACTGTAGCCCACCAAACTCCGTTGTCCATGGAATTCTCCAGGCCCAAATACAGGAGTGGGTAGCCATTCCCTTCTCCAGGATATCTTCCTGGCCCAGGGATTGAAGCCGTCTCCTGCATGGCAGATTCTTTATTGGCTGAGCAACCAGGGAAGGCCGTATATAATGATTTACTTTTTTTCTTTTCAAACAAAAGCATTTATGTGATTCTTTGAAATATGTTCCCTCTAGGACTTCCTGCCATGCAACAATGACAATGCAAATCTATATCTCCTTTGACCCTTACTCATTCAGAGGAAGTTTTGCAGAACTCATGAAGGTCATGAGGTCACAGGCTTAATTTAAACCCCTTTATCTACAATTCAAATCTCTTATTGTCTATCAAACTTTTGCCAGATGTTAAAACAACTCTCAACAGCCCTCTGTTACTCCAAGCAGGAGTTAACTAGTCCTTGTGCTAATCTTCTGATTACTATTAACCTATTTGCAAAGAAATTTTGGAACACAATAACACAAGAAATAGACATTCTGTGTAGGTAACATGGAATGATTCAAGTGCAGGACAACCCGTATCCTATGTTTTACTTGACAGACTCTCAATTTAGTTCTTGGTTCATGTTGCTTGCATTTTTTTTAAGGAAGTAGGTATTATTCAGTTTCCGTTTAACCATATCTCTTTCTCCACATTATCTGGCTGAGTTTTCAGTTTTTCTGAATTGTTTCACTTGACATATTCTGCATCTAATAATCTTCTCTGAGAATATTCCACCTCTAGTGCATGGCCTCCCAACTAGACTTCTTGTTTCCCTTACAGCTTGGTATAGCTGACTAGGTTCTAGTCCATGGAATATGATTAGAAGTGAGGTTCTCCCTGGGGGCTCAGCTGGTAAAGAATCCACCTGCAATGTGGGAGACCTGGGTTCAATCCCTGGTTGGGAAGATCCCCTGGAGAAGGGAACAACTAGCCACTCCAGTATTCTGGCCTGGAGAATTCCATGGACTGTATAATCCATGGGGTCGCAATGAATCAAATACAACTGAGTGACTTCATACACTCTCTTAAAAGAAAGCAATTCCCAGCACCTCTTTTTTTTTCTTTCTTTCTGATAGCTGGGAAATGAAAAGAACTAGAGTACTGAACAAAGAGTTGGAAGGTTGGTTTTGAGGATACAACTCATCCTGCTAGTCCTGAATCATCTGTCTCTGAATTATTACCTGAGAAACAGATTTGATCTTCTTTAGGTTACTTGCTTTTTGTGGGGAGTAGAAGGAAGAAAAGGGAAGTGGGTCTCTTTGTCATAGCAACATTACCATATGCTAACTAATACACTGGTTTAAGTTCTAGTTGATCTGATTTCTCTTGGGCAAGTTACTTAATCCCTGACTTTGTTCAATTATAAGAATAACATGTCTTCAAGGGTTGTTGTGGGAAGCAATTGACATAATACATGAAGTTGAATAATTTTGAAAGAAGGAATTTAAACTCATGGAATAAGATAATGCATGCTAGATCTTTCTTGTTTCCAAGAGCTGGATTTTTGAGTACTGAACCACTAATACACCATTGTTTTCTGATTAAATGCTAAATAGACTTAGAAACATACAGAACTCACTATTTGGTGCCATAACAATGTTTTCAAGAAAGCATGATTAATATTGCTATTGCTATTACTAAGTCACTTCAGTCATGTCCGACTCCGTGTGACCCGAAAGACGGCAGCCCACCAGGCTCCCCTGTCCCTGGGATTCTCCAGGCAAGAACACTGGAGTGGGTTGCCATTTCCTTCTCCAATGCATGAAAGTGAAAAGTGAAAGTGAAGTCGCTCAGTTGTGTCTGATCCTCAGCAACCCCATGGACTGCAGCCTTCCAGACTCCTCCATCCATGGGATTTCCAAGGCAAGAGTACTGGAGTGGGGTGCCACTGCCTTCTCCGATGATTAATATAAGTTGTTTGAAAACATCAGAAAAAAATGTCTGGGTCATCTAAATTTCAAAATGAGACTCTTAGACATAAGGCTGCATCTTGGCAGTTTAGAGACTTGATTTTTGTGTTTGATTCAGGGATGAATTTATCTTTTATTGTCATGATTCTCTCTTTAAAGTAGATCTCATAATATTTGTAGCTCAATGAATAGCAAGCTGATAATTATGAGGGACTGTAACTATACAAAGTTATTATCTACATTTCAAAAATTAGAACATATGTAAAATATCTAAAGATATTTTCTGTTCTCAAGATAGTCAGGTTATAAACAGCCTCATTGTTTAAGGGAAACTTATAGGGGTAAATCATCTTATATGTTAAAAAGAATTTTTTTTTTTAGTTCAAAGACCCACCACCATCTCCTTGTATATTGGAAGACAGTTTTTCATTTAGTGGTATTTTTACTTGTGTGATCTCTTTTACTCAATTTTCTTCATTCCCAGTGATTTTATTAACACTGTGACGATGGTGGTTTAGTCGCTAAGTCCTGTCGGACTCTTGCAACCCCATGGAATGTAGCCCACCAGGCTCCTCTGTCCATGGGATTTTCCAGGAAATAATCCTGGAGTGGGTTGCCATTTCCTTCTACAGGGGATCTTCTGGATCCAGGAATCAAACCTGGGTCTCGTGCATCACAAGCAGATTCCTGCATTGCAGGCGGATTTTTTACCCACTGAGCTACGTGGCTTTCCTGAATAGCTTATTAACACTACCAATTATGAAATATATTTTTTTCCTGCTTGGGTTTGTATGATCATTTTCATTATGCAAAGACATTGTTCATGAAACAGAAAACAAGGAATTTGTTTAACCACATGAAATTATTTCTCTTTTATATTCAAAACCTTTCCCCCTGTCTCTACCTCAGTTATGCAATCTTAGTTTTCTATATTTCTAATTTCTATATTTAGAAGTACAAACTTCTAAAATGATTTTTAAAATGTGTTTTTTTGGAACTGTGGTGTTACCAAGAGGTACCAAGTGTTATCAAGAGAGAATATTTGAGTCAATTAATACACACACATATACAGAACACTAGAAACATCACATAATTATATACCAAATCATCTATAAAATTTTTTAACATTTTGGTGAATAATAATGCATATATTACACTGTGTCTACTGAAGAATGGAATAAACTTTGTATTGCCATCTCTGTGCATATGTTTGAAAATTTTATAAATGTGCGATTTACTAGAGAAATTTTAACCTTGGTTCTTTACTTTTCTTTCAGACTTTTCTATCATTATGGGTTAAATTGGGCTTCCCTGGTGGCTCAGATGGTAAAGAATCCCCTGCAGTGCTGGAGACCTGGGTTCAATCCCTGGGTTGGGAAAATCCCCTGGTGAAGGAAATGGCAACCCACTTCAGTATTCTTGCCTGGAGAATTCCATGGACAGAGGAGATTTGCTGGGTCACAGTCAGTCCACGGGGTTGCAATTGTGTCTCCTTAAATTCATATTTGAAGTCCTAACCTCCAGTACCTCAGACAGTGACTTTATTTGGAGATAGGATCTTTAGAGTGGTAATTCCAGTTTAAATGAGGTCATGAGAGTTGGCCCTAATCCAATACGACTGGCATTCTTAGAGACAGGTGAAGTTTGGACACAGACATTCAGAAAGATAATTGAAGAGACATAAGGAGAAAATGGGGCTTCCCTGGTAGCTCAGTTGGTTAAGAATCCACCTGCAATGCAGGAGATCCTGGTTCAATTCCTGGGTCAGGAAGATTACCTGGAGAATGGATAAGGCTACCCACTCCAGTATTCTTGGGCTTCCCTAGTGGCTCAGATGGTAAAGAATCCACCTGCAATGCTGGAGACCTGGGTTCAATCTCTGGGTTGGGAAGATCCCCTGGAGGAGGGAATGGCTACTCACTCCAGGATTCTTGCCTGGAGAATCCTCATGGACAGAGGAGCTGGCGGGTTACATTCCTGAGGTGACAAAGAGTTGGACATGAGTGAGTGACTAAGCACAGCGCAAGAAGTTGACCATCTATAGGTCAAGGAGAAAGGCCTGGAATGTTACCTTTTCTCATAGCTCTTAGAAAGAACTAACCTTGTGACACCCTGATTTTATACTTCTTGCCTCCAGAACTGTGAGAGAATACATTTCCGGTGTTTAAGTCACTGAGTCTGGTACTTTGTTACTGAAGCCCTGGCAAAGTAATATGAATGTTCACAAAAGTCTTTATTTTATAAAGAAACATACATAAAATATTGCAGTCCATGATACCACTTTTCATTTAGTTGGTCAAGAAAAACCTGGGAGCCATTCTTGGTTTTTGTTTTTTTTTAACTTCCTATTCAAACTATTACCAACTACCACCAAATATTTCTTGTCTACCATTACTTCTCTTCCTTACTACTACTGTTAGGAAATCTAAGCCACTATAATATATTATATGGAATATTGACATAGCCTTCTAAATGATCTACTTGCTCCTATTCTTATCTACAATCCATTCTTTACTTACGGTTATATTTAGAACATGTAGGTCATTTCATGTTTCTTCTCTACCTGAAAATCTTCTGTGGCTCATAATGAAATCTAGACTTCTGATCTGGTTCTCCAGGCCCTGCATGGATGGTCTATGTCCTGTATTTCTTTAAAAACACAATTTAAGGGAAAACACAATTTAAGGGACTTCTGCTTTGACAATACCTTTTTATCTATGACTAGAAAATGAGACAGAATCTTTAACTATTTTTAAGATATTGGGCAATATGCAGTGAGGGACTGAAATCTCTGAGAATGGAAACAAAGGGGCTGAGCACTATGATCATTGGATTTTTTGTCTGGAGGGTCTTCCTGGGAATGGGTCTCAAACAGAGCCTAGTACTGTCACTGAGAGAGATCAGAATGCCAGGTCACAAAGGCATTCAGAACTTGCAGAGTAGTGTACTGGGAATAAAAAAGCTTGCTAAGAGGAAGCTCCAGAATTATGTCAGGCAATCTATTGAGTCTTTGGCTGAGTACCTAGCTGTGAGTGTACAGAGTGAGACCCCACAAAGCCAGGCAAAACCAACTATTTGGAGGAAAGAACCATGAGGGAATAGTAAAAAAAAGAAAAACAATTTATGGAGCTCACACAAGGCTGGATGATCAAGTTCAGACTAGACTTTACTCTGACCAAAAAGTCATCATTAAAAAGTCTCAGCATTTAGTAGCATCTGCCGAAACACCATACATAAAGAGTAAAGCTAACATAGCTCTGAAGTAAAATCTATACTTGACTTCACTAAGAAAGTTCAAGTGCAACCTTGAAAGTATCAGACTGATGTGCAAGTAAATTAATAGCCTCTTGGTGAAGAGGAAAAGTTAAAATTTTACATAACCTCCTCCTTCTGCCTCTGTAACTCAGCTTGCCCCTTGCAGAGTCTAGATCACGTAGGTCATGTAGTCTCAGAAACTGGGGACTTGCAATACTAGGAACTGGAGTTTATCTCACTTACCCTTGTCCTGCTCTTCGCAATCTCCTGGCCCCTGCAAACTTGCTTAATTATGCCTGTCTGTGTAAAGATCAGGCAACCCCCCTCCCCATCTTGACTGCTGTTCCTGCACTCATGAAATCCCTTAGTTTAAACCAGCCTGTTAACAGCTAGTGTTGCCCACTACAGTCTGTCTATAAAAACTCTGTAATCCCTTTGTTTGAGGCTCAGAGCTTGGACTGTTAACTCCTCTGGGCCTGCTGGCATAATAAAGCTGAGTTCTCCCTCTCCAAGTGTGGTGCTTGGTTTCTCAAGTAATGGTTTCTGCAACATTTCAACAAAATTCAGTACTTTATTAAGGAATACAAAATGTCCAGACACTCAATAATGTATAATCCATGATATCAAATAGACTAATTAAAATTAATTAAACATATGCAAAAATAATTATGACTTCTGATCAGGATTAAAACCATTCAATAAAGATAGATTCAGATATAATGAGAGATGATAGAATAAGAAGAAAAGATAAGGCTTTAGAAAAGTTATAAAATTCTTCAAGTCTTCTAGGAAAAATAAGAAAATGAGAAAACAAATAGGAAATCTCAATAGAGAATTGGAATGTGTGTGTGTATACACAAACATGTATGTGTATACAATGCACCAGCTGGTAATTCTAGAACTTAAAATAAAATATCTGAATTGAAAATTTTCACTTGATTAAACACTGCAGAATAAAATATTTAACATGCAGATGGGCATAGAAACTATTCAAATTGAATGACAGGAAAAGTCTGAAAAAATTTTAAAGCCTCAGTGACTCATGGACAATGTCGATGTATCTATTATATGTATAATTGCAGCAACAGAAAATGAGATACACTGAAAATTTTTCAAGAAATAATAGTTAAATGATTTACATATTTGGTGAAAGCTATAAACTCACTGATCCAAGAAGCTCAGAAAACCCTAAGCAGCATTTACACAAAGCAAAATATAAGAAACATCATAATAAAGTTGCTAGGAATCAGTGGCAAAATCTTTAAAGCAGAGAAATAAGATGCACTGCACATAGAAGACATTAAAGGCAACCACTGACATCTCATCAGGAAATATGCAAGACAGAAGACAACAGTGGCTTTTCAAAGTCCCAACAAAAAAAAGTCAGCCTAGAATTCTATATTCTGTAAAAATATTTTTTTGAACACTAGAGTGAAATAAGAATATAGTCACACATGCAAAACCTCCAAGGATTTGTTTCTTGTAGGCCTGCGCTGAAAGAAATGTTAAAGGAAGCTCTGCAATTTTTCTTTCTAGTTACTAATTTCTTTAAAAGGCTTCCCTGACGGCTCAGTGATAAAGAATCCACCTGCCAATGCAGGAAATGATAGAGACACAGGTTCAATCCCTGGGTCAGCAAGATCCCTTGGAGAAGAAAATGGCAACCCACTCCAGTATTCTTGCCTGGAAAATCCCATGGAGAGAAGAGCCAGGCAGGCTATAGTCCATGGAGTTGCAGAAGAGTTGGGCACAACTTAGCAACTAAACAACAATTTCTTTAAAAGATAATTGACTTTAATGCAAAATAATAATAATGTATTATAGGACTTACCATATGTAGGAGAAAAATTATAAAAAATATTACTACAAAGCATTAGAGGGATAAACTGAAATATAAAATTTGTATATAGAATGATAGAATTATGGAAATTTAAGATGCATATTATGCATTTCAACACAACCACTGAAAGGAAAAAACAGGATAGGGTAAAGCCAATAGGGAACATTAAATGGACTGTAAAAACTATTCAAATAATTTAAAGGCAGGAAAGAAAGAACAGATGGAACAATGAAAATCAAACTGCAGGATGGTATTAATATAGATTACTACATTAAATGTTAATAATCTAGTCATTACTAAAAGATTTTTGATTTAGGTAAAAAATGAAGCCTAATCATTTGCTGTTTATAAGAGAAACATATTACACATAAAACCTGGGTTAAAAGTGAAGGATAGAAAAACATATACATGAAAACACTCAGGCTTCCCTTGTAGCTCAGCTGGTAAAGAATCCACCTGTAATGCAGGGACCCCGGTTTGATTCCTGGGTCAGGAAGATCCGCTGGAGAAGGGATAGACTACCCGCTCCATCATTCTTGGGCTTCCCTGGTGGCTCAGCTGATAAAGAATCTGCCTGCACTGTGGGAGACCTGGGTTCAGTCCCTGGGTTGGGAAGGTCCCTTGGAGAAGGGAACGGCTACCTACTCCAGTATTCTGTCCTGGATAAGTCTATGGACTGTATAATCCATGGGGTCCCCAAGAGTTGCACACAATTGAGCACTTTCACTTTCATGAAAGCACTAATCATAAAAAAGTGGAACTGACTATATTAATTCATCCAAAAGATGTAACAACCCTAAATATATATTTACTTAATAAGAGGGCTTCAAAATACAGAACAGGAAGACAAAACTGAAGGAATAAATAGAAAAGTTACAGTTGGATATTTTCACCTTCTTCTTTAAGTAATTGATGGAGAAGTAGACAGAATTATAAAAAGACTTGAATAGCACCATTAATATACTCAAACCCATCACCATGGTACACTATGGCTTCACAACTACAGAATATATATTTTTCATGTATATGAAACATTATCAATGTGTCCAGATTTTAAGAATTGAAAATCATATAGAGTATGTCCTCTGACAGCAATTATATTGTTGAAAATTAATAGCAGGGGAAGGCGCCAAGATGGCGGAGGAGTAGGACGGGGAAAACACTTTCTCCCCCACAAATTCATCAAAAGAGCATTTAAACGTCGAGTAAATTCCACAAAACAACTTCTGAATGCCGGCAGAGGACACCAGGCACCCAGAAAAGCAACCCAACTCCTCGAAAGGAGGTAGGAAAAAATATTAAAGACAATAAAACAGACAAAAGAGGGAGGGACGGAGTTCTGTCCTGGGAAGGGAGTCTTAAAAAGAGAGAAGTTTCCAAACACCAGGAAACCTTCTCACTGCCGAATCCGTGCCGAGCTTTGGAAGCACAGAGGACAACATAACAGGGAGAAAAAATAAATAAACAATTAAAACTCGCAGATTGCGAGCCCTACGGTAACTCCCCCAGCGGAGAAGCAGCGCAGACGCCTGCATCCGCCATTAGCAAGCGGGGGCTGGGCAGGGAGGCGCGGCGCGGGCTGCATCGCTGAGAGTAAGAATCTGGCCTGAATACCCTGAGCGCTATCTGGGCGAAATAATTTGGGCTAGCAAACCAGACTGTGGGATATCTACCATGCGAAAAGCCAGCCCTAACCTAAGACACCGCCAGCCCGCGCACGGAACAAAGGACTAAACAGAGGTAGCCGGCTGCAAACCTTCCCCCTCCGGTGACAGGCAGCCAGAGCCGGAAGGGGGCAATTGCAGCCCCAGAGAGACATTATCTATAAAACTGGCTTCTTTGCTAACTAAAACTTCTTGGGGGTCTGGACGGTCAACATCTGCCTGAGAAGGTGCGCTGGTTTTACACCCAGATAAACAAGTGGCGGGGAGACGATAAGTCACAGCATTGGCGCTTGCCAAACACCTCATCACCTGAGCTGCTTGGACCTGGGAAGAGCACAAAACGCAGCCCCAACTGAGTCTGCGCCTCTGAGGACTACCTGAGTGCCTGAACCTGAGCGGCTTGGACCTGGGAGGTGCATGCAACCCAGGGCCAGCCTCGGATTGTTCCTGGCGGAACAACCTAGAGCCTGAGCAGTGTGGGCAGGGAGGCTACACGCGCCGTGAGCGGGGGCAGACCCAGTGTGGCTGAGGCACCGCGAGCGCATGCCAGTGTCATTTGTTTGCAGCATCCCTCCCTCCCTCCCCATAGCGCGACTGAACAAAGAGAAGAAATACAGCTCCACCCACCAGAACACCGACACAAGCTTCCCTAACCAGGAAACCTTGACAAGCCACCTCTACATACCCACACACAGCGAGGAAACGCCACAATAAAGAGAACTCCACAAACTGCCAGAATACAGAAAGGACTCCCAAACTCAGCAATTTAAACAAGATGAAGAGACAGAGGAATACCCAGCAGATAAAGGAACAGGATAAATGCCCACCAAACCAAACAAAAGAGGAAAAGATAGGGAATCTACCTGATAAAGAATTCCAAATAATGATAGTGAAATTGATCCAAAATCTTGAAATCAAAATGGAATCACAGATAAATAGCCTGGAGACAAGGATTGAGAAGATGCAAGAAAGGTTTAACAAGGACCTAGAAGAAATAAAAAAGAGTCAATATATAATGAATAATGCAATAAATGAAATTAAAAACACTCTGGAGCCAACAAATAGTAGAATAACAGAGGCAGAAGATAGGATTAGTGAATTAGAAGATAGAATGGTAGAAATAAATGAATCAGAGAGGATAAAAGAAAAACGAATTAAAAGAAATGAGGACAATCTCAGAGACCTCCAGGACAATATTAAACGCTACAACATTCGAATCATAGGGGTTCCAGAAGAAGAAGACAAAAAGAAAGACCATGAGAAAATACTTGAGGAGATAATAGTTGAAAACTTCCCTAAAATGGGGAAGGAAATAATCACCCAAGTCCAAGAAACCCAGAGAGTCCCAAACAGGATAAACCCAAGGAGAAACACCCCAAGACACATATTAATCAAATTAACAAAGATCAAACACAAAGAACAAATATTAAAAGCAGCAAGGGAAAAACAACAAATAACACACAAGGGAATTCCCATAAGGATAACAGCTGATCTTTCAATAGAAACTCTTCAAGCCAGGAGGGAATGGCAAGACATACTTAAAATGAAAGAAAATAACCTACAGCCCAGATTATTGTACCCAGCAAGGATCTCATTCAAGTATGAAGGGGAAATCAAAAGCTTTTCAGACAAGCAAAAGCTGAGAGAATTCTGCACCACCAAACCAGCTCTCCAACAAATACTAAAGGATATTCTCTAGACAGGAAACACAAAAATGGTGTATAAACTCGAACCCAAAACAATAAAGTAAATGGCAATGGGATCATACTTATTAGTAATTACCTTAAATGTAAATGGGTTGAATGCCCCAACCAAAAGACAAAGACTGGCTGAATGGATACAAAAACAAGACCCCTACATATGTTGTCTACAAGAGACCCACCTCAAAACAGGGGACACAAACAGACTGAAAGTGAAGGGCTGGAAAAAGATTTTCCATGCAAATTGGGACCAAAAGAAAGCAGGAATCACAATACTCGTATCAGATAAATTAGACTTTAAAACAAAGGCTGTGAAAAGAGACAAAGAAGGTCACTACATAATGATCAAAGGATCAATCCAAGAAGAAGATATAACAATTATAAATATATATCCACCCAACATGGGAGCACCGCAGTATGTAAGACAAATGCTAACAAGTATGAAAGGAGAAATTAACAATAACACAATAATAGTGGGAGACTTTAATACCCCACTCACACTTATGGATAGATCAACTAAACAGAAAATTAACAAGGAAAAACAAACAAACAAACAAAAACATGTATCTATAAAGCTCACTAAAGCAAAGCACAGTAAAATGAGGTATGGCAATAAAAGGCGTTAAATTTATCAAATAAAAAATAATAATAATAAAGTGCTGAAAAATTAAAGCTGTCAAAAAAAAAAAAAAAAAAGCCTGGTTATCCATTTGCAGCAGAGGGCTAGTATTCAGACATGAAGATCAGAAAAGTGAATATGAAAGGATTATTTGTAGATGACATAAAACCAAAAGCAAGCATCATGTCCCTTAATGATGAAGAAACAGGAGTAGAAATTACATGTGACCTCTCCTCTAACCTTTGCATAAACTGTGGCTAAAGACCATTCCATTCTGTTTGATCCACAGGGAAAACAAATGATAGATAATCCTGAAATGGCCAAAGTATTTTTATTGTATTAGAAATTGTTCATTCCAAAAAGAAAAGCTAGAAAAAGTTATAAAAGAAACAAATGATATAGCATGAGTATGGAAGAATTAAAGGATAAATATGCTAGATACCATCAGCATCTATTGCATATATGCAAGAAAAATAAACTAATATAAATGAAAAGCCAAAATAAAATAAAATAAAATAAAATACAGTTGATAAAAAAAAAAAAAAAAAGAAAATCAATAGCAAAAGACATGAAGAATTAGGAAATATTTGGAAATTAAGCAGCATACTTATACGACCGATTTATCAAAGAATAAATCTTTAGAAAACTCCTAACTAGACTGATCTAGATAAAAAGAAAGGAAACTGAAATTACTATATTAGAAATAGGAGACATTGTTGTACAGTCTACTAAAATAGGAGGTTAATAAGAAACATTATGAATACTTTTATATCAATATATTTACTAATTTAGATAAATGCATAAATTCCTTAAAAGACACAATAACCAGAGCTGACATAGCAATATATAGAAACATCTGAGTACCCCTATATTTTAAAAGACATTAATCTTAAAATTAAAAATCTTCCCACAGAAAGAAAACTCCAAACCTAAAATAGCTTCACTTATTAATTCTATCAAAAATTTAAGGGATAGTTAGAACCAATTTTTAAACATTTTTCCCCCAAAATAGCTTATACAATATCCTACACTTAGTACATCACAGAATTTATTACTCCAAGTTGTTGTATATTCAAGTTTCTCCTGTACTACACTGAAGCCAACTTTTCAACTGTGTATTATCAATGACTAGGATGATATTTCGGAGAAGGCAATGGCACCCCACTCCAGTACTCTTGCCTGGAAAATCCCATGGATGGAGGAGCCTGGAAGGCTGCAGTCCATGGGGTCACTGAGGGTCGGACACAACTGAGCGACTTCACTTTCACTTTTCACTTTCATGCATTGGAGAAGGAAATGGCAACCCACTCCAGTGTTATTGCTTGGAGAATCCCAGAGACGGAGGAGCATGGTGGGCTGCCGTCTATCGGGTCGCACAGAGTCAGACACGACTGAAGTGACTTAGCAGCAGTAGCAGCAGGATGATATTTGGTATAGAATTTGTGTAAAATAGCGTATGTTGATATTCTTTAAGTAAATGTGTCAAAATTAACTTTATACTCCCACCAACAATAGACAAAAATTTTGATGATTTCACATTCTAATTAGCATTTTATGGTGTCAGTCATTTTGATTTTAGCCATTTCTGAGGGTGATTCAATTCCTGGGTTGGGAAGATCTGCTGGAGAAGGGATAGGTTACCCACTCCAGTATTCTTGGGCTTCCCTTGAGGCTCAGCTGGTAAAGAATCCACCTGCAATGTGGGAGACACAGGTTTGATCCATGAGTTGGGAAGATCCCCTGGAGAAGGAAAAGGCTACCCACTTCAGTATTCTCGCCTGGAGAATTCCATGGACTGTATAGTCCATGGGGTCACAAAGAGTCAGACAAGACTGATTGACTTTCACTTCACTTCATTTCTGATGGTGTATAGTGATATTTCATTATGGTTTTAACTTCATATCTTTCTGACTAATGATGTTGAACTTTCTCATATGACCATATTTTCAATTGTGTATTTTTCCCTTGTGACATTCCTATTTAAGTCTTTTGCTCATTCTTTGACTTTTAAGTTTTTGTGTGTGTATGCATGTTATTTTTTATTTAAGTGAGATAAAATACCCTAAAATTTATAGACAACTAGTTAAAAAACAGGAATATTGAAAATTTTAAATTGAATGTGGCTAATTGCAATTTAAAATTGAGGTTAAAGAGCTCAATCAAGGTAAATTGATTGTTCAGTTAGTGTTGACCAGACTGACAGCAATGGAAGGAATGAAATCACTATGCCAAGGCAAGACAAAAACAATACATAACAAACAACCCCAAGCTAACCAAGCCACTGAATAGTGGCTGAAGGAAACTTTCATTAAAAAAAAAAAAGTACTATGCAAATGTCAAAGGTAAAAAATTACATTGGTAGGTGACTTTCACTTGTGTGGGGTCCATTTTGTTGATTAAAAAAATTCCTCAGTGTATTTTATACAGCAAAATTTTGCAAAGTAATTCTGAGGTCACTCATCTAAAACTACAATTTTAATTGGAAACAAAACAAATACAAAAATAGATTTCTTACTTTCTTAATAAATGGAAGAGCTTACTATTATCAGTAATCTCTGTAAAATATTTAAATATGTAAAGAAAATACAGAATTTTAAAAAATAACTAAAAATAAGTCATATGTATAACAAGCACAGGCTACGAGGTGAGAGAAACCCGTTAAACCTAAAACTGATTTTACTACAGTTTAAATGTTTGCGTACATGCTCAGTTATTTCCGTTTTGTCCGATTCTTTGCAACCCAAGGGACTGTAGCCTGCCAGGCTCCTCTGTCCATGGGATTCTCCAGGCAGGAAAACTAGAGTGGGTTGCCAAATTTCCACAAAAGTGTAATCAATACCAATAATCTGAAATATTAATGTCTGGCTACTGTCTTTCAAATTTGCATGGCATGAAATTTTCACAGAAACCAATGTGAAGAGAATAAAATTCTCAGTATTTAAGCTATAAACATTATGTACTGTTGGTATAAAGGCAGTGACAAGGAGAAGCACAGATAATATGGCAGAAAGTGAAGAACTGAAGAGCCTCTTGATGAAAGTGGAAGAGGAGAGTGAAAAAGTTGGCTTGAAGCTCAATGTTCAGAAAATGAAGATCATGGCATCTGGTCCCATCACTTCATGGGAAATAGATGGGGAAACAGTGGAAGCAGTGTCAGACTTTATTTTTTGGGGGGCTCCAAAATCACCACAGATGGTGACTGCAGCCATGAAATTTAAAGATGCTTACTCCTTGGAAGGAAAGTTATGACCAACCTAGATAGCATATTGAAAAGCAGAGACATTACTTTGCCAACAAAGGTCCGTCTAGTCAAGGCTATGGTTTTTCCAGTGGTCATGTATGGATGTGAGAGTTGGACTGTGAAGAAAGCTGAGCGCCAAAGAATTGATGCTTTTGAACTGTGGTGTTGGAGAAGACTCTTGAGAGTCCCTTGGACTGCAAGGAGATCCAACCAGTCCATCCTAAAGGAGATCAGTCCTGGGTGTTCATTGGAAAGACTGATGCTGAAGCTGAAACTCCAATACTTTGGCCACCTCATGCAAAGAGTTGACTTATTGGAAAAGACCCTGATGCTGGGAGGGATTGGGGGCAGGAGGAGAAGGGGACGACAGAGGATGAGATGGCTGGATGGCATCACCGACTCGATGGACGTGAGTCTGAATGAACTCTGGGAATTGGTGATGGACAGGGAGGCCTGGCATGCTGTGATTCATGGGGTTGCAAAGAGTCGGACACGACTGAGCGACTGAACTGAACTGAACGGAGAAATCCTTTACCTCTCCTTCTGTTCTAAGTGATGGTCTTTCTGGGTAGAGCATCCTGGATGCATGTTTTTCCCCTTTCACCACTTTGCATGTATCATAGACTCAATTCTGACCTACAAAGGTGATGCAGAAAAGATAGCCTTATGGAATTTCCCTTTAATATGACTTTTTCTCTTGCAGCCTATAGAATTCATGTAGTTTTAATGTTTACCATTTTAACTAAATGCCTTGGGTTCATCTTGTTTAGGGCCATCTGTGCTTCCTGACGGAGAAGGCAATGGCAACCCACTCCAGTACTCTTGCCTGGAAAATCCCATGGATGGAGGAGCCTCGTAAGCTGCAGTCCATGGGGTCGCACAGAGTTGGACACGATTGAAGCAACTTAGCAGCAGCAGCAGCAGTGCTTCCTGAACTTGGATGTCTATTTCCTTTTTCAGATTGAGAGAGTTTTCAGCCACCATTTCATGAAGTATATTTTTGATCCTCTTCTCTCTCTTCTCTTTCTGGTACCCCTATAATGTAAATGTTGATACACTTAATGTTATTATTCCAGATATCTCTAAAAGAAGAACTCACTTTGGACTAGAATTGATCTCAAACATTAAAATAAAAAACATTCGTATAAATAAGAAGGAACACATGTATACCTGTGGCGGATTCATTTTGATATCTGGCAAAACTAATACAATTATGTAAAGTTTAAAAAAAAAGAACAATTTTATTTGATTGATATCCAATTATATTCTATCCATAGGAGAAACACTTTACATTCAAAGATATAAATAGATTGAAGTAAAAGGAAGGAAAAAAGATTTATCATGCAAACTAAAACCATGAGAAAAGTGTGGTGGTTATATTAATATCAGACAAAATGGAATTCAGTGATAAAGATATTTGAAAAATGTGACAGTTCACAAATCTTGAATATACTAAAATCTGTTGAATTGTACAGTTTATAAATGTATGGGATTTATTTTCACTAGTTGCATATAATCCCTCTAAATGCATTCACTTCAGTTCAGTCACACAGTCATTCTGAGTCTTTGTTACCCCATGGATTGCAGCACTCCAGGGTTTCCTGTCCATCACCAACTCCCAGAGCTTGCTCAAGCTCATGTTCATCAAGTCGGTGATGCCATCCAAACATCTCATCCTCTGTCATCCCCTTCTCCTGCCTTCAATCTTTCCAAGCATCAGGGTGTTTTCAAATGGGTCAGCTCTTCTCATCAGGTGGCCAAAGTATTGGAGCTTCAGCTTTAGCATCAGTCTTTCCAATGAATATTCAGGACTGATTTCCTCTAGGATTGGCTGGTTGGATCTCCTTGAAGTCCACGGACTTCAAGGATCTCTCAAGGGTCTTCTCCAACACCACAGCTCAAAGGCATCACTTCTTCAGCACTCAGCTTTCTTTATGGTCCAACTCTCATATCCATTCATGACTACTGGCAAACCCATAGCTTTGACTAGATTAATCTTTGTTGGCAAAGAAATATCTCTCCTTTTTAATATGTTATCTAGATTGGTCATAGCTATTCTTCCAAGGAGCAAGCATTATTTAATTTCATGGCTGCAGAAACCATCTGCAGTGATTTTGGAGTCCAAGAAAATAAAGTCTGTCACTGTTTCCATTGTTTCTCCATCTATTTGCCATGAAGTGATGGGACCAGATGCCATGATCTTAGTTTTCTGAATGTTGACTTTTATGCCAGCTTTTTCACTCTTCTCTCTTCACTTTCATCAAGAGGCTCTTCAGTTCCTCTTTGCTTTCTGCCATAAAGGTGGTGTCATCTGCATATCTGAGGTTATTGATCTTTCTCCTGGCAATCTTGATTCCAGCTTGTGCTTCATCCAGCCTGACATTTCACATTATGTACTCTGCAAATTAGTTAAATAAGCAGGGTAACAATACACAGCCTTGAGCTACGCTTTCCCAATTTGGAGCCAGTCTGTTGTTCCATGTCAAGTTCTAACTGTTGCTTCTTGAGCTGCATAGAGGTTTCTCAGGAGGCTGGTAAGGTGGTCTGGTGTTCCCACTTCCTTAGGAATTTCCTACAGTTTATTGTGATCCACACATCAAAGGCTTTGGCATAGTCAATAAGGCAGAAGTAGATGTTTTTCTGGAACTCTCTTGCTTTTTCAATGATCCAGTGTATGTTTGCAATTTGATCACTGGATCCTCTGTCTTTTCTAAATTCAGCTTGAACATCTGGAAATTCTCAGGTCACGTACTGTTGAAGCCTCGCTTGGAGAAATTTGATCATGACTTTGCTAGTGTGTGAGATAAGTGAAATTGTGTGGTAGTTTGAACATTCTTTGGCATTGCCTTTGTTTGGGATTAGAATGAAAATTGACCTTTTCCAGTCCTGTGGCCACTGCTGAGTTTTCCAAATTTGCTGGCGTATTGAGTGCAGCACTTTAACAGCATTATCTTTTAGGATTTGAAATAGCTCAGCTAGAATTCCATCACCTCCACTAGCTTTGTTCATAGTGATGCTTCCTAAGGCCCACTTGATTTCATACTCCAGGATGTCTGGCTCTAGATGAGTGATCACACCATAGTGGTTGTCTAGGTCATTAGGATCTTTTTTGTATAGTACTTCTGTGTATTCTCGCCACTTCTTCTTAATATTTTCTGCTTCTGTTATGTCCATACCATTTCTGTCCTTTACTCTGGCCATCTTTACATGAAATATTCCCTTGGTATCTCTAATCTTCTTGAAGAGATCTCTTATCTTTCCTATTCTATTGTTTTCTTCTATTTCTTTGCATTGATCACTGAGGAAGGCCTTCTTATTTCTTCTTCTTATTCTTTGGAACTCTGCATTCACTTGGATGTATATTTCCTTTTCCTTTGCTTTTAGCTTCTCTTTTTTCTCAGCTATTTGTAAGGCCTCCTTAGATAACCATTTTGCCTTTTTGCATTTGTTTTTTGGGGGATGGTTTTGATCCCTGTCTCCTGTACAATGTCATGAACGTCCGTCCATAGTTATTCAGAACTAAATGCATTAGGCTTATTTTAAAATATTCATCTAAAGCAAAATAATTTAAATGTAATCCTAAAGGTTAAAAAGATAGCAATTGTCCTCTTCAGTTTAAAATTTTTATATTTGTCAAACAACCCTATTTTCTTACTCTTATTTTTTCAGGTGAAGAAACTAAAGTAATTGCCTGAGATCAGTTGACAGTGAGAGACTTAGGACTAGCATCTTAGAATTTGGACTTGTTTTATTCATATATTTAACTTGACTGTCTGCCATATGTAAAAAAGTCTACTTGAAATTGAGGATCCAGTGGAAAATAAAGACAGAAATGGATCCTTTCTTCTTAGGTATTTCATTTCCTTTGAATAAGGGCAGTATTCTAATAACCGCAACTGTGGTGAGAGTTATAAAAAGTATGATAGAGGAAAAGTAATTTGGCAGTGGAAGGAACTAATACAAGCCTCTCTTGTGACAATGACAAGTGAGTTGACTTCTGATGGAAGACAAGGCACAGGCAGGAAGAGGTGGAGAGAGTATTTCTTGGACTATCATAGTGGATCTGTGGTTAGAGGGAGTAGCATTCGTTTGGCCCACTGAATTACCCAGTAACTGACACTGTAGGATTCTTTTTAAAATGTTTCCTTGGGGAGGAATTATCTCTGTAAGATAGAATTTATTTTAAATTCTATATGTCCCATGTCTTTCCACAGACTTGTCATTTCTTTGTAAACATTGCTTTTGGTTTTAAAGCTTTTGAAATAAGTAATACTTGAATGATACCATATCTTCAAGTCCAACAGATTGAGTATGGAGTAGTTTTATGATCATCTTAATTTTTCCTTTTGGTTATGGGAGATTACCATATTATATAAAAAGCATCAATGCAAAATCATATATCAAAATTGTGAGAAAGTTCTAGAGTTAAGCATTTTTATACTGCAAAATGGAGAAGCCCAAATTTTCATTCAATCTTTGATGTTCTTACCAGCATCTTATTTTAATATACTTTTTCTTTATCTTTAGCCAGCAAATGTAGAACAGCTAAAGTACAACGTTAAAGACTCAGTGGTGCATATCTGATTGAATAACCAATAAACAAAATACAGTGTTTCATTTTCCCTGAAACTGCAGGGCTTATTTTCGCAAAGACAGATCATGAAGGCAAAACACAGATCTGATCCGAGAATTTGATTGTTTAATTTCTTTGTCCTGAATTTCTCTCTTGTCCTATATGTTCTGGTCATGTTGTCTTCCACAGGTTGCTTAAAATGTCTGGGTGAGTCTAAGGAACAAACTTCCTCTGTGAATCCTACCAATATGGAACTGATTTGAAGTAAGAGAAAATATAGAAAGTTTGTAAATGGATTATTTTATACAGTAATAAGCAGAAGAAACTAGGCCTGTGTCTTTTGACATCTAACATGTAGACTAAGGTAGAAATATCGGTGACAGCACTGATCTATAGATCAATTCTATTGAATTCACAAACATGCTTTAGAATTTTTAAAATTAGTCTATCAACATTTGAAACTTAAGTGTTACTTATACAAGAGTGGAGGTGTAGCTTCTCTTAAAAACATCAAACAATCTGGTAGTACTGGGTCAACAATAATTCATCAGAATGGCAATTGTGCCTTTTAAAAAAGCTGTGAACTATAGTTTGCCACCATATCCATCTGGCCTTTTTCATTTATTTACATAACTTGCTAAACACCCTTAGGCATTTGATTATTTTTTCAGCACGTGCATTACTGTTCTTTGTGTGTAAGAAAGTAGAATTGAACATGTTAAGAACTCTTCAGAGGGTTATATTTTTACTTGCAAGGTAGCAAGTTAGACTTGCTTCAGTTTATGAATTCTGGCAGAAGACATGAGACTCAGGTCAAAGACAAAGGACTTTATTAAAGCAGTAGCCTGAGTATCGGCATTTTGTTTTACTGATTCTATGAACCCAAATTCCTACAGGGTGCTTTGTGTATGATATTGATGGAAATCTGACCTACGTACAGATTCTATTTTCATGCATTCCAGATCAGTAACAAGTTTTTATGGATGAAAGAAATTTTAGAATTTTGAGTGGTTAGAATGTTGAAGGCTAGTTGAATATAGACTTGTTATTTAATTAGTATTTTATTAGACATATATCAGGAATATGTATGTGAAATTTTTGTGTATATTTTATCAAATTAAGGTGATTTTAAATTTTCTTATTTTGAGATAATTTTAGATTAACAGAATTACAAACATAATAGAATTTCTGAAACTTTTCACCCACTTTCCCTTATGTTAACATCTGATTTAATCATAAGACTCTTGGCAAAGCTAACAAATTAATCATGTACAATACTATTAGATAAACTACAAAACTTATTCAGATTTCACCAGGTGTTTTGTTTATTTCTGTTCTTCTGGTCCAGGATTCAACCCAGCATCTCATATTGCATTTAGTTCCCAGGTTTCCCCAGTTTCCGTCATCGATGAGTTGCTCAGTCTTTCTTTGTATCTTACTATCTTGACCCTTATGAAGAGAATTGGTCACTATATTAGAACATTCCTTAATTTATGTTTGTTTGATGTTTTGTAAGGTTAATTTAGGGTTATTCATTACTAGAAAGAATACTGCAGGGGGAATGTGTCCTCATTAATGTATCATATCAGGGGGCACACAGTGTCAGTATACACTGCTAGTAATATTACCATTTACTACTTGGCCAGGATTTTGCACTGTAAAGTCTACTCTTGTTTTTTTTTTTTTTCTTTGTAATTATTAAATATTTTGGAGGAGATTCTTTGAGATTTTGTAAGTGCCCTTTTCTGCTTTAAGTTCTGCTCATTAAATTAAGTATTGATTAGGATCTTGCCTACAGCAATGATTATTACAGTGTTCTCCTATTGATTTTCAATTTCCCTTATTCTTCCTGCATTTATTAACTGAAATTCTTCTATAAAAAATTAGTTGTGGACTTCCTGGTGGCTCAGTGGTAAAGAATCTGCCTGTCAATGAAGGAGACAGTTTCAATCCCTGGTCTGGGAAGATCCCACATGCTGTGAAGCAACTAGGCCCATGGGCCACAACTACTAAGCCTGTGCTCTGAAACTTGGGAACCACAGGCCATGCGCTGCCACTACTGAAGGCTGTGTGCCCTAGAGCCTCTGCTCTGCAGTGAGATAAGCCACTGTAATGAAAAGCCTGGGCACTGTAATGAGGAGTAGCCCCTGCTCTCTACAACTAGAGAAAAGCCCATGTGAAGCAACGAAGACTCAGCACAACCAAAAATAAATAAATAAAATTATTTAAAAAAGAATAGCTGTGTTTTTCACTTATTTATGTCAGTGTGATCTCATGCATATTTTTTCTGTGGGGGGAATAATGCAGTGCTATTGTTTATTTGAATGCTCATCTTCTTCCAACTATTGCCATTAGGGATTCTTTTTATTGGCCTCTTTGCTCTTTCAAATGTTCTCATTATTTTTTATTTTTGATTACTTCCTTTCTTCCTTTCTTTCTGGCACCACAAGATACTCCAGGCTTACATTTTCTCTGTGCCAGGCCTGCACCCTGCAGAGGGAATTAAGCAGAGCCCAAGTTCTGTCTCCATAGTGACTCTAGACTTTGCTTTCTGAAAGTGTTCATAGAAGAAAAGATATGAAGTGTTTCTGTGTTTTTGAACCAGTTGTTCTGATTCCTAAACCAGGACCCGGGTCATCTTTTCTTTATCATAAATCCCTATCTCTCTCTCCGCTTTGATATGTTTCCCTTTCTCTATCCTCTTTTTTTTCCTTCCAGTTTCATTAAAATAGAATTGAGATAGAGCCTGTATAATTTTAAGGTATATGCCATAATGATTTGATTGCACATCATGGAGGCTTTAAATAAAGAAGTTAGTGAAAGAAAAACTAATGAAAATGTTAAACGTGTGGAAAATGATATGAAGAAATAAAAGAATTGATCTACAGAAAAGCTAAATTGAAAAATAATTCAATAAATTATTTGTTTCATAAAAATAGTAAGACAAAAATGAGAGAAGACAGAAATACAAATGATACTGGGAATAAGATTGGAGAAATAAATATAGATAGGGTTGAAATAATTATCATGGTAGGAAAATTTAATTGAAATTATTTTTTTAAAGAAAATATTAACATGAAATTAAATTAAGAAATAAAAATCTAAAGACAATAAACAATTGAAATTTAAAATGTCAAAAATTGTTTCTCTAAAAGGTACTGATGCAAGTAGTTTGACAATGGATGCTTTCAGTTCTTCAAAGATAGTTGTTACCATCTATAAAAAATTTTTCTAGCACTTAAAAATGGAAAAATTTCTAATTCATTTTAAAAAAACAGCATAATGATAATGAAAAAACATGGTCAATATAGACCCCAGAGGCCTCACATATTTATGAATATCAATGGAAAAAATCCTAAGAAGATATTAGCAGTTCAATTTACAAATATGTTAATTATCTGCTTTATTTCAGGTATTTTAGAATGGTCCAGCATTAGAAAATGTATTTAAACATTTTTAATTACATTGGTTTTCTTGTAATTTTTCAAGCTGATGCATGTTCATTGCAAGCAACTAGATAGACATAGAAGCATAAAGTAAAAATAAGCAATCATCCATAATCTTCACACCTGAGAGGTAATTATCATTAGCATTTTGATGCATTTTCTCCCAGCGTCTATATTTTTTACCTATATTTTTTAAGTTGAAGTATAATTGACTTCAACTTATAAGATGACATCACCCTTTTATGCAGGGTGACACCAACCTTATGGCAGAAGGCAAAGAAGAACTAAAGAGCCTCTTGATGAAAGTGAAAGAGGAGAGTGAAAAAGTTGGCTTAAAGCTCAACATTCAGAAAACTAAGATCATGGTATCCGGTCCCATCACTTCATGGCAAATAGATGGGGAAACAATGGAAACAGTGACAGAGTTTATTTTCTTGGGCTCCAAAATCACTGCAGATGGTGTCTGCAGCCATGAAATTAAAAAGATGCTTGATCCTTGGAAGAAAAGCTATGACCAACCTAGGCAGCATATTAAAAAGCAGAGACATTACTTTGCCAACAAAGGTCCGTCTAGTCAAAGCTATGGTTTTCCAGTAGTCATGTATGAATATGAGAGTTGGACATAAAGAAAGTTGAGTGCTGAAGAATTGATGCTTTTGAGCTGTGGTTTGGAGAAGACACTGGAGAGTCCCTTGGACTGCAAGGAGATCCAACCAGTCCATCCTAAAGGAAATCAGTCCTGAATATTCATTGGAAGGACTGATGTTGAAGCTGGAGCTCCAATAATTTGGCCACCTGATGCGAAGGACTGACTCATTTGAAAAGACCCTGATGCTGGGAAAGGTTAAAGGTGGGAGGAGAAGGGGAGGACAGAAGATGAGATGGTTGGATGGAATCACAGACTCAGTGAATGTGAGTTTGAGTAAGCCCGGGAGTTGGTGATGAACAGGGAAGCCTGCCGTGGTGCAGTCCGTGGGGTCACAGAATTGGACACAACTGAAGGACTGAACTGAACTGACAATTGACTTACATCTCTATGTTAGCTTCAGGTTGTCGATTTCATACTTGTCGACAGTGATTTCACACTTCAGTACATTAAGAAGACAGAGTATTGTCTTGTTGACCTCAGTTGAGCATGTGCAGGTAGGGTGCCTTAAATTTTTCTCTACTCCGTATATGTCCATAAAGTACTACAAAAGCATGACAATTATTGATGTTGGGGTTTATAAGCACATTTTAGTGAGTAAGTGAATTTGCAGATATGGAATTCACCAATAATGAGGATAAACTATAATATGAATACTCCATGATACATCCAGTTATTCAGGTTCTTCTGGGGACTTCATCAGTCAGCAGACAGCACAGTTGTCATCTTGTTTGTTCCAGGAATTCTAATGGGATATCTTGTTTTTGGTATCCTTCCAATGCCCCAGTCACTTTCCTAGGATTCTTTGTCTCTAATCCTGTTAGTAATCATGGCTCTCTAGAGAATCGTATAATTTCTGAAAAAAAATTCTAGTCTTTGTTAGTGAAACGGAGAAATTACACTAAGCATACAACTGAAAGATAGTGTAAAGAATGCTTTTGAACCTCACTTATATTCTGAAGCAACACAAATTTCTCTTCCTTTGCCCACAGCCTTCAGGATGGGGAAAAGAACAACAAAACACTTCTTAAAGAAATTTGCTTTGAATGAGTTCCTGCTTTAGTAAAGCTTTTGGACATGTTTTTTGCGTAAAGCAACATATATTTGAAAAAGCCTCTGAAGTTAGTAATCCAAGAAAAGTTCCATGTAACACAAAGTGAATAGAACTAGGGTGGACTTAAAAAGTTTGTCTTCCTAAGGTGATTCTCACTTGTAATTCCGTATTATGATATATGAAATGGAAATATTTTATTTGGTAAAAATTCATTCTTCTTTGACGTTAATGATGAGAAGATCCACAAATATCTTTTTCACAATATTTTTTTATTGTTCAGTGACTGCACTTGAGTATAAATTAATTTGAAAGACATCCTGCTTCAAGAACCAACAGATTTTCTTGGCACATTTTGATTCAGTTTTGTGCCTCTCCATCATTTCTGCACCACAAGATGGAAATATGATCAAGTGTTTGTCTTAAGTTTTTCCATTCTCCCATTCTTTCTCATACATTTGGAGTCATTTTTATTAGTGGGAAGTTAGGGTATACTCCAGAAAATAAAAGCTATTTTCACCACAAAACAAATGAACAAACAACCTTTGCAGAAAATGATATATGTATTTATTTATTGCACTTAGGATGCCTCCAGGATGAGTGTATGTGATTAGCAGGAAAACATGAAATCCAGTTCTTTGCCTTTAATGAAATCAGTTGGATTTGCTTACAAATGTTCTTTATTCTTTAGTCATGAACCATGAATGCCTTAGGAAGGAAAAGGTCCTGTTATTCCTTGGATTCCTTGGACTAAAGGGTTCTGGGAGATGAGTGATAAATTACGTGGACTACTCAGACTCGGTCAATTTTTGAAATGTACTGAATAATGCCCTTAAGGAATAAATAAATTTGTGTCTCATCTTCAGAACTCACTGTACTTTTGAATTGGTTTTATATAGCTTTGGAAGGTGGGCAAGCTACCTCTTTTCTAATCTTCAGAAGACATTAGTATCTGGAAAATGAGATGAACAATTAACATATTTATATAGTCATTCAGGACACTCAAATATATTATTATTATTGGAAATTAAATGGCTAACCTAAAAAAGGTTTATTTAATGGTACTATAACTTTTTTAAGCCCACAGGAATGCTTTTATTTAGAACATTGGTTGTTTGTTTCTTCTTGAGTGCTTGGTCAGATGAGTTGAAAAGGTTTTCCAAAGGACTGGGAACAGATCTTAATATCAGCTTCCAAGTCTTTTCTTGAATCTCTTAACAGGGTTGCATACAAAGAATTAGGTATCCCTGGATCTCATTCATAGCCTTACTTTACTTTACCAGAATTTGGGAGGGGATCACATGACATGCTGTCAACACTAGCATGACCAATATATCATTGTGGAATAGGCTTATGACCATGGTAAGCTTTTCTTGGCAGCCCAACATTTTGAAATATCTGCCAGGTCTATTGATGCTGCCAAATGTTTCATTAGGTCACTATAGAACTCTGGTGCTTTTCTTTGTATTAAGAAGCAGAACTCTCATTTGTAATTACATACAGAAAGAGCTGGAAGTAGCCTTAGAAATTATCTAGTCTGCTCCTCATATTACTGATGAGGAAGCAGAGGTCCAGAAGAACTGACTTGCCCAACATCACAAAATAAGTTAGTGAAAAAGCCAGCACTTAATAATCTGTTCCCTTAGGCTTCAATTCCCTCTTATTAATGTCTGTTCCACTGTGTAAAAGCCCCTCAACTTTGCCAAATAGATGGAAGTGAAAGTGGTGAGCAGGTGGAAACAGGCCAAGTAGTGAGGTATACCTTTTCATTATTCTCACTTAGATCATGGATTTAAAAATCTTTTTTTGTTTGTTTTAGCATTTTATTTTTAACAAGGCTTGGTTTACTTAAAGTCTACTCTTCAGTACTTTTTTCTGATTTGCTTTTTCCTGAGGAACAGCGTAAATACAGCAAAATGCACAGGTCTTAGGTATATATCTGAAATTTATATAAATATATGTATTCACGCATTTGTCAGACAAATGAAGATATGGCTCATATCCATCACTACAGAGCGTTCCCTTGTGCCTCTTTGCAGTCAATCTGCATCTTTTATCCCCACCAGAGACAATCATTTTCTGATTTCCATAATCACTTAGGTTTTTGCTTGTTTCCAGCATTCACATAAATAACATTATACAGTATGTACTCTTTTGTGGCTACTTCTGCTTAACAAAACATTTTGAGATTTTTCAAGTTGCAGTTATATTAGTATAAGTTTTTCCCTTTTATTTTCTCCATAAGATCCTTCTATGTAAATGGTACCACCAGTTGTTTATCCATTCTCCTGCTGATAAATGTACTGTTTTCAGTTTGGGCTTATTATGAATAAAGCTGTTGTGGACATTTTTGTGTAGGACTTTTTATTGACATATACATTTATTGATCTTGGGAATATAGCTAGGAGTGGAACTGCTAAGTCATAAAGTAGGTGATGGTTAACTTTCTTAGACGCTGCCACACAGTTTTCCAAAGGGATTGTAGCCTTTTACACTCACACCAACTATATATGAATACTTCAGTTGCTCCATATTTTGCCCCGATTTGATATTGTTAGTGTGAAGTTTGGTCATTTCTGGTTGGTATGTAGTGAGGTCTCATTGCGGTTTTGATTTCTCATTGCTGTCATGACTAGTGATGTTGAACATCTTTTTGTATGCTGATTGGCCATTCACTTAGGTTTTTCTGTGAACATCTGCTTAAGATTTTGCCCATTTTTAAAAATTGCATTTGTCTTTTTGTTATGAATTTATAAGAGCTCTTTGACAAGGATATCTATTATAACTATTTTCATCAGTGTCTAACTTGTCATTTCATTTTATTTATGATAATTTTTGATGAATAGTTTTAAGCTTTGATAAAATTAAATGTATCCTTTTTCTTTCATGGTTAGTGATACTTACGTTCTAATGTATTTTCTCTAAGATTTTTATATTTTTATCTCCTATATTTTTAAAAAATAAATTTTACAATATTCAGTTCAGTTCAGTTCAGTTCAGTCGCTCAGTCGTGTCCAACTCTTTGCGACCCCATGAATCGCAGCACGCCAGGCCTCCCTGTCCATCACCAACTCCCGGAGTTCACTCAGACTCACATCCATCGAGTCAGTGATGCCATCCAGACATCTCATCCTCTGTCGTCCCCTTCTCCTCCTGCCCCCAATTCCTCCCAGCATCAGAGACTTTTCCAGTGAGTCAACTCTTCACATGAGGTGGCCAAAGTATTGGAGTTTCACCTTTGGCATCATTCCTTCCAAAGAAATCCCAGGGCTGATCTCCTTTAGGATGGACTGGTTGGATCTCCTTGCAGTCCAAGGGACTCTCAAGAGTCTTCTCCAACACCACAGTTCAAAAGCATCAATTCTTCGGCACTCAGCCTTCTTCACAGTCCAACTCTCACATCCATACATGACCACAGGAAAAACCACAGCCTTGACTAGACAGACCTTTGTTGGCAAAGTAATGTCTCTGCTTTTGAATATGCTATCTAGGTTGGTCATAACTTTCCTTCCAAGGAGTAAGCATCTTTTAATTTCATGGCTGCAATCACCATCTGCAGTGTTTACTTTAAATTCTTGACTCACTTTCTGAATAGCCTTTGATACTGCCACTTTCTTCTGAGCCCATGACCAGTGGACACAACAAAATGAAAAATTTCAGGTACAGCTTCATGAATGTATAACACATTGCAATATATTTTTTCCCTGAGATACTGTATATATATCTAGGCAGAAAGGCCTCTTTTCCTTATACTTCTTTCAAATAACTTAAGTAACCAGTTAGAAAGCACTATTATTCTCAGAGCTATGATTTTCTCCTCTCCATATCATGTGATGAAAGTGGGAGTCTTATTCCTGCTGTTATTAGAGCTTAAGTGGCCTTTCCTCTGATTGTTCATTTAAAACTTACATTTGAATATACTGCTCTAGCTCATTTATGACATCTATTGGCTAATATGTATTTATTTATTTATTTTTAATATTTGTTTTTGATAGCCACATATGGTATTTCTCATTCCACATTTGGATATATGAATTTAATCTATTATAATTAGGCAAATTTCCCTGGTCTGTGCTCAGAAGAGCACAGCAGCAAGACTAGCCTTGTACTACTACATAGTTTATTATCACTTCCATTTCTTCTGATGTCATCTAACACCATTCTATTGACTCTATTAGTGCAAATCAAATTGCAACATTATTCTCTGTGCTCATAGTTGAACAACCAAACCTATTCCATTTGGATTGCTCTCAAGACTAGGTATGAATTCACTATGCCCAGAATATATTCTTAAACCTGACCTCTAGCCACAATAGGGATCCCAAGCTGCATTCTTCCAAACAACAAGCAAGCAAGCCAGTTTCTCTTTCTTTTTCACATTCCAGAGACTCTCAACGGGATGATCTTATTCTCGCATCTAGAACACATCTTTCTAGACTGACATGCATGTGTGCTCAGTCATATAGTCATGTCCAACTTTTGCAATCCCATGGACTGTAGCCCACCAGGCTCCTCTTCCACAGAATTTTCTAGGAAAGAATACTGAAGCAGGTTGCCATTTCCTCTTCCAGGGAATCTTCCCGACCCACATCTCCTGCATCTGATATATGCCTGTAAATGTGCCTCAGATTTCATTGAGGTCTTCAATAAAAAACATATATGACTTCAGTCAAATATGTCTACACCTTTCTCTTTAATTTCTGCTCAGCTCACAGTATATTGAAAGTCATCAATAACATTATTTTCAAATGATGAAAGTAAATACTCATTATATACAACTTAGAATGTTAGACCAACCTAGACAGTGTATTAAAAAGCAGAGATATTTCTTTGCCAACAAAGGTCCGTCTCGTCAAAGTTATGGTTTTTCCAGTAGTCATGTATGGATGTAAGAGCTGGACCTATTAAGAAAACTAAATGCTGAAGAATTGATGCTTTTGAACTGTGGTGTTGGAGAGGACTCTTGAGAGTCCCTTGGACTGCAAGGAGATCCAACCAGTCCATTATAAAGGAAATCAGTCCTGAATATTCATTGGAAGGACTGATGCTGAAGCTGAAACTCCATTACTTTGGCCACCTGATGCGAAGAACTGACTCATTGGAAAAGACCCTGATGCTAGGAGAGATTGAAGGTGGGAGGAGAAGGGGACGACAGAGGATGAGATGGTTGGATGGCATCACTGACTCAATGGACATGAGTTTGAGTAAGCTCTGGGAGTTGATGATGGACAACTGGCATGCTGCAGTCCATGGTTGCAAAGAGTCATACACGACTGGGCGACTGAACTGAACCGAACTAGAATGTTAAAAAAGAAAACTAAAAATAAACATAACCCCACCTACCATTTGGAGACACCCATTGTGACTGTTTGATTGTAATTCCTTTAAACCTTTATTATTCAGCCATAAAAAGGAGCAAAATTGAGCCATTTGTTGTAGTTATGTGGATATACCTAGAGTCTTTCTTACAAAATGAAGTAAGACATAAAAATAAATATTGCATAGTGAAGTGAAAGTTGCAGTCTTGTCCGACTCTCTGTGACCTCATGGACTATACAGTCCATGGAATTCTGTAGGCCAGAATACTGGAATGGGTAGCCTTTCCCTTCTCCAGGGTATTTTCCCAACCCAGGGATTGAACCCAGGTCTCCTGCATTTCAGGTGGATTCTTTACCAGCTGGGCCACAAGGGAAGCCCAAGAATACTGGAGTGGGTAGCCTATCCCTTGTCCAGTGGGTCTTCCCAACCCAGGAATCAAACTGGGGTCTCCTACATTGCAGGTGGATTCTTTACCAACTGAGCTATCAGGGATTAATGCATATACATGGACTTTAGAAAAATGGTAAGGTGGATCTATTTCCAGGGCAAGAATAGAGACCCAGATGTAGAGAATGAACATACGGACACAGGTAGGAAAGGGAAGAGTGGGACAAATTGAGAGAGTAGCATTGACATATATACACTACCACATGTAAAGCAGATAGTAGTGGGAACCTGCTGTATATCACAGCGAGCTCAGATCAGTGCTCTGTGATGACCTAGGGGAGTGGGATGAGGGACTAAGAGAGAGGGTCAAGAAGGCTAGGATATATGCCTACATATATCTGATTTGGGCTTCAGGTGGTACAGTGGTAAAAAATCCACTTGCCAACGCAGGAGACATAAGATATACCAGTTAAATCCCTGGGCCAGGGATATCCCCTGCAGTAGGAAATGGCAACCTACTTCAGTATGCTTGCCTGGAAAATTCCATTGACAGAGGAGCCGGGTGGGCTACAGTCCTGCTAAGTCACTTCAGTCGTGTCCAACTCTGTGCGACCCCATAGACAGCAGCCCACCAGGCTCCCCCGTCCCTGGGATTCTCCAGGCAAGAACACTGGAGTGGGTTGCCGTTTCCTTCTCCAATGCATGAAAGTGAAAAGGGAAAGTGAAGTCGCTCAGTCGTGTCTGACTCTTAGCAACCTCATGGACCGCAGCCTACCAGACTCCTCCATCCATGGGATTCTCCAGGCAAGAGTACTGGAGTGGGGTGCCATTGTCTATGGGATTGCAAAGAGCTGGACATGACTGAGCACAGTCCAGCAGCATAGTGGATTTACTGTGTTGTACAGCAGAAACTAGTACAACATTGTAAAGCAATTATACTACAATTAAAGATAGATAAGTAACAGGATACATTATAAAACACAGAGAAATACAACCATTATTTTGTAATAACTTTAAATGAAGTATAGGAATCAACCTACCTGACTTCAGGCTCTATACAAAGCCACAGTTATCAAGACAGTATGGTACTGGCACAAAGACAGAAATATTGATCAATGGAACAAAATAGAAAGCCCAGAGATAAATCCACACACATGGACACCTTATCTTTGACAAAGGAGGCAAGAATATACAATGGATTAAAGACAATCTCTTTAACAAGTGGTGCTGGGAAAACTGGTCAACCACTTGTAAAAGAATGAAACTAGAACACTTTCTAACACCATACACAAAAATAAACTCAAAATGGATTAAAGATCTCAACGTAAGACCAGAAACTATAAAACTCCTAGAGGAGAACATAGGCAAAACACTCTCCAACATACATCACAGCAGGATCCTCTATGACCCACCTCCCAGAATATTGGAAATAAAAGCAAAAATAAACAAATGGGACCTAATTAAACCTAAAAGCTTCTGCACAACAAAGGAAACTATTACCAAGGTGAAAAGGCAGTCTTCAGAATGGGAGAAAATAATAGCAAATGAAGCAACTGACAAACAACTAATCTCAAAAATATACAAGCAAGTCCTACAGCTCAACTCCAGAAAAATAAATGACCCAATCAAAAAATGGGCCAAAGAACTAATTAGACATTTCTCCAAAGAAGACATACAGATGGCTAACAAACACATGAAAAGATGCTCAACATCACTCCTTATTAGAGAAATGCAAATCAAAACCACTATAAAGTACCATTTCACGCCAGTCAGAATGGCTGCGATCCAAAAGTCTACAAGCGATAAATGCTGGAGAGGGTGTGGAGAAAAGGGAACTCTCTTACACTGTTGGTGGGAATGCAAACTAGTACAGCCACTATGGAGAACAGTGTGGAGATTCCTTAAAAAACTGGAAATAGAACTGCCTTATGATCCAGCAATCCCACTGCTGGGCATACACACTGAGGAAACCAGAAGGGAAAGAGACACGTGTACCTCAATGTTCATCGCAGCACTGTTTATAATAGCCAGGACATGGAAGCAACCTAGATGTCCATCAGCAGATGAATGGATAAGAAAGCAGTGGTACATATACACAATGGAGTATTACTCAGCCATTAAAAAGAATACATTTGAATCAGTTCCAATGAGCTGGATGAAACTGGAGCCTATTATACAGAGTGAAGTAAGCCAGAAAGAAAAACACCAATACAATATACTAACACATATATATGGAATTTAGAAAGATGGTAACAATAACCCTGTGTACGAGACAGCAAAAGAGACACTGATGTATAGATCAGTCTTATGGACTCTGTGGGAGAGGGAGAGGGTGGGAAGATTTGGGAGAATGGCATTGAAACATGTATAATATCACGTATGAAACGAGTCGCCAGTCCAGGTTCGATGCACGATACTGGATGCTTGGGGCTGGTGCACTGGGAAGACCCAGAGGGAGGGTATGGGGAGGGAGGAGGGAGGAGGGTTCAGGATGGGGAACAGAAGTATACCTGTGGCAGATTCATTTTGATATTTGGCAAAACTAATACAATATTGTAAAGTTTAAAAATAAAATTAAATATAAAAAAAAAAAAAAAACAAAGTCTTCCAAAGGGCAAATTTGAAAAAAAAATAAAGTAACATTAAGTATAAAAAAAAATAAAATAAATGAAGTATAATCTATAAAAAATTGAATCACTATGCTGTATACTTCAAACTAATACAATATTGTAAATCAACTATACTTCAATTAAAAAAACTTCTCAGGAAAATTCTAGCCAAGATATAATCAGAAATTTTGTACTTTAAAAAAGGATTACTATTGTAATGTAAAAATGGCTTTTTAAAAAAAGGAAGCAAACTGAATACATTAGAGAATAATGTACCATTAAAATGTTTTTAAAGCATTTTAAAGCAAATGGAGAAGGTATGCATTTAATGTGGGTTTTAAAAATGCCTATACAGAATGATGCTGATCTTTAAAGAAATTCTTTATAGGGTATTAACATTTACCTGAGAAAATTAGAAAATGGGTAAAATGAGGAAGAATTCCAGAATGAGAAAATAGAATAAAGCACACAAGAAGAAAGACTCAGGATGTAAATTAAACAATGCCTTTTCAAGTTTACTTGAAATTTAGAATGTATAAATGAAAGCAGTAGGTGATAACTTTTGCCATTTTGACTGAGGACAGACTAAAGGGGTTCAGGGCTTCCCTGGTAGCTCAGCTGGTAAAGAATCTACCTGCAATGTGGGAGACCTGGATTTGATCCTAGGGTTGGGACGATCCCCTGGAGGAGGTCATGGCAACCCACTCCAGTATTCTTGCCTGGAGAATCCCATTGGACAGAGGAGCTTGGTGGGCTATAGTCCATGAGGTCTCAAAGAGTTGGACACGACTGAATGACTAAGCACAGCACAAAGGGGTTCGGAAAACAGAGTCACTTCATCCTTTACAGGATAGGGTTTAGGGAACGAAGCCACTGCAGGGGTTCAGGTGGAAGAAGATGAGACAGTTCTAGAATGGACTGAAGACATGCAGAGACTGGGGCCAATAAGACAAACAGAACAATTTCAGTGTCCCAGCAGAGAGGTAGTAAGGATTGCTGAAGTGGAAGAATGATGTAGGCGGGAAGATACAAGAGTTATTTCAGTTTTCTGGAAGGGGAAGGAAATGACACCAAGAATTTGAACATGGTGGTTCAGGGAAAAGAAAAAGGAAGTTAGGAAAAAAAGAATGTTTAGGAGGAGAATATTTAGTTTAGAAATGTTCTAGGAGCAGGGTTTGAGCTTTGTAGATGTGACTGAAATTGTAGCTTCGTCACTTAACAGGTGCACGACATTGACTACAATGTATGACCACACCAAGTCTTCCTAAATTCATTCATCATATGTGAAAATGGGGTAAATAGTACCTGTCTCAAAGAATTGTTCTGAAGATTATTATTTGAATATATAAAAGAACTCAGGACTTTTAGGTATGAGATGTAGTGGAACATTAGATAGCTGAGTAGATAGTTTTCTCTGTATTGTTGGCATTGTATGGAGGTCAGAACTGGGGTACAGGAAGTTCAGTGATTTGTGATTGTCCTAAGAAACGTGAGTCTGAGTGAACTCCGGGAGTTGGTGATGGACAGGGAGGCCTGGTGTGCTGCGATTCATGGGGTCGCAAAGAGTCGGACACGACTAAGCGACTGAACTGAACTGAACCAAGCTTAAATTATTTCACTCTGCTGGGCTTTGCATTTCTCCCAACTTTAGCTATTTTAGATATATTAAAGTGAATATCTTTGTATACACAGTATTTTTCTTCTCTTTTTTAACTTCTCATTTTCCTTAACACTTCCTAGAGGGAAAAAAGCCCAAATGGCAAAGTATTTGGTCAAATATGGGGTTTCATTTCCTGAAAAAATAACATTTTATTTCCTCACACATTCCAGAATTGTGTGTAGGCTCTGACTATACTAGTTAAACCAAAAGCTCAAATCTTAAAATGTTCATCTTCCAATGTTTTCCAGCCTGTGGTTTGTCTTTGGATCAGCAATAATTGCCTGGACAGCTATAATGGCTTCATTAATTTTTGTTTGTGTTCTGTGTTCTTTATGCAGTGATGGAAGAAATACGTCTCCTGTGTCAAAACCTCAATGTGCTTGTCTGAAATGAACAACTGTATTTGATATAAACATTCCTGATCTAAAGCGAAAATTGCATTAGGTATTTCTACGTAATGATCAGGACAACAAAACTGAAGGTTAGCCAAAACCATTATAACAACTTCAAAATCAGGAATATTTATATTTAAATTTATTTTTAAGTGGCATTATCAACGTATTTTTATATTATCAGATGCCAAATATTTGATGTTTTTCAGTACTACATACATATTTACAACTTATTGCTAACCCAAAGACCCAGTTAACTGTGCTTTATTAATTAGTAATCTCTAACAGATAGTTAACAACTTAGAAATAACTTTTTGAAGAATTTGTCCAGTCATTGTTGTGTATATGTATTTCAAATTACTTCTGCTTTCAATCTTGTGTCCGATATTCTAAAACAAACAAAATTTCTAGCTTGTTTCATCTTCACAGTTGAATTCTTCAGGTTCTGACATATATAAAATGCTTCATGGAGTTTGGTGGCATATTTTGGCCATTCCGGTCTACTCTATCTTGTTCCACTTTAATAACTGTGCTACCAGAATCTGCTGAGTTGATTTCTAAAATATTTTGATGGCATGAGCCAAATCTCCTTTTGTAAACTTTCTGTTTTTTGTGCTCTGCATGGAGTAGGTTTCAGTTGATGATGATGATGATGGTAGAAAGTAATATCACATTAATTAAATTAGGATTTTATAAAGCCCTTTAGCAAAGTACTTTATTAATCGCATCTCCATAAGAATCTTATTATCTCACTACTATTATCTTTGCATTGTGTGTGCTAGTCGCTCAGTCATGTCCGACTATCTGCGACCCCATGGACTGTAGCCCGCCAGGCTCCTCCATCCATGGGATTCTCCAGGCAAGAATACTGGAGTGGGTTGCCATTTCCTTCTCCACAGGATCTTCCTGACCTAGGGATCGAACCTGGGTCTCCTGCATTGCAAGCATTAATAATAATAATAAATAGTAATAATAATATCTGCATTAGAGTTGAGAAAACTAGGAATTAAAGGAGTTAAAAAGTTTGCTCAACATCACCTATTTAGAAAGTGGTAGAGCTCAGACTTGGAGAAGGCAATGGCACCCCACTCCAGTACTCTTGCCTGGAAAATCCCATGGATGGAGGAGCCTGGAAGGCTGCAGTCCATGGGGTCACTGAGGGTCAGACACGACTGAGCGACCTTTTCACTTTGATGCATTGGAGAAGGAAATGGCAACCCACTCCAGTGTTCTTGCCTGGAGAATCCCAGGGATGAGGGAGCCTGGTGGGCTGCCGTCTCTGGGGTTGCACAGAGTTGGACACGACTGAAGTGACTTAGCAACAGCAGCAGATCTCAGACTGGGCTTCCCATGTGGGGCTAGTGGTAAATAACACTCCTATCAGTGCAGGAGATCCAAGAGAGGCAGGTTCCATCCCTGGGTCAGGAAGGTTGTGGAAATGGGTATATAATGGTAGTCTGAAAATTTTGGAGTACGCATTAGCTACTTCCCCATCACTCCTTTCCTGGTTTAATTAAAGTAAGTTGTAGACAAAAATCTGCAATGTATGCAGAAATGTATTAAACTAACAGTAAAAGCACCATTCCTAAGGGGAGCAGGGGACAGACTTTGAAAGATTCTTATATCTTCTTCAGGAAAGTATAGGAGGTTGGCTCTAAAATAATTTGAGCCAATTTACTTGCCTTGAATAACTTTTGATTTATTTATTGGAAGCTATGTCTGAATTTATCCTTCTGATAAGAAAGTCATTAATTTTACCAATAGAAACACATTTTGATATGGTATACAAATTGATAATGTTTCATTATCAAGCAAGATGTGAATAAGCGTATACAGGACTTTGAACTGTTTAATATGATAACTAATAATTCTTGGATTATGGATTCTTGAATAGGGCATGTGACCATACTTAAACTTTAAACTAATATATAGCATTAAGTGTATATTCATATACATCTATACATTCATATATATAAGTATCATCGTGCTGTTTATGGTGAGATGTGCAAGCTAAGTCACTTCAGTCATGTCCAACTCTTGGGTCTGTAGCCCACCAGCATCCTCTGTCCATGAGATTCTCCAGGCAAGAATACTGGAGTGGGTTGCCATGCCCTCCTCTAGGGGATCTTCCCAACTTAGAAATCAAACCTGTGTCTCTTCCATCTCCTGCATTGGGAGGTGGATTCTTTACACTAGCACCACCTAGGAAGTCCCTAATGGTGAGATATTTATGTGTAATTTACAGACATCACAAAAGCTTGGGTTAGGAGAAAGTAAATTATTGGAGTTATTTGTCTAAATTTCTCCAAATTCTACATGAAGTTTTAAATTTGGTTATATTTTTGCAGCAATAAAACTTTGTTAATTTTTGTCTTAAGGTGAAATATGGTTAATGCTTAATTTATAGAGAAAGACATACCTTTAAACTTTTATTCTCAGTATACCAATATCAGGGCACTTTTGCTCTCAGTGCCAGAACTCATTTGCAGTTCTCCATTGTAGGTGTCACAGTTAGAGTACTCCCGGAAATAGACTCTGAGATGGAGTTAGAAGTATAAATTTTTATTGGAGAATAATATCTGTGAAAGGAAAAGAATGAAGAAGAATTGGGTAGGAGGAGCACTGCCAATTTGACAGCCCAGTGAGGAGTCTAGAGCAAAGACAGCCTCTTACACGGGTCTGCCATTGTGTAGAAATAGTGAGGCCCTTGCATCATGACTTGTTCAATGGCTGGAGGCCACCCCCAGAGGAATGTGCCCTTATCTATCACTGTCTTGATCAGTCGTTGCTGAGAACTGCATAACCAGGGTTAGAGACTGAGAAGGATGCTGGAGAAGCTAGCAGCTGAAACTGTCCGCTAACCATACTCCTCATTACTCTGCAACAAGTCCTTCCTTGAAGAAGATTCTGAGTGGTGCATCTTCATCTAAATGTGTTCTTTGCTCTGTGCTGATTCACTTCTGTATACGCAGACCTTCTCCAGGGGTCTGATTGGTTTCACTTACTGAGGCTAAACTTAGAAGAGAGAGGTAGTGCTATATCACATGGTATAGTGAGGCCTTGTGAGCAAGAAAAACATATCTATGCTAATAGGTGTTTATTTCATGATCATGAACTACTGGCTCTTTTGGAATAGAAGGGACCAAAATATAATCAAGTGGTTGGACTCTTCTAGGAATAGTGCCATACCAAGGGTTCACACTGGTCTCTGTTGCTGGCAAATTTGATACACTGAGATGGTAAGTTCACTTAACCTTGATAAGTGGGGGTCATAGTCACTAGGCACGTGCATAACCTTCAACTCTACCACTGAATAGCTGTTCATGTGCTCATTGTATCATCACTGGGTGGTTACAGACAAAGGCTGGCTAACATCAAAAGTTCAAGACATTTTGTCTACTCATATACAGACTGCCTCTTGAAAGGTGAGTAGCTTCTAGTTGGCATTGATACATAATACAAAGATCTTTTTCCTTTGTGTCCAGTTTGCAAATGTTTGTTCACACGCCTCTACTCCAAACTTTCTTGCCTCTAATATCCCAGGCTTCTTTATTCCAGGTCCCTGACCAGCTGGCCAGTTTACTTGCTGCAGTCCACATGTCTATGTACATTCTAACACTACATTGTCTGATAAGTTAGCCACTAGTCTCATAGCTTATTGCTGCTGAGCTCTTGAAATGCGACTGTCCAAACTGAGACATATTGTAAATGTAGAATGCAGACCAGATGTAGAAAACTTATGAAAACAAAGCCAAGTATCATTAAAAAATATTGATAATATGTTAAATGATAACTTTTAAATACATTGGACTAAAGAAATAGTTTTTAAATGTGGGTACTAGAAAATTGAAAGCTACAGTTGTGGCTTACATTTGTGGCTCACATTGTATTTTTATTGGATAGCACTGTTTTATCCATAGAAATGAGATGAGCATGTCCTCCACCCAAATCTCTGCCCATTAGGATTTCCCCCTTGCCGCTGTCTTTCAAAACCACTCTTCAGTGGGGCTGTGATGCAAAATCAAACAATTTCTGGACTTCACCTATTTACCAGACATATGCACCCATAATCTGAGTTTAGTTCTTCTCATGCTTCTTAGGGTAATTGCACAGTAGTCTCCCCTTGGTCTATCACTGTGAAATGGACAAAGGTATTGATGCAATTGTGATAGGTAACATGGAGTCTAACTACTCTACTCTTGTAGAGTCCTGATGATGCTTGTTCCCGTATGTATCATTTTCACATTGTGATGGAATATGCTAGGCATGCCTGACTTTATGACTTGGTCCATAGGACTGTTCCAGATGTATAGTCACTCCTGTCCAAGTGTTCTAGCATTCCATCATTAACAGGGTCAAATAGCATGCCAGCATCTATTTTTCTGATACTGTGTAACTCTCCACTGCAGATGTCATGGACTTGCTCCAAAACCCCAGGAGCTTACTTTGTGATTCTCTCACTGCATCTTGCCATAAAGTCCACACTAATTTTTTTTTCCATCACTGTTGCCTCCAGCACCATAGGGTCTGCTGGATAGTACTGGTCCAATTGGCAGGGCTACTTTCATCCTAGCCTGGACTTTGTGCAGAGCTCTTTCCTGCCACAGGCCCTACTCAAGGCTAGTAACTTCCATGACACCCACACATGGTTTAGAGCAGTGTTTCTAAGTGTGGTCCATGTTGCCTCCAGGTCTTGCACCTCCTTTTTCATGATAGGGAATCAAAGATGAAGCAATTTCACCTTTTACTTTGGAGGGGATATCATGGCACCCCTGAATAGTGGACCCCTAAAAATTATTGAAATTATGGAGGCTTAAATTACCAAACAGTGGAAACAGTGTCAGATTTTGTTTTTTGGGGCTCCAAAATCACTGTGGATGGTGATTGCAGCCATGAAATTAAAAGACACTTACTCTTTAAAGTTATGACCAACCTAGATAGCATATTAAAAAGCAGAGACATTACTTTGCCAACAAAGGTCCATCTAGTCAAGGCTATGTTTTTTCCAGTGGTCATGTATGGATGTGAGAGTTGGACTGTGAAGAAAGCTGAGTGCCGAAGAATTGATGCTTTTGAACTGAGGTGTTGGAGAAGACTCTTGAGAGTCCCTTGGACTGCAAGGAAATCCAACCAGTCCATCCTAAAGGAGATCAGTCCTGGGTGTTCATTGGAAGGAATGATGCTAAAGGTGAAACTCCAATACTCTGGCCACCTCATGGAAAGAGTTGACTCATTGGAAAAGACCCTGATGCTGGGAGGGATTGGGGGCAGGAGGAGAAGGGGACGACAGAGGAAGAGATGGCTGGATGGCATCATCGACTCAATGAAGTCGGTGAGTTTGACTCCAGTGGAGTTTGACTCCACTTCACTCAAACTCAATGAGTTCTGAACTGAACTGAACTGAAATTACCACAAAGTAAGTTGTCCCTACTGTCTAAAATTCATGTATCTCATTAAGGCCTCATACCATGTTAACGACCTCTTGTATACACTGATTGATCCACATGATGTTATTGATATAATAGGTTAATATAATCTGTGGAATGCACAGATGGACGGATGTCTATCTCAGGCTCCATATCTCTTTGGATAAAATGATGACAGAGGACAATATAAGCCAGTTCAGTTCAGTTCAGTTCAGTCGCTCAGTCGTGTCCGACTCTGCGACCTCATGAATCACAGCACGCCAGGCCTCCCTCTCCATCACCATCTCCCGGAGTTCATTCAAACTCACGTCCATCGAGTCGGTGATGCCATCCAGCCATCTCATCCTCTGTCATCCCCTTCTCCTCCTGCCCCAAATCCCTCCCAGCATCAGAATCTTTTCCAATGAATCAACTCTTCACATGAGGTGGCCAAAGTACTGGAGTTTCAGCTTTAGCATCATTCCTTCCAAAGAAATCCCAGGGCTGATCTCCTTTAGAATGGACTGGTTGGATCTCCTTGCAGTCCAAGGGACTCTCAAGAGTCTTCTCCAACACCACAGTTCAAAAGCATCAATTCTTTGGTGCTCAGTTTTCTTCACACTCCGACTCTCACATCCATACACAACTACTGGAAAAACCATAACCTTGACTAGATGGACCTTTGTTGGCAAAGTAATGTCTCTGCTTTTCAATATGCTATGTAGGTTGGTCATAACTTTTCTTCCAAGGAGTAAGCATCTTTTAATTTCAAGGCTGCAGTCACCATCTGCAGTGATTTTGGAGCCCCCAAAAATAAAGTCTGACACTGTTTCCACTGTTTCCCCACCTATTTCCCATGAAGTGATGGGACCAGATGCCATGATCTTTGTTTTCTGAATGTTGAGCTTTAAGCCAACATTTTCACTCTCCTCTTTCACTTTCATCAAGAGGCTTTTTAGTTCCTCTTCACTTTCTGTCATAAGAGTGGTGTCATCTGCATATCTGAGGTTATTGATATTTCTCCCAGACAATCTTGATTCCAGCTTGTGCTTCTTCCAGCCCAGCGTTTCTCATGATGTCTTCTGCATATAAGTTAAATAAGCAGGGTGACAATATACAGCTTTGACATACTCCTTTTCCTATTGGGAACCAGTCTGTTGTTCCATGTCCAGTTCTACCTGTGGCTTCCTGACCTGCATATAGGTTTCTCAAGAGGCAGGTCAGGTGGTCTGGTATTCCCATCTCTTTCAGAATTTTCCACAGTTTATTGTGATCCACATAGTCAAAGGCTTTGGCATAGTCAATAAAGAAGAAATAGATATTTTTCTGGAACTCTCTTGCTTTTTTGATGATCCAGCGGATGTTGGCAATTTGATCTCTGATTCCTCTGCCTTTTCTAAAACCATCTTGAACATCTAGAAGTTCATGGTTCACATATTGCTTAAGCTTGGCTTGGAGAATTTTGAGCATTACTTTACTAGCGTGTGAGATGAGTGCAGTCGTGCGGTAGTTAGATCATTCTTTGGCATTGCCTTTCTTTGGGATTGGAATGAAAACCCTGAATAAATATTCTTGTTAATTACCTACATATGGAAACTATTTCTAATCATCTTTTTTGATTTAGATTCAATGCATACTTGATATCAGTAGGCATATACCATGTTTCTGGAGCCATATTAATTTGCTCTAGCAACAATATCATGTCTGCTTGGCAGCTGCTGTGTGAAAGTGTGCTAGTCACCAGCTATGTCCAACTCTTTGATACCCCATGAACTGTAGCCTGCCACGCTCCTTTGTCCATGGAATTCTCCAGGCAAGAATACTGGAGTGGGTTGCCATGCCCTTCTCCAGGGGATCTTCCTGACCCAAGGATAGAACCTGGGTCTCCTGCAGTGCAGGCAGATTTTTTACCATCTGAGCCACCAGGGAAGCTTCTGCTTAGTTGAGCTTGTGATAGTACAAAATCATTCTCTAGGACCTATTTTGTTTCTGCAGGGTCCAGACTGGTGAACTAAATGGGAATATTTAATGACTATTGCTCAGTATCCTTTAGGTATTTAAAGGTGACATAAATCTCCACCATTTTCCTGGTTTGTGATATTGCTTTTGATTTACTCTTGAAGTTCAGGTGTGTGCATGGGCACATTCAAAAGCTTCTACTTGGGCTTATACATAGTAATGATTCTTGTCCATTAAGCTCAGGACTCAGCATATTCTGGTACATAAGTCCCAACTATATATTGGGGGTTTGGAGAAATAATCTGTGGGTGGAGCTGTGAATGCTCCTGGACCCACTGTATGTCAGACTTTGGCCAGGATCCTATTTATTTCCTAGCTCCCCCAAACCCCAACTCTACCAGATACAAAATAGTGACATTTTGGGTCTCCAGATATCAATGTCATCTTGGACCCTGTGCAAATGTCTTTTAAATGTTAGAGTATCACCATTTTTCAGTGTAGCATCATACAAATAAATGATTCTAGGTCCCCCTGAGGAAGAAGTGGAAAATTCATTACAGTGTTTATTTGCCATGGTGTTATAACATGCTATAGGGTTCTTTCCCTTGGGAACCTGGGGATTGGATCTTTTGTCAACAGATCCTCTGTTTGAAAACTAGCTCAGGTCAAGAAATGGGGTAAGGAATCAAGAATTTTTATTGGGACACTTGCACATTGGCTCTTGGTTTCTTTGGTTTGTATATACTTAGTTCCTTTGTTGGCTACCCCTAGCATGCTATGTTCTATTGACTCTCTCTATTGTTCTCTGAAGGTGAGGCTTTCTTGGCTGCTACTCAGAATTGTTGGTCCATACCAGAATTACAAGCCAGTGGCAGCTGGTACTTAAGGCCACTTGACTGCTAATGCTTTGAGGTACTGTTCTTTAATGGCCATCAGTGAACCCAGTTCTGTGACAGTCTTTCTTACCATTAGCCCTGACCTATAGAGGAGAGCCACCATTCACCTTCTTAGTGATGTTGGTGCCTCTCTCACCAGTGCATTCCCTTGGTAAACGGTGTGACATTCGTATGTAAATCCTCTGGTGAGTCTTTGGCTTTAAGAAACATGTCTACTCTAACATGCTCACTTCTCTGGTTGTTTTAATCCTGTCTACTGTCTGGCACAGTAATTCTGGCATCTCAACTTTTCCAGCATGGGCCAATGCCTTTTTTCAAAGTAGGAGACACCCTAGCAGAATGTTTACACCATTCCCGGAGGTTTTTTACTTACTATTGTGCCAAATCCTTTAATTGAAGAAATTGCCACCATACCAATAAATTGTTCTTATATAGTCTAAATTGGGCTTCCCTGGTGGCTCAGATGGTAAAGAATCTGTCTACAGTGTGGGAGACCCAGGTTAGATCCCTGAGTTGGAAAGATCCCCTGGGGAAGGAAATGGCTACCCACTCCAGTATTCTTGCCTGAAGAATTCCATGGACAAAGGAGCCTGGCGGGCTACAGTCCATGGAGTTGCAAAGACTTGGACATGACTGAGTGACTAACACATATAGTTTAATGTTCTGGCACCCTTTAATTTGGCATTTGCAAAATCCATTCCTATGAAACATATTTTTTCAGACTTGCAGCTGTTCCTCCTGTATGAAATCTAGCATTTCCTTGGCAGGTTATGCTCTTACTTAACTCAGATTGTGAGCCTGGCAGCCAAGAGAGGTAGGCAGCCTCTGGAGGAGACCTTTTGCCTTGTGAGAGAAAATCTGAATTATCTTCTCATATGCAGCAACAGCTAGTTCTTAGTGGAGAGTAGGGCCCTACTGTGCAGATTCTGAAGGTTCAGAGAAGTCTTAGGAATCAAATCTTTGGGGCACCCAGATACTTCCATTCCATGCATCATTGTCCCCAGTTTTCCAGACCTGTTTTGGTTAAGCATTCGATCATTATTGGAGGTCAGTCATGGTGATTCTAAAATTCTGGATTTGATTTTCAATTTTTTTCTGCTTTCCTAATAAATAATATGGGTCTTCCCTGGTAGCGCAGACAGTAAAGAATCTGCCTGCAATGCAGGAGACCTGGGTTCAATCCCTGGGTCAGGAAGCTCCCCTGGAGTAGGAAACAGCAACCCACTCTAGTATTCTTGCCTGGAGAATCCCCATGGACAGAGGAGCCTGGCAGGCTACAGTCCATGGGTCACAAAGAGTCGAACACGGCTGAGGGACAAGTACAATATATGATACAAGGGCTTCTTTTCAGGCCACCAAAAAATTCTCTGACTTTCATAGTTAATTCAAAATTGTCTATTTATTTCTCATAGTTTTTCTAAGATCAAGTCTTTAACATATTAACAATCATTTTAATATTCTTGGATATATCATTTCTTCCATTTATTTCAAACTCATTCTTTTCAGCACTGAATTCTCTTCTGTAGACAAGCCAGCAACAGTTGGATAGCTACCTTGTCAACTGAGCACAATTTACTATTGGGGCAAGAGTGCTCATTATTACCAAACAATGAGTGATCTAGTCCAAAAATTCCATCTTGCCACATGCTTTATTGGACTATCTCTGTGCCAGCTGTCACAGTTTAAGTCCTAGAAGCAGACTCTGGGATGGTGATAGAAATGGAAAAAAAAAATTGAAGGGATTAATATCTACAAAAGGAGAGAGGAGAAAATAGTTTCCTTACTTGTCCAACTTACTCTTAAGTTGGTTACCATTAAAATGCAAACTTAAATGATTTTTAAAAATAACTGGCCAGCTTTGGTTGTTTTACTGGGGAGAGGGTGGAAAGAACTCCTCATGCCACCATTGTGAAAGTGAATCTTCCCTAGAATTTATTTGCTGTAATCACTTTACAAGTACAGCTTCTATTTTCCATGTTTCATAGTCTATATATGGCTTATAGTTTTAAAAAAAGGAGAATAAGAACATTATTTATCTTTGAACTCAAGTTCATGTTCTATATTGGCTAAATATCATAACTCATATTTGCTCTATGGTATAAATAATTTATTATTTTTAAAATGTGAAAATACTGAAAGTATTGCATGACTTAGTCCAAAACTTTTTTTTCTTTTAATGTAATGCACTTGCCTTTGGTGTTGAGAAGCATCAGAAAAAGAAAATTTTTCTAGATATTTTCTGAGTTGAGTAAGAGTAGTTCTGACCTATATTTCAAAGTAAAAAGGATTTGCTTTGGACAAAATCCAATTATCACCTTGTTTTCTGAAGTTATTCAATTAATTATTAAATTTATTTAGTAATAAATTTGGAAAGCTTTCAGATATCTAAGATAACTTTGCTCTTTAATATTTTCTTCACAACTCGTTTTTAATTTTTACCATAAACAGATGGTTTTGGAAAATAGAAGTAAGAAAATGCCTATTTTCTTGAAACCAACTCTAGAGCTAAGCATCAGATCAGATCAGATTAGTTGCTCAGTCGTGTCCGACTCTTTGCGACCCCATGAATCGCAGCATGCCAGGCCTCCCTGTCCATCACCAACTCCTGGAGTTCACTCAGACTCACGTCCATCGAGTCAGTGATGCCATCCAGCCATCTCATCCTCTGTCATCCCCTTCTCCTCCAGCCCCCAATCCCTCCCAGCTCAGAGTCTTTTCCAATGAGTCAACTCTTTGCATGAGGTGGCCAAAGTACTGGAGTTTCAGCTTCAGCATCATTCCTTCCAAAGAAATCCCAGGGCTGATCTTCAGAATGGACTGGTTGGATCTCCTCAAAAGCATCAATTTTTCAGCACTCAGCCTTCTTCACAGTCCAACTCTCACATCCATACATGACCACAGGAAAAACCATAGCCTTGACTAGACGAACCTTTGTTGGCAAAGTAATGTCTCTGCTTTTGAATATGCTATCTAGGTTGGTAATAACTTTCCTTCCAAGGAGTAAGCGTCTTTTAATTTCATGGCTGCAGTCACCATCTGCAGTGATTTTGACGCCCAGAAAAATAAAGTCTGACACTGTTTCCACTGTTTCCCCATCTATTTCCCATGAAGTGGTGGGACCGGATGCCATGATCTTCGTTTTCTGAATGTTGAGCTTTAAGCCAACTTTTTCACTCTCCTCTTTCACTTTCATCAAGAGGCTTTTGAGTTCCTCTTCACTTTCTGCCATAAGGGTGGTGTCATCTGCATATCTGAGGTTATTGATATTTCTCCCAGCAATCTTGATTACAGTTTGTGTTTCTTCCAGTCCCGAGTTTCTCATGATGTACTCTGCATATAAGTTAAATAATCAGGGTGACAATATATAGCCTTGATGAACTCCTTTTCCTATTTGGAACCAGTCTGTTGTTGCATGTCCAGTTCTAACTATTGCTTCCTGACCTGCATACAAGTTTCTCAAGAGGCAGATCAGGTGGTCTGGTATTCCCATCTCTTTCAGAATTTTCCACAGTTTATTGTGATCCACACAGTCAAAGGCTTTGGCATAGTCAATAAAGCAGAAATAGATTTTTTCTGGAACTCTCTTGCTTTTTCCATGATCCAGCAAATGCTGGCAATTTGATCTCTGGTTCCTCTTCCTTTTCTAAAACCAGCTTGAACATCAGGAAATTCACGGTTCACATATGGCTGAAGCCTGGCTTGGAGAATTTTGAGCATTACTTTACTAGCATGCGAGAAGAGTGCAATTGTGTGGTAGTTTGAGCATTCTTTGGCATTGCCTTTCTTTGGGATTGGAATGAAAACTGACCTTTTCCAGTCCTGTGGCCACTGCTGATATACATACATAAAAGTACCACAGTTTATGAAAATAGAAAATTCAGTCAATTTACTTCTGTTAGATCTCATCAAGCACTTTCTCACCATTGAAACGTTGAAATATGGAAGACAAGAATTTTCCCTTAAAATGTATTGAATGTCCTTTGACTACAACTCCCTGGAAAGCCAAAATTAAACCATATGTTAGTAAATAGGAATACAGATCATAGCAAAGATATTGCTTGTAAATAAAAATTCAGTCGCCATTCTTTGTCCTGCTGTTTGCTAAATAGGTCTTATGATTCCAAATATGTTGTAATTGCTTAGTATATTTTGCCAAATGAAAGGACCCAAGTGAAAAATAGTATATTATGTTTTAAAGATTAGTGACATTGGTAGGCTTGTAATTCTCATTGTTTCAGAGTTGCTTTGATTGTGTCTTGTTGGAAAATCTTATTATTTTTTTAAGAGTAAGAACTTTAGAATTTCATAATTCTTAATAGCAATGTGAACTGATCAGTTACTCATCACATAATTTTGAACAGGATACCTAAATTCTCTGAGCTTAAATTTCCTTATGTATGAAATCATGAAAATTCTACCTAGTTGGCACAATTAAATGTAAGAAAATATATGAAACCTGGCACAATGTCTGGTACTTTGTATAAACCCAAAGTTCATGTCTTCTCTCCTTCCAATTAATCATGGCAAAGCAATCCTTTTTAAAATCATAAGTGTTTTTCACATTAAAACTTCTGTAGTTTAGCAGTCAAGTCTTAATTTTGACAGATGCAGTTATTTGTATGTGTGTGTGTATTTCTGATTTAATGGCAAAATGTGTTGCACTTTTCTAGAGGACCAGGGCAGGTAAATGATCAATAAAATCATATGAATATGTACATATGATGTACATTCTGTAAATATGTACATTCTGTAAATAAAGGAAGAATTTGAAAAAGGTTGACATCACTGAATTTGTGTTGAGGTACAGACTTTCCTTCAGTCTTCATTTCGTCAACAAATACTAATTGCATACCTAGTGTGTAATAAGTCAAAGATCCAATGATGAAGAATCCAAACATGGTCCTTGTTTGAATGGAATTTATTGTACTAGAGAGGTGTTAAGCAAATTGTCATACCATTAATGACTGATATCTGGTTCTTTGAGTGCATATCATAGGAGGCTTTGACGTAGTTAGGAAGGTGAGGAAAGTGAGGAGGTGATGATTGAGCTGATAAATAAGAACTCAGTAGGGGCTATTTACATAAATAGAGGTGGAAATGAAATTCCAAATAGGAAGAACAACACTCACCAAGTACTTAAGGTAAGAGTCCATGCAAAACATAAATGAGACCTAAAATATACTAGTGTGGCCAAAGCATGGAGAGGAAGAAAAAGATGATGAAACTTTAGAAATAATCATCATCCTAGATTATACTAAGAATGTTTATCCTTATTATAAGTGTGATAGGAAACAATTAAAATAATTTAAGCAAGGGCAGGGTTAAGCATGAGGTAGATGACAAATTACCATATTTTATGGACTACTCTGGATAGGCGAGAGTAGATTTATGTAAATCAATCAAATGTATCTCAGTAGAGCAAAAGTGGGGGTCAGAGAGGATGATATAAGTAGATGGCAATAGAGGGAGTGTATGAAATAGAGAAAAGGATGGCTAGGAGAGTCTTAGAGGTTAAAATCATCAGGCCTTTGTGATATGGAGGGTGAGAAAGAGGAATAAAGGATCACTTTTAGGTTTTTCAGTGGGATAATGTTTCATTTTATGTAGAATCTGTCATCTTTAAGCCTAATATGATATCTCAAATCATGACTTACTCTGGAGAAATTTATTAATCATCATTAGATCACAACATTTCTGTATTAGTGATACATTTGATGTATTTTGGGCCAGTACACTAGTATATTTTTCATTCTAAATGGGTCCTTTCCAGTTCTTTGAATATTAACCTGTCTAAATTTGGTCAGTCAGTTCAGTCACTCAGTCATATCCGACTCTTTGCAACCCCATGAATTGCAGCATGCCAGGCCTCCCTGTCCATCACCAACTCCCGGAGTTCACTCAGACTCACATTCATTGAGTCAGTGATGCCATCCAGCCATCTCATCCTCTGTCGTCCCCTTCTCCTCCTGCCCCCAATCCCTCCCAGCATCAGAGTCTTTTCCAATGAGTCAACTCTTTGCATGAGGTGGCCAAAGTACTGGAGTTTCAGCTTTAGCATCATTCCTTCCAAAGAAATCCCAGGGCTGATCTCCTTCAGAATGGACTGGTTGGACCTGCTTGCAGTCCAAGGGACTCTCAAGAGTCTTCTCCAACACCTCAGTTCAAAAGCATCAATTCTTCGGAGCTCAGCCTTCTTCACAGTCCAACTCTCACATCCATACATGACCACTGGAAAAACCATAGCCTTGACTAGATGAACCTTTGTTGGCAAAGTAATGTCTCTGCTTTTCAATATGCTATCTAGTTTGGTCATAACTTTCCTTCCAAGGAGTAAGTGACATAATTACTAAAGCTGTTTTATTTCTTCTATTCTATGAAATTGTGGCAATTTGGAAAAGGACTCAGCAAAATTGAAAGTTGTTTACCTTAACTATGTAGTTCATTAAAAAATAAAACATAATTTAAAAAGCAAAATTCTTCATTGGTGGCATCTCCTTCTTTTCTTAATCTTAGAAAATTCAATTTTCTAAAAAATTAAGGTTCATCTATTGCAAATATGTTCATATTTCTATGTATGATGGTAATTTTATAATTTTGAGAGATTTTCAGACCACAGTCCCAGAGTACTTGCTGTGGTCTCTGTTAACTCAGTTCTATCAGAAGAAAACCTAGAAGGTGGTCTGGTGATGGAATTAAGCAAGGCATAAGTTAAAATTTAATGCAAAGATCTGAGTTGCTACAAATTCAACTCATCAGAATGGCTAGGGAATTGATCTCTTAATGTTGGCATCTTCTGATTAATTGAAGAAAGATACTTTTTTAAACCATTTGATGGTGTAAATTTTAATAACACATAAAAATCTACTTCTTGTCATAATAAACAGAGTGCAATGACCTTGGATTGAAATTTCCTTGACCCTATAGGATCCAGAAGAGATTAAGAAGAGGTGGCGAGAATGCACAGAATGATTAAAAAAAAGGTCTTAATGGTTAAAAAATGGTTAAAAAAAAGGATGACCATAATGGTTGAGAGTCCCTTGGACAGCAAGGAGATCAAACCAGTCAATACTAAAAGAAATCAACCATGAATATTCACTGGAAAGACTGATGCTGAAGCTGAAGCTCCGATACTTTGGCCACCTGATACAAAGAACTGACTCATTGGAAAAGACACTGATGCTGGGAAAGATGGAAGGCAGGACAAGAAGGGTGTGACAGAGGATGAGATGTTTGTATAGCAATACCGACTCAATGGATATAAGTTTGAGCAAACTCCAGGAGATAGTGAAAGAGAGGGAAGCCTGGTGAGCTGCAGTCCATGGGGCTGCAAAGAGTCAGGCACAACTGAGTGACTGAACAGCAGTAACCATGATGTTGTGGCCACTTACCTAGAGCCAGACATCCTGGAGGGTGAAGTCAAGTGGGCCTTAGGAAGAATTATTACAAACAAAGCTAGTGGAGGTGATGTAATTTCAGCTGAACTATTTAAAATCCTAAAATATGATGTTAAAGTGCTGCACTCAATACGTCAGCAAATTTGGAAAAATCAGCAGGAACCACAGGACTGGAAAAGGTCAGTTTTTATTCCAATCCCAAAGAAGGGCAGTGTCAAAGAATGTTCAAACTATACATCCATAGTATGTGAACCAAGAATTTCCAGATATACAAGCTGGGTTTAGAAAAGGTAGAGTAACCAGAGATCAAATTACTAACATCCATTGGATCATTGAATAAGCAAGGGAATTCCAGAAAAACATCTACTTCTGCTTCATTGACTACACTAAAGCCTTAACTATGTGGATCACAACAAACTGTGGAAATTTCTTAAAAAGAATGCGAATAACAGATCACCTTACCTGTCTCCTAAGAAACCTGTAGGTGAGTCAAGAAGCAATAGTTAGACGCGGACATGGAACAACTGACTGGTTCCAAATTGGGAAAGGAGTACATCAAGGCTGTATGTTGTCACTCTGCTTATTTCACTTATATGCAGAGTACATCATACAAAATGCTAGGCTGGGTGAATCACAAGCTGGAATCAAGATTGCCGGGAGAAATAACAACAACTTCAGATATGCAGATGATACCACTCTAATGGCAGAAAGTGAGGAGGAAATAAAGAGCCTCTTAATAAGGGTGAAAGAGGAGAGTAAAAAAGTTGGCTTAAAACTCAACATTCAAAAGCTAAAAACAGAATTCAGTCTCATCCTTTATGGGAAACAGAAGGGGAAAAAGTGGAAATAGTGACAGATTTTATTTTCTTGGGTTCCAAAATCACTATGGATGGTGATTGCAGCCATGAAGTGAAAAGATTCTTGCTCCTTAGAAGGAAAGTTATGACAAACCTAGACAGTATATTAGAATGCAGAGGCATCATTTTGCTGACCAAGTCCATGTAATCAAGGCTATGGTCTTTTCAGTAGTCATGTATGGATGTGAGAGTTGGACCATAGGAAGGCTGAACACCAAGGAATTTATGATCTCAAATTGTGGTGCTGGAGAAGACTCTTAAGAGTCCCTTTGACAGCAAGGAGATCAAACCAGTCAATCCTAAAGGAAATCAACCCTGAATACACATTGGAAGGACTGATGCTGAAGCTGAAGCTCCGATACTTTGGCCCCTCATGCCAAGAGCCAATTGACTGGAAAAGACCCTGATGCTGGGGAAGACTGAAGGCAAAAGGAGAAGAGGGTGACTGAGGATGAGATAGTTGGATGGAATCACCAATTCAATGGATATGAACTTGGCAAACTCTGGGAGAAAGGGAGGGACAGGGAGGCTTGGGGTGCTACAGTCCATAGGGTCGCAAAGAGTCAGATACAACTTAGTGAGTGAACAACAAGAACAACAGTGGATAATTCTATGAACTATGAACCACGTGTTTCACTACTTAGACACACTGCAGTTCTTTCAGTATGCTGCAGGATTAATAGGGCTAAACTCTAAGTGAATTAAAAGTGCCTCTAAAGTTCCTGGTGGCTCAGTGATAAAGAATCTGCCTGCAATGCAGGGACATGGTTTCAATTCCAGGGTTGTGAAGATCCCCTGCAGAAGGAAATGGCAAACCATTCCAGTATTCTTGCTTAGGAAATCCCAGGGACAGAGGAGCCTGGCAATCTACAGTCTATAGGGTTGCAAAAGAATAGAACACAATTTAGCAACTAAACAACAACACATTTGTAGTTATTCTAGAATGAATTACAACTTAACTTATTTTTCACATATTATTACATTTTGTTTCCCTTGTCCTGCCAGTACATCCCATATTCAATCATTCTAAAAGAGTAAATAGTTTTATTTTACTAAAATACTATTGCTATTCCATGTATACTATTTCATTCTTTAAGGAAATCTGATTTTTTCACAGGCAACTTGTGCTCAGAAAATAATAAGAATACAAAAAAACATGTGTTTCTGGAGGCCAACATTTTGTTTGCAGAAGTTCTTTTAAAGTACGTAAATATTGGAATCATTGAAGATATTGTGTCATGTGTATATCCTATTTAAAAACTACTGTTAAATATTTACTTCATTATTCTTTAAGATCAAATATATTAACTTCCTTTTATATTAACATGAAACTTTCTAAATTCATAATTTTTTCCAAAGTTTTAAAACCTGTTAAGTCACTTATAGTCATGTCCAACTCTTTGCAACCCCATGGACTGTAATCTTCCAGGCTCTTCTGTCCAAGGGGATTCTCCAGGCAAGAATACTGGAGTAGGTAGCCATTTCCTTCTCCAGGGATCTTCCCGACCCAGAGATTGAATCCATGTCTCTGTGTTTCCCGCATTGGCAGGCGGGTTCTTTACCACTAGCACCACCTGGGAAGCCTGGTTTTTAAAGTTGTCAGCCTTCAAAACTCACACAATTTTAAAATGCATTATACTGTATGCAACTAAGAAATTGCCAAAACTGATATGCATGTTTTTTAATCATGTGGTAAAAAAGTATTGCCTTTGGCTGCAACTATTCTTGCCAGTTTTGAGGCCACAGAGTAGAGCTTTATCCTTACTAGCTGATAATATCATTTGAATTTGGGAGACTTAACAAGTTTTAAGCAATCCCTGGTATTTCAGATGAACACCGTAAAATCTATGAGGGCTGCTACTTCTCTGTGGTTTTGCCATGTCCCGTTTTTAAGACAGATGAAGAATTTGGTTCTTGTTTCTTTGTGGTTGTGAGAAACTACATGATGAGTCTCTTACAGTTAGTATTTGGGCATTGTGGTGAATGCCCAAGGTGAGTAATCATAGGCTGCCTTGCCTGAGTCTCTTATACTGGCCTAGCCTATGTGTTTTTCACTCTCACTCCCCTGTGGCTATTCAGTCAGAATCTATCTTTCATGAACAGAATAAAGTCAGCACTAACTGCTTTGTTTTTGATGGTGAAATTCTACCAAACTTTTCTTCTTTCTCCTCTGCTATATCCTTCTTGTGTGTTAGATGATCAGTCTTGCCCAACTTTTTGCGACCTCATAGACTGTAGCCCACCAGGCTCCTCTGTCCATGGGATTCTCCAGGCAAGAATACTTGAGTGGATAAGGGAATTGCCATTCCCTTCTCCAGAGGATCTTCCCGACCCAGGGATCATACCCAGGTCTCCTGCACTGCAGGCAGATTCTTTACAATTTGAGCTACAGGGAAGTCCGTACCACTGCATGAACTACACACACTATGTATATCCATTCAGGCTAATTAGATTACTCTTTAGGAACAATGGGAAAGAAAGAATGGGAAAGACTAGAGATCTGTTCAAGAAAATTAGAGATACCAAGGGAACATTTCATGCAAAGATGGGCTTAATAAAGGACAGAAATGGCATGGACCTAACAGAAGCAGAAGATATTAAGAAGAAGTGGCAAGAATACACATAAGAACAGTACAAAAAAGAGCTTCACGACCAAGATAATCACAAAGGTGTGATCACTGACCTAGAGCCAGACATCCTGGAATGTGAAGTCAAGTGGGCCTTAGAAAGCATCACTACAAACAAAGCTAGTGGAGGTGATGGAATTCCAGTTGAGCTATTTCAAATCCTGAATGATGATGCTGTGAAAGTGCTGCACTCAATATGCCCGCAATTTTGGAAAACTCAGCAGTGGCCACAGGACTGGAAAAGGTCAGTTTTCATTCCAATCCCAAAGAAAGGCAATGCCAAAGAATGTTCAAACTACTGCACAATTGCACTCATCTCACATGCTAGTAAAGTAATGCTCAAAATTCTCCAGGCCAGGCTTCAGCAATACATGAGCTGTGAACTTCCAGATGTTCAAGCTGGTTTTAGAAAAGGCAGAGGACCCAGAGATCAAATTGCCAACATCTGCTGGATCATGGAAAAAGGAAGAGAGTTCCAGAAAAACATCTATTTCTGCTTTATTGACTATGCCAAGGCTTTGACTGTGTGGATCACAATCAACTGTGGAAAATTCTGAAAGAGATCGGAATACCAGACCACCTGATCTGCCTCTTGAAAAACCTATATGCAGGTCAGGAAGCAACAGTTAGAACTGGACATGGAACAACAGAGTGGTTCCAAATAGGAAAAGGAGTATGTCAAGGCTGTATATTGTCACCCTGCTTATTTAGCTTATATGTAGAGGACATCATGAGAAACGCTGGGCTGGAAGAAGCACAAGCTGGAATCAAGATTGCCCGGGAGAAATATCAATAACCTCATATATGCAGATGACACCACCCTTATGGCAGAAAATGAAAAGGAACTAAAAAGCCTCTTGATGAAAGAGAAAGAGGAGAGTGAAAAAGTGGCTTAAAGCTCAACATTCAGAAAACTAAGATCATGGCATCTGGTCCTATCACTTCATGGGAAATAGATGGGGAGACTGGAAACAGTGTCAGACTTTATTTTTTGGGGCTCCAAAATCACTGTAGATGGTGACTGCAGCCATGAAATGAAAAGACACTTACTCCTTGGAAGGAAAGTTATGACCAACCTAGATAGCGTATTGAAAAGCAGAGACATTACTTTGCCCACAAAGGTCCATCTAGTTAAGGCTATGGTGTTTCCAGTGGTCACGTATGAATGTGAGAGTTGGACTGTGAAGAAAGCTGAGAGCCGAAGAATTGATACTTTTGAACTGTGGTGTTGGAGAAGACTCTTGAGAGTCCCATGGACTGCAAGGAGATCCAACCAGTCCATTGTAAAGGAGATCAGTCCTGGGTATTCTTTGGAAGGACTGATGCTAAAGCTGAAACTCCAGTACTTTGGCCACCTCCTGCAAAGAGTTGACTCATTGGAAAAGAGCCTGATACTGGGAGGGATTGGGGGCAGGAGGAGAAGGGGACGACAGAGGATGAGATGGCTGGATAGCATCACTGACTCTATGGACATGAGTTTGGTTGAACTCTGGGAGTTGGTGATGGACAGGGAGGCCTGGCGTGCTGCAATTCATGGGGTGGCAAAGAGTAGAACACGACTGAGCAACTGAACTGAACTGAACTTAGTAACAAATACCCACATTTTTTAGTTTTAAGCAATGTAAATTATTCTTGCTCATGTTACGTGTCCATTGTAGATTGGCTGGAGGTTCTGACCCTGTTATTCTCATCTGGACCCCAGACTGAGAGAGTGATTTCTGGAAACTGGTCAGTTGCTATGGTACAGGAAACCAAGAGCATGGTGAATCGTGTACTAGTTCACATATACACCCAGACTGCCATTTATTGCATTTCATTTGCTGAGGTAAGTTGTATGGCCGTACACAACTATAAGGAAGCAGAAACTGCAATTGCATGTTTCTGGAAGGATACATGTAATTATTTGGTGGCCAGCACTAATGACTTCCTCAGTCTCTCTTCACCCTCCCAACACCCCACATAGAAGGATATAAATGTATGAAGTGTTGAAAACTTAAAAATATCCTATGGTTTTACTCTATTTGAAAAGAATAACAAAGAATAATAGTCATTTGAAATAGTTACTTATTTTTTTAATCAATAAAATAGCAATATCATTTCTCAATTCATTCCAAGTATTCCATCATTTGGATGATAGTCTGGAAACTTTTGAAACTATAAGGTAGATTATGTTTACAATTAATCTGAGGGGTTAGCATAAACAACTTTTGGAGAGAAAATATGTGGCATTTGGACTTGGATGATCCGCAGCCTGGAGTGGGATGAACTGCTCTTGAAGCTGTGTCTTAATATACTCCCTTCTTGGAGTTTTCTTTCAGTAGTGTAACTTGTGATTCTATTGCTCTTAGAAAAACTTCCGTCTCTGAAGACTCAGTACTAGCTACACAATTAACCTTGGCTGTGAGAAGGAAATTTTCCTGAATACTATGTGGGAGGAATAATTGTAAGTATTTTTAGCATTTCTTCTGCTTCAGATCAGATCAGTTGCTCAGTCATGTCCGACTCTTTGCAATCCCATGAATCGCAGCACGCCAGGCCTCCCTGTCCATCACCAACTCCCGGAGTTCACTCAGACTCACATCCATCGAGTCAGTGATGCCATCCAGCCATCTCGTCCTCTGTCGTCCCCTTCTCCTCTTGCCCTCAATCCCTCCCAGCATGAGAGGCTTTTCCAATGAGTGAACTCTTCACAAGAGGTGGCCAAAGTGCTGGAGTTTCAGCTTTAGCATAATTCCTTCCAAAGAAATCCCAGGGCTGATCTCCTTCAGAATGGACTGGTTGGATGTCCTTACAGTCCAAGGGACTCTCAAGAGTCTTCTCCAACACCACAGTTCAAAAGCATCAGTTCTTCGGCGCCCAGCCTTCTTCACAGTCCAACTCTCACATCCATACACGACCACAGGAAAAAACCATAGCCTTGACTAGACGAACCTTTGTTGGCAAAGTAATGTCTCTGCTTTTGAATATGCTATCTAGGTTGGTCATAACTTTCCTTCCAAGGATTAAGCGTCTTTTAATTTCATGGCTGCAGTCACCATCTGCAGTGATTTTGGCGCCCAGAAAAATAAAGTCTGACACTGTTTCCACTGTTTCCCCATCTATTTCCCATGAAGTGGTGGGACCGGATGCCATGATCTTCGTTTTCTGAATGTTGAGCTTTAAGCCAACTTTTTCACTCTCCACTTTCACCTTCATCAAGAGGCTTTTGAGTTCCTCTTCACTTTCTACCATAAGGGTGGTGTCATCTGCATATCTGAGGTTATTGATATTTCTCCCAGCAATCTTGATTCCAGCTTATGTTTCTTCCAGTCCAGCGTTTCTCATGATGTACTCTGAATATAAGTTAAATAAGCAGGGTGTCAATATACAGCCTTGACGTACCCCTTTTCCTATTTGGAACCAGTCTGTTGTTCCATGTCCAGTTCTAACTGTTGCTTCCTGACCTGTATACAGATTTCTCAAGAGGCAGATCAGGTGGTCTGGTATTCCCATCTCTTGAAGAATTTTCCACAGTTTATTGTGATCCACACAGTCAAAGGCTTTGGCATAGTCAATAAAGCAGAAATAGATGACTTTCTGGAACTCTCTTGCTTTTTCCATGATCCAGCGGATGTTGGCAATTTGATCTCTGGTTCCTCTGCCTTTTTAAAAACCAGCTTGAAAATCAGAAAGTTCACGGTTCACATATTGCTGAAGCCTGGCTTGGAGAATTTTGAGCATTACTTTACTAGCATGTGAGATGAGTGCAATTGTGTGGTAGTTTAAGCATTCTTTGGCATGCTTTCTAATCGATTATCCTGAAGGGGAGTAGATTTTGTTACCAGCTTTATATTTAGGTCCTTATTTCAATGGACCACTCTGCATCATTTAACAGTCTTGACAACTCCCACTGTCTTAAAACATTGTCCCAGCCTAGCTTCCATGATACTATTCTTTCCTGTCTGGCTAGATACTCTTATTCAAGTTCTTTTATTTGCTTGTCTTCCTTTCCCACCCCATCTGGTTTATTTTCTGTTGCTTCCCTTTACCTCCAAAATCTCCAAATCTTTTCCCCCTCCAGTTGTCCCATTGTGGTAGATTACTTCAGATAGTCAAATTGCTCCCTGGGAGCAATTTACTCTCTTTGTAAATCTCTTTCCTTTGAATCTCTGTCCATCTTTTTCTGTCACTTCCAGGAAGATCTTTTATAGGACAAGTGCAAGCTACTAGTATAAGCATCAGAGTTGTTCTAAAAGTGACCCACTTTTATTATTCTAGTTTAACCTTCTACTATACCCATCAAAGTCAAGTCTGAAATCATATAAATGCACCAGGTTCTTTCGAGGCTCCAAAGAGTCAGCATGGAACAGTGGAAAGGCATAGATTTTCGGGATCAGGTATATCCAGATTCAAATCCTGGATTTGACAATTATGATCCACTTGACCTTGAGCAAGTTACCTAAATTCTCTGAACATCTGTTTTATCCTCTCTTCAATGGGGATGATAATCATGATTCATATACTTATTTTGAGTATTTTTATATATTTAAAGTGCTTATCACAATAACTGGAACATAGTTGAGTTTCCATAAGTGGTAGTTATTATCATCATTGTTATTATGTCTTCATACCTGTACAGACAGTGTTCCTTAGACATGACATTTCTAACCTTATTTACATGGCAAATTCATATTCATACTTTATAATGACACAGTTCTCAATGCCTATATTCTTCAATTTGCCCTTCTAGGAAAAATTACCTTATTCTTTAGTATTCTGCTCACTAACACATCATGATTGGTTCTTATATAGATAGGTTATACTATTGACTGGATCAAGGGTGGACTAAAATCCAAATCCACTTTTATCCAATACTCTGCCTTCTAGGATTTGGATTAGATACTGCAGCCATGAAATTAAAAGACGCTTACTCCTTGGAAGGAAAGTTATGACCAACCTAGATAGCATATTCAAAAGCAGAGACATTACTTTGCCAAAAAAGGTTCGTCTAGTCAAGGCTATGGTTTTTCCTGTGGTCATGTATGGATGTGAGAGTTGGACTGTGAAGAAGGCTGGGCGCCGAAGAACTGATGCTTTTGAACTGTGGTGTTGGAGAAGACTCTTGAGAGTCCCTTGGACTGCAAGGAGATCCAACCAGTCCATTCTGAAGGAGATCAGCCCTGGGATTTCTTTGGAAGGAATGATGCTGAAGCTGAAACTCCAGTACTTTGGCCACCTCATGCGAAGAGTTGACTCATTGGAAAAGACTCTGATGCTGGGAGGGATTGGGGGCAAGAGGAGAAGGGAACGACAGAGGATGAGATGGCTGGATGGCATCATTGACTCGATGGATGTGAGTCTGAGTGAACTCCGGGAGTTGGTGATGGACAGGGAGGCCTGGCGTGCTGCGATTCATGGGGTCGCAAAGAGCTGGACACGACTGAGTGACTGAACTGAACTGAACTGAATCCAGATACTGGATTAGATACTGGATTGACTGTCCATAGTAAGTTGTCAGTCCATAGTAAGAGAACTGTGAGTATGGAGAAGGCCATGAAATAGGAAGACAAAAAGTCCTCAGGCTATGAGTCCCTTGGAAAAGAACAGAAAAAGTATTAAATAGTTGGTATCTGGGGGATTTTTGTTTCCAATCACCTTCATAGTTATCTTTGTGGTTAATGTGCTCCATATCAAAACAAAGAAACACACAAACAAAACTCTCAGGCTCAACACAATACTGATCCTCTGCTTCTTGCAGCCACTTTATAAAGATGTGCCTCATATGTTACCTTTCAGAGCGCTCTTCTGACTCCTCCTAGGCATAGCTTCTTTGGGGTCCCAGAATATTTTGTACATATATTTTTTATAGAACATATTCTAGTACTCTCTATTTATCATAACATAACAGGCGTCCCCTTCTCCTCCTGCCCTCAATCCCTTCCAGCAGCAGAGTCTTTTCCAATGAATCAACTCTTCACATGAGGTGGCCAAAGTATTGGAGTTTCAGCTTTAGCATCATTCCTTCCAAAGAAATCCCAGGGCTGATCTCCTTCAGAATGGACTGGTTGGACCTGCTTGCAGTCCAAGGGACTCTCAAGAGTCTTCTCCAACACCACAGTTCAAAAGCAGAGGGAGGGTGGGGAGGGAGGACGGAGGAGGATTCAGGATGGGGAACACAGGTATACCTGTGGCGGATTCATTTTGATATTTGGCAAAACTAATACAATATTGTAAAGTTTAAAAATAAAATAAAATTAAAATAAATAAATAAATAAAAGACAAAGGGAAAAAAAAAAAGCATCAGTTCTTCGGCGCCCAGCCTTCTTCACAGTCCAACTCTCACATTCATACACGATCACAGGAAAAACCATAGCCTTGACTAGATGGACCTTTGTTGGCAAAGTAATGTCTCTGCTTTTGAATATGCTATCTAGGTTGGTCACAACTTTCCCTACAAGGAGTAAGCATCTTTTAATTTCATGGCTGCAGTCACCATCTGCAGTGATTTTGGAGCCCCAAAAAATAAAGTCTGACACTGTTTCCACTGTTTCCCCATCTCGATGGACTTGAGTCTGAGTGAACTCCGGGAGTTTGTGATGGACAGGGAGGCCTGGCGTGCTGTGATTCATGGGGTCGCAAAGAGTCGGACATGACTGAGTGACTGAACAGAACTGAATAGGAATTTTTGTCTTTCTTTGTAGTTCTAGCACATAATCTATTCTCTGACATACAGTAGATGATGAATGAGTACTGATTTATTAATAATAAATGAATAAATAAGTGAATTCTTATTTATCCTTCCTATAGAACTCAGAAAAGCACTATCACTTACAGGTTAAGTGATTTAAAAATAGTGCACCTATATTTATAAATTGAGCGAATAGCTTCTTTTAAGGGTAAACGGCATTCGTTCACCTTGTTCAGGTTAACAGAGAGAAAAGTACAGTCACAGAGCTTTTCTTTACCTTCCTTTCTAACCTGAAATCAACACGGACATTATGTAACACATTCCTGCTACATTTTGTGAAAATGAAGATTTGTGAACTGTGCTGAAGCAAGAGCAAAACTTTGGTTAAATGAATTATATAATTAAATTCTGCATCCTAACACTCCATGAATTTATAGGGTCTATTGTGTAATTAGTTTACAAAAGAAAGAGCATTGGAGTTATTTACGACAGATGTTCACCTAACTTAAAACAGGAAGAGAGTATTTACTTCTATGTAGTTATTACAATGTAATTAAAACCATAAAACCACCTTATCTGAATTTCAAAGCTCAAGCATATTTTTTTCTTTTTTTGGCCTTATTGACTACATTACTCTTTACTGATCATGCAAAGATCATAGGAAAAGGCCGCAGGTTGGCCACTGTAGGCTTGCCAGATATTTTAGTAAGGTTTTATTTATTCTTTTGCTCCAGTTTTCAGTGGATGATGAGATGAATTTCTGAAAAGTTGTATGTATGTTGACAGAAACACATGTAGAATATGGCTGGTGACAAAAATCATCTTTCTGCCTATGTTCTGGGATTGTAAGAAGGAAGAAGAGGTGGTTCAATTACCATGTGCTAAAAGAAGATCTGAGTTTTATGTGAGTAGTTAGTGTGGGTGTGTTAAACCACTTTGGTCATGTCTGACTCTGCAATCCTATAAACTGTGGCCCACCAGGCTCCTCTGTCCCTGGGATCCTCCAGGCAAGAATACTGGAGTGGGTTGCCATTTCCTCCTCTAGGGGATTTTCCTGACCTAGGGGTCAAACCTGTGTCTGTTATGTCTCCTTCACTGGCAGTGGGTTCTTTAGCATTAGCGCCACCTGGGATACCCCAGTTAGTGTATAAACCACTGCTATAATTTCCAGACAGTAAAGAAGCAGAAATATAACTGTCCTCTGATAGATATCCAGATTGCCTGTATATGATTTTATATTCACTTTACAAATGTGGATGTGGAGAATTCAGTGTGATTTTTACCATATACTGTGCTGGTTAGAGATGGTCTTAGGCTGTCCACCCTCCATGGTAAATCTGCTGGAGGGAAAGTTCCTACAGGAAATACTAGTTAGATTTGAAAAATAAAAAGCAAAAAACAAAAAAACTGCACAAACTATCTCTTTCTTCAAGGCCTTCATAGAAATATGCACAGATGTCAAATGTCTGCTTCAATCAGTTCAGCTCATTCCACGATAATCATTTGCTTGTTATAGGAGATTTCCGACTCCTCCATAATGGCTCCCTGGGATCAGGGCAATATTATTCCGGGATTTGACAACATGTGCAAACTCTTTTTGAATTAATTTTCAAAGTCTTTTGTGACTGGTGTCAATTTGGCAACAGGGTTCTTTCATATTCATAGGCTCAAGGTCTAGGGCTTGGGGGTTGTTAATTTTAAGAATTTCCTTTTCAACAACTCCCTTTCACCTTCCATAAGACAGAAGTTCTATGAACATCAGAATATTAGAATTAAAATAGGGAGGGAGACATAGAGTTTGAGCTTTTAAGGTTGACTTTTTGACTCTGAAAAGAATTTTTAATGGCAACATAAGTAAGGCTGAAGCTTAGAATCTGCCTCTTTCAAGGTCTCCAAATAGTCACAGAAAGAAAATTTTCAGCTCTAAATGTGGCCCTTATTATAAAATGCATCATTTATAATACAAAAATCATTTTACATACATACAAAAAAGATTAGTTAAAATTGAGACAAAATATTGGCTAAGGTTTTAAAATTTCTTATAAAAATAATTTATTAAAATTGAACTACAGAAGACAGAAAACATTTCACAACTTCATATTGCTCACTGTTGCCCTGAAGACATCATGAAACATCCTCAGGTCCACAGCATGGGCTTGGGCACAATATAAAGAAAGCTAAAGAAACACAACCCTTATACATATATATATATATATATATATATATATATATATACACATATTCTTTTCATATTTTTTCCACCATGGTTTATTACAGAATGTTGACTATACCCCCCATGCTATAGAGTAGGACCTTGTTGTTTATCCATCTTATATATAGTAGTTTGTATCTGCTAATCCCAAACTGCTAATTTATCTCTCTCCCCCCTTTGCCCTTTGCTGACCACAAATTTCATTTTCTATGTCTGTGAGTCTGTTTCTATTTTGGAAATAAATTCATTTGTGTTATATTTTAGATTCCACATATAAGTGATATCATATCATTAGCCCATTTTTAAAGCAATGAAGCCAAACCTCAGAGAGATTAGGAAATTTGTCCAAAGTCACATAATTTTGACATAAATATAAGGATTTTTTAATAAATAAATATAAGGATTTAAATATTTGGATTTAATATAAGGAGTAAATATAAGGATTTATAAATATAAGGACATAAATATAATCTGACATAAATATAAATATAAGGATTATTAAAAAAAAAAAAAAAGAAACACAACCCTTTCCAACCAAAGACTAGAGTTGTAACTAGTGGACTTGTGAAGCTCTATCACCCAGTGTCCCCAGGAGTCTTCCTTTTTTAGTGGAACCTGTAACTAACTTTAAAACTTGTCAAAATGGAAAGAGTGGCCAGCAAGACGGTGCTTCAGGTAGTGTAACTTCTTCACATTGGTATTTCATTTTATTGACTGGTTCATTACTGGTTCATTGACTGGTTCATTACTGGTGATTTCAGAGAGATCACTTCTTTTAGGTTGTGGCCAGTAAATAAGTCTTAACAGCCTCTTCTATTCAAAAAATAGATGTAATATTAAAGCTGAAAAGATTTATACACTTTGTTTTGTATGAATTAAACCAGTATCCAGACATAATTGTGGGAATTTAGGACCCAAGTTTGAGCTCTAAAATTTAACTTCGGTTCTAGATGTGTCTTTAACAAACTAATTCATTTAGTACCTTTTATGTCTTTCTGTGTAACAATTATTAAATTCGTATCAATTTCATATCAAAAGGAAATTATTTCTTAGGGCCCTATTATCAAAGGGGAAAGTAACCATTTTCAATGACAGTTAACATTATTTGCAGCATTATTATAAATTCCTTCATCCTCTTTCAGGTTTTTATAACACGTTTTGGCTAACTGCTTTGACTAGATTTTTGAAGACAAATGAGAATTTGGATAAAAGAACTTCCATTAGCATAAGATAAAATTTTAATTTAAAAGAAAGACTTTAAAAAATGTAACTGGGACTGGTAGCCAAAGGGATACCATTATGCTATCATGGTGTTGCCTAAGCAAACACATATAACTATTTCTTGACAAAATGTTGTCTATAATCATGTAGATTTTATTGCAGTGTCTTATTAGATTTTCATTTTCTTTGACGTAATAAGATTCAAAGCCAAACATAGCTCTGTAAAATTAAACTTTATTGTCTTCATGTTTGCTAAGTCAAAATTCCTTTCCTTAGTATTGCTTAAATACGATTAGGTTTTTGAGGTTTAAATTCCTTTCTTTAAAAAAATAGAAATGGATTTTATATTTTTCCAAATAAAAGATAGAGCAGTGATGATGACCTATACACAAAACCATCCAAATTGATTATAGATTTTGCTAATAAATCCTAATTTCTTCAATAGTAAACCTATATTTTAGTTGAAACTGTTAAGTTTACAGATAAAATATTTGTCATATGGAATACATGAGAAAAGCTCTAGTTTCTAGACATTGATAACTAGATTGGATATAGTTTCTATTTCTGATATCTCTTACTGGTTTTCCTGATTTCTCACTATCATTTTCTTTCTATCGTATATTTAATTTGTAGTGAACTATATACGTGCGTGCTTAGTCACTTGGTCAGGTCTGACTCTTTGTGAGCCCATGGACTGTAGCCCACCAGGCTTCTCCATCCATGGGGATTCTCCAGGCAAGAATACTGGAGTGGATTGCCATGCTGTCCTCCAGGAGATCTTCCCAACCCAGGGACTGAACCCAGGTCTCCCTCATTGCAGGCGGATGGATTCTTTACCATCTGAGCTGCCAGGGAATTGTTCAGTTCAGTTCGGTCGCTCAGTCGTGTCTGACTCTTTGTGACCCCACGGACTGCAGCATGCCAGGCCTCCCTGTCCATCGCCAACTCCTGGAGTTTACTACTCAAACTCCTGTCCATTGAGTCACTGATGCCATCCAACCATCTCATTCTCTGTTGTCCCCTTTTCCTCCCACCTTCACTCTTTCCCAGCATCAGGGTCTTTTCCAATGAGTCAGTTCTTTGAATTAGGTGGCCAAACTATTGGAGTTTTGGCTTCAGAATCAGTCCTTCCAGTGAACATTAAGGACTAATTTCCTTTAGGATTGACTGGTTTGATCTCCTTGCAGTCCAAGGGACTCTCAAGAGTTTTCTCCAACACCACAGTTCAAAAACATCAATTCTTTGGTTCTTAGCTTTCTTTATGGTCCAGCTCTCACATCCATACATGACTACTGGAAAAACTATACATGACTATATGGACCTTTATTGGCAAAGTAATATCTCTGTTTTTTAAAATGCTGTCCAGTTTGGGCATAGCTTTTCTTTCAAAGAACAAATTTATTTTAATTTCATGGCTGCAGTCACCAGCTGCACTGATTTTGGAGCCCAAGAAAATAAACTCTCTCATTGTTTCCATCGTTTCCCCATCTATTTGCCATGAAGTAATGGGACCAGATGCCATGATCTCATTTTTTGAATGCTGAGTTTTAACCAAACCTTTTCACTTTCCTCAAGAGGCTCCTCAGTTCCTCTTCGCTTTCTGCCATAATGGTGGTGTCATCTGCATATCTGAGGTTATCAATATTTCTCCCAGCAATCTTGATTCCAGCATGTGCTTCATCTAGCTGGCATTTTGCATGATGTACTCTGCATGTAAGTTAAATAAGCAGGGTGACAATATATCATCTTGACCTACTCCTTTCCTGATTTGGAACCAGTCTGTTGTTCCATGTCCAGTTCTAATTGTTGCTTTTTGACCTGGATACAGGTTTTTCAGGAGGCTGGTAAGGTGATCTGGTATTCCCATCTCTTTCAAAATTTTCCACAGTTTATTGTGATCCACACAAAGGCTTTGGCATAGTCAATAAAGCAAAAGTAGATGGTTTTCTGGAACTCGCTTGCTTTTTCGATGATCCAACAGATGTTGACAGTTTGGTCTCTGGTTCCTCTGCCTTTTCTAAATCCAGCTTGAACATCTGGAAGTTCAAGGTTCATGAATTGTTGAAGCCTGGCTTGGAGAATTTTGAGCATTATTTTGCTAGCGTGTGAGATAAATGCAATTGAGCAGTAGTTTCAACATTCTTTGGTACTGCCTTTGTTTGGAATTGGAATGAAATTTCACCTTTACCAGTCCTGTGGCCACTGCTGAGTTTTCCAAATTTGCTGTCATATGAAATGCAGCACTTTCACAGCATCATCTTTTAGGATTTGAAATAGCTTAGCTGGAATTCCATCACCTCCACTAGCTTTGTTCATAGTGGTGCTTCCTAAGGCCCACTTGACTTCACATTCTGGGATGTCTGGCTTTAGGTGAGTGATCACATCATCGTGGTTATCTGGGTCATGAAGATCTTTTTTGTATAGTTCTTCTGTGTATTCTTGCCACCTCTTCCTAATATCTTCTGTTTCTGTTAGGTCCATACCATTTCTGTCCTTTATTGTGCCCATCTTTGCATGAAATGTTTCCTTGGTATCTCTAATTTTCTTGAAGAGATCTTGTTTTCCTCTCTTTCTTTGCATTGATCCTCTATTTCTTCTCTCTCCTTGCTATTCTTTGGAACTCTTCATTGAAATGGGTATATCATTCCTTTTCTCCTTTGCCTTTAGCTTCTCTTCTTTTTCTTCCAGTCATTGGGTAGATGGTTTTGTCCTTTTTTAAAAAAAATTATTTAGTTGCTTTGGATTTAGTCACTACATGCAAGCCCTTCTTTCCAGCACATGAACTCTCTAGTTGTTGCACACAGGTTCAGTAGTAGTGGTGCACAGGCTTAGGTGTGATGTGTGGCATCTTAGTTCCTAACCAAGGATCAAAGCTGGGTCCCTTGCATTGCAAGTCAGATTCTTAACCACCAAACCACCAGCAGAGTCCTGGTGGTTTTATCTTCAACTGACCTACAAAGAAGGTGAATTCTTGGTGACAGAGTCAGAAAATTGTTTAAACAAAGAGTGAGTAATTTTTAGCAAAAAAAAAAAAAAAAAGATATGGTCTTCATTCTGTGACAGTTTGAAGAGAAGCTTAATAGAGAATTGAAAATGTTTATATTTCAGTAAATCTGTGCTAGTGATACAGAAACTATAGTAATGGTGAGCAAATACTTGAAAAGCAAACTAAGGATAGACTCCTTGGCAACACTGATCACAAAAAGGAAAGTGAAGAATGAAGAGCAAGCAAAAGGTAGTGAGAAAGAATGGATTTAGAAATAGGTAGGAAAATGGAGAGAGCAGAGTCATTATAACCACAGGGAGAGAGTTTCAAGAAGGGAGATATTTGGTATAATTCAGCATTCATTTTTGATTAAAAAAAAGCTTAGCAAATTTGGAAGAAAAGATTAGAATGAAGTTTTTATAATGTAATAGTGCTATCTATATCAAACCAAGAGTGACCAAAATTCATACTCAAGAAAATAATTGAGTTATTCCTCTAAATCATTCATCATAGAAAGATACCCCATGTACTAAGTTATCTAAAAATGACTTGGTAGCTACCCCAATTCCCTTCTGAGGTCTCCTTTTCACATTGTCAAGGGGAGGTCAGGACATACAAATCCCTGAACCCGTTTTCCACGTGGGTCTGCATTAAAAAGTGCAAATGGGAAGCCCTCAGGAGAGATCTAAAAGGTTTAAAAGAAGGAGAGGCTATTTCTTCTATAAAAGAAAAAAAATCAATAAGTGTTTTTGGATGAAAGGCAATATAATAAAGACATAAAATCTTCACAGTAGAACAAATGTAAAAATTTCTTAGTTATATTTGGGGGTAAGGGAAAGATAATTTTATAAAGTGAAGCTAAAATAGGAAAATAGTAAAAAAGTAGTCAATAAAGAATAGGAAGAAAAATGAGAGAAAATTCACTGAGATGACAAAGAATACATCGAGAAATGCTGTTTTACAACAGAGTTGTTGTTGTGCAGACTCTCAGTTGTGTCCGACTCTTTGCACCCCATGAACTGCACCAAGCCAGGCTTCCTGGTCCTTCATTATCTCCCAGAGTTTGCTCAAATTCAAGTCCATTGGGTTGGTGATGCTATCTAACCATCTCAGCCCCTGCTGCACTTTTGTCCTTTTGTCCTCAATCTTTGTCAGCATTAGGGTCTTTTCCAATGAGTCAACAGGATTCAGTTCAGTTCAGTCGCTCAGTCGTGTCTGACTCTTTGTGACTTCATGAATTGCAGCATGCCAGGCCTCCCTGTCCATCACCAACTCCCGGAGTTCACTCAAACTCACATCCATCAAGTTGGTGATGCCATCCAGCCATCTCATCCTCTGTCGTCCCCTTCTCCTCCTGCCCCCAATCCCTCCCAGCATCAGAGTCTTTTCCAATGAGTCAACTCTTCGCATGAGGTGGCCAAAGTACTAGAGTTTCAGCTTTAGCATCAGTCCTTCCAAAGAACACTCAGGGCTGATCTCCTTTGGAATGGACTGGTTGGATCTCCTTGCTGTCCAAGGGACACCCAGGAGTCTTCTCCAACACCACAGTTCAAAAGCATCAATTCTTCAGTGCTCAGCTTTCTTCACAGTCCAACTCTCACATCCATACATGATCACTGGAAAAACCATAGCCTTGACTAGACAGACCTTTGTTGGCAAAGTAATGTCTCTGCTTTTCAATATGCTATCTAGGTTGGTCATAATTTTCCTTCAAAGGAGTAAGTGTCTTTTAATTTCATGGCTGCAGTCACCATCTGCAGTGATTTTGGAGGATAGTATTTGTCAAAAATGAAATAAAGTGTCCTCAAGCAGACTCAGATATACACAGTAGATTATAATGTTAAAATAGTGGAATTCTAAATTAGTGGAGCAGAAATAATTATTCTCTAAATAGTGTTGAGGTCATTTGGACAGCAAATAAAATTAGATGAAATGTTTCCATCATAGCATATGCCAAAATAATGGCACATGAATTTAAGAATTGAATATAAAACAAACAATAAAATCATAGGAAATTAATCTAAATTTTTAAAAATATTGGAGGTAAAAGACCCCTCTAAGCATAAAAGCAAAAAAATCCAGCTATTATTTACTAATTTTTTTGTTCTAAGCATAGTGTCAAGTTATTCTCATGTAAACTTATTTATATCTCACAAAAGTCCTACAGAATAATAGTAGTAGTTGTGGTATTAGTATGTAAATAAAATGAAACTTTACATGACAATGAGTGGATAATTTGCAATATATACGGAAAAGGGAGAATATTTTTATCAATAAACAGCACTTTTAAGATAGTAAGAAATAAACCCACCATTTATTAAACTCACTATTAGTAAAATGGAGAAAGAAATGGAAACCCATTCCAGTGTTCTTGCCTGGAGAATCCCAGGGACAGGGGAGCCTGGTGGGTTGTCGTGTCTGGGGTTCCACAGAGTTGGACACGACTGAAGTGGCTTAGCAGCATTAGTAAAATGGGCAAAGAATATAAACTGAATATTCTAAAATGTAGAAATTCAAGTGACCAGTGATGATACTCAATTTTTTGCATTTCACAAGCTAGTAAGGTCATGCTCAAAATCCTACAAGCTAGGTTTCAGTAGTACATGAACTGAGAACTTCCAGATGTACAAACTGGATTTAGAAAAGGCAGAGAAACCAGAGATCATATTGCCAACTTTGGTTGGATCATAGAGAAAGCAAGGAAATTCCAGAAAAACATCTACTTCTGCTTCATTGACAATGCCAAAGCCTTTGACTATGTGGATCACCACAAACTGTGGAAAATTCTTAAAGATTTGGGAATACCAGACCACCTTACCTCCCTCCTGAGAAATCTGTATGCAGGTCAAGAAACAACAGTTAGAACCGGACATGGAACAACTGACTGGTTCAAAATTGGGAAAGGAGTATGACAAGGCTGTGTGTGGTCGTCCTGCTTATTTAACTTACATGTAGAGCACATCATGCAAAATTCTAGGCTGGATGAAGCTCAAGCTGAAATCAAGATTGCCAGGAGAAATATCAACAACCTCAGATATACAGATGATGCTACCCTATTGGCAGAAAATAAAGAGGTACTAAAGAGCCTCTTGATGAGGGTAAAAGAGGAAAATGAAAAAGCTGGCTTAAAGCTCAACATGAATAAACTAAAATCATGGCATACTGGTCCCATCACTTCATGGCAAACAGAAAGGGAAAAAGTGGAAGCAGTGACAGATTTTATTTTCTTGGGTTCCAAAATCACTGCGGATGGTAACTGTATCCATGAAATAAAAAGATGCTTGTTCCTTGAAAGAAAAGCTGTGACTAATGTAGACAGTGTTTTAAAAGCAGAGACATCACTTTGCTGACAAATGTCCATATAGTCAAAGCTATGATTTTTCCAGTGGTCATGTACAGATGTGAGAGCTGGACCATACATAAGGCTAAGTGCTGAAAAACTGATGCTTTCAAACTGTGGTGCTGGAGAAGACTCTTGAGAGTCCTTCGGACTTCAAGGAGATAAAACCAGTCAATCCGAAAGCAAATCAACCCCAAATATTCATTGAAAAGGCTGATTGCGAAGCTGAAGCTCTAATGCTTTGTCCACCTGATGCAAAGAGCTGAATGGGAAAGATTGAAGGCAAAAGCAGAATGTGGCAGAAGATGAGATGGTTAGATAGCATCACTGACTCAATGGACATGAATTTGAACAAATTCCAGAAGATAGTGAAGGACAGAGCAACCCGGCATGCTGTAGTCTATGGGGTTGCAAAGAGTTGGACATGACTTAGCGACTGAACAACAATAACAAAATGATCCCCAGCAATCTGTTCACATAGTTTTCACATAGTAGAAACTGTTTTGGTTGTCTTCATTCCTTTCACTGGCCTCTCCTAAGAATTCCCCCCAAATTCCCCTGCAGAGGTGTTTGAACAGTGTATCGTCAACTAGACCAGTGATGGGTGAGTGTCTATCTGAACTGATCAAGGTCCTTCTTCCATAAATCTACATTTAGGATATCTGGAAATGCTCACCTCAAGTTTCAAAATAGTTTCTGAATAGAACCTGTATTTCTACAACTAAGATTTTTGTCCTAAATAATTAGTGTTACACATTAGAATACATACCAAATAAAAGTAATGTACAACTACTATAATTTAAAAATAGGTCATTGGTTAAAAAATCATGATAACTTGATATAATAGAATTCTATGGAGTCTTTAAAACTTGTGTTTTGGAACTGGGACAAAAAATCCAGTGCCTCAATGGATGAGACAAGAAACATGTATGAGTGAAATAATTTGAATATAACTATAGTTGTGAAAGTGCTGCACTCAATATGCCAGCAAATTTGGAAAATTCAGCAGTGGCCACAAGACTGGAAAAGGTCAGTTTTCATTCCAATCCCAAAGAAAGGCAATGCGAAAGAATGCTCAAACTACCACACAATTGCACTCATCTCATACACTAGTAAAGTAATGCTTAAAATTCTCCAAGCCAGGCTTCAGCAATATGTGAACCGTGAACTTCCTGAGTTCAAGCTGGTTTTAGAAAAGGCAGAGGAACCAGAGATCAAATTGCCAATATCCGCTGGATCATGGAAAAAGCAAGAGAGTTCCAGAAAAACATCTATTTCTGCTTTATTGACTATGCCAAAGCCTTTCACTGTGTGGATCACAATAAACTGTGGAAAATTCTGAAAGAGATCGGAACACCAGACCACCTGATCTGCCTCTTGAGAAATTTGTATGCAGGTCAGGAAGCAACAGGTAGAACTGGACATGGAACAACAGACTGGTTCCAAATAGGAAAAGGAGTTCGTCAAGGCTGTATATTGTCACCCTGTTTATTTAACTTATATGCAGAGTACATCATGAGAAACACTGGACTGGAAGAAACATAAACTGGAATCAAGGTTGCCGGGAGAAATATCAATAACCTCAGATATGCAGATGACACCACCCTTATGGCAGAAAGTGAAGAGGAACTCAAAAGCCTCTTGATGAAGGTGAAAGTGGAGAGTGAAAAAGTTGGCTTAAAGCTCAACAGTCAGAAAATGAAGATCATGACATCCGGTCCCATCACTTCATGGGAAATAGATGGGGAAACAGTGGAAACAGTGTCAGACTTTATTTTTCTGGGCTCCAAAATGACTGCAGATGGTGACTGCAGCCATGAAATGAAAAGACACTTACTCCTTGGAAGGAAAGTTATGACCAACCTAGACAGCATATCCAAAAGCAGAGACATTGCTTTGCCAACAAAGGTTAGTCTAGTCAAGGCTATGGTTTTTCCAGTGGTCATGTATGGATGTGAGAGTTGGACTGTGAAGAAGGCTGAGCACCAAAGAATTGATGCTTTTGAACTGTGGTGTTGGAGAAGACTCTTGAGAGTCCCTTGGACTGCAAGGACATCCAACCAGTCCATTCTGAAGGAGATCAGCCCTGGGATTTCTTTGGAAGGAATGATGCTAAAGCTGAAACTCCAATACTTTGGCCACCTCATGCAAAGAATTGACTCATCGGAAAAGGCTCTGATGCTGGGAGGGATTGAGGGCAAGAGGAGAAGGGGACGACAGAGGGTGAGATGGCTGGATGGCATCACTGACTCGATGGATGTGAGTCTGAGTGAACTCCGGGAGTTGGTGATGGACAGGGAGGCCTGGCGTGCTGCGATTCATGGGGTCGCGAAGAGTCGGACACTACTGAGCGATTGATCTGATCTGATCTGATCTGATAGTTATAGTTCAGCCACTCAGTCATGTCCAACTCTTTGTGACCTCATGGACTTCAGCACGCCGGGCCTCCCCGTCCATCACCAACTCCTGGAGTTTACTCAAACTCATGTCCATTGAGTTGGTGATGCCATCCAACCATCTCATTTTCTGTCATCCCCTGCTCCTCTCACCTTCAATCTTTCCAAGCATCAGGGTCTTTTCAAATGAGTCAGCTCTTCACATCAGGTAGCCAAAGTATTGGAATTTAGGCTTCAATATCAGTCCTTCCAAAGAACATTCAGAACTGATTTCCTTTAGGATGGACTGGTTTGATCTCCTTGCAGTCTCTCAAGGGACTCTCAAGAGTCTTCTCCAACACCACAGTTCAAAAGCATCAATTCTTCAGCACTCAGCTTTCTTTATAGTCCAACTCTCACATCCACGCATGACCACTGGAAAAACCATAGCCTTGACTAGATGGACCTGTTGGCAAAGTAATGTCTCTGCTTTTTAATATGCTGTCTAGGTTGGTCATAACTTTTCATCCAAGGAGTAAGTGTCTTTTTAGTTCATGGCTGCAGTCACCATCTGCAGTGATTTTGGAGCCCCCCAAAATAGTCTGCCACTGTTTCTACTGTTTTTCCATCTATTTGCCATGAGATGATGGGACCAGATGCCATGATCTTTGTTTTCTGACTGTTGAGCTTTAAGCCAACATTTTCACTCTCGTCTTTCAGTTTCATCAAGAGGCTTTTTAGTTCTTCTTCACTTTCTTCCATAAGGGTGGTGTCATCTGCATATCTGAGGTTATTGATATTTCTCCTGGCAATCTTGATTCCAGCTTGTGCTCCATCCAGCCCAGCATTTCTCATCATGTACTCTGCATATAAGTTAAATAAGCGCAGTGACAATATACAGCCTTGACGTACTCCTTTTCCTATTTGGAATCAGTCTGTTGTTCCATGTCCAGTTCTACCTGTTGCTTCCTGACCTGCATATAGGTTTCTCAAGAGGCAGGTCAGATGGTCTGGTATTCCGATCTCTTTCAGAATTTTCCACAGTTTATTGTGATCCACACAGTGAAAGGCTTTGGCATAGTCAATAAAGCAGAAGTAGATGTTTTTATGGAACTCTTACTTTTTCGATGATCCAGTGGATGTTGGCAAATCCAGCAGATGTTGATCTCTGGTTCCTCTGACTTTTCTAAAACCAGCTTGAGCATCTGGAAGTTCACGGTTCACATATTGTTGAAGGCTAACTTGGAGAATTTTGAGCATTACTTTACTAGTGTGTGAGATGAGTGCAATTGTGTGGTAGTTTGAGCATTCATTGAGTATAACTATATATGCATATATTAGTGAGTTGTAGGGATCACAGCCAGCTAGATCCTTTATGTCCTTACCTAGAGGGTAAGTGACTATTCGGTTTCAGCCATTTTTGTTCCCCAAGGGTGCAGACCAAGTATTGCTTGATCTTTTGATTTTCCAATAAATGAAAATGTCTTAATATTAGAAGTGGAAGTTTCTAATTTAAATTATTGTTGATTAGTTGTTTGGTTGCTAAGTCATGTCTGACTTTTTGTTACCCCACCCCACTACCCACCATTGACTGTAGCCAGCCAGACTCTTTTTTCCATGGGATTCCCCCACCCCTCTGGCCCCCACCCCCTCAACCACCCCGAGAATACTGGAGTGGGTTGCTATTTCTTCTCCAAAGAGATCTTCCTCACCCAGGGATCAAACCCATGTCTTCTGTGTTTCCTGTTTTGGCAGATTCTTTACCTCTGAACCACCAGGGAAGCACCATTTAAATGATAAGCTCAGTTAAAACTAAGACATTTTTGGCAAACATATTTAAATGGTATGTGAAATTCATCAGAGGTAAATAATTTGTAATTTCTGTTTAGAAAAATATTCACTTCCAAAGTTGAGTACTCATTGTACTTACTATCTGTTCTTAAGTTTGAGAAATCTGGTTAAAATAACAGGTATCAAGAGGGAATTCTCCTAAAATCAGGAATAAGGCCAGCATGTCTGTTCACTCTACATTCTGGAGATTCCAGGCAAAGTAATAACCAAAACTAAAGCAGTAAGTAAATATAAACATAAATAGGCAAAAAAATTGATGTTTTTATAGATGGTGTAACCCAGCAATTTCACTTTTGAGTTATTCTTGAGGGTACAGTGAGTAATTTGCACAAGAATATATATTCAAAGGTATTATTTCAGCTATATTTAACTAGAAAAGGTAGAAACAATCTAAATGTATAACAATGATGGGTGGGTTGAACAATTTGGCACATTCCTACAAAGAGATTTTCTACATTAAAATATACATGTGTTTGCATATATTTTAACAAGAATAAATATAACTAACATTTAAGGTAAACATTAGTTTAAAAATATTTTAATGCACATTGGGCTTTTAGTTGTTTGTCTGTAGTGGTGGGATTTGATTTTTCTGATTTATTTTTTACAGTGAGCACATGCTCTCTGTATAGTCAAAGGCTAGCACTTTATATTTTATTTTGAAATTGAAGTTTTGTTAATTTGATTGAATATAAATTAGACAAAATATATTTGATTTTACTGAAGAATGAGTTTCTCACCTATTTAGTAAGTCATAATAAATCAAACCAGAAAGGAAATTTTTGAAGAGGTGCTCAAGAGTGTCTAATAATCCAGAGAAGTCACAAAAGACAGTACTGAGGAGTGTTTGTAGTGTTGGTAATTAGTACTTCATTCATTTTGATCCTTACAACTCTGCATTAAAAACGAGGAGATTTGTTTTGTTCCTAAAATCAAAGAGATGTCATTTTCCCTTGTCCAAAGCAATTTGTTCAGTTTTCATGTTGCTTGATGATGTTAAAAAAAAAAGGTGCTGGGACTTTTTTATGTCTGTTAGCCTAAATTAAATATAATAAGCATCTAAGCAAACTTAGAGGGCATTCATTTTATACAGCAATTTTATAGGAGATACTGATTGTTGTCCATAAATTAATAGTAATGATTATAAAGCATGTTAAAATTAAATATCTTGAAATGTTCATTAATGCATTCCTTCATATATTCATTCAACAAATATTAAATGGCTACTCTGTGCCAGGCATTGTTTAGACATTGTGGGTCTACATCCAAGAACAAAACAGATATTATACACCCCTGGAGCTTATATTCCAGTAGGGGAAAGACAGACAATAAACAGAAGAGTAAAGCATCTGCTCAGGCTAATGGTGACTGCTATCAAGAAAAATAAATCCTGGAAGGTCAGGTTGTTCAGGGGTAGAGTTGGGGTTGAACTATTAAATGGGGCAATCATGATCTATCACGCTGAAAAGGGACCTGTGTACAAAGGCTTCATGAAAATAAGGAAATCATTCTGAAACTGCAGGAAGAGTGATACCAGAGAGCAGCAGGGGCTGACCTTTGTGGAGATTGTAGATTTCCTCTTGATACCACAGGAAGTCTTTGGAGGATTTTCAGCAGAAAGGTAATTGACACCTCTGACTTAGGTTTGAAAAGGGGATGACAGAGGAGAAGATGGTTGGATGGCATCACCGACCCGATGGACATGAGTTTGAGCAAACTCTGGGAGTTGGAGATGGACACGGAAGCCTGCTGTGCTGCAGTCCATGGGGTCTCAAAGAGTCGGACATGGCTGAGTGACTGAACTGAACTGAACTTAAATCACATCTGCAAAGTATCTGAGAGAACATATTCATAGATTTCAGGGATTAGAACGTGAATATCTTTTAATGGCCATTATTCTGTCTACTGCAGGTAGTTCACTGGATTACATCACTGGGAGTACAAAGTCAGAGCAGGCATCAGAGTTGGTTGATTCAGCAGTTTAAAAGTGTCATCAAGTACAAGCCAATAATCTGATTAAGGCAAAGGACTTGAATAGACATTTATCCAAAAAAAAAAACAAAAAACAAAAAAAAACAAACCTGCGTAAAAGAGCCGACTCATTCGAACAGACCCTGATGCTGGGAAAGATTGAAGGCAGGAGGAGAAGGGTGCAACAGAGGATGAGGTGGTTGGATGGCATCACCGACTCAATAGACATGAGTTTGAGCAAGCTCTGGGAGTTGGTGATGGACAAGGAAGCCTGGCGTGCTGCAATCCAGGAGTCAGACACAACTGAGCGACTGAACTGAACTGAACTGACTTAGGTTTGAAAAGGCTCACTCCTTACATTACATTGTTGGTCACTCAGTTGTGTCTGACTTTTTGCAACCCCCAGGGACTTTAGCCCACCAAGCTCCTCTGTCCATGGAATTCTCCAGGCAAGAGTACTGGAGTGGGTTACCATTCCTTTCTTCAGGGCATCTTCCCAACCTAGGGATCGACCCTAGGTCTCCCGCACTGCAGGCAGGATTCTTTACCATCTGAGTCACCAGGGAACCCCACTCATACTGCCCTGATAAGAGCAGAGGCCACAGAATTATGCTGGTTAGCATTCATTGCTCCTCTGGATCCATTCTCTGCCCTTCCCTGTCCTATGTCCCTGGGGCTGCCCTGCCTTCTGCTTCCAAATGGATGTGGGCAAAGACAGATGTTTGCAGTACATCTATAAGAGAATGGGAGAGGTTTGGGTATTTTCCTCTCGGCTGCCTTTCCTCCCAATTCATGGTTTTTAGTAGGATGTATTAATATTTTAGCCACAGCTCATGTGATTTAAACTATTAAGTAACTAACATAGGTTTGTAAAGACTTATGATGTTTAGTTTTGGTTATATGTAAATCCAGTTCTTCTTAGTATTATTTGTAATCAAAATTTTAAGTGCATTTTTTAAAATGTACTGTCTCTCAATCCAGTTCTTCTTTTATAGAACTGTGTGCCAGTGACCATGTGACAGGTTCTATTTCTGCTGGAGTGGATAGATATCTTGATCATATCCTTAATGGTAGCAGAGGAAAGCCAGTGCTCTGCCCTTGCCATTTTGGGAGGTCTGCACAGCAGTACACCGTGGCACTCCGCCCACGTTTTTCCCCTTAAGAAAAATATACGCAAATAATAAGAAACAGCTGCTGCTTCCCTACACTGGTGCAGTTCCGAATTTAGCCTATAACTCCTGCTCATGAACCTTGTGTTCCACACTAAAAATTGGGAAAAGCCTCTGCTGGTGGGTCCAGTTGAGTATGTTCATTTTCCTTTCTAGTATAGAGGGAAAAACAGTATTTTCCTCTTCAGGAAATTTCTCCTGTGGCTTGAGTTTTACTGGTGGCCTTTAAAGGGGGCCAGTTCCATCTGGGCTCAGTTATCGTTCAGGTTCTTTTTTTTTTATTATTTCTTTTTCAAATTGGTTTTCTCATTCTTGGTCTGTGGCTGACTTCCCTCTGGGAGGTTGGTGATACCGCCCAGTAACTGGAGTGAGTGCCTGATTAAAGATTGCAGCTAATGACGTTTGGGATGGACATGATGTCGTTATGCTTTCATGTCTCTCTTTTTTTCTTCTAATAGTTTCTTATTAGTTAAAACCTTAAGTAAAGCATGTGAGTTTCTTGGAAATGTTAAAACATTTTCTTTTTATCTACTATACTTTAATGCCAGATTATGTGTAGGCTAGTGACCCAGAAAAGCCATTTACTGATATATGGTGTGTAATTTAGCCAAACTGGTTTGATTACATTGCTGGGTTTGATTTAGGCCCATGGAAGAGTCAACCAGCAATTTGATTGAAGCCACACTCTGCCTTGTCATCCAAAGATCAGAACAGAAGCCTTAATTAGCCCAGTTGATTAAGCAAAAATCCAGTTTTTGGTGGTTACCTGGAAGACTGTTTATCACAGGAATCAATATGGCCTTGAACATCATTAAAATGAATAACAATCACAGGGAAATAGCTACATCTCTCCTATTTTTTTCAGTTAGCTTTATAATGACACAGCATGCAGTTTTGATTGAATGATAGAAACTGCCCCTAAATTATTTTAGGGGTCAGAATGAAACTTAATTTCTTTGGATCGTGTTCCATTTACTGCTCCCTACTCTAGGCACCCACTTTGGAAAAGGGATTGTAATATTTATCCTTGTTCTTGGGGCATTGCAAGGCATCTTGAATAAATTGGAGTTCATGCTATTGATACCTTTGGGAGAATAATCTTTGCTGCTAACATTTATTGTCCAAAGATTTGAAATGATAAGTCTAGATTATGAAAATGTCTTTTAACAAAATAATTTGAGAAATGCTATTCGTTTACAAATGGAAGGCTTGGAATAGGAAAACTTTTAGAGGAATTACTCTACTGTATACCACTTCTTTCTCCTTCTCTAATTGGCATGGCTTTATCTTCTTGGGTTCCTTAGGAGTAATCTCTGCCCACTGGATACTAAGAACTCTTTTTAAACTCATCTGTTCATATCTTCATTGGAGACATTGCTGAAGTATGATCTTTTTGTTCACTAATAAGAAAATAACCAATTATTTTTTTTGCATGATGTAGAGCAAGAGTAACTGTACTATTACCTTTTGCTTGATCTTTTATCCTGATATCTTAATTCTAACTAAAATATTTGTTTTAATAAAATAATTTTTCTCTTTGCACAGACTTTTTGAGCTGCTTTATTTGAAATTTTTGTTTGATTTGGTTTGTGTTTTGATTGAAACACAATCAAAGAACAAGAACAAGAAGAGAGGAAATGTGATTATCTCTGTGTTAACTTTTTCCTGACCATGTCCATGTTTTGATCAATAAACCCCAGAACACTTTAAAAGATAACATATCTGGTTTGTGTTCTCACAGAAAGGAATAAAAGAAGGAAATTCAGATGTGTTAGGATATATTCTATAAATTTTTGTGGATATTATCTTTAATACAATTTTATTAAATTAATAGGATCTATTTGGATGCACTATAGATAGCTCTGGGCTTCCCTGGTAACTCAGCTGGTAAAGAATCTGCCTGTAATGTGGGAGACCCCAGTTCGATTCCTGGGTTGAAGATCTCCTGGAGAAGGGAATGGCTACTCACTCCAGTATTCTTGCCTGGAGAACTCCATGGACAGAGGAGCCTGGGAGGCTACAATCCATGTGGTCACAAAGAGCTGGTCATGACTGAACGACTTTCATTTCATAAATAGCCCTGGGCTTGGAATCCAGAACTGTGTTATAGCTCTAGTTTTTCTACTCATGACCTAGGCTAATTATCTTGCCTCTTTGCAAATAAAATGACAGCAGAAAAGCTGAGCTACCTTTCCAAAGAGATTCCTAAAATCAATCCTAGTTTAGTCTAGATTTAAGCTTAATTGAATGTAGCACCCCTCATCTTACTTAATCATGGAACCACACCTAATAATATACTATAGAACAAGAGATCTGGGGCTTCCCAGGTTGCTCTAGTGGAAAAGAACCCACCTGCCACCTGCCTGTGAAGGAGACATATGAGACATGGGTTCATTCCCTGGATTGGAAAGATCCTCTGGAGGGGGGCATGACAACCCATTTCAGTCTTCTTGCCTGGAGAATTCCATGGACAGAAGAGCCTGGTGGGCTATAGTCCATGGGGTTGCAAAGAGTCTGACACAACTGAAGTTACATAGCATGCATGCAGAATAAGAAATCTCCACAAAGCTATTTAGAAAATACTGAAATAAATGGTTATCCTGTTTCGCTTTAATAGGTATGATTACATGATTTTCTATAGCAGCTAAAGTAAGGAAATATTTTGTATTGTTTCAGTTATGGTGCCTTTACTGTTTATAGATCTTTTCTAATGGATGTAGGAAAATGGTTTTCAGGAATGGGACTTTGGCTAGCAAAGATGGAAAGAGGAGGTATCTTTCCATTTAATTAGCTCTGTGTCCTGAATCTTAAATATGTTAATATTATTGTCATTAGAGAGAATTGTTTTCAAATAAGAGGAATTAAAAGTTAACATTCTCTTGTTTAACCATCCACTGGTTGGTCTTTTTATGGAATAAGAGAATAAACTTTTAACTTATCTTAAAACTCTTCTTCACTGTTATTCTAGTGTATTTTATATATTTAACTAAACCCCAAACTACCAAAAATTTTCAGGGGTCTCTGTTCTTCTTTCTGTTTGCTTACTTTGGAAAACATAGATTTTATAGACTGGCTTTTCTTTTTGATGCATGCTAAAGCAATCATGAAAAGTGAGCCATCATAAACACTGTTTTTTCAAAGTCGATGATGTGACTGGTCTCATAAAGGTGAGTGGGTGGAGGAAGGAGCTAAATAATACTGACCATAATTCAGTTAGGTTTGTAATCAAGACTAAATGGAGATCAAAAAGGAGGAAATGGGGATTTAGTCTTCACACAAATAAAATGTTTCAAAAACAAGAGACAACTGGATAAAATTGAATAGGCTACAGAAAAAAGGTAAGGAAATGGTAGGAGTAGATGCAGATGGAAGAGGGAAGAATTCTAAGAAATTATTTACTGACTTTCTGCTTGAGGGATGGACTTGCTATTTAAATGGAACTTTAGAAAAACTCAAGTATTACTGTGTGCAGTAGTACCCAAAAAGTTTAGTAAGAGATTAAAATGGTTTGAAAAAGAGCTGAGAACTTGTGAATGCTGCTTTTCTCTAATTTTTTACCACTTCTCCTATGGTCTCCATCCCCAAATATTGAACAATTCTAAGTTCAATTTGTAGTAATTGCACCTCATTGGCTCTCAATGAATAATGAGACACCTTAGTCAATTATGATTTTTTAAATATAATTTTCAGGACTATTCAAGTTCACAGATAAATAGTTACATAAATATGACAATGCTTCCTCATTAGTTTTATGCTCATGACAAAGATTTTAAACTGTTCATAAGGTATATGGAGTGAAAACTGAGCTTGGAGTTCAAGAAATATTTAGGAATTGGAAAATAATTCATTTTGATTAGAAGTAGGTATAAGAGGAGAAGGCAATGGCAACCCACTCCAGTACTGTTGCATGGAAAATCCCAGGGGTGGAGGAGCCTGGTAGGCTGCAGTCCATGGGGTCGCTAAGAGTCAGACACGACTGAGCGACTTCACTTTCACTTTTCACTTTCATGCATTGGAAAAGGAAATGGCAACCACTCCAGTGTTCTTGCCTGGAAAATCCCAGGGACAGGGGAGCCTAGTGGGCTGCCGTCTATGGGGTCGCACAGAGTCAGACACAACTGAAGTGACTTAGCAGCAGCAGGTATAAGAAGGGACTATGTTTCAGTGATGTTAGGAAAGTAGTATGGGTGTAACAAATGGAGACAATTGGAAGGCAGGGTGAGCATTTGGACTTTATTTTGGTTGTGATGGGATCCACTGTGGATTGTCTTTTTTCTTTTTTTGATCCACAGAAGGAAGAGCGAAAACTACACACATCCCTGTGCAGGATCTAGACTTAGAAAATGCTTCAGTTCAGTTCAGTCGCTCAGTCGTGTCTGACTCTTTGTGACCACATGAATCACAGCACGCCAGGTCTCCCTGTCCATCACCAACTCCTGCAGTTCACTCAGACTCACGTCCATCGAGTCAGTGATGCCATCCAGCCATCTCACCCTCTGTCGTCCTTCTCCTCCTGCCCCCAATCCCTCCCAGCATCAGGGTCTTTCCAATGAGTCAACTCTTCGCATGAGGTGGCCAAAGTATTGGAGTTTCAGCTTCAGCATCAGTCCTTCCAATGAACACCCAGGACTGATCTCCTTTAGAATGGACTGGTTGGATCTCCTTGCTGTCCAAGGGACTCTCAAGAGTCTTCTCCAACACCACAGTTCAAAAGCATCAATTCTTCGGTGCTCAACTTTCTTCACAGTCCAACTCTCACATCCATACATAAACACTGGAAACACCATAGCCTTGACTAGAAGGACCTTTGTTGGCAAAGTAATATCTCTGCTTTTCAATATGCAACAGAATGGGAAAGACTAGAGATCTCTTCCAGAAAATTAGAGATACCAAGGGAACATTTCATGCAAAGATGGGCTCAATAAAGGACAGAAATGGTATAGACCTAACAGAAGCTGAAGATATTAAGAAGAGGTGGCAAGAATATACAGAAGAACTGTACAAAAAAGAGCTTCACGATCAAGATAATAATGATGGTGTAATCATTCACCTAGAGCCAGACATTCTGGAATGTGAAGTTAAGTGGGCCTTAGAAAGCATCACTACAAACAAAGCTAGTGGAGGTGATGGAATTCCAGTTGAACTATTTCAAATCCTGAAACATGATGCTGTGAAAGTGCTACACTCAATATGCCAGCAAATTTGGAAAATTCAGCAGTGGCCACAGGACTGGAAAAGGTCAGTTTTCATTCCAATCCTAAAGAAAGGCAATGCCAAAGAATGCTCAAACTACCACAGAATTGTACTCATCTCACACACTAGAAAATGGTAGGAGTCAGATAAACAGAGGCATAAGGAGTTATCACATGGATAGAAGAAGGACCAGGATGATTATTGTCCAGAAATGATTGTTGGCCAACATTTCTGGATATCACTTAAAGGTTGAGAAAAATGAAAACAAAAACAAACAAGCAAAAAATAGAGTTATCAGTTTGTCTATACTTTAATGACCTTCAAAAGAGCAGTTTATTTTTGTATGTGGTGTTATAAAGTGTTTCATTCTTTTAGAAGTGGTTGACCAGTTTTCCCAGCACAAAAAATAAACTCAAAATGGATTAAAGATCTAAATGTATGACCAGAAACTATAAAACAACTAGAGGAAAACACAGGCAAAACACTTTCTGACATAATCACAGAGGATCCTCTATGACACATCTCCCAAAGTAATGGAAATAAAAGCAAAAATAAACAAATGGGACCTAATTAAACTTAAAAGCTTTTGCACAATGAAGGAAACTATAAGCAAGGTGAAAAGACAGCCTTCAGAATGAGAGTAAAAAATAGCAAATGAAGCAACTGACAAAGAATTCATCTCCAAAATATACAAGCAGCCCCTGCTGCTCAATTCCCAATAAAAAAATGGGCCAAAGAACTAAATAGACATTTCTCCAAAGAAGACATACAGATAGCTAACAAACACATGAAAAGATGTTCAATATCACTCATTATCAGAGAAATGCAAATTAAAACCACAATGAGGTGCCATCTCACTCCAGTCAGAATGTCTGCTATCAAAAAGTCTACAAACAATAAATGCTGGAAAAGGTGCTGAGAAAATGGAACCCTCTTACACTGTTGGTGGGAATGCAAACTAGTACAGCCACTGTGGAGAACAGTGTGGAGATTCCTTAAAACACTGGAAATAAAACTGCCATAAGACCCAGCAATCCCACTGCTGGGCATACACACTGAGGAAACCAGAAGGGAAAGAGACACGTGTACCCCAATGTTTATCGCAGCACTGTTTACAATAGCCAGGACATGGAAGCAACCTAGATGTCCATTGGCAGATGAATGGATAAGAAGGCTGTGGTACATATACACAATGGAATGTTGCTCAGCTATTAAAAAGAATGCATTTGAATCAGGTCTGGTGAGGTGGATGAAACTGTAGCCTATTATACAGAGTGAAGTAAGTCAGAAAGAAAAACACCAACACAGTATATTAATGCATATATATGGAATTTAGAAAGATGGTAATGATGACCCTATATTTGAGACAGCAAAAGAGACACAGATGTAAAGAACAGACTTTTGGACTCTGTGGGAGAAGGTGAGGGTGGGATGATTTGAGAGAATGGCATTGAAACATGTATATTACCATATGTGAAATAGATCGCCAGTCCCCATTTGATGTATGAGACAGAGCTCTCAGGGCTGGTGCACTGGGATGACCCTGAGGGATGGGATGGGGAGGGATGTGGGAGGGGGTTTCAGGATGGGTGACACATGTACACTTATGGCTGATTCATGTCAATGTTTGGCCAAAACCAACAATGTCGTAAAGTAATTATCCCCCAATTAAAATAAATTAATTAATTAAAAACAAAACAAAAGAGCAGTTTAAGCAGAGTGATGGAGGTTGAGGTCAGATTTCAAGGGACTGACAGTGGTTTAGGAGTGCAAACTAAACATCACAAATACAGTTTATTTGGAAAAAGTTAGATGATGAAAATAAAAGTAAAGAGGGAGATGTGAGAATAGCTTAAGAGGTAGAACTGAGCTTAGAATTTTAAGCATGACATCATTTGTATACTGAGTCAGGAGAAAGAGAAGAAAGAGTAAATGCCCAATAAGTGAGGAAATTGTATTAAAAATAGAGAAAGGATTTTTTTTTTTTTCCTGGGAAAAATGTCCAGAGGAGACAGGAAGAAAAGAGAACAAAGGCATGAATATAAGCACTGGTATTGGTGAGACATTTTATAGTCTGATAAGAAGAAGGACAATATTGCAAAATTCAGTCTTAATTTGAAGAAAATAGGGAAAACCACTAGACCAATAAAGTATGACCTAAATCAAATCCCTTATGATTATATAGTGGAAGTGACAAATAGATTCAAGGGATTAGATCTGATAGAGTGCCTAAAGAACTACAGACAGAGGTTTGTGACATTGTACAGGAGGCAGTGATTAAAACCATCCCCAGGAAAAAGAAATGAAAAAAAGCAAAATGCCTGTCTGTGAAGGCCTTACAAATAGCTGAGGAAAGAAAAGAAGCTACAGGCAAAAGAGAAAAGTAAGATATATCCATCTGATGCAGAGTTCTGAGAAATAGCAGGAGAGATAAAAAAGCCTTCCTCAGCGATCAATGCAAGGAAATAGAGGAAAACAATAGAATGGGAAAGACTAGAGATCTCTTCAAGAAAATTAGAGATACCAAGGGAACATTTCATGCAAAGATGGGCACAAAAAGGGACAGAAACAGTATGGACTTAACAGAAGCAGAAGATATTAAGAAGTGGCAAGAATACACAGAAAAACTATGCAAAGAGGTATAAACTTATACAAAAAAGTCCAGACAAACATGATGGTGTGATCAGTCACCTAGAGCCAGACATCCTGGAATGTAAAGCCAAGTGGGCCTTAGGAAGCATCACTATGAACAAAGCTAGTGGAGGTGATGGAACTCCAGCTGAGCTATTTCAAATCCTGGAAGATGATGCTGTGAAAATGCTGCACTCAATATGCTAGCAAATTTGGAAAACTCAGCAGTTGCCACAGGACTGTAAAAGGTCAGTTTTCATTCCAATCCCAAAGAAGGGCAATGCCAAAGAATGTTCAGACTATTCCATGATTGCACTGATCTCAGATGCTAGCAAAGTAATGCTCAAAATTCTCCAAGCCAGGCTTCAGTTGTGATAGCTTATGGTGAATGGTGTTGGATTTGTGATCTCTGAAAAAGAAGATTTAGCTTCAGGACCAGGGACCAGGCTTGATCACTCAAGAGCTTTTGTGTAGCAGAGTTTTCTTGAAGTACAAAAAGGTACTTCAGAGAAAGTACCTTTCTCTACAGAGAAAGCTTCTGACATATACATGAAAAGGGGAACAGAGAGTGCTCTGCTCCCTATTCTTTGCAAGGGAGCTATATACCTTATTACAGTAAAGGGTGCAGACCCACTCCCACAATATAAGATAACAGGATTAGAACTAACAATAGAAAGATTTTACCAGACCCACTCCCACAACATACATCTTAACCAGATTATTCAGAAGGTTCTTGTTAAGGAGAAACATGTCTTTGAGCAAGATACATTGTTATATTGACTAAGACAAAGCAATGTAGAAAAAAAGTTTGTCATTTTCTCCTTCTTGAGAGTCTCAGACCCCTTTCTCCTTCTCCAGGGCCCTGGACCACTTCCTCCTCAAGGGCCCAGGACTCCTTACCAACCTACCTAAGGATAAGCTCTCTAAATAGTATGTAAACTGAGAACTTCCAGATGTTCAAGCTGGATTTAGAAAAGGTAGAGGAACCAGACATCAAATTGCCAACATCCATTAGATCATAGAAAAATCAAGAGAATTCCAGAAAAAACATCTACTTCTGTTTCATTGACTACACTAAACCCTTTGACTATGTGGGTCACAACAAAGTGTGGACAATTCTTCAGAGATGGGACTACCAGACCACCTTACCTCTCTCCTGAGAAATCTGTATGCAGCTCAAGAAGCAACAGTTAGAACTGGACATGGAACACAATGACTGGTTCCAAACTGGGAAAGGGGTATGTCAAGGCTGTATATTGTCACCCTGCTTATTTAACTTCTATGTGGAGTACATCATGTGACATGCCGGGCTGGATGAAGCAAAAGTTGGAATCAATATTGCCAGGAGAAATATCAATAACCTCAGATATGCAGATGACACCACCTTTATGGCAGAAAGTGAAGAGGAATTGAGGAGCCTCTTGATGAAAGTGAAAGAGGAGAGTGAAAAACCTGGCTTAAAGCTCAACATTCAAAAAGCGAAGATCATGGCATCCAGTCCCATCACTTCATGGCAAATAGATGGGGAAACAATGGAAACAGTGACAGACTTTATTTTCTTGGGCTCCAAAATCACTGCAAAATCACTGGTGACTGCAGCCAGGAAATTAAAAGACACTTGCTTCTTGGAAGAAAAGCTATGACAAACCTAGATAGCATATTCCAAAGCAGAGACATTACTTTGCTGTCATAGGTCTGTATAATCAAAGCTTTGATTTTTCCAGTAGTCATGTATAGATGTGAGTTAGACCATAAAGAAGGTGAAAACCAAAGAATTAATGCTTTTGAAGTGTGATGTTGGAGAAGACTCTTGAGAGTTCCTTGGAGTGTAAGGAGATCAACACAATCAATCCGAAAGGAAATCAATCTTGGATATTCATTAGAAGGACTGATGCAGATGCTCCAATAGTTTGGCCACCTGATACGAAGAACTGACTCATTAGGTAAGACTCTGATGCTGAGAAAGATTGAAGGCAGGAGGAGAAGGGGACGACAGAGGATAAGATGGTTGGATGGCATCACCGACTCAATGGACATGGGTTTGAACAAGCTCTGGGATGGTGAACGACAGGGAAGCCGGAGGTGCTGCAGTCCATGGGGTCACAAAGAGTCAGACATGACTGACTGATTGAACAACAAAGAGGAAGGTAGAAAAGACATTAAATGAAAATAATATAATGATAAACAATGTGAAAGGGAAGAGATTTGAAGATATTCACATGGACAGCTTATCAGAAGGTGGGATACAAGTCCATCCAGAGGGCATAAGTATAAAGATAGATCTTAGAGGTGAGGAGGTGGGAGTTGCTTTGAAATGAATTCTGTAATACATCTATTCAGGTAATTTATTAGTTATCTGTTATTATGGGCTCCAAAATCACTACAGATGGTGACTGCAGCCATGAAATTAAAAGACGCTTACTCCTTGGAAGGAAAGTTATGACCAACCTAGATAGCATATCCAAAAGCAGAGACATTACTTTGCCAACAAAGGTTCATCTAGTCAAGGCTATGGTTTTTCCTGTGGTCATGTATGGATGTGAGAGTTGGACTGTGAAGAAGGCTGAGTGCCGAAGAATTGATGCTTTTGAACTGTGGTGTTGGAGAAGACTCTTGAGAGTCCCTTGGACTGCAAGGAGATCCAACCAGTCCATTCTGAAGGAGATCAGCCCTGGGATTTCTTTGGAAGGAATGATGCTGAAGCTGAAACTCCAGTACTTTGGCCACCTCATGCAAAGAGTTGACTCACCGGAAAAGACCCTGATGCTGGGAGGGACTGGGGGCAAGAGGAGAAGGGGACGACAGAAGATGAGATGGCTGGATGGCATCACTGACTTGATGGACGTGAGTCTGAATGAACTCCAGGAGTTGGTGATGGACAGGGAGGCCTGGTGTGCTGTGATTCATGGGTCCGCAAAGAGTCGGACACGACTGAGCGACTGATCTGATCTGATCTGATTATGCAATATGATTCCCAGGTTGCTCAGTGGTAAAGTACAAGCTTGCCAATGCAGGAGTTGCAGAAGACAAGAGCTTAATCCATGGATTCGGAAGGTTGCCTGGAGGAGGAAATGGCAACTCACTCCAGTATTCTTGCCTGGGAAATCCCATGGACAGAGATGGCTGGTGAAGTACAGTCCACGGGGGCGCAAAGAGTCAGACATGTCTTAGCAACTGAGCATGCAACATGCACATTCTTGTGTAACAATTACCACAAATGAAGAGGATGGCTCTCAGTAGAACCCAAATTCACCTATACTTTGACCTTGGATTTCCCAGCCTTCAGAAATGAGAAAATAGGTTCTATTGTTTAAGTCACCTCGTCTTTGTTTTAGTAAAGCAAACAGACTAATAGAATGGGAGTTTGATTTCTCGCTATGGGAGAAGGGGGTCTTAAATATGAAAAGAAAACAAAAAACCCTGAAACTCATCCTATTGTGTTAGACTAGAATTGGAGATAATGTCATGAACTCATGGTTTTACAATATTAATATATCTTAATATACCTGAGGCTAGCCACTTGACCTCTCTGTGCTTCACTGTAAACAGAGCTACTTCTATCTCTCCTGTAGGTCTTACAATATTGCTAAGAAGTGAATGGAATCAAATTGAATAATTGATCTGAAATCCCTTCAACATATATAAGTAAAATGGAGTTATCATTATCGTCTTCATCATTACCATCACTATACATATATGTATAGTGTATAACATTGTATTCAAGCAAAGGAAAGTTCTATTTTCAAAATGAATTTTGAGACAGATTTTGAAAGCAAGATGTGCTTAACTTTACAAGAGAAAGAATTTCTCAAGGGAGTATTTTGTCTTTTCTAGCTTATTTCATAGTGTATAATTCACAGTGCTATGACTTTCAAATATTTTGCTGCCAGTAACATACATGCACTGGCATGGAGATATGTATACTTATATCTCGTGATATATAAATAAAAGGTCTTAGAAAATGGTATTTACCTTTTCTGTAGTAGATGCCGTCTGAAATGTTTTATTCTACTATATCCCATTTAATTCTATTTCATTTTTAAAAACTGTATTTATTTTATAACATTAGTTCAAAAACTGGTATTTAAATCATATTACATATTTGTGTGTTAGTTGCTCAGTCGTGTCTGACTCTTTGCAACCCCATAGACTGTAATCCTCCAGGGCCTCTGTCCATGGGATTTCCCGGACAGGAATACTGGAGAGTGTTGCCATCTTTCTGACTCAGGGATTGAACCCCGGTCTCCGGCAGTGCAGGCAGATTCTTTACTGTGTGAGCCACCAGGGAAGCCCTATATATCTCATAGCCATATCTTTTTTGAAAGCAACTCTAATGAAAACAATCTTTGAATGCTAATAGGATACAGCCAAGCAAAATTCAAGAACTGTTTTTTGCTGGATTTCAGAACAAGTACTAAAAATTTATTTTCTGAAGTTGAGGAATTCCAATTGTGCTGAACACAGAAACTTTAAATCATAGCACAAAGAGTTGTTGTTTTTGAATGCCACCAGAGCTTCCAATTTCCTTCCAATAAACAGTAATAGGAAGAGCGACCAAAGGGAATTCTTAGGAAGGAGGTCCCAAGTAGGATGGGAAAAGGTTCTACCCTTTTCCAGTTTAGAGTATGAATTTATTAAATCCAGCTGAAATTTTTTGACTATTATCCCTGTCTTTTTTAAAATGGGAAATTACAAACAAAAGTTACAATTAGGCAATTAAAATTTGGGATACTGCCACAGTTTTTTCTAGTAACCTTAAGCTTTAGTATACACAAGTGACACAAAGTCATAATAGTTCATAATAGCACAAAATATTAGCTCTAAAGTGAGAGACTTTCATTTGCTTTATATAAAATTAAAGTTTTTTCATTTGTATATTGAATTTAAATGGTAATTTTAACATATATTGAGTTAGAAAGCAGTATAGTCTGCTTTTTAAAAACCTTGATGAATCATATAAATAAAATTACAAAACAACTGAACTGGAAGGTAGTTAGTCCCCTCTCTTATTAAAAAATCCTTTATAAAATGTGTTATTATAGGAGAAGATTTGCTTTGAGCATTTTTGAAAGGTAACGCACAATTATTATGCTCCTTTTCTATTCTAAGATTCATTCTTGTTACTTTACACATCTTTTTATCTATACTTGCAACAGTAGTATGCAATAGATAATAACAGATAGGAAAGATGAAGCTTTAATAATTAAGTAGGGGTAAATCCATGACACAAACTCTCTCAGATCAGATCAGATCAGATCAGTCACTCAGTCGTGTCTGACTCTTTGCGACCCCATGAATCGCAGCACGCCAGGCCTCCCTGTCCATCACCAACTCCCGGAGTTCACTCAGACTCACGTCCATCGAGTCAGTGATGCCATCCAGCCATCTCATCCTCTGTCGTCCCCTTCTCCTCCTGCCCCCAATCCCTCCCAGCATCAGAGTCTTTTCCAATGAGTCAACTCTTCGCATCAGGTGGCCAAAGTACTGGAGTTTCAGCGTTAGCATCATTCCTTCCAAAGAAATCCCAGGGCTGATCTCCTTCAGAATGGACTGGTTGGATCTCCTTGCAGTCCAAGGGACTCTCAAAAGTCTTCTCCAACACCACAGTTCAAAAGCATCAATTCTTCAGCACTCAGCCTTCTTCACAGTCCAACTCTCACATCCATACATGACCACAGGAAAAACCATAGCCTTGACTAGACTGACCTTTGTTGGCAAAGTAATGTCTCTGCTTTTGAATATGCTATCTAGGTTGGTCATAACTTCCTTTCCAAGGAGTAAGCGTCTTTTAATTTCATGGCTGCAATCATCATCTGCAGTGATTTTGATGCCCAGAAAAATAAAGTCTGACATTGTTTCCACTGTTTCCCCATCTATTTGCCATGAAGTGATGGGACCGGATGCCATGATCTTCGTTTTCTGAATGTTGAGCTTTAAGCCAACTTTTTCACTCTCCACTTTCACTTTCATCAAGAGGCTTTTGAGTTCCTCTTCACTTTCTGCCATAAGGGTGGTGTCATCTGCATCTCTGAGGTTATTGATATTTCTCCTGGCAATCTTGATTCCAGCTTGTGTTTCTTCCAGGCCAGCGTTTCTCATGATGTACTCTGCATAGAAGTTAAATAATCAGGGTGACAATATACAGCCTTGATTTACTCCTTTTCCTATTTGGACCCAGTCTGTTGTTCCATGTCCAGTTCTATCTGTTGCTTCCTGACCTGCATGCAAATTTCTCAAGAGGCAGATCAGGTGGTCTGGTATTCCCATCTCTTTCAGAATTTTCCACAGTTTCTTGTGATCCACACAGTCAAAGGCTTTGGCATAGTCAATAAAGCAGAAATAGATGTTTTTCTGGAACTCTCTTGCTTTTTACATGATCCAGCCTCTCTAAAACCTGAGCCCTTAACTTCAGAGTACATATAGTTTTCAGAAACCCGAGTACTATCAAGATAAATAACTCCCAAATATTACTATCACAGACATCTTTTCTGAGTTGCATACCTACAGAGGATGCATAGGCGCCTCCTACCCAACATATTTCAAATTAAACACCTTACATTCTGCACCTGCTCACCCCTAACCTCTCTGAAGCCCCTCAGAGTTTGTCCTCTTGGCAATCTCCCTTTTCTTATTGTCAATGAATAGTCACCTAAACTGTCGATTGGGGAGACCAGCTTGACCTTCTCTCCATCGCTGTATCCACTCAGTCAGTTCACACCAAGTTTTCCACTGAATAAAGCCTGAATCCTTCCACTTTTCTCAAGACTTACTGTCTTTACCTGGTCAAACAAGTTTATTCTTCTCATCAGTGTGTTCTTGGCTATTATCGTTCTTCTCACTTATTTCTGACTCCACTTTTCCTCTGTTCCTATATTCTCTCCACATCAACTAGAGTGACCTTCATGTTTTCAGTAATATAGCTCATTACATCTTTCTTGCTTAAAATCCTGTTGTGGCTCCTCATTATCCAAATAAAACCTGTGATCCTGAGCCTGCCATGCAAAGTCACTTATCTGTCATATCATTCATCTTCAGTTCCTCAAAGCCCTCTATACTTACTCCTAAATTATTATTAATTTCTTGATTAGGCACATCAACATTTCCAAATCTGTGTGTCTGCTTCTAACCCAACCTAAAATGCTCCTCTCCAATCCTCTATTTCAGGAACTCCTTGTAAGGTCTTGTGCATACATATATAATAGAAACTCTCATATTGCATTATAATAATTCATCTTCTCACCTTCATTAGATTAGGGGCTCCTTCAGTGAAGATCCTATGCTTTGTTTATCTTTGTATATCCAGGATTCAGCATAAAACAATCTATTTTTATGTACCTGGCACATAAAAAAAGACAAACCAATACATTATTGTGAAGCGCTTTAATATGGAATATCTTTTTTGTGTGTGAGCATGTTTCATTCAGTACACTAAAAAGTTATAATGTTTGTAAATTGACTTTCAAAGTGTACCTGATTTATTTTTAGGGCTGTTAACTCTAGGAAATTCACTTATTTTCAAAAGTGACCACCTGTCCTGGGAAAGGAAATTTGACTTAAAACTAGAATAACTACTGCTGTTTACTTTGTTTTGAGAAATAGATAAGAACAGAATAAAGGCCAAGAAAAAAGAAATACACTGGACATTCACTTTAATATCAAGAAAGAATGGAATCTTTATAGAATGAATCTGGCAAGACTTTGACCTGCTGCTGCTGCTGCTGCTAAGTCGCTTTAGTCGTGTCCGACTCTGTGCTTCTCCATAGATGGCAGCCCATCAGGCTTCCCCGTCCCTGGGATTCTCCAGGCAAGAACACTGGAGTGGGTTTCCATTTCCTTCTCCAATGCATGAAAGTGAAAAGTGAAAGTGAAGTCGCTCAGTCATATCTGACTCTTAGTGACCCCATAGACTGCAGCCTACCAGGCTCCTCCGTCCAAAGGATTTTCCAGGCAAGAGTACTGGAGTGGGGTGCCATTGCCTTCTCCGGACTTTCACCTAGGAAAGTTGAAATTGTAGAATGGGGACAAAATTAGTTCATATGACATGAATTAAACCCTCTTGGCTTCAGGTTACTCTCATCAGTAACATAGAAATGAAATGGATGTCCATTTAGCTTTACAAGACTGTGATGAGGTTTGGATGAGAAAAAACTATCTGGGACTGTTTTGTAAAGTACACAGTGCTATCAAATATAAGATCTGAGACCACTGTATTTAAATAAAACCCACTTTGGGGAGCTTTCCTGGGAACTCATTTGGAGCACAATATCTCTAGATTAGAGTTTCTCATTATGTGTTGCCTGCATGTTGGCTCTCCAAGCATAGGGCCATGCCTTACAGCTTTGTATCTCCAGCGCCTAGTATAATATCTGAGATATAGCAATTGCTCCATACATACTTGCTCACTGATTTATCAAAAGGTTGTTGGTATCACATGTTCATTGTGAGTGTGTGTGTGCTAGTCACTCAGTCATGTCCGACTCTTCACTACTCCATGCACTGCAGCCCACCAGGCTCCTCTGTCCATGGAATTGTCCAGGCAAGGGAATGGAGTGGGTTGCCATTCCCTTCTCTAGCAGGTATTCATTACTGTGAGGTAATTGAAGAATATTCATGACAATTCAGAGACGGCAATGGCATCATATTCCAGCACTCTTGCCTGGAAAATCCCATGGACGGAGGAGCCTGCTAGGCTGCAGTCCATTGGGTCGCTAGGAGTCAGACAGGACTGAGTGGCTTCACTTTCACTTTTCACTTTCATGCATTGGAGAAGGAAATGGAAACCCACTCCAGTGTTCTTGCCTGGAGAATCCCAGGGATGGGGGAGCCTGATGGGCTGCGGTCTATGGGGTCACATAGAGTCGGACACGACTGAAGTGACTTAGCAACAACATGACATATCATTACTATAACTAGACTTGCACATACTTTAAGTATTGTGGCATGCTTTTGAAATTTGGGGCTTCCTAGGTGGTATGATGGTAAAGAATACACCTGCCGATGCAGGAAATGCAAGAGACACTGGTTCAATCCTCGGCTGGGCAAGATTGACTGGAAAAGGAATTGCAACCCACCCCAGTATTCTTGCCTGGAGAATCCCATGGACAGAAGAGCCTGGTAGGCTATAGTACATGGGGCTGCAAAGAGTCAGATACAACCGAACACGCACAAATTCTCACGCATTCTCATTACTACAGGAAGTTTTGACCATTTTAATAAATCAATAACATTTCAGAGAACTGCCAAAAGGGAAAGAGAAATAGCTATAAGTTAGTAACATTTGTGGGGAAAAAAAAGGAAAAAAACATAAATTTACTCTGAAGAGTTCCCTATCTTTTATACCTCAGAACCTGACCTTTTATTTTGTTACTTCATTGCTCCTACAAAGAATGTAGAGCATTCTTCTTTTTATTTAAACATTTTATTTGGGGAAAATCTTATTTTAATGGAAAAGCTGCAAATATAATATAGAGGGCTTTCATATATCTAATGCTTATGTATTATGCTTCCTTAATGTTAACATGTGATTAAATTTATTTTTATTTAAAATGAACTAAAATGGAATATGAGCGAATCTTTCATCAGAGTGTCTGAAGAATTATGTGATACTCACTGGAGGTTATGGAAGAGAACATTTTAGTTGCAGTACCAGAATTAGGAATCACTAGGCTAGTCATGGAGAAGGCAATGGCACCCCACTCCAGTACTCTTGCCTGGAAAATCCCATGGATGGAGGAGCCTGGTAGGCTGCAGTCTATGGGGTTGCTGAGGGTGGGATACAACTGAGCACCTTCACTTTCAATTTTCACTTTCAGGCATTGGAGAAGGAAATGGCAACCCACTCCAGTGTTCTTGCCTGGAGAATCCCAGGGACGGGGGAGCCTGGTGGGCTGCCATGTATGGGGTCGCAGAGAGTCGGACACAACTGAAGTGATTTATCAGCAGCAGCAGCAGGCTAGTCATGGGTATTTATAGTCACGTAGAAACAGCTGAACTTAGAACTTTGGCTCTATAGAAAAATAACATTAAGTCTGAGAGTAACCTCTGTAAATATGTTACTTGATTTGATGTATTCTTACCAAAATGGATGCAAAAGATATTACTCTCTGGAAAACAAACACTAGAAAAAAAGAATTTAAATAATTCTATTCACTGTAGATTAGAAAAGGGTTGACACAATTTTATAGAAATAAAATTAGCTAAAGAAGATCATGATTAAAATAAAAATAATTGAAATATACAAGCACATTATAGGAAACTATGTAAGTTCACATAGTGGCAAATTGTGAGTTTTCACTTTATTTAAGCTGAGTATATGTAGACTTATACTTACATTATGGCAAAGTTAATTTTTTTGAAATATAATTATTTGGATTTATTGTAAGCTTAAGTATTATTGGGATCCTTTGCAATAAGTAATATAAAACCAATAAGTTATCCAAGGAAGATTAGTACTTATAAGTAGTCTTTTATAATAAAGACAGTAAAATATGCTTCATGTATAATAAATACGTAAGATTATGTAAACAGGTTTTTGCTGTTTTTTACCTTTTGGTATTTTTCATATATTTTTTTCCTGTTACTACATTCTTGTGGACCGAAAAATCAAATATTTTAGGTTAGGTTACTTTTGGAGTCAAGACATAATTTAATGAAGAAGACTTGGTGGTGAACACATTCACACTCCATGATACTTTCTTCTTCCTTCTGTTATACTTAAAAAATATAAAGATGCTAAGTAATTCACTCAATGAACTAAAGTTTTCAAGTGGATGTAAGTATGTCACAGACCTGAGAGCAGCATCAGTTGAGTTTTGTGCCAAGATATCCATCTACTACTCAAGGGAGAGCGGCTGCTTGCCCTGGACTCTCCGTATGATCTTGAGCAAGTCACCTCACATTCTTGAACCCCAGTCAACCCATTTGGAGAATTAGGTGAAAGCTAAGTCTTAGTGAGAAACAGATGCAACATCTGAGATGAGTTTTCTTGTGTAAACAAGTAATTCCAAAGAAAGTTGCTGTGTGGATGACCATGATACATCTGAAGTAGACAATTAGTCTAAGGCTTGTGGAATAAACATGTTTTTGTTTTGATGGAAATTATAGCACTGTAATATTTATATCTGACTTTCTTAAAATTGTTTTTATCTAATTTTAATTCTATCCTAATTTGTTTTTAGATAAATACTGTTGTGATTTTTAATAAAAATTTATTTAATGCTTTCGGAGCTTTTTTTTTTTATATAGTAAATTCTACTTCTAACAGGTCAATTAAGTTGTCAGGGTAGGGGTAAATATAACTCAGAATAGTCCAACTATTACTTAGTGAAAGTCGGTGAATGTTAAGACCTCTTCTCTTTGGGATAAGAGTTAACAATCAAGGGATTTAAAGACACGTGGTTTTTAAAGACAAGAACTAAGTTTTCATTTTGGTTTAGTTCCCAGTAGATTACTTGTCACTTTGATACATTCTTACATTCTAAAACACTTTGCTATAAAAGAGATAGGTAATTTAATAAATTGAAAAGAATTCTTGAAAGGAAAGGAAAACTCCCTTGAGAAATGCTAGTCTAAGTTTCTCTCCTCTACAACTGCTACTTCGGCTGATTGAAATAGCTATGAACATCAAAGTAAGATCTGTGGTTCCAAAAACTCTCCAAGATTGCCATAACTCTAAACTTATATTTCCTGTGTTGACTTCACGTATTGCTATCATTTGTGCACATTTGAAAGCTTCAGGTTAAATGTGCTGTGGTTTCCCATTGCATAACTGTTTGTATTGATATTTTAAAGTAGGAATAATTGACACGCAGATCAGCAAGTTCATGGATACTGCTGAGAACTCTGTTGGCTAGTTTACGATTCTCTGGTTTGTTTTTTGGCAGCTATGGTGTTCTTGCATTTGACATTAACTATGGGAGCAGTAGCTTGGCCTTTAACTGGAAAACAATCCAGGAATTTCAGAGGAGAGGAACTAAGCAACAAGAGGCCTGGAGCTATTATCTTCAAAAGAGACAAGAAATGCACTCCTGCCTCTGTTTTTTTTTCTCTGTTTCCTGCACAGAACTCTTTTTGACTTCAGTGTGAAAAGAATGAATTTGTGGTAGAATTTGGCCCTGGATTTCTTTAGTAACTGAGTTAAATCCAGTTACTGAGTAAATCCAGTTAACTGATTTAAAATCATTGGCCAGAGTCTAATCACCCATGGAAGACCAAGAATATGATGGGCATAAATCTGAAAAGTTGGCGGAGACATGGGGAAAACCTGTGTTTAGATTTAGTATCTAGAGAAAATACATAGCAGGAATATACAATTCACTAAACATATTGGAAAGAGGCTAGATGACTGTAGCAAAAGGTATTTTATTTTGACATTAAAAACTTATGAATGAGCTCCCATGATGAATAATCTTATACTGCTGCCGCTGCTGCTAAGTCTCTTCAGTCATGTCCAACTCTGTGGGACCTCATAGATGGCAGCCTACCAGGCTCTCCCGTCCCTGGGATTCTCCAGGCAAGAACACTGGAGTGGGTTGCCATTTCCTTCTCCAATGCATGAAAGTGAAAAGTGAAAGGGACCCCATAGACAGCAGCCTACCAGGCTCCTCCGCCCATGGGATTTTCCAGGCAAGAGTACTGGAGTGGGGTGCCATTGCCTTCTCCAAATCTTATACTGCTGCTGCTGCTGCTGCTGCTGCTAAGTTGCTTCAGTCGTGTCCGTCTCTGTGCGACCCCATGGACTGCAGCCTACCAGGCTTCTCCATCCATGGGATTCTCCAGGCAAGAACACTGGAGTGGGTTGCCATTTCCTTCTCCAATGCATGAAAGTGGAAAGTGAAAGTGAAGTCGCTCAGTCGTGTCTGACTCTTAGCGACCCCATGGACTGCAGCCTACCAGGCTCCTCCATTCATGGGATTTTCCAGGCAATAGTACTGAAGTGGGGTGCCATTGCCTTCTCCCAATCTTATACTAGTCTCCTTTTAAAAGTTGAATTACAGATATCTTCCATTCTAAACTTCTTGTGTGTGTGGCATGATATCTAGATGCAAAAAATAATAATTCTTTCTCTGTCATATTCTTCATGTACACAGTGTGTCTCTATTCTTCATATATAACATGTATATATTTATATTGTAATTATTCACATATATGTGAATATCAGTTCAGTTCAGTCGCTCAGTCGTGTCCAACTCTTTTCGACCCTGTGAATCGCAGCATGCCAGCCTCCCTGTCCATCACCAACTCCCGGAGTTCACTCAGACTCACGTCCATCGAGTTAGTGATGCCATCCAGCCATCTCATCCTCTGTCGTCCCCTTCTCCTTCTGCCCCCAATCCCTCCTAGCATTAGAGTCTTTTCCAGTGAGTCAACCCTTCGCATGAGGTGGCCAAAGTACTGGAGTTTCAGCTTTAGCATCATTCCTTCCAAAGAAATCCCAGGGCTGATCTCCTTCAGAATGGACTGGTTGGATCTCCTTGCAGTCCAAGGGACTCTCAAGAGTCTTCTCCAACACCACAGTTCAAAAGTAATCAAAAGTATCAATTCTTCGGTGCTCAGCTTTCTTCACAGTCCAACTCTCACATCCATACATGACCACTGGAAAAACCATAGCCTTGACTAGATGGACCTTTGTTGGCAAAGTAATGTCTCTGCTTTTCAATATGCTATCTAGGTTTATGTGAATATAAATACCCTCAAACTAAACTTAAAGCTAAATATTGAAAAAACTAAGTTCATGGCATTCAACCCCATTATTTCATGGCAAATAGAGAGGGAAAGGGTGGAAGCTGTGACAGAGTTCCTCTTCTTGGGCTGTAAAATCACTGCAGATGGTGACTGCAGCCATGAAATCAGAAGATGTTTGCTTCTTGGAAAGAAACCTGTGACAAACCTAGACAGTTTGTTGAAAAGCAGAGACACAATTCTACTGACAAAAGTCCATATAGTCAAGGCTATGGTCTTCCCTGTGGTCATATACGATTTGAGAACTGGACCATAAGGAAGTCAGAGCACTGAAGAATTGATGCCTTGGAACTGTGGTGCTGGAGAAGACTCCTGAGAGTCCCTTGGGCAGCAAAAGGATCAAACCAGTCAATTATAAGGGAAATCAACCCCGAATACTCATTGGAAGGACTGATGATGAAGGTGAAACTCCAGCATTTTGGTCATCTGATGTGAACAGCTGACTCATTGGAAAAGTCCCTGATGCTGGGAAAGATTGAGGGCAGAAGGAGAAGAGGGCATCAGAGGATGAGATGGCTGGATAGCATCACCAATGCAATGGACATTAACTTGGGCAAACTTCAGGAGATGGTGAGGGCCAGAGAGGTCTGGCATGCTGCAGTCCATGGGGTTGCAAAGAGTCAGACATGACTGAGTGAGTGAACAAAAATACCCTCAAATGCACATGCAATATCTTTTAAAGCATTTGCCGAAGAATAATATTTTGATGTGTACAAAAGAAGAGTTGCTTTTGTTTCATAAAATACAAATTTCTTTTTCTAGGAATTAGAACTCTGAATTCTTCACATTCTGAGGCTGAAAGTGAAATTGATGAACATAAAGTTGGACACACATGTGGGAGCTCTTATGAATTGGAGTTATATGGGAATAATTCTATTATTCACCTGGCACAAAGTTCAGATTCTACCACTATTTTGTGTATTGTAGCATATTTAAAGAATAAGGGTGTTTTCACAGTAGAAAAATTGGAGAGGATGAATTCATGTGTCAGCTATGAATCTGAAAGTTTATAAGAGGTGAATTAATGGTACTGAATATCCATTATTCAACTTCAGTGCATAAAATTGCTTCTCTGAAGCCAACTTCATTGGAATTAATTTTTATAATTGATTGGGATAAAAGCTGAACAGTCCTAAAGGTTTTCAGACTACAAGACCCATAAAGATTGATAATGCATAAAGTTTTACAGAAAATAAGTCTTTAGACAATGTTTATTCAGCTATCTCCTATTTTGAGATACTCTGTAAAAAAACAAAACAACAATCTAAGTTTCTACTGGAATTTTTGGCAGAATCTTAAGATTGTTTCATGTATGATTTTTAAACATTCTGCGTCAGTTATATATCCATTTTTGAGGAAATTTGTTCTGCCTACACAGAGCTCTGAAGTCAACATTTGGTATGTATGTTATTTATACTCTGATGTTCAGAGTGTATACAAAACTGAGTGTGTAAACTAGAATACATTTTAATTTGATAAAATGCCAATCACAAGGGGATTGTTGACTTTAAAATCATCAATGAGTTTCATCTGTTAAATGTGACTGAAAAATTCTTTTTCTTCTTCTTGTGGTGTACAATACCCCCAGAGCTTTGTATGTTCACGTTTTAATATTTTTGACATTGATTTTTCATATTTAGAGACTTTTCTCTGAAGAATTCAAAACTCTTTGATTAGCACTAATTCAGCAATTTTTAAGGGAGGGAATTTCAAGAAAAAACATATGGGACAATCTCTAGGTCAGACAGAGAAAGATAGATATATGATATTGCTTACATGTGGAATCTAAAAGAGGGTACAAATAAACTTATCTAAACAAATAGAGTTATAGACATAGAAAACAAACTCATGGTTACCAGGGGGTGAGGGAGGGATAAATTGAGAGACTGAGGTTGACATATACATACCACTGTAAATGAAATATATAACTAATAAGGTCCTACTATACAGTATAGGGAACTCTGCTAAATACTCTGTAACAGCCTATATGGGACAATAGTCTAAAAAAGAGTGGATATGTATAACTGATCCACTTTGCTATAAACCTAAAATTAACACAATATTGTATATCAATTTTACTCCAATAATTTTTTTTTTAATACAGGAGGATAAACCACGAGAATTCTCCTTTAAGAAAAATGGAATCCTTTATTTATTTATTTTTCTTTATTTTATTTTTTAACTTTACAATATTGTATTGGTTTTGCCATATATCAACATGACTCCACCACAGGTATACACGTGTTCCCCATTCTGAACCCACCTCCCTCCTCCCTCCCCGTACCATCTCTCTGGGTCAACATCTTACTCTCACTTTTCTTCTTTCCCAACATTAATAGTGATCATCTCTAGGCTTTCTGGAGTTAAAAAGTAAGAAAATTGTCTTCTTTGGTTAACAACTGTTCCACCTTGGCCCTAAACTAAGATGGATTCTTTTAATTCCATCCGGTAACTCAATGAGTACTTCCTGTACCTTTAAAGGAAGGTAGGAGCATGACATGATTGAAAATTTAACTGGTTTGGATAATTTTATGATTATTTCTGTTTTCTTTTGTCACACAACTTTTAAAGAACATCAAATAATTATGGGAGAAGGATTTAACTATTGTATATCACTCTGCCTACTCACCAATCATGAGGCTATCCAACACTTTTCTTCTTTATCCTCTTTTTGAAGATGTCTGTTGCATGTGCTTGTATATAATCTAGCCACTTCTCTTTTGGTAAAAACCCTGATTTTTCATCTGAGGTATCACCTTTCTCCCATCCTTGTGGTTTGGGTGGGATTAATTTCCCATGTGGTTTGGGTAGGATTAATTTCTTCCAGGATAGCTATATGACCCTGATTTGCTTGTAAGAATATTCTTTTGACAATGATGTTATCAAAATCAGGTTACTTACACTCAATCCTGGAACTTCTGTTGGAAGCATTGATTGTTTTAAAAGTTCTTTCATTCAGATTTGCTGAGCTGTAGGAAGGTACTCTTTCAAAATGAAAATCTACTACCCAGTGAAGGCAACCCATTGCAGTAGTGCTATATGTAAAGGGACATTAGATGAGAATATTAGTTGAGTCCTTGTATCCAACTCTGCTTGAAGATAACTAATGTTGGGCTTTTAATTTGTACATCAGTTCAGTTCAGTTCAGTTGCTCAGTCGTGTCCGACTTTTCGCGACCCCATGAATCACAGCACGCCAGGCCTCCCTGTCCATCACCAACTCCCGGAGTTCACTGAGACTCACGTCCATCGAGTCAGTGATGCCATCCAGCCATCTCATCCTCTATTGTCCCCTTCTCCTCCTGCCCCCAATCCCTCCCAGCATCAGGGTCTTTTCCAGTGAGTCAACCCTTCGCATCAGGTGGCCAAAGTACTGGAGTTTCAGCTTTAGTATCATTCCTTCCAAAGTAATCCCAGGGCTGATCTCCTTCAGAATGGACTGGTTGGATCTCCTTGCAGTCCAAGGGACTCTCAAGAGTCTTCTCCAACATCACACTTCAAAAGCATCAATTCTTCGGCGCTCAGTCTTCTTCACAGTCCAACTCTCACATCCATACATGACCACGGGAAAAACCATAGCCTTGACTAGACGAACCTTTGTTGACAAAGTAATGTCTCTGCTTTTGAATATGCTATCTAGGTTGGTCATAACTTTCCTCCCAAGGAGTAAGCATCTTTTAATTTCATGGCTGCAGTCACCATCTGCAGTGATTTTGGGGCCCAAAAAAATAAAGTCTGACATTGTTTCCACTGTTTCCCCATCTATTTGCCATGAAGTGATGGGACCAGATGGCATGATCTTCGTTTTCTGAATGTTGAGCTTTAAGCCAACTTTTTCACTCTCCACTTTCACTTTCATCAAGAGGCTTTTGAGTTCCTCTTCACTTTCTGCCATAAGGGTGGTGTCATCTGCATATCTGAGGTTATTGATAAGTTGTACATAGTTCCCTTCAATTGTTTTTTAAATTAATTCACATGGAATTAATTTTCTGTTATTAGGAGCAAAATAATTCTTCTCTGCATTGTATTCCAAAAGCACTAGTATTTAGTGTCATATAAACAAAACACCAGTACAATGTTTATCTACAGTGTAGTTCAAAACTTTCTAAAATCTGTAATGTGTAGATGCTGGGGAATGTCATCTTCATAGTCAATTTCTCCTTTTTGTTTTGAATTTAAAATATAGATTATTACAGAATCATAGAATGTTCAAACTTTAGAGATTGTTTCATTTAACCCTTTTATATTATATGGCAGCTTATTATCCTCAACTCACGGGATTATCCAGGCAAGAATACTGGAGTGGCTTGCTATTTCCTTCTCCAGGGGATCTTCCCGACCCAGTGATCAAACCCGGGTCTCCTGCACTGCAGGCAGACTCTTTACCAACTGAGCCACCAGGGGAGCCCACTACTTAAAAAGGACTGGAGTGTAATGAGAAGCTATGCACCAGAATAGCAAACTCCTGTGAAGGACAGGGAACCTAGCATGCTGCAGTCCATGGGGTTGCAGAGAGTCGGACACTACTGAGCGACTGAACAACAATAATAACAACAATAATATAGCAGAATAGAAAGAGTATAGCTCTAATGTACACCCAGTTTGTTACTTGTTAGCAGGGTAGCCTTTAATGAGTTACTTAAACTCTGTCAGTTTCTTTAACTATTGTTCTGAAGATGTCTGGCTCATAATTGATGCTAAAGGTTGTAATCTTGGGTTCTTTTTAGAAATGTTAAATTTTAGCATTTAGTGTTATTATTTAATGCTTAATATTACTGCTAATATTTTAATAGTACTACTGTTATTGGGCCACCTACTGTTATTGTGGAGAAATGTGGTCCACTGGAGAAGGGGATGGCAAACCACTTCAGAATTCTTGCCTTGAGAACCCCGTGAACAGTATGAAAAGGCAAAAAGATATGACACTGAAAGATGAACTCCTCAGGTTGGTAGGTGCCCCATATGTTACTGGAGATCAGTGGAGAAATAAATCCAGAAAGAATGAAGAGATGGAGCCAAAGCAGAAACAACACCCAGTTGTGGATGTGACTGGTGGTAGAAGCAAAGTCTGATGCTGTAAAGAGCAATATTGCATAGGAACCTGGAATGTTACGTCCATGAATCAAGGCAAATTGGAAGTGGTCAAATAGGAGATGGCAAGAGTGAATGTCGACATTCTAGGAATCAGCGAACTCAAATGGACTGGAATCGGTGAATTTAACTCAGATGACCATTATATCTAATATTGTGGGTAAGAATCTCTTAGAAGAAATGGAGTAGCCATCAGGGTCAAAAAAAGAGTCCAAAATGCAGTACTTGGATGAAATCTCAAAAATGACAGAATGATCTCTGTTCATTTCCAAGGCAAACCATTCAATATCACAGTAATCCAAGTCTATGCCCCAACCACTAATGCTGAAGAAGCTGAAGTTGAACAGTTCTATGAACACCTACAAGACCTTCTAGAACTAACACCCAAAAAAGATGTCCTTTTCATTATAGGGGACTGGAATGCAAAAGTAGGAAGTCAAGAAACACCTGGGGTAACAGGCAAATTTGGTCTTGGAGTACAGAATGAAGCAGGGCAAAGACTAACAGAGTTTTGCCAAGAGAATGCACTGATCATAGCAAACACCCTCTTCCAACAACACAAGAGACGACTCTACCCATGGACATCACCAGATGGTCAACACCAAAATCAGACTGATTGTATTCTTTGAAGCCAAAGATGGAGAAGCTCTACACAGTCAGCAAAAATAAGACCGGTAGCTGACTGTGGCTCAGATCAGGAAATCCTTATTGCCAAATTCAGACTGAAATTGAAGAAAGTAAGGAAAACCACTAGACTATTCAGGTATGACTTAAATAAAATCCCTTATGATTATACAGTGGAAGTGAGAAATAGATTCAAGGGATTAGATCTGATAGACAGAGTGCCTGATAAACTATGGACTGAGGTTTTTGACATTGTACAGGAGACAGGGATCAAGACCACCCCCAAGAAAAAGAAATGCAAAAAAGCAAAATGGCTGTCTGAGGAGGCCTTACAAATAGCTCTGAAAAGAAGAGAAGTAAAAAGCAAAGGAGAAAAGGAAAGATATACACATTTAAATGCAGAGTTCCAAAGAATAGCAAGGAGAGATAAGAAAGCCTTCCTCAGCGATCAATGCAAAGAAATAGAGGAAAACAACAGGATGGGAAAGACTAGAGATCTCTTCAAGAAAATTAGAGATACCAAGGGAACATTTCATGCAAAGATGGGCTCGATAAAGGACAGAAATGGTAGGGACCTAACAGAAGCAGAAGATATTAAGAAGAGGTGGCAAGAATACACAGAAGAACTATACAATAAAGATCTTCATGACCTAGATAGCCACAATGATGTGGTCACTCCCCTAGAGCCAGATATCCTGGAGTCTGAAGTCAAGTGGGCCTTAGGAAGCATCACTATGAACAAAGCTAATGGAGGTGATGTATTGCCAGCTAAGCTATTTCAAGTACTAAAAAATGATGCTGTGAAAGTGTTACAGTCAATATGCCAGTAAATTTGAGAAACTCAGCAGTGGCCACAGGACTGGAAAAGGTCAGTTTTCATTCCAATCCCAAAGAAAGGCAATGCCAAAGAATGTTAAAACTACCAGCTTTGATTGCATGATTGCACTCATCTCACACACTATTAAAGTGTGTGAAAATTCTTGCTCAGAATTTTCCAAGTCCGCCTTCAGCAGTACGTGATCCGTGAATTTCCAGATGTTCAAGCTGGTTTTAGAAAAGGCAGAGGAACCAGAGATCAAATTGTCAACGTCAACTGGATCATCAAAAAAGCAAGAAAGTTCCATAAAAACATCTATTTCTGCTTTATTGACTATACCAAAGCCTTTGACTGTGTGGATCACCACAAACTGTGGAAAATTCTTAAAGAGATAAGAATAACAGACCACCTGAGCTGCCTCTTGAGAAATCTGTAGGCAGATCAAGAAGCAATAGTTAGAATTGGACATGGAACAACAGACTGGTTCCAAATCAAGAAAGGAGTACGTCAAGGCTGTATATTGTCACCCTGCTTATTTAACTTACATGTAGAGTTTATCATGAGAAACGCTGGGCTGGATGAAGCACAAGCTGAAATCAAGATTGCCGTGAGAAATATCAATAACCTCAGATATGCAGATGACATATCTGCATATGTCATGCTTTATGACCTTATGGCAGAAAGTGAAGATGAACTAAAGAGCCTCTTGTTGAAAATGAAAGAGGAGAGTGAAATTGTTGGCTTAAAGCTCAACATTCAGAAAACTAAGATCATGGCATGTGGTCCCATTACTTCATGGCAACTTAGCAGCAGCAGCTGTCCTTCATAACCATCAACATAATAACTCCTCTATTTTATCCTAGACCACATACACAACAATCTCAGAATACTATTTTGGTAGATGTCTGACAGCCCCAGTTCTTCACCAACCTCTTACATCGACACACTTTGTTATTTAAACTTTGTTCATGCTTACTCTGGACCTATGAGATGATTTTCAGAGGCCACAGGATCTTAGCAACCATTAGACAAAAAATTAGAAAACATTCTTGCATGTATCTGTTTTCTTTCTGTTTTAGATTCAAAACAAATATGAAGCCTAGCTCCATCAACTTAAAAATAAAATCTAGAAAGAATGACCAACCTATAGCAATAAGCACCACTAGCATCCATACTCTGGTCTCTAAATAACTCTTCCCAGTAAAGTAGACAAGAATTCCTTGGATAAATAGCTGATACTAGGAAATGTATAAGTTAATCCTGGAGTATCTTGTTACACAAAACAATAAGAAAGTTATCAAAAACTACTTAACTCACATTTAAAGGAGAAAATTTGAAGATGTGTCCTGGTAAAAGCTGGAAATTTTTGAGCATGAATAAGAATGATTCCAACATTGAAAACACTTAAATCTATAAGCTCACATTAATACCAGCATATATTTCAGCCTTCAATTTAATATGCCAGGAAACCAATTCATAATTAAAAGAACTGATAAATAAAATTAAAGAACTAATGAAGAAAAGTTTCCAGAAGAGCTTGAAGCAATAACTCAAGAAAGAAACATGAAATTATAATATCATTTTTTGGTAACCCCTAATGAAATGGTGTTTAGGAAATGAACATCACTGGCTGCCAGAAATTATGTACCCACTGATAGAAGTATAAAACAACATTTAATAAGTGTTCTTGACTGTCTCCTTCCTTCAATCAAGCCTAAATGTAATTAAGAATCTAAACTTAATTGCCAATTTATAGAAAATAAAAGGATAGAGATGGAATAATATGGAAAAAATATGGAAAGGCACCACAGGAGTGCAATCAGTAAAGTCTACCCTGGAGATTCTATAGGAGCAAGAAGCTGTTTTCTTCACCAAACACACTAGAAGGGAAACAAAAGCATGAGAAACAAACAAACAAAAAAGCTAGCTTAAAGAGATTTAAGAAACATGTCCAATAGTTAAATTGTATGGACCATATTGGGAACCAGATTTGGATAACCTGAAAAAATTATGAGATAGTCAGAAATTTGAACACCTACTAGATGTTTGCTGATAGGAAGGGATAATTGCTAATCTTTTAAAGTGGGGTAATGAAGTCATGGTTGTTTTTGAAGACCTTACCTTTTAGAGGTATATACTATATAGAACGATATGTCAAATAATTTCTTTCAAAATTATACAGTGTTCAGGGGATGATACAGGATGTGACTGGAACATGATTGGCTGTGAGTTGACAATTGTTGGATTTGGCAATGGATATACAGGTTCATTATACTATTTTTTGATTCTTGTTATATGTTTCAATTTTTCCCTATGAAAAAAAATTTTTAAAGCCTATTCTGTTATAAAGTCTCCCAAAGGTGTAAAAATCTACAATAGTTAAAAACGGTCTGCTTCTAAGAACAGTCTAGAGCTTTGCCTCCGCATCAGACTACCTTGGCTTGAATTCTGTTTCCTTCATTTACTACCTGAGAGACCTTGCCCAGGTTAGCATTACATTTAAAATCATAGTTGAGCAACATGCCTGGCACCTAGAAACTTTTCAAAACTCATCAATGAATAATACATTGTACTCACCTTCAAGGAGGTTAAAGCTTAATGGAAGAATTAGATGAGTACAAAATATAACTTAAGTGCAGGCTAGGATGTGAACTATACAGCTTACAAATATAGCAGCATCAGGATTTAAAATGTGGTAAGGGGCCAAGTGATGCTCAAAATTCTCCTAGCCAGGCTTCAGCAATATGTGAATCGTGAACTTCCTGATGTTCAAGCTGGTTTTAGAAAAGGCAGAGGAACCAGAGATCAAATTGCCAATATCCGCTGGATCATGGAAAAAGCAAGAGAGTTCCAGAAAAACATTTATTTCTGCTTTATTGACTATGCCAAAGCCTTTGACTGTGTGGATCACAATAAACTGTGGAAAATTCTGAAAGAAATGGGAATACCAGACCACCTGACCTGCCTCTTGAGAAATCTGTATACAGGTCAGGAAGCAACAGTTAGAACTCGACATGAAACAACGGACTGGTTCCAAATAGGAAAAGGAGTACATGAAGGCTGTATATTGTCACCCTGCTTATTTAGCTTATATGCAGAGTACATCATGAGAAACGCTGGCCTGGAAGAAACACAAGCTGGAATCAAGATTGCCGGAGAAATATCAATAACCTCAGATATGCAGATGACACCACCCTTATGGCAGAAAGTGAAGAGGAACTCAAAAGCCTCTTGATGAAAGTGAAAGTGGAGAGTGAAAAAGTTGGCTTAAAGCTCAACATTCAGAAAATGAAGATCATGGCATCCAGTCCCAACACTTCATGGAAAATAGATGGAGAAACAGTGGAAACAGTGTCAGACTTTATTTTTTGGGGCTCCAAAATCACTGCAGATGGTGATTGCAGCCATGAAATTAAAAGATGCTTACTCCTTGGTAGGAAAGTTATGACCAACCTAGATAGCATATTCAAAAGCAGAGACATTACTTTGTCAACAAAGGTTCGTCTAGTCAAGGCTATGGTTTTTCCCGTGGTCATGTATGGATGTGAGAGTTGGACTGTGAAGAAGACTGAGCGCCGAAGAATTGATGGTTTTGAACTGTGGTGTTGGAGAAGACTCTTGAGTGTCCCTTGGACTGCAAGGAGATCCAACCAGTCCATTCTGAAGGAGATCAGCCCTGGGATTTCTTTGGAAGGAATGATGCTGAAGCTGAAACTCCAGTACTTTGGCCACCTGATGTGAAGAGTTGACTCATTGGAAAAGACTCTGATGCTGGGAGGGATTAGTGGCAGGAGGAGAAGGGAACGACAGAGGATGAGATGGCTGGACGGCATCACTGACTCAATAGACGTGAGTCTGGGTGAACTCCGGGAGTTGGTGATGGACAGTGAGGCCTGGTGTGCTGTGATTCGTGGGGTCGCAAAGAGTCGGACACGACTGAGCGACTGAATTGAACTGAACTGAAGGGGCCAAACTCTTTAAATTAAAAACCAATGCAATTTATGCCCAAAGCTTATTGCACTAAAATTAAGGCAGAAAAATAACTGGGGTGTAAGAGAGCATGAGACATAATTAGGAAGTTACTTCATGAGTGACAGGATGGGTTGCCATCACCAGTACCTTGTATGAATTCACTTGAATAAAAATTAGAGTAATGTTGGCTTGTCTTGAATCTTACTAACGGAAAGTGAAAATGTTAGTTGCTCAGCGGTGTCTATCTGCGATCAACTCCACGGACTAGCCTGCCAGCTCCTCTCTCCATGGAATTCTCCAAGCAAGAATGCTGGAGTGTGTAGCCATTCCCTTCCCCAGGGGATCTTCCTGACCCAGGGACTGAACCCAGGTCTCCTGCATTGCAGCCAGATTCTTTACTGTCTGAGCCACCAGGGAAATAGGTCGTATGGAAACTTTCTTAGAGAGGGTGCCTTGGCATGACCCCTGATACCAATACTGAAGGAGGCTTCAGTATATTTATACTACTCACCGCAGCTTATTGATAGGGAGTGAAGTGTTTTGAATCTAGCTCTTGGTATTAACAGCAAGGGTTGTTTTCCACCAGTACACATTCTGGCTTGTGGAACTGGGAAAATATAGAAATTCTTGCCTGCTGGATACCCTCTGGGGAAGCTCATTAGTCCCTCAGAGACTGTTTCAGCATCTTAAAGACTAGGAGACACAGCCATAGAGAACAGACTTTTGGACACAGTGCGAGGAAGGAGAGGGTGGGGCAAACAGAGTAACATTGAAACATGTACATTACCATGTGTAAAACAGATGCCTAGTGGGATTTTGCTGTATTATGCAGGGAGCTCAAGCCCAGAGCTCTGTGACGACCTAGAGGAGTGGGATGGGGTGGGAGGTTCAAGAGGGAGGGGACATGTGCATGCTTATGGTTGATTCATGTTGATGTATGGCAGAAACCAACACACTACTGTAAAGCAATTATCCTCCAATTAAAAATAAATACATTAAAAAATAATCACAAAAATTAATAATAATGATAGTTCTTATTTCATTGGGACTGCGGTGCAGGTTACAGAACATAATCTGTATGAAGAGTTAAAAGTAGTAGAAAAACTTAAGTGTTTAATAGCTGTTAGCAGTCATGTTTGATAACTGCCTCTGCTTCGTGGAATAGGAGTTTCTTGAGGACAGACAGGGACAGTTTCACATATACTGCCGTGTGTACAGTCCCCAGCTCCATGAGGATATTAACTGAGTACTTATTTCCATATATTGTTGTAAAAATTATTGTTGCACCAAGAAATCACATGCTCCATTATGGAGGAGTCTACACGTAGAATCTCCATTTACTCCAGCACGAACTGGGCCCTGGGAATTCTGCTGCTTCCTTTTCCTGCATCAAGACATTACAGAATTCAGCTGAAAAAGCAAGTCCTCTCTTCACTGGAGACTTTGCTGAAAGGGTTTCTGCTGCATTTATCTGGGAGGCTGAAAGTAAGGAAAATCTAGCAAACATCAAGGGGCTCTTTTCCCTGCAGGGTTGTAAAGGTAAAGTAAAAGAACCATGTTAAATATATGCTTGTCTTTCTCATAAAATGCTTCATCTTTGAGGAATATTCTGAAGGGAATGGACCACTGTGGGCCGGTCAGCCTGGTCTTTATCCATTTCCTCAGCAACTGTCTCATTTTAGATAAAAGGCAGAGGTTTCCTTTAGAAACATAAAGTGTCAGGCATGAACAGGGTTTTTATTATTTATTTTCTGAGCTTCATTATGGTTGATGCTGTCTCATTTTTTCCATTATAAACCCCTTCTTCTTGAGGGTCTGTAACTCCTCCAATAAAAAGAATGGCTTCAGGCAAACACTGGAAGCATTTGCTCTCAGTTTAGGGGGCCCTTTGTTTTTCCAGGTCTTGAAAATAAAAATCCATTACAATTTTTTTAAATTATAGGAGTGTTAAAATGAAAAAAAGAACCCAGGAATTACTGCTTTCATATGTGTCTCTTTACTACCTGAGCTTAATATTTTTTTAACAGCAATTTTGCAGGCTCTGATGATATTAACAGCCTATCCTTTATTATCTGAGATAATTCAGTAATGTCCACCTGTCTCCTGTCCACTGGCTTCCTCAGAGATGCTTGCTGGAGACAGTTTTTTGAGTAGTTTGTCCTGAGTCATTTCTCTTTCCCTGATAGATGATCCAATGTTTCCCAGAAGAAAGCATTCCATTCAGTATGTGGTCAACTTCCTTCCTTGCAGCGAGCTGCTAACCTGAGGGCAGGGTGCTGATAGCGGTATATGTCACTCTGAAGATGGCGGCACGCTGGGACGCCTTTAACACGTCTCTCCCTGCGTGGCTCCCAGAAACATGCTGATCTGGAGATTGTCATGGAATGCTGGATTATGGGCCAAAGATAAGTGCAGGCTAAAGATGAAGTCCTAAGGACACATTTCAGAGTCACTAGAAGCCCAAGATCACTTCGTGGCATGAGGGGGACACTGCTTACCCCCCAGTGCATAAGGATGTCAGCTACACATCCCCATGCCTCAGGATGTGTAGCTGACATGCCCAAAGGACACTGGCATCTTTAGCGATTTTCTCCGCTCTTTGCTCTCCAGTCCAATACTATCTTATAATAAATATTTTAGAAACAAGATTTCCAGAAGTTCATTGCCTCTGGAATATACACACAGACTGTAATATTGGTTTGGCTAACCCAATACATTATTAAATTTCCTCTGGCTACTTATACCTAAAACATCACTGAAAAGAAAAGATATCTCCTTTAAAATGTGCTGCAGTTTTCTGGAAAGAATACTTTTAGGAAGAGATTAGAGGCAGAATATAAAGCAGTGACAACAAATATAGTGTTGTGAAACTTTTTTTTTTTTGTATAGAAAAACAAATTGGATTTCTATGTCACATCTTACTAAGGAAGGTACAGGTAGATCAGAGATCTGTTTCTTAAAAATTAACTATTTTATGACCAAATATAGAAGCAGTTTTCTTATAGAAGATACTAAACACCCAAACCATATTGTCAACATAATCAAATTTGTATCAAAGAGAAAAAATTCTAAACAACAATAGACCTCATAAATGAAGTTATTTTAAATGCATATAGCCAGGAAGATATTTCTTATGATATATAAAACAAGTTCTACAAATCAACATAAGAAATAATAGAACAACTGAAAATATGAAAAGGATGTAATAGGCAGTTCATAGAGCAACCAATAAACTTAACTAATGTGATACTTCACAAATAATCAGTGAATGTAAATAAAAGTAAGAGATACCATTCTACAACTACTAGGTTGTCAAAAATAGAAATTCTTAAATTACCAAATGTCACTTAGGATGTGAAGAGATGAAAACTTTCATATGCTACTAACTGGTGAAAAACCACTTGGAGAGATTTTAACATATTTAGTGAGCTGGAGATGTGCATATCTTTCAAAAAGGACAAATTTCACTTCTCAAATTTCACTTGAGAAACTCTTACACCTGTGTATAAGGAAACGTGTGCAAGGGTGTTTATTGAGCAATGCTTATAGTGGTGAACAACTGGAATAAACCTAACTGTTCACTATTTTGGAAAAAAAATGTATTTATGTTGATATTCAGTTCATTTATTGTAACTATTGTAGAGTATTCCGCAGTATGGCTATACCTCAATTAATTAATTCTCCCAGTTGATTTATCCACTGGGGAAGGGGGAAGGTGAATAGAATCAAAATCCTAGGAACCACCATTGTTTCTTACCAATGGTTAAGAAACCATTTGGGAAAAGTGTGTAACAATAAGAGTTGATGAAACTGGATAATGAAGATGTGGGAGGAGAGACTTACAGGTTTTCCATTCCTAAAATCTTAGTCATCCAGTATTTAAAATGTACCCTCTTCTCAGAAGTCTGTCTAACCCATTTTATGACTCTGGTTTAACTTTATATCTCTTAGTAACTTTCCATTTGCACTTTATCAACTTGCAAGCACTATATCAGTTTGGACTTGGTGATTTATTTACTTCTATGTCTTTTTTTCAAAGAATAACAGAGCAAAAAAAGACCAGTATTTACTGTTTTTATAATAAGCAGGAGACTGAGACCTGGAATATATTCATGCATGTGTGCTTGGTCACCAAGCTAGATAACTTTTTTCAAAATAGGATAAAATGTAACTAAAAAAATATATTGTATGTTTATCATGCTTTTCCAAAGTGCTATGCACAGAGGGAATGGCTTTAACAGTCGGAACGCAGAAGGCAAGAATAGGAAAGTTCAAATCAGGCATGATGTCATAGGACTGGGAAAGGGGTTAGACATGTGAAGAAAGAAGTCGTAGAATGGAACTGTGAACCAAGGCTTAAGGTATTTTAGGAAAATCAGATGGGAAATATGTAAAGGAGACTTCCTCTACCATGAATCAACTCTGCATTATCTGCCATTCAGTCTGCCTTGGATTAACCATTCATCAAAGTAAGCAGGTGCACCAAGGAAAGGGGAGTACCACAGGTTTCTCTTCATCCCAGCTATATCGCCCTTAACTATTTTACTGCCTCCTTTGAAGTCAGTATAGATTTAGGGGAATATTGCAAGGTTTTACTTTAATCTGTATTATTAAACATGTTCTGTCATGATGAGTGACTAAAGTTAAAAGTTTGGTTTGAAGCTGTTTTCAGATATCACATTTGTTTCCGTCTCATAGCTTGAGTGTTTCACTTACAACCAATATAAACATAGCTGATGAGTCTGGCTAGCATTCAACTCACCAACTGACTTGTGTAAATGATCTTTATGCTCTTTATTTTGAGGACTGAAAGGGCTGAAGGGGCATCATTGTTGGACTAGGCTGAGGGCATCATTTGGTCTTCACCCAGCTTTCAGTTCAGTTCAGTCGCTCAGTCGTGTCCGACTTTTTGCGACCCAGTGAATTGCAGCACCCCAGGCTTCCTTGTCCATCACCAACTCCCGGAGTTCACTCAAACTCATGGCTGTCGAGTTAGTGATGCCATCCAGCCGTCTCATCCTGTGTCATCCCCTTCTCCTCCTGCCCCCAATCCCTCCCAGCATCAGAGTCTTCCAATGAGTCAACTCTTCTCATTAATACATCTCATGTGTTTTGAAAAGTACTTGTGTTCTAGGCAACTGTTCTGGCATTAGAAAGGCATGTTAAAAAGACTCAACCCTGCTCCCTTCCAAGTTTATAATAGCCTAGGGACCAGGCAGACAAGTAAAGAGGCAATCAGAACACAATGTATTCAATATTGGTATAGAATGCTTAGTCAGTCCTCTCAGTCATGGATCAGACTATGTGTGATAGTGACACTGACCCAAATGTCTTCTTTCTTCCAGACAGAATCGATGTTACAGCAAACCAGAAAGTGAAACTTAAAAGTTTTTTAAAAGAAAATTGAAACCTATAATACACGCTAGGCCACAATTATTTACAAACATGTACATTTCAACTTTTCTATTTGGATCAAGAATTCTCAAACCATAATTGTCTAATTCCATGTTCTGTCATGTATGCATCCTCCTTGCAACCAAAGGTAATTATGTATAAGTACGTGAACCTAACATTTGCATTTGGAGTGCCTGAAAGCACTCTGAAAGTGCTGAAACCACAATACAAGAAGGAATGAACACAATACCAGTGTGGGTTGTTGGGCATAAACACGATCAGAATAGTAACTGAACCAGTAGCTGTAACCAAGATCTGTTATAATTTGCTACAGTTGATAGAAGTTCATTAATCCTTATTTAATCTTACTGCTTAAAACAATAGTTCAGAATTTCCTTCAAAATTAGGCCTATGTTATGGGTGAGAAGATGACGTATATTTTTTGGGTCCCTGGGAAATGAACATTTTTTTAATATTTAAATATAAATCCTTCATCCAAGTACACAAAGTCTTGGGGTGTAATAAAAGTTCAGTCTCACATTTTAAATCATCCTCAAATATTTTTCATTTATTTTAAGAGATCAAGGTAAGTATGATTCTTACAAAGTCAGGAAAGGGGCTCAGAGGTGTTCCATGACTTGGCCAAGATTACACAGCTATTTAGTGATATAGTAAGGAATGAGCCCTAAGATGTTTTTCAGATGTGCCCAAAGAAGACTATGTCAGGAAACCTGGGGCCAAGAGGCAGGTCTCTGGGCTATATTCACACCTTTGTGAATGGTCAGAAACCAGTCATGAAAATAAGACCCAACAGCGGGAAATTTGATGTAGAAAATTTAATGCAATAAGTTAGTTACAGGCTAGAAGAGCTTGAAAGAGCAACTCAGGGAAGTTGAGACAATTCCAAGATTAAGCAATTGCAGGAATCCGCCGTAACTCACAGCACTGGAGGGGATTTGGGAGGAGAGATGAGGCCATATGATAGGAATGCAAACGGGGTACAAGGGGACCTTTTATGGAGCCTTGAAAAACGGGACTATTGAAGATGCTCCTGGGAGACTGCACTGGGGGAATACCTCTGAGATGGAAAGAAAGAAAGTCTAGAAAACATCGTGGGTGTCTATGCCCCTTGGAAACCAGAACACAGCACGAGAGGCTGAAGAATGGGTCTGAGGAAAATGACAGCACGCCTTTTCAGTGGAATATCTACGTGTGGAATCTCAAATGTGTTTTGCATTTTAGGGATGTTTTATTTGAACAAGAGATTCTGTCAATATATTCAAGAAAGTAAGTTTAAAATTCAGTGTATTAGACCAACTCACTTTTAAGAGAACATTCCACATCTTTAGCATTTCTACAAAAAATTGGCCATGCTCACTCTGAGAACACTGAAAATTGTTTCTATTTTGAAATGAAGAAACTGAAGCTCAGCTTAGTGTAATTAAGAAACTTCACCCATAAGACATGGCCAGAAGACTCAGTAGCCAGGACTAGAAATCTGAGTCTTGGACTTCAAACTTGGGTGCCATCATTCCCAAATTTTGTTCTAAGGCATTGTAGGATGCTATAGAAGATGTACAGGGGCAAAATTAAGTATTTTAAAATTTCATGGGAATATAGTAAACTGTTTTGGACCCTACATGATTTAACAGTTTGAACACTAGATTGCTATGTCCCATTGGTTTATGTCATATTTTTATGAAGCTAGGTTTTCTGTGATGAAAAACAAGGACCTTATGAGAATCATTTGAGAACACAAAATGAAGGTAACAGTGTCTCATCCGATTGATTTTAAGGTTTGAGAAGTTGTGCTGTGTTCAACAGTCACTGAATTATTGGGAAGCTGACTTCCCTGGTGGCTCAGAAGGTAAATCCTCTGTCTACAATGCGAGAGACCTGGGTTCGATCCCTGGGTTGGGAAGATTCCCTGGAGAAGGAAATGGCAACCCACTCCAGTACTCTTGCCTTGAAAATCCCGTGGATGGAGGAGCTTGGTGCAGGCTACTGTCCATGGGGTTGCAAAGAGTTGGGCACGACTGAGCGACTTCACTTTCTTTCACTTTCAAGGGCTTACAAGTTATTAGGACCTAACTGCTTAATGAATAGAACCGTTCATGTTTCTTTTGATTGGGGGTATACTGTGAAAAACTTGCAGACATTAAGAACAGTGTCATCCGAGAACACATTCCTGCTCTAGGGACATCAAAAAGGACTCAAAGCAATAACAGGAAGATATTGAGATTGTGGCTGGGGGCTGTTGAGGTGGCAAGAACTCACAATACCCTGAACCGTTCTTCTAGAATTCTACGCTCTGTGGCCACTACCTTTGTTTGCTTTAATTTCAGGAGTAAACATGGGTTACAGTTGGGTTTAATAATTTGAAAGCCAAGGTCATCCTTGCAAAGAACATGGTGCATATCTTTAGATGGTTCTTAACCTGCCCCTCAGACCAATGAGTATAAAATCTGGAAGATAACTTGCTCGATTATCAAAGTTCCAGAGACCACATGCAAGACCAGCATGGCACATCGTCCTTCACGCCTTCTATCAGTGCCTGCTCTTATCTCAATCTGCCTTTGCCCTGTGCTCACTTGGGAAACTTCATTGTGGCAGTAAGGTTGCCATCTCTTTGTCATTCAGCTGTTAGATTTTTTGCCCTTCCAAAATGTAATTATTGAAACAATTTTGTATCTTGAACACTTCCTCCTTATCTCTGTACAGACCTCTAAAATGTGCCTTTTAATGAAGATTGTACCTGACAATTAATTCTCCAAGAAGCATAGACATCTTAAAAGATCAAAGAAAATGTGGATTGAAATTTGTAAGTGATGTTATTTTAAACAAAAATGAGTGAAACTGACATCTTATGACATTATAGAGTGTTACGATATTTTGTAATTTGGAAACTAGAGAAACAAAAGATCAAAAGATGGGAGAGAGAAATTTGAAAGAAATGAAGTTCTGTATTCTATAAACTATGAAAAAGTTCTCTTGTGTATTAAGATAGAACTGTAATCAGCATAATTGCAATGAAAAGATTCACTTTAAGTTTTAAAAATGTACATTACAGGTGCTGTGACTTCTTAGTGTGAAAAAGTTCTAAGCCCTGGTTATGAAACAAAATCATAAGTGGAATTTTAAAAAATACTGATGTCAGAATCCTGTCTACTGAATCTTCTGGGTCAGGGCTCTTGAATTCCTGTTTTTTCTTTAAAAAGAAACAATTGATGTGCAGCTGCCAAGAGATTATTGAATTAGATACACTCTGGAATAAACTATGGACCAGCAGCATCAATGTCACCTGGGAACTTATTAGAAATGCACAATGTGTGGAAATACTCTGGACCTACTACATCAGTATCTATAGTTCAAGACTCCCAGTGACTTGTATTCAAGTTGCGAAAACTCTGGTCTACAGGAGACAAAAATCAGACTGTGACTCAGGGGACTTGTACATGGCTCTGTCATGTACCAGGTAGAATAAATCATATGTCCTCTTTGTATCTATTTCCCAGCTAAAGAAACAGATACACCTACCCAACTTACTCCAGGACAGTTTTAACACTATGAAATGGAATATGGAAAATATGTAGAAGTACTTCAAAAGAGTAAGAGTGCACTGTTTATATAAACTGATGCTCTTATGTGGTCATTAGAACCACAGATTTATAGAGTTACTTGGCTCTTCAATTTATTCCACCTTTATATTTTGAGCCACATCCTTGATTGCTACATGGTTAACCCCCCACTCATATTTTTTTCAGCCACCTACTAAAAATTCCCAAGGGCAGAGTTAATTTTTTTCTCATAATTTTCAAGTCATAGGAAAGTAACAAGTACAAGTAAAAAGGTAGCTCATTAGAATCCATAGAGTGCCTGGTAATATACTACATTCATTTAATGTAACTCCATATCTGGAACTTTGCAAATTCAGGATTTTAGTAAAAGCATTTTGGCATTATGAGTCCCATACTCTCTTTTGTGATTGATAATTAATGTTTGATTCATGATGTCTTGATTTTGGGGTCATGTTCTTGTGATAAGCTGCTCTGTGCCATTGGGTGAATTTGGTAATGGAGCTATGTCATTGTGTCTATAAGAATAAAGATTAGAAGAGTATAATCTATGAATTGTGCCTAGGACCTCTTCTTCAACCTGCTTTGTTCCATCTGTGATATTTGATGCTCCTTAGGGGTTTCCCAGGTGGCTCTAGTGGTAAAGAAAAGTGAAAGTGTAAGTAGTTCAGTCATGTCTGACTCTTTGCAACCCCATGGACTATACAGTGAGACACAGGTTCAATCCCTGGGTTGGGAAAATCCTCTGGAGGACAAAATGGTAACCTACTTCAGTGTTCTTGCCTGGAAAATCCCATGGACAGAGGAACCAAGCGGCCTACTGTCCATAGGATCACAAAGAGCTGGACTCGATGCTTCTTGAGGGCCAAACTGTACCCCAGCTCCTTCCGTATCTGCCAGCCTCTTCCTACACCCTAACCTTTTCCTAAACATGCCCTCAACACATCCCTGAAAGATGTCCTTCTAGATTAGGCAGAACACTCCTTAAATACAAACCTGAGTTTATCTCTAACTTCATCCTCACTTTTGACTCTCTAGCCAGCTATGACTCCAAGACTCTCTTCTGCCCCTGCTGTCTGTGTGTAAATAAGAGTATCTCTCCTCATGTACTTGATATTCTGCAGTATGTTTCTCATAGCTGCTGTGCTGGATGTAAATTCTAATACTCTTTTTGCCTCTTCTCTTATACTTTTGATTTTTTTTTTTTTTGTATTTTCCTCACCTGAAGTTTTATAGTATTTCATTGTTCATGTAACTTCAGCTTATCCATGCTGCTGTTTCTCCTCACTTTCAACTCATTCACTTCAAGTTTTTTCATTATACTGGACTCAGTTACCATCCTTTGCTCTTAGATTTACTGTGTTTCCCTTTGGCTTGATATCTATCTCTAGTGGTAGTGTTAGTCACTCACTCGAGTCTGACTCTTTGCAATCCCACAGGCTGTAGCCTGCCAGGGTCCTCTGTCCATGGAATTGTCCAGGCAAGAATACTGGAGTGGGTTGCCATTCCCTTCTCCAGAGGATCCTCCCAACTCAGGGATTGAACCTAGGTCTCCTGTATTGCAGGCATATTCTTTACCATCTGAGCTACAGGGAAATCCTATCTATCTCCAATTTAAGGCTATATGCTTTCTGACGTTTGGATAATAAAGTACTTGACCTCACGAATCATGATTCTCACTCTCATTTCTTGGATGGTGAGAAGTGGTTGTTGTTTAATTCCAACAAGGGACATTGTCACTCTGGCAGTGAGTGTTCTTCAATGTAACCAGAAAGTCTATCCTGAGAAAATAAAACCAATCCAAGTTCCATGATATTTCCTTTGAATATTTCTTGTCAAAAAAGAAGTAGGATCAATGAGTCATTTATCTAACAGGACATTGAGAAACTACAAAAATGCTTTTTGTTTATACCTCGTTATGGTCTCTATTACATGGAGAGTACACATACGGAATTTCTAGCAGAGGTTTCACTTATATACTTACAAATTCAGATTATGGTTTACAAATCTTACTGTTAGTTGTACAGCCACAGGCTGTACCAGTGTCAGCTTACGATTCAAATGGTAACAACTTGCTGTTTCTATCATTTGAATTTAATTTGTGTTTGCAAAATGTCCTGAAGTCTCTCTGATACATGCTATTTTGTATCTTCTTAGTGTTTAGAAAGAGTTTAGGGGAATTAGGAAACCTAAACAGAAATTATGATGTTACAATTATTGAAAGTTTTAAGATAAATGAAATTAAGACAAATAAATAAAAGGCAGGTATATGTTCTAGAATTCTACATGGCTTTGGTCACTTGCATTTGGGCTTTATTTAAAGAATGAGTAGTTTCATGTATATTCCCAGAAATATTTAAATACTAAAAATGTGCCAGCTTGTCATGCTACGCAATTCTTACCATTTATGACAACGCTGCAGCCCATCTTTTGTGTATAGGGATTCTTTCCTGCAGTGGTGGCCCACTCCAGTGTTCTTGCCTGGAGAATCCAAGGATGGAGGAGCCTGGTAGGCTGCCATCTATGGGGTCAGACACGAGCCATCTATGGGGTTGGACATGACTGAGGAGACTTAGCAGCAGCAGCAGTATTCTTTCTTGCACTGTGTTTTCCTTCTTTGCTGGACTAGATTGTTGTAGCTCATCTCAATAATCTTTGTCTCCTGTATTTACACTCTAGTATAGTCCACTCTCATGTTAAATAGAGATTATTTGTGTAAACTCTAGAATATTGTGGGAATGTTGGAATAATAACTGCTGAAGTTAGGTGATAAAAGACAGGGCTTCCTTTTGCTTTCTTATATGACTTGCTTTGGAGAAAGTCAGCTGCCATGTCATAAGTCCTATGGAAAAACCCTTTTGCCAAAAACTGGAGGCTTCCTGCCAAGACTCAGTGAGAAACTGAGGCCTCTTGCCAGTAAGCATAAGAGTGAGCCATCTTGGAAGCTGATCCTTCAGTCCCAGGTGAGTGTTCAGGTGACCATGGTCCTGGCTGACTTATTAAACTGCAAATTAATGAGAGAACCTGAGCCAAAACCACTCAGTGAAGCCACCCTAATTTCTAACCCACAGAAAGTATAAGAAAATAAATGTCTGTTGTTTTAAGTGCAGCCTAATGGTGACTGCAGCCATGAAATTAAAAGACACTTGCTCCTTGGAAGAAAAGCTATGAAAAACCTAGACAGCATATTAAAAAGCAGAGACATTACCTTGCCAACAAAGGTCTGCCTAGTCAATGCCATGATTTTTCCAGTAGTCATATATGGATGTGAGCATTGGACTATTAAGAAAGCTGAGTGCCAAGAGTTGATGCTTTTGAACTGTGGTGTTGGAGAAGACTCTTGAGAGTTCCTTGGACTGCAAGGAGATCAAACCAGTCAATCCTAAAGGAGATCAGTCCTGAATATTCATTGAAAGGACTGATGCTGAAGCAGAAACTCTAATACTTTGGTCACCTGATGTGAAGAATTGACTCATTGGAAAAGACTCTGATGCTGGGAAAGATTGAAGGTGAGAAGAGAAGGGGCAACAGAGGATGAGATGGTTGGTTGGCGTCACTGATGGACATGAGTTTGAGTAAGCTCCGGGAGTTGGTGATGGACAGGGAAGCCTGGCGTGCTGCAGTCTCTGGGGCTGCAAAGAGTCAGACTTGTCTGAGCGACTGAACTGAATTGAACTGAACTTTAAAGTAATTTGGTAGATTATATTAATAATATATGACTAATGTGTGAATGCTCTGTCATCAATGGAAAGATCACTGATTTGAATATTAAACAAATATAATGCCCAAATCAACTATGCTAAATACATTAGGATTGCTCATGTCTAGTTTATTTATATTTTTATGCATCTCAAACAAATTTTCCATCATTTTATTTTTGAAGATAATGTAAGTTAAAAATAGAGTGACAATATTACAACATTGAATAGAGGAGTAATGTTTAAATCATAAATACAGAGATTTATTTGAAGACTTTAAGTAACAATAGAAGTAGTAATTCTATCTCTAAACTATTAGAAATTAATAATCTGTTTGGATTGGAAATTTTTGAGATATATATAAAGAAACTAGAGTAACATAATTAAATGCCACTTGCCAATATTTTCCAGTTCTGTATAAAGTTAACTGAACATATAAAACATATTTTCTCCTGCTGCTGACTTTTTATTGTCCTGAGTCTGTAGTAAATGTAAGTCTGCTATGCTTAAGGGTATAATTTTGTGCAGGAAACCACAATAAGGTCTGGGAATAATTGCCACAAAGACTAAGATTAAAAGATAAAGTTAGCAAAAATCTTTTGACATTTCTATTAAAGTCTGTTCTCTAGAAGAAAAATCCTTGTTATTTTTTAAGTGATGAGGTCAATATTAGAGGAAATGCTATAGATTTCATTTTGTTGTGTTGTCAAGCAAACATCTATAGATAGAAAAAGTTTAGAGTATTAAATCTTTTTCTGCTGAACTATTTAATTTTAAAGTGAAGTAGCCATATCTATGAGAGAAAACATTTAAACATTTTAGTTTTCTTAAGTTTTAAATAAGTCTACATGTCCACCAGACCTCCTATAAAATCAATCTCCCTTAATAACCTCATTTCATTCTTAATGATGACATTATAGGAAGTAACAAAAATTTGGATCAAATGGTTTGTTGTTATTATGGGAAGACTGATAGTTCTTTGGGATGCCACATAGTGGCTATAAGAGCAGCCTTGGGATGGTTTTCATGATCCTAGATCTCTCTATATTGAGGCCTATGGGGGTCAAGAGATGGCATATAAAGTCCAAGAGTTCCTGAATCCTTTTGGATTTTATTTTGAAGTGCTGAAGTTGATGTGAGGATTTTTGTAATGTACCTGTAAAGGGCATGCGGTCATCATTTTTAACTCAACTGTGCTGGATATCTTTGAAGAATTACGCCATGATCTTTCTTCCATCTGCATCTTTAGTCCAGTGTTACCCCCTCGGTCAAAGGTTAGAAAGCTGAAGAACCTGCACCTCTCATCCTACAAAGCCTGTCCTGGGACAGTTCACAAAAACACCACCGTCAGTTTCCTGTGGAGGCCTTACTAGAGAGGCCCCAAGGAAGCAAGTTCCAAGGACAAGCTTCTGTGGCCAGTTCCTTATAAGAAAACCGGTACCCAATATGGCAAACCATGTCGATGTGAGAGAAATAAGAGTGCAGAGAAACTGACTTCACAATAAAAACAAGGCCTCATTCTTTCCCCCTAAGTGTTTATTCGTCAAGTGCAGCTCACGCCACATGCAGAGAAGACATTTTAAGACTTATTTGAAGGAGACGTTTCAACTCCTTGAGCTAATACAGACATTAATGGTAAATAAGAATAAAGACTATGAAGGCAATTTTTTGGGGGTTTACTTTTCCAGAGGAGCCCTCAGCTTTTACTGTGAAATTATTACTAGATAGATCTTATGCTGTTCACATGCAAAGTCAATGAGAAAGCTCCAGATCATTGGGAGGTTTTGATCTCTGCGGTTTTTATTCTAATTTATGAATTTGTAGCTTTTGGAATACGACTGAAATTAAATGATGTCTTGATCAACATCTTGAAAACTCACTTTTGTTTTTCTGAATTTGTACATAAAAATGCTAATTTTGAATAGGATAACAGCAAACAATAACTTCAGCTGGTTGAAATTCAAAGCTCTGTTTTCCACAGACACATAAAATTAGTTGAGAGTAGCCAACATTCTGGCCGGTACTGCAGTCTGGATGTGCTCTGCCGGCTTGTTACTACATCCCGTCTGCAAACCAGGTGCACAAAACATCACAAAGAAGTCTGGTTGCTGGTAATTAATGGAGTTATTTGGTGAATGAAAGTCAAAGCAGTAGCAGTATATTTTGCTAGAGAGTGTTAGAAAAGTTTTCCTGAGCTAGCAGAATGATGGCAAATGGCAGCTTCTAATCTCAGTGAACTAGGATATTCTGACACTCATTAAAATTCAATGTTTAATCATGAACTCTTGCTTAAAGAAGAGAGGAGGGAAAAAAGATTTTTTATGGAGTGGATAAAATGTTCCCTATAAAGCAAATAAGGCAAAGCTACCCATTGTGATGAACTGTGAAAATAATGGCTCACTAAATATTGTACTGTGCTTAAGGGCTAAATTTAAGGCTATTTCACATTTCCCCTCTCAAAAATGTGTGCCCTCTGGATCAGCTTAACTCACTTTTCTATATGGGTACAGTCATGACTTGCAAGATGTTTAATGATGGAAATGTGACTGTTTACTCAGAAAAAATGGAAAGAAGTATTGAGAGTCATAGATTATAGATAATTTTATGGTTTATGATGAGTAATCATGAATATATTATTTTTCTTTCATAAAAAGGGAAAAGTGCTCTAAGTTAATGAGAATTTTGGAGGATTTATAGACCATGTGTTTATATAGTTTTTCTATGCCTTTTAATGCGAAGAGTTGACTCATTGGAAAAGACTCTGATGCTGGGAGGGATTGGGGGCAGGAGGAGAAGGGGACGAGAGAGGATGAGATGGCTGGATGGCATCACTGACTCGATGGACGTGAGTCTGAGTGAACTCCAGGAGTTGGTGATGGAAGGGAGGCCTGGCGTGCTGCAATTCATGGGGTCGCAAAGAGTTGGACACGACTGAGCAACTGAACTGAACTGAACTGATGCCTTTTAAAATAATGAATGTCAAAGAAAATTGAGAGATAATAATTCTATTAATTAAGTAAAGTTATCCTGTGTATTAGTCGCTCAGTCATGTTCGACTCTTTGTAACCCCATGGACTATATCCCCCTAGACTCCTCTGTCTGTGGAATTCTCCAGGCAAGAATACTGGAGTGGGTTGCCATTGCCTTCTCCTATTTGCATCCAAATTACTGAATAGGAAATAAAAGCCAAAGCAAAATAATAAGAACATTGTCTTCTTTATTAGAAAACTCTAATCCTTTTCTATGTGTTATAGCTGTTTGGAGAAGAATCTTTTAATAAATAAGTGCCAATCAGGAACTACTAGGTCTTCAACACTGAACCAGACTAAGCTACTATGCTTTGTAACAGAATCATCTGGGCAGTTTGTAAATGCAGATGGTTCTAAGTCACCATAATCTTTTTGCTAATCCAGTTTGATGTTCATTGTTCTCAGGGAGTTATTCTAGAGAAGACACTCAAGTCTTTCTGCAGAGGTGAAGGAGATCACTATAATATATAGTGTAGGAGACTGGGTATTTGTAAAAAAAAAGAAAAACAAGTAATTGGAAATAACTAAGTTATCCTCTAACTATGCATGTTATCTTTTATATTTTTTGCATTGGAGCAGTAAATAGTTAATTAAAATTCAGTCAGTCAGTAAAAAGTGATACATCACTTGCCTAGACAGTGATATTTAGTCTTTTCTTGGTGGCAGGCTCCTTTTGAATCTGATGGTTATTTTAAACTTGTGCAAAAATAACATATTTTAACTTACTGTATAATTAAATAAGAAAGAATCAAGCTATGTATCTTCAAATCATGACACATATAATCAGAATAGTAGAAAAACCTACTAATATATATGTCTTCTTAGAGAAAGTGGAGGAATAGTTCTTTGGTTTCACTGATGGATGATAACTGAAGCCAAAAATATGGATGAAATCATCCATGGGAAGTATAGAGAACACAAAAAGGAACTGAACAAAAGGAATAATGAAATATACAAACAATTAATAAGAAGCAATAGACAAGAGGAATGAGAAATGCCAAGAGAGTATTTTGACAGCAATGGAAGGATATATTGTCAAGAACAGACTGAACAATAAGTATTGTTGGGATCAGGTAAGACAAAGGAGGCAACCCTATATTTTAAAAGGAACAGAAGTAAAGTCCATAGGACTTGAGGTAATGGATCTATGAGAATAGAGCTTGATGTTTTCTTATATGGATGTAGAAGTTCTCTTCGATAGTAACAGAGCTCAGTATGGAAAAGGTGACTGATCCAGAAGCTCTTTATCCCACAGGAATGAGGTTCTGTATGGTATAGATTGGTTTTGATATGTAGGTTCAAGACTAGGTGTGCCACAACCATGGTCTCAGATTTAAGAATGCTCATTATTTAAAATATCTACTAAAAGAATGTGCTATATAAAGTTTGCCATAAAGAAAATTATTAATATTTAGAATCATGTTGTAAGTTAGCAGGTGATCTTGAGTAACGACATAATTTAGAAATGTTTCAAGGTCTAAAAATCTAAGTAAGTGGCTGTTAATACTGGCTGCATATTACAATAACTTCAGGGCAGTAAAAAACAATTCCGGGCAACAACCTAGTCCAGTTGAATTTTTAAAACCCTTTAAAACTTTCAGCCCTGACATGTAAAACATCTTGGAAGTCATAGTTCCTGACCTTACAACAAGAGAAAATCTGGACAGGCTAAAAATCAATGATTTTGCTGAACCTATTAGAAGGCTGAATAATTCCAGCTGAGTTATTTCAAATCCTCAAAGATGATGCTGTTAAAGTGCTGAACTCAATATGCCTACAAACTTGGAAAACTCAGCAGTGGCTGGGACTGGAATGGTCAGTTTTCATTCTAATCTCAAAAAAGGTCAATGTCAAAGAACATTCAAACTTCTGCATAATTGCACTAATTTCACATATTAGCAAAGTAATGCTCAAAATTTCCAAGTCAGGGTTCAACAGTATATGAACTGAGAACTTTCAGGTATTCAAACTGGATTTAGAAAAAGCAGAGGAACCAGAGATCAAATTGCCAACATCCGTTGGATCATCAAAAAAGCAAGAGAATTCCAGAAAAACATCTGCTTCATTGACTACACTAAAGCCTTTGACTGTGTGGATCACAGCAGACTGTGGAAAATTCTTCAAGAGATGGGAATACCAGCCCACCTTACCTGCCTCCTGAGAAATCTGTATGCAGGTTAAGAAGCAACAGTTAGAACCAGACATGGAACAAGGACTGGTTCCAAATTGAGAAAGGAATACATCAAGGATGTATATTGTCACCCTGCTTATTTAACTTATATGCAGAGGACATCATGTGAAATGCCAGGCTGGATGAGGCATAAGCTGGAATCAAGATTGCCAGGAGAGATATGAATAACCTCAGATATGCAGATGACACCACACTTATGACATAAAGTGAAGAACTAAAGAGCCTCTTGATGAAAGTGAAAGAGGGGAGTGAAAAAGCTGGCTTAAAGCTCAACATTCAAAAAACGAAGATCATGGCCTCTGGTCTCATCACTTCATAGCAAATAGATGGGGAAACAATGGAAACAGTGAGACACTTTAATATTTTGGGCTCCAAAATCACAGAGGATGGTGACTGCAGCCACAAAATTAAAAGATGCTTGGTTCTTGGAAGAAAAGCTATGACAAACTTAGCAGAGACATTAAAAAGCAGAGACATTACTTTGCCAACAAAGGTCCATCTAGTCAAAGCTATGATTTTTTTCTAGTAGACGTGTATGAATGTGAGAGTTGGACTATAATGAAAGCTGAGCATCAAAGAACTGATGCTTTTGAACTGTGGTGTTGGAGAAGACTCTTGAGAGTCCCTTGGACTGCAAGGAGATCAAACCAGTCAACCCTAAAGGAAATCAATCCTGAATATTGATTGGATGGACTGATACTGAAGCTGAAGCTCCAATACTTTGGCCACCTGATGTGAAGAACTGACTCATTTGAAAAGACCCTAATGTTGGGAAAAATTGAAGCCAGGAGAAGAAGGGGACGACAGAGGATGAGATTGTTGGATGAGATCACTGACTCAAAGGATATGAGTTTGAGCAAGCTTTAGGAGATGGTGAAGGACAGGGAAGCCTGGCGTGCTGTAGTCTATGGGATCACAAAGAGTCAGACACAGCTGAGCAACTGAACAAAAATTAGAAGATTGGAATTACAGGGAAATTCACTTTCCCTGTATCTGGGGAGAGAAATGGATCCAGAGATTTACAGTCAAACAGAATAACCCAAAAAATATACATGTAGGTGTATGCTATTCAAAATGCAAAACCCCAGAAGCAAAGAGAACATCCTGAGAGATGTCAGAAGTAATAAACCACCTTAAATATAGAGAAGCAGGATAAAAATTATAGAAGACCTCTTATCACAAGCCATGCAAGCAAGAAGAAAGTGGGATAAATATTTAAAATGTTAAAAACTCATCAACCTAGAATTATACAATCAGTAAAATTATCCTTCAGCCATGAAGGAAACATGAAAGCCTTCAGTGTCTCAAGTTCACAGCCAAGTTTGAGAGGAATTGATTTAGGTAAATTTGTTTAGATGGCAAGAATATATGTAAGTATTCTTATAAAATATTTTAGTAAAAAATGTTTAACTTAAATTTGTCCGCAGGTTCCCTCTACTACTGGCCTTGTGAACTCAGTTTTTTTTCCATTCCCCTCCCTTTTAGGAGCAACCTATCTAGCAGAGAGAGAAAGAGGAGGTAGAAAACCAGGCTGATCAAGACTGAAAGAATTTCTCTTTATTTTTTTTACTTTCTCTCACATTTCCTCCCTTCCTTTCTTTTTCCTTTTCTTCCTTCCTTCCTTTCTTAGAAACTAGCATGAAAGTAGTAGCTATATATAAGGAATGCTTATGGGCAGGAAAAGGAGTTTCTAAATCAGTGTCGCTGTAAAGTACTTTGAGTCTCCTACATGCAAACTTTCAAGTTGCAAACTTTCAAAGATGCAAATGTTCATTCACAAGTCCAATCAAGTAAGTTAGTCAAGTAAGTTAGTTCTATTTGAGGAGTCACCGTTAACTTTTGAGGCATGGGAGCTGAACGTAGAATGGTACACAAAGATTGTAGCAGCCGTTTGGAATGCAATTCAGTGGTACCATGTTATTTATGATGAGAAAAAACGATACCCAGTGATACCCAGGCATCACTGGACTGTCTTTTCAAGGTTAGACAGAATCGAATCCAGCAGGGAACCAGAATCTCTGCCACTAAGATCCGGCATAAGTGAAACTGCAGCTTGCCCCACATCTCATATGGTGTAGTATCCTTCAGCTCCACCATCTCCCACTGCCTTTCTCTCCTCCGGTCAGTAACTCCTCCTGCCAGTTCACTTAATGCCAGCCCTTATATGCCAGCTTTATGCAGTACTGTACTACTGTACTTTTCAAGATAATGTACTGTAAGATTAAAAATGTTTTCTTTATTTTTTATTTTTCATGTATTTGTGAATAGTACTGTAAACCTCTTACAGTAAAGCACTATATAGCTGATTATATTTGTTGGGTACCTAGGCTAACTTTTCTGGACTTACAAATGCACACTCAGAATGGAACTCATTTGTGCTCACTTTGGCAGCACATGTAATAAAATTGGAATGATGTAGAAAAGATTAGCATGGCCTTTATTCAAGGATGACATGCAAATTTATGAAGCATTCTATATTTTAAAAAAGTTTTACACAGCAAAAAAACTATAAACAATGTGAAAAGACAATCCTCAGAATGGGAGAAAATAATAGCAAATGAAACAATTGACAAAGGATTAATCTCCAAAATATACAAGCAGCTGAATACCAGAAAAATAAACAACCCAATCAAAAAGTGGGCAGAAGATCTAAACAGACATTTCTCCAAAGAAGATATACAGATGGCTAATAAACACATGAAAAATGCTCATCATCGGTCATTATTACAGAAATGCAAATTAAAACTACAATGAGGTATCACCTCACACCAGTCAGTATGGCCATCATCAAAAAATCTACAAACAAATATTGGAGAGGGTGTGGAGAAAAAAGGACCCTCTTGCACTCTTGGTGGGAATGTAAGTTGATACAGCCACTATGGAAGACAGTATGGAGATTCCTTTAAAAACTGTGAATAAAACTACTATATGATGGAAACCATAATTGAAAAAGAGGTGTATACCCGAGTTTTCATTGCAGCACTATTTACAGTAGTGAGGACATAGAAGTAATGACATCCATTGACTGATGAATGGATAAAAAAGTTGAGGTACCTATATACAATGGAGTATTATTCAGCTATAAAAAGAAATGTATTTGAGTCAGGTCTAAGGAATAGATGAACCTAGCGCCTATTACACAGAGTGAAGTAAGTCAGAAAGAGAAAAACAAATATTGTATATTAATGCATATATATGGAATCTAGAAAGATAGTACTGATGAGCCTAATTGCAGGGCAACAGAGGAGATTCAGACACAAAGAAGAGACTTGTAGACACAGAGCGGGAGGGAGAGGGTGGAATAAATTGAGAAAATAGCACTGAAGCATATGCTTTACCATATGTAAAATAGACAGCCAGTGGGAATTTGCTGTATGATGCAGGGAGCTCAAACTCAGCGCTCTGTGACAACCTAGAGAGGTGGAATGTGGTGGGAGGTGGGAGGGAGGTTTAAAACACATGGACCATATGCATACCTATGATTGATTCATGTTGATGTATGACAGAAACCAACACAATATTGTAAATTAATTATCCTCTAATTAAGAATAAATAAATTTCAAAAAATGGAACTCATTCATATTTAGAGCACTTACTCTATATCCACTTAATGGTATTCAAATAATTTTAGACATAAGTTGAGGTGTTGTTGTTATTTAGTTGCTAAGTCATGTCTGGCTCTTCTGCAACCCCTTGGACTGTAGTCTGCCAGGCTCCTCTGTCCATGGGATTTCCCAGGCAAGAATACTGGAGTGGGTTGCTATTTTCTTCTCCAGGAGATCTTCCTGACCCAGGGATTGAATGTGTATTTCCTGTTTGGCAGGCAGATTCTTTACCACTGAGCCACCCAGGAAGCCCATTAAATTGAGTTACCTTTTACTTACTGCTCTGTGTTCTATTTCTGTTTTAACACTGGACCAGCAGGTTATGGCTCAATAATCTTTTAGTCAAGATATATCCCACAGTAATTCTCACAAGATTTTCTCCTAGTTTGTTGAAACCATCACATGCTTATTAAGATTGCTATAATTGTACAGTTGATATGGATGAACATTTTGAGTGTAGATTGTGATAGGTTCAGGGATGTCTCTACTTGTTTTTACAAGGACATGGCCAAAACATTTCTTGGAAGTAGCTGCTTCACATAACTTAATATATCATTTGCACCATGTTTATTGCCATAATTGTTTGACCACAGGAATGTCAACAGATTACTCAAAATGTTTCTAGAAAAATCAGACAGTTTTGAAAAAATTATTTATCTCACAAGATGGATTATACTATCATTTTATCTTTATCCAGTTGTACAAATTTATCAGAAAGCTAAAAATACGCCTTGAACTTCAAAGGACCAAAAAATAGACGAATTTCAGCAACTAGTCAAGCACAGTTTCTTTTTCTCTTTATTCTTTATGATTTAACTTTTTTTCCAGTGGATAGCTTGTAGGATTATAGAATACATTGGGCTTGTTTACCTTCAGAGTTTTAAACTTACATGATGTTCTATTTGCTTCTCTTTTAGTGGGAGGGATTGGAGAAACAAAAAGACTGAGCTCCTTCCTGGTGATAAAGCTTTCTGTTTGGCTTTTTCTTTATCTTAACCATAGAAAACAGAAGCCCTAACCAAGATACCGAGCTAGAGCAGGCTGAAGAACTGGATCTCTTAGCAGGAGTGGTGCAGTGCTAGAATGTCATATTGTCGTCATTGAGCCTTAATCCAGATGGAACTTTTTTCCTCATCACTCAGTATTATCTCAGTACATGATTTATTGAGATAAATTAAGTTGGAGGAATCTGGGAAGTCTGGCCGTATGCTCACTCCCTCTGCATATGTGTGTGCTTAGTTGCTCAGATGGGTCCGACTCTGCAACCCTTTTGGACTGTAGCCCACCAGGCTCTTCTGTCCATGGGATTTTTCAGGAAAGAATACTGGAGCGGTTGCTATTTTCTTTGCCAGGGGATCTTCCTGACTCAGAGATTGAACCTATATCTCCTGTGTCTCCTGCATTGCAGGTGGGTCTTTACCCGTTGAGCCATCTAGGATTAAACCATGTATTAAGAGAACAACTAAATCTTCTAAAGTGCACAGACACACATACACTCATAATCTTATTTAATCTTTAAAAACTGTTAAATTATATCATTAATATAAACTGAAGCGACTTAGCAGCAGCAGCAGCAGCAAAGAATATATGTGTGAAATAGATGAATTACATAGCTTAATAATAAAGTGCTCAAGTATGAAATGAGTCAATGAAGGCTTCTGTATTCTCCTATCACAAAATCTTGCTCCTCCTACAATCACTATCCTGAATATTATCATTACCTTGCCACTAAAAATAGTTTTTCTACTATGTATGAGCTTTATAAAAGCTTTATAAAAGCTCATACACTTGAGCTTTATAAAAAACAATGTTATCATATATTGTCTTCTAGGATTTGTTTATTCTGTCAGGACTGTATTTCTACAATTTTTGTGGCTTTGTGTGTAGCTGTAAATTCATTCTATAGTGTTCTACCAACTGAGTATGGCATAATGTACTCATTCAACTGTTGATGCTGAGGGGCACTTCAGTTTCTGCTGTTTTGCAATTATAATTAATATTGTTTCTCTGGAGATTCTTGTATATATTTTCTGGAATATGTATATAAATATATGCATTCTGGTACTTAGGTGCAAACATTTTTTTTCTGGGAGATCACTGTTTTGAGACTAAAAAGTTCCACTTTAGAAGGTAGTGCCTATTATTTTTCAAAAATGTCATAACAGTTTGCTTTCCCATAGGTAATATACATGAGTTCCCATTGATACATCCTCATTACACTCTAATACTTAATAATATCTGACTTCTTAAGTTTTGCCAATTTAGTGGATATAAAAAGATGTCTCATTGTAGTCTTATTTTAAATGTATGTGATTATTACTGAGGATGTGTACTTTCTTTTTTAATATGTATTTATATTCACTATTTTGGGGAATGTCTTATTTTTGATGATTTTTTATTGTCCATTTTATCAATTTATAGTCTTTTGTATATTATAACTATACTATTTCTTTGTTAGTTTTATGTTGCAAGTAACTTGTCTCAGTTTTACTCAGTATTTTTTTTACTGTATTTCTTTTGATTAACAGAAATTATTAATCTTAGTGTGATCTTATTAATCAACCTACTTTCTTTGTTAGAATTTTTTTCCTTGTATCTAATTTGATAAATATTTTCCTACATCAAGGTCATGGGTATTCTACTATGAAAGTGAAGGGAAAGCCACTCAGTCAAGTCCGATTCCTTGCGGCCCTATGGACTATACAGTTTATGGAATTCTCCAGGCCAGAATACTGGAGTGGGTAGCCTTTCCCTTTTCCAGGAGATCTTCCCAACCCAAGGATCGAACCCAGGTCTCCTGCATTGCAGGAGGATTCTTTACCAGCTGAGCCACAAAGGAAGCCCATTCTACTACGGTTTATTTAAATTTTAAAGTTCCTTTCACATTAGTCTTTAACCTGTTAGAAATTAACTTTTATAAAGAGCACAAAGTAAGAATTAAAGTTTGCTTTCTCATATTTTCTCATCTTCAGTGGTCCTAGTTATTAAGTTTTAAGGGCTCAACCTTTTCTCGTGGAGTTATAATCCACTTCTGTCATTTGTCTCATATTTTCATATCCTTATATCTAGGTGTCTGTTTCTGTCCTCTCAATTTATTTATGCTAGTCATTTTGTTTATTTTATGCCAATACCACACTGGCTTAATTATATACAGTTTTGAAATAAACATTGATATTTCAAATACTATATTCTTATTCTTCTTTAGCAATACTTTGATTAGTTTTTGTTCACGTAAACTTTGAATCAGCTTGTCAAATTACTTGTAAAATTCTATTACAAAACAGACAAATCAAAAGTCAATTTAAGAAGTAAAATCTTTAAGTCATTGAGAATTCTTATCCAAAAAAAAAAAAAAAAGGTTGTCACAGCATTTCTGATCCAAAATGTTTGTATTGTTGCTTTACATGAAATTGTTGACTTTAAATTGTGTTTAGTGCAGTGGAATTGATTCAGATATTAAAAGCCTATACTAAAAATACAAGGAAGAAATAATGTCAATTTTACACAAACTCTTCTAGAATACAGAAGAGGTGTGAGAGCACTTCTTGATTCATCTTATGAAGTCAGAATTACTTTTTGAACAAAACAAAGGCATTACAAGGAAAGAAAACTGTAGACTGGTATTTCTCATGAATATAGATGCAAAAATCCTCCACAATGTTTCAAATTAAATTCAATAATTTAAAAATATTACAACACCAAAACTGAGCAGGATTTATCCTGGGAATGCAAGGCTGGTTCAACATTCAAAATCAATGTTATCAATAAATATATTAACAAACTAAAGAAAATCCATATGATTGTATTTATACAGAAAAAGTATTTTACAAAAGTCAACATCTGTTTGTGTTGAAACTCTTAATAAACTGGGAATAATTTATTGTTTTAAACCCAATAGAGAAAGAATCAACGCAGAAAATATGACTAACATAATACTTAATTGTGAAAGACCGAATTAGTTCCAAGATTGGGAAACAGGAAAGTATGCTTACTCTCACCATAACTCTTATTTAACATCATATTGGAGGTCCTAATTAGTGCAACAAGGCAAATAAAGCAGGAAGTAAATAAAAAATAATTACCATACAAAATGGAGAGAAAGGAATAGAGCAGTTAGCTATTCACAGATGACATTATTGTGTTTGAAGAAGCTACAAAGAATCAACAGTAGGTTGTTAGAAGTAAAATGTGAATTTAGCAAGGCATCAGATACAAAGTCAAAATACAAAAATCAATTGTACCAATACATACTAATAATGAACAATTTGAAATTGAACTGAAAACTTATTTTTCTTTGTAAATGATATTATTAAGAAGTTTGATTGGAATTTGGTGTGAATTTTCATAGACCACTCCCCAAAGAAAATCACTTATTTATCGAGCATGTTTCAATATACCCTTAGTCCTATTTCAAATCTCTGATGATATAGTGACAACTCAACAATTGAGTAACACAGATTGACAAGAACTATTATTTTCAGCAATAGGTCAGAAACTACTCTGGTTGAATTCAAATAAATTGTGGATAGAAAAAGCTTGCGACCTGTGTTATGGCATCTCAGCACCCCCAAATCATATGCTTAATAAGTTGTGAGGAAGGGACAGAACACGGAGTATTTCCTGAATGGACTGTTGCTGGTGGCATTGGAGAGGCCTTTATATCTCTTGGAGCCCAACCTGCCACAATGCACTTCACGAAAATGCTCTTTCTGATTTGCTTATAGGGTGAAGCTATCATGCAAGGAACACATAGATACGATCTGGATATGGTTCAGTTTTTCATTACTTTTAACTTAACTGTTAAATTTCCTTCAAATCACTGACTTGAAGCATGGTGAGTTCCTGTCTCCATAATATAGATTTTTCAGGCTGTGTTCTGCAAGGTGCATCATACAATATGGCATTGCCATGTTTGTCGCCTGCTAAGCTGGTGTTTCTCTTAAGTTACATTGTTGACACATGTACCATTAAATGTGTTTCCACTAGTCATATGAGGGACTGAAGTTTTCTTCTTGGCCACAGGTCTTCAAGGCCCTCAACAGAAGAAATTTATTATTTTCAGGCCACCACAGTGACCTAAATAAAAAACATCTGGTACTTCTACATCCACTATTAAAACAGAGAGGTAACAACAGTAAGACCTACCTATTTGCTGATTAAATAGTTATTTTCAAATGCCATTACATATTCTATATTAATATGGTTATGATTTTTCTTAAATATTTCCCTATATACATTTTTTCATTTGTTCATTCATTCTTCACATATGTGAGTAATGAATCAAGATACAGAAATAATTGTGTAGAAAGTACTGTAAAGCAAAACAAAATTGTATGGAATTGTTTATAAGAACTAGTCAATCCAGAGGCAATGAGGTCTTCAAACCCAGAAACAATGAAAACTCAATTAGTTCTTTATAGCTATAAGCAAGGTTACCTTTCCCTTCTGTTGTCTATCTGGGAGAGAATCTATATAAAAGGCTTTTGTCACATAGTCTAAAACCATAACTATTCCAAGATTTTGAATTGGCTAACTTTACTCCCCAGTTCTTGGTTTCAAAGAATAAAAAATTAAATATATAAACCGCTTAAAATATAAAATTTTGCCATAAAGGTAAAAGAATATGTAGCCTCCTGCTGCTCTGTCAAAATAACCTAAAAATGTATTTGAGCTGGAAGAAAGTGACCTTGAAGGTTTGTATCAGATTATTACTTATCCGCTGGAGTGGTAGCATTAGCTCAGAAACAGAAAGAAAGGATTCAGAAAGTAAAATCTAAGGACTTTATGTCAGCAATAGTTTGTATCCATGTCCTTGAATTCTGTTTACGCAAATGAAAACAAGGTCAAAAAGCCCAGCAAGTTTTTGTGGGCAGCTTTTATAGTTCAAAGCGTTTATTTGCTTTGGTGGCTAACTCTTTGTGAGCAAATTCTCATGTTTTTCTAGCCACAGTAGCCACTCCATTGTTTGGAGAAGTATACTTTCTGTATTGTAATATTAATAACTAAAAGTAAATTGTTACCACAAATGTGGAAAGGAGAAGATGAAAAAAGTTTCATGATTCTTTTATATGAATGATGCCATTGGAAAAAGGATTTTATAAAATCAGAGGCAAGACTTAGTACACATAAATGGCATCTATTAGTTTTTACAAGGTTGTTTTGAACTCACACTTTAAGTTTGGAGGTCTTGTTAGAGGAGTGCATTATTAACAAGCTACAATCCGGTTCTTTTGATTCAGATAAAAATCAATAAAAATATATGTAAATTCTAACAGAATTTTACTGTTTAAGTATTTGAACCATCTTAGCAGATATGAAGGAAAAAGACATCACTTTGACATTATTTCTTCAGACTAAGGGCTCTTACGTGGCCTAATGTACTAAATTTCCAGAAATCTTGTAATGGCTAAGGGAACATATTCTTATTATTAATTTTAGCTTCAATGAAACAGAATTTGAATCAGCTTAAGTTGTGCCTTTAGATTTCCTGTAACACAATGATTCTTAATTCCTCAAAACACAAAATATGAGGTTAATCATATCAAATTATAATGTTTCATTAACCATGAAGCTTCCCAGTTAGCATTAATGATAAAAAACCCACCTGCCAGTGTAGGAGACATAAGAGCCGCGTGTTCAGTCCCTGAGTTGGGAAGATTCCCTGATGGAGGAAATGGCAATCCACTCCAGTATTCTTGCCTGGAGAATCCCATGAACAAAGGAGCCTGGCAGACTACAGTCCATAGCATCTCAAAGATTTGGACACAACTGAAGTGACTTAGCACTCACACATACATTGATCATGAGAAGAAATTTTAGTAAGTTAAGAACATCAAAGAATATCTAAGCTCAGGTAGTTCTTTTACATTATGCCAGAGGATATGCCAGGAGATAAGAGGAGGAGGGACAGCAAAGAGACTGATGGAAGAGGCAGTACAATATGGGATAATCAGCATGATGGTATTTGGGTTCCATAATTATATGCTGTAGTGTTGGGTTGGCCAAAACGTTGGTTCGAGTTTCTCCATAGTATCTTATGGAAAAATTCTAATGAACATTTTGACAAACCCAAAATAAGTGTTGACCATGAAGTGTGGGTCCCAGGAATACCAGTTCTCGCTTTGGGAAGATATTCTGCCTCTGTAAATACAGAATTGTGTACAGCAAGACCATGAAGGGAACTGATTCAACCATATTCATTGGAAGGACTGATGCTGAAGCTGAAACTCCAACACTTTGACCACCTAATATGAATAACCTACTCATTGGAAAAGATCCTGATGCTGGGAAAGATTGAAGGCATGAGGAGAAGGGGACGACAGAGAATGAGATGGTTGGATGGCATCACCGATGCGATGGACATGAGTTTGAGCAAGCTCTGGAAGTTGGTGATGGACAGGGAAGCTTGGCATGCTGCAGTCCGTGGGGTTGCAAAGAGTCAGACATGACTGAGTGAGTGAACTGAACTGAAAGCTGGGTAATGTGAATGCAGCAGGAAGACTATTTTGCCTTTTTTGTTACCCCAGGAGTTGGCTATGGACAGGGAGACCTGGTGTGTTACAGTCCATGGGGTCATGAAGAATCGGACATGACTGAGCAACTGAACTGAACTGAACTGAAGAATCAAAGATGTGCTTAACTGCTTGGATCCTTGCTTCGAAAAACCTTTGTAAGCACTGTATGTCAAACTGACTTTCCTTCTTTCCCATGCTGCCGCATTAGCAAACAAGGTCATCACCAGTGACTCTCCAGAACGCAGAGTTTGCTTCCATTATGTACCAGGCAGTCCTAGCCCCCAAGCAGAGAGATGAATAAGACAGCTAAGGCCCCTGTTGCCATGTCACTTACATTTCAATTGGGGTCCTAACATCAGGTGGAGACCTGATTCACCTTTTGATCTCTGTTTGACTTGTGTAAATCTTGTCTCCATTCTTTCTCTTCCCAACAAGACTAACAGTTCCACAGAAATAGAAAATTGTCATATACTTCTTCCATAACTTCTTCCATTAACACGTGCTAGGAACATGACTTGTTGACTGAACAATAGGAACACGTGTAAAAGCAGAAGAAAAACTAGTAGTTGGGTAAAACAGTCTGTTTTAAATTCACTGTTCTCTGTCCCATCACTCTTGTGTCACCTGCATAGATCAATTGCAAGAAATAGAAATGAGTTATTTAGGCATATTCTTAAACAGGGATGGTTGGAGAAATTCTTAAGACAGAAATCATTAAAAATCAGACAGAATTACTTAGTGCCAAGTACACAGTAGGTGTTCAATTGATACTTCTACCAAAATAATGGGTTGTCTTAATTATTGGTGGACTGTACTGTATTCACCTCATAACACAATGTGAGAGAAGTTACAAGAAAAATGGTATTTTTGAGTTCTAACTAGTGAATGAATTGATCCAGTGAAATTCCAAGATCTAAAGTGGTCCTAACTATTCTACAAGCTATTGAGATACAGCTAAACTCAAATTATGATGGAACGACTCATGGTCTAGAGATTTTTAATTTTATAGGTTACTCATTTATAGTAAGGATGTTATACAATGTGAAAACAAAACCAAAAATGCAAAATTATTTGATAATCACCAAAGTTACTTGGTAATTTAAATCCTAAAATTCGTAAGATTCCTAACAGACTTAAAACACAGAAGCAAGGAGTTCCCTGGTGGTCCCATGGTTAGGACTCCACGCTTCCACTGCAAGGGGAACAGGTTCTATCCCTGGTGGGGGCACTAAGGTCCCACATGCCATTGTGGCTATAAATAAGTAAATACCGTTCAATTTGAAGGATGATTTGGGAGAATGGCATTGAAACATGTATAATATCATATAAGAAACGAATCGCCAGTCCAGGTTTGATGCAGGATACAGGATGCTTGGGGCTGGTGCACTGGGATGACCCAGAGGGATGGTATGGGGAGGGAGGAGGGAGGTGGGTTCGGGATGGAGGACATCCCATGGGGAACATCCCCTCCTCCTTCTGTCATGGAGGAGGAGCTTTATTTTATCAATTGATTGATTTTTTCATTTTAAAGGAACACTGTAATGTAAGAACTCCTGTGGTCACCACTTCAGAATGGAAACATCTCTTGCCCCTCACCCTCACACTCCAGATCGAGTCCCCCATCGCCCCCCAGCAACAAGAGCACAGGGGTTTCTGCCTGGTGCTCCCCACTCACCTCATGTGGGACAGTAGAGAAAGGCCCCAGCTCAGCCAATGACATTAAAAGGTTGCTTTGGTGTACACCCATGGTGGATTCATGTTGATGTATGGTAAAACCAATACAAAATTGTAAGGTAATTAGTCTCCAATTAAAATAAATAAATTTATATTAAAAAAAATAAGTAATCTTAGAATCATAAAAAAAAAGAAAAAGAAAAAAAAACAGAAGTGTAATGTAATCTTAAAAATCCAAGAAATATTTAAGAGTACTTATATTACTTCAGTGGAAATTATACCACCACCATAGATTAGGTTTTGCTCAGCCAATAAGATTTGCTTCCTTGTGGTTTATGTGTGTTTGTGTTTAAATTGCTATAATTCACACAGACAAAAGAATAGCAAATGAAATAATGAAACACTTTCTATAATAATATGATATAATATGTAAAAGTACAAAAGATATTATTACTTCTTTAATATATATGCTCGTATCATCAACTATGAAAGAAAATCAATAACTAATTCCATATCTAGTTTTAACTGGTAATGTTCAATAATTTGGGTTGAAATACAAAATATCAAAATTTTGAAAAAATGACTTCTCTTACAGGATGCTAGAAACAGACTAAAAAGACTGCTTTACTAAATTAAACGTAAGACAGATATCAGATGGGTTAGTATTTTGAAAAGAGGTTATGAGGATGGTCAATTTGAAGAAACACATCAGGACCTCACATTAATTACTCAGGGCAAGAGAGAGCTATAGATTTTTTTATTCTGTTTCCTTTCATTGCCCCTTTAATCATGGGATAATACACTGTTTTCAAAATAAATTATTCACCATGGAAGAAACTCTAGAGGTTGAAGCTGAACATTGGAATTCCTGGAACAAAATTGAAACTCTAGTTTTGACTCCTTGTATAAAAGCCTAGCATCTGTGAAGGCAACCAAAATAATTACTAAGTTACAGGAAATGTCATCTGCAAGAGTAGACAGGAGATGAAGTACTAAGAGGTTTCCCAGCTTTTCTTATGGTTTAGGGGAAATTTTGAATTTGAGGAGTAGGAGAATTGAGGTGAAACATATTTCCACTTCCAGTGTACGGAAATGATCCTTCATGTCGAGAAAAATGTGTAGAGGATGAAATTGAAACGATGTATACAAATAACACTTTCAAATTGCATATTTTTAATATTAAATTATATTAATGCAGGTGTATAATAATGCCTCACACTATTTTAAAGGGGAAGCAAGTGAAAACCAAAACAAATGGTAAGCTTTAAGAAGCACTCTTACACTCTGGCTTATGGAAGGGAATGGCTCACCAAATAAATTGCCTTGACTTAATGAGGGCAGCTTTATTTGTATGTAAGGAATGATGTGATTATACCTGAAAAATATTTAAATTGGTGGCAGCATTTCTACTGACTCAATTATTTCTTTTCCCCTAGGAATTACTATTTATTTTCACTACTTTCATTGAAATGGTGAGTTAAACACATTTCCTTCTTTATTTAAATCATGTATATTAAATATAATAAAAAAAATACAAGTGGGATTTATTCAAATAGTGAATATATAATATCTATTGGCTTCTCAGAATTTGTGGATCTTAAAACATCTGAAGATTATCTTCAAAATGTAAACTTAAAATATCAGCTTTCTACACAATTTTTATGTAATCAAACAATAGTGAGGAAAGGTAATAATAGTATAATATGATTACATGAAAAAGGGAAGGAAGATGTGATTGCAAGGATCTACCACAGGATTTAATGTAAATATTTTAAAAATAATTTTTTGGTATGTAGAGTTTAAATGGACCCAGAACATGAAAAATGGATTGCAGTGGAGGAATTGATAATAGAAAGTACTGCATATTTGAATATTCATAGCTCCTTCAGATTGTTGTTCAGTTGCTCAGATGTATCCAGCTGTTTGCCACTCCACAGACTGCAGGATGCCAGGCTTCCCTGTCCTTCACCATCTCCCAGAGTTTGCTCAAACTCATATCCATTGAGTCGGTGATGCCATCGAATCATCTCATCCTCTGCCATCCTCTTCTCCTCCTGCCTTTAATCTTTCCCAGCACCAGGGTCTTTTCCAATGAGTTAACTATTCATTGGAATAGTTAAGGCATTTGAGCTTCAGCATCAGTCCTTCCAGTGAATATTCAGGACTGATTTCCTTTAGGGTTGACTGGGTTGATTTCCTTGCAGTCCAAGGGACTCTCAAAAGTCTTCTCCAACACCACAGTTTGAAAGCATCAATTCTTTGGTGCTCAGCCTTCTTTATGTTCCAACTCTCACATTAATACATGATGACTGGAAAAACTATAGCTTTGACTAGATGGACGTTTGTCGGCCAAGTAACGTCTCTGGTTTTAATGTGCTGTCTAGGTTTGTCATTGGTTTTTTCTTCCAATTAAAAGAGCAAGCGTCTTTTAATTTCATAGCTGCAGTTACTGTCCACATTGATTTTGGAGGCCAAGAAAATAAAATCTATCACTATTTCCATTGTTTCCCCATCTATTTGCCATGAAGTGATGTAACAAGACACCATGATTTTAGTTTTTTGGATGTTGAGTTTTTTTTTTTTTTTGATGTTGAGTTTTAAGCCAGCTTTTTCACTCTTTCACCTCCATCAAGAGGATCTTTAGTTCCTCTTCGCTTTCTGCCATTAAGTGAGTTGCTCAGTCGTGTCCGACTCTTTGAGACCCCATGAATGGTAGCCTACCAGGCTCTTCCGTCCATGGAATTTTCCAGGCAAGAGTACTGGAGTGGGTTGCTCTTTCCTTCTCCATGAGATCTTCCCAACCTAGGGATCAAACCCGGGTCTCCTACATTGCAGGCAGACACTTTACCATCTGAGCCACGAGGGAAGCCCTTCTGCCATCAGGGTAGTGTCATTTGCATATCTGAGATTATTGACATTTCTCCCAGCAATCTTGGCTCCAGCTTGTGCTTCATCCAGCCTGACATTTCACATGATGTACTCTGTGTATAAGTTAAATAAGCAGGGTGACGATATACAGCCCTGACATACTCTTTTCCCAATTTTGAACCTGGTGTAACAGGCAAGTTTGGCCTGCTTCATTTTGTACTCCAAGGGGCACCTTCAGAAACCTGAATAAGTTCATTATGGCTAGGACCTACATTTTATTTAACAGGATATTAAGGATGATTCCATGTGGATAAAGAGCAGAATATTATGACTGATTTATATTATGATTTATAAATATTTGTGTGATTACAAACTACAAATTTCTTAAATAACAATTAATAAATTAATCTTATATTGCTTATCAAAGTTTAAGAAGTTTAAGGGTAAGCTCATGTTACCTGGGCATTTTTCTAGTTAGAAACAAATATTTTTATAGATCCAGTATAAATGATAAGGAAAACTGAAATTAAATAAGAAACATATTCTACTTTGTTTCTACTGAATCATTTATTAATACAACCTTAAAAGAGTCATAGCAACATTTTCCAAGTAACATTAGTTTGGCTTTCAAAATTCTTAGTTCCCTAAGATTTTTTTTTTTTAAGAATCTATTTTTCCCTAAGAAAAATAGATTTTGCTCTAACACTATTAACTGTTTGATAGAATTCACATAATGCTGTTTGACTCTTCATTTATTCACTAGCTTAAGAAATAGTTGTTGAGGACAGACCTTATGTCAAGAATGACCTATATACATAGGAAGTGCTGATCTGTATTAATAATTGTGGAAATAATTTAATAAATAATTTTCCATGATTATTAATGGTAGCAATGAGTTACCAAGACACAGATGGGTTGTTAAAGATATTTTTTTAACGTTCTGCAAATACGAAGTATTGGTGAGGGTATGTTGTGATGAGAACACTATGGAAATGTAATTATTACCATAGTGTGAAAACCAATTAAGTAGCAAATGTTCATTTCCCAGCAATTCTGCTCCTAGGTGTGTGTATACTAGAAGATACGTTTACAGGAGCCAAAGACCGAAATAAGTAAACTAATAAAACCAAGTCCTTTACTACTAGAATAAATAAATAAATAGTGATATCTTCATAAAGCTATACAACAATGGATATGAATTAATTGTGGCCAATTTATCAACATGGATGAATCTCAAACTGAAATTTGGGGGAAAAAGTAAAAAAATACATACAATTTGGTTCCTTTCATAGATCAAAAGTAAGCTTAACTACACAATAAGTTGCTTGGAGATACATTTATATGTGGTGAAACTATTGGGAAAAATGGGGCCCTGATTATCCCAACATTCCTTTCTCTTAGTTTTTTTCTCTTCCTTCCTTTGGTGGTACTGTTATTCTTTTTGTGTTTCCTCTTTCTTTTCCTCTAATAATAGCCTGTTCAAATCTTACTTGTTTTTAATATCCTTTCACCATATTCCAGAATCTATCCAGACTTTTCTGTAATAAGTCTTTATACAATTATTTATCACATTATACCTTTTGCAAGATTATCTTGTTGCCTATGGTTTATTTATTTTTATTGCTACTGCCTCAAAGACAGAGATCATAAGGCCTTAATTTTGATTGCCTCAGAGCCTTTAGCAAAGGATAGAGAATATATACAAATGCTGATGCATTTTTATTGAAGTATATTTTGACTGAAAGTCATGTATAAAATTATAAAACCCTTAAAGAAAGTCTCATAATGAAATTACAAGTGGGAAGAATTCTTCGCTGTGTGTCTTCAAAATTTAAAATATAAAGAGAATTATGTCAGAGGTAAAGGTATGAAAGTTAAAATAGTGAAGATGGAATTAAGAAAAAGCATTCAGAGTGTGTCTATTCATGTGGGCATGACTTGTTAGAACTAAGTACAGAAATTTGACATTTGTTATCTTTATTCTGAAATATTTATAAAAATCATTTAAAACCATGTATCCATCTTAGAGTTAAATTAAAACTAGATAATATAACATGTAATTCTACTTAATTGGCCGCTTGTAAATTCTACAAAATGCTAATATTTTAAAAGCAAATACATTTTCAAGGTTTCACTATCCGTCTTCTTTCTCTGAGGGCTCCTCCCCTTGTAAATGCTCATGCCCAGTGGACAAAATGCCCTGGGGAAGGTTGACAGGGTCTGTTAGATATTAGGAAAGCTTAGTTTCTGTTTTACTTTTTCATTTAAAAGATATACCACACAGATAATTTTGTGGCTTGTATGCCCACTTTTGAGAGCCTTTGAATTAATCTACTGATTGTCAATGGAGGATGGGGAGAGGAGGAATTACCCAAGAAAAATGTTCACAATTGACATGCACATACCCCACCACTACCTTTGGTGAGAATTATGGTAGTAGATTGTAATGGTCTTTTACTCATATACAGAGAAAAAGAAAGCTCCATAAATGTAAAGACAATTATCTATCTAGAACTGAAGATTATAAAATACAATAATTCCCGAAAAGAATATACTTTTTCTGTATTCCTTCAATTCCATTTCTTCTTCTCTCACTTATTAAATTACAGACTTTTGAAAAAATCTTGCAAAATTATATGAAGTCTATAATTCCAATACATAAGAAGAAATATCCATGTGAAAAGACTTGGGAAAAGTAATATCAAAAAATGAAAGTGCTATGTCATAGAATTATGGATTTTGTCTATTATGAACTTTTCATTATAACTGTAAAGCCAGGCTGCCAACATCTGATCCCCTCCATTAATTAATTTCTCAGAGCCTCTGTTTAATTCTCTCTAAAACAAATGAGTTGAACTAGTTGATGTTTAAGTTATTCAAGTGTTAGCATTACAGTAAGTTGTATGTGTCTGAAAAATTTAGGGGCCCAATTTTTCATTTGAAACAAACAGTGGTCAAAAAACCCCACAAAACTTGTAGGTGTTCTCAGAATTCTTTCGATTTTGTATTTATTGAGCTAGGAGTTTGCATGTATTATTTCCAATCTTTATAACAATATTCAAGAACAGAATTACAACCTCTCTTTTATTATAAGTCAATTGATATTCAGTTCAGTTCAGTTCAGTTCAATAACTCAGTCATGTCCAACTCTCTGTGAACCCAAGGACTGCAGCACACCAGGCTTCCCTGTCCATCACCAACTCCTGGAGCTTACTTAAACTCATGTCCATTGATCGATGATGCCATACAACCATCTCATCCTCTGTTGTCTCCTTCTCTTCACACCCTCAATCTTTCCCAGCATCAGGTCTTTGCAAATGAGTCAGTTCTTCACATTATGTGGCCAAAGTATTGGAGTTTCAACTGCAGCATCAGTCCTTCCAATGAATATTCAGGACTGATTTCCTTTAGGATGCACTGGTTGCATTTCCTTGCTGTCCACGGGACTTTAAAGAGTCTTCTCCAACACCACAGTTCAAAACCATCAATTCTTTGGTGCTCAGTTTTCTTTATAGTCAAACCCTCACATCCATACATGAAAAACCATAGCCTTGACTAGACGAACCTTTGTTGGCAAAGTAATGTCTCTGCTTTTGAATATGCTGTCTAGGTTGGTCATAACTTTCCTTCCAAGGAGTAAGCGTCTTTTAATTTCATGGCTGCAGTCACTATCTACAGTGATTTTGGAGGCCCCTGCCCTTCACAAAGAAGTCTGTTACTGTTTCCATTGTTTCCCAATCTATTTGCCATGAAGTGATGGGACCAGATGCCATTATCTTAGTTTTCTGAATGTTGAGCTTCAAGCCAAATTTTCACTCTCCTCTTTCACTTTCATCAAGAGGCTCTTTAGTTCTTCTTCGCTTTCTGTCATAAAGGTGGTGTCATCTACATATCTGAGGCTATTGACATTTCTCCCAGCAATCTTGATTCCAGCTTGTGCTTCATCCAGCCCAGCGTTTCTCATGATATACTCTGCATATAAGTTAAATAAGCAGGATGACAATATGCAGTCTTGACGTACTCCTTTCCCAATTTGGAACCAGTTTGATGTTTCATGTCCGGCTCTCAGTGTTGCTTCTTGACCTGCATACAGATTTCTCAGGAGGCAGGTAAAGTGATCTGGTATTCCCATCACTTGAAGAATTTTCCACAATTTGTTATGATCCATACAGTCAAAGGCTTTGGCATAGTCAGTAAAGCAGAAGTAGATGTTTTTCATCTTGATATTGAATTCAGCTAATAAATGACTGAGCAGGGATTTGACTATAGGTATGGCAGACTCTAATCTTTATGTTCTCTCTACTACTTTGAGATTGTTGAGGCTAGTTCTTTAATTATGTGTATGTGGTCAGTTGTGTCTGACTCTTTGCAACTGCATGGATTATAGCCTACCAGGCTCCTCTATCCATGGAAGTTCCCAGGCAAGAATACTGGAGTGGATTGCCAGTATTCCAAGGGATCTTCCCAATCCATGGATTAAGCCTGAGTCTCACTCATCTCCTGCATTGGTAAGTGGGTTCTTTACCATTGCACCACCTGAAAAGTTCTTTAACAGGACTGTAAAATAGATAATGAAAAACTGTATTCTACTTTATTTTGGATGTGTGTGTTGTTGGGGGAGGGGGATAATGAGAAGATACAAAAAATGGTAATGATTTTCATCACTATGCAGTATACAATTATATTACTGAAAGGAATGAAAGATAGTTCTTTCTCAAATGTGGCTACTAAGTTTGGTTTTAGGCTGACCTGCATAACAAGTAACATGAAAAATATTTCCTACAGGTGTTTTTCTTTTCCTGTATCTTTATAAACTATTGTATATGTGTGTATACTCTCATATGTACTTATTTTTGAATCTGTAATTCTACATAGGTGGCAACAAATCTGTTGCATATTTCATGCTCAATTAAGAAGAAATCTTACATGATTTCCATGTATTATGGAAAGATAGGCATCTGTCCCCTATTTAATTATGTCCATCCTGATTATGTTAAATGTGTTCTGGCCCCTGTTAAGAAAATGTTCTAAATATACATGAAGAAAAACTTTGTTAAAAATGAATTCTGAGCAAGAAACAGAAGAAACTTAAACAAAGGAATTCTAAGGAAAGCTTAACAGAGAAATACCTCAAATCTGAATTCTTAGGCTGAATAATATAATAACCCTTCCCCTTCACCTCTCATGACTAATCCATACCAAAATGCAAATGTAACTTGAAACCAATTGTTTTGGAGGCTTCAGAAGTTTTGGTTAATTTTTCCTTCCTGTTACTTTTCACTTTGCAACACCTTTTGGCTTCTGGAATCTGACTGGAGCTAGGAGGGGAAATGCCAAAATTCTATGGGGAAGGCTTGTTCTTGGGGTAATTTAGACCTGACTTGAGGAAGTCAACTTTTGTTATAAACTCTATGTTAAAAAAAACTCTGAAATTTCCCAGGGATTGAAAAAATGCAGAAATTGCAGATAATAAAACAAAATTTCGGTAATAATGCAAAAGTAGGAAATTGTCAGAAGCTCCATGAGGGTGAAGAGTGCCGTTTAAGCTTTAGATCTTAAAGCTTGGGTTCTCCGCTTTGTTTACCATTAATTCTGCTGTTGTTTTCAAACTTTTCCTCTGAATTTCCCCAACTTAAAAATACAAAGCAGTAAGATCTCTTCATGCTCAATCATTAAGGATATACAAGAATTTTAAGGGTGTACAAATACTTTTTTAATTCCATCAGCAAATATTTGCTTGCCATCTACATGTCAGGAGCTAGTCTGAGTTCTGGGTATATAATAGTGAAAAAAAGAAAAGAATCTGTGTTCATGTACCTTAAATTCCAGTGGAGATCAAAGAACTAAATATATGATATGTTAGATTGCATTGAGTGCCATGTAGAAAAATAAATCTACGTACAGAAATATTTTATACAGAGTGGTTAAGATAGACCTTTTTGAAAAGTGACCTTTAAGCAGAAACTTGATGGAAATAAGTGAGTGAGCGACACATATACCCTAGGGATCACATAGGGTCACAACATAGAATGAGAAAGTCCAAAATTCCACCTTGCTAATGGGTTTAATTCAAAACCCAAAATTCAAAAACTCAAAATTCTCCAAGCCAGGCTTCAGCAATATGTGAACCGTGAACTTCCAGATGTTCAAGCTGGTTTTAGGAAAGGCAGAGGAACCAGAGATCAAATTGCCAACATCTGCTGGATCATGGAAAGAGCAAGAGAGTTCCAGAAAAACATCTATTTCTGCTTTATTGACTATGCCAAAGCCTTTGACTGTGTGGATCACAATCAACTGTGGAAAATTCGGAAAGAGATGGGAATACCAGAGCACTTGACCTGCCTCTTGAGAAACCTATATGCAGGTCAGGAAGCAAGAGTTAGAACTGGACATGGAACAACAGACTGGTTCCAGATAGGAAAAGGAGTACATCAAGGCTGTATATTGTACCCTGCTTATTTAACTTATATGCAGAGTACGTCATGAGAAACGCTGGGCTGGAAGAAACACAAGCTGGAATCAAGATTGCCAGGAGAAATATCAATAACCTCAGATATGCAGATGACACCACCCTTATGGCAGAAAGTGAAGAGGAACTAAAGAGCCTCTTGATGAAAGTGAAAGAGGAGAGTGAAAAAGTTGGCTTAAAGCTCAATACTCAGAAAATGAAGATCATGGCATCTGGTCCCGTCACTTCATGGGAAATAGATGGAGAAACAGTGGAAACAGTGTCAGAGTTTATTTTTTTGGGCTCCAAAATCACTGCAGATGGTGATTGCAGCCATGAAATTAAAAGACACTTACTCCTTGGAAGGAAAGTTATGACCATCCTAGATAGCATATTCAAAAGCAGAGATATTACTTTGCCAACAAAGGTCTGTCTAGTCAAGGCTATGGTTTTTCCAGTGGTCATGTATGGATGTGAGAGTTGGACTGTGAAGAAAGCCGAGCGCTCAAAAATTGAGGCTTTTGAACTGTGGTGTTGGAGAAGACTCTTGCAAGTCCCTTGGACTGCAAGGAGATCCAATCAGTCCATCCTAAAGGAGATCAGTCCTGGGTGTTATTTGGAAGGACTGATGCTGAGGTGGAAACTCCAATACTTTGGCCACATAATGCAAAGAGCTGACTCATTGGAAAAGACTCTGATGCTGGGAGGGATTGAGGGCAGGGGGAGTAGGGGATGACAGAGGATGAAATGGCTGGCTGGCATCACTGACTCGATGTACATGAGTTTGGTGAACTGTGGGAGTTGGTGATGGACATGGAAGCCTGGCGTGCTGCGATTCATGGGGTTCAAAGAGTCAGACACGACTGAGTGACTGAACTGAACTGAATAGGTTTAAGAAGCTGTGAGAACTATGTGCTGGGTAGGAGTGAGCATAAAGCAGAGAGAGAAAAGATATGATCAGGGTATGAGCAAGAAAAAGATACTCAATTTTGAGTCTAGAGTACATATATATACAGGAAAGTAGTAACCAGCACATTCACTGAAATTTTTGGTATTCTACTGTGATTTAGGCGCACAGTTGAAAGGGATCTGCTACTTGAGTTTAGAACTTCAGTCTTCTCTTCATCAAATTTTTCAGGACAATTGGCAGGAATGTAGTTTAAAAGGGAATGGAAACACACAGAAAGATGCAGACAACTTGTTTAAACAAGAGGAGAAGACAATTGGGAAAAATTATTTCCACCTTAATTAAGCTATGAATTTTGAACAGTTTGGTCAAAATTCCAAAATGATGCTTCTATTCCTCTTCTCTTTCTCTTTCCTTCCCTAACATCCCCTTCCTCTTTACTTCTTCTCACTTTCCATTTCTTCCCCTTCCAAAAGGTACATGCTATATGATTTCATTATACAGCATCCTTGAAATGACAGAATTATAGAAAAGGAAAGGATGTAGATGAGAAAAAGTGAGTGTGGTTCTAAAAGGGCAAGAGGAGGGATGCATGTGGCAATGAGATGTTCTCTCATAGTGACTCTTAATTCCAATATCATAGTTGTTATATTTTGTACTACAGTTTTGCAAGACACCCCATTCAGGAAAATTCAGTTAAGAGATACAGGTTATGTCTGTATTATGTTTTCTACAACATCCAAGTGAATCTACATGAATCTGAAAATAAAGTTTAAAAATTTAAAATAATGAGCATTATGATGCTAGGGTGTTTGTTATGACCAGTGCATTTTCTTGGCAAAACTCTATTAGTCTTTGCCCTGCTTCATTCCATATTCCAAGGCTAAATTTGCCTGTTACTCCAGGTGTTTCTTGACTTCCTACTTTTGCATTCCAGTCCCCTATAATGAAAGGACATCTTTTTGGGGTGTTAGTTCTAAAAGGTCTTGTAGGTCGTCATAGAACTGTTCAACTTCAGCTTCTTCAGCATTACTGGTTGGGGCATAGACTTGGATTACTTTGATATTGAATGGTTTGCCTTGGAAACAGAGATCATTCTGTCGTTTTTGAGATTGCATCCAAACACTGCATTTCGGACTCTTTTGTTGACCATGATGGCTACTCCATTTCTTCTGAGGGATTCCTGCCTGCAGTAGTAGATATAATGGTCATCTGAGTTAAATTCACCCATTCCAGTCCATTTGAGTTCGCTGATTCCTAGAATGTCGACATTCACTCTTGCCATCTCTTGTTTGACCACTTCCAATTTGCTTTGATTCATGGACCTAACATTCCAGGTTCCTATGCAATATTGCTCTTTACAGCATCGGACCTTGCTTCTGTTACCAGTCACATCCACAGCTGTGTATTGTTTTTGCTTTGGCTCCATCCCTTCATTCTTTCTGGAGTTATTTCTCTACTGATCTCCAGTAGCATATTGGGCACCTACTGACCTGGGGAGTTCCTCTGTCAGTATCCTATCATTTTGCCTTTTCATACTGTTCATGGGGTTCTCAAGGCAAGAATACTGAAGTGGTTTGCCATTCCCTTCTCCAGTGGACCACATTCTGTCAGATCTCGGGAAAGATCAGTTTTCATCCCAATCCCAAAGAAAGGCAATGCCAAAGAATGCTCAAAATACTGCACAATTGCACTCATCTCACATGCTAGTAAAGTAATGCTCAAAATTCTCCAAGCCAGGCTTCAGCAATATGTGAACCGTGAATTTCTTGATGTTCAAGCTGGTTTTAGAAAAGGCAGAGGAACCAGATATCAAATTGCCAACATCCGCTGGATCATGGAAAAAGCAAGAGAGTTCTAGAAAAACATCTATTTCTGCTTTATTGACTATGCCAAAGCCTTTGACTGTGTGGATCACAAGAAACTGTGGAAAATTCTTCAAGAGATGGGAATACCAAACCACCTGATCTGCCTCTTGAGAAATTTGTATGCAGGTAAGGAGGCAACAGTTAGAACTGGACATGGAACAACAGACTGGTTCCAAATAGGAAAAGGAGTACGTCAAGGTTGTATATTGTCACCCTGCTTATTTAACTTATATGCAGAGTACATTAAGAGAAACGCTGGACTGGAAGAAGCACAAGCTGGAATAAAGATTGTCGAGAGAAATATCAATAACCTCAGATATGCAGATGACACCACCCTTATGGCAGAAAGTGAAGAGGAACTAAAAAGCCTCTTGATGAAAGTGAAAATAGAGAGTGAAAAAGTTGGCTTAAAGTTCAACATTCAGAAAACGAAGATCATGGCATCTGGTCCCATCATTTCATGGGAAATAGATGGGGAAACAGTGGAAACGGTGTCAGATTTTATTTTTCTGGGTGCCAAAATCACTGCAGATGGTGATTGCAGCCATGAAATTAAAAGACGGTTACTCCTTGGAAGGAAAGTTATGACCAACCTAGTTGGCATATTCAAAAGCAGAGACATTACTTTGCCAACAAAGGTCTGTCTAGTCAAGGCTATGGTTTTTCCAGTGGTCATGTATGGATGTGAGAGTTGGACTGTGAAGAAGGCTGAGCACCAAAGAACTGATGCTTCTGAACTGTGGTGTTGGAGAAGACTCTTGAGAGTCCCTTGGACCGCAAGGAGATCCAACCAGTCCATTCTGAAGGAGATCAGTCCTGGGATTTCTTTGGAAGGAATAATGCTAAAGCTGAAACTCCAGTGCTTTGGCCACCTCATGCGAAGAGTTGACTCATTGGAAAAGCCTCTGATGCTGGGAGGGATTGGGGGCAGGAGGAGAAGGGGACGACAGAGGATGAAATGGCTGGATGGCATCACTGACTCGATGGACGTGAGGCTCAGTGAACTCCGGGAGCTGGTGATGGACAGGGAGGCCTGGCGTGCTGCGATTCATGGGGTCACAAAGAGTCGGACACGACTGAGCGACTGAACGGAACTGAACTGATGATGCTAAGGAACAACTGACACTCTTCCTCTAGCGTCTTTCTGTTAAGGCTGTCCTGACACCAAATATTCTATGGCATGTTTATTCCTAGATGCAATAAAGCAATATTATCCGTGATTTAAATTCACTGGTACTCTCCTAGGTAAGCAAGTTGCAATGTACCTATTTGAGAGTAGAAAAAACATCCAGGAGAACCAAAATAGTTTTTAGAGGAACAAGATAATCTGAAAATTTATGTAGAATAGAAAAGGGCCACAAGGTACCTTGAAACATTTTTGATGAAGAAGAAGTTAAACAGATCTCTGTTTCCCCCCTCTCTCTGCCAAGAGACCAAAAGCAAATGAGATTTTCCGTTATACCAACTCTTCTCTAACACTTTGTGTTAGCAGAATTGCTAGTTTTTCCTAATTTGATGGGTGTGAAGTGGTCTCTTTTTGCTTTATTTTCTTAGAAAATCTTAGGAGTTTTTGATATATTCTTCATACTAAACCTCTCAATACTATGTGCTGAACATGTTTCTCCATCTGGAAATTTGAGATTATGTGAAATAGTTTCTATGCTACACATTTTACCTTGCTTAAAATTTTGTTAAAACTTGCCTGAAACTATCGGGCCTTCTAAACTTTTAATCATTACAATTGTGCTGCAGTTGTAGGAATAAACAAAAGTTTTAACAGAGGAAGGTAGTAAAAAAAAAATAGACACACACATATTTAAATTTTATTTATGATTAAAATGAGGGTATGTCCCAGTTTGCCTGGGACTTTTCCTGAGACCTTATGCCTACGGCATAATTGTTAATAATATCCTTTTCAATTTCAAACACTTTTTGGTTTAGATGAAAAATATATAAAGTCACCCTATGTAAGTAAGATAGGTGGACCTAGAAGTAAATAGAGATATCATTGGCTATCCATATTAAAAAGAATAAAATTTTATCCATATTTGACACTAGAAATACATTCCATATGAACTGAAAATCTAAATATGAAAGAAATCGTCACAATTATTAGAAATAATTATGAGAAAAGCTTCACAGTATTAAGAGGGGGACGAATTTTTTAAAATGAAACCACAAACCACATTAAAATTTAAAAAAATTTCTTTTGAAACTTTAGAGAGCAACTTGACAATGTGCGTATAAGTTCAGAGATGCTCAAACCCACCTCCAGATACACAATGAAGAGATCTTTGGACCTTGTGCTCTAAGGGACATGTATGGCAACAGTTTGAGGATGGATAAATATGTTGCGGCATTTTCATAAAATGGAATGCCATATAGCAAATAAAACAAATATACCAAATAAAACTTTGCACAAAATTGTATAGGAGGGGGATATTTGCCTTTTGAAATCGACTTGGTCACTTGTTTCTGTTAATACATCTGCATCCCAAGGCTGCTGAAGACAAATGCACATCTCATCAAACATTATTTTTGTGAAAGTGAGAAAAAAGGGGCTTTGTATACTTTTATATTTTAAGATCTATTAGCAAACTCAGAATTAAGAAAAAAACTCTGCCTATAGCATGTAGTATTTTAGCCACCCAAGGATATCTTAGATAAAACAAAGAGTGAGGTCTTCAAAAAATTCAACGGCACATATTAGAACTTAAAACATTGCCAAAATTGTTAGCTTATTCTATGTTGAACTCATTAAGCAGTATAAAAATATAGTAGTTCATAAAGTATTTTAGAGGCTCCATAAAAGAAACATTGCACATATAAGGTGAGTTAAATATATACTAAGTTTTCTCGGATCAAACTGTGAGTTGTACCATGTGACTACATCTAAGACTCGTTGTAATCTAAGTTTATTTTTACATCAAAAGGCTTTGTAATCCCTATGTCTATTTCTGGCTTTTGCTTATTGAAATATTTCCTCTAATCCATTAAATGAATAAATCCATTAAACTAATATTTACCCTTGGTCTCATGGAGGGTTGTGTATTTCTACTGGGCTTGAGGAGTCTTTCGATTTTTCATCTTTGGTTTCACTACTGGCCGCTATAACTTTACCTCAGTGTTAAAACTGCCTAAAGGAATTTCAGTCCTGAAGCAAATCATTTGCTTCCTGAAATTGGCAATTTGAATTTGAGGAACCAATCCAAGGACTAAAATTCAAGGATCTGGGTCAGTATCTAAGGTGAAGGGGAGTGGTGGTCTTGTTCTTTGTCAGTTCTCATTTTGCTTCTTCATCTCTGAGCTGAATATCTGTGTCACGTGGCCCCTTATTCCTCCTTTGACCTCTTTTCCTGCCCCACAGATGGTCAAGTGGTAGAGTTAATGGGAGGGCCTTGGGGCAGGGATGATGGTGATGAGGTTTTAGTAGAATAAATAAAGACCTATTTCACTCAATTCTCATTGAAATACTTCATATTTCAATGAGAATTGGATTATATTGCTGATACTATGAATGGTTCTTTTTGAGACCAATTTGAATAATTTCTTTAAACATGTCTTCTATAGCAATAACCATGCTTTGCATGTTCTGTATTTCTTCAGAGGCATGCAGGGTGTGCTCATCAGAATATAAATATAAACTGACAAATACCAACATGCTAAATAACAGCGTGGAGTGCCCTTTGACTTGTGAGAAGCGCTGTACCTCATTTCTTTGACTGGCTTTTGCTGTGTGGTAATTGTTACGGAAACATCTGGTTACTGTCACATATTTTAGTATCCGATCTCATTGCATGACATTTTGTTCTGTGACATTTAGTTCCCACTTGGGACTTGGAACTGGAAACCTAAAATTAAGTTTCATTTCCAACATAATAATAGGGAATTGTCCTGGGTAATGATGTTTGAGGTTACCAGTAATGGAATTTCAACATAGCACATTGGAAAAAATAATAGTAAATTGTTATCAGTGATTTTCTTTACAAAGATACAAATACTTACACAGGTTTCAGAAACTGTTTGGAGGAGCTGCTCTGAAAATTTTCTTAGTCCTGAGGCTATAATCCTTGGCTTTTTGAACTCATAATAAATAGAAATGAACTCTCTTATGGTGAGGTTCATATACCTACATATCTCTCATTTATCCTTTATATGGACTTTTTTTTTTCTTGTAAGGAAACATTTAGAAATATTCTTTTTGAAGTGTTTGAGTATATTTTTCTAAGCTTTAGGTTTTCCACAACAGAATTGTGTCTATCATCCTTTCTTTCTACTGCTTCTTTCATAAAATAAAAAGACTTTAGACAAATTCCCATTTTGCCTCTTCTCAATTTTGGCAATTAGCTTAGTGCCCATGTGCCTCTAGTTCATATCCTGGGCTTGATGAGAAACCTGTTCTTATGTTTCTATGTTGACTCAAGCTGGTCCTAAACATTGCTGCTTTCCTCCTCAATTTGATCCTTGTAAGTGTTGTGCATCCTTCACTATTGGACTTACTAAACTCACATGTTACTTAAGTTAAACTGATGCAACCATACTTCAGAAGAAGGGGTAGCTGGTTTGTTGATAGTTTTGTCAAATAGTCTACACCTTGAAAACAAACAAAATGCGCTGACAAATGTTTTAGATCTAGTTGCAGAGAAAATAGACTATGTGATGGAGATTTGCATGTAGGGAATTCATTGGGGAGTGTTCATTGGCCATCTTTGAGAGGTTAAGGAAGCAGGGTTAGCCAGAGGGAAAAAACGTTGATCTGAGATGAAGTCACAAGAAATGTTTCAGCTGATGACCTCACTGAATTATTCCAAACTGAGCAAGAGGACAAGATTTTTATACTTGCATTGAGCAGTCATTGAATGTGGCTGCCACAGTGGGGGCATGCAACTTGCTTTCAGCAGCCGGGGAATGAGTGCCTGGGTACTGAGAAAGGGATCATGGCAGTGCACCACTCATTCACTATGCAGGATTCTAAAAGCTGAATTGTCTTGGAAACAAAGATGATAGGCATATTTTCCCTCATTTCCCAATTATTTACAAAAGTGTTAAGAATTAATCAGGAGATAATGAATACACAGTGTGGAATATGTATGATATTCTTATGTTGTGTGTGTGTGTGTGTGTGTGTGCATGCCCCATTCCCTATACATTTAAGAGCTATCACTTTCACTTTCTATGAAAATGAGGCTTTGATGGCCGGGGGGGGAGGGAAGCTGAAATATTGCTAAGCTATTGCTTTGGCCACCTGATGTGAAAAGCCGACTCATTGGAAAAGACCCTGATGCTGGGAAAGATTGAAGGCAGGAGGAGAAGGGGACAACAGAGGATGAGATGGTTGGATGGTATCCCCGACTCAATGGACATGAGTTTGAGCGAGTTTTGGGAGATGCTGAAGGACAGGGAGGCCTGACATCCTGCAGTCCATGGGGTTGCAAAGAGTCATACACAAACTAAACAACAGCATTGCTGTACTAAGACATATATAACTCTTCTAGACACTTATGCTCAGTGTGTGTCTTTACTTCCAAATGAATATTTTAATACATCAGTCCCTCTTGATTCTTAAACCAAACTTCCCACAGACAGTGTCATCTCCAAAACCGAAGTAAGACAGCTCTGTCCGTGCTTAAGTTATCTTGGCCTCCTTTGTTCTGATTCCTCAGATAGCCCATCTTTCCAGAGGAGAAAACTGTGGTTTAAAACCAAAGTACCTTCTCATGAGCTTGCCCAGGGCCCAGTAATCCACGGTGCTGAGAGAAGCATGATTTTGGTATACATTGATGGTCTAGTCAATGGTCAGAAAATGGTTTTCTGGGAATAAAAAAAATAATACTCAAACCGAGCCTGAAGTCCATGTAGTGAAGTAATCTCTTGAGTAAACATAGAGATTTTGAAGGTGACACAGACATTATTTAACACACAAGGAAATTTTTTACAAATGTTCACAATTGACCAACAAGGGGGCAGAAAATCAACATATACCCAGTACTTATGACTTGCCAGTCATTATACAAAACAATTAACTAATATAGTAGCATTAAATTCTTACTACTGTCCCAAGTGTATGAATAATTACCCACAGTTTTTGTTCATTCATTTTTATCTTAAATGAGATAAATTTTGTACATTTACATTGCTAGAAAGTGGCAGAGCCAGGATTAAAAAATGATCTCTTTGATTCAAAAGTACATGCTATTTCTCTCCAAAAAGTGTCTATAAAGAGAGATGTGTCATTTAAAATAAAACACCTTAGAATTTCATTTCTGAAAATAATTGAAAAATAATATTGGGCTGTAAATGGTGTAGTTCTGATTTTAATTTTTTTTTTAAATTTTGGTAACGTGCCAATGTAATAGTGGGTAGCCCTGGAGTAGGAAATGGCAACCCACTACAGTATCTTTCCTGGAGAATCCCCATGGTCAGAGGAGCCTGGTGGGCTTCAGGCCATGGGGTTGCAGGGTCAGACACGACTGAAGTGACTGAGCACAACAGAGGGAAGAGTAATTTTGGAATCAGGAGACCTGCATTCATTGCCTGGCAGTAAGCTCTGGGAAAGAAAATTAACTTCGACTTTATCACTTATAAAATTAGGATGTAAAAGTAGTATGTAAATGTAGAATTTAAACTAAGTTACTACAGTCAATCCCTTCACAAAGCTTGAGCAAATCAGAACTATGATGTGTCCCAGAACCCATCTGTGATGTTTTGAATGTTAAGTACTTCTGTGGTTACATGAATCATTGGGTTAGCACTGGGTTATCCCAGAGTGATTTTATCTCTGTAGCAGATGTCTATTCTGTTGAAGGCTGTTAGCTCCTTGCTTGTTTATTTACTAGTTGTACAAAAGAAGACGGAAGTTCAGATGGTAAAGAAAGCAGGATAAAATACCGAACTCTGTAGAAATCCTGGATATTATTGGCTTCACTGGTAAGACAGCAGAGAAGGGAGGATAAACAAATGAAAGAAGGGTTGGCAAATGAGACTGTAGTTACAAAACATCCTTGTTGTTTTTTGGTGCACAACACAAGTAGTCCATTGTTTCATACGTCATTGGTTCTAGAGAGGGATTTACTAAAATCGTTGGAAATGGGACCCTTTATACCCATCAATCTTGTAGTTGCATACAAGTAGGATGACAAGAACAAATTCAGTCATGGATTTGGATTCAAAAGTTGATTCTGCAGTTCTACTGGGAAGATTAAGATTTAAAAATGGAAGCTAAGATGATCAATTAGTATGCATCTAGGTAACAACCTCTGGTGTAAACTGCTAGGATAGAATGAAACGGAAGGTCACTTGGATCAAAAATGCCCTGGAAGGAGGTAGGATCTGGCTAAGAGAACAGCTGATTTCTAAGGTGAAGAATATCATTAATATTAATATAGTCTCCTAATGTTCTATTCGGAAGTAAGCAACATTCCTTTATAAATATAAATTTTGATATATTAGCCAATTCCATTATTTAATAGTCATATCTCCTTTATAGTTTAATTCCAATTTTTTGAAATAAATATAATTATGTAGTTGTTAACTCATAAAATGTGTTATAAATTATCAGGAATTAATGGAGGCTAGCATAAATAGGTTTATATTTGTATACACTAGGTTTTTATTGTCCTTTTAGTTATAAGGTGTTGAGATTTAAATAATAACTCCTGGTAGAATATATATTCATCATTATAGTTTTTGCCTACATCAAACTCATCTAAATTGCATATTGAGACTTAAATCAGATATAGTTACTTGATTTCTGTCATATTTGGGGTCATTGAGCAAACAATAAAATACATTTTTGGAGATAAATGTGACATGATTCTGGGGCTATTACAAAAATCTATGGGTTAAGTAAAGACTTACTAAGAAAAACTGTATGTTGGATTTTGTGGTGATATAACTTAGGAGTTTGTTGTGATTGTGTGATGAGGTTAGAGTCAAACAATTCTGTTGTATTGTTATGATTCCCACATGTGCCTGAGCACCTCCTAAACTTGAGTTCTATGGGTCTTAAGTTCAGACTGTATTAGTTTCCTCTGGCTACCGTAAAAAAGTACCACCGTCTTGGTTTATTAAACAACGGAAATTCATTGTTTCACTGTGCTGAAGACTGCTGCTGCTGCTAAGTCGCTTCAGTCATGTCCGACTCTGTGCAACCCCAGAGACGACAGCCCACCAGGCTCCCCCATCCCTGGGATTCTCCAGGTAAGAACACTGGAGTGAGTTGCCATTTCCTTCTCCAATGCATGAAAGTGAAAAGTGAAAGTGAAGTCGCTCAGTCGTGTCCGACTCCTAGTGACCCCGTGGACTGCAGCCTACCAGGCTCTTCCATCCATGGGATTTTCCAGGCAAGAGTACTGGAGTGGGGTGTCATTGCCTTCTCCAATGCTGAAGACTAGAAGTCTGAAATCAGGTACTGGCAGAGTTGATTCCTTCGGAGGACCATGAGAGAGAATAGCTTCTATGGCCTCTTGGTAAAAACTGGTGTTTCTTGACTTGTAAACTTGTCACCCCAGTCTCTGCCTCCATGTTCATATTGTGTTCTCCCTATGTGTGTGTCTGTGTTCAAGTTTCCTGTTTTTATTAGGATATCAGTCATATTGGGTAGGTGTCCACCCTAGTCTAGTTTGACTTCATCTCAACTAATCATATCTGCAAGGACTCTACTTCCTAATAAAGCCACATTCTAAGATACAGGGACTTCAACCCTTCCTAGGGCCTATGTTTAAATTTTATTTTAATTTTTTTCCCAGTGGTAGGAATGAACAATTCAGATTTCTCAGAACTATTAATTTTTCACTAGGAAGAAATGTAACTTAAAAAACATAGAGGAATATAACAATAATTTCAGGTACTCAATATTAATTGCCTCCAATAATCTCTACTAATTTTACTGTAGAGTCTATACTCATTTGATACAGATGAAGTAGGTATTAGTTTAAAGTCCATACTTTGTGAGTCATAAACTGCTGCAGTTGAAATGTTGTGATTTGACGGGTTTTTTAGGAGATCCTGGAGGCTGGAATGTAGAACTTTCCTAGGGTAGGATGAGGAGGAAGGATGGCAGATACTGACTTTAAAATACTAGTATTAAAAAAAAAACAAAAACAACTTAATTTCATTTGTTTTCTTTAAGAGGGTAGGCTTGCATTGTAAAATACATTTTATTTCAAATTTTCAATTTATCAGAAAAGCAAGTAAGATGTTTGCATATTTATTTGCTATACCATTTGTGTTTCTCTTTCATTATTCCCAGTTGGAAATCTCCCAAATAAATACCATTGTCTTACATATTTATTTATCATGTCTCTGAAAAAAAAAGTAGTTGAAAAGTCTAGTGTTTTGGAGAAGGAAATGGCAAACCACTCCAGTACTTCTTGCCTGGAAAATCCCATGGAGGGAGAAGCCTGGTAGGCTACAGTCCATGGGGTCGCAAAGAGTCGGACACAACTGAGTGACTTCACTTTCACTTAAAGGTAATTTTTACTGCTTTTGTCCTTCACTTTTTAAATTTAAATTTAAAAATAAAGATACTTGACTAAAAAAAAAAGCCTACTGTTTAAATACCAGATGTTAAAATATTTATGATGTTGAGTTGATAAGTGACCCTTCACCTAAATGCCTCCTGTAGCCATAAAAAATAGTCTTTTTTGATTTATAATATCTCATGAAATATTGATTTTAATTTTCTGCTCCTTGAAAGACCTCTCCATGAATATTTTCATTGTCAGCATCTTAAATTGACCCAGAAATGAAAATGAAATAATTTCAAAAGTTGTTATCTATGCATTTAAGATGTGTATAAGGTAATTAAAACTAAACTTTAGGAGGGTTAAGACCCTACTGTAGTTGGTTATTCTACAACTAGGGTCACTGCCCAAGTTGTACAAAAGCATATGTTCAATTTACAGTTGTAATGAGGCCCATGGGATGTTTTGATTCTTCATTTGCTGTTCTCCTCTCTAGAGGATGCAGTTGCCTCTATTAAAAAATGAACACAGGCTCTTTTGTGGAGGATAATAAAAATGTGTAAGATAATACAGGCCACATACATAGATGGTTGGCATAAGGCTTTTCTCTTTGTGTATGGAATTGTTGCTCTTATCATAGAACAGCCACTATCATGGAACAGCCACATGGAAATATTCAGTATTAGTCACTTAGGAATGAGACCAGCTCCTCTGATCTCATTAGTTTGATCATGATTATTCCATTTTAATGTGGTGTTTGTAAAGGTGTTTTCAGTAGATTGTGCACTTGCAACTGCATTTTGTGTTTTATTATTTTCTAATCAGCAACAGAAAAGAGAAATTCATGTTATACAGCTTTCTTTTCTCTTATATTGAATATACATAAAGCCTAATGAGAGATATAGAACAGGTTTTTACTTTTATCCTTTTTCATTTTACAATTTTTGAAAATTGAATGACATTTGAGTTTCAGATTTTCCTCTTCCCATTGATATATTTGAAAATACTAGTACATACTCTTGGGATAAATGTAAAGAAATATTTATAATGTCATGCTGTTGTAATATAGACTGATACTTAGTATGAGAACTATATTTTGACTTAGTGCAAACTTGCAAAAGTGAAAGAGGAGAGTGAAAAAGTTGGCTTAAAGCTCAACATTCAGAAAACGAAGATCATGGCATCTGGTCCCATCACTTCATGGCAAATAGATGGGGAAACAGTGGAAAGAGTGTCAGACTTTATTTTTGGGGGCTCAAAAATCACTGCAGATGGTGACTGCAGCCATGAAATTAAAAGACGTTTACTCCTTGGAAGGAAAGTTATGACCAACCTAGATAGCATATTCAAAAGCAGAGACATTACTTTGCCAACAAAGGTTAGCCTAGTCAAGGCTATCATTTTTCCAGTAGTCATGTATGGATGTGAGATTTGGGACTGTGAAGAAAGCTGAGTGCTAAAGAATTGATGCCTTTGAACTGTGGTGTTGGAGAAGACTCTTGAGTGTCCCTTGGACTGCAAGGAGATCCAACCAGTCCATTCTAAGGGAGATCAGCCCTCAGTGTTCTTTGAAAGGAATGTTGCTAACGCTGAAACTCCAGTACTTTGGCCACCTCATGCGAAGAGTTGACTCATTGGAAAAGACCCTGATGCTGGGAGGGATTGGGGGCAGGAGGAGAAGGGGACGACAGAGGATGAGATGGCTGGATGGCATCACTGACTCGATGGACGTGAGGCTGAGTGAACTCCGGGAGTTGGTGATGGACAGGGAGGCCTAGCCTGCTGCGATTCATGAGGTTGCAAAGTCGGACACGACTGAGCGACTGAACTGAACTGAACTGAAACTTGCATTCATCTCACTCAATGACCAGTTGCAGAATTATAGTGAGCATGCCTGTATTCAGGATCCTATTATTGGCTTTGATACAGAAACAAAAAAAAAATGCTATTTCTCCCTTTAAAAAAATGCCTTTAAAAATCTTGAGCTCTCTGATTTGAAGGAAAGGATGAAGCCTAGTTAGCATTAGCAAACATGCAAGATTAAGTCAGTAGTCTCATTTAGATAGATGTAGCTAAGAATTGTTTTTGATTTTGTATGTGCCCAGCACCACCTTTTTTTGGTACACCATTTTTCACCAGTTCCAGTAGTGTGGACTGCCAAAATCCACACCATGGAACTCTGGGACATGTGACTAAAGCTTGACCAATCATAGTGCCCATATGCCTTGTCCTACTGATTGCTTTAAAGGTTAGTACCTCACCCAAACTTGGCATACCTTGGATGCTTCCATTTTGGAATCTTGAGAAAAAGAGATTTGAGATTTGGGGCCTTTACAATTAGAAAGAAATAAAATGGAGACAGGCAGCAGTCAAGCAAATAAAGCCAATCAGAGGTAAGAGGAAATGCGTGCCTAGGAGGAAGAGGACTTTAGTTGCTTCATCTCTCAGTTCTGGTGGAACAAAATTGCCCTTTTGTTTCCAGTATCTTTTCAAAATATCTTCTTTCCCCCCTTAAATCTTACTTTAAGTTAAAAACAGTCTTGTCTAGTGAAACTGACAAGAATCCTTAATCAACAGGATACTTGTTTTCATGTAAATGTTTTACTATTCTAATACTCTAGGTATCTCCTCAAATATTTCATGACTTCTACAAATAACTTTTTTTAAACAAAGCTTAGATAAGCTAAAATCTTCTTAGATAAGGCAAAGGCAATTTCAATTTTTGCTGAATGATCATAAAACCTGAATAAAGAAACATCCAAATTATAAACTGTGTATATTAGTGATGATATATTTAAATGGTGTCCATAACCTTGCTTGGAGCTTCCCTGGTGGCTCAAATGGTAAAGAATCTGTGGGCAATGTGGGAGATCAGGGTTCCATTCCTGGATCAGAAGGATATCCTGAAAAAGGGAATGGCAATCCACTCCACTTGCCTGGAGAATTCCATGGACAGAGGAGCCTGGTGAGCTACAGTCCATGGAGTCACAAAAAGTCAGACACAATTGAGAGACTAACACGCGTGTGCGCACGCGCACACACACACACACACACACACCCTTGCTTGGATCCTGGCCCCAACTTGCAATATTATGTATTTTTCTCTCTCTAGTTTTCAAATCAAACTCATTGGCTTATTCCATCCCCTTGAAATCAGATTTTGCAGGCTCCTGGCTTTCCTCCAAAAGTCTTTCATTGTTTCACAAGCCATCCTTGTTTTCAATTCATCCTTCTTTATCCACTGTGTAAACTAGGTGGACCTGAATACTTAGAAAAAATCAAAAAGCATTTGGTTGTTATTAGAGTAAGGATAGCTGACTCACACGTGTAAAGCATTAAAGAAACCTTACAAATGTTTAAGTGACTTTTTTTCTGTTGTTGTTTGGGGCTGTGGGGCATTTAACCACATCCTGCCTAGCACACAACACGTGAGCGTCTCTCTTAATTACCAGGTATAGTCTTAGGCTAATAAAACAAACAAGGACAATATTTTTATTTTCTTTACCCAGTATTTTTATTGATTTATTTAAATGTAACATACTATACACTGTTCAGCCTTTTGGGAGGTAGGAGGAGGGAGGGAATCTATATCTTTATGAGGAGTCTCCTTGAAATCAACATTCAGATGGATACACATTTGTGGCTGATGCACCCTGACATTGTAGCCAGGGCTCACACTTCCTACAGAGGCAGAGCTACCAAAATTATGATTAAAAAAAAAAACAACAACATTCAGGACTGGAGCTGCTTTTCCTTCAGTAGCACAATCCAGCTGCAAGGGGGGGACCAGATTTCTATCTCAAGATCAAGCAAAGATGCCATTTTAAATGCAGGAGAATCTAATTACTCTTTACTAAACTGTTTCTATCTTTTTTTCTGTCCATGTGTTTATTCTGGGGGTGAGACAGGGGAGAGGTAAAGGAGATGTTTTCTATTTTTGGCTTCTGCAAGCTTTGATACATTTTGCTAGAAGCTGTTTCAGTGTTTTGAGTACTAGGATGATGACTGTTTACACACAGTCTCTTGGTAATCTGAATGGCTATGTGAAATACGAATCCAGTGTGCACCCTATGTGCTGTTACCATGGTCATCTAATACTGTATTTGTCTCACCAAACATTTAATTTTGGTTGCGGGTGGTCCATGTTCATGTGTCAGGTGCAATTATTATTTTAAAATAAAACAACAAAGATAATCTAGTTCTCATAGGAATGCATTACAGTATAGCGTTCAGACTCAGTTACCAATGAAATTTCAACATACAGATTCCAACCACAAAATTAAACATTTTTAGAATCCCATTTGTCAAAAAGCAACTTGGAAGCCAAGTACCATAAAATGCAAGTTTATCATAAGCCAAAACATTCTGCCTCAAATGCATTTCCTTTGAAATCCCAACTTTTTTAAGGAATGAGAAAAATATGATCTTTAATGGAATTACTTTATGGGAAAATTTCTCAATAAAGCTAATTTTTCAATAACAGATTAACTGGAAGTGCTGGTTAAGCATCGACACAATTAAGTTATTAGAGAAGATGATAAAACACCAGACTTTCTAGAGCTTAAACTTTAGTAAAAAGACACATTTAGTAAGTCTTTCCTTTGTACCAAAATACTGTGTCAAATAATAAAAATAAACAGACCTTTTCAAAACAAGAAATATTAAGATAAAACTGCAGTATCAGTATAATCTTATAGTTATCACTTAAAGTATTTAGAACAAATAGTATTTTTCTACACTTTTAAAAATCACTACAGACACTGCAAATAAGGTTTAAGTATTTATTTAGTGGAATACAATGTGATGATGACTGGTATGCTTTTCTGTACTGTTTTCTATACCTGCTCTAACAAAATGAATTTCAATAAGGTTACATTATGGAACCTTCCAAAGCTCTTAAAATTTACAGAAAATAAGTTTTATTTGGTTTTGCAAAGACTAGATCATACCATTTGAACAAATTTCAGCATATAGTTACACATATACCAGGATATATTTGCTCAGTTTAAGCCCCTGTGGGGGAGGAGGGTTGCACTTCATACCAAATTCCTTGACAGTTCCTGTGGGGAGATACACTATGTGAGACTTGTAAAGTGTTCTTACATAGGCAGACAGCCTCTTCATCATTTACCACTGTGACATACGGCAGAAATCATTAGTAAATAATGAGCCTATGCTACTAAAATGCATTTGACAATTAATTTTCTTTCTTTTACTGTACTTTTGGAGGCTCACTGATTGATTAAGAGAAGAATTTGGTTTTTGGGTCTATTGCTTAGGAAAGGAAGCCTTAGGAGTGATGTATGTTTGTAAATGATGGCGGATATCTCTCACTCAGGCCATGTCGTAGTATTGTCATGTTTCTTGTTGATGGTTCTTATGGCAGAAGTGCAGGTGAAGTCAACAGACAGCACGTGGGGCACTCACACTCTTTCCCCAATTTTATCTCCTATTCTTGAAGTGTTTGCCAAGTTTTAAAAACACTTTGTCATGAATATGCATGTGGTGTGCTAAAGAAAAAGAAAAGGTAAAACAGAGAGCAGCTGCTGAGGATACTCTTTAAAACCCCAAAAGATATTTAACATCCTATTAAATAAATAACTTAGAAGGAAATAGAAAAGGATGAAGGCAGAATGCACAAGCATACCATTACTATTTGTTTGGTTAGAACAGTTTTACACTACCATGTTTATATTTGTTAATCCTATCCGATTCTTCCATGATGTCACGCGCAAAGCTCCTTTGGTTGTGCATATGATATGACCCAAGTGCTTTCCAGTAAATGCTTGCATGTCTTACTGCTCATTGAATCATTAGGCTTGAATGAGCAATGAATGTCTTTGATATGAGTTCGTATTCCATAAATAACTTTCCCGAAATTCATTCAACAGATTGTTCCTTGTCCTTTAAGTTCTATCTCAGAGGATAAAAACAAAAACATAAACAAAAACTTGACCCCAAAACTCAGCCACAATATTGTTCACTTGGGAATAAATTCCATCCATTTGATCTGCTTATATTGTGATCACAAGGCAGGACACAGAACTAACTAAGAGAACATCATATGTCAGCAGAGAGTACAAAAACCTTCAAAGGCTTCCTTTCTTTCAAGCAAGCAGACATTTGCAATGTGTCTTTGCCTTGTGAAGTACTGTCTTCATAAAGAATACCAACTGTGCCTCATAAAGAGCCTTTGGTTATACTGCATCTGCAATCATTGCCTTCTTCTATGAGTGTACCACCATAGGAAGAAAATGAGCTGAGGTGTTTTTCCTTCGTGTTTTCTGTCCTCTTCTAGGAGCTCCTTTTCCATTCAATGCCACATACATCTGCCTCCCATTGTGCTGCCAGTTAAAAGATGCATAGGTATTGTATCCGTTTTCCTCTATCCTCTCCTTCAGCTTACAGTCATTATTAAATTCTTTCTGCAAGGGAAGAAGAAAATCCTTTATTCCTGTGGTGATGACACTTGGTTCCATTTTACACAAACCATCCAGAGAACTCCACTTGCTGGGTTTTATTTGCTTTTGTCATCTGGACATAAGTCGTGTGCTTATACAAATCATCACCAACAGAAGAGTGAACCAAAAGGACAAAACATTCTACATTAGAAGGCACATGATTTACTTTTATCGATCATCATAACCACATTTGGGGCCCTTTTAAGGAGCTGATGTGCTTTGAGTATGACATGTTTAAGTGCCTAGAATGATTATTAAGAAACAAGCATTCTAGTAACAATGTTTATGATGAACGAATAATAAAGAATGTTATTATCATCCTTTTTTTTTTCAGAGTAATAATTGAGGTTCCATAGGAAAAACAGAATTACAGGGAAAAGGTGGGCTTATCAAGTCTGCAAATTTTATTTACCTATAAATCCACAATAAATATACATACATTGTTAAGAAAGCAGATCTTAAAACCATAATAGCTCTAGATAAACAAGAGACCCTGGGAGTGAGGGATATCCTTCTCTTTTCCAAATACCAGATTTCTCAATTTTGTAAATTATTGACAATTTTCCATAACTTGGAATTTTGACCAATTTTACTCTGAGGTTTAGGAATAGTTGAACAGTAGGACATGAGACAACCTTGCTTTGTGAATTCCTGTGTCAGAGAAACTATAAGTCTGTGACTAGCACAGCTTATCGGAGAAGGGGATGGCACCCCACTCCAGTACTCTTGCCTGGAAAATCCCATGGATGGAGGAGCCTGGTAGGCTGCAGTCCATGGGATCACGAAGAGTCAGACACGACTGAGTGACTTCACTTTCACTTTTCACTTTCATGCATTGGAGAAGGAAATGGCAACCCACTCCAGTGTTCTTGCCTGGAGAATCCCAGGGACGGGGGAGCCTGGTGGGCTGCTGTCTATGGGGTTGCACAGAGTCGGACATGACTGAAGCGACTTAACAACAACAACAACAGCACAGCTTATATAGTATAAATCTGCAGACTTGAACCCTGAGAAATTCCACTTTATAGCCATAGTCCTTTGGCTTCATTTCAAATGGCACAGTTTTTTTAAGGGGATCTTTAGTGACAAAGATTGATATCTCATTCATTTTAGAAATCTAGATTGTAGAAATCCAGATTTTCTCTCAGGAGGGAATAGCAAAAAGGAGATACCTTACTAATTTCAAAACTCTGACTTTAGAAATATTCCTTTTCCTTTATACCCAAACTAAAGCAGTTAAAAAGGAACTGGGGCTTTCTTCCGTCTGTATCTATCTTCTCTATGGAAACCAAGGGCATCTATATCTATATACATATGGAGACTACAGGCATCTTTCAGTTGAAACCTCTACTGTGCAGTTCAGTATTTCTCACTTCAGGACTTTTAGAAATTTTGACTATGTGTATATTTAAATAATTCAAGTTTTCTGCAGAGTAGATCCTAATTTTGAACATTATCAGAACCATAATGAGCAGGTATAGTTTAATGTTATCAGTTTAAGCTTTGTTTTCTGGAATCTATCCTCTATGCTTCTCCTCTATAAAGAATATTTAAATGTAATGTTCAAGTGATGACTTATTTGGCTGAAAGTAAGAAGAAAAGGTAAATTATTAAAGGTAATGATTTTAACATCCCCAAAATTTATGCATTAGAGATGATCTGAATTCTTAATTTATTTTTTCTCTTAATTGATCCTAGTCTGTCTGAAACTATATGGATTTAAAAGCAAAGAGGATTTTTTTACATGAGCAATTATATTTTTTCAATAAAGAAGGTATAGTTTAGAGACTATGGAAGAATTTATATTTGAAATGGAGCTATATATAAAAAAGTATGAATGGATGCTAAATTTATTTTTCCTTAAAATTAATTTATTGAGAAATGTTTCTGAAAGTGAATTACACTTGTATCAGACTCCTCATCTCTGGTGTTTAGATTGTTGAATAGACTATTGGTCAAATTTTTCTATCAGAATCTCTGGAGGAGACCTAGGAATCTATAGTTGTTTACAGCATTTAGGTGAATAATAAATATTAAAGGTTTTTAAAAAATCTAGGCTAGAGCAAGATCTCAAAAGTAGAGTTTTGATAGTTTAAAAAAGATTTTTAGATTTTCTCGGGATTACCTGGGAAATTTCTTCAGTTTTTAAACCATGCCCTATAAGCACTTATTCTATATAATTCAGTTTTATAAACTATCAGTATTTATTCAAGTCCATCAGTCAGGAGAAAACTTGATATACAATATAATACAATTGACACATGGATCAGAAGGCAAATAATGAAAATATAAGGGAGATATATGTTTCCCAAAAGGGAATCTAGGAAAGTATTTAAGAGAATAGAATTTATAGAGTTGGTTTAATCAGTCACTTTGGGCTTTTACCTAATTGCTATTTTCAAGAAGGCGATGGAATCAGTGGAAATTATCTGGAAAAAATATAGAGGGATTATAAGAGTTGTTACCTGATGAAAAGTGAAAATGAAAGTTAGTTGCTCAGTCATGTCTGACTCTTTGCAACCTTAGGGACTGTCGCCTGCCAGGCTCTTCTGTCCATACAGAATTATATAGAACGTGTACTCATGAATAATTCTGGTAGCTCCTAGTCCTATTCTGCCCTGAATAAGACATTGAATTTTAGTAGATTTTTAATTTAGTTTTGAACAAGCCATACTTTTTTTACTCTTCCTGGTGGTAATGCAAAATAGAAAAAACAGTGCACAATGGTTAGAGAAAGAGCTCATTTCTGAGACAGGCTAGAAGTGGAGTGTGTTAGCTGTGATGAGTTGAACTACTTGGAGAGGTAGTTAAGTTTATGCATTGTACTATCTGTTTATTGTACGGTTCCAAGTGCTAAAGAAATCATGTGGGACAAGGCAAACCTTGTCCTCTCAAATTTCACAATCTACTCTGAGAAGACAGTCAACAACAAGCACATTATTGAGAGAAATATCTGATAAATGCCATTGGAGATCATTAAAATGGTATGATGTGATAGAAAGCAACTGGGCATCTATGTTAGAAATAGAGAATGAAACAAGTCACAGGCCTTAGAGCTCAAGAAGAGGCATAGACTCAGGGCATGAACTGTGTTGGAACAGAAGAAAAAGTGGGGGAATGGAAGGAAAAGTATTAAATATTTTTATGACATTTGAGAGTTATCCATTTTTCCTTGATGTCACTTTTTAAAAGTATGCTGCTGCTGCTAAGTCACTTCAGTCATGTCCGACTCTGTGCGACCCCATAGACGGCAGCCCACCAGGCTCCCCGTCCCTGGGATTCTCCAGGCAAGAACACTGGAGTGGGTTGCCATTTCCTTCTCCAATGCATGAAAGTGAAAAGTGAAAGGGAAGTCGCTCAGTTGTGTCCGACTCTTAGCGACCCCATGGATTGCAGCCTACCAGGCTCCTCCGTCCATGAGATTTTCCAGGCAAGAGTACTGGAGTGGGGTGCCATTGCCTTCTCCGTTTAAAAGTATACTTTATCAATTAAAAATCATTTCAATCTTTTATTGCAATTAAAAATTTTACATGTCTCTCTCAATCTAAATTTTTATTAGGTTTTACTTTAAAGCATTGGTTTTGACTGTGTATTAGTATGTCTTCAAAGAATATATACCTGGACCTCTTGCTCAGTAATTCTGATATAGTAGATTAAGGAGGAAAGGGACCTCTGCATGTTTATTGAAAAGAAAAACAAGAATATCTCCAAAGTGGTTATGCTATGAACCCCCAAATGGAGCCTTATGGACTTAAGCCTTATAGCCTTAAGACTAATGGACTAAATGGTCCATTAGACTTCTAGGTTCAGTAGTAGAGCTACATACAATGGAAAAAAATAACTAAAATTTTTCTGACCCATTCACCCAAAAAGCATTTACTCTATCAAAGAAATTGACCCAAAGTATGCCTGATTCTCCAATTATAAATGGGTTTTACAGGAATGAAATACAAAGCTATTGTATATCCAGACCAATGACAGGACCAATTTCCAATGATTCTCAAATTGGGGGTACCAATTGATAAAACATGGAAACTCGTTAGAAATGCAAAGTCTTACAGACTTAACTGAATCAGAAAATCTGGGAAAGTGTTTTAACAAATCCACCAGGTGATTCTGACACTCAAGTTTGAGAGCTGCTGGCCCTAGGCAGGCACTGCAGTAATCCTAATACTAATCAACAAAATAAGTTTATTTACACATTTTAAAGTGATATTCCCTGATACTTGCTATGGACCACAGAGGGTGTATGTACCCAAAGCACTGGCTGGGTAATAGCTCCATCAGTGAATTAATAATTATTGTTCAGATAAATAAAATTCTGAAGTTGATTAACAGCACAGAAAATTATGAATTTCTTGATGTGTCTTTCCATTTCAGATTTTAACAGAATACAAAACACTTATGCTGCTATTTTATCTCTTGCTATAATACACAAACATACATAGCATGTGGGTTTCTGCTCAATCCAAGATCTTTATTTTCAATGATTCTTCAAGTTGTCCGCAGCAACCACGGCAATTTGGCCAAATGCTTCCGTGAGAGTCTGACTGGTTAGCTCAGAACATTCAGAATATTAGCATTCAAATCTTTGACTGATATGAGTGCCAGCCTGTGTGGTAGACTAATGAGTGAACCACAGAGGAGATTATAGAGTTGAAAGAGCTGCCTTGCCCGCCCTTGAAACTCTTGGTGACTAGCCCTTTGTGGTTCTATTTACTAGCAACAGAATGATAACAAAGCTATTTAATGTCTGGGGAAACATTGCAAAACTATGGTAATAATTTACTGAACTGGATTTTTCAATTAAAAGCAGAATACTTACCGAGCCATAGAGTTTCCCCTTCTTGTTCATGGCTAAATAATAGTTGCTGTTAATGGCTTTCACAGCAACAACTCCGATTTCCACTGAAGTTATCTCCAGGATACCTAAAACATACAATTTAAAAAGGCTGAACTTAAAGAGTCACATATACTTAATTGAAAGAAATAAAGGTCAGAAGAAGCTATTGTTCATTTTTAATGGTTGCAAAATCAAAAAGATGGGGGTGGGGTGGGGTGGGAAACACACCTTTTTCACTGTGCCTAAAACACAGTCACTATATGAGGAAAAAAATAGTCTTTAAATGAATTCCCCTGCATTTTACTCTGAGCATAGACGGGAAATATTGTTTTAATTAAAATACTTCCTTTGCTAACTCTGCATTTTCAACCCTATAAATATTGAAACAACTCTACTCATCTTAGCCTAGATTTTACAAAAAAATTATCAGAGCACACATCTGTACTATGGTATTAAACTAAATCTATAGCATATGTCAATAATATGTCAGATTTACTTCAATCTGTAAAAACACTGGTAAGCTATTTCTTCTTTGTAGGACTCAGATAAACTAAATCTCTTGGCTGCATTTAACTGATAAATTTATTTTTGGCAAATGTACTGACATTCTAAAATACAGAGAGACTAATCCCAATGTCCACATTGTCTTTAAAATAACAGAATTGCTAGTCTAGGTTGGGAGAGTATCCATCAATACTTTTGAAAGCTTTAGTTTCTTTTTTTCTTAGAAAGAATGAAAAACTAAAGGAACTGGGAACTGACAGATAAGAGATCTTTTCTCCTAATACACAAATTTTGGTTAGTGCATCTAAAGATAATTTCCTCTGAAAAGTTGGTAGGTAAACTATCTACTTAAAATGCCACCCTAGCTTAGGTAAAGAGACCCCAGGTACTATACCTGCTTCTTCTTCTTTTTGAACTCTTGGGAAAGCTGTCTCAGGGAAGAGAAGTACACTGTGATTAGCAAAGGCCTCTGAGTCCAGACTGCATTTGAACCCTGGCTTTGCACTCATCAGTGAATGGCCACAGGAGAAGTCACTCAACTGCCTATGTCTCAATTCCATTTGTAAAATGAGCAGCATATTAGTACCTCCTTTCTAGTTTTATGAGGATTAAATGAGAGTACATATAAAACAATTAGAAATTGCCTAGAGCTCAGTGCTTTCTTAATTATTATGAGAGGAAAGTTTTCCTCTAACAGTCACAGAGTTTGAAACTTCTTCAACAGGCTATGTAAATTCTGAATAAGACACACAAATTCCCACTGGCTTAGCCTATAAAATCAGAAAGCTGATACAAGTTAGCATTTATCCTGTACTTCCTATCATTAGAAACACCATCCTAAATGTGGTCAGCATATTGTGTGCTTATACTTTTCCCAAAAAGAGAGAGTGTCCTTTAGACACAGACACCTTTTTTTCTTTCTTCACATGCTGACAAGCCATGTTATGGCCAGTAGAAGGGCTTTCATGCCCCAGAGCAAAGCTGACATCACTAGAGAGACTTGGGCCAGACTACATGCCGTAGACCATTCTGTTCTTATATCCTATAGGAAGCCTGTGACCTAACACAGCACACCTCCTCATTAATAGAGTAAGACAGATCTCTTTTGGCAAGCTCAAACAAGGAAAGAGTGTGAAGAGTGAGGGAGACAGTATCTGTACTTTTGTTCTGTTTTGCTTTATTGAAGTGTAGTTGATTTACAATGTCATGTTATGTTCAAGTATTCAGCAAAGCAATTCATATACATATGGTGTTGCAAAGAGTCAGATCCAACTTAGCAACTGAACAGCAACAACATATATGCATATATGTGTGTGTATGTGTTTCAGATTCTTTTCCATTATAGGTTATTTTGGGCTTCCCTGGTAGCTCAGACAGTAAAGAATCTGCCTGCAATGCAGCAAACCCAGGTTTGGGAAGATCCCCTGGAGAAGAAAATAACTACACATGTACATGTGTGTCTTTCAGTTTCTTTTCCATTAGAGGTTATTACAAGATATTAAATCAGTATCTGTATTTTTGATATCCCATTCCTTATGCTAGTAGTTGTCTTCAAGGGACAAACACATTTATTTGCACATGTTAAAAAGTACTTTTTTTTTTTTTTACTTTATTTCTTTAATTTTCACAATGGTCATCTAAGGAGGTTGGATTATTCTCAATTACAGATGAAAAACTGGATGATGATACTGAGGTTTTATAACTTACATACAAGGTGAGTAAGTGACATAGGTCAATTATGAGGGACCCAGTACCTATCTCCTCTCACTTTCAGATTGTTTTCGTCTCTGTCTCTGACTGTGTTGCCTCTCCATCATATTTCTTGCTTCTTTCCTGTTTCCACAAGGGAATTCTGCTGGAAAACCAACTGACAAAATGACTCATCAAGATAATAGTCTTTAACAACTTAATAATGTGCTTTTCCTCCCAAGGATTTGGCATGCCATGGATGATGATGTCTGAGTCTCAGGGAAGGAAATCTAATGTGCTTTATTTATGTCATAAGCAGAGGGTATAAAACAAGGCAATGATAGGAATCTGCGGCAAATATTTAGGCTGATATTTGTTTTACCTGCCAAAAAAGGCAAGTAAATACTATCAGTAAATTATATGATAAGCCCTATGTATGCTTTTTAACTGGAAATTGTTAGAATGAAAAAGGTTGATTTCAGCAAAGAATTACAGATTTTTAAATGAGAACAAGTAGAATTACTGCAGATGGTGACTCCAGCCATGAAATTAAAAGACGCTTACGCCTTGGAAGAAAAGTTATGACCAACCTAGATAGCATATTCAAAAGCAGAGACATTACTTTGACAACAAAGGTCCGTCTAGTCAAGGCTATGGTTTTTCCAGTGGTCATGTATGGATGTGAGAGTTGGACTGTGAAGAAGGCTGAGCACCGAAGAATTGATGCTTTTGAACTGTGGTGTTGGAGAACCCTTGGACTGCAAGGAGATCCAACCAGTCCATTCTGAAGGAGATCAGCCCTGGGAGTTCTTTGGAAGGAATGATGCTAAAGCTGAAACTCCAGTACTTTGGCCACCTCACGCGAAGAGTTGACTGACTGGAAAAGACTCTGACGCTGGGAGGGATTGGGGGCAGGAGGAGAAGGGGATGACAGAGGATGAGATGGCTGGATGGCATCACTCACTTGATGGACTGGGTCTGGGTGAACTCTGGGAATTGGTGATGGACAGGGAGGCCTGGTGTGCTGCGACTCATGGGGTTGCAAAGAGTCGGACACGACTGAGTGACTGAACTGAACTGAACTGACTGAATGGACTGAGTTGGCAGAAGCAAAAATGTTTTGGTGAAATAAATATTGGCAAATCCTCGATTGATTATTTCTGAGAGTGCACTGCACATGGTAGATTGTATTTATGCTCAGAAACTCTTGGGTTTCTTTCTGTTTTGCACAAAATAGGAACACAATATTCAAAGAATTCATCAATCAGTTAACCATTTTTCTTACTCTATAATCAGTTAGGGCAAGCTTGAAAAGCTTCAGTATGCTTCAAAATACAAAGAGGAAGACCTGGATGATTTAAGTTCTTTTGAGTTCTGAAAATAAACTTTTATATACATCATATATCAGTAAGTCAGAATTCAATAATTTTGTGGGTAAAGGACAGTTCAGTTCAGTTCACTGCTCAGTCATGTTCAACTCTTTGTGACCCCATGGACTGCAGCATGCCAAGCTTCCCTGTCTATCACCAATTCCTGGAGTTTACTCAAACTCATGTCCATTGAGTTGGTGATGCCATCCAACCATCTCATCCTCTGTCATCCCCTTCTACTCCCACCTTCAATCTTTCCCAGCATCAGGGTCTTTTCAAATGTGCCAGTTCTTCGCATCAGGTGGCCAAAGTATTGGAGCTTCAGCTTCAGCATCTGTCCTTCCAATGAATATTCAGGACTGATCTCCTTTAGGATGGACTGGTTGGATCTTCTTGAAGGCCAAGGGACTCTCAAGCGTCTTCTCCAACACCACAGTTCAAAAGCTTCAATTCTTTGGTGCTCAGCTTCCTTTTATAGTCCAACTCTCACATCCATACATGACTACTGGAAAAACCATAGTCTTGACTAGCGGACTTTTGTTGGCAAAGTAATGTCTCTGCTTTTCAATATGCTATCTAGGTTGGTCATAACTTTCCTTCCAAGGAGTAAGTGTCTTAATTTCATGGCTGCAATCACCATCTGCAGTGATTTTGGAGTCCTCGAAAATAAATTCTGTCACTGTTATCATTGCTTCCCCATCTATTTGCCGTGAAGTGATGGGACCAGATACCATGATCTTAGTTTTCTGAATGTTGAGCTTTAAGTCAATTTTTTCACTCTCTTTCACTTTCATCAAGAGGCTCTTTAGTTCTTCTTCACTTTCTGCCATCAGGGTGGTGTCATCTGCATATCTGAGGTTATTGATATTTCTCCTGGAAATCTTGATTCCAGTTTGTGCTTAAAGGACAATGACTTGTTACGAATTTCTTTGAATGTGCGAGTGACTTTCTAAACTTTCAAGTCTAAAGGACTTGTCTATTTTTTAAGACAGAATCTCTCCCATGTTCTCTGCTCTTTGTTAAGGATGATCAAGTTTGCCTACAAAATACTTTTGGAAAGTATGTTTCAGAGTTGTTGCATTAATAACTTATAGTTCTACAGGTGTATGCTTTAATGCAAAATTGAATGCCAATTGGACAGCCTCCTAGGGGAAAGTGAGAAACAAGGCAGGAAGTTGTAAGAAGTAAGGGTGGGGAGTTGTCAGAGTCAAGGTATCAACCATCTTCTACTGACACTAAGGATTCTGGCAAATAGGAAATATTTTATCTAAAATGTGTAACAGTTTAAAGAATATATTAGAAAAAGCTAATTTTAAAGCAAATTCCTTTAATAATAGCAACATATGATTTATTTTGAGTGATATGTGAAATCTTAATAAAGTTTGATAATCTAATAAGAGTTATTGTGACAAAAAAATTAACTCCTATTAATTGGTAAATTCTACCTAATGAAGCAGCATCACTGTAGTAATGGGGAGGATTTTGAAAACTGATGAACTCCAAATGGAAATAATCTGGAATCATAATTTCATGTAAATCAGTGTTTTTTTTAACTGTTCAGTTCAGTTCAGTTCAGTCGCTCAGTCGTGTCCGACTCTTTGAGACCCCCTGAATCGCAGCAGGCCAGGCCTCCCTGTCCATCACCAACTCCCGCAGTTCACCCAGACTCACATCCATTGAGTCAGTGATGCCATCCAGCCATCTCATCCTCTGTCATCCTCTTCTCCTCCTGCCCCCAATCCCTCCCAGCATCAGAGTCTTTTCCAATGAGTCAACTCTTTGCATGAGGTGGCCAAAGTACTGGAGTTTCAGCTTTAGCATCATTCCTTCTAAAGAACTCCCAGGGCTGATCTCCTTCAGAATGGACTGGTTGGATCTCCTTGCAGTCCAAGGGACTCTCAAGCGTCTTCTCCAACACCACAGTTCAAAAGCATCAATTCTTTGGTGCTCAGCCTTCTTCACAGTCCAACTCTCACATCCATACATGACCACTGGAAAAACCATAGCCTTGACTAGACGAACCTTTGTTGTCAAAGTAATGTCTCTGCTTTTGAATATGCTATCTAGGCTGGTCATAACTTTCCTTCCAAGGAGTAAGCGTCTTTTAATTTCATGGCTGCAGTCACCATCTGCAGTGATTTTGGAGCCCAAGAAAATAAAGTCTGACACTGTTTCCACTGTTTGTTCACCTATTTCCCATGAAGTGATGGGGCCGGATAGCATGATCTTTATTTTCTGAATGTTGAGCTTTAAGCCAACTTTTTCACTCTCCACTTTCACTTTCATCAAGAGGCTTTTTAGTTCCTCTTCACTTTCTGCCATAAGGATGGTGTCATCTTCGTAGGGCAAGAATTATGCTTTGATGAGTCACTGAGTTGTCCATCTCAGGATGCAGCCATTCAGAAACATTATTCCCAGTTTCTGTCTCTCATCCATCTCCAGAAATGAAGCATCTAACCTGTTTTTTCCTCCAGCAATTACACTGGACCAAGACTACTCTTTTTGGTCCATGATAATAAACAAGCTATTGGCGTAGATGGTAACTTTCTCTTTAAATAACTTTTCATTGATATAACAGGAAAAGGAATGTAAAAGTGATTTATTAATAACAGAATGGATATATACAAGGGGGAAGTGAAATGCAAAAAATGGATGCAAAATCTGATTATCCTCTCCTGGACAGACAGAACTTGCATATTTAAATCACTCCTGGAGATTATTTGAGTAAATTAATTCCGATAGAATGTTCAGTTCTGTTCAGCCTCTCAGTCCTGTCCGAGTCTTTGCAACCCCATGGACTGTAATATGCCAGGCTTCTGAGTCCATCACTAACTCCTGGAGCTTGCTCAAACTCATGTCCATTGAGTTGGTGATGCCATCCAACCATCTTATCCTCTGCTAGCATGTACTAAGTAACCATCCATGTTCAGGGCTTGTGATAGCTGTCACTATGGAGGATGAAAAGACAGATGAGACACAATCTTTACCTGCAAGGAGTTTAAAAACTGGTTAGGATAAAGACAGGAAAAATTTAAGTAATTACAACACAAAGTAAATATGTTAAGTGATCTATTAGAGATAAAATATGCTGCCATGGTTTTTAATAAAGAAGTCATCCTGAAGAAGATGGTTGGTATTTGAGATGAACCTTTCAGTGGGTAGGATTTTAATAGGTGGGAACTGAGAAGTTGAGGGGAACATTTTAGGGGGAGAAAAGTGAATGAGTGATGAAAGGCATGGAGGAACGGAAAGAGCTCAGTGTGTGCTGGAGCCTCTGTGGGCTCTCCCCACTGATTGCACTTTGTGGGGGACACTCAGTACATGTAAGGGTTCTGCTTGAGTAGAAGTGATGCTCTCCTAGATGAGGAAGGACTTTTCAAAAAATGATTTGTGAAACGTGGAAGCAGCTCAATAAATGTCAGAGACTTATGAATTCAGAATTAGTCATGTATAATTTTTTTCTAAACATTTTAACACAAAATAGATCATAATGCTGTATATGTACTTTGACAGCTTTAGTCAGTGTGCTGAAACATGTCATGATTAGTATGTTACACAAATCCCATCCTCTCTAAACTGTCTCTTTCTTTCCCATGAATTGTTCAGTGGCCCAGACAGATCTATTATATCCTACTACAGAAAGACTTACAGACCTCTTTGGCTTGGTATCACATTTATACAGTATATATCTGAGATTATGGGCCATACCCAATAGCATGGGCCTAACTGGCTAAAAATATGGTATTCAGTTTAGGGATCACTCTGGGTCTATCTCCTTAATTGTGTATCTTACTCAAAGAATTATAGCAGTCATAGTGATCTTTTTAAAAAAAATTATTAGAAAAGTATACAGTTCATAATATATGTTCAATATGTATTTATTGAATGAACAAATAAATCATAAGTGGTTAGTCCAGTACTGGCTGAGTAGAGAAAAACTGGGTATTTATTAAATATATTTTTTCTTTGACAGTAATCTTTGTAAAATCTTGAGATGAATTAGTAATTCCATATCCAAATAAAATGAAAATAAAAGTTAGAGGATGTGCCAAAATGTATGCTTCAAAGGAAAAGTTGGCAAATTATAAAATATAAATGTTTAATATTACTTTTAAGCAAATTATAACAAAGTCAACAATAAAGGTTGTTTTATCTATTTAGATACTTTTCTCCATATTCTAGCAAACACTTGATTATTAGATTTCAAAAGTATTTTAGACAAGCATACCATTTAGTCTGCACAAAGCGATTCACTTCCATATAGAATAATTTTCTTGATAACTTTATTAGAAAAAAAACTTGGCCCCTGTATCTTCATGTTCTTTCATTTCCTTCATATATGGAGATTGTGTGTATGTGCGTATGCATATGTGCTCAGTCCTGTCTGATTCTTTGAGACCCTGTGGACTGTAGCCTGCCAGCCTCCTCTTCCATGGGATTCTCCACGCAAGAATATTGGAGTGGGTTGCCATGCCCTTCTCCAGGCGATCTTTCTGACCCAGGGATTGAACCCGTGTCTCTTATGTCTCTTGCATTGGCAGGCAGGTTCTTTACCACTAGTGCCACGCCAGGCAGTGAACACTGGATAGATATTTACTGTCTGCTGAGTCAGAATGGTGCCAAGGCAACTAGTTTTCTATACCTGTAGTTCTAAAACTTGAGGATATGCACCAGAATCATTTGCAAGTCTTGTTTAAACACAGATGTTTTGGACTTTTGATTTGGTAGATCTGGGGTAGGACCAGAAAAGTTAAATTTCTAGCAATTTCTCAGGCAGTGTTGATTTTGCTGGTCCCAGGACCACACCGTGTTCTATATACTACATTCAGAGACAGAGCAGGACTCTGGTATTAAAAAAAAAAAAGCATTGATAGAGACACATGCAGAGAAACAAAATTGTAAAATAATGGTAACAACTTAACATCAAAGCAAATTGTTAAAGAATGTGGAAAGAAGTACTGAGTTTTTCTTTTGCTTGTTTTTATAGGTGTGGGATTCAATGTCTGCATAAGTGAGATAATGTGGATTCAGAGTTTACAAACAAATATAGTATACTGTTGTCTGTGGTCAGTTTTTTTACTTATAATAACGTTATTAGCAGAATCTTTGTTTTCTTCTTCTCAATAAGGGTATGGAATGCTGGTGGAAACTTAAGTGCCTTCAACTATTCCTAAAGAAGTATTTTATAGGCATTTTCATAGGGTAATTGTGTTGACATTGGACACTTTAAGAATTAAATGATTGTATTGTTCCCTTAAAATTATGCTGATGGCCATGAAATTGTTACAGATCTGCAGGGGTCCCCTTGATCTCCCACCCTCTAGAATAATCTCACTACCTTTAAAGGGATGATACCAGAGTGGGCTGCTCATTGATCTAAAGCTGGTCCACCTTGTACTATTATAGACTGTGGCTGCCTTGTCAGCATGATGCAATAAAGATATTTAGTTTCTCTATCAGCCACAGTTCTTTCAGATACCCTTGACATTCTTTTAGAATTGCAGACAGAAACAGGACCTACATTAGCAGAAAATCCTTACCATCCCTATATAATACAATGAGATATACCTTTGCCAATTTACTGCAACACACAATGACCTTTTACATTCTCACCTGGTACTTCAAGTCAGAGGCTAAACTCAGTGAATAGCTTGGTCTGATTGATGAGTATGGTGGCAAATTCTAAAACATCTGTCAATTTAAAGCTATATTTTAATTGACATATGCTGTAATTTAACCACTGTCACTGACCTAACATTAAAAGTATCAGAAATAATATAATCTAGAGACTTTATTCCCTAGTTATAAATAAATGTTAAAGTGTGTTAAAGATTCATTTCATTATGGTATTTGTATTACAAATGAAACATGACTCTGAAGTTTTCCATATTGATCATAAGTCAATAAATATTTGCAGATGACCATCTAATGTGGCTCTTCGTGACACTGTGCTAGATCAATAGACTTAGTAAACTTAAAATTTTTTACGTTTTTGCCTCACTAGCAGAGTGTTTTTGGCTGTTCTTTTAACTTTATTGAATTGTATCAGGACATAGATAATTATTAATATTTTGTGTTTTCAGATATTACCTTCTGTGTTCTTAGGGCAGATCTATAACGAGATAAATTACATGTTTCTAAGGATAAGAATTTATTTGAAATTCCTGAGTGTTGTCCATAGTAAGTACTGATATAAATTAAACTAATTTGCAATATGAGAAAAAATAGTAAGTCTAATTTTGCATGAAATAAAGACCTAGAAAACTTTGTGTGCCCCTTGCTCTACTTCCAACTGCCGGTAATCCTGGAAAAAGAACACTGGAGATACATGTTTGAATCATTTGCTGTGACCCAAGATAATTGACATTGGATCCCATTTTACAATGGAATAAACGGTGGGAAATGGCATAAAACAGAAAGAGTTTAGAAAGGGAGGCTGAAGATACTCTCAGGAAAATCTAGCACAATTCATTTGATTGGTAGGTAATAAGGCCATAATAAGGCAAAGAGTAAATATGGAAAATATTTCTTTTTGAAAGGTAAACTTTATTTCTCTGTCAGAAAATATATATAAAGTTTTATAAAGCTATATATTTATTTTTTCTTTTTTCCCCATTTCCTTTCGTAAACTAATTCTTCAAAAAAAAAACTCTAAAGTGTCAGAATTCCTGATTTCTTGCCTGGGCATCCAATCACATCCTACTTTGGCCCTACTCTATCATGTCTCCTACATTTCACATTTTGGGGAAAAGCCTGAGGGAAACCTCATGTGGTTTATGTCTCTTCACTGAGCATAGAGGGAAGGAAAGTCTTTCATTCTGTGCATAAATGTTGGCCTAAATACCAACCATATGAAAATAAAGGACAATCACTGCAATCTTACTGCTGCTGGATAAATCTACAGACAATGCAAAATAATACTAGAAACATGTTATGTACTATAAAAGGCCATCCAACTCCCTAAATCAGATCTATTACAATAAGGAGGCTTTGGTAAACATATCAAATGTGATATTCCCTTCTCCTACCTCCCAGATGAATCATCATAGATTATTTTGAGAAATATTTTTGGTTCAAACAAAACTTCTGATTAAAGATTTTAAAGCCTCAAAATTGGCTAAAATTACTAAATAAGAAAGCTTCATGTCATTTATTTTTGTGAGGAAAGTTCAGGTCATTTAAGGCTTAAGAAAAAGCTAGGTCTTAGTAAATTGTAGAGTCAGAGAAGAGTTTGATGAAATCTAGAGATTGTCTGGTTTATCTCTTTCCCTTCTGTAATAGATGACACCGGGGGACCTAGGGATATCCAAAGACTTATCCAAGCATCTCTAAAAGATTACTTAGAGCCTGAAATAAATAGTTAGTACATGTTCTTTCTACTACAACATGAGGCTCCTATAAACATTTAAAAACTGTTGGCAGCCAGGCAAAAGTTTTCTATCTACTTAATGTTTTATAGACTAATTTATCTTGGTCATTACACAGAAACAATTCATTCTAGTTGAGCTCGACCACTGCATTTTATTTATAAAGTAAGAAAAAATTTTAAAGCTAACATAAATGATTAGAGGAATTGTTCCATGATATATTTTGCTAAATGATCACCATGTCAATATAGATAATTACTCTAAAGTTATTCCTATAAAATGTCTATCACATTTACTAAATTTAATACTTTTCTTTAATACAACTAAATGTAATATCTAAATATCTTTTTTCGTCAATTTAACAAAAAGAATAAAATGGTTAGTAGAGCACATCTTAATGTTGGATTTCTAGTAAGAAATAGTCTTACTTGATACATTGAAGTGTTCACAAATTAGCTAAGAATAAATAGCCCTGAGTAGCTTAAGCTACTTACTGTACAACAAGTTTTAGAGTTCAAGCTCATGGCTCACTTTGAACATGTATTTTGTAAACTAATAAAGCTTTTGCATGATATGGAATAGCATATAATGTTTCTTTATTCTTTCAAAGATTCCTCCCATAGTTACTTAGATAGTGGATAGTTATAATACTAAGAAATACAAACATGACTATTTAGTATGTACATTTTTATTTGAGTATGCAAAAAACATTTTAGCTATTTATATATACTTGTCAAATTAAAACGTTGATTCATTTGTCATATATAAAATTATGCATATCTGTAACTCATCATATTGCAATAAAGAATTCTGGCTTCTGCTTAAAAGGGAAAGTTTAATCAAGATACTCAGGAAAGGTCATGGTTCTCTGGACTTTAACCAAAATGACTGATTTATTTTGGTCATACACTAAGGTGGTGGCGGTGGTGGTTTAGTCGTCAAGTCGTGTGTGACTCTTGCGACCCCATGGACTGCAGCCTGCCAGGCTCCTCTGTCCATGGGGTTCTCCAGGCAAGAATACTGGAGTGGGTTGCTAATTCCTTCTCCATGTACTAAGGTAGAAGTGATTTTATCTCCAAAGTTAATGAAAATGCCCTGAAAACAGGTTTCTCTCAGGTTGGAAATAGAGGAAGACAGCGTCGCACATTCATTTCCAGTCACTAGTAATGCACACAGCCAGTATTTTGCAGACTGCATTGGAAGGAATACTTTCATAGAAATCAATATAAGGGATTTCCTTGGTACTTAAAAAGAGTATTTGGAGACAGTATAAAAATAAAAATGAGCATAAAAGTCAGACAGAACATGGGAAAAGCAACATTGGACTAGGAAGAGATGTTTTAAGAACAGATATACCTTAACCATGTTGAGGAGTAGATTATTACTCCTTTAGTGAGATGCATTTGATAATTGATATTAGAACCCAACATATATCCTTTCTTATTCTTTGTATTTATACATGGAAAATGAAATATTATGTAAGGTTTTTTAAACTCTACTTTTATTGTTTCACTGTCTTAAGTGAACAGACTATCTATACAGGTATCACTAGACAGGATAAATTTTACCTGACACATGATTTATGTTTCCCCATGGTTGACAAAGACCAGGGATTATCTTAATATCCATCTTATTTTAAAACCAACGCTTAAATTGGTTTAAAATAGTATACTTTTGAGAAGGAACACACACCCTTTAAATGAAAACACTATCTGATCCAAGTTTGAAAGTGAAAATTGTCAGATAAGAGAACATTAAATGTAGGTGCTGGTCCCAAATAATCAGCAGGACCTTGTAAGAGAGTTTTAAAAAATGTCGAGAGGCAAATAAGTGAACTAATATATAATGTGTGTATGTATAATATATATGCATTTCAGACAAGTGTTCTTTCATAATCATCTTGATGCACATAAACTGTTCTGAATGAAGCACACTGAATGTTTGGTATTTAAGCGCAGATGATAGCTTATAAGTACTTAAGTTTTCATGCATATAAGATATGCTTTCTTGTATCCAGATTACAGGAGACAAAAAAAGAGAGAAAATCAAAACCAAAAGTTAATAGAGAAAAACCACTGAATTAAAATTATTGTACTGACTTGATTTTGTATATCTTGCATTAAAATACATATCCAAACCATGCTAATTGCAAGTAGCTCATTTTATTCAATTAAATTTTATCCCAAATTGTTAAAATCTTTAAAAAATTGGAAAAAATATTCAAATAAAAGTTAACTTAAATTTCTTTGTAGGGACTTCCCTGGTGGTCCAATGGTTAAGACTCTGCATTGCCAATGCAGGGGGGATGCGTTCTATCTTTGGTCAGGGAACTAAGATTCCACATGCTGCAAGGTGTGGCCAAAACTTGAAAAAAATAAATTAGGGGTACATTTTTTTAAAAAAAAACCTTCTTTGTAGTATCCTTCAGTTCAGCTAGATAAAATTCAATATATTGTAGTTTGAAGAACTGTTTCTACTTGATGTTTATTTGTTGAAATCTGAAAGCATTTCCCCCAAAATAAAGACTCATGATGTTATTTAATTCATATACTCAATTGCAAAGAAGCATTTGAATGGATTTGCTCAATTCTGACTAACTTGTTTTGTCAAATAATTATTAAATTCAACAGAAATAAAATAATTTATAAAATTTGTGGTGAGTAAAATTTTAGTGCATGGATATAGGTAGAGAGACACAGAAGCTCAAAAAGACAATACATATTTTAAAATAATGAGTCAAATTGTCATCAGATTGGCAAAACACATTTAGATAAAGTGGCTGACTGTTATTTAAGCAAGACAGGATAATAAATTACTGGAAACATCTATAAAGAATGATCAACATTCAACACTTTCATACCATTTAAATTCTATTGTAAATGTTTCTTCTCCCACTAATTTAAGAAGGTCAGAAAAATAACATAATTGTAATATAATTTGATTTAGTACAAACACTGAAATATTTCACTGCATATTATTCTTGGGAAAAATTCAAAGTAAACCTTGTTTATTTGTTTTCATATAAGAATTTTTATAAATCATGTCCAAATAGATGTCAAATTTAGAGTCGTGATTTATGAGGGCATATATTTGATGCTTCTGTATTTTACCAAAACAGACTCAGAAATTCAAGTGCCATGAGATGATATATATTTCATAGTAACTGTTATTTAGCAGATAAATGAATAGAAATGTATATCTATCTTATATAAATAAACCAGTTAGAAAAACAATTTTTTAAATTTCAAAAAGCTAAAAGCTAGCCATGCCCTTAAATCTTGAAAATTTTGATTAAACTATGACAGAACATGGAAATGGAACTCAGGATTAGAACTCTCTTGGGAAATTTTCACGTATGGATAGGTTACAGTCACCATGGAACTGAACTTATTTCTTTATGCATTTTGATACAAGGACTGGGCATGTCAAGAAGTTCAGTATGCAGATGAGAACTATGGTGAAGAAAGAGAAGAGTGCCTTTGGCTGGATTTTTTGAAAGCATGACTCTTCTATTTCTCCAAATGGGCCACATCTGTACTGCCAGCACCTATCCCATAACAAGGATCCAACATATAATCATAGAACAAATTAGGAATTTATCTGAAGGAACTCACGTGCAAAGTACCAATTTCAACTTTGGCAAACTTATTTTTCTCTGGAAAGAGGAAAAGAAAGCTCTTCTCCATTGGCAGGTATTCTCTCTTTGAGCATGCCAACTCTCCATAGGTTACACAGTGGGGTAAAATCACAAGCCAGTTCATCTTCACCTCCCATGGCAGGTATATAGAGGAACATACCATCCTCTGCACCCCAACATCCTGCCCCAATTTGTCTTCTAACCTCAGCATGGTCTCTATCCTGGAGACTGATTCCTCACATTATTTTTGGATGTACAATCAACAAAGTAAGGTACAGGTACCTTGAGGGACTAATTACCAATTGTAATCCTATGAAAATCACATCGACAAGTATTTGATGTTTTCTGTGTATGAAAGCCATCTACTGAACATACAGAACCACTGTCAAGAGTAAAGTGGAATCCGAAGCCTAAACTGTTCTGCTCAATCTTCTCTTACTAAATTTTATTTGCTTCAATCACAGCAAAGCCAAAGATTTCTCTGTTTTCTTTCCCTTCATAGGTGTACAATTATGGGAACCTATTTAAAAGTTAAAAAAAAAAAAAAAGAAGTAGCTTTACCACAAAGTCCAATATCTCAGTCCATAACCTGGATGTTTTTTACCTCAAAAACTTGGTCAAGGATGTTAAGGTAATGAGGTCTGCTGCAAATGTCCAAGGTAAACAATTGCTTGCTGACTCTAAAACCCTGAGTGTTTTCATCTTGAGTGCTTAACAGCCTTCTGGCTGGCGTGATAGGAGATCCTATCTTTATTCTTCCAGCCAACAAAAAGCTGTCTCATCCCTCTTTGCTTCTCAGTCAACACTTGAAGTCTGGAGAGTTTGACAAAATCTTTATGTTGAGAGTTAAAAGCTACTGAGAAGAGTACAACCATTTCATGCCCTTCCTCTTTCATCATCATCAGCTCCTCTTTTTATTGTTTCTGTAACCTGCCAGTTGACAAAAACAGCCGCTAATAATTATGTTTGTGGTACTAGGCTATGTGATCTAATTTCATAGACTTGTGCCACATGTCTTTTCCTGTTACACAAACTTGATTTTCAAAATGAGAGTTTCAGAGACATTTGCTTAGCTGTCTTCCCACTCACAAACTTCAAGCAATATACACACTGTGATGTTAAATGGCTATGCTTGAAAATTATTTTCATGGTTTTTTTCTTTCACCTTCATTCAACCCCTCCAAAAATACTGGCAACCCTGTAGAGTGAGCAGTGTACTATTCTTTGGAATCTGATAGTTTTCTTTTTTTCAATTGCCCTTGCTAGCTAACTATTATGTAAGGTAATCACATGAAGAGTCAGAAATATTTTTGACCTTTACATTGAAGCAAAATATCAACACACTAACTTTTTTGGTAGACAAGATTTTCTGGCAAATTTATTACAGGCAGAAAAAATATATAATATATATATATATATATATCAGTTACTTGCTTTGCAAGGTATTTTATCAGACAGATTCTTTACATTTCATTTATTTCTTACTACAACCTGAAAATTTCACCTATGCTAATAAATAATTTTTTAAAGTCTAAAAAGGAAAAAAAAACACATAAGGAAAATTATTTCCAGTAGATTTTTATCCAGAATAACTTGACATATTTGAGGAACTGATATTATTGATGAAGATTTTGTTCTTGTTGGCAAATAAGTACACCGGATTGATTTCTTATATGATTTGGACCATATCTAATTTTCATTGTTTGTTGAAGCAGGTCTCTTCTCATGACTGACACATTTTGATCATTGGCTTTTAGCTTGATATCACTGTCTTCTACTTTGACACTACCAATCTAAACCAATACCCATAACTAATGATAATTCAAATGAAAAATATCACAAAATGAGCATGTACCCAATATCAGAAACATTTGCTTTGACATTTATGGCTCAGACCTTCTAAGTAGTTCTGGCAAACTTACCATCTAGTAGTCTCCAACACAAAACAGCTGTTTTAGGTGGCAAAATCTTGTCAAGTTAAAGCACCCAACCCCTAAGAATGAATAATTGGCAAGATCTCGTTCCAATTCATCGTTAGTTTCCACTGAATCTGGACAAACAACTGTAAATTTGCGCCAAATTCCTCTTCCTAAACTGGGCAGCCTGGCTTCCCACGGAGACATAGAGTTTCAGAGCATTAGTGTCCCCAGGGTAACTGTCAGTACAAAGCCAGTCCAGGATAAGCCACATTAATAGCAGTTTCCTCTTGTCATTCTTAAGTTGTTTTTTTATATTTATGAGCTCATCCATAGGAGTTAAATGTTTCACATTTTTTTGCTCCTTCAATATTTATCTGATACTTATTCAAAAATGTAAGGTGCTTCACCCTTTAGTAAACAACTTTTCAACATTTCCCAGAATATTAGATTTTCAAAAGAAAGTTGGCTAAAAAAGCATTATAAACAAGGTGAAAGCAGACACTGGTAGTTGATACTTCTCTTTCTCAACATATGGCTTATGTTACAACTGAGCATGTTCCCAGCTTTTATCTCTGGGAGCTGTGAAGTTGACTGCTTATAAGGTCTCACTGTCTAATTAATCCTTACTTAAAACTCACCTAAGTAAGTCTAACGTGGATAGGAAGTTGGTTTCTGTTAGTTGTTCCACCTTTCACCCTACCACACATCTGGGAAATATTCAGTTAAAGATCAGGTCCAAGCCTTTTGGCATTAAGTACCTCAAAACATTAAGATATCACCAGCAATTTGCCTCTGCTTCAGAAAATTAAAAGCATATTTGAGATATAAACATGACTATGCCATTAATATTACTGGCAATAATTGAAGGCTATTATTTTATTATAATGTGAAAAAGGATATTCTCAGATAAAACAGGTAAAGTAAGTGCAAAGGGTAATATTAACCTCCTAAAATAACTGCATATATATTTTAATATGAATACTAAAATATAGTCTATTAAATGCTACTGATTTTATTTATGGTTTTTGTACTATTAATGGTAGAGAAAATACATATCCTATACAAATAGTATATAATTTGTTTATCCCTTAGGGGAATCAATATTACAATTTAAGTTGTTTAAATTACAGATTATGGATACTAGCTCACTTGATCAGACATCATCATTCTTTTGCTAAGATTATTTCCTTTTGAGTTTAAAATAGGAAGAACAAAACCTACTTAGGCCATTTACTTCAGAATCTGCTCCAATCTTAGCAGCTATATTTTGGAGTCATATTCTGGATAATTTAAGTAAGGTTGTGGGTAACTCTCATTATAAACAATTACGACAAAATTATAACAGTTGATTATGACATCATTTATATATAGTTGCTAAAAGTAAGAGAAGAGATGAGTAAGTCAGGATTCTTAAACATTTATTTGGGAGCTAGATTTAAATTTCTTTGACAAGGTTGAAATTGAATAAGATTGGACATTCCTTAAAAAATGTATGCTGTTATTTTTGGAGCACTTTTATTGCTAAGGTCACTCCACTGAAACTTTTGCTTCACCACGTTTTCTATCCTGGAACTTTGCTCAAAAACTTAACCTCTGTCTAAGAAACTGCTTGTATTATATCCATCAACATTCAACTGCTTATGCCTAATTATTTTAATGTGATGTTGGTTTTTATTAAATAATTGCATTGACAAGTTAGAGAAAGAAAAAAAGAAGAGGAAATTGAAAATGTGGCTCTTTGTGCCTTTAATTGGAGATTCAGAAATTCTTCTCATGCAATTTCCATGTTTGGCTCAATGTTTTCTAAAAAAGCTATGACATTTAAAGCATTCTTTTAAAGGTCATTTTGAAGACATGTGAGACTGAGGGTGTTGTATGTGCAATTAGGGTTCCTCTTTCTGTAAAGCCTTTCCAGCTTATTAGATGAATGAGGATCCACCAGCTCAGTTTTCATCACCTTCTGTATCTTTGGGTCTGACATAATGTTGTTGACACTATTTTGCATGCAAAAAAACATATGGGATTGAGAATTAAAAACAGTTACCAGCTAAGCTATAATAACATACATAACTAAAGACCACCAAGAGTAGAAATCATGCTAGCATCACACTAAAAAGAATGTGAAACTGTGCCATGAATATTATAGTTACTCAGTACGTAGTGAGTGGTTGATATTTACATGTGGACACTTATGGAACTGGAGCTGGAGACACCTATGCTGTGTTTTGATGGTAGTACAACTGAATATAAATACCTGAAGAAGAAAAAAAGACAAGTACCTCCACTGCTATCCCCTCCCTCTAAAGAAAACAACAGCAATATTAAACCCATCATCTGTGTAAAGTACAAGTATGAACTTCATTTTGCCATGGAATACTACAGAGATATGTTTTGCATCTCGTTAAAATCTTGTTTTACTCTTGGTAGGGGAGTCTGTTGGTAGTAGTTCCAGATTTGGCTTGGCAAATTGCGAGCTGTATGAATTTGAAAGAAACAGTTAACCTCTTGGAGTATCCTTCCTCATCTGTAAAGTAAAGAGGTTGCCCCAGAGGTGATTATCAAAGCCTTTTCCAGCTTTACAGTCCTATAATCTATGAAAGAGAGCCAACATTACAATTTCGGATTTGGCACCTGATTTTATACTATGCTAGTGTCATGGAACTGCTTATTTCATTGATCTCACATGTTGAACTTCTCTATGTAACCTGGTTTGACTTGGTTGTTTTTCCTTTAAAGGAACTAGGCATACTACCCCTTTGGCAACTGCAGGTAGTTAAACTGTTAATCATACTTGGGGAGATACATGCAGTGCCTAGTGGTGTGCATGTCTTACTGCCCTCTAGTGGGTGAAACCATATCTTCCCTAGGCTACCCACAAGATAGGCTAAAGAAAAGAGCAGTTCAAGCTTTATGTAAATCACCTGAGGCTGGGTACCAACTTCTGCATTACAAACTCCCAAGTGATTTCAATGCTGCCAGTCCTAGAACTACACTCTGAGTAGCAAGAGTTTAAGTGATTAGTGTTCTTTGACACATACTTGGTTGAAGTAAGGAAGGAAGTATGTTTCTAGTTAGAAGAGAAAGAAGGACGAGGAAAAGGAGGAAGAAAGAGAAGGGCAGGAGGATAAGAAAAAAGGATGAAATCAGTCCACCAGACTGAAAGGTCTCATGTGGCAAAGCCACACTGCTCTTGATCTGGCCATCTCTAGAAAGTTTCTAAGTCTTAATATGATATTATATGCATTTGGGTTTACATAGTCTCCCTCCTAATATTTTATTGTATTTAGGTTAATTAGCAGAAAGTGAAGTCAGCAGATAGGCCTATTAAAAAAACTAGAACTAGGGGAACTTAAGTCAGAATTTTCAATTCTATAATTATGTGAAAACACACATTAAAGTCAGTCTAGACAGAAAATAGTCACCATATTTATGTAATTTATTACAGAAGTAAGCTGTATTAATGGAACAATGAATACATATGGTCAGATGAACTAAACTCTTGCATAGTGGGATTTCTTTCCAGAAAGCAGAGTGGTCTAAGTTTAGCAGCAAAAAACTACTTATGTTCAAACCACAGTGCTAGGTTCTAAGAGTACAGACCTGAATAAGAGAGACAACAGTGGTGTTTCGTCCAAAAGTTCATTTCATAGAGAGGAAGAAAGAAAATGAATATGTAACTATGATAAAGTTAAAACTCACAGCTCCAACTTATAGGGTATCCCCTTGTACTGGACCCTACGTTTAGAACACTGCGGTCATAAACATTTATGGCTCCATTATATATCCTGTTATACACAAGAGGAAGCTAACATTGAAATAGCTTAGCATTAAGGTGCAAACTCTTATATGACATCAAATATGCAGGCTCTTAAGCACTAAGTGATGTTGTGTTTCATTGGTTTTCAAAATGTTAACTAGCAGACTCCCTCTGTGTGATTTGATTTCCATATTGTCAACAGCTGCCTCCTTACTCTTTTAGCAATGGAAGAAGATAATACTGAGGCTGCCAGTTTGAATAATAAAAGATGTGTGTTGGATTCCACTATCTCTATGTTTGTGTTCTATGTGTGGGGCGTGTTATGGTTGGAAGAGGGAGGAGCTGGCAGGAGGAGGGAAGGCACAGCCTGACACTCTCATCTGTGTTTCAGCTCTGGTTTCCCACTCCATCAGAGCTTTCCTTCTCTTACACTAATTCTTCTGGGTCTCACTTTTTTTCAGAAACTAATGGTCAGCTGGTACAAAAGGTGATTCTCATCTCTCTTGCTCTTTCAACTAGGGAATGCAGCCCAAAGCAGATGGTAAACTCCATTAAAGCTAAATACCAAAAGGGCACTATTTCCTTTCAATAATAGTAAATGTTACTTCAAGTTTTTTTTTTTTTTTTTACCAGTATTTGCTTTCAGTAAACTTCAGCTGCTCGAAACTTTGTGATGCTCTAAATCATTTTTCTGAATGAAGACATAAATGCCTTATTGTTATGTCTACAACTTCAGTCTTTCCATCTTCGCCCATTTTAACTTGTTATCCTTGCATTCTAGAGTGAGACTCCATTTGAAAGATACAGCTTCCACTGGCCTTTCTTCAAGTGTGTTTGGAATATTCCTAGGCCACCTCTATAAACATTTCTTGAAACTCAGCAAGAAGAGAAGTTTTCTCCCAATTCATTAAAAAGGAATGCTTGTCACTGCCTCACCCCAACTACAAAGGGGAATGTGGTCATTTCATACAAAATGAACTGAATTCAGTAATGTGCTTATCAATAGACATGTTATTAGAGGTCATATTAAAGAATGTTAATAATTTGGATTACACAGAATGACATAATAGTTAAAGGAATTATCTGACTTTACACAACTGATGGTTAGCACAACTGAAATTCCAATGCAGATTTTTTTTTTCAATCCCAGCTAAAATTCTTTCCATCAGCTTTAGAAAACAAAGGTGCTCTGCAGGGTAGCTACCATCTGAAGTGCAATGCCAGGCAAACAGAAGTGCTAATGCCTGGTATTGCTTAGTTGATTAGAAAATAAAGATACGGTCATAAACACACCAGAGAAAGCTCAGTGGAAATTGATCATAAATACTGTGGGTAAATAACTGTCTGTGAGAAAAATCACTATAGCAAAGAGGACCTTTCCTCACTTGAATCATTCTCACTTCAACATTCCTCCCTGTTAACAGTAGATTTTTAATCATATATTGTATTGGGTTTAATTTAATCTCTTCCACAGAGTTCCAGACTCAGAATTTAACTTCAACATAAAGAATAATGAATAGCAAAGGGATAAGTTAAAGATCGAAATAGCTTGTATTTTTCTTACCATAAATTATAAGAATATACCTATAGGTGGGACTATGTAGATCACAGCATGATAAGAATTATTCACAACAATGGTCACTCACCAGAGATACTTATGCATCTTAATGATGTAAGGAAATGACCTACTCTATTTTCTCTTTAAGTAAGTGCTATCGCACTCAAAGAGTTTCCAGATTTCTTTTTGGATCAAGAAGTGTTAAAAATGTTAATAACTGTAAAGCCTCCATTTGGCTGCATCTCCAGTCCTATTCATAGCTAGTGTTCTCCTTAGTATATATCTTCAGTTCAGTTCAGTTCAGTCGCTCGGTCATGTCCGACTCTTTGCGACCCCATGCATCGAAGCACGCCAGGCCTCCCTGTCCATCACCAACTCCCGGAGTTCACTAAGACTCACGTCCATCGAGTCAGTGATGCCATCCAGCCATCTCATCCTCTGTCGTCCCCTTCTCCTCCTGCCCCCAATCCCTCCCAGCATCAGAGTCTTTTCCAATGAGTCAACTCTTCACATGAGGTGGTCAAAGTACTGGAGTTTCAGCTTTAGCATCATTCCTTCCAAAGAAATCCCAGGACTGATTTTCAGAATGGACTGGCTGGATCTCCCTGCAGTCTTAGCACATAATAAAAACCCTCTTTTTATATTAAGGATACTTTATCAAAATAAAATTTAAACAAAGTTCTTGGAAATTTTACTGTGAAGAAACATTCAGATTTTATGATCCCAGAGCTACAGGCTAAATATAACTTTTGGCATACTAAATTTATTCAGTGATCTACATCTTGAACATCATTAATAGAAATCAATGAAGTTCTATTTAGATCACTATTTTAATTCATTGCATAACACAAGCTAAGCATGCAAAACAAATCCTCTATACAAATTTACGTTGCAGTTAAGTTATATGTTTATATTTTGCCTGTATGTTTAGCTTTAATTTACTGTTTTCTTCCCTATTTGCATATTGGAAGAGCACATATTATGAAAATGCAAAAAATTCTATAAATAAACACTATAGAATATTCTATATTACTTATGCATACCAACTTAAGAACTCATATAACTGTTCATACTCTTGAATACTGTCAGAATATAATGAATGTAAATAGTGATGAATGACTTCAACACTAAAAATGACCCTCAAACGTCCTTGCTGCTGCTGCTGCTGCTAAGTCGCTTCAGTTGTGTCCGAATCTGTGCGACCCCAGAGACGGTAGCCTACCAGCCTCCCCCGTCCCTGGGATTCTCCAGGCAAGAACACTGGAGTGGGTTGTCATTTCCTTCTCCAATTCATGAAAGTGAAAAGTGAAAGTGAAGTCGCTCAGTCGTGTCTGACTCCTAGCGACCCCATGGACTGCAGTCCTTAGGACCTATATCATTCATCACCTGATTCAAACTGAGGAAAGGGTCTATTTTTAATAAAATATTACCATTATTACCACTACTACTGTAAAACAATTTCTCCAATCCTAAAAACGGCTTTAATTTCTGACCGTTATACTTGTGAAAGTTATTAAATATTCTAAAATATGTTAACCAATTTTGTATTAATAATTCAAATTTATTTTGCAAAAAAAAACATATCTCTGATGCTGAAATATGATGAAGAAACATAAAACTACAACCGAATCGTAAATAAACTACTAATTAGCTGATTTCAATAGTATAGTACAAGAAGATGCCGTTATGATCAAGTGAGAGTTATTTAGCAATTCAAATACAGTTTGATACTGGTAAACTAAACCTGCCTGGAGTAACAGGCACATTTGGCCTTGGAGTACAGAATGAAGCAGGGCAAAGGTTAATAGTTTTGCCAAGAGAACACATTGGTCATATCAAACACCCTCTTCCAACAACACAAGAAGACTCTACACATGGACATCACCAGATGGCCAACACCGAAATCAGACTGATTATATTCTTTGCAGCCAAAGATGGAGAAGCTCTGTACAGTCAGCAAAAACAAGACCGGAAGCTGACTGTGGCTCAGATCATGAACTGCTTATTGCCAAATTCAGACTTATATTGGAGAAATATCAATAACCTCAGGTATGCAGATGATACCCTTATGCAGAAAGTGAAGAAGAACTAAAGAGCCTCTTGATGAAAGTAAAAGAGGAGAGTGAAAAAGTTGGCTTAAAGATCAACATTCAGAAAACTTAGATCATGGCATCTGGTTCCATCACTTCGTGGTAAATAGATGGGGAAACAGTGGAAATAGTGGCTGGATTTATTTTGGGGGGCTCCAAAATCACTGGAGATGGTGCCTGAAGCCATGAAATTAAAAGATGCTTGCTCCTTGGAAGAAAAGTTATGACCGACCTAGACAGGATATTAAAAAGCAGAGACATTACTTTGCCAACAAAGGTCCATCTAGTCAAGGCTATGTTTTTTCCAGTAGTCAAGTATGGATGTGAGAGTTGGACTGTAAAGAAAGGTGAGTGCTGAAGAATTGATGCTTTTGAACTGTGGTGTTGGAGAAGACTCTTGAGAGTCCCTAGGACTGCAAGGAGATCCAACCAGTCCATCCTAAAGAAGATCAGTCCTGGGTGTTCTTTGGAAGGACTGATGTTGAAGCTGAAACTCGGATACGTTGGCCACCTGATGCGAAACGCTGACTCATTTGAAGAGACCCTGATGCTAGGAAAGACTGAGGGCAGGAGGAGAAGGGGACAACAGAGGATGAGATGCTTGGATGGCATCACCGACTCAATGGACATGAATTTGGGTAAACTCCGGGAGCTGATGACGGACAGGGAGGCCTGGCGTGCTGTGGTTCATGGGGTTGCAAAGAGTTGGACATGACTGAGTGACTGAACTGAACTGAAACTAAACCTGTTGACAGAACTAGTATTTACCATTAACTGAGAAGTTCAGGGCAATGCAACACAGAAAAATTAAACAAAGATTAGAAGGATATGTATTGAAAAGAGTAAGCAACATCATCGCTACCTTTGAATGATAGGATTAGCTAACTTAATAAAACCTACTGAAAATCTTCATAGTTCTTTAATTTAGATCATTATAAAATATTTAAAATTAATAGTTTTTAAATATTCCAGCCACTATTCAAAAAGAAAATGAAAATAATCCCTTTGTAAAATCATAAGAAATAAAAAACAAGAAATAATCATAAGAGACATATACAGAAGCTATAAGAAAAAACAAAATTTTGAGAGGTATAAAAGAAAGATGAGTATTAAAGATAGAAATATTGTAAACATTTCAGTTTTTCATTTATTATGTTTTTAAATTTTATACAATTTAACCACAATTTCAATGTTTTAATTTAGCAAAGTGGTCTTATACTTCATTAGGAAAAATAAATAATTAAAAATAGTCAAATTTTACCTTTATAAAATTTTGAGGAGAAAATTTTATTTTCAAATAAAATATATTTTATAGATATAATAATTTTCAAAATGTAAGTAGTAAATGAAATTGATGGATGGAATAAATGGCTCAGACACTAACTACTGTATGTATTAAAATTTCCTCTAAGAAGAGGAGACATGGACTTCCATTCAGAAACTTGGCAAGACCCTTTAACACTCTTCTATTTCCCCAAGAAGATGTCAGTTTTCTTAACTCTTCAAATTGTTAATTCTAGTTCTGCCCTCAACTAGCTGGATTCACTAGTGCCCACCCCCCAACCCCGAGGCTGAATACTCTTGAATTATGGCAACTCAATATCTGTCAAAAGCTTGTATAAGAGTATCAGTGATTATGAGGGATATGGAATACATTCTTAGAAACATTTTAAAAACTATACTTGAATTAAACAAAAGCCATTAGCTTGAAAATAGCAAGTTAATACACCAAATTTCTTTTTGAGTATTGTTCTGTTTGTTATAAAGATATAGTAAAAATGTATTTCAGCATAGTACACAATATTCTTCTTATTTGTTTCATTGGGCAGATAATTTGTTATTTTTTAAAAATTTGTGATGTTTAAGGTAATTAGTTTTTTTAATATCTGTGAATTCTGAATTCCGTAATACACTAAGCTTGTCTCACTAACTTGAAAATCTAAGGGGCACTATTTATGGTCTACTCTTTGCATAGGTAAAACATCTGAAGGCAGAAAATTTGTGTTAACTCATTCTTGAATCCTAAAGGAGATCAGTCCTGAGTGTTCATTGGAAGGACTGATGTTGAAGCTGAAACTTCATTAAGTTAGCCACCTGATGCGAAGAGATGACTCATTTGAAAAGACCCTGCTGCTGGGAAAGATTGAAGATGGGAGGAGAAGGGGACCACAGAGGATGAGATGGTTGGATGGTATCACCAACTCAATGGAGATGAGTTTGAGTAAACTCTGGGAGTTGGTGATGGACAGGGAGGCCTGGTATGCTGCAGTCCATGGGGTCTCAAAGAGTTGGACACGACTGAGCACTGAACTGAACTGAACTGATTCTTGACTCTATCTATGATTTCATTTTTTTTCTTTGCTTCATTTTACTTATTCTTTTTGACATTTTTTTAATCCTTTATATTTCTTCGTAAATAATTTGAAAGGACACAGTATAAAGAAAAATAACAGTATATCAAATATAGTTTGCAATTAAGATAGTATATAAATTAGAAATGGACTCATTACATTTCTAATGGATAATTAGATAATTGCCAATTTGGTAATTACTGATTTGGGCAAAAAGCAGAGTAACTGGATCTCTTTATCTTAAATCAATAATAAACTCCAAGTTAATGAAATATTACCTATGAAAAACAATATCATAATATAATCAGAAGTAAAATTACAGGAAAATAGTCTAATCTCAGGTTATGAGAAACATAAAACACACGGACACTATCAAATTGAAAATTCTGAATTTGAATATTAAAAATTAATGATACTCTACATCAAAATACATAATAAAAATAAAAGATTTTTTAAAATAGAACATTTTGTACCACAGATTTGACAAGGGAACTAACCTAAGTCTTTTAAGCACTCACAAAAATTGGTGAAAAAATAATAAACTAAAACAATAGAAAACTGAGCAAAAGACATAAAAATACAACTTGAAGAAAAATACAGGTTTTAGGCAGTGGGCTTTCCAGGAGGTTTGCTGGTAAAGAAGCCACCTGCAAAGCAGGAAATGTGAGTTCAATCCCTGGGTTGGAAAGATCCCCTGGAAAAGGAAATGGCAACCCAGTCCAGTATTCTTGCCTGGAAAATCCCATGGACACAGGAGCCTGGTTGGCTACAGTCTATGGGGTCACAAAAGAGTCAGACACAACTTAAGGACTAAACAACAACACCAGTTAGTGAAATAAATCCAAATTAAAACAAGATAAAATACTTTGCTTATCAAATGGGCTAAGATGAACAAAGTATTGCTGATAGGCCTGTGTGTGTGTGTGTGTGTGTGTGTGTGCTCAGTGGTTCAGTCGTGTCCAACTCTGAGACCCCACGGACTGTAGCCTGCCAGGCTCCTCTGTCCATGGGGATTCTCCAGGCAAGAATACTGGAGTGGTTGCCATGCCTGTAAACTGGAACATTTTTAAAACAAGCAGCTTACTAGAATAACCTTCAACCTTTGCCTTTAATCAAATAATTTTAGTTTTAGAAATCTATGCTGAAGTAATGGTTACAGTTGCCAAAATCAGATTTATATGTTAAATATACATTGAAATTATTATATAACACTGACAAACTGAAAACAATCTAAATGTCCAACTAAAAGTGTTCATTAAGTCATTCTTCTAATTTAAAAGGATGTGTTTTATTTCCATTGGCAATCATAGAAAATGTCAGAAAAATGTTAGAGATACCATTACTTATTGATTTGAGGAATTGCTAATAACACACTCTTTAAATATGGTACTGTATGATCCCAGTTCTATAAAAATGGTAATTTGACATATAACATATAGTTATACATCAGAAAGGAGGAAGATAATCTAAAATAACTGATTACTTCAGAGTGATGGCCTTATTGGTGATTTTTATTTTTCTTTATAATCTGTATTTTCTACAACCAGTATTTAAAACTTTTTTCCCCAAGCATAAAATCAATTTTCAGAAAAGATGACTTAATAAAGTAGAGGGATACTAAAAGAAACAGAAATCATGAAGTTCCATGTAGACCTTGTAGAGTTCCTACAGTGACGGGAGCTCCTGTCTGCCTTTAGAGGAGATACGGATCTTCATAGGAAGACAAGGCACAGATACTGTACAGGCTGGCAAAAGCTTCGGTCCAGTATGCTTAGCTCCCTAAGGCTTTGACATGTTTAAAAGATCAGCAGAGCTTCCCCTTCACTTTCCCTCACTACAGCACAAGTTCAAAGAAACATTTGTTATGAAGAAGCTAAATTGCAACAAAACCTCTCTCTAGCTCTGAATTACAATGTAAAGTTTATCTATAACTTTATTTATCAGAAATGCCCCAACAGCTGAGTTAGAGCACTTTATTAATTTTCATTAGCCACTTGTAATTTATGTGTTCTGTTTCAAGTATCAAAGACAAATAATAGAGACATTTTATTGTTCTTCAGTGAGGAATGCAAGAAGATAACATAGAGAATTAATGTAGAAATGAAAGCTATATTTAGGTTGAGATTATCTAACCAGCTACTTAATAATAAAGCATGTTAAAAACGTCAATTAGAATTTGGATAGATGCTCATGTAAAGCCAAATTAATGAATCTAATTTCCTGTTTTTTAGGACCAAGTATATTTAACTTTAAAAAGCCTCTTTCTGTTTACTATTTTTCTTTCAAAAAGTGACCAAAGAAAACAATAAATATGATTTATATAGGGTATTTTTGAAAATTTCCAAAATATCTAAAGTCACAAAACTGAGATTAAAATACAAGCACATAGAACATTTAAAAAAATTAATTATTTTTATTTGAAGCCTGTACATCTAAGAGTCTACATGTTGCAAAGTGATGATCAGAATAGATAAATCATTTTAGAATTTAGTAATACAAGTAAATGTAGATTGGCCCACCCTTCAAATATATCACACATAATTTGAGTAGTGTTTAACTTAAATGTACAAATCATTCTGTCCTTAAAATATATTAAATAAATGTGAGGTTGGGGAAAATAGAAAAAAAAAACACAAAATAAAAGTTTAGTATAAGGCATTCTATTGGGAAAAGTATCTCTTTTTTATATGAATGGCTCGTGTTATGCTCTAGCAAGAGGATTTTCCATGTTGTGTATTTGCAAATGATCTAAAATGCAGTGATAACCTACTATCAACACTCTATATGTGAAACTGTAACTTATTAGGCCCATGCTGAGAAATTCCACTTATATCTTCCTTTTACACTTTGAAATTCATTGAAAGGTGGCCTCTCTTATCTGAAAGATCTTCTCTGATCATTGACCCCTATCTTTAACACCTTTTTTTTTGCTCTTTGCTCTTCAGCATCCCACTTTCTCACTTTGACCGCATTCTCCCCCTCTTACATACTATACTTATTATTTTGAACAAAAGACTCCACTTCAAGCCATCTGCTGCTCCTATTCTTTTCACTCTCCTATCAACACCTGTCTTTGCCTGTGAAGACTCAGGTCTCCATTCTTACACACTCTTTGAAACAAGGTAAAACTTTTTCATTGCCCTTAACTTTGCATGTCTTTCTCCACTGTTTGGTTGATAGGACAGAAAATGGTCAAGAAATCAGAATTCATGGGAAACTGGGAGTAAGAAGTTTTAGACTGTAGTCAGGCCTTTGCCCCAGTTCACCAATTGCTGGTCTTGTCAAAGTAACCATAAAATTTTCCACTTCACACACATTCCTTGTGGCTCAGCTGGTGAAGAATTCACCTGCAATCCAGGAGACTTAGGTTCAGCCCCTGGGTTGGGAAGATCCCCTGGAGAAGGGAAAGGCTACCCACTCCAGTATTCTGGCCTGGAGAATTCCACAGACTATATAGTCTATGGTGTCACAAACAGTTGGACACGACTGAGCAACTTTCACTTTCACCACTTCATACAATTAAGGAAGAGTGGCAATAAAAATGAGAAGGATATCTTATAAACGACAGTAGCAGTTTGAGACCAAAGTAGTAGGTGGCAGGAAAAAGCAGAGTATGCATGAACACAGAATTGGAAGGTGACATGAGAGTGATCCAAAGAACAGGAAAGACATTCCTTAGATTTTTTTCTTTTCCAATTTCATCAAGGATTACCTGAGGGTTATAAACTTGAGTAAGAGTTATTAATCTTTGAGGTGTACTCTCTATTCATACAGTGCTCATCTTTTAGGTTGGTAATCTCCTTTAACTCTTTAAAAAAAAAACATGCCTCATTCACCTAATATCAAAATATTATGAAACAATAAAATTTTGAAAGTTTAAGAATATATCATATACAGGCATTAAGACAAGGAGTGTTAACCCCAGGACACTGTCTCTTTATCACACTGGCTATAGGTATTAACTTTTGTCAATGTGATAGTTTTTCTTTTCATTATTCTAACAATACTAACATATTGACTGCTAGCCTATAGAATTTACTTTCTGACTGGAGAGTATCATAAACATGAAATTCATTTAGGCTCCAATTTCTAGGATTTAAGATCTACCATCTTGAGTAAATTCAAAAGTACAGAAAAGAAAACGGAACTAGAATACTAAACAAATTTAGTATTCTCCCTTACTGAAAAGGGTAAAGAAGATTTGGAAGTCAAAGGCAGAATCAGCCCAGGAAGAAGAAAATGTACTTCTGTATATAAATTCTAGAAGTTAATATGAGAATCATCCAAATGGGTTTATATGATGATCTGAAATATACTGTCCATCTAACATGGAAAAATTTATTCTAAACAATTCTTCCTTTGCTCTTATTTTTCAGCATCTCTGGATTCTGTATGATCTCTAAGGTTCCCGAGCAAAAGTTTGTACCTAAGTTCTAGGTGAAATTAATGGCAATAAATGTTTATTAATACGATTGTTTTTGTTGTTTAGTTGCTAAGTTGTGTTTGACTCTTTTGCAACCCCATGGACTGCCAGGCTCCTAGGTCCATGGGATTTCCCAGGCAAGAATACTGGAGTGGGTTGCCATTTCCTACTCCAGGGATCTTCCTGACCCAGGGATCAAACCTGTTTTTTCTGCATTGGCAGGTGGACTGTTTACCATTGAGCTACCGGGAAGCCCTTATTAACATCATAACTATTATGTAATGTTTTATAATGGAAGGTATCAATACTTTTTTCTATTTATATTATACAGATTCATTGAACATGTGTTCTTAGAAATTTAATATATGTAATATTAGGATAGATTAAAATTGATTGGATTTAGCTTTTAAGGAATTCTTAGAAGCAAGAATTAAAAAAAAAAAAACTATGTCACTCAATTCTACTTCATTAAGTTATGGATCTGATTTACCAAATAAATGAAAGATCAACAACATAGTTCATTATTTTACATATCCAGGCAGGTATATGAATTAATAACACAACATTTAGCAGAGTTTATAACTAAGTGAATTATTTTAAAACTCAAGATTTTGGACAAAACAATGAAAGCTCTATGATGTCCACATTACAGACCAACCCTACTATAGGAGAATAATCTTGGAAGAGATTTCCTACCATTATTAGAAGACCTAAATCGATGAGGGAACTGTTAGTATTGCTCAGTACAGTCTGTATTATGGAGGACTAGTTATAGGAACCATTGTGGATGTTGAAATCTGCAGATGCTGAAGTCCCATAGTGGGCCCTGACAATTGGAGCTGATTGTCCTGCCATTGCTGCTGCTGCTAAGTCACTTCAGTCGTGTCCGACTCTGTGCGACCCCATAGATGGCAGCCCACCAGGCTCCCCCGTCCCTGGGATTCTCCAGGCAAGAACACTGGAGTGGGTTGCCATTTCCTTCTCCGAGGCACGAAAGTGAAAAGTGAAAGTGAAGTCGCTTAGTTGTGTCCGACTCTTCATGACCCCATGGACTGCAGCCCACCAGGCTCCTCCATCCATGAGATTTTCCAGGCAAGAGTACTAGAGTGGGTGCCATCGCCTTCTCTGGTCCTGCCATTATAGGACCCCAAAAGAAGAACAGAAACAAGTGTGCATATGCCCTGTAGTGACTGGGGGGAAATCATGGGATAGGGGATTGAACACAGAAATTAAAATCAGACAGACCTCTCTGCTTTTTATTATTTGGGTGATATTAAACAACCCCTGGACTGCAGGGAGATCCAACCAGTCCATTCTGAAGGAGATCAGCCCTGGGTGTTCTTTGGAGGGAATGATGCTACAGCTGAAACTCCAGTACTTTGGCCACCTCATGCAAAGAGCTGACTCATTGGAAAAGACTCTGATGCTGGGAGGGATTGGGAGCAGGAGGAAAAGGGGACAACAGAGGATGAGATGGATGGATGGCATCACTGACTTGATGGACATGAGTCTGAGTGAACTCCGGGAGTTGGTGATGGACAGGGAGGCCTGGCGTGCTGCGATTCACGGGGTCGCAAAGAGTGGGACACGACTGAGTGACTGAACTGAACTGAACTGAACTGAAACAACCCTACTTCACAGGGCGTACAGAAGAGAATAAATTATTTAATGTATTCAGAGTGTTCAACAAATAATGGATATTCTTATTTCAATATTCTAACTGATCCGGTGAAGGTAAAAGTGAAAGTGTTAGTCGCTCAGTTGTGTCCCACTCTTTGCAACCCCATGGACTGTAGCCCACCAGGTTCCTCTGTCCATGGGATTCTTCAGGCAGGAATACTGGAGTGGGTAGACATTCTCTTCTCCAGGGGATCTTCCCAACCTAGGGATCGGATCCAGGTCTCCTGAATTGCAGGCAGATTATTTACCATCTGAGCCACCAGGGAAACTGATTCAGTAGGTTTTGCAAAACTACCAGTTGTTGATGACAAAGGCAGATCTGGGAAGGCAGCATGGTCTAACACAGACTTTAAAAGCTAGGTATGTATTTCCTGAAAGTGAAAGTTGCTCAGTCATGTCTGACTCTTTGTGATCCCATGGACTGTATAGACCAGACCAGAATACTGGAGTGGGCAGCTGTTCTCTTCTCCAGGGGATCTTCCCAACCCAAGAAATGAACACAGGTCTCCTACACTGTAGGTAGATTCTTTATGAACAAAGCTAGTGGAGGTGATAGAATTCCAGATGATGCTGTGAAAGTGCTACACCCAACATGTCAGCAAATCTGGAAAACTCAGCAGTGGCTACAGGACTGGAAAAGGTCAGTTTTCATTCCAGTCCCAAAGAAAGGCAATACCAAAGAATGTTCAAACTACCACACAGTTGCACTCATCTCACACGCTAGCAAAGTAATGCCCCAAATTCTCCAAGCTAGGCTTCAACAGTACCTGAACCAAGAACTTCCAGATGTTCAAGCTGGATTTAGAAAAGACAGAGGAACCAGAAATCAAATTGTCAACATCCATCGGATTATCGAAAAAGCAAGAGAATTCCAGATAAACATTTGCTCTGCTTCACTGACTACACTAAAGCCTTTGACTGTGTGGATCACAACACACTGTGGAAACTTCTAAAAGAGATGGAAATATTAGACCACCTTACCTGCCTCCTGAGAAAACTGTAGGCAGGTCAAGAAGCAACAGTTAGAACCAGACATGGAACAAGGACTGGTTCCAAATTGGGAAAGGAGTACTTCAAGGCTGTATATTGTCACTCTCGTTATTTAGCTTATATGCAGAGTATATCATGTGAAATGCCAGGTTGGATGAAGCACAAGCTGGAATCAAGACTGATGGGAGAAATATCAATAACCTCAGATATGCAGATGACACCATCCTTATGGCAGAAAACAAAGAGGAACTAAAGAGTCTCTTAATGAAAGTAAAAGAGGATAGTGAAAAAGTTGGCTTAAAAAACTCAACATTCAAAAAATGAAGATTGTGGCATCCAGTCCCATCACTTCATGGCAAACAGATGGGGAACCAATGGAAACAGTGACAGATTTTATTTTCTTGGGTTCCAAAATCACTGCAGATGGTGACTGCAGCCATGAAATTAAAAGACGCTTGCTCTATGAAGAAAAACTATGACCAACCTAGACAGCACATTCAAAAGCAGAGACATTACTTTTCTGACAAAGGTCCACATAGTCAAAAATAATGGTTTTTCTAGTAGTCGTGTATGGATGTGAGAGTTGGACCATGAAGAAAGCTGAGTACAGCCACTATGGAGAACAGTGTGGAGATTCCTTAAAAAACTGGAAGTAGAACTGCCTTATGATCCAGCAATCCCACTGCTGGGCATACACACTGAGGAAACCAGAAGGGAAAGAGACACGTGTACCCCAATGTTCATCGCAGCACTGTTTATAATAGCCAGGACATGGAAGCAACCTAGATGCCCATCAGCAGACGAATGGATAAGAAAGCAGTGGTACATATACACAATGGAGTATTACTCAGCCATTAAAAATAATACATTTGAATCAGTTCTAATGAGGTGGATGAAACTGGAGCCTATTATACAGAGTGAAGTAAGCCAGAAGGAAAAACACCAATACAGTATACTAACGCATATATATGGAATTTAGAAAGATGGTAACAATAACCTTGTGTACGAGACAGCAAAAGAGACACTGATGTATAGAACAGTCTTATGGACTCTGTGAGAGAGAGAGAGGGTGGGAAGATTTGGGAGAATGGCATTGAAACATGTAAAATATCATGTATGAAACGAGATGCCAGTCCAGGTTCGATGCACAATACTGGATGCTTGGGGCTAGAGCACTGGGACAACCCAGAGGGATGGTATGGGGAGGGAGGAGGGAGGTGGGTTCAGGATGGGGAACACATGTATACCTGTGATGGATTCATTTTGATATTTGGCAAAACTAATACAATTATGTAAAGTTTAAAAATAAAATAAAATCAAAAAAAAAAAAAAAAAGAAAGCTGAGTGCTGACGAATTGATGCTTTTGAACTATGGTGTTGGAGAAGACTCTTGAGAGTCCCTTGGACTATATGAAGATCAAACCAGTCCATTCTAAAGGAAATCAGTCCTGAATATCCATTGGAAGGACTGATACTGAAGCCGAAGCTCCAATACTTTTGCCACCTGATGGCAAGTGCTGACTCATTAGAAAAGACCCTGATGCTGGGGAAGATTGAAGGCAGCAGGAGAAGGGGATAACAGAGGATGAGATGGTTGGATAGCATTACTGACTCGATGGACATGAGTTTCAGCAAACTGCAGAAGTTGGTGATGGACAGGGAAGCCTGAAGTGCTGCAAGTCCACTGGGGAGCAAAGACTCAGAATGGTTGTGTGACTGAATTGATGTATTCCTTAATAATCCTATTTGTGAATTGCATTCTATTTCAAAGTTAGTGAACTTATACCTTCAGTTGATACTACCTTTTGTTATTCTTTAATTAATTGTCTCCTCTATAAAGTTATATTATTTTAGACTTAAAATTTATATTCATAAGCATCACAGACAAATCAGTGACCACCTGTGAAGTAACACATAGGTATTATTTGCTACAGGATACAAAGAAATGGAAGTCATATTCTAGCATATAGATCTTTTAATTCACCACTCTAATTCACTGAACACTGTATTGGGCACATTCTGGCAAAGGGTAAAAGAATTTGTGAAAAGTTCATAAATATTAGATATAGATGTCCATCTGTTATGTACAGTGAAAGTCACGTGGTCATGTCCAACTTTTTGTGACCTCATGGACTATAGAGCCCATGGAATTCTCCAGGCCAGAATACTGGCGTGGGTAGCCTTTCCCTTCTCCAGGGGATCTTCCCAACCCAGGGATCAACCCAGGTTTCCCGCATTGCAGGCAGAGTCTTTACCAGCTGAGTTATCAGGAAGTAACATATAGGATGCCAAGTAAATTGCATAAGCAAAAACTTCACTAGGAGTTCAAGAGAATGAGGATTTTGGATTGCGGAAGCTTATGGAATGTTTTATGGGGAAAACAGAATCCATTATTCAGAGTATTTACTGACTGCCAGCTTTAGGTCAAACATTCTTGCAAAACACAGGCAGAAGAAGGGAGGCAAGGGACCCCTATGGTAAAGGAAATGAAATATTATGAAATTCTTTACCACTTCACACAGGTTAAAGTTCATCTACATTTTTTTCAAATATCAATGATATACTTTGAGATATTTCAAGGATTTTAGGTTAGGGAATGTTTCTTCTTAGAGGAGTTCAATGATGTCTGCAAACTTAATGACATCACTTTTTATTTTCTAAGAGTATAATTGCTGCTTGTGTGCAGATAAATCAAGGCAAGACTATGATCAAGGAACCAGAGGTGGAAAGATACAAATCCAGACATAGGGACAAACAGGATGAGCTAAGCTGGGTGGTCAGAAATCTGGACAGAGAGCAAAGGGACAGCCAAAGAAAACAATGAGAGAGGTGAGCATCAAAACACAGGAAAGTTCTGAGGCTCAGGCAAGTGGCTTTCTCAGCCTAAGTATGTCAATACATTCCATTGTCATAGTCCAGCTTTGAGCCTTAACCAAACTTCACCCCTGCATGGTGATAAATTCAGACAGAAAAGACAACATGTCCAATTTAAGACAAACCATTAACAGAACAGCATTTGAAACAATTGTACTTCACACTAGATTTTGCTATAAAACTACAGGATATATGATTGGAAAAATTTAAAAGTACTACATGAATGGTTTTTGTTTCTTAATAAAATACAGTAAAAATGACAGGTTTAAGTTGAGTGATAATTTGGGTAAAAGTTCATTTCTTTTTAACAAAATTAGAGTTTTACAGGTTTTCTTTTCTTTTTTTTTTTTTAAAGTGACTCCCATCCCTGACTGACTTCTGCTTCTAGGGACAAATATTTTGTATTTTCAATACTTAGGATTGAGAGATTACAAGTTTTCCTCTAAGCTTTTCTTTGAAACATTTGCTAATAATAACAGTAAGTTTCAGCATTGTTCTGATTTTATGGTATGTGCTGGGTCAGTGGTTTCTAGGGGTCAGTAAAGGAAAGGAAGTTTTTGGACTTTCAAAGGATTTCATTTGAAAAATAATTTTTTGAATTTGGATAAAAGCACTCACATATTCCTAGCAATTTCCCTGATTCAGGCTAAAGCAGTATATATAATCATTTATTGACCTCTTTTCATACTGTATATGGTTTTGTCTGTTTAGTTGCTAAGTCATGTCCAAATCTTTTGCGACCCCATGGACTGTAGCCCACCAGGTTCCTCTGATCATGGGATTTTCCAAGCAAGAATACTGGAGTGAGTTGTTTCCTTCTCCAAGGGATCTTCACCCAGGGATAGAACCCACATCTCCTGTGTGGCAGGCAGATTCTTTACCACTAAGCCACCTGGGAAGTCCTGACTTCCCTCCAATCTGTGTGCCTGAAGGATTTCAGTTTTTATGGTCAATGATCACATTACACATTGTCTATAACTTGAAAAAGCCTCATATCTAATGGATATACACTACTTTTCAAATACTTGTGGGTATTTTGCACTGGTAAAAATTTATTTTAAAGCATACCTACTAGCTTTCCATCATAAGGTAGTTATAAGATTTTATGTGGGAGTCTAAAAATATATTACCCTTAAACATAGTCTGCAAATAATAAAAGGTTGTGAATTACAATATACTATTTGATTATTGAAAAATAATTAATGATAAAATGAGAAAATTTGATTTGAAGATATTTTGGAGAAAATAAGCAAAGTTAAAATGAACTAAGATTATATTGTCTGAGAACATTAGACTTCAACCAGCTTTTTTTGTTTGTTTGTTTGCTGTTGTTTAGTCACTAAGTCACGCCCAACTGTTTGCAACCCCATGGACTGTATGTAGCCTGCCAAGCTTCTCTGTCCATGGATTCTCCAGGCAAGAATACTGGAGTGGGTTGCCATTTCCTTCTCCAGGGGATCTTCCTGACCCAGGGATGGAACCCACATCTCCTGCATTGCTGGCGGATTCTTTACTGCTTAGCCACCAGGGAAGCCTTCAGTTTAAAAGAATATTAATACATTAAAATTTTGCCATATCACTGAACTTCTATTCATGGTAACTAAAGTGAATAACCATTACCATCATCAATTTCTGCCTCAGTACAGGATCACTGTCTATAGTGTGTTTGGGAATTTCTAATCTTCAAATAGTCCTTTGACTTCAAGCTTTTCTCCAATTTCTTTCCATTTTTTTTCTTTCTCAGCAAAACATAATCTGTCTCTATATATCCATTTTTCCACTTTTCATTCTCTTTCTCAGCTCAGTAAAACTGGGTTTCTACTTGACATGCTTTCATCAGGTACCAACAGATTGAAAGTGAAAGTGAAAGTGAAGTCGCTCAGTCGTGTTGGACTCTTTGTGACCCCGTGGACTGTATCCTACCAGGCTCCTCCTTCCATGGGATTCTCCAGGCAAGAATACTGGAATGGGTTGCCATTTCCTTCTTCAGGGGATCTTCCCAACCCAGGGATCAGATGCGGGTCACCTCTGAGCCACCAGGGAAGCCCTAGAGTCCATGCTGCTAAATCCCAGTGGTTTCTTCTAGGCTCACCCCTCATTTGCATTTGAAATAACTGTTCTTCCACACTTTCACACTTGTCTTCCAAGAATTCACTCCTGGATTTTTCTTCTATCTTTTTGGCACTCTTTCTAAGTCATTCTTGTAGCTTCTCCCCTTGCTTTACTGAATATGGAGATAACTGGGTTGACTTTGGACTCAGACCCAGCCAGGTATCCTATGCCATCTCCTTGGGGATCTCTCAGCTTCATGACTTTAAGTTCCATACATGTGATGATGATGCCCAAACATACTTCTCCAGTGCTGACTTCTTTCCTAAGCTCATAAACCTCTAACTACTTGCCAGCTGCTCTTAAATTTTAATAGTGATCTTAATATCTCCAAAATTAAACAAACAAGTTTTCCACCCAAAGCTGTTCCTTGCCCCCACAGATTTCTTCATCTCAGTACAAAGCAATACCAATCACTCTCTCTCATCTCTTCACCTTCTGCCCCCATTTACTGTCAAGCAAAAAGAATTGTTTGTTCTTCTTCCAAATTGTGTCTGGATCCTACTACTTCTCCACAGCTCTGTTGTTAGTGCGATCCAAGGCACTAACATTTTTTTCCATCAACATAATGCTTCCATATTCCCTCCAACTATTTCTTGTCCCCAAAATAAAGTGATTAAAATAACCATAAATCCCATGATGTCATAATGTATATTAATTCTTTCATGGGCTTCCTCCTAAGTTAGAATAATTGTCAGACTTCCTATATGGTCCTTGGGAACCACAGTCTACTTTTTAAACTTCTCCCACCACTCTCTCCTCCACACACCATCCTCCAGTCCTACTGGCTCTTTCTTGAAAATATTGATTTAATCCTTCAGGACTGTTGCACTTGCATCCTCTGCCTGAGCTTTATTTCCCGTGATTTTGACATGGCTGACTTGATCCCATCATTCATGTTTCTGTACAAATCATAGATAAATACTTTTATATAAAGAAACTGCCTTAAGGTAGCTCCATCCTGAACTTTCTGCAGTGACAGAAACGTTTGATAATCTATATTGTCCAACATATTAATATAAGTGAGCACTTAACATGGGGCTAGTGATATTCAGAAACTGAATAATACAATTTTCATTAATTAATCTAAATTAAGATAGCTACTTGTGGCTAGCAGCTATTGTATTGAATAGTGCAGTTCTAGCACAGAACTTCACTCTATTTTTTAAAATACAATTTCATATCATAGTATTATTTTTAAATTTATTGATATACTTTTGAAAAAAAAATTTTCTTCTATGTAGTGTAAGCTTCACAGAACAGGAACAATTGAGTCTGTTTGCTTTTCTGTACTCAAAGCCCAGAAGAGGGCCTAGCACATAGTTAAGTACTCAATAAGTATTTGTAGAAAACATAAATGAATGAATGGATGAACCCATCCCCTCTGTTTCTGGCTGAAGTTAGGCCTGTGGTACAGTATCTTTAGTTCAGACTACTGGTAATAGTGTCCTCCCTGGAACCCTCATTCTACTTCTGCCCCAACTTGAATCTATCCTTCACGTCACTGAGTGATCATTTTGAACTACTTCTGTGATCAAGTGATGCACTCCTGGAAGTACTTTCTGGTGCGGGTCACTATCATGAGCATCCCTGAATGATATGGTGACTTCTACACACATGGCTCTCCCTGCCTCTCATCTAACACTCAAGCAATACTGAAACTAGCAGTTTTCACACATCTTAGGCTGCTATAAACAACCATTCCTTTTCACGTTTGGCAAATCCTCATATATCCTTCAAATCCCAAAGAAATGTTTCGATTTTGGTGATGATTTGCCCACGGCACATGTTGATTTACCCATGGCAAATCTTCCTTCTCTTGCTGAGAACAGCTCTTTTGTGTGTGTGTGTGTGTGTGTGTGTGTCCGTGTGTATATCTATATTTAATACCTTATTGGTGGCTCAGGCTGTAAAAGCGTCCGCCTACAATGCAGGAGACCTGGGTTCAATCCCTGGGTTGGGAAGATCCCCTGGAGAAGGAAATGGCAATGCACTCCAGTATTCTTGCCTGGAAAATCCCATGGATGGAGGATCCTGGTAGGCTACAGTCCATGGGGTCTCAAAGAGTCGGACACGACTGAGCGACTTCACTCATGCTTTTATGCCTACATGAATATATGGTACTTGGTTAGGGACTGTGGTTTACTTTTATAGCCTTAGCACAGAGCAAAATTCTAGCTGTAGTACTTAGTAAGTGCTCCACTGATGGTTGTTAATTAAATTCAGCTGATGTCTTTATAGTAGGATTCCATTGTACAAGATGGGTGGGACCCAGTGGCTCTGACTCTAGGATTTTGTTTTTCCCACAGAAAAGTAATTTCTTTCCTTCCATTTTTATTTTATAGACCAATTATTTTTACTGTCTGAGTAACATGATTTTATGTATGTTAGGGCTGTATTATATTTTTATTGAATGTAGAAGGTAAATATAGGAGTCTTCCATATAACCACACTGCAGTATGTCATTTTTTCTCAAGACTGTCAGATTTTGGTATAAAATGCATATAGAACCTGTCAAAGTGAAAATATTTTACAAATATGAGGATAGTTAACAGAAGATCTCAAGAATTCTACCTGCCTTGTAGCTGTACCTTGGATGAAGTGGTTAGTAAGGCACGGGTAGTCTTGCAACATTTCTTTAAGAAAATGTGTGAACTATTCCAAAGGTGGGTCAGCAGTTAGCTATTAAAAATGTAATTTTCTTACATGCAATCACTGGTGATAGTAGGATGAAATATTCTGTATTAAACAAAACTAATGCTAATAAAATGTACCATTGGAATAATCCTGCCACAGTGAAAGCAGATTTAGAGACAGAAAAAAGGACACTGTCTTACTCTGGTCAGGCTGCTAACAAAACATTACAGCCTGGATGGCATATAAACAAGAAATTTGTTGCTCCCAGTATTAGCAGCTGGAAATCTGAGATCAGGGTGATGCTAGTGTGGTTGGATGAGGGCCATCTTTCCAGGTTACTTCTCATGTCCTAACATAAGCTAGGGAATTTCTTATGATCCTTTTATAAGAGCACTAATCACATTTATGAGGGTACCACCCTGATGACCCAATCACCTCCCAAAGGCCCTGCCTACTAATGCCATCACCTTAGGGGCTTAGGGTTTCAATATATGAATTTTGAGGGGATACATTCAGATCATAGTAAGCACTTAACATGGGATCTGTACTTCACAATAGTTTTGACACTAACTATGCATATTTGTGTTTGACCTATCTTCTGAATTGTAGAGAAAATTCAGCACAAATTTCTATCACTCCTCTCCCAGATAAGGTGGAACCTGTTATCCTTGCTTTTATCTCTGGAGGTTATTAGCAGTAGGTTGTGGATTTAGTTAATAAAAACATGGAATACTCAATTAAATCTGAATTTCAGATAAACAATGAATGACATTTTTTTAGTGTATACACATCCTGTGCAATATTTAAGGCACATTTATACTGAAAAAAATCACTCACTGTCTGTCTAAAATCCATATTTAACTGGGAGCTCTTATTTTATCTGACAGCCTTGCCTGGGGAGGAGGCTGGGTGGTGGTGACTTGTATTCTTCATGACCGATGGCTCTAAATTCTTGTTTGCACTCAACTCTCAATCGTACGTGCCCACTAAAAGTTTAACCACACCTTCCATGAGTCTTCTCTTCTTTATGCTCACATCACTTGTGTAAGCTGTTTCACACTGTGAAACAGAACTTCATTTCTATAATGTTCCTCTAAACTCATTCAAGGCATTTGTGTATATTGCAGGCTTCGCAATATACATTTGCATTTGCAGCTAGGGAGAGGATACAGATCTTAGTTTAAATACTTGAAGATTAAATAAAAGATGTATTTATTCTTCAGAATATTTTAATCACACTCTCTATTGGTCTCCTACGTTCCACTATGACTGGCTGCTCACTAACCACTTGTCTCTCCAGTCTTTTGTTTCCTTTTGTTTCCCCTCCTCTTTAATTTCTTAAACCCTCTCTCCTGTCTTGCTACTCAGCCCAGTAGTGATTTCTATTAAGTTCACATGCAATGTGATTTCACCATCTTATCTTTTCCACAATCACTTTACAGATTACTTTTTTGTGGCTATGGTATAGGTATAAGTCAGAATCTTCTAGGAGTCTTAAATTAATATTCATGAATATTTGTAATGATATGAAAAAGTATCCATAAAAAGACAAAGTTATAACCAGGATAAAATATACTATGTACAGTATGATATCCATTAAGGATATCACATAATATAGAATTATGTAATCATAGATACAGAGAAAGGAATGAAAAGAAGCTAACCAAAACCAAACAGCAGTCACCTCTGGATGGTGAAATTATAAGTGATTACTATTTTAATACCTTCTTCAATATTTCTAAAAATGTACATGAAATAACATTAGCAATAAGAAAATCATATATGTGTATATATAAACATATGAATAACATACATATATGTAATTCAAAAGTGAGGATACATAATATATACATGCTCTTAAATTATATATAAGAAATACATTCAGTTTAAAATCATTAATAGAGATTTTTGAAAGAAGATTATTTTTAATTTTTCCATGGTTCATTACATGAAAAAAGTCATATATTTGTTTAGATACAGTAAGAGCTTATTAAATAACTATAGTGATTTCTGAGTTTGATTCATGTTTTAGATGGGAGTGAAGTTTTTTGTCTTTTTTTTTTTCAAGAATGTTTTTAATAACTTATATGCTAAGAAAACTTGTTTACATTTGCACCATTAGGTAGCTTAGAAAATAATACTGAATGAAAACTGTTGTATGTACTATATAACTCCAAGAATTTAAAAGTATTTAAGTACATATCCATTTGTTGAAATTAATCTTCTCAGGTCAAATTGCTTATTCCTGTTGTTACATTAATAAAAAAATATAAGCTACTTCAATTTAGCCCACGCTGAAACTTGAATTCTCTTTGATTTTAAATATCTTTTTCTCTTTATCTTAAGATAATAACCTATCATTCAGTTCAGTTCAGTCACCCAGTCGTGTCCGACTCTTTGTGACCCCATGAACCACAGCACGCCAGGCCTCCCTGTCCATCAACAACTCCTGGACTTCACCCAAACCCATGTCCATTGAGTCGGTGATGCCATTCAACCATCTCATCCTCTGTTATCCCCTTCTCCTCCTGCCCTCAATCTTTCCTAGCCTCAGGGTCTTTTCAAATGAGTCAGCGTTTCGCATCAGATGGCCAGCGTATCCGAGTTTCAGCTTCAACATCAGTCCTTCCAATGAACACCCAGGACTGATCTCCTTTAGAATGAACTGGGTGGACTCCTTGCAGTCCAAGGGACTCTCTTCTTCAACACCACAGTTCAAAAGCATAAATTCTTCAGTGCTCAGCTATCTTTATAGTCCAACTCTCACATTCATACATGACCACTGGAAAAAACATAGCCTTGACTAGACGGACCTTTGTTGGCAAAGTAATGTCTCTGGTTTTGAATATCCTGTCTAGGTTGGTCATAACTATCCTTCCAGGGAGTAAGCGTCTTTTAGTTTCATGGCTGCAATCACCATCTGCAGTGATTTTGGAGCCCAGAAAAATAAAGTCAGCCACTATTTCCACTGTTTCTCCATCTATTTGCCATGAAATGATGGGACTGGATACCACTATCTTAGTTTTCCGAATGTTGATCTTTAAGCCAACTTTTTCACTCTCCTCTTTCACTTTCATCAAGAAGCCCTTTAGTTCTTCACTTTCTACTATAAGGGTGGTGTCATCTGCATATCTTTATTGATATTTCTCCCGGCAATCTAGATTTCAGCTTGTGTTTCATCCAGCCCAGCGTTTCTCATGATGTACTCTGCATATAAGTTAAATAAGCAGGGTGACAATATACAGCCTTGATGTACTCCTTTTCCTATTTGCAACCAGTCTGTTATTCTATGTCCAGTTCTAACTGTTGCTTCCTGACCTGCATACAGGTTTCTCAAGAGGCTGGTCAGGTGGTCTGGTATTCCCAACTCTTTCAGAATTTTCCACAGTTGATTGTGATCCACATGGTCAAAGACTTTGGCATAGTCAATAAAGCAGAAATAGATGTTTTCCTGGAACTCTGTTGCTTTTTCGATGATCCAGCGGATGTTGACAATTTGATCTCTGGTTCCTCTGCCTTTTCTAAAACCAGCTTGAACATTTGGAAGTTCATGGTTCATGTATTGCTGAAGCCTGGCTTGGAGAATTTTAAGCATCATTTTACTAGCGTGTGAGATGAACGCAATTGTTCGGTAGTTTGAGCATTCTTTGGCATTGCCTTTCTTTGGGATTGGAATGAAAACTGACCTTTTCCAGTCCTGTGGCCACTGCTGAATTTTCCAAATTTGCTGACATATTGAGTACAGCACTTTCATAGCATCATGTTTCAGGATTTGAAATAGCTCAACTGGAATTCCATCACTTCTACTAGCTTTGTTCATAGTGATGCTTCCTAAGGCCCACTTGACTTGGCCTTCCAGGATGTCTGGCTCTAGGTGAGTGATCATACCATCATGATGATCTGGGTTGTGAAGATCTTTTTTGTATAGTTCTTCTATGTATTCTTGCCACCTCTTCTTAATATTTTCTGCTTCTGTTAGGTCCCTAATATTTCTGTCCTTTATCGAGCCCACCTTTGCATGAAATGTTTCTTTGGTATCTCTAATTTTCTTGAAGTGATCTCTAGTCTTTCCCATTCCTTTTTCTCCCTCTATTTCTTTGCACTGATCACTGAGGAAGGCTTTCTTATCTCTCCTTGCTATTCTTTGGAACTCTGCATTCAAATGAGTATATCTTTCCTTTTCCCCTTTGGTTTTTGCTTCTCTTTTTTTCACAGCTATTTGTAAGGCCTCCTCAGACAGCCATTTTCTTTTTTGCATTTCTTTTTTATTGGGGACTGTACAATGTCTGACACCTGTACAATGATCCCTTACTCCCATACAATGTCACGAACCTCCATCCATAGTTCATCAGGCACTGATGATCCTGTACAATGATCCCTGACTCCTGTACAATGTCACAAACCTCCATCCATAGTTCATCAGGCACTCTGTCTATCAGATCTAATCTCTTGAATCTACTTCTCACTTCCATTATATAATCATAAAGGGTTTGATTTAGTTCATAACTGTAGTTTTCCCTACTTTCTTCCTTAATTTGGCAATAAGGAGTTAATTTGGCAATTAGGAGTTCATGATCTGAGCCACAGTCAGCTCCTGGTCTTGTTTTGCTGACTGTATAGAGCTTTTCCATCTTTGACTGCAAAGAATATAATCAATCTGATATCAGTGTTGACCATCTGGTGATGTCCATGTGTAGAGCCTTCTCTTGTGTTGTTGGAAGAGGGTGTTTGCTATGACCAGTGCATTCTCTTGGCAAAACTGTTAGCCTTTGCCCTGCTTCACTTTGTACTCCAAAGCCAAATTTGCCTGTTACTCCAGGTGTTTCTTGACTTCCTACTTTTGCATTCCAGTCCCCTATAATGAAAAGGACATCTTTTTTGGGTGTTAGTTCTAGGTTTTGTAGGTCTTCATAGAACCATTCAACTTCAGCTTCTTCAGCATTACTGATCAGGAACAGACTTGGATTACTGTGATACTGAATGGTTTGCCTTAGAAATGAACGAAGATCATTCTGTCGTTTTTGAGATTGCATCCAAGTACTGCTTTCAGAATCTTTTGTTGATTGTGATGGCTACTCCATTTCTTCTAAGGGTTCCTTGCCTACAGTAGTAGATATAATGGTCATCTGAGTTAAATTCACTTATTCCAGTCCATTTTAGTTCACTGATTCCTAAATGTTGACGTTCATTCTTGCAATCTCCTGTTTGACCACTTCCAATTTGTCTTGATTCATGGACCTAACATTCCAGGTTTCTATGCAATATTGCTCTTTATGGCATCGGACTTTGCTTCTATCACCAGTCACATCCACAACTGGGTGTTGTTTTTCCTTTGGCTCCATCTCTTCATTCTTTATTTTTTTCTGGAGTTATTTCTCCAGTAGCATATTTCTACACTATTTCTCCAGTAGTATACTGGGCACCTACTGGCCTGGGGAATTTATCATTCAGTGTCCTATCTTTTAACCCCATAAACAGTATGAAAAGGCAAAAAGATAGCTGAACAAGGCATGCTTTAAAGATGCAACAATTTCTAACAATATTCTTACATAAAAGAGTGGCTTAGTTTATCATCCAATAATAGATTAGAGTGTGATACAGAGATGGATAACAGATGAGTAAGTTTGTTCTTATATTTGAATGCTTAGAGACTATGTCCAATGAGATATAGTCTCTGATTTATTTCAATTGATATGATCTAAACTTGTTTTTAAAGCTAGATGGTTTCTAAAGTATTTAAAAACAAAAATATTTGAAGAATTGAGAACTATAATTAAAACTTGAATTAGAGAATCACAAATACTGTATGCACTTAATTAAACAGAGTTACATGCTGAAATGAGTGCTTTCCCTCTGAAAACAAATATGTAAAGTCTAGGCTAGGTTATCGTTGGAATCTTATCTTCTCTAAGAAGGAAGCCTTCCAGGTTACCAACGGCTAAATTTCTATGCCATTTCTATTTATATTTTGCTATTACTAATAGTTTGGTATTTTGGAGGTACAACAGTGGAAACATTGTCAGACTTTACTTTTTTGGGCTCCAAAATCACTGCAGATGGTTAGTGCAGCCATGCAATTAAAAGATGCTTGCTCCTTGGAAGAAAAGCTATGACAAACAATAGATAGCACATTGAAAATCAGAGACATTACTTTGCCAACAAAGGTCCGTCAAGTCCAGGCTATGGTTTTTCCTGTGGTCATGTATGGATGTGAGAGTTGGACTGTGAAGAAAGCTGAGTGCTGAAGAATTGATGCTTTTGAGCTGTGGTGTTGGAGAAGACTCTTGAGAGTTCCTTGGACTGCATGGAGATCCAAACAGTCCATTCTGAAGGTGATCAGCCCTGGGATTTCTTTGAAAGGAATGATGCTAAAGCTGAAACTCCAGTACTTTGGGCACCTCATGCAAAGAGTTGACCCATTGGAAAAGACTCTGATGCTGGGAGGGATCAGGGACAGGAGGAGAAGGGGACGACAGAGGATTAGATGGCTGGATGGCATCACTGACTCGACGGACGTGATTCTGAGTGAACTCCGGGAGTTGGTGATGGACAGGGAGGCCTGGTGTGCTGCGATTCATGGGGTCGCAAAGAGTTGGACACGACTGAGCGACTGAACTGAACTGAACTGAGGCTAAATAAGGGCTTCCCTGGTGGCTCAGACAGTAAAGACTTTGCCTGCAATGCAGGAAAGCCAGGTTCAATCCCTGGGCTGGGAAGATCCCCTGGAGAAGGGAACAGCTACCAACTCCAGTATTCTTGCCTGGAGAATTCCATGGAGAGAAGAGACTGGTGGGCTACAGTCCACGAGGTTGCCAAGAGTCAGACATGGCTTAGCAACTAACACTCAGACTGAATAATGTAAATTTCCATTTTTGTGCATAAGATTTTGGGAGATAAAGTCACTAATCTATTATTCAACCAAATCAGTTCAGTTCAGTCACTCAGTCATGTCCAACTCTTTGTGATCCCATGAACTGCAGCACACAGGCTTCCCTGTCCATCACCAACTCCCAGAGCTTTTTCAAACTCAAGTCCTTGAGTCAGTGATGCCTTCCAACCATCTCATCCTCTGTCATATCCTTCTCCTCCTGTCTTCAATCTTTCCCATCATTAGGATCTTTTCTTCACATCAGGTGGCCAAAATATTGAAGCTTCAACTTTAGCATCAGTCCTTCCAATGAATATTCAGGACAGATTTCCTTTAGGATTGACAGGTTTGATTTTCTTGCAGTCCAAGGGACTCTCAAGAGTCTTCTATAACACCACAGCTCAAAAGCATCAATTCTTCAGTGCTCAGCTTTCTTTATGGCTCAACTCTCACATCCATGCATGACTACTGGAAAAACCATAGCTTTGACTAGACAGACCTTTGTCAGCAAAGTAATGTCTCTGGTTTTTAATATGCTGTCTAGGTTGGTCATAGCTTTTTTTCCAAAGAGCAAGCATCTTTTAGTTTCATGATTGCAGTCACCATCTGCAGTGATTTTGGAGCCCAAGCAAATAAAGTCTGTCACTGTTTCCATTGTTTCCCCATCTGTTTGCCAAGAAGATTTAACCTAATAATGTGTACCAAAAGATGCACAACGGGTATATTCCTTCCTTCAGCACACATCATTCATGTAGATACATAATCTAGAGCTAAATATTTATTGATTCATCTTTTTTTTTTTTAACTCTAGGGTGTATGATTTAATCTTTTCTTTTTACTTTAAATGTGAATTTTCCGAACCATGCTTTAGTACTAATTCCGTAGTAAAAATTTAGAAGCTAGTGAGTGTTTGTAGAATCAATTCTCAGTCTAAGCAGGGCCAAAATTTTTATGGTCCACGTAAGAAGAGTGCACTGTGATGCACTGACGTGTGTTACATAGGTGTTATTCCACAGTGGTTACAACATTGGGCTTGATAACAAAGAGGACACCATGCTAGTGACCCATTTAGCAGGATGACGGCTTTGGCTTTAAGTAGATTTTCTGAAGTTTCTGATGCAGAAGTTCTGGGTGTGCTGGATTCTATTGTCAGAACTCACAGGTTCAATAAAAGAACTACTTGTTTACAATGTAAAAGTTGTCACAGAGGAAACTCATGACTGACACTCCATGCCTCCATTCAACACCCACACGAAGGTGGCATAACTCTTTCCTGGGCTGAGGTACAAGCTAGGTTTTTCAGTTTTGGAAACAAAATATCAACTGTGCATTTCAGGAACTCTACCAGCCTCTTACTGAGCTCCTAACTGAACTTCAAGTGAGATAACTGATTTTTGAAATCAGTAGTCTGAAGTCCCAAAGACCCGCTACTGCAATAATCCAGATCAACAGGAGTATACAATTTGGACATAGCCCAGGAAATTTTTAGGTTCTGCAATTATGGGAACCCAGGCCAGGTGATCTCTCTGTGACTCCTTTTAGGGATATTGATAGTATTTAATGTAAAGATTTTTCTAAGGTTTAATTGAGTTAACATATATAGTATGTGCTCAAGAAATGCAAGTTATTTTCTTACTATTAAAAATAAAACTTTCAGACTTCTTATTCAGGCTTTTCACAAAACTGGATAATAGAGACTTTCTTAGAAAAAAATGTTTTGGATTTAAGAAAAAAATTTCTAATATGACATAGTGCCATGTGTAGGTAGGATGAAACCACATAACCTTAGTGATTTCATTGAAGGAAATGGCAACCCACTCCAGTGTTTTTGCCTGGAGAATCCCAGGGACAAGGGAGCCTGGTGGGCTGCCGTCTATGGGTCACACAGAATCGGACACGACTGAAGTGACTTAGCAGCAGCAGCAATACTACTCACCTCATAGAGATCTTGTGATGATTATAAATTAGATTATTCAGCTAAAGTATCTAGGTCTAGTCAATGCTCTCTTATCACTTATCAACAGTTTCCATACCTGTAATCTATCCTCTCTCCTCAGTATTCACAAAAGAATCCAAAACCAAGATGTATACTTACTGTCCAGATGACCTCTCTGTTATTGATGTTTGGTGGTGGTGGTTAGTTTTTGTTCTGCTTGTTTCACTTTGTTTTTTTATTGAGAGCTATATGCTTTATACTGTTTTTTTTCTTTTTTCTTTATATTTTAATAGGCTTAGAGTGAAACATTACATTCAATAGCAAGCCCAAGGATGGTTTCTAATAAAACAATAGCAACTAAGCCCTTATTATATAATTCCTATATATTTTTATTTCCTTATTTTAGTGGTTTTGTTTTGCATTTGTATTTTATTTTAAATTACCTCAAATCCTTTGGTAATTAGGTAAAAAAAAAAATCCTGAGGGTACTTTCCAAATATCATAATGAGAGCTTCTCAGATGCCTTCTAAATTGGAAGATTCTGTTCATAAAATTGGATGTATCTGGAAATTTTTTCTCTAGCAGAAGAAGTTGGGGAGTGGGGACTTTGTGGAGGCTCTACAATCTCTTCCTATATCAGCTTTAGGATTAAGTGAACTGTCTACTAACCCATCACTGGGGGAGAAAACAGTAATTTATCATGAAGAAAAAGGCTCTTATTTTCCTTGTTAAAATGCAGGTGAATTTGAAAGGGGTACTTCTAGTTTGCCCAGCTAGCTCATATGTTTCCATTTATGAAATAAAATGAAATTGTAACAAATGCACTTATTCCATAAATAATTTGAGGATTTCCCCCTCTATCTTTGTCTCTCATACTGGAGCAATAAGATCAAGTAATAAAATAAAGAACAGGATAAAATGGCGAATAACAAGCTATAGCTCTCTGGGATTCTTTTCTTAGTTTAGATGGATTAGAGTATGTTGAATTTCCTTTCTTATTTAATGTTAGAGTTTCCTTTTTCTTAGAAGAATAAAAAAAAAAAGAAAAGAAAAACAGACTGCTTAACAAAAAACATACAAGATTCTTAAACTGCATCTCCAGTAACATTTAAATCTTTTCAAGTAAAACTCTTAGTAGGTGACGTGTTAAATGTCTATTTTCTCAGGTGGTGTATATTTTTGTTTAGCACACATATTACCTAAATATTGTAATGAATGGCATTTCTCAGAATGGCTGAGGAAGGTACATTCTTAATTAGAAGTGCTTATTAAATATAAATTAAATATAATCTCTACTCTATTATGCTTAAAATATCTTCCCTGACTCCAACTACCTCATACTAAAGGAAGTTACAATTAATTTGTTCTTAAGTCTTAATTGTATCTGAAGACCTTAGGAGCTCTCAAATTTTGTTCATTGTCATTGCAGAGCTGTAAACGTCACCTAATGGACGCATCTAAACTCTTCATCCAGTTCAGAAGGTGTCCAAACAGACTCTGGTCTTCATATCATATTAAAATCTCTAATAGTGGTAGTATGTTTGGTTGTAGCACCAGATTCTGTATAGGAATTTGTTGTATTAGAAAAGTTGCAATGCAGCTGGCATTGTAATACTAAATCTGTGATGGATAAAACCCAGGGCTACTGGTTCGGCTACTGCCTGCCCTGAGTCACACTATCTCCTCTCCAAAACACATGTAAGACATTAACAATCCGATAATTAGTGCACATTCCTGACTGCTCCTTAAAACCTCACTCCCAGATGCAGCTTTGGTCAGATCTTGGTTTTATTGGCTTTCATGATTCACTACTGTTGTAAGACTAGTTCCCTTTTCCATTCATTAGGCTTTCTATCTGGCTAGGCAGTGTTGATGTAAACTCAAAGCTTAAAAAGCAATGACTTCATCCTCTTTGCATGTACCCAGTCTCCAAATTATGTGTCCATATAGTGCAGAACTATTGTCTCAATGGCATGAACAGGAAGACAGGACTTATAAGAACATTTACTTCACTTGTATTTAGAGTTAGAACCATGGCAGGTAGGAGACAATTGATTCAAGAAGCATAGCTATTGCCTGTTAGACTCCTCAGGATGTGCAAAGCCTCATCCTACCAAATGTGGCCCCAATCTAACATCACAAATGATCTAAAAGGGATATATTTATAGGAAAATCAAAGTATATTCCTTTTCTACATGGGATAAAAATGTCTTTGTTGTAGACATAATAAAAGATTGAACAGAAAGAGAAAACAGCTTACAAGGATCTGATACAAACAGAACCAAGTAGAATAGAAAATTTGCTCAGGACTCAAAAACGTGGGATATTCTGGTATATAGTTACAATCTAGTGATACATTAAAATGGTACCATTTACCAAGAAAGTAGAGAATTAACAAGCATCTCAGATTCCTGGATTCAAAAACGAAGAATGACTTATCAGGTATTAGTGCACAAAGGTAGCAGAAAAGCAAGGAGAGCCCAATGGCCCATATTTTTCTGTAATTTGTTAACAACACGAACATGGAAATAGTAAGTACAACATAGCATAAGAGAAATCTCATATATGAATCAACATGCCTATTTTGAGATTAGAGTGTGTTTATACTTAAAACATCATGATTCCGTTCTCCTAATCTGAATTTTATAGTAGGATAAATTGAGATAAATTATCTTATGTGGTACTTTGAGCCAAATATTCAATGCACATCACCGCTTTTCCCAAGAGGCTTGCAGCACTAATGCTTTAACAAGGGAATGCTAATCATACAACTCTCAGTGTCACAAAAGGGTTGGAGGTAAAACTACTACAATCTCCCCCAGGAAATCAATGATTGGAATCCGAAGATTTAATTTCATCTCCATTCCTAAACTTTCACCAACTCCATTGTGGCTCAGAGTCCAGAGGTCAGCCAACAGGAACAATAAAGAATATTCTTTGCCAACTTCATTTTAACAAATTTGAGAATCAAAATCAATTAGATAGATGACCATCAGCAATTCAGTTGAGCTTGGCCAACTACTCCCACTGAAAAGGAGTTTTTCTCATGGGCAACATCCAGATAAGAGATCTCACCCTCTATTATCAAGAAAAGTTGGGTATGTTTCAGCTTATCGAAAAATCAACTCTCTTTGGCCCCTTTCGGGGAGAGAATTAGACCTAAATTCAACTTAGATTTAAGTCTAAAGTAATTTTATTAGCTAATCTACCTAACACTTTATTACACAATACATTCAATGTTGTAAACACGATTTTTGGCAATCTCTTACTTTAGCTCAAGAACTGAGTTGGAAAACACTGGACAACATTTGGATAATGACAATCTCAACTTGTCTTCCTTGGAGAGTAATAATGTAAACAAAATGAGCTCTTTACTAGCAGCCAAGTTCAGTGGAGTTTGTGTCTGTTCCTTTTCTAATATCAATGTCTCAGAGATATTTTCTGCGCATGTTTCTGGAGATAGAAACGTTCCATGTCTTTATTCACTAAGGAGATCTTATATGGCATTATCAACTGTTTCTCAGTCAGACTTTTCTAGTGAAAAGAGTTTCTCAAGAAAATCATTAATTTATCTGCTATTTTTAAAAGCAGTTCTAAAGTTCTCTGATACTTTAATGGAGGGAGTGTCCATGAAAAGGTGTCCAGGATGGTTTTAGTTGTTAGGAAGGGCAAGTAAGCCTTATCAAACTCATGCAATATTACTCAACTGCTACTCTGAAGAAGCAAGAATGAGGTGAGAGAGAAAAGAATTACACACTTCAGACTAACCGGGTGACCTTATAACCCTTTCCCTGCAATATACTTTGCTTTCACAAATCTAATGTTTCACTTCTTCCTGCTTCAACTGCCAAAAACTTGAAAAAAAAGATTGTTACAAAGCAAAATAAAACATTATGTGTGGGTAGGTGAGGGGTGCCATTTAGATCACTAACACTTACCTGTAATTTCCTAAGATTTTATGGAAAAAAACAAACATTCTAATGTAACTTGGAAATGAGTTATTTTGGCTGGACAACAACAAATCTCTCAAGTTGGAGTAACTGGACATTAGACCTGAAAGGGGCCATAGACATAATCTATTTCAACCTCCTCATTTTACAGCTGAGGAAACCTGAACCCCCAAAGATCAAGTAATTGCATCTTCACACAGCTCGCAAGTACTGGGATAGGGCAGAAACTGTAATATCTTGTCATCTGTGTCTGTTTCTTTTCTCACTAGTTTACAGACATAAAGTATTGATATATATGTGAACTGAAACAGGGAACGTGATAGCAAAGAAGTGGGTGAAATTGAAAATTTCCAGTTGCAATTATGCTTAAAACTATATAACATAGTTTTATTAAGCATAATCAAGTCATTTAACCATCTAACAGCCCACTTAGTATCCTACTTTACTGAGTTAACAGGCACCTGAGGTTCAATAACAGCGCAGTGGTAAAGAATCCACCTGCTAATGCAGGAAATGCAAGAGATGTGGGTTTGATTCCTGGGTTGGGAAGATTTCCTGGAGTAGGAAATGGCAACCTATTTGAGTATTCCTATCTGGTAATCCCATGGACAGAGGAGCCTGGCAGGCTACAGTCCATGGCGTCACAAAGAGTCAGACAGGACAGAGCAACAGAGCACTGCACTGCACTGCACTGAGGTTCAGTGATATGCCCGAGGTCACATATCTCATTAAAGTGAATCCAGGAGTCAAGCTCATCATCAAAGCCAGTGTCCTTGCTCTTAATCATATGGTATTTCACCTCTCTTATAAGGTTCTTAAGTAGCTCAATGACAAAGATGTCAACTGAGGGCAAAATTTTCCTGCTTTCTCAGCATCTTGGTGGATATAGGTTTCTCTTTATAGCTAAGTGCAGCACCCTTTTCCTTATAAAGTTATCAGGACCCTAAAGCCTCCCAAATTTTTTCTGCCATGGAAGTTCTTAGGAAGACCTGTAGTAATTATATATTTCCCTCCATTGACTTCAGAACTTATCATACCCACCAAATTATAAGATAATGAAATGGAGACCATGTGAGGAAAAATGGAACTGGTGTATGCCAGAGGCTAAATGACTTCAAAAATAGGAGGCTTGGTGGAAGACAAAGGTATTTCCAGGTCAGCTTAGACTACTGGGCCCTCACTGATGGGTTTTTTTTTTTTTTCTTACCCTTCCTTTGTTTAAGACCTCAAAGAGTGTTACAGATAAGCGGATTGTGACTCACAGAGAATTAGGAGGCTTTTATATGGCAGACGTTCCAATAGATAAGGCAGAACATACTCAAGGGAGACAATCTTTAACCTATGCTTGTTGGCTAATTTCTTTATAAAACTTCTGCAATTTAGAAAGGCTCTAAGCACTATACTATAAACTTTCAAGTTTTGGTAATCACTGGGATGCTTTCCCTGTGTGCAGTGTCCTGGGGCACATAATCTTAAATTAAGAACTGTTCCTTGAGATGGAGACTTTCTATTCAAGATTTTGATCCCCTTGGCTCTTCATTATTTGGCTCAATAAAGCATACATTAAGCAAACAGGAAGGCTATTTGAGTCAGAAGCTCTAAAAAACAAAAGGACATTATTGAACACAGACAGCTAGCTGCCTTCTTGCTCTGCTAATAAAGGATCCCTCCAGATTGTTTATTTAGTGAGCACGGAGTGTCAACTGATGTAAATTGTCCTGGAAACTTTCAGATGTAATTAACCTCAGTAGCCTCATAAGGCAGTTTCACCTATAATCCACAGCCCAGTCTGTACCCCCAGAAGAATCTCACAGTTAACTCACCCCAGGATTGCAACATTTCATGAAGACTTTGTGATTAAAGCCAGACATATAGACAGTAAGAAACCATGTGGTGTATATTATCTCCACACATCAATTTTAATGGTGCATGCTCTCCCCATGACAACACTAAAAGTACATTTTATCTTAAATTGATATATCTATTTTTAAAGCCATGAAAAATGGAAGTTATATAATTAATAGGAGTAGCTCTCAAAAATACAAAATTTCAGGCTGATGTTCTTCAAGAAAGACTGCTTTTGCATACATTTGTTTTCCATGTGATGCAATGCACACAGCCCAAACCTCCAAACCTCAGTATGCACAAAGGCTCAAGGTTTCCACTGGTTGATTATGTGCAATTTTATTATACCCCAATGAGAGCCTCCTACTAAGATTTGAAATCTTGTAAAGGTCAGGGTACTATCTTACACTGCTTTTGAACCATCCACAGTAACTTGCAAAGTGTTTATGTATATTTTATGTGCTAGTAGAATCTTAAGATCTTCTTCCTGCTATTGCTCCTGCTCAGTCTCTCAGTCATGTCCAACTGTTTGAGACTCCATGGACTGTAGCCCGCCAGACTCCTCTGTCCTTGGAATTTTTCAGGCAAGAATACTGGAGTGGGTTGCCATTTCTTTCTCTAGGGGATCTTCCTGATCCAGGGATCAAACCTGTGTCTCTTGTGTCTCCTGCATTGACAGGTAGATTCTTTAATACTTGCCACCTGCAAAGTCCAAGTATGCTCTGAACATGCACATTTTTACATAAAGGATCTTGTGATGAAAAATTATATTGAAACACACTGGTAAGATAGTATTGCAAAGATTAGATGCATATTCAAAGACACTGACATGATATTCTGGCTCTCCTAAGGAAAATAATCCTTAATTATTCTATGTGCCATTGTATAGCTTCCCAAGGAAATCACAAAATCTTCCACATTACCTGGGAGAGGGGAAGTCTGTATTAGATAAGGCCCTTTTGGGCCAGTCCTACACACTGAATCAGAGGGAGGGTGTTGTTCACTGGACTTCTAAGTAGAGACCTATCCAATGGCACACATAATCATTTGCATATGGACACAGATACTCCTTAATGGTTGGTTACTTTACCCCTTATTTCCCAAGGTACCTTGTGTTCTATAAGCAATGGTGGTCTAATTTGATTGGACTGGAAAATCTAATTCCATCTTGAAAATTTGTGATCTATATTTAAGCCTGTGATTGTTTAGAGAGTGCCACCTTCCTGGACTGAATCCCCTTCTTGGAATACCTGGATGCTTTTATGAACCCTAGGAGTTTCCCTCTTCAAATTATCCCCATCCTCACAATCCTGAAAACAATAAAAAGGCTTACGATGACCAGCATTCATTTGGTGCTTTGGATTATAGTGACATATTGTGACTTCATGGGACGTTGTTTCTCAAGACACATGTGGAGAATTTTGAAATCCTAATGTTATAACTCATTGTTTCACTATCAGTTCAGTTCAGTCACTCAGTTGTGTCCCATTCTTTGTGATGCCATGGACTGCAGCATGCCAGGCCTCCCTGTCCATTGTCAACTCTCAGAGTTTACTCAAACTCATGTCCATTGAGTCAGTGATGCCAGTCTCATCCTCTGTCATCCCCTTCTCCTCCTGTCTTCAATCTTTCCCAGCATCGGGGTCTTTTCCAATGAGTCAGTTCTTCGCAGCAGGTGGCCAAAGTATTGGAATTTCAGCTTCAGCATCAGTCCTTCCAACGAATATTCAGGACTGATTTCCTTTAGGATTCACTGGTTGGATGACCTTGCAGTCCAAGGGACTCTCAAGAGTCTTTTCCAACACCAGGGTTCAAAAGCATCAATTCTTTGGTGCTCAGCTTTCTTTATAGTCCAACTCTCACATCCATACCTGACTACTGAAAAAACCATAGCTTTGACTAGACAGACCTTTGTAATGCTGTCTAGGTTGGTCAAAGCCTTTTAATATGCTGTCTAGGTTGGTCATAACTTTTCTTCCAAGGAGCAAGTGTCTTTTAATTTCATGGCTGTAGTCACCATCTGCAGTGATTGTGGATCTCAAGAAAATAAAGTCTGTCACTGTTTCCACTGTTTCCCATCTATTTCATCCCCATGAAGTGATGGGACCAGATGCTATGATCTTAGTTTTCTGAATGTTGAGTTTTAAGCCAACTTTTTCACTCTCCTCTTTCACTTTCATCAACAGGTTCTTTAGTTCTTAATTTTCTGCCACTATATAAAATGACATTATCTTCATCCTATGAAGATCATCTTTAATGAAAACAGATTCCATTTAATTGTTTAAAATACTCCATCAAGAAAAGTGGTTTTGAAGGGTAAGACATTTAGTGTGTTGATTGAACTTTCCTACATAGCTTTATATTTGAGTTTTCCTGATGCCTGTTGATATGCTCATCTAGCTTTTCCTGCCAACCTCCCACACTCCTTTCCCCATGCCAACTGCTCATTCTCCAATAAACATCCATCCTTGATCCCTAATTGTCCTGGCCACATTTCTTCTTGAGGCCACAGCCAATACCTTAAGGCCCTTGCCATCTCAGACACTTGTCTAGATTGGATATTTCCTTCAAAGAAAGAGCACCTTTTGAGTGTCTGCCTCTATGGCTCCTTCATGCCTGCCTCTCTGTTGATTTTATATACCATTCTATTTGCACTTAGTAATTAGGAATTTTTATAGGTACTTACTGCATTACAAACTTTGTCTTCTAAACTAGATAGAAGACTCTTTAGCGTGGGGGCTGGAATATTATGCCTCTTTACATTACACCTGCAATCATTTTTATCACTGCCCCTAAAAGTAGCAAGACACCTCTAGCAACTCCACTACCAATTGACAGATTGTCAAAGAATATTAAAGCTATGACTTTCTTTAGAAAATATTCTGTCTTAATGATTTAGATCTTCTAGAGATCTGCTGCTGATGAAAAGATAGGTGCATTCCTAATTCTTCTTCCAACTTTTTCTGAATAAATGACCTCTTAGTTATTTCATTGGTCCAATACAGAATGCCCTGAAATGTCTATATTAAAAGGTGCTTCATGGACTTACAAGCAATAATAAAAATTTTAAATGGAAAGGACTGCCTTGCAGAGGCAACTCTGTGTCAAGATTCTTCTTCAGTGTTGAAATCTTGACTGGAATGATGACAATCAGAGTTTGCTAGTTCAGCTAAAAACGGCTTCTGCTGTCCCACAGAAGCTCTATGGGCCTTTTTAGCTTGTAGTTTATTGCTTTCTGAGTTCAATTTTTTTTTTTAAGTTGGAGAAATAACAGCTGAGATTTTTCAGACACTCACGAGAGACTTCTATTTTAATACTGAGGCATTTGAAGGCCACTCAAAGGGTCCACCCATCCCTCTCCTCCCCAGGGGGAGTGTCATAGATCTGAGAATCTGACAGTCTCCAAGAACTACTGGGTGCATGGAGATGACCCATAGTGTTAATTAGGAGAGTAAAGCTTGGTGCATCACCCTGAAAACCCGATGGAGAGTAAGAGTTCCACTTCAGATGACTGTTCATCAAATAAGAATTTGGAAAGGGTCAAAGCATCTGGAATTATCTCTCCAGATAATAGCTCTGTTTAGGAGCTGAGCCAGGGAGGAGAGAGAAGTCTGTCTTACATAGTCTGGCAAGCCTTAGAAATGTTGGGCTTCTACAGATTCTTTGTGCCTTACAAACTCATTATTATGTTGCACTTAATAAATCTTCATTTGATATTTTCTGTAAGTTTACTTGAAATTTCACTAATTTTGGTTTGTCTGCTCAGCATTTTTGTAATTTCCATTTCCTAAGCACCTAGATACTATTTCTCATTCCCTTCATCTGAATTTTCAAGATCACTCTCTCAATTGCTCCCTTTACTAGGAAGGCGATCTGTATTTATTTTGTTCAAACAAATCCCAGGCTTTTATGCCTTCTGCTTCCATTCCCTTCAGGTCCCTTGAGAAGACTACAATCTCTAAAATACCTTAGTAACTCAGGTAATACACATAGAGAAAGGATAATTTTCCATAATGGCTAGATTTGTGCAGATCAAGTTTAGCATCATGGCTCTGCTACTCACTGCCCTCATCTCACCAGTGATCCTTTAATTCTTCTGAAAAATGGGAAAATATCAACTCTTCAATGTATTTTTGATAGAATTAACCTAGATACACGTAAAGGTCCGGTAAACCCAGAATACAGCATAGTAGCTATTCTTATATTGCCTCACATTTGATAATACTGATACTATTTAGCAGCCAATCTTGGAAACGTTTTGTCCTATTCTCTATTGTAGGTAGAGATATCAGCATATCAACGAATACTATGTGCTAGAGGATAAATACTAAGGCATTTTTAATTTTCCTAGATATGACAAATTGTTTCAATGCTGTCTTCCCTTATGTGAGCTATTCTCCCTTTATTTATAATGCCTCTAAAATGTTGGAGATATTCTACATAAGCTTTGTGCTTGTGTGCTCAGTCGCTTCAATCGTGTTTGCCTCTTTGCGATCTTATGGACTGTAGCCCACCATGCTCCTCTGTCCATGGGATTCTCCAGGCAAGAATACTGGAGTGGGTTGCCATTTCCTCCTTCAGGGAATCTTCCTGACCCAGGGATCGAACCTGCATCTCTTATGTCTCCTGCATTGGCAGGTAGGTACTTTACCACTAATGCTATCATCCTCTGCTAAAGAGATACCCCCTCAAGAAAATGGAATTAACATTACTCATTTTCAAATGTTCCCACCCAAAATGCTCTCAGGCTGTATTAACTATTGCCTCTTTTTTTTTTTTTTTCACCTCCACTGCACTGTTCTTTTCACTGACTGTATTATATGATTATGTGTTTATGTGTCTGTTTCTGGTTCTAGACTGTGAGTTCCATGAGGGAGAGAGAATAATGCCTAACTTTTTTGTCCCCAAAATATTTCACAGGGTTTGGAATAATAGGTACTCACTAAATGTTTGTTGAATAATGAATGTACTCCCGAATAAGTGTGCTCTGTGACTCTTCCAATTTTCCATGACAATATCAATTTTTCTGGACTTCATTTTGGGGAAAATCAATAGATAAATATAATGTGCCTAAAAATTACATGTTGTAAAAATTTTTGTTTCACTTGCCTCAGATCTCTAAATTCCCATTATTTAATGCACTATTAATACAGTTTTCAACTTGTAATACAAAAGATAATGGCTCTTCAAGTGAAAACACTATTTCCACTGTTTCCCCATCTATTTCTCACGAAGTGATGGGACTGGATGCCATGATCTTCGTTTTCTGAATGCTGAGCTTTAAGCCAACTTTTTCACTCTCCTCTTTCACCTTCATCAAGAGGCTTTTTAGTTCCTCTTCACTTTCTGCCATAAGCGTGGTGTCATCTGCATATCTGAGGTTATTGATATTTCTCCTGGCAATCTTGATTCCAGGACACTTAGATAAGTAGAAGTAATGAAATGGGTATTCAGCCTGTCTCGTTGTTCAGTCACTCAGTCATGTCCGACTCTTTGAGACTCTATGGACTGCAGCCTGCCAGGCTTCCCTGTCTTTTACTATCTCAATGATATAAAATTAGTACTTTCAGTGAGCCAGCAAGATTTAGCCAGTAGCCATTCTCTAAATCAATAGCAAAATTTAAAATATAGATTGGAAGCTTTTAAAGACATCTCAAATAAAGCTTGACTGCTCTAAATTTTGTGTGAGGACTTGGGGCAAAGCAAGTTTCACGGAGTTTGGAATTTCACACCAATTATCTTATACACTCAAGCAGCATCAAAAAAGATGTGTGTTGAAAAGTGAAAAATGAATGTAAAAGGTTTGTCCACTTTAAATGTGATTTTCCAATGAGGTCATTGACACTCTATTTCTTCACTAATTCATCAGACCTCTTTACAATGTGAAGGAAGTAATTTTTGGCAATCTAATATTTGTATATGTTATTAGAAAATTTATTATTAACTTAGAAGATAGAGCGTCACTGACTACATATTTACTTGAAATCACTCAAATGTATCTACACTTGCAGTCTATAGGAAATCTTTATTCTTTTCGCTTTTGTTAGTTATTTTCTGCTGCTGCTAAGTCGCTTCAGTCGTGTCCGACTCTGTGGGATCCCATAGATGGCAGCCCACCAGGCTCCTCTGTCCCTGGGATTCTCCAGGCAAGAACACTGGAGTGGGTTGCCATTTCCTTCTCCAATGCGTGAAAGTGAAGTCGCTCAGTCGTGTCTGACCCTCAGCGACCCCATGGACTGCAGCCTTCCAGGCTCATCCATCCATAGGATTTTCCAGGCAAGAGTACTGGAGTGGGATGCCATTGCCTTCTCCGAGTTATTTTCTAGGTCACCCTAGATAAATTTTTCCTTCACAGTTTGTCTCTTCAGCTCTTTCATATACCCCTACTTACACAAGTAAGATAGCCCTGGATCACACAGAAATGAGGTGAAAATTAGCAACTGGTAATAAACACAACTTATTTTGTTTGAATTGAATTGTAGAATTCACTGTATATTAATTAGAATTCACTGTATATTAATATGGAGAAGGCAATGGCACCCCACTCCAGCACTCTTGCCTGGAAAATCCCATGGATGGAGGAGCCTGCTGGGCCGCAGTCCACGGGTTCGCTAAGAGTCGGACAGGACTGAGCGACTTCACTTTCACTTTTCACTTTCATGCATTGGAGAAGGAAATGGCAACCCACCCCAGTGTTCTTGCCTGGGGAATCCCAGGGACGGGGGAGCCTCGTGGGCTGCCGTCTATGGGGTCGCACAGAGTCCGACATGACTGAAGCGACTTAGCAGCAGCATATTAATATGTCAACAACTGATAGCCCTCAGTGCCTTTATGCGTGCTAAGTCACTTCAGCCATGTCTTACTCTTTGCGACCCTTTGGACTGTAGCTCACCAGTCTCCTCTGTCCATGGGATTCTCTTCTTCAACCCACTGGAATGGGTTGCCATGCCTTTCTCCAGGGATCTTCCTGAACTAGGGATCAAACCCATGTCTCTTGTGTCTCCTGTATTGGCTGATAGGTTCTTTACGACTAGTGCCAGCGGGGAAGCCAATAGTTTCAGAAAGTACTGCAAAATGGAAAGAACACTTCAGGGCTCAGATCTTGGCTCAAATCTTGGCTTTGGAGACTTTCTAAGTTCATCTGAGTTACATCTTCTTTTTTTGTTGTTTAAACTTTTAAGAAAAACCGTTTGAAGAAAAAAAAAAGTTTACTGTGACTCTTTCTAAAGTAAAAGATGGAAAAATACTTTCAGATGGGAAGCTAAAGCCTTTAGAAATAGTAAGGGAAGCTACAGGATTATATCCTCTGTGAGTGGATAGGTACTCATCATCAAAAGATGACAACTCAACAATCCTATCAATAGTAATAGAAAGATACGCATCTCACATTTAAGGAATTTCATGATACCTAACAGTACTCTTGCCTGGAAAATCCCATGGACGGAGGAGCCTGGTGGGCTGCAGTCCATGGGGTCGCTAGGAGTCGGACACAACTGAGCGACTTCACTTTATTTTTTCACTTTCATGCACTGGAGAAGGAAATGGCAACCCACTCCAGTGTTCTTGCCTGGAGAATCCCAGGGACAGGGAGCCTGGTGGGCTGCCGTCTCTGGGGTCGCATAGAGTTGGACACGACTGAAGTGACTTAGCAGCAGCAGCAGCAGCAACAGTAATTAAATGCAGTTATTCTCAAGATAGGATCAGGCTGTCAATCTCCTAGCCCATGGACTATGACAATGACAATTTTTGATTGTCACAACTGGGAGAGGAGTATTACTGGAATCTAGTAGGAAGAGCTCACGGATGCTGCTGAGCATCCTACATCTCATTGGGCTGCCTCCCACAGCAAAGATTTAACCCAACCCAAAATGTCAGTAGTGCTGTGGCTAGGAAACTCTATTCCAGCAGAATATAATAATGCAGTGGAAAGATTATTAATTAATAACCACAGGAAGAGAATTCTAGCTTAAGTACAATATGGTTAGTTTTTTCACATACATAACAAAGATTATCACCTACCCTGCCTAATTCCAAAAACTCTTCTGAAAACCAAATAAGATCATATATATATATATATATATATATATATACACACACACACATAATATATCCTATAAATAAATAAAGTATTTGAATGAATTCAGCCACAATATGAGTGAGTCCTTTTGATTCAAGGAAATCAAGATAGAAATCTGGCAAAATAATCTTCATGAAAGGCTTTCAAATTGAAAATGTAAAGTTGCAGGATACAAAACCAACATACAAAAATCAGTTGCGGGAGGGGACAAATGTATACCTATGGCTGATTCATGTTGATGCTTGGCAGAAACCAAAACAACACTGCAAAGCAATTTTCCTTCAATTAAAAATAAATAAATTTTTAAAAATTAGATGAATTTCTATATACTATCAACTGACTATCTGAAAAATAAAATGCTTCTAATAAAAATAGTACCAGAAACAATAAAACATTTAAGAATAAATTTAACCAAGGAGAGGACTGAAAATGATAGAACATTAATGAAAGAGTTGAAGACACAAATAAAAGGCAAATGTAAGGATTTTAAGTAGGTCATTGTAAGGATATTAAGTAGGTTACTCAGTTATCTCTCATGATCAATGAGAAACCAAGACAAAGTGAGCTAAAGTTAAAGAACCAGAACTTTAAGATAAAACATTAATATACATTCAGATATTATGTCCAAACACTAGAATTGGCTATTAATGAGTATTGTAGATTCTCTAATTATGGTGATTATTGTTAAATACCAGTGTGGGTGTGAGGTGTCTAAAATGACATAGAATGTGTTTTGTAGAGCGAGACTGGAGGTGACATAAATGACCTCAGAAAGCTTCTTCCATACCTCCAGCCTCCACTCAGACTTTATAACCCAAGATAAGCTGTCAACAGGCTCTGGCTGATTGTTCTGTAGGATTCCAGACACTGCCACATTAGGAAGCTCTTCAATCAACTGACTCCCTTTTGCCTCTTGTGCTCCTTTCCTGGTGGTCAATCTAATTCTCAAATAATTGGCCAAAATAAAAAGCTTTCTTTTTGTTACTTTCTTCCTTTCTTCATAAATCCTGATTCAGTAATGCTCTGTTAAAAATACATTTGGGAGGAAACTCAAAACCTTCTTCTTGCACCTCCCCCTTCTTGCTCCATAAAATTCCTACTGCACTGAGCCATGACTAACATGTACAGTATGCTTGCAATGAAAACTGTTTTTTCCCCCCAAATGTCCTAACTCTGGATTTTTATTTTATGACTCTAAGCCTTGATTAAGACATATGCTAAAAGTAAAAATCCATTTCATCCTAGGAAGTTTTCATCCCATTCCTAGGTTCCTTCCTTTGTCATTAAGGCACTTGATAGGAATATCTAACTTTACTAAATATTGCAGATAGTTTCAGCATGGAGAACCACAAAAAGATAATGCTATTAAAAGGGGAAAATACACAAGATGAGAAGGGGGAAACTAACTACAGATATAATTAGCCAAAATTGTGTGGGCTGAATATATCTGCACAATAAGAGATAACATTTTGACTCTCCCTCAAAATTACAGAAATAAATGAGAAATGTTAAAAGTAATATAGCTTGGGCATAACTGCCCACAGTTGGACAATTTCTGGAAGCACAGAATCAATATAGAGTCTTCCCCTTCCTCCTATTACTATTATAGCAATCATCTTTGATTTGATCCTTTTGAAAACTGCTCTTCTATCACTCTGACCATAATATTTCCAGATTTTTGCTAACTGTAAAAGTTCACTCTCACACCTCTGTAACAATTATTTCCAATTTTGTCCTGCTTTAGTTTTTCCTTCCTCCCATAATGGAAACCAATTAGGACAATGAGGGCAAAAGGTTATATATACATCTGTGCCCCCTCAATTAACATCTTGGTTTATCTTTTATGCTTTGTTGAGAACAATGGACAGAGGTGGGCAGAAATACCTCCTTGCACATATTTTCAATGTCAAAAAAAAGGATTCTACATTTTGTATATATGCGACATCTGAAATGACTCAGACATGGCAACATTAAGGAAATCACTGCTTCTTAGTTTCACGTTTAATTATCAGAGCCAGGAAAGAAGGAGGTGAAGAAAGAAGGCAGGACTTGCATGAGCTGACACTCTTTGAGGGACTGGCCTAGAGAAGGCATGGCTTTCATTATATTTAAGTGAATTAGTCTGTTTCCTTTAAACAGGAGAGATTAACAAGCCACCAAGGGCTTGCTGTGGGATTCTGACACTTTTAGTGGCTTGCGACATATGATTTGTGAGTATCAATTCGTCTTCAAAAGCAGCAAGCAAATCTACCATTAGCATGAAGTATGTCAAAAGCTGACTCTAGGTTGGTTTGGTTGAAATTCATTAAGAAAGACATTTTATAAGATGAGAAAATAAATATTTTATTTGATTCAATATTTGGATCATTTTAAAGTTCTCCTTGGAGCTTTAAAATAGCTACATGTAGATGGAAGAGTTTAATATGGATGACTTTCTTTAACAAAGAGAATACATGAAGTCTTGTTTCTTTAATAAAGAGAATACTTCAAGTCTTGAACTTGGGAACTGTTGAGACATTAAGTAAAAGGGACAAGATCAGCAATTCTAAATAAACCTCTCTTAATATTTTGATTTCTCAGTGAAAGAGAATGTCTTCAGGCAGTTTGGCATTGAGACAAATATTTCTGAAACTGCAAAAAAACAGAATAAATATTTTATTTTCATATGTGATGGATCAAAAGTATCATCTTTGATATTAAATGAATGATATAAAGAATTTTAAGCTGAGAGAATTGATAGAAAAAAATATGAACTCATAGTACAAAACTTTATTTTTGAAACATTTCCAGTTTATCATTCTTTAAAAATATTACTCCTAGAAAAGTTCATATATTTTTTGACTTGTTTCTTATTTTAGTCATTGTAAAGACAAAAGTGATCACAGGCCAGATTTTTGCAGCTGCAGGTACAAATTTGGCCAGAAGAGATATTTTTTTGGTCTTAATGCAGACAAAGTTGTCAAGGAGCATAAAATACTATATAAGGCTTTTCCAGCTGTAAAATTTAATTTGCTGATGTCACACAATGTTGTTCACCTCTGCTTGATTAAAGGATTTCAAACGGGACTAGTTATAGTTTATATCTTATTTAAGAGTACAATGTTATAATGATTGAATATATGTGCATGACAGCCACTCTGCTAGGGTTCAAAGCCTAGTTCCACCACTTATTAACCATAATACTTCAGTGATGTTACTCAGTCTCTTCCTGGCTTCAGATTTTTTCACCTGTAAATTGGGATAACACTAGTATCCACACCTTACGATTGTTTGAAGGTTAAATGAGTACACATGTGGCGTACTTAAGACTAGGTATTCAGTATCATTACCTGCTATTATGATTTTATCTTATTCTAATAACAAAGCTGAAATGATATCTAAAACCATGAAGCTTGATATCAATAGTTGAGGATATTCACCCAGTTTGCATCAGTCATTCAACCTAATAAAATTCCTTTTACATTAAAAAAAAACCTTTACCTGTTTATTCAATGGATTCTGCTCATGTCCAATATGATTTGTAAAAAAGCACGATGATGTCATATGAAGAATCCATACGTTAGTCAAAACTGAACTGCCTTACAACATTTTCCATGGTCAAATAGAAAAATATAGATTTTTATGTAGTCAGATTTTTAGAATATTACTGAATGCTTTATTTTAATGAAAAATAATGAAATTAATGAAATTTAAGTTCTAATTTTTCTCTTTCTAGTATTCAACTCTGCTCCATCAAAAAAATAATTCACTGTTACTAGTTAAAAACATTGTTAGTTCAATTAAAAATGTTAGTCACTGAATAAAGACATGAAATGCTAAGGAGCTCTAGAATAATATGCCTTTATTCTATAATCACTGTCACCATAAAAGAAAATAATACGACAATTGATGGTGAGTAAAATCAACAGTGCTCAATTTCAGATTCTTTAATAGTTTAAATAATTTGATGCCTTCTTTTGAGCACAAAACATCAGGGCAAAAATGCCTTGGGCCAATTGCTTCATATAGCACAACAGGATATAACAAATAATTTCAAACCCCAGGAAGTCTTTTTGGATTGTGAAAAGCCCAACCACACTAGTTTAGGCTGCTCAGAACAATAGCCGTCTCAAACCAATAAATTATGGTCAGTATCAGTAGTTAAACACTGCTAAGCTCGGCTGAACACATTCTGATTAATCTTATTAAATGACATTGAAGCCTTCAGTACAAATTAAAAATACAAAAAATTATGGAGGAAAAAAAAGATGTGTTGATGGGTGTGCTAGGTATTCTCTCTTTATTGACCATTCCAGATTCATATTCTCTGTGACTTAGCGGAAGACACTCAATTTACATTCCATATGGACTGGAAATTTGGTCCAAGGTGTCTTTTATGATATAAAGAAGTGTCACGAACGCCTGGAGGAAACCTAAAGTTTGCATACTCTGGAACATCCCAAGTGGGCATAGTCTCTTTTACTGTAGTGCCAGTCCTAGATATATGAAGAGAGGGTCATATACAGGAACTGATATAAATGTACTTTGAACAGCTGAAAGAAAAATTTCCTCTCAATATGAGAAAAATTCCTCTCAGTAACAGAGAAGACTTTAAGGAGCTATGTACATTTGAATGATCATTCCTGAGGAGACTACAGAATCTCATCAATATTCCCTTTTAACGTTTCAGCTTTGGAAGTTGTGCTACAAACTCAAATGATTATTTTGAGGGCTAGTTTTCTGCCAAGACTCTTAGGATTAAAGGTGCTTGTGAACAAATTCCTGTGGCTTTAAAAAAAAACAAAAAAACAAGTGAGAAGGAGCCCTGAATCTCTAAAAGTTTGTTTACTCAATTGTCATTTGGTGTACCCTCTCCCGGCAGAGCATTCTGCATGGTGAGAACACAGACAGCTTTACATGGGTATGGTGTCTTCTCTTCCCTCACCCAACATGTAGCATACACATAGCTCATACACTTCCTGTAGTGAACTGAAAACTGACTAACTTCAGATCTTTCAGAAAATCTTCTACCAACCAGGGGGGATTTAACATTAGCATACGTCTTAACTTTGAAAATACTTTCTCTTTACAGAATACATTATCGCTTTCTTCTTTCTGACAAGATGTGCAAAAGTGGGAAACATGCAGACATAGAATATGCCCATGAAATTCATTCTGGCAAAATTTTCAGATTATCCAAAACTCAAAACACTTTGACCTTTCATTCCTCACCTCTACACTAGGCATAACGTCACACTTAATTTTTTTGTTTCTTAGAGATTCACTGACATTAAGAATTGCTTGGGGATGTTTAATAAAGTTCAAATTCCTGGGTATCTTCTCTTATCCATCCCCTCTTCCCTGTGCAGTATTTCTGGAATAAGACTCATAATTTGCCTTTTGAGAAAACATCTGGTTCATTCTCATCATGCAGCCCATAGGCCCAGCTTTGAAAAATACCTAGCATTGTCTATTGTTATTAGCTGTTTGAAACTGGGCCTCACCTTTTGCTTCAAACTTCTTTTCTAAGGATTTATTAAAAGGTATCTTATTTTCATTAAGAGAATTGGGTAGAGGCTGGATTTCAAATCATAACTCTCAACTGTCTCTGTGGACATTTTATTGCTACCAAAGTTTAAGAAGACTGTTGTTGATTTATACGGATCTGTATTATTTGCCTGGTCTCAGAGACTACAAGTAAAAATCTTTGCTGCCAAGGCTAATGGTATTGATCCTTCCCTTTAGGGTACTCACTGTGCTCAAGAAAATCCTGGGTCAGATCTTATCCCCAGTTTTCATGCACTAGTACCCTATTCCTAATTGTACGCACCATTTCCATTTCACCATTATTACCCTTCTTCTCAAATTACCGTAACCCCAGTTAACAATGCTTCCCTGGTGGCTCAGATGGTAAAGAATCTGCCTGCAATGCAGGAGACTCACATTCACTCCCTGGATCAGGAAGGTCCTCTGGAGCAGAGAATAGCTACTCACTCCAATATTCTTGCCTGGGAAATCCTGTAGACAGAGGAGCTTGGCTGACTACAGTCCATGGAGTCACAAAGACTCAGACACAACTGAGCGACCAACACTTATTCATGTATTCAGTTAGCAATGCGTATTAAGGATAAAAAGGAGTAAGCTCCATAACCTCTAAATTAGGAGATGCCACTGTCAGCTTCCACTTGGAAAAAGTCCCATTATCCTAATCAATCAATTTGATTCAGTTGCTCAGTCATGTCTGACTCTTTGTGACCCCATGGACTGCAGCACAACAGGTTTCCTTGTCCATCACCAAATCCCACAGCTTGCTCAAACTCAAGTCTATCAGGTCAGAATTACCCTCAAACCATCTCATCCCCTGTCATCCCCTTCTCCTCCTGCCTTCAATCTTTCCCGGCATCAGAGTGTTTTCAAATGAGTCAGTTATTCGCATCAGGTGGCCAAAGTATTGGAGTTTCAGCATCAGTCCTTGCAATGAACATTCAGGACTGATTTCCTTTATGATTGACTGGTTTGATCTTCTTGCAGTCCAAGGGACTTTCAAGAGTCTTCTCCAACACCACAGCTCAAAAGCATCAATTCTTCAGTGCTCAGCTTTCTTTATAGTCCATCTCTCACATCCATACATGACTACTGGAAAAACCATAGCTTTGACTAGACAGACATTTGTTGGCAAAGTAATGTCTCTGCTTTTTAATATGCTGTCTAGGTTGGTCATAACTTTTCTTCCAAGGAGCAAGCATCTTTAAATTTCATGGCTACAGATGCCATTTGCAGTGATTTCGGAGCCCAATAAAATAAAGTCTTGTCACTGTTTCCATTTGTTTCCCCATCTATTTGCCATGAAGTGATGAGACTGGATGCCATGATCTTTGTGTTTTGAATGTTGACAATAAAACATGTATCTATTGTCTACGGCTTCATAGGGCTTCCCTTGTGGCTCAGCTGGTAAAGAATCCACCCACAATGCAGGAGATCTGGGTTTGATCCCTGGGTTGGGAAGATCCCCTGGAAAGGGAAAGGCTACCCACTCCAGTATTCTGGCCTGCAGAATTCCTTGGACTGTATAATCATGGGGTCCAAAGAGCTGGACAAAACTGAGTGACTAAATATCATTTCATAGCTTCTATTATTGTGACAGAAATTAATTTTCTGGAAGAAGAAATGCCAGTTTTAGCATCATAGGTTCCCAGGCCTTAAAATTTCAAGATACAGAAACAATCATGATAATAAATTTAGAGTTATACTATTATGGAAACATTTTGAGATGTGAGAGGCTTACACGTGGGCTGTTATCTGAATTCTATCCACAGTGAAAGAGGATAGATGAGGCAGGGTATAGTTTCAAGGGGAACACAGTTTAGTACATTCAACATATTGAGACATTGAAATATTTCATAAAGTACCACTTGATTACATGTTAATTACAGAGATGGTTGGATGGCATCACTGACTCAATGGACAGGAGTTTGAGTAAACTCCGGGAGTTGGTGATGGACAGGGAGGCCTGGCGTGCTGCAGTCCATGGGGTCGCAAAGAGTCAGACACAACTGAGCTACTGAACTGAACTGATTCATTTATAAAATAGATCTTCTATTATCCTTAACTATAACATGGCAAGGTTCTCATGGGTTTAGCAAGCATCTTCAGGACACTGGCTCTTGGACCAGTGAGGAGGAGGAAAACAAACATTCTTTAATCCAGACTGAATTTATAACCCAATGGAAAAACAGGCCACCATTATAGCCTAGGTCGGCATCAAACATTCAAAGCTCTTCTTTGCCTTTGGTAGTACCCAGCAGTCAAAGTACTAGATGCAAATAAACTATATTTTTAAAACAATGTTTTATAAATATACACTCATTTAAACTTGTCATCAATTTAGATTCAAGTAAAATTTGGCGTTCCATTATAAACCTAATACTTTGCTTGATACTTTTACATAAATTATTTTAATCTTCATTGAATCAGTTGAATCAGGAGAATCTCGGAGACGTATTTCAGTCACACAACTAGTAAGTGGTGGATGAAGTGTTGTACTTTACATCTATTTGAGTCAATGCTTAGTGCTTTCTATTATAAGATACTCTTTTTGTCAAATCACCATTAGTTTGGGCCACATAAATCCGTTAGAGTTTACTATATGATTTTCCCAGGGCTTCTGGAATAAGTTAGCACAAAGTTGGTGACTTAAAACAACAAAAATTATTCTCTCACAGTTCTGGGAGCCAGAAGTCCATTATCAGTTTCACTAGACTGAAATCAAGATGTTAGTGGAATCATATTCCCTCCGAAGGCTCTCCAGACAGAAACGATCGTTACCTGTTCAAGCTTCTTGAGGCATATTTCTTGGCTCATGGCTTTTCCTCTATCTTAAAGACAACAGTATAGTATCTTCAGATATCTCTCTGCTTCCATCATCAAATCACCCTCTACATTCTGTGTGTATGTAATCTCCCTATAAGTCTATCTTATAAAGACATTTGTGATGGTATTTAGGACCTACATGGATAATCTAGGATAATTTCAGTCTCTTCATCTCAAGATTTTTCATCTAATCACATTTTTAAAAATTTATAACATTCACAGGTTTCAGTGATTAGGTCCTGATATTTGTGTTGGTCATTATTCAGAATACTATAATACCTTTTAGACAGCCCAAATTTATATCCATTTCACATGTGAAGTATACTCACTCTACCCCAATACCTCCCCAACTTCCACGTATCACAGCATGAATTTCAGGCCAAAATCTCAGTTAAATATGATGAGCTTAAAAATCCCACATGTCATCACTAATCTAAATTAAGTATCTGTGAGACTCTAGGTATGATCCTGAAACCTAGAACATAAAATATCTATGCCCAAAATCCAATAGTGGGACAGGCATAGCACTAGTTATAGCCATTCTGATTACGAAAAAAGGGAAAGATAAAAATGGAAGGAAGAAAAGGGTCAAGAGTCCCACCTAATTTCAAAATTCAGCAGGGCAAATTCCATTAGGTTTCAAGACTTGAGATTAGTCCTTTCTGGCTTGAAGGGTCTGCTTTTGTACTTGTGATTCTGCCTTCTACGCCCAAGGCTCTGCCCTCACCATGATCCCTCCTTTCTTGAAAGCTAATATGTTTTTGTAGCTGAATGGTTTTATCAGCCTGCTTGTAGAATCTGAGGAGTCTGACAGCTTCCATTCATTTGGTCTTATTTCAGTTTCTTTCAGTCCAAGCAGGCAGTGTTTCTGCTGACATAATATTCTCAAAAACTTTGGGGGTCTCCTGTGTATTTGTCACAGGTATTCATATAAATAAACAAAAGGGTCCTCCCCAGATCTTTGAAATCCTCTATTCCTGGCTTCTGTTATAATGGCTAAGGGAACTCACGTCACATGCACTAGCATAAGGCTGTTCAGTCACACCGTTAGCCTTTTCTTTAGAAACTACTTTTCAAATACTGAATCCTTTAATTTATCATCTTTTGCCATCTGGATAGACTGAGAAGTTCCAAATCAAGTACTGGTTCCATTTCACTTAATAGTTCTTTCTTCACTTTATCGCTGTCCTCTCACATTTTACTGTAAGCCACAAGAAGAAACCAGATGGCACCTTCAACACTTCTGTTAGAAACGTTCTCATTTGTATTTCCAAGTTGACCACTTACTGCTTTCCACACAACTATAAAACACAGCTTCTGTTAAGTATCTGCCACTATATGGCATGAACTGCCTTTCCTCTGGTTCCCAATAACATGCTCCCTATTTCCTCTATCTCTCACCAGAAGCAGTTTTAATATTTATATTTCTACCAACATTCTGTGAAGATACATATATTCTCTAAGATGATACAGGCTTTCTCTACTGTGCTCTTCACTTGCTTTGGAGTCTCACCAAAGGGCTTTTAATATTTATAGTTCTACCAATGCTACATTTAAGGCAATCAAGGCTTTTTCTATCACACGACTCAAAATTCTTCCAGTCCATACTCATTACCCAATTTCAAAGTCTTTTGCACAATTTTAGGTTTTTGTTACAGCAGCACCCCACTCTGCAATATCAAAATTTGTGTTGGTTTCTTGTAGCTGCTGTAACAAGCAGCTGCTGTAAATTTGGCATCTTAATAGAAATTTAATCTTTCATAGTTCTGGAGGCTAAATATTAGTTTCACTGGAGCTAAGTCAAAGTATTAGTGGGGTCAAGCTCCTTCTATGCGCTTTAGAGAAGTCTGTTTTTCTCCTCTTCCAGCTTCTATAGCCACATCCCTTGGCTTTTGGCTCCTTCATCTGTCTTCACAGCCAGAGCACTGTATCTTTAAATCTCTTTTTCTGTGTTTTCATCATCAAAGTGCCTTCTGCTGTCTATGTGTGTCTAATCTCCCTGTCTCTCTTTTATAATAACAAGTGATAGCATTTAGGACCAACTTTGATAATGCAGGATAATTTCCTCGTCTCAAGATCCTTAACTTTATTACATCCGCAAAATTTTATCATATAAATGTAACATTCACATACTCCATGGATTAGGACCTGATATCTTTGGGTGGCTGTTCTTCAGCATACTGTATTTATTATCTCTCCTAAAATAAATATGCTTTTAGCATCTGGTCCTTAATCTAGGAAATGGTCAGACAAAAATATTTTAATAATTGTAGTTAGTTTAATACCCTCATTTCACAGATTAAGTTTCTGAGGCCAAGATAAAGTAAATGATGTGCCTAAGATTGCATAGCAAATGTTTTGACATAACCAAGACTATGAACCATATCCCTTTACTCCCATTCTTTTGCAGTACATTCTTCTTCTCTAAATGAATTACCAAGAATTGCTCATTTCTTGTCACCAAATTACCCCAGAACACAAATACAACTCTGAAGCCATTAATAACTATCCCACAGTCAGCATCAGTTTTAAAAGAGAAAATTTATCATATATATCCACTGAACATAGTCAATAGTAAACTTAGGCAAATTGGAAAAATATGGGAAACAACCTATTTCAAGGATTACACAAACTTGCATTCAGAAGTTTGTATGAATGTACGAACTTAACACTTAGTTAAGTAATGATGCCTCATTTAATGTCTAAGTTCTCAGAATTGCAGAACTTAGAACCCTATGGAATTTAGAAGATAATTTACTTCAACTATGTTTTTCAAGTAGGTAATATGTTAATCACACTTTCCAGGCCAGGTGATGAAACCAAAGAAAGGCTTAAGTATATTGACTCAAGGACATGCAGTTAGAAAAAAATTTGATCTAATAAATATTAACGAGAAGACCCATTATATTCTAGACAGTATATTAAGGGTTTGTATACAAAGGTCAGTGTGAGGCATATAGTGCTCATCCTCAACAAGTTTTCTGTGTATAAGGAAACTAGATGGATAAATTAATCAAGTATGAGATTGTGTTAAAATACTAAATACAGGGTGTGTGGGAGTGCAGGTTTTGTGGAAACAATAGAGTGGTCAGAAAGGTTTCCTAGCGCTGACATCTAACTGGGACCTGAAAGAAAGGGGACTAGGGCAGGAACACCACTCCAATCAGACCTAGAAGTGTGCAAAGGCTTCATGTGAGGAACAAGGCATGTTCTGGAGCTAAAATCAACTCAGTATGTCTATAATGGGGCATGTATTAAGAAATGAGATGGGGCTGGGGGGGTCCATAGGCAACAATCTTGAGGGCCTAAAATGCCATGCGAAGAAATTAAGATATGACTCTGAGAACACTGCGAACAAATGGAAGTATTTGAGAGGGAAATGGCTCGTGTAGATTTGTGCTTTACACAAACCAGAATGGCTAAGACTAGGGTGACTTTGTAATGAAGTACTTTGAGAGTGAACAAGAGTGGTGTTAATAACATGCCAGATAAGAAGCACATACTGAGACTGGTCCAGGCCAATCAGGAGGATAGAAGGTCACTTCCAAGACTGTCCTAAGTTTAAACCCTGACTCACTTCTAACAATATAACTTCGGTCTGGCACCATAACTTTTAGACTCAAGTCTGTCATTTAAAGACAGTAAGGTGGCTCGGTTGGTTAAGAGTCTGCCCGCAATGAGGAAGACCCAGGTTTGATCTCTGGGGTGGGAAGATCCCCTGGAGAAGAAAATGGCAACCCGCTCTAGTATTCTTGCCTGGAGAATTCCATGGACAGAGGAGCCTGGTGGGCTACAGTCCATGGGGTCCCAAAGATTCAGACACGGCTGAGTGACTAACACTAAAAATAAATAAATATTTATTTATCTATTGGACTATGACTTTTATGTTATCTTTGCTTTGTCTTTTGGGTGGCCTAACCTACATTAACGTGAAAGTTGAAGATTTTACAGTTTTTTCCCCCAAATCATAATGATGATATACTTTATTAATAAACAACTAAAGTCCTGTATTTGAAAAAAAAAAGATGAGCTTCCCAGGTGGTTCAGTGGTAAAGAATCCTCCTGCCAATACAGGAGACACAGGTTCGATCCCTGGGTCAGAAGATCCCCTGGAGAAGGAAATGGCAACCCACTCCAGTATTCTTGCCTAGGAAATCCCATGGACAGAGGATCCTGGTGGGCTATTTAATCCATGGGTTCATGAAAGAGTCAGACACAACTCAGCAACTAAACAATAACAAAAAGGATAGTAGGGGGTAACAGTGACCCATTACACAGAATTTTTCTGAGAATCAATTAATGAAAACATTAAAATTCTGTATAAACTATAAAGCGAAGTAAAGTGGTGAAAAGTGAATGTGAAACTGAAGTCACTCAATCATGTCCAACTCTTTTCAACCCTGTGGATTATAGCCTGCTAGGCTCCTCTGTCCATAGAATTCTCCAGGCAAGAATACTGGAGTGGGTTGCCATTTCCTTCTCCAGGGGATCTTCCTGACCCAGGGATAGAACCCAGGTCTCCCTCATTGCAGGCAGATGCTTTACTGTCTGAGCCACCAGGGAAGTAAGGTGGTATGATACAGCTTTTCTGTTTAATTTTTTATTATCCTATGACTTAGAGATCTTTCCAGAAAATGGGATAATTAAAAGCAACACAGTAGTCATAGCATAAAATAGTAATAGGAGCTAACATTTTTGAGCTCTTAAAATATACTGATCCTATGTCGAGTTTACATTTATAGTCTCACATGTAAATTTACAGACTTATCCTTCCAACAATGATGAGGTAGGTGATATGATTATTCTCACTTAACAGTTGCACAGATCAAGTCCCTCCTTGGAGTCCTTTGTCAAGGCCATGGGTGAAGCTTCACAGTTTCAGAACCCAGATTCTGCATCAATAAGTTTGTCTGCAAAGCTCATCATCTTAATACTGGGTGCAGTTGCATATATGCTGTCAGCATCCTACTCCCTTAGACACACTTGTTTACTCTTTTGCAAGAAAAAGAGCTGTAGTCAATTTTATTTTTCTTCCTAATCGCCCAAACCAAGTAACTCTAAGACAATTTAGAATAGCAATGAGAAAAAATACACAGGTAGAGCAAGTAACATTGAGGGTTCAGTAGTTCCCTTTGGACTAAGGATTAAGGACTTCCCTGGTGGCTCAGACGGTAAAGCGTCTGCCTACAATGCAGGAGACCTGGGTTCGAACCCTGGGTCAGGAAGATCCTCTAGAGAAGGAAATGGCAACCCACTCCAGTACTCTCGCCTGGAAAATCCCATGGACGGAGGAGCCTGGTAGACTCGCAAAGAGTCCATGGGGTCGCAAAGAGTCGGACACGACTGTGCGACTTCACCTTACCTTACCTTAGAGCAAGTAAAATTGAGGGTTTAGTAGTTCCCTTTGGGAATCTGCTGTGAAAGTGCAAACATCTCTTCCCAAGGGTGGGTATAAGTCAAGAAGTTCTGCAGGAGAAGCTATTTTAAATTTTTAAGTAGCGATCATTTAGCAAATCAGGAATGCTAAACATGATGCCATTTGGTGTAGATCAGAACTGCTTCTTCCTGTGCTTGAGTGCATGCTAAGTCGCTTCAGTGTCCAACTCTTTGCGAACCCATGGACTGCAGCCCACCTGGCTCTTCTGTCCATGGGATTCTCCAGGCAAGATTACTGGAGTGGGTTGCCATGCCCTCCTCCAGGGACTTTTTCCTGTACCTAGTACAAAAGTAGTTCAGAGCTTTCTTTTTTTTTGGCAGATTAACTTACTGTTTTAATATTTTTAGGTTGTGTCAATTGTACTATAATTCATACTCTTTTCAAATATCTCTGCTTTCTCTGTTTTTTTCTTTACCTCAAAAAATAAAACAAATATAAAATAGAGAAGGCCAATTTTAAATGCAAACTATGTAAATGTAATATTTTAGCAGAAAACCTAGTCCTCAAATCTAAGGATATTTACATATTTTCCTCTCCCATGATGGTACATTCTGGCATATTTTGTTTGTATATCATAAGATACCCACTGATTTGCAAATTCTGCTCTACCCCATTGACCTGCCTGTTATTTTCTAAAAGTCTCATGTCAGGTTCTGTGACCACATGGTTCCGGGCCTCTTTTAGGATATTTCTTACTCCGGTTTTCTTATCTATCTGGAGTTCCTTTTCCTCAGTGTGACACTCCCCTTGTCATTCATCCCTGCCGAGTCACAGGCTACTGTTTACTTAAGTTCCACCCTGCTTCTTTGGAATTTAGTGTAAGCTGCCTTGCGTTACCTTCCAACTGTCTGGGAAGATCTCCTGTTTCCCCCTCTAGATTGTAAACCCTTTGAGGGTATAGGTCAAAAAGGTCACAGGCATGGGATAAGAGATAGAAGCTTAACTACAGAATTTCCTGAGAGCTGAGCATCTCGGATTATCCTGATTCAAAACCACATCATAATTTAAATATATAATTTAAAATATAAGATTTATTGTGAAATATTTAAGAACTGAGTCACTTACTTTTCCATTTAATACAGTCATCTGTCTTCTTCTAATCTTTATGGTTACCTGTTTTGTCCCTACTTTCTTTGCTGTTGATTTCCTTCTGTTTGTTCTCTTTTATTGCTGTATCCTTGAACACAATTGTTACCTTCTTTACTCTTTATTTTTAGCTCTTCACTCTCTTCTCAAGTTATCTTCAATTTTATTTTTAAATGTTATTTATTTATTTTATTTTTGTCTGCACTGGGTCTTATTTCTCAAGTTGCAGAGAGTAGGCTCAGTAGTTGCGGCTCACAGGCTCTAGAACTTGGACTCACAGACTTAGTAGCGCTGGGGCATGTGGAATCTCCCTGGGCCAGGGACAGAACCCATGTTCTTGCACTGGCAGGTGGATTCTTAATCACTCAACCGCTAGAGTCCTCTTCAATTTTCAAATGTCTGCTGGTCTCTCAAAGTGCCTAGTCTCTTAATGAACCAGACTTCTAGGCTTTTCCCCAACCTTCAGAACATTATGGATACTGCAATTCCAAATCTTACATTACTTCAGATGTTCTAACATTGCTGCCTTTAAAAAATTCCAAGTGCATCCCTCATTCCTTCTTCTTTCTTCTATTCTATTATTTATCTCTCATTTCATCAAATAATCTGCTTGCTGCTTTCCTGATACTTACCCTTGCAATAAGAGGATGCATCATACTTTTTCTTTGTATAGTACTCATTTGATGAGGGCGCCATTAAGCTCTTACGAATACCAGCTTCTCCAATCTTCTCACTAAACCCTGGGCTCAGTGTGCATTTTCTGTACTTCTTAGAGGAGGCACCAAACTCTCTCCATGCTTTACCCATCTTCCTACCTCTCACCTTCAACAGGCTTTGGCTTCTCTAGCCTGAAACAGTTACCAACTGTTTTCTGTTAGGGTAGCATGCTTTCCATACAATTACCCCAATTATTCATCATATGTCTGGTTTTTTTTTTTTTTTTTTGATACTGTCTGTAAAGTGAAGCTCTGCAAGAGCAAAACTATCTTTGTTCAGCATGTATTTAAGTGTCCGATAGTATCTGACACAATGCAGGCACTTAAGACATTTCTGTTGAATGAATGAGTCATCTCATTTCATCTTTACCATGGAGAAAAGAGGTAGGTATTGTTACTACCCTTGTTCTACTGATAACAACTTGCCCAAGCGATACACTATTGTCCGGCAGTTTGGAGCCTCAAATGCACCCACTTCTGTGTCTACACAGCTTACTTTTGATCCAGGCCCATAGCTGTAATCATTTTTAATCAAAGCCCACACTTTTAACCCCTCTGTCCTTTTGCCTCTTTAACAGGAACTCAGATTTAGCCTTCCTTACTCTGATACCATGGCTGCGATTACTTCTGTGGGATTCCTTTTAGATCGCAGGTTCTCATTTCAGTTCATTTAACATCCAGTCGAATGCCGGGGATTGGGTTACATTTCCCTCACACCTTTCTTGTCATGTCAGCCCTTTTGCAGTGCTACTCATTAGCTTGATCTCCTTCCTGAGAGTTCAAAACCCTTGTCTTCATCACTCCAGCAAACCATCTCCTCTTCCTTTCACAGTCTGTGTCTAAATGCTCTATGGACTCTCTGCTCTTCCTCTGGCTTCTAACATTCTAATTATGTTCTTTGCCATCCCTCTTGATTCAGCTTTAAAGCATTTATGTAGTTTCATTTGCCAACTTCTTATGTAATTTCATTCGTCAACTTCTTAATCTTAGGGATGAATATCCCTAGCACTTTTTCTTTTCATATTTCATATTTGAGGAATCACATCCTTCTACAGAGATGTTCCAAAAAGTGCCCTAGAAATCTGGTAATTTGGCATGCTGCAGTTGATGGGGACCCAAAGAGCTGGACACGACTTAGCGACTGAACAACAACCTTGTTAATTACTGTTATTAATCACACTGTAAATAAAACAGTCCATTCTGAAGGAGATCAGCCCTGGGATTTCTTTGGAGGGAATGATGCTAAAGCTGAAACTCCAGTACTTTGGCCACCTCATGCGAAGAGTTGACTCATTGGAAAAGACTCTGATGCTGGGAGGGATTGGGGGCAGGAGGAGAAGGGGATGACAGAGGATGAGATGGCTGGATGGCATCACTGACTCAATGGACGTGAGTCTGAGTGAACTCTGGGAGTTGGTGATGGACAGGGAGGCCTGGCATGCTGCGATTCATGGGGTCACAGAGAGTTGGACACGACTGAGCGACTGAACTGAACTGAACTGAAATATACTTCACTTCAAAACATAAATAGTATATAAATTAGTGTCATGTTTCTTCATGTTGCAGAATATTAATTTGTCTTTTAATAATTCTATCAGTAAATCAAAGCTATTTAGGCTTTGGGAATCCATCTATCAATATCTGCCTATCTATATGATTTGAAACTAATTGTAAAAAGAAGCTTGGCTTTTAATTATTATTATAGTAACAAATCAATCTAACATATGTAAACAGTCAGATTCTGCATATAATAAAAATAAATCTAATTCAGAAATCAGTGCCAAAAGTTCTTTCTTGAGAGAAGTATGTGAATACACATATGCTATGAATTTAAATTTTAGCTCCTTTCAGTTTCTCAGTATCTTTCTAATAAAGCTATGTGCATTTTTATATTTGGTCAACCTGAAATACAAATGCATATACATTTTACATTTTTCTTCTTTGATAACCAGTATTAAAATGAGAACATGGGTTTCATTTTAGAGAGCTACAATTGGCAGGGTTATACAGAGGAGCTTATAATTTAAGTAAAATTCTGGAATTTGGAAATATTAAAGACATCCCCAAGGGGCTTTCCAGATGATGCTAATGATAACGAACTGATTTGTCAATGCAGGAGGTGTAAGAGATGCAGGTTCAATCCCTGGGTCGCAAAGATCTCCTGGAGGGAGAGCATGGCAACCCATTACAGTATTCTTGCCTGGAGAATCTGTAGAAAAGAGGAGTCTGGCAGGCTACGGTTAATAGGGTCACAGAGTCAGACACTATTGAAGCGATTTAGCACACATGCATACGCACAAAGACCTCCAAAATAGCATTCAACTTTTTGAAGTAAATGATGATTAAAATATAAGTAATATTTGATTTCCTAAATCATCTTTACTCTCACTTATAGGAGTCCAGACAAAAGGAAAAAGTTCACAAAATTGACAAAGTATTTAGTAAATGTTGTTGCTGCTGCTGCTGCTGCTAAGTCGCTTCAGTCGTGTCTGACTCTGTGCGACCCCGTAGATGGCAGCCCACCAGGTTCCCCCGTCCCTGGGATTCTCCAGGCAAGAACACTGGAGTGGGTTGCCTGCATATACTAAAACAATTTTTAGAAGACAGGTAAAATGAACATGTAGGGAGAGTTACTGGAACAGAATATTTAACCTGAAGGGAAAATGCAGATTGATGACTTAGTAACCAGACAATTACCATCCATTCTCAGAAGTGGTTTGCTCACTTCACTAATGGCAAAGCTATAAGAAACTGGCCTGAGTGCTGGGATAATGGAGAATTTACTGGAGATTCAGTGAGGAGAGGCACCTGCTAGAGTATGTGGAATCTGCATTGCTGAAGACTTTTATGCATAGAATAGAAACTACATGTTTTGGATACTATACATCCCAAAATGACTAGGCTACTGGCTCTAAACATAACCAAGATGCTAAGGAATGACGATGGATGACTTTCCCTTGCTTCAGTGAAATATAACAGGTTTAGAAACCAGGGAAAGGGGGAAAAAAAAGAAAGCAAAAGAAGGAGGAGAAAATAGTGAAGTAGTAAAAGGGTGATAATGTATCAAGGATTCACAATACTGACATTTCAGATATATAACTGCCTCAATATAGAAACATTAGAAAGCAGTTGATGGGCCTTGAATTGTAGACTCTATGAAAATGTCAAGTTATCCTCAAATAAGGGCAGTTGCCTGAAAAAAAAGTTAAGGATGAACTAACATACATTTATTAACATATTAATATATGTTGATTAGAAAACATGTTAACATAAGGTTATTGAAAGAAAATAATAATGAATATAGAAAAATACCTGTTAAAAAATTCTTAAGTTTGCCATTACAATTATTTAATTAGAATTTCTTTTTAAAGTTCTTAAATTTTGCTATTTAGAATTAAGTTCCAGTTAGCCCACACTATTCACAATTAAGATGTAGCGAAATTATTAGGTTATATTTAGTTGACAGTTACTTGAAGTTGGGGATATACTGACTTAATCAATACTTTACCTCATCTATTATGGTTAGTTAAATAATTCATTAATATCTTAATGTCATCCTTCATTGTAGGAAGCATGCTAAACATTTGAAAATTCCTCATTAATGATAACACACATAGTGACAGATTAGATATAGGTAAAGGTAGACAGGTCTAGGTTGAAGAATTATTAGGTGAATTATAAAATGAGGCAATGCTTTACTGCCAGCACCATGAATCTATCAAATGGTAATTGGATGCACGTGTTGGCAGCAGTAAAAAGTCACTGTCCAGTTGTCCACCTTACATGGGAATCTACTCTGAGTGTCGTCTTTGATTTATTGTTCCAATTAGAACTTAGCGTTCAAAGAAAAGAACACCACTGACCTGATTTAAAAGGAAGGGGACCTTTAAAGCCATTATTTTGTGGGTGACTTGGCTCCCTTTTAGATATCCTGGAACATTCTATTTGTGCAAAATCTGACTAAATCAATACTTGGTTTTAAACTAATTCTGTAAAACATCGACACTTTTTGTTTATTAATTGGGTATCAGAGTGTCACTGGTGGCTTCCCAAGATGCTGATATATTCTTACACTGATTTTAAAGGCACATTTCTAGGTTACCATTTGTTATAACTGACTGACTAGCACAGGTAGAAGTAATAAGCACTGACAAAAAAAATAGTGCGGATTAAGAAAAGCAAGTGCTTTTGGTATGCAAAACCAAGCAACAAATACCATTTTTAAAATGGCAAATGTAAATGATCTTAATACTTTGCAATATACATGAAAAATTAAGATACTTCTGCATAAAACAACTTAAGACAAAATGAGGTTCATTACTTTTCTAGATTGTAATAAAACTGTGTTAAAATTACAGTAACATAAATTGTATGCTCAATTTTACTGGAAAATTAAAAGAGAACTTTAATTTCTGTGAGGGAAATGCTAATATTTTACTTACATTAAGCAAACATCAAGTATTAATCCTGACAAATGTTGGAACAGTAATACTAAAAATGTCATCTGAATTACTCTTCATTGCAAAGTTCACAGAATTAATGTTAAGATAGATTAAAATCACTTTGAACTAATACACATGTATGACTCTTCCTTCTGAAGCATAATAAAGAAATATCATTTGTACTCAATTTTGGATAAGCATACAGACATTTAAGGCTTAGGAGAGATGGAGATATTCATACACAGCTCATAAACGTGAGGAATATTCGCTCCATTTCAAATGAGCCGTCAACTTTTTTCCAACATTTTGGCTTGCGGAAAGTCAGACATTTGAATAATAAATGGGGTTTGCCTCGGAACATTAAGGTAATTGTATAGGAATTTAAAATGCCCATTCAGGTTCTACCATAAATTTATTAAAAAATGAAGAAATTACCTGGATTGAGGCTTTTCTCTCTAAATTGAGTAGTAAAAAATGTAGAAGAAAAATGCATGCAGTGGGGTTTCCTTCATTGTATAAAACACAATTCTTCTTTTAAGTTCTGTGCTTAAACAATACATTGAAAAGATTTATTTTTAAAGAATGATACATACTTTTTGGTACTAGATTACTAAACTACCCAAAAACCTAGAGATTGAGGTCTCTAAATTCTCATACTCCATGATTAGCATGTGATTTCTGCCAACTGTTCTCTTGAGTTTCTTCTAGTAGATGGTTATAAATCAGGTTTATAAAGGGGAAACTCTCTGTAATTGTGCATTTTTAATGGGCTTATGATAAATCCATCAAAGTGGAGGGTCCATATGGTAGGAATGCAGTAAAGGTAACAGGACAGTGTCATGTAAACATTAAATAGTGCCTTCCACCTTCATAAATCCTCAATCCTCATGATTAAATGCCGCCAGTTGTAAATTACGCAACCAAATTCTAGAAAAAAACTACAACTTAAACAAGTTATCAGTGGAAATCATAAACTGTGTACATTTTCTTCCCAGAAAACTGCTACATATTTATTAGGAGATAATAGTCAAGTCCTTATTTTCCTCAAAAATGATATCCTTAGCTTATTTAACTTCTTCCTAAAATAAGCAAGAACACTGGAGTGGGTTGCCATGCCCTTCTCCAGGGGATCTTTCCAAGCCAGAGATCGAACCCAGGTCTCCCGCATTGCAGGCGGATTCTTAACTGTTTGAGCCACCAGGGAAGCCTACAAAATAAGCTCTAATCCTGATTAAAAAGTCATAACATAAACCTTGATTGAGTACAGGGCAATAATCTATCATTCCTATACAATTAAGTACCTTTTGATTTGCAGAGTCATTTTAAAACTTTAGGTCTCTAAGATTTGCTCCTTTTAGAGTCATACATCAGAAGTTTCTTCAACAGCCCAATTTCACACTTGTATTTACAATCAAATTGTTTTATTACATGTGGAAACCATGAAACATTTGGTCCTCAGCTGTATTTAATGATATTCATGGATTTTTCTTAGTCAAGTATTTCTAATGCCTTCTGTGAGATGGATGTATGTGTATACTGTGTGCCCTAAGCAATTATATTCTCAAACACAATATCAAAAGCGGTATTTCACACAGAGAGTGCACTAACATTGTCTGATACCATGTTGCCACCTGCAATGATAACTTTAACATAATTCATTCTGCTCCACTGTCATTTACTTCTCTTTCCATTTCCTTCTGATGAAAAACTGGTGTACACAGTAAGAAGCAATGAAGGATTTGGATAATTTGTTTTTTAGAGTTTCCTATGGCGTCTACTTCTGAAATATTGACATCAAAGTTGCCAGTAGTAGAGAGGTAGAAGGAATGTCATGATGAAACCAAATCAACTTTGGCTTGAATCTGGCTCTGTCAATTTCCAGTTGAATGGCCTTGGGCAATTTACTTTTCTTGAGGGTTAGTTTTCATATTTGAAAGATGTGGATTTATCTAAATCATAGAATGATTATGAGTGTCAAATGATGTATATATTTAAGAAACAGGGCACAGTCTGCATACTCAGTGCACACTGATTTCTCTAATATTTCCCATACTCCTTTCCTGAAAATACTAATTAGCGGTATGGCTTTCCATTTTGAAAATATCTATCTTCGACTGTCTCAAGTTTAGGGATGCATTTTCTTTTCACTAGAATCCCCTTGTCTATAAGTGACAATCATGGGAGTAGCCCACAGCTGTTTTACTGACATCCAGAAATAAGACCGCCAGTCCCAGTTGCAAGGGCACTTAACAGCTGTATCCAGCCTTTCTAGTAGGCCAGAACTGGAGCTGAGTGGTAATGTTTCAAGGGCAAAGCTCTAGATGTAAAGAATGATAAAACAAACCTAAATGAGCCTGAGCATATCTAGTGACAGATACACCACAGCTATTCTAAATTATTCAGGCTTTCTCAGACTTCTAGCAGGAGAAACATAATTCATCACTGCTCCCTTTATTCTACTCTCACATAATGGCAAAGGAGCAAACAAAAATTACCCCACCACTAAAAAATTATAATAGTCACTTGAAATGGAGAAGAGTTTCTCTAGCATACGTAATATTTTTAGAACCATCCAATTTCTGGGAGCCAACTTTGGAAGTAGAAGCTAAAAATGATTTTGCAGTGCTAATGGGTGATTTCCTTACTTCTCTTTTGTTAGCATTTTGCTGGCAGAAAGCCAGTGAAACAGTCATTTAATTACTCAGGACATCACAAACATGTAGCCTCTGAGATAAGCTGTTACTGTATTTTAGCAGCAATAATACTAGGGTCAAAAGTAACAAAGAAAATTAAGCTTCAAATAATAATAAGCTTCAAATAAGCAAACCTTAAAAGAACAGCTTTGTACATTGAGAATAATTAATAACTTGTTTAGGAAAATGTTACTGAAATGCGGTTTTGGACAAGGAACATCAGAGGTTAGATACCCTAATATTTAACAGGCTACCATTTGGTGGGCTGGCTGGCTGAATACCCTGTAGGCATGGCAAAGTTTGTTCTCATGTAATTATGCAACATTTAGACAATATCTTAATGATACCATGTAGTTCAGCTGAATCAGTCCAGCTGGAAATTGTAGCAGCATTCTGATTACCCAGCCACATGTGAAATTAAAGCTTTTTCAACCTTTACTATTCACTTGTTATGTCTTGATACAGATGTTTTTGGAAAGCCTAAATTATTTATGGCTTGCTATTAACAGAGCAGGCTCCACCTCCTTTCATTTCAACCATTGATTAGGATTGCATTACTATATAAGATATTAGAATTTTAACAAGGACTATCAGTTATAATTTGTCATATGGAAGACGTATTAGTGTACTTTAGACAGGGTGAAAAATTTCCACTTGTTTTTATGTGATAAAAATCATATACTTTTCTCTTTGCAGATAATTCTTACTGTAAAAATATATTTTAATGTGTACCCTGGAAACCATCTTACTAAACGGTTAATTACACAGTGTACATTATTTGAGAAAATAGTAATTTAAGACACATAAATAAACTACTATAATTGGTCTTTACATGACATTATAAATACACTTAAAATACAGCAATAACATTGTCATTTGTAAAAAAAATTTGCTCAAGGATAACACTTTGAAATTATATTATATTTCTTTTGAGTTATTTCCATGAAGTAAAAATATAAAGAAAAATTTCAGTCCCTGTCCCAGCTCACTTGTCAGTAAGTGTTGGACCACTTCTTCCCCATCATACTACCTGGATGGTACCATAACTATTTTGTTTTAGAAGTGAATAAAAATATTAAAAATTTAAATCAATAACCTAACAACTACATATCATATCTAATAAATTCATATACAAAATTATAGCAAAAACAGTCATCATAACTGACTTTATTTCAGTTATTTCTAATTAATAAGAGCAGGAAAAATATAGATAGGTAGAGGAATACAGGTTCATCTCTGGTGATAAACATAAGATGGAATACTTTAAAACACCTATACAAATATTTTTATTACTTGTAAACATATTGCTAATTTTAGTACATGGAAGTAGCAGCTGAGGAGGAACACAAGTTAGTTTTGAATGTGAGTCCCCAAATAAGAAAAATAAATCTTAATTCTTATAAATCTTTATTTTAAAAAGATAATGCTAAGTTCTGGTTAACTGTCTTTCCCATTAATACCAGATACTTTCTGGGCTAAGGAATCTGAAATCTATGACTCTCTTTTTAAGTTAGCTAGCAAATATTAATATATGCTTGGAATTCCCAAACAATTGACACAAAAAAGTCCCTTGAAAAGGTGACTTGGAAGCACCATGGAGATAATGCTAAATGGTCATTAAAGATGTTTAAAGTCATTGTCTACTGTCTTCAGTGTGCCATTACACAGCCTCCCGATCCTTTCAAATTGCAATCAATAGAGGATGAATAAGTCTCACCACTTGAAAGTAAGCAGGAAAGGAAGCCAACAGTGTAATCTGGCTTTGCTGGACTGATTCAAGAAGAGACACAATGTCCAGCCCTCCTCTTCTAGTTCTCTCTCCCCCTACCCAGCCCACATCCCTGCAAGAAAGAAAGAGGAGAAACAGCTAAGGAAGGAAAGAAAGAGGGAAGGAGAAAGGAAAAAGGCAAGAAATCAAAGGATGGGGGCATACTTCGTACTGAGGAGGAAACCTCATCCTGTGGGATAAACTATAACCATGGAAACAGACTTATGACTTTTACTTTGAAAATAAAAGAATGACAATGAAATTTGTGTGAGGTCTGTGTGACTCCAGTCCCAGATGTTTATAGCACTGTAGTACTATGCCTCTGCAATATGAGAGGTTTCAGAAGAAACGAGTACAACAGGACACCACAAAGCAGCGCATATGCTATTGACAATGCAGACATGAGCATCATGTTACCAAGAGAGAAGGCAGGCAGAAGACAAATAGCAGCGGTGGTGCCTGAAAAGCTAACTTCATGGACTGCAATCACTCAAACCAACAAGAGGGACCAACGACAACAACAAAAAATCAAAACCAGAAAAATGTTTTCCTCCTATCTACAGTGGTGGTGGGGTAAAGAGACGGGGGTGGGGAGACAGTGAATTTGACTTTTCTCTCTTAAAGTTCCCATAAAGTCCCTACAATTGACAGCGGATAATTATTTTCAGCTTGAGGAAACTGTCCTGAAACTCTTAATAAGATTGCCAGCGAAAAGAACAAAATGTGTTTACTTGAGCCATTTCCAGAAGGGAGGGAAAGGAGACCTTGGGGTGAGGTGGGGAAGGACGATGGAGACAGAGAGGGGCATCTATGCACTGAGGGAACTCTTGGGCGCCCTGCGTGGTCCCGCGAGGGGCAAGCCAAGGAGACAGGGCAGATGGGGTGGCAAACGGAGTGGGGGGTGTTGAGGGAGCGCGCCGCGGGGAGGGGGTGCGGCAGCACAATGTATACACGGGGCGGGCGGGGGGGTGATTTAGTGTGAAAGTATTCCACTTAATCATTTTACAGGAGTTGGGGACGTAAATATTTAGCTGGCCACATCTGGAACAGATTTTACCCCCCTTGTGGGGTGGGGGTGGATAACTGGAAGGAGGGGAACGCGCATTTGTTACTTACTGTACGGGCAGTTCTCCTTCTTGGTACCGCTGACCTTCCCGTTCTCAATCTTGAGAAAGTACTTGGTGAAAGAGAATAGCTTTCTCCAGCGGACATCTCCTTGGAGGTGATTGTAGCTCCGCACATGCCTCCCCGCACTGGAAGGCAAGGAGACGGACGAGGAGGACGAGGACGAGGAGGAAGAAGAGGAGTTGGTGGCCCCTGGTGACACCATGTCCTGATCGAGGGCTTGGCAGGTGACAGGGACGGAAGACACCAAGAACAGCAACAAGAAGCAGCAGCAGCAGCCGGACAGGTGGGGAAAGGCTGAGGCACAATGTGTCAGAATCCATTTCCACATTGTACTGAAACTCTCGGCACTGGAAATTGTCTCATCAGAAGGAACATACTGGAAGGGTAAGACCTGGTGCGAGGCAAGGAGACAGCTGGAGGTGGCGGCCACTGGTTAGCTCCCTCTGGGCTCGGATCTGGCCAGAAGTGAAAGCACCAACATCCATAACTCCGCGGAAGGGCCGGCTGCCTCTCCTCGCTCCTTTCTCGGATCCGCTGCCGCGCGCGCCCCTGGGTCTCCTGGTGAATGTGGACGTGGGTGGCCGCAGTAGCAGGAGCTGGTGGTGGCGGTGGTGGTGTGGGTCACCCTCGCTCCCCCTCGCTCCTCACTCCCCCAGGAGTTTACTTTGTTCTCTTCTTCACTCCTTTCTTCACCATGTTAAATTCAGGGGGAAAAAAAAAAAAGTCTGAAAAACAGATGACAGCACGGTGAACAAAACCCAAAAGGGTTGGGGTGGGAGGCTGGGGGAGCTATCTGCGCCCCGGTGCGGTTGGCAGCGTCTAGTCCCTCTCCGCACCAGCCCTCGTTCTCTAGCCAGCTCTGAAAGTGCTTCTCTCGGAGTTGTCAGAACCGGAGGCGGCTGCCCGGGTAGCCGTTGTTTTCTTCCCCCTGTTGCTTTCTCTTTTTGGTAGTGCCTGTTGATTTGAAGCCTCCAGAAAGTCACTTCTTGTTTGGGGTGGCGGGGGGGATGGCGGTTGGTGTTTTGTTTGGCCCTCTTTCCCTCCCCCCCGCACCCCCCTTCCTTTGGAAAGCCCGCTTGTAAACAGGTTGAAGCCTGGAGTCTAAATGTCAGTGATTCTAAGCCAGAGGTGGGCTCTGCCTCCGCTGGTCAAACCTCATTTGCAGGGGTGGAGAAGCGGAGGTGGGGGGGTGGCGGGGGGGTAGGAGGGAGGGGGTCAAACGGCGGTGGGACATCTGAAACCCTCGGCTGCTGGGAACGCCAAGAAGAGGGAGGGGGAAGGGGCTGGGAGAGCGGGGGAGAGCAGGGGAGCCGGGAGAAGGGAGCGTGATGCCTTTGCCCGGAGCTCGGGGGCTGCGGGACCCTGCCCGGCCCCCGGGGCCGCTGCAGCCTGCAGCCTCCGCCAGCGCCTCCAGCTCGGGCTAATTGCAGCGAAAGCGTCCCTGTGCTCGGCGCGCGGGAGACCGGTGCGAGCTGTATCCTCGCGCTTTCCGAATGTTGCTGCCTTCCAGTCTGAACCAGTCCCCTCTGGGGAGCCCCTTTCTCACTTGTTTTCCAGCGTACGATTTTTTTTTTTTTTTTTTCTTTTGGCAGTGAAGTACTTGAGAGCCACCTGGAGCCTGGTGCTTGGCTGACTTTTTTTTTTTCCCCTCGCTCCCAGGAGGGGAGGGTTGAGGGAGAAAGCAGAAGATGCTGAGGATAAACCTTTTAAAGCAGCAGATTATAAACTGGTGGGACAAGCAGAGAAAAGGAAGACATAATTAGCTTCCTTTCCTCCTCTTCTGCCAGCTTCCAAGGAGGTCTCTTGCTTTAATGAAACTCTGATTTCTCGCTTCCGTTGCTGAAGTAAAAAGTTCACACTTTGGCCCTCTCTGCCTTTTAAGCTCAGGGAGATTTATCACCACCCTTAAAAGTCTCCCCTCTCAGCGCAAATGAAATCAGGAACCGAAATGACCGATTTCTAATTGCTCACAAGGGTCATTTACAGAATAACGCGTGCACTTCAAAGCGAATTCGCCTTTATTGAGATTGCGAAGATTTAACCTTACGATTTGGCAGAATATTCTGTTTTGGTAGGCAATTTCCTTTGCACTTTGCCATGAAGGGGTTTTTTTTTTTTTTTTTTTTTTTCCTGGCTTCAATTTTAATGTTTAAAAGGCTCTATTTTACAATATAACTGCACCGCCAGTCACCCTTTTTTTTTTTCACACTCACCACCGCAACTCCTTCATCGCTGACAGACTTGCTCATGTCTCAGGTACAGACGGAATCAAGTCCCAGACTAGGAAGCCTTTGCCAAGGATTAAGAGGCACAAAGAAGGAGATACTGTGATAATCCTTTCAAATCTGAGTGAGAATTCCTGGAGATTCTCTTCAAGAACGACTCTAAACTAGGGAAAGCTTGACTGGGAGGAGCCACTGAAGATAAATCATATAAAGTATTTATGTGAGGCAGTTGGACACATGAAATTGCCAATATTTTATGGTTTTTGACCTTCAAAAGTGGCAATTTCATATGGTTCAACCTAATTTTTAGGCAGTTATTTTAAGAGGGAGAATCACTTCAAGATGAACTTGGGAGTTTGACTTCTGTAACTATAATTTGGAGAGGATTAATCAGGCGAGCTTGTGTATATACTACAAACCACAGCCCCTACAACGTGTATTTGGTCTCAGTCTACATTGAACAGGAGAAAATGCAAAGAAAAAAAAATCTAGCTTTGGAAATGGGATTTAGGAATATTGCAAATCATTGTTTGGTGACTGATAAATGACTTTACACACATGCTCTTCTATTTTCCTGTGCATTCAGGGTCTTTGAAACAGAACATTTTAATACTAGAATCAGGATTTTAATTGCATTATTAAAAAAAACACTACAATGCTTATTTAGAAGACTTTAACAATGTGGTAGACACAGTAGATTTTCATATTTAATATAATTAGCTCTGATTTCTGTAGCTCTTAATTAGGGAGTTAAGCAAATAAAGAGCCTGTGTCAAACAAGTCTGTTTCTTTCATTAAAGCCTGGATATTTAAAAAATAAGCTCATGGTACTAATTTCAATTTTCTAGTTCACAGTTTTATACCTGAGCTGAAAAAAATGCCTGAAAAAAAAAAGCCTAGTGTTGCTAAGGAACTAGAGTTTCAGTCCAATTGTTCACCAGAATCCAAATGTTTGAATGCACAACTAATTAAAACTACACTTTTTTAAAAGTCATGTTTGATGAAACCATACAATAAAGATCCTGCCATGAAAAGTTACAAAACACAGGAAGTTATTATTTTGAGGTTTCTCTACACTGGACATCAACAATATTGGTGCCAGCTTAAGAGCCTTTAATTTTTTTTTTAAAACTGACAATAGACATCTTCCCCCTCCTCCCACCTCCAATCTCAAAATAGTCTCTATCTCTCTCTCTCTCTGTCTCTTTCACACAGGCAGCACACATACAGACATCTATCAACTTTCTTATCCAGGAGAAGAAGCTGTTCAAACCTTTAAGCTAGAACTTTGTGTTTTTATTCTGTCTTAAATGGGAAAAACACATCTTGAAAACTCCATATTAAACTCTGGTTGCAGCAGGTGCAGTGTTTAAAAGTTCTAGAAGCCCTTTCACAGCTCTTCTGTACATCGTGATGACAGGAAGGGCATTTAGGAAACAGCCCAAAGGAAAAGCTGACATAGCTTTTTAGATTATATCTCATTCTTCTTTCTCTTTTCTGTACAGCCTTTCTTTTATAGCACAGTCGAATCCCTAAATACTCCACTGCTTTGCATTGTTAGGTCACCTCTTAGGTTAGCTGGAGAAAGCCTGAGAAAAGTTCCACAGGAAAGATGCACTATTTAACGGAATTCAATCTCTCCCAACAGATTTGAATCACTAACATAAATGTATGAATGTAGATTATATCTCTGTAATGAGGCCCGAATCATTCTCAGTTACTTCAAAGGACTGAAATTCTACCTTCCTTTTTTAGCAGCAATAATCAGGTCTTAATGGATTCCTTTATTAATTGTTTCTCTGCAAGGATTGAAAAGGACAGTACAAGCTTCAGAATAGTGGTACCAACTAATTCTAAAAGGCTGTTTTTCTCTTTTTTCCAACCTCTGGAAGGCATGCTTTATTTCTGTGCCCTAAAAATATCCAGTAATGTTAAACTAAATCTTTATTGGGGGAAATAGATGTGTCCTTTTGTTAAACATGATGTCTTGAGAAATTATGGAGGCTTTTAAAAGCAAGACTATGGCAGCAGCCATTGAGGAATCCTAAAATGTGGTTACTTAACCTCAGAGAAGCAGCTTGTGTATTTGCTTCCAGATCCTTCAGTAGCTATTCTGTTGACACAGTTTACATTTTAAGTGTGTATTTCCTGAATTCTTTATGTTGCCTGGCACTATCTGTGGTTCACTTACAAGATGTGTGTTCTATTATGTGTGATGTTATTGGCAATGTCAGTAAGCTGCTTCAAATAATACTAAGGCAGGTCAAAAGTCAGAAAGGCTGTTTTACAGAGTAGACATGTGCAGGCCTCATTTCTAAAGTCTGCCGTGCAGCCCTTATGAGTATGTGCTCCAGCTCATTTTTTCTTTTGGATACAGAAGATGCCAGTTTTAAGGTATTACAGGGCTTGTGATCTCCTAGGTTGCAGCTAGAGATGATGTTAATAGTCATGATATTGGGGACAGATAAAATAGTGATATGTTATTTGTTTTTAACTAGGAGTTTCAGGTGAAAGGAAAAGAGGTCTTGCCTCATGAAAAGTCATATAGTACTGCAGAGCCAGTGGGACTCTTAGCAATGTTTGACTCTGATATTCGTTTTATAGGTGAATGAACATTGATGCCCAAGTCACTTAGTGGTAGAACAGAGTTTGGAACTCAGGTGCTAGGTTACGGGCTGTTGTCCTAATTTTTTTGGTAACACCTGTTTTGTCTATTTTCTCTTTCCTCCTCTCTGTTCTTCTGCTTATCATTGACCACTCATCACTCTAATTTCTGAGATGCCAGCAAGGAAGTGATAAGAAGAACTAAGAGGCTTTACTTATGAAAAGCCAGTATTTCTGTGTTATAATAGATTAGCCAGAGAAAAATAATAAAATAGTTTAGTATTAAATTAAAGAATACCTGTTGTTTAGTCAAATAAATATTGATATATATATATAGCTATATATATATATAAATATAGGCAAAGGGGGCTACTTTATCTAAGTCTGTGAAATGAACACAATTGAGAAGCAATGTAGATATGTATTTCTAGAATATTCAAGGATATTTTAAAATATAAAATCTAAATTTATAAGTTATCTTCCAAAATATTTTGGCATCTTCTAGAAAAGTAGATTTATAATTTGATTTTGCTTTCTGTATTCTAATATTAAATTTCCAGAAAGTAGTATGATATTTTAAAGCATAGGTATTGGCTTAAACAATTTTTTTCAAAGTTTGAAACTAAGGTAGATATTCTATTCCCTAGCTTGAGCTGCCGTCTATGGGGTCGCACAGAGTCGGAAGCGATTGAAGCAATTTAGCAGCAGCAGCAGCTTTCAAATAGACTTATTGATCTCTTATTGAGAAGAAAAAAAATGGCCAAGATGGTAAAAAGGATCTTTAGAAGGAAAAAATATTCTATATAAGGATGTTTAAGTCATATACTAAACCTCCAAAAATTCCTGGAAATTGAACTCTGCAGCTTGGCAGCAAATACAACAACGTATTTCCACCAAGCTGCTGTCTGTCTCCTCCCAGCTGATGGTAAACAGAACCTTCCTTTGACAAAGCTGTGAAGTCTCTGCAAAGTTCTGTTTGTTTTCTGTGTTCTCAGCTGTCCCTTTGTCGAACCATGCCTCTTTCCACTTCTCTAGGTTTCTTAGTCCTGTATCCTAGACCAAAATCTTAACCATTCTGATTGCAGTCATCTATGTTTGTGAATCAATTGGCAGGTCATAGTGTTTTCTTTAAAGTTGCAGTGTTTTGTAACAACAGACATTTATAGTATCTTCATTTCTTCATTCTTTCATGAATTGGTTTTTATTCAACTAATGTTTATTGATACCTATTGTTTGCCGGCTGGATGGCACACATCCTACATGTTGCAGGATTTTGCCAATAAATTAGACAGAGCAGCTTACCTTGTGAAGAGCATGAATGAATGATTGGATGAATGAATGACTTTAGGCACTTTTTTACTGATGGACAAAACAGGGTTATTTTAGGACTCAGACAGCAAATGAAGAGAATGAAAAGAGAAAGAAGAGCCCCTGAAATTGCTTTCTGGTTGTTTTACTCCTTAAAAGAAGAGCCAAAGGAAACCCTAACCTCTATTCTCTGACTTAATGAGAGAGCCAGACTCCATCTTTGGCTGTTTTATGGCCCTGGCACAATCCCTTACAGTGTCTCCTGCTCTCTGGAGGTTTTGGCTGGGTCCTTTCCGCTAGCTAAACCCAACTCAATTTCCTTACCTTCTGTCCTCAAACTCCTGGATGTATATTTTGTGCTTTCTAGTGCATCATTTTAGTTACTTCCCAATAAGAGTTCCCTATTCTATCTGCTACCTTGTGTTCCTCACATTAAAATATGAAAAAAAAAGAGTGAATGTGTGAAAGTGTTAGTCGTGTCTGACTCTTTATGACCCCATGGACTGTAGCCGGCCAGGTCCTCTGCCATGGGATTTTAGGGAATCCCATGGGTATTCAGGCAGGAATACTGAAGTGGGTTACCATTTCCTCTTTCAGGGGATCTTCCCAACTCAGGGATCAAACACGCATCTCCTGTGTTTCCTGTGTTGGCAGGTGGATTCTTTATTATTGAATCACCTGGGAAAGCCCACATATATCTCTGCAACTAGTTATTTTGTTCATATGGATCAGTCAGGGTAAATTTTGTGTCTTAATCAGGACACTGACTACAGTATAAATCTTCTGTAGTAAGTAACCAGTGCAGAACACTATGGGTTTTATATACATGCAAACATCCATGCTGCTGCTGCTGCTGCTAAGTCGCTTCAGTCGTGTCCGACTCCATGCGACCCCATAGATGGCAGCCCACCAGGCTCCCCTGTCCCTGGGATTCTCCAGGCAAGAACACCGGAATGGGCTGCCATTTCCTTCTCCAATGCATGAAGGTGAAAAGTGAAAGTGAAAAGTGAAAGTGAAGTCGCTCAGTAAGTGTCCGACTCTTCATGACCCCAGGGACTGCAGCCCACCAGGCTCCTCTGTCCATGGGATTTCCAGGCAAGAGTACTGGAGTGGGGTGCCATTGCAAACATCCATAGGGGACTGTAATTTAATACAAAGTATGTTGAGAAGCTTTTGCTTGATGTGCTATATTTCTTGAGCTGTACGAAAAGTAATGAGACATGTCATCTGCCTTTAAGAAGTGTAGCATCTAGTATTGAGTTTTGGTTGATTACTGCAGAAGTTTTTTGATTTGGTAAATGATTTTGAAGTTCAAAATTAAAGAGTAGAATGTTTTGGTTACCAAGTGTGCAAAAAATTGTTGTTTTTCAGTCCCTTAGTCGTGTCTGATTCTTTGTGACCCCATGGACTGTAGCACTCCAGGCTTCCCTATCCTTTACTATCTCTTGGAGTTTGCGCAAATTCATGTCCATTGTAGGTGATGCCATCTAACCATCTCTCCCTCATTGTCCCCTTCTCTTCCTGCCTTCAATCTTTCCCAGCACCAGGGTCTTTTCCAATGAGTTGGCTCTTCACATCAGGTGGCCAAAATGTTAGAGCTTCAGTATTGGAACTTTCACATAAATAACTTTAGAAAAGGAATTCAGTGACGTGTAAACTATGTAAATGATATGTATTTGTGGAAAACTGTATTAAAAGATGTATATTAAAATTAACTTTCTTTTTAGTTTTGCTATGAAAATTTGAATGTTTTCTAATACAGATTTTTACTAAACTTTTAAAATCATTAATTTTGTGAGTAAATTTGTTGTACTGACTGACCTTTACTTATGGTTTACTACAGAAAGGAAAGAGGGGAAATTAGTATTATTGTTTTTTGGCCTACTTTGTTTTTATATAAGGATAATTCTTTAAGAATAGAGATATAGGCAACCGTGAAATAGACAGTTGGGCGTAAAAGCTGGGTATGGCAACAAAACTTCCAATATAAAATACATATACAGGTAATTTTGTGGGTTGATCACTGTTTAGACAATTCCACAAATTTCACAGGAGTGTAACTTCTTACAAAAATCAATATAGCCTAGATTTATGGAGCTTAGCTCAAGGATTTCTCTTTTATCCTCTCACCTTATCACCCTGACAATGATAAAACTTTGAAACATTATAGCTGGAAAAGACTTTAACTTCTTTAGGTCTTTGCCTTACAGATTAAAAAAATTAAGAAAAAAAGAAGGCCTGAGATGATGAAACAACCTGTCCAAGATGACAGTAATAAGCTAGTACATATGTTTACTCCCTGGGCCGAGAAGATCCTTGTAGAAGGAAATGGTAACTTGCTCCAGTATTCTTGTCCAGGGAATTCCATGGACATAGGAGTCTGGTGGGCTACACTTGCAAAGTGTCTGGCACAGTTGAGTGCACGCATGAGTGTGTGCACACACACACACATGCACACACACACACACAGTTATACACTGAAGGTAGCAAATTGCAAGAATTTCAGCTTTCACAACGTTAACGGGTGTAATGCCCTTGCAGGAAGAATAGGGGCCCCTGCTGAGGCTGTGGAATGGTGAGGGAGAAAAGGAACATTTCACAATCTCCAGAGCATTTAGCAAGTCTATTGGAGAATTCTCAGATTTTATTCCAACGCGTGCATTTAGAAAAGCATGCCCTTGTGGTTGAGAACATATGAGGTTATCTCTAAATTAAGAAAGCTTCTACATAAATCCTACCTAAGGGATAAACAGTTGGATGAAATTCAAAATGTGTCATTTTAAAATTAATTTCTGCCTAAGAATCTATAAGGGCTTATCCTTGTCTATGTCATTCTGGCTTTTATATTTCTATTCAGTTAATCACTGAGAAACCTCTTAGAAGAAATGGAGTAGCCATCATAGTCAACAAACGAGTCTGAAATGCAGTACTTGGTTGCAATCTCAAAAACGACAGAATAAGCTCTGTTTATTTCCAAGGCAAACCATTTAGTATCACGGTAATCCAAGTCTATGCCCCAATCAGTAATGCTGAAGAAGCTGAAATTGAATGGTTATATGAAGACTTACAGGACCTTCTAGACTAACACCCCCAAAAGATTTCCTTTTTATTATAGGACACTGGAATGCAAAAGTACGAAGTCAAGAAACACCTGGAGTAACAGGCAAATTTGGCCTTGGAGTACAGAATGAAACAGGGCAAAGGCTAATAGAGTTCTGCCAAGAAAACACACTGGTCATAGCAAACACCCTCTTCCAACAACACAAGAGAAGACTTTACAAATGGACATCACCAGATGGTCAACACTAAAATCAGACTGATTACATTCTTTGCAGCTAAAGATGGAGAAGCTCTATACAGTCAGCAAAACAAGACAGAAGCTGACTGTGGCTCAGATCACGAACTCCTTATTGCCAAATTCAGACTGATATTGAAGAAAGTAGGGAAAACCACTAGACCATTCAGGTATGACCTAAATCAAATCCCTTATGACTATACAGTGGAAGTGAGAAATAGATTTAAGGGACTAGATCTGATAGAGTGCCTGATGAACTGTGGACGGAAGCTTGTGACATTGTACAGGAGACAGGGATCAAGATCACCCTCCAAAAAAAGAAATGCAAAAAAGCAAAATGGCTGTCTGAGGAGGCCTTACAAATAGCTTTGAAAAGAAGAGAAGCAAAAAGCAAAGGAGAAAAGGAAAGATATATGCATTTGAATGCAGAGTTCCAAAGAATAGCAAGGAGATAAGAAAGCCTTCCTCAGTGAACAATGCTAAGAAATAGAGGAAAACAATAAAATGGGAAAGACTAGAGATCTCTTCAAGAAAATTAGAGATATCAAGGGAATATTTCATGTAAAGATGGGCTCAATAAAGGTCAGAAATGGTATGGACTTAACAGAAGCAGACGATATTAAGAAGAATACACAGAAGAACTGTACAAAAAAGATCTTCACGACCAAGATAATCACGATGGTGTGATCACTCACACTCACCTAGAGCCAGACATCCTGGAATGTGAAGTCAAGTGGGTCTTAGGAAGCATCACTACGAACAAGGCTAGTGGAGGTGATGGAATTCCAGTTGAGCTATTTCAAATCCTAAAGATGATGCTGTGAAAGTGCTGCACTCACTATGCCAGCAAATTTGGAAAACTCAGCAGTGGCCACAGGACTGGAAAAGATCAGTTTTCATTCCAATCCCAAAGAAAGGCAATGCCAAAGAATGCTCAAACTACCGCACAATTGTACTCATCTCACACGCTAGTAAAGTAATGCTCAAAATTCTCCAAGCCAGGCTTCAGCAATAGGTGAACGGTGAATTCCAGATGTTCAAGCTGGTTTTAGAAAAGGCAGAGGAACCAGAGATCAAACTGCCAACATCCCTTGGATCATCAAAAAAGCAAGAGAGTTCCAGAACACATCTATTTCTGCTTTATTGACTATGCAAAAGCCTTTGACTGTGTGGATCACAATCAACTGTGGAAAATTCTGAAAGAGATGGGAATACCAGACCACCTGACCTGTCTCTTGAGAAATCTGTATGCAGGTCAGGAAGCAACAGTTAAAACTGGACATGGAACAACAGACTGGTTCCAAATCGGGAAAAGAAATGTCAAGGCTGTATATTGTTACCCTGCTTATTTAACTTATATGCAGAGTCCATCATGAGAAGTGCTGGGCTGGAGGAAACACAAGCTGGAATCAAGATTGCGGGGAGAAATATCAGTAACCTTGGATATGCAGATGACACCACTCTTATGGCAAAAAGTGAAGAACTATAGAGCCTCTCAATGAAAGTGAAAGAGGAGAGTGAAAAAGTTGGCTTAAAGCTCAACATTCAGAAAACTAAGATCATGGCATCTGGTCCCATCATGTCATGGCAAATAGATGAGGAAAGAATGGAAAAAGTGACTGAGTTTATTTTTGGGGGGCTCCAAAATCACTGCAGATGGTGATTGCAGCCATGAAGTTAAAAGACGCTTACTCCTTGGAAGGAAAGTTATGACCAACCTAGACAGCATATTAAAAAGCAGAGACGTTACCTTTGTCAACAAAGGTCTGTCTAGTCAAGGCTATGGTTTTTCCAGTAATCATGTATGAATGTGAGAATTGGACTATAAAGAAAGCTGAGCCCTTAAGAATTGATGCTTTTGAGCTGTGGTGTTGGAGAAGACTCTTGAGAGTCCCTTGGACTGCAAGGAGATCTAACCAGTCCATCTTAAAGGAGTTCAGTCCTGGGTGTTCATTGGAAGGACTGATGTTGAAGCTGAAATTCGATACTTTGGCCACCTAATGCGAAGAGCTGACTCATTTGAAAAGACCCTGACACTGGGAAGGATTGAGTGCAGGAGGAGAAGGGGAGGACAGAGGATGAGATGCTTGGATGGCATCACCGACTCAATGGACATGGGTTTGGGTAGACTCTGGCAGTTGGTGATGGACAGGGAGGCCTGGCGTGCTGCAGTTCATGGGGTCGCAAAGAATCGGACATGACTGAGCAATTGAACTGAAATGAATCATTGAAAGTTTGGATATTTTGGCTTTATTTATTTAAGTTTTATTGGCAGAGAGAAAATTAAGCTCATTTGGACATGGATTAAGCTAGCTATGCTCTTCCTACTTTATAGCATTAGGTAGCAACATTTTCTGGCTTTATGTATTTATCTGGTATTGTTTTTACTATTTTACCTATATTTGCCATGGTCAGACACGACTGAAGCGACTTAGCAGCAGCAGCAGCAGCCATGGTCAAAAATGGGGAAATATATGAGAAATATTTTAATCCCATATTTTCTTCCATTAGAAGCTTGATTTTGGGAAATTATATTAGTCATTCCCTCACTTCTGTCATTTTACACACACACACACACACACACACACACACACCCCTTTAAGTATTTGTTATTAGCTGTCTAGTATTGTTTTGAATTATTGGAAAGTAAAACCTGCCAGGTCATTTAAAATAGATTAGAAAATATTTTTTAACCTCCAAGCATGAGTTAGGAAGAAGACCAAGAATTAAAGTGGCTCATTTTCATTATTTTCTCTTTTCTTTTAGTTTTATTGAGAAATAACTGACATGAATCTCGGTATAAATTTAACTTTTCTGTGTATTATACAATGTTAGCTGTGGACGGAGGAGCCTGGTAGGCTGCAGTCCACGGGGTCACAAAGAGGCGGACACTTACTGAGTGACTTCACTTTCACTTTTCACTTTCATGCATTGGAGAAGGAAATGGCAACCCATTCCAGTGTTCTTGCCTGGAGAATCCCAGGGACGGGAGAGCCTGGTGGGCTGCCATCTATGGGGTCGCACAGAGTCGGACACGACTAAAGCGACTTTGCAGCAGCAGCAGCAGCAGCAGCTATAGTCATCATAGTGTGTTTACACATAACATTTATTTTGTAACTAGAAGTTTATGCCTTTTGACTACCGTCTTCCAAATACATAAACAACTTTTGCACTAGTTTAGTATTTACCAATAACATTATTATTTATATGAATTAGTACTAGATTCTGTGTATTAGAGAACAATTTCTAGGTTGACAGAAATAAAACTAGTTTAAAAATTGCTTAGTGGAGCAGAGAAAGTAGTCTGTTGTGATTGGAAAGAAACTATGAATATTTGGTTTATCATAGAAAGTTAAACATTTCAGCAATAGAAACTGTAGACAAACTGAATTCTTTGTCATCAGTGAATAAGACAGCAGAGGAAGTAGAAAGGAGTATTAATCTTAGAAGTACATGTTGAAGTCTAGGAAGGTGGAGAAACCTGCCCAAATGACAGGATTCCCACACAATCCTGTGAATAGAAAAAAAGCACTGAGTCCCCAGATTGAGTGCTTTGAACCTCAGAAATGCCAGTTAGAAAAGTTTGAGGGTGTCTGTTAGGAAGATCTGAGAGGTAAGGATGTTGGTACACTGCAGTATGTCTTTTTGTATTTTTCTCTTTTAGATACCTGCTTTTATTACTTCTTCCAGAAATTCAGGGTTCTGAATGTAGGCTCAAATGAAAGCATGTCCTCTGCTTCTCTAGGCCTTTTCATTTTTGAATTTATGTATTTATTTTTGACTGTGCTGGGTCTTCCTTGCTTTGCAGACGTTTCTCTAGTTGGGGTGAACACGACTACTCTTTGTTGCAGTGTGGGGACTTCTCAACTGCAGTGGCTCCTCACTGCCGAGCACAGGCTCTAGGGCACGCAGGCTTCAGTAGTTGCAGCCCAGACTCAACAGTTGTGGCATCTGGGCTTAGTTGCTCTGTGGCATGTGGGACCTTCCCACATCAGGTATTGAACCCTTGTCTCCTGTGTTGGCAGATGGATTCTTTACCACAGAGCCACCAGGAAAGCCCTCTTTGTTCCTTTTCTCAATGTGGATGTTGGTTCTGCACAACTGCCTCTTCAGCTTCGTTTTTGACATTGTAGCGGTAAATGTAGAGAGGTTTTCCCCCTAACTTTTGGGCTGCGCTTTATGTGTCAAGTCATCCTTCTCCTTTTTCTCTTGGGGGCAGAGATCTGACTCCTGAGCTGGCTTTATGCCAAGATGAAAAATAATTTGCTTATTTTGCTTAGAAATTTAAGCCTGGGTGACAGCACATAGATTTTACATAATTAGTGGAAAATAAAACTTTCAAGCTACTTGAGGACATTCCTAGTGAGCAACTGAAACTTCCAAAGATGAGGATTCTTAACACAAGGCCCCAATCTGACCACTGAAGATCTGAGTGAAGTGAAAGTGAAGTCACTCAGTCGTGCCCGACTCTTAGCGACCCCATGGACTGCAGCCTACCAGGCTCCTCCATCCATGGGATTTTCCAGGCAAGAGTACTGGAGTGGGTTGCCATTGCCTTCTCCAGCATGAGACTAAATCATGTTTTCAGAGAACAAAGGGGGACCTAGGAAAAAAAAGTCCCTATTTGCTCATTGCTTCTTAGTTAGAATTTAGGTAACAAACACTGCCATTTTCAACTTCACTTTCATATTTTGAGTTTGATTTGAGTTGTTTGAGTTGAACTTTTGTTAATGTACTTTTAAATTAAGTAGAAATTTAAATTAGAACAAACATGGAAAACCTAAGGACAGGATCTCCCATTATCAAAATCCAAAAGGAAGTTGACTATGATGTTAAAAAATCATAACTTTCCCCATAAGCAAAGCCAGTGGGGAAAAGTGACTAGTTTATCCTTTGGTAAATAAGCAAGGGAAATGAAATACAGACAGCAAGGAAGCCACATATTTGGTAAAGATAGAAACCTCAGATTTTTTTCTTAAATAAAGCAACTTCCAGATTTAGCAATATAAAGTATAATTAGTTTTGGTACGTAGGAACATTTTATTGATAAACACTACCCTTTAAGGCCTACTGAAAATATACAAGGCTATATCCACATGACAGCAGATAGATGTTTTAGGGGGAAATTAATTGTTGTATAAAGTTTGGGGAGCCAGTTTCATTTGTATCATTTTTTTGTCTTAAAAATATTTGCTTCTGTCACTTGGAAGGAATCCTTTTTTTTTTTCTTTTTTCCCCTGTTTGGATCGTCTTTATTACCAAGTAAATTTTCCAAAGCCATTCTGCCCAGTGACTACTAGGGAAAGTTGGAAATCTATGCCTGACATTATGTTGGTTGATGGGGAAAAAGAGAGCTGTATATACTTCACCTTCCACCAGGAAAGAGCAGAAGCTGGAAGTAAAGAAGGGATGAGGGGAAGGTGAAATATTTTGTCACACAGGCTGCTCCCTACCAGGGCCCAGTGATGGGGTGTAGAGAGCCCAACCACTGGGGCCCAGTGATGGCAGATGGAGAGAGCTGAGCCACTCGACTGTCTGGCATGCAAATGGAAGGGGCTGTGATCCAGATGCCAGCCTTTCATCAAAGCAGCCACAAGACCAGGAGCCTGAACCTTGGCACTTTCCTCTTTGGTAGCCAGAAATTGAGGATGCACTGTTCTGATGTCTAAGGGTGTGTGATGTTCCAGTGGATGGGGGCTGGGAGCTTAGGTAGGAACTCAACAGCAGGCAGTGGCTGCTCCTTTGGTGCACATTTTCCACAAGGAGAACCACTTTAACATCCCTTACATAACCATCATTATTCTCTTGTAGTGTTTCACTTTCAGCATTATTGTATAGATATTACTAGAGTTAGTAAAAGTAACATGCTTTTATTCAAAAGGGAGAGAATCTTTTACCAGGCCATTCTGAATGAATTTTCATTTAGAAAAGTCTTAAAAATATAGAGAATGAGAGAATGTGATTTAAATTGGGCAAAGTATGGAAACTCAAATCAGTCTTTGTCTCAGCCGATGTTGTGTATGCTATGTGCTGTTGAATGTCATTTGGAGTTTATTTTCTCACAGAGGTGTATTTCCTGGAACTGTCTCTTGGAGGAATATATACAATTTCTCAGCCTTTGCCTTGGAGACTTCCGTGTTGCTGGAGGCTGCCCAAGTCTGTCGAGATGGAAGCTAAATGCAGAATGGCAATTGCTTTTTAATCTCTTTTAATTGTGTGTGAGCGTGCTCAGTTCTATCCAACTCTTTGCAATCCCATAGACAGTAGCCCACTAGGCTCCTGTGTTCATGGAATTTTCTGGGCAAGAATACTGGAGTGGGTAGCCATTCCCTTCTCCAGGAGATCTCCCCAGCCCGGAGATCAAACCCATGTCTTTTGTGTCTTCTGCATTGGCAGGCAGATTCTTTACCACTGCGCCACCTGGGAAGCCCCGTGTTTTAATTATCTCCACTAATAGTATCTTCTACAACATTCATGTAAGGGTAAAGAATAATTCAGAGTATTTGTCAGGCTTTTGTACATTATTATATTTATAAGTGTAATCATTATAATTATTACATTTGCAGATGAATAAGAAAAGAGGGAAGGGCACTAGACCTGGAAGTTAGGAAATCTAGATTATATTTCTAGTTCTGACATTAATAATTTTGAGGCCTAGGACTAATATTTAAGCAAAAAAGTAGATGCCCTTCAGCTTTAAAATTCCCTACAGTGGGACCTGGAATAATGAAGCATGTATTTAACCAGTAATGCATTACGGCACTAGGAAGAAGATTAGCATTTAACATTGAAAGCCAGACCTTGTCACTTGAATTATTTGTGGAATCATGGAATGGTAGAACTCAAGGCCCATTTGATATCAAACTCTGTTTTAATTTTTCACCCTATAGTTGCACAGGAGACAACTATGGTCTAGAAAGGAAAAATTACCCAAGATTATCCAGCTAATTAGTGACAGAACCTATAGAAGCTGTGTGCCCCAAAGTTCCAATATTCTTTTCTTTATAACCATCTATTGAAGCAATGGAATGTAAAATTGCTGTTTTCAGATAGTATGTAATAGAGTGAGGAATATAGTGAGTAAGTGTAGATAAAGGGAAACTCTGACCAAATAGATTTTTCAAAATATCTCATGCAAGTTACTATAAAAAGACTTTGGCATAAATCTAGCTACGTGGGATGAGAAGGAGTTGGCAATCAAGTCCTTGATACTTGATTGCTGCTGCTGCTGCTAAGTCGCTTCAGTCGTGTCCGACTCTGTGTGACCCCAGAGACGGCAGCCCACCAGGCCCCACCGTCCCTGGGATTCTCCAGGCAAGAACACTGGAGTGGGTTGCCATTTCTTCCTTCAATGCATGAAAGTGAAAAGTGAAAGTGAAGTCGCCCAGTTGTGTCCAACTCTTCGCAACCCCATGGACTTCAGCCTACCAGGCTCCTCCATCCATGGGATTTTCCAGGCAAGAGTACTGGAGTGGGTTGCCATTGCCTTCTCTGTGATACTTGATTAAAGATAAAAAAATCAAGAGTAACTGTAGGTTACCTTGATGTGATAAGACAACTCTGTTTGGTTCCTTATTTATAATTCTAATATTTTAAAGTCCTCCATGACACTGAAATTATCTGCAGTTGAAAGTTCTTAGCCATTAATTCTCAGAAATTAATGACATTAATTAATGACTAATGAAATTAATCAGTTCTCAGAAATTAATTGACAAGAAATTATCAATGAAAGAATGAATGAGCAGAAAAACATGATATAATCTTTTATCAGGTGATTTCTAGGAATTTACCTCCAAAAAATAATCCTTGGCCTTCATTTTCATCTGTGGAAAAATGACTTAAGTTTTAATTTCTCTCTCTGTCTTGAACTAACTAGACTTCAACCTTGTGTGTTTGGGTCTTGTCACCTCTAGAATACTTCTTTAAACACAGAACTTTGCTTTTATCATTACTTTATGGTTTTTAAGATGCTTTTGTTTTGCTTTTTTATTTTTGAGAAAACTTAAGACTTTTTATAAAATCTTAGTCTAATGATTTCTCTTTATCCATTGATTTTCTCAATATGATTATATACTGTTCTCTATACCTCCCCCTTAAAATGGTCTCCTTATTTCTTTTATATACATGCTTAGTGGTCTCATATGTTGAATTCTTAACACTAATCTCACTCTCATTTAAGTGGTTCTTCAGTTAGCTGGAAACAAAACTGGTTTTTGCATTATGAATTTCCCAATCCCATTTTCATAAAATTACCTAGTAATTAATTTAGCACCACATTGCACAATTCTGGGTCCCATCATTCCTGTGTTAGTCTATGTGAAAATTGTCTCCTGATATTTTGCAATTCATTTGCAATGCTCAGATTTATGTAGCAGACACTTACTGGCTGCCTATCTAAGAACTATTGCCAGCTTTTCTCTTTGTGACATAGTTCTAATTTATTTGGTGAATCCACCCTCCTCCTCAGGGCCATATAACTCACTGACTCAAACATAATATACTATTGGTTTTGCTGGTGATTGACTTTAGGGTGAGCATGTGCCATAGTATTGGTAAGTAAAGAGATGCCTTTTTTCTTATGCCAGCCAGTGTCATATGCAGATGAGGTCTCTGGAACAATGGCATTTTGTGTCTATGAAGGGAGGAGTAGACCACAGTAAAGAACCATCTGCAATGACTGAAAATCTGATGGAAAACCACAGGCTTTCTAGTCTGAAACCCCAATATACAGAATGATGACCTTAACAATTGGAAAGTGAGGGGCAATTCTGGAAAATGAAGAGCCAGAGAATGATAGTCCTGAGTTTTCTGTGTAAGCACTACAATCTGGCTAACCACTGAAACATGCATGTGTGGAACAGACCCTAGCTAAAGATAAAATAACTCAGCTGAGATTTGAGCTATTGAAGAACTTTTACTTTTAATCCAATCAGTTAATTAGTCAGAGGAATATAATAGAATCCACAGTGTATCATTTCTAATGTCTAGTATATAACCCCACTGAACTTATGAAAAAATTAGGAAAATAGGACCCTTTCTCAAGAGAAAGAACAACTAGCAGATACCCAGATAATCCAAAATTATCTATGCTATATTGAAATTAGCACAGAAGGACTTTTAGGAGTTAATGAAGCAAATTAAGGTAAACAGAAATATGCTCACATTGACTAAAAAAGGTAAAAAAGCATAGAGATAAAAACATTAAAAAGAAAAAACCAAATAGAAATTCTGGAGCTGAAAACTATAACATCTTTAATTAAAATGTCACTTAATACTAAAATGGAGATTTCAAGGAAAATTATCAGTGAGGCTGAAGTAGGTCAAGGGAAATTATCTAAAGAATATAGAGAAAAATACTTTAAAAAATAAAAGAGACTCTGGTGCTCATAGAATAATATTATTAGTGCTAATGTATGTGTAATTGCTATCCCTAAGAAGAGGAAGGAGAAAATATGGCAGGAAGAAGGAGGAGGCAGAGGATAACAAGGAAGAGGAGGGAGAAATAGTGGCTGAAATTATAAAAGACACAAATTTATAGATGTGCAGCAGTACAGTGACTTATATAAACAATAGCCTTAGATTTCTTAAGTAGATTGAGTTATTTTAGAAACTTTTATCACAAGGTAAACTACATAAATTCAGAGAGTTTCACTGATAAATTCTAAGAAATATTAATAAAAAATTACCCAATATTACACTAAACACTTCATGAAAAAGAGGGCAAATTTCTCCAAAATTATGATGAGACAAATAAAAAGTCTGATCAAGGTGGGCGGGGGGTGGGGGGGTGAAGGAAACTAAAGACAAATATTCCTTGTGAATATAAAGACAAAAATAACTAACAAAATATTAGCATGAAACGTGCATTAAGTCTTGACTAAGCAGAGTTTATCTTAGAAATGTCCATCTTAACATTTAAAATCTATTTTATTAACTATATTAACAAATTAAAGAAAGAAACCCATTTCAATAAATACAGAGAAAACATTAGAGAAAATTCAGCACCCATTTATGATAAACATTCCCAGCAGATTAGGAATAGAAAAGAATTTCCTTAATCTAATAAAGGACACATAAAAGTATGCAACTAATATTATACACATTGGGAAAATATTTAATATTTTGTCCCAAATATTAGACACAAGGCAAATACACCCACAGTCACCATTTGAATTAAATGTTGTTTAAAAGTCTTAGTCATTGGAGTAAAACAATAAATAAAAATTTCAAGATATAAAGATCTGATAGGAAGAAATAAAATTGCCTTTAATTCATGGGTGTGATGATTATATAGGATATCTAAAGAATATACAAAAATATGAGAAACAATAACTACATTTGACAGTGATGCAAGATACAAACGATTTAAAAAGAGAAAAGACCTATTGTATTTTACATACTAGCTATAAAAAGTTGAAAAATAAAGTATTTAAAAATTGCATTTGCAATCATGTCACAATACACATAATACTTGAGGATGAATTAAACAGTAAATATTTATCTACATATCTACAAGAGATATCTGCACTTAAAATGACAAAACATTATTGAGAGAAATTAAGAAGACCTATATAAAGAGACACCATGTTTATGAATTGGAAGATTCAGTATTTTTAAGGTACTAATTCTCCTAAAATTGATGTTTAGATTCAATGCAATCACAATCATAATCTTAGCAGATTTATTTGTAAATATCTGTAAATGATTCTGAAATACACATAGCAGTGCAAAAACATTTAAAACATCTAAGACACTCTTCAAGAAGAACAAATTGGATGATTTAAAGACTTACTATAATTTTGGATAATCAAGACAGCGTGGGACAGACAAAAAGATTAAAAGTGAAACAATAGAAATCTCAGAAATAGATCCATATTTGTATGGTAATTTGATTTTCAACAAAGTTATGTAAGCAATCCAGTGGTAAAGTAAAATATTTTCAACAAATGATGTAATAACTAGGTATCCAGATTAAAAATAAAAAGAAACTTAGTTGAGATTGAGAGTTTTCAGTCCAGCATGTAAGCAATTTAGAAGTCACCACTCAGTCCTAACAACAAGTAAAAAGCTGAAGAAACTGAAAAATCAGCAATTTTTCTTAGATTTGTTAGAGATTATGAGGTCACAGTCCAAACCACTACCCCAAATAAAGAAGAGACAGGCAGATACACAGTCACAATTTATGGAAGCAGAAATCCATTATCAGAAATCTCTACAGGAATAAGTGCCTGGGTAGAAAAATATAAACTGTAATTGACAAATTGCTGGATGCTCCGTGTGGATAACTATGAGAGTTAAAAACTCCATGGGGACCCAGCTATAGGAGTCCTCCCACATTTCTGGAAGAAGTTTTACTTTCAGGAGTTCTACCAGGTCCTCAGAGTAAATTTTGGAGAGAAACCATATGCTTCTGCAGATGGAAGAAAAAAGAACCATTTTGAAAGAAGCCAGAGCATTCTGGTCTTATTAATGTGGACTTCTCATTGAGGAAAATCATTAATATTTTATCAGAGCCCAATGTTCTGGGTTTTATCATAATCTAATCTACCCAGGGAAAAGGAAATATCTAACTCTAGCTAGCTCTAGCCTTCCAGGTAGAAGGGAAACACCCAAATCAGTTTTCCTCTATCTGTTCTGTCCATTCTAAGAGCAGGGGGCTGTGGAAGTTAGAAGTAATGAGAAAGTTCACAGTGTGGTGGCATAGACTCACCAAAAGAAATCATAGAACTATAGAATGCTTCTTGCCTCCACACACGGAGGGAACTTCCAAATGTTGATAAAGAACATCTACCAAAAACTTATAGCAAACATCATTCTCCAATTCAGTTCAGTTCAGTCACTCAGTCATGTCCGACTCTTTGCAACTCCAGGAATCACAGCACGCCAGGCCTCCCTGTCCATTACCAACTCCCAGAGTTCACTCAAACTCATGTCCATCGAGTCTGTGATGCCGTCCAGCAATCTCATCCTCTGTCGTCCCCCTTTCCTCCTGCCCCCAATCCCTCCCAGCATCAGAGTCTTTTCCAATGAGTCAACTCTTCATATGAGGTGGCCAAAGTACTGGAGTTTCAGCTTTAGCATCAGTCCTTCCAAAGAATACCCAGGGCTGATCTCCTTTAGAATGGACTGGTTGGATCTCCTTGCAGTCCAAGGGACTCCCAAGAGTCTTCTCCAACACCACAGTTCAAAAGCATCAATTCTTCGGCGCTCAGCTTTCTTCACAGTCCAACTCTCACATCCATACATGACCACTGGAAAAACCATAGCCTTGACTAGACGGACCGTTGTTGGCAAAGTAATGTCTCTGCTTTTGAATATGCTATCTAAGTTGGTCATAACTTTCTTTCCAAGGAGTAAGCATCTTTTAATTTCATGGCTACAGTCACCATCTGCAGTGATTTTGGAGCCCCCAAAAAGATAAAGTCTGACACTGTTTCCACGATTTCCCCATCTATTTCCCATAAAGTGATGGGACCAGATGCCATGATCTTTGTTTTCTGAATGTTGAGCTTTAAGCGAACTTTTTCACTCTCCTCTTTCACTTTCATCAAGAGGCTCTTTAGTTTTTCTTCGTTTTCTGCCATAAGGGTGGTGTCATCTGCATATCTGAGGTTATTGATATTTCTCCCGGCAATCTTGATTCCAGCTTGTGCTTCTTCCAGCCCAGCATTTCTCAGGATGTACTCTGCATATAAGCTAAATAAGCAGGGTGACAATATACAGCCTTGATGTACTCCTTTTCCTATTTGCAACCAGTCTGTTGTTCCATGTCCAGTTCTAACTGTTGCTTCCTGACCTGCATATAGGTTTCTCAAGAGGCAGGTCAGGTGGTCTGGTATTCCCATTTCTTGAAGAATTTTCCACAGTTGATTGTGATCCACACAGTCAAAGGCTTTGGCATAGTCAATAAAGCAGAAATAGATGTTTTTCTGGAACTCTCTTGCTTTTTCCATGATCCAGAAGATGTTGGCTATTTGATCTCTGGTTCCTCTGCCTTTTCTAAAACCAGCTTGAACATCTGGAAGTTCATGGTTCACGTATTGCTGAAGCCTGGCTTGGAGAATTTTGAGCATTACTTTACTAGCGTGTGAGATGAGTGCAATTGTGCGGTAGTTTGAGCATTCTTTGGCATTTGCTTTGTTTGGGATTGGAATGAAAACTGACCTTTTCCAATCTTGTGGCCACTGCTGAGTTTTCCAAATTTGCTGGCATATTGAGTGCAGCACTTTCACAGCATCATCTTTCAGGATTTGAAATAGCTCAACTGGAATTCCATCACCTCCACTAGCTTTGTTCATAGTGATGCTTTCTAAGGCCCACTTGACTTCACATACCAGGATGTCTGGCTTTAGGTGACTGATCATACCATCGTGATTATCTTGATCGTGAAGATCTTTTTTGTATAGTTCTTCTGTGTATTCTTGCCACCTCTTCTTAATATCTTCTGCTTCTGTTAGGTCCATACAATTTTTGTCCTTTATTGAGCCCATCTTTGCGTGAAATGTTCCCTTGTTATCTCTAATTTTCTTGAAGACATCTCTATTCTTTCCTATTCTGTTGTCTTCCTCTATTTCATTGCACTGATCACTGAGGAAGGCTTTCTTATCTCTTCTTGCTATTCTTTGGAACTCTGCATTCAGATGCTTATATCCTTCCTTTTCTCCTTTGCTTTTTGGTTCTCTTATTTTCCCAGCTATTTGTGAACATCATTCTTAATGATGAGAAACTTGAAGCTTTTCCATTAAGATCAGGAACAAGGCAACAATGTCCCCTACTACTGCTTTTCAGCATTGTACCATCAGTTCTAGCTAGTGTAATAAGACAAAAATAAATAAAAAATAAATAAATAAAATGGATACAGATTAGAAAGAAATAAAACTGTCTTTGTTGATAACATGATTGGCTATGTAGAAAATCTGAAAAATCAACAACAGAAAAAAACCAGCTCATGGAGATTATAAGCATTTAAAACAAAGTTGCAGGATAAAAGATTAATATACAAAAGTCAATTGCCTTTCTATATACCAGGAATGAAAAAGTGAAATTTGGAATTAAAAGCACATAGAGCATCTCCCAAATAAAATAACTTAGCTATAAATCTAGCAAAATATAGGGAACATCTATAAGAGGAAATCTATAAAATGATCATGAATGAAATCAAAGAAGAACTTAATAAATGGAGACATCTTCCATGTTCATGGATGGAAAGACTCAGCACTGTCAAGATGTCAGTTTCCCTGCTTGATCTATAGATTACATGCAATTTCAATCAAAATCTGAGCACACTATTTTGTAGATACCAAGAAGGAGTTGTAAGGTTTATATAAAGAGGCAAAAGATCCAGAAGAGGCAACACAATATTGAAGAACAAAACAAAGTTGGAGGACCGACTCTACCTGACTTCAAGACTTTTTATAAAGCTAACGGTAATCAATCAGTGTGATATTGGTGAAAGAAAAGACAATATATCAATGGAGCAGAACAGAGAGTCCAGAAATAGACCGAAATAAGATAAATATAGTCAACTAATCTTTGACAAATAAGCCAAGTCAGTCAAATGGAATAAAGATGGTCTTTTTTAACAAATGGTGCTGGTACAGCTGGATAAACACATGCAATTTAAAGTCAGCAAAATATTCTGAGACAATTTATTTAAAAATATATGAAAGAACAATAAGCACATTAAAAGATGTTCAACATCATCAGGCATCAATGAGATAAAATTCAAACCTGATTTCTGAAATTGTGAAATATATCAAATACAGGATAGCTGAATGGCTGGATGGGATGAGAAAAGAGATGGAAGCATATGTGATAAAGCAAGTAGAGTAAAATATTAATGGTCAAATGTAGGTGATGAGTACTCAGTTTTTACTGAAAAATTCTTTTTGCTTTGTTGTATGCTAAAATTTTTCATAATGAAATCTTGGAAAATGTAAGGACAAAAATGCAATGATAAGAATTTAACACAAAAATGATTTGCATTAAATTATAAGATATCCAAAATGATCTAGAATATGTAAATTATACACTTTATTTAAATGTAATAAATGCTATAAGAGAATAAAGTAGGAAGGAATATAAGGATTAGGATGTGAGGGATGATTAACAATTTTAAATAAGATTGTAATAAAGTACATTCTGAATTCCTGATCTGTCTTAAAAAGAATTACTCTAGATTGTAAGGTAACAAAGGTAAAACAGACCATTTTGGCATGGTCTGGAAAAATAAATAATAGCTTGGACTAAAAGTTGTAATACTAAAAGTAGTGAGTGAGAAGTGGATATATCCTGGATACATATTAAACTATGATTATCCTGATTTGCTGTATGTGTAGCATGAAAGAAAGAGCATAGTCAAGGGCAGCACTAAGTTTTTTGTGTTGAGCAAATAGAAAAATTAAGGACAGGGAGAAAGAGGGGAGTGTTGTTGAGGTAAAAATGTCCTTGAGTAAGACGTGAGATTCAGTGCATGAATACAGTGGATTTAGAAAGAGAATGAAGACATCATTTATATTGAGAAGGAGGATATGATATATGATACAGATCCTGGACAATTGTAAATCTTAAATCTCTTTGAAGCAGTTTGTGAAGGTTCACCTCTAGGTGCTTCTGGTGAATATTTTCTCAGGAAAATGGGATGAAAGGTTATCAACTAAATTTCTTTTTAACTTTGAATGCTAGAAGTCAACATACTCTTTGACCCAGGAATCCCACTTTTAGGTATCTGTGGGATTCCCTGGTGGCTCAGTACTAATCTGCCAGCCAATGCAGGAGACATGAGTTTGGTACCTGGGTCAGGAAGATCCCTTTGAGGAGGAAATGGCAGCCCACTCTAGTATTCTTGCCTGGAAAATCCCATGAACAGAGGAGCCTGGGGGACAGAGGAGCTATAGTCCATGGGATCGCAAAGAGGCAGAGGCAACAGCTTGCATGCAGTGTTATAGAAATAGCCATTGTTGTTCAGTTGCTCAGTTGTGTCAGACTCTTTTGCAACCGTGTGGACTGTAGACTACCAAGCTCCTCTGTCCATGGGATTTTCCCAACAATAACGCTGGAGTGGGTTGCTATTTCCCTCTATAGAGGATCTCCCTGACCCAGGTGTATCTTCTGCATTGTAGGCAGATTCTTTGCCCCTGAACCACCAAGGAAGCCCAATAGAAACAAAATACTCTCATATAAGGATACAGATACAAAAGATTTTAATGTAGTATTATTTATAGAAACATCTTTAATGTTAATCATTCATAGGACAGTAATTATCCATGTTATGAACATTTTCTCTTAGTCTGGTACAATGCAAGGGTTATGAAAAGCAGGTTTCTTGCCCTGGAACAGGATAACTCTGAGGTATAGACTCTCTTCCAGAGATCCCCTGTGGAGTCAAGTTGCATCTGTCCTCTAGGGGCAAAGTCTTTGCTGAAACTGGATTCTTGCTTGGCTTCTCCCCTCCCTATCCTGCTTTCCCACTCCCTTACTGGTCTTTCCTGGGAGTATTTTCTTCATAAATCACTTGCACATGTATTCTTGTCACTGAATCTATTTCAAGGAAATCTGATCTAAAAAAGTATACTCAAAAAATACTGCTTTTAAATTCTCAACCTGTCATAACTAAACCTTCACTTTTTAGGCTTCTGTCTTTATATCCAACAACAAATTAAACTGTTCCAAAAGGGGCTTGATGACTTTGAGTTTTGTTAATATTCTTAGATTTTATATAGATTTGCTGTTAATACTTGCTCATTGTCCAGCAATGACTTCAGTGTTTAAAATTCAAAACTCTATTTGAAAATTGAGGCAATAAAGAATATGTTTAGGAAGAGCCAAAATCTATCAGCTTTTTTTCAAATGACGTTACATTTGTTAGCACTTATTTTACATCCCTAGGCATCTTCTCTGGTAAAATTAATTTCTATACTAGATAATTTTTAAAGCCAATTTGTTGCCGTCTATTCTGTCAAGGTCCTTTAAATATACTGGTTTGTCCATATTATACCCCATCTAGAACAAGAATAGCCAAAGGTCTTAGATCTTCGTCATTACCTCCCAGTTCTTAATTCTGTCCCATTATTTCTTGGTGTGGCCTTGCCTGGATTCTTGGCTATCTTCACTTTGATGATCAGGTTTTTGGGGTTTGACAGCACATTTGGACACATTTCTGCCAATTGACCTTGGCATCTCTTCTTGGAACACAAGTGGTGTTTTGATTCTGGCGCCAGGCACCACAGATACAAGCAAAGACCGTTCTACCTTCTGAGGTGGCCCCTCAAACTCCAGCCAGCTGGGCCAGGTCCGTTCAGGCTTTCCTTCAGAGAGGAGGCTTGGACACTTGCCGCTTATTGACTTTCCCAAATATCATTGCTTAACCAGTGCTCTGAAGCCTGAGTAATATTTCATGAATCTTGGACTGTTGCCTATGGTTATTATTTTAAAATATATTATCCTTATTTTTCAACCTTATTTTTAGTTGTTTCCCTAATCTTGAAAATACATATAATCTATTTATATTTGTTCTAATCTTAACTTCTGACTTGATTTTAAGAGAAGATCTATGTCAGTGAGGGGCTTTCCTGGTGGCTTAGAGGGTAAATCGTCTGCCTGCAATGTGGGAGACCTGGGTCCGATCCCTGGGTTGGGAAGATCCCCTCAAAAAGGAAATGACAACCCACTCCAGTACTCTTGCTTGGAAAATCCCATAGACGGAGAAGCCTGGTAGACTACAGTCCATGGGGTCACAAAGAGTCGGACACGACTGAACGACTTCACTTCTATGTCAGTGAAATTCTAACAGTTAGCATCTACCATAAGGTAGTTTGCAGTCTATATAAAGAATATTGTGTCTGGTTTATAAAGTGACAAGTCACTCTCTTTCTCTGAGCCTCAGAGCTATGCGTTTTTGATAAACAAACAAAATTTTCTGAGTCTTTGCTCAAATTTTACCTCTCACATAGGATTCTTTCTTTAGCACCCATTCCTACTACATTCCAATTAATATTCAGTTTCATCTCAAATCTCTAGCAAAGATTCCAGAAGAATCAGAGTTAAGGTATAAGGTACAACCGACAGGTAGTCTTTAGCAACACGATTACCAGAACATACATGTTTTTGAGGATTAATGAGTTTCCTTGAGGGTGGAATACTGTACTTTATCCATAGTGTTAAATGCATAAGTGCAAATAATGGTTCAGTAGAAGTCTCCAAAAGCCAAGGTACAAGGAGAACTTTGATCCCTTGCAGAAGTTTTCAGATTCAGCAACATGGACTGAAGAGTAGAATAGAGTGGCAGGTCTCAGTACGGCATGGTGCTTAGCCCTAAAACAAGTCTCAATCTAATTACCCTGGAAGCGTGTGCAGAGCCTGGGGACGTGAAAGGCTGCCTGTGTTGACTGGAACAGCTATTGCACCATGTTCTGAAACACTATGACCTGTGGAAGCAGTGACAGATTTTATTTTCTTGAGCTCTAAGGGTCAAAGCATTTGAGTTCCTGAATGAGCAGATGGGAAATTAGAAACAGCAATATCCAAGTGCTAATATTAATGTGACCTAGGATATGTCATAGATTGGTTAGGCATGTACGCTTTGTATTATGCTATCCTATAAACAGGCATAAATCAGGCATTCAACAAGTGTTTGAATCAAAAGATGAATGAGAGCTGTGTTAATGACAACTGAAGACATATATTGAGAGTTTTCTGGTTAATTAGATCTGCTAAGTAGATCTGCACTCTGCAATTTGGTATGCTCTTAGCAAAACCTAGGCAATTCAGATCACTCTAAATTTGTAAAGGTAGTAATATGTCAGAACCTAACTACTCATTCATTCACTCAGGTGTTTAAAAATATTCATTGAACATCTGCTCTATGTATGACATAGTGCCAGGCACTGGTGATACATGGAAGACTGGGGTCGTCAAAATCTCTGTCGTTACCTGGAGCTTATTTGCTAGTAGGGAAAATAGTGTAAAATTTATAAATGAGGTGATAAATGTTGAAATTGATATTATGTGGGAAATAAAAAGGACTCTTCAATAGAGAATGTCGGGAAATGTGAAAAGGAGAAAGAATCAGACATGAGAAGAATGTTAAAGACAATAGCAAGCACAAAACCCTGTGACAGGGGAAAGTCTGCAAAGTCCAAAGACCTTGGAGAAAGCTGGTGTGGGTGGAGCACCAAATACCAACAGTGGGGCTGGCCAATATGAAATCATAAATGTTGCTGGGACCAGGTCAGTCGAGCCTATAAGACATGGTGACAATATTGAGTTTTATTCTAAAGAAAATAAAAAATGTAAGCACAGCAGTGAAATGATCTGGGAGTAAACAAAACAGTTAGGAGTCGATTGCCATAAACAAAACAAGAAAAGATGGCAACCTGAAGTGGCAACAGCAGAGATGCAGAGAAGTGGATGAACTTGAGGACTGTTTCAGAGGTAGACTTAGTAGGATTTACAGTGTAGGGGCAGTCTAGGATTCCTTTGCATTTCCTGTGAATTCCTTTGAATTTTAGCTGGGTAGATGGATGATTGAGGATGGATCAGGTGTAGGACAGAAAGCCAAATTGTTTTCAACATATGTTTTCCACAATGATGCTGTCATTGTGTGTGTGCTGGCTTTTACAGAGAAGGTTTAGCCTTATGACAACCTGTACTGTAAGTGTTACACAGCTCCATTTAAGTTTGTTCATGCATTTAACTGAAGAGAAAAGATAGATGTCTCTCTCTCTCTCTCTCTCTCTCTCTCTCTCTCTCTCTCACACACACACACACACACATACACACACTATTGATTCTGTTTCCCTGGAGAACCTTTACTACTATACATAGTACAGGTGAGGTGGCTGTCTGTAACTCCAGCATCAGCTAATTATCTAACAAATGAATATGCAACTGAACATGATGCAGGGAAAATGCCCACCGGCATTTGTAAAGCAGCACAGTGAACTGACTTTATTGCAAATATGTATTATAATTACCAGCCCATTCCTGTAGGAATTAAGATCTCAAGAGAAAAACATAAATATTTTTCATGTGATACAATAAAATCTATATTAGATCTGATCTATTACTTAGACTGAAAGTCCTCAACTTTTGCAGATATTAGTATCAGCTGGCGAACTTCTTAGAAGACATCATATTCTGAGCCCCACCCCAAGGAACTGATTCAAAATGGGCTTCCCTGGTGGCTCAGCTGGTAAAGAATCTGCCTGCAATGCAGGAGACCTGGTTCCATCCCTGGATTGGGAAGATCCCCTGCAGAAGGGAACGGCTACCCACTATAGTATTCTGGTCTGGAGAATTCCACTGACTGTATAGTCCATGAGGTCACAAAGAGTTGGATATAACTGAGAGACTTTCACTTTCTGGAGAAGGGGCCTAAGCAGATATAGATCTGTTTCGCTTTTACTCATGCAGTGGCTCTAATGTGCAGCCAGTCTTTAGAACCACTGATTTAGATTGAAGTTATGACATGGGAGTCATTAGGCTTAAGCAGGCCTGTTAATCAGTTTTGCTGAGCTAGCTCTGTGTTTAAAAAAAATAATCAATTGACTACTTTGCAATATGTATCTGTTTTGCAGGTCACCATAGGTTCTGCTCCTCTCTGTACCTTGCACCTGGGTGCTTTACAAATTAACATTACTTCGGTCTCTGATAGCTTTTGAATTCACAATCCCTAAACTCAACACTAAAAGCACTATCATTAAATATATAAGACTCTAGATAGAAGGACTATGAATCAGGACGTTGAGACTGGGAAAATACTTGGCAGCAACAGTTGATGAGGAAAATGTTCAAATCCAGGCAGGGAGGCACTTAGGAAAACATTAATTCTGATCATTCCAAAAGGCAAAATTTCAAGAAGAATGTGAAAGATGAAAATAATTTTTTTCTTTCAGAGTTAGAACATCAGAGATGATACTGCCATAGTTCAGCTGTTTTGAAATATACATATGTTGTTCAATTGCTCAGTTATGTCCGACTGTTTGTGACCCCATGGACTGCAGCATGCCAGGCTTTACTGTCCTTCACTCTCTCCCAGAGTTTGCTCAAACTCATGTCCATTGAGTCGACTATATAATCCAACCATCTCATCCTTCGTTGTCCCCTTCTCTTCATGCCTTCAATCTTTCCCAGTATCAGAGGCTTCTTCAATGAGTCGGCTCTTCATATCAGGTGGCCAAAGTATTGAAGTTTCCGCTTCAGCATCAGTCCTTCCAATGGATATTCAGAGTTGATTTCATGGTTTGATCTTTCTGTAGTTAAAGGGATTTTAAACATCTACTCTAGCACCACAATTTGAAAGCATTAATTCTTTGGCATTCAGCCTTCTTTATGGTCAAAATCTCACTTCTATACATGACTAGTGGAAAAAACATACCTCCTATTATGCAGACCTTTGGTGGCAAAGTGATGTTTCTGTTTTTTAATATGTTGTCTAAGTTTGTCACGTATCAACTGTCTTCTGTTAACAACACAAGAGACGACTACATATGGACATCACCAGATAGTCAATACCAAAACCAGATCAATTATATTATTTGCAGCAGAAGATGGAGAAGCACTATACAGTCAGCAAAAACAAGACCAGAAGCTGACTGAGGCTCAGATCATGAGCTCCTTACTGCAAAATTCAGATTTAAATTGAAGAAATAGGGAAAACCACTAGGCCATTTAGATATGACCTAAATCAAATCCCTTATGCCTATACAGTGGAAGCGACAAATAGATTCAAGGGATTAGGTCCGATAGACAGAATGCCTAAAGAACTATAGATGGAGGTACATAGCATTGTACAGGAGGTGATGACTAATATCATCCCAAAGAAGAAGAAATGCAAGAAGACAAAATGGTTGTCTGAGGAGGGCTTACAAATAGTTGAGAAAAGAAAAGAAGTGAAAGGCAAGGGAAAAAGGAAAAGATATACCAACTGAATGCATAATTTTAAAGAACAGCAAGGACAGATAAGAAAGACCTCTTAAGTGAACAATGCAAAGAAATAGAAGACAACAATAGAATGTGAAAGACTAAAGATCTCTTCAAGAAAATTAGATATACCATGGGAATATTTCAAGCAAAGATGGGGACAATAGAGGACAGAAACAGCAAGGACCTAGCAGAAGCAGAAGAGATTAAGAAGAGATGGCAAGAATACACATAACTATACAAAAAACATCTTAATGACCCAGATAACCATGATGGTGTGGTCACTCACTTACAGCCAGACATCCTGGAGTATGAAGTCAAGTGGGCCTTAGGAAGAATTACTAGGAACAAAACTAGTGGAGGTGATGGAATTTGAGCTGAGCTACTTAAAATCTTGAAAGATAAGGCTGTTAAAGTGCTGAAATCAATATGCTAGCAAATTTGGAAAATTCAGCAGTGGCCACAGGACAGGAAAAGGTCAGTTTTCATTCCAATTCCAAAGAAAGGCAACGCCAAAAAATGTTCAAACTACAACTCAATTGCACTCATTTCACAAGCTAGCAAGGTAATGCTCAAAATCCTTCAAACTAGGCTTCAATGTTATGTGCATTGAGAACTTTCAGATGTACAAGCTGGTTTTAGAAAAGGCAGAGGAACCAGAGATCAAATTGCCAACATCCATTGGACCATAGAAAAAGCAAGAGAATTCCAGAAAAATCTTCTGTTTCATTGACTATGCTAAAGCCTTTGACTGTGTGGATTACAACAAACTGTGGAAAATTCTTACAGAGATGAGAATACCAACCATTTTACCTGCCCCCTGAGAAAGCTGTATGCAGGTCAAGAAGCAACAGTTAGAACTGAAAATAGAATGGACTGGAAAAAGGAGTATGTCACGGCTGTATGTTGTCACCCTGCTTATTTAACTTATATTCAGAGGACATCATGCAAAATGCCTGGCTTGATTAATCAATCTTGATTAATCAAGATTGCAGGAAAAATGTCAATAACCTCAGCTATGCAGATGGCACCACCCTAATGGCAAAAAGTGAAGAGGGACTAAAAAGCCTCTTGATGAAGGCAAAAGATGAGAGTGAAAAATCTGGCTTAAAACTCAACATTCAAAAAACTAAGATCATGGAGCCCAGTCCCATCACTTCATGGCAATTTGTTGTTCAGTTGCACAGTTGTGTCCGACTCTTTGCAGCCTCATGGACTGCAGCACACCTGGCCTTCCTGTCCCTCACCATCTCATGAAGTTTTCCCAAGTTCATGTCCATTGCATCAGTGATGCCATCCAGTCATCTCATCCTCTGACACCTTCTTCTCCTGCCATCAGTCTTTCCTAGCATCAGGGACTTTTCCAATAGGTAGACTGTTCACATCAGAAGACCAAAATACTGGAGGCTCAGCTTCAGCATCAGTCTTTCTGTGTATTCAGGGCTGATTTCCTTAAGATTGACTGTTTTGATGTCCTTGCTGTCCAAGAGACTCTCAGGGGTCTTCTTCAGCACCCCAGTTGGAAGGCATCAATTCTTTGGCACTCCAAAATTTTACAGTCCAGCATTCACAACCATATGTGACCACTGGTAAGACCATAGCCTAGCCTATATGGACCTTTGATGGCAGAGTAATGTCTCTGGTTTCAACACACTGTCTAGATTTGTCATAGCTTTCCTGCCAAGAAGCAATTGTCTTCTGATTTCATGGCTGCAGTCAGCATCCGCAGTGATTTTAGGGCCCAAGAAGAGGAAATCTGTCACTACTTTCACCTTTTCCCCTTCTGTTTGCCATGAAGTAATGGGGCCAGATGCCACAATCTTAGTTTTTTTGAATACTTAGTCTTAAGCTGGCTTTTTTGCTCTCTTGCTTCACCCTCATCAAGAGGCTCTTTAGTTCCTCTTTACTTTTTGCCATTAGAATGGTATCATCCACATATCTGAGGTTGTTGCTGTTTCTCCCACCTATCTTAATTCCAGCTTGTAATTCATCCAGTCTGGTGTTTCTCATGATGTGCTCAGTGTATAGGTTAAACAAACAGGATGACAGCAGAGCCCTGTTTTACTCCGTTCTCAATCGGACAACAATCATTTGTTCCATACAAGGTTCTAACTGTTGCTTTTTGACCCACAGACAGGTTTCTCAGGAGACAGGTGAGATCGTTTGGTATCCCATCTCTTTAAGAGGTTTCCACAGTTTGCTATGATAAACACAGTCAAAGGCTTTAGTTTTGCTGATGAAACAGAGGCAGATGTTTCTCTGGAATTCCCTTGCTTTCACTATGATCCAGTGAAAAATAGAAACAATGACAGACCTCATTTTCTTGGGCTCCAAATTCACTGAGGATGGAGACTGAGCCCTGAAATTAAAAGAAACTTGCTGCTTCAAAGAAAAGCTATGACAAACCTAGACAGCATATTAAAGAGCAAAGACATCACTTTGTCAACAAAAGTCTATATAGTCAAAGCTATGGTTTTTCCAGTAGTCATGTATGGATGTGAGAGTTGGACCATAAACAATACTAGGCACTGAAGAATTGATGCTTTTGAACTGTGGTGCTGCAGAAGACTCTTGAAAGCTCCTTGGAAGCAAGGGGAGCAAATCCTAAAGGAAACCAACCCTAAATATTCATTGGAAGGACTGATGCTGAAGCTGAAGCTAAAGCTCTATTACTTGGCTACCTGTTGTGAAGAGCTGACTCATTAGATAAACCTCTGATGCTGGGAAAGATTGATGGCATAAGGAGAAGGGGATGACAGAGGATGAGATAGTTGGATGATATAATTGACTAAATGGACATGAGTTTGAGCAAATTCCAGGAGACAGTGAAAGACAAGGAAACCTGGTATGCTACAGTCCATGGCCTCTCAGAAAGTCAGACATGAATGAGTGAACAATAACAACTAGGTTTGTCATAGCTTTCCTTCCAAGGAGTAATTTCCTTCCTCCAAGGAGTCTTTTAATTTCATGTCTGCACTCACTGCCCACAGTGAGTTTGCAGCCCAAGAAAATAAAATCTGTCTCTGTTTCCACTTTTCCCCTTCAATTTGCCATGAAGTAATGGGACTGGATGCCATGATGCAAATGTTTTGAATGTTGAGATTCAAGTCAGCTTTTCCACTCTCCTCTTTCACCTTCATCAAGATGCTCTTAGTTCTCTTCACTTTCTGTCATTAGAATGGTATCGTCTGCATATCTGAGGTTGTTGATATTTCTCCTGGCAAACTTGATTCCAGCTTGTGATTCATCTCTACAGAAGTTAAATGAGACAGATGATAATATATGGCTTCACAATACTCTTTTCCCAATTTTGAACTAGTCCATTGTTCCATGTCCAGTTCTAGCTTTTACTTCTGAATCTGCCTACAGGTTTCTTAGGAGACAGTTAAGGAGGTGGTCTGGTATTCCCATCTCTTTAAGAATTTCCCATGTTTTGTTGTGATCCACACAGTCAAAGTATTTAGCATATGAAGCAGAAGTAGATGTTTGTCTGGCTCTCCCCTGCTTTATCCATGACCAGTGAATGCTGGCAATTTGATGTCTGGTTTCTCTGCCTCTTCAAAGCCCAGCTTGTACATCTGGAAGTTCTTGGTTCTCATACTGCTAGCTTGAAGGATTTCGAGCATTACCTGGCTAACATGTGAAATGAGTGCAATTGTATGGTAATTTGAACATGCTTTGGCATTCCCTTTCTTTGTGGTTGGAATGAAGACTGACCTTTTCTAGTCCTGTGACCATTCCTGAGTTTTCCAAATTTGTTGGCATATTGAGTGCAGCACTTTAACAGCATCAACTTTTAGCCTTTTAAGTAGCTCAGCTGGAATTCCATCACCCCCACTAGCTTTGTTTGTAGTGATGCTTCCTAAGGCCCACTTGAATTCACATTCCAGGATATCTAGCTCTAGGTGAGTGATCACACCACCGTGGCTATCTGGGTCATGAAGATTTTTTGTGTGTAGATCTTCTGTGTATTCTTGCCATCTCTTCTTAATATCTTCTGCTTCGTTAGGTCCATACTGTTTCTGTCCTTTTTTGTGCTCATCTTTGCATAAAATGTTCCCTTGGTATCTCTAATTTTCTTGGAGAGATCTTTAGTCTTTCCCATTCTATTGTTTTCCTCTATTTCTTTGCATTGATCACTGAGGAAGGCTTTCTTATCTTTCCTTGCTATTCTTTGAAACTCTGCATTCAAATGGGTATATCTTTCCTTTTCTCCTTTGCCTTTAGCTTCTCTTCTTTTCTCAGCTATTTGTAAGGCCTCATCAGAAAACCATTTTGCCTTTTTACATTTCTTTTTCTTTCATCTTTCAAGAGGATGATCTTGATCACTGCCTCCTGTACAATGTCACGAACCTTCATCCATAGTTCTTCAGGCACTCTGTCTGTCACATCTAATCCCTTGAATCTGTTTGTCACTTCCACTGTATAATAGCAAGGGATTTGATTTAGATCATACCTGAATGGTCTAATGGTTTTCCCTACTTTCTCTAATTTAAGTCTGAATTTGGCAATAAGGATGCTGTGAAAGTGCTGCACTCAATATGCCAGCAAATCTGGAAAACTCAGCAGTGGCCACAGGACTGGAAAAGGTCCGTTTTCATTCCAATCCCAAAGAAAGACAATGCCAAAGAATGCTCAAACTACCACACCATTGCACTCATCTCACATGCTAGCAAAGTAATGCTCAAAATTTCTAAGCCAGGCTTCAATAGTACATGAACTGTGAACTTCCAGATGTCAAGCAGGATTTAGAAAAGGCAGAGGAACCAGAGATCAAATTGCCAACATTTGCTGGACCATCAAAAAAGCAAGAGTTCCAGAAAAACATCTACTTCTTTATTGACTACGTCAAATCCTTTGACTGTGTGGATCACAACAAACTGGAAAATTCTAAAAGAGATGGGACTACCAGACCACCTGACTTGCCTCTTGAGAAATCTGTATGCAGATCAAGAAGCAACAGTTAGAACTGGACATGAAACAACAGACTAGTTCCAAATCTGGAAAGGAATACTTCAAGGCTGTGTATTGTCACCCTCCTTATTTAACTTATATGCATATTACATCATTCAAAATGCCAGACTGGGTGAAGCACAAGCTGGAATCAAGTTTTCTGGGAGAAATATCAAGAACCTCAGATATGCAGATGACACCACCCTTATGGCAGAAAGCAAAGAGAAACTAAAGAGCCTCTTGATGAAGGTGAAAGAAGAGAGGGAAAAAGTTGACCTAAAGCTCAACATTCAGAAAACTAAGATATGGCATCTGGTCCCATCACTTCACGACAAATAGATGGTGAAACAGTGAAAACAGTGAGAGACTTTATTTTGGGGGGCTCCAAAATCACTCCAGATGGTGACTGCAGCCATGAAGTTAAGACTCTTGCTCCTTGGAAGAAAAGTGATGACCAAACTAGGCAGCATATTAAAAACCAGAGACATTACTTTACCAACAGAGGTCTGTCTAGTCAAAGCTATGGTTTTTCCAGTAGTCATGTATGGATGTGAGAGTTGGATTATAAAGAAAGCTGAGCACCAAAGAATTGATGCTTTTGAACTGCGGTGTTGGAGAAGACTCTTGGGAGTCCCTTAGACTGCAAGGAGATCCAACTAGTCCATCCTAAAGGAAACCTGCCCTGAATATTCATTGCAAGGACTGATGCTAAAGCTGAAACTCTAATACTTTGGCCACCTGATATGAAGAACCATCTCACTGGAAAAGACCTTGATGCTAGGAAAGATTGAAGATGGGAGGAGAAGAGGACAACAGAGAATGAGGTGGTTGGATGGCATCACTGACTCGATGGACATGAGTTTGAGTAGGCTTTGAGAGTTGGTGATGGACAGTGAAGCCTGGCGTTCTGCAATCCATGGGGTCGCAAAGACTTGGACATGACTGAACAACAGAACTGAACCCTTGCCTTTCATTTCTTTTCCTCAGCTATTTGTAAAGCCTCCTTTGACAATCACTTTGCCTTTTTGCATTTCTTTTCCCTGGGAATGGTTTTGGCCACTGTCTTCTGTACAGTGTGACGAACCTCTGTCCATATTCCTTCAGGCATTCTGTCTACCAGATCTAATCCATTATCTCCACTGTATAATCATAAAGTTATTTGATTTAGGGCATATCTGAATGGCCTAGTGATTTTCTCTATTTTTCAGTTTAAGCTTGAATTTTTCAATAAGGATTTCATGATTTGAGTCACAGTCAGCTCCAGGTCTTATTTTAACTGGCTGTGTAGAGCATCTCCATCTTCAGAAAATCTTTATATATGCTAGCAAAAGTGAAAGTTGCTCAGTTGTATCTGACTCTTTGCAACCCCATGGACTATACAGTCCATGGAATTCTCCAGGCCAGAATACTGGAGTGGATAGCCTTTCCTTTCTCCAGGGGATCTTCCCAACCCAGGGATTGAACTGAGGTCTCCTGCATTGCTGACAGATTCTTTATCAGCTAAATCACAAGGGAAGCCCAAGAGTACTGGAGTGGGTAGTCTATCCCTTCTCCAGCAGATCTTCCCTACCCAGGAATCGAACCAGGGTCTCCTGCATTGCAGGGGCATTCTTTACCAATTGAGCTATGAGTGAAGCCAGCTAGTAGATTCTTCTTAATGCTTAAATATATTAATTAGTTTAGGGAGTGTCTTAATTTTTTATTTGATCATACAAGTTATCATATTGGTAACTTGTATCATATGGATATGATCCTAAGTTATAAGGATCTATAATCCCCCCTCAATATTGTCTACATTCATTGTTTTTAAAATTTGTGAGAGAAAATGCATTTAGCTTTATAGTCATGGTATATTTTACTTAAATGCTCTAGTAACAGTGTTTAGCAAAGTTTGTTAATTCATGTGGGCAATGATGTCATTATTGTCTTATTGCTAAATTAGAAAAAAATAATAGCTACCTCTTGACACTTTGTATCTACTTTGGTTGAGATAATAGAACTATAGAAGGAGTAAAATCTATCTCTAGTTCCAATCCATGAACTTTAGAAGAAGTATTGCCTGAATAAGGATTTTGAAAAAGCAAGCACTTTATTAGTAAACCAGACTGTATTGGACAATTGTCATATAGGTTTAAGTTGGTTTAACAACAAAATTTATTATAAATGGCTGGCAAGTCATTTATTTTTTTTAAATTTTATTTTATTTTTAAACTTTACATAATTGTATTAGTTTTGCCAATTATCAAAATGAATCCGCCACAGGTATACACATGTTCCCCATCCTGAATCCTCCTCCCTCCTCCCTCCCCATACCATCCCTCTGGGTCATCCCAGTGCACTAGTCCCAAGCATCCAGTATCATGCATCGAACCTGGACTGGCATCTCGTTTCATACATGATATTTTACATGTTTCAATGCCATTCTCCCAAATCTTCCCACCCTCTCCCTCTCCCATAGAGTCCATAAGACTGTTCTATACATCAGTGTCTCTTTTGCTGTCTCGTACACAGGGTTATTGTTACCATCTTTCTAAATTCCATATATATGCATTATTATACTGTATTGGTGTTTTTCCTTCTGGCTTACTTCGCTCTGTATAATAGGCTCCAGTTTCATCCACCTCATTAGAACTGATTCAAATGTTTTTTTTTTTTAATGGCTGAGTAATACTCCATTGTGTATATGTACCGCTGCTTTCTTGTCCATTCATCTGCTGATGGACATCTAGGTTGCTTCCATGTCCTGGCTATTATAAACAGTGTTGCGATGAACATTGGGGTACACGTGTCTCTTTCCCTTCTGGTTTCCTCAGTGTGTATGCCCAGCAGTGGGATTGCTGGATCATAAGGCAGTTCTATTTCCAGTTTTTTAAGGAATCTCCACACTGTTCTCCATAGTGGCTGTACTAGTTTGCATTCCCACCAACAGTGTAAGAGGGTTCCCTTTTCTCCACACTCTCTCCAGCATTTATTATTTGTAGACTTTTGGATTGCAGCCATTCTGACTGGTGTGAAATGGTACCTCATAGTGGTTTTGATTTGCATTTCTCTGATAATGAGTGATGTTGAGCATCTTTTCAAGTGTTTGTTAGCCCTCTGTATGTCTTCTTTGGAGAAATGTCTATTTAGTTCTTTGGCCCATTTTTTGATTGGGTCATTTATTTTTCTGGAGTTGAGCTGTAGGAGTTGCTTGTATATTTTTGAGGTTAGTTGTTTGCCAGTTGCTTCATTTGCTATTATTTTCTCCCATTCTGAAGGCTGTCTTTTCACCTTGCTAATAGTTTCCTTTGATGTGCAGAAGCTTTTAAGGTTAATTAGGTCCCATTTGTTTATTTTTGCTTTTATTTCTAATATTCTGGGAGGTGGGTCATAGAGGATCCTGCTGTGATGTATGTCGGAGAGTGTTTTGCCTATGTTCCCCTCTAGGAGTTTTATAGTTTCTGGTCTTACGTTGAGATCTTTAATCCATTTTGAGTTTATTTTTGTGTATGGTGTTAGAAAGTGTTCTAGTTTCATTCTTTTACAAGTGGTTGACCAGATTTCCCAGCACCACTTGTTAAAGAGATTGTCTTTAATCCATTGTATATTCTTGCCTCCTTTGTCAAAGATAAGGTGTCCATATGTGCGTGGATTTATCTCTGGGCTTTCTATTTTGTTCCATTGATCTATATTTCTGTCTTTGTGCCAGTACCATACTGTCTTGATAACTGTGGCTTTGTAGTAGAGCCTGAAGTCAGGTAGGTTGATTCCTCCAGTTCCATTCTTCTTTCTCAAGATCGCTTTGGCTATTTGAGGTTTTTTGTATTTCCATACAAATTGTGAAATTATTTGTTCTAGCTCATCACCCTAATACCAAAACCTGACAAAGATCCCACAAAAAAAGAAAACTACAGGCCAATATCACTGATGAACATAGATGCAAAAATCCTTAACAAAATTCTAGCAATCAGAATCCAACAACACATTAAAGAGATCATAAACCATGACCAAGTAGGCTTTATCCCAGGGATGCCAGGATTCTTCAATATCCGCAAATCAATCGATGTAATACACCACATTAACAAATTGAAAAATAAAACCCATATGATTATCTCAATAGATGCAGAGAAAGCCTTTGACAAAATTCAACACCCATTTATGATAAAAACTCTCCAGAAATCAGGAATAGAAGGAACATACCTCAACATAATACAAGCTATATATGACAAACCCACAGCAAACATTATCCTCAATGGTGAAAAATTGAAAGCATTTCCTCTAAAGTCAGGAACAAGACAAGGGTGCCCACTTTCACCATTACTATTCAACATAGTCTTGGAAGTTTTGGCCACAGCAATCAGAGCAGAAAAAGAAATAAAAGGAATCCAAATTGGAAAAGAAGAAGTAAAACTCTCACTATTTGCAGATGACATGATCCTCTACATAGAAAACCCTAAAGACTCCACTAGAAAATTACTAGAACTAATCAATGACTATAGTAAAGTTGCAGGATATAAAATCAACACACAGAAATCCCTTACATTCCTATACACTAATAATGAGAAAACAGAAAGAGAAATTAAGGAAACAATTCCATTCACCATTGCAACGGAAAGAATAAAATACTTAGGAATATATCTACCTAAAGAAACTAAAGACCTATATATAGAAAACTATAAAACACTGGTGAAAGAAATCAAAGAGGACACTAATAGATGGAGAAATATACCATGTTCATAGATTGGAAGAATCAATATAGTGAAAATGAGTATACTACCCAAAGCAATTTATAGATTCAATGCAATCCCTATCAAGCTACCAACAAGTCATTTATTTTTGAGTTCTTCCTTCCATCTCTTGAGAAATCTATTGCCATTATATAATTCTTTGTATGAGGCAGAATAGGATTATATCACTCACAAATAAATGTCTCATTGAAATTTTCTAAAATATAAGGGATTCCAAGATAATTTAAAGATAGTATAAATTAACTGTTTAGCATATTTACATGAATATCCTAAAGATCTTGGTTTTCTGATAATGATGCAGGAGAAGGCGATGAATGTTCTAAAACAGGTTTGTATGCTATTTGATTTACTCCCTATATGTTATGTGTTATAACTGATGGAGTTGTAATAAAAAGTATGTCAGTTCTATTGTCTAATAGAAAATACATTTTGTTGCAATATGTGGCTATAAATCTCTCTTTTCATGTTTAAAAAAGAGTCAAAGGTGATGTTGATAAAATGGCTTAACAAAAAAAGGTGTAAAATCTACCACAGTTACAAATCTTAAATAGCTTTCTCTTTTGACTATTTGTAGCCATTTTGCCAATAGAATCTATCCGAATACCTTACAAAATTAGAAGCTGAATTAATAATAGCTTTTAGCTGAACATTGTTCACAGAAGTTTTGATTGTATAGCATTTCCCTAAATCAGGTTGGTACTGTCATTAACAACATTTACCTATAGCACTGCTTTATGTCTATAAAGCAACCAATTATATTATAATGATAGTATATTATAGTTATTTATGGCTATAGTTAGTTATTTGTGACAATATGAGAAGAGTTTCTCAAATTTTAGAAATCTATTTTAATACCAAGTTCAAAATTATCTATTGTTTAATGGGTTAAATCCTGTCATGCTATATTTTATTTCATGGGCAATGGCCAAATACAATGTTCTTTGTTTGGAAAAACTTAAATCATCCTGGAATTTGGTAGGCTCAGTGTAGCCAAGCCCAATCAATCACAAGAACTATGGTTTGATTTTCTAATGATACCAACTAAAAATTGAGGCTATGGTTCTTGATATCAGTCCTTTTCCTAGACTTAATGTTGGCAAAATCCTATCTGTTGTATTTCATTTCAAACTAAAAGCATGTGGGGGATTCTTGGACATTTCATTTTATGTGGTTGCTCAATTGTCCATGTAGAATGAAATTCTGAAGTATTTTTCTTAGGCTCGTCATTCAGTTAAAAGTTATTTGCTTTAGTAATCAGTGCCTCCCTTCCATGCTTAAATGTCTCATGAGCATTATCATCAAGTTCTGGAGTTTTAATATTTCTTGGCCCTGATAGCTATAAAAATATTTTTAAAACAAAGAAAATAAATAATTCATAAACTAGAAAATAGGCCCCTGGATAATTGAGTTAATAGACATTAGGAATCAATAGACTATTTTAAAGTCTCATTATGGTATATAGATTTTAATGCACATTACATGACTCAGAGACCAAGACACAGTTGTTTAAACTTAGAAGTACAAGCTTTCCAAGAAAGGCTATTTCCCCGTTACTAAGATTCTTCTGAGCTTGGCTCTAAAACGAATTGGGGATTTATCTGTTTAATCAAAATGCATATTGATTAACAAATTCTCTGAATTTTTATTAAGATTCAAATGAATAATTGAAGCATCATGATATGGTATCTTCTGTCTAGCATTATTTAAAATGTATGCAATATGCTTGGGATTAAGAAAAAGATTCTAAAGTATAGTTATATATCTTACTTTCCTTTAAGTTGCAGATTATTTTAAAAGTATATAAATAAAAACTGATCATTAAAATTCAAATGAATACATATTTTCATCACATTGCAAATTATTATTAATCATTAACTCAAAGAACTTTATTTGCATAATGTGACTATACATTGGTTATTCTTTTTCATCAAGCAGAGTACTTAAGCCAAAAAAAAAAAAAAAGGCATTTGAACAATAAAGAACTCTGACATCATTCGTATAGAGGATATTTAAAAGGTATGACAATTTTCCGGTGTCTTCATTCTTTGCCAGAGACCAAGACTTTCTAAGAATAAGGTGTTCCCAATTATAAGGTGATATGCTAAGATGTAAAGGAATAAGACTGAGGTATGCCTCTTTCTCATTTCTAGATTTTGGCTCTATTTTTCATTATCTTATTATTATGTTCTATTGTTTCCATCTGTAATAAAACAATAATAATACCAGTCATTTGTTTAATTATTTCTAAATTAGGATGAAATGGGAAGAATCTCATGGCTGATCATCAAAATGTTTTATAAAGCTTGTATAAAAAAACTTAATGCCTGTATCCAACACTTAGTTTTCTGGGAGTCTGATAGAGCTGTATTGTTAAAATTCTACACAGACAAGTTTGAGGACCACTGAATTAGATTATCTAGTATGGAGAATTTTAAAAAGGGAAGAGATCCTGTTACATAAAAGATGAAAATTTAATTAGCACTGAAAAATATTTTTGAAAGTTAATTACATATGTTTACATATTCAAGAGATAATACTATGTGAAACAAATTAAAGGGTAAGTGATGTGAGTGAAATTGGCCAGTTGAAGTTTATTCACCATCTCTAGATCTCAGGAGGCAGCAAGGAGGAGGGAATTGAACATTGGTTTCTGGCAGATTTGGAACATAATCTCATTAGAGATGTGAAATGTGTGTTTTTATATAGCAAAAAAGCCCAATAAAATAGTCTGATATCTTTAAATGTTGTTATTGTTCAGTCGCTCAGTTTTATCCAATTTTTTGCAACCCCATGGACTGCAGCAAACCAGGCTTCCCTGTCATTCACCAGCTCCCAGAGCTTGCTCAAACTCATGTCCGTTGATTGAGTTGGTGATGCCATCCAACCATCTCATCCTCTGTCGTCCCCTTCTCCTCCTGGCTTCAGTCTTCCTCAGCATGAGGGTCTTTTCTAAAGAGTCAGCTTTTCACATCAGTTGGCCAAAGTTTTGGAGCTTCAGCTTCAGCGTCAGTTGTTCTAATGAATATGCAGGATTGATTTCCTTTAGGTTTGATCTCCTTGCAGTCCAAGGGACTCTCAGGAGTCTTCTCCAACACCACAGTTCAAAATCATCAATTCTTCAGCACTTAGCCTTCTTTATGGTCCAGCTCTTACATCTTTAAGCATTATGCAAGATCATTCAGGAGGGTGATTTTGGCAATATGTTGGGAAAAAGATTTCAGCAACTTTATATGACAACCACAGATGAATGTTGCTAAGCAGAGTTTTAATTATGTTTATTAATATAATTCTGTTCTAAGAGAACTTGTGAAATATTGTATTTACAGAAAGAACATTAACTAGCTCAGTACAGTAGATATTTTGAGTCATAACATATACTAAACATTTAATCTGGGTCTGTTCAAGTGGTAGATGATAGGTAGTTCTATTACAACTGTTAAATAGCCAATGCAGTATGAAACATGTTACTCTGTGTTAAACAGATCTGGACTGTAAAAGACAATTTGTAGGACCATTCTCCATTTTCAACTGATGTAGTCTGATTAAAAACAGCTGAGACTATGATATCACAATAATCTTTTAAAATAAAAGGGAATCAAAAAAAAGAAAAAAAAATGGAAAACTTGGAGGGGTCAGGCAGCACAGTTAAGGAAAGTTAAACTATTACAATCAACATACTGAAGAGGATTCTGAAGAAGCAGTTTGAGTGGGGGGGAAAAACAATCAAACAGAGAGAAGACATTGCTTTTCAAGGAAACTTCTTAGGCTGCAGTTTCCAGAAGGAACTATGTTTCTTTAAAACCAAAGTAGCCTATCCAGGAAAAGACCAGGCTTCTAACAAGAGGAGTGACTAGAAGGACAAAAACTTCAGAATCTGAAATCCTTACTAGAAAATGACCCAGCTATTAATAATGCTGCTGCTAATGACGACGGTGATGATGATAATGATGGTGATGGAGTGCATTTACTATGTGTTAGGCACTATTCCCAGAGAAGGCAATGGCAACCCACTCCAGTGTTCTTGCCTGGAAAATCCCATGGACAGAGGAGCCTGGTAGGCTGCAGTCCATGGGGTCTCTAAGAGTCAGGCACAACTGAGCGCTTTCACTTTCACTTTTCACTTTCATGCATTGGAGAAGGAAATGGCAACCCACTCCAGTGTTCTTGCCTGGAGAATCCCAGAGACAGAGGAGCCTAGTGGGCTGCCGTCTATGGGGTCACACAGAGTCGGACATGACTGAAGCAACTTACCAGCAGCAGCAGCAGCAGGCACTATTCCAAGCTCTTTACTTATATTAATTCATTCAGTCTTCATAACAGCGCTATGGCACAGGTATATTATTATTCTTGTTTTATTTACATTATTTTTAATAGGAGGATGATTGCTTTACAATATAGTATCAGCTTCTGCCATACAACAACATGAATCAGCTATAAGTACACATACATGCCTTCTGTCCTGAACCTCTACTCCATGCCCCGCCCCATCCCAGCCCTCTAGGTTGTCACAGAGCACCAGGTTGAATTCCCTGTTGCCCATGCAGCAGCTTCCCACTTGCTATCTAGTAAAATTTTACACATGGTAGTATATATATATATTTCAATGCTACTCTTTCAATTCATTCCACTATCTCAGTGCCCTATGTCCAAAGTCTGTTTTCTTTGCCTGTGTTTCTGTTCCTGCCCTGCAAATAAGTTCTTCAGTACCATTTTTATAGATTTCATATATCTGCATTAATAGGTAAAATGTGTTTTTCTGACTTACTTCATGCTGTATAACAGGCTCTAGGTTCATCTACTTCACTAGAACTGACTCAAATGTGTTCCTTTTTATGGCTGAATAATATTCCATTGTATATATATACCACCATTTCTTTATCCATTCATCTGTCATGAAAGAAACTGAGACATTATTTCAATATTTTATTTGTTCAATGAATATTAAGCATGTTTGAAGGAACAGAAAAACTTTCTGATGAGAATTCAACTAAAAAAGAAAAGATGGCGACACTCCTATTTACATTTCATTTTGTCCTAAAATCTGATTCATTCAGTGAATAACTGAGTAGCTATTTATGCTAGAATCCAGTCACACAAAAGATAGACATTTCAGATACGGTTCCTAAAACTCCCAGAATTTATATTATTAGGAAGATTTGCAATTTTACCAGCCTAGGAAATCAGGGGTTTCCTTAATATTTAGAAAGATTCAGGTGTATGATTCTCAGTGCCAGTGGATTAAAGAACTCCAGTTGATATTTTGACACTGTGAATTGATATTTATTCTATTTTCAATGTAATAATTTTGTTAAGACTCCATATGAAACTCAAGTGTAAGGCCATGCTTACAACCAATAGCAACAACTCAACCCTAATGACCTCCAAGTAGAGAAGGACAAAGTATAGAAAACACTTAAAAGCTGTTTTAGGGTTTATCCCAAAACACACCCACATATACACATGGTAGGATAGGTCATAATATCTTTGAGTCTAGCAAGATTTTAAAAAACCAAACTGTGTTTCTAAAGAGGCTTTGCCTTTATCTCTTTTGGTTAAAGTTTTATTTTTTAAACACATAAATTGTATAATAGTGTCTTTATATCTAGTAACAAAGTCTTGGAAAAAGTTTATTTCGTCCTTTGTTATAGGTAAATATTTATGATTTGACATATTTTTGCCATTAGTTTTTTTCTTTTCTAATGTAGAGTTGCCAGATAAAACACAGGCTGGTCAGTTACATTTGAATTCCAGATAAATTATGATTTATTTTTGTTATCATAAGACATTTGTTAATTTGTTAAGTCTGGAAAACTTAAATTGGCTCTCATAAGCTACCTTTCTATTATCACTTGTCAATTTGTTCCTTTTTTTATTCATGCATTCAACTAATATTTATTACATACCAATTACATTAGGTTGGCCACACAGTTTATTTGGGCTTTTCCATACCAGCTTTTGGAAAAACCTGTACAAACTTTTTGGCCAACCCAATATATCAAGTACTCTAGGCACATGGGAATATATCAGTGAAGAAACAGAGATTTTGCTCTCAAAGGCATATATTCTTATGAAAGGAAAAACAAAAGAGAGGATTCATAATACTGAACATTTTTGAGAAGTTGGGAGATTGTTATTGTTATTAACCATGTGTTTGTTCTAGCTTAAGTACATATTTTCTAGTTGCTTGTTCTGCTCTTTCAAGTAACTCCCATGTGAAAATTAAACATGAAAAAAAACTGAATAAAACAAAACTAAAATTAAACAATACTCCAGAATGAATCATTTAAATTAATCCTCACATTTTTGTGACGTAGGAATTACTGTTATCTCCATTTTACAGAAGTGAAAGCTGAGATTTTAGAAGTTAAGTGATTTTCCTAAATTCAGAATCTGAATGGAGAGGATCTGAGCCCACAGTTACTGGCTATGAATCATAAGGACCAATCATCTCTCCTAGTAAGTGTTTTTGTATAGCAAGCTCATGTTTTTACAAATGATTTTCCTGAAAAGCTTAAATAACATATATATGTAGGCAAACAGATGGAGAGAGAAATCTATTGATTTATATGACCACTGAACTGAAGCCTAGCATACTTTTATTTTATTTCAGATGAAAATTGGGACACATGGAGCAAAATTGGCGAGTATATTCTCATGTTTATGTGGTCTATACTCATTAGACTTTAAGTTTTATTATAGAAGGCTCTATGCAGGTATGTATGCAAATAAACTCATGTTTGGGAATAGCATACAAAAAGCCACCAGAGAAGCCTGAGACATCATATATTTAAGATTAGGTGACTTTACTCCACATGATTTGCTTTCATTCTTTCTCAAGTATTCTATTTTGTACTCTTACTTGGGAGCACATTCCTGCTGTTCTGGGAAATACTTTCTTTTTGTAAGCAAGAGAACTTCCTTAAAAAAGGGCTCTAGAGGAGATTTGGCAAAGTGGGTTCTGGTTCAGATTCTGAGGTTAATTAATTCTGTGTCTCTCTAGGGTCAAATTTCTTCATTTTTCTGGACCTTAGTTCCTTGGCTATACAATGAAAAGGATAGAATTCAAGCACCATTTGAAACCGCTAACCTGGCCTTCCCTGCCATTCAGTGATTCAGTCTTTGAATAAGCACAATGCACATGGGTTTGGGTAGACTTCAGGGGTTGGTGATGGACAGGGAGGCCTGGCCTTCTGTAGTTCACCGGGTAGCAAAGAGTTGGATACAACTTAGTGACTGAACTGAACTGAAGTACAGCTAAGTTGTTAAGTAGAGTAAGAAGTTTATTCTAAGATTAAAAAGAATACAGAGAATATAACTAATTCTATCTAAGAGAATGGGAAATTACTTTAAAGAAGTCACATTTGAGTAAGTGCTTTAAGTATGAATAGGAGTCCATTAAGCAAAAGAAAATTTGGAAAAATACTTTGTCTTTATTATCTTTTAAAAAATATCTTAAATCTAGCCAAGGGTTAAGATTATGTCTATTAGACTCATGGAAACCACTATTAAAACAAATAGCATGAGTTTGGGTCACTAAGGGTCTTCTAGATTTTTTACGTTCATCATGGTTTTACAAAGATTCTGTTCAGAAATCTCTAATTAGAATAAAATGCAATCTGTTCAATCAGAAACATTTGAACTCATTTGGTTACATTGTGTTCTATAATGCAGTAGTCCCACAATTAACTAGCTTCTTGTCTGTTGTACCAATTATAATTGTCTACTTTCTAGAATGCAGACTTCTCTGGTGGCTCAGTGGTAAAGATTATGCCTGCCAATGCAGGAGACGTGGGTTTGATCTCTGGGTCACGAAGATCTCCTGTAGAAGGAAATGGCAACCCACTCGAGTATTCTTGCTTGGGAAATCTCATGGACAGAGGAGCCTGGTGGGCTACAGTCCATGGAGTCTCAAAATAGTCAGACACAACTTAGCAACTAAACAACAACTTTCTAGAGTGTGGATTAAGGTTAGAAGCAAGTTGAAAACTGAGGAGTTTCGTATCACTTCTGATGAGTTAATCTTTTTATAGAGAATGTATTTCATTGTGTTCTTACTATAAAAATATATTTTAAATTAATTCTATAAAAATAACCTACTACGTCTGAAATATGAGTTGTGGACACACACATAATTTGATTAGGCTACTCTTTTCCTCTTACAATGGATGTCTCCAAAAACTTCATTCCACTGGTTATTTAGGTTGGGGGTGTGTTTCAGTGTGTTTGTGGGCATGCTCAGTCACTTTGGTTATGTCTGACTCTTTGTGAGCCCATGAACAATAGCCCACCAAGCTCCTCTGTCCATGCAGATTCTCCAGGCAAGAATACTGACTGGAGTGGGCTTCCATGTCCTCCTCTAGGGGATCTTCCTAACCCAGGGACTGAACCTGGATCTCTTATGTCTCCTGCATTGGCAGGAGGGCTGTTTACCACTAGTGCCACCTGGGAAGTCCCACAGCATGCTTAGAGATTATTAAAAATCTAGAGTTTGCCAGGGTTAAGGAAGGGGGTTGAGTAGAGTGTATGTGTATAACTATAAAAGAACAATGTGAAGACCTTTATGGTGATACATGAGGTGATACAATATTTTCAAATGAGGTTATATTCTACGTGGATATGAATTCCAGGAGGATATTACTCAACATCTTACACCCAGTCGGCTTCTTTTCTTGCCATGATTCTGCCTTTGTTTGTTCTCCAGCCCCTTAAAATAATTGCCTTTATATTGTTTACATTTTTTATTACTGTTTCTGGATGAGTAGTGGGCTTCCCAGGTGGTGCTAGTGATAAAGAACCATCTGCCAATGCAGGAGATGCAAGAGACGTGGATTCGATTCCTGGGTGGGGAAGATCTCCTGGAGGAGGGCTTGGCCATCCAGTCCAGTATTCTTGCCTGGAGAATCCCATGGACAGAGGAGCCTAATGGGCTACAGTCCACAGTGTCGCCAAGAGTCGGTTAGGGCTGAAGCAACCAAGCGCACAGCACAGATGAGTGGTTAAGTCTAACACAAGTTACCTTTCTATGAATGGAACTGGACTTTTCACTCCAATTTTTATCTTCTCAAAAGAAAAAGAAGAGGGGCACCTGATAACTGCTGCTGTCTATCAGCTACATTCCCAGAGGATGATGCACTATATAATACAGATAAGAAAGACTCAAATAATGTTGGATTATATCCATGACTATAGCTATTACTACATTAAAACACTATGTTGAAAACAATAATAATTGAAACCTCAATAAATTCCAGAATTCATCAACCTACCAATATTATTTTTTCAGGCCTAGACTTTTCTTATTCCTTAGATTTTTTTCTTTCTTTGATTTTCTGTATATATTATTTTTTAAAATTGAGGCTTATGGCTATCTAGAAATCCCCTTCAGGATTGTTTGAGACTAGAGAGACGAATTTTTTTTTTTAAACAAATTTATATCATTGATTTTGGATTTGAGCCATCTTCTGTTTGGGCCTTGATCCAGGATATCTTACCAGTACTTCTGCTGCCTCTGATATAGGCCTTCTTCAAATCCATGTTACATGTCTGACATCCTGCCTTGTTTCCTTGCCTCATTTGCAGCCACTCTAGGGCCTTTCTTAGGTGGCACTAGTGGTCAAGAGTCCACCTGCTAATGCAGGAGACATAAGAGATGAAGGTTCTATCCCTGGGTCAGGAAGATCCCCTGGAAGAGGGTATGGCAACACACTCCAGTATTCTTGCCTGGAGAATCCCATGGACAGAGAAGCCTGGTGGTCTACAGTCCATGGGGTTGCAAAGAGTCAGATACAACTAAAGCTACTTAACATGCATGCAGGGCCTTTCTACTCAAAGTGTGGCACACAGACCAGCATCATTAGCATCACAGGGCGAGGTGGGGGGCTGGTTAGAAATGCAGAATCTCAGGCCTTCATGCTAGGCCAACTGAGTCAGAATGGACATGTTAAAGGGACCTTCAGTTTCCTTCTGAGTGTGTGGAATTAGAGCAACACTGCTTTCAGATGACAGAGCAAGACAAATTTCCCAAAGGTCTTATTTTTACCCCTCTAACCACATTCTCCCTAAGAATCAGGTTGTTGGACTTGTAGTAGAAGAAAAGTTTACTTCAAGGCAAATAAAAAAGATTTTCGGAGTTTCCTTTTAGCAGAATAGTCATCATAAGCGTGAACTAATATTGACAGAGGGATTACTATATACACATCTTTGTTTTAGCTGAAGAGTAATCATAAGCATGGACTAATATTCACAGAGGGATTACTATATACATGGAGTACATGTTTAAGTTTAAAGATTCATTTAATCTTGTTATCACAGTGATGCATTTATCATTATCATAATTTCCATTTTACAGATGAGAAATTCGAGGCCCACATAGAGAAAATTTTCTTAGCCAACATCACAGAGCTCTGCAGAGTCAGATTCCATATCAAGCCTATTTGATTTTAGTCGTTACATGATGATGCTTTATGCTTTGTGTGATGATGTCAAAACTGCCTTCTCTGATGACAGAAAGACAGTTAAACAGGTCTCAGTGAAGCTAAATATCCCCCATACCATTATATTTGTTTTCTTTTTCAGGTTCATGCTCTCTGAGTCTTTTAAGCTGTGGCCCCTACCACCTGTTAATATTCCTGTCCACACCCACCTCTCCCGCACAAAACATCCCCGTGAGGGTAATACAAACATTCTTTTGCTCTGTGTCTTTTGCTTCAATTGTGAATTGCTTGTCATGAACTTTTCCATAACATACTAGCTTACGCTTAATCCTTCCGGCTTCTGTCTGCTCCTCTTTTCTGCCTTGTCTTGATCTTTAAATCTGCCATTCAATACTGTTTTCCTTTCAACTAAGATCCAGTTTTTTCCTCCAGTTATAAGGCCTTTAACTTAGGTAAACACTGTTCCTGATACGGCTAGCCCTGGACTGCTACCTCATGGCCATCCCTGGGCACAATTTCAGGGTTCAAGCTTAATCTGGTTCTAAGAGCAGGAACAAAATCTTCTTTCAATAAAGACTCTTTCAGTGTAGAACACGGTCACCTTTTACCTTGTTCTCTCTGTTCTTGTACCTTCGCTGAGATGTTTTCTTTTATGTTTTCAAAGGTAGGAGTTAAGAGTTCCACACGAGTTTACATCTCTGTGACATGTGGAGTTCATCTACATCTTCCAAGGCTTTACTAGAACAAAGTACAACTTTGTCATGATCATGTTTTCAAGCGATAAATCTTGGTGGTTTACTATGTTGAATTATACTCCTAATATTGTGGATGGCTGGGCTTTGAATACCCATTAAAATTCTTAACCCTCTTTTTAATCATTTAAACTGTGAATTCTTTTGTCTTTACCAATCGCCTAGCTCATTTTATTGCCATGACTGATGTCCTTCATTTGTTCCAGTTTTATGGTTTTATCTGACAATGTTATCCATACCCCTAGACTTTGATTTTAAGGTTAGTATAAACCTGGCAGGCTTCCAGATGATTTTGTGCAATATATTCCCTAACCAGGTGTTCATCACTCTGGCAGATTAATCCTTGGTGCAGCAACCAGACCCTGTCTGTACCTCTGTTTATTTAGCTAACCATTATTTTTCCAGTCTTCTTTTTATCTACAAAATTCCCAACTCTTCTAAAATGCGAGCATGGATGCGACCTTGTTATCAACAAATCCTTTAGTTCCCTGCTTAGAGCTCTAATTCCTAGAACTGTTTCCTGAATATCTTCTGTTTATTTCATTCATCCCTATTCAACATTAAAAGCAAGTGATGACAAGCCAGAGAATTTATTCATCTATTTATTTATCTTCAAACTATATTTTCTGAGTGATCTTTGTTCCAGGTACAGTGATAGGCCAGTAAATTGGTACGTCTTAGCGGACTCTGCCTGACATGATGGGGTATTCATTCCAGGAAACAAGAACAATTACTGACTATTTATCTAAGTTATACAAATTACTTGTCTCCATTCTCCTGTTTCTTCTTTGTAGATCCAGTGACTAAGTTCTTCTACTCTAGAAGACCCTTTTTTTATTTTCAAAGAAATAAGGCATATAGTATTCTTTCTAGAAATTATATATCTCTTCCCAAAGGATCCCTCCAATGGATCCAATTTCCTTCTCCTTCTCTTCCTTTGTGTAAAATTCTTTTGCTGTACTCAATCTAGTTTAAGTCCCCTCTGCCTTCTCAAAACCTCTTCCCTTTCCATTTCTTGCTTAGAGTAATTTTCTTTTTTTCAGTTTAGCAAAGGATAAAAATTTGTTAATTTTAGTCTTTTAATTTCACTAATTACTTTACAGCTACCAACATATTTTTTAATTTCTTCTAGAAAGAAGACTGTGAAAGTCGCTGAATCATGTCTGACTCTTTGCAACCCCATAGACAATACAGTCCATGGAATTCTCCAGGCCAAAATATAGGAGTGATAGCTGTTCCCTTCTCCAGGGGATCTTCCAAACACAGGGATCGAACCCAGGTCTCCCACATTGCAGGCAGATTCTTTACCAGCTAAGTCACCAGGGAAGCCCAGAAAGACTAGTAGAGTCCCTACATCAATTACCTTTCTCCTCGACCCCTAAGAAAGCTACATGAGCAAACAAATAAGATATGGAGGTCTTTTTAGGTGGTCCTAGTACCTTCTGAAATTCTTGTGTGAAAATGATCAACCCCTACCACTAGGATAATAGTTTTTAAACTATCAATGTTAAATGTAGGCAACAAATAGAGGCAGTTAATTAACTTTTTCTTTTTTTTAAGAAAATACTATTTTTCCTCTTGTTTTACTTCTCCTAATTTGTTGGTACCTGTTGCATGAACTCTTAGTTGACTTCTAAAATTCTTTCTGTGTGTGTGTTGCTTTTTATTTTTTGGCCATGTGCTGTGGCATGTGGGATCTTAGTTTCCTGACCAGAGATCGAACCTACACCCCCTGCAGTATAAGCCTGCAGTCTTAACCACTGAACTTCCAGGGAAGTCCCTTGAGTGTTACATTTTAGTGTATGGTGACTGTTTATGAACTACTTAAAGCCATTATGTGGTTGAAAATTGCGGATTCATTTTGATATTTGGCAAAACTAATACACTATTGTAAAGTTTAAAAATAAAATAAAATTTAAAAAAAATTACATATTCCCATTTGAGGACTGATACTTTAAAGAGAATTTTACATGGTACAGAAGGTGCCGTGGGTGCATGTGAAAATTAACAAGTGTGTAATTACCAAGAGACCAGTTTTACTGTAATATTTTGTTTCAGAAGAGAAAAATAATTCCATATAAAATCTGAATTTTCCAATACATTAAATAAACTGAAAGGTTTATATGCATTTCTAGTGGAAAGTTGATTCTTCTTTCTTTATATGGCCTATGTAACATGAAAATATTCATTCCTTTATATTAATATGCTATACACACAACCTGATGATAGAGGCCCAGGGTGTCTACATCAGATCAGATGTACTTGTGCTGTTCATAATGGGTAAGCAGGACACACAAACCAATTTCTGCAGGATATATTTAATTCAGAAAGCTTTATGTCCTAATCCTCATCAGATAGATCTTTTTTACATACAGAAAGAAATGGAAATTGCAAAATACCTACCTTCAAATAAAATTAAGAATGTAACACAAAGTGAAGTTGGCAAAAGAAATTTTTTTTCATTAATTGTGGTTTCAAAGAATTAGACTGAATTTAGAGTTCTCTGAACCTTTTGTGAGTTAATTTTAAAACTTTTCTTATTTTTAAATGAAGTAGGTTTCTTATGATGTGAAAGGAGTAGTTGAGGATGGAAAATTCTGAAGTATAAGCATTATGGTTTCATAAAATTAGAAGTGCTTTAAAATTGACCTAACAGGGACTAGCATGTTGGTTGGTACAATGGGAGGCATATTTCATTTAATCAGAAAGTGCCATTCTAGAAAGTGCCATTCTAAAAATGCAATAGTTCAAAAAATGTGTTTATTGCTTTGCAGAAGAATTCTACCCTTAGTTACTTGCATGCAAAAAGTCCAGGATCAAAATCTTATTTCCTGTTCAAAGTGTGTTCCCACTTTTCTTATTGTTTTTCTAATTGAAGTATAACTGCTTTCCAATACTGTGTTAGTTTCTGCTGTACAATGCTGTGGATCAGTTATATGTATACATATATATGCTCCCTCTTAAGCCTTCTTCTGACCACCCGCCATTCCTCCCACATAGGTTATCACACAGCACCAGGCTGAGTTTCCTGTCCTATACAGTTATCTGTTTAACACATGGTAGTGTATATATGTGAATGTTACTCTTGCTGGTTTTGATACAACTTAGAGTACTCTACAGTTACTGCTCTTTCCCACTTGAGAAAACTAAGTCCTGTAGAGATTAATTTACTAGTTCACAATTATGTAAAAATGATATTGAAGGATGTGTATATGTTTAATTTTTAGCAAAATTCCCAAAGTTATGGATAATAGACATTAGCAATTTCTATATTTCAAGGAGTTTCAAGATGTTAGACACCACCTTCAGGACCAAAGAGATAACCAACTGGATCCTTCAGCTCTCCTCAATATAGTATTCTCAGGCTATATGAGTAGAAGACTGGTGCTTGATGAAGAATAGGATTTTGTATTTCATGAGTTTTTGGTTAGTGGAGAATCTGCAAGCATTTCACCTTCTCTCCTTTCTGACTAAAGGAGAGTGGCTTCTATACTGCTCACACAACAAAGGATTCAAGAGGGTACCTAATGGTAAGTCAAGAGTTTTCTAAATAAGGAAACACTGGCATTTCATTACTTAGTTGGATGTTTGCTGAGCATCAGAAACTTTTAGGCCTATTTTTTGGTGCACCAAGTACATCATGATAAGAAAGTCCTTTGGAGAAACTGACACCTGAGTTCAAAGGCAGAATGAGCATATATTCTAGTTTCTGCTTCAGTCATTTCAGTTGCTCAGTCATGTCCGACTCTTTGTGAACCCATGGAATGCAGGATGCCACACTTCCCTGTCCATCGCCAACTTGCTCAAATTCATGCCCATCAAGTTGGTGACAGATCCAAATATCTCATCTTCCATGGTCCCCTTCTCTTCTGCCTTCAATCTTGCCCAGTGCCAGGGTCTTTTCCAATGAGTCAGTTCTTCTCATCAGGTGGCCAAAGTATTGAAGCTTCAGCTTCAGCATCAAACTTCCAATGAATATTCAGGTCTGATTTCCTTTAGGATGGACTGGTTTGATCTCCTGCAGTCCAAGGAACTCGCAAGAGTCTTCTCCAACACGACAGTTAAAAAGCATCAATTCTTTGGTGCTCAGCTTTCTTTATAGTCCAACTCTCACAGCCATACATGACTACTGGAAAAACCATAGCTTTGACTAGACAGACTTTGTCGGCAAAGTAATGGCTCTGCTTTTCAATATGCTGTCTACGTTTGTCATAGCTTTTCTTCCAAGGAGCAAGTGTCTTTTAATTCCATGGCTGCAGTCACCATCTGCAGTGATTTTGGAGCCCAAAAAAATAAAGTCTGACACTGTTTCCACTGTTTCCCCATCTATTTGCTGTGAAGTGATGGAACTGGATGCCATGATTGTAGTTTTCTGAATGTTGAGTTTTAAGCCAACTTTTTCACTCTCCTCTTTCACTTTCACCAAGAGACTCTTATTCCTGGGTAATTTTAACTGTGTGAGTCAGGTTAAAACAGTTACCAATAATAAGGAAAGAAGAGATATTAGCAGAAAAACATCACACTTATTTGACATGAAAATAATGTATGAATCCAGGGTTGTGAACAGATATCAGATGTTAAGGAGATGTAGTGAAAGGTAGTCATGTTGAAGCCATCTTGAAAATACATCACCCAAGAGTATGATGTAACAGAGTGGAGTTGCCCCAATCAATAGCTAAAGACTGTGGAGTGTGTTTCCTGGAATTAAAGATGAAAGAGATCAGAGTGTAAGGGGTCATGGTGGAAGGTTATTTTATATGTACAAAATACATCATTTCCTACCTACAGGAGGATCACATTTCTTGCCCTATAGACTCCACACATCACCATTGACTCTCTTTGCTAAAGGAATGTAAACAGCAGTGGCATGTGGCATGTAATACTCTCAATTAAAACTTAAGGGTCATATTGTGTTTCTTTTGTAATGGTCACAGAGGGTCCCAGATAAAGGCTGCTTCTTCCTTTCCAAGTCCCTGGGTCCCAGAATAAAGAAGTTTAAAGAAAAGATGATGCCAGCAAGCAGAGAACATGCATTGTAAATTAGGTATAAGCTTTTGTTATTGTAAGCTGCTAAGATATGGGACTGTTTGTTGTCACTGAACAATCTAGCAAAATATGACAGATATAGTCTCTCAAAAAAAGCATCAGTAGGAAAATAGTATGAATGTTTTCTATGTAGGCCTCTAGAGAAACCATATGGGCATCTCACAAAAGAGCATGAATTTGAGTGCCTGCCTATTGGAGTCGTCTGTGGCTACCTGTCAAGAAGGTAAATACATAAAATTTTTGTTTTTTTTCCTCTAAAATTCATTTTTCTTTCCCATAATACCAGTGAAAATGGGATATTTAGAGGCTAGTGAGTGATTCAGAAAAATATAACAGGAGATTTAGAAAGAGTAAAAGAGCAAAGGATCATAGCTTACTTCTCTCCTCTGAAATATGAATGAAGCCTGAACTTGGAAGGCAGAGAGAGACTTTTATTTGGAGACAAGATCAGAATTGACATTTAAAGTGGACTGAACTAGGTTTTATAATAGAAAAATGAGTCTCAGTGACAAAAATTAGAATCTTCATATCACATAAAACCTAGGAAGCCAAGAGGTCTCAACAATAATCTCACTAATCAATGTGGAATGAAGATTGAGGCAGAGGTCGGAAAAAAATTGTATTGAATATACCCAACAGGGTGTAGATTGTTCAATGTGCTTGTTATCAGTTCAGTTGAGTCACTCAGTCATGTCTGACTCTTTGCAACCCTATGAATTGCAGCACCCCAGACCTCCCTATCCATCACCAACTCCCAGAGTTCACTCAAACTCACGTCCATCGAGTCGGTCATGCCATCCAGCCATCTCATCCTTTGTCGTCCCCTTCTCCTGCCCTCAATCCCTCCCAGCATCAGGATCTTTTCCAATGAGTCAACTCTTCATATGAGGTGGCCAAAGTACTGGAGTTTCAGCTTTAGCATCAGTCCTTCTAATGAACACCCAGGACTGATCTCCTTTAGAATGGACTGGTTGGACCTGCTTGCAGTCCAAGGGACTCTCAAGAGTCTTCTCCAACACCACAGTTCAGAAACATCAATTCTTCGGTGCTCAGAGTTCTTCACAGTCCAACTCTCACATCCATACATGAACACTGGAAAAACCATAGCCTTGACTAGATGGACCTTTGTTGGCAAAGTAATGTCTCTGCTTTTGAATATGCTATCTAGGTTAGTCATAACTTTCCTTCCAAGGAGTAAGCGTCTTTTAATTTCATGGCTACAGTCACCATCTGCAGTGATTTTGGAGCCCCCCAAAATAGAGTCTGACACTGTTTCCACTGTTTCCCCGTCTATTTGCCATGAAGGGATGGGACCAGATGCCACAATCTTAGTTTTCTGAATGTTGAGCTTTAAGCCAACTTTATCACTCTCCTCTTTCACTTTCATCAAGAGTCTTTTAGTTCCTCTTCACTTTCTGCCATAAGGGTGGTGTCATCTGCATATCTGATATTTCTCCCAGAAATCTTGATTCCAGCTTGTGCTTCATCCAGCCCATCGTTTCTCATGATGGACTCTGCATATAAGTTAAATAAGCAGGGTGACAATATACAGCCTTGACGCACTCTTTTTCCTATTTGGAACCAGTCTGTTGTTCCATGTCCAGTTCTAACTAACTGTTGGTTCCTGACCTGCATATAGGTTTCTCAAGAAGCGGGTCAGGTGATCTGGTATTCCCATCTCTTTCAGAATTTTCCACAGTTTGTTGTGATCCACACAGTCAAAGGCTTTGGCATAGTCAATAAAGCAGAAATAGATGTTTTTCTGGAACTTTCTTGCTTTTTCGATGATCCAGGGGATGTTGGCAATTTAATCTCTGGTTCCTCTGCCTTTTCTAAAACCAGCTTGAACATCTGGAAGTTTATGGTTCATGTATTGCTGAAGCCTGGCTTGGAGAATTTTGAGCATTACTTTACTAGCGTGTGAGATGAGTGCAATTGTGTGGTAGTTTGAGCATTCTTTGGCATTGCCTTTTATGCTTGTTATAGTTTATGTAATTTGTTGGTGACAGAGCTTGGACCAGAATTCAGGAATCTGAACTCCAACTACAATACTATTTTGAACTTTATTTCTTAAAGGATATGGTTCAGGGGAATTATATTAATCAAATACCAAAAGGCAAACTCAGCCTTGAGAGATGATTTCTTTGGCAGGACATAGCATGAAGCACTATGGTGAGCAAAATTTTAACTCATCTTTCTGCCACTGATTGAAAATTTTGTCTCTCTAGAGTAATAATGCATAACTATTACTATATTATATTATGATCATATTAAATTTCTTTCTAAGGAAAAAATATTGCTATCTATACCCAGAATTGTGTGTATTAACTATTATACTTCTATTTGCTAAAGCAAATATTTGCTGAAGAAATATTAAGTACAAGGCTGAATTGGATAATTTGTCTGTCTCCTTCCATCTGATGATATTGCTTCTATAGCCATGCACTTCTAGCCAAGAACATTGTGTAATTATTGAATTTCATTTATAACTTCAAGTATTGCCCACTATTGTGAAGTACAGTTTAGTATTAGGCTCTAAACCAAAAGTCTGCATTGGAAAGACATTTGATAGCATAAAGCCATTTTACTTTATTTTCTTGCCTAATAATTTTCTGCATTGAATGTTAAAAATTATGAATCCTTGCCAATGGGACTTTAAAAATATGTTTATAATATCAATTTAAAAAAATCATCAGAGTAAAAAAATAAAAATTTTAGTCTTTTAACTATAAAGTAGAATAATTAAAAAATGGATGCATGGAGTATCTAGGCACACTGATGAAAAAGAGAAAGGTCACTTAGTGTGTAGAGAGAGGGTTGAAGAATGTCTGGACTCATTTATCTATTCAAAGTATTTATTTAGTTTTCATTGTGCCCAGTGACTATGTCAAGATCTCTTCTCTTAAATTCAATACGTAGGGTATGAATGGGTGGGCAGGGAGAATCAATGAAAGTAGAAAAGCATCCTGGTAAGCACCACAAAAGAGGAGGTGAGAAAAGAAATCCAACAGAACAGAGGATGGAAATCTAACTCTGCCTTGCAGTATTTCAGAGAATGTCATGCACATGTCATAATGGATAGGTTGAACTTACCCAGTGAATGATGGTGGAAAAGCTTCAGGCAGAAGGCCATCAAATACAAAAATACGTGAACATCTCATGATGAGAAAAATGAATTGTTGTAAATAGGAAAGCAGTGAGAAACAAAAGTGAAAGTGTAAATAACCAAAAGCGTACTGGGTCTTATATATTACACTGTTTGAGTTTGACATCATAGACATGAGGCAGGAGGAGCCTGGCATGCTATAGTCCATGAGGTCGCAAAGAATCGGACACAACTTAGTGATTGAACAATAGCAGCAACCACACAGTGGTAACACTGGACAGTTTAAAGAGCTAGCATGTAGAAACAATATATGTTTTATTAGTTTGTCAGAGCTGCCATAACAAAGTACCACAAAATGGCGGGGGGGGGGGGTGGAAATGAAGCAATAGAAATGTATTGTCTCACAGTTCCAGGGGCTAGAAATCTGAGATCAACGTGTTGACAGAGTTGGTTACTTCTGAAAGCTGTGAGGAAGAATCTGTTCTATGCTTTCCCCTCGTTTCTGATGGTGTGCTAATGTTTTTCACATTCCTTGACTGTAGATGTGTCACCCTGACCTCTGCCTTCATGTTAACATGGTGTCTCCCCATGACATAGGTCTGAGTCCAAATTCCCCATTTTTATAAGAACACCAGTAACAACGCATAGTGGCCCACCCTGCTCCAGTATGACCTCAATTAATTACATCTGCAATGACTGTCTTTCCAAATAAACTCACAATCTGAAGTACTGGGGGTTAGAACATCAATACATGATTTTGGGGGAGACACAATTTAAACCAAAGCAATATTATTGTATTAAATGTTTTCAAAAGATTATCCTGGTGGCATTATTGCAGCTGGCATTTGGGGGACAAGATTGGTTTCCAGGAGATCAGTGAGGAACCTCTTGTCATAATTTAAGAAAGAAACAATATTGGCTTGAACTAAGGCAGTAGCTACAAAGAGGGGAACAGGTTTTATAAATATGTAAGAGGTAGCATTGACAATGTGGAGAATAATTTTATTTAGGGTTTGATAGCATCAAAGGCGGAGAAGGCAATGGCACCCCACTCCAGTACTCTTGCCTGGAAAATCCCATGGATGGAGGAGCCTGGTGGGCTGCAGTCCATGGGGTCGCTAGGAGTCGGACACGACTGAGCGACTTCACTTTCACTTTTCACTTTCATGCATTGGAGAAGGAAATGGCAACCCACTCCAGTGTTCTTGCCTGGAGAATCCCAGGGATGGGGGAGGCTGGTGGGCTGCGGTCTATGGGGTTGCACAGAGTCGGACATGACTGAAGCGACTTAGCAGCAGCAGCAGCATCAAAGGAAGCTGGAATGACTGCGTTTTCAGGATTTAGAAATTGAACAAACTGGAATTATTAATAGGTGAAAGAATGCTGTAGAAGAAGATTCGAGCAAAGATCATGAGCTTAGTTTTAAGATCCCTGTGGGACATCCAGGTAGACATATTAAGTGGACAATAAGACATATGCATCAAAAGCTCAGATTAGAGGTTATACTTTCGTATATCAGGACAATCATGATGGTAACTGACATTGTGAGGCGATAAGAGAAAAGAATAAAAGAAACAGTAATATTTAAAAAATGGTTTTGTGAAGAGAAACTCATACATAGAGGTAGCAAAGAATAAAAAAATTAACAGAAAGGAAAATTGTCAGTAATGTTAATTGTAGCAGAGTTGCAGCAACTGAGGATAATTCATTGGTGAGGTTAGCATGGGTAATTTCAGTGAAATGTGGTGAAGACGCAGCACATATGCATTTAACCTGCTTGAAGTCAGATGCCCTCCTTATTATCAATAATGATGATTATTATTGTTATCAATAATAATGACAATCACTATTACTATTTAAATAGCATAGGCAATTCTGCCTGACATCCCATTCAATAAGAATACGTGTAAACGTCCAAAATAAGCATCAGGAGATACATAGTTTCACTGCTTTCCCATCACTTTGGGTTGTATATCGTTCTGTAAATAAGAACCTTGTCATGCTGTATAATTCCAGTGTTAAAAAGTTATTTTAACTTTTGTTAAATTTGTTTAGCCTTTGGTTTTCAGGCACAAGTAACCTCAGTTCAGTTCAGTCGCTCAGTCATGTCTGACTCTGCGACCCCATGAATCACAGCACGCCAGGCCTCCCTGTCCATCACCAACTCCCGGAGTTCACTCAGACTCACGTCCATTGAGTCAGTGATGCCATCCAGCCATCTCATCCTCTGTCGTCCCCTTCTCCTCCTTATCAGCTAAAACTAAACAAAGCTATCTATCCTTTCAATACTGGGAAAAAAAAAAAAAAAACAGGATAAGATGGATTTAATGAGAAAGCAAAACAATCTTCAATACCATGTTCTCATAGTAGGTTTGCAGCAAATTTGCCTCTGAAATTTTTATCTTGTGTGATGATTTTAGGGACATTGAGAGCAAAAATGGGAATAAGATAGATAGAAAATGTAAAAATGAAGTGAAACAGAATAATTAGTTTATATAAATCATATAAATCAGTTGAGTTGGTTGCTTGATTCAATAAAATAACCTAGCCTTTTAACTATTTCTGATTATGCTACTTATGGAAGGAAAGTGTTGTCATCACCAGTAGCATTCATTTTTAAAGGAAACTTGGAAGGGTTTTGTGTTATGTCAGAATTATGTTTGTATTATCCGATGTTCAGTTTCAGCATCCTAACATCAAAAACTGTAGGTATGCCTTTTTTCCACACCTTCCCAGTGTCTTAAAATCTGAAAACAAAATAAGAACTTAAAATGAGTTTATTTCTTTGTTTTACTGTAAAAGCATATAAAAATTAATTACACTGGGATAGTTTAATCTTATAGGTAAGAACATGGACTAGTTGATCTCAGAGGAATTTTACACTTTCATGATTCTATGAGGTATTAGAATTTTCTGAGAAGGATAAGTAATGGTGACTTCTGAATATTCATGAACAGAATCTATTGTGTTGTAGAAAGGATGGTTTAAATTAATTTACTTAGAAGAGAAATTTGAATGGTGGTTGGTGCACAGGGGCAAAAATTAGAGGTCAAGTTATGGATTTTGTACTTGACATGAAATAAGGAATGAAGAATAGAATGGATAGCTAACTCTGAATATAGAAAGATGTTATATGGGCTTTCCTGATAGCTTAGCTGGTAAAGAATCCACCTGCAATGCAGGAGACCCTATTTCGATTCCTGGGTCGGGAAGATCCCCTGCAGAAGGGAAAGGCTACCCCCTCCATTATTCTTGCCTGGAGAATCCCCATGGACAAGGATGTCTGGCTAGCTGCATTCCATGGGATTGCAAAGAGTAGGACATGACTGAGCGACTAAGCACAGCACAGCACAAGTCAAATATATTAACAATAATAGTAGCAAGGGGGAAAGAATTTGTTGATGAAGAATAGTTGATGATAAACTACTTAATTTAACAAAGAGGAAAGGAAAAATATCTGGGAAAATGAAACAGAAAAATTGTTTATATAGTAGCAGCTAAATTCAAATGACTTGTACCATGGAAATATAACTATACAAAGAAAATCAGATAGTTTACATATGCTGATAGATTCTTTATTTCTTCCTTCCTTCCATTCTTCTTTAGTAGAGAATAAATGTTTTTTTTTAAATGCTGTATCTGAAAAATTGCAAACAAGATAGAAATTCTATAGATAGGATGAGTAGATCCAAGTAACCCTCAACAAATGGAGTGCCAGTCTTGTTGAGTTGACTATAGAGCAAAATTCCATAGGGCTCATCACCATTTCCCCACCAGTTTTATTTTCTGAACCGACAGAGCTTCCTAGAACATGGTTCCTCTCCCATGCCATTTGCTTCCTCTGAGAGCAGCTTTCTGTGGCACAGTCATGGCCAAACAGCTGTGAACTGGTCTCGTTTTGGATGCTAGAGCTGCCTGGGTAATAAACTAAAAAGTTTCTCTGTAGGCAGTAGGGCCAGAACTGGAGAGAGGCACCCTCCATGTGCTCAACAAAGCTGATAGTTTCTTAATGTTCTGTAACCTTCCTGCATAAACATCTATGGCCCTTTGTGGTCACAATGAAAGCAACTACTTTTTAAAGTAGACTCATTGGTGGAATTGATGAAATATTTGTAAAATAAGTGAGATAAAGAAGTTATAGTGGGATTGAGTAATATGCTAATAAACCATCTGTGGAGATACTGACATTCTTAGATTAGTTCACACCATGATGCTCCAGAGATCTTGTTTCTATAGAACAACAGGAGAAGGTAATGGAATCCTAAGAATGGGTAGGCATCTCTACAAAAAATGCCTGTTTCTAATCCTCAGGATTTCAAAACTTAAGAAGACTTTCACAAACATGTCTCAACAGATCTTGAGAATGACGGTGGGAAAGGGGGCAGACACATCAGAAGAAACTATCTTCATGATATAAGTTATTTAGAAAAGCTTCCCTCACTCTGGGGTGAGAAGGCTCACTTTATTCAGATTTAGCATCTAAAAAGCAATAGGTTTTGCTGACTGAAATGTTTAAGCACAGAAAGATACTCATACAATTTTTTCTCATTATCTTAGTTTTTAAGTCTCAAAATCAAACCACTATAACTTAAGGCCAGCTTAAGTTTTCAAATGAACATTTGCTACCAATTAGTTTATAATGAGTATTTGTCTGAAATGTTTAATGACCATAAGAAAGCTTTTAAAATTGGAAAACTTTTATGTTTTGGACTTATGTTACTCCTCCTGACTTATTAGTGTACCAAGTTTGATCACCCAAAGAGTTCATAAGGTTTTAAACGTGAGGGCTTGTCTCTCCAACAGGATGACAGATCTCCTACCGCCTCTTTAACATCTTGCATAGGAAATCTTTTAAACAAAGGGTGGATCTTAATTGCTTGTTTTGTACTTAAACCTCACACTAATCCCATTGCCATCAATAGAAAGTCTGTGTGGATTGTGTGGGCTGCCCATTCACAGAGCTATTGAGAAAAGGAAATGCCCCTTTATTTAGTCGTTAAGGCCAGTTTTCTTAACTTTTTTTTCTCTTGGTCTAATTAGTACCTCAAAGAATCCTTCCTGACTTTATTGGGAATGCTTCTAAAGTTTCACCATTAAATGTAATGTTTACTTTAAGTGTTTCTGTTCTTACTTGATTAAGACTTCTTTTTTTCTTTTTGTTTTTTTCTACTCACAAATGAGTAATTTTATTGAATGCCACATAGCATACATTTACAGGGTTATAGGATTTTTTCCATCATAATCCATTCAGCAAAGAATCTTAGAATGCTGGATTTTCTAATTTAGAATTGGGGAGGGGAATATCCATCCTCTCCCACCCCCACCTTTTCTTAGTTCTTTTGGCTGGTCAAATAATTAAAAGGACATAAGACAGATTAACAGTAAAATATCAAATTTATTACATGCTTATGGAGAATTCATATAAGCTTGAAGAATGCCAAAGATAGTAAGGCAAGATGAGGTATAAAAGTCATTTGGCATTTGGGACTACGAATAAGGAGGTATGGGTCTGGAACTTCAAAAGAAAGTAAAATAATTTATAGAAAGATGAAAAGAATCGTTTGTTAAATGAACGTTTGCTGGGTCGTCTAGAGACAATGGGATACAGAGAGGGCTTTGATCAAATGGACCTTGCTAGGCTCCTTGCTGTCTACCACAGCCAGTTCATACTTCACAGTTATCTGTGGGGATAGTGCCTTCCTCCAACAGGCCTCCTAGCTTAAGTTTTTTTTCTTTTTTTCTTTTTTCGACAGTTAGGGGGAAGTCAAAGATTATTCCTGAATCTTTTGGGTCTTGCTTGTTTTCAGCTTGAAATAATCTGCGTGCCAGAGTGGTTCACCTCTGGGTGGCTTGTGCTAAACCCCAGCAGAGTCATCCTTGCATTATTTGGAAAATCCACTTGGTCATGATTTTTTTTTTTTAAAACTGACATTTCTGAATTTTATTTGATAATAGTTTATTCAGGATTTTTGCACTTAAAGCAAATTGACACTTAATTCTGCTTTGAATATTGGGTTCGTTATAGTCTAAACAATAAATAGCCTTTCCTATTTTTTCATCTAAGAATTCAAAATTTTGCTTGTAGAATTTCTTTATATTTTTAAATTATACCCTTATGTGTCATTATGTTCTTTTTCTTCTGTTATACTTAATTACTCTTATTCGTTTACCCTCTAGTCAATTTTCCCAGAAATACATTTTATTAATCTTTTCAAAGATTAAGCATTAAAAATAATCTGTAGTGTTACTTTGCTCTCTAGTTCATTAACTTCAATTCTATTATTTTCTTGCTACTATTTTCTGTATTTACTCAGTTTTCCTATTTTAGCTTTGAATTTAATGTTGGTTCATTATTTTTCCATTTTCTCCAATGTGTTTATTTAAGGCTATACATTTCCTTTTAAAGAATATCTTCAGTTAAGTTAGTTCAGTTAGTTCAGTTCAGTCACTCAGTCGTGTCCGACTCTCTGTGACCCCATGAATTGCAGCACGCCCGGCCTCCCTGTCGGAGAAGGCACTGGCGACCCACTCCGGTACTCTTGCCTGGAAAATCCCATGGACGGAGAAGCCTGGTAGGCTGCAGTCCATGGGGTCGCTAAGAGTCGGACACGACTGAGCGACTTCACTTTCACTTTTCACGTTCATGCATTGGAGAAGGAAATGGCAACCCACTCCAGTGTTCTTGCCTGGAGAATCCCAGGGACAGGGGAGCCTGGTGGGCTGCCGTCTATGGGGTCGCACAGAGTCGGACACGACTGACGCGACTTAGCAGCAGCAGCAACAGGCCTCCCTGTCCATCACCAACTCCCGGACTTCACCCAAACTCATGTCCATCGAGTCGGTGATGCCATCCAGCCATCTCATCCTCTGTTGTCCCCTTCTCCTCCTGCCCCCAATCCCTCCCAGCATCAGAGTCTTTTCCAATGAGTCAACTCTTCGCATGAGGTGGCCAAAGTACTGGAGTTTCAGCTTTAGCATCAGTCCTTCCAAAGAACACCCAGGACTGAGCTCCTTTAGAATGGACTGGTTGGATCTCCTTGCAATCCAAGGGACTCTCAAGAGTCTTCTCCAACACCACAGTTCAGAAGCATCAATTCTTCGGTGCTCAGCTTTCTTCACAGTCCAACTCTCACATCCATACATGACCACAGGAAAAACCATAGCCTTGACTAGATGGACTTTTGTTGGCAAAGTAATGTCTCTGCTTTTGAATATGCTATCTAGGTTAGTCATAACTTTCCTTCCAAGGAGAAAGCATCTTTTAATTTCATGGCTACAGTCTCTATCTGCAGTGATTTTGGAGCCCCAAACAATAAAGTCTGACACTGTTTCCACTGTTTCCCCATCTATTTCCCATGAGATGATGGGACCAGATGCCATGATCTTCGTTTTCTGAATGTTGAGCTTTAAGCCAACTTTTTCACTCTCCACTTTCACCTTCATCAAGAGGCTTTTTAGTTCCTCTTCACTTTCTGCCATAAGGGTGGTGTCATCTGCATATCTGAGGTTATTGATATTTCTCCTGACAATCTTGATTCCAGCTTGTGCTTCATCCAGCCCAGCGTTTCTCTTGATGGACTCTGCATATAAGTTAAATAAGCAGGGTGACAGTATATAGCCTTGATGTACTCCTTTTCCTATTTGGAACCAGTCTGTTGTTCCATGTCCAGTTCTAACAGTTGCTTCCTGACCTGCATATAGGTTTCTCAAGTATGAAAAGGCAAAATGATAGGATACTGAAAGAGGAACTCCCCAGGTTGGTAGATGCCCAATATGCTACTGGAGATCAGTGGAGAAATAACTCCAGAAAGAATGAAGGGATGGAGCCAAAGCAAAATATTATCTTAGATGAGTCTTAATTTGTATTATGTAAAGTATTTTACATCTCTAGGTATTTCTTACATAAATACACTTTAAACCATAACTCATTTAGAATTTTCACTAATGCCAAAGAAACTGAACTGAACAGCTAACAGAGTTTTGTCAAGAAAACACTGTGGTCATAGCAAACATCCTCATCCAACAGCACAAGAAACGACTCTACACGTAAGCATCACTAGATGGTCAATACTGAAATCAGATTGATTATATTCTTTGAAGCTGAAGATGGAGAAGCAAAAATAAGACATGGAGGTGACTGTGACTCATTTCCTGAGCTCCGTATTGCAAAAATTAGATTTAAATTGAAGAAAATAGGGAAAACCTCTAGGCCATTCAGGTATGACCTAAATCAAATCCCTTATACTTATACAGTGGGAGTGACAAATAGGTTCAAGGGATTAGAGTGCCTGAAAAACTATGGACAGAGGTTCATAACATCGTACAGGAGGCACTGACCAAAACCATTCCAAAGGAAAAGAAATGCAAGAAGTCAAAATGGTTTTCTGAGGAGGTCTTACAAATAGCTAGAAAAGAAGAGAAGGGAAAGGCAAAGGAGAAAGGGAAAGATGTATCCAACTGAATGCAGAGTTTCAGAGAATAGCAAAAAGAGATGAAGCCTTCTTAAGTGAATGATGCAAAGAAATAGAAGAAAACAATAGAATTAGAAAGACTAAATATCTCTTCTAGAAAACTTGAGATATCAATGGAACATTTCATGAAAAGACGGGAACAATAAAGGACAGAAACAGCAAGGACCTACAGAAACAGAAGAGCTTAAGAAGAAGTGGGAAGAATACACAGAAGAACTATACAAAAAAATGGTGTTAATGACCTGAATAACCTCAATGGTGTGGTCACTCACCTAGAGCCAGACATCCTAGAGTGTGAGGTCAAGTGGGCCTTAAGAAGCATTACTATGAAGAAAGCTAGTGGAAGTGATGGAATTTCAGCTGAGCTATTTCAAATCCTAAAAGAAGATGCTGTTCAAGTGCTACACTCAATATGTCAGCAAATTTGGAAAATTCAGCAACAGCCAGAGTACTGGAAGAGGTACGTTTTCATTCCAATCCAAAAGAAAGGAAATGCCAAAGAATGTTCAAACTATCATACAATTGTGCTCATTTCACATGTTAGTGAGGTAATGCACAAAATCCTTCAAACTAGATTTCAACAGTATGTAAACCAGAAACTTCCAAATGTACAAGCTGGATTTAGAAAAGGCAGAGAAATCAGAGATCAAATTGTCAACATTTGTTGGATCATAGAAAAAGCGAGAGAATTCCAGAAAATCTTCTGCTCCATTGACTACGCTACAGCCTTTGACTGTGTGGATCACAACAAACTGCAGGAAATTCTTGGGAATACCAGATCACCTTACCTGAGAAACCTGTATACAGGTCAAGAAGCAACAGCTGAACTGGACATGGAACAAGGAACTGGTCCAAAATTGGGAAAGGAGTAAGTCAAGGCTGTGTATTGTCACCCTGCTTATATAATTTCTGTGCAAAGCACATCATGTGAAATGCCTGCCTGGCTGGATGACTCACAGACTGGAGTCAAGATTGCCAGGAGATATAGCAATAATCTCAGATATGCAGATGGCACCACCCTAAAGGCAAAAAGTGAGGAAGAACTAAAAAGCCTCTTGATAAAGGTGAAAGAAGAGAGTGAAAAAGCTGCTTTAAAATTTAACATTCAAAAAACTAAGGACATCTTTCTTGGGTGTTAGTTCTAAAAGGTCTTGTAGGTCTTCATAGAACTGTTCAACTTCAGCTTCTTCAGCATTACTGGTTGGGGCATTGACTTAGATTAGTGTGATATTGAATGGTTTGCCTTGGAAACGAACAGAGATCATTCTGTTGTTTTTGAGATTGCATCCAAGTACTGCATTTCGGACTCTTTTGTTGACCATGATGGCTACTCCATTTCTTCTGAGGGATTCCTGCCTGCAGTAGTAGATATAATGGTCATCTGAGTTAAATTCACCCATTCCAGTCCATTTGAGTTCGCTGATTCCTAGAATGTCGACATTCACTCTTGCCATCTCTTGTTTGACCACTTCCAATTTGCCTTGATTCATGGACCTGACATTCCAGGTTCCTATGCAATATTGCTCTTTACAGCATTGGACCTTGCTTCTATCACCAGTCACATCCACAACTAGGTATTGTTTTTGCTTTGGCTCTGTCCCTTCATTCTTTCTGGAATTATTTCTCCACTGACCTCCAGTAACATATTGGGCACCTACCGACCTGGGGAGTTCCTCTTTCAGTATCCTATCATTTTGCCTTTTCATACTGTTCATGGGGTTCTCAAGGCAAGAATACTGAAGTGGTTTGCCATTCCCTTCTCCAGTGGACCACATTCTGTCAGAACTGTCCACCATGACCCGCCCATCCTGGGTGACCCCAAACAGCATGGCTTAGTTTCATTGAGTTAGACAAGGCTGTGGTCTGTGTGATCAGATTGACTAGTTTTCTGTGATTATGGTTTCAGTGTGTCTGCATTCTGATGCCCTCTTGCAACACCTACTGTCTTACTTGGGTTTCTCTTACCCTGGACGTGGGGTATCTCTTCACGGCTGCTCCAGCAAAGCGCAGGAGCTGCTGCTCCTTACCTTGGATGAGGGGTATCTCCTCACGGCTGCCCCTCCTGACCTTGAATGTGGAGTAGCTCCTCTCGTCCCTGCCACGCCCATGCAGGAGGCCCTCCTCCCCCTGCCCCCCATACACACACACACATTTAAGAAGGAGGAATTGGGAATCTTAGCACTGTTTTTCCAAGGACATCTTCCTCAAATGCTCCACCTACCCCAACACTGACACATTGTCTATTTATTATGAATACAGATATAGTTAGACTTATTTTGGTCATTTTATTTCAGTCTGGTGACTTTCTTGTCTTTCTCTGAATATATTGGATTAATGGAGTTTTCATCATTTCCTTTGTTTCTTCTTCTGGTTTCAAAGTTATACATACTATTACATTCATTTGAATGGCCTTCCATATATATTTAAAATACATAAATGCACACAACATTTTTATGTTTCAAAAAAAGTCTAAAGTTGATCAGTCCCTTAAATAGTATAGGGACTTGAGTGCTTTAACATCTCTCCAAATCTGCCATCCTTTCTTTTGTGTTATTGTTATTGCACCTTGCTTTTAAACCCTAAACAAATAGTTATTTATATAATTCAATATTTACTTTGTCTAATTAACAACAAATTTTTACAGTACCTCACAGCACTTCTTGATTCTGATTACACCCTCACCCAGTTCCCATTTATCTTTTTATTTTACTAAGTCCTTTGTTCATTATTGTTTCTTGTTATTCTGTTTCTGGAGGACTCAATTTTTGTTGTTGTTGTTGAAGTACATCCTTTACTAGTTATTTCAGCAATGGCCTTTACCAATAAACTTTTAAAGTCTCTGGAGGGGGCAATGGCACCCCACTCCAGTACTCTTGCCTGGAAAATTCAATGGACGGAGGAGCCTGGTGGGCTGCAGTCCATGGGGTCGCTAAGAGTCGGACATGACTGAGCGACTTCACTTTCACTTTTCACTTTCATGCATTGGAGAAGGAAATGGCAACCCACTCCAGTGTTCTTGCCTGGAGAATCCCAGGGATAGGGGAGCCTGGTGGGCTGCCGTCTATGGGGTTGCACAGAGTCAAACACGACTGAAGCGACTTAGCAGCAGCAGCAGCATACCTTAAAATGTCTTAAAAAAAAAAAAAAAAAACTCTATTCTTAAATGGGAAATGCCATTCCTATAATTGAATTGTAAAATATATATTAAATAGTTTAGTTAAAGGATAAACTTAAGTACATCCAAATAGATGTTCAATTTGAACATAAAACTGAGGCTATCACCCAGAACACAGTTTATGAAGGAAAACTTAAAACACATTCCGTATAGGATTAGCTCCTATGTATTCCTAATAAAATTTGCAGAAGCTGAGAAGACTGAGAATGAACAGAAAGACAGTGGCAAAGTATTTCCCAGGATTCAAGAAAATTACATTGCTTGCTCTGTCTACGAGTGAATTTGTATTTATTACCCTGCTGCATTTTATGTGCCTTTTTAAGATAAGGGAACATGTCTTAAAGCCTGGATATTTCATTTTTTTTTTTCCAAATTGACTTAAAAAAAATGGCACCCTATTTTTGTTTAATGGATTCTATTCCTCTGTTTACCTTCTTGCTTGTTCTCAGTGATAGCAAACTCTCTCCTATCCCAGACAAGAGGGTTTTAGTAGTTTAGGACCAGTTTTTATGTTATATTCTCAGTCTGTTGTTTCTGTATCACATATGCAGTATAAATTTGGACTCCATAGCTGCATGTTCCTCAGCTTTGGGGCTCTGATTTCTCCTGGGTGGTGTCATCTCTGCTCATAGCTTGCTTTTGAGGGAGGGGTACTCAGTTTCTGGGATAAATTCCTGTGTTGGTTGATGGAACATTTCTGGTTCCTGTTGATGGCACAGCAGTTCTCTGCTACTCAGCCTTATTCAACAACGCCTGTTCCAAGTCCCTGCCTGCACAGTGATTGTGACCTGGATCCTTATGAGACTTTATTAACCTCCCCAGGTCCCACATATAATGCAATTACTAACAAATCGGTATTTGTTGGTACCAATTTGCTACAGACTTTAAATTTTTCTTCATTTCTGACACCTAGAATTTGTTCAGTTTTATTTAAAATTTCAGCTTTATTAAAAATAGTTTCACTGCATATTGGCAAGTTATTGTATGTGCTTGGAGTTGGTGCATTTCACATCTTCAGTCTTCCATATACTCTATGTTTCCTCTGAAAACTTAGTACTTGGTAATATTTTTATCTCCCCATCCCAGAAATACCTGTTAGTTATGTCTTCCTGAGATCTTTAAAACTTCCTTGATATGCCTTTGTGCTTTCTTCTGTATCCTGGCCCATTCCATTTCTGAGGATGTCTTTGCTGTCCAATCCACTTCTCTGAACACCACCATCATTTAGGGCTTTCAAGGTGGTGCTAGTGGTAAAGAATCCACCTGCCAATGCAAAAGACTGCCAATGAAAGAGATGAGGGTTCAATCCCTAGGTCGAGAAGATTCCCCTGGAGAAGAAAATGGCAACTTACTGCATATTCCTGTCTGCAAATTCCATGGACAGAGGAGCCTGGTGGGGTACAGTCCATGGATTTGCAAAGAGTCAGACATGATTAAATACACAAACTCATACACACACACACACACACACACACACACACACACACAGCCCATCATTTAGGGTCCCCTGAGATAATCCACCTGGACTATACTTTTTTCTACATTCTAGCTCAAAGTGATCTCCACCCCCGCCCCTGAAATTCCTGGTGTATTTAATCATCTAAAGTCATCATTCTGTACTTATTTAATATCAGGCATTTCTTTTCTTTTCATGCATTCCTATCTGACTTTACCATTTAGTCTGTGATCTCTTTAAGAGAGGGAGTATGGATTTTAATTTCTTAATTTCTCTTTTAGTTTCAAGCTCTGTGCAATATACAGCTTTGTTTAGTAGGTTCTCAATAATTATTAGATTTAATAGTTTGATCCTTCACTGACTTTAAAGTTCAGAGCACATAATAGGTTGTCATTAAACGTGTAGACTAATATTTGATCAAGTAAGAAAGCAACTCCTCTTCTCTGCCATCTTAGTGTAGTAAAGAATGTGCTTTGGAGTTAACATATCTGGGTTAAAAATCAACTTCTATTACCTATGATTTAATGATTCTGGGCAACTCAGCTAACTTTAAAGAGTATCTTTTCCCTCATTATGAAATGGGAATAATGATGCATATTTCACAATATTGTTATGAGAATGAATGAGGTAATGTTTGTGTAATTATTTTTAAAAAATTGACACAGTAGACAATGTTAGTTGGTATCTGAAAACTTTAAATAACTAAGGGGTGACAAATATCTTAGAAAAAAAGGATGCAGTATTTGGGATAGAAGGGAAATCGAAGAGAGGAAAGATACAATTTCAAAGGAAAGAAACACAAAAGAATAAAAATATAAATAAAAAAAGAATTATTGTATTGAAAAACTAGAGCAGAAAAATTATGGACTCAGGACAAATACAGAAAATATAGAATAGAAAAAATATAATAGAAAAAAAAGACGATGTGACATATAATGTTATAAATAATTAAGACCACAAAACTAGCAAAAAAATAGTACAATTAATATATTTTAAAACTATTCTCTTGTTTCAAAATCAGTTGCCAAAAAGTCATTAACCTTTTATACAACCAACTGTTTTTTTAATTAATTCTCGAAAATAATTTTGGAGGTAAGGGTGTTAGTAAATATAACCTGAAATATAGTAACAAAATTACTCATATTGCTTTGATTCATATTTCCTTTCATATTTTAATTTAAAAATCTTATACAAATATACTTCAACACTACTATCATGCCCACAGAAAATGTAAAGAATTTTTTCATAAAATTTCAGTTTTTGTGATTAATGTCTATTTGCAAATAAGCAAATCAGCCCTGAAAAAATTTTTCTATTTTAATATGACTACTGAAAATTCAGTTCAGTTCAGCCATTCAGTCATATCCAACTCTTTGTGACCCCATGAATCGCAGCACGCCAGGCCTCCCTGTCCATCACCAACTCCCAGAGTTCACTCAAATTCACATGCACCGAGCTGGTGATGCCATCCAGCCATCTCATCCTCTGTCGTCCCCTTCTCCTGCCCCCAATCCCTCCCAGCATCAGAGTCTTTTCCAGTGAGTCAACTTTTCACATGAGGTAGCCAAAGCACTGGAGTTTCAGTTTTAGCATCATTCCTTCCAAAGAACACGCAGGGCTGATCTCCTTCAGAATGAACTGGTTGGATCTCCTTGCAGTCCAAGGGACTCTCAAGAGTCTTCTCCAACACCACACTTCAAAAGCATCAATTCTTTGGTGCTCAGCTTTCTTCACAGTCCAACTCTCACATCCATACGTGACCACTGGAAAAACCATTGCCTTGACCAGACGAACCTTTGTTGGCAAAGTAATGTCTCTGCTTTTGAACATGCTATCTAGGTTGGTCATAACTTTCCTTCCAAGGAGTAAGCATCTTTTAATTTCATGGCTGCAGTCACCATCTGCAGTGATTTTGGAGCCCCCCAAAATAAAGTCTGACACTGTTTCCACTGCTTCCCCATCTATTTCCCATGAAGTGATGGGACCAGATGCCATGATCTTTGTTTTCTGAATGTTGAGCATTAAGCCAACTTTTTCACTCTCCTCTTTCACTTTCATCAAGAGGCTCTTTAGTTCCTCTTCACATTCTGCCATAAGGGTGGTGTCATCTGCATATCTGAGGTTATTGATATTTCTCCCGGCAATCTTTATTCCAGCTTGTGATTCTTCCAGTCCAGCGTTTTTCATGATGGACTTTGCATATAAGTTACATAAGCAGGGTAACAATATACAGCCTTGACATACTCCTTTTCCTATTTGGAACCAGTCTGTTGTTCCATGTCCAGTTCTAACAGTTGCTTCCTGACCTGCATATAGGTTTCTCAAGAGGCAGGTCAGGTGGTCTGGTATTCCCATCTCCTTCAGAATTTTCCACAGTTGATTGTGATCCACACAGTCAAAGTCTTAGGCATAGTCAATAAAGCAGACATAGATGTTTTTCTGGAACTGTCTTGCTTTTTCCATGATCCAGCGGATGTTGGCAATTTGATCTCCAGTTCCTCTGCCCTTTCTAAATTGAGCTTGAATATCTGGAAGTTCATGGTTCATGTATTGCTGAAGCCGGGCTTGGAGAATTTTGAGCATTACTTTACTAGCGTGTGAGATGAGTGCAATTGTGTGGTAGTTTGAGCATTCTTTGGCATTGCCTTTCTTTGGGATTGGAATGAAAACTGACATTTTCCAGTCTGGTGGCCACTGCTGAGTTTTCCAAATTTGCTGGCGTACTGAGTGCAGCACTTTCACAGCATCATCTTTTAGGATTTGAAATAGCTCCACTGGAATTCCATCACCTCCACTAGCTTTGTTCATAGTGATGTTTGTTCGTATCTTTGTTCCTAAGGCCCACTTGACTACACATTCCAGGATATCTGGCTCTAGGTGAGTGATCATACCATCTTGATTATCTTGGTCATGAAGATCTCATTTGTACAGTTCTTCTGTGTATGCCTGCCACCTCTTCTTAATATTTTCTGCTTCTGTTAGGTCCATACCATTTCTGTCCTTTATCGAGCCCATCTTTGCATGAAATGTTCCCTTGGTATCTCTAATTTTCTTGAAGAGATCTCTAGTCTTTCCCATTCTGTTGTTTTCCTCTATTTCTTTGCATTGATCGCTGAGGAAGGCTTTCTTATCTCTCTTTGCTATTCTTTGGAACTCTGCATTCAGATGCTTATATCTTTCCTTTTCTCCTTTGGTTTTCACTTCTCTTCTTTTCACAGCTATTTGTAAGGCCTCCCCAGACAGCCATTTTGCTTTTTTGCATTTCTTTTCCATGGGGATGGTCTTGATCCCTGAAAATTAGTGCTTCAATAATTAGCTAAAAAATCTAGTTTAAACACAGAGCCATGACAATACTAGAGACGGAAATGATTCCCAGACTTGTCTATGTAAACAAGTCAGTAATGACTTTCAAAAGACACTGGTTACAATAGACACTGATGCTAGAGGAATTCAATGCAAAGATATCTTTTATCATTGCAACCAATATTAGAACGTATTGACTTTATCCCAAACTGTTTCATCATAGGCTGCTTTCTAGCATCCATGAGAAAAGGAAAGCCAACAACTACTAGAAGAATGCTGGAGTATGATAGGTCTTTCAATGTAGTGATTTAAAAATTTGGATTTTAAATAGTAATATTTAATAGTAATATTACTGGTGGCTCAGTGGTAAAGAATCCACTTGGAGATGTAGGAGGCGTGGGTTTGATCCCGGGTGGGGAAATCTCCAGGAGTGGGGCATGGCAACCCATTCCCATATTCTTGCCTGGAGAATCCCATGGACAGAAGACCTGGTGGGGTCTGCAGCACAGTAAATGGCGCTGCAAAGAGTCAGACATGACTGAAGTATCTAAGCACAACATAAAACATGAGGACACTGGGGCTTGCCAAGTGGAGCTAGTGTTAAAGAACCCGACTGTCAGTGCAAGAGATGTAAGAGATGTGGGTTCAATCCCTGGTTTGGGAAGATCCTCTGGGGAGGGCATGGTAACCCACTTCAGTAATCTTGCCTGGAGAATCCCATGGATTCTTGGAGCCTGGTGGGCTACAACCCAAAGGGTTGCAAAGAGTTGGACACAACTGAAGTGGACAAAGGAACCAGAGATCAAATTGCCAACATCCCTTGGATCATTGAAAAAACAAGAGAGTTCCAGAAAAACATCTCTATTTCTGCTTTATTGACTATGCTAAAGCCTTTGACTGTGTAGATCACAACAAACTGTGGAAAATGCTTAAAGAAATGGGAATACCAGACCACTTGACCTGCCTCCTGAGAAATCTGTATGCAGGTCAAGAAGCAACAGTTAGAACTGGACATGGAACAACAGACTGGTTTCAAATTGAGAAAGGAGTATGTTGAGGCTGTATATTGTCACCCTGATTATTTAACTTATATGCAGAGTACATCATGAGAAACGCTGGGCTGGAAAAACACAAGCTGGAATCAAGATTTCTGGGAGAAATATCAACACCCTCAGATATGCAGATGACACCACCCTTATGGCAGAAAGCTAAGAACTAAAGAGCCTCTTGATGAAAGTGAAAGAGGAGAGTGAAAAAGTTGGCTTAAAACTCAGCATTCAGAAAACTAAGATCATATCATCCAGTCCCATCACTTCACTGCAAATAGATGGGGAAACAATGGAAACAGTGACAGCCTATTTTTGGGGGCTCCAAAATCACTTCAGATGCTGACTGCAGCCATGAAATTAAAAGACGCTTGCTCCTTGGAAGGAAAGTTACGACCAACCTAGACAGCATATTAAAAAGCAGAGACACTACTTTACCAACAAAGGTCCATCTAGTCAAAGGTATGGTTCTTCCAGTGGTCATGTATGGATGTAAGAGTTGGACTAAAGAAAGCTGAGCACCAAAGAATTGATGCTTTTGAACTGTGGTGTTGGAGAAGACTCTTGAGAGTCCCTTGGACAGCAAGGAGATCCAACCAGTGTATCCTAAAGGAAATCAGTCCTGAATATTCATTGGAAGGACTGATGCTGAAGCTGAAACTCCAGTACTTTGGCCACCTGATGAGAAGAACTGACTCATTTGAAAAGACCCTGATGCTGGGAAAGATTGAATGTGGGAGCAGAAGTGAACAACAGAGGATGAGATGGTTGGATGGCATCACAAACATGATGGACGTGAGTTTGAGTAGGCCCTAGGAGGTGATGATGGATAAGGAAGTCTGGCATGCTGCAGTCCATGGGGTCTCAAAGAGTCGGACACGACAGAGCGACTGAGCTGAACTGAACTGAACTGAATCATAATATAATTGGGTAAAGTCAACTCTTTTATTTCTACCATTGTATAAGTTATTTAACATCGCTGAACCTTAGTTTTCTCATTCGTAAGTGAGATAATACCTCATGAACCAATTAAATGTTATAATACAGATAAAACATTATGCAATAGTGCTTGGGTTAATAAATGTTAGCAAATAAACCTCAAACTTATATGCTTATCATAATATTAATCATAATATAATTGGGTTCTTGGTAATCAAAAACCATACTTAAATCATTTAAATGTGTATTACATCCCAGACTTTAAATCCTGAGTTTCAAGAATTACTTTAGAAGCACTAAATTATAAATCAGGAACTCTAACTTTTAATTTTGATTTATTTATTCTTCTTGCAAAATTGAATTTTTTTTATACTTTCTGGACCGTGGCATCATTTATAAAGTTAAGGAGTGGGTAGTAGTAGTTCAGTCGCTCAGTCGTGTCCAATTCTTTGTGACCCCATGAACCGCAGCACTCCAGGCTTCCCTGTCCATCACCAACTCCCGGAGTTCACTCTGACTCACGTCCATTGAGTCGGTGATGCCATCCAGCCATCTCATCCTCTGCCGTCCCCTTCTCCTCCTGCCCCCAATCCCTCCCAGCATCAGAGTCTTTTCCAATGAGTCAACTCTTAGCATGAGGTAGCCAAAGTACTGGAGTTTCAGCTTCAGCATCATTCCTTCCAAAGAAATCCCAGGGCTGATCTCCTTCAGAATGAACTGGTTGGATCTCCTTGCAGTCCAAGGGACTCTCAAGAGTCTTCTCCAACACCACAGTTCAAAAGCATCAATTCTTCGGCGCTCAGCCTTCTTCACAGTCCAACTCTCACATCCATACATGACCACAGGAAAAACCATAGCCTTGACTAGATGGACCTTTGTTGGCAAAGTAATGTCTCTGCTTTTGAATATGCTATCTAGGTTGGTCACAACTTTCTTTCCAAGGAGTAAGCGTCTTTTAATTTCATGGCTGAAGTCACCATCTGCAGTGATTTTGGAGCCCCCAAAAATAAAGTCTGACCCTGTTTCCACTGTTTCCCCATCTATTTCCCATGAAATGATGGGGTACCTACTTCCATTTTACTTTATAATGAGAAAGTAATGGACTGTGGTAGATGATGTAACCTTATTGTCTTGAGTTAGTTTTCAGAATGTATTGCTATCTTTGGTAGGATGTACTAGTGATACAGTATTAAGGGCATTATGAGAGTGTTGTTAGCCTAAAATTTAATCTTTGAGAAAGAGGTAAAATATTCAAATGAAATTTTGGAATCTTGCCTTCCTACCTCAGCCACAAGGATTATATGCTCCTGAAAGTCTTCATGGCAAGAAAAAAATATTATGGCTGATTCAAGCCAAGAAACCTAGTTTTTTGGAAAATAGGTTTCAGGGGACTTTTGTAAATATTATTTTATGTTCACAAAAATAAGATGAACAAGGAAATTAAATAAACTATCAGTAGCATTTTAAGTTTTAAAATAATAATCATGGATGCTGCAATTCCATTTTTATAGTTTTTATTTGTCTATTGAAATACCTTATCTGCTGAGTCATCGTCATTACTTGTTTCTTACATTCTCTTAATATCCCTTCAACTCAGTCACTCGGGCATGTCTGACTCTTTGTGACCCCATAGACTGCAGCATGCCAGGCTTCTCTGTCCATCACCAACTCCCAGAGCCTACTCAAACCCATGTCCATTGAGTTGGTGATGCCATCCAACCATCTCATCCTCTGTTGTCCCCTACTCCTCCTGCCTTCAATCTTTCTCAGCATCGGGGTCTTTTCCAATGAGTCAGTTCTTAGGTGGGAAAAATATTGGAGATTTAGTTTCAGCATCAGTCCTTCCAATGAATATTCAGAATTGATTTCCTTTAGGATTGACTGGTTTGATCTTGTGGTCCAGAGGACTCTCAAGAGTCTTCTCCAAAATCACAGTTCAAATGCATCAGTTCTTTTGTGCTCAGCTTTCTTTGCAGTCCAACTCTTGCATCCATACATGACTCCTGGAAAAATCATATCTTTGACTGTATGAACATTTGTTGGCAAAATGATATCTCTGCTTTTTAATATACCGTCTAGGTTGATCATAGCTTTTCTTCCAAAGAGCATGCGTCTTTTAATTTCATGGCTGCTCTTCATCTGCAGTGATTTTGGAGCCCACAAAAATAAAGTTTGTCACTGTTTCCATTGTTTGTCCATCTATTTACCATGAAGTGATGGGACTGGACATCATGATCTTAGCTTTTGGAATGTTGAGTTTTAAGCCAACTTTTTCACTGTCCTCTTTCACTTTCATCAAGAGGCTCTTTAGTTCCTCTTAGCTTTTTTCATAAGGGTGGTGTCATTTGCATAATTTGAGTATATTTTCTTTTAATTATTTGAACACAGAGATATAACCTGTCTAGTGGCTCAGATGGTACAGAATCTGTCTTCAATGCAGGAAACCTGAGTTCGATCCCTGGGTCAGGAAGATCCCTTGAAGAAGAGAATGACTACCCTCTCCTTTATTCTTGCCTATAGTATTTCATGGACAGAGAAGCCTGGTTGGGTAGAGTTCACGGGGTCACAAAGAGTCAGACACGATTGAGCAACTAACACACAAACATAATAACTGGATTGAAGTCTTTGCTAAATTCAGTATCTGGGCCTACTAAGCGTGTCTATTGACAGCTTTTATTTCTGAGTCACACTTTCCTGGTACTTTATACCTTTTAGTATTTTTATTGAAAACTGAACATTTTACATAATATAGTCGCTATTGATCCTGACCTTTTCTCGGAATTTTTGTTGCTGCAGAATCTGTGTTACCTGTGGTTTGGGCTATTGATGTGTCTTCTCAGTTTTTCATTCTTACTGTTTTTTTTAGCTTGGTTTTCTAAAGCTCATCTTTGGGTCTACATAGCCTAGTGTTTGGGGTTAAAACTGTGCTCAAATACTTCAGTTTCATAAGTTCTATCCTCTACTAATGTAACTGTGTGTGGTTGAAGAGCATATTCAATGTTCAGCAAGCTCTGAAGTCTGCTTTGACTTTTTTTCTGTAGTGCTACTCTGCTCTCTGTACATAGCTTTCTGGTCAACCAAGGCTTAACTAGTACATCTATGGCTCTTTTGCTTACACGATCTGATCTCTGATTAAACCTCAAGCTGGTCCAGTATTGATCCCTAACTAGGTTGCAAATTTGGGCTGGCAAAGTTACAGGTTTTTCCTGCAACTTTATTTTCTGTGGGATTCACCTTCCTGCCCCTCACCTATACTCCCATTCCAATCCTCTGCCTATCTCCTCTTGAATCTTTCTGCTGGTGTTCATAGACAAACTTACTCTGGTAAAACTACCAGTTTTGCAGACTGAGCTGAGCTGAATTGGGGGTGGGGAAGAATGGTGAGGTGAAGGGGAGAATAGGGGTGGGATGGGAGGTTAGGGGAGGTAGGGGTGATGGCAGTATCTCAACCAAGAAGGATGCTTTCTTACCCAAAGCTCTAGCACGTTTTTGCAGACAAAATTTGTCAGCCTCTTCTTGCCGTAGTCTGAAGGCCCTGTTCTAAGCCTTACCAAAGCTGGAATATTTTGATAATAATAAAAAATATTATTATTAATAAAAATTAGAAAGCATAAGATGGTCATCTATTTTTCAACCTCAGAGTATATCCTGAATCCTGATTTCTAACTATATTCTAAATCTTCAGGGCTTTTTCTTCTGAGTTTTTAGCATTTGTCTCAATCTTATGTCAGAAAATGTGGTTCCCAGATTTTCTTATTCTACAAAGTGAAGATAATATTGCATGTGTGTGCTAAGTTGCTTCAGTCATGTCTGACTCTTTGTGATGCTATGGACTGTAGCCTGCCAAACTCCTCTATCCGTGGGATTCACTAGGCCAGAATACTGGAGTAGTTTGCTATGCCTTTTGCCAGGGGATCTTCCCTAACCAGGGATCAAACCCACGTCTCTTACATCTCCTGCATTGGCAGGCAGGTTCTTTACCACTAGCATCACCTGGGAAGCCCAGATAATGTTGAGCTGGCCAAAAAGTTTGTGTGGGTTTTCCCACAAGATGTTAGGGAAAAACTTGAATTAAATTTTTGGCCAACCCAAGAGCATCCACCTCAGAGACTACACAGATTCAGCAGATTTTTATTTTATTTTTTTTAGAAATTTCTAAAATCACTGCTAGGATCTAAAGGGAAGCACTTCATTCTTAAGAAGATGACAAAAGAGTACAATCAATTTTGGGAGTGTGAAGTCCCTTGTGAAAGACATGAAAAACACTCAAAATTGTACCAAACAGTGGTCAGAGATCCCTGAGAAATGTCAAGGTTTTGAAGGACTTCTAATTTTTGAGATTTAAATGACCTATATTTTATTTTAATCGCTCTCCTCTAGAGTGAAAGAGGGGAGTGAAAAAGTTGGCTTATAGCTCAACATTCAGAAAACAAAGATCATGGCATCTGGTCCCATCACTTCATGGGAAATAGATGGGGAAACAGTGGAAACAGTGTCAGACTTTATTTTCTTGAGTTCCAAAATCACTGCAGATGGTGATTGCAGCCATGAAATTAAAAGACGCTTACCTCTTGGAAGGAAAGTTATGACCATCCTAGATAGCATATTGAAAAGCAGAGACATTACTTTGCCAACAAAGGTCCGTCTGGTCAAGGCTATGGTTTTTCCTGTGGTCATGTGTGGATGCGAGAGTTGGACTGTGAAGAAAGCTGATTGCCGAAGAATTGATGCTTTTGAAATGTAGTGTTGGAGAAGACTCTTGAGAGTCCCTTGGACTGCAAGGAGATCCAACCAGTCCATTCTAAAGGAGATCAGCCCTGGGTGTTCTTTGGAAGGATTGATGCTAAAGCTGAAACTCCAATACTTTGGCCACCTCATGTGAAGAGTTGACTCATTGGAAAAGACTTTGATGCTGGGAGGGATTAGGGGCAGGAGGAAAAGGGGATGACAGAGGATGAGATGGCTAGATTGCATCACTGACTCGATGGACCTGAGTTTGAGTGAACTCTGGGAGCTGGTGATGGACAGGGAGGCCTGGCATGCTGCGATTCATGGGGTCGCAAAGAGTTGGACACGACTGAGTGACTGAACTGAACTGAACTGAAGAGCAAAAGAGTAACATATAGGTAGTTCATTTCAGTCACTCAGTCGTGTCCGACTCTTTGCGACCCCATGAATCGCAGCACGCCAGGCCTCCCTGTCCATCACCAACTCCCAGAGTTGGTAGTCGCTTTCTATATTGAGATAGTAAGGTAAGCCATCCACCTCTTTTAGAAAAATATCCTGGTTTTGGTTTTCAGTCGCTCCAGGGAGTGGGCAAAGCTCCAGTGGGTAAATTTGTTTCTGAAGCTCATTTAATTTGGAAGTTCATTCTCTTGCTTTTGAAAATATATATACATACCCATGTTTTCTTTCCCTAATCATGGTGCTCAGGGAAGGGAGAGAGCAAACAGATTGTAAACCTCTCTCAATATACATAGCCACATCAAGCTGATAGACTTTAAATACTGGCATTTTTTGGCTCCAAGAAGGAGAAATAGTTAGCCCTCATGTGGTGCAGGCCTGACAGGTGGGAATAGTCCAACCATCACTAAGTGATTTTTTTGAAGAGAGACAAATGTCTGTTGAGTAGCTGCACCATCAGGATGGTTTGATTCTTCTGCAGTATCTTAATCAGTTCAATTTAGGGAGAAGGCATCTGGATTTGTAAAGTGTCTGAGAAGTCTTCATAAAGCTCTCTAGTTCTTGTTTATTTTATTTTTATGTTCTCTGGGTAGGACCTACTAGCTAACTATTGTTGTTTAGTTGCTAAGTAGTATCCAACTCTTTTGTGACCCCATGGACTATAGCCTGCCAGTCTCCTCTGTCCATGGGATGTCCCAGGCAAGAATACTGTACAGGGAAGCCTGGTGTGCTGCTGTCCATGGAGTCGCAGAGTCAGACATGACTGAGCAACAAAAATCATTTCCTTCTCCAGGGGATCTTCCAGACCCAGGGTTCTAACTCACATTTCCTGTTTTGGCAGGCAGATTCTTTACCACTGAGCCACCAGGGAGATGCTTTAGAAATAGATAAGATGAACTTGTAAGCGGTTGCTTTTGTTGTTGTAGTTGTTTGGCCGTATGGCTTGCAGGATCTTGATTCCCTAACCAGGGATTGAACCCAGGTCCTGCACAGTGAAAGTGCAGGTCCTAACACTGAACTGGGAATTCCCTGTATATTTTCTTACAATTACTGTGTTTATGATTCTAAAAAGGGTTGGTCTTCTAAAAGCTGAGGAATCTTTTGCAATTTTGTTTATGGTGTTAATTTAATTTTGGTTCTTTCAATCAGAGTTTGTATGTAACCCAAGTTGAATGGATTTTCAGAACATTTTAGAGTTGCCAGGAATCTTTCAGGACATCCCAACCTATTTATTCCTTAAACTATTCCTGGTAGGTTATGGTCTAGTCTTTGTATAATGTTTCTTGTCAAAAGGAGGTTCATCCCACTTGGAGGTTATCAGTACTTTTAGCACATCTGTACTCAGGGTATGTCATCAGCATCCTATAATAATTGGAGCAAAGAAATGGAACCAAATGTAGAGGATTTGGTCAGATCCACAATCGTATCTGTCAAATACTAACCAGGAATAAAGTATGCACTTTGCTTGTATCAAGCTCTGGGTTGACTCCTTTGATCTCTCCAGTTTCTGGGAAGCTGAACTGTGTAAGGATTAGGAACACAAGATCCAAAATTAATACCTTTGCTTTCTGGCAACTCTCTTTTTTTCACATTTTATCTCAAAATGGTAATAGTAGTATTCCTTCCTTTGAGGTGGAAGATCTATAAAATAGTAATATTAATATACTGCTTATTATTTATGAGGAATTGTTAATCTTTATTTAAATACTTTTAAGCTTTAAAATAGTTTAATCACTTTATTAACTCTCACATCTGTCTTAACAGTTGGGTATTGTTATTACCTATTTTACAGATGAGGAAAGTCAAGTATGGAGAGGTCTTCTCATTTGTCAACATCATACAGCCAGGAAAAGTCAGTTTCAGGACATGGAACTAGAGCATCTCTCTCCAGGACTCTTGCTTTCAAACACTTCTGGAATCACCTGCACAAAGCTTCTTTTCTATTTTTTTGCTTATTTTATACTTAACGATTATATTTTTACTTTCATGCTTTCAGTTTTTTATTTTTTTAAGTAAATAATGCTTGAGGTGACGTGAAAGTCACTCAGTTGGGTCCAACTCTTTGTGACCCCATGGACTGTATAGAATTCTCCAGGTCAAAATACTGGAGTGGGTAGCCATTCCCTTCTTCAGGCGATCTTCCCAACCCAAGGATTGAACCCAGGTCTCCCGTGTTGCAGGTGGATTCTTTACTGGCTGAGCCACAAGGGAAGCCCAAGCTAGGGAAATATTCCTGTCACTGAATAAAAATAAGATGCAGTAGTATACTGGAACGAAAGCAAACAAAAAACAGAAACAAAAGTAAAATAAAATAGCACAGCATTATTTTCCAATCCTGCTGTGGTATGTAGAATGCCAAATGGCAACAGAGATTTTCAGTGTATCTAAAATTTGAAAAGCTTTTCATAATAATTGCTTAAATTATTGCTTATATTATTTAATATATTTATCATAGTGTTTCATTGTTCTGTTTTCATTGCAGAAGATGTACAATGTAATGAACTTCCAAGATAATTTTCTAAATAAGCTGTATAAAGTTTTTTAAGTAGCTTCAAATGAAAATATTTCTAAAATATACTACAACGTTTCCTCTATTTTAAAAGATACTGACAAGTTGGGTCTTTTCCTGGTGATTCAAATTCTTCAATATTAACAACAAATATGCAGTGAGGTTTTCAAGATTTATTGGTAAGTTTTCACTAAAAGGCCCAATGCTTCTGTATTAATTTTTAAATTTTTCTTTATATTTCCACTGTGTTTAGTCATGTCCACTCTTTGACCCCATGGAGTATAGCCCACCAGGCTCCTCTGTCCATGGAATTTTCCAGGTAAGACTATTGAAGTGGGCTCCAATTCCTGCTTCAGGGGATCTTCCTGACTCAGGGATTGAACCCATGTCTATATGTCTCCTTCATTGGCAGGCAGGGATAGACTCAGGGGATCGAACCCATGTCTATATGTCTCTTTCATGTGCCACCTGGGAAGGCCCTGTTTACTAACTGCTTGCTGCATGGCAGTTACTATCCTAAGCACAATTGAGATGTAAGGGATACAAGCTAACGAAGGAATGTTTGTGTGAATATTTTTTAAGTCTTTCAATAGAACATTGCAAGATTTCCACTTTTTTCATAGTTATACAAAGTCTGCGAGTGAAAGATTATTCTGCATGACTTTTCTATTGTTTTGAGAAAGTCACATGACCACTTTGGATCTTAGTTTCTACATCTATAAAGGGTACGCTGCTGCTGCTGCTAAGTCACTTCAGTCGTGTCCAACTCTGTGCAACCCCATAGGCGGCAGCCCAACAGGCTCCCCGTCCCTGGGATTCTCCAGGCAAGAACACTGGAGTGGGTTGCCATTTCCTTCTCCAATGCATGAAAGTGAAAAGTGAAAGTGAAGTCGCTCAGTTATGTCCGACTCAGCGACCCCATGGACTGCAGCTCACCAGGCTCCTCCATCCATGGGATTTTCCAGGCAAGAGTACTGGAGTGGGGTGCCATTGCCTTCTCCAATAAAAGGTATATGTTGGACCTAATCAGTGTCTCTCCAAAGTGCCTTGGGAGAAAAATAAACAGGTTTCCATTTTCTTTCGTTTCTTCATTGGCAAATGGTTTGGGCTTAACTTATTTATTTCCATCATACACAATGAAAAACACATGATAAAGAACTGGAAACATTACGTCTTTATATATTTTTGAGATATGGGAATATTGTATAAAAAATAACTTTTTTGAAATTGAAGAACTAAAGTGCACACGTGCATACATACAGGAAAATTTCTAAATGTAGCAAAATTGTTGAGAGAAACCAGTACATGTATATGAGAAAATACGTATAAAAATCAACAATTAAAAAAAATACATTGGTAACAGTATAGAGAATTTATTTTTTCCCTTTAGATATGTATTCAAAGCACCACTATTAAGCTTATGAAATTTATTATTGCTCTTGCTATTCTGCTTCTCATATATTGTTTTCATGAATGCATTTATTTCAAGAATTTATTCTTGTTTTTTATTTTCTTTCTGAAATGGAGAGGTCTGCTTTTCTTATTAAACGTATTACGTATCTTTGTATTTATGTTAACACTTCCTCTGGGAACACCTAAAATGCTTTTGAAACTTTATTTATATCTTCACAATCTCCCTGAAAGGCATTATCATGGTACATTCTATCTCAGGAAAATAAACCAAATAGAATTTAAGTGATAATTATGATTGCTGGTGACTCTGATGAGAAACATGATCATTTTTCTCCTTTAGGACTCATTGCAGGATAAGATTTTGTGAAGCTGTGATTATCCTATTTTATTTAGCTACTCCTATCTGAGGTACTTGAATTTTTCTTATCCAAAGAACTAATACACTACGAACAAAACTTTGGAAGATGTTCCAAATATTGGTGATTACCAAGAAATTTTTGAGATAAGCCATAAGTGGAAAATTTGTTTGTATCAATAATTTTGATATTTGCTAGCCGTCTTGGAATAGGATGAAGTGGTGAATTTAAAGATAAAACTCGTATTTTCAGAAAAAATTTTTTCTAATTTTGTTTGTAATATAAGTTGAGGACTATGAAAAGTATCAGAATGGATCAAATAACTTTGTTTGAGCTGTTAGCCCACATCTGATTTTGAAGTCTAGTGTTTCACAGTATCCTTATGCCTCCATTTTTAGAGTTAAAGATGGATACCAGATGGACACCATCTGTATCTATCATTAATGGACTAATGTTTCTCTACAATGGGCCAAGACTATGGGAAATAAGAAAGATAGAACAGAAGTAATCATAATAATATATACTAAAGAGACTATTTTTCACTATTTAGAAGCAAAGTAAAATATTGATACACAGCTTAAAAGTTGAATCAGATGCTAGACTGTCTAATACTCCAAAACATAACTAGCAAACATTTCAAAAAATAAAATAGAATTCAACAGAATATAAACTGATGCTATCTTTAATGACTACAGAGCTCAAAATCAATCTTTTGAAACAACATAATGAAAGTTTTAAGTAAAATATGTATAATTTTATTCTGAAATGTATGGTGAAAACCATTTTTGGTAGTAAGACTATGTCTGTAAGAGCATCCAACAATGGGAAAGGAGAACCACAAATCTTCCTTAGAAATCTTTTCCTGAAATAATTTGTATGTGACTTCTTTGCTTCTAAAAAAGACAAAGGTAACTAAAATTGCTTTATCCAAACTAAAATCTATTTATACAATAGAAAGCATATGTTACACAAATACATTTAAATTGTATTTTCAAAACACAATGATTGATGAAAAGTAAAATGTTTTCAAAATTTGTAGACACCCACCTGGTGCCTGGACTTCCCTGGTGGCTCAGTGGGAAAGAATCTGCCTGTGCAGGAGACGCAGGTTCAACCACTGGACAGGAAGATCCACTGGAAGAGGAAGTGGCAACCCACCCCAGTATTCTTGCTTAAGAAACCCATGGGCAGAGGAACCTGGCAGGCTATATTCCATGAGGTCGCAGAAGAGTTCGACATGACTTAGTGACTAAACAACAACAGTTCAAAATACTTTCATGCATTTTCCTTTGATATCATTTGATCCACATCAAGAAGTATCAAGGTTAGTAACTCAAATGCTAAACAGATCTGAATTTAAAGTTTCAACACATAACTCTGTGACCTTCAGCAGATTACTCTATGTGCTAGACCTCATTTCTTCATCTATAAAATAGAGGTAAAAATAAAACAAATCTCTAAATTAGAATTATATAATTTTGATGCACTAGACTGCCTAATATATAAGTAATATCCAATTCAAGTCAATGATTTTATTTTATTATATTATCATCATAATTATCTATCCTTAAGATCCCATCCAGTTTTACTTTTGTAAACTAGACATGCTCAATTCTTCATATGACATAATATTAATTCTTATAATCTTGGTTGTACTTCTCTGATTTGACTTTATCTGTATTATTCTTCATGTGAGGCTCATGAAATAACTCAAAAATTTTGACATTATATATTTTTACTGTAAGCCATTAAAAGTTATTAAGAAATTATATCACACTTTGTATTTGCTCTCAAGACTTTAAGCTTCTTGAGCATGGGACATAACTTATTCTATGTTTTACTTCAAAATCTAGTTATAGGCATGCTGATACTTGATAAGTGTTTGACATAAAAGTTAACTGTTAAGTAAAACAACTAAACTTTATTAACCTGTGCACTGTTAGCTCTTCCCACACACTATATTTGTAAATTTGTTTTTTTTATCTATAAAATTTTATATTCATTACTCTTAGACTCCCCTGGTGGCTCAGATGGTAAAGCGTCTGCCTACAATGCAGAGACCTGGGTCTACAATGGGAGACTCGAGTTCAATCCTTGGGTTGGGAAGATCTCCTGGAGAAGGAAATGGCAACCCACTCAAGTATTCTTGCCTGGAAGATCCCATGGATGGAGGAACCTAGTAGGCTACAGTCCATGGGGTCACAAAGAGTCGGACATGACTGAGCGACTTCACTCACTCACTCACTCACTCTTAGATTATATCCTTTTTAAAAAGTTGATATTTATCTTTTAATTACTCCTTATGGTCACTAAAATTTTCCTGTTTTATATTATAACATCATTTTTCAAATAACTTGAAACAGAATTGGCAATGAAATCTTACTATCACTAGAAATTCCCTCTAACCTGATGTGTTGTTCAGTCATGTCTGACTCTTTGTGACCTTATGGACTGTAGTCCTCCAGGTTCCTCCATCCATGGGATTTTCCAGGCAAGAATACTGGAGTGGGTTGCCATTTCCTCCTCCAGGAGATCTTCCTGACCCAGAGATAGAACCTGCATCTCCTCCATAGGCAGAGGCACCAGGGAAGCCCCAACCTAATATATCTCATTTAATTAATGACATATTGAGTTGGGCAAATATTTCATTTGTGTTTTTCTGTACCATCTTATGGAATATCAGAAGATATTCAGCTACTGCCCTCAAGCCTGTTTTGCTCCTTTTTAAAATTTTCCCAACTGTTGTTTGAATACTTCACTGAGGGACAAGCGAAAAAGTATGAAACTGGAAAGTTAAGTGGAATGAAATAAAACTTTTCTTTTTAATTAAAAAGTCAAACATTACAACTTTATTCCTTAGACAAGCAGGGAAGTGTTTTTAAATTTAAGCCTGAAAATGACTTAAAAATAACATTGTTGCTTAGAAATTTTCTTTTATAAATACAGTTCTATTGGTAATGTGGAGCATTTATCAGAAAATTATGAGACTGCAGGCTCACAAAATATTTAGTAGGTTTAAAATAGGAGTCCAGAAAAGAGTACATGTGAACTGGAACCAAGAAGTAATATTTGTTTTCTTTCTAATTATTCATAAAATATCCTATAAGAAATATCTCTAGAATTCAATGATTTAATAAATAATATACAAAGATGAATATCTATTCAAAACATGAATAAATTAAAAATATGGAATGCAAAGTATCTAGCACAAATAGTAAGTTTACAGTGAAAATTTATTGAATAAAGTTTAGCAAATCGTAAGGATTACAATTTTTAAAAAATCTTATGAGATGGTGAAATTATGTCTCTTAAGGCTTGTATCATATAAAACTGAATTACCAATAAATCATCAGTTTTCCTTAAGAATCACTCTGGTTCCTTGTTTGATTTAAGTTTCTTAATTTTCCTTAAAAATTTAGTGTTTGGATGAATTTCTTATCTGATATTACCTTTTTTACATAAATCAAAATGTTATATATTACTCTAATGACATAATTCTAAAATTGAGTTAATTAATTAAAAACCTGTAATAGATATCTTCCTTTAGCTCAGATGGTAAAGAATCTGCCTGCAATACAGGAGACCCAGGTTTGATCCCTGGGTGAGGAAGATCCTCTGGAGAAGGGAATGGCAACCCACTCCAAGTTTCTTGCCTGGAGAATCCCATGGATGGAGGACCCTGGCAGGCTTCAGTCCGTGGGGTTGCAAAGAGTCAGACTCGACTGAGTGACTAACACTACTAATAGATAACTTAGTAATATTGTTTATGAATGTGTAATGTTCATTGATGAGAGCATTACATAAAAAGACAACCATATCAAACTAGAAAAGTATATAATGTATACTTCTCATCAATATTGATACAGAAAATGATTATAACATAATTTTAAACATTGTCTAATTTATCTGAACAATATTATTTTTTAGTGGGAGCAACTGCAAGTTGCATGTCAAAGTGTGTCAGGGAGGGAGGAGATAACTCATTTACCATCAAATGTTAATTGGAAGTCTGCTTATAAAGCTTAGGGAAGAAAGAGTCATGAACAAGCAAGTTCAGATTCAGCTAACCCTTCCTTAATCCTAGACAAATAGCTAACCCTTAATCCTAGAGAAATTTCTTAAAAAGTAACTGAGAATTATGTAAACCGTATGAATTATTGGGACAGTCACCTAAGCCATGTAGCTCTGTTTCACTGCTGTTCTCTGAAACCTAATGCCTCTGCAGACCTCCAGAATTGCTAAAAGAGATTCAGAATCATTAAGAAATCAGTCAAAATAGTTTTAAAACTTGAGTTAACACCAATGGTCACTTTATTCCATCTTGACTCTTGATAGTAGGAAAGTGACCAAGTCATATTTGATTATGTAGACAACATGGTAGGCTTACGCCCTTGAGTTTTCTTGCTGTTAGATAAAAGGTGTCTAAACTTTCCAAAATTTTATTCAAACAGAGGACTCGCCTGGAAATGAATGTCTTATCATCAGGGGAGTCAGAAGAGGGAGACTAAGACTAAAAGGCAAGTGGAACTTTATGAAGCTAAATACATCAGTTTTGCAAGATATCACTTCCAACTGAAAGTGCTTACCCTCATGCCTGTCCTACAAGAGCCCAGAAAATCAAAACAAAACAAACAAAAAAAAACCCCTCATATTTCAAATGACTGCCAGTTATTAAGGTGAAATGCATTCTCTTGTTGTTTCTGTTCCATTATGGAGCTCCCATTGCAGAAGGGCAGCACGGGCATCATGGAGGCTTCTCATACTCTTGAATAAATGCTGGTGGGGCCTCTTCCTTCCATTCTCAGGGCCCCAAGACTTGGCGTGGTTACTCATTCAGTCTAAATTTGGAGGCCAGAAAAAAAGTCACCCATAGTCTCTAAAATTCCTTATTTTGGCCACTGAAAATCAGACTCGTGGCTATGTGTAGGAAACCAGAATTACCCTGGCTTGTAAATAAAGTGTTTTTATTAATATTTCATTGGAATAGGAAATGGCAACCCACTCCAGTAATCTTACCTGGACAATCCCATGGACAGAGGAATTGGGTGGGCTATAGTCCATGGTGTTGCAAAGAGTCAGAAACAACTGAGCACACACACACACACACACACACACACATATTAATATTTCATATGCTTGAACATCTGGAGGAGAAAACAAAGGCAACCAAAGAGGTAAAAGAAGGAAGTTAAGCTCCTACATTATCATCCAAGGAAGAATTCTTTTGCCTTTTATGGTGCGTGAGTGCTTATTCTCACTTGGAAGTTGAGAATTGAAAACTTTTGTATATGTCACCAAACTTCTTTCCAAGTATCCATAACTTGTATTTTGAATAAAGATAAAAAGAAAGAAGAGTGACAGTTGTAGGAACAGAGGTAGTTCTTACTTGAGACTAACTTAAGCTTGGATTGTGCATTTGAGGTGTTTTCATTTTTATAACATCAAAACCTTTATTTCAGGGGAAAAATAAAAATTAGTGACAAACATTATTCATGGCATCTAATGTTTTCTTGTGTTAAATTGGAATCTGTAGTTTGGAGGAGCAATTAAATAAATAGATTCAGTTCAGTTCAGTCACTCAGTTGTGTCCAGCTCTTTGCGACCCTATGAATTACAGCACACCAGGCCTCCCTGTCCATCACCAACTCCCGGAGTTCACTCAAACTCATGTCCATCGAGTCGGTGATACCATCCAGCCATCTCATCCTCTGTCGTCCCCTACTCCTCCTGCCCCCAATCCCTCCCAGCATTAGGGTCTTTTCCAATGAGTCAACTCTTCACATGAGGTGGCCAAAGTACTGGAGTTTCAGCTTCAGCATCAGTCCCTCCAATAAACACCAAGGACTGATCTCCTTTAGGATGGACTGGTTGGATCTCCTTGCAGTCCAAGGGACTCTCAAGAGTCTTCTCCAACACCACAGCTCAAAAGCATCAGTTCTTCGGTGCTCAGCTTTCTTCACAGTCCAACTCTCACATCCGTACATGACCACTGGAAAAACCATAGCCTTGACTAGACGGACTTTGTTGGCAAATAAATAGATTAATCACATTTAAATCTGTTAGTAGGTAAGAATATTACATAAAAATAAGTTAGAATCTGTCACTTTATCCATCAATGACAAATACTGCAGTATTTATTATATCACTGCTTGCTTATTCAGTTTCATTATGTCAGGAAGTATTTGTTTATATATCAGGGGTGAGTTACTGACTTCCCTAGTTGTGTTTAAATGGAGCTGAAATGCTGCACCTAGAGACCCAGAACCATTCAGTTCTTGAGATAAATCTAACCAGAGAAGAAAGGAGCAGTAATAAAACAATAGTAATAACACATTTTGTTTAGAATGTGACAGGAAACATGCTGAGTGATTTTCATGCATTTCATATTCATCATCATCCTAGGTTAGTCCTGGACATTATACCCATCATCCACTTTACAGATGAGAAAACTGGATCTCAGACAAATGGTCTAATTTGCCCAATATCACATAACTAACAAGTGGTGAGGCACGGAGCCTCCAGAATCATGTTTCTAACCATCATGCTATCCTGTCTCCTAGAAGATGAGATTCTAAGATTACTTTTGCTAGAGTATGGGTTGTCTTCAGATATAGTGTTTATTGCTCAATGCATTTAACTGGATTCACAGTTTAGTTTCATGGTAGGTATTTACAGTTCCTTTTTAAATCTAAACCTCAAAATAAGAGATCTGAAAAGCTACCTATTCCAGACTAGCTGTCCATTTGCCTCAGGAGTCCCACTCAATAGATGCCGAATTCCTGGGCACTGGCCGGAAACGTGCGCAGGTTAGCCTCCAGTTCTTGTACACCACTCCCATGGGAGCAAGCTCTAAAGTCTGACCCGTGTCCCAATTAAGTTTATAGCATCTCACATCTGAGTCCACCTGAATTGTGAAAAGAAATGTACCTGCCATGAGTCATCGACTTTCTTCTTCCAGTTTTTCACCAGTAAGAAGCATCTTAACAGAGACGATTGGAATAACTGGTCCCAGTTCCGTCCTGGATTGAATTTGTGAACATCCGTCTTAACATGATATTATATCCCAAAGTTCTAAATTTATTACCCAAAACACTAGCAGTTCCTGAATCATCTGTTATGTGACACAAGTTGTTACCCATAATAAGATACTGAAGGTTATGAATGAATTGCTTTCTATTTTGTAAATTAGGACATAGTCAGTATTTTAGTACACTAACATTATTTCTATTCATTTAAATTCCAATGTGTTTTCTTAAATTGTAGGAAAAAAAGTATGGTGTGATAGCTAGTAAACCAGACATCATATCTCACCTTCTCAACTGTATCTTCTAAGGAATGCTATCATTTGTATTATATGATATATTATCTCTAGGTTTGGTGTATATTTCTACTAAGTGATCACGCCTACTTATTTTCCCTTGGAAAATGGATCAAGGAGATAATTTATTAACTGATTTAATAAATTTCCCAACATTTTGCAAAGTATTAGCAGTGGAACAACTTGTTACTTGTGAGATTAGATGCCACTGCCAGTTAAGACTTTGCTTTGTTTAACAAAGCTGACTTTCTTCTTCTAAACTTGTAAATAGGCATATAAAATAAGCTTAAATCCTGAAATTTGATGAGTCATTATTATGATAAAATTTCAGAGTAAAATTGCCATGAAAAGTCAAAAATCTTTCAAATAAAGGAAATTATAAAGTTGCATGTTAAAGAAAATAAGAGGGAAAAAGCAATAGATGAAATTTGTTTTCATAATTCAGTTTAAAAAAGCAAGAGAATTCCAAAAACATTTACTTCTGTTTCATTGACTACAATAAAGCCTTTGACTCTGTAGATCACAAAAAAAAAAAAAAAAAAAAACCTAAGGTGCATTTATTTGACTGTAGGTTGGCAAAAAAAGCCTCAGTGTCCAGTATGCAGTTATTAGTCTGTAGAACTCAAATGCTCTTAGACACAATGCTATTATTTTAACACTGAATTATTTCTTAAAAGAATGTTGTCAAGTATCCTTTCTCATGAACCCTTTAGTTGGTATTAAAAGCTGCAATTTTCTCCTATTTATTGAGGTTTTCCTATATGAAAGCATTACCACATTTTCAGGTAACTTGTATCATTAGGTGTTTCTAACGATAAATGAGTGTGATTTTTGGAAAATGGCACCAGGTTTACAACCAAGGACAATGAAAAATCTGTGCTTAAGAAATGTAGGACCTGGAAGTTCTTCCTGTGCCGCTTAAAGACTTGTGTTGTCTTGAACACGTTCATCCAGTATTACTGTCTGTTCCTTCTCTATGTTTAGTTAGTATCAAATGCCCGTCTTTTGTTTATTGTATAGTAAGCTTACAAAGAAAAGGCAAATTCTCAGCCATTTATGCAGACATTTGAATACCATGTCTGAAGGTTTGGATCATCCAAACGGAACCTTCGGCATTCTGACCATTAGCTGGGTCACTAGCTAGGGGCTGAGGGCCTCACCTGAGTAACTCGAGAATCCCTTCAATCTGGCTCTTTGATTTGGCTTTCACAGGCCAGTACTTTTTATTTCTTCTCATCTGTCTGCTATCATGTTAACAAGACAAGACGAATCTCTGCAGCTCATTGACAATGTAATAAAATGAGATTAGAATTTCACCAGCAAAAGAATGGCTTGTTTTAGGGCTTTAGGCTTGAGCCTAATGTTTGTATGTGCCTTGATGATCAAAAAAGAGGAAAAAAACAACAACCAAATAAAACCATAATGGCTGCCTACTTACTCAAATCTGCTGAGCCTGATTGAAAACCCAGAAAAGTTCCAAACCAAAACAGCACAGCATCTTTCATGTTACTGACATAATATTACCAGGAAGCTCACCCCAATGTTGCTTTGTACCATTAATAACTGTTATCCAATTTACATTTTGTTACTATAAACCCTGGTTCAAAAAAAGCCAAGTAATGCGGGAAGCTACTGGAAAACTGCTGCTTCATTTGAGTTATTTAGAACAAATAGGTGGAATATGTAATATTGTGTTAAATGTCTCATGGCTACTGAAGATTTTGGCAACTCCTAAAGACATTTTGAACTAACATAAATAAAACTTTCAAAAAAATTGGAAGAAAGACATTGTTTATTGTGCAAGAACAATCAAGAACACTTAATGGAATATTGTGACAAAGAGTCACAAATTAATATCTAATCTCAAATACATGCAAGGCTTTTAGCCTCCTAAGCTGACCAAAGAGACTAAAACAAATTGTCTTAATTGTGTTTATATTTTCAAGCCACATTTTCCATATACAATTAAGTTATTTAAAATTCTGCAATTGAAGTACTTGTCTTTAATAATAAGGTCTGGGTTTATTTGATTAAAATGCTATTTGGCATGGTTACATGTCTAACATTTTAATTAGGGAAATTGCGTTTGCTTTCTTGATATTTGCCTATACTCTAACCATTTACTTTATCAGTTACACATGACATATAAACACATTTTGCAAATTACTTTACTGGTTATTTCTTATCCTGTGAAATTTAGATAGCAGAAAGATATATAGGATGTAAATAATATATGTGTGTACTAGTTTGCATGCAATAGAAACTTAGGTAAATAAAACTACTTTAATGTGCTCTATTCATTATTAATCAGTGCAACTCAAGAACTTAAATAGCCCGGGCCATTTTAGCAGGAATAAGGATGTTTTTAAAGGAGCAGCAATCCTGTAACAAATCCTATTTCTCAGCTCTACTAATTGCTTTCTTTGCAGTTAAATCCTTGCTAGTGCTGAAAGGTAAAAGCAAGCTAGGAAGCTACATGACTGAGAAACCCAAACAAGTCTTAAAATTTTTTTCTTTTCCAGTCCTGTGCCTTGAGAATTTGCCATCTGGATTGCATACCGTATTCAGTGCTTTAGCTCTTGACGTTTTTAAACAATAGCACTGTAGCATTTCAGCATGTTGCCTCATGACAAAATAAATGTTCTGTGCATTAAATTATGCTGGTATATATTTAAAACTCCTCATGTGACCAATGGACACAGTGAGGACAGGTACTTGCCAATTTGCTTTTGCCATGGCAAAATTTTAATAATATACAATGCATTTTTATCAGATCTGCATTCATCGATATTTAGGAGGAAATATTTCAGAGAGAAATATGTCAAATTTTGTATTGCCTTGAGCTTTCTCAAGGTTAACTAGTATCCAAGTGACTAAGATGTTTTATTCCTCTTTAATACTTTCATCCCAGGGTGATATTTGCCTGAGGTTGCACTGTTTTTGATTAACTCTATGTGATAATGAAAACCATGAGAATGGCTTCATGTAGGAGTTCCTTTTTTTTCTGATGTTACGTATAAAACTGTGGAAGTCTTCCAGTATTTAACACTAAACCTTTTTTCCCTTTCTGCACCCAGACCTCAAAGTAATTACGGAAGTGTGAGGAATGATTTTATCTAAGGTCATTACTGTTTTCTAAGGTGCCTAAGTGAAGAGTTCAACTATTTTTATTGGGGTGAAAAAAAACACATGTATTGAGGGTTCAAGGCAATTTTGTGCTCTCCAAACACAGACAGGGAGTTAGATCAGCAATTATACATAGACGTTTGAGACAAATGGACTGATGCCTCCTCTATTGTGATAAAGTCAGTCTATATTTTGAACTAATCAAGTAATGACTATTGGTATTTCCTCTATGAACTAAATTGAAGTCAGAAAAACAACCACTTGGGTCAAGTTGTCAAAGTTGTTTGAGGAAAGATCTAAAGATGCAATAATAATTTTTTTCTTCCAGAAACTACACAAGATTGTGAATAAAGGAAAATCCCTTCTCTTTTATTTTACTTCTGTATTAATGAGCACATTTTGGTGCTGCTTTTTATTAGATAAAATATGTAATGGGCTTAGTGTGCATATTAATCTATAGACATAATTACAATTAGAAAGGGACTTATGTAGAGACAACTATAATCTCTTCACCTTTCATTTTACTCTTCGCTGAATTATATCTGAATCCAATGAGAAAGCAATTTGCATCATTACATTCTGTATCATAAACCAACTTGTATCATTATTATATTTTCAAGAAGTTAACACTTTACACCTTTGCTTCTACTCAATTTTATTCACCATTAACTGAGGCAATTAAAATTTTAATTGCAATACAATTGACTTAACATTATAATATTAGTTTCAAGTATAGAGTAAAACATAATGATTAGATACCTGTATGTATGAATTATGAAATGATCACCATAATGTCCTGTTAATATCTGTCACCACACATAGTTATAATAAGGCAATTTTAATTGATGAAAATACTTATATACAATGGGCTTGGGTTTAACCCATGTGTTGTCTTCAGATTGTAAGAATAAATTCAGTTTGCCTCAGTAAATCCAGGGTTTGTTGGAAAGATAGCACGGGAAGAAGGAGACGTAGGTACACGTGGGTCAGAGTCTCCCTCCCAGCCTTGTTGAAGGATGATTGCTTTATTTCCCATGTCCATTCCAATTAGCTATAGTCCAGGCAGGCCACACATGGTAAATTAAAAAAAAAAAAAAAACAATCAGGCAAAAACAAACACATCAGACTGGGGTTATGAGCATGGCAGTGAGTCTGAGACTTCTCACCAGACTGCTATATAACTAGCAGATAATTTGTGTGGCCTGGCCACACATTGGGATTCATAGAAAATAAATACTTGATTTATATTATTAAAAATTTATTGTCTGGCTGGCTCAAAAATACATGTTTATTAATTGATGACTTAAAAATAGCTATTTGAAAGAGAAATGATATCTAATACATGGGAGTATATTTTATAAAAAATGCTAAAACTGGTTTCATACTGAAAGGCAGTTGAAGTAGAACCCTCTTCTCTTCTCAACAGCTGAGTGCTATTAAATATTTATTAATTAATTGCTAAGAGATTCTAATGAAAATTGACATAGGGCCTGCAGGTTAGATCTTTTAGTTTCCTTAAAGAAATACATTTGAAAGAAATTGACTCGTGATTGAAGGAGCTAATTCTAGCAATTAAGTGGTTATTTAATGGACTATTTCCTATATAGCACAACAAATGGAACATTTTTCAAAAGGAAGAAGTCATGAAAATGCTTGCAGGCACAAAAGAATAATAAATTTTTAAACTACAAAGCTAATAAACTAGATAAACTGGTGTCATGTGAAGGAAACCCATCCTGGTTCATTAAAGTGTAACATCTGAAACCACTAAGCGGTCTGTCCCTTTTCACCACCACAGTACAGAGGTGCTAAATTACAGGCATCAGATTAACTCCTCATACGTTCAGGCTAAGCTTTGCTTGAAATGCTACCATACATGTTCAAAGAAAGAGCATTTTCTTTGAACAGTGTTTGTGAAAACTCTGATTTTATGTATAGGTATATATGTACACAAAATCTTAGGTACAGATTTTTTTGAGTGAAGTATAATTAATTTATACAATACTGTGTTAGTTTCAAGCATACAGCAAAGTGATTTCAGATGCTTTTCCATTATAGGTTATTAAAAGATATTGGATGTAGTTCCACAGAATTTCTTCTAATCAGACCTACTAACCTTTAACAAATAAAAATTGCACTTACTGAAATCATTCATGAGACCAGGATTCAGTAGATGTATTACTGTTAATACTATTGTCAGTGATACTGAAAACTCTTAATTCTTAAAGATCAAATTGACTAGTTTATCTTTGGCTTCTTCTGTATAAAAACACATTGGAAGAATTAGTTTTTTGAGACATCTGCTACCAATTTAGCACTGTTATTTTAAAAAAAAATGAAATACTCCTGCAATAATTTAGTACATATTTGATTTTTCCATAATATCAATCATGTGATTAATAAATAGCTCCTTCTATTTTATGCACATGGTATAGGTAATTTAATATTATTATTATAAAAACACTACACTTTAGAATAATCTGGCTGAAGAGTCTGAGCTTTTGCTACATCGTTGAACTGAAATGTTTCTTTAAAGCTGTAGTGGATGGGTCATTTTACACAGATTGATTACTTTAAGTTTTATCTTTGGACCATAAGTATATAAAACAGAGAAGCTACACAGTTAATATGGGGAATATACTCTCTAAAGAATACTTATTGCATAAAAACATCTTTGAAAGTAATGGCTGGAAGCAGGCTTTTCTATTTTTTGGAATTATTTCTTTTCTACAGATGTAGTTCTGTGAACTGCTATAGAAGTTGACTTGCTATAGAGCACTGTCCAATAGAATTTTTTGCAGTCATGGAAATGCTTCATGTCTATGTGCCCCTAAACACTGCTAGCCACACATAGCTTTGGGGGACTTAAAATATGGCTAGTTCAACTGAGGAACTGAATTTTTCATTTATTTATTTTAATGAAATTTGAATGATACGTGACTAGCAGCTGCCCTATTAGACAATATAAAGTGTTGGCTCAATAAAATGCATAATGGCCTTAGTATTTACTTTGTCACCAGAAAAAGTGAGACTGTATGCTATTTTCCAAATCAAAGAAAGCTTGGAAAACCAAAACAATTAAGTATGAGGAAGCAGTTGTGTCTAGGTAATGTGAGAGACTCCTCAACTGACTCTTTAGGCCATTTTTCGTCGTTTAGTGTCAGAGATGAAATTAGTAAGTCCTGAAGAAGAAAATGGTGTCTGTAATTCCCATGGTGATTCTCTAAGGTATAGCCAGGTGCACTTTAACTTGCTCTTTGAATATGGCAATGCCTTTGGAATCAAATAAATATGCAAAATAGGTACTATGAGCTGATTATACAACTTGAAACCTGATACCCTGAGGAAGATTGTTCAGTGACTCATGCAGTTCTAGACAACAAGCTACATTTTGAAGAAGAAAAAAAAAATAAAACAGAAATCTACTTATATCTGTATGAAATCATGTGAAACTAAAATAGGTGTTTCTAAATGTTAGGTCTTTATTCTAGTGTGTTCATTCCCTAACTTCAGAATAATAATTCAGTGTCACGACTTTGCAGCCAGTTTTCAAATCACTGTGTCTATACTAACTCCTACACTTGATTGCCTCTCTTTCTTTTTTCTCTTTTCTTTCCAGAATGCTTATTTTGTGTGCTGCTGCTGCTGCTAAGTCGCTTCAGTCGTGTCCGACTCTGTGCGACCCCACAGACGGCAGCCCACTGGGCTCCCCCGTTCCTGGGATTCTCCAGGCAAGAACACTGGAGTGGTTGCCATTTCCTTCTCCAATGCATGAAAGTGAAAAGTGAAAGTGAAGTTGCTCAGTCGTGTCTGACTCTTAGCAACCCCATGGACTGCAGCCTACCAGGCTCTTCCGTCCATGGGATTATCCAAGCAAGAGTACTGGAGTGGGGTGCCATTGCCTTCTCCCATTTTGTGTGCAAGACCATGTTAACCTTTCTTTCTGAATACATTATTGCTCCCTGGTTTCCAGTTAAGGCTCCTAGCTTCTGTGTTTCTAATCAGGGCCTTCATTAAGCAGTCACAGAGGTTATTGTTTGGTTGTGTTTGCAGTTAGTAGCTTTTAGCTTTATCTGCTCCGTGGTGGTTTACAAATTCCCGCTAATGCTAAATTAAAACGGTAATTTCAGGTGGCTTCTACTCTTATTTTTCCTTTCTCCTCTCCCTGCTACAAATCAGAGATGGAGGAGGAGGAGAAGACACTATGAGGTGAAAAGCTTCACCATATTCAGTCTGTAGGATCATGGATAAGGAAGATCACAGTGTTTGGCCTGGATCTGGATGTCACCAGGCTTCCCCGATTCTCAGTGGCAGAAAACCCGATTCTCCCTGCTGTTAACAGGCCTTAACATGAACTGAAGTTCACTAAACGTCTTGTAACTAAACAAAGTCAGGGTTGCTGAAACTTTCCTCCTGCCTTTAATAGTCCAATGAATAGGATAGTGTTGGTATCACAACACTGTTTTGTTGTTACCTGATGTCCTGAAACTGACATACGCTAAAATGTGTCACTGAAGCTGCCACTTGTTTCAGCCGTAACCTGCTTTCCTGAGTTTGGAGTCTAAAAAGTACAGCCTGGAGAGCACTGGAAGAGAATGTGCAGTAATACATTTTTTTTTTTTTTTTTGCATTGTGCTCTCTCTTGCAGTCTGAAATCGAACACCTTTCTGCTTTTGCAATACAGCTGATACTCCATATATTCCAAGGACAAATAACACACATCAGAAGAAAAAGGTAGAAGGAGTGTTAAATATTACATATGAGGAATGAACTTTTAGTTATTCTTTCGTAAAAGAGGGTATTAATAAAAATACAATTGACCCTTGAAAATCCTGGTTGGTTAGGGTTCTGACCCACTGGGCAGTGGAAATCTCTGTATAATTTATAGTCTGCCCTCAGTCTCCATTATTTCTCTGTATTCAAGGTTCCCCATCCTTGGATTCAACCACTGAGAATTGTGTAGTATTTACTATTATATTTATGCATTTTATGTATATTTATGTTACTTTTACAGCCCAGAGCTGTGTACACACAGACACACACACACACACACACACATGCAGTGGAATGCAATACATTATAATGATCTCAAGCAGTACTTATGTGAAATGAGTGATTTGAATCAATCCACTTAAATGAGAAACCAGAACAAAGTGTAGGCAGAAAAAAATTATTAAATGCTCTGTTGGTTACTGAAATTCCACCACCATAGCAGATTTGGGGCCTTAGAGAATTATTGTTCTTACTGTTTTAGAGTGTTACTGCAACTGATAACAATTACTTAAAGAAAACAAATCTGCCTTGCTCTTTGCCAGTTTGGCCCTAACACAGTCTTGTGAGAATATTGGCTCTACAAAAACAAAAGTTTAGGAAGTAAGGTCAATCTATCTTTTTTTTCTTTTTAAAAAATGATCTTGCATAAAAGGAGTTGGCTCCCTAAATCCACACAAATGTAAATGAGGATAAAGTACCTTGTATTCCTAGAGCAAAGAACAGGGCTAGGCTTGAACTGATGAGAAGTTCACTCACTCAGTGTTATCTCCAGACCCTTCAACTCCTGTGGCAGTGTAAGTATCTGGTGTCTACTAGTAGTATACTCATTTGAAAGCCGTAATTCTGTGGTATGAGGAGGCGGGGCTATATTCTGCCTGTTGGAGGTAGATACATGTAAATAAGAGTAAATACTATATTTACCAAGAGACTCTAGAGATGAGAACCTGGTGTGGTCCATAGACCTTCCTTGGCACATATGAGTCACTGTAGGAATTGCTAGAGGAAGTGAAAGATTGTGCAAGATTCTGCAGTATTCTGTGAGAATGTTTTTCTTATTCCACAAATTCCTTATGAGTTCCCAGTCATTACTAAGTACTTTTCAGCGTATTCATTATATATACTTTAATCATTTACTTCCCTCAGGGATCACAGAGAGTGGACATTTACTCCTTGCTCAGGGGAGGGAAAGTAAAAATGTGGGAATGTAGTTTTTCAGGAGTATGTTGCAAGTTGAGAGCCTAGAAAACTCTCCTCTTCTCTTTAGTGTTTCATGCAGCCCAGCAAATACACTTTCTGGTTATCTACTGAGCAGTTGGTGAACAAGCAAGTACATTCACCTGAAGAGATGGCTTAATGGTAGTTTTATTCAACGCTCTATTTCCTCCCAACTGGCTTATTCTTTCCCAAACTTTGGCTTAGTTAGTTCACTGCCATCTAGTCATACTCACTCATTAAAGACAACACTTAGGAGACTCCTTGAATTCTTCTTCCCTCTGTGTCCTTGTTCTCTTCTCAGTTGATTACTAAGTCCTGAGGATTTTACCACACAAATACCAAATATTTCTCAAGTATATTCTTACTTCTCCATCCTTGCCTATTTGTCATCTTTTACATGGTCTTCTGTCCCAGTATCTTAAATTTTTTATACTCTTTTGATCACAACACAATAACAATATTTTTGTCTTGAATCCCCATATACACATACACATGTACCTATGGCCCAGGAACACTAAATACCTTGCATCATGCTGTTTCTCACTCTTGTGTCATTGACCAAGTGTCATTTTTGACCTAGAATTTTCCGGCTTGCACACTTCCTACCCTCTGATCCGAGTAACCATGTTTCTTTTTTGAAGATCCATCACAGATGCGGGTTCCTCCGAGAAATTTTCCTGCTCATCTCAGGTTGAGTTAAGGTCCCTCTCCGTGCTCACATAGTGCTCATGCAGTGCTCACTGTATCTACTGCATATTCCATATCATGGTAGTTGTTTCATACCAGTTAATAGGAGTATTAACATGTGAAATTTTTGAGGGCAGTACTAATAAGTTATTCTAACATCTAGCAGAATATGTGGCAGATAATAGAAGTTTAATACATTTGAGTCAATAAAAGATTTCAAAGATATCTCTCTGAAGTGAGTTTTTTTTTCAAGATCAGGTTGGAAGTATACCAAAATCCTAGCTTCCTGAGAAATCATTTTTATACATTTTAAAGGATATATAATTCCTAGGTATCCCTACATTAAAACCTCCTAAAACAGCAAGCAGAAGTGCCTTTAATCTCTTTCCTGACTCACTCCTTTGCTCACAGACTTGCTACTCTTTCAGAGTCCCTCTACTTTTGTGCAGGATTCATTCCCTTATTTCTCCTGGCCCCTTCCAATGCCATAACCTTACCTGGAGTCTCTTTTCTCCACTAGAGTCAAGTCCTACAGTTTTTCCGTCAGGTCTGTCAAGAGTCGGTTCCTTCCTGAGCAAAAGATAATTGCTTTGGAAATCTGAGCGCTCAAACCCAGAACTAGGTAGTGGTATCAAGGTATGCTTGTGGACTACTCTGCTGGCAGAAAAGTTCCTTGATAGTGTTACTAATGTATTTAAATCATGAGAAGCAGTGCTGCTTCTATAGCTCTTGCTTACAGATACATCCTGTGCATGCTTCTATTTGTCCTTCTGTAAGTGTGAACCGTGAACTTCGTGATGTTCAAGCTGGTTTTAGAAAAGGCAGAGGAACCAGAGATCAAATTGCCAACATCAGCTGGATCATCAAAAAAGCAAGAGAGTTCCAGAAAAGCATCTCTTTCTGCTTTCTTGACTATGCCAAAGCCTTTGACTGTGTGGATCATGATAAACTGTAGAAAATTCTGAAAGAGATGGGCATACCAGACCACCTGACCTGCCCCTTGAGAAATTTGTATGCAGATCAGGAAGCAACAGTTAGAACTGGACATGGAACAACAGACTGGTTCCAAAAGGAAAAGAAATATGTCAAGGCTGTATATTGTCACCCTACTTATTTAACTTATATGCAGAGTACATCATGAGAAACGCTGGGCTGGAAGAAACACAAGCTGGAATCAAGATTGCTGGGAGAAATATCAATAACCTCAGATATGCAGATGACACTACCCTTATGGCAGAAAGTGAAGAGGAACTAAAAAGCCTCTTGATGACAGTGAAAGAGGAGAGTGAAAAAGTTGGCTTAAAGCTCAACATTCAGAAAACAATCATGGCATGCAGTCCCATCACTTCATGGGAAATAGATGGGGAAACAGTGTCAGACTTTATTTTTCTGGGCTCCAAAATCACTACAGATGGTGACTGCAGCCATGAAATTAAAAGATGCTTACTCCTTGGAAGGAAAGTTATGACCAACCTATTAAAAAACAGAGACATCACTTTGCCAACAAAGGTCCGTCTAGTCAAGGCTATGGTTTTTCCTGTGGTCATGTATGGATGTGAGAGTTGGACTGTGAAGAAAGCTGAGCACCGGAGAATTGATGCTTTTGAACTGTGGTGTTGGAGAAGACTCTTGAGAGTCCCTTGGACTGCAAGGAGATCCAACCAGTCCATTCTGAAGGAGATCAGCCCTGGGATTTCTTTGGAAGGAATGATGCTAACGCTGAAACTTCAGTATTTTGGCCACCTGATGAGAAGTGTTGACTGATTGGAAAAGACTCTGATGCTGGGAGGGATTGGGGGCAGGAGGAGAAGGGGACGACAGAGGATGAGATGGCTGGATGGCATCACTGACTCGATGGACATGAGTCTGAGTGAACTCCAGGAGTTGGTGATGGACAGGGAGGCCTGGCGTGCTTCGATTCATGGGGTCGCAAGAGTCGGACATGACTGAGTGACTGATCTGATCTGATCTGATGCCTAATCTGAAATGGTAAATATGAATATAGTCCTACTCCCTTCACCCTTTTCTTTTTCTATAAAAGCAAGAAAATGAGTCTTTTATTCTGACTGTATGTTCTATCACTTTCAATCAACACACTAACTGAAGCAGTTTTTGTATTGAAAATCTAACTTTTTATTCTCAATGGATAATTTTCATCCCCTGTGGGAACGATTTGGAGCTATATAAAATCAGAAAAGAACCTTAGAACTTTTCTGGTTTAACAGTTTTATTTATAAATAAAAAAACTGAAATCCAGGAAGGTTTGATACATTCCCAAATTATGAAATGGATTCAATCTAGCCTAGATTCTGTATCCTCCAACTTTTAGCCATTATTGCTTTCAGTGGGCTTCCCTGGTGGCTCAGATGGTAAAGAATCCGCCTGCAATATGGAAGACCCAGATTTGATCCCTAGGTCAGAAAGATCCCCTGGAGAAGGAAATGGCAACCCACTCCAGTATTCTTGCCTGGAGAATCCCATGGACAGAAGAGCCTTGTGGACTATAGTCCATGAGGTCATAAAGAGTTGGATACGACTGAGACTAGCACACACAATGCTTTCATTGTAATATATTGTCCTTCTAGTTTGGGGATGTATTAGAGAAACATTGAAGGATACAGGTTCTCCAAATCATGAATAAAGCCTACTCCTAAAACTGACATAAAGACAATTTAGAGATGGCTGTCTGGATTCAAGCCTCCTTTCTTGGCAGAGGTCCCACGGACATTCCCTGTCATTACAACTCTTCTTCCTTTCCCTGACTGTTCTTTGCTTGAAGTCCTTGCTTCACTTAATCTAACTTAAATCCAGCTTTCAATATCTTTTTTTTTTTTTTTAACACTCATTGCCAAGATGAAACTTTTATATTTTCTAACACATTGATGTTACTTTAGGGCTTTTTTTGTTTGTTTATTTTTCTTTTCCTCTTCATTTGCAATGTCTAACCAGTTCGTCTAAAAGCAAGCTCTTTACTTAATGGCAAGAATCAGTTTCTTTTATCAAAGCAAAATAATCCTGATTTCTTTCACTTTTCTCCTACAAATGCTACCTTCTATAGCTTCAATTACTTTATTGTGGTAAAAAGTCCATTAGATAAAATGATTTTAATATTTTTAAGGGTACAGCTCAGTGGACTTAAGTACATTCACTTTTTTGTGTAATTATCACCACCACCCATCCCCAGAACTTTTCTTATCTTCCCAAACTGGAAAACTGTACCTATTAAATACTAACTCCCCGTGCCGCTCTCTCTCCAGCCCCTGCCCACCATCATTCTTCTTTCTGTTTCTGTGAATTTGACTTCTCTAGATACCTGTGGCACCCCACTCCAGTACTCTTGCCTGGGAAATCCCATGGACGGAGGAGCCTGGTGGGCTGCAGTCCATAGGGTCGCTAAGAGTCGGACACGACTGAGCGACTTCCCTTTCACTTTTCACTTTCATGCATTGGAGAAGGAAATGGCAACCCACTCCAGTGTTCTTGCCTGGAGAATCCCAGGGACGGGGGAGCCTGGTGGCCTGCCGTCTGTGGGGTCACATAGAGTCGGACACGACTGAAGCGACTTAGCAGCAGTAGCAGCAGATACCTGATATAAAGGGAATCATACAGTATTTGTCTTTTTGTGACTGGATATTTCACTTAGCAGAGTTTCTAAGGTTCATCCATATAGTGGCATATGTCAGAATTTCCTTCCCTTTTAAATGGTGGATATTACTCCATTGGAGATCTATACCATATTTCTTTATTCATTAGTTGATGGACACGTGTTGCTTGCACCTTTAACTAATATAAATAATGCTGCTATGACATGGATATCCACACATCTGTTCATGTCCTTGTTTTCAGTTCTTTTAAATAAACACCCACGTGGAATTGTTGGATATTATGATAATTGTGTCTTAAATCTTTTCAAGAACTGCCATCCTGCTTTCCAGAGCAGCTACACATTTTGAATTGCACTAGTAATTCACAAATTTTCCAATTTCTTCACAACTTCACTAATATGTGTTGATTTTATAGTAGCTGTCCTAGTGCAAGTGGTGTTTTCTTATGGTTTTGATTTGTATTTTCAAAAGCATTAGTGATGTTGAGTATCTCTTTGCAACTTTATTGGCAATTTGTATATCTTTTTATGAAGAAATGTGTATTCAAGACTTTTGTCCAGTTTTAAATTGGATTACTTATTTCTTCTTGTTGAGTTGTAGGAGTTTATATATTCTGAACACTGGCTTTTTAGCAAGTGTATGATTTGCAAATATATCCTCCCATTACATGGGTTGCCTTTTCACTTTGTCAGTAGTGTTCTTTATTTTTATTTTTTAATATAAATTTATTTATTTTAATTGGAGGCTAATTACTTTACAATATTGTATTGGTTTTGCCATACATCAACATGAATCCACCTCAGGTGTACACGTGCTCCCCATCCTGACCCCCCCTCCCACATCCCTCCCCATACTATCCCTCTGGGTCATCCCAGTGCACCAGCCCCAAGCATCCTGTATCCTGCATTGAACCTGGACTGGTGATTCATTTTATATATGATATTATACATGTTTCAATGCCATTCTCCCAAATCATCCCACCCTCTCCCTCTCCCACAGAGTCCAAAAGACTGTTCTATACATCTGTGTCTCTTTTGCTGTCTTGCATACAGGGTTATTGTTATCATCTTTCTAAATTCCATATAGATGCATCAAGGCTGTATATTGTCACCCTGCTTATTTAACTTATATGCAGAGTACATCATGAGAAATGCTGGACTGGAAGAAACACAAGCTGGAATCAAGATTGCCGGGAGAAATATCAATAACCTCAGATATGCAGATGACACCACCCTTATGGCAGAAAGTGAAGAGGAACTCAAAAGCCTCTTGATGAAAGTGAAAGTGGAGAGTGAAAAAGTTGGCTTAAAAGCTCAACATTCAGAAAACAAAGATCATGGCATCCGGTCCCAACACTTCATGGGAAATAGCTGGGGAAACAGTGGAAACAGTGTCAGACTTTATTTTTCTGGGCTCCAAAATCACTGCAGATGGTGACTGCAGCCATGGAATTAAAAGACGCTTACTCCTTGGAAGGAAAGTTATGACCAACCTAGATAGCATATTCGAAAGCAGAGACATTACTTTGCCAACAAAGGTCCGTCTAGTCAAGGCTATGGTTTTCCTGTGTTCATGTATGGATGTGAGAGTTGGACTGTGAAGAAGGCTGAGCGCCGAAGAATTGATGGTTTTGAACTGTGGTGTTGGAGAAGACTCTTGAGAGTCCCTTGGACTGCAAGGAGATCCAACCAGTCCATTCTGAAGGAGATCAGCCCTGGGATTTCTTTGGAAGGAATGATGCTAAAGCTGAAACTCCAATACTTTGGCCACCTGATGGGAAGAGTTGACTGATTGGAAAAGACTCTGATGCTGGGAGGGATTGGGGGCAGGAGGAGAAGGGGACGACAGAGGATGAGATGGCTGGATGGCATCACTGACTCGATGGACGTGAATCTGGGTGAACTCCAGGAGTTGGTGATGGATAGGGAGGCCTGGCATGCTGCTATTCATGGGGTCAAGAGTCAGACACGACTGAGTGACTGAACCGACTGACTGACTGAATGTATTGGTGTTTTTCTTTCTGGCTTACTTCACTCTGTATAATAGGCTCCAGTTTCATCCACCTCATAGAACTGATTCAAATGTGTATATGTACCACAGCTTTCTTATCCATTCCTCTGCTGATGGACATCTAGGTTGCTTCCATGTCCTGGCTATTATAAACAGTGTTGCGATGAAGATTAGGGTACACATGTCTTTTTCAATTCTGGTTTCCTCGGTGTGTATGCCGAGCAGTGGGATTGCTGGATCATAAGGCAGTTATATTTCCAGTTTTTTAAGGAATCTCCACACTGTTCTCCATAGAGGCTGCACTAGTTTGCATTCCCACCAACAGTGTAAGAGGGTTCCCTTTTCTCCCCACCTTCTCCAGTGTTCTTTAATACAAAAGGTTGTTGTTTTTTTTTTTTTTACTTTTATTCCGGTCTAATTTATCTGTTTTTTTCTTTTGTTGTCCATGCTTTTGGTGTTATATCCAAGAAATCACTGCCAAATATGATGCCATTATGCTTTCTACCTTGCTTTCTTCTAAAAGATCAAATTGCAAACATCTGCTGGATCATTGAAAAAGCAAGAGAGTTCCAGAAAAACATCTATTTCTGCTTTATTGACTATGCCAAAGCCTTTCACTGTGTGGATCATGATAAACTGTAGAAAATTCTGAAAGAGATGGGAATACCAGACCACCTGACCTGCCTCTTGAGAAACCTGTATGCAGGTCAGGAAGCAACAGTTAGAACTGGACATGGAACAACAGACTGGTTCCAAATAGGAAAAGGAGTACATCAAGGCTGTATATTGTCACCCTGCTTATTTAACTTATATGAGAAACGCTGGGCTGGATGAAGCACAGGCTGGAATCAAGATTGCCGGGATAAATATCAATAACCTCAGATATGCAGATGACACCACCCTTACGGCAGAAGGTGAAGAGGAAATAAAGAGCCTCTTGATGAAAGTGAAAGAGGGGAGTGAAAAAGTTGGCTTAAAGCTCAACATTCAGAAAACAAAGATCATGGCATCTGGTCCCATCCCTTCATGGCAAATAGATGGGGAAACAGTGGAAACAGTGGCTGACTTAATTTTTCTGGGCTCCAAAATCACTGCAGATGGTGATTGCAGCCATGAAATTAAAAGACACTTACTCCTTGGAAGGAAAGTTATGATAAAACCTAGACAGCATATTAAATAGCAGAGACATTACTTTGCCAACAAAAGTGTCTAGTCAAGGCTGTGGTTTTCCCAGTGGTCATGTATGGATGTGAGAGTTGGACTGTGAAGAAGGCTGAGCACCGAAGAATTGATGCTTTTGAACTGTGGTGTTGGAGAAGACTCTTGAGAGTCCCTTGGACTGCAAGGAGATCCAACCAGTCCATCCTAAAGGACATCAGTCCTGGTGTTCATTGGAGGGACTGATGTTGAAGCTGAAGCTCCAATACTTTGGCCACCTCATGTGAAGAGCTGACTCATTGGAAAAGACCCTGATGCTGGGAAAGATTGAGGGCAGGAGGAGAAGGGGACTACAGAGGATGAGATGGTTGGATGGCATCACTGACTCAATGGACATGGGTTTGGGTAAACTCCAAGAGTTGATGATGGACAGGGAGGCCTGGCGTGCTGCGGTTCATGTGGTTGCAAAGAGTCGGACACGACTGAGCGACTGAACTGAACTGAAAAGCTTTTATAGTTTTAGTTCTCAATTTAGGTCTTTGGTCCATTTTGAGTAAATTTTGTATATGGTCTAAGGTAAGTGTTCAGCTATTTTCTTTCACCTTTGGATATCCAGTTTTCCCAAAAGCATTTGTTGGAAAGATTGTCCTTTACCCGTTGTTTTGTAGTGTGAAGTGTACAAACTGCACTTGAGGTGTACAAAGTACACCTATTTGGTTCCGGTTATTCCTAAGTACTTTATTCTTTCTGATGCTATTGTAAATGGAATTGTTTTCTTAATTTTTATGTTATTTATTTTTAGTGTATAGAAATGCAGATGATTTCTGTGTGTGGATTTTTTATGCTGCAAATTTTTGAATTCATGGACTAATTCTAATGGATTTTTTGCATGTGGAATTTTGAGAGCTTTCTACACATCACTGAAACCAGACAAAATTCTGCTTCTTCCTTTTTAATTTGGATGCCTTTTACTTGTTTTCCTTGACAAATTGCTGGAACTTCTAATACTGTGTTGAGTGGAAATGACAAAAGTGGGCATACTTGCCTTGATTGTGATCTTAGAGGAGAAAGATTTTATTTTTTCACCACTGAGCATAATGTTACCTGTAGTTTTTGGCTATTTTTAAATGTTATTATTTCACAGCTCAATTTCCTTCAAATATGAGATTACACTATGGTATTTTCATTTCCATTAAGACATTTTTCTGTTCAAGAAGTAACTTATTAGAATGTATTCCTCTCCCCCGGTCTTATCAGTTCATGGCAAATAGATGGGAAAAAATGGAAACAGTATCAGATTTTATTTTCCTGGGCTCCAAAATAGCCATGGGCAGTGACTGTAGCCACAAAATTAAAAGATGCTTATTCCTTGGAATAAAAGCTATGACAAACCTAGACAGCATATTAGAAAGCAGAAACATCAATTTGCTGGCAAAGTATAGTCAAAGCTAAGGTTTTTCCAATAGTCATGTTGGATGTGAGAGTTGGACCATGAAGAAGGCTGAGTGCAGAAGAATTGATGCTTTTGAACTGTGGCATTGGAGAAGACTCTTCAGAGTTGCTTGGAGAGCAAGGATATCAAACCTGTCAATCCTAAAGGAAATCAACCTGGAATATTTATTGGAAGGACTGATGTTGAAGCTGAAATTCCAATACTTTGGCCACCTGATGTGAAAGAGCTACTCATTGGAAAAGAACTTGATTCTGGGAAAGATTGAGGGAATGGTATCATTGACTAAATGAACATGAGTTTGGGCAAACTCCAGGAGATAGTGAAGGCCAGGGAATCCTGGCAAGCTGTACTCTATAGGGGCAAATAGTTGGACACAAATTAGTGACTGAACAACAAGAAGATACTGTATGAATGCATCTGAGTGTGTACACTTCGTTACTATTCCTCAGTCTTGTTGATATTTCCGACACTACCTAATTAATCTCCAGATGCCCTTAGTTCACAGCCATTATCTCCTTTTGGGCTCAAGTGGGAGTCTCATTGTCCTCCTTTGGATTATTTCACTCTATGATTTAGCCACACTTCAGACCTAAATATGCAGTTTTTAACCCTAACAAATAGGCATTAATTTGTTCCCATTGGTAGCAGTAAAAGTAACTTAGCACCTAGATTCTCTCTCTTCAGTTAGATTGTTTAGTTAGGGTGTTGAATCTGGTACTTTGAAAGCAGTAGGTCCCAGGAAATGTTAACTGAAGACTGGCTGAAGTCTGTGAAGTAATTTCATTATCACAGCAATCACATCTCAACAGTCACCAACAAATGGTGCTACTTAGGACAGTAGCATTTCACAACTGCTAATAAGTTCTGTGAGAAAATACAGCTGTTGACTGTCATTGAGGATAACAAAAACATTCTGGTAGGAGCAGGAGGCAGGAACAAAGAGCAAGTGCATGGAAAAGAAAATACAGATCTGCTTCAGATTTTAGATGTATTTTAAAGAAGATATAACTGTACTTTCAAATTAAAAAGTACCAGTTTCAACCAAATTAAATTAAAATATAAAAACTGAATTTTACTTATTTTAATATCTGAAATGACCTCTCATATATTTATTGTTTAATACAAATTATAAAAATGTCATAAAATATTTTAAGCAAGAACTGAAAAAAGAAATTTAAGGGGAATTGAAGTTATATATTATCTAGAGCTCTCAGTCCAGAACATCATAACCTCAACACATTTTCTAAAAAATAATCAAAACTTTTTCTGGTCACCACTGAAAATTAACTCACAGTGGTATATAAAAACTACAATCTGAATTTCCTTTCAGTAATATAGTAACTGACTTAATGAATACCTAATTTATTTAAAAAATAAACTGGCACCTACTTTGACCCAATTCATTCTAATTTTAAAAAATTCAAAAATCAGTAGCTATAAAACAATGACAATCATGCTCTGATATTATTACTGCATTCAGTAAAGGCTCCAGCCCACATGTTTCTAAGGCAAATAAAAGGAAAAACAGTCTGGAAATAATAAACAGGGAGAAATCCAGGTGACCTGAATATTTTATTTTCTTCTAGTTTTATTGAGAGGTAATTAACATATAGTACTGAATAAGCTTAAGGTATACAGCATAATAATTTGATTTACATACATCTTTAAATGATTATCACGTTTAGTGAACACTCATCATCTTATAAAAATACAAAATTTAAAAAATAGAAAAAATCTTTTCCTTGTGATGAAAACTTATTTTTTATGAGGACTCTTCAGATTTACTCTATTAACAACTTTCTTGTAAAATATATAGAAAAGTTAGTTCTATTTATCATCTTGTACATTATATTCCTGCAGCTGCTGCTGCTAAGTTGTTTCAGTCGTGTCTGAATCTGTGCAACCCCATAGAAGGCAGCCCACCAGGCTCCTCTCTTCCTGGGATTCTCTAGGCAAGAATGCCGGAATGGGTTGCCATTTCCTTCTCTAATGCATGCATGCGTACTAAGTTGCTTCAGTCATGTCTGGCTCTGTGCTATCCTCTGGACAGCAGCCCACCAGGCTTCTCTGTCCACAGGATTTGCCATTTCCTTCTCTCATTATATTCCTAGTACTTATTTATCTTAAAACTGGAAGCTTGTACCTTTTAGATGCCTTCTTCCAATCTACCCTCCCCTCATCCCCGTCTCTGGTAAAGAGTAATCTCATCTCTTTTTCTATGGGTTTGTTTTTGAAGTATAATTGACCTGCATCACTGTGCTAGTTTCTGTTATATAGCATACTGATTCTGCATTTCTATATATTTCCAAATGCTTACCACAAAAATTCTAGTTATAATATGTCACCATAGAAAGTTGACTATATTTCTTATATTGTACATTCATGCTTATGATTCATTTATTTTGCAACTAGAAATTTGTTTCTCCTAATTTTCATTTACCTATTTATCCCACTCCCCCACATCCCTCTCCTCTGGCAATTACTAATTTGTTTTATATACCTATGAGTTATTTTGTTATGTTTCTGTATTCCTTTGCATATATATGTGAAATCATAGAGTACTTGTGTTTCTCTGTCTGATTTATTTCACTTAGCATAATACCTTCTAGGTTATCCATGTTAATGCAAGATTTCATTATTTTCAATGGCCGAATAATATTCTATTGTATGTGTAGGTCATATACTGTTGTTGTTTAGTCATTAAGTAGTGTCCAACTCTTTTGTGACCCTATGGACTGTAGCTGCCAGGCTCCTCTGTCCGTGGGATTTCCCAGGCAAGAATACTGGAGTAGGTTGCCATTTTCTTCTCCAGGGGATCTGCCCAATCCAGAGATTGAATGCATGTCTCCTGCATTGTCAGGCCGATTTTACCACTGAGCCACCAGGGAAGCCTGTGTGTGTGTGTGTGCGTGTGTGTGTATACACAGCATTTTCATTCGTTTATTCATTTATTAATGTGCACTGAGGTTGTTTCCATATCTTATTATTATAAATACTGCTGCAATTAACATAAATCTTTTTGAATTAGTGTTTTTATTCTCTTGGGATAAATATTCAGAAGTAAAATGCTGGATCATATAGTAATTACATTTTTAATTTATTGAGGAAGCTCTATACTGTTTTCCATAGTGTCTTCACCAATTTACATTTTCACCAGTAGTGTGATCGGTTCCCTTTTCTCTATGTTCTTGCCAATACTGTTTTTTCTTATCATTTGATAATTGCCATTTTGATAGATATGAGGTTATATCTGACAGTGGTTTTGACTTTTCATTTCCATAATAGTCAGTTAAGTATATTTTCATGTGCCAGTTGGCCATCTGTGTCTTCTTTGGAAAATGTCTATTCAGATGTTCTGCCCATTTTTTTTTTGTAGAGGGTTGTTTGCCTTTTTGATGTTGCGTTGTATGAGTTCCTTGTATATTGTGCATATTAACCTCTCCTTAGATTTATTGTTTGCAAATATATTCTCCTAGTCAGTAGATGACCTGTTGTTTTGTTGATTTCCTTCCCTGTGCAAAACTTTTTAGTTTGATGTAGTCCCATTTCTACTTTTTGCTTTTGTTTCCCTTGCCTGAAGAGACATACCCCTCTCCCCCAAATAATAAGACCAATGTCAAAGAGCTTACTGCATAGCTTACTAAACATTTTTATTTATTTATTTGACAGCGTCTGATTTTAGTTGCAGTATACTGGCTCCAGAGTGCTTGGGCTCAGTAGTTGTGGCTCAAGGATTTAGTTGCTTCATGCATCTTGGTCCTGGACCAGGGATCGAATTTGCGACCCCTGCATTAGAAGGTGAATTCTTAACCACCGGACCACCAGGGAAGTCCCTGAACATTTTAACTTACAATACATTATTCTAAAGGAATGGTTTTTAACGTATTTAAAGAAATATTTGAGAATATTTTAAATCATATGTTAAATTATAGGAGATTTTAAGAGTGTTTTATGTAGCTAAAAAGAGAAATTTGGAAATGTAAGCCCCCTTTTATAGTAATATGTCATGGATTTCAACACTTTTAGTATTTTTTTTCAATGGAGCCAAGTCCTTAGCTTTGCCTAGGTTTAGAAAGTATTTGCTCCATGTCAAACAGGTTGGAGAAAGAGGAAGGTAATATGATACGTATTAATAGGGGGCCTTAATGAGGGAATATTCCTTAGAGAAGGGGAAGTACTTTTATTCAGCCACATTTCACAGAAAATTGCAAATGACCCCAAATTTTTCTCATTATGTTCGGAAAGAAACTTAAAGTTGAACTTCATGGTCGTCAGAACAGCGGAGGACACTGCTGACATCTCAATGACTGTGCTGCCTGCAATGGGAACATTTATGAAACCGGATTAAGTCATTCACAGCCTAGAGTCGGTCACTTACATAGTGATCCTCAGTGTGCTGTACACTAGCAAGTAAATGATGCTGTGTTAAGACTTAGAAATTTTATAGTGAGGATTTCAGTCACTTAGCGGAGAAGGCAATGGCACCCCACTCCTGTACTCTTGCCTGGAAAATCCCATGGACGGAGGAGCCTGGTAGGCTGCAGTCCATGGGGTCGCTAAGAGTCAGACACGACTGAGCGACTTCACTTTCACTTTGCACTTTCATGCATTGGAGAAGGAAATGGCAACCCACTCCAGTGTTTTTGCCTGGAGAATCCCAGGGACGGGGGAGCCTTGTGAGCTGCCATCTATGGGGTCACGCAGAGTCAGACACGACTGAAGCGACTTAGCAGCAGCAGCAGCAGCAGTCACTTAGAGGTGATTTTTCTGTTTTCTGTTCATGTTCTTAGAACAAAGTGAAAACGTGAAAGTATTATTCACATCTGTGACCCCACGGACTGTAACCCACCAGGCTTCACTCTCCATGGAATTCTTCAGGCAAGAATACTGGAGTGGGTTGCCATTCCCTTCTCCAGGGGCTCTTCCTGACCCAGGGATCGAACCTGGGTATTCTGGATTGCAGGAATGTTCTTTACTATCTGAGCCATCAGGAAAGCAAAAGTGGTGTGTAAATTACCACTGAGAGTTTTATTTCTCTGTAGTAGTTTCTTGGGATCCTTTCTTTTTGGTTCTTATATTTTAAAAGGGAGAAAGACAAGCCATCATCAGATTGTGAGAGGAACACTGGGCTTTGGTTTGTACTCCACCATGTTCCTGCAGGGGTTTCCTTGGTCAAGTCAGTTAAACATTCTTAACTCAGATTTCCTACATAAAAAACAAAGATTATCCTATTTTATTTTATTTTATTTTTGAAAGCAAAAAAAATGAGATGACTCTGTAATATTATAAATTAGTATGTAAATATAAAGCTTCTTTTTTTAAATTTCAGAGGCAATGTTTTGGGGTAGAATGGTATATCAGTTCAGTTCAGTCACTCAGTCATGTCTGACTCTTTGTGAGCCCATGGACTGCAGCATGCCAGGCTTCCTTTTCCATCACCAACTCCTGAAGCTTGCTCAAACTCATGTTCATTGAGTGGGTGATTCCATCCAACCATCTTATCCTCTGTTGTCCTTTTCTCCTCCCACCTTCAATCTTTCCCAGCATCAGGGTCTTTTCAGTTGAGTCAGTTCTTCACATCAAGTGGTCAAAGTATTGGAGTTACAGCTTTAGCATCAGTCCTTCCAATGAATATTCAGGACTGATTTCCTTTAGGGTGGACTGGTTGGATCTCCTTGCAGTCCAAGGGACTCTCAAGAGTCTTCTCCAACACCACAAAAGCATAAATTCTTCAGCGCTCAGCTTTCTTTTTGGTCCACCTCTCACATCCATATATGACCACTGGAAAAACCATAGCTTTTACTAGATGGACCTTTGTTGGCAAAGTAATGTCTCTACTTTTTAATATGCTGTCTAGGTTGCTCATAACTTTTCTTCCAAGGAGAAAGCATGTTTTGATTTCATGGCTGCAGTCACCATCTGCAGTGATTTTAGAGTCCCCCAAAATAAATTCTCTCACTGTCTCATTGTTTCCCCATCTCTTTGCCAAGAATGATGGGACCAGATGTCATGATCTTGGTTTTCTGAATGTTGAGTATGAAGCCAACTTTTTCACTCTCCTCTTTCACTTTCATCAAGAGGCTCTATAGTTCTTCTTCTATATTTGCCGTAAGGGTAGTGTCATCTAAGGTTATTGATATTTCTCCCGGCAATCTTGATCCCAGCTTGTGCTTCATCCGGTCCACCATTTCTTATGATGTACTTTGCATGTAAGTTAAATAAGTAGGGTGACAATATACAGCCTTGACATACTCCTTTCCTGATTTAGAACCAGTCTGTTGTTCCATGTCCAGTTACAACTGTTGCTTCCTGACCTGTGTACAGATTTCTCAGGAGGCAGGTCAGGTGGTCTGGTATTTCCATCTCTTTCAGAATTTTCCACAGTTTATTGTGCTCCACACAGTCAAAGTCTTTGGCATAGTCAACAAAGCAGAAGTAGATGTTTTTCTGGAACTTTCTTGCTTTTTCAATGATCCAATGGATGTTGGCAATTTGACCTCTGGCTCCTCTGCCATTTCTAAATTCAGCTTGAACATCTGAAGTTCACAATTCACATACTGTTGAAGCCTGGCTTGGAGAATTTTGAGCATTACTTTACTAGCATGTGAGATAAATACCATTGTGCAGTAGTTTGAGCATTCTTTGGCATTGCCTTCCTGGGATTGGAATGAAAACTGACCTTTTCCAGTCCTGTGGCCACTGCTGAGTTTCCCAAATTTGCTGGCATATTGAGTACAGCACTTTCACAGCCTCAACTTTTAGGACTTGAAATAGCTCAACTGGAATTCTATCACCTCCACTAGCTTTGTTCATAGTGATGCTTCCTAAGGCCCACTTGACTTCACATTCCAGGATGTCTGGCTTAGGTGAGTGATCATACCATCATGCTTATCTGAGTCATGAAGATCTTTTTTTGTATTGTTCTTCTGTGTATTCTTGCCACCTCTTTTTAAAATCTTCTGTTTCTTTTAGGTCCATACCATTTGTGTCCTTTATTGAGCCCATCTTTGCATTAAATGTTCTCTTGGTATCTCTAAATTTCTTGAAGAGATCTCTAGTCTTTCCCATTCTATTTTTTCCCTCTATTTCTTTCCAATGATCACTGAGGAAGGCTTTCTTATCTCCCTTAATATTAGATCAATATTAGACTTAATATTAGATCTAAACATTTCATTCTGCAGCTAGTGTTCTTTTTCATTGTTCATCATGGTTCTCTTCTCCTTTTGAACCTTCTGCAGAACAGTTCTGGACTGCTCTTTTAAAAGTTCCATGAAACACTCTAGATATTTGGGGAAAATGTGTAAATTTCCCTACAGTGCACCTGAAGTATATCTTCTAGAAGAGAGAATGGGAACTGCTGTCTTGATCCTGGCTTTGCAGCCTGTTCAGCTGCTTATTACTCCAATCTGATTTTAAAGAGAACCTGAATACATTCCCTCTAAATATCCACTACTTTGTCTCACTAGGACATCTGCCCTAAATTGCTGACTGCTTTTAGTGAGTTAGACTAAATGGCAATAGAAAGGCAACATTTTCCCTCAAAACCTAGATGAAGACCAGCTAATCTTTTCACTAGTGCATACAGTTAGTCCCTCAAAACTTCAAGTACTTAGGAAATTTCTGAGGAATCTCCACTACTTGGAGAAGGGATTCTCTAGAGGAGAGGGGATGAGGGAAGTAAGTTGTCTTTTACTATTTTTTTTTTTCTCCCTTCAGAGCTTGCCCTGATCACTCTCCTCCCAGCGTGACCTAGGTTTTCTCTTGATGGGTCCTCCCCTGTGGCCCCTTTTATCCTCCAGGAGACTGAAGCAAATGAAGGCTTTTCCCAGGGTTTTTGGCTGTCAGTGACAAACTCTTCAAGATGGTAACATGCATGCATGGGCATTAAGTACATTGGAAAGTACTGACTGAGTTAGTGGGGACCTTAGTGATTGAGGTCAAGTTTAAAGGAAGTAGCAGCAACTATTGGAGAAGGCAATGGCACCCCACTCTAGTACTCTTGCCTGGAAAATCCCATGGATGGAGGAGCCCGGTGGGCTACAGTCCATGGGGTCATGAAGAGTCGGACATGACTGAGCGACTTCACTTTCCCTTTTCACTTTCCTGCATTGGAGAAGGAAATGGCAACCCACTCCAGTGTTCTTGCCTGGAGAATCCCAGGGATGGCGTAGCCTGGTGGGCTGCCGTCTCTGGGGTTGCACAGAGTCGGACATGACTGACTCGACTTAGCAGCAGCAGCAGCAGCAGCAACTATACAGCCCTAGTAGATTTGTGTTAAGGAAATACAGACTCAGTTATAAAAATTCCTCAGAATTTTTTAAGAGAAACCAGACACTCAGATTTTTTTTTTTCAATTTTGAAATAATCAGCTTTTAAAAACCTAACTTTTATGTTATGTAAAGAAAAAGATGTGGCTAAAGAAAATATGTCTGTGGCCTTAATTTGCCCAATGGACTCCAAACTTGTGGCCTTGCAATAAGAAGTAACAATTATGATGTTTGACTATAGATCAGGCACAGAGCTCAGTGGTTAACATAATTTATCTTAAAGTTTCTTTTCTGTTTATATGCATGTGTGCATCCATGCATGTAGGATGCTGCTGTATGTTTCCCTGAAAACTCTTCCCTTGGTTTAGGCAACAATTCTCTCTCATTTTTCAATTTGAGCGATTTGTAATGACCTAGTTTAATGTCATTTGTTCCACACAGACTTCTCTAACAGTGATCTCTAATTGATTTCCATGTTTCCATATAAATTTTCATATATTTCATAGTGATACAATTATATCACAAATTCATTATTTAATGATTACTAATTTAATGGGAATTGGTGATAGACAGGGAGGCCTGGGGTGCTGTGATTCATGGGGTCGCAAAGAGTCGGACACGACTGAGCGACTGAACTGAACTGAATTTAGTGGGATCTCTTATAACAACTACTTTAATATTTATTCAACTTTTGTTGAATCTTATGTCATGTTTCCCAAAATAGATTATAAGGTTTTTTAGGGAAAGGTATAGACTTCTTTCTTTGTCTCTTCTGGTGATTAATAATTAATTGTAATATGTACAAGATAGACAATAAATATTTGGATGAGTATGTTTAAAATCAATAACTCTATGATAAGACATAACAGGATAATGGATTTCTTAGTTAAAATGTAAAAGCTATGTTAAGTGCTTGTTAGGCACTGTGATAAGAGCTTAAAAATTTTATCAGTTAAGTATTATTGGCTCTATTTTATAGAGGCAAACAAAAAATTAGAAACCTATAAGGTACATGGTTTTTCCATGTCACATACATGATAAGTTGCAGAGCTGGTATGTACTTTAATATTAAGAACACTCATAATAGGCATCAACAAGGTATGAAATATATAAACAAAAAGATAAAAGTGCTCCAAATCAGGAGGCTAATCACAAAACACTCGGCAAATAGTAGGATTAAGAGATTTTAAACACATGCGTTGTTAGTTTCCATTCTCAGAGAAATGTAGATACTATAAAGATTTCTTATTCAGAGAACTGATACCAACACTGTGGCTATCCTCAACTTTTAAAATAAAAAGTGCTATATCTTTTCCAACTTTCTGTCCTGAAAGGATTATTTCACTCCATCAAAAGTTAATAGCTTGAATCATAAAAATAGAATGTTGAAATCAGAAGGGATTTTAGAAACTGACGACCTATTTATTATCAAATGAAGAATATAGACACAGGAAGAGATTTACACAAGTGCATCCTACGAAGAAAATAGTATTCATAAAACCACTACTGTTTTTTCATAGAAAGTAAATAACAAGATCAAACATTTTTCAATAGCTATGTAAGACTGCTGGAACCTCATCTCCTGATTGACAGAGAGCAAATGCAAATGAATTGACAGCAGAAGGCAATGGCACCCCCACTCCAGTACTGTTGCCTGGAAAATCCCATGGAAGGAGGAGCCTGGTAGGCTGCAGTCCATGGGGTTGCACAGAGTTGGACACAACTGAAGCGACACAGCAGCAGCAGCAATCCCCCAACCAGTAACGCTGAAGAAACTGAAGTTGAATGGTTCTATGAAGACCTACAAGACCTTTTAGAACTAACACTCAAAAAAGATGTCCTTTTCATTATAGGGGACTGGAATGCAAAAGTAGGAAGTCAAGAAACACCTGGAGTAACAGGTGTTACCTGGAGTAACATTGGAGTATGGAATGAAGCAGGGCAAAGGCTAATAGAGTTTTGCCAAGACAACACGCTGGTCATAGCAAACACCCTCTTCCAACAACACAAGAGAAGACTCTACACATGGACATCACCAGATGGCCAACACGGAAATCAGATTGATTATATTCTTTGCAGCCAAAGATGGAGAAGCTCTATATAGTCAGCAAAAACAAGACTGGGAGCTGATTGTGGCTCAGATCATGAACTCCTTATTGCCAAATTCAGACTGAAATTGAAGAAATTGGGAAAACCACTAGACCATTCAGATATGACCTAAGTCAAATCCCTTATGATTATACAGGGGAAGTGAGAAATAGATTTAAGGGACTAGAACTGATAGACAGAGTGCCTAATGAACTATGGATGGATATTTGTGGCATTGTACAGGAGACAGGGATCAAGACCATGCCCAAGAAAAGGAAATGCAAAAAAGCAAAATGGCTATCTAAGGAGGCCTTGCAAATAGCTGTGGAAAGAAGAGAAATGAAAAGCAAAGGAGAAAAGGAAAGTTATAAGCATATGAATGCAGAGTTCCAAAGAATAGCGAGGAAAGATAAGAAAACCTTCTTCAGCGATCAATGCAAAGGTAGAGGAAAACAACAGAATGGGAAAGACTAGAGATCTCTTCAAGAAAATTAGAGATACCACGTGAACATTTCATGCAAAGATGGGCTCGATAAAGGACAGAAATGGTATGGACCTAACAAAAGCAGAAGATATTAAGAAGAAGTGGCAAGAATACACAGGAGAACTGTACAAAAAAGAGCTTCACAACCCAGATAATCATGATGGTGTGATCACTGACCTAGAGCCAGACATCCTAAAATGTGAAGTCAAGTGGGCCTTAGAAAGCATCACTATGAACAAAACTAGTGGAGGTGATGGAATCCCAGTTGAGCTACTTCAAATCCTGAAAGATGATGCTGTGAAAGTGCTGCACTCAAAATGCTAGCAAATTTGGAAAACTCAGCAGTGGCCACAGGACTAGAAAAAGTAAGTTTTCATTCCAATCCCAAAGAAAGACAATGCCAGAGAATGCTCAAACTACCACACAATTGTACTCATCTCACATGCTAGTAAAGTAATGCTCAAAATTCTCCAAGCCAGGCTTCAGCAATACGTGAACCATGAACTTCCTGATGTTCAAGCTGGTTTTAGAAAAGGCAGAGGAACCAGAGATCAAATTGCCAACATCTGCTGGATCATTGAAAAAGCAAGAGAGTTCCAGAAAAACATATATTTCTGCTTTATTGACTGTGCCAAAGACTTTTACTAGGTGGATCACAATAAACTGTGGAAAATTCTGAAAGAGATGGGAATACCAGACCACCTGACCTGCCTCTTGAGAAACCTATATGCAAGTCAGGAAGCAACAGTTAGAACTGGACATAGAACAACAGACTGGTTCCAAATAGGAAAAGGAGTATGTCAAGGGTGTATATTGTCACCTTGCTTATTTAACTTCTATGCAGAGTACATCATGAGAAACGCTGGACTGGAAGAAGCCCAAGCTGGAATCAAGATTGCCAGGAGAAATATCAATAACCTCAGATATGCAGATGACACCACCCTTATGGCAGAAAGTGAAGAGGAACTAAAAAGCCTCTTGATGAAAGTGAAAGAGGAGAATGAAAAAGTTGGCTTAAAGCTCAACATTCAGAAAATGAAGATCATAGCATCTGGTCAATCACTTCATGGAAAATAGATGGGGAAACAGTGGAAACAGTGGCTGACTTTATTTTTGGGGGCTCCAGAATCATTGCAGATGGTGACTGCAGCCATGAAGTTAAAAGACGCTTACTCCTTGGAAGGAAAGATATGACCAACCTAGATAGCATATTCAAAAGCAGAGACATTACTTTGCCAACAAAGGTCCGTCTAGTCAAGGCTATGGTTTTTCCTGTGGTCATGTATGGATGTGAGAGTTGGACTGTGAAGAAAGCTGAGCGCCGAAGAATTGATGCTTTTGAACTGTGGTGTTGGAGAAGATTCCTGAGAGTCCCTTGGACTGCAAGGAGATCCAACCAGTCCATTCTAAAGGAGATCAGTCCTGGGTGTTCATTGGAAGGAATGATGCTAAAGCTGAAACTCCAATACTTTGGTCATCTCATGAGAACAGTTGACTCATTGGAAAAGACCCTGATGCTGGGAGGGATTAGGGGCAGGAGGAGAAGGGGACAACAGAGGATGAGATGGCTGGATGGCATCACCGACTTGATGGGCATGAGTTTGAGTGAACTTGGGGAGTTGGTGAGGACAGGGAGGCCTGATGTGCTGTGATTCATGGGGTTGCAAAGAGATGGACACGACTGAGCGACTGAACTGAACTGAACTGAATTCTTTTTCATGATTGACAGTAGTTGTCCTCTAAATTGCTCTGAGCCAGCTGAATGGAGAAAGCTGGGTAGATGAAGCTTGTAGCAGATATAAAATGATGAAGAAATGAATTTCTTGTTGTTGCTATTCAGTTGTGTCTGACTCTTTGAGACCACATGGACTGCAGCATGCCCAGCTCCCCCTTCACCGTCTCCTTGAGCTTTCTCAAACTGATGCCATCCAATTGATATCATCCTCAGTTGCCCCTTCTCTTCCTGCCTTCAATCTTTCCCAGCATCAGGGTCTCTTCTAATGAATGGCTCCTTGCATCAGATGGCCAAAACATTGAAGCTTCAACATCAGTCATTCCAATGAATATTCAGGGTTGATTTCCTTTAGGATTGACTAGTTTAAGCTCCTTGCAGTCCAAGGGATTCTCAAGAGTCTTCTTCAACACCACAGTTCAAAAACATCAATTCTTCAGCGCTCAGCTTTCTTTAAGGTCCAACTCTCACATTCATACATGACTACTGGAAAAACCGTAGTTTGACTAGATGAACCTTTGTTGGCAAAGTATGTCACTGCTTTTTAATATGCTGTCTAGGTTGGTCATAGTTTTTCCTCAAAGAAGCAAGTGTCTTATAATTTCATGGTTGCAGTCACAATCTGTAGTGGTTTTGGAGCCCCACAAAATAAAATCTGTCACTGTTTCCCTTGTTCCCCCATCTATTTGCCATGAAGTGATGGGACTGGATACCATGATCTTTGAATTTTTTGAATGTTAAGTTTTAAGCCAGCTCTTTCACTCTCCTCTTTCACCCTCATCAAGAGGCTCTTTAGTTACTCTTGGCTTTCCGCCATAAAGGTGGTGTCATCTGCATATCTGAGGTTATTGATATTTCTCCCGGCAATCTTGATTCCAGCTTGTGAATCATCCAGCTAGGCATTTTGCATAATTTACTCAGCATAGAAGTTAAATAAGCAGGGTAACAATATACAGCCTTGATTTACTCCTTTCCTGATTTTAAACCAGCCTGTTGTCCCATGTCTGGTTCTAACTGTTGCTTCTTGACCTACATACAGGTTTCTCAGGAGGCAGGTAATGTGCTTTGGTATTCCCATCCATCTCTAAGAATTTTCCACAGTTTGTTGTAATCCACATGGTCAAAGGCTTTAGCATAGTCAATAAAGCAGAAGTAGATGTTTTTCTAAAATTTTATTGCTTTTACTATGATGCAATGGATGTTGGGAACTTGATCTCTGGTTCCTCTGCCTTTTCTAAATCCAGCTTATACATTTGGAAGTTCTCAGTTCATGTACTATTGAAGCCTAGCTTGGAGGATTTTGAGCGTGACCTCAATAGCATGTTAAATGAGTGCACTTGCGCAGTGACTTGAACATTCTTTGATATTGTCCTTTTTGGGATTGGAATGAAGACTGATCATTTCCAGTCCTATGGCCATTCCTGAGTTTTCCAAATATGCTGGAATACTGAGTGCAGCATTTTCATAGCATCATCTTTCAGGATTTGAAATAGCTCAACTGGAATTCCATCACCTCTACTAGCTTTGTTCATAGTGATGCTTCCTAAGGCCCATTTGACTTCACATTCCAGGATGTCTGGCTTAGGTGAGTGATCATACCATCATGATTATCTGGGTCATGAAGATCTTTTTTGTATGGTTCTTCTGTGTATTCTTGCCACCTCTTTTTAATATCTTCTGCTTCTGTTAGGTCCATCCCATTTCTGTCCTTTATTGAGCCCATCTGTGTGTTAAATGTCCCCTTGGTATCTCTAATTTTCTTGAAGAGGTCTCTAGTCTTTCCCATTCTATCGTTTCCTCTATTGCTTTGCATTGCTCACTTAGAAAGTCTTTCTTTTTTTTTTTTTTTAGCAGCAGCGATTCAAGTATATTTTTATTTAAGGCTCAAGAATTAAAACACTGTGGTACCTGTGTCTTAACTTCCATTAAGATCAATGAAAAAAATGGAAATGCCAAAATATGGTAGGGGTATACAACACTGGGATTAATCAAAAGAAAAGGGTGGCATTTCAAATCAGCGCTAAGGATGGTCCACTGTATGAACTATGGTAGAAAAGAAGAAGTTGAGTGCAGGACTCACCCTATACTTCACTTGAATACAAAAGTTCTTGAGGAAAACCCTGGAGAATTCTATTATCCCATCAACTGCAATCCCAAAGCCAGAAATCATAAAATAGCTACCTGATAATTTCAACTGTTCTAAGAAACTTGATTTAAACACAAGAGCTGAGAGAGCTTTCACCTTACTCATTACACTATTCAACTGTTCTGTGCAGTTTAATGCAATGTGTTTTATAATAAAAAGTTAAAAAAAAAAAAAAACCACCATAAGTGAAGTTAAAACACAAAAACTACAGCTCATATTATAAACAAAAAACTAACATCCCCCATAAGCTCCTAGAAACTGCTAAAAATATCAACAAGCCCATAGAAAAATAAAGCCAGGACACAGAGTTTCTGGCCCCTCAACAAATTAAAAGACTCATTCTTGAAAGGCAGTCTTTTAAAAACCTGAATGGTCTTTTGAAAGAGTTCCCTTGAAAATTTAGGTCAGATCCTTTTTACTTTCTGGCTTAAAACCTGCTAAGCATTTCCCATCTACTCAGATACGTGTGTTTTTCTATCAACGCAGAATCATTCTGTCCTGATCTGTGTAGCTATGTATGTTTTTTGCCCCCCATCAAAGTCAGTTTTAAGGATCTGGAGAAACTGAAGCACCTACTTCTTGTCCTTCCCTGCCACTAGCTGTGTAGTATTTCATCCAGTAATGAAAAACCACAGCTAATTGATGCGTGAAGTTGTTATTGTTCAATAATATGAACTAACCTAACAGCTTTGTGACTGCTCCACATGGATGTGTCCTGGGACAATGTGAGTTTACAAGTGGTTTCACAGTAGTAACCTTGAACATTATGCAGTTTGCCTCTTCAGACTTTCCCACCTAACAAAGTTGGAAACATGCAGACCAGAGAAGTATTAAGGAGCAGGAGCTAGTTGGGGTGGCGGGCAATCTGTGAAGGAGGAAGGGCTGATAAGGGAGCCACATCGAAGAATAGCTGTTCCCACTGCCTTGCTTCTGTGGTGACAGGTCAGGGAGCCCTGGGTTCTAGCTGCTTGAGTTTCTCCTGGAGTTCCTGGAGCTGGCTTCGACCCCAGGTGATGCGGCTCTGAAGGCTGGCCATGTCCGCAGCCAGCTGCAGACCCTCCCGGAAGCTGGCTTGAGCTTGTCGCAGACTGTGAGGAACCAGGATTCCAAACCATTTCAAAGGGTTCTGGGGAGCTGGGGAGGAGTCTGGCTCTGGGGTCCTTGGGAGACCCTTGCGCCTGTGCAGAGCTGCCTCGCGGGATCCCACCTCCTCTGGAGTCTGGGTGCCGGCTCTCACCATCCAGAACTTCTGGAGTCCGTCCTGAGCCTCGCTGGTGCCGACGCGGACCTGGGGCTCCATGTGGGACGCATACTGCAGGGGCCCTACTGACTTGGCACCCATGGCATAGCGCGCTTTGGAGAGCGAGAGCCAGCCCTCCTCCACCCGGGCGTTTAGCCAGGAAATCTTTCTTAACACTCCTTGTTATTCTTTGGAACTTTGCATTTAGATGGGTATATCTTTCCTTTTCTCCTTTGCCTTTTGCTTTTCTTCTTTTCTCAGTTATTGGTAAGGCCTCCTCAGGCAACCATTTTGCCTTTTTGCAGTTCTTTTTCTTGGAGACGGTTTTGATCACTGCCTCCTCTACAATGTTATGAATCTCTGTCCATAGTTCTTCAGGCACTCTATCAGATCTAATCCTTTGAATCTATTTGTCACTTCCACTGTATAATCATAAGGGACTTTTAGGTTATACCTGAATGGCCCAGTGGTTTTCTCTGCTTTCTCCAATTAGGTCTGAATTTTGCAATAAGGGGTTCATGATCTGAGCCACAGTCAACTCCCAGTCTTGTTTTTATGAATGTGTAGAGCTTCTCCATCTTTGGCTGCAAAGAATATAATCAATCTGATTGACCATCTGGTGATGTCCATGTGTAGAGTCTTATCTTGTGTTGTTGGAAGAGGGTGTTTGCTATGACCAGTGCATTCTCTTGACAAAACTCTGTTAGGTTTTTCTCTGCTTCATTTTGTATTCTAAGGCTAAATTTTCCTGTTACTCCAGGTATCTCTTGGCTTCCTACTTTTGCATTTCAGATTACATTTTGTCTTTCCTGTTTTGATATTCCAGGAAACAGCTGACTGTATGATGCTTGTAGCTGAAAGGAGTGGTAGATGCTTTGCATTCGCTTCTGCTCCAGTTAATGTTTAATGATTGCTTTCTGTGCGGTAGACATTGTGCCTTGAGCTTTCAACTATTTAATCTTACTTAATCTTCATGATAAACAAACAGAGAGAAAGGGAGAGGGGCAAAATAGGAATAGGGGATTAAGAGATACAAGCTATTATGTATAAAATAAATAAGCAACGAGGATATATCATATAGCCCAGAGAAATATAGCCATTATTTTGTAATAGCTTTAAATGAAGCAGAATCTACAAAAATATTGTTAACCTGAAACTTATATAACACTGTTAGTTAACTATAGTTCAATTATTTTAAAAAACCTTGTAGATAAGTGTCATCACCATTTTACACATAAGGGCATAAGTTTAGGGATGGTAAGTTTCCCATTTACAATTAGTAAAACTAACACTATAACACATGATTCCAAGTCCAGAACACTTTAAGCCACACTTCTTTCTCTCTCACACTATGTAAAAAATATTTGTATCTGAAGCTGTCTAAGCAAATATGATACCATTTATCAGAGCATACATTACAACATAAGCAGTGTTCCGAACATCTCAGCTGGAGGTGACTTGCTAATTAGTAGCTAATTTTTGAATAGAAACCCTAGATGTAAGCATCTGAAGAAGCATTTCCCCTCACTATGAAATGGTACTGTTCAGTCAGAGAAGAGCCATAGAGTTTTTAAGATAGTAACTAGATAAAACATTGCTTTTCTCTCCACAGAAAGCCATAGATATTCATAAAGCCCTGCCCTAGGAGGATGAAGCTAATAATATAACAAAAAGCACTCAGGTCAATGTCTAAGGAATTTTATAATGCTGAAAGGATTACATGATATTCTTGTCTTGACCCCAAACTTCTGGACATCAGGGGCAGTTTCCTTTGTTACTATAAAACCACATACATGACAGATGTTCACTATATTGGTCAACAAATTTAGAACTACTTGTAAAAGTTGTAAAGATAATATAATTTTTATGTCCTTTCTTCCTGTTCTATAGGCTAAATAGTAAAGGTATATCAGATGTGTTTGTGCATGCTAAGTCACGTCAGTCATGTCTGACTCTTTGCAGCCCTATGGATTGCAGCCCTCCAGGTTCCTCTGTCCATGGGATTCTCTAGGCAAGAATACTGGAGTGGGTTGCCATGCCCTTCTCCAGGAGATCTTCCCCACCCAGAGACTGAACGTATGTTTGTCTCTTACACTGGTAGTGGGTTCTTTACCACTAGCACTACCTAGGAAGCCTGTATGTCAAATGGACAAGAATTTTTTTTTTTAATTTAGTCTTGGCTTGTAATGATCAGATTTAATGATTATTATGAATTTATTCTTGGTAAAAACAAACTTAATTATAGTTTTATTTAAGAATATCAGGAGGGTTCAGGATGGGGAACACATGTATACCTGTGGTGGAAAAAAAAATTTAAAAAGCAAAAAAAAACAAACAAAAAGAAAAAAAAATAAAAGATGAAAAAGCAGTATAAGTTAGAATTAGGTAAGATAACAGAACTTAGGACAGAATTCAAAATAAAAGAAATAAAAAAAAAAAGAATATCAGAATGATGCATAGAAAAAATGCTTTCAACAGAAACATCTTCAACAACCAATATTTCTAAGACTTTGCAGAAAGCAGTTTGATAGTCTATAAAGTAAGTGGCTAATCTAGCATCTGTCATTTACATTTCTGTGTTTGGAGTGATTATTCCTGTGTTTGCAGTTAGTGTGATCTTTAAATACCTATATATTTACATAAAAAATTTTTTTAAGTGACAAGTTAGCTGTAGAGATGTATATAGTGTACTGTGCAGGCTTGACTTTGGAGAGCAGATATAAAAAACAGCACAAATTGGGTTAATTTAAACTCAAACAAAAGGTCAGCTGGCAAAAAGTAAAGACCTCTCTGACCTCTTGTTCAAATCCTGGAAGCTATAAATCCCGCTAAACTACTTAGGGCTTTATTAAGCAAGCCCAACAAAAGATAATCAACATTGTAATTATTGTTCAATTATAGTCAGAATAATAAACCTGGTTTTTATTTGTCAAAGCAACAGGCCTCAAGTCATTTGTAAAACCATTTTAATGAATAGTAGAGAGCTGTAGGTTACATAGTAATTAAAGAAAAATCATAAAACCAAACAATTAAAATTGGTTGAAACCTTAACAGTATCCATTAAGCTTCTTGAAAGTCAAGGTTATAAGGGTAACTAAAATGCAAAATTCAAGGGCAAAATCTATTCAGGTTTCACAATCTCTAATGTCTCATTTTCATCGAAAAGTTCAGCCAAAGAAGGAAGGAAAATTGAAAAACTAGTAGGCCTCCAAACCACAAGTTAAGTGACCCTGGTTTTTCCTTGTCGAGTGTCTCCAAAACAAGAAGCAGGATGTTCTGTAAACCAAAAGTTGAAAACCTGGGTAACACTTTATGGTGTATTTTATAAGTACTTAAAAAAAAACAATTAATAAATGACTGGAAGAAAAATTTTTCCTTAATTATTTTAATATGTATTTGTGCTTCATTACTCATGCAGCATGTAATGTGTTTTACAAGCACTTAAAACTTATTATTAAATAATTTTAATACACTAATTTTCTTGAAAGCCTGCAAAGTTCTTACATTGAAATCATTGAGTGGAAATAGTATTGAAAATAAATTTTTTTGAATCTTACATATAACATTTTGCAAGTATGGACAGTACGTGTTTCACTTGTAAAGAAAAATTATAGAGAAGTTTGTAGTTAATGATCTCCTTTTCTAAATATATTTCTGTTATTGATTAAGAAGTTAAAAACGGAAAGATAGAATGACACCTTTTGAAAACAATTGAGTCTTTCTTGAATATAAACTGCTTATTTTTCTGTCTGAATATATGTTTTTAAATTTCAAAAGTCTGTGCTTTGGGATTTGCATTATAACTGAACAGCTTTAAGTGAGCAGTCCCCAAGGTTACAGAAGCCTTGTATAATCAACCTATTGGAGAAACTTCGTAAACACAAGGCAAAGCTTCAAACCCTCCGGTGCATTCCTACAAACTAAATTGAAGAGAAAAAGCTTGTCATGATAAAGTGAGAATAGTGTCAGCTGGCTTCTGGGGTTTGGTTTTGTTTTGTGTTGGTTGAAACAAAGAGGAAGCTTTCTGTGGAACCCACTGAAACCTGATTTTGGCATTTCAACCAGGACTCAAACCTCTGGCAAAACACAATACCCTGTTTCTAAGAAAAGAGGTTTACAAAGCTCAGAAAATCTTGGACATCAAATGGTTCTTACAAAACAACATTTTGATGATTTAAAGTGAATCAGAAACATATGGATTAAATTTCTCTTAAAATACACATGGGTTTAAAAATTAAGAATGAAAGTGCTCGGCAAGATGCGTTTTTAGTTTTACTAACTCCAAAAGGTTTGAAAAGAGTTCAAGTTGACAGACCCAAAACACAGCAGTATTCTTCATTGTTTTATTGATTGTTCAATCATGTCTGAGTCTTTGCAACCAGATGGACTGCAGCATACCAGGCTGCCCATCATTCACCATCAACCACTTTACTCAGATTCACGTCCATTGAGTTTCACTGGTAGTACCAACCAACTCTAATCTCAGAAACAATGGATGTCTACCCCATTCAAAAGGTGTCAGGTACTGCCTTAGTCTGTCCTGCTATGTATGTTCATTATAGCATATATGCTATAATGAAATACCACAGACTGGGTGGCTTATAAACAACAAATGTTTATTTCTCACTGTTCCGAAGGCTAGAACATCCAAGATCAAAAGGTCAGTAGATTCGGTGTCTGGTGTGGGCCTGCTTCCTGGTTTATAGACAGCAGTTTTCTTGCTGTGTCCTCACATGGCAGAAGGAGCAAGGAAAGCCCTTTGGGGTCTCTTACACAAGAGCACTAACACCATTTATGAGAGTTCCACCCTCATGACTTAATCACTCCCAAAGGCCCCACAGACAAATGTAATCACATTGGGCATTAGGATTTAACATATGAATGGTACACAAAACAAGCTGGATACACCAACAACTCAGATATAATAGTTTAAATTAGATGTTAAGTTATAGAATATTCTACTTATTTCTAAATCTTACAATCATTGTATAATCATTGCAGGAAAATGGAGCTTCCAGGAATTCAAAACCAGGTCTAATTTCTTCCTACTTTTGCAAAACTCAGAAATGCTGGTTACAACAAATGCAAATGCTTTCTAAACTGTAGAGCATAGATCAGCTATGTCAGAAATATCTAGGTTTTTATTTAAAATATAAACTCCCATTTCCTTTTTCAGATTTATGATATCAAAGTCATTGGAGGCAAGGCTGGACATTTACATATCTTATAAGCTCTTATTCAGATGCCCTTTAAACATTGAGAATAACAGTAGTATGTGAGGCAGGTACTTTCAGATCTCCCAAGAGAAGGGTACCATCATTTTCTGCGTGGCTAAACTGAGTGTTACGTTGGATTGATTTCTAAGCTGAAAAGGTCTGCATGGGCGCAAACTGTTCACTCTCACTCACCATTGTATCCTCAACTCAGTTGCCCATCATAAAGTAAAAGCAAAGATTTTCTAATAAATTCAATGAACTAAAAGATACAATTTTTATTTAACACTTTTGCACTCAAGAATATATTTTGAGATATTTTTGAAGGGTCATGATGGCTATTTAATACTGCTTTATTCAATGTTTTATTTTCTAGTTTATTATTGGGTCTTAAAATGTAAATGAGAGAATATGTAGGTAGCTTTGTTTGTATACCAGAATTACACAGAAATGGCTTAAATTTCATGATTAATTCTGTCAAGGGAGTAAATGTTAAATCCAGGATACACTATCTTCACAGAGTTACTTGCTTAATGTCCTTCTGTCTATATCTGGTATCACAGGAACAAGCAGAAAGTTTATACCTGTAAGGTGATACTATGAAAGAAAAATAAGTGATGAATCACAACCAGTTAAAATATTTATGCCAAAAGATACAAAGAAATGTAATGACAGGCAAGAAAATACTTTAATACCTGTGATTATTAAAAGCTTTACTTTTGTGTGCAATAATTGCACATTTGGTTCCCTCAGTTTATAAAATGAATATCTCATGTTTATTAATGTTTTTGAGGAAAAACAAGGTATGAACAAGAAATCCTCTAATAATCCGAAATTAATACAAAGCTAACAGCTTGACAACTACTCCTCCCCATCACACTTATCTTAGGTTTTCCAGTGTATTTGTATGTCAGTACACACACACATATTTTAATTTAATTTTTATTTTATATTAGAATATACTTGATTTTGGAAAACTCAGCAGTGGCCACAGGACTGGAAAACGTCAGTTTTCATTCCAATCCCAAAGAAAGGCAATGCCAAAGAATGCTCAAACTACTGCACAATTGCACTTATCTCACACGCTAGTAAAGTAATGCTCAAAATTCTCCAAGCCAGGCTTCAGGAATACATGAACAGTGAACTTCCAGATGTTCAAGCTGGATTTAGAAAAGGCAGAGGAACCAGAGGTCAAATTGCCAGCATTCCTTGCATCATCGAAAAAGTGAGAGAATTCCAGAAAAACATCTATTTCTGCTTTATTGACTATGCCAAAGCCTTTGACTGTGTGGATCACAACAAACTGTGGAAAATTCTTAAAGAGATGGGCGTATCAGACCACCTGACCTGCCTCTTGAGAAATCTGTATGCAGCTCAGGAAGCAACAGTTGGAACTGGACATGGAACAACAGCCTGGTTCCAAATCGGAAAAGGAGTACATCAAGGCTGTATATTGTCACCCTGCTTATTTAACTTCTATGCAGAGTACATCATGAGAAATGCTGGGCTGGATGAAGCACAAGCTGGAATTAAGATTGCCAGGAGAAATATCAATAACCTCAGATATGCAGATGACATCACCCTTATGGCAGAAAGTGAAGAGGAACTAAAGAGTCTCTTGATGAAAGTGAAAGAGGAGAGTGAAAAAGTTGGCTTAAAGCTCAGTATTCAGAAAACTAAGTTCATGGCATCCGGTCCCATCACTTCATGGCAAATAGATGAGGAAACAGTGGCTGACTTTATTTTTGGGGGCTCCAAAATCACTCCAGATGGTGATTGTACCCATGAAATCAAAAGACGCTTACTCCTTGGAAGGAAAGTTATGACCAACCTAGACATTATATTAAAGCAGAGACATTACTTTGTCAACAAAGGTCTATCTAATCAAGGCTATGCTTTTTCCAGTAGTCATGTATGGATGTGAGAGTTGGACTATAAAGAAAGCTGAGTGCAGAAGAATTGATGCTTTTGAACTGTGGTGTTGGAGAAGACTCTTGAGAGTCCCTTGGACTGCAAGGAGATCTAACTAGTCCATCCTAAAGGAGATGAGTCCTGAGTGTTCAATGGAAGGACTGATGTTGAAGGTAAAACTCCAATATTTTGGCCACCTGATGCAAAGAGCTGACTCATTTGAAAAGACCCTGATGCTGGGAAAGACTGAAGGCAGGAGGAGAAGGGGATGACAGAGGATGAGATGGTTAGATGGCATTACTGACTCAATGGACATGAGTTTGGGTAAACTCCGGGAGTTGCTGATGGACAGGGAGGCCTTGTGTGCTGCGGTTCATGGGGTCGCAAAGAGTCGGACACGACTGAGCGACTGAACTGACTGACTGGTACTTGATTTACAATGTTGTATTAGTTTCACTTGTACAGCAAGGTAACTCAGTTAAACATATATTTATTCTTTTTTCAAATTCTTTTCCTATTTAGGTTATTATAGCATGTTGAGTAAAGTTCCCTCTGCTATATAGTAGGTCCTTGTTGGCTATTTATTTCATACGTGATAGTGTGTATTCCCTGGTGGCTCAGACGGTAAAGAGTCTGCTAGTAATGCGGGAGACGCGGGTCCGATTCCTGGGTTGGGAAGATCCCCTGGAGAAGGAAATGGCAACCCACTCCAGTACTCTTGCCTAGAAAATTGCATGAATGGAGGAGCCTGATGGGCTACAGTCCATGGGGTCGCAAAGACTCAGACACGCTGAGCGACTTCACTCACTAGTGTGTATATGTGAGTCCCAAACTCCAAAGTTATCTCTCCTCCCCAATTTCCCCTTTGGTATCCATAATTTTGTCTTCTATGTCTGCAAGTCTGTTTCTGAATTGCAGCTAGAAAAAAAATTATCTGCTAGATATCTCCATTAAAATTTTTTGAAACTTTCTTTAATATCCATTGTGAAAAAAGTTTTATAACTATTGTATGCATGCTGGAGAATGCTATATATTTTACAACTGTTCAATGTAAAACTTTCTGTGTAACTAACAGATCAACATTTTAAAATTTATTATTCAAATATTCTATATCTTTGCTGACTTTATCCATTTAACACATCAACAATTAAAACAAGTTTTTTTGAGATACCACTATGAAAAGGAAAGTCTTTGTTTCTTATTATAATTCTATCGAATTTATTTTATATTTGGAAGATATTCTGTGGATACATATTTAAAATCAGTATCTGGTGCCTGCTTTACTTATATGGCAAGAGTTTCTGCTCTACTTCTAAAAATGCTTTTTAATACTTGATTTGATAATAAGAGTGTATAGTGAAGAATTTGGCCCTGCTCAAAGAGAAGTCTGGCCTCTGTTACCAGCTCCTGTGAGGTCATCTCTAAAACCTTGGGAATTTCCCTAATAATAGGAGTATCTTTGTTACTAATGAGGGTCCTTTGAGCATCACTTCATAGCTTATAGTTTACACTTACGAGGTGAGCTGTGGTGGGTCCCTTGGACTATGTGGTATTAGCTGGATCTGAGGAATGGGGCAGAGATGATGAGATTTGGTTCAGGCACTTGTGAAATCAATCAACTAATCATGCCTAAATAATGAAGCCCCTGTGAAAAATCTGGATACTGAAGATGGAATGAACTTCATTGTCATCAGGACATGTTGTTCAGTTGCTCAACCATGTTCAACTCTTTGGGACCACGTGGACTGCAATATGCAGTATGCAACACATGGAGTATTGTGTGTTGGCACACAGGAATTCTGTAGGCTCACACGTCCTAAAGACAAGGAAAGCTTTACATTTGGAATTGGCCCAGATTCTGTCCTACAACTGGTTATAATACATCCTTTTCCTGTAATAAGCCATACACATGAGTATGAAAGCTCTTGGTGAGTTATATGAGCACTTCTAGCAAATTATGGACACTGAGTGTGGTTTTGGGAACTCCCAAACTTGCAGGTTTTAGAAATCTTGGGCAGACTTTATACTTTGGAGGACTGTATCCTCTTATCTTATTTGGCTAACTCTGGGTAAATAGCTGTGTGTAAATAGTGTGTGTGTGTGTGCACACGCGTGTGTGCACATGCACTCAGTTGCTCAGTCATGTATGACTCCTTGTGACCACACAGACTGTAGCCCGCCAAGTCCCTCTTTCAATGGAATTTTTCAGGCAAGAATACTGGAGGAAGTTGCTGTTTCCTACTCCAGGGATCTTTCCAACCCAGGGATTGAACCTGAGTCTCTTGTGTCTCCTGCATGGCAGGTGGATTCTTTACTACTGTGCCGCCTGGGAAGCTCTAAAGAGCTATGAAAGTGAAAATGAAGTCGCTCAGTTGTGTCCGACTCTTTGCGACCCCATGGACTGTAGCATACCAGGCTTCTCAGTCCATGAGATTCTCCAGGCAAGAGTACTGGAGTGGGGTGCCATTGCCTTCTCCAGGGGATCTTCCTGACCCAGGGATCGAACCCAGGTCTCCTGCATTGTAGGCAGACGCTTTACCCTCTGAGCCACCAGGGAAGCCCTAAATAGATATACCAAGTTACTTATTTTATCCCTTGCCCCCTACAATCCCTGCCAACCACTGGTGTTTTTACTGCCTTTATAGTTTTGTCTTTTACAGAATATCGTATGCTTGGAATCATACAGTGCATAATCTTTTCAAATTAATATTTTTGCTTAGTGTTGTGCATTTTAGGTTCCTCCATGTCTTTTCATAGCTTGATAGCCCATTTCCTTTTAGTGCTGAATATTTCATTGATTTACGGTACCACAGTTTATCTATCCATTCACCTCGGAAGGACAACTATGTTGCTCCCAAGTTTTGGCAGTTACAAATAAAGCTGCTAAAAAAATGTATGTGCAAGTTTTTCTGTGGCCATAAGTTTCCCCAACTGCTTTGGGTAAATACCACAGAGTGTGACAGCTGGATCATATGGTAAGAGTGTCGTTAGTTTTGTAAGAAACCACCGAACTCTCTTTTAGACTGGCTGTACTGTTTTGTATGTACACCAGCAATGAATGAGAATTCCTGTCCTCCACATCCTTATTAGCACTTGGTGTTGCCAATGTTTTGACTTTTGGCCATTTGAATAGGTGTGCAGAGGTGTATCTTCTTTGACAAGGTATATGTTAAAGTTGTGAGTCCACTTTTCAGTCAGGTTGTTTGTTTTCTTATTGTTGTATGGCAAGAGTTCTTGACACATTTTGGACAATAGGGTCTTGCAAATATTTTCTCAAAGTCTATACTTGTCTTCTAATTCTTTTGACATTGTCTTTCACAAAGCACAAATCCAGCTTTAAGGTTTTTAAGTCATAAATCCAGCTTTCAGTTTTTCTTTTATGGATTGTGCCTCGGTGTTATATTTAAAAGAGCGTCATCATTCCCATGGTCATCTAGGTTTCCTTCTAACTTATCTTTTAGAAGGTTTACAGTCTTGTGTTCCACATTTAGGTCTATGATTTGTTTTGAGCAAATTTTTATGAAGATTGTAAGCTTTAGATTCCTGTTTTTTAGGTGACTATCCAGTTGTTCCAGCACCATTTGTTTAAAAAACTGTCTTTAGTCCATTGTATTGCTTTTTCTCCTTTATCAGTAATCAGTTGATTATATTTGTGGGGTCTATTTGTGAGCTCTTTTTTGTTCCATTTATCTATTTATTCTTTATACTATCTTGATTACTGTAGCTGTATATTACATTTTGAAGTTGGTCAGTATCTGTCCTCTGACTTTGTTTTTCTCCTTCAATATTGTGTTGACTCTTCTGCATCTTTTGCCTCTCAATATAAACTTCAGAATCAGTTTGCTGATGTCCATAAAATAGCTTGCTTGAATTTTGACTGGGACTGTGGTGAATATATCGATCAGACTAAGAACTGATATATTGACAATGTTGAGTCTTTGTATCCATGAACATGGAATATTGCTCCATTTATTTGGTTCTTCTTTGATTTTTCTCATCAGTTTTGTAGTTTTTCCTCACCTATAAATGACATCATGTTTTCAATTTCAAATTCTACTTGCTCATCACTTGTATATAAGCAACTGATTGACTTTTTTATATTAATCTATATCCTGCAAACTTGTTATAATTGCTTATTAGTTCCAGGATGAATTTTTGCTAATTCTTTCAGACTTTTACATAGATAATCATGTCATCTACCAAGAAAGACATTTTTATGTCTTCCATTTTAATATGTATATCTGTTTTTCTTTTCCTTGTATGACTGCAATAGCTAGGATTCTACCCTTTCTAAGGATAATCCAGGATGCCGGATGTCAAATTCTAACTTTTTTTGCCCAGCAGTTTTACTGTTTCACTCCATTCTGTTCTTGCTTGTTTGTATGATTTCTGACCAGCAGTCTGCAATGATTACTTGTAGAGGCATGGATGGACCTACAGCTTGTAATATAGAGAGAATGTCAAAAGAAAACCCAAATACTATATATTAACACACTTCTGTGGAATCTAGAAAGATGGTATAGATGGTCACATTTGCAAAACAGAAATAGAAACTGCAGAAATAGAGACTTAGAGACTAAATGTATGGACACCAAGGGGGGATAGGTGGAGGGTGGGGTGAATTGGGAGATTGGGATTGACATACATACACTATTGATACTATATATAAAAGAGATAATTCACGAGTTATACAGTTCCCTGTATATGTCAGGGAACTCTTCTCAGTGCTCAATGGTGACCTAAATGAGAAGGAAATCCAAAAATATGGGGGTATACATATAGCTGATTCACTTTGCTGTATAGTAGAAACTAACACAAAACTATAAAGTTACTATACTGTAATAAAAATTAATCAAAAGAAAAGAAGCTCTCCCACCCTGGCTTCTTTCAAGATTTTCATGTGTCTCAGGGTTTTTGCAGTTTAAATATGAGGTACCTAGGTGTAGATTTTTGGTATTTATCCTGCTTATCATTCTCTGAGCATCCTAAGTTTATGATTTGATGTTTGTCATAAATTTGGAAGTTTCTAAGAATAATATTCTAAGTATTATTTTAAATATTTATTTCCTACATTTTCTCTTTCTTCTCTTTCTGGTATTCTAGTTAGGTATATAATGGCGTGTATACATGCTCAGTTGGAGAAGGCAATGACAACCCACTCCAGTACTGTTGCCTGGAAAATCCCACGGATGGAGGAGCCTGGTGGGCTGCAGTCCATGGGATCACTAAGAGTCGGACACAACTGAGCGACTTCACTTTCGTTTTTCACTTTTCACTTTCATGCATTGGAGAAGGAAATGGCAACCCTCTCCAGTGTTCTTGCCTGGAGAATCCCCGGGACGGGGAGCCTGGTGGGCTGCCGTCTCTGGGGTCACACAGAGTCGGACACGACTGAAGCGACTTAGCAGCAGCAGCAGCATACATGCTCAGTAGTGTCCAACTCTTTTGTGAACCCATGGACTGTAGCCTGCCAGGCTCCTTTGTGTACAGAATTTTCCAGGCAAGAATACTGGAGTGGGTTGCCATTTCCTTCTCCGGGGATCTTCCTGACTCAGGAATTGAATCTGCATCTCCTATGTCTCCTTCTTTGACAACTGAATTCTTTACTGCTGCACAGTTCTTAGATGTATTGTTGTGGACTTTTTTCCCCTATTTTTTTCTCTTTGCATGTGTGTTAGTTTCCTAGGGCTGCTATGACAAATTATCACAAACTTCGTGGGTTAAGTCAACAGAACTTTATTTGTTTACAGCTATGAGGTCCAAAATAATGGTGTCAGCATGGCTGCATTCTTTCTGAAGGCTCTAGGGAAGAACCTTTGCTTGCCTCTTTCAGCTTCTAGGAGCTGCTTGCAACTTTTGCTGTGTTTTAGCATATAGGTACATTATTCTAATCCCTGCTTCCATTCTCATATCCCTTTTCCCTCATCCCTGTGTCTTAAATCTCTTGCCTTTTTCTTATAAGTAAAAGATTTAGAGCCCACTCTAAATCCAGGGTGATCTCATCTTATCCTTAATTACATCTGCAAAGACCTTTTTACCACATAAGGTCACATTCACAAGTTCTAGGAGTTAGAATTTAAATCTCTCTTTTGGGTCAATGACATTCAACCCACTCCTGAACTTCAGTTAGGGAGTTTTCTATTGGCCCATTTCCAAGCTTACTGACTCTTTCTTTGGCTGTGCTTTTTTTTTTTTTTTAATGCAGTTTAAAGTTCCTGTGTTTGTATATATTAATTTTTAACTGCCTCCTTAATTTTCTAAAATATGTAATATGTGTGTGCGTGTGTGTGTGCTCAGTCATATCCTCCTCTACTAAGTCTCCAGGACTATAGCCTGCCGGACTTCTCTGTCCACAGGATTAACCCAGCAAGAATACTGGAGTGGGTTGCCATTTTCTCCTTCAGGGGATCTTCTCAATCCAGGGATCAAACCCTGTCTCCTGTGGCCCTTGCATTGGCAAGTAGATATATTATAGACATATTCAGTAATTGTCACTTTGAATGTCTGTGTAACTTGGGTGTTTTATTAGTCTTTTGGGGCTGTCAGTACAAAATACCATAGACTAGGTGGCTTAAACAACAAACATTAATTTTCTTACAATTTTAGAATTTAGAAGTCTGAGATCAGGATGCCAGCTCTGAGTTCTTCCTGAGTTCTGGTAAGAACTCTCTTCCTGGCTTGTAGAAAGCTACTTTCTTACTTTTTCTGTACAGGCCAGAGAATGTGCTCTGATGTCTCTTCCTTTTTTTATAAGGACTAATTCCATCCTGAGGGCCCTACCCTCATGACTTCATCTGAATCTAATTACTTTTAAGTCTCACCTTCAAATACTATCACATGGTGGGGGTAGGGATTCAATACACTAGTTTTTTTTTGTTTTTTAACTTTACAATATTGTATTGGTTTTGCCATATATTGAAATGAATCCACCACAGGTATACATGTGTTCCCCATCCTGAACCCTCCTCCCTCCCCATACCATATCTCTGGGTCGTCCCAGTGCACCCAGCCCCAAGCATCCATTATCGTGCATCAAACCTGGACTGGCAACTCGTTTCATATATGATATTATACATATTTTGATGCCATTCTCCCAAATCATCCCACTCTCTCCCTCTCCCACAGAGTCCAAAAGACTGTTCTATACATCTGTGTCTCTTTTGCTGTCTCGAATACAGGGTTATCATTACCATCTTTCTAAATTCCATATGTATGCGTTAGTATATAGGCTCCAGTTTCATCCACCTCATTAGAACTGATTCAAATGTATTCTTTTTAATGGCTGAGTAATACTCCATTGTGTATATGTACCACAGCTTTCTTATCCATTCATCTTCTGATGGACATCTAGGTTGCTTCCATGTCCTGGCTATTATAAACAGTGCTGTGATGAACACTGGGGTACATGTGTCTCTTTCATTTATGGTTTCCTCAGTATGTATGCCCAGCAGTGGGATTGCTGGATCATAAGGCAGTTCTATTTCCAGTTTTTTAAGGAATCTCCACACTGTTCTCCATAGTGGCTGTACTAGTTTGCATTCCCATCAACAGTGTAAGAGGGTTCCCTTTTCTCCACACCCTTTCCAGCATTTATTGCTTGTAGACTTTTGGATCGCAGCCATTCTGACTAGCGTGAAATGGTACCTCATAGTGGTTTTGATTTGCATTTCTCTGATAATGAGTGATGTTGAGCATCTTTTCATGTGTTTGTTAGCCATCTGTATACTACCCAAAGCAATTTATAGATTCAATGCAATCCCTATCAAGCTACCAACGGTATTCTTCACAGAGCTAGAACAAATAATTTCACAATTTGTATGGAAAAACAAAAAACCTCGAATAGCCAAAACTATCTTGAGAAAGAAGAATGGAACTGGAGGAATCAACCTGCCTGACTTCAGGCTCTACTACAAAGCCACAGTCATCAAGACAGTATTGTACTGGCACAAAGACAGAAATATAGATCAATGGAACAAAATAGAAAGCCCAGAGATAAATCCATGCACATATGGACACCTTATCTTTGACAAAGGAGGCAAGAATATACAATGGATTAAAGACAATCTCTTTAACAAGTGGTGCTGGGAAAACTGGTCAACCACTCGTAAAAGAATGAAATTAGAGCACTTTCCAACACCATACACAAAAATAAACTCAAAATGGATTAAAGACCTAAACGTAAGACCAGAAACTATAAAACTCCTAGAGGAGAACATAGGCAAAACACTCTGCGACATATATCACAGCAGGATCCTCTATGACCCACCTCCCAGAATATTGGGAATAAAAGCAAAAATAAACAAATGGGACTTAATTAAAAGCTTCTGCACAACAAAGGAAACTATAAGCAAGGTGAAAAGACAGCCTTCAGAATGGGAGAAAATAATAGCAAATGAAGCAACTGACAGACAACTAATCTCAAAAATATACAAACAACTCCTACAGCTCAATTCCAGAAAAATAAATGACCCAATCAAAAAATGGGCGAAAGAACTAAATAGACATTTCTCCAAAGAATACACAAGTTTTAAGAGGAGACAATTCAATTCTCAGCAGGTGTCTAAATAACTTTCCTTTATTTCTGTTCTTTCTTAACAGTAGCTGTTTGGCAGTATGCAGACAGTCAGCAACACTCCTTATCAGGATCATGTCAGCCCTTCTCAAGGCAGGATCAGCTTTTCCACCTTCCTGTCATTCTTAACTTCACTCCCCACAGCAGGGGAGAGTCTGGCCCTTGGGCACATCAAACTCCTGGCTGCCAACTGCTTCAGATAGTCTTCCTGCTGCTCTGATTCCTTGGACTTGGGTGTTTTACACCCAGAATTACAAAGCTGTTATTGGAGGGGGCAATGAATAAACTATAAGGTAATTCTGACCATGTGTTCAGTTAAAAATTAATATATATAAACGCAGGAATTTTAAACCACTTGCTCATGTCCAGACTGCCAGCCTCTGAAGCCAGGGATTGAGCTCCTCCAGCCTATTTTGGTGGTGGTATCATTCCAAAAAATTATGGAGTTACTTAAAATCTATATGCTAAATTATCATTTGTGTGTACATTATATTTATAAAAGTAGTCTGGATGATCTAGACTCTGGATCATTACATTAATTCTAGGTCACTCATTTCTCATATAATGGTAAATTAAAATAGAAGAGTTTAAAATAGTCAATTGTTCTTTCAGAATTGCAAAGCTGTTATTAGAGGGGACAATGAACAAACTATAAGATAATTCTGACCATGTGTGCTCAGTAACTTTTGTTGGAGCCAATTTTTTTGTGACCCCATGGATTACAGCCCCCTAGACTCCACTGTTCATGGGGATTCTCCTGTCAAGAATACTGGAGGGGGTTGCCATGCTGTCTGCCAGGGGATCTTCCCAACTCAAGGATTGAACCTGTGTCTCCTGCATTGCAGGCAGATTCTTTACCCACTGACCCACCTAGGAAGCCCAATTCTAACTTTTATAATAGAGGAAATTAGTTTTCAGAAGAGAAGATAGTTTTTGTACTGCCTTTCAGGACTAGAGTGCAGCCAGGGAATTACATGTCTCTGTTTTTGTTTTTAACTAAACAACATTTTCCCTCTCTGAAATATAAGCATATCATGTTTAGTCTGAAATGTGCTTAGAAATTTGTTCATGATTTGGCACACATGGCTAAAGGGAGAGAATCCAAAGTTATACAGAAAATACAGACATGATACACTGGTTAATTTACAGCTTACTTTTAGCACCTTTACTCTTTAATGACCTGAAATTAAACAGGAAATTTTGGTATTTTTGTATCACTTTATTTACCTATATGGGCTTTCCTAGTGGCTCAGTGATAATGAATCCATCTGCCAATGCAGGAGAGGTCCATCTCTGGAAGTTCCCCTGGAGGAGGAGAGGGCAACCCATTCCAGTATTCTTGCCTGAAGAATCTCATTTACAGAGGAACCTGGTGGGTTACAGTCCATGGGGTTGCGAAGAGTTGGGCACAACTTAGAAACTAAACAACAATAACATATAGATGTTGATTTTTAAAAAACCTGTACCTTTTTTCCCTTACATTGGATTTTTTATTGAAGTATAGTTGTTTTAATATGTTGTGATAGTTTCAGGTGTACAGTAAATTGATTAGGTTATATATATTCCTTTTCAAATTTGTTTCCATTATAGGCTATTATAATATATTAAGTATAATTTCTTGTGCTATACAATAGGTCCTTATCTGGACATTCCTTATAGTTATAACAGGGCTTTTAAAACAAGCGGGAAATGCTTATGGCATAATAGTAACTAAATAAAAAGGTATATAAAATTATAAGACTAAGATTCTCAGGTTTTTCATTTAATTTTCCCCTATACATTCTTTTGAAAAAATTGAAAACATAGAAGAATTGAAAGAATAATATAATAGACACTAGTATGCACTCAGGAGAAGGAAATGGCAACCCACTCCAGTGTTCTTGCCTGGAGAATCCCAGGGACGGGGGAGCCTGGTGGGCTGCCGTCTCTGGGGTCGCACAGAGTCGGACACGACTGAAGCGACTTAGCAGCAGCAGCAGCAGTATGCACTCATCTAAATTCACATTGCTAGTATTCTGTCACATTGGCTTCATCTCTCTCTCTCCTGCCCCTACACACATTTATTAATATGGAATCACTTGAAAGAAGTAGCTGAAATAATGACATTTCACTCCTAAACAATTTTTTAAAATTGGAATATAACTGCTTTACAGCATTGTGTTGGTTTCTTCCGTACAATAAAGTGAATCAGCTGTAAGTATACATATATCTGCTCCCTCTTGGACCTTCCTTCCACCCACTCCCTAAACAGTTTAATCTACGCCTCCTAAAAATAAGAACATTCTCCTAAGAAAATCAGTTCAGTTCAGTTCAGGCGCTCAGTCGTGTCCGACTCTGCGACCCCATGAATCGAAGCACGCCAGGCCTCCCTGTCCATCACCAGATCCCGGAGTTCACCCAAACTCATGTCTATCGAGTCGGTGATGCCATCCAGCCATCTCATCCTCTGTTGTCCCCTTCTCCTCCTGACCCCAATCCTTCCTGGCATTAGGGTCTTTTCCAATGAGTCAACTCTTCACATGAGGTGGCCAAAGTACTGGAGTTTCAGCCTCAGCATCAGTCCTTCCAAAGAACACCCAGGACTGATCTCCTTTAGAATGGACTGGTTGGATCTCCTTGCAGTCCAAGGGACTCTCAAGAGTCTTCTGCAACATCACAGTTCAAAAGCATCGATTCTTTGGTGCTCAGCTTTCTTCACAGTCCAACTCTCACATCCATACATGACCACAGGAAAAACCATAGCCTTGACTAGACGGACCCTTGTTGGCAAAGTAATGTCTCTGTTTTTAAATATGCTATCTAGGTTGGTCATAACTTTCCTTCCGAGGAGTAAGCGTCTTTTAATTACATGGCGGCAATCACCATCTGCAGTGATTTTGGAGCCCCAAAAAATAAAGTCTGACACTGTTTCCACTCTTTCCCCATCTATTTCCCATGAAGTGATGGGACCTAAGAAAATAATTCCTTAATAAAATAAAATACTCAGTTTATATTGGATATTTAAATATCCAGAGAAGAGGAGGAGGGGAGGGAACTGGAGAGGGAGGAGAAAACAGGAGAGGAGGAAGAGGAGGAACAGAAAGGAAACAGAAAGAAGTCAATGGCCTATGAGAAAGGGTTCTTGGACCATAGTAATTTATCCTCTGAAGTATTTATATACCTCCTGTTATTTTTGGCCATAACAAGGCCACTTTTTCACTGGTAAATTCAAGTTCTAGATGCAGAAAGAACATGTATGTTAAACTTGTGGAAAGCAGCTAACTGGGCAAGGAGATTTAGTCAAAAGGGGAATTTGAGCGTGACTCTCAGACTTCTGCCTTTGTAAACTGGAATTAACTCATATTGAAATGATTAGTTCTTTTAATAAGTGTCATGACTATGAAAAATGAGATTTTTTTATTTTAATAAATCCAATAAAATGATTTACATAAATGAGTTTTGATTTCTCTACTGTTTTGAATCTCTTTGGTATGGAAAGATTTTCCTTTTCTGAAGTTGAACTTGAGTTTTGAAAACAGTTGGAATTTGTGAACTAAGCCTGGTAACTAAGAACTGTGAAATAAACAAAGTAACACCAATTTGGTAATACCAAAAATGTTTTCACTGAAAGTGCACAGAATAACAGGATGGCTAAGAAGCCAATTACTGTGCCACAGTTCACACCTATTTATGAGTATCATATGCTGATGATATATGAAGCTTATTGGTTTACTGGTAGTTTAATAACCACATAAACACAAACATTCTATTTCATTATAATTATTGAAAATTGAAAATTGGCTTTTTTAGTTCTCTTGTAATTGAGAGCTAAATAGATTACTTTTCTTTCTTCAGTCTCTCTGCTACCTTTTCTCTTTATGCCTACGTATTTCTCCTTATTTCATTCATTATGCCATTCTTGATTAAAAACTTTTTATGCTTTGATCCAGCCATTGGTTTAAGACCAAGATCCAGCACTCCGAGCACCATGGAATCTAGTCCCATTGTACCAATTTTATTTTATCTTCCATTAATCTAGCCAGTGTCCTCACTTTTCATTCTGAACATAATGCTGCTGCTGCTGCTAAGTCGCTTCAGTTGTGTCCGACTCTGTGCGACCCCATAGACGGCAGCCCACCAGGCTCCCCTGTCCCTGGGATTCTCCAGGCAAGAACACTGGAGTGGGTTGCCATTTCCTTCTCCAGTGCATGAAAGTGAAAAGTGAAAGTGAAGCCGCTCGGTCGTGTCTGGCTTTTAGCGACCCCATGGACTGCAGCCTACCAGGCTCCTCCATCCATGGGATTTTCCAGGCAAGAGTACTGGAGTGAGGTGCCATTGCCTTCTCTGCTGAACATAATAGTTATTAGTTAATTGATCATGCATTTATTAAATGCCTATTATATATTTTGTATGCTCATTTGCTCAGTCGTATCTGACTTTTTGCAGTCCCATGGACTGTAGCCCGCCAGGCTCCTCTGCCCATGGAATTTTCCAAGCAAGATTAATGTAGCGGCATGTCATTTCCTACTCCAGAGGATATTCCTGACCCAGATGTCTCTTGCATCTTATGCACTGGCAGGAAGATTCTTTACTACTAACACCACATGGGAAGACCTGTTGAATAATATGTTAGGCACTGGTTAAGATGTGGGAATTTGAAGATGAATAAAACATTTTTCTCAACCTCAAGGAGCTCAAATCATAGTGGAGTTGCCAGATAATAATAACTTAACATAATGTAAGAAGTGCAAGTATAGTCTGGTGGTCAGACAAGTTTATGACAGAGTACGCTTCCATCCATTATTGTTTGCTGGTGTTTTTGTTTTTGTTTTTTCCCAGTGTAAAATAACAAAAGATAAAGGGTAAAACTCAATGGCACTTTATAGCATACACAATGCAATCCTCTCATTTTTCAAACAACAAAACTAAGTCTCAGAGTGGACACCCGTTTAGTGAACAGGATTCGAATTCAAATTCTCACTTCCTAGCCCTGTGCCTGTTTAAGGCATTAAACTAGATTAATTGGCAACTGATGAGAGGGTAACACAAGGAATATTGGACATATACCTGAAATAGCATAGCTTGGTTTCCCCTTAAAATTAGATTCTGTGACAAGGACTTGAATGCACGTAACTTTCGAGGAGAGTCTCACAAGAAGTGTAAGAATGGGCAGGATGAGGAGCCCATAAAGGGTATGATTACAAATGAGTTAATACCTGGTGTTCAATCCCACTGAGAACCCTCCAGATCACTGTGTAGAACATAACTGAGAATTACACTACAGAAGGACAGGGAAGTGGGGTCTTTACCAGTGACCTGTGCCCCTCATTATTGGGACCATTGACTGCCCAGAACTTCCTAGCTGTGGGCAGTCTACACAAGTTCTTAGGGAGCCGGAGAGAAGTCTCAGACAGGGAAACACAGACATTCCCCATCAGCGATTATAGAACACTTAGCTTCAAGTGAGCACAGAGGTAAGCCAGGCATATAGAGCAGGGCATGAGTGGCATATGCTACATGGATGGATAAAGAGTTTTTAAAGGCTGAGATGGAAATTAATGTAACTTCTTAATAATTCTGCCAGTGCCACATCAACCATGATCACCCATATCATTGCATAGGTCAGTACTGCCTGTTACTCTAATTCTGGATAATATCAGCAGTGTAAGGGTTTTTCTGTGTCCATAAAAGAGAGATATTCAGTGCACACTATAGAACGAGATGGGAAGGAGTTACAGTAATTTTCCTTATTCAACACTTATTCACATTCACGTAAGTTTTCCTTATATCTCTATATATTTTCCATAATTTGTTTTTAAAAAAGCATGTATGACCTTGGAGGCTGACTAGTATAGAAACAGTAATGTTTTTCAAATTTAGTTGTCATTTCCATTTTACTCTAATATCTTTGAAAGGACAAACTGAGGATGTTGTTTACAGGATTAAGTAATCTGAGAGTTCAGTTTCTAACTGTTCAGGTAACTGTTCAAGTATTCAGAAATAAATCCAAATTTCTCTGGTCTGGAAGTTGTCCCTGACTAGTTTATTTACTGGGGGATACAATTGAAGTTAGAAATCCTGGGAGAACTGTTTCTGTTTGTTTGCCTAGATTTTCTTTTTTCTTTTTTTTCCTTTGTGTGTTTTTTTTTTTTTTTTTTTGCTATTAGAGTGTATTTTGATACTTTTAACTTGTAGTTTGGGTGGATTCCATGACATAAGAAGGCATATACACTTTTTCTTTTTTCCTTTTTGGTAAAAAGTTAGAATATCTGAAATGTCAAGAACATGATTTGTGTTTAAGATGTTTAAAAATTTGGGTCGATTCTTATATTGAGTTAATATGTAATGGTCTCTGATCTACCCTCCCTTTCATTTTCTTTGCTATGGATCAGAAGAATACAAAGGATATTGGAGATGAATGTGTTTTCCAAACCTATCTGATTACTCAAGTAGAGCAAAAAGCCAATGCTTCATCAGGCTCTTGCTGTCCTGTGCAAGACTGTGTATAAACACTAAGAAGTGAGCCTTTCGAGAACTCAGTTTCCTCATCTATTAAACATACCAATTTAGCAATGGATGATTTCATAGATGGCTTTATTCTTCACAATTTTGTGACTTTTTATAGGTGTTAGAGATGTTTCCCATTTCATATGCTTCCAGCAATGCTTATCAGCTAGTTTCCTCAAACTGATTAGGGCAGATCCAGTTCAACATAATGAGCAAGATATCTTAAGACACTCTAATACTCTCCTCATTTCTGTTGTAGAGAGTCAATGTTAGCCATTTAACTTTACAACCAATTAATCTCATGATAACACAAAGGGATTGAGGATTGGTTCCTGTCTCTAGCTAACACCCCATAACCTCTGGTCTTCTGTGGGAGGGGAAAGGAGAGAAAAGAACAGTGAAAGGAAGATAGGGTAGGAGTTAAAAAAAAAAAAAAACCTGTGGTCCCTGTATTCTCCTGGCCCAGGAAATTGAGTCAAGGAAGCAGAGGCCATTCAGTTCAGTTCAGTAGTTCAGTTCAGTCGTGTCCGACTCTTTGCGACCCCATGAATCACAGCACGCCAGGCCTCCCTGTCCATCACCAACTCCCGGAGTTCATTCAAACTCACGTCCATCGAGTCAGTAATGCCATCCAGCCATCTCATCCTCTGTCGTCCCCTTCTCCTCCTGCCCCCAATCCCTCCCAGCATCAGAGTCTTTTCCAGTGAGTCAACTCTTCGCATGAGGTGCCCAAAGAACTGGAGTTAAGCCATTATCATACTGGAATTACAGACCATGCTCTAGAAGTTTCAGCCACCACAAGAATCAGGATCTTCCCAGCGTGTATGTATACCCAATTAGAAACTGACCACCAGGTGGCGCCAAACTGAAGCTATGATACAAGTGAATTTGAATTATTTAGTATCAAGCAATCCTCCTGGTCATTTCATAAGACTCTCAATAGTTGGATAGTCGAATGCTAAGGGACCTTACTTTTCTGTTTCCAATCCCATATTTATAGCTCCTCTTACCTATAGCCTATAGGTAAGGTTGAAAATCTTTAGCTTTGTCGAAAAGAAAATCTGCCTTATTTTTCATTATCACTTCTTCCTCTTTCCCTGAAGTCTTACATAGTATAGCTGAGTCACATGGCAACAGCAACCATTTACTACATGTCCATTTCCTCTTGCAAATGCCATTCTTTTCTTTGCTATGCCTTTGCCACCTCAGTCCTTGTGCTCTAGATCTAATTAGAAGATTTTGCTCTAGAAAAGGTCGAGCCTATAAGATATCCTCTTCCATGAAGTCTCTTCGATTACTTCCATCCTTACAAAAGGCAGTGTTATTAACACCTACTTCCCTGGCCTTCCAGAGTTCCTGTTTGTTACTATCATTTCCCACATGTAAGTATCGTCGTTGATATTTGTCAGTTTGCCACTTAGAATGAGAACGATTCAAGCACAGGAACAAACCAAACATTTTACCTTTGAGTGGCCAGCGTTTAGTATACAGTTATCACATACTATACCTTAAGTCATTGTATCTTTAGTGACTAAAACATGATTTGGATAAAATATAGATATAGCTAAATTTCGAAGTTGGATAAAGTTTAAAAACATATGGGCAGCTAAGTATATAAAAGACACAAGTGATGATGTTCCTAATAAAGCAAATAATCCTTTGCTAATGTGGATGAGCACTGGATCCTTGTTTTCTTGGTCCTTTTGCTGTTGTCTTAGAACAAATATTCATGAGTATTATATCCTGTTATACTGTTAATGGCCTGATAATATTTTTATATATTGTACTTCCCAGAGTTAGTTGGTTTATAGGAAAGAATAAATTTAGTTGATGGGCAAAATTACTTTCCTTGTGGTCGTCTCATAAGAGAGACTGACATACCACCTATTCCTTAATTCTGACTTACCTACTCTAACTCTTAGCTATAGTGATGGTCACTGCATGGTCATTGACCTGTCTTTTCACCGATGCCTAAAATGCTCCAGTTGATTTCAAAATCAGAAGGTAGTTTATCTCAAAAATTGGAAAGGATCTTAATCCATATGTCTTCTTTTTATAGTTGAAGAAACTATGGCATAGGAAAGTTAGATGCATTCCACACAGTTTATTAAAGAGACAATTGCAGCAAGAAACCCACTTACTCCCACTCTATCATGTTGATTTCCTTTGACCCACAGAGTTAATAGGTCATCATGATTGACTTAGTTTATGACTTGGGTAAACAAACAAGTCTGAAACAGTGATAGAAGAAAAGCCTACACATGGGCAGTTTAGTTAAAGTCCTTCGTAGCACATCCTTCTCCAGAATCTAATCTCATTCCTCCAGTCTACTCCAGTGTTTTGGTTTTTAATCACCTCTCTGGTTCTGAGAAGCACTTATAGACACTCTAGAATTCTTTAAACTTTTAATCCAGTCTGGGGTCTTATTTTGGCAGTTAAAGGACTTGGAGTGTCCCACAAAGGACTGTTTGCCTTCTTATCTAATCTTCAGTGCATCTAGCAGCAAAACAGACCATTTCATGGTATCATTCTGCCAGCAGAAGGTTGTTTAAGGATACACAACTCCTGTCACTTTTATTGCATGGTCGAGTAAATAATTTGAGGCCTTTCCAGCTCCTGACTGCATCATGTATTTGTAATTTTCCTTCTGCAGTTCCAGTTTGCTTCCCTTCTTTGAGGCTAGCTTCCATCCCAGAAGATCCGGCAAATGTTTTCTGAATAGGCGTGGCATTCCTCCATTTACGCAACACAGAATAAGAAGCCCAGAGAAAGCAGCTTGATGTTGTTTTCCGAATTCTCTGCTACCTCCTGAGTTGTGAAATATTTGGAACAGCAGTTCACTTGGCCCAAACGTTTCACCTGTTTCCTCTTTTTTCATCTCCTTGGTGAATTGTAAAACCAATCTTCAAGAACAGGATTCCATTGCCATGCTGTATCGTCTTTCAATCACACATGAAGTGTTTGGATGAAGCACATACCCTATGGGCCTGTGGCCCTGTATGAATGCTAAAGTACCCATGAGGCTCTGTAATATATATCAGGGCTGATACCAACTTTGGAACCTGGGTAAAGCCTGGGGGCAATCCAAAACCATGAGTCTGCTTTTTGGCAGGCCAGGCCACCTGCTAACAAACCAGAAACATGCGCGGGGTTTGCAATCACTAGTCAGAAAGAAAATAAAGTTGATGCCAGAAGCTTCACAAATTATAGCACAATCTCAGGAAAGAAGGATTTAAAGGGGGTAGAAAGTAGACAACCACAGGAGCACCTGAATCTAATAACAAACTGGAGTGTTTTCAATTGGCAGAAAACCTGGATGTGGAAAAAGAAAAATTCTGTTTGCCTCTGGCTAATAAATAAATGATACTCTCCGATGCCACTCATTAGTCAGATCCTGACCTCACCTCAGTGCAAGTTATGCCCCGTGATGAGTGCAGTGGTATCTTTTAGCCCACTTTTCCCACTTCCAGGGTGGTTCCTGATTACAGATCCATGGCAGATGACAGCTCAGTGTCAGGGCTTTATCAGCCAGTGGTAAAATGAGAAATCCAATAGGCTATTCCTAACATTAAATTCATTTAATTTAGATTTTCCATTATTTTGAGAAATTTATTTTTCTACTTTCACTTACTATTAAAATGTCCACTTCTTATGAAATGATGGAGGAAGTAGAGAATAGAAGATACATGTATTATTTAAATGTCTCTGTTGGTAAAATTACAAGTTGGCAAAAATGAATCATTTTTCACAGTTCAATGGTTCTTTAAAAAAAAAAAAAAAAAAGCCAAGAAATTGTTGAAACTCATTTTGAGCAGTTTCAGTTCAATATAGCAGATTTCTTCAGTGAGCAAAGATTGGATATTGTGGTCTCTTCTGCAGCAGACTTGATTTAATCTAATGGCCTCCAAGGAAGGGAAGGTTAGTATCAGAAGGGAGGGAACACCAGGTTATCTCTCACCTAGATGATTAACAAGATCTTCACCATTCTTGTGGGACTATTTCTCCTTGATGTCTGCACACCTAAAATTAACTGTATTACAAACTATGCTCACAGATCCCCAAGGTCCAGGCTTAATGCATACTTTGCTCTCACATTTGTGAGTATCACAGCCAACAGTAGCCTGACCTTTTTCTGCTAGGTGACAGAGATGAAGATGTTACAATAAGCTGAGGACCACTACCAAAGTACCACTCCTCTTTTTTCACCTTCAGCTCCTCACTACTTCTTTTCACCCCTGATATCCTTCCTGCTGGCTCCCCATAACCATTTTCTCTATGTTCAGAGTGCTAATTTTGTGTCTTGTTGCTCAAAATCCTATACTGTGAAAGTCTCAAACAGATCTGTCTTGGGCATTCTACCATGGGCCAATCCACCCCTGAATCCACACCTGATTAGATTCCGTCTTGTGTTTTATCCTTAAAAGCCTGAAAACAAGTTTCCCTGTGACAGCTAATAAAATGATACTAATTTGTGGCTGATTATGACCTTGTATCTTGCCTGAAGAATTTCATGGACAGAGAAGCCTGGCTACAGTCCGTGGAGTTGCAAAGAGTCAGACCCGACTGCATGACTAACACTAACTGTTGGGGTCTTCACTTCCAAGTAAATACAGTGCCTTAACCTGAATGACTAAAGATAAGAGTTCAATATTGCTGTGATGGGATTAAATGTACTTTGCTTGCCTGCCTACTTTGTAAAAATGTGAGCATATGTGCTATCCTTATGGTGTGTGAGGTTAGTAATATTAGACATTAAAAAAAAAGACTCTTCTTTTCTCTTTCAATAATAATCCCTCCATCAATAATCCCTGCTAATTATTTTCTATTGCCATCTTTCTCTATATTGTTCATGTTAATTCTCAGCTAAACTACTCTGAGGGGTTTCTAACTGGTTCCTTGTTTCCAGCTTAGCATCTACCCTTTCCTTACGCTTCATTCTCCTGGTCCACAATTAACTATCCCTCAGTACAGCTATCAGAACAAATTTTCTGAAAAGTATGTGTTAATCACTCAGTTGTGGAAGACTCTTTGCAATCCCATGGACTGCAGTCCACCAGGCTTCTCTGACCATGAGATTTTCCAGACAAGGATACTGGGGTGGGTTGCCATTTCCTTCTCCAGGGAATCTTCTCAACCCAGGGATTGAACCTGGGTCTCCTACACTGCAGGCAGACTCTCTACCAACTGAGCTACAAGGCAAATCTGGCTAGAAAGCCTCCAGCAATTCTCTTTGGCCTATCTTATCTCCACTAGCCTCCTAGCCAAAGGATTCAAGCCAATCAATACTATCCTACTCTCCCAAATGTTCCTCCTTTTCCCTGGAGCAATTATCTTCAACACATACTCAGCTTGGAAGACAGTTCAAGCACCATTGTCTACTGCTTTATATGTACACCTTTTACATTCTGCTGAATACAGCACTTTGCATTATAATTATCAGTTCATCTGCCTTCCTCACTAGATAGTGATGCCCTTGAGGCTTGGATATATGCTTATTTCCCTTGATACACCCAATGCCGAACTCAGTCCCTAGTGTTGAGAAGTTGCTAGAAAAGTATGTGTCCAAAGTATACAAAGGGCTTTCCTGGTGGCTCAGAGGATAAAGAATCTCCCTGCAATGAAAGAGACTCAGGTTCAATGCCTGGGTTGGGAAAAAGGAAATGGCAACCCATTCCAGTATTCTTGCCTGGATAATCCCAATCCATGGGGTCACAAAAGAGTTGGACACAACTGAGTGACTAAACAATAACGACAACAAAAGTATGTAGGGCTACTCTCCTAGTAATAGAGCTTTCCCAACATGGTTTTCCTTTAAGTAAAGGCTTTTTCTGTTCTGCTGCTTGCTCAGTCACTCTGTCGTGTTCAACTTCTGCGATTCCATGGATTGTAGCCCGCCAGCTTCCTCTATCCATGGGATTATCCAGGCAACAGTATTGGAATAGGTTACCATTTCCTTCTCCATAGCTGTTGATGTTATAATCAAATTCAACCAGATACCTACATCACAAAGAAAATACTTTCACCTGTCTTGCCAAGACACCTATGAGACAAATTTGTCAGAAACTCACAACATACAGTTCTCTTACTCATCAAAAACATGGCACTCTCTGGCATCTTTTCTAATCAAACAACTTCAGTAATGTCCTTGAGATGAGTGAGGAACAGACCAGGGAAGCCATAAAGATGTAGGCAGTCTGCAAGGAGAGCTAGACTATAGTCGTAGCAGCAGCATCCCAAAGCAGGACATGATGGAGGTCATGGCAGGCAGAATGGGGCCCTGGGAATGTGGGAATGGAGGGCATGGGAAGAGCCAGAGTTTCTATAGGGGCACCAAGTGCAAATGCCTGGCAGACAGGTTTGTTTACTGTGAAGGAAACACTAGCAACAGAGATGCTACAGAGAAACGCTACAGAGAGAGATGAATCCAACAGTGAGGAGTGTTAGAAGACATTTAGAGAGGAAGGGACCTTAAGGTCAAGTCCTGAACCACTGACATACTAACATTACTGAACCATCGGGGAAGCCCATACTAACATTAAAGGTGGGGAGTTCTGAACACGCCCCCAGAATTATTGGGCAAAAATCTAAATGTCCTTATTCAAAGTCCAATGACCTTTAATATTCTGTTATGCTATGGTTGATAAACCAATAATATACAAGCAGGGTATAAGATGCAATTCACAAGATGTACAAAACTATGTAAGAGCATTAAGTGGGCGAAGGTGGGAAAAGCACTGTCTTTTATCAAATGACAAGAAAGTACTTAAAAAATGACAGTGACAGGAAGGCACTTTTTATTTCATTCTTCCCTCACAAATGTCAACTATTGTCTAATCATGGTAGCAGGCAAAGATATGATGGGAGGCAGAGAGCCTTACCAAAGCAGGAACAGATAAAAATGACTGACTCAGATTGGATGAGTTAAATCCATAGATCTTGATAGCTTCCACACTAAAGAACTTAAGAAATTGGCCACAGCCATTGCTGAGTCACAAGCAATTATCTTCAAGAACTCTCAGTGGGCTTAAAGTGGCCCCACACTGGAATATATCATATCAGTTCTTTCAGAAGAGGATTATGGACCACCCTGGACATAGCTGATTTACCAGAGAGGGGAAAGAGATTAACTCAAAATATTGGTTTTTCAATGGCTAGAAGATAATAGGGTTGGAATCAATTGAACTTGTGGGGATACAATCATAAAATTTGGGGCTGGGCTTGATTTTAGGGATCATGTAATATATTGTCTTTATAGAGAAATAAAATGAGCTTAATAAAAGTTAAATCAGAAATCCTTAAGAGTTCAGGTCCTAATTTAAGGACAGTGTCGCAAGTCTGGAAAACGAGGTGTTGGATAAATGAAATATTTATTGGCTTTTTTATCTCCTCTAAATGGTATTCTTCCTTTGGGCTCATGATTTCTTTCATAAAACAGGAAATGAAATTCCAGCACCACATAAATATGAGAAATAACCTCTTAGTTACAATTTGCAAAATAATCAACATCTTGATACCTAGAGGTTATACTGCTTCACAGATTTTTCTCTGAGTGAGAAAAATGCTTCCTTAGTTCCATAAATTACTGCTACTTTTCACTTTCCCTTTGTGACGCAAACTTTTAAACTCTAAGTGAGATGAGTCACTGAGCAAGAGCGCTAGTCCTATGAAATCAGAGAACTTACTTTAAGCTAACATTGAGTATAAAAATATGACTTTACAAAGTACTGTTTCCAAATTTAGGATAGTTCTTGTCGAACTAAAGGAATTTTAAGGAAGTAAAAGAATGGCCCTGGAATCCCTTCCTTTGACTTCTGGGCTGTTTATTTGAACTCCTATCGGGTTTTGGAGCCCTTTCTCCCCAGTTTTCCTGAGGTATTTGTTGAAAATCTTTGGTAGGGTCATGCTTCACAGAGGGAGGGAAACACACGAGATAAAGTCCGTTGTCACAGGTGCCTGTTGCCACTCTTATGATACAGTCATCTTTCAGTATTCGACAGTGTTGGTGGAGGGAATTCGTTCCATGATACCAAAGTCTGGGGATGCTCAAGTCCCTTAGATAAAATGGCAGAGTATATAGTTCATGCTCCATATCTGTGGTTTCTACATCTGGGGATTTAACTAATCTGTGTACTAGAATGATTAACCAAGTCTTTCCTCTATGGGCTGAATTTCTTCGTGCTTTTTTTTTTCTCTCTCCAAGCTTCCTTTCCTGATCATAATCTTATTATCCTGTATTTTACTTCCTTAGGGCCTTTTGCATGACAATTCTTTTGTATAACAGATGAATTCCGGAAAATAGGTTGATTTATATTCAATTATGTTTAATATGTTGGTGATAAGTTCTCTATTTAAACACATTTATCTGGGGGAGAATAGTTTAAACTGAAGATGTTCCTCCGTTTCTGGTGAAATTCACTTTCTGTTACCAGCTGAGGGAGGGGAATGCTATGAATTTCTATGGGAGGAAAAGAAGTTGGGTGATCCAACCTTATGGAAGGTGAACATGAGGTAGGATAAGTCATGAGAGAGACTGCTTAAAAAAAAAAAAAAAGAATATCTACTAAGGCCCTCTTAACATTTAAGACAGTCAAGTTTGTATTTAAATTGTATTGTGTCCAAAATACATCTAATCATATTTTTTATTAACCTATGGCTCCTACTTCTATCTTCTAGGTCGGTGTAGAACCATTCCCACATCTTTTGCATGCAACATCTATTTGAATAGATTTGAATACAGCTTATATACTCCCTCAGACATGCTTGCTAGAGGTTTTGATACTTTTGATAGTTTTGAGCCTGGAAAGTTTTCTTGTATTCTAAAACACTTACTTGCTGATATTCTGTTAGCAGCTATATTCTGATAAAAGGAAATATTGTACAACATTGCAAAGAGCTTAAATTTTCTGTTAATGCCATATGAGTGTAAGAAGCTAACTTCAGAAATTTTCTGGTTAGGAATATTGGTTCTCTGACTCCATATGTGGAAGTCTTCACTTATATACACCTGCTTGGGTAGATTGTGGAAGACCACAGACAAGTGATTTAACTCAAGATGTTACAGGCAAAGCATTCTATTTCTTCTTACTGTAAAAAATAAGGAACATTTCTGAGTCATTGCAGTCTTGGAATGTAATGCCGAACAAATGAGAACCAGACCACAAACAGTGGGGCCAAGTACATCATTACTGAGTGACTAATGTGAACGACTTACATAAACTGTGGCTGAAACTGAGTTTTTAGCAGATGACCATAACCTTTGATTGCATCAAGAATAGTTAAAAGCTCTTTAATCTGCATATTGTCTTCAGGAAAGAAAAACTCATCAATTCTATTCATAATCTCTGAGACCTGCAATTTTTCATTAAGATTTAACTCTACCTTTCTCAGATTCTTCTCCTCCTAGAGAGGGACAGATGTGACTAAAAGGAATTAGCTGGGGTCCAAATGTGTTGCATATATTGATAACGGGGGAAGGATGCTACAGATTAATACAATCTTCTTCCTTCCTTTAAAGCACCATGGAATGACTTCCTTTCAAAACTTTGGCTGATGGAATAATTCATGTATTTCTTTGGAATACCTGTGTCATATACTGAGTTCCCAATCCTTTAGAAAGTAGTTTCCTTTGTAGCAGGATCATTTCTTCTTACTCATTATGAACCACATCTGCCCATGATCCCATCTCATTGAGGTTTATTTTCTTTAAACACACAAATGAAAGGCAACACAGATTTTCACTAGGAACTCTTTTTAAAATGGAAGCAAAGAACATTAGTAAGTCCTTCTGGGAAGGAAAAAGTTCGCTTCTGGTTTTACTCCCTAAATAAAAGCACTGCTGCTGCTGCTAAGTCGCTTCAGTCGTGTCTGACTCTGTGCAACCCCATAGACGGCAGCCCACCAGGCTCCCCCATCCCTGGGATTCTCCAGGCAAGAACACTGGAGTGGGTTGCCATTTCCTTCTCCAATGCATGAAAGTGAAAAGCGAAAGTGAAGTTGCTCAGTCATGTCCGACCCTCAGCGACCCCATGGACTGCAGCCTACCAGGCTCCTCTGTCCATGGGAATAAAAGCACTAGAATCACACTAATAACTATCTCATAGTTGAATAAATGTTAATATTTTGTATACTTTCTCTCTGTTCACATTTGAATGAGAGTCTAATTGATTCCTGTGTACTTGAGAAAGATATAAGGGAAAAAGGAAGAAAAAAAGAGTTAAGAATTTTCCTGAAGGGTATTGATATTCTTTAAACTTATTAATAAATGTTGATCCAAATTCTCTTTTTTTCCACTTTTTGTACTCTATTTGGAAAATCTTAGCCCTTACCACAGGCCAACTAAATTAAAAGCTTCATTTTAGTAAAAGCCATAGGTGATCTATATGGACATTAAAATTTGTCAAAAATTGTTCAACTCACTGAGTCTCTAAACTTATGATTAACATCAAATATTCTCACCTAAAACTCCTGTTGTCCTATTCCATTTACCTCTGACTTGTTTTCCCCCCACCTAAAAAATCTTCACAGTATTAATTTTCTTCCATGCTCAACTCTTGGGGAAAACTCTATGCAATTTCAGTATCCATGAATAGAATCCTTTTAATATCCTAGCTCTTCAACAACTTGACCTTATCTCTTTCAAACATTTTCTCTTCCTGGAAAATAGCATTTGGTCCCATTGTCTTATAACCTGCAACCCTACCAGTAATGAAAAGTTTTAATTTACCATAATTTTAGGTTTGATCATCTTACTCATAGGTTATCGTCTATTACCTTTCAATTTCACTTCCTCTGGTACTCAAACTTTAATGAATTTCTGAATCCACGGGTATCTACATGGTATTTGACTTTCCCACTTTTTCATTACTGTCACCACATCTTGGCATCCTTTCTTTCCTGCCTTAAATCCCATGGCCAATCTATAATCATTCCTTTGAATCTATTTTCTATACCCTTGCACATTGTCTAGCTTTCTTACACTCATCTTCCAAAAACTCATCACTGGCCAAATTAAACCTTAATCCTTTTAAGTTTTAGCTCAGCTAAATTGGCTGAAGAAAACTACAAAATCATGCTAATATTTTACCTTAACTAAAGACCATTAATTTCAAGTAGGACCTTAGGAGCTGCCTAACAATTCTGTGTTTTCCTCTCCTTTTAGAAAATCACCCCTCTTTCTTTTGTCTACTCAATATCTCCAATGTCATCCTCCCTTCAATAATCATGTCTTCCCGTCTCCTCAATCTGAGTTGATGACCTGACTTTCTATTTCACAGATATAGTATAGAGGTAATAAGAAAAGATCTCTCCTCAACACACATAAATCCAGGTACCTACATCTGGGTGCCTTTTTGCTTGTCAGCAATACCAACTGCACTTACTCCTAGAAGTCCAACTTCTTTATTTCAGAACTAGATGGTATTTTTATGATAAAGTCTTAGCTGTGGAAATTCTCCTCTCTCACACGATCAAATTTTCTCTCTGTATTGTATTCATCAACATATCTTATAATTTCTCCCAATTAGAAATTTCAGTCTTGAGATTCATACCTTGAAATCTGTTTTCCTATTTTTCTTCTTCCTTGTAAAAGAAAGCCTCTTGAAGGAGCTTTCTCTAGATTTGTCTCTGATTTCTTTTCTTTTCTTTATTACATCCACTCCAATAAGACTTTTGCCGATAGTTCGTCACTAAAAACTTTTTTCCCCAAAGTTATCAATTATCTTGGTGTTTCTAACTGCAATAGTCAATAGTTCCTATTTTGTTTGATCCACCAGTAGCATTTGACATAATTGACAATCTGTCTTTCTTGAAACATTTTCTTTGCTTCATTTACTGAATATCACATGTTCCTGGTTTTCTCACTTAACTGACTATTCTTTCTCAACCTGCTTTACTGATGTCTCACTGTTTCCCTGAATTCTAAACACTGGTGTTTCCCAGGGCTCAGTGCTTGATCCATTCTTTATCTATGTTCTCATGTGATATCGTTCATTCCTAATTTTCTTTCTCCAGCCTTGGACTCTTTCCTGATCTCTAAATTCATATGAGCTGCCTACTTGATATCTCCTGATGGATGCTGAATAAGCATTTAGTACATAAGATGCCCCAAACTGAATTCCCAATCTTTATCCGCAAACCTACTTCCACCCACAGTCTTCCTCATCTGTTTAGATGACAATTGCATTTGTCCAGTTGCTCAAGCCAAAGACTAAGTCATTCTTGGCTTCTCTACTAGAAAATCCTGTCAGCAATACCATCAATACATATCTTAAATCTGACCACTTTTCCACTATTACCTCCTACATCCAAGCCTCCACTATTCCTCACTTGTAATGCTGCAAAGAAGACTCTTGAGAGTCCCTTCTACTGCAAGGAGATCAAACCAGTCAATCCTAAAAGAAATTAACCCTGAATATTCTTTGTAAGGACTGATGCTGAAGCTGAAGCTCCAAATACTTTGGCCACCTGATGCAAAGAGCCAACTCATTGGAAAATACCATAATGTTGGGAAAGATTGAAGACAGGAGGAGAAGGAGGAGACAGAGGATGACATAGTTGGATGGCATCACTGACTCAATGGATATGAGTTTGAACAAACTCCAAGAGACAGTGAAGAACAGGGAAGCCTGGTATGCTGCAGTGCATGGAGGGATTCCTTAAAGTCATGTCAGAGATTACCTCCTCTCTCTTCAAAACCCTCCAACATTATTAGACTCAAAAAGGTCACACTCATTTGAATGACCCAAATGATCCACATCTTGCCATTTCCCACTTCATTTCTATGCCTCCTTCTTTCTTTCATCCTAATCTAGTCATACATGCTTCTGCCTCAGAGCCTTTGCCCTAGCTGTTTCTTCTACCTGAGATATTTTTCTATCAAGTTCCTCCAATGTTTTAGAAGCTCATATTTCTCTACTCTGCCTAACTTCTCACCATTGCATCTATCACACTTACACGTACGTCTGTATCTATATCTCTGTCTACATCCATATCAGTATCTATCCATACTTCATTTGTTTTTTATCTCTCTTCATTGATAGGATTCAACCTCCACGAGGGAAAGAGGGACGGAATATATATATATATATGTAGTTATGACTGATTTACATTGCTGTATGGTAGAAATCAACATAACCTTGTAAAGCAATTATACTCCAATTAAATTTTTTTTCTAGAAAAGGACAATGATTTGAGCCAATTTTTTCACTTCTGTATGCTCAGTGCCTTGTTCAATGCCAGGCATGTATTTGTGCTCAATGTATGTTTTTCAACTGACTGAGTGAATACATGAATTATCTATTAGCCCAGTTATGAGGTGTTAAAATTGCCTGTGGCCAAGATTCCCATGGCCAGAGAAGCCTGGTGGGCTAGGATGCACAGGGTCACAAAGAGTCAGATACAACTGAAGTGACTTAGCACCCACACAGGCAGACTTTCTGAGTTATCCCAAGTTTTCCACCTAATCATAGACATATATAATTTGAAACTTTGTAAATTGTTTAAATCAATACCCTCTCCACTGATGGAATTTTAAGGCCTATTTTCTTTGTCTGGACTCTGAACACAGTTGTTTAATGGGTGCTCGCCGGAGGCTATCTTCCTCTGCATACACCATCCTCGATAAGTCTCGGGGAGCCCTGTTTTGACCCAAAATCCAATGCCAATTACACATTATTGTCATGGAAAAAGTCACTGTTATTAATATCTTTATGGATTTTTTACAAGAACCTAGTGAAATGCTGTGCACCCTATGGGTACTTAATAAATAGTTGGACTGTGACTGACTATAGTAATTGAATCCATCTGAAATTAATTATTTTATCTTGATCATTGTTTCTCCAGGTTGACAACAAGGCAAGCCTGTTGCAATTTGTTTTTGGTTGTTGTATACATGCGTAGTGCCCCTTGGAGATCCAAATATGTTAATTAATGACAAAGTAAATAGTGTTCTTGCTGGCATGTGTTATAGATTTTCAAAGAAATTTCCCTGGTATATTATCACAGAATTTATTAAACCTAGAGACATTTCCAAAACATATGTTTATAGTTTTATATTTTGAACCGTTCCAAGAATGAATTCTCACTGGCGTTCCAGCCTCCTGCCTGTCTCCCCTCCAGTCCTTCTTCATATCCTTGTTGGGTTACCTTCTGAGTCACAGCTCCAATCAAGCCATTTTTCTGGTACATTGTTGATGCCTCCCTCCAGAAAGCCAAGTCCAAGTTTATCAACATATATGCAAAGTGACTAGCCCAGTAGCTATTCTATTGTTAAGTCCAATACTGCCCAGATTTTGTTTCGTGAAACATTGGAGTCACAAGGGATGTTAACAGTTGTTCTGTTAAAAAGAAAAAAAAAAAAAAAAAACATTCTAGAAGCCAAATTAGTTTCGAGAATGTTGGGTTAACATGAAGCCAGACTCTTGACTTCAGGACTTCTCATAGCTTTTAAGATTTTCAACATGAATCTCTAAAAGATAAATTATTTTGACCAAAGAACTGAATTTTTTCCAAGAGAAACTGCTGTATTCTGCAAGATTCTAGTCTTCCCCTGCAACACAGTCTGAGAGATGCTAACTGTAACTTAATTCTCTGCTTATTATCGTGCAATGCAAGGTTGTACTCATCACCTAACCGAATGGACCCAATTCCTGGTACTCCCGACAGCCTTTTAGTATTTCTAAAAGGCTCACCATATAATGGTACTTTATCTTCTTGTCTGAAATGCCTTCCTGACAGACATCTGGCTTTTACTCACCTTCAAGCATTTGGGCAGGGGTGAGTTTGTCATAGAAGGCTTTCCTGAAACCAGTGTATACCATCATAACTCTTATCTGAGACCTTACCACATTTCTCTTTAGATGTTTATTACTGGAACACGGATTGTGTTTTGTTCATCTTCACATGCTTATATATATATAGAATCAGGAAAATAGCAGGTGCTTGATAATTATTTGTTGAACTAAACTAAAGAGAGCAGATGATTTACATATTTGGAAAAGTGGATTATGCAACTATTTGCAAACTATATTTTACACCCACAAATATATTTTGCAGTTTAGATGGTAATAAATGTTTTTGTGAAATGAGACGGAATAGGATAAATGAAATCAAGACTGGCACATGTCATCTTGTGTAAGATAGGCACACTGTATTTCAATAGTCTACTACACTTCTTCCCTTTTCTGACATGCTTTGTGATGAAAGAGCATTAAATGTTACTGGAAACTGTTTTGAAATGTTTTAGAAACCATGTCCATGGATCAACATTGCTAATAAGTTCAGAACATAGTGATTTCATTAGCTCTTTCAGTGTGCCCAAAGATGACTTGGCAAGAGGCAGGAGTGGTAGCTAAAGAACTGACTTTTTGTTGTTTCTAGGATTTTGGCTGAAGCTGTGAATTCAGAACATGGGTGAAGGAGACCCACAAGTTGCAACTTTTTTCTCACTATCAACCCATGGTAGATTGATTCCCAATACGTATACCCAAAGCAAGGGTACAGCTGTGCGCTAAGAATATATCTCCTACCCTAAGACAGTATCATGATCTCATATCAGAAAACCAAAAATGTTAATTGCTTCACTCTATGACAATTGATTTTGACTGTTATATTCCTGAGAATTATTCATTTCTATGATGTTTTCTAAATAATCCTCTGTTTAGTGATGTTGTAGATTCAATGGTGGGTTAAATAATTTCTGCCCTCAACTAACTTACAATGCAACTGAGGACATAGGATAAATCCTCAAATAACGACAAAGCAATGCAGCATAAGATACCTGCATTTTGAATGATACAAAATGCTCAAGAATTCAGTGCCTGGGAATTGCTTCCATATGGGCTTCTCAGGGAGGTCTTTATGGAAGAAGGGACTTTGTACCAGACTGTGGTTCAAGTGGATTACAGAAATTTGAAGACTGAGGAGGGAATTCAAGGCGGAAGTAGACAATAGACACAGGCATAGAGAGGGTGAATGATGAAACATGTCTAGAAAATGTCCTACAGTCTGGCTCAGTTGAAGTATATATTTTCAATAAGCATAGTGGAGAATCAGACCAGAAAATGTGTTGAATTAACATAGGTTAAATGTTAGACTAAGTTCCTAATTTTTAAAAAGAAGCTATGAAGCCATTAAATAAGGGGAGAAATTTTTATTATCTAAATAGCAGGTACTAAAATTTATTTTAAACAAGCACTGTCATTGGAAAAAATATCATGGCTTCTGAAAAAGAATGACAAAATGAACATATACTAAAAGTCTTATCTCCCACAGCAAATATAAGAATGCTGAATGTGGGTGTTGGCAGAAGTGAAACAGTAGTTAGAATATGTTAACTAAGTAGTAAAATAATGAAAATTCTCCACACTTTTGTTTCAGGAAAAAAATAGGAACATGGATTCTTTTTAAAGAAATATATTAAGATAATCTTTTATATAAGTGACAATAGTTAATTTTAGAAGTGGATTGGTAGAGGAAAATATGGTGAATTCAATAAATGCTAGGAAAAGTAAAACTAATGTGTATTAATACTTTTAAAAATAATAGTAATCAACCCATTATTTGTTGATAGAAATAATGTTTTTGAAAAATGACGACATTTTCCAAAAACACAGTGTGATGAGTTGCATTAACGTTCATTTTTTGCAATATTTAATACCTTGGTTAATAGAGGACAACTGAATTTTCAAACCTGTGTCTACATTCAGTTTGTTGCCACATTTTTTGTCAGGTAACCACTGTTAGCTATGAGACACTGAGGATGAAATACATCTTCGTATTTATTAAGAAAACACTTTTGTTCTTGCAGAACTTCTGGAAAAGTCTCAGTGACTCTCAGGGTTTCCAGGACCACACTTTGAGGTGTTAATTTTGAGAAGCTAAAAAGGAATATTAATATTAAGCAAAATCAAATTTAATAGGAAAAACATTACGAAGGACGAAGTGGGAGAATTTTTGTGCTTTAATAAAGTAATCCACCAAGAATATATAATCATTACAGACCTTCATGGACCTAACATCAGGACCTGGAAATACATCAAACAAAATTTAACGATTTCAGAGAATTAATTAGAACTTCACAATCATTCCGGGAGATTACAGTCTCACAGAATCAGCAGATAAGAAATAATTAATGACATAAATGGTTTAGTGATATAATTGGTAGCTCTGAGCTAATAGATACATATATATTTTCAGGGCCAAAGTGGAGCAGACATTGTTTAAAAACAGACATGAAAACATTTTATGCTTACACATTTGCAAACCTAGATGAAATTGACAATTTTCTAGAAATATGTATTTTAATAAATTGATCAACATTCTTAAAACATACAAAACAACATACAATAGGCAATACAGGGAATATCAATTAAATTCAAAATATTAACATTTTATAGATGACATTTTCTGAGCCTGATGTTTTAAAATTGAACACCAATGAAAACATCGTGACACCATTTCCCATGTATTTGAAATTCTGCAAACAGACTTAATAATGTATGGTTTAAATGAAAAATCATTAGAATAATTATGTGAATTTTTATACGTCACTTCAGAATTATCACCTTAAGTTTATTTCTTAAAAGACAAGTGAAGTCACTCAGTCGTGTCCAACTCTTTGCAACCCCATGGACTGTAGTCTACCAGGCTCCTCTGTCCATGGGATTTTCCAGGCAAGAGTACTGGAGTGGGGTGCCATTTCCTTCTCCAGGAGATCTTCCCAACCCAGGGATTGAACTCAGGTCTCCCGCATTGTAGGCAGATGCTTTACCGTCTGAGCCACCAGGGAAGTCCCATGATGTCAATAAGTAAGATCAACCCAAGAAGTTGGTGGGACTGTAAAAACATGATTAAATAGAAAAAAGAAAACAAGAAGGAAAAATATTAGAATTTAAAACATTTGAAAACAAACTAATAAAAAAGCAAGTTTGAAAATTAAATTCCCCTGCCACTTTTTTTCCATTTAGACAATAAGAAAGTAAAATCTGGCAAGATTGAAAAGAAAGAGAAAGAGAAATAAATAACATTAAGAATAAAACGGATTGCATGGGCAAGGTAATGTAGGAATTAAAAACATAATATGAACAAAACTGTGTTTATACATGTGAAAAGCCAGATGAAGTCATTAATATTTTGAAACATCTAAATTACCAAAATGGATAAACATACTTTAAAAAAAATCCTGAATGAAGAAAACAACAGATAAGAAATGAAACAGTAGCCAAAAATCTTTCTGTTTTTTTTGTTTGTTTGTTTTTTGGCTTTCCAAGAGCAAACAATGTTACATCTAAGCTTTGGTAAAATTTCAGTAACAGAATTTCTGTATTATATGCAAGTTATTTTCTGTATGTGAAAATATAGCTACAAAAGTTAACTAAGCAGGATAATATAACCTTGATATTCAAATCAGACAATAAACTTATTAGCCAACTTCATTTAACATAAACTCTAAGTAAAATATGAAATTAAATCTGACTGTATGTTAACACATACACAGACTCACTCACACACATGCATACATCCAGCATTATCTAATCAACCATCCCCTAGGAGTTCATGGATGATTGTTGTTATTCAGTCTGTTGCATGATACATGGATGATACACTATTAATTAAAAAATTGACATCCCTTATATGCAGAATCTAAAAAGAAATGATACATATCAACTTATTTCAAAACAGAAACAGACTCACAGACAGAATTAACTTATTTTTGCCGGGGGGAAGATGGGAGACGGGATGTTTAGGGAGTTTGGAATCAACAAGTACTCACTACTGTATTTAAAATGGATAACCAACAAGAACCTATTGTACAGCACAGGAAACTCTGCTCAATGTTCTGTGGTAGCCTGGATGGGAGGGGAATCTGGGGAAGAATAGATACATGTATATGATTGGCTAAGTTCCTTTGCTGAGTACCTGAAACTATCACAATATTGTTAATTGACTATATTCCAATATAAAATAAAAAGTTAAAAAAAAAAAGTTTTAAAAATCAATCATGCTCAAAGTTGGTCAGAGAAAAACAGATCATAATAGACCAAGACATTGAAAATTCAATAGTTACTTGTAACACTCTTAACAAACAAGAGCTATAAGGGAACTGCTTCTGCTGGTGCTGCTAAGTCATTTCAGTTGTGCCCGACCCTGTGCGACCCCATAGACAACAGCCTACCAGGCTCTTCTGTCCCTGGGATTATCCAGGCAAGAATCCTGGAGTGGGTTGCCATTTCCTTCTCCAGTGCATGAGAGTGAAAAGTGAAAGTGAAGTTGCTTAGTCATGTCCGACTCTTAGCGACCCCATGGACTGTAGCCTACCAGGCTCCTCCATCCATGGGATTTTCCAGGCAAGAGTACTGGAGCGGGGTCTCATTTCCTTCTCCAATAAGGGAACTAGTTTGCTATTATAAAAGGTAGAAAAATGTGTGTACTTAGTCTCTCAGTAGTGTCCAACTCTTTGCAACCCTCTGGACTGTAGCCCACCAGGCTTCTTTGTCCATGGGATTTTCCAGGCAAGAATATTGGAGTGGGTTTCCATTTCCTCCTCCAGGGTATCTTCCTGATCCAGGGATTGAACTTGCATCTCCTATGTCTCCTGCAGTGCAGGAAGATTCTTTAACCCTTGAGCCGTTAGGGAAGCCCTACAATTAAAGTCATACTTTCTGTTCAAATTCTAGAAGCATTTCTATTAAAGGCAGGAATAAGGTAAACTTACACCTTTATTGGAGCCAGATCAATACAAATATAATGTAGGAAGAAAAGGTAAAAATATGAAAGATATGTAAAGTTGATACCATTTTAGATAAATTTATCTACACAGAAAATCCAAGATCCTGAATGATTGAAATCAGAAATTATGAGAGAATTTCAAAAAGTGACCAACTGCAGAATCACCATAAAAATAATAGCACATCTATGTAGGCATAACTAGTGCTCACTGCTTTTCCTTTCCTTCTAGATAACACAGAGAACTGTTTCCCCACTATTTAAAGAGAGGCATGTGACTAGATCTTTTAGGTGCTATTTTCCCAGAAATGCTTCTCAGAAGTAGAACTAGTTTTATTTTTGAAAGACAAGTGCCACGCTATCCTCAATATCCCTACTCTGCCTAGAAAGTAAAGGCCATCTCACCTATCTGCTTTATCCCTTTAGGAACAATTCTCTTGGGGAAGGTTCTTTAGGTCAAAGCAACAGGAATTTTGTAGGAGTTTTCGAGTCTTAACAATCAATGTTTGCACTTCACAGGTGGTGCTAGTGGTATAGAATCTGCCCATCATTGCAGAAACAAGAAATGTGGGTTCAATCCCTGGGTTAGGAATATCCCCTGGAGAAGGGCATGGTGACCCACTCCAGTATTCTTGGCTGGAGGAGCCTATGGACAGAGGAAACTGGCAGACTGACAGATTAGAGTCCATAGGGTCGCAAGGAGTTGGACAGGACTGAAGCAATTTAGTATACACAATCACTGAATAGATCAATGTGCATATTTATGTACAATCAATGCACATATTTAATCTAGGAATATGATTTAAGTTTCAACTGGTAAACCTAGTACTGACCCATTTGGATAGCTTCACTTAAATAGAGTTAAAGATTCTAAATTCAAGCAAGACAGCAATAAACTTGATGTTCCCCCTAAGAACCTTTCCAGTAAAAGCACTTGCAAATTTGAATGCAAAAATCTATTGTGAGGTCCAGCATTCTGTACATATCCTTAAATGACAAACACGTGTTTCCCTTTAATGGATATAAATGACCACAGAACAATGTAAACCACAATCAAAAGTTTATTTTAAAATCTCAGCATTATTAAAGTTCAAAATATTTATAATATCTGGTGTGTTGATATGTTTTCTTTCTCTCCTAATTCTACTTCTAATTTTAGTTTGCTTTCTTTCTATATCCTGTAGCTTTTCAAAATGTTTGGTTGTACAAGTTAATTAAGATTTCTTATAGGAGTAAAGGCAGAGTCAAAGTTTATTTTCTTAATCACTGTGGAAATGATGACTACTGGTTTATAAAGATGTCTAAAAAAAAAACAGTGAAAGTATAGTCGCTCAGTCGTGTCTGACTCTTTGCAACCCCATGGATTGTAGTCTACCAGTCTCCTCTATCCATGGAATTCTCCAGGCAAGAATACTGGAGTGGGTAGCCATTTCCTTCTCCAGGGGATCTTTCCAATCCAGAGATCAAACCTGGCAGATTCTTTACCATCTGAGCCACCAGGGAAGCCCCAAAGATGCTTACTATGGCTATATTTGAGCCATTTGTGATGAGACTGGACTTACCTGACAGCTCATTTGGTAAAGAATCTGCCTGCAATGCAGGAATTCCTGGGTCAGGAAATCCACTGGATAAGGGATAGGCTACCCACTGCAGTATTCTTGGGCTTCCCTTGTGGCTTAGTTGGTAAAGAATCCGCCTGCAGTGCAGGAGACCTGAGTTTGATCCCTGGGTTGGGAAGATATCCTGGAGAAGGAAACAACTACCAACTCCAGTATTCTGGCCTGGAGAATTCCATGGACTGTATAGTCCATGGGGTTGTAGTCAGTGTGTAGGCAGAATGCCATAGATATCCCTCCAAGATTTCTGTCCCCTTGTGAGTCCACTAAAATCTATGTACTGCTGTGGAAAAGACTTTGAGGATGTGATTAAAATTACCAATGAACTGACTTTAAAATAGAGAGGTTATGTCTAATTATCTGGGTGGGCCCAGTGTCTCACAGAAGCCCTTAAAAGTAGAAGAGGAAGGAACTCAACAAGATGGGCAAAAGTGGAATTCAAAGAGATTCCAAGCATGAAAAGGACTTGATGCACTGTTGCTGGTTCTGAGATGGAAGGACCAGGTGTAAGAATTGATGAAAACTGGGGGTTTGCTGGCCCCCAGATGACAGCCAGCAGAGAAATGGGACCTCAGTCCTACAATTGCAAGGAACTGGATTCTCCCAGTGACCTAAAGGAGCCTGAAAGCAAATTCTTCTCGGAGCCTCTTTGTAAGAGGTAATGAGTTGACAACTTGTTGATGTTGTCATAGGATCCAGAGCAGAGAAATTAGTGAGGCCAACCCAGACTTCTGACCTACTGAACCATGAGATAATTGATGAATGTTGTCTTAAACTCCTACTTTTGTGGTAATTTGTTACCACAGCAACAAGAAACTAATACAATCATCATGATATCACTTTGAGGCAGAGTGTGAGGAAAGTTCATAAGTTAATGCGATATCACTTCAGGAGAGGTTATATTAAACTTTTGCTGAATAAAACTGCAAGTAAGAATGTGGTTAACTTAAAAAATAACTAAACAAAAGTATAGTTCAGTTTTGCATATCAATTTGATAAATGAAACCCCATATACAAAAATGAACTTGGGAGTATTTTTGTAAGTTTATTTATGTAAAATATGTATGCACTTTATCTAAGAGTCACCTTGGAGTGACTGAATACTCTTAAAACATTAAGTTGCTTTTTCAAAATTTAAATCTTTTCAGATTTTTGAAACATATCTGTTGAATATGATATACCAGGTTATAGAGTACCTAGTTCTAATATTTCACCATTTTTTAAAGTACTTGACTATTGAAAATTAGTTGCTTATATATGAATGTGTTATTCTCTCAGTTTTGTCTGACTCTTTGCAACCCTCTGGTCTGCAGCCCACCAGGCTCCTGTGTTCATGGGATTCTCCAGGAGAGAATACTGGAGTGGGTAGTCATTCTCTTCACCAGGGGATCTTCCCTACCTAGGGATCGAACCCAGGTCTTCTGCAGTGCAGGCAGATTCTTTACCATCTGAGCTACCAGGGAAGCCATATTATAAAGGAAGAGAAAGCAAATATACTAATTTTACTGATTGCTGACTGTTGTAACAATATATCTTAAATTATTGGTTGAAATAAACTTCAGATATCTATGCCTTTATTTTATCTAAAGGAAAAAGTATTTATGTACATTTTTGAAAAAAGTATAAACTATTTGTGAATTGATTGTATAAACAGATTAAAGACCCAACATGAATCTATTCTGATAAAAATACAAATAAGGGGAGGTCATTGCCCAGCTAGCTTAGTGACTATTTCAGTTAGGTAAAGTCAACATGACCAAAGCAAATGCTTGTGTCACTAATAATTATATGGCAGACTCTTTCAATTGTGCTGGGCTCCCCTGGAGAGTAATTGGCATCATTGTTTGTTGGCCTGTGGGATAATCTGTACTTTCTGACTTCTCTCCATTTCCTGTACCTCTAAAAGAAATATGACCCCACGTGGTTGGAAACTCTGTCTACTGACTATGACCTTGTATAATGTGAATGTGCTAGGCCTGCTTTGAAGAGCTGGCCTGACTCTGAGCAGATCCCCCTGACTTAAAAAAGAAAACTAATTAGGCACTAAGAAAAGTCTCATTCTTTTGAGACTGAAAGCATTCCATCAGGTTTGTTCACATTCAAATGGTCTGAAAGACTTAATACTTAAAAAAAAAAAAAAGTGTCCTTGAAAACTAATAAAGGATTTGCATTTACTTAGATTATTATTCAGTTCAGTTCAGTCACTCAGTCGTGTCCGACTCTTTGCGACCCCATGAATCACAGCACGCCAGGTATTAGGAGACATAAAATCAAATTCTCTTTTTTTAGTACTTGCTCAAATGTTGGGGTAATCTACTCTATGTATGCCAGCTATTGTGATATCAATTACTTTGTTAATAAATGCATCAGTGTTTTTTTTTAATTTGAACTAAAATGTGAATGAATCACTGATTAAATCAAAATGTATAGCTTTCTTTTACTTTGCAAACTTAAAGATTAAGTTGAAAATAGGTAAAATTCTCTGCCTGAAGTCATGGAGATAGAGGAGAATTTTAGAAATTATGTGATAAAGCAGATCAACAATAAATAGTCTTTTAATGTTAATAATGTCTTCTATTTCCTTCTCTTTTTCTTCAAAGGAACTTAACACATTTCACAGGAAGTATCCTTTTAAAATGTCCCTGTAAGAATTTTAAAGGAGAAAGATCATTTACTTCATTTTAAAGCTAGAGAGACTTAAATACTGAAACATTTCTGTTATACAGAATGTACATTTTGGCCCACTCTCAGGACAGAAACTCTTTGTCCAGTTGTAAATTTTAGCCTGTTTCTTGGTGAGATGACCTAATGAAATCTGATCAAAGCTTCCCATTTGACAAGTCAGCCTGCCCTTCCTCTACAGCTCTCTGTTTACTTCCAATTAAAACTGGTGTCAAGCTCTCCCTGGCTGATGACATAGATATTTCTGCACTTAATCTTCTGCCTGAAATGGATGAGGATGAAGTTTCTATTTTGCCCTTCTTGGCCAGTTTCCTTAATCAGCAATTGACCTTGTTTCTAATAACCTAGAGAACCTCCATATTTATCCACATCAGAGATTTGGTACCTGGAAAGATAAATAAAAGAAGGCTTCTTTCTTTTTTATTTGATTCTTTTTTTTTTTTTGTCTTTCCATAGAAGTTTTATTTTTTATCATTTTCCTACCAGTGTTATTGAAAAATAATTGACATATGTCACTGTATAAGTTGAAGGCATACAGCATGACAGCTTGATTTATACCTATTGTGAAATGATTACCATGACAGTTTAGCTAACATCCAACTTCTCATTTTTTTTTTTAATTTTTTTTCAACTTCTCATATAAATACAATAAAAAAGAAAAGAAAGTAGAGAACAAAAAACGGAGAAAATTCTCCTTGTGATAGAACTCAGGATTTACTCTCTTAACAATTTTCCTTAACAATGTTCCTAATACAACAGTGTTAGCTATACCCATCATGTTGTATTAAATTCCAGGTACTTAATTTATATTATGCATTTATCTATGGACTGAGGCCAAAATAAGAGTCATTTTGAAAAGTGACCTCTTGAAGTTTGGGGGACAGAAATTCGGCTGTGTATAGTTATTAAGAGGCACAGCCAGAATACAGACTGATGATGGATTAGATCACAGTAGCAAGTATTGATATCTTGCTGCTGCTGCTGCTGCTAAGTCGCTTCAGTCGTGTCTGACTCTGTGCGACCCCATAGAGAGCAGCCCACCAGGCTCCCCCAACCCTGGGATTCTCCAGGCAAGAACACTGGAGTGGGTTGCCAGTTCCTTCTCCAGTGCATGAAAGTGAAAAGTGAAAGTGAAGTCGCTCAGTCGTGTCCGACCCTCAGCAACCCCATGGATTGCAGCCTACCAGGCTCCTCCATCCATGGGATTTTCCAGGCAAGAGTACTGGAGTGGGGTGCTATTGCCTTCTCTGACTGATATCTTAGACTATGGAAATTTGCTGTAGAACATTAAGGCCCCATATAAGTTATCAAAGAAAGTAGGGGCTACCACCGCCAGTTACAAGTTACCAAAGGGCCATACTGTTAGCTGCTGAAGCACACACATGTAATCATGAAGAAGGATTAGTTCTTCCTTCTCTTCACGTTCCAGTGACATAGTCCAACTGATATGGAAACTCCAACTTAGTACAAGTTAGTTAGGATTTCTTTGTACTATACACCTTGCTCTAAAACCACATCAGGGCAGGAGGCTTAGTCTTACTTTCTCCACAGGCAGCACATCAGCACGTTTGTGTGGCAAAAGTACTGCTTCTTCTGGACCTTCTCCCCCTCAACTTCCCTACAGTCGCCATGGTTCAGCATTTTTTCATTCATCCTCCAGTGCATGCATTCTCCGCTCTGTATAAAGGCAACTGATGAAATAGGGAAGTGGGAAATGGGAGGAAGTGAGTCTAAAAGGGAAGGATTCAGATTCTGAACAGTGAAGAGGGAAAGAAGAACCCTTTGAAAGTGAAAGTGAAGGTGGCGATAGTCTAACCTCTGAGCTCCTCAACATAATCTGACCTTCCAGCATTAGAAAATTAACATCAGGTTCAACTCAATCACAAAAAGGCCATCTGTGCAGGATCTTTTCTTGATTCACTTTAAATAACAAAAGTAGTTGGGATGGTATACAGAGGAATAGTCTTACGGGCAGTAAGAGCTAAAAGGACAATAGTGTTACCACCTTTGCAGGTGGTTTGAATAACATATTGCTTATATTACATATTAATATCAATATTTTGAAATAGGCTGTATTCGTAGCATACTCTGCTCTCTGAATCATGAAGAGCCACTTGGTATATCTGTTTAATTAGAAAACATAAAGTAAAAGAAGAACTGAGATCTCTATATTAATCTGCTAGGGTTGTCACAACAAAATACAACAGACTGGGTGGCTTAAACAACAGATATTTATTTTATTACACTTCTGGGCACTTGAAGTGCAAGATCAAGGTGTCTGCAGGTCTAGTTTCTCCTGAGCCTTCTCTCCTTGACTTGCAGATGACTGTGTCCTCACATGGCCTTTCCTCTTTGTGTCTGTATCCCTGTGTCTCTCTCTTTTTACGGACACCAGCCCCATTGGATTGAGGTTCCACATGACCCCTCATTTAACCTTGGTGGTAGTGGTTTAGTCTCTAAGTCATGTCCAACTCTTGTGATCCCATGGACTGTAGCCTACTAGGCTCCTCTGTCCATGGGGTTTTCCAGGCAAAAACACTGGAGTGGTTTGCCATTTCCTTCTCCAAGGGATCTTCCCCACCCAGGGATCAAACCCAGGTCTCCTGCACTGCAAGCAGATTCTTTACCAACTGAACTACTAGGGAACCAACTGAGCTACTAGGGAAGTCCCATTTAACTTTAATTACCTCCTTAAAATCTTATATCTAAATATGATCACATTGGGGCTTATCACTTCAACATATGAATTTTGGGGGACACAATTCAATCCACAGGAATCCCTTACTCTCTCATGCTATACTGCCAGATTACCTGTTTCTGTGAAACTCAGACACTGGATCTTGATGTCTAATATCTGAAAAGGAGTCCTCTGATTTCTCCTATTGACAATAGCAACCACAACTAGAAACAAATTCTACATGATCACTGATTAACTTTGAAGAGTGTTTTGTAGCTTTTCATAGGAGCTAGCTTGGGCCGCACTGTGACAATGCAAAATTTCCATTCATGAAATTTGTAAGCCTCCCAAAGAAACAGTTCAGTCTAGTCACTCAGTCGTGTCCAACTCTTTGTGATCCCATGGACTGCAACATGCTGGGCTTCCCTGTCCGTCACCAACTTCCAGAGCGTACTCAAACTCATGTCCATCGAGTCAGTGATGCCATCCCACCATCTCATCTTCTGTTGTCCCCTTCTCCTCCTGCCTTCAATCTTTCCCAACATCAGGGTGTTTTCCAATGAGTCAGTTCTTTGCATCAGGTGGCCCAAGTATGGAGTTTCAGCTTCAGTGTCAGTCCTTTCAATGAATATTCAGGACTAATTTCCTTTAGGATGGACTGATTGAATCTCCTTCTAGTCCAAGGGACTCTCAAGAGTCTTCTCCAACACCACAGTTCAAAAGCATCAATTCTTTGGCACTAGCTTTCTTTATATTTCAACTCTCACATCCATGCAAGACTACTGGAAAAATCATAGCTTTGCCTAGATGGGCCTTTGTTGGCAAAGTAATGTGTCTGTTTTTTAATATGCTATCTAGATGGTCACAGGTTTTCTTCCAACAAGCAAGCATCTTTTAATTTCACGGCTGCAGCCACCATTTGAAGTGATTTTGGAGCCCAAGGAAAAAAGTCTCATTGTTTCCCAATCTATTTGCCATGAAGTGACGGGACCAGATGCCATGATCTTAGTTTTCTGAATGTTGAGTTTTAAGCCAACTTTTTCACTCTCCCCTTTCACCTTCATCAAGAGGCTTTTTAGTTCCTCTTCACTTTCTGCCTTAAGGGTGGTGTCATCTGGGTATCTGAGATTATTGATATTTCTCCCGACAATGGCATTTTGCGTGATGTATTCTGCATATAAGTTGAATAAGCAGGATGACAATATACGGGCTTGATGTAATCCTTTCCTGATTTGGAACCATTCTGTTGTTCCATGTCCAGTTCTAAGTGTTGCTTCTTGACCTGTATATAGATTTCTCAGGAGGCAGGTAAGGTGGTCTGGTATACCCATCTCTTTATTTTCCACAGTTTGTTGTGATTCATACAGTCAAAGGCTTTGGCATAGTCAATAAAGCAGAAGTAGATGCTCTTCTGGAATTCTTTTGCTTTGTCAATGATCCAGCAGATGTTGGCAATTTGATCTGGTTCGGTTAGTATCTGAACCAGATACTCAGAAACAATATCTGAATTCATTCATTGTGCATTGGATCTTTTTATAGGAAATGTTCTCTCTTTCTGTGGAAAGATATCACAGAGGAGAAGCTCTTTTGGGCAGATATGACTATCGTCATGTCTTACTTACAAGGACATCACTTTCAGAGATTTTAAAAAAAAATCTGTCTGGATGTAATCAGAATAATTTAAGATGGAAATCAATAGAAAGCTATATTTTATGATTCAGAAGTTGCTAAAATCTAAGATTTATGCCAGACCACCATATTTAACATTAAGTGGATTGGTTGAAATTATAACTTCATTTTATTAGTGTTGTTTCATATAGATAAAGCCTAAACAATCATATGGTTAGAAAGTACTCAATGGCATTATCTATTTGTAAATAGTAAAATGAATAATGGTTATGTGAATAGAGGTAAGACCCAGAGAGGGTTAAAGATCTGTCATAAGATGGGATGTTTAAGTTGAGATATGTAATGAATTGAAGGAATAAAAGAGATAGACTTCAGAATAATCTCATTCTTAAACTATGCTGTATGAATAGTGGAAGAAATATATTTAACGAACTACAGAAAATGTTTTCTATGGGTTCTTGTGAAAGATTTCGTCATGGTGTTGATTCCTTAACTTTCTTAAGGCTTGGATGTGATCAATCGCAGGAGACAATTGACTGCCCTATATATCACTCAAGTTGTATTAACCTATTCCTAAGTCATAGTAACTGTTGCTATAATTTTATTAACAATACTAATAACCTTTCTATGACCTATACCAGCTTTGTTGTTGTTCAGTCACTAAGTTGTGTCTAGCTCTTTACATCCCCATGGACAGCAGCATGTCAGATTTCCCTGTCCTTCACTATCATCCTGGAGTTCGCTCAAAATTCAAGTCCATTGAGTCAGTGATGCCATCCAATCATCTCTTCCTCTGTCATCCCCTTCTCCTGCCTTCAATCTTTCCCAGCATTAGAGTCTTTTCCAATGAGTTGGCTCTTCGCATCAGGTGGCCAAAGTATTAGAGTTTCAGCTTCAGCATCAGTCCTTCCAATGAGTATTTAGGGTTGATTTCCTTTAGGATTGACTGGTTTGATCTCCTTGATGTCTGAGGGACTCTCAACAATCTTCTTTGCTACAGTCTTGCCAATTTTATTGCCCTCATTTTAGAAGAGGGAAGAGGGAAATATTTATTAAAGACAGGTCAAGTTTTGTAGTGTCTGTGTCTTTTCTGGAAATTTCCCTATATCTTTCCTGAAATTCTGAGGTAGCATTTCAAAACAAATAAAATAAAAGCCAATCAAAACTTTTATTTCTCTGGAAGGCAGAAGAACATTCAGCCAGATAGGGCACTGAATAGCTAGGTTGGATACCAACCATCAGCAACCAGCATGGCTAAGCTAAAGCTTGCTGGCTCAATGCCAGGTTGGTAAATGGCACTTATTTTCTTTTACTGTTTTACATTCTTCCAAGCAAATGAAATAGAAATTAATGTGAGATTCTGCCCTTAGATGTCTTTTGACAGAAGCTAGGTTTAGGGGATGGAGGAGGCAACGGCACCCCACTCCAGTACTCTTGCCTGGAAAATCCCATGGATGGAGGAGCCTGGTAGGCTGCAGTCCATGGGGTCGCTAGGAGTTAGACATGACTGAGCGACTTCACTTTCACTTTTCACTTCCATGCATTGGAGAAGGAAATGGCAACCCACTCCAGTGTTCTTGCCTGGAGATCCCAGGGATGGGGGAGCCTGGTGGGCTGCCATCTCTGGGGTCGCACAGAGTCGGACACGAATGAAGTGACTTAGCAGGTTTAGGGGAAAGCTTTTGTTAAATTCAGTAAAAATTGCCTTTGTCTTCTCATAGCAGAGTGTAGAACTTGGCATCAAGAGGTCTGACTCCCTATTTATGCCTTACAAGCAGCTGTCTGCTACCAATCTTAATGAATATTTGAAGTAGCAATATTCGTAAACAAGACATTCTTCCAACGTGCAAAATGCTTTTGCTTCACAAATTTCAAAAGCAAGTTAAATAAGAAATGTAAAAGAAATTAAAGTAATGGATAAAGCAGTTTATATTTGAAGCAGAGGATATTATAAGATGCTGTGCCAGCTCTTAGTAATAGAAACACATGCATACAAAAGCAAAAGGATGTATTCCCATTAAAGTTCTGCTCATCAAATATATTCTCATGTTTGATTGAGCAAGATATTGATATCCTTCCAAATATTCAATAAGCAAATGAAAGAAAATCTTTTTGAAAGACTTCTATATTATTTTGCAATTACAAATACATTGCTATTAAATATATCTATATTCACATCCACATTCACAAATACAACTAAATCTATACCTACATCAACCACGTCTATCTACATATTAACAGGTAAAGTTTATTGAGTCAAGTCTTGTTGACATGGAGGCATGTTTGTGAAATCTTATCCCTATTTTACGTTATGGGTTTCCCAGGTGTCACTGTTGTTTAGTTGCTAAATCACGTCTGATTCTTTGAGACCCCCTGAACTGCAGCATGCCAGGCTTCCCTGTTCTTCACTGTCTCCCTGAGTTTGCTCAAATTCATGCCCATTGAATCAGTGATGCCATCCAACCATCTCATTCTCTGTCACCCCCTTATCCTCCTGGCCTCAATCTTTCCCAGTATCAGGGTCTTTTCCTTCCAATAAGTCACTCTTTGCATCAAGTAGCCAAAGTATTGGAGCTTCAGCTTCAGCATCAGTCCTTCCAATGAATATTCAGGGTTAATTTCCTTTAGGATTGACTGGTTTGATCACCTTGCAAACCATGGGACTCTCAAGAGTCTTCTCCAACACCACAGTTTAAAAACATCAATTCTTCAGTGCTCAGCCTTCTTTATGGTCCAACTCTCACATTCACGACTACTGGAAAAACTTTGACTATATGACCTTTGTTGGCAAAGGGATGTCTCTGCTTTTTAATACACTTTGTAGGTTTGTCATAGCTTTTTTCCCAAGGAATAAGTGTCTTTTAATTTTGTGGCTGAGGCCACCATCTGCATTGATTTTGGAGCTCAAGAATAGGAAATCTGACACTGTTTCTACTTTTTCCCCATCTATTTGCTATGAAGTGATAGGACCAAATGCCATGATCTTTGTTTTTTAAATGCTGAGCTTTAAGCCAGCTTTTTTACTCTGCTTTTTCACCTTCACCAAAAGGCTCTTCAATTCCTCTTCACTTTCTGAAATTAGAGTTGTATCATCTGCATACCCAAGGTTTTTGATTTTTCTCCCAGCCATCTTGATTCCAACTTGTAAGTCATCCAGCCTAGCATTTTGTATGATGTATTCTGCATATAAGTTAAATAAGCAGGGTGAAAATATACAGCCTCGATGTACTCCTTTCCCAATTTTGAACTAGTCCATTTTCCATGTTCAGTTCAAACTGTTGCTTCCTGTCCTGCATACAGGTCTCTCAGGAGGCAGGTAAGGTGGTCTGGTATTCCCATCTCTTTAAGAATATTCCAGAGTTTGTTGTGATCCATAGAGTCACAGCATACCCTGGCAGGCTGCAGTTAATGGGACTGCAAAGGGTTGGACACCTTTTAGCAACTAAACAACAGCAACAAACTTTGTGAAGCTAAGCCAACAAAAGACTCAATTCATTTTCCTTTCCTTTTCAACAGAGGAATAAAACATCTAGAGACAGACAAAAACATAATAGGTGCTCACTCCTTTTATTTGCATAGTGGGATCTTTTCCGCTGGCTCAGTGGATTAAGAATCTGCCTGTAATGCAGGAGACATAGGAAATATGGGTTCGATCCTTGGATTGGAGAGATCCCCTGGAGAAGGAAATGGCAACCCACTCCAGTATTCTTGCCTGGAAAATCTCATGGACAGAAGAGCCTTGCGGGTTACAGTTCATGGGTTGCAAAGAATAGGACACAACTGAGAAACTAACACTTTATTTGCAAGGTACATCTTAGAAAGTAGGTCAGCTCATGCACTTTCATTGATCAGGTCCTCTAAGGACTTCTCATCTCACTCAGAGTAAAAGATACATCCTATGTCCACATCTCTAAGGCCGTGAGTGATCTGTCCTCTCACCCTGTTGAGTCTCATCTCAGTTCCTACTCTTCCCCATCGGCTTCTTGCCAGCTCTAGCCATGTTGGTCTTCTTGCTGTTCCTAGAACAGGGCCTGCATGGCCCTGCCTTAGGCCTTGCTTGCTGCTATTTCTTTGGCCTGAAAAGCTTTTGCTTTGCATGACTGCTCTCTCTGCTTTCTTGAGTCTTTACTCCAAAGCCAACTCTCACAGAAGTCTCTGGACTAACTTTTCAAAATTTACATAATTCTTCTTATGCTAGTTTCCTGCTTCGTTTTTCTTTCCTTAAAGCTTGTCACTAATATCCAGAATATTTTACTTACTGGATTATTTTCTGTTTCCCCTGCCATAACGTAAAAGACATTCAGAGGACTTTACGAGAAGAGTACTGCAGTGTTTTGTTCTCTGCTGATTTCTTTGTACCTAGAAGAGTACCTGTGTCATGTAAGTGATCAATAGAGAATCAAAGATTCTGTATTTCCTATAAGTCATCCCCTCCTGCACGACTAGGGTAAGAAAATATCCATGATGTCTTTATTTCAAATTCAATAATTTATTTATCATCTATTTTTGCATTAATTTTTATTCTAAATCATGTTGTATCAAAATATTATTCATACTGATTACTGAGTATTTTGATCTGCCTTCAGTTTTGTGTCTGAAGCACAAGCCTTATTTGTCTCTTTCCTTTATTATAATCCTGACCTTTGAAGAAAAGTCTCCTTCATTTGGTACTGGGTTTGGCAGAGAACCAGGCTTCTTTAATGAGGATCATCTTTGGGGAAAAAAAAAAAGTGAAAATGTTAGTCTCTCAGTTCAGTTCAGATCAGTCCCTCAGTTGTGTCTGACTCTTTGTGACCCAGTGAACTGCAGCACGCCAGGCTTCCCTGTCCATCACCAACTCCTGGAGCTTGCTTAAACTCATGTCCTTGGAGTCAGTGATGCCATCCAACTGTCTTACCCTCTGTCGTCCCCTTCTCCTCCTGCCTTCAATCTTTCCCAGTATCATGGTCTTTTCTAACGAGTCAGTTCTTCACATCAGGTGGCCAAAGTATTGGAGCATCAACTTCAGCATCAGTTCTTCAAATGAATATTCAGAACTGATATTGTTCAGGATTGGCTGATTTAATCTCCTTATAGTCCAAGGGACTCTCAAGAGTCATCTCCAATGCCACAGTTCAAAAGCACCAATTCTTTGGCACATAGCTTTCTTTATGGTTCAACTCTCACATCCATATGTGACAACAGGAAGAAACATAGCTTTGACTAGAAGGATTTTGTCTGCAAAGTAATGTCTCTGCTTTTTAGTCCCCTAAGTTTGTCATAGATTTTCTTCCAAGGACCAAGCATCTTTTAATTTCATGGCTGCAGTCATGATCTGCAGTGATTTTGGAGCCCGGGAAGATAAAACTCTCACTGTTTCCATTGTTTCCCCATCTCTTTGCCATGAAGTGATGGGACCAGATGCCATAATCTTCGTGTTTTGAATGTTGAGTTTTAAGCCAGCTTTTTCATTCTCCTCTTTCAGTTTCATCAAGAGGCTTTTAGTTCTTCTTTGCTTTCTGCCATAAAGGTGGTGTCATCTGCACATCTGAGGTTGTTAATATTTCTTCTGGGACTTTGATTGCAGCTTGTGCTTTGTCCAGTTTGGCATTTTGCACGATGTACTCTGTGTGTAATTTAAATAAGCAGGGTGACAATATGCAGCCTTGATTTACTCCTTTCCCAATTTGGAACCAGTCCATTGTTCCATATCTTCTTCTAACTGTTGCTTCTTGACCTGCATACAGATTTCTCAAGAGGGAGGTAAGGTTGTCTGGTATTCCTGTATCTTTAAGACTTTTCCATATTTTGTTGTGATCCACACAGTCAAAGGCTTTATCAGAGTCAATGAAGCAGAAGTAGATGTTATTCTGGAATTTTTTTTGCCTTTTCAATGATCTAATGGATGTTGACAATTTGATCTCTGGTTCCTCTGCCTTTTGTAAATCCAGCTTGAACATCTGAAAGTTCTTGGTTCACATACTGTTGAAGCTTAGCTTGAATGATTTTGAGCATTACTTTGCTAGTGTGTGAGATGACTGCAATTGTACTGTAGTTTGAACAATCTTTGGCATTGCCTTTCTTTGGGATTGCGATGAAAACTGACCCTTTCCTGTCCTGTGGCCACAGCTGAGGTTTCCAAATTTGCTGGCACATTGGTGGAGCACTTTCACAGCATCTTCTTTTAGGATTTGAAATAGCTCAGCTAGAATTCCATCACCTCCACTAGCCTTTTTCAGAGTGATGCTTCCCAAGGCCCACTTGACTTCGTACTCCAGGATGTCTGGCTCTAGATGAGTTATCACACCATCGTGGTTATCTGGGTCATTAAGATCATTTCTGTATAGTTCTTCTGTGTATTCTTGCCACCTCTTAATATCTTTTGCTTCTGGTAGGTCCATACTGTTTCTGTCCTTTATTGTGCCCATCTTTGTATGAAATGTTCCCTTGATATCTCTAATTTTCTTGAAGAGATCTCTAGTCTTTCCCATTCTATTGTTTTGCTCTATTTCTTTATATTGCTCACTTAGGAAGATGTTCTTATCTCTCCTTGTTATTCTTTGGAACTTTGCTTTCAAATGGATATATCTTACCTTTTCTCCTTTGCCTTTCACTTCCCTTTTTTCTCAGCTATTTATAAGGCCACCTCAAACAAGCATTTTGCTTTTTTGCATTTCTTTTTCTTGTGGTTGGTCTTGATTACCACTCCTATACAATGTTATGAACCTCCATCCATAGTTCTTCAGGGACTCTATCAGATCTAATCCCTTGAATCTATTTGTCACTTCCACTATAGAATCCTAAGGGATTTGATTTAGGTCATACCTGAATGGTTAGTGGTTCTCCCTACTTTCTTCAATTTAAGTCTGAATTTGGCAATAAGGAGTTCATGATCTGAGCCACAGTCAGCTTCTTGTCTTGTTTGCTAACTGTTTAGAGCTTCTCCATCTTTTCTGCAAACAATATAATCAATCTGATTTCAGTATTGACCATCTGCTGATGTCCATGTGTAGAGTTGTCTCTTGTGTTGTTGGAAGGGGGTGTTTGCTATCACAAATGCATTCTCTTGGCAAAACTCTGTTAGCCTTTTCCCTGCTTCATTTTGTACTCCAAGGTCAAACTTGCCTGTTACTCCATGTATCTCTTGACTTTAGCATACCAGTCCCCTATGATGAAAAGGACATTTTTTTTTTTTTTTTGATGTTAGTTTTAGAAAGTCTTGTTGGTCATCAAAAAACCATTCAACTTCATATTCTTTGGCATTAGTGGTTGGGGCATAGAGTTGGATTACTGTGATATTGAATGCTTTGCCTTGAAACGAACAGAGATCCTTCTGTAATTTTTGAGATTGCACCTGAGCTCTGTATTTCGTACTCTTTTGTTGACTATGAGGGCTATTCCATTTCTTCTAATAGATTCTTGCCCACAGTAGTAGATATAATGGTCATCTTAATTAAATTCACCCATTCAAGTCCATTTTAGTTCACCGATTCATAAAATGTTGATGTTCACTCTTGTTATCCACTGTTTGACCACTTCCAATTTGCCTTGATTAGTGGATTTCACATTCCAGGTTCCAATGCAAATATTGTTCTTTACAGCATTGGACTTCTATCTCCAGTCACATCCATGACTGGGCATTGTTTTTGCTTTGATTCTGTCTGTTCATTCTTTCTAGAGTTATTTCTCCACTCTTCTCCAGTAGCATATTGGGCACCTACAGACCTGGGAAGTTTATCTTTCAGTGTCAAATCTTTTTGCCTCTTCATACTCTTAATGGGGTTCTCAAGGCAAGAATACTGAAGTAGTTTGCCATTCCTTTCTCCAGTGGACCACATTTTGTCAGAACTTTCTCTAGGGCCCAGGAAAGATTTCCCAACCTGGGGATCTGGCAAAGGGATTGAGAACCCCCAGGAAATTTGACTTTGAAAGCCAGTGGGATTTGATTACAGAATTTCCACAGGATTGGGGAAACGGACTCTTTGAGGGCACAAACAAAACCTTGTGTATATCAGGACCCAGGAGAAAGGAGCAGTGACCCACTAAGAAACTGAGCCAGACTTGCCTGTGAGTGTCCAAGAGTCTCCAGTGGAGGCGTGGGTTGACAGTGGCCTGCTGCAGGTTCGGGGGTATTGAATACAAGAGTCTGGGGAGCTGCCTGAGTTTTGCTAGTTGACAGGACCTCCTTTTGAAGGAGGTTGCCATTACCACCAGTCTGTCAGTTGTGTCCAACTCTTTGCAACCCCGTTGACTGTAGCCTGCCAGAGTCCTCTGGAATTCTCTAGGCAAGAATACTGGAGTGTAGCCATTTCCTTTTCTGGGAGATCTTCCTGACCCAGGGATTAAACCTGGATCTCTTGCATTGACAGGTGGATTCTTTAGCACTTGAGTCACCAGGGAAGCCTGAGGGCCACCTTAGTTAGCTCTTTCAAGATACTAATCTGAACTCTGACATGGGTAGCATGGGAGAAAATATATGACATTTCCCAAGCTTGATTTAATTTGGAACCCTCTCAGTTCAGTTTAGTCACTCAGTCGTATCCTGTACCATGGAGCAATTTCTGAAGCTGGGATGCCTTGATATTTCATAACAATTGTCTCTTCTTTTTGTCAAATTATAGATCTTTTGTAGCCTTTGTAAGAAAATTAAAAACTAATGTTGAAAAAAGAGTTGAAGAAAAAAAGCTAAAGAATAATAGATATAGTAAAATGTACAAATGACACATTTATTAATGAGAGTTGTGAAACATAATTTGTATTATTTCTTCAATGTATATACAGGAAACAACTGACATGAGCCTCTGCAAATTGGAGAGGATTCACTTCAATTCTTTACAAATCAGGAGCATAGCTCCAAATTCTTTCAACCCCCTTTCAACCTGCTCTGACCCAGAAATTACTTTGATACCCACAGGGAGAGGAGTCCTTTGTATTCAAATGTAAACAAACTTACAGTATACATTTACAAAACAATTCACGTTTACAAGAGAATAATAGTAAACAGAGGTAAAATATAGATTTGAAAGGAGATTAGATATACATTGGAAACCAAGAGGGGTCGAAGTAAACATGGTAATGTATACATTTATAAGGATATTCAGATACACATATGAAACAAAAGAGAATTACAGCATGTGTTCAGTCTGAGGGAGCAAATCATTGGTTGAGGTTTTAGCTTTCGACATATGTGACTTAAATTTCTTTTGATTAGGGAGTGGCTGGTTTTGATTTTCCCCCTCATTGCTCCCTTAGTGGAGAGACGAACACTCAGATTATCGTCACACTGTAAAAAACCCTGAGACTGGGATCAAGATAATAGGCTGGGAAGGGGGACCTTCCACCAAGGCAGCAGAAAACTGCAATTGTAGGCAAGGTGAAGACTTATGAACTCTACAGTCTGTATTATTCCTGATCTCCCTGACCATACCAGTAGTCGTAAGATTAATTGCCCTATATCTTCCAGTTCTTGCAGGAATGAGTGAAAACCAAAAAGTCTGCAAGAACTGGGAAGATGCAGAGCAAATAATTTCCTTTAATTCTCTGGTCAGTGACAGCACCTGCCTTCTTGTAGGTGAGGCCTTGGGACATGCAGAGAATATCCATAGTGCAACTAAGCATGGGATGGCCATTGCCTAGGAACAGTTGATAAAGTCAGTTTGCAGGAGGTTGAAGGCCCCCAACCTCTCCACTGTACTTGGACTTGTTTATCTGTGTTACAAGAAGCAGAAATAGGTAGGGCACAACCATGGAAGCAGCTCTATTGGAAAACGTAGGAACAAATCCAGTATTTTTAAGTGCTAAGGTTAATTTTTCTTGCTGAATGCGATGTCTAGCTTAGGATATGAAGAGTAAATGTGAGGCCATGGGATCTTAGTCTGAATATAAGTGAAGTTCATTAAAATTTAATTTGGTGACAACAGATTCTTACAAATCTGTTATTGAAGAGTCTGGCAGGGTTTAGTGAGGCATTTGAAACACTCAGTTTAAAAAGAGAGGGATCTTCTTTTGTTAATGGTAAGTAGAGTTAAATAGAAAATGTTTGCTATTTAATTATCTTATTAACACACAGCATTTGTATTAGTTTCCTATTTCTGCCATAATAGATCACCATAAATAAATGACTTAAAATAGCATCCATTTATTATAATGCTATAGATTAGATGGTTTCTCTGCTTTAGCCCTCACATGGCAAAAATCAAAGTTGTATTCATTCCATTTTGGTGACTCTAGGTCCTTGTTTCCTTGCTGACTGTCATCTGAAGGTCATTCTCAGCTTCTAAAGTCCACCCATCTTCCTTGGCTTGTGGCCTCCTTCATCTTCAAAGGCAGCAACAGCAGGGAAATTCCTCCTGTCTCATTCCTACTGTCTCTTTCTATTATATTTCTTTGACTTTAGATGGGGAAGGCCCATTGACTTGGCTTTCAAAAGTAAAAGAAAACAGCCTCATAAAAATTGATTGATTGAACTTGTTTGGAAAATCTCAGCATTTGTATAGTAATCATCAGACATGCATCCTATGGAGTTATATATAATTAAATTCTAACTAATGAGCAGAATAGAATTCTGGAAGTGATTTTAAATATTCTAGAAAAATCTGGAAGGTTTTAGAGTGTTGGCAATGAAAACAAAGTATAGGTCCTCAAATAGAAAATTTACATCCTAAATAGTCTCTGTCTTTTAAGTTCCCCCTAAGCTTACAGTCATGACCCATAAACTTTCTAACTATAGTCTCTGTTTCTCAAATAACATTTTGTGCCATCATCAAAATAATTAAAAAAAAAACAAACTTCACTCCTCTCACTTCCCTGATTGTAACTCTTCAATAGATATATTTTGGATATAAGAACAAACTCCTAAGCAACATATGTAGATTTTTCATGATCTCTATATCCCAAGGCTCTTTTTTTAAAATTAATTAATTTTTTGGAGGCTAATTACTTTACAATATTGTATTGATTTTGCCATACATTGACATGAATCCACCATGGGTGTACATGTATTCCCCATCCTGAACCCCCCTCCCACCACCCTTCCCATCCCATCCCTCAGTTCAGTTCAGTTCAGTTCAGTCGCTCAGTCGTGTCTGACTCTGTGCGACCCCATGAATCACAGCACGCCAGGCCTCCCTGTCCATCACCAACTCTCAAGGCTCTTTAATATACAACCTAAACCCTCACTTCACCAAGCTTCTTGTCATTTATGAAATATGTCATGCTTACTCAAAACTCATAACTCATGCCTTTACAGATGTAACTTCTTGTTTGAATAGACATGAAAAAGTAAATCTACCATTTCATGTATTTCCCCAATATTCAATACACCTATTGTATATCTACTTGTTACTAGACACTGAGAATACAAATAAAAAACATATTTGTTCTTAAAAAAAGCCTAAAGACAAGTTAACAGACATAGACTATGAATAGGGTTGTGGCAGGAAGAATAATAGTCCCCCTAAAAATGTTTGTTTGTCTCCTTACATGGAAAAAGGGACTCTGCAGATATGATTAAATTAACAGTCTTGAGATGGGAAGATTATACTCAAATATCCAGGTGGGTTCAGTCTAGTCATATGGGTCTTAAAAGTGAAGAACCTTTCCTGACGGTGGTCAGAGAAAGAGATGTGCTGATGGAAGCAGGATCAGAGAGATGCTATGTTGCTAACTTTGAAGACAGAGGAAAGGGACAAAACTAAAGACAAGATGCATGGGTGGCTCCTAGAAGCTGGAAAAGGCAAGGAAATGTATCATCCTTCAGAGATTATAGAAAAGAATGCATCCTGCTGACACTTTGATTTTAGTTCAGTAAGGCCGTTGTTGAACTTCAGATTTACACAATTATAAGGTAATAAATTTGTGCTGTTTTAAGCTATTAAAGGGGCTACCCAGATGGTGCAGTAGTAAAGAATCCTCCTGCCAATGCAGGAGATGCAGTTTGATCCCTGGGTCAAGAAGATACCCTGGAGTTGAAAATGGTAACTCACTCCAGTGTTCTTGCCTGGAAAATTCCATGAACAGAAGAATCTTGTGGACTATAGTCCATGGGAGTCACAAAGAGCTGGACACAACTGGGCACCAACAAAGGCATGTATGATGCATGAACAAGCCACTAAGTTTGTGATAGTTTGTTATAGCATCAATAGAAAACTAATACAGGGTTTGTGATACAGTTTCTATTTATTTCATTGATTCCAAGATGGACTTTCCCCCCAACATTAAAGAGTTGTGATAGCATTGATGCTTTTGAACTGTGGTGTTGGAGAAGACTCTTGAGAGTCACTTGGACTGCAAGGAGATCAAACCAGTCCATCCTAAAGGAAATCAGTCTTGAATATTCATTGAAAGGGCTGATGCTGAAGCTGAAATTCCAATACTTTGGCTATCTGATGCGAAGAACTGACTCAATGGAAAAGGCCCTGATGCTGGAAAAGATTGAAGGCAGGAGGAGAATGGGATGACAGAGGATGAACTGTGGTGTTGGAGAAGATTCTTGAGAGTTCCTTGGACTGCAAGGAGATCCAACCAGTCCATCCTAAAGGAAATCAGTTCTGAGTATTCATTGGAAGGACTGATGCTGAAGCTGAAATTCTTTTTTTTTTTTTTTAAAGCTGAAATTCTAATACTTTGACAACCTGATGTGAAGAATCAACTCATTGGAAGAGACCCTGATGCTGGGAAAGATTGAAAGTGGGAGGAGAAGAGGACAGCGGAGGATGAGATGGTTGGATGGCATCACTGACACAATGGACATGAATTTGAGTAGGCTCTGGGAGTCAGTGATGGACAGGGAAGCCTGGCGTGTTGCAGTCTATGGGGTCACAAAGAGTCAGACATGACTGAGTGACTGAACTTGAGCTTGAAATTGGGTACTGTCTTCTAATTGCTATAATTAGAAGGGTGCATTCATGATATGGTTGAAATGATTATTGTCTACCTATCAAAATTGCAGAATGGGTGTCAGTAGCTTGCATGAGAGTCCTGAAAACAACACTGGACTATATATTTTTAAATGCTTTATTACTAACGCTCTTGATGGAAAAAGGGCACTACTGTGTGAAAAAATACAGTTGTTGATGACTCTGAGTAGAAAAGTGATTCTGAAAATTGAACTAGAAATATGAAAAAGGTATAGGAAAAAAACAGTTTATTTTACTTATTTTTCTAAGTATATGCACTTGAATTATATATTACAAAACATATACCTAAATAGTTCTAAATGAGCCCTTTCACCAATATTAAATTAAAATCCTAAGTGATAATCATTGCACACTATTTTAATTTTCTATGTTAGTTTTTATAGTTGATAATATTTGATAATTGGTGATATCTATAAAAGTAATTCTTTTGTGATGAGTTGACTGTATACCCCTTTTAAATGTTGAAGTTCTTACCCTTAGTACCTAGGAAAAAGTGACTTTATTTGGAAATAGATTCACTGCAGATGTAATTAGTTAAGATGAGATCAGGCTGGAGTGAAAGTCACTCAGTTGTGTTCGACTCTTTGTGACCCCATGGACTATATACAGTCTATGGAATTCTCCAGACCAGAATACTGGAGTGAGTAGCCTTTTCCTTCTCCATGGAATTTTCCAACCCAGGGGTTGAACCAAGGTCTCCCACATTGCAGGTGGATTCTTTACCAGGTGAGCCACCAGGTAATCCAATATGACTGGTGTCCTTTTAAAAAGAAGAAATTTGGGCATGCAGATAGACAGACAAACAGGGAGAATGTCCTCTCAGTGCCTCTGTCCCTCCCAGAGGAGGGAGGGATTACTTGACTGACGGATTTAGGAGAAGGAACTAGCAGAGGGTCTCAGGCCCTTTCTCTCATTTCTGCCTAGTTGCAGAGAACAGGGTTCCCATTTGCTCCTGGCCAAGTGGTGGGCCTCTCGACAGGTTCTCTCCCCTATGACAGTTCAGGAATGCCTGACTTGTATAGTAAGTACATCCAATTGAGAGGTGAAATATTAAAAAGCCTATCTGAATCATATTCTCTTATATTTATAATATATTTCTGTTAACAGAAGAGGTGATATTTTGACCTCTGTCTTCTTGACATCTGTCTTTGTCAATTGGTTTTGACAGGCAAGGAAAAGGAAGTGAAATTTTATGACCTTATTGATCATCAACGTGGTCTCTTAAACACAGTATACAGAAGAGAGATGTAAATGCACTGATAGAATGTCATGAAAACAGAAATACATAAAGAGGAGATGTTTAAAGGAGAGTGGAGGTAACTCATTGAGGCAAAGTAAGGACAAGTTTTGCAGAGGATGTGAAATTTGACACTAGAATGATGACTGGGAATTCTTCAGATAGAGAAAAAGGCAAGGGCAATCTAGGACGAAGGAAGAAAACCTGAAAAGTCAGAGCATGCAGGACACACACACAAAGGCAGGTATATCCAGAAAACATAGGAAAACATATTGTAACTGAACTGAAGCTCAGATAAGATAAGACTGGTTTAGGGTAGGATGAAGCAAGAAAGGGCACAAGGAACTATGAAGCATACTAAAATAAGAAACAATAAGATCAAGTTTATACTGTCTCAATATATAGAAAATTCTGGCAGTTACAGGGCTGTAGTACAGGAGGCAGGTCAGGGGGCTAGTCTGGGAGATTCTGTAGGGTATTTGCTGATGACAATTTGCTTTAAAGTAGTGACTGGGTGATGCCAGGAGTAGGGACTCATCTGGTAACAGGATTATTTGTTTAGTGTTATTGCTTTTGAAAAAAATAAATAGCGAGAACAGAATGAGGTAATCTTTTAATAGAATGACCTTTTAAAATTTTTACTTATCAAAAAATTTACTTATAAATGTCCATCAGTTCAAGATTACTAGTGTTTGGCAAGAGGTAGGATATATATGACCAGGTAGCAGAACAGGAATAGTACTCTTTTTTTTCCATCTCAAAATAATTGTTTAATGTTTGTATTTATCTTCATATTATATAATTTACTTAATTGCATTACTATTGATAATGCCCAGGTTATATGTGGAATTTTCTTTTTCTTAAATTATGGTAAGACATCACTGGCCTATAATTTAACAGTCATAGTATTCTTGTTCTTGTAGCTACGGTGAAACAAAATTTTAAAAAATATATATATCTGGGATGAAACTGATCTTCGTAGCTGGAGAGACTTTTCCTCAAGAAAAAATCTGTGTCATCCTAAATATGCTATGTGAGGATGCTGGATGGTGGTGGGAGGGCAGAGAGCTAGATGGACGGACAGCTCTTCAGATGACTAAGGAAGTTATCACACTTTGAGATGTGCTTGGGGATAGCAATCCCTGCACATCAAAATATATCAGAGAAAAAAAGAAAAAGAAAAACTTCTCAAGTAACATGAAGTGTATGGAGAATCACAAAGTATCCCTGGCTGTCCAGAGGTTAAGACAGCACTTCCACTGCAGGGAGTACAGGTTCAGTCCTGTTCAGTTCCTGGTTGGGGAACTAAGATCCCATATGTTGACAGCGAAACAAACGAACAAAAACCCAAAGACTCAGTAGAGGCTGCTATCAGCAAGTCAGGCTCAGAATCCAGAACAAATGGAAGACAAGTTAACTCTTTACCTCTCTGCTAGAAGAGGGCAGGCATTTCTGAAGTGGGAGGCTGGGACTGTTGCTGGTAATTGGAGAGAAAAGGAAATTAAAATGTAGAAAGGAAAGTAGAGGAAGAGGAAATTCAAATTCCCACCATACTTGGCTATATTTTACTGGGTAATACTTTAAAGTTGGAAAATTGGAAAAAAAAAAAATCATTTAGTGCCTTTGACTATGACTCCAGGTCCAAATAAAAGTGAATCTTTTTTACCTTCTTTCTGGAACCATCAGCCACGTGGACATGTTGGCTTTGTAATCACCTTGTAACTGGTATTACTATTTTAAAAGAAGCAGTGCTGTTTGCGGGATGGCAATATTAATATTATTTTTAGAAAAATGATGTGGCATTCATTCAGTGGTCCTGATGGTCGGGAGCTTTTGTTGACCATGTTCTTTGCCTTTTCAGGTAACTTTTTTCTTTCTTTTACATGCAATTTCTTCAGGGTAGTAATTTAATAAATATGAATATTTCCCATTCACAGGAATTACTTAACCATGTAAAGACTATTCCCCAAAATGAACATTTTAGTTATTTTTCAATGTCTATGACTGTCTTCTCATTAAACATATCATTTGTGAGTCAGTAAACCTTTCAGGAAAAAAAAAATCTCAGTTTTACTTGCATATGATTTCAATTGTTTCAATTAATATATCTAGGAAAAATAAACATGTAGGACTTTATACTCATTTTATAATTTATAATGGAAATTACTTTAGTGTGTATGCTGTTAACTACTTCCAAGTATTCATTATATGAATACCACAATATTATTCCATATCTCAGTATTTTAGAGGAATGATAACTGCTCTTGGATAAGATGTGATTATAATTAAATCATTAGAAAAGTCTCTAAAAGATTCAGAGTTAATTTTAGCAAATCATTTTTAATGATGATAAATTCTAGAATATAAATTTTAGCATATAAGATAAATTCTAGCACAGTCATGTCTGACTCTCTGTGACTCCATGGACTCTACAGTCCCTGGTATTCTCTAGGCCAGAATACTAGAGTGAGTATCCTTTCCCTTCCCCAGGGGATCCTCCAAACCCAGGAGTAGAACTGGGGTCTCCTGCATTGTAGGAGCATATAATGTGTACATTAAATTTTTCTACATTTTTTATAAAAGAATCTGTCCCTTGAATACAATGTTGTTGCTAAGCTGCTAAGTCACTTCAGTTGTGTCCGACTCTGTGTGACCCCATAGACAGCAGCCCACCAGGCTCCCCTGTCCCTGGGATTTAATACACTGAATTAAAAACCAGTCTAGAGCCTTCAGAATTAGAAAAAACTGGCTTTTAGATTATGCTCTTGCATTTCTCAAAATGAGATTCTATAATACATTATTCCTGAGAAATATTCCTTTAAAAACATTTCTTGGTTAAATAAATTTGGGAATCACTGAATATGACCAGACTTGGAGACTTGCAAAGTTCATTTGTATATTAAAGGCTATAAGAAGGTCTTTTATAAAGTGGTATTTAACCTCTTTGAATCCAATTTTTCTCAAGTGTACTGGACCCCTGAAAATGTTTCTTAAGGCTCCAGCACTAATATCTTCTAACACGAATTGGGAAAAAGTCAGTCCAGTCTCGTAATAATATAATTAAGGAACACTACCATGACCCTTTGGGCTTCCCTGGTGGCTCAGATGGTAAAGCGTCTGCCTGCAATGCAGGAGACCCAGGTTCGATTCCTGATCGGGAAGATCCTCTGGAGAAGGAAATGGCAATCCACTCCAGCACTCTTGCCTGGAAAATCCCATGGATGGAGGAGCCTGATAGGCTACAGTCCATGGGGTTGCAAAGAGTCGGACACGACTGAGCTACTTCACTTTCACTTTCACCATGACCCTTAGGCTTCCAAGTTGGCTTCTGCCTGCCAATGTAGGAGATGTAAAAGGCACAGATTGGATCCCTGAGTTGGGAAGATCCCCTGGAGGAGGGCATGACAACCCACTCCAGTATTCTTGCCTGGAGAATCCCCATGGACAGAAGAGCCAAGAGGGCTACAGTCCATTGGGTTGCAAAGAGCTGGACATGAGTAAAGCAAGTTAGCATGGCAGGGCACTGTACCATGATCCTCAGGACAATCAACCAACAACCTCAAGATGGCACCTAAGTTAATACTAGGATTTAGAATAATTTACACATTTCCAAGTTACCAGTAATCCAAGTCTATGCCCTAACCAGTAACGCTGAAGAAGCTGAAGTTGAACGGTTCTATGAAGACCTACAAGACCTTTTAGAACTAACACTCAAAAAAAATGTCCTTTTCATTATAGGGGACTGGAATGCAAAAGTAGGAAGTCAAGAAACACCTGGAGTAACAGGCAAATTTGGCCTTGGAATACGGAATGAAGCAGGGCAAAGACTAATAGAGTTTTGCCAAGAACATGCTATGGTCATAGCAAACACCCTCTTCCAACAACACAAGAGAAGACTCTACACGTGGACATCACCAGATGGTCAACACCGAAATCAGATTGATTATATTTTTTGCAGCCAAAGACGGAGAAGCTCTATAGAGTCAACAAAAACAAGACCAGGAGCTGACTGTGGCTCAGATCATGAACTCCTTATTGCCAAATTCAGACTTAAAATGAAGAAAGTAGGGAAAACCACTAGACCGTTCAGGTATTACCTAAATCAAATCCCTTATGATTATACAGTGGAAGTGAGAAGTAGATTTAAGGGCCTAAATCTGATAGATAGAGTGCCTGATGAACTATGGAATGAGGTTCGTGACATTGTACAGGAGACAGGGATCAAGACCATCCCCATGGAAAAGAAATGCAAAAAAGCAAAATGGCTGTCTGGGGAGGCCTTACAAATAGCTGTAAAAGAAGAGAAGCGAAAAGCAAAGGAGAAAAGGAAAGATATAAGAATCTGAATGCAGAGTTCCAAAGAATAGCAAAAAGAGATAAGAAAGCCTTCCTCAGTGATCAATACAAAGAAATCGAGGAAAACAACAGAATGGGAAAGACTAGAGATCTCTTCAAGAAAATTAGAGATACCAAGGGGACATTTCATGCAAAGATGGGCTCGATAAAGGACAGAAATGGTATGGACCTAACAGAAGCAGAAAATATCAAGAAGAGGTGGCAAGAATATACAGAAGAACTGTACAAAAAAGATCTTCATGACTCAGATAATTACAATGGTGTGATCACTGACCTAGAGCCAGACATTCTGGAATGTGAAGTCAAATGGGCCTTAGAAAGCATCACTACGAACAAAGCTAGTGGAGATGATGGAATTCCAGTTGAGCTATTCCAAATCCTGAACAATGATGCTGTGAAAGTGCTGCACTCAATATGCCAGCAAATTTGGAAAACTCAGCAGTGGCCACAGGACTGGAAAAGGTCAGTTTTCATTCCAATCCCAAAGAAAGGCAATGCCAAAGAATGCTCAAACTACTGCATAATTGCACTCATCTCACACGCTAGTAAAGTAATGCTCAAAATTCTCCAAGCCAGGCTTCAGCAATATGTGAACTGTGAACTTCCTGATGTTCAAGCTGGTTTTAGAAAAGGCAGAGGAACCAGAGATCAAATTGCCAACATCCGCTGGATCATGGGAAAAGCAAGAGAGTTTCCGAAAAACATCTATTTCTGCTTTATTGACTATGCCAAAGCCTTTGACTGTGTGGATCACAATAAACTGTGGAAAATTCTGAATGAGATGGGAATACCAGACCACCTGATCTGCCTCTTGAGAAATCTGTATGCAGGTCAGGAAGCAACAATTAGAAATGGACATTGAACAACAGACTGGTTCCAAATAGGAAAAGGAGTACATCAAGGCTGTATATTGTCACCCTGCTTATTTAACTTCTGTGCAGAGTACATCATGAGAAATGCTGGACTGGAAGAAACACAAGCTGGAATCAAGATTGCAGGGAGAAATATCAATAACCTCAGATATGCAGATGACACCACCCTTATGGCAGAAAGTGAAGAGGAACTAAAAAGCCTCTTCATGAAAGTGAAAGAGGAGAGTGAAAAAGTTGGCTTAAAGCTCAACATTCGGAAAATGAAGATCATGGCATCCAGTCCCATCACTTCATGGGAAATAGATGGGGAAAGAGTGGAAACAGTGTCAGACTTTATTTTTCTGGGCTCCAAAATCACTACAGATGGTGACTGCAGCCATGAAATTAAAAGACACTTACTCCTTGGAAGGAAAGTTATGGCCAACCTAGATAGCATATTCAAAAGTAGAGACATTACTTTGCCAACAAATGTCCGTCCAGTCAAGGCTATGGATTTTCCTGTGGTCATGTATGGATGTGAGAGTTGGACTGTGAAGAAAGCTGAGCACCGAAGAATCGATGCTTTTGAACTGTGATGTTGCAGAAGACTCTTGAGAGTCCCTTGGACTGCAAGGAGATCCAACCAGTTCATTCTGAAGGAGATCAGCCCTGGGATTCTTTGGAAGGAATGATGCTAAAGCTGAAACTCCAGTACTTTGGCCACCTCATGCAAAGAGTTGACTCATTGAAAAAGACTCTGATGCTGGGAGGGATTGGGGGCAGGAGGAGAAGGGGATGACAGAGGATAAGATGGCTGGATGGCATCACTGACTCGATGGACATGAGTCTGAGTGAACTCTGGGAGTTGGTGATGGACAGGGAGGCCTGGCATGCTGGGATTCATGGGGTCGCAAAGAGTCGGACACGACTGAGCGACTGAACTGAACTGAACTGAACAGTGAATGTTACTCTTGGTACAGGGACATTATGATTCTTCCCTTTCCTACAAATTGCTTTAGGATTTTTTTCTAAAACTCTACTGTCTAATGAAATAGATGATACATCACACATTCCTCCTTTCACTTTTCCCATATCATAAGTGATATAACAACATAAATAAGTGGCAAAGGAAGAATTTACCTCATTCTAACCAAATTGATGCTTTTCAACTGTGGTGTTGGAGAAGACTCTTGATTGTCCCTTGGACTGTAAGGACATCCAACCAGTCCATCCTAAAGGAGATTAGCCCTGGGTGTTCTTTGGAAGGAATGATGCTAAAGCTGAAACTCCAGTACTTTGGCCACCTCATGCGAAGAGTTGACTCATTGGAAAAGACTCTGATGCTGGGAGGGATTGGGGGCAAGAGGAGAAGGAGACGACAGAGGATGAGATGGCTGGATGGCATCACCGACTTGATGGATGTCAGTTTGAGGAACTCCGGGGGTTGGTGAGGGACAGGGAAGCCGGGCGTGATGCAGTTCATGGGGTCGCAAAGAGTTTGACACGACTGAGTGACTGAACTGAACTGAACCAAATTGAAAATGTTCCCTGTCATCCACATGCCACACTTACTCCAGTTCAAAAGACACAGACTTCCTTAACTCCTACCCTCTTCTCTTCATCCATCTCCTCTCAACAATTTTTTGGCTTCTCAAAGTCCTAATTGAAACATATCACCTGCTGTACCATCACATATCTTTATGTCTTTATGTCTTACTCTACCATCACTTATCTTTCTGGTCTTCAGCTGCTCTTAGATTCAATCATCTTCAAAATAAAGGAACTATATCACTGCCTAGATGGTTTCTAATTTCCCTACAGTTGTGCTTTTCCATGGATTCTCAGTGGCTAGTAGCAGAATTAATGAATTTTGTCTTTCAAGCCTGGACTCAGACATTGTTACCAATGACCGATTTTGGGCACCAATAAGGATCCTCCTGCGCGTGTCATGAGAGCTGAAATGCATTATTCTTTGATCAAGAATGGAGATGTGGGAGCTTGTGGTCTAGAGCACACAGACCATGGTTGGGCTGCTATTTACAGCTCTCAACAGTCCAGATTGCATTGCACTAGCTGCAGCATCTCGGAACACTGCCTACTGCCACCGCTGCTACGGAATTGTGGCTTCAGGCACAGGACTTCTGCACACCATCCTGGTCCTGAATCGGAAGTGTTCAATGTAGCCATTTCACACCAGAAATTCCACTCTGGTCCAAAGTGCTGGGGGCAAGGCCTTTGCCCACCGCACCCTATGAACAAGAGAAACTAAGCACAAAGGTTGTTTTTGTTTTTTTTTTTCAAAAGGTTAGACTTTATTTTATTACCCAGATTCTATTTTTATTTTCTGTTTGTTAATGGGCTTTGCCAGTGGCCAAATATATTCCTTAAAAATCCTTGTCATTGTCTGGAGAGATATGGAGGACTTTTACTTGATAAAGTTTCCACAGTTCTATTCATTGACCCTCAGGTCAAAGAACTAGGATTAATACATTTTAACTTCTGTATCATAAAACAATTGAGTTTTTTATAAATATATGATTTTAGGATTGTTTAGCCAGATCTCAGTCCTGTATTAAGCTTGAGAAAATAAGGGGCCAAGAAATTGAGTTCCTTGTAATAATGTTTGATATATATTATGATTTTCAGAAACCATTTGATTCACTTGAAGTAAACATACTCATGTTTTAATATTTATCCTTACAGCAGAAACAAAACAAAATAAAGCAAAACAATAAATTCCTGGCAAGTGAAATGATTCCTTCTCCCCCTCCAGCCTTCCTTCCTTCCTTCTCTCCCTCACTCTTTCCTTCCTTCCATTTCATTTAGGGTGGTAAGCACCCTGCATGTTACCAAAGACACAGTGCAGAACAGTCAAAGATCCTTTAGTGGAAACATGCCATCTGGTGAGTGATATAGACATCAATAACCTAATGCATGATTATTACACATGTTTTCTTTGAAGGATATGTGCAGGGTTCTATGCAAGTGTGAAACGGGCGGTTGCGGGGTGGCGGTGGTACACATGGTGAATCAGAAAGATTGTCCTAAAAGAGTGCTATTTGAGCTAAAATCCACAACAGAATTTGCAAGTAAATGGTGAAGAGGACACAAGTGCTGATGTAATAGGCAGAGCCTAGAGCATGTGTGGCTCTGAGATAGGTAGGACAGTATGTTAAAAGGATTAAAACGGAACAGTCCAGTGTGGTTGGAGTATAGAGAAGAGAAAGAGGCCAAAGCTGAGGCTAAAGATACATAGGGGCCATGGGTCAAGCAGGACTGTGCAGGCTAGATATAAAAGTTGAAAACTGGCAGAAGCACTATCAAAGTGGCATTGTAAATGACCACCGTGTAGTGTGGAGAATGACTTCGGAGGATATACTGAGATATAGGGCGTTTGAGTATAGGGCGTATTGAGATCAACAAGATCCTTCCAGGAGTAGTTCAGGCTAGAGTTAATGGGGGTTTGTATCTGGGGAGTGTGGGATGGGTGGGAAAGGAATTAATCAAGATGTGCTGAGGAGGTAAATCAAGAGCATTTCTTGAAACCTTATACCTCATTTACTTTCCAACCCTAAGAATCTAACCCAATGTCTAAGTTTAAACAATGAAAATAAATGATTATTGAATTTAAATTTACCAATGATGCATGCACTATTTAAGGACAGATGACTCAAGTGATAATTATTTAAACAAATATTGACATATTCAACCCAATCATTCTCTCCCCTTTAGAAAATGTTAGTATAGGCCCAGTAAAACATAGAATTGAGTCATCATTATGTGTAAACAGCCAATGTGGCTCATTTAGACCCAAATTCCCTACAGTCAGACTGTGTAGACAGTCACTGACTGTGGTTTTCAGTTTAAGTACTCAGAGTTCCTTGCTTAGATGATGACTCTTCTGGAAACTATTCTAAATTCATTTACTTTAAACATAAGGAAACATTTCCAGGAAATAACAGTCTTTTTGGCAGGAATTTTTATCACTAGAAACTCAGACATTTTACAGAATGCAGCAAATAAGTAGTATAAATATTGCATGCTGCTGCTGCTGCTGCTAAGTCACTTCAGTCGTGTCCGACTCTGTGCGACCCCATAGATGGCAGCCCTCTAGGTTCCTCTGTCCCTGGGATTCTCCAGGCAGGCATACTGGAGTGGGTTGCCATTGCATACTCAAAGGGAATTTCAATTTTAATTAAAGTCCACCCCCCACCATTTTAAAACGAATCTTGTTAAAAATATTTCCTTCTCTTAAGGTGGTTGCAATTTTAGGGTATTATCCTCTAATAAAAGGCAGTGTTATACGTGATCCAGCATAAACGTAACATCCTAAATGCAAAAGTATGACACAATGCAGTGAGCTGAAAATGATATGAAACAACTCAGTAAATAGATTTATTATATTTTTTTCTCTGGTATATGTTGCAGAAGAGTCTCTCTTTTCTGATATGTATAAGGTTTGTCTATAATAATGGGCACATATTTAGAAGGAAGTTGTATTAAGGTGTTACATTTATTCCAAAGTGAAATATCAAGCCATACATGCATATCTTCAGGAAGACTAAGAATTCCAGGTCACCATTATTTCATAAACTCTTTCTTCTCACTACAGTCATTGGTGCATCCTGGTGTATCCGGGATGTTATGTAAAACTTAGTCATAAAATATACTGATTTTCACTGATTCCAAAATACATACTGAATGTGCCTTTATTAGGTTAAAAATCTTTCCCAAGGCTATCTTTTTGCAGACTGGATATCCAAGAAAACTCTCTGGATCCTTCCTCAAAGACCTCATATTTTAGCTGTTCTAGGCTCTGTTTTCTAGTTGGAAGGCATGTTACCGCTTCCCATTTCACTTCTCAAGGATATAAATTCTTAATTTTTGAGTCAATGTGACTGCCATGAGAGATTTTCAGTAGCTGGTAAACCATTATTTCTGGGTGTGTCTCTGAGGGTGTTTCTGGAAGAGATTAGCATTTGACTAAGTTGACTGAGTAGGGCTTCCCAGGTGGCTCAGTGGTAAAGAATCTGCCTGCCAATGCAGGAGATGTGGGTTTGACCTGTGGGTTGGGAAGATACCCTGGAAAAGCAAATGGCAACCCACTCCAGTATTCCTGCCTGGAGAGTCTCACAGACAGTCCGTGGTGGGCTACAGTCCAGGGGGTCACAAAGAGACAAGACTGATGACTGAGCACACACACACACAAGTAGACTGTGTAAAGGAAACTAGAATCATCCAACATATTCAGGGCCCTAACGAAATGAAAAGGGAGAGGAAGCGTGAGTTCTCTTTCTCTTTCCTTGAGCTGTGCCATCCATTTTCTCCCACCTTCAGACATTGAAGCTCCTGTTTTCTCAGCCTTTGGCCTTCAGGACTTAGAGCAGCAGCCCTACCTTTTCAGGCCTTCAGCTTCCCTCTGGGCCCACCTGTGTTTTCATGCCTTTGAACTCAGATAAAACTATACCACCAGCTTTCCTGGTTCTCCAACTTGCAGAAGGCAACTGTGGGACTTCTCAGCCTCCATAATCATGTGAGCCAATTCTCATAATAAATCTCCTCTTACATATCTGTATATATCCTATTGGTTCTATTTCTCTGTAGATCCTGAGTAATACCACTTAGCCTCAACTGTGAATGACTGAAGGTAATGCCATCAAGGCAACCCATTTGGATGTCATTATATACAGTTTAAGATCCAATGCCAATTCCTACCAAGCCCTTTCCTGTTTCCTTTCATCCTCTTTGATGCCTCATAATTCTCCATATTTGACAACAGCCAAGGTTGCCAACTGGCATTCTCCGTATTTGGCATTCTCCATATCTGCCAACTGGCATTCTCTTCTCTCAACCATTTATCCCAATATATCTACAAGATTTATCAATGTCAGAAATGCCCAAAATACATGGCATTTTTTCTTTTGATATAGTTTATTTCTAAAACTTGAAACACATTCTAATTCAATCTCCTCCTTTGTTAAAATTTTCTTTCAATCTCCTCATTTTTTTTTTTAAATGAAGAAATTTAGACATAAAAAATGTAGATGACTCACTCAAGGTCACAGAATATCAGACTGCAACACACATTTTATGTTCTCTAAAAGTTTATCCCCTGCATCAATAAGCAAGGAAGGATTTTTAAAGTCATGGTGCTAAGGAAAAGAGCTAAAAAACATTGATACACATAACACTTACATAAAGTACAAGTTCAGGCATTAGTGTGGCAATGAACATTAACTAAGTTAGGGTATTTGCCTTCAGGGTGAAGGCAAGAGAGTGGGAAAAGAATATGGGGAGAAGTGTAATAAATCACTAAAACCATGAGAGAGATTTTATGATAATGAACCATGAGCTGAGTATAATTTTTTATTGATTCCTTTCTTGGATTGGTCTTTTATTGCCAAGAATAGAATTATCTTTCTGTCACTTGTAACCCATGCATTCCTACCAAATATAACTTGTTTCTAAAACTTTTACACAAGTTTATAAAATCAGTTGGTCATCGGAACCAAATGAAGCATGCAGACCTCAATTTGGCAGCATGGGAAAAGGAAAGAAGGGTGCCAAAGAGTACGGAGAGAAGGGGAAATACTGCCGTCATTTATAGCAGAGAATCATATTATTTTTACCAGTTGACGTAGTCATGACACATGAACACAAAATCAAATCATGGATTAGAATGGTATCTCACTTAAAATGACATATCACAAACCATTGTAGTCAAAAATAAGTTGTGTGCATTTTAGTCAAATGAACAAATATTATTAATTTAATCAAGGGTAAAAAGATTAATTATATTTGAAAATATGCTTCCAAAGAGCCTTAAAACTATCTTTTATCTTGTTCAGCACAGAACAAAGTTCTTTACTTCTTCCTATTTGGAAAACCAAGAAATAAATACGAGAAATATATGTTTAAATAACTGACAAAAATAGATAGATTAAAAGACTTTAGCATTTTTTTTACCAAAAGGACTTACATTCATTTCCCTCACTCAGTGTTTAAAAGTATGAAAATATACTTTATAGTAGAAACTAATATAACATTGTAAAGCAACTATAGTCCAATAAAACTTTTTTAAAAATAAACAATTCTTTATTCATTATATACTTCAATAATACTATTTCTACTTTACAGTTGATCAAATCAACAGAGAGGACTATTGACATATCTGAAGTTACATAGAGAATGTTCTAAATATCACCTTGATGTCATCTATGATATGACAGGAAATTAGTTCCCTGTTGAAAAGAAAAGCAATTTCTAGTTCCTTTTAGCTATTTTGTGGCCAGCTGGTGTTTTCTGCATGCTTTAAGGTAATTTAAATCACATGATTGAAATTATACATGCCATACCAAAAGACTCACTCTTATAGAGCTTTAAAATTTAAAGTCTCTCTCTTGCCTTTCAAACACATTTCCACCTCTGAGTGCATTATCTCTACTCAAAATAACACATTTCCCTGGAAAATGCTGCCTCTAAATTTTAAACTATTCATGTTTGCTTTAAAATTGACCAGATAAGCTAACATTTTAAATCTGCTTCCAGAAAGATAAAACACTCTAATCTCCTGAGACATCTCCTCAAATATGTGTATTTTATGACGTTTAGTAAAGTTCTGGCACCAGTAATGTTGTCCTTTGGACAAAGAAACATCTGAGGCAAAAATTTTATTTATTACTGTTGGTTGAAATACAGGAAGAAAAAAAAAGGAGTTTCAATGGCAACAGAGCCAAAAATACTGGAGGCTCAATTTTGCCATTGAAAGCAGCCTAATACTATAGCTATATTTCATTAAGAGCCCTTTATGTCATCATGTATGCATGCTGTTTCTTTTACTTATAGTCATTCCCTTGAGGCTCTTGAGAACTTTTCGGTTCCCTTGGGCCTAACATGCTTTATTTATTTTTGAAGTATTTTTAAAGTAAGATTGTACCAAATCCTCTAGCAGACTCACGTATCCCCTAATCAACCTGCTAAGCATTAAATGTTAAAATCTTCATATATTATATGATATTATAATATGAAACAGGAAAAAAGCCAAAGGATATTTTTGCTAGAGAATGTAGAGACTTAGGCATGTTTTTTATATTTCCAAATGCTATTTATTTGTTTAGAGATTATTATCTTTAAAGGTTTGTTGGGCAAGTCTTTGAAATTCCATTGGATTTTCTATTAAGTACACTAGCTTGAATTTGAAAAATAATACCACAAGGACATTCTCCTAGTCTTTTATTTTATATTTAGTAACTAAGGCAAATGACTTAGCACCGCTAAACCTCAGTTGTTCGGTCACTAAGTTGTGTCTGACATTTTGTGACCCCGTGGACTGCAGCATGCCAACCTTTGCTGTCCTTCACTGTCTCCTAGAGTTGCACAAACTCATGTCCATTGAGTTGGTGATGCCATCCAACCATCTCATCTTCTGTTGCTTGCTTCTAACCCTGCCTTCAATCTTTCCCAGCACCAGGGCCTTTTCCAGTGAGTCAGTTCTTTGCAACAGGTGGCGAAAATATTGGAGTTCTGCTAAGTTACCTCATTCCAACTGAGGCAAGTCTTGCAAATGAGCATGTTAATTTTTAAAATCTTTCCTGTAGTTTGTATGTAGACCCCAAATAGTAAAATTTTGATCCAGAAGTACCTTTCAAGATAATCTAATTTTAAAACGCTTATCTCACATGACAAAAATTGTGATGCTGATATGCAAATAATAAATGTATTTTACACACAAAAAAGGAATAAATGATTTCAAGAATATTTGATTCAAGAAGAAACTTTCTTGCTAAGCTATGAGGGAATGATTACCTCACCTTTGTGGGGAATTATTCTATAGTACCTAATGAAAACATGTTTTCAGTTGTTTCTGACATAATAAATCAAAACCTCTCACTAGAATGTGAAGTAAATAATTGTCACCTTGAGCCCTGTATAACTCTGATGCGAAACCCATAAACTAGTTAGAATCTATTAATACTGTACTTTTGTCCTATATTAGATTTCCATTCCTGAATAAAATGTAATCATAGAGTTATTAAAAATTGTATAGATTTATGCTGTTTCTACTTTTATGGTGGAGAAACAAAGTTATGTTTGGAAACATGTTCTAGTTCACATAGTTTATTATAAATTAAGCTCCGATTTTATTTTTTTAAGTACCTGGACTAATTCCAAATAGTTTACTGTTCACCTTGTTGAGTTATCAAAACGATTAACTTGGGAAACAGAGTGAACTGTTCAGAACAATTCTGGAAGTACCTCTTTGCATTAAGCTGACCCACAAAAAGTCCAGGAAAACCTAGGTAATGCCTCATGAGTAAACCTAATCATAGGAATTCTTGGTGACAACCAAGTTGGAGGGGATCAAAAGTGAATCGTAAAGAAGTGGCTGTTGTCTTTATGTGATGTGTTATGCTCTTCTCTAGCCTGCTGCTGCTGCTGCTGTTGCTTCAGTCGTGTCCAACTCTGTGTGACCCCATAGACGGCAGCCCACCAGGCTCCCCCGTCCCTGGGATTCTCCAGGCAAGAACACTGGAGTGGGTTGCCATTTCCTTCTCCAATGCATGAAAGTGAAGAGTGAAAGAAGTCACTCAGTCATGTCCGACTCTTAGTGACCCCATGGACTGCAGCCCACCAGGCTCCTCCGCCCATAGCCTAGACATGTTTTTTAATGAATTGTGATAGGCTATTGAAGCACACACACTTTTACTGAAGCTATTTTGTCACTCCACACATTGAAAGAAAAGGGAGGATACAACTGACACCATGTCTGCTTTTCAGAATGTAAAAGAGGTGCCATGTTTGCTGCAGGGCCTTTACATTCCTTAATGGTCTATTCCAATATACCTGTGCCTATACTTTTAACCTTGGTAAGCAGTCCACATAATAAAAAATTAAGTGTTCAGTTTGAATGGCACATCTTCAGGTAAGTTTTCCCTTACTCCACAGTAAAAACTACACTTTTCTGGTCAGACAGTCTCAGTGTGCCCATTTCTATTGTTTCAGAGCAATTGTGTTTTTGTTTAATATCTCGACTATACTTTGAAATGTGCAAGGACACAGGTTCTTCTCCTGTTGTCATTGTTTTATACTCTGTTACACAGCACCTAGATTATAAATATTGCTAATCAATAGTTGTTGAATAAATAAAATAAATAATAATATATGGTATATATTATGATAATGTAGTATAATATGATATGATATAGTAAAATGTAGATAACGACCGAAGAGGCTAAAACTGCCTTAAGGATCAAGGAAGGAGTGTTCTAAAGAGTAATATTAAGAGGTTAGGATTTTTTTTTATCATTTGAGATTAGAGTAGCTATTTATTCTATATTTCACATATAGTGATGTTAGCTCATAGAGCTAAATTTGTTTTCTTCTCATTTGTTTTTATCTCATTTTTAATATCTTGAAAGTGTCCATGGAAATGTACTTTCTTTTGTCCCAAATATGTCTAACAGAAAACTAAGTCCAAATTATCTTTTTTCTTTGGGCTTGTTAACAGTAGCTACTATTTGATAGGATTGGAAAATCCATGGATGGAGGAGCCTGGTAGGCTGCAGTCCATGGGGTTGCTAAGAGTCCGACACAATCGAGCAACTTCACTTTCACTTTCATGCATTGGAGAAGGAAATGGCAACCCACTCCAGTGTTCTTGCCTGGAGAATCCCAGGGAAAGAGGAGCCTAATGGGCTGCCATCTATTGGGTCGCACAGAGTCGGATACGACTGAAGCGACTTAGCAGCAGCAGCAGCAGCAGCAGACCTGCCTCTTGAGAAACCTATATGCACGTCAGGAAGCAACAGTTAGAACTGGACATGGAACAACAGACTGGTTTCAAATAGGAAAAGGAGTACATCAAGGTTGTATATTGTCATGCTGCTTATTTAACTTATATGCAGAGTACATCATGAGAAACGCTGGGCTGGATGAAGCACAAGCTGGAATCAAGATTGCCAGGAGAAATATCAATAACCTCAGATAGGCAGATGACACCACCCTTATGGCAGAAAGTGAAGAGGAACTAAAAAGCCTCTTCATGAAAGTGAAAGAGGAGAGTGAAAAAGTTGGCTTAAAGCTCAACATTCAAAAAACGAAGATCATGGCATCCGGTCCCATCACTTCAGGGCAAATAGATGGGGAAAGAGTGGAAACAGTGTCAGACTTTATTTTTCTGGGCTCCAAAAACACTGCAGATGGTGATTGCAGCCATGAAATAAAAGACGCTTACTCCTTGGAAGGAAAGTTATGACCAACCTAGATAGCATATTCAAAAGTAGAGACAGTACTTTGCCAACAAAGGTCCATCTAGTCAAGGCTATGGTTTTTCCTGTGGTCATGTACGGATGTGAGAGTTGGACTGTGAAGAACGCTGAACGCCAAAGAATTGATGCTTTTGAACTGTGGTGTTGGAGAAGACTCTTGAGAGTCCCCTGGACTGCAAGGAGATCCAGCCAGTCCATTCTAAAGGAGATCAGTCCTGGTGTTCTTTGGAAGGAATGATGCTAAAGCTGAAACTCCAGTACTTTGGCCACCTCATGCAAAGAGTTGACTCATTGGAAAAACTCTGATGCTGGGAGGGATTAGGGGCAGGAGGAGAAGGGGACGACAGAGGATGAGATTGCTGGATGGCATCACTGACTCAATGGACGTGAGTTTGAGTGAACTCCGGGAGTTGGTGATGGACACGGAGGCCTGGCGTGCTGCGGTTCATGGGGTCCCAAAGAGTCGGACGTGACTGAGTGAATGAACTGAACTGAACTGAACAACAAGAACAACAAATGATAATCATAAAATTATATAATTTGAGATTTTTCAAAAGCAAAATAAATTAATTAGAATTAAAGATATACATAGATTTTAAAAAAGCCTCCACTGGGCTTAACCATTGGTAATATTGGGGCTTCCCAGGTGGTACTAATAATAAAGAACCCGCCTGCCAATGCAGGAGACATAAGAAATGCAGGTTCAATCCCTGGGTCAGGAAGATCCCCTAGAGAAGGGCATGGCTACCCACTCCAGTATTATTGCCTGGGAAATTCCAAGGACAGAGGAGCCTGGCAGGCTACATTCCATAGGGTTGCAGAGTCAGACATGACTGAAGTGACTTAGCACACAAATGTTAACATTAATAAGAGCAATTTTAGTGGCTTAGTAGAGGCGGAATTCAATTACAAGTGAGTTGAAGACAGAATAGGCAATAGCTAAATACAGGTGAATGTCAAGATTTTCTGATAAAACCTTGACTGTGTATAGAAGAATGATTGAAGGAGGTGCCTTAAGAGGGAGGGAGGCTATATGAAGTGAGATAAATTCAGGAAAAGAGGAATCGAAGTATAATGATAGCCTTAGATAGCAGGGACACCTGTCTCTTAGATCAGAGTAAAAAAGGTAAAAATTGTAAGGTGAAGTGTGTATGTTGTGGTGAAATTACGAGGAGGGGGAAACTGTGTTAATGTCTGCAGATTGCTCTTTTTCTAAGCAGAAAATGCTAAAAGTGAAGATGATCTGAGTGGAACATGTGCTTAGGGGAGATGCTGTATTTCTGCCCCTTCCATTTCCTGACCCAAGACTGCCCTGGTGGCTCAGACGGTAAAAGCATCTGATTACAATGGGGGAGACCCGGGGTTCAATCCCTGGGTCAGGAAGATTCCCTGGAGAAGGAGATGGCAACCCACTCCAGTATTCTTGCCTGGAAAATCCCATGGACAGAGGAGCCTGGTAGGCTACAGTTCATGGGGTTGCAAAGAGTGAAACACGACTGAGCGACTTCACTTTCACTTTTCACTTTCAGACTCCATGTATTTCTTTATTTCTACTTATCTGTTGTTATTCTGCATGTGTGTGTGTGACAGCTGTTGGTATGGTATACTTTTTTCTGTTTCACATCCCCAAATGGTTTTATTTATTTTTTATTTTTTTGCTAGATCTATAAGGAAATAAGAAGGAAGTAAAATAAAAATATAATCTGAGTTATGTCTAGTTTATCTGAGATCAAGACTACCTCTCTATATGAATGAATGGAAAGGCAGCATATTTCCATATAACTGAAATATTACCCAAACTAAAAAACTAGAACTAGAAAACAATCATTTTTGATGGGAACCTTTTTAAAGTGTTTGATAACACTGGCCTCTGCTGCCGCTAAGTCGCTTCAGTCGTGTCCGACTCTGTGGGACCCCACAGACGGCAGCCCACCAGGTCCGCCGTCCCTGGGATTCTCCAGGCAAGAACACTGGAGTGGGCTGCCATTTCCTTCTCCAGTGCATGAAAGTGAAAAGTGAAAGGGAAGTCGCTCAGTCGTGTCTGACTCTTAGCGACCCCATGGACTGCAGCCTACCAGGCTCCTCTGTCGATGGGATTTTCCAGGCAAGTGTCAGTAATTTGGGGAATGTATTTCCCTGAGTTCTTTCACTTTTTCCCTAGTTTCCTAATAAAAGTTGCTACCAAGTGCCAGGTGTGTAGTCATGTTAGGACATCTATGAAGCTAACATATGAAAGTAACAAGATAGAAACACAATAACTGGTTTGTAGATACAATTAAACCATCTATTTATAGTAAAAGTCAATATATAGTTATTAAGTGGCTGTAGTATGAAATATACATATGTCAAAAATGTATGCCCCCCAAAGCTTACAAAACACTGTTATTCACATTACAGTATCTTTGTATAGCATAAGAGAATAAATGGTCTTCAGTGTCTGCTCACTGACTACCTGCCAAAACTGTCATCATCTTTCCAAAAAAGATTCCTGATAAAACTTAGAATAGTGGTTTTTAAATGTGCTTAAGAATCATTTGAAAATTGTGTTAACAATTAGGATGGATGGGCTTTGCTCCCAGAAGTACAATATCAGAAAACTGCTCTTGTTAGCAAATTCTCCTAGTGATTTGGCCACATGTAGTCCTTGGAACACACATCTAGATGGCTAATATCTTCTATTTATCTCTATCAACTTAGCTGGAAGCAGGCTATAATCCTTGTAATTATCATTCATCAGTAGCCAAAGGTTTTTTAAGATAATTGGCAATCTTCCACACAGACAACTTTGAAATTGCTTTCTCCTAAGACCAAGCCCCCTTCCTCATGTCTGTTCTGTTATATAACATTAAGCATTCTATACTTATTTGTGTTATTTATTCATATACACACTATAATATTTTATGCATAGCATTTGTGCAATTGTCTTCATATGATACAAAATTCACACTAATTCATATTGATTAAAATATGTTCTATACATCCTTATCTTTTTAAACAAAATAAACTCACCATGAATTAAATGATTCTAGTAGCACCCCTTGTTACACTGTTAGGCAATATAATTTTTGTCTTCTTTTACATTATTCCGTGCTATCCCTCTTGGATGTCTTGCCCATAGTGGGTGCTCAGTAAATATCTATGGGATAATCAAGTTAATTGTATGGTGAATAAGAATCCAAAGGCTAAGTATTCAGTTCAGTTCAGTCACTCAGTCGTGTCCGACTCTTTGTGACCTCATGAATTGCAGCACACCAGGCCTCCCTGTCCATCACCAACTCCCACTAGAATTAAAGTATACATCTTAAGTACATATTGATGACATTCCTTTAGTATGATGAGAATATGTTTAGTTACTTAGTTTTAGAAAGTAGAGGCTGGCTGATTCATTATATTAAAAAAAGAAAAAATATAGAATTAAAAAAAATAAAGGAAAAAAAAAGAAAGTAAAGGCTGATGGAAAACTACTTACTTAAAGTGTTGTAGTTCTATTTTTTATTATTAAAAGACATATATTCTCCATGTGCCTACATTTTTATATAAGCACTTTATGAATCAAATTACCTTTTAGTTATTTGTTTGATAATAAATATTACTTATTTGTAATCTATTATTTGAGTACATTGGGCTTCCCTGGTGGCTCAGCGGTTAAGAGCCCACCTGCCAAAGCAGGAGACGTGGATTCCATCCCTGGGTTGGGAAGGTCCCCTGGCAGAAGAAATGGCAACCCACTCCAGTATTCTTGCCTGGGAAATCCCATGGACAGAGGAGCCTAGCAGGCTACAGTCCATGGGGTCACAAAACAGTCAGATATAACTTAGTGACTAAACAACAATAAACAAAGCATATTTTTTAAATGTAATCTTTTTGTATAAAAATGTGCAAAAATAGATCTTTATACCTCCTTAGTAATTTCTTATGTTGCAGAAAATAGATTATGATTACTTCATAATATAATAATATTCCTTGTGAAAAGCACTTTCTAATCTTCCAACTTGTATGGTAAAGTGTCATTTATATTTACTAACATAATGTTCATGAATACATTTTACATTTATATATTACTTGCCACAAAAAGTCGCATGTAGTTTGCACTTTCGATGTTATCTTTAACACACTGTCTTAATTGGTTCTTCGACATTCCTACATGATTTGCTCAATTTTACAATGTGAGTTTTTATGCTATAACTTGAAATTCTTTGAGCCAACAATTCATAGGAATCTGTTTATTTCCATTAATGTGAGATCTGTATCTCTCCCTGGCTGTTTGTTTACTGAAAGAGAAGAAAGATGGCAGATAAAAAAACTTTTTTCTTTCACATTTGTTTCCTCACAAAGATTTAGCTATAATTCAACTGTAAAGCAATTCAGGAAGTTCCCTAAATAAGTAATGAATGGTTGCTTTTGGGTTAAAGTTATATTCAGATAATTTAATGACTTGCTCATATTCAATGCCCATTTCTTGTATAAGAATAAAACCAAATTGGAAAAAGGAAATCAAATTTCACAATATTTACTATAGTATATGTTGCTTCTTTTTGAACATAGTCTTCTTTAGCATATTTTAATTAATTTTAGAGGTAGAAATAATTGATAAACTTTTTATTCAATTCAAACACATAGTCATTGAGATTAATATTGAAGCCTCTGCATCTCTTGATAATCTTTGAGAGTGTGCTCAGTTGCTTCAGTTGTGTCCAACTCTTTATGACGCAATGAACTGCAGCCTGCCAGGCTCCTCAGTCCGTGGGATTCTCCAGGCAAGAATACTGGAGTGGGTTGCCACGCCCTTCCAGAGAAGGCAATGGCAACCCACTCCAGTACACGACTCCAGTACACGACTGAAGCGACTTAGCAGCAGCAGCCGCCACGCCCTTCACTGGGATCTTCCCGTCCCAGGGGTCAAACTCGGGTTTCCTGTATTGCAGGCAGATTCTTTACCACTGAGCCACTGGGGATATTCTCTAGGTAAGCTAAACATTACTTCTCTCTTTTTTTTTTTATTGAGTGGATACATAGAAGCTGCTGCAATTATGTAGAACCACACCCTTTGTATAAAACACACATTGTACAGTCCTTAAGCAGGGGTTGTTTAAAGCACATAGCACAAATTTGCTTTAGACAAGGTAAGGCATTCTCAAGTTAGCCAATAGTTTGGGACAACCATGATAAAAACCTGAGTTAGATTTAGGCACCTAAAATCTGTGTCTGCCTGTCCTTTGCTATTACCACAGGAGATTAGGGATGGGTGAACCCAGTCATGTTTTGGGTTCGTCAAACATCTTGAACTACTTTCCCAATGTTCTGGGTTAGGCAAAACCCAAAATGTGTTTTGCCAAGCACATTTTCTCTTAATTCTTAAACCCAGGAGTATTTTAAGGTAAATTTAATCCATATGTTTCTGATTCATTTACACTAAACTCATCAAAATGTTCTGTCTTGAGAGCTATTTGATGTGCAAGAAGCTTTTTGAATATTTTACAAGCCCTTTAAAATCAAATTCATTGGACTTTTACATTCAACTGGGCCAAGAGCAAGTGAACCCAGACCCCAGAGCAATCAAGTTTGGTTGCAAAGTCTAAAACATCAAGGTTTGTGTAGTTTCTAAACTTGGTTATGCACATCTCAATCCTTGGTGAGAATATATATTAACATTATTTTTGCAGAACGTAGATTGTGTAACACAATGAGTAGTGAACAAATGCAAAATAAAGCATGGAAATATAAAGAAGCCAAATGACAAATAATTCAAAGCAGATTGAATGTCTGTTCTTTAGCAAGAACCATGCACAAGCTAACATAATGGAGGATGACACTGCATCTGTTTTCATTTTTCTTTCTTTTGGGAGGACTTTCGTCTTTTTGGACTGCATTTGGATTTTTCTACAAATTCTCTTCCATTTCTATCTTTTGGACAGTCACAGAACTGTAGCTAACTATAGCTAGCACTGTAGCACTAACATTAAATAAAAGAAAATTATGTTTAATATTATATAAAAGGGTTTGTTTTGTTAAGAAAAAGCTAAAATGAATTACTAGCTTTATTTCTTAAGATATCATTATAATTTTTAGGTTTGAAAAATAATGAACAGGTTGAGACTCATTATGAAGTTCACAAATCAAATTCACTATCAAAGTCCCAACTCTTGTAAATTTAGGCTGGATAATAATTAGTAAAATTTGTAATATGTAATAATACTATTTGATTAATATATCAGTAAATGCATTTTGATCTCTCTCTTGATTATTTTTATATGATTCAGAAGACCAGACTACATTTAAGAGTTATACATAATGGTAGTTAGGGTCTTAGCTATGTAAATAAGAAAACTAAGTAGTAAGGCAGAAAAAGACAAAGCAGAATAAAACACTATTATGGAGAAATAATTTATTACATGCCTAAGAGCTGAAATCTTGTTCTTACTTTTCAGTTACGAACATTTCTAAAAACCAGTCCCAGACATTGAATAAAGTTAAATAAGAAGTCAATAATAATTTTAGCATAAGCTTTGACAGTTGCAGATGAAAAAAGTTTGTTTTTCCTACTGCTGTTGGCTAATAAAGCATTTTAGTGGCTTTCAAAATTGTTGTAATAAGACACAAATGATAATATCTTTGTAATCAGTATCTCAAGTATCCTATATTCTCTTTCAACACTTTCTCAGAAATGTTGAGGAGTAACAGAGGAACACAGCAATGGAGGGGAGGAGGAAGGAACAATTATATTGCAGTAAAACTGAAATTCTTTAGTAAAGAATTCCCTTTCTGTATATGCCATATTTTTGTTTAATAATGCCATGCTAGGATTATAGTTTTTAGAAGTTAGGACTTTGGTAGTAGTATATTTCAGCTTTCAACTCTCACTAGATAGTTAACTTAGAAAAATTTAAAACTTTAACCTCAAGTTTCTTCTCTGGAGAATGAGGACAAAATTAAGGATTCTAAAATTATTGAAAGTTATAATATGCATGAAAATCTTAGTATCAAATAAACTTAAGGCCATATAATAAGTGTCACATAAATGGTACCTGTTAGAAGGACTATCTACCCCCTTTTTAGTTATCAGGGATGGGTTAGCTACTACCAACAAAAGGTAATACCTATTTGGTTTATTTATGTTTTCTTGATGTGTCAGCTTGGCTAAATTACAGTCTCTAGTTATTCAACCAAAAACTAATCTAGATGTTTCTATGGAGGCATTTTCTAGATGTGATTAAGATCTATAAACAGTTGCCTTTAGATAAGAAAAAGTATCCTAGATAATCCGAGTGAGTCTATTCAGTCAGTTAAAATGCCTAAAGAGCAGATCTGAGGTTTCCCTGGTGAACAAGAAATTCTACCTGTGGACAGCAGTATCAGACCCTGACCAAGAGTTTCAGACTGCTTTCCTGACAGCCTGCCCCAGTGGATTCTGGAGGTGCCTAGCCAGTCTCCACAACTGCATAAGCCAGTTCCTTGCAACAATTCTCTTAAAGCAGATCTCCTACTGTTTCTGCTTCTCTAGTTAAACACTGATGCATGAATTCATTTATTCAGCAAATACTTACCAAGGATTTTCTATGTCTCAATTCAAGTATTATTCTAAATACCAAGGAATCTGCAGAGAACAAATTAGATGTTTCTCCTGTCATCACTGAACAGACGATATTTTCCTGAGAAAAGTTACAATATTAAAAATATTTAAATTAAAATAATAAAAAGTGCTTTGAAGTAGAAAAGATAGAACATTATTTTCATATTAGCCCTTTTAGTTTTCATTTGGAAACATTTAAACATTTTTATTGTGAATTTAAATCAGACCTATATCTTAGTTGGGAGACTGTTTGTTTGTTTCTGTGAATCTTGAGTGTCTATTATGTAGATTCAAATGTAGGTTTTCCCCTATGTGTAAAAAAATGTAAAAATTTAAACTTTCCAAGTTAAATGTAGCCAGTGAAGACACACTGAGTGCCTCTAGGTACATGAAATTGAGGTGAACAAAGCCGGGAAGGGCCGTTTTACCTGCATTGGGATCTAATGTTTTAAGCAAATGATGGTCATTGTCAATTTTTTTTTAATTGAATTGTCATGTAGCTAATATGGTGTGTTCATTCATGTGACTACATTAAACACATTACATTCAGTGCAAAATACTTTACTGTCAAATGTTCTATCAGAACAATAAGAAGAGCCTTTATAAAATAAAAAGAGCTATCAGTAAATATTGAAAATAAGGATTAAATTTTTTTGAGATTTGAAATCTCTTTTTATTTATTTATTTTTTTTAAATTTTATTTTATTTTTAAACTTTATATAATTGTATTAGTTTTGCCAAACATCAAAATGAATCCACCACAGGTATACATGTGTTCCCCATCCTAGAAATCTCTTTTTAATATGTGTTTTTATTTAAATCATGAAGAGATAAACAAACACATTCTCAGTAAGCAAAATTGAAGGGAACCAATCCTTGAAATAGAAAGTGTTACAAATAATTTTTCTATTAAAAACATTGTGCTCAATTTCTTCCACACTGTTCCAATATCACAGGCCAGTTAGCCTTTAAATCATATGTACTTCAACTCACAAAAGTTTGTTTGTTTCCCATTTACAATTTCACAGAATTTTCCAGAAATTAGAATTGGAAAACAATAAAGTGTTTTCCTTTTTCTTTGATTGTCCATGAACACACACCTCCTGCCCCATTACCAGTTATATGTCTGCTTAAATTTAAATTGCCAGGCCCCTTAGTGGCCAAGTCCTAGCCTAGAACTCTTTTAGATATTAATCAGACTTAAAAAAATAAGAACTTTCTTCAGTTATAAATGTAAATACTTTCTTACTGATTTGGATCAGGATAAGACAATATACATAATGTGTTTTCATTTTAAAAATAATAATTTTGGTAACTGGGAAAGCAAAATGTTTGCAAAAGCATTTTAAACATGGATATTCAATTTGCAAACGCTGTTTTAAATATTATAACTTATAAGCATGTTATTAAATTATCCTGAACAGAAAGGACATATATTATGGAAATAGCACCCCACTCCAGTACTCTTGCCTGGAAAATCCCATGGACGGAGGAGCCTGGAAGGCTGCAGTCCATGGGGTCACTGAGAGTCGGGCATGACTGAGCGAATTCACTTTCACTTTTCACTTTCATGCATTGGAGAAGGAAATGGCAACCCACTCCAGTGTTCTTGCCTGGAGAATCCCAGGGACGGGGCAGCCTGGTGGGCTGCTGTCTACGGGGTCGCACAGAGTCAGACACAACTGAAGTGACTTAGCAGCCAATTTCTCAGACTTTCGTAATTTTGAGTTCGGTTCAAGATGGCAGAGTAGAAGGATGTGAGCTCCTCTTCTCTTGTGAGAGCACAAAAATTACAACTAGCTATTGAGCAACCATCCACAGGAGGACACTGGAACCCACCAAAAAAAGATACCCCACATGCAAAGACAAAGAAGAAGTCACAACAAGATGGCAGGAGGTGTGCAAACATGATAAAATCAAATCCCATACCCACCACAGTCTGGAGAACAATAATACCAAAGAAGTTTTCCCACCATAGTGAAGCTTCTGAGCCTCATATCAGGCTTCCCAGCCTGGGGATCCAGCAAAGGTACTGGTAATCCCCAGGGAATCTGACTTTGAAGACCAGTGGAATTTGATTATAGGACTTCCACAGGGCAAGAGGAAACAGAGACTCCACTACTGGAGGGCACAAACAAAATCTTGTTCATGCCAAGACCCAGGGGAAAGGAGTAGCAACCCCGCAGGAGACTGAACCAGACCTACCTGTAAGTGTTGGAGGATCCCCTGTGGAGGTAAGGGTCAGCAGTGTCTCTCTGTGGGAATGGGGGCATTGGCAATAGCAGTCCTAGAGGAGGCCCCTTGGTGTAAGTCCTTTTGGAGGTCACCATTAACCCTACCATAGAGCCCAAAGACCCCAGGGCTGGGTCACCTCAAGCCAAACAACTTAGAGGAAGGGAGCACAACCCCATCCATCAGCAGATAATTGGATTAAAATTTTAGTGAGCATGGCCTTGCCCACCAGAGCAAAACCCAGTTTTTCTAATCACCAGTCCTTCCCATCAAGAAGATTGCACAAGACTCAGCCTCACCTACCAAAGGGCAAACAGAAGAAGCAAGATGAATCACAATCCTGCAGCTGCTAGAACCAAAACCACATCACAGAAAGTTAAAAAGAATGAAAAAGCATCTGGTTTTGTCCCAGATGAAGGGACAAGATAAAACCCCATAAATATAGCTAAATGAAGTGGAGATAAGCAAAATTCCAGAAAAAGAATTTAGAATATTGATTGTGAAGATGATCCAGAATCTCGAAAAAAAGAATGGAGGTAAAGGCGCAAGAGATATTTACTGAAGACCTAGAAGAACCAAAGCACAGGTAAACAGAGATGAACAGTACTCTATTGCTGTTGTTTAGTCTTTAAGTTACATCTGACTCTTTGCTATCCCATCGGCTATAGCCTTCTAGGCTCCTTTGATATTCCAGGCAAGAATACTGGGAGTGGGTTGCCATTTCCTTCTCCTGGGTATCTTCTCAACCTAGGGATCTAATTCATCTCTCCTTCCTGGCAGGCCGATTCTTTACCACTGAGCCACCTGGCAGGCATATTCTTGACCACTGAGCCACTTGGGAACCCCAACAATACGTTAGAAAGAATCAATAGCAGAATAACTGACCTGGAGGACAGAATGGTGGAAATCACTGCCACAGAACAAAATATACAAAAATGAATAAAAAATAAATAAATGAAGACAGCCTGAGACCTCTGGGACAACATTAAACATACTAACATTCATATTAGAGGGGTCACAAAAGGAGAAGTGAAGAGAGAAAGGATCTGAGAAAATATTTGAAGAAATAATAGCTGAAAACCTCCCTATTATGGGAAAGGAAATAGTCAACAAAGTCTAGGAAACACAGAGAGTCCCAGGCAGAATAAACCCAAGGAAGAACACAGCAAGACACATGATAATGAAAATGACAAAAAAAAAAAAAAAAGATAAAAGACAAAGATAAAATATTAAAAGAAAAAGGGAAAAATGACAAATAAAATACAAGGGAACTCACATAAAGTTTCTCAACAGAAACTGTACAATCTAGGAGGGAATGCCATGATATATTTAAAGTGATGAAAAGGAAGAACCTTCAACAAAGAATACTCTACCAAACAAGACTCTCATTCATTTTTGATGGAGAAGTCGAAAGCTTTCCAGAGAAGCAAAAGTGAAGAGAATTTAGCACCACAAAACTAGCTTTGCAACAAATACTCAAGGAACTTCTCTAGGCAGGAAACACAAGAGAAGGAAAAGACCAACACAAAATAAACCTAAAACAATTAAGATAATGGTGATAGGAACACACATACCTTAACTATAAATGAATTAAATGCACCAACCAAAAGACATAGACTGTCTGGGCAGTAGATAACAAGTGCGTGTATGCACTTCCACTTACCACATCACTCTACTGAACCCCTCAAATTATATATAATTATTTTATATTGTTAGGTTAATCATGTTTCCATTATGGCTTGAAATTATAATGATCTTTTATTTTTTGTCTGGCTATTGACTTTGAAAATTGATAAACTTCTTTTAGTATTGTGATTATGTAACTATTATTCACTTGATAAGATTATCAAGTGAATCATTACTGGTCAATAGAAAATAATAGAATTCTATATTGCTAAAACTACCATTTAATAGAAAAATTTGTAATCACTTTTTAAAATCCAGATGCATAACAGAACTATCTTGGATTCTTTTTGAAAAATGCAAATGCCCAGGTATTGCTGTTCTCCAAAGCTCCAGATATGTTTCTAATGAGCAGCAATGTTTAAAAACAACTGGACTATATGATGATCTTTTATTTTATCCAGTTTATTTCACTTTTTCTACTTCATATTCAGTGCTCACATTTCATTTAGTTTATGTTTTTTAATTTCTCTGTCTCTTTTTTGCTGTTATTGTTTTTCTCAAGCCTTTATCAAGCATAGTAGAAAAGCTTTTGTATGTATAGTATGTATGTGCTAAGTCGCTTCAATCGTGTCTGACTCGTGTCTACAGCCTGGACTGTAGCTGGCCAGGCTCCTCTGTCCATAGGATTCTCCAGTCAAGAACACTGGAGTGGGTTGCCATTTCCTTCTCCAGGGGATCTTCCTAACCCAGGGGTGAAACCCGTGTCTCTTACATCTACCTGCATTGGAAGGCAGGTTCTTTACTACTAGCACCATCTGGGAAGTCCTAAAATGTGTATAATATAAGATATATATATATAAGAAAATTTATATATATATATAAGAAAATTTATGAATTTTTCTCTAGTTAAAAAAATTCATGACACTTGGATTACACTTGTTTGACTTGGTATGAATAGAATGCTAGATTTCTAATTTGTATTTGCACAAAACTTCAATATAGTTCCATGTATTTTGGCATCTAGTATTACCAAAAGTCTAGAAAATTTATTATCTTTGTGAATTAAAAATAATTTGAATGATGTTTGAAACTTTTAATTCAGTTCTGAGACTATAAAGAAATACTATGTTTAAAAAAAAAACACAGGAATTTAACATGTGATACAGTATTATTAACTGAAGTACAGATTTTGTTCGAATTTCACAAAATTTTATACTAGTGTCCATTATTTGTTTCCATACCTTACTCAAGACTCCACATTGTATTTAATTGCATTGAGCAGATTCAGCTGCCTGCAAAAAGTTCTGGTAAATTCTCTTTTCATTTTTATTCTATTACAAATATTTTCTAATTTTTTCCTTGTTATAGCTTCTTAGATACACTCATCATTTAAAAGTAGACATTTAATTTTGAAATACATGGGATTTTGAGTAAAGTATCTTTAATATTAATTTCTCATTTTTGATGTTAATTTCTCATTTAAATGCCTTCTCTGCAATCACCCTCTGTGCTTTTCTCAGTCTAACTTTATTGAGGCTTTTAATACCTAAGTCGAAGATCTCTCTTGGTAAATGTCACACTGCACTTGAAAATATGTGATAAGAGAATAAATTGTATGATTTCAATAATTTTAAACCATTAATTTTTGCACCTTGTTTTATGTCCCTGGATATGTTCCAGTGTCTCCTAGTTTACAATCTATGGGAATGTGAATAGAATTTGTATCCTCCTGTTGTGTGAAAAGTATATAAATCTTAGTTATTTTGAATTGGTTCATAGTGTTTTCAGGTCTACCATATCCTACTTCTACTTCTCTGTATATTCATATACAGAATATACAGAATGTATCCATATTCTACTTCTCTGCATATTCATTCTATTAATATTTGATATTGAAACTCCAACTAAAAATCTTAATTTATCTACTTTAAAAAATAATTGTAATATATAGTGGAACTATATGTATCCTTATTCTATATTTTCCAAGTCTCCTCTGTAAATGTGTTATCATACTTTCATAATTTAAAAATTAAAAATTAAAATATAAAGAAATAATTCTGAAGTTGAAAAGTAGTTTGGAAGTTTTAAAGCAGTGATTTTTTTAAGACAAAGACATTTGCTATAAAGTCAGCAAATGTCAACAGATTTTCTAATTGTCAACCATCAGTAAATGTCAACAAGTATTTAATATACAATCAGCAAATGTCAACAGAACATTAAAGGAATAAACTTTTCTACACTTTAGAATTATTCATGTATAATGAAGCATTTTAACTATCACAGAAACTGGAGCCAATACAATTAGTAATTGATACCATTAAAACTATTGCTTATTGCAAATTTTACCAATAATTGTCATGAGTGGGCTGTTGGTACACTAAGGAAATCTTAGAGGTTATAAATTTTTTATTTTTACAATTAGTTTTATATTACAGTCATTCAAATATTTATAAAAATTCAGATAATTATAATTATATATTATACATAAATGTTACAAATTAATTTTATCCCTCAAGTAGACATTCTTAGATCCTCTTTAACTTACTCCACTCTACCCTACAATTAGCTCATTTTCTATTTGAGTCATGATGAAATCTATTGCTTTATTACATGAACCCTCTGAGCCAAAACACTTCTCTAATTAGCCTAGTTTCATAGTCCTTTGAAAATGTAAGTACCCACAAATTAATAATGCTGAACTCCTTAGCAATTCTCATGAAAAAGATTTTATGGAAACTTAAGGGAATATAAAAAAAAGACCAAGATCCCAAAGCTCTTCATTTAAGTGTTATAAAATTTGCAAAGATCAATTACAATGATTCTACAAGTTACTCTCCTTCAGTTTTTCTTCTTTATAAACATGCCCAAATAAAGCAAAGGTTTACACACAACCACGTGTTAGTTCAATATAGAGTGAAGGAATGAATACACTTTTGAAGGGCAATCTGTAAGCAGTTAGAAGACAAGGGAATTTTGAACCTTACACACCATGGTCTATAATGAATAAATCATGCCTGACCGTGATGATAGACTTGTTTGAGAGGGTTACAAAACTAACTGGAGAAGAGGATGGAGTTGACGTCATGTATTTGGGCTTCAGTGAAGCATTTGAAACAGTGGATCATGAACTTTTAGTTGCAAATTAATTATAATTGTTTTGGATGAGAACAGAGTCACATGGATTGAGAACTGGCTAAAAGATCATAAACACAAATAATAGATGGCAATGAATCCAACTGGAGGATAACTGCAGCAGGTTTTTGTAATGGTGAAGTTTTATAAATCTCTATTTATTGGTTGGTAAAGACTAGTTTTCTCAATAATATTTAAGTAGAAGCGTTTTCAGAGGTACCAGATGTAGAACCCAAAGAAAACAGATCAAAATATGAGTTCATATGAATCAATATCTAATTTAGAATTTATGTTTACTTCAGTTGAATTTTGAAAATGTTATGTAAAAAAGTATTAGTGCATAATATTTAGGGAATAACTAGTGCCAATAAAATAGAATGTTTTAAATATTTTAGACATTATTAATGATACATCTTATTTCTTATTAAAGTAAGTTCGGTAGTACCTCTATTAGAAATGTATCAAAGAAATAAAACTAATCTTTTAATTTTTATAAATAATGCTTGTGATTTCTCTATGTTTGTTTAAGTTAAATTAATTTTATAGTAATAAGAGAACAGCATACACAATACAGACTTTTAATTTCAAGGAGACTATCAGAAAATAACTCTTTTATGTCTTTTATGAAAGAAGAAGGCAATTATCTATAGATGTTTTTAAACCCAAATCTCTTTTATTAGAGGGGATTAGTGGGGCACAGCCAAGGCAGGGAAGGGCTGGGGAGACCATCTTCCTACACAGCTTGTTCATTGGCTTTGCTTCTTGAGTTCTAATGCTTCCTCACATAGGGCAGCTCAGGTGCGCTGGGGAAGGGCTCAAAGCACAAAGCCTCAAATGTCTCATCTGCCAAGAAGGCTAGCCCCACAGTGGCTGGGGCCTGAGGCTGTGCTGTCTGGCGGGTGAAGTCACACTCATGCAATGTCATGCTCTGTCATGAAGTTGATTGTCCTCATACAACCACTGCACCTTCGGTCCTCAGCATCTGTGAAGATGGTGATCTGGTGGCAATGGTTGATGAGGAACACGTCCATCTCAGAATCTGCCTCTCCCCCAGATTTATCATGAAATAACGTAGAAGAGCTTTTCCAAATTGTAGCTACAAGATAATTTTAGAAGTTATGCAATAATGTTTTAAAATGCATTCATTTGCATATATTAGGGGATAAAGTGATTAAGTGACATAAATACTACTTAAATACGTTTGAATGCAAACAAGTACCATTATCTCAAGAAACATATTGTACAGTAGTATAAAATATGCACACATTCAGGTAATTGGTACACAGAAGACTAATGTTTGGGAAATGTTGCAGATGAAAAAGCCAGTATTGCCTTATCCATTGAACCAAAGATTGATTTAATTAGATGTAAGGATAATGTCTTGAGAAGATACTGGCAAGATTCTCAAGGAAAATAAGATTAAAATGTTGAGCAAATAGACAAAAATAGATTTCATAACATTCTATATAATCCCCAGATTTTCCAGATCCAGCAGAAACCTTGTTTAATTAAACAATATTTCATTAAAATTCTTTGCATTACAGCAAATGAACCTAAAGAGTCTCTTGAAGTTTCAGTTCAGTTCAGTTCAGTTGCTCAGTCATGTCCAACTATTTGCAACCCCATGGACTGCAGCACAGCAGGCTTCCCAGTCCATCACCAAGTCCCAGATCTTGCTCAAACTCATGTCCATTGAGTCAGTGATTCCATCCAACCATCTCATCCTCTGTCATCCCCTTCTCCTCCCACCTTCAATCATTCCCAGCATCAAGGTCTTTTCCAATGAGTCAGTTCTTCGCATCAGGTGGCCAAAGTATTGGAGTTTCAGCTTCAGCATCAGTCCTTCTAAAGAATATTCAAGACTGATTTTGTTTAGAATTGACTGGTTGGATCTCCTTGCAGTCCAAGAGACTCTCAAGAGTCTTCTCCAACACCTTAGTACAAAAGCATCAATTCTTCAGTGTTCAGCTTTCTTTATAGTTCATCTCTCACATCTATATATGACTATTGGAAAAACCATAGCTTTGACTAGATGGACCTCTGTCTGCAGAGTAATGTCTCTGCTTTTTAATATGCTGTCTAGGTTGGTCATAGTTTTTCTTTCAAAGAGCAAGTGTCTTTTAATTTCATGCCTGTAGCCACCATCTGAAGTGATTTTGGAGCCAAAAAAAAATAAAGTCTGTCACTGTTTCCATTGTTTCCCCATCTATTTGTCATGAAGTGATGGGACCATATGCCATGATCTTAGTTTTCTGAATATGAGGTGGGTTTTTTTTTTGGTAAATTAATTAATTTATTTTAATTGGAGGCTAATTACTTTATAATATTGTACTGGTTTTTGCCATACATTCACATGAATCAGCCATGGGTGTACATGTGTCCCCCATCCTGAACCCCTCTCCCACCTCCCTCCCTATCCCATCCCTCAGGGTTGTACCAGTGCACTGGCCCTGAGTGCCCCATACGACCCAGCAATCCAACTACTGGGCATACACACCAAGGAAACCAGAATTGAAAGGGACACATGTATCCCAATGTTCATCGCAGCACTGTTTATAATAGCCAGGACATGGAAGCAACCTAGATGTCCATCAGTAGATGAATGGCTAAGAAAGCTATGGTACATATACAAGATGGAATAGTACTCAGCTATTAAAAAGAATGGATTTGAATCAGTTCTAATGAGGTGGATGAAACTGGAGCATATTTTACAGAGTAAGGTAAGTCAGAAAGAAAAACACCAATACAGTATAATAACACATATATGTGGAAGTAAGAAAGATGGCAATGATGATTCTATATGTGAGACAGCAAAAGAGACACAGATGTAAAGAACAGACTTTTGTATTCTGTGGGAGAAGGTGACGGTGGGATGATTTGAGAGAATAACATTGAAACATGTATGTTACGATATATGAAATAGATCACCAGTCTAGGTTCGATGAATGAATATTGAGTTTTAAGCCAACTTTTTTTCACTCTCCTCTTTCACTTTCATCAAGAGGCTCTTTAGTTCTTCTTCACTTTCTGCCATAAGGGTGGTGTCATCTGCATATCTGAGGTTATTGATATTTCTCCTGGCAATCTTGATTCCAGCTTGTGCTTCATCCAGCCTGACATTTTGCATGATGTACTGTGCTTATAAGTTAAATAAGCAGGGTGACAATATATAGTCTTGATGTACTCCTTTCCCAATTTGGAACCATTCTGTTGTTCCATGTACAGTTCTAAGTGTTGCTTCTTGACCTGCATACAAATTTCTCAGGAGACAGGTCAGGTGGTCTGGTATTCCTATCTCTTTAAGAATTTTCCAGAGTTTGTTGTGATCCACACAGTCAAAGGCTTTGTCATAGTCAATAAAGCAGAGGTAGATGTTTTTCTGGAACTCTCTTGCTTTTTTGACGATCCAACAGATGTTGGCATTTTGGTTCCATTGCCTTTTCAAAATCCAGCTTGAACATCTGGAAGTTCATGGTTCATGTACTGTTGAAATCTGGTTTGGAGAATTTTAAGCATTACTTTGTTGGCGTGTGAGATGAGTACAATTGTGTCGTAGTTTGAGCATTCTTTGGCATTGCCTTTCTTTTGGATTGGAATGAAAACTGACCTTTTCCAGTCCTTTGACTACTGCTGAGTTTTCCAAATTTACTGGCATATTGAGTGTAGCACTTTCACAGCATCATCTTTTAGGATTTGAAATAGCTCAACTGAAATTCCATCACCTTCACTAGCTTTGTTCTTAGTGATGCTTCCTAAGGCCCGCTTGACTTTGCATTCCAGGATGCCTGCCTCTGGTGAGTGATCACATCATCATGGTTATCTGGGTCATGAAGATATTTTTTTTACAGTTCTTCTGTGTATTCTGTATTATTGTCACCTCTTCCTAATATCTTCTGCTTCTGTTAGGTTCATACCATTTCTGTTCTTTATTTAAGGTTTAACCTACTGGAGTGATAAATTCTGACTTGTTCACCCCTTTCAACTTTTAAACATCAATAGAATGAAATAAAAACATACTAAACCTAGAATAGAAAAAAAATATTGTCACCATTAGGTATACCTTTAAATGGAAAGGGTGCTTTTGCTGCTTGCAACTGGTTTGTCAGTTGAATGAAAACTATTGCTCTAAGATTGTCTCACCACTTATTTTTATTTATGAAACCTAAAAAGACAGAGGCACCAGAGAGCTAGACTAAAATGAACACACCAAGAAAAAGACAAATTATAAAATATTTCATCCAAGTAGAAGCAATGAAAACTTTTGGTTTGCACAACAGCCTCCCAAGGGTAAAGGTAGGATTTACATTACTGGTTGTACTTAAAATTCACCCTGAAGATCATTGAGGCCAACATCTGAGAGTATTCTCACAGGAGAGATTAGATGACCTGTCATGGCTTTCCATTTTTTATTTACATGATTTTGCTGCAGTAGTAATTATTCTTTTGGAAAACAATTTGCTGACAACTTAAGATTTTAGCCTTGAGAGTTGTCTGGCTGTGTTCAGTTAAAGTTGAGCTGTCATGTCCAAAAGGCCATAAGACACACCATGGATCATGGATCCCAGTCTTTCCTTAAGCCTTTTTACTTACAGAGGCAGTGTTAATAATTCAGCTTTTTGAAATATAGAATAAGCACTACATTTTACCTTACAGGTGGAACAAGAATAATGATATTAACTCTACAAATATCTCCTACTTAAACACAATTCTTGATTTGAATAGTCATGACCCTTGTATTATCATATTTTTGCATGAAATATTAGCATATATTTATTGATTCATTAATTCTTGCCTTTAGGAAATATTTCTTCTGCTTACTCTGGTAGTTGGAATATTGGTAGTGCTAGATATTGGAGCCATAGTAATAAAAAAAAAATACACATCTTTGATGCAGCTGGAGGGTGAAATCAGGCAAATGAGTAATTATAATAAAAGTAATACATTTTCTGATTAGAAAGTAACATGTTTTGGGATTATATCAGTGGAAAACTCAACTCAACCGTGATGGTGATAAGAGAGGTGATGATAAAAAGTAGTGTCTCAGAGAAAATTATGTGTATTCCCTGGTGGCTCATATGGTAAAGAATCTGCCTGCAGGGCCGGAGACCCAGGTTCGGTCTCTGGATTGGGAACATCCTCTGGAGAAGGGAATGGCTATTCACTCCAGTATTCTCGCCTGGAGAATTCCATGGACAGTGGAGCCTGGTGGGCTACAGTCCATGGGGTTACAAAAAGTCGGACACAACTGAGCAACTAACACTTTTACTTTCATGGCATATATGTGTGTGTGTGTGTGTGTGTGTGTGTGTGTTCATGTATATATAGCATATGTAATAATTTATGCTGTAATGTATATATATGCTACATAGATTATTTATCTGCGCTATGTACACTAGGCAAAGAGTACAGATAGTCTGGTGACTCCAAGATAAGAGAATATGAAATGTTAAGGAGCTAAAAGATGTTTAATATGCTAGCGAGTAGAGTTTGAGAGGAAGATGATACAAGCTGAGGCTAGAAGGCCTCCAAATGTTGCCTAAGCTATAACTCCAGTAGCCCATTCACATGGACTGTGTCACCCAGGTGAAAGAAGTAGTGATCTTAGGGTAGAAACAGTGAGGATGGAAAAAAGTGTAATGAAACAAAAAAATATTTAGGAGGAAAATTAAATAAGACAGTGATTGTATATGAAGAGTGAAAGAAATGGAAAGAAGATAATTGGCTTGATCAGTTGGATACATAGATGGTATCACCCTTAACTACAATGAGAAATATTGAAGGAAAGAAATGTTTTCAGGTGAAATAGCTTTCTTATGGTGGTTTCAACTTGCTGACTTAGAAATCTAAACATATTTCTAGCAGACAGTTGGATAGGCAGATCTACAATCCAGAAGAGGAATCTATATCAGATATATGTTTTGCATAGATGATAATTGAAGCCATGGGAATTAGAAAAGGCTGAAAGGAAGATTAGTCTTTTTTTCTGATTTTGGATGGGAGTATAGTTATATAATTCTATATTTATAATTATTAGAGGGCATTTACAGGAGTATATTTATAACTTAATTTGGTAATCCACATTTTAGCTTAATGTCCATGTGATTTATTCAGAGTATATAGACAGAAATATAGACACTACAAATAAACAGAAAACAGCCAGGTTTTGTTGTATATATTTATATTTTCCACAGTGAATGTGTAGAGATTTTTATAAGCAGAGACAAGTAGATGCTATTGAATATCTTTCTAATTTATATAGGGACATATTTAATAATTGGCTCATTTTTGATAGCTGAAACAGCATTTGTTTTTAAGAAATTAAATTAAACTAAATTAAAATCTGACTAAAACACAAGGAAATCCCTAATTTATGTAATAGAAATATTGGTATTGCCCTTAAACATTTAGTTGGGCAGATGAAAATATTGATATAGGTTTCTATTCCTCTTTTTCAGCTTACTCTATTGGGGAGATAAGAACAAACAATAAAGTACCACACTATAGATTGAAGGAAGAAAAGCAAAGAAGCCACAATTATGAATGAAGCTATTTGTGTTCTGGATAAGTGATGATTATTTGCCTATAATTAATGTTCTTTCTGGTACCTTGCAAAATGTGAAGAATACCTTTAGTAGATACATTATTCTTTATAACATTGATTGCTATGAACAATAGAATACAGTCTTGTCTATTGTTCTGAGTTTAAGATGATGTTTTATTTTTCATCACTGGTATGTAGTTGTGTATATATAAATCCAAAACAAGTGAAGCAATCAGTCCATCAGTTTGTTATTTTGTTTACATGAAATCAAAAGAGTTAGTTTGATTGATTCCCTCCTCCTTGGAAGTTTGGGCATTAAATATGCAACCCAGATGTCAGGTGGGGCCACCTTGTCTTCCATGAGATCTAGATAAGATTGCCTTGAATCTTGATACCCACCTTGTGGAAGGAGGAAACACTTTTCAAATGTCAGTAAAATCCAGGCAGCTTAAGTTCTTAATGGTTACTCTTCCTCCACCCTCTGTCTGAGTTTCTATGTTTCCTGTCTTTTATATCCACCATATCATTTTAAATTTATGCTCTGAGCTATTCTTTATCCACAAAACAAAAATGCAGCCCTTGCAAATGAAACACTCATGAATGTAGAGAACTTTTTGGAATATTGGGATGGGGAAGATTAAGAGGGCAAAGCATTTACACTGCTGCAGAATAATGACTCTACATTTAGTATAAGGCCACCCTGATCCGTTCAGCCATCTTTCTTGATAGGAATTTCCACCAGTCCTTCAGTCCCTGTAGAAGTGTGCTTTGGAATAAATTCATTAATTTATATATACATCCCAAGATTTAAATAACAGTATTGTTTGTAATGGGCTTCTCAAATGGTTCAGTGGTAAATAATCTGCCTGCCAATACAGGAGTGCAGGAGACGTGGGTTCCATCCCTGGGTCAGGAAAATCCCCTGGAGGAACAAATGGCAACCCATTCCGGTATTCTTGCTTGGAGGATCAGATGGACAGAGGAGCCTGGTGGGATCAGTCCATGGGGTTTCAAAGAGTCAGGCACAACTGAGAATGCACACAATACAAACATTGTAACAGCAAAAGTTAAAAATAAACCTTCCTATATTACAACCCAATTAAATTGACTAAGATAATCCATACAGTGTGACTTAAATGATTTAAACATCCATACAGCAGTCATTTAAAAATAATGAAAACAAGTACATCCTTGAGGGGAAAAATATCTAAGAGATATTATGAAGTAAAAAAATCAGGATGCAAAATGATGTCTATGATATGTTTCTATTTTTGGAGGTAAATAACTATATTTTGAACTGGAAGAATACACCAAATGATAATACCGGTTCCTTTCAGGAAGAGGTACTGGGTTAGTGGGAATGACTATTCTTTCATTTTAGTATTGCAATACTGTTTAATTTAATTCAATTTAAATAAATTATTTAAAATTAATAGCACATCAGTCAGTTCACTCACTCAGTCATGTCCAACTCTTTGTGATCCCCTAGACTGCAGCACGCCAGGCTTCCCAGTCCATCACCAAGTCCCAGAGCTTGCTAAAACCCGTGTCCATTGAGTCAGTGATGCCATCCAACCATCTCATCCTCTGTTGTCCCCTTTTCCTCCTGCCTTTAATCTTTCCTAGCATCAGGGTCTTTTCCAGTGAGTCAGTTCTTCTCATCAGGTGGCCAAAGTATTGGAGCTTCAGCTTCAGCATCAGTCCTTCTGATGAATATTCCGTGGATTCATTTAAAGAAATCATTTTGGTATCTCATTCAAAATAACTGAGTCACTCCTATATGGTTGTGAGAAAAAGAGCTGCTCTTAGAATAAAGTCCAAAGTTCTTTACACCCTAAGTTCTGGCCACCCTGGCCTTCCTGGTGCCTCAACAACTTGCTACATCCATTCTCAAATCAGATCCTTTGAATTTGTTCTTTGCTCTGCTTCCAATTCTATTTACCTGTCATGTCACCTCATTTGGATCTTGATTCAATTGTTACCTCTTCAAAGATGCCTTCTGTGATCATCCTACCCATCCTAAGCCCTGTCACCTATTTAGTTATTGTCTTATTGCACTATTTGCTTCATGGCACAAATTGCTGCTTGACGTTAGGCACGTGTGTGTGTGTCTCTTCCCCTAGTAGAACATTAACTTTGTGAGAACAATGGCTTTATATGTTTTGTCTGTTGCTATAACTTCAATGCCTAACAGTAAGCTTTCAATGAATGCAACAATGAATAAGTTAAGGGGGCCACATGAGTTCCTGGGTCTTATCTTCTATAATCCAGAAGTTTATCAAGAACAGTTTCTTTTGTAAGAGGAATTCGTGTATCAACTCTTAGATATTATACTTATTTTGTTGTGAGCATTTATTAATTTATACTATATAATTTAAACAGGATTGAAGACTTGAAGCAAGTTTTAATGAACTTGCTAGAATAAAAATAAGCATAATTCTAAAAAATTGAACCATCACTGATGCACTACGTATGTCTTATTTTAGGGAATCCTCCCAGTAATCTTATGAGATGGCTTGATATTTATCACATTATATTACAGCTGAATTCAGATTCTCAAAGGACTCATATTCTCATTAATTGCTACAGATTTTCTTGATTGAACAGGGCATGTTTATGAATTTTTCCCACAACAGGAAAGAAAATGGCAAGATATACTAAATTTGTGATCAGAAACAGTAAGATGTGGTCAATTGAATTATAGATGCACACTCAGAGGTGATAGTTTTGTTTCTCTCAACACATCTACATTCATTTCATAGAATTATCAAAATAGAAATTATCAGTGTTCTGTTGATGGTGATTACCAGAGTTTGAGAATAGCTTATTATGGAACAAAATGGCAAAAAACCTTTTTAAGGAACAGTTACGGAGCTGAATGCTCCAGGTAAGACTAGCAGACTTGCCTCAACCGATGACGCTGCCAGTCTCACCAATTTAACTGCAGTCAAGAACAAAATTTAATAAATAATCCATAAGTAGAAGCAAATAACCACCTTGCCCTCAGAATAAATTGCATTGCTTTTCATTTCTTTTCTCCCTCAGTTAATACTAAGGAGAATACAAGCGTTCAAGGCCTTCCACCATCACACAGAGTCTTAGCTTTCTGTAGTCTCTAATCTGACCGAATCAGATCATCCCAGGCAGTGGAGTCTCTATTTGTATTGACCTAGTAATCCTTTCCAACAGCATGAATGTCTTTTGCCTCAGTCATGTTAGAAACTTCTCTTGGACTTGAGTTCCACTCTATTTTCATCCAACTAATAGAATAATCAAGGCAGAATGTCCTAAGCAAAGAGTGGGGAAGATGAGTCCATTACAAGAGGTCTGCTAAGAGGAGAAGAGTTTATTGCAGAGGATAGTAGAAACATAGAATTAGATACAGTAGTTCTGCAATTTCCTTTAAGTAGTTTAGACTTTATTTTCAAGCCAAATTTTTAAGCAGGGGTGTCTGGTTTACAGTCAACCTGGTGACAGTATGAAGGATAGGTGAGAGCCTAGGTTTTAAAACTGTTCAGTGAAACCAAAGAATTCATTGGAGATTCTAAGCACACTCTCCAAACATTAATCTAAATGCAATCAAAAATAATAATTCAACATTTAAAAACTAATTAATATGCAAATCAGTGGAATAAATAGTTACCTTCATCACTACAAGCTAGAAACAAGGTTAAGAGCAGAAAGGTTCAAAGCATCTTGCTGTAATAAGATCGAGTTGATATTCCTGTCTCTGTCATGAATTTTCAGCACCTGGGGTAAACTGGACAATCGCTGAGATGAGCCATCACTGAGTGCGGAAGAACCAAACTGTCTCATCTCAAAGACTACTGTACCTTACTCTACATGTCAGAGTGCTGCCTGGCTTCTCGGGAGGCCTCTGCTGGTCATACTAAGCCACTGCCTTACCTTGACAGTGCTGTGAAAAACCAAGATAGCATATTAAAGAATAGAGACATCAGTTTGCTGACAAGGGTCCATATAGTCAAAGCTATGGTTTTTCCAGTAGTCATGTATGGATGTGAGAGTTGGACCATGAAGAAGGCTAAGTGCCAAAGAATTGATGCTTTCAAATTGTGGTATTGGAAAAGACCCTTCAGAGTCCCTTGGACTTCAAGGAGATCCAACCAGTCAATCCTAAATAAAATCAGTCCTCAATATTCCTTGGAAGGACTGATGTTAAAGCTGAAGCTCCAATACTTTGGGCACCTGATTCATAGAACTGACTCATTAGGTAAGACCCTGATGCTGGGAAAGATTGAAGGTAGGAGGAGAAGGGAGTGACAGAGGACAAGATGGTTGGATGACATCACTGACTCAATGGACATGAGTTTGAGCAAGCTCTGGGAGTTGGTGATGGACAGGGAAGACTGGTGTGCTGCACGGCATGGGGTTGCAAAGAGTCGGACATGACTGAGAGGCTGAACAACAACAAAGAACCTTGACAGGTACCAGGGCAAGATGTGAGCACACGCATGCTTCATGGAGTACAGTCAGTGCTCCTGGGCCTGTCTACTCTGATAGTAAAATGGGAAATGTTTTTTGTTATCAAAAAATGCACGTACTAAGAAATTTTGGATACTGGAGACTAAGTGGTATCAAGGGGTGCTGCTGGGTTAAGTCATCTGTTGTATGTTAAGCTGAGAACAAAGCTCCTGTGATTGCTGTTGAACATTTAAGTACTTATAAAAATATATTTGATCAGAGGTTTCTTGCTCTATATCAATTTTGATTTTGCACTGTCTTTGTTTTTATTGTGGATGTTTATTCATGTGTTTGACCGATGCAGCCCTGTGAGATATTTGAGTCAGACTGTTGTTTTTAGTCCCAGGCTAGGTGCAAACACAGCAGCCGGGTGCAGGCCCCTCAGCCTCTTTAATCATAGTTGCACGGTAACAAGTGAATACATAATGCCTAGAGCAGATGCAATACTACAGTTTCTTTTGCGTTTAGGTAAAGTTTAGATGCTCCCTTTTCTTTTTTGTTCTTTTTTTATTTTCTAACATTTGACTATTTTATATTTGACAGTGTTACTGGGCATTTTCAGTGGTTTCTTTTTTGGTCTAACTTTTATCAGTGATTTTTGTAGGAGATAAAATGATTATCTTTGAAACCCAAAGTAGACTTCTGGTTATAAGAAGAAAATTAAAAATGCATTTAATGATGAGAATGATTAGACTGAATAAAGTATGGTAGGATATAACATAAACTAATTTCACAATTTGTGGTAGATACCTTGAAAACAGCATAATAGTGAAAACAGAAAAGAATGTAATAGAGCTCTTTTCTTTCTTTTTTTTTTTTTTTTAATGTCCTATGCTGCCTTTAGATCTGGGCAAGAGGGGCCTCAGCTGTGGGTCCTGGGCATTTTTTTTTTTTTTCCCTTCTATGGCTGCATCCCTCTCTGTAGAGCAAATGAGTCCACAGCTGAGTGGAAGCCTACAACTCTCTTTCAGACTGACCTTTAGGTATCCTGCTTCCCAGAACTCCCTGCCTGCAAGCACATCCCAGCCTGCGTGGTGATCTTCCCTGGATCCATCCTTCTGAAGTGATTCTACATTGTTGGTGTAGTGCAGAGCTGGTGTAGTATAGTGCTGACGAGTGGCCCAGGGGTGACTATTGGGTATTAATGGAGCTTTGGCATGCAGTCAAGGTGACCACACACAGCCATAAAAAGCCCTCAGGGTGTGGAATGAGCCAATGATGCAAGGGGGAGGTCAGACTGCAGACCTGGGGCTAGTTCTCATGCCACCATGTGCCAGAGTAGGACTTTGAGGAGTGCAGAATTCTAAGCCCAGACATGTCACCCACATCCTTATGAAGGTACATTTGCAAGATAAGAGATAGCATATTTTATTTAATAGTTTATTATAATTTTCAGTAACTTTTAAATATTTAGATTTATGATACTTGAGCCTTCCTTTGTATTCTTGTTCTAGATCCTATAAATGTCAAGGGTGTTCCTGTACATGATTAAGTTCAAGCAATTCTTAAAAGAATTCTACAGGCGGATACTATCATTTTCTCTACTTTACAGGAAAGGATACTGAGGCACAAAAAGGTTAAACAACCACATAAGGCCACACAGATAGTGAACCAGGTTTGGAATGAGAAGGGTGGATTTGACTGCCTGAAGTACTTTCTCTGAACTGCAATACTAATGCTGTTTCCTGAAGAAAATGTGTCAACAAATTCTTACAGAAAATTTCTGGATGACAAGAAAGTAAATGCCGGTAATTCATTGGGATTCACCTTTTAGTAATGCTGCTGCTGCTGCTAAGTCGCTTCAGTCGTGTCCGACTCTGTGCGACCCCATAGACGGCAGCCCATCAGGCTCCTCCGTCCCTGGGATTCTCCAGGCAAGAACACTGGAGTGGGTTGCCATTTCCTTCTCCAATGCATGAAAGTGAAAAAATAAAGTGAAGTCTCTCAGTCCTGTCTGACTCTTAGCGACCCCATGGACTGCAGCCTACCAGGCTCCTCCGTCCATGGGATTTTCCAGGCAAGAGTACAGGAGTGGGGTGCCATTGCCTTCTCCACCTTTTAGTGATAAAAATTGCCTAAATCCATAGTGTATTTTCTGTTGTGAAATTGGTAAATATTATTACAGCCCCTGCAGTTACAATACCATTTTGAAATAAAACATTCAGAGCATAAAATTAAGTCTCTTACCTTCTTTTCATCATTCACTGAACAGTTTAATAAAGCAAACTGTTTAATAAAACATCTTTATATATATACATATATATATATACATATATATACACACACACACACACATAGAAGATGCTTGTGTCTTTAAAACAGTATTGGATAATTCTATATAAATTATTGATTTATTAGGTACAATCTTAAATTGTAGATTTTTCATTTTCTTGTTATTATATTGTCAATAAATTCCAGAAATTTCCCTTTCTGTGCTAATTTGATAAAAGCTTTTGGGCAAGGTACTGACTCAAGTATCTCAAATGAGACAGGAGAATAGTGTCTTTTGTTTGTTTGTTTCTGATAAAGTAATTCTTTGAGTAATTACTCCTTAAGCAAGGTTACATCATCTTGCGTATCTTACCAGTACCTTTAAAGAGCTGAACTGACTTCATCTGGCAAAACTTTGCTTACAGCTGCAGATGAAGAGTCAGAAATGAAATAGAAATATTTGAACCTAACATTAAAACAAACTAAAACAACTATTTCAAGACATTGAATGAATATTTGACAGATAAATACTAAAATATCTTAAATTTAAAAAATATACTATTGACTATTTCATCATTTACATATACACATAAAATTTATTTAGTGCCTAATTGTGAATATTTACCCAACCAAAGAATCTATTCGTCTACTCTCTCCAAACTGGGTACTCAGTAGAGATTATGTGAATTTACAAACCTTATAAGATGACTTATAAATACACTTTACTTTTCGATATTCTTTTAAGCTTTGAGTCTATTTAATTGAACAGTATGTTTCTGTGATTCAGAATTTTCTTGATACTGTGTATCCAAGGTAAAACCTAAAAATATATTATATATTGAGGCTATAAGTGTCACCAATAACTGTTCTCATTAATTGATATGATAATGTGTAAGTTATAAACTTGAAATTTTCATGATACTAAATTTATAAAATATCACTTTTCATTTATGGACCCTCATTGGAATTCATTAAAAATATGGCTCTACTGTTCAAATACTACAGGAGAAAATAGAGATTGAGATGAGGATATGCAGGAGTTTAGGCAAGAGCTGTTGAGGGCCAGAATAAGGGTTGTGGGGGTGGGGATGGAAATGAAGGGAGCTGAAGCATAGAAATTTAGTGAGATCCCCACATAATTCTCTGCCTAGGAAATGTGCCTCATATAATTCTCTTCCAGGAGCTACCTGACAATTTCATGAATTACCCAGAGAAGACTCAACAGTCATGAAAGAGAGTCACCACTTTCATTCTAAGACGCATTATTGTATGTAGTACATAAAAACCTGTCCTCCTAGGCTGGACAACCATTTGAACATGTAAAATTATAGAAAGAGAAAATAATCAGAGCCACTGTTGCTAGGTGACCAAACACTACCTGATTATGGTAGCACTATCGTATTTTCTTTTCTCTTTATTCATAATTAAGCACATTGCCTTTTTGTTAACAAGTGTCTCACAAAACTGTATCACTTCATGTAAAGGAAAATTTTAGTGCCTTCCTGCACTGATTCATTACAAACATCAGTTTCAAACTTTAGATGAATGTGATAACCAAAAATAGACAAACAAAAACAGCAACAATAACAAAACACTGCGGAATTTATTTCCCTAATTTTCCTCACTTGTTTCTTCAAAAACAAGGTCTTGATATTCAAAAACTGGGGCATGGAAGAAAATCAGACTCACTGCTGCTGCTGCTGCTAAGTCACTTCAGTCATGTCCGACTCTGTGCGATCCCATCCTGGAAAATGTGTGGTGCAAATATCCAGTAGTAGCTCTCTCCTCCCTCTCCATGCATGGCCTGAGGGTGAGCCCTCCTCCCCACCTTAGCATGGCTACTGGCTTTGTTTACTAATGAAATATTTCTGCCCAAATTGTATTTACTGGAACAATACCATTTAAAAAAACTTTAGATTAGCATACATAGCTTTCAGTGTTTGCATATCAACTTATGTTTCTATTTTTTCCCTTGAAGTCAGAAAAATAATTTGTGATATATTGAATAAAGGGACTGTTCTGGAGTTTAGTTGTTTTTTTTAAGAAAGAAATCTTGTTACTGTAGCCTCATCGGAGAAGGCAATGGCAAGCCACTCCAGTACTCTTGCCTAGAAAATCCCATGGATGGAGGAGCCTGGTAGGCTGCAGTCCGTGGGGTAGCTACAAGTCAGACGCGACTGAGCGACTTCATTTTCACTTTTCACTTTCACACAATGGAGAAGGCAATGGCGACCCACTCCAGTGTTCTTGCCTGGAGAATCCCAGGGACGGCAGAGCCTGGTGGCCTGCCGTCTATGGGGTCGCACAGAGTCAGACACGACTGAAGCGACTTAGCAGCAGCATAGCCTCATACTTTCAAATTAGATGACCATTGATGTATACAAATATTTCCCATTTTGGCAGGCCCCTAGTGCTGAATCAGTAAAGAAAGCTGAGCACCGAAGAACTGATGCTTTTGAACTGTGGTGTTGGAGAAGACTCTTGAGAGTCCCTTGGACTGCAAGGAGATCCAACCAGTCCATCCTAAAGGAGATCAGTCCTGGGTGTTCATTGGAAGGACTGATGCTGAAGCTGAAACTCCAATACTTTGGCCACCTGATGCGAAGAGCTGACTCATTTGAAAAGACCCTAATGCTGGGAAAGATTGAGGGCAGGAGGAGAAGGGGATGACAGAGGATGAGATGGTTGGATGGCACCACTGACTCAATGGATATGAGTTTGGGTAAGCTCTGGGAGTTGGTGATGGACAGGGAAGCCTGGCGTGCTGCTGTTCATGGGGTTGCAAAGAGTCGGGCATGACTGAGCGACTGAACTGAACTGAGTCCTGAATCAAATGACAAATCTTGACTATTCCTCTTTCTTTTTTTTTCTTTTTCTTCTCCCAGCTTTACTGAGGAATAATTGTAAGTTAAAATATTATATAGAAGATGTACAATTGATCATTTGATGTACATTGTGAATAAACACAATCAACATTAAATTAACACATCTATCACCTCACATAAATTTGCTTTTGTTTTACTTTTGATAAGACACATCCAAACCTACTCTCTTAGCAAATTTTGAGTACATATTAATATATTATTAACTATAATCACCATTCTGTATATTAATCTTGGGTCTTATTCATCTTATTACTGCAATTTTATAATCTTTGAACAACATCTTCCCATTTATTCCATGCTTCAGCCCTGGAATACTTTCTGCTTCCATTGTTTGACTTTTTAAGATTATACATGTGAGATAAAATAGTATTTGTCTTTCTGTATTTGGTATATTTCTTTTACTGTCCTCCAGGTTCGCCCATACCTCCAAAGGCCAAATTTCTTGCTTTTTTTCATGAGTGAACAATATTCTATTATTTACATACACTCCATTTCTTTGTCCTTTCACTTAGAGTGTTTTCTATTTTGGTTTTGTGAATAATGTTTCAAATAACATGGGAGTGCAGATACCTCTTTATTTTTGATAGGAAAGAAATAAAATCATTTGTAGGTTAACTGAGGGAACTACCTTTTATTTTTCATCTTGGCTATGTCTATGTACAGGTTGTGAAGTTGAAAATTGAAATAGTGTCTTGATAATATAACCACTCTATTGGCAGAAATTGGAGAGGAACTAAAGAGCCTCTTAATGAGGGTGAAAGAGAAGAGTAAAAAAGCTGGCTTGAAACTCAGCACGAAACAAACTAAGATCATGGCATCTGATCCCATCTCTATGGCAAGTAGAAGGGAGAAAAGTGGAATCAGTGACAGATTTTATTTTCTTGGGCTCCAGTATCACTGTAGATGGTGATGGCTGCCATGAAATTGAAAGATGCACACTCCTTGGAAGGAAAGCTGTAACATATTATATTAAAAAGCAGAGACATCACTTTGCCAGCAAAGGTCTATATAGTCAAAGCTATGATTTTTCCATTAGTCATGTATGGATGCAAAAATTGGACTGTAAAGAAGGCTGAGCTCCAAAGAATTGATGCTTTTGAATTGTGGTACTGGAGAAGATTTTTGAGAGTCCCTTGAACAGCAAGGAGATCAAACCAGTCAATCCTATAGGAAATCAACCCTGAATATTCATTGGAAGGACTGCTGCTGAAGCCGAAGCTCCAGTACTTTGACCACCTGATGGGGAGAGCTGACATTGGAAAAGACCCTGATCCTGGGAAAGGTGGAAGGCAAAGGAGAAGAATGCAGCAGAGGATGAGATGGTTAGATAACATGACTGATACAATGGACATGAACTTGAGCTAACTCTGGGAGATAGTAGAGGACAGAGGAGCCTTGTGTGGTGCAGTCCATGAGGCTGCAAAGTCAGACACGACTTAGTGACTGAACAACAACAATATGACTTTAAAACCCACTTTGCCTGACTCTGTCAGATAATTAAACAGAGGTGGTTTAAGAGAAATTTGAGCAAGCCAAATAATCGGTTTTTCTCAATGTTTAGGTAGCTTCTGTGAGTTCAAATATAGACCATATATATTTTTATTCTTATAAATGGCATTATTAACCTCCTTAGTAAATGAGTGTAGTTTTCCTTATCTGGTAAGCAAGGTATTATCTGAAGCAAACCAGCTTGGAGAGTGTTTACTTACCAGATGGGAGAATAAGGCAGTTGGGATTCCATCCCTGACTTGACATGAATGGTGTGTGCTGTGCCCTTTCCTTTGGTGCCTTAGCAGCTACTAAATCCTGCTTTGCTTCCTCTTGCTGGCTGAAAAGAAACAGAAGCCTCTTTCCACAAGTGACTGGTGGCAGATGGATCAAGCCAGTGAAATGCTATGCCCCAGACTTTCATCTGTCCAGCTGAACTGGGTCATTACAAAGGGCACTTTCACGCATTGTTCCTCTCGTGGCTGAAATTTATGTGTACTGTGGGCAATAGTTAATTTAATTTAGCAAGTTTATTTTAAACATTTACTACTTGCTTAGCAACATGCTGCCTACTTTCCAAAGGTTAAAAAAGACATGGCCACACCATATTAGCTTGGTGTGTTTCATTTTTTAAAGGGAATAATAAATGTAAATCTAGGAAGGCATATCATTGAAATAAATCAAAATCACTTGGTTCTCAATTTTCCTGTAGATTAACAAACTCTCTTAGGGGTAATTAGTGAGCAGAGCAATTAGGAAGAGTAAGGAATAGGAGACACATAAACAGGTATTTGGGGAAAGGGAGTAATACATTTTAAAGTCTAAAAAATGTTGAGTCAATATGTTGAAACTTAAGTAGTGTATACAATTATTTACATTTTGGTTTCAGATGTAGAAGTATAAAGGGGAACTCTTATTTAGTTCTGAACTTATATCTATCTGCTTCTTTCACCATCCAGTCAGGATTCATCCATCCATCTGGTCACCTATTTTGTCTTCAAAATTTTCATTGGTGAAAACTGAGTTTATGAACCATTTATCATATTACAATTAAACTTTTTACATTTAAACCTGTGACTGAGGAAAACAGCTTTGAATCAAGCATATTGTTTTGGATTTCTATTCTAAGAAAACCCAGCTAGGGGGCAGTACTCTCAATGGGAGGCTGGCGAAAAAAAAAAAAAAGAAAGAAAAAAAAATATAGAAAAACCAAAGGAAAATCTTATTCTGCAGCTTTTATGAGCCTACAAAGTCCTTCCTCTATTAAAAAGCTTGCTCACTTTTGTGTGTATGTCATCATTTTTTTTTTTTTCTTAAGCAGTTTGGGAGACATAAACTGGAAAAGATTATCTGGTCTTAGACATGTACCATAGCCCATGGCAGGAAGAAAAAGTGAGAGCAGCTTTGCAGACTTGTCCTCCAGATGCAAGTGTCCAGGAATGTCTTGCTGCACCAAACCGGGAATCACCTAAGAGTATTTATTTGAGAAAACCCCAAAACTAGACACATTTGGTGAGCTAATTCATTTAATGGGCAAATTGAATAAAACCCAACTTACATTTGCTGGTTTACAGACCATTAGCTATTCAAGTTCCCAGCGATAAAACAAATCACCTGTCCTCAGTTTTGATGATCCCGAGTCTAAAGACCCATAAGAGTACTGTATCTGAAATTTAATACAAAATATATGTCAAGTACATTACTTTGAAGATAGACACTCCCTTTAATTGGGCTTCCCAGGTGGTGCTAGTGGTAAAGAACCCTCCTGCCAATGCAGGAGACTATTAGAGAGGAGGGTGGGATCCCTAAATCAGGAAGATCCCCTGGAGGAGGGCATGGCAATCCACTCCAGTATTCTTGCCTGGAGAATCCCATAAACAGAGGAGCCTGGCAGGCTACAGTCCATGGGGTCACAAAGAGTCATACTTGACTGAAGCGACTCAGCACACATGCACATTCACTTTAATTAACGTGTAAAGTATGCTTCTTTAAAACCCAACGTATGATACTTTTTTTTTCAAGCCGTAATAAAAATAAGTAGGCACAGTTTGATGTAACTGTACATATTCTTTCCAAGTTAGTACTTTGAAAAAGAGATGAAATGTTTCCTTACTGAAGAGTCATGTAGAAAGTGACACCAATCTGAATATGACATATGAAAGGCGACCTAAGCAAGCATTATTCTTTTATCAAATAATTCACAGCTTTAAAATATATGAACAGTCATATACCAGTTCTCACAATTTTTGTTTCAAGTAACATGAACCTGATGAATTTTATTGCCATTGGAAACACCTGACTCCAATTTCTTGACGTGGGAAGGTTATTTGAGTTTTTTGAATCTACACGTTTTACCTAGGAACTTGAATTCAGTAGGTTCGCCAGAGTCTGGAAATCTATAGTTTCACAAGGGCCACCAACATGTCTGGGAATACTGCCAATCAAACCTTTGCCAGGATGTGTATATGATCTGTGACTATTTTGTGACTGAAACATGATTGGTTTAATGTACAGTCCCAGTTTCGTAATGGTTTTGTCTCCACTGTATTCAACTTTTAGGGTCTGTTTAAAAATGCCGTCTGAAAATAATCCCCATGCTTTCTATCTCTCTAGAAACTTTTTTATCCTTTTGAGCTTATGCAAATGTCTCCACCTCCAGATGGCCTTCAACATCGTCATTGCTGAAAACAACCCCTTCCTACACTGGTAAGAATTGGCCTTTGATAGAACTGATTCCTCTAATAAGCTTTTTGGTTTAATATGTGTGTCTATTTGGAGAACATGTCTTTTAAATTATTGTGGACTCTACTATAGAATTTTCTCAAAGACATTACGACATAGTGTCATAATGAGGATCAGGACACATTTTTTTCCCATAAGAATACTTGGATTTTTCTGCAGGCAGTGTGGCAGAGAAATTAGGATCAGGGATTTTGAAACCAGACTGCATACATTAATATCCCAACATAATTACTTACAAGCCATATGACCTGGGAAAGTTGCTTAATCTCTTTTGCCTCAATTTCTTCATCTGTAAAAAATAAGGATAAGTATAATGCCTATTGAGTAGGGCTTTTATGAGGATTAAATGAGTTGATATATGTATAATGGTGGCTCAGACGGTAAAGCGTCTGTCTACAATGTGGGAGACCCGGGTTTGATCCCTGGGTTGGGAAGATCCCCTGGAGAAGGAAATGGCAGTCCACTCCAGTACTATTGCCTGGAAAATCCCATGGACAGAGAGGCCTGGTAGGCTACAGTCCATGGGGTCGCAAAGAGTCGGACGCAACTGAGCGACTTCACTCTCACTCTTTTAAAATAACTATATTAGATATTTGGTATTATTATTGGCTATAAGTGGTTTGTTTTTAGATTATGAATTCTGAGAATTTGTTCATCACTTTTCTCTCTTCACATCAACTGAATACAGATGTAAAGTCAAGTTTGTATCCTCACCATAATATGGAAGGGAGCACTTTAACCTTGTCCTTTGTCTCTTCGTCTCTTCTGTTGTTGTTTAGGCCCTAAGTCATGTCTGACTCCTTTGTGACCCCGAGGACTATAGTCCACCAGGCTTCTCTGTCTGTGGGAGTTCCCAGGCAAGGAGACTGGACTGGGTGGGTTGCCATTTCCTTCTCCAGGGGATCCTCCTGGCCCAGGTATCGAACCCATGTCTCCTGCACTGGCAGGCAGATTCTTTACCACTGAGCCACCAGGGTAGCCCCTTTACTTCTTCTAGTGTGTTCTTATCTCCCATTTAGTTTATGAAATCTTATATAATTTTATGAATTCGTGGACATTGCTTGAAATTTTTTCTGGCAAAGGATAAATTATATATAAATTAAAAGGTACACATTTTTTCTTTACCCTGCTAATTGAGCTGCACAAAAATGTAAAAGAATTAGGGAATATCCTTATTATAGGGCAAAGCAAAATATAGAGATTTAGCATTAAAATGTAGGAGTTTGAAGGAAGTAACATATGCATCTAAAAAACAAGGAAGGTTACTGGTGGTAGTGGACAATTTTCTTCCCAGTTTGCTTTGCTGTCATTTGAAGAAAGGGAGAAGGAAACGGCACCCCACTCCAGCACTCTTGCCTGGAAAATCCCATGGATGGAGGAGCCTGGTGGGCTGCAGTCCATGGGATCGCTAGGAGTCGGACACGACTGAGCGACTTCACTTTCACTTTCCACTTTCATGCATTGGAGAAGGAAATGGCAACCCACTCCAGTGTTCTTGCCTGGAGAATCCCATGGACGGAGAAGCCTAGTAGGCTGCAGTCCATGGGGTCACACAGAGTCGGACACGACTGAAGCAACTTAGCAGCAGCAGCAGCGTTTGAAGAAATATGTACAGTTTAGTGTAGCTATCCAGTGTGAACTTTCATATCATTTTCAGTGGGCAGATTCTCCTTTTGTGACAGGGGGTGAAATTTCAGAGTCACTGAAGGAAATTATAGTGAAACTAACCTGACAACTTATAAGCCCAATGCCATAAAATTCAAATAGCCTCCAGACATGTGCAACACAGCAAAAGTATTATTTTAAAATTCCTTAAATGAGTTTTTCAAGCTGCAGTCTTATGTTGAAAATTTTAAACATTAGAACAACAAAAACAACCGTCTCTACCCCCTTTATAAGTAGCACTGGATGACTAGGGATGAATTTATATCCTTGAAATTTCTCAGAGTCTCAGAACGGTTTTGCAAACCACAAGAGCATTACTCCTCCATAAGAGCATTATGCCTGTGGTTTACAATGTCTTCTGGACTTCTTGATTGATTTATAGCATAGTTATCCAGCCATCTCAATTCATTAAGTATTTTTCCCAGCTTAAGTCACGTGTCCTGTCAAATCAAGACTTCTCTTTAGTTCTCAGTAATGCCCTGCTGCTAGAATACTGCAAATTCCGGATTAGGGAAAAGCCTTTCAATTCTGTGACTCATGTCTCCAACTTTCACTGGACACAACTATTCACCCAAAGACTTATACTAAATGAGATGAGACTTGGTGACAGCATGCTTTGGGTTGAGAGGATAAGACTATCAGAGATATCAAAGATCTACTCATTGAGCACTAGGATGCCTTCCAAATTGAAGGGGAATCCTGTGCCCGGATTCCAGGCAATGCAGTGTATCATATATGAATTTAATTGCCAACTATTGAACTCTACCGAAAATTTTTTCCTCATATGCCAATCCCAAATTTTCTGGCCATTAGTAAGTATAAAAAAACAAATAAATCTATCATCTTAAAAAGTGTCAATATTAAATAGTGATTCCAGGTAATAGAAGTAATTTCAGAAGTTATATTTTGGTACATAAATAAGTGGGGTTAGAAAATGATACATAAGGTACAAATTAAAACAAAACATAGCTAACCAGTAAAATTACTATGCTTGAGTAAAATTGGGCTTCCCTTGTGGCACAGCTGGCAAGGAATCTGCCTGCGATGCAGGAGACCTGGGTTAGATCCCTGGGTTGGGAAGATCCCCTGGAGAAAGGAAAGGCTTCCCATTCCAGTATTCTGACCTGGAGAATTTCATGGACTGTATAGTCCATGGGGTCACAACTAGTCAGACATGACTGAGCCACTTTCAGGGTAAAATTGACTACTGGAAAAAAATTCTAACAGTATTCTTGGATATTCATGGTAGTGAAGTGAAGTGAAGTGAAGTGAAGTGAAAGTCGCTCAGTCATGTCCGACTCTTTATGACCTCATGGACTATACAGTCCATGGAATTCTCCAGGCCAGAATACTGGAGTGGGTAGCCTTTTCCTTCTCCAGAGGATCTTCCCAACCCAGGGATTGAACCCAGATCTCCCGCATCTCAGGCATATTCTTTACCAGCTGAGCCACAAAGGAAGCATTCATGTTAGGCATTTAGATAGACGTCTACAGGTAAGTCAAGACATTTCATGAGACCATTAATGTTTGAAAATCAAGAATTTGATTTGATACTTACAGTACAGAACAAAAAATAATCTGGGATATTCTAAGAAAGTCACTAAATATCAAAGTCCTGGTTGCTAAGACATTTATTTCATCTTATTTTTCATATTCTTACAAATGCTTTGATTTTAGGTCAGAACTTCCTTATGGTCCATTTGGAATTTCAAAGAGATTTCTTGATTTCCAAACATTAATGGTCTCATGAAATACCTTGCTTTATATGTAGACATCTATCCTCAGCCCTGTCTTTTGCTGAGTAAGAATGATACATGTTTGGATACGGTATCTTGGTTTTGGAGTTTACCCTCCAAGAATAATTTTGATAAAAAGTGAAATTTGGAAAATAATATTGAAAATAATTTTGAGCTTTCTTACTTTCATTTAACTTCCACAACCCTTTTCCAACCAGATGACTGAAATAAAAACTTAAACTTTATTTCTGATTATAGCAATTGTCTGTACTTTTAATAACTTTCTCTTTATGACCTTTATATTAAGTAAATAAAATGTTTTGCATTTTTTAGGAAGAAGTATGAGGAGGGTGGCCACAGGACTGGAAAAGGTCAGTTTTCATTCCAATCCCAAAGAAAGGCAATGCCAGAGAATGCTCAAACTACTGCACAATTGCACTCATCTCACACACTAGTAAAGTAATGCTCAAAATTCTCCAAGCCAGGCTTCAGCAATATGTGAACCGTGAACTTCCTGATGTTCAAGCTGGTTTTAGAAAAGGTAGATGAACCAGAGATCAAATTGCCAACATCCCCTGGATCATAGAAAAAGCAAGAGAGTTCCAGAAAAACATCTATTTCTGCTTTATTGACTATGCCAAAGCCTTTGACTGTGTGGATCACAATAAACTGTGGAAAATTCTGAAAGAGGTGGGAATACCAGACCACCTGATCTGCCTCTTGAGAAATCTGTATGCAGGTCAGGAAGCAACAGTTAGAACTGGACATGGAACAACAGACTGGTTCCAAATAGGAAAAGGAGTTCGTCAAGGCTGTATATTGTCACCCTGTTTATTTAACTTATATGCAGAGTACATCATGAGAAATGCTGGACTGAAAGAAACACAAGCTGGAATTAAGATTGCTGGGAGAAATATCAATAACCTCAGATATGCAGATGACACCACCCTTATGGCAGAAAGTGAAGAGGAACTCAAAAGCCTCTTGATGAAAGTAAAAGTGGAGAGTGAAAAAGTTGGCTTAAAGCTCAACATTCAGAAAACGAAGATCATGGCATCTGGTCCCATCACTTCATGGGAAATAGATGGGGAAACAGTGGAAACAGTGTCAGACTTTATTTTCTGGGCTCCAAAATCACTACAGATGGTGACTGCAGCCATGAAATTAAAAGATGCTTACTCCTTGGACGGAAAGTTATGACCAACCTAGACAGCATATTTGAAAGCAGAGACATTACTTTGCCAACAAAGGTCCGTCTAGTCAAGGCTATGGTTTTTCCTGTGATCATGTATGGATGTGAGAGTTGGACTGTGAAGAAGGCTGAGCACTGAAGAATTGATGCTTTTGAACTGTGGTGTTGGAGAAGACTCTTGAGAGGCCCTTGGACTGCAAGGAGATCCAACCAGTCCATTCTGAAGGAGATCGGCCCTGGGATTTCTTTGGAAGGAATGATGCTAAAGCTGAAACTCCAGTACTTTGGCCACCTCATGCGAAGAGCTGACTCATTGGAAAAGACTCTGATGCTGGGAGGGATTGGGGGCAGGAGGAGAAGGGGACGACAGAGGATGAGATGGCTGGATGGCATCACTGACTCAATTGACGTGAGTCTCAGTGAACTCTGGGAGTTGGTGAAGGACAGGGAGGCCTGGCATGCTGGGATTCATGGGGTCGCAAAGAGTCAGACACGACTGAGCGACTCATCTGATCTGATCTGATGAGGAGGGTGACGTGGCATATAAAATATGGATTTCAAATGACATGTGTATCTTTTAAAAAGTAATGTATATCTTTAAATACAAATAATCTTTCTGATCTAAAATCTTAAGTTAATAGTAAAAATACTCAAATATCTTTGTTCATGAAATCTGAAATGTTAATATCTCACTGAGGCATAGATTTAATGAAATAAATATATGTGTATCCATGTTGATTGAAATTTTATATACTTTATTGATACATATGGAAATACATTTAGAAAAGGAATCAAGCGTACTCTGCAATTTCAAAAGACAAAATTATTTGTAGCCCAATAAAAGCCACTTATATAAATTACATTGACAAACAGGCACCAGCTTTATAGACAGACTTTCTTTCTTAGAGGAATGCTATGTGAAAAATTAAAATTATATTACAGAAGAAAAATAGAGCACATTTTGGTCAGAAACCCAATGGCTGTCCTTAGAGAATTCTATTTTTGGTTACAACTTCTGAGCATTCTCCAATCTGAACAATTTATACTCAGGGGATAAATTCATGGTTTTTATGGTGCTAACTCTGTTTACAGCATACCTGCTGACTGTTAAACATCCTATGATGAGAGTAAGATCTTATTATTCTTCCTACTGGCCTTTCCATCTCAATTGTATCTTGTATCTTTTCTTAAATTTTAGGTCATAAGGACCCTGTTAAAACACAATTCTGTAAGTGTCTCTGGCTAATTATATCTGTCATTTAGCATTTCTTTCCTTAAATGGTGAGAAAACACACAAGGAAGCAGAATCAGCAAATAAAGTCTTGTATTTGCCTAATGTCTGAACAACCTCAATACCAATAAATATTCATTGAAATCTAGACCTGGATTGAAACTAGCATTGTAAATTCTAGACATGTGCCTTGGATAAGCATCTTAACCTCTCTAAGGTTCAGTTTCCTCATGCTGCATGTGGGCATATATACTGACTTCATATATTGCTGGTAGTATTAAGAAGGATAAAAATCCCTAATGATAAGACCTGGTGAGTAGAAGTAGTCAGATTTTCTTTTCTAATTATACTTTCTGTCTTCCTTCTTTCACAGGCAGACAGATACATAAACTTTACAGCTATTGTTACTTTTGTGCTTGATATTATGCTATAGTTCACTGTTCTCTCTGCTTTATGTGTATATATTTTCCTTATTTCTAAGAAACAAAATCTTAAGGCAGAGGCTATATTTCTTTGAGTTTTGCCTTCTGGTAGTAGCGGAGAGTTGGATGTATGACAAAATGTTGAACACAACTACTTACCAATTTGTTGACATAGGCCAAGATTTATTCAAAATTAGTTACTTGTGACACATAAATGTTCTTAGATGTATACTCAGTTCCTTGAGTAATTAAGAGTTACTCATGAGAATGATCTCTAATAGTAACTATTCATGGCATAGAAGATGAAATCTGTGGGTAAAGAGGAAGAAAGAAATAATTATTTGTTAAAATGAAACATGTTCTTAGTTGTAATAGTAAATATCTTCTAATGACAGATTAAGAATACTACCATTTCTAGTAACATGTCCCTATCTGAGTAGCTAATTCTCTAATACACAATTTGAGAAAGTGCCAGGGATGGTTGAATGAAATTCTCACTAGAGAGTTATCTAATAGGAAATATTTAGAGAAGATTTAAATTTCTGTAATTCACTGAAACAGTTATATTAGTTGTACCAAAGTTCTCTAAGTTTTATTGCATAGGGTTTCAAAAAATGGTACTTCGAATCCATATTCTACAGTATGAAGCTTATAGTTGGAAGACTGTACCTGAGTGGAAAATTATGATTTCCAACTGCATTAGGAGGAATCATCCATTTCATAATAGTATTTACCACATTCTTGGCAAGCTAGCTCTCTAATAATCAAAGGTCTATTGTAAATAGCCTGTAAGTTATTTTCAAATAGAAGCTAATTTAAATGTTTTTCACTTACTTACCAAATTTACCCTAATGTTAATTTTCTCCTCTCCGCAACATAGAAATATAGTGTATATGTGAATATACTTTTCATTAACAAAGACAGAAAAGGCAAATTTACAACACAATTGAGATACTAGTAATACAAAAAATCATAGATGACAAACTTCTTTGTAAATTGACTTAATGTCTGCCAATAATACTATGAAAAGTTAATGTAAACTCTCGGGTGGGATGTTAGACTTGTCTATGACAGATTGGAAAGAGAATTCTGGAACATTTCAAAGGTAAAAGAAAATAGGACTTGACAGATTAAAGAGTCCTGAGCTGTGCTCACCTTCCTCAAACTACCCTTTATCAGATGGATTAACGCAGTTTTAACATCAGAAAAGACAGGCTGCTACCTATGACAGTAACCAAAAAGCTTACTGAATGTGGCCCAGCATTAGTAGAGGAAGAAGGGAAATGTTTATTTCCCCTGTCACTATACTGAAAGAAATAGACAGCTGTTGGTCAGTGGCTTATCTTAAAATAGCTTCATTAACACAAAGAAGCCTGGTGTGCTGCAGTCCGTGGGATCACTAGGAGTCACACGACTGAGCAACCGAACTGAACGGAACTGATCACAAAGAAGCAAGTTGGAAAACAGCGACATAGGAAGTCGAAAGTCTAAGTGCCGAAAACTGAGACATCTGGCCAAAGAGCATATATACTGGATAAATGTGAGTTAATTTTCAATTTGCCTTATGTTTAAGAAGGGGCATATTAGGGAAGATTCATTTCTGATTAAGTAAAACTTTAAAATGTTTCTAGATTTTTACTTTTTAAACGTATTGATTAAAACATTTTTAAAAATTTACCTTAACTTTAATAAAGCATAAACTTTTGAATGAAGCACAAGTCAGAATCAAGATGCTGGGAGAAATATCAATAACCTCAGATATGCAGATGATACCACCATTATGGCAGAAAGTGAAGAGGAACTAAAGAGCCTCTTGATGAAGGTGAAAGAGGAGAGTGAAAAAGCTGGCTTAAAACTCAACATTCAAAAAGCAAAGATCATGGCATCCGATCCCATCACTTCATGGCAAACAGATGGGGAAACAATGGAAACAGTGACAGACTTTATTTTCTGGGCTCCAAAATCACTGCAGATGGTGAGTTCAGCCATGAAATTAAAAGACGCTTTCTCCTTGGAAGAAGATAAACCTAGACAGTGTATTAAAACAAAAAAAAAGGAGAGACATTACTTCGCTGACAAAGGTCTGTTTAGTCAAAGCTATGGTTTCTCCAGTAGTCATGTATGGTTCTGAGAGTCATGTATGGACCATAAAGAAGGCTGAGTGTTGAAGAATTTATGCTTTTGAACTGTGATGTTGGAGAAGACTCTTGAGAGTCTCTTAGACTGCAAGGAGATCAAACAAGTCCATCCTAAAGGAAATCAGTCCAGAATATTCATTGGAAGGACTGATACTGAAGCTGAAGCTCCAATATTTTGGCCACCTGATGCAAAGAACCGACTCGTTAGAGACGACCCTGATGCTGGGAAAGATTGATGGCAGGAGGAGAAGGGGACGACAGAGAAAGAGATGACTGGATGGCATCATTGACTCAATGGACAAGAATTTGAGCAAGCTCTGGGAGAAGATGAAGGACAGGGAAGCCTGGTGTGCTGCAGTCCATGGGGTCACAAAGAATCAGACACAACTGAGTGACTGAACAACAAATGTTAGAAAACAAAAATTGCATCTATTTTAAGCATGCAGCTCCATGAGTTATGAAAATTATATACCTACATAAACACCAGCCTGGTAAACATGTAGCACATGTCTGTCACCTCCCAAAGTTTCCATATTTCTCTTTGCACTTAATCCTATTCCCTTATCCCACACCCCGGGTAAGCACGGGCCTGCTTTATTATGCCATAGGTTAAATTTACATCTTCTAGATTTCATGTAAATGAAATAATCCAGTGTGTTCTCTTTTGTGTCTGACTTCTTTTACTCAATTTTTGAGCTTTGTACATGTTGTGTTCCATTTGTATCAATTAAAAGTTGACGTAAGTTAAGTATCAATTCAAGTATTAATTTCATTGTATGACAGTTGCAAAACTTGCTTACAGATTTACTTGTTGGTATACATTTGTGTTTCTTCTAGTCATGCGCTATGAAAAATAAAGCTGCTGGGTGTGTACCCATCTTTTAATAAACACACGCTTTCATTTCTCAGGGTATTTACCTGAGAGTAATTGCAGAGTCACATAATAAATAAACTTTTTACTACACAGAAACTACTATGTTGTTTTCCAGAGTGGTTACACCATTTTACATTACGTTTACAAGAGCCATGGATAAAAGCTTCAATTTCCCCACCTCTTCATTAACACTTTGGTATTTCTAGTCTTTATAATTTTAGTAATTTTAGTAGCTATGCAACAGTAACTCATTGTGGTTTAATTCATATTGGGTATTTTTTCATGTTCTTTATTTGTATATCTTTTTTGATGCAGTGTTTATTCAAATATTTTGCCCTATTATTGGGTTATTTGTACTATCATGTGGTTGAAAATTCTTTACACATTGTAAGATATACATATTGTGAAGAATTTATTTCAACTCATAACTTATCTGTTCATATTATCACAGTATTTCTCAATGAGCAGATTTTTAAATTGTACTAAAGTTTAATTTATCCATTTTTTACTAGTCAGTATATTTAGTGTCCTATTAAATATTTGCCTACTCCAAAGTCACAAAGATTTTTCTGTTTGCTTTTAGAAATTCTATAGTTTTAGGTCCTACTTTTAAATATTTTCTAGATTTCAAGTTTATTTTTGTATATGTTGTGCTGTAGGGTTGAAAATCATTATTTTTGGCCTAATTTCATTATTTTCGGTCTAATTTCATTATTTTCAATCATTTCAGTATCATTTGTTGAAAAGACTACGTGTAAAACTTAGAATTACCAAGGAACTGATATCAAAATTTACTGACCTCAGTTAGATATGATGTATGCTATATATATGTATGCTTATGCTACTTCTAGCATAAGCTTATGCTTATGCTACTTCTACACTGTCTTGATTACTACAACATTATGATATATCTTTTAAAAAGATAATAAAATTTCTCTAAATTTGTCCTGTTAAAAAAAATTGTTTTGGCTATTTTGGGTCTTTTGTGTTTACATATAAATCTTAAAATTATCTTCCATTTCTACCAAAACAACCTGTGCTCGTTTAATGGTATTACACTGAATCTTCCAACACATGACTATGGTATTCCATTTATTGCTTAGTTTAAGATATTAATTATAGCAGGATACTAACACATAGGATGTTCTACATATATGATTGTATTTTCTATGAATAAAGGCCATTTTCTATTTAATTCTAATCAATTTCCCTATTTTCTCTTTATATCTATCAATCTATTTTATATATATATATATATATATTATATATATCATCTATCCTCCCATCTATATTGTAATGTTTTTCTTACCTTATTGCACTGGTAAGAACCTCTACCATAAGTGTTGAATAGTGATGGTGAAGATAGACAGTTTTGTCTTGTTCTTAATCTTCAGAGAGAATTGTTCATTCTTTCATCAATTGCACATTGGGTGCATGTTGAAAAGAATATGCTATTATTCCTAGTTTGCTAAGAGCTTATATTATGAATAGATGTTAAATTTTGCATATTTTAAAATGATTATATGCTCTTTGGTTATTTTGCTAATATAGTAAATTACCTTGATTTTTTTATAACACACCATCTTTACATTTCTAGGATAAACTCAATTCAGCTCCATTTTTATATAATGTTGGAGTCTGTTTGCTAATATTTTGTTAAGAACTTTCATGATTATGTTCATAAATTGTTGTTGAATCGCTCAGCTGTGTCTGACTCTTTGCAACCCCATGGACTGCAGCATGCCAGGCTTCCCTGTCCTTCACCATCTCCTGGAACTTGCTCAAACTCATGTCCAGTGAACTGGTGTTGCCATCCAACCATCTTGTCCTCTGTCATTCCCTTCTCCTTCTGCCTTCAATCTTTCCCAGCAGCAAGGTCTTTTCCAATGAGTCAGTTTTTCACATCAGGTGGCCAAAGTATTGGAGTTTCAGTTTCAGCATTAGTCCTTCCAATGAATATTCAGGACTGATTTCCTTTAGGAGTGACTGGCTGGATCTCCTTGTAGTCCAAGGGACTCTCAAGAGTCTTCTCCAACACCACAGCTCAAAAGCATCAATTATTTGGCACACAGCCTTCTTTATGGTCCAACTCTCACATCCATACATGACTACTGGGAAAACCATAGCTTTGCCTAGATGGACCTTTGTCGGCAAAGTAATGTTTCTGCTTTTTAATATGCTGTCTAGTTTTGTCATAGTTTTTCTCCCAAGGAGCAAGTGTCTTTCAATTTCATGGCTGCAGTCATCGTCTGCAGTGATTTTGGAGCCCAAGAAATAAAACCTGACACTGTTTCTCCATCTATTGCCATGAAGTGATGGGGCTGGATGCCATGATCTTAGTTTTTTTGAATGTTGAGGTTTAAGCCAGTTTTTTCATTCTTGTCTTTCACTTCATCAAGAAGCGCTTTAATTTCTGTTTGCTTTCTGCATAAGAGTGGTGTCATCTGCCTATACAAGATTATTAATATTTCTCCCAGCAATCTTGATCTCTGTTTATGCCATCTATCCCAGCATTTCGCATGATGCACTCTGCATATAAGTTAAATAAGCAGGGTGACAATGTTCATAAGGGATCTCTAATTTTCTTTCATTGTTATGTCTCTGCTGGATTTGATTTTAAGACAGTACTGGCTTCATAAAATGAATTTTGAAGCATTTCAGCTTCCTTTTTTTCAAAGGATTTGAGTAAAATTGATATTTTTATATTAAATTTTTGGTAGAATTGTCTACAAAGCAATCAGATTCTGAAACTTTCTTTGAAGAGAGGCTCTTTACTAGAAAATTTTATTCTTTTTTATGTGTTATATTCTATTGTCAGTTTATAAATTAGTGTCTCAGGGAATTTGTTTTTGTCAACTTGAATTTATTGGCACAAAAAAATGTCTCCTTGTGTGTATGTGTGTGCTAAGCCGTGTACAACTTTTTTGTGACCCTATGGATTGTGGCCTCAGGATTTTCCAGTGATTCTCCATGCAAGAATAAAGGATGTGTGCCATTTCCTCCTCCAGAGGATCTTCCTGACCCAGGGATCTTACTTCCATCTCCTGCATCTTCTGCATTGCAGGCAGATGATTTACCACTGAGTGACAAAGGAAGCCCATTTTAGTTCATTATCTTTTAAATACCTCTAGGTTCTGTGGTGATAAGCTTTTTCATATCTAATATTGATATTAGAGTTTATATCTAATTTTTCATTTTTTTAGCCAAAGATTTAAAGTTCTAATTGATTTTTCAAAGAATCAGTTTCTGATGTTGTTGATTTTCTTTTCTATTTGTTGATTTTAAAGTTTTCTTAATTTCCATTCTTTGATAATTTTATTTTTTTTAATTACTGTTTTTTTCTTTACCTGTTTAAGTTTAAAGCTTAGATAACTGATTTTACTTATCTTTCTTTTCTAATAGATATATTTAAATCTGTAAAATTTACTACAAGTAGCACTTTAGCTACACACCCTGAATTTTGATGTTTATCTTTTCCCATTACAATTTAATTAAAAATATTTTCTAATTCCTTTGTGATATTTTTGACTTATAGGTTATTCTGAATTGCACTGCTTAGTTTCAAAATAGTTTAGGGTTTTCTGATTTTCTAAATCGATTTCTGAACAGATTCATATAGTCAAAGCACATATTCTATATTATTTCTATTATTAAATTTATTGATACATGTTTTACATTTTACTGTTTAGTCTATATTGGTGAATATTCTATGTGCTCTTGAAAGGAGTGCATCTTGATACATTCTTCAACATCAATATATAAATCTCATTTGTAAATCTCAGTTTGACCAATTAGTAGAGATGTTCAATTTTCTTACCAACTTTTCTGTTTCCTTGTTTTCTTATTTTCTGAAAGACAACTGTTGAAGTTCAGTTCAGTTGCTCAGTCATGTCCGACTCTTTGTGACCCCATGGACCACAGCATGCCAGGCCTCCCTGTCCATCACCAACTCCCGGAGTCCCCCAAACCCATGTCCATTGAGTCAGTGATGCCATCCAGCCATCTCATCCTCTGTCTTCCCCTTCTCCTCCTGCCCTCAATCTTTCCCAGCATCAGGGTCTTTTCAAATGAGTCAGCTCTTCGCATCAGGTGGCCAAAGTATTGGAGTTTCAGCTTCAACATCAGTCCTTCCAATGAACACCCAAGACTGATCTCTTTTAGGATGGACTAGTTGGATCTCCTTGATCAAAGAGGGACTCTCAAGAGTCTTCTCCAACACCACAGTTCAAAAGCATCAATTCTTCTGTGCTCAGCTTTCTTTATAGTCCAACTCTCACATCCATACATGACCAGTAATGCTGAAGAAGCTCAAGTTGAGCAGTTCTATGAAGACCTACAAGACCTTCTAGAATTAACAACCACAAAAGATGTCCTTTTCATTATAGGGGACTGGAATGCAAAAGTAGGAAGTCAAGAAACACCTGGAGTAACAGGCAAGTTTGGCCATGCAGTACAGAGTGAAGCAGGGCAAAGGCTAATAGAGTTCTGCCAAGAGAATGCACTGGTCATAGCAAACACCTTCTTCCAACAACACAGAGAAGACTCTACGCATGGACATCACCAGATGGTCGACACTGAAATCAGATTGATTATATTCTTTGCAGTCAAAGATGGAGAAGCTCTATACAGTCAGCAAAAACAAGACCAGGAGCTGACTGTGATGGCTCAGATCATGAATTCCTTATTGCCAAATTCAGACTGAAATTGAAGAAAGTAGAGAAAACCACTAGACCATTCAGGTATGACCTAAATCATATCCCTTATGACTGTTGAAGTATTCAATCATAATTGTGGATATGTCTATTTCTCCTTTCAATTTTTTTTTTAGAAATTCCATTGTGGTTTTAAGAAACATCTTTCATTTCTCTCTTCTTTATGTTCATTTTCCTTCAAATACTTAGCATATGTAACATAGCTTTTTGAAAGTCCTTGTCTGCTAATTTCATTATCTCTAATATTTCTGAGTCTGTTTCTATTGACTGAGATTTCCACTGCCTGTGGGAAATATTTTCCTATTTTTATACACATGTGGTCAAGTTTTATGAGATCCTAACATTATGACTGCTACATTGTTGAGTTTCTGGATTTTATTGTTTTCCTTTAAAGAGTGTTGAAGCTTAGTTTGATGGGTGATCAAGTTAATTATAGATACTGCTGCTACTGCTGCTAAGTCACTTCAGTCGTGTCCGACTCTGTGTGACCCCATAGACGGCAGCCTGCCAGGCTCCCCTGTCCCTGGGATTCTCCAGGCAAGAATACTGGAGTGGGTTGCCATTTCCTTCTCCAATGCATGAAAGTGAAAGGTGAAAGTGAAGTCACTCAGTCGTGTCCGACCCTTAGCATGGACTGCAACCTACCAGGCTCCTCCGTCCATGGGATTTTCCAGGCAATAGTACAGGAGTGGGGTGCCATTGCCTTCTCCAATTATAGATAAGCTTGAATCTTTTGAAGCTTTTTTTAAACTTTGTTAGGGGCAGGGGCATCTAGATAGCCTTTACTCTAAAGCTAGTTTAGCTTTACCACTACAGTGAGACCCTTCTGCTGCTACTGCTGCTAAGTCGCTTCAGTCGTGTCCAACCCTGTGCGACCCCACAGATGGCAGCCCACCAGGCTCCCCCATCCCTGGGATTCTCCAAGGAAGAACACTGGAGTGGGTTGCCATTTCCTTCTCCAATGCATGAAAGTGAAAAGTGAAAGTGAAGTCGCTCAGTCGTGCCTGACTCTTAGCGACCCCATGGATTGCAGCTTACCAGGCTCCTCTGCCCATAGGATTTTCCAGGCAAGAGTACTGGAGTGGGGTGCCATTGCCTTCTACAAGACCCTTCTAGGGTTACTATTATATACCCTGCATGTTTAACAAGTTTCTTTTTCTTTTAATTGGAGAATAATTACTTTATAATGTGTTAGTTTCTGCTGTACAACAAGCATATGTCCCCTCCCTCCTGAGCCTCCCTCTACCCCTACCCACATCCCACCCCTATAGGTTATCAGAGAGTACCAAGCTGAGAACCCTGTATTATATAGCAGCTTCCCACTAGGCATCTATTTTATGTAAGTCAATGTTACTCTCAATTCGTCCCACCATCTCCATTCCCTGCTATGTCCACAAATCCATTCTCTACTTCTGCTCCTCTATTCCTGCCCTGAAAATATGTTCATCAGTACCATATTTTTTTCCTATATTTCATTCAGGCTAGTCAGAACTCAAACATCTCCTATCCCAGTGTTAATTACTGAAATTGTTTACCCTACAGCTCCCAGGTGGATAGTATTTGGCTAGTAGTTATATTTGGCCTGGTCTTATAGAGTTTCACCCTACACAAACACAGTTTAATACTCAGCCAAAAACTCAAAGGAGCTATGCAAATTTCTGGAGTGCTCTTTCTGCACAGTACTCTCCTATTTGCTTTTCTGCACTATAAATCCTTACTTCCTTAGTCTTCCTTAACTCTGATCTTTGTCTCATTAATCAGGGAAACTAGCTTGGGGTCTCCCTACATTCTCACAGTCCAGAAAGCATCCACAGGCAGAGAAATCTGAACCAGTTACTGGGCTCACTGGTTTCCACCACTTTTCTCAGGGATTACAGTTCTGTATGGCCTGTTGTAGATGCCTGAAAACATTGTTTCACGTATTTTTTATAGTTTTCTGAGAAAGTCTAATACCAGTTACTCCATTATATACCCAAATGGAAGTCTACAGGTAAACATTTAGCAGTAAGTTACAAAGGATGGAAAAATATTAATATATAGTTTGATTTTATTTTTTAAAAGTTCCAAACCTAAATCAAAACTAAATTATAGTGTTAAGATTTAAAGAAATAAGATGAAAATAAGGATTCCTTGATGGGAGAGAATGAAATTATGGTCAGACAAGGGCACACCATGGAGCTGGGGACTGGAATCTTCTATATGTTAGTTTGAGTAGTGCTTACATGAGTGTTCACTTTATATGTATTCTTTGAACTATACATACAGGCTTTATATATGGCATATCTCATGACTTAAAAATATTTTATGCACATATACATATATGTCTATAATTTTGAAACTACTGGAGGAGGATCCTTTATTTGACTTTGTTTCCTGCTTGTGAGTGGTGACACCAGGAAAAGAATAGCTGATCCTTGCAGTCCTGAAAACTCATGTGATGCCAATTTTGATGCATAGGTCACACAGAGTTTAATAAAATCCCTGGAATTTAGAAAGATTTGCTTCCCCCCGCCCCTCCACAGCATTGCAATCAGTATTAATGATCTCCCTTAGAACAAAGAAATGTTATGTAAGAGAAGTAATAGCAAAGTCTGGGTGAACACTGTGGCACCCTTAATTTGCAGCATTTCAGAATTTTCCAGCAGAATATCAGAACACATGCCTTCTTTTAGCCCTAAAGAGCCTACAGCCTTCACATCTATACTCACCAATGGATATCATTTTGTTTTACCTTTTATGTATAATTTTGTCTTATTTGGTATCCAACCTGTCCAATTATGAGGCAAACCTGAGAGCCCAATACACTGAATAAAAAAATGTGAAATATTATAATTACCTAAGAAAGGGCCTCTTACAATGTATGAAATACCCTTTAATTAGTATTCAAGGATTTCACGGTTAATTAACATCCATATATAAAAAGATCCTTTGGCTTTCTCAAAAGTGTTTATCTTTTTTTTTTTTTCCCCAGAATATTTAGTCCATTTCAGTTATCAGGTAAAGAATTCTGATTTCTTTACAATGAAAAAGAACATTCTGTTTCTCACTCCAATAACCCTGACGTCGTTTTTGCAGTTATTTGTGTCAATATGCAGTCCCATGTGCTCAACGGGACAATTGCTCGGTTTTGGGCTCTGGATATGGTGAAGCCAAATGCTTTAACTGACCCACAGAGTAGCTACAGAACAACAACAACATGAGTTCCATTAATTAGAGGGAAACACTAGGCAGGAGAGACTGATTTTGGATTTATTTGTTTTGAAGTTTTACATCAATCAACTCAATATAACATGGCCTCTCCAGCATTAAGTTCACAGACAAGGGAGAAGAACGTAAGGGGAAATTCTGCATTTAACCCATAACCTTTGCTTCACTGAGTCTCCACCCATGTTCTGTCTCATCAGAATGGAAAGGAAAGAATACAGCCCCTCTTAAGGTGAGATGGTGTATGTTGTCTCCACGGTGCAATGCTTAATGCTTAAGGATATTACTGATTTACTGGAGTGTCCAAATTTTTATTAAGAAATAACCAACAATTGTAGGCAGTCAAGATATTTCAGACGAGTGATTGAACACCAAAACCCTGACATGTTTCTTGTGAAATTGCTCAGTGTGGATTTGTATGGCTTTGTTTTAGACATCTCTGAATTAAATCCCACTGTTAAGTTCAAGCAGTCAAATAACATACTTCATCTCTGTTCCTAATGTGATTCCGGGTGGGGAAGATCCCCTGGAGAAGGGCATGGAAACCCAATCCAGTACTCTTTCCTGGAGAATCCCCATGAACAGAGGAGCCTGGTGGGTTACAGTCCATGGGGTCACAAAGTGTCAGATGCAGTTGAGAGACTAAGCAAACACATTGAGCATGTTAATTTTTCTGGCTCTTTCAGGCTTGAATTTTACAGAATGAATAGCATTTGCCTGAAGGCACCTCTATGACCTTTGTGATGCCAATTTCTGAGAACTGCTTTTAATGGGGTTTTGATTCCTGGGTCAGGAAGATCTCCTGGAGAAGGTAATGTCTATCCACTCCAGTATTCTTGTCTGGAGAATTCCATGGACAGAAGAGCCTTTCGGGGTAACAGTCCATGGGGTCACAGTCAGAGGCAACTGAGCAACTAATGCTTTTTTTTTTTCATATTTTAAGAACTGTGCTAAGCAGTATACAACTCTATGAAGTTCGATGCTATTCAAAAGGGAATGGTTGAGATTCAACTATAACCAAAAGATACAGAAAGATATAAAAGGTTATATCTAGACTGAAAACAAAATACTAGAAATAAAATTTGAATTAGAAAATGTTAAGAACTTAATAGGCAAATGAAGATTTGAATCATGTTGGGTCTGAATGTAGAGAAAAAGAGTAGGATGTGTGTGTGTGTGTGTGTGTGTGTGTGTGTGTGTGTGTGTGAACTCAGTCATGGCTGACTCTTTGCAACTCCATGGACTGTAGCCCGCCAAGTTCCTCTGTACATAGGAAAAACAGGCAAGAATACTGGAGTGGGTTGTCATTTCCTTCTTCAGGAGATCTTCAGGACCCAGGGATCAAACCCACCTCTCAAGTATCGGCAGGCAGATTCTTTACCACTGTGCCACTTAGGAAGCCCAAGAATAGGATTAAAAACCATGGAAATAAAGATGATAGAACATGGCAAGCAGAAAAAGAAGAACTCCTAAAGAAGAATCACCAAAATTGAAAGAGGTTTAGTGATCAAAGTGTGCTTTAGTACTAACATTGGCCTAACTTTAAAAAATAATTTAAGTATGAAGACTGAAAGGACTTGTTTTGCTCAGAAAAGAGATAGTAAAGATAGAACCACATATAAACAGATATTTATTTCATTTCAAGAACAAGTAAATATTCTATAATCATTCAGAAACAAAAACGGTTATATACAAACAGGAAAATTCAGGTTAAGATTCAGACTTCCTTGTGATATTAAAAGCCAGAAATTAATTATTAATAAACAAAAATCTATGAAATTCTGAAGAAAAATTTGTAACTCAGGTTTTCTATTGCTGTTGTTGTTCAGCTGCCCAGTCATGTCTGACTCTTTGCAATTCCATGGACTGCAGCACTCTAGGCTTCCCTGTACCTCACCATCTTCGGGAGTTTGCCCAAGTTCATGTTCTTTGCAACAACGATGCCACCCAGCCATCTCATCCTCTGATGCCTTCTTCTCCTTCAACCCTCAATCTTTCCCAACATCAAGGACTTTTCCAATGAGTCATCTGTTCTCATCAGATGACCAAAATACTGGAGTTTCAGCTTCAGCATCAGTCCTTCCAGTGAGTATTCAGAGTTTATCTCCTTTAAGAATGATTGGTTTGAACTCCTTGCTCTCCAAGGGATTTTCAGGAGCCTTCTCCAGTACCACATTTCAAAAGCATCAGTTTTTTGGCACTCTGCCTCCTTTATGGTCCAGCTCTCACAACTGTATGTGACAGCTGGGAAGACCATAGCCTTGACTATATGGACCTTTGTTGGCAGAGTAATGTCTCTGATTTTCTACACCCTGTCTAGGTTTGTCATCATTTTCCTGCCAAAAAAAAAACTGGTAAAACCAAGTTTTACCCTTTGGCAAATTATCATTTGTGAGGAAAAATTTTCTTGGTTGTGTAAGGACTCTAAAAATACACTATTCATAGTATGGGTAGAAAGTTATTTAAGCTAACACTACTTGGATTTTTAAACTGAATAGGCTAAAACTGATGAAACTATATAGAATATAGCATTTGCTACATTGAACAAAATAAGGGCTTGATTAAATGTTAAATATTATTCTGTAAACTCTTTGCTACAAATTTAACTATGTTCAAAATGAACCTTCAACAGAGCTATTCATTCAACAAGTATCTATCCACCTTTTATTACAGATATTTAAAGTCTAGGAGGAAAAGCAAACCAGTAAGCAGAAAATTACATTCTAGTGATTGGTGCCAGGAGAGGGGAAACAAGTGTTGCTAAAACTCAAAGTAATTCCTAACTACCTCCAGAGGTAGAAGGTATCACAAAAGAAATAATACTGATGCTTAAATTTAAAGCTTATGGAGGAAAAAATGAACCAAAGTATTGCTGATCAAGGCTAGTCATCACAAAAGCCAACAAAAGGGAGTTTGTGTTGCTAGAACATATGGTGTGAATGGAGGAGTGGTAACATTTACTGAAGGCAAGTGGTCTCTGGCTACCATCTTAAAAGGCTTAATAATTTTATCTCTGAGTTTGTGTTTTATAATTAAATTCTGATGAGATCATAGGATATGCATCAATAACCCAGAGCTATGGCCCACAGTGATCTCAGCTCCTGCTGTGCCCTTGATTCCCCTGGATTGGTTGTTGACCACCTCATCCCATGTAATTGCTACCCACCTTCACAACTGGTAGGGATCTACACTCCAGGTGACTATTGCCATGCTCTACTGAGCACAGACCACTGTGCTCTGGGGCTCTGAGAACAAGTCTCTCATTCAGCTCCTATTTCTCGCATCCTGCTTTGGGATTGCAATACTTTTGGGTGCATACAACCACTGTGGGTTGGGACTTCCAGCCATGGGAAGAGAAAATATCTGGCTTCACTACCCTTCCCCTGACTAGGGCACAGCACTTTTGTCTGGTAGTTGGAATGAGTGGATCATCTAGAATGTTGGAATGACTCTCAGAGCAGGGTCCTCAGGCATTTGAGATGGTCCGCACTTGTGATGTGAGTATCCTTGTGCCTGAGGAAGCAAGCAAGCCATTGAGGACCAAACTACCACCCCCAAAACAAAAAGTGCACAAATAAAGAGATGAAACAAAAACCGTCATGACAGTGCAAAAGAGAGATGATTCAACAGAGAGTCTATTGCTATTTCAGAGGTTACCTTGAATCATGCCACCCATCTATTCCTGTCCAAAATTTCACCATTTTTCTTATGGCGAGAGAAGCCACACAGCAAGGGCCTTCCACCTCAGGCTGAATTTTGAGCTTCTGGGCTCTTCACAGTGCTTCCATGCTGACAATTTTTCAGGTTATGATGTTGTATTTCCAATTTGATCACCAAACACTGGCAGCAACATCGTGACCCTTGAAACTCATCTGTGTCATGTTTTCAGATTTCTGGACCATTCGTGATCTGACAGCTATGTACCTTCTATTGCAAAAGTCACTCAACAAAGAATTGATTGTCAAGATATTTGTTGTGCCTTACATGCTTCCAACTATTAACAATATCACCTGTTATTGAGCACTGAAAAGGCGTCTTCACTGTGGTTTTGATTTGCATTTTCCTGGTGGTTAGTGGTGTTGAACATCTTTATCATATGAGTGCCTGTGTTGGCCAGCTGCATGCTTTTGTGTGTGTGCGTGTGTGAGGAAAAAAATGTCTGTTCAGATCTTTTGTTCAGTTTTTAATCAGGCTGTTTTTTTAAGTTGAGTTGTATGAATCCTATGTATATTTTGGATATTAACCCCCTCAGTTCAATTTAGTTCAGTTCAGTCACTCAATATGTCCAACCCTTTGTGACCCCATAGACTGCGGCCCGCCAGGCTTCCCTGTCCATCACCGACTCCCAGAGCTTACTCAAAGTCATGTCCATTGAGTCAGTGTTGCCATCCAACCATATCATCCTTTGTTGTCCCCTTATCCTCCTGCCTCCAATATTTCAATCTATTATTTGCAAATATCTTCTCCTACTCAGTGGATGGCTTTTTCATTTTGTTGATAGTTTCTTTTCCCATGCAAAAGCATCTTAGTCTGATGTAGTTTGTTTATTTTTGCTTTTGTTTCCTTTGCCTGAGAAGACGGATCCAAAACAATACTGCTAAAACTCATGTCAGGTGGTATATTGCCTATGCTTTCCACTAAACTTTTGATGGATTCTGGTCTTACATTTGTCTTTAATCCATTTTGAGCTTATTTTTGTATATGGTGTGAGCAGCTAGTCCAATTTTACTCTTTTGCATGTAGCTGTCCAGTTTCTCAGCAGTATTTATTGAAAAGACCATCTTTTCCCATTTTGCCTCCCTTGTCATAAATTAATTGGCCATACAATTTTGGGTTTATTTCTTGGTTCTCTATTCTATTATATCTATCTATGTGACTGGTTTTGTGCCAGTAACACACTCTTCTGATTATAGCTTTGTAATATAGTTTGAAATGAAGGAGCATGCTACCTCCAGCTTTGTTTTTTTTTTTAAGATTGTTTCACTTATTTGGGGTCTTTTGTGTTTCTATACTAATTTTAGTTTATTCTAGCTCTTTTTGCCTTTTCATACTGTTTATTGGGTTCTCAAGACAAGAATACTGAAATGGTTTGCCAGTCCCTTCTCCAGTCAATCAGGAAATCAAACAGGTTAATCATAAAGGAAATTAACCCTGAATATTCACTGGAAGGACTGATACTGAAGCTGAAGCTCCAATACTTTGGCCATGTGATGCAAAAGAACTGACTCATTGGAAAAGACCCTAATGCTGGAAAAAATTGAAGGCAGGAGGAGAAGGGGATGACAGAAGATGAGATGGTTGGATGGCATCACTAACTGGATAGACATGAGTTTGAGCAAGATCTGGGAGTTGGTGATGGACAGGGAAGCCTGGAGTGCTGCAGTCCATGGGGTTGCAAAGAGTCGGACACTACTGAGCAACTGAATTGAACAGATTCTAGTTCTATGAAAAATACCATTGGTATTTTGATAGAGATTGCATTGAATCTGTTGATTGTCTTGGTAATATGACCATTTCAAAAATATTAGTTTTTCCAATCCATGTGCATAGTATAAATTTTTTTTAATTTTATTTTTTAACTTTACAATATTGTATTGGTTTTGCCATACATCAAAATGAATCCACCACAGGTATACATGTGTTCCCCATGTATACTCTCCTCCCTCCTCCCTCCCCATACCATCCCCCCGGGTCGTCCCAGTGCACCAGCCCCAAGCATCCAGTATCATACATTGAACCTGGACTGGCGACTCGTTTCATATATGATATTATACATGTTTTAATGCCATTCTCCCAAATCATCCCACCCTCTCCCTCTCCCTCTCCCACAGAGTCCAAAAGACTGTTCTATATATCCGTGTCTCTTTTGCTGTCTCATATACAGGGTTATTGTTACCATCTTTCTAAATTCCATATATATGCGTTAGTATACTGTATTGGTGTTTTTCTTTCTGGCTTACTTCACTCTGTATAATAGGCTCCAGTTTCATCCACCTCATTAGAACTGATTCAAATGTATTATTTTTAACAATGCACAGTATACTTTTTCTGTTTGTTAATGTTGTCTTCAACCTCTTCCATCCGTGTCTTAGAGTTTTCCAAGTACAGGCATTTTTCCTTTTTAGTTAAATTTTATTTTTTGATGCAATTGTAAATGGGATTGTTTTCTTAATCTCCCTTTTGATAGTTCATTGTTAGTGTATAAAAGCACATTTCTGTAAATTAGTTTTTTGTCTTGCAACTTTACTGAATTTATTGGTGAATTTTAATTGCTTTTTGGTGGTATCTCTGGATTTTCTATATATAGTACTATGTCATCTGCAAACTGGTATTTTTCTTCTTTTCCAATTTGGATGACTATTATTTATTGTTCCTATATGACTGCTGTGGCTAGGACTTCCAATATCCCATATTGAATAAAGGTGGAGAAAGTAGGCATCCTTCTTTTGCTCTTGATCTTAGAGCCTATCCTTCCAGCTTTTCACCACTGAGCTATGGGCTGTCATGTATGTTTCTTCTATACCCACTTTATGGATATTTTTAATCATTAAGAGATGTTGAATTTTGTCAAAAACTACAATATCATCTCACACCTGTCAGAATGGCTATTATCAAAAAGACAACAAATAAGAAGTGTTGGCAAGGGTGTGGAAAAAGGGGAAACCTCATGCACCATTGGTGGGAACAAAAATTTTTGCAGCCAGTAAGGAATATAATATGGAGATTCCTCAAAAATTAAAAATATAGCTTCCATACAATCCAGCAATTTCACTCCTGGATATTTATCTGAAGCAAATAAAAAGACCAATTCAAAAAGATACATGCACCTATATGTTCATTGTAGCATTATTTATAGCAGCCAGGTTTTAGAAACAACCTAAGTTTTCATCAACAGAAGGGTGAGTAAAGAAGATGTGGCATTTGAATATACAATGGAGTATTACTCAGCCCTTAAAAAGTGAAATGTGGACATTTTTGGCATGAATGGACCTACAGGGTATTCTGCTAAGTGAAATAAGTGAGAAAGAGAAAGAAAAATGTCATATGATTTTACTTATTTGTAAAATCTAAAACAAAACAAATGAACAAACATGACAAAATACAAATAGTCATAGAGTCAGAGAATAAACAGAGGGGAGTGGAGTGGAGGATAAGAGAAATAGGTGAATGAGGATTAACAGATACAAACATCCAGTTATAAAATAAATAAATCACAGGAATGCAATGTACAACATAGGGAATATGGTCAATAATATTTTAATAAATTTATACGGTTGTCATTCAGTCGCTCAGTTATGTCCAATTCTCGTGACCCCATGCACTGCAGCATACTAGGCTTCCCTGTCCTTCACTTCCCTCCTTCAATGGAGTTTGCTCAGACTCATGTCCATTGAGTCAACGATGCCATCTAACCATCTCTTCCTCTGTTGCTCTCTTCTCTTCCCACCCTCAATCTTTCCTAACATCAGGGTCTTTTGCGATGAATTGGCTCTTTGCATCAGATGTCCAAAGTATTGGAGCTTCAACGTCAGCATTAGTCCTTCCAATGAATATTCAGGACTGATTCCTTTAGGATTGACTGATATGATCTCCTTGCTGTCCAAGGGATTCTCAAGAGTCTTCAACACCACAGTTCAAAAGCATCAGTTTTTTGACACTCAGCCTTCTTTATGGTCCAACTCTCCCATCCATACATGAATACTGGAAAAAATTATTTATATGGTGACAGATGGTAATTTGGGTTGCCCTGGTGGCTCAGACAGTAAAGAATCTGTCTGCAGTTTAGGAGACCCAGGTTCTATCCCTGGGTCAGGAAGATCCCTGGGAGAACGAAATGGCTATCCACTGGAGTATTCTTGCCTGGAAAATCCCATGGACAAAGGAGCCTGGTGGGCTACAGTCCACGGGGTCTCAAAGGTTCAGACACAACTAAGCAACTAGCATTTTCTTCCTTTCAGATTTTAACTAGACTCATAGCAATGATAATTTGGTAATGTATAAAACTATAAAATCACTATGTTTTACACCTGAAATTCAAATAAATAAATAGGAACACTGGATACATATATACCCTTTCACACCTTACCCCTATCCACACTAGTTCCATAAACCACTTCCCAGCCATTAGCAGACTAAACAGTTGTCTCTTTGCTCTTATGTCACCTTTTTATCCAAATATTACAGTATTATTAAAGGCATAAATATCAGAATTATTACCAGTTGCCCCCCCCCCCAACCTCCACCATTCCCACTAAAGGAAGCATCTTTGGGCAATGTTTGCTTTGGTTAGATGTATATTTTTCTGTCTCACCCACTAAATGTGAATGGTTTGAGGACAAACAACTACAAATAAACACAAAAGCAAATATTTTCTGGACACTCACAAAGTGCTGATATAGTCTTTGCTTCTGTGAAGATAAAACACACAAATATACAACTGCATATATTCCAGATACCCTTAATCTAGCAGTGACTGATTTTCTTACTTATTTACGTAACACTGTTCTCGACAACCTTTGCCAAAAGTTTATGTAAAGTGACTTGAGCTCAAGGGTCAATCCTCTTTGTAGACCGATTGATCTCACAAGGAGTGACTTTGCCCCCAGGAGATATTTGGAAACATCTGGAGATAGCTCTGATTGTAACAACTCAGGGGCTGCTACTGGCAGCTGCTGGGTAGAGGCCAGAGATGTTAAGATCCTGCAATGCCCAGCCTCTCACAGCCAATAATTATCTGTGCAAAATTTTAATTATATTGAGATTGAGAAAGTTTAGAAGAGACCAAAGATCCTTAATCCAGGGTTAGCAGACCTCTAGGAGGTTTTAAAAAGACTGCAAGAAGTAATCTAGTAATTTTCATAGATTGTACACAAGATGCTGTGTGTTTTCATGTTTACTTGTATTTGAGGGAAAGAATGTACTTAGCTTTCCATAATCTCTCAAAGAGGTTAAGAACCAATGATATGAATAATCTGTAGGCACTCTTTATCTCTTACCTTTGCATGGAGCCCCAATATCTTTTGGTAAAGATTAGCAGTTTTCTATTTACTTGTTTGGTGAAACAGTGAATACATGCACACACACACACACGCACACACACACACACACGCACACACACACACGCACACACTTTTTAACTTACTGGTATAACCTATGTCCCCAGGAGAAGGGAGCCTGGGCATTAGAAAATGGAAAGAAGCAGGACAAGAAACAGACTATAATAAGGACTATATGAGCTGATAGAACCATTGAGAAAGAGTGTTTTAAAGGGAGGTCTTATACATTTATTTGCATCTCCTCAAAATTCATGTGATGAAGTTTTAACAACCTCATCCTTCAGAATGTGACTGTATTTGGAAATAGTCTTTGAAAATATAATTAAATATATAGTTAAACTGAAGTCATAGTGGAGTAAGATGGACCCTTAACTAATATCAAGGGAATTTTTACAAAAAGGAGAAATTTGAACTCAGACACACACACAAGGAGTGCACATTGAAGATAAAAGCAGAGATCAGGGTGATACATGAGACAAAACAAGCAACCAGAAACATTGCCAGTGAACCACCAGAGGCTTGGGTGAAGCATGAAGCAGATTCATCTTCAGAGTCCTCAGAAGGAAACGACTACGTTGACACCTTGATCTCAGAGTTCTAGTCTTCTGAATTATGAGAAAATAAGTTTATGTTGTTTAAACCATCCGATTTGCAATACTTTGATAACACAGCGCTAATGAATGCTGCTGCTGCTGCTGCTAAGTCGTGTCGGACTCTGTGCGACTCCATAGATGGCAGCCCACTAGGCTCCGCCATGCCTGGGATTCTCCAGGCAAGAACACTGGAGTGGGTTGCCATTCCCTTCTCCAATGCATGAAAGTGAAAAGTGAAAGTGAAGTCGCTCAGTCGTGTCCGGCTCATGGCGACCCCATGGACTGCCGCCTTCCAGGCTCCTCCATCCATGGGATTTTCCAGGCAAGAGTACTGGAGTGGGGTGCCATTGCCTTCTCCTAATGAATGCTAGAGGAGTTATTTTTCCTTATTTATATAGGAATAGACTTACCCCTCTTCTTACTTTGATGCTGCCCACCTAGATTATGTGGTAAAAATAATAAAAATAGTACAGTATAGCTCTCATATATACTGAGAAAAATCTATGTCATGTATCCTGTGGTGACTTTACTGTACAATATTATTTACATTTTACTGAAAAGTTATGTTTTGTTATTTTCTCACTGTAACATGTAAGATAGAAGGGCTTCTAGGGTAAGTAACCAGCCCCAGCCACAAAGCCAGCCAGAGGTAGTGTGAGGATTGGAAACCAAGTGGTGAGCTTCGCAGCGGGTACAGAGCCCTGCTCTCTTGTGGCCTTTTGGTGAACAGGACGCTGGGAAGGAATGAGCACAGGCTATGTCACATTCTGTCTTTGCCTCACATCCTAAACTTTGGTCAATTTGGCTATTTTTGTTGGCATGAAGCCCCAGGTTTTCACCTTCACCTGTCACAAACCTACTCACAACCATAACCTTCACAAGCAGCTTGTGCTTCTCTCTCATTTACCGTCACTTCTTATACCTCCTGCTACTGCTTTCTCAACTATGCTGAACTTGTTTAGAACAGGGGTCCTCAACCTCTAGGATCTAATGCCTGATGATATGAGGTGGAGCTGATGTAATAATGAATAGGAAAAAAGGGCACAATAAATGTAATGCACTTGAATTCTCATGAAACCATCCCTTCCCTTTTCGGTTTGTGGAAAAATTGTTTTCCATGAAACCAGTGTCTGGTGCCAAAAGGATTGAATCTTCCAATTTAGAAAACCAAAATCGGCTAAAGTTATTTTTTCAGACCATGTTAGTGTGAAAGAGAAAGTTTAACATTCCTGATACAGTATTTTAGATATTTACATTTTGAGAAGAAAAGCTACCATTAAAATATATCTACTCAATTCTAAATAAATTACTTACTATTTAATAATTAAATTTAGAGTATACATATTTTAAAAAGGTTAGAATCACTAGTTTTTCATAGGAAAGCAAATATGAAGGTGTTTGGTGGCTCTTAAGTGACACCTTAAAATGCCTATCTGTGACTTCGGATTTTAACTTCTAAAGTAAAGAATCAATGCAGAAATTATCCAAAACTTCTGAAAATCAAAGATGCAAAGTATTTGAGATTTCTTTTGTGAAATATGTTCCAATATCATTACCCATTCTCTCTCTCTCTCTCTCTCTCTCTCTCTATCAGATCAAATCAGTCGCTCGGTCGTGTTCGATTCTTTGCGACCCCATGAATCGCAGCACGCCAGGCCTCCCTGTCCCTCACCAACTCCCGAGTTCACTCAGACTCACGTCCATTGAGTCAGTGATGCTATCCAGCCATCTCATCCGCTGGCGTCCCCTTCTCCTCCTGCCCCCAATCCCGCCCAGCATCAGAGTCTTTTCCAATGAGTCAAGTCTTCGCATGAAGTGGCCAAAGTACTGGAGTTTCAGTTTTAGCATCATTCCTTCCAAAGAAATCCCAGGGCTCATCTCCTTCAGAATGGACTGGTTGGATCTCCTTGCAGTCCAAGGGCCTCTCAAGAGTCTTCTCCAACAACACAGTTCAAAAGCATCAATTCTTCGGCGCTCAGCCTTCTTTACAGTCCAACTCTCACATCCATTCATGACCACAGGAAAAACCATAGCCTTGACTAGACAAACCTTTGTTGGCAAAGGTTTGTCTCTGCTTTTGAATATGGTATCTAGGTTGGTCATAACTTTCCTTCCAAGGAGTAAGAGTCTTTTAATTTCATGGCTACAGTCACCATCTGCAGTCATTTTGGAGCCCAGAAAAATAAAGTCTGACTCTGCTTCCACTGTTTCCCCACCTATTTCCCATGAAGTGGTGGGACCGGATGCCATGATCTTCGCTTTCTGAATGTTGAGCTTTAAGCCAAATTTTTCACTCTCCACTTTCACTTTCATCAAGACGCTTTTGAGTTCCTCTTCACTTTCTGCCATAAGGGTGGTGTCATCTGCATATCTGAGGTTATTGATATTTCTCCCGGTAATCTTGATTCCAGCTTGTGTTTCTTCCAGTCCAGCATTTCTCATGATGTACTCTGCATATAAGTTAAATAAACAGGGTGACAATATACAGCCTTGACGAACTCCTTTTCCTATTTGGAACCAGTCTGTTTTTCCATGTCCAGTTCTAACTGTTGCTTCCTGACCTGCATACAGATTTCTCAAGAGGCAGGTCAGATGGTCTGGTATTCCCATCTCTTTCAGAATTTTCCACAGTTTATTGTGATCCACACAGTCAAAGGCTTTGGCATAGTCAATAAAGCAGAAATAGATGTTTTTCTGGAACTCTCTTGCTTTTTCCATGATCCAGCAGATGTTGGCAATTTGATCTCTGCTTCCTCTTCCTTTTCTAAAACCAGCTTGAACATCAGGAAGTTCACGGCTCACATATTGCTGAAGCCTGGCTTGGAGAATTTTGAGCATTACTTTACTAGCATGTGAGATGCGTGCAATTGTGTGGTAGTTTGAGCATTCTTTGGCATGGCCTTTCTTTGGGATTAGAATGAAAACTGACCTTTTCCAGTCCTGTGGCCACTGCTGAGTTTTCCAAATTTGCTGGCATATTGAGTACAGCACTTTCACAGCATCATCTTTCAGGATTTGAAATAGCTCAACTGGAATTCCATCACCTCCACTAGCTTTGTTTGCAGAGATGCTTTCTAAGGCCTACTTGACTTCACATTCCAGGATGTCTGGCTCTAGGTCAGTGATCTCACCATCGTGATTATCTGGGTCATGAAGATCTTTATTGTACAGTTCTTCTGTGTATTCTTGCCATCTGTTCTTAATATCTTCTGCTTCTGTTAGGTCCATACCAATTCTGTCCTTTATCGAGCCCATCTTTGCATGAAATATTCCTTTGGTATCTCTGATTTTCTTGAAGAGATCCCTAGTCTTTCCCATTCTGTTGTTTTCCTCTATTTCTTTGCATTGATCACTGAAGAAGGCTTTCTTATCTCTTCTTGTTATTCTTTGGAACTCTGCATTCAGATGTTTGTATCTTTCCTTTTCTCCTTTGCTTTTCGCTTCTCTTCTTTTCACAGCTATTTGTAAGGCCTCCCCAGACAGCCATTTTGCTTTTTTGCATTTCTTTTCCATGGGGATGCTCTTGATCCCTGTCTCCTGTACAATGTCACGAACCTCATTCCATAGTTCATCAGGCACTCTATCTATCAGATCTAGGCCCTTAAATCTATTTCTCACTTCCACTGTATAATCATAAGGGAGTTGATTTAGGTCATACCTGAATGGTCTAGTGGTTTTCCCTACTTTCTTCAATTTAAGTCTGAATTTGGCAATAAGGAGTTCATGATCTGAGCCACAGTCATCTCCTGGTCTTGTTTTTGCTGACTGTATAGAGCTTCTCCATCTTTGGCTGCAAAGAATATAATCAATCTGATTTCAGTGTTGACCATCTGGTGATGTCCATGTATAGAGTCTTCTCTTGTGTTGTTGGAAGAGGGTGTTTGCTATGACCAGTGCATTTTCTTGGCAAAACTCTATTAGTCTTTGCCCTGCTTCATTCCGTATTCCAAGGCCAAATTTGCCTGTCACTCCAGGTGTTTCTTGACTTCCTACTTTTGCATTCCAGTCCTCTATAATGAAAAGGACATCTTTCTTGGGTGTTAGTTCTAAAAGGTCATGTAGGTCTTCATAGAACCGTTCAACTTCAGCTTCTTCAGCGTTACTGGTTGGGGCATAGACTTGGATTACTGTGATATTGAATGGTTTGCCTTAGAAACGAACAGAGATCATTCTGTCATTTTTGAGATTGCATCCAAGTACTGCATTTCAGACTCTTTTGGTGACCATGATGGCCACTCCATTTCTTCTGAGGGATTCCTGCCCGCAGTAGTAGATATAATGGTCATCTGAGTTAAATTCACCCATTCCAGTCCATACACACACACACACATACATATATATTCAATTGGCAGAATTTTGCTAAAATAAGAGGCTAAATAACTGACTTGAATACTAATATACCTGTAATTAAAAATGTATGAGTGTGTGTGTATACTGACTACCCAATTCAGTGCAGACTGCAAAATAGGTAAAAAGGGGCAGAATGTGCTGTTTCCTTTTTATTTTCCAGAAAGAGGTTAATAACAAGATATGAGTTAGTGTAACTCTGTTTATGACTTTGTTCTCAACTAGTTTTAAAATTAGATTCACTCAACCTATCAATATAATCAAATGATGAACTAGTCAAAATCAAACCAGTTGACTTGATAGAATTGACGTATAAGAATTTACTTTTTGATGTGGTATCTCCTGTCTCCAGCTATCTTTTTTCTTTCCCAACACACATACATATGCACACACATGCTCACACAGCATTCGCTATGGCCACACTAAACTCTACAGTACCTTTTAAAATATTTAAATATATCATATTTTCTTCAGGCATCCAAAAGTTTACAAACACCATCAGCCATTTCTTATATTTCCAGAACTCCTTCTCATCTTTTAAGACCCAGTTCCAGTGCCACTGCCTATATGTTTTGATGTCAGTTTCTGTTGGCTGCTGATTCAAATGAAGAGACATTGTCACACTATATTGAAATAAACAGAAGACAGATTTCTGGCCAGACAAATGTAATTTTCCTGAGAGTTCACTTGAATCACCCATTTGTCATAAAATCCTTTGCTGCCTTCAAGATACAGCCTCAATGAAATTAGTTTCTACCTATATGCCTCGCCACAAATGGGGAGATCTACAGTTCATTGAGATAGAATGTCTGATTTCATATCAGATGAGTAAAAAGATATCTGCATTAAAGTGAAAAGTGAGCCTATGCCCTGAGTAGAACATTTGATGAACACATGGATTACTGACTGTGCAGTTCTTCCGGAACCATCAGTTGCTATGCAAAGATTTAAATTTCCTGAGAGGAATCAATAGTCTTGGGAGGGCTTCACTGATAAAACTGTAGAGATACCCAGTTCCAAACCTACATAACTAACATGGTATCAGTGTATTAAATCACCTCTCAGGGTGACTTAAAAGGAGAATGATGAAAATGTCATTTCTCAATTAAAAATTTTGAGGAGAAAATTGCATGATAGGTGGTTTAATTAGGAAAATGGAAACAAATAAAGATAAAAATACCAACCAGGGTCTCAATGCTAAGTTAAAAAAATCTCCTGTATCCTGCAAAATAAAGGGAGGGATTTAATATTTTTCCTAAAGGGTGATAAGTAGAAGAAAATATTTGTTAAAATGCCAATTTGCTTTCACCTGGAGTACTTGACTCACTATTATATAATTCTGAAATATGTAATATAGAATGGATGAAGCCTAAGATCTTAGGATATCCAGAGCTGCAGGAGGTAACAATAACCAGTCTTCGTGGTGTCATGGGCTCCCTTTGGTAGATTTCTCTCCATCTTCTAGGCATTTTTCAGAATTAGCAGCATCATAACTCACCTCTTGGTTTTCCCTGTGGCAGCACAAGAAACTCAAGCCCTGCAGAGTGTACTTTAGTTTAATGATGCCATCGTCATCCTCTGACCTGAAACATCCTCCAGGCTTCTCACTCCCAGACCCTTTCCCCATGCCCCCTGAAATACCTCATCTGCGACTAACCTAGCCTCCTATATTGTCATTCCTTTCTAAACACTTATTTCTTCTTTTTACCTTGACTAAATCCAGATCAAACTACTTCCACTGAGGATCTCTCAAGTGGAGATTATTGGTTCTGTTTCCTGCTCACCTGCCCCAGGACTTGGTAGTATGTTGGGTGACCTCCTGCTACCCATTGCTGCTTGAAACCATTCCATTTCCTTTGCTTTTCATTCCAAACCCCAGGTCTTTCAACCTTCAATGCATCCAATTTTCTCCCTCATATTACTGTTCTCTAGATTTACAGTCAATCTCTGTCATTCACTGAAGGCTTGAGTAGAGTACTTCTCTCCACCTCCAGCCTTGTTATATTCCTGATGACTTTAGTATCCAGGGAAGTGGTAGGTACAGCACTAGACAGTCATTTCCTTACCTGCCTTGAATGTTACTATCTTTAATCCTTGTAGCCATAGATACTCGCTCTTGAAAACATGACCTGGATCATGGTTATCACCAATAACTGTACCAAGTTCAAAATTCTGATTTAAAAATATTTCCTAATCTGATCACTACTTTTAACTCTCTGCATATATTCTCCCACCATACTGACTTCTAGTCCAGCTGAATCACTTCATCACATTTCTCATTGGCCATCACTCCTTCCCCTTGTCACTTTTATCCTGTCCTATAACCTATATTTGGAGAAGGAAATGGCAACCCATTCCAGTGTTCTTGCCTGGAGAATCCCAGGGACAGAGGAGCCTGGTAGGAGGCCGTCTATGGGGTCGCACAGAGTCGGACACAACTGAAGCGACTTAACAGCATAACCTATGTTACAATACTCACTTTTGAACACACTGGGCTTCCCTGGTGGCTCAGCTGGTAAAGAATCTGCCTGTAATTTGGGAGACCTGGGTTAGATCCCTGGGTTGGGAAGATCCCCTGGAGAAGGGAAAGGCTACCCACTCCAATATTCTTCCCTGGAGAATTCCATGGACAGAGAATTCTGGCAAGCTACAGTCCATGGGATTGCAAAAAGTCGGACGTGACTGAACGACTTTCACTTTTTTTTTTTTTTTTGAGCCCACATATTTTCTTTACCCAGTACACTCTAACTAACCCTCTTTGAATCAAATTTTCTGCCTTTATCCTTGTGAATTTTGTGGAATAAAATGATATAAATGAGTTGACTGGTTTTATTTTAAATTACCACTTGGAAAGTTAAAATGGTACTTTAAAATACTACTTGCCCTAGTAAATCTTGTCCTTTCAAAGTAAAGAACTTTATTACTTTCTCCTTTCTCTTTCAAACCCCTTCTAGCTCTCCCCACCACACAAACATGTGTACATAACACCAGCTAATAATCTCCGTAGTCCTTCACAGCATTGTAAAGCCAGAAATCATCATTTATTTTAAATTAGTTCTCTAAATGTTATCCGAGGGAATCTATCTTATTTTCACCATATCTAATTTATGTGCTTGATGGTAAATTCTTTTCCTAGTCAATGGAAGAAATAGCCCTGCTTTTGTCAAATGAAATCCCCTTCATTGGTGCTAAGGATCTCATCCCCTCAAAATTTCAAGGATTTTGCCTCTGTAATCATCTCTTATACTTTCTCCATCATCAGTACTGCTTTTGTTTCTACTGTATCATTCCCATAAGTATTTAAAACATATGCTCTATTCCCTCCAAAATTAGCTTTCCTTTAATGCCATTTCCCCTTCTTACTACTGCCCATTCCTCTGCTTAGCTTCAAAGTAAAGTCTCTTACATAAATAACATACAATTGTAACAGCAGACTCTCACCTCTCATTCAGATTCTGACGCATTTTAATTTCACTTTCATCTCCAACATCCTTGAAATTTTCCTTCTTGGAGTTAGCAAAATCATCCTAATACCAATTTCTATAAATATATCTCAGTCTTCAGCTCCCTTAATTTTTCAATATTGTTATACAGTTAAGTACTTAAAATCAATTCCTTAAAGCATTCTCCTTTCTTGTCATCATCCTTGACCCTATAGACTTCTGGATTTTTTGTTTGTTTGTTTGTTTTCCTTTTGTATCCCAGGCTTCTCTTTTTCATCTCCTGTGCAATTTTTCTTACTCTGTCTATATTTACTTCAACTTTACCTTTCCAAGTTGGAGTTCCTCCCACTTTCTTGAGTTCCATTCTTTTTTCATCTGTACTTTCTCCCTAGGTGATATCATCCAGCCTCTTCACTTTAAACATAATCAAATACTGATGATTTTCCTGTTTTGTGTTGATATTGCTAGGCCAGATCATTCACTGAACTCCCTGTTTGTAAATATGTCTGTCTGTTTGATGGATGACTCAAAAGTTATCATGTCCAAAAATGTACTAATGAACAAAATCTGTTTCTCATCCAATTGCCCTCATCTTAGTTAAAGGCATCACCGTCTATTCAAACAAGCAAGCCGGAAAGTTCAGTCCTCCTCTGCTCTCACCATCTTTCATCAAATTCATTAATCTTTCAGTAAGTTCTTTTGTATCTACCTGAGCAATATATCTCAAATACTAGAATTTTTCTCTACTTATTTCTATGGCTACAATTCTAGTCCAAGTCGCTATTATCTCTCATATGGGCAAAAACTGGTATGTATATCTTCATGCTTATGTACATGGGGTTTTCCCTCCCAATTTGTTTTCTACACAGGAAACAGAATGTTCTATTAAAATTGAAAGCCAGACCATGTTTAAAATCGTGATCATTTGGCTTCTGTCAACATTTTTGTGTGTGTTATTTCATAGATTTCACTCACTCTGCTGTTGCCACAATCCTTTTCTTAATATCCTTAGTTGTGTAGACACAGCGCTGCTACACAATTGAACTTCTGCTCTCAGTTTCCTGAATTGATGTTCCTGTTTTAGATTTGGATTTGGCCTAGGTATTCCTGTGGCTTCCCTGGTGGTTCAGATGGTAAAGAATTTGCCTGCAGTGCAGGTGACCTGGGTTAAATCCCTGGGCCAGGAAGATTCCTTGAAGAAGGGAATGACTACCCACTCCAGTATTCTTGGGGCTTCCCTGGTGGCTCAGACCATAAAGAATCTGCCTGCAATATGGAAGACCTGGGTTCTATCCTTGGGTCAGGAGGATCCCCTGGATAAGGGAGTGGCTACCCACTTCAGTATTCTTACATGGAGGATTCCATGGACAGAGGAGCCTGGCAAGCTACGTCCATGGGGCCACAAAGAGTCGGACACAGCTGAGAGACTAACACATTCCTGTAGGACATAATCTACTTCAGCATGATTTGCCATAAAAGTTCACTTTCCCTTCAATAATTATGAGCTAGCTATCATTTCAATGTCTCCTAAACACAGATATCAGAGCTATATAATCTATATTGATCTGTGAACTCCCTGGCTGGGCCTCTGTCTGTAGCCTACTTTTTCCTAGGAATTTGATTTAATCAGTTCAGGTCAATTACTCAGTCACATTCAGCTCTTTGCAACCCCATGGACTGCAAGATGCCAGGCCTTCCTGTCCATCACCAACTCCCAGAGCTTGCTCAAACTCATGTCCATCAAGTCAGTGATGCCATCCAACCATCTTATCCTCTGTCGTCCCCTTCTCCTCCTGCCTTCAATCTTTCCAAGCATCAGGGTCTTTACAAATGAGTCAGTTCTTCTTATCAGGTGGCCAAAGTATTGGAGTTTCAGCTTCAACATCAGTCCTTCCAATGAACACTCAGGACTGATCTCCTTTAGGATGGACTAGTTGGATCTCCTTGCAGTCCAAGGGACTCCCAAGAGTCTTCTCCAACACCACAGTTGAAAAGCATCAATTATTTGGTGCTCAGCTTTCTTTATAGTCCAACTCTCACTTCCATACATGACTACTGGGAAAGCCATAGCCTTGGTTAGATGGACCTTTGGATTTAATATTTAAAGACAGATGTCAAATCTCATTAATTAGCAATAATAGTGAGCATACATGCTTGTGTGCATGCTAAGTTGCTTCAGTCATGTCTAACTTGCTCCTCTGTCCATGGTATAAGTTAAACTCAAATGATTTGCTTAGGTGAAGGTACATGACACTTTTAATTTAGAGTTAGTCTTTGTTACAAATAAGGTATAACAAATCTACAAAGCCTTGTTAATAAGTTTTTGCAAGATGACTGAAATTGAAGCTTTGGAGAGAGGTGAAAATATTGTTTTATCCTAACTTTGAATACTCTATGGACTTTAGTCTCAAGACTTACAAGACCTTGAAAATATATTAGAAAAAGTGTTTAGAAATTCACTATTGATAGTTTTCATGTATTAATACATTTAACGGTTATATCATTTTATCTATAGAAACTCAACTTGCATACTATATCAAATTGCTTTTGGGGATAATCTAAATCCTAGAATCACCTGAAAAGGCTGAGTTTGACTTTTTCCATTGAAAGGCACCATATATTTTAAGCAGGTTCTCATGTAGAGAGATATAGAGGATCAGATAATGCGACAATTTAATGAAAATCATACACCTGGCTCTATGAGATATGGTAAGTCAGGCATTTCTTCTTCTGAGACAATAATAATAACCTTTGAAAGATATTTCACTAAGCCATGGAAAACAGTAGTGTCTATTGAAAAAGCTACGATTTGCTAACCCAACAAGAACTTCTAAGCTTCCTTTTTGGTAGAACCTAGGAAACCTGGGAGGAGAAGGCAATGGCACCCCACTCCAGTACTCTTTCCTGGAAAATCCCATGGGCGGAGGAGCCTGGTGGGCTGCAGTCCATGGGGTCGCCAAGAGACACAACTGAGCGACTTCACTCCCACTTTTCACTTTCGTGCATTGGAGAAGGAAATTGCAACCCACTCCAGTATTCTTGCCTGGAGAATCCCAGGGATGGGGGAGCCTGGTGGGCTGCCATCTATGGTGTTGCACAGAGTTGGACACAACTGAAGCGACTTAGTAATAGTAGTAGGAAACCTGGGAAGGTCTCTGCTAGTTACAGAGAAGTGCAATCAGTGGACAACACATGGTCCCTTCGGTAGGAATTATCAGTGTCTGAAAATCAAATTTGGAAAATTTGGAAAGCTCAGCAATGGCCACAGGACTGGAAAAGGTCAGTTTTCATTCCAATCCCAAAGAAAGACAATGCCAAAGAATGCTCAAATTGCCACACAATAGCACTCATCTCTCACACTAACAAAGTAATGCTCAAAAGTCTCCAAGCCAGGCTTCAACAGTATGTGAACCATGAACTTCCAGACATTCAAGCTGGATTTAGAAAAGGCAGAGGAACCAGATACCAAATTGTCAACATTTGTTGGAGCATCGAAAAAGCAAAAGAGTTCCAGAAAAACATCTACTTCTGCTTTATTGACTATGCTAAAGCTTTTGACTGTGTGGATCAGAAAAAACTGGAAAATTCTTAAAGAGATGGAAATACCAGACCACCTGACCTGCCTCTTGAGAAATCTGTATGCAGGTCAAGAAGCAACAGTTAGAACAGGACACGGAACAATAGACTGGTTCCAAATTGGGAAAGGAGTACATCAGGACGGTATTATTGTCACCCTGCTTATTAAACTTATATGCAGAGTACGTCATGAGAAAAGCAGGACTGGATGAAACACAAGCTGGAATCAAGATTGCCAGGAGAAATATCAATAACCTCACATATGCAGATGACACCACCCTTAGGCCAGAAAGTGAAGGGGAACTAAAGAGTCTCTTGATGAAAGTGAAAGAGGAGAGTGAAAAATTTGGCTAAAAACTCAACATTCAGAAAACTAAGATCATGGCATCTGGTCCCATCACTTCATGGCAAACAGATGGGGAAACAAGGGAAACAGTGACAGACTTTATTTTTGGGGGCTCCAAAATCACTGCAGATGGTAACTGAAACCATGAAATTAAAAGACGCTTGCTCCTTGGAAGAAAAGTTATGATCAACCTAGACAGCATATTAAAAAGCAGAGACATTACTTTGCCAACTAAGGTCCATCTAATCAAAGCTATGGTTTTCCCAGTAGTCATATATGGATGTGAGAGTTGGACTATAGAGAAAGCTGAGCGCTGAAGAATTGATGCTCTTGATCTGTGGTGTTGGAGAAGACTCTTGAGAGTCCCTTGGACAGCAAGGAGATCCAACCAATCCATCCTAAAAGAAATCAGTCCTGAATATTCATTGGAAGGACTGATGTTGAAGCTGAAGCTCCAATATTTCAGCCACCTGATGAGAACTGACTCATTTGGAAAGACCCTGATGCTGGGAAAGATTGAAGGCAGGAGAAGGGGACAACAGAGGGTGAGATGGTTGGATGGCATCACCAACTCAATGTACATGAGTTTGAGTAAGTTCCAGGAGTTGCTGATGGACAGGGAAGCCTGGCGTGCTGCAGTCCATGGGGTCCCAAAGAGTCGGATGCAACTGAATTGAACTGAACTGAAAATCATGTGCAACATGGGCAGACAGCCCATTAAATAGTATGTGAGATCATTTGGGGAAGATAGGGGGTAAGTGGCAGCATCATCATTATGAGAAATCATCATTTGCCAGAGAATTTGCTAACAGGAGGAAGGCGGTATAGTTAGCAACATCAGTTTTTGACTGATAGTCACATAGATTTGGAAACCTAAAAATTAAGTCATAGGTCCTTTGTCGACATTAGATAGCCTTTTTTGTTCATTGTTCTAACAATGATTCTTGTAAATGTGGAAGCAACAGACAACTGGCTGATGGACGTTTTCATCAGCTTTTGAGATGGGGCTCAAACTAACTCTCTATTTCAGGACTTCCTCTCCTAGATGAGGTTTACTGAAATGTATGAATGATTTCCAAATTAGCCCAGGTTGGGAATGGAAGTAGGTTGAGTTAGTGAAGTTCAACCTTTCGAACTGTTTTTAGGATGTTACATTGCAATTCATTATCATTCAGAAAAAGGAAAAAAAATCCTTAAAATGTCTGTTTGAAATGAAAGACTATCGGAAGTTGTTAAAAATAAAATAAGCTACACACAGGGTCAGTTTATATTAAATTTAGAGTATTTCAAGTTTCCATGGAAACATAACATATAGAAATTAAAAGCAGATGTTCTTAAATTGATGCTTTGGAAAAGCCCCACAAGGCTTAATCCTCTGCTGGGTAATCCTCTGTTGCTTGCCTCAAAACTTCATTTGCCAATTTTTTTTGCAGTGTGAATTTTGATAACTACAACGTTCCCAGAGCAAACATATATATTATTACAAAGTCCTAATACCTTAGTTATTACTCTTGCAGTAACTTGTGCAACTTGTGAACAGACTGCACACCATTATCTCACTGCCAAATCAAAGTAGCATAACTGTGCTTTCTTACACACACACACACACACACACACACACACACACCCTGCCAAATCTAATACCCCGAAACTTAACATGTAAACCTGTACCACAATTTACTACTAGATTCACATTGGCTAAGGTAAATAGAAAAATAAAATCTAATATTCTTGCCCCTAGTTATTTTCCTTTATTTTAAAATTATTTTAGCAAAAAGGATGGAAAAGAGTCGAGTCAATAAATTCCTTGGATTTTTAACTCTATAGTAAATTTTGAAAGGTAATTTGTTGTTGTTTATCACTAAGTCATGTCTGACTCTTTGAGACCCCATAAACTGCAGCATGCCAGGCCTCCCTGTCCTTCACTATCTCCTGGAGTTTGCTCTGATTCATGTCCATTGAGTCAGTGATACTATTTAACCACCTCATCCTCTGCCACCCCCTTCTCTTTTAACCTTCAGTCTTTCCCAGCATCAAGGTTTTTCCAATGACTAGGCTCTTCACATCAAGTGGTCAAAGTTGGAGCTTCAGCTCTAGCAACAGTCCTTCTAATGAATGAAAGTGAAAGTGAAAGTCGCTCAGTTGAGTCCCACTCTTTGAATTCTCTAGGCCAGAATACCGGAGTGGGTAGCCTTTCCCTTCTCCAGGGGATATTCCCAACCCAGGGATCAAACCCAGGTCTCCCACATTGCAGATGGATTCTTTACCAGCTGAGCCACAAGGGAAGCCCTTTTAATGAATAATCAGGGTTGATTTCTTTTAGGATTGACTGATTGGATCTCTTTGAACGATAGAGCTGCTAACTGATCAATTTCTAATGCTTTCATGAGACCATCAAGCTTCATTTTCTATAATGCCTGAGTTGCTCCCTGGTTGATACAGTCATGGAGACCTATCAGTTCCTTCTCACCACAGTGGTACTATTTCACATATGGCAAACATTTTGAAAGTCTTAATTTCAGTGTTTAAATACATGACTCCCCTAAGCCTCATTGGTCTGCAAAGTCAAGATCAGCAGTCTTCTCAGTGCTTGCCTCTGTGAACTCTGTGCTTTCCATTCTACGTGACGCCAGTGCCTGTTTATGACACTGCTCTCCTAGACCCCGGGAGATTATTCTGAAGTCTGAGGCCAGAGGCCAACAGCTCTGTTTTTCACAGCCTAGATGGGTAGCTGGCCAGGTGTTGTGAGTTTTAGTTACCATATTTTTCACATTACTGGAGGGAATGTTTCATAGACATGCAAACTGACAGTTTCCCAGCCTTGATGCTATTGGCAATTTGGACTTGATGATTCTATATTGTGAGGAGGTGTCCTCTGCATTGTAGAAGATTCACCAGCACCCCTGATTTCAATCTATTAGATTCCAGTAGCATTGGGGATGGCTAAAACCATCCCCATTGCAGAAGCATGGCTGTAAACAAAGTGCAAATGAAAGGGAATTTGCAGAAGAGTTATGTTTAGAAGAAATATCTGATGGCACTAGAAGAGGCTTGAAAAGAGAAGAGGTCGTGTTACAGAGACACATAGTTGCCAGTTGGGAAATTGTGAGTTGTCTTTGACTTTCAGGAAATGTTTATTAAGTTGGTGCTATGTGCTAAACACAGTGTTTATTGCTGTAGATATTTAGACCAGTGATGCATTTAAATTGTTTGCAGTCTGGTAGTGGAATTAGAAAAGGAAACAATTATAGCCATGTATGAACTGCAGAAGGGGAACTTAAACCAGTTGATTCAAAGAGGAATAGAGAGAAGCCAACAAGAAAGGCTTTCTAAAAGATTGACCTCTGTGTGTGTTGAAGGTCAAAGAAGAGTTATCACGTTGGAAGGGTGTGAGAAGGTTATTGTTCTTATAAACAGCAAGTACAGTGTACTTATAGGAAATAGAAAGTACAGGAATGTGCAGTGGGTGTTTGTGTGTTCGTGCACTCATGTGGGCACAAGTGAGAGAGAAAGCAAGAGACTGACAGATAAAGACAGGTGGAGAGGGCAAGAATGTGAGAAAGGTACATTTAGGAAAATTTAAGTAATTCTGCCTTTCTTGAGCAAAGATATTTAATGCAAGAGTAATAAAGAGAATAATCTGGAGAAGTGGTCACAGGAAAAATACGATGGACCTTGGAAAATATTATAGTTTAGGTTTTATCTGCAAGGATATAGGAAGCATTGTGAGCTGAAGGGTAATGTTTCAGAAATGTAATTCTGGAAGCAATGAAGAAAAGGTATTGGAGTCGAGGAGAGCAAAGAGCTGTGCTGAGGAATGAAGAAAATCTACTGGTGTGATCGCAGGTCTCCTGCTTACGTGATTAGTAGCATGGTAGACTCATATATCAAGGGAGAAAAAGAAAGAAAAGAAATGAAAAATAATTGTGTGTATTGAGAATGATGAGAAATTCAATATGGGCTATACTAACCATAAACTGCCTGCTACTGCTTCTGCTGCTAAGTCGCTTCAGGAGTGTGCGACCCCATAGATGGCAGCCCACCAGGCTCCCCTGTCGCTGGGATTCTCCAGGCAAGAACACTGGAGTGGGTTGCCATTTCCTTCTGCCTAAGGGATATTTAAGTGGAAATGTATAGTAAGTGGTAGGATACATGGTTGGAGAATTCAGCAAAGAGATCTTAGAGATTTATAAATCTTTTGGGAATAAATGATCATGGAAACCAGGGTTATAAAGAGTATTACTTTGGACAAAAGTGACAGCAGAACAAAGATGGAAAGACATCACCCAACTAGGAAGTACAGCAGAGCCAAGAATTGTGTATCCCAGTCTGGAGTCTGAATCACTGTACAGTTGACTGACTCTAACTCTCAACACCTACCTGCAACTCATTCTTAGAAATTACAGCTGAAGTATCATGCTTGTGGGGCCTTTCCTCGATTCTCCAACAGGACTGATGGCACTTCTGGGGCTCCACTGTCCCCTCTGTATACCTTTATCGTAGAATTCAACATGCTCACTTGCATTTTGTTTTACACTGGATATTGTTATATGTGGAAGGAAAAACCCTTATTATGATTATCTTGTATTTCCTGCACACAACAGAATAACTGCAGGTACTATGCACTCAGTAACATTTTGCTGAAAGAAATGTAAACAATAAAAGTGGCTCAATTACAGATTACCCATTGAACCAAGAGGAATACATATTTTATTTTATTTTTTTTTAATTTTTTTTAACTTTTATTTTATTTTTAAACTTTACAATATTGTATTAGTTTTGCCAAATATCGAAATGAATCTGCCACAGGTATACCCGCGTTCCCCATCCTGAACCCTCCTCCCTCCTCCCTCCCCTACCCTCCCTCTGGGTCGTCCCAGTGCACCAGCCCCAAGCATCCAGTACCGTGCATTGAACCTGGACTGGCGACTCGTTTCATACATGATGTTATACATGTTTCAATGCTATTCTCCCAAATCTCCCCACCCTCTCCCTCTCCCACAGAGTCCATAAGACTGATCTATACATCGGTCTATTTCCAGTTTTTTAAGGAATCTCCACACTGTTCTCCATAGTGGCTGTACTAGTTTGCATTCCCACCAACAGTGTAAGAGGGTTCCCTTTTCTCCACACCCTCTCCAGCATTTATTGCTTGTAGACTTTTGGATCGCAGCCATTCTGACTGGCGTGAAATGGTACCTTATTGTGGTTTTGATTTGGATTTCTCTGATAATGAGTGATGTTGAGCATCTTTTCATGTGTTTGTGAGCCATCTGTATGTCTTCTTTGGAGAAATGTCTGTTTAGTTCTTTGGCCAATTTTTTGGTTGGGTCATTTATTTTTCTGGAATTGAGCTGTAGGAGTTGCTTGTATATTTTTGAGATTAGTTGTTTGTCAGTTGCTTCATTTGCTATTATTTTCTCCCATTCTGAAGGCTGTCTTTTCACCTTGCTTATAGTTTCCTTTGTTGTGCAGAAGCTTTTAAGTTTAATTAGGTCCCATTTGTTTATTTTTGCTTTTATTTCCAATATTCTGGGAGGTGGGTCATAGAGGATCCTGCTGTGATGTATGTCAGAGAGTGTTTTGCCTATGTTCTCCTCTAGGAGTTTAATAGTTTCTGGTCTTACATTTAGATCTTTAATCCATTTTGAGTTTATTTTTGTGTAAGGTGTTAGAAAGTGGTCTAGTTTCATTCTTTTACAAGTGGTTGACCAGTTTTCCCAGCACCACTTGTTAAAGAGATTGTCTTTAATCCATTGTATATTCTTGCCTCCTTTGTCAAAGATAAGGTGTACATTGTGCATGGATTTATCTCTGGGCTTTCTATTTTGTTCCATTGATCTATATTTCTGTCTTTGTGCCAGTACCATACTGTCTTGATGACTGTGGCTTTGTAGTAGAGCCTGAAGTCAGGCAGGTTAATTCCTCCAGTTCCATTCTTCTTTCTCAAGATTGCTTTGACTATTCAAGGTTTTTTGTTTTTCCATACAAATTGTGAAATTATTTGTTCTAGCTCTGTGAAGAATACCGTTGGTAGCTTGATAGGGATTGCATTGAATCTATAAATTGCTTTGGGTAGTATACTCATTTTCACTATATTGATTCTTCCAATCCATGAACACGGTACATTTCTCCATCTATTAGTGTCCTCTTTGATTTCTTTCACCAGTGTTTTATAGTTTTCTATATATAGGTCTTTAGTTTCTTTAGGTAGATATATTCCTAAGTATTTTATTCTTTTCATTGCAATGGTGAATGGAATTGTTTCCTTAATTTCTCTTTCTATTTTCTCATTATTAGTGTATAGGAATGCAAGGGATTTCTGTGTGTTGATTTTATATCCTGCAATTTTACTATAATCATTGATTAGTTCTAGTAATTTTCTGGTGGTGTCTTTAGGATTTTCTATGTAGAGGATCATGTCGTCTGCAAACAGTGAGAGTTTTACTTCTTCTTTTCCAATTTGGATTCCTCATTTCTTTTTCTGCTCTGATTGCTGTGGCCAAAACTTCCAAAACTATGTTGAATAGTAATGGTGAAATGATCCAGCAATCCCACTGCTGAGCATACATACTGAAGAAAGCAGAATTGAAAGAGACACGTGTACCCCAATGTTCATCACAGCATTGTTTATAATAGCCAGGACATGGAAGCAACCTGGATGTCCATCAGCAGATGAATGGATAAGAAAGCTGTGGTACATATACACAATGGAGTATTACTCAGCCATTAAAAAGAATACATTTGAATCAGTTCTAATGAGGTGGATGAAACTGGAGCCTATTATACAGAGTGAAGTAAGCCAGAAAGAAAAACACCAATACAGTATACTAATGCATATATATGGAATTTAGAAAGATGGTAACAATAACCCTGTATACGAGACCGCAAAAGAGACACTGATGTATAGAACAGTCTTTTGGACTCTGTGGGAGAGGGAGAGAGTCCAAAAGACTGTTTTGGATGATTTGGGAGAATGGAATTGAAATATGTATAATATCATATATGAAACAAGTCGCCAGCCCAGGTTCGATGCACGATACTGGATGCTTGGGGCTGGTGCAATGGGACGACCCAGAGTTATGGTATGGGGAGGGAGGAGGGAGGAGGGTTCAGGATGGGGAACATGTGTATACCTGTGGCAGATTCATTTCAATATATGGCAAAACCAATACAATATTGTAAAGTAAAAAATTTAAAAAAAAATTAAATTAAATTAAATTTATAAAAAAGAAAAAAAAAACAGAAAAGCTCATTCAATTTGCCATGACTTAAAATTTTTATTAGTCTTAAAATAATTTATACTCATGATATTTTAAAATTATATACCAAGCCACCAACTTTTCCACCCCATATTCTCCTCTTTCAGTTTAATATTACTAGCACTTTTCCCATTAAAACCAAACTAAAAATTTCAGTAGAGAGACAATTTTGAAAGATTCATATAAAAGCAAATAAGCTACCTAATTGGATTTCTCCGTCTTTTACAAGCGAAATTCTAAAAGAAGGCAAAACAAATAACATCCAATTTCTCTTACAGTTAATGTCTGTAATAAGGTAATTATCTTTTAATTTAGAATTCTGTGTCATACTAATTCAATCTACTGTTTGTTGGTGATATGTGTTTTATTGTGAAAAATTTAAAAGGTGGGCCAATGTGCTCCATAACAGAAAACACAAAAGCATAGACTTTTAACTCATTTTAGGAGTATTATCCAAATCACTATAGATCTTATTTCTTAAATTATATTAGAAATGGATGTGTGTGTGTGTGTGTGTATGTGTGTGCATCTGCTTGTGTGTTTGTTGAATACGGATTGTGGTTGGAAATAATGTCTTAAATACAGTCTACTTATTAATCCTTTCTCTGGACATAACCAGACTCTCTCACTCTGGAGCACTCATCTTGTAATTTGTAGGATATGAAAATGTTAATGTAAGTGGTCTTTAATACCAGGAAACCCATATAGGTAAGAACCCTGAGTTCTAGCAAATTCCTTACCAGTATGTCATTTGCTTTGTAAGATTTCCTCCTACTATATAAGAGCTGAGTTGTGCCAGAAGATGATTAAGCTTAGTATAATGCTAAGTTACCTAGGTGAGGGAAGTCTTATCTCATTAAAAAAAAAAAAAAGATAAAGGAAGAAGGCACACGCACTAATCATGGTTTCAGGAGATGACATTTCTGAGCTTAGCAGTGGTAGATGATTCAAGACTCATTTGTAGAATGCGGTCTTGAAACCATTTAACCTCCATATCTAAATAAAGGGAGAAGGGGGAAAAATCAAGTAAGATGAAATGTCTGGCATGCCTCTGCTGTCATAAGATGTGTTTTCAGTGAGATTTACTGCATAATTGTAACTAGTACTCATAATCATATTCTAAAAGCAGACACTTGAGTACATACAGTATATGAACTGTGTACAGACTACAGACTACTGGTGTAGAAAGCAGTATCATATTCTCTCAATGAACTGAAAAGCAGCAAACAAAATCACAACTAGATGGAGCATGATGGCTGTGTACTGTGCATGAAGATAATGCTGGGCATGTGCTTCCAGTTTGGGGTTTTTTTCTCCCCTAGTTGTGGTGAAAGATTTGAATTGACTCATCTGCATTTTCTCACCCAGTCTGCTTTGTGAGCAAGAGTGCATATTTTGGGGACAGCTGGCTGAGACTGGCTGGTGGTAAAGTCTGTGGCCATGGAACAGAGGAATTCAAACCACCCAAACCCACAATCTTGGCCTCATAGTACTGTGCTCCAACCAACCAATCTAACCGGCAGCAGCTGTAGGACTCTGTGCTGCACACTTTTTGAGAGCGTTCCAAAGTGGCCCATCAGATACCAACGGGGCGCAGACAAATTCTTGTTTATTTGCATTGAGGCCAAAGAAAGCTGCACATAGTGGTTTGGCTTTTCCTAAACATCCATCAGAATTGTCCGTCATTTTCCATGTTTATGGCTAAATGAGGCTCAAGTCATCAGGCCTCACTTCTGACATGAGGTTTTTATCAGTGGGAAAATGGAAGCAGATGATTCCATCATCTTTTAAAGTAGTGACATGGGGTGATGCTGACATCACGTGAAACCTGTGTTGAAATCACCTAACTACCCACCAACCATTTGTTGTTTAAAAATTAATGCTTTAGAACTTTACATAAGCTTTTCTTTTTTTTAAATATAAATGTATTTATTTTAATTGGAGGCTAATTCCTTTACAATATTGTAGTCATTCAATACATAAGCTTTTCTTAAAAGCACTGATTCTAAAATATTGATTAGAACCTTTCCTCTTATAAAGTGCTTTACCTTGGTTTCTCAAAAATCTTATCCTCATGTGCTTCCCATAAAACAGGTTGAAGGTGAAAACAAGGACTAAACTTCCTTAAAACAGAGATTCTCAGCCTTGCACACACACTGGAATCTTCTGGGAACTTTAAAAATTATTGATGTCTGCTCCAAGTAGTTTTGGGTCTGGGTCCAGGGAGTTCAAAAACTCACCAGGTGATTCTAAAGCTCCATCCTGTTGTAGACTGCTGCTTTAAAATTTAGGGGCAAAAGGAATAAACAGAACAGTATTTTGCATAGTATTTTGTATTTGGCAGAGCGTGTTATGAATGCCAATGAATTAACTCATTAACATCATTTCTGTATGTATATACTATATGAAATTGTATCAGCCCTATAATCTAAGCTGGATTTTTTAAAAAAAAATTTTTCCCTTAGAGAAAAAGCTCCAGTGTTCACTAAATAAATGCAAATGCTTATGAATGGCCATACATTTTAGACCTGTGACTCAACTGCGATCCAAATATCATAAGCATGATTCTAAATATTGTCTTTTGGTTCAGTTCAGTTGCTCAGTTGTGTCTGACTCTTTGTGACCCCACAGACTGCAGCATATCATGCTTCCCTGTTTATTACCAACTTCTGGAACTTGCTCAAACTCATGCTCACTGAGTTGGTGATGCCATCCAATCATCTCATCCTCTGTTGCTCCCTTCTCCTCCTGCCTTCAATCTTCCCCAGCATCAGGGTGTTTTCCAATGAGTCAGTTCTATGCGTCAGGTGCCCAAAGTATTGGAGCTTCAACATAAGTCCTTCCAAGGAATATTCAGGACTGATTTTATTTAGGATTGACTGGTTTGATCTCCTTGCAGTCTAAGGGACTCTTGAGAGTCTTCTCCAACACCACAGCTCAAAAACATCAATTCTCTGGTGCTCAGCTTTCTTTATGGTCCAACTCTTACATCCATACATGACTACTGAAAAAAACACAGCTTTGACTATATGGACCTTTGTCTTTAGAATAGTAGATTGTCAGTGTCTTCCTGCTACTTGTTTATTAAAGAGGATAAGTGAACTGAGTTTTCTGGGTATAACTTGATATTTGTCAGCATTGTTCACTAGGCGGGTTGGTAGTTATGGCTTTTTAGAAATGTAGGAAAGTTTATCCAACATTTTTAAAAGATTTGATAATTTTCATGAGAAAGAGTCATCAAAATGATCAGTTCAGTTCAGTTCAGTCGCTCAGTCGTGTCCAGCTCTTTGTGACCCCATGAATCGCAGCACACCAGGCCTCCCTGTCCATCACCAACTCCTGGAGTTCACTCAAACTCACATCCATCGAGTCAGTGATGCCATCCAGCCATCTCATCCTCTGTTGTCCCCTTCTCCTCCTGCCCCCAATCCCTCCCAGCATCAGAGCGTTTTCCAATGGGTCAACTCTTCGCATGAGGTGGCCAAAGTACTGGAGTTTCAGCTTTAGCATCATTCCTTCCAAAGAACACCCAGGACTGATCTCTTTTAGAATGAACTGGTTGGATCTCCTTGCAGTCCAAGGGACTCTCAAGAGTCTTCTCCAACACCACAGTTCAAAAGCATCAATTCTTTGGTGCTCAGCTTTCTTCACAGTCCAGCTCTCACATCCATACATGACTACTGGAAAAACGGTAGCCTTGACTAGATGGACGTTCATTGGCAAAGTAATGTCTCTGCTTTTGAATATGCTATCTAGGTTGGTCATAACTTTCCTTCCCAGGAGTAAGTGTCTTTTAATTTCATGGTTGCAGTCACCATCTGCAGTGATTTTGGAGCCCCCAAAAATAAAGTCTGACACTGTTTCCACTGTTTCCCCATCTATTTCCCATGAAGTGATGGGACCAGATGCCATGATCTTAGTTATCTGAATGTTGAGCTTTAAGCCAACCTTTTCACTCTCCTCTTTCCCTTTCATCAAGAGGCTTTTTAATTCCTCTTCACTTTCTGCCATAAGGGTGGTGTCATCTGCATATCTGAGGTTATTGGTATTTCTCCCGGCAATCTCGATTCCAGCTTGTGCCTCTTCCAGCCCAGCGTTTCTCATTGCCATATGTAAAACAAGTATCTAGTGGGAAGTTTCTGTGTAACACAGGGAACTCAATCCAGTGCTCTGTAATAACCTAGAGGGGTGGTGTAGGGTAGTAGGTGGGAGAGAAGCTTGAGAGGGAGGGAATATATGTATAGTTACAGTTGATTTATGTTGTCGTATGGCAGAAACAAACACAGCATTGTAAAGCAAATATTGGCCAATTAATCTTTTTTTTTAAAAAAAAATGCCATGTTGATATTTTAAGGTTGGCATTCTTGAGTAATGGTAATGTCATTGAGTAATGATGATGCCCCAGAATGCATGAGAATTCAGGGTTCTTGCTCTTACCTTTTATTTTAATTAACTGAGGCTTGGGAAAATTGAAAAATTTGTGTGGATTACACAGATAATTTATAGCCAAAGTAGGTTTAAATTCCATGTCTGCTTAGCTCCAAAACTAAATTCTGAAATCAAATCCTTGAGATATGATTGGTGTAGAATTGTAATTTGTGTCCTAGTGATAGAGTAGATTATTAATAATATAAATTTTAAGGAGGCTTTGGTTCAATTTCCTAGTTTTCTCTTTAATGGGGAAAATGTATTTGATTGCTCAGATGCATTTCTACTCAAATGCATTTGAGTAGAAATATTTAGTTAAAAAGTAATGCTTGACAATGCTTTCTGTATTTTAGTTCCTATATAACTTATCAAAATCTGAAATTGAGGCTATACTAGTAAATGTTTACTCAAGTAGCAAAAGATTAAAATATTTGACCGTGTCTTATTGGCATAAATCCCTAACCAGAAAGCACAGCAGTAGTAAGAAGAGCTACCATCTGCAAGGTGATTTCCAATTTAGAGTACTTTTGCACAGGTACATTTGTAATTCACTGAGAACTTTTTTAAAAAGCACAGAAACATAGGAAAAGACACTTGAAATTCAATTGTGTCATTTTTTTCCTTTCATAGTATTTACCTTATGAAGTATGAAATTTTGCTTAGAAATTTCAAGAGGTGTTTGCAAATTCAAGTGGTGCAAGAGAGTAAGCAGGTAGAAGCCTCCCTCTAACCCAGATCTTCCATATCCCACTTCCAAGAACTTGCCTATTATGTCATAAGTAGCAGGTGAAAGAGCAAGGAATTAAAACACAATTTTCTCACCAGCAATCCTATACTCTTTTTACTATGTTATATCTGTATGCATGCACACTCAGTCATGTCTGACTCTCTGAGACTCCATGGACTGTAGTCTGCCAGGCTCCTCTGGATTTCCCAGGCAAGAATACTGGAGTGGATTGCCATTTCCTTCTCCAGGGCATCTGCCTGACCCAGGGATTGAAGCAGAATCTCCTGCTTCTCCTGCATTGGCAGGCAGATTCTGTGCCTCCTGGACTCTGTCATTTTATAACAGGGTTAACTTTAGCTAGCTATTGAAATTCTGTATGTTTTGGTATTCATATTTATAAAAATGGGGAATTTAATAGCACCTGATGCATAGGAATGTTATTAGAATCAAATGGGATTAATACACGTTAATGCTCAGAACAGTGCCTGACTGGTCAGAGATGAACAATCCTGCAGTCAATGTTGGTTCCATTATTGCATCATATATCTCCAGTGATTTCAGCACTTCAGAGAATGCAAATACTGTTCCATGATTAGAAACAGCTGAATCTATAGATCATATGTTCTATGAACTTGTATGGCATCTTCAAATATTTAGGCATTTCAAATTTGGCCACAGACTGTCAATATATGCATGTCATTGGTGATTTTATGGTCCAGTGAAGTTATTGGATTCTAAAGTTAAAGGATTCTAAAGACTCCTTTAGACTATATACATATTTGTGGTGGGATATAATAGTGTATATAATTACATCTCCCACAAACAAATCACTTTTAGATAAACCAGGCAAAAATCTGACGATGTATGAGTTCTTATTCTGCTTTATCTTGGTTGATCTTTTCTAAAGAAAATCAATAGATCTCAAATTAAGTAAGCACTATAGATCTCAGGTTATTAGTAGTAGACTTACTTTGTATCACAACATAGCCACATCATTTGACACAATTAGCAGCTTCTGCACAACAGAATCACATGGATTGACTCTTATGTTATACATTCAAGTGTTCAAGTGTGGACATATTTAGTTACTCCAGGAAATCAGAGTCTATCAAATTTTCAGTGTTCTCACTCATCATGAGAAAACGTTCTGAAAAGTCTTATTTGGCAAGTTCAGTGGATATCACTGAAAACATCAAACTATAAAAATATTTATTTCCAATTAAAAGAAGCTATAATATCGTGTGTGTGTGTGTGTGTGTGTGTGTGTGTGTGTTAGCCATGTCCGACTCTTTGCGACCCCAAGGCCTGTAGCCCTCCAGGCTCCTCTGTTCATAACCTTTGACATTTCCAGTTTTCCATGATCTCTCTACAAGTTTTCCACTTAACAGTTATTTAGCAATCTGTTTTGCAATTCTCTAAGTACCTTGAGAGCTTGACCTCACTTAAAGGGTAGATGATTATCAACAGAAATACTAAAATTGTAATGCTGTCTTCCCAATGTTTGTTTTATGTTTCTCAGCATGTAGAAAATTGTACTTAAAAGGGAACTGAAGCAATCAAAAACAGAACCAATATACCTTCTTTCTCCCCTTCCTGGATCACAGCCTTATCATGGTGAAGGGGCTTGTATAACTCAATGGAGCTGTGAGCCATGCTGTGCAGAGCTAACCCAAGATGGATGGGTCATAGTGAAGAGTTCTGACAAGACATGGTCCACTGGAGAAGGGAATAGCAAACCACTCCAGTATTCGTGCCCATGAACCCCATGAACAGTATGAAAAGGCAGAAAGATATGACACTGGAAGATGAGCCCACCAAGTCAGAATGTATCCAATATCCTACTGGACAAGAGCAGAGATTGCCCCAGAAAGAATGAAGTGGCTGGGCCAAAGTAGAAATAACTCTCAGTTGTGGATATGTCTGGTGGTGGAAATAAATGTCCGATGCTGTAAAGAACAACATTGTATAAGAAACTGGAATGTTAGTCCATGAATCAAGGTAAACTGGATGTGGTCAAACAGGAGATGGCAGGAGTGAGCATCAACATCTTAGGAATCAGATGAATGAAACGGACAGTGAACTAAATAAATCAGTGAACTAAAATAGACAGGAACACAAGAATTTAATTCAGATGACCGCTATATCTACTACTGTGGGAAAGAGTCCCTCAGAAAAAATGGAGCAGCCTTCACAGTCACCAAGAGTCTGAAATGCAGTACTTACGTACAACCTCAAAAAGGATAGGATGATCTCGGTTCATTTCCAGGGCAAACCATTCAATATTACAGTAATCCAAGTATATACCCCAACCACTGATGATGAAGAAGCTGAAGTTAACCAGTTGAACAAAGACCTACAAGATCTTCTAGGACTAATAACAAAAAATAGATGGAAAATTATGAGAGATGGGAATGTCAGACCACCTTACCTCTCTCCTGAGAAACCTATATGTGGCTCAAGAAGCAACATTTAGAACTGGACATAGGGCAACAGACTGGTTCAAAATTGGGAAAGGAGCACAACAGGACTGTATATTGTCACCCTGCTTATTTAATTTGTATGCAGAGTACATCATGTGAAATGCTGAGCTGAATAGCTCACAATCTAGAATTAAGATTGACAGGAAAAATATCAACATCAGATATGCAGTTGATACCCCTCTAATGACAGAAAGTGAAGAGGAACTAAAGATCCTCTTGATGAGGGTGAAAGAAGAGATGGAAAAAACTGGCTTGAAACTCAACATTCAAAAAACTAAGATTATGGGATCTGATCCCATCACTTCATGGCAAATAGAAAGGGGAAAAGTGGAAGCAGTGACAGATTTTATTTTCTTGGGCTCCAGAATTACTGTGGATGGTGACTGCAGCCATGAAATTAAAAGACACTTGCTTCTTGCAAGAAAAGCCTTGAGAAACTTAGCATATTAAAAAGCAGAGCTATCACTTTGCCGACAAAGATCCGTATAATCAAAGCTACAGTTTTTCCATTAATCATGTACAAATGTGAGAGTTGGTCCATAAAGAAGGCTAAGCACCAAAGAAGAGTTGCTTTTGACCTGTGGTGCTGGAGAAGACTCTTGAGAGACCCTTGGACAGCAAGGTCAATCATAAAGGAAATAAACCCTGAACATTCATTGGAAGGACTGATATTGAAGCTGAAGTTCCAATACTTTGACCACCTGATGTGAAGACCCAACTCATTGGAAAAGACCCTGATGCTGGGAAAAATTGAGGGTAGGAGGAGAAGGGGGCATCAAAGAATGAGATGGTAAGACAGCATCACTGACACAATGAACATAAATTTGAGGAAACTCCAGGAGATAGTGAAGCACAGAGGAGCCTGGCATGCTGCAGTCCATGAGATCACAAATAGTTGGACACAACTTAGTGACTGAACAACAAATACTTTCTTTCTACTATTATTTAATGCTAAGCTATCTAAATAGATCCAGGCACCATGGGAGCAGTTATGTGTTTTGCGTCCATAATCACTGTCCTAAGGATTTACCCTACAAATAGTTCACACAAGAAAAATGCTTGAGAGAGAATGATGCAATCCACATTATACGCAATAAAATTTAAGAAAATACAAAAAAAGAAATAAATGTAATTGCCTATTAATAAAAGGATGTTTAAATAAATTGTGGAACATTAACTGGATGCAGTTCTAGTCCTGATTATACCATAACCACTTAAACTACTATGAGTGCATTTTAAAATTCCACCAAAATATATGTATCATGAAATAACTACACAAAGATTAACTTTCTAGACCTAAGGCTATTGCTGCCAGTGTTGTCCAGGTCAGTTGTTTCTGCAAAAGTGCTCCATGGTCTAAAGGAGAGGCCTCCTGTCTTACTCTTTATGTGTCCTCATTGTATGGCAGAACAGAACTAAACAAACTGAATGGAAATGGGACATCCCTGTGCATTTGGGGAAGCGTGTCCTGTGCATCTCATAGTGTTTCGCCCTTGGGGAAGTGGGGAGAAGGGATTGCTGCTGTCACAGTAATTGCTTTCGTGGTTGGAGGGGGACTCTCACTGACCTCCCCACCCCTCCCAGTCCCTCCCTCCACATGGAGGGCATCCCCCCTCACAGCTGTCTGCAAGGTTAGAAATCATGGCTTTTTTATGTGGCTTCCATGTGAATGCTTTATAATGGTAATGGAGAAAACCTGAGGCTGTAAACAATGTTTTTTGTCTTATTTATCCACTGTCTTGCCTGGATTGCGTACTTAGTTGTCTGAATCAAACCCTTGATATTTAACACAAAAGCAGCTGGGCATCAAATGAGCTCCTACTTCTCACTACAGTCCTGTAAAACCATCCTGACTTTTCTCCAGCTCCCTGCTCTTGTATGAGACTCAAAGCCATTCCTAGGTCAGATTCTCCTAAACACACTTTTGAGTCCACAAAGGAATTTTGTTTGAATCCAGGCTACAGGACATGAAATAAGTGTTCCTGAAAGAACGTTCTCTTCCTTCTTGTTTTGGTTCAATGCATCCTGCACTTTAACTCATGTCTTTGGTTCCAGAATTTGGCACCGCCTCTCACAGTGTTAAGCATCCGGGCTTTTAGGCTTTTCAGAAGGCTGTATACTTTAGGAAGGTCAGCACTTTGTAACAATTTTCCAAAGAAAACAGTCTTTGTTGCCATAACCTTCTTGTATAACCAAGTTCACAGAGCCTGGAAGCATTTTGTAATTGTATTGAAACAGCGAAAACTGCCCTGGGGGACCACCCAAGGGACAGGGATAAATTGGTTGCCTCCATTAAGTGATCTTTAAGCATCCAATTTTAGTAGAAATGTTGGGGAGTAAGCGATCACTTAAAAAAGAGGTTGCCTGAGGTCTGAGAGTGCAAGTTGGCCCATATTTAATAACTGCAAGGTCATTGCATGAAATCAGTAAGAGGAAGCAGAGAAAAGTGGGTATCTTATTTCCATACTGACTGTGCTCTGATGGCTTGTGATGTCAGCAGACCTTCAAAATGAAATGATTGCCTTTAAAATATCATATCATCTCGTTAACGAGAAAAGAGATCAAAGAATTTACTCCAATATCCAGTCATGACACTATAATTTAAAAGTGCTTTGCAATGATTCCCATTCCAAGACCTCAAATTCTTTTTCTTAATTAATTTCATTCATAGAAACTTCTCTAAGGGCCAAAGAGTTTTATGGCTCTTTTGCAAAGAAGTCAGGTTACATGCAAGGAATTCTCAATTAGACACGCCAATACTGGAGGAGATCAAGAGTACAGATTATCCCAAATAGTGGATAATCCAAAAATCCTCTCTGTTAGCCTTCTGGAGGTATGGCATTATTTGTTGCTGTTGTTTTGCTGCTGTTGTTGGAATTTTTTTTGTTTACTTTCTGATGCATATATATTATATATATATATGTGTGTGTATATGTGTATATATGTATATATATATATATATTTTTTTTGCAATGAGAAAGAGTAGTGCACTAACAGAAGGGACCACAATGCCAAATTGACCAAATGCCAGTTGAGAAGGTGACTCAGCAACATCCTGAATGGCAACAGAAGGGGGCCCTGATATAAGGCATGCAGTAGATTGAAGAGGAAAAAATGCACATAAACCTCAAGTTTTTGTTGTCAGAGAGAAAAAGAATTCTTCTCCTTGCTTCTCCACTAAGGTAATAACCTGGCTGTTAATTTATCTTAGGTAAAATGAAAAGGAAATCGAGTTGAAATGAATATGAACTTGAATCGCAAATTTGAAATGCTGAATTAAAAAAATCCTCCTCTAATTAAAAGATATATAGACATGTTTTGTCCAGGAAAAACCTGATTGAACTTATTATTCAGGGAATTGTTTTTGCAGATGTTAAGTGGTATCAGCAGCTAACTGGGGCTTCCCAGATGGCACTAATGGTAAAGAATCCACCTGCCAATGCAGGAGACACAAGAGACATGGGTTCAATCCCTGGGTTGGAAGATCCCCTGGAGGAGGGCATGGCAACTCACTCCACTCTTCTTCTCTGGAGAATCCCATGGACAGAGAGCCTGGCAGGCTACAGTCCATAGGGTTACAAAGTGTTGAACGTGACTTAACACAACTGAGCACGCACATACACAGCAGCTAATTAGCTGGGAATGGGGCACGAAGTGAGAGAGTTAAAACATACACTTAGTGTTTGGTTCAAAATATTACAATGCTTGCCAGATATTCATTGCACCCTGTCATTCCTGAGAGGGATCATTATTATCTTGGTCAAGTAGATCCTAAAGACTGTTCATCTCTATATTACTCTTTCTGAAATGGAGGCACCATCAGATGTGCACTGTTTCTTTCACGTTGAAATAACTGTGAGAATGGGTGTCAAGAGCAAGAACATTCATCATTCTGTATACAAAACACTGTTAGATAAGTGAAGGATACTGATTGTGTATGCAACACAGATTAACCTTGAGCATACAATCTACCTCGTAATATAGGGTATTTACTAAACCTTTTGGCAAGTAAAGTTCAAATCATGTGTAAATTATGCACATCAGTGCAAGGAATAACTTTTTTTCTTGTCAAATACTCTACATGCTACCTGTGAGGTATCTACTTATGTCAGCTTCTTTCATCCTCACAACAACCTTCTGATGTAGGGATATGAGCCACATCCCCCAAGTGTAAAATCTGGTGCTCAATGAGGAGCTGGTAGACTGCAGTTACAGCCCAGGACTCCAGGATTTCAGTAAGACACTCCAGGTCTGACCTCCAGGAAACAAAAGTAGGGAGAGGAAGAAAGGAGACATGAATGGAAACGAAAAAAGATTTTGCCCTGATTGGGGTGGAAGGTAAGGTATAGTTTTTATACAGAACTCAATACTAAGAAAGATAAATCCTTGATCACAACATTATGAGAGAAATAAGCTAAAACTTTGTACAAATGAAGTTGCACAGGAAGACTGAATGCTACCATATCTTTTTTCTATTCTCATAAACTTGCAACTCTCTAAGTTTCATCCAGTGGTTAGGCTACCTCAGAGATGATGAAAAAATTTATATTGTATACTCTATACTAAAAAGTTTTAGAACTGGCAAAGTAAATTGAATGTCAAATAAATCAGCAAGTACTTTTTTTAAACATAATTTTTTATCCATAATTAAATTCACTAAACCAGATAGCTCCAAATTAGGATCAGTCATGGATATTTTATGATATCATTATGGAGCTGACACTACGAAACGTCAGCTCCTCAATCACAGGATGGAAATAGTCTTTGCTAAATCCACTGGCTCATATTATACGATGCAGTTGATAAAGAGATACAGCCCCATATTCACATGGTATATCATAAGCCTAGGTCCAAAAACCACTACTATTGCATGAACAATAAATTGGTACCTCTTGAATTCAATTGTTTAGTAAAAGAGGACAGAAGAGATGAGATACCTATTGTTCTGTCATCATTAGTTAAAGAAATAGGAAATTTTATTTTAAAAATACCAACCAGAGTAATAAAATTATTCCATTGCTTTTCTAGGCTCAGTGATCTTGGTACAAAATTTTGCATCAAATTGCAATTCCAATTGTAAAAATGTTAAGGATTTTCTTCATGTGTTTAACCTTTGCTTGCCACCCTCTATATGATGCAACATCAAAGGAATTCCTTTGGGAAAAAGGAGATAATCAGGTTTGTTAGGGAAGAACTTTCATATGTCACCACCATTACTTACCAAACTATGGTGAAGTATAATTTTGTAAGCAAGGAAGGATCAAGAAACATATGACAGAAATCCTGTTTAGCCAGGTTCTTAAAACTGATCCAAACAATGTTCAAGTTTTATCTTCCATGACAAATCAGGTGTCAAGGTGAGTTTAGGCACCACTTCCATTGAATGAACTTCTCAATTAGATGACAACCAAACAATATGTTCAAGGTGCTGTAATTTAACAATATAGAAATAAAGACTTTTAATCTCTTGTGTTTTCCTCTAACAATTCTCCATTTATTTCAGAATTGGAGAAAGGAGGAATTTTGCCACAAACACTTTTGAGAACAAAGCATCAGCTTTTTATTAGAGACTGGGAGTTTAGCTTAGTTATACATGCCTCAGTGTCAGGTAAACCAGGCTCGGGTTGTTTGTTTTTTTTCTCTCTCTTTCATTCCTGTAAAACTTTGATGCTTACAATAGAATGTCATCATCAAACACAGATTCCCACAGGTGCTAAACTGGTTGAAATAAAACTCGATCTCTGCTAGGTGAGGATGCTTATTGTAGAAGGTGGTATCTTTTGTCTTTTCAGACTGGATGATGATGATCTTACAAATGTTACATATATAGCATCTACAAATACACACACTTTATCTTGATTAAACTTTAAATATACAGATAATTTCCACTTCTGTATAAGAATAACCTGTTTTGTTTTTTTTTTTTTTTTTGTAGTTTTCAAAGCACTGTGAATTGTTTTATCTCTTTCAATTACCAAAACAGTTCTGTGCTGTAGTTGAGATATATGTTTCAGAACAAAGCAAAAACAAGATACAGATCTGTAAGTTTTAGAGATTTTCCTTAAATCTTATGTGCAGTAAATGTGGCAACAGAATAAACAGATTTCAAATGTCTGGAAATTTGTCTAGAAAACTTAGCTAGACCTGTAGTCTACCACTTTTTTAAAAAATAACGAAACTATTTACTATAAGGATCAACAGATATAGAAATGATTGGAATTGGAACAGAAAGGATTGGAATATGATTTAGTTTTACTGATTCAGCGTATCCTATATTTTAGTAACTATTTTAATGTACATTTTACTTTTGGGTGGTTATTACTATTGAGACATAGACCACAGAGAGGATTTAATTTTGATATATCTTGCTTGAAATTTTTAGTATCAGGAGGTGACTAGGATTCCTGTTTACTCTTAGATCTTCAGGCAGACATAAAGAAATAGAATCTCAACAAATGCATGAATGCTAGCCAGGTCCCAGAGACACTGGAGATACATTTCATGGACATAAATAAAGTATGAGCTATGAAAGCTATTTTAAAAAAGGACAGGGATAAGGTACATTTGAGAGTGGGGAGAATAAAATGTTGTCCAGGGATAGAAACTTGTGCTGTGTGCTCAGTCACTTCAGTTGTGTCTGACTCTTTGTGACCCTATGAACTGCTGCCCGCCAGGCTCCTCCGTCCATGGGATTCTCCAGGCAAGAATACTGGAGTGAGTTACCATGCCCTCCTCCAGGGGATCTTCCCGACCCAGAGATAGAATCCACATCTCCTGCATAAGCAGGAGGATTCTTTACCCACGTAGTGACCTGGGAAGCCCAGAAAGGAACTTACCAGTAGGTAAAAGATGGTTAGAAATACTGAGTCCTTCCTACTTAACAAGAAAAACAAACAAAAACGTTTTGTGTATGTTAATGAGTGGTTTCCATCAGATTCTCATTTCTCTGTTCCTGGAGGGACTACTTGTCTTTATTCAAAACTAGAGATGAGGTCCATCCATGTCACGGACATTGTTTTGTTCTTTTTATTATTGAATAATCCATTGTATATGTATACCGTGTCTTCTTTATCCATTCCTCTATCCATGCACATTTAGGTTGCTTCTGTGTCCTGGCTACTGTAAATAGCGTTGCAATGAACACTGAGGTACATATGTCTTTTCATATTATGGTTTTCACCAGATATATGCCCAGGAGTGGGATTGCTGGATCATATGTCAGCTCTATTTTCAGTTTTTTTCACCTAGAGATTGTCATACTGAGTGAAGCAAGTCAGAGAAAGACAACTACCGTATGATATTGCTTATATGTGGAGTTTAAATAAAAAATTGGCACAAATGAACCTATTTACAAAACAGAAATAGTCACAGATGTAGAAAACATCATAGGCATCATAAGCATCCCCTTATGATTACTAAAGGGAAAAGGGGGGGGTAAATTGGAATATTGGGATTGACATACACACTTTGTTGTTGTTTTAGTCGATCAGTTGTATTCAACTGTTTGTGACCCCATGGACTGTAGCCAGCCAGGCTCCTCTGTCCTTGGGATTTCCCAGGCAAGAATACTGGAGTGGGTTGCCATTTTCTTTTCTAGAGGATCTTCCCAACCCAGAGGTCAAACCCACATCTCCTGCATTAGCAGGCAGGTTCTTTACCCACTGATCCCCCAGCCCCTATACACACACTACTATATATAAAATAGATAACTAATGAGAACATACTGTATAGCATGCAGAACTCTACTCAGTACTCTGTAATGACCCATATAGGAACAGAATCTTCAAAAAAGAGTGGATATATTATAACTGACTTTCTTTGCTGCATAGCAGAAATGAACATAGCAGGGTAAATCAATTATAGTCCAATAAATGTTAATATTAAAAAAAAACTGGGAATGAGTCATTGTCTGAATCCAGATCTAGCTACTTAAATGCATGACTAACTGAGAGGTAACACCACTGAATTGGGAGGGAAAAGGTAAGGATTATACTACAGGTAGTAGGACAACTCAGAGAACAATAAAAGGTGTAAAATGGGAGAGTGGGTGAGAAAAAGTGATCAAAGATGTGTTATTGGAAGTAACAGCTCCTTGAAAGCAATACCTGTGCTATTCAAGATAGAGAAAAAAAGAAACTTCTGGGAAGCTTGAAGACACAGCAATGATAAAAAACAGGTTTTCTCAATGTCTGTTCTATTGACTGAAGAAATAAATGCAGACAAATTGTTGTTATGTGTTATTTGGTTGAAGCCAAGATGTCATTTAAAAAAACCTAGGATTCCTTGCTAAAGCAACATGTAACTCTCACCTATGCTTAATGCACTTAGAAGTTCATATTCAGCGTTTAAGAACATGAAATGAAGAAATGTATATCTGAGTTTGGATCTGAGTTCTACCATTTATTATTTGAGTGATAACAGGTAAATTGTTTAAATTTTTTGATCTCAGAATTCTAATTCATTATTTGAGTTGGCAGTATGTATGTTCCTCACAGGGCTTCCCTGGTGGCTCAGATGGCAAAGAATCCACCTGCAGTGTGGGAGACCCCAGTTCAATCCCAGGGTTGGGAAGATCCCCTGGAGGAGGGCTTGGTAACCCACTCCAATATTCTTGCCTGGAGAATCCTCATGAGCAAAGGAGCCCTGTGGGATATAGTCCATGGGGCCTCAAAGAGTTGGACAAGACTGAGTGACTAAGCACACATGTTCCTCACAGGGTAGTTACACAGGTTCTCTTAAATTGTGTAGGTACACCTGTTAACACAGTGTTCAATCCTAGACTGAACTCAATGTATGGTGGAACCAGATAATTCAAAGGAAAAGGTAAAAATGTTAATGTCACAAAACGACTGACTTTTAGCAGCATTTCACACTAGTGACCAATGTGCTCTTTTTCCTTTGACATTATTTCTTTTCTTGACATAATGATGTGGCTCTTTTCCTGTTGTCTATTCTCCAGGAAGTATCCAAAGTGACCTTATTAAAATGCAAAACACATCTTGCTATTCTCCAGTATAAGCCTCTCCCTTATCTTCCCATTGCATTCATAATATATTCAAACCCCTTCCTGCGAACCTTTCTAACCTACTTCCTTTCTACCTTTCCTTCTACTTTTTCAGGATAGGTTTCTTCCCATTTCTAAAGCACCTTAAGAATTTTCTTATTTTAGGATATTTGCTATTGCCTTTTTCCCTGCCTCGAATGCCTTTCCAACAAGCAATTTAAGGTTGGTTAAGTTTTGCCCTATTGATTTTAGCTTCATGCAGGATCTCTCAGTCCCTGCAACAGTTTGGTCTGGGTAATTTTTTGTTGTGGGGGGTGGGGATCCTGTGATTTACAAGATATTCAGGAGTATCCCTGGACTCTGTTAGATGCCAATAGGTCAGCTCTCCACTCCTTCAAGTTGTAATGAGAAAAATGTTTCCAGATTATCAGATAGCCCCTAGAGGGCAAAATCACTACACCACCCACCACAAACACACTACTGAAATCACTGGTTCATGTCACTTTCTCAGAGAAGCCTTTCCTCATTCCTCAACCAAAGGTAGCCCCCAAGTCACTATCTATTTCCCATTATCTATCATAAAACAATAATCATGTAATCTTTTTTTGATAAAAGATTTACTTGATTATTGTCTATCCCCATCCCCCTCACCCCCGACATAATACAGTGTAATTGCTGTGAGAGCAAAAGTTTGGTTTATTTAGAATAAGGGTGTGATAAATACATATATACATAAATATGTACATATTAGTTGAACAAATGAATAGACGAGAAATGTGTTGTGTTCAAACTGCAGTTTAGTTTTATAAACCCTGCCGCTAAACATGATTTTATGTTAGTAAAGATTAAATTTTATATTACACTCATTTAGTAAGTATTAATTGAGTATTTCCTATGTATCAGACATTATCCTGGTTGCTGGGCAATATAGTGGTCAACAGGACAGAAAAGACTTATATTAATTCTAAAGTAATTTGAAAGGTGTTTTTTTTTTTTTTTTCTCATTTCATACATGATATTACACATGTTTCAGTGCCATTCTCCCAAATCTCCCCACCCTCTCCATCTCCCACAGAGTCCATAAGACTGATCTATACATCAGTGTCTCTTTTGCTGTCTCGTATAGGGTTATTGTTACCATCTTTCTAAATTCCATATATATGCGAGTGGAGAGACACAAAGAATATTACTAGTAAATTAGATCCATTATAAATATCATGTAGGAAGAATGAACATTCTCTCTCTACTTCTTAACTATAGATATCTTCTGAAACTGAACCTTCCAAGACTGGGAATTTTTTCCAGACTTTTCATAATTAATCTAAAAGAAGAATTGATTTGCCTTTCCTAATCTATTTGGAATAGCTTTGTCTGTACCTGTAGATATGCATGTCTGTACATATGTGTATCTAAAAATGGAAATGATTGGAATGTCTTGAAACATAGATACATAATACAAATATGTAATTTTATGTATGTACTTTATATAAGTAGAATTTATTCTGAACATTGTCTATAATTTGCTTTTGTGAATCCCAATATATGTTGGAAAGTTTCTTTAAATATTGGTTTATATATTGATAAATCTGCATTGCTCTTTTAAAATATTTAATAGAATTTGATGTTATGGATATATTAACTATGTTTAATTGTTGTGTATTGATTTAGTTTATTTAAAAGTTTTCATTATCACAAGCCTGTAACTTTCACATGTATTTTTGAATAATGTGTATCTTGGAAGTAGAGTTATGAAAGTTGAAAGATAAGCACTTACATTTTAATGTAACTTCAAACACTTCTAAAAAGTTTATGAATTTATATATGTACTGATTAAATGGATATGTGTATATTGATATATTACCTATAGATCTGTGTATGTTATAAATGTGTTCTAAATAATTTCTCCCTGTTATTATTTTTTAAAACTCTGATTATGATTATTTTCCCATACAAAAGATTTCTTTTCTTTTAAAATGTAGACAAACCTATTACTCTTTTTCTTTGAGATATTTATGTTCTGTTTTGCAAATTAATTAAGTGAAAACTGAAAGTCGTGTCTGACTCTTTGTGACCCCATGGACCATACAATCCATGGAATTCTCTAGGCCAGGATACTAGAGTGGGTAGCCTTTCCCTTCTCCAGGGGATCTTCCCAACTCAGGGATCAAACCCAGGTCTCCCGCATTGTAGGCAGATTCTTTACCAGCTGAGCCACCAGCGAAGCCTTCATTAATCCTGGTAATTCTCTAAAATTTGTTTCTTGTAAATGATGTGAAGTAAGGATTTAACTCTTTTTTTCAGTCAATTATTAAAATACCATTCATAGGATGATATTAAATCATATATTTAATATATAGAAATTATAAAAATTATGTATATCTTTCAGAAGTCTTGTGTTTAATTGATGTTATTAATTCTGTTTCAAGTCCACACCATTTTTTAAATATAGTTTTATAGCAGGTTTTGACATTTGGTACTTGCTCCTTGAAAGAAAATCTATGACCAACCTAGACAGCATACTGAAAAGCAGTGACATTACTTTGCCAACAAAGGTCCATATAGTCAAAGCTATGGTTTTTCCAGTAGTCATGTATGGTTCTGAGAGTTGGACTATAAAGAAAGCTGAGCACCGAAGAATTGATGCTTTTGAACTGTGGTGTTGGATAAGACTCTTGAGAGTGACTTGGACTGTAAGATCAAATCAGTCAATCCTAAAGGAAAATAACCCTGAATATTCATTGTAAGGACTGATGCTGAAGTTGAAACTCCAATACTTTGGCCACCTGATGTGAGACCAACTCCTTGGAAAAGACCCTGATGCTGGAAAAGATTGAAGGCAAGAGAAAGGGGGATGACAGAGGATGAGATGATTGGATGGCATCACTGACTTGATGCATATGAGCTTGAACAAGCTCCCGGAGTTGGTGATGGACAGGAAAGCCCAGCATGCTGCAATCCATGGGGTCACAAAGAATTGAACACAACTGAGTGACTGAACTGAAAATCTTCTCACCCAGTTCCCAGTCATATTTTTTAGTTAACTGATCCGGTATTTCTTCTATTCTAGATGAATTTTAGAATCAGTTTATCAAGTTTTATTTAAAACATTTGTCAGTATTGTATTTCCTTTATAATCAAAAATACAATTTTTGAAAATGATTAAACTATTAAAAATTAAAATATATAATAAATATATAAAATACATAAATATATAAAAATATTGGCAAAATTCTATTAAATTTCATACTTTGAGACAATATTTGTGGCCATGTGTTGAAAACTTTTTGAAATTAATTTTATAATAAAAATATGTTTTAACCCAATAACCTTCAATATATTTATTTAGGAGTAAAAATTTTTTTAAAAAGTGATTACAGGATTTTTATTATAAAATGGAAAAAGATTTGGGAAAAACTTTAATGTCCAATGGCAGCAAAAACTACATTAGCAAAGTCATTCTTAAAGAGAACGTTGGGCTGCAGGCTACTGGGTCTGTGTAGTGAATACTCAGCTGTTCCTTGTGTCCCAAAAGGAGCTATAGACAATGTAGAAACAAATGAATATGGCTGTGTTCCAATAAAACTTTATTTTCAAAAATGGCTAGTTGGCCTACAGGCTGCAGTTTTTCTGTTATAGAACCATAATAGTGCATGTAAGTATAATAACAGTAGCCTGGAGAGTATTTTGTGCTAGAGGATAAATAAGAAAAAGCAGAGTAAAAATTACTGTGATTGTAATTATGAGTAAATTATAGTGTGCAGAAGAACTAGTAAGGAATTAGTAAGGAACTAATAACAATATAAAGCTTTTCATTTATAAAGCACTTAGATTTGTGGATTGTTTTGTTTGGGGATTCCCAGGTGGCGCTAGTAGTAAAGACTCCACCTGCCAGTTCAGGAGACTCATGAGATGCAAGAGACACAGATTCAGTTCCTGAGTTGGGAAGATCCCCTGTAGTAGGAAATGACAACCTGCTTCAGTATTCTTTCCTAAAAAATTTCTTGGACAGAGGAGCCTGGCAGTTATTTTGTTTTAGTTATTTATTGCTCTCTGTGCAAACACTGCGGAGAAGGCAATGGCACCCCACTCCAGTACTCTTGCCTGAAAAATCCCATGGATGGAGGAGCCTGGTAGGCTGCAGTCCATGGGGTCACTAAGAGTTGGACACGACTGAGCGACTTCACTTTCACTTTTCACTTTCATGCATTGGAGAAGGAAATGGCAACCCACTCCAGTGTTCTTGCCTGGAGAATCCCAGAGACAGGGGAGCCTAGTGGGCTGCCGTCTATGGGGTCTCACAGAGTCGGACACGACTGAAGTGACTTAGCAGTAGCAGTGCAAACACTGTTGTTGAATTTTAATAAATCAATATTCAGTTCTGAAACCTTTCTTTCAGTGTCCTTAATCTTTTCCTACTTATATCTTGTCTGCATTCTGCATTAAGCCATTCTGTATGTGACCTGATTTTCAATTATTTAAGCCCTGAACTTTATGGCATATCTCACACCATGTCTCTTACTCTCTTTTTCCTCCCATCTGCTTATAAAATTAATCAGTTAACAACTCTGGCCCTTTGCTTCTGAAAAGATTGATAGAAGTAAGAAAAATCTCAAATAATTTCATATTTGCTAGAAATTTTCAAACGTTAAGATACATTCAAGTAATTTTTCTGATATCCCTGAAAGCATTAAAATATATTTAGTTCCAAATCAATATGGAACTCTCTGCAGATAATCAAATAAAGTACAAAACATGTGCATTTGGGAAAGAGAAAAACTCTTATCATGATAGGAATTCTCATTATCAGATCAGATCAAATCAGTCGCTCAGTCGTGTACGACTCTGCGACCCCATGAATCACAGCACGCCAGGCCTCCCTGTCCATCACCAACTCCCGGAGTTCACTCAGACTCAAGTCCATCAAGTCAGTGATGGCATCCAGCCATCTCATCCTCTGTCATCCCCTTCTCCTCTTGCTCCCAATCCCTCCCAGCATCAGAGTCTTTTCCAATGAGTCAAGTCTTTGCATGAGGTGGCCAAAGTACTGGAGTTTCAGCTTTAGCATCATTCCTTCCAAAGAAATCCCAGGGCTGATCTCCTTCAGAATGGATTGGTTGGATCTCCTTGCAGTCCAAGGGACTCTCAAGAGTCTTCTCCAACACCACACTTCGAAAGCATCAATTCTTTGGCGCTCAGCCTTCTTCACAGTCCAACTCTCACATCCATACATGACCACAGGAAAAACCATAGCCTTGAAGAGATGGACCTTTGTTGGCAAAGTAATGTCTCTGCTTTTGAATATGCTATCTAGGTTGGTCATAACTTTCCTTCCAAGGAGTAAGCGTCTTTTAATTTCATGGCTGCAGTCACCATCTGCAGTGATTTTGGAGCCCAAAAAGGTATAATTGACACTTTTGCAATGTGCATTTGCATAATGCTTCATCATGGAAGTGATCTAACGTGAGTACATAAACCTCTCGTGAGTATCAGCACAGTTTTTATAAATAAAATAGTTCATATCTCTGGTGCTTTGTGTCAGTCTGTATTTCATTACATTTTGTGCAAGGATGTGACTAGTACAACTGAAAAGGCCTGGATGCCTTGACTGTTGTGCCATGAAGCCCTTGGAAGGAATTGCCAAAGATCAGAAACACTTCAAGTGCTAGCAGCATCTGAAATAGGAATAAAATTGTGAGGGCCATGTGTTGGATAAATCAAAACATCTGGATAAATGTATGTCCTATGGCTCCTCAGACTGGCAAAAACTGTTCTATTATGAATAGGTCTTGGCTTTAGAGGAGATGATTTCATTTGACTAGGAATAAGGAACTAATATGGGACACATGTTAGCCATACTTCATGTCAGTGCTTCACATCTCAGGTGCAGAACACTTGGGGTTACAGTCTCCGATCTCCATAGTAGGTCTGCACGTTGTGATACTAGCAATTCATAGACTTACTTCCCTGGGGGAAATCCTGAACATTTTCATATGGCAAATAGTTATCTTTTGTAAAGGGACATAAAAGTTTTCTATAAATTATTGTTTTTGATTTCTTCTTTCTCTTAAACTTGCTTTCTCCTCTTTGAAAATCATAATCCAGGCTTTGACAGTCAAAGAAGTATTCACTCATTTAAGGTTAAATGTCTCAATTGTCATGCATTACTTAAAAATGTCTGTCCTTGGAGGTATTATAATAGAGAAAAAAGGAAAGTATATCATTTAAATTTGAAGATAAAAAGCATTCCACTAATCTAAGAATATCAATTTCTAGGGAACTAAACATTCTTTTCAAAATGTTTTATGTACCTTAAAATTATGTATATCCTTTACTTTCTATTCATATTAATTGCTTTCTTTGGAAACATATCCTTATATTTATTTTTTTCTAAAAATGTTTGCTTGTCTGTTTCCAGGTGGTCATAGAGGAGTACTTGCCTCTATTGAAAGTGGATTCCAAAAGAGTTGCTAAAGAGGAATTTCTGAATAGCAAAGCTTGTTTATAACAAACACTCTCTTTTTAGGATGTTAGACTGAGATCACATCTGAATTATCTCTCTTGTCATCCTAAGTAAATTCTCAGCATTCAAGGACACTTGGCCTCCTTTTTTTAGTGCATTGGGTCATTGCTACTTGCCTCTAGCATCTCCTGCTGTGCCCAACACAAACAGGCCTCTCACTGAGCAAAGCCACTTTTTCCATGCTTTAATCTCAGAAACATAGATGACAAGTAGTTATAAAGAAATCAGAAAGCCTTAGCTTATTATTGAGAACTGCTTGACCTGAAGACAAAATAACACAGATGGAGAGCTGAGGAGAAAATAGGAAGCTGGTGGAATGCTCAGTGGCAGCCTTGGGCACATCCTCACTGAGTCTTTCAAAGAATGGTCACTCACTTAGCTGACCTAGAACAGTCTGTCCCCAGGCTGCAGGTGTCATGGAAAACCATGGATCCACTGGAAGGTTCCAGGCTGGTATTTGAAATAATTTTTAAAAAGTGATATGGATCACTTTCAAGGATCATTCCACAGTCTCTCATCCTCAAAATTGCCTCAAAACACAAAATTAATCACAAAAAATCAGAAGAAATACATACCATACACCTTAACCCTTAACTGATTTTTGTCTCCTTCCCTGTAATATCCTGTACTGCAAAAGATAAAGAACAAGAAAAAAATACACTTTATAAGTGCTAACTTATGAGTGGAATAATAAAATCCATAAATACTAAAACCTTAATGAATCATCATAATTTGAAAAGAATAATCTAAATGACTTGAATTTAAATTATGACATTTAGAAAAAGCTATATTTTTATAATAGTTTCCAGATGTTTCTTTTAAAGTAAATGTTATTATGTAGTAAAAATCTTCAAGTTTCTTGATTGAGTAATTTTCCAAAGCTTGACAGATAAATGGGTATTTTTAAAGTGAATTAAAGTCTTTAAATTTATAATTATAATTTGAAACTTATAATGTGGTGATTCATACCAACATTATTGAAAGCTTTAATGACCTTTTATTATGTTTACTTGTATTTTGAAAATACATTACGACTTCCCTGATGGCTCAGATGGTAGTCTGCCTGCAATGCAGGAGACCTGGGTTCAAACCCTGGGTCAGGAAGATCCCTCCAGAGAAGGAAATGGCTACCCACTCCAATATTCTTGCCTGGAGAATCCCATGGACAGAGGAGCTTGGCCAGCTACAGTTCAAGGGGTCACAAAGAGACAGACATGCCTGAGTGACTAACTAACACTTACTTACTTAATGTCTTCTTAAGAATGTTTAAGTTTTGTCCTACACATCATTGAATTTTACCTCTAAGATGCATTTGATGGTATTAAACTTTATCTCAACAAAATAACTAAAGGCATGACTTTTAAAAGTGAGTCCTAAGATGTCTGAAAGTAACATGTGTTAAAAAGATGTATACATTATTGATCAAAATGGAATCAAGAATGGGTGAGTTTATGAGTGACCAAGCACGCATACACACAAGAGATATCTCAGATCTGAGACACTCTGAAACCAGAACAAATGTCATGAAACCAGAGCAACATCAGATAAGCAATCCTATTATCTTACATGATGATGAATATGGCAAATGGACACATAACCACTGCCATTCTCAGCATTTCTGCAATCTACATACAGTATTTGATATATATGATGAGAGTATTTTATTATAATTAAACCTATTACTACAACCATACCATAGTGCTTGTCAGGAAAGCATGTGGTGAACAGTTCAGTCCAGGTGTAATGCATACAAAGTAGAAGGTTTATAAGAAACATGCTCTAGAATTTCAGTTCAGTTCAGTTCAGTTCAGTCTCTCAGTCGTGTCTGACTCTTTGAGACCCCATGAATCACAGCACGCCAGGCCTCCCTGTCCATCACCAGCTCCGGGAGTTCACACAGACTCACATCCATCGAGTCAGTGATGCCATCCAGCCATCTCATCCTCTGTCATCCCCTTCTCCTCCTGCCCCCAATCCCTCCCAGTATCAGAGTCTTTTCCGATGAGTCAAGTCTTCGCATGAGGTGGCCAAAGTACTGGAGTTTCAGCTTTAGCATCATTCCTTCCAAAGAAATCCCAGGGCTGATCTCCTTCAGAATGGATTGGTTGGATCTCCTTGCAGTCCAAGGGACTCTCAAGAGTCTTCTCCAACACCACAGTTAAAAAGCATCAATTCGTCGGTGCTCAGCCTTCTTCACAGTCCAACTCTCACATCCATACATGACCACAGGAAAAACCATAGCCTTGACTAGACAGACCTTTGTTGGCAAAGTAATGTCTCTGCTTTTGAATATGCTATCTAGGTTGGTCATAACTTTCCTTCCAAGGAGTAAGTGTCTTTTAATTTCATAGCTGCAGTCACCATCTGCAGTGATTTTGGAGCCCAGAAAAATAAAGTCTGACACTGTTTCCACTGTTTCCCCATCTATTTCCCATGAAGTGATGGGACCGGATGCCATGATCTTCGTTTTCTGAATGTTGAGCTTTAAGCCAATTTTTTCACTCTCCACTTTCACTTTCATCAAGAGGCTTTTTAGTTCCTCTTCACTTTCTGCCATTGGGTGGTATTATCTGCATATCTGAGGTTATTGATATTTCTCCCAGAAATCTGGATTCCAGCTTTTGTTTCTTCCAGTCCAGCGTTTCTCATGATGTGCACACAAATCATCTGGTGTGTGTGTATAGTCTCTCAATTGTGTCTGACTCTTTGTGGCCCCATAGACTACAGCCCACCAGGCTCCTCTGTCCATGGAATTTTCCAAGCAAGAATACTGGAGGGGGTTGTCATTCTCTGCTCTGAGGGATCTTCCCAACCCAGGGATCAAACTCTCATCTCTTGTGTCTCCTACATTGGCAGGCAGATTCTTTATCACTAGTGACACCTGATGCTGCTGCTGCTGCTAAGGCGCTTCAGACATATCCAACCCTGTGCGACCCCAGAGATGGCAGCCCACCAGGCTCCACCATCCCTGGGATTCTCCAGGCAAGAACACTGGAGTAGGTTGCCATTTCCTTCTCCAATGCATGAAAGTGAAAAGTGAAAGTGAAGTTGCTCAGTCTTGTCCGACTCCTAGTGACCCCATGGATTGCAGCCCACCAGGCTCCTCCATCCATGGGATTTTCCAGGCAAGAGTACTGGAGTGGTTGCCATTGCCTTCTCCAGTGACACCCGGGGAGCCCTAAATCATCTGGAGAGCTTACTAAAATGTAAACTTTGATTTAGAAAAACTGGGGTGGCCTAAGAATATGCCTCTCCATAAATTTCTGTGTTTGATGTTGCTGCTTTACAGTAGCAAGATTTGATGTTTAGGGTGGCTGATGCAGCACAAAGTTACCACATTTGATGACTAGGGATAAAGAAAAATAAAAATGAGAAGGCTTTAAATTGGTATCCTTTGATGTTGAGTAACATCATAACCCTATTTTGTACAAGATACTATTTATGCATTCTCTCTATGTATTATCTCATTTAATATTCCCATACTCTATGGATGAGGTACTAACATTAAATGAATTTTATTGGAAAACTGAGCTTTAGAGCTATAGAATTACCAGTATAAACTAGCATTCAAACACAGGTTTTTCCAGTTCTAAGCCATACTTGTATACTTATTTAACCATATTATTTCATACAGAAACCTGGAGATATAATGGAAAGGATAGAGTGGGAATAAACTTAGAATTTATATTGGTGTCATTTTTGTCATCCAAATATAATAAAGCCAAGTAATTAACAGAGTTCATTAAGGAAGAAATCACTGTTTTATAGGGTTTAATTTGTCATAGATATTGTTCATTCCTTCTTGATTTAGTATAACGCATATATCTATTTTGAAAGTTATATCATTTTGGATATTTGCAGATGGCATAAGGAAATAGTATTTCAGGTAAAGATGATTTCATGTGCAAAGCAGTGGGACTGAAACAGCGTGTTGTAGTCAGGAAAATATATTTTGGCATGATGGAACATTCAGTCTGAGGAAATAACATCTGGAAAGAGGCTAGAGAGCAGGACCTGGGCCAGATCACAAATCATCATTCAGTAGAGTTTGGGTTTTATGAGACAGGTAGAAGAATGCCACTGAAAGACACAAGAAATGCATTTTGCTATTTTTAAAAGAGAAGTCTGTTGGAAAAGAGGAGCAAGGATTAAAAGGGGAACAAGCACTAAGCAAACATACCAGTTCGGGAATGTTTTCATAGTCAAAGCAAGAGAAAAAACTTAGTTTTAAGGTGATCCCCATGGATGCAATGATTCACAAATTATATAAGAGGTGATATTATCATTAGGACTTTGTCAACAAATGGGTGCAGAGAAATGATAGAATTGACTTGGTTAGTAATTTGAAAAATTGCTTAAAAATTAGTTCCATTACTAGAATTGAAGTATGTTTTTTTTTGGACATGTTGACATCAAAATGCCAGTAAAATATACAGGTCTTTTTATTGTATTGCCTACAGACAGAACATAGAAACAAAGGGCAAATGGTTTACCTTGCAAGCCAACTCCGGTGCCCTGTTAGTTGCTGAAAACTCTGTGCTGCCATGCTGCAGATTTCTGTAGCTTTTTCTGTTATTTAAAGACTTGATATTGGACTATTTTTAACCTTCCACAGAATTAAAAAAAAAAAGATAGTGATGTAGAGTCAAAATTGAAGTAAATGCAAGATCCTCAACTCAAATGGATGAAAAAGTAGCAAATGAAAGAAGTAAAGGAAAAACCATTGGAAGGCATCAGAACAGAAAAATAAACTATATTCATTTAGTTTCAGGAACTTATCTTTTTGTGTGAGCTAATTTTAGATATTTAATAATTATTTCTCTGTGATGTAGTTCTTGATTAGATTTTCATATATACTACAAAAATATTTACTTCTAGTTTATTGTAGTCACTTGATTATAAATACAAAAACTTTATGAACAATAGTTGAAGGAGAATGATGTAAAACAAAATCATGGAAAAAATATTTAAAATCCTTTGAGGATACTTTGGTAATGTGAAAATAATCTTATATATGCCCTGCACATAAAAACTCAATTCTTAGAGTTGTAACTGGGAAAATAATGATAGATATCGTATACACACTGCTCTACAATGAATTTATTATAGGAAAGTTTAATTTTTAAAACTTTTTGATTGAAGTAATGGTTATCTGATTTAAATTCACCCATTCTTGTCCATTTTAGCTCACTGATTCCTAAAATGTCGATGTTCACACTTGCCATCTCCTGTCTGACCACTTCCAATTTATCTTGATTCACGGACCTAACATTCTAGGTTCTTATACAATATCGTTCTTTACAGCATCGGACTTGACTTTGACCACCAGACATATCCACAACTGGGTGTTGTTTCTGCTTTGGCTCAACCTCTTCATTCCTTCAGGAGCTATTTCTCCACTCTTCTCCAGTACCATGTTGGACACCTACTGACCTGGGGGATTCATCTTTCAGTGTCATATTTTTTTGCCTTTTCATGCTGTTCATGGAGTTCTCAAGGCAAGAATGCTAAAGTGGTTTGCCATTCCCTTCTCCAGTGGACCATGTTTTGTCAGAACTCTCCACTATGACCTGTCTGTTTTCCATGGCCCTACACAGGATGGCTCATAGTTTCATTGAGTTAGGCAAGACTGTGATCCATGTGATCTTTTTGACTAGTTTTCTGTGATTTTGAATTTCATTCTCTCTACCTCTGATGGATGAGGATAAGAGGCTTATGCAAACTTCCTAATAGGAGAGACTGACTGTTGGGGAATCTGATTCTTGTTCTGGCAGACAAGGCCATGCTCAGAAGTAATATATACATGCATATGATTTTTTAACCAAATGGCTCTTAGAAGATTTTTTTTTCAGACTTTTGCTTTTCTTTCTTTTCTTGTAAGGATGACTGCTGCTTTTTATTTCAATAGTTATCTTTCTTCCTCTAAATAAATTATTTATCTTATTATTTATCAGGGTTCTCTGATGACTCAGACAGTAAAGAAGCTGCCTGCAATGCAGGAGACCTGGGTTCAATCCCTGGGTTGGAAAGATCCCCTGGAGAAGGGAATGGCTACTCATTCCAGTATTCTCGCCTAAAGATTCCATGGACAGAGGAGCAGTGGGCTTCAGACTTTAGGGTCACAAACAATATCCAAGATTATTATTTATAATGGATATATATCAATGTGTTCTTTGTTATGAATGATTAAGATTTAGCTTGATTAAACAAAAATACCTCTCTTTACTTTTTCCTCCCCATAAAGTTAAATAGCTAGTTTTGGTTCTTCAGTTGGTTACAGTTGTATTTTTTATAAACTTAAAGGCTGAAATTTAACACATATACCTTTTTATAGAGTGATAAGCAGAAATTCTTTATGGTTTCTAAGTTTACAACATGTGTCTTATGATTGAGTCTATTTAATATTTTATTGAAATACTTAACAAATTCAACAAGATAAATAGAAACTAATTATAAATATTTTAAGCTGCATCATTTGCATATAATTGTCAATGTGAACCCAAGTGAACATAACAAAGACAATAATTAAAAGAGAGATAAAAAGGAAAAGTATGAAAAACTAAAGCAAGAGAAACATTGTAGCAATAATGGTTAAAAACTTCCAAGCTTAGAGTCAGACACCAAAGCACAGATCCAGCAAAATTCAGAGAATAGAAAGCAATTTAAATATCAAGAAATCTACACCTGTTAAGTGCCAGAAAGCTAAAGCCAAAGACTTCTTGAGAGAAGTCAGAGAAAACTTCACCTGTAAAGGGAAAAAGATAAAGATTATAATGGGCTTCTCATTAGAAATTGTTGCAAGCAAGAAAAGAATGAAGTTAATTATTTTAAATGCTAGAAAGACAAAACAAAACAAGACAAATATCCACTTAAAATTCTGGATAGATATACATAGAAGTGAGGGAGAAATACTTTCTTGGACACATAAAAACTGAAGTAATTCATCACCATAAGAAATAATCTGAAAGAAATCTTAAAATTCTTCAGAGATAATATAGGTCAGAAACTCAGATCTTGTAAAGAAAAGAAGAACAACAGATACTTGTTTTTCTCTGACTTACTTCACTTAGTGTGATAATCTCCAGGTCCGTCTGTGGTGCTGCAAATGGCATTATTTCAATCTTTTTAATGGCTGAGTAATATTCCATTGTATACATGTACCACATGTTCTTTATCTCTTCTGTCAAAGACATTTAGGTTGCTTTCATGTCTTGGCTATTGTAAATGATACTGCAATGAACATTGGGATGTGTGTTTCCTCTTAAGCATGTTTTTTTTTTTTTTCTGGACATATGCTCAGGAGTGGGATTGCTGGATTATATGGTAGTTTTAGGGCTTCCCCAGTGGCTCAGTGGTAAAGAATCCACCTGCAATGCAGGAGCCGGAGGAGATGTGAATTTTATCCCTGGGTTGGGAAGATCCCCCAGAGGAGGGCATGGCAATCCACTACAGTATTCTTGCCTGGAGAATCCCATGGAGCTTGGTGGGCTACAGTCCATAGGGTCACAAAGAGTCGGACATGACTGAAGTTACTTTAGCACACTTGGTAGCTCTATTTTTCAGTTTCTTAAGGAACTTGCATACTGTTCTCCATGGTAGCTGTACCAATTTACATTCCCATCAACAGTCTAGGAGGGTTCCCATTTCTGCACACCCTCTCCAGCATTTATTGTTTGTAGATTTTTTGATGATGGCCATTCTGACTAGTGTGAGGTAATATCTCATTGTAGTTTTAATTTGCATTGCTCTACTAATTAGCAAGGTTGAGCATCTTTTCATATGCCTCTTGGACATCTGTATGTCTTCTGTTTAGGTCTTCTGCCCATTTATTTTGTTGTTTTTTGATGTGTTTGTTTGTTTCTGGGTTATTTGCTTTTTGATATGTAGCCTCCTGGGTGATTTGTAAATTTTGGAGTCTAAACCCTTGTCAGTCAAATCATTTGCAATTTTTTTTTTGCATTCTGTGAGTTGTCTTTTTGTTTTGTTGTTATGCTATTGCTTACAAGTGGAACCTTTAAAAAGATGATACAAATGAACTTATTTACAAAACAAAAACAGACTCACAAACTTAGAGAATGAACTTATGGTAAGTAAAGGAGAATGATCAGGGGAAGGATAGATTGGGAGTTTGGGACTGACATGTCCTCACTGCTATACTTAAAATATATAACCCACAAGGACCTACTATACAGCATAGGGAATGCTGCTCAATATTCTGTAATAACCTAAATAGGAAAGTAGTTTGAGAAAGAATGTTGTTATTGTTCAGTCGCTCAGTTGCAACCCCTTGGATTGTAGCATGCCAGGCTCCTCTTTCCTCCACTATTTTCTGGGGCTTGCTCAAATTCATGTCCATTGAATACATACTGCTATCTAACCATCTCATCTTCTGCCACCCCTTCTCCTTTTGCCTTCAGTCTTTCTCAGCATCAGGGTCTTTTTCAATTAATCAACTCTTCACATGAGGTGGCCAAACTATTGGAGCTTCAACTTTAGTATTAGTCCTTTCAAGGAATGAAAAGTAAAATTTTCTCAGTCGTGTCTAAGTCTTTGCTACCCCATGGACTATAAACCACCAGACTCTTCTGTCCCTGGAATTTTCCAGGCAAGAATATTGGAGTGGGTTGCATTTCCTTCTCCAGGGGATCTTCTTGACCCAGGGATTAAACCCAGGTCTCCTGCATCACAGGAAGATTCTTTAACATTTGAGCCACCAAGGAAGCCTTCATAGTCAGGATTTATTTCCTTTAGGATTGACTGGTTTGATTTCCTTGCTGTCCAAGGAACTCTCAAGGGTCTTCTTCAGCACCACAATTCAAAAACTTCATTCTTTGGCACTCAGTCTTCTTTACGGTCTAACTCTCACTTTCATACATGACTACTGGAAAAACCATAGCTTTTACTATACAGACACTTGTTGGCAAAGTGATGTCTCTGCTTTTTAGTATGCTGTCTAGGTTTGTCATAGCTTTTCTTCTAAGATGCAAGTGTGTTTTAATTTCATGACTGCAGTTACCATCTGCAGTGATTTTGGAGCCCAAGAAAATAAAATCTGTCCCTGCTTCCATTTTTCCCCTATTTGTTATGAAGTGATGGGACCAGATGTCATGATCTTCATTTTGTGAATGTTGAATTTCCAGATGGCTTTTTTACTCTCCTCTTTTACTCTCAACAGGCTCTTTAGTTCTTCTTCACTTTTTGCCATTAGGGTGGTATCATCTGCATATATGAGGTTGCTGACATTTCTCCCAGCAATCTTGATTCAGTGTGTGATTCATTCAGCCCAGCATTTCTTGCCTGGAAAATCCCATGGGTGGAGGAGCCTGGTAGGCTGCAGTCCATGGGGTCGCTAAGAGTCTGATACCACTGAGCGACTTCACTTTCACTTTTCACTTTCATACATTGGAGAAGGAAATGGCAACCCACTCCAGTGTTCTTGCCTGGAGAATCCCAGGGACGGGGGAGCCTGGTGGGCTGTCGTCTCTGGGGTCCCACAGAGTTGAACACGACTGAAGTGACTTAGCAGCAGCATATGGATAAATGAAATAAATGATAGCAATTGTATAAAAAATGGGAAGCATTAGGAATATTTTGTTATACGTACCCATACTATGTGTGAAATGGAACAGTATTATTTGAAATTGGATTTAGGTCTTAGTTAAATACATAACTTAGTTAAATACATAAATTTCAAAATCTAGTGCAACCACTCAATTTTTTAAGAGGTATAATTGATTGGTTTAAGAAAGAACAAAAAATGAAACCACATAAAATGTGCAATTAAAACCACAAAAGGAAAAAAAGAGAGGAAATATAAAATTAGGGAACAAATGCAGCAGATCAAAAAAGTCATATTCACCAAGTTACCAAATTCTGAGCTATAAAACATACCACAAAATATAAAAGATGGGATCATATGGGATTTCCTGGTGGCTCAGATGATAAAGAATCTGCCTCTAATATGGGAGACTCTGGTTCAGTTCCTGGATTGGGAAGATCCTCTGGAGGAGGGCATGGCAAACCACTCTAGTAGTCTTGCAATAATGGGAATCCTCATATGAGTAAAGGAGAATCCTCAAGTGATTCTGGAGAATCCCCATGGACAGAGGAGCCTGGCGGGCTGCAATCCATGGTGTTGCAGAGTCGGATGTGAATGAGAGACTAAGCACACACAGCACAGCCTTCTTTAAGGTCCAACTCTCACATCCATGCATGACTATGTGCTTGTGCTTAGTTGCTCAGTTGTGTGCTTAGATGTATAGTCATACACGACTATAGATAATATTAATTATGTTTTATTAATTATTATTATAGTACCATTAGAATTCCAAAACAATATGAAATTCCTCACTTAATAGAAAAGGGACATTTACAGCCATCAGAAACAGGGAAAAGGACATACTTATTGTCTTGAACTTACCCCCTACAGTCCTGAATTCTTTTGGACATCTCCCATGAGCAGAGGCTTCCTCAGCTAATGTCACCCAGTACTGACAGGGGCAGAGCTGTTAACAATTTGCCTAAGTAAAGTTCCCCTGAGAAGCAGACGCCAAGAAAGGAGTAGACATGCAAGGGAATTACTGGAAGGGAACACATAGGTTGGATAAAATGGAAGAATCAGGAGTAACCAGGGAAGGTCTTTGTATAGCTGTGCAGGTCTATGAAAGGAAAGGTCAAAGGAAGTATTGGGTAGGTAGAGTTCAGACTGCAGCAAATTTCTAATACATTTTCTAGTGAATTTTCAGACAAGGCAAGGCCTTTGAGCCAAACTTACTCATTTGAGGATTCCCATTACTTACGGAAATAAGCTTGTGTTGGCATCACTGCTGTGCTTACTCACTGATAGGGATCTACTGGGAGTTGCCCAGAGGAATGTGGTAGATCCCAAGGTTTAGCAGCTGGGACTGTCAATTAACTATGGTCTCTGCAGCAGATGTAGTGCTATTTTCCCATGGCTGTGAATATATATATATATGTATATCTATATATACATGCATGTGTGTCTCATTAAAATGTGATAAACATGACTTTTCAAATTTGTGGAGAAAGAATGACCTATTCAGTAAATGGCACTGAAAAAAATTGATAAGCACATGTACTTTCTGATAGGAGCTACTTGATCATAGCTTTGACTGGATTCCCATTACATATTTTATAGAGCTATGCCTAATATTTCATAGCTGCTTGAAACAATTTTCTTAGTGATAATGAATAGTCTATTAAAAAATAGATCTCTACTTCATAACTTTTAGTAAAGTTAATCTCAGATATTCAAAGAATTCATCATGAAAGTTTTAATAGTATTGGAGACAAATCATTCTCTAGCTGGTGAGAATTTGCTGTGTATTACAGGAAGCCAAGTCTAATGTTCTGTTTTGACTAAGAGGAATGGGATAGGGGAGGGAAGGGAACCTAGGGAGGCAGAGGATGTACAATTTGCATTGTTGTATGGAAGAAACCAACATAAAAATGTAAAAGCTAAATACATATATTTATATTTTTTATATGTTTTATATTTTGCATATAAAATATATTATATGCAAATATAATATTATATATATTGTTTATATTCATAGTTTAACACATTTTAAATTATTTTTAATTAAATTAAATTTAAATTTAAATTTAATTTAATTTAAATTTTAAAAATTTAATTTTAATTAATTAATTTAATTATTTAATAAATTTTAATATAATACATAATATATTTTTATATGTTTTATATTTTGCATATAATATATATTATATGCAAAATATAATATTTTATATATTGTTTATATTCATAGTTTAACACATTTATATTATATTTATATTTTTTATATATTTATTTGTATTATATATTATTAATATTATCTATATTAATTAATATTATGAATTTATTTATTATTTATATTATACATAATTTATATTTATATGTTTATATTATATATAGTATAATCATGGTATAATATATAATTTTATTATATATTTATATTATAATTTATCTTTTATTATTTTTATATATTTATATATTAAATACATATATATATTTAGTATGACATTAAAAAGTAATAGACATTGCAATAAAAAAGTATTGGAGAAAGTATAAGAGAATGTATTTATAAATTTAGGGTAGGAATAATAATCTTGATTAGACAAAAAAGGAAAAAAATAAAAAAGAGAAAGTTGATACATTTAATTATATATAAATTTAAAGTTTATTTCTAAAATTTCTAAAATAAAAAATAGTCAACAAACTAACATATAACAGATGGAAGATTAATATGCAAATGTATATGAATATATATCAATAAGAAATAGCAAAAACTGACAATGATCATAATTAAATAAATGTTCAATAAACATGAACGTTTGAGAGCTGGTCATCCGGGAAATGCTTTAAGATAACATATATCTTAATCCATTAGATTTTCAAAAATATAAATAGCTTAATAAGGTTATAGATTGGTGTAAGCACAGTTAACAGGTGCCAATAAGGCTGTATTTTGAACAGCCACTTTTGACAGTATATTCTGACCATTTTGGCACATAAAATAAAGAAAATATTTTGCCTATTCTATGTACCAGCAATTCAGCTTCTAGTTTTCCATCCTTGGAAATACTTTCACATGTACAAGAAAAGCTTTTACAAGGATGTTCATTGTACAGGTACTATCATTTTCAACAGTGAAATATTTTAAACAAATTGAAAGTCTGTGGAAAGAGGAAGAACTAAAAAAATTATTGCATATACATAATATGGAGAAACGCAGTTATTAAGCAGATGGGGTATATATTTAGATCTTGCAGATATTATTGAGTTAATAAAGGAAAACTGTAAAACAAAAAAAATATGTGTTTTAAAATTACAATTATGATAATAACAAGCATTGATGAGGATGCACAGAAATTGGAACACTCATTCACCAATGGTGGGAATATAAAATGGAACATCTACTTTGGAAAACAGTTTGACAATTCCTCAAAAGATTAAACCGAGTTACCATTATGACCCAGCAATGCTACTCGTAGGTGTTTAGGCAAGAGAAAACGAAACATATGTCTACACAAAAACTTGTATACAAATGCCAAAAAAAAAATGTCCATCAACTGATGAATGGATAAATAAAATGTATATTCATACAAAAGAATAGTATTCAATTATAAAATGAAATAAAGTGCTGATTAATGCTACAACATGAGTTAACCTTGAAGATTATGCTAAATGAAAGAAGCCAATAACAAAAGATCTCATATTGCAGGGTTTGGTTTACATGGGATAGTTCCAAGGGAAATCTATAAAGACAGAGTAGCAGTTACCTAGTGCTGAGGGGATGTTTGTGGCTTGGGGATTGGGAAAGTAACAGCTTATGGGAGCAGTGTTTCTTTTTGGAGTAATGTTCTAGTATTGTTGTGATGATATAGACACAACTCTGTGAACATACTAAAAATCACTAAATTTTGCACTTCAAATGAGTGAACTGTATATGTGAATTATATCTCAATAAGTGAGTGAAAGTGAAAGTCACTCAGTCATGTCCAATCCTGCAATCCATTGACTGTACAGTCCATGGAATTCTCCAGGCCAGAATACTGGAGTGGGTAGCCTTTCCCTTCTCCAGGGGATCTTCCCAACCTAGGGATCAAGCCCAGGTCTCCTACATTGTAGGTGGATTCTTTACCAGCTGAGCCACAAGGGAAGCCTATGTCTCAATAAAGTTATTGGAATTATAATTATAAAACAATGTTACACATTTTTGGTGCACCTAAAATAACTGAAAAACTCACACACCAAGTGGATAACTATTTCTGAGAAAGAAAAGAGAGGACTACGACTGAAAATTATGCTCTGAAAATGGATTTTGGCTTTATATTTAATGTTTTCCATTTTTCAGGTAGCATCTATTTGTGTACTATTAATATAAATGATAACTCTCAAATTTTATTTTCCTAATCAAGGATTTCTCTACATCAGTTATCAAAGCCTTCTTTTGAGGGAGGATCAGATTTCACCACCGTCTCTTCTCACTCAGTGCTCACCACCAAATCGTGCAAAAAATAAATAAATAAATAATTTTTAGAAACTGGGTATGTCTAGAGTGTATTCTTGCCAAATGTAAAATGGAAATCCTGAGAAAGGCACTAAAGTGCCACCAAAAAATGTCACCCTTTCACCAAGCAGCAACTTGGTCTTCCAGTAATGTGAGGTCATGGCCCACAGACAATGTGAAACACTCACTCTTACCCAGCTTGGGTTCTATTAGGAGCGTTGTTCTACTTTGTGAGAGAGCTGAAAGTCACTTCCATAACACACCCACCCAAATCCCTACAACATGTGGCTGATGGAATCTCTACTCTTATATTGAATGTGTAAAAATTAAACAAAAACATCTATTGAACTCATTTTGATGTATAAAAGATATGCTACTTAAAGTGAGGTATGCTGAAAAAAATCCGAATCATTAAAAAAAAAAAAAAAAACTTTGTGAGCAATCTGGAAGAACATAAACTACTTAGCTATAGCTCCAAAGTAAAAATTTACTTCTGTAAAGCCACAAAAGAAGTTTCAGTTTAATGAATAAAATAAGCTTATAATTAAGGGGGGCCACTTGATTTAAATTAGGACAGGTGTGGCTCAGATGGTAGTGAGTCTGTCTGCAATGTGGGAGACTTCGGTTCAATCCCTGAGTTGGGAAGATACCCTGGAGAAGGAAATGGCAACCCACTCCAGTATTCTTGCCTGGAGAATCCCATGGACAGAGGAGCCTGGCAGGCTACAGTCCATGGGGTCACAAAGAGTCAGACACAACTGAGCAACTTCACTTCACTTTTCACTAAGTGTATACTGAGCATTTTTTTTCCATAAATTGTAGAACACCCAGAGCGGTACTTCAAATATTTTCCTTCTCCTTTAAGTGCAGTAGAATTTCATTCATAACATCTTGAATTTCCAAATTAAAATCACCTTTGATTAAAGAATTTCAGTAAGCCACAGGAAAAAAAGAAAAAAGAGTGCCATAGTTTCTATCCATAAGTGATTGTGGTATTTAGCAAAGCTATATGTGTATTTAAATGGAAAAGTCTTAAAAAAAATAAAGCAGTATTCTGTAGGCCAGAAGCAATTAGTCTCAGGTGTTTCCTGAGAGTAGAGTAAACTTGGGGCCAGATTTGTGAAATAATTTCCATCAATTAAAAAAAGAATGAGTTTAATGCTTATTCTCTTTTCCTAAAGGTGAACTTGAAAGCTGTGTTCTTAATGAAACAGGAGAACGTAGTTACATCTACTAAGCTTTGAGGTACTGCTTTATTTTTCAAAATAGCCAGGTGTGATATTGAAATAATATGAATGATTGGGAAATCTGAGAAAGCAGTTTTAAATCAGCAATTAATGGCTGACCACCTATTTTGTATACATTAATCTAGAAGCCAGGGTCTGACACATCATTTATTAACCATGTATCCTGCCTCCAGGGATTCCCAATCTAAACTATATGAAACAACAGCATTCATTGGTATCTGTAGGATGTATCCTCTACCTAATATTAAAATTTGAGCAATGTCCAAGAAAATCATATTTATAGAGGACTACTGTAATTAGGAAGTTGGACTTGGGCTGGAACTTGGAAGATAGATGGCAGATGCAGAGGTGAAGAAAATGAAGCAAGATACCAGGCAAGTCAACCTTCAAAACAATGGCATACAGTTAAGAATGACAGTTGTCCGCTCACTGGAGGGAACAAAAGGAGTCTTTCCGGATTGAAGAGAAAGATGTATATAAGAGAACAAAGAGAAGTAGGTAGGACAGGTGGGCTTCAAAGATGGCACTAGTGGTAAAGAACCCACCTGCCAATACAGGAGACATAAGAGACATGGGTTCAGTCCCTGGGTCGGAAGATCCCATAGAGGAAGGTATGGCGGCCCACTGCAGTATTCTTGCCTGGAGAATCCCACGGACAAAGGGGCTTGGCAGGCTACAGTCCATAGTGTCACAAAGAATTGGACACAACTGAAGTAACTTACGGAGAAGGCAATGGCACCCCACTCCAGTACTCTTGCCTGGAAAATCCCATGGATGGAGGAGCCTGGAAGGCTGCAGTCCATGGGGTGGCTGAGGGTCGGACACGACTGAGCGACTTCACTTTCACTTTTCACTTTCATGCATTGGAGAAGGAAATGGCAACCCACTCCAGTGTTCTTGCCTGGAGAATCCCAGGGACTGGGCATCCTGGTGGGCTGCCATCTATGGGGTCGCACAGAGTCGGACACGACTGAAGTGACTCAGCAGCAGCAGAAGTAACTTAGCACAGACACTCAGGACAGGTAGGACGCCATCAGGTAAGGAAGCATTAAGCTCAGGTCAAACTTACTTTGATAAGAAATAGAGATCTCTTTCAGGTTTCTGAGCAGAAGAGAAACTTTATCAAAAGGATAGGTCAAAATCAAGCTGGCACTGATTTTTCAAGAGAGAATTCCTCTAAAAACTTCAGTTGTAGAAATGTATCTAGATGAAAGTAAAATTGGATTAAAAATTCCAATAAAATGTGGATTTGCTTCAATCATTTACTAGTTACATATGTCAAAGAAAAGTATGACTTAGACAACTCATTTTCAGTCCTGGGTAAGAACCAACTGAGAGACCTAAGGTGAATATTGTGAGTTCACTTTTGAACATGTTGAGTTTGCAGTTGCAGCAGGGAACCCATCTTAAAATATCAAAGGTATAAATACCAGAGGAGAACATTTTGAAAGTCATCAACATAGCTGAAAAACAAATACACATAAGAGGACCAAGTTCCCAAAACTGAAACTTGGACGTCTCAGTGGTTAAAGAGGAGCCAGAAAGGGAGACAAAGAGGGATTAATCAAGGAACCGGGAAGCAAAGTAGGACGTTATTTCACAGAAGCAAGTGAAGTAAAGCAGTTCAAGAAGGGTGGAGTCGCCAGTTTCAGAGGATACAGAATCATCAAAGAGATTGAGGACAAAATAAAAGGCCTCTGGGACTTGCAATTACATACCCACACATCATTGGTGACCTAGAAAGAATACACATGGTGAAGTTTTTAAAACTATGTACTAAAAAACCCCAAACTTAATTTATGCTAACACTTAAAATTCTGTCTCCATTATACAGAAAAAAGCTTGTTTATCTAAATGTGTATTATTATTCAATGCCTTGACACATCTGCAGTACTGTAAAATTGCATTTGTAATAACAGGACTGTGATATTTAAGGGTATTTTATATCATCCAAAAAGGTCAATGGAATATAGCACTATGTACAATGACCCCTTTACCAAATTATCTATGCAGATGATACAAAGTTATATCTGATGAAATTACAAACTCCATATCATATATCTTTTTTTTTTTTTTCATATCATATATCTTTAAGGTCAGAAGTATCAAAAATCTGCAAATGTCAAGATCAGCTATACTATTTCCATTTCAGGGTTTTTCCCTGTGTTGTCATTCATTTTGTCAAATAAAAACTCTACATTAAAGAGGCTATTTGTTTCATCAAAACTCAGTACCCTGAAGAGTTAACTGTGCTTGGAAAGATGTGGCGAGTAAGTCAGAAACCTACGACTGTTAATTACAGAATGACTTTCACTGCCTGTAATTTTTTTTTTTTTTTGAGTATTCCTGACAAAGTTAAATTGCTTTATCGCCAATATCACAGCAATATCATTATAGTCACAAATGAAATTTCCTGGGAAATGGCTTTCTCTTGACCGTAATAACAATGTTTTATATTTTTTTAAGCAAGAAAATGTAGCACTGTGACCAAAAATGTATTATCTTGGGAGCAAATCTAGCTTCTTTCACTAGACTTTCCAGATTCCCTCAGTTGTTTCTTAACCATTTCAGTCTAATTTTCCTGTCTTTCAGATAAAAATAATGATTCTAGTCCTATTTACCTCATAAGAAATAAAAGAGAGAAATTACTATAAAAATCTTTAACTCATCAGAAGGAATTAGCCCTTAGAGATTCAATCAACTCTTTCCATGCTAAAAATAATTATTGCTTAAAAATATTAACACGCGATTCAAATGTAGCTTTTGTGAAAACAGTCCTGCTGCCAATTTTTACACAATGGGTGCCTTAGACTGATTAATAAAAGTATAATAATATAAAAAGTATACAGATTTTATTTTTTTTTAGCAGAAAATATATAGTCATAACATTCTTTCTCTTTTCAAAAGGATTGTTCATCTAGAAGGCTGAAAGAAAATGTACCTTATCCCCTGTTCTTACTTCTATTTTTCCCTTTTTGGGCTTGATCACCTTTATGGCATGCCTCTCCTCTGAATTCTCTTTCTTCCCATAGCTGCATTAGCATGTTTATATGAACTATCAGAATAGAGTTAAGGCCCAAAGCCCCAAGCTCCCTGGCCAGCTCAAGGGGGCCATGGCAGAGTCCCATTAGGTTTTCATTGTTGGTGGGAGCAACTGCTCACAATCACACTCCCAGCTCCCTGAAACCAAAAGGTTTGTTTATGTTTGTATGTACGCCAGGCAGCCCCCTTATTATAGGAAGCATTATTCATCAGTGTACATGGACAATTAACATTTGATCGCTGTGCATAGAACAAAGCTGTGTACCTGCAAGGACCAGGCAAGAGGTTACACAAAGCTGTAGGGAAATCCAGGGTCAACAAATCCTCCCAAATGACTTAATTAGATACTTATTAACCATTATGAATAAAAGTCTCATTGTGATCAATGTTTACTCAACAATTGTGCTCGGTTAGTTTGCCTTTTGCATCAAGCAAATGGTGCTATATTTCTTGACAGCATATTATTTTCCCCCTAACCCTGCCTTTAAAAAAAGAATTTGGGGATATTTCAGAGAACTACTTCCTAATTATCTTCATTCTTCCTGGTTATTATCCCCATAGAAATCCTTTAAAATATTCATATTTTTTGTCATCAACTATGCTTGTTCATGCATCTAAAAAAATATATTTTATACACTTTATGCTTTGCTTAACCTTAAATGAAATCAGGTTTTTAAATGAAAACCTTAAATGAAATCAGGTCAACAGATTTCTTAAAAGTTTAGTTGACCTCTAATAACTCCTCATTGTTTTCCATCTATCTCTCACTCTTTCCAAGAAGTTATTAGAGACAACAATTGCTAAAATCTACAGTGTCTAAACAGAAAGCTCAGATGGTCCCTCTGCTGTGTTGTTTTAATTTTCAAAGTTTTTGTTATTGTTCAGTCACTCAGTCATGTCCAACCCTTTGTGACCCCATGGACTGCAACACATCAGTCTTCCCTGTTCTTCACCATCTCCTGAAGTTGGCTCAAACATGTCCATTAACTCTGTGACACCATCCAACCATCTCATCTTCTGTTGCCTGCTTCTTCTCCTGCCTTCAATCCTTCCCAGTATCAGAGTCTTTTCCAAAGAGTCAGCTCTTCACATCATGTGGCCAAAGTACTGGAGCTTCAGCATCAGTCTTTTCAATGAATATTCAGTGCTGGCTTGGTCTCCTTGATGTCCAAGGGACTCTCAAGAGTCTTCTCCAACATCACACATTCAAAAGCATCAATTCTTCAGTGTTCAGTCTTCTTTATGGTTCAACTCTCACATCTGTATGTGACTAATGGAAAAACCAGAGCTTTGACTATATGGACTTTTGTCGGTAAAATGATATCTCTGCTTCTTAATACACTATCTAGGTTTGTCATAGCTTTTCTTCCAAGGAGCAAGTATCATTTAATTTCATGGCTGCAGTAACTGTCCACAGTGATTTTAGAGCCCAATAAAATTAAGTCTGTTAGTGTTTCCATTATTTCTTCATCTATTTGCCATAAAGTGATAGGACCAGAAGCCATGATCTTCATTTTTTGAATGTTGAATTTTCAGCCAGCTTTTTCACTCTGCTCTTTCACTTTCATCAAGAGGCTCTTTAGTTCCTCTTCACTTTGTGCCATAAGAATGGTGTCATCTGCATATTTGAGATTATTGATATTTTTCCTAGTAATCTTGATTCCAGCTTGAGCTTCATCCAGCATGGCATTTTGTATGATGTACTCTGCATATGTTAAATAAGCAGGATGACAGTATACAGCCTTGACGTATTGCTTTCCCAATTTTGAACCAGTCTGTTGTTCTATGTAAGGTTCTAACTGTTGCTTCTTGACCTGCACACAGGTTTCTCAGGAGGCAGGTCAGGTGGTCTGGTATTCCCATCTCTTTAAGAATTTTCTATAATTTGTTGTGATCCACACAGTAAAAGACTTTAGCATAATCAGTGAAGCAGAAGTGGATGTTTTTCTGGAACTCTTTGCTTCCTCTGTGATCCAACAGATATTGGCAATTTTATCTCTGGTTCCTCTACCTTGTCTAAATTCAGCTTGTACATCTGGAAGTTCTTGGTTCACATACTGTTGAAGCCTAACTTGAAGGATTTTGAGCACTACTTTGCTAGCATGTGAAATGAATGCAATTCATTTCAATTGTGCTGTAGTTTGAGCATTCTTTGGCATTGCCTTTCTTTGGGATTGGAATGAAAACTGACCTTTTCCAGTCCTGTGGCCACTGCTGAGTTTTCCAAATTTGCTGGCATATTGAGTGCAGCACTTTCACAGCATCATCTTTTAGGGTTTGAAATAGCTCCACTGTAATGCCATCACCTCCACTACCTTTGTTCATAGTGATGCCTCCTAAGGTGCACTTGATCTCACATTCCAGGATGTCTGATTCTAGGTAAGTGATCATGCCATTGTGATTATCTGGGTCATTAAGATCTTTTTTATACAGTTCTTCTCTGTGTTCTTGCCACCTCTTCTTAATATCTTCTGCTTCTGTTAGGTTCATACCATTTTTGTCCTTTATTGTGCTTTTCTTTGCATGAAATGTTCTTGTTATATCTCTAAATCTCTAATTTTCTTGAGATCTCTAGTCTTTCCTATTCCATTGTTTTCCTCTATTTTTTACATTGTTCACTTAGGAAGGCTTTCTAATCTCTCCTTGCTATTCTTTGGAACTCTGCATTCAGATGGGTATATCTTTCCTTTTCTCCTTTGCCTTCTGCTTCTCTTCTTTTCTTAGCTATTTGTAAGGCCTCCTCAGACAACAATTTTGCCTTTTTCAAAGCTTGGAAGCATCTGAAATATTTTATTATTGCCACATCTCTGAACTTTATATAAATTTAATTGAAGGAAATAATACTTACAATTTTAAAAACACAACTGCTTAACAATCATTGAATCTTCTGTTGCCCTATTGTTTATAAATCATATCACATTGTGATTAGTAATATAGTTAAATTTGGAGCCAAATTTTTTTTCTCTTGTGTAAGACAGGGTACAGAGTTTTTGTTTAGTTATTATTTTTGTTTAAATACCTTTGTATTTGTGCTTTATTATGAAATGAATTACCACAAACTGTACCAATTTATCATCTCAGTTCTATAAGATGAAAGTATAGTCGTTGTTCAGTTATGTTCTCTGCTTGAGAGGTCTTAAAAATCTGAAATCAACTCATGGGCTGTATTCTTACTTGGAGTCTTGACTAGGGAAGAAACATCTTTCCAAGTTCACTCAAGTTTTTGACAGAATTCAGCTTCTTGTGGTTGGAGGACTGTGGTTCCTTTTTTTTTTTTTTTTTCCTTGCTGTTAGCCAGGGATTGTTCTCATCTCCTATAGGCCACCTTCTTGTACAGGATACATGGCCCTCTTCACAACAGGGCAATTTGCTTCTTAATGGCCAAGGAAAGCAGTTCCTTTATCTGCAAAGGCTACATTGAGTTGTTCAAAAAGAGCTTGTTTGATAGGCAAGACCTGGCCAGAATTATCTTCCTTTTGATTGGATTAAAGCACCTGTCTGCAGACTTATGTCTGCAAGTCTTTTCACCTTTGCCTGCTAAGTTATATAACTGGATCATGAGAATGATATCCATCATATTCATTCCCTCAGATTTTTGTAGAAGGATTAACTAAATGTCTTCAGGAAAGTTATTTGTTATTTTATAGATGTTGATGCATATAACTGATCAAGATTCCAGTTTCATCTTAGCTACTATAAGACATAAAGTCAAATGAATGACATACCTCTAGGAAACATACAGAACATTTTGGGTACAATCTTTACCCTAATTTTAATTTAAGTTTCTGCCTGTGTTATCTTTTTAATATACAATTTCTTCATTTAATTTTTAAAATCTTGTGGTTCCACAGGTTATCTCCATAAATCACCTTAAACATTTTCTGAAATAAATCAGTTTCTGTATATTGAGCATTCTCAAGGGAGCACTTTAAAGTACTCTAGCAGGAACCTGAAACAAACTCTTATTTTTCCTCCCTTTCAAAAAGGAGGCTAGCTAATGGGTTTACAAAATAGTTAAGAATGCACACAAAAAGGATTAGAAATGTATTAAAGGGAATATAGAAATGAGCACATATAGTAATTATAGCATACAACAGTTTTAACACTTTGTAGTATAAATGTCCCTTCTTTTATATAAACCAATTAATATCATAGATGGTTTTATATAAACCACCTTCTTGTGGTACAAATTAAATCATAGTAATATTAAGTCATGTTAATCCCTAAACTATAAGTTTCTCATCTTGTGCCCATTTGCTCATGTAATGTCTTAATTTCATTGAAAATATGTACTCCAAATATTTTCAAGAGTTCACCTAAAAGAGCTCACTCTGAATCCAGACTATCAGCAGGGTCACTGTGTGACATGTGTCCTTAGGTCCTTCCACTTCCAATCCGGCTCCTATTCCTCAACACCTCCTGCTCCTTTTGATAGGGCCACACAAGAGGATTATACTTATCCATGTTCCTCCATCCTTATACGTGTGCCCCCATCTTTCTCAAAATCACTGACCCAACAAAAATACTCATCTCTCTTCTCTAAGAAAAAGTCATCATCATCATCTTTATTATTGAGTGCATATGATTTATAGCATTGATTTCACTGCTTCTAAGTCACTTCAGTCGTGTCCGACTCTGTGCGACCCCATAGACGGCAGCCCACCAGGCTCCCCCGTCCCTGAGATTTTGATTTCACTAAACCCTCATAAATACTACTATCTTCATCATCTTTAGGGGATAATGAATGCACAAGGAGATGAAGCCATCTGCCACATTCATTCAGCTAGTATGTGGAGAAATTGAAACTCAAGTCTAGGTAGTTAAACCCTCTTTCTTTAACTGGTAGATAAATCCCTGATGTAAGTTAATAGGTGCAAGCAGAGGAGATTTAGTCAACTCTGAATCTCACTTCAGTTTGTTGTTATGTCCATTTAGATCCACAACTCTGGGCAGGAACTAGAACAGTGATAACCCCATAAACTCTCCCCATTTTCATAGGAAAATAAAATGAGATTCAGAAAAACAAAATGACTTTTCTAAGATTTCACAATTAATACCTGGTAAAGGTAGGACTCATAATTCTATTGGAGCAGCATCTTGAAGTCAGGTACTCACCTATACACCTCTAGCACCCGGGGAAATGCTTAGTATTCGGAATGCCCTCAACAAATGTTGGTTGGATGAATGAATGAATGAATGAGCGCATAATGAGTAAAATCAAGAAAACTTAGTTAATTGATTTCATACTTTTTTCTTCATATACCACAGATGATTCTATGATGACAGTAGTCCTGAAGGAAAGAGGCATCCCTGGTAAATACTATTTATCCAGAAAGTGATTACTTGATTAGTGTTTTAAAAATCAAAGATCATATTGTAAAGAGTGGAAAACAAAGGAATTTTATTTGGGTTCAGTGGCATGTGATAGGGTAATAAGAGAGACATATATATCTATACATAAGTTATGCGAAACATGGTTGATTGGTTAAAGTCTAATCTAGTTGAGTAAGAGTTAGGTATTTGAGTGATGAAGGACTAAGTTATAGAAGAACAGCTTTTTTTTCTATTTTTGTTTTCAAGCTTAAAAAATGTTGGGAAATTCGGAAACAATATTATTCTTATTGAGTGCTTCTAGACAATGTGTGCAGAAAATGAATGTTATGAAACCACACAAAAAACAATGAGGTGCTAAAAGTTATAATAAATTGCAAATCTTTTATTATGGAGTCATTATACATTTCTAAGTGGAAAAGACCCATGATTTACCTGTGGTGGATTCATGTTGATATATGGCAAAACCAATACAATATTGTAAAGTTAAAAAATTAAATTAAATTAAAAAAAATGTAAAAAATAAAAGCTGAGTCTCTGCTTTATGTGCCTAGAAAATGGGTCAGATTTTATTCAGGGAGATTAGTAATTTGCTATTATAGATTTTATATTATAAAACTAAATATTCATAATTTTATGAAAAATCCTTAATTTAGAGTTGTTTAAACTGTGTAGTTTGAAAGCTATTGGCCCATTAATGTTTTCAACAGTCCCAGTTTTTTCAGTTATTTTTCCACCTAATGGACACAATAGTAGGGTATTATGTCAACATTTTCCCAGCATTTTCTCAATAAGTATTTTTAATTGACTTTTATTTATTTTGTCATTTATATTTGGCTGCACTGAGTCTGTGTGCTGAGTGTGAGTTTTTCTCTAGTTGCAGCAAGCAGGGGCTACTCTAGTTGGGGTGTGCAGGCTTCTCACTGTGGTGGTATTTTAATAATATATTAAGTGATCAGTGGATATTCTAAGTTATAAGCAAAAGAAACCAACTCTGGACATATTAAGCAGCAGATGATTTACAGTAAAAGTATTGGAGACTTCACAGACTCTCCAGGTTGACCAAAGAGAGGCCATGGAGCCAGGAAAAACTCCAAGATAATGTTGCAGTACATATCAACCTTGGGGGACAGAGGAGGCGGGTCTCCTCTGCTGTTGCCCCCAGCATAGATAGAAGTCAGCTCTACCCCAAAAGAGTGACATCACACACTTGCCCCTGAATAATGATGATTACTTTGCCTATGGAGACAAGGCAGAATTTCTATCATGCCTATCATCGTCAGAATGAATTCTGTTCTGTTCCTGTTTTGAAGTGTCTTTACCTTCAGATTCAAATCTATGGCATCTTTGGTAGTGGCTAGAACATATCTCTATTAGGGGTCTTCACTACAGGTCTTTTATCAAGGCCTGCTGATGGCTCCATGTAGCATCCCACAAACGTGTTATCAACATGGTTTCACTGGATCCTAAGAACTATATGGCAGTGGTCTTCTTTGGCCCCCACTCAAAAACAGTTAGTCTTTTGGGTCTCACTGTAAAAATTTGTTTGTTGCCTTTAAATCCAGGAAGGCCCATCAAATACTACATTCCTAATTAGTGGAAGAGAATGCAGAGTTCAGCTATTGCTCTGCCATTTTGTAGGGAGTACTTATCTCCATGTGTTACAATCCATGGGTCCCTGGAAACTTCACCAAGATGGTAGGATTATATATTTCCATGAATTTATCTATTGTCTCTTAGTGAAGTACTGATAAACTTCTATTGCCCTGTACACTATCAGTTTAATTTTGTTAAAATAGTGATCCAGCATGATATTCTGCAGGATAGTCAGAAAATTAAATTCCCTTCAAATTAAATTGTGGTCTATAATCGGAGACAGCACATGTATTTTGCAAGATATTGAGGATGTACTTCTGCCCATGACAGGTAAAAGTTATATGTATAAAACTTTTCGACCATACTAGTTGCTGGGCTTATATTGGTAGGACCCAAGAAAGAAATCACATTTGGAACTGCAACTGCAATCAGAATTACTGCTTCAGTTAAGTTCAGTTGCTCAGTCGTGTCTGACTCTTTGTGACCCCATAAACCGCAGCACACCAGGCCTCCCTGTCCATCACCAACTCCTGGACTCCACCCAAACCCATGTCCATTGAGTTGGTGATGCCATCCAACAATCTCATCCTCTGTTGTCCCCTTCTCCTCCTGTCTTCAATCTTTCCCAGCATCAGGGTCTTTTCAAATGAGTCAGCTCTTCTCACCACATGGCTAGAGTATTGGTTTCAGCATCAGCATCAGTCCTACCAGTGAACACCCAGGACTGATCTCATTTAGGATGGACTGGTTGGATCTCTTTGCAGTCTAAGGACTCTCAAGAGTCTTCAACACCACAGTTCAAAAACATCGATTCTTGGCACTCAGCTTACTTTACAGTCCAACTCTCGCACCCATACATGACCACTGGAAAAACGATAGCCTTGACTAGATGGATCTTTGTCAAAAGAGTAATGTCTCTGTTTTTTAATATGGCTAGATTGGTCATAACTTTCCTTCCAAGGAGTAAGCATCTTTTACTTTCATGGCTGCAGTCACCATCTGCAGTGATTTTGGAGCCCCCAAAAATAAAGTCTGACACTGTTTCCATTGTTTTCACATCTATTTCCCATGAAGTTATGGGACCAGATGCCATGATCTTAGTTTTCTGAATGTTGAGCTTTAAGCCAACTTTTTCACTCTCCTTTTTCCCTTTCATCAAGAGGCTCTTTAGTTCTTCTTCATTTTCTGCCATAAGGGTGGTGTCATCTGCATATCTGAGGTTATTGATATTTCTCCCGGCAATCTTGATTCCAGCTTGGGCTTCTTCCAGCCCAGCGTTTCTCATGATGGACTCTGCATAGAAATTAAATAAGCAGGGTGACAATATACAGCCTTGACATACCCCTTTTCTTATATGGAACCAGCCTGTTGTTCCATGTCCAGTTCTAACTGTTGCTTCCTGACCTGCATACAGGTTTCTCAAGAGGCAGGTCAGGTGGTCTGGTATTCCCATCTCTTTAAGAATTTTCCACAGTTTATTGTGATCCACACAGTCAAAGGCTTTGGCATAGTCAATAAAGCAGAAATAGATGTTTTTCTGGAATTCTCTTGCTTTTTTGATGATCCAGCAGATGTTGGCAATTTGATCTCTGGTTCCTCTGCCTTTTCTAAAACCAGCTTGAACATCTGGAAGTTCACAGTTCACGTATTGCTGAAGCCTGGCTTGGAGAATTTTGAGCATTACTTTACTAGCGTGGGAGATGCGTGCAATTGTGTGGTAGTTTGAGCATTCTTTGGCATTGCCTTTCTTTTGGACTGGAATGAAAACTGACCTTTTCCAGTCCTGTGGCCACTGCTGAGTTCCAAATTTGCTGGCATATTGAGTGCAGCACTTTCACAGCATCATCTTTCAGGATTTAAAATAGCTCAACTGGAATTCCATCACCTCCACTAGCTTTGTTCGTAGTGATGCTTCCTTAGGCCCACTTGACTTCACATTCCAGGGTGTCTGGCTCTAGGTCAGTGATCACACCATCGTGATTATCTGGGTCATGAAGATCTTTTTTGTACAGTTCTTCTGTGTATTCTTGCCATCTCTTCTTAATATCTTCTGCTTCTGTTAGGTCCCTACCATTTCTGTCCTTTATTGAGCCCATCTGTGCATGAAATGTTCCCTTAGTATCTCCAATTTTCTTGAAGAGATCTCTAGTCTTTCCCGTTCTATTGTTTTCCTCTATTTCTTTGCATTGATCGCTGAGGAAGGCTTTCTTATCTCTCCTTGCTGTTCTTTGGAATTCTGCATTAAGATGTTTATATGTTTCCTTTTCTCCTTTGCTTTTCGCTTTCCTTCTTTTCACAGCTATTTGTAAGGCCTCTTCAGACAGCCATTTTGCTGTTTTGAATTTCTTTTTCTTGGAACT